>NC_141209.1:3955000-6486250 GCF_054491065.1 Syngnathus leptorhynchus | reverse complement strand
TGAGAAGGAGTGTGTATGTGTGTGTAGTGGGCGGGGGGGCTGAGGTGTTGCATGGGGGGGAGACCCCCCTATTGCTCTTGAAACATGGTGGCCGTTCAAGTCCCTAAGTCACTCTGATGGGTGCAGTTCAAACCGTCTCCTTGACCAGAGGGAGGTCTTCTATTATTCTTTCTGTCTCTCCCTAATGTTCCTCTGCCGTTAATTGTTTGCTCCGCTGTTATAATGGGGATTTGAATTGTTTTTAAAGTAGACTGCACAGGCAAGTCTGAATTTTGAGTGTACTACTACGTTGGAAGAGTTTTAAATGTGTTTGTATGAAGAAATATGTTGTATATGTTTTTTCTATTTTGCAGGTGGATCTGGAACAAACCTCCTGTGATAAAAGTGGGGTTCACTTTATGTACCCTGCAAGTAAGCCAGGCTACATGTAAGCATTAATAAAGCTTCAAATTGTCCATTTTAAACCTTAAAAGACAAATAAATCAGAAGCAAGTGAGGCGTGAGGGCTCCATTTGAGCAAATAATCGAGAGAAAGCGTCGCAAAGGATACAGCAATCGGTTTCCAAGCGAGGCTTTCTTTGCTTGTGTTTTATGTGGTAGCTTTCGTTCCTACAAACAGTTGAAGGTGGTTTTGTTCATGTTTAGATCATTAGCGGGGTGTCAGTCCCATTAGGCTTGTGGAAACCGTCACTGGCTACAATAAACAGATTTGTTGGCCGCGTGCTCAGACTAGCAGGCGGCAAACAGCCTCCGCCGCAATCCCTGGACAGGACCCATTCTCGGCGCATCCAACGCTGTTCTGAAGGCGCTATTTTATGTGTTTACATGCATGCCTGCATTTCCCACAAACGAGCCGCTAAGCGTGCGGTTCTTCAATTAAGGCAGACGTCTTTCTGATTATAAACAGCGCAGATGGGATCTGAGCTAGACTGAGTTGTCTGTTTTCATGCCAGTGGTTGCTGTCTCACATTTTGACTAATTGGGGCATTTTCTTTCCCATTGTGGAAACTGGAAACTGAAATTCTACACATTCCAGTTGAAAGGGAAAGAAATACTAAAACATGTCTCTGGTTACAACTTAGATGCTGTTGCAAATGTAGGAAATTATTCTGCGCTGTTGAGCTCCCAGTTCATCACAAAAAAAATACCTCATCTGCATTTCATCAAGAGGCCTCCCCTATTTATTGCTCAATGGAAACATTGTTGATTTAGAACATGGCATTTCAATGATGATCTCTTTGTTTGAGACATTAAAAAATGATTGTGGACATGCTGATAGCAGGAAATGTTTTTTACCTTGCTGAATGTCTTTCATTTCCAGATGCAGGCTTGATATAAGGATGCCGACAGCTTGCGAACGCTTCCCGTCCAGCAGCTTGATTCTCTGGAGAGAAACCAAAATTCCTTGCTATTGTTAGTCAGAACAGAGGGAGAACATCTACTTGTGTAACATTCTTCTGATGATGATTCTTTCAGATAACAGGACATTGACGGTTTATTATTATCGGACTATAAAAATGGACAATTGTCACGACCCTTCATGGTGACACATCCAGCTTGGAAATACAGAGCTGGCACACACCTGCATGGAAAGGCAGTGTCACAATGACATCAACTCCAAACTGGAAAGGGAAACGCCGCTTCACCAGATAACACACGAGAGATATCATCAAAATAATCAAGTCGCAGTGAAAACACAAGCATCATCAGTAGCACCATAAAAGGACAGTCTCGAAGAGCGAGGCAACAAGACGCAGTTTTTCTGTTTTGTTTTGTTTTATAACAAACTATAAATTCACAGGATTTTTATTTGTGCCTACACATGGTCACAATTACTTATGACTGAATTAGCTGTAAACCTGAAGAGAGTTTTGGCAAGGTAGGGCTCTGCTCTAAAACTTAATGTGTCAGGCTTCTTCATTAGGTATTATGGTGTTGTCGGCTACTGGGCTGTCCAGTGGGAGCTGGCGTGCAGAAGCCTTAGAAGTGGGTATTGCATTACAGGACCTTAGTGGGTGCCATGCTGCTTCCAGCTCTATTACCTGGATCACTGGGGATCTCCCACTCTGGGAGTACCAGGCTTTCCTCAACACCTCTAATTAAGCACTTTGGACGGGCCACACTTAAAGCGGACCAGGAGCCGTTCCCTCTCATTGTGGCTGCAGAAACTTGCCAATTAGCCCAAACAGTTCAGCTAATGGGAAAAGATGCTGGATGTTTGGTCTCATTCATTGAAGATAGACTAAGGTAGAAGGATAAATGTCCGATGCTGATGCTGAGATAGATAGACATCAATAGCAAACGGCTCCCTCCTGTGGAGGAAAGGGGAACTGTTTATCTTGAAGGGAAAACGCAAAGGAGCTATTAAAATGAAACAAGACCCCGGGCTGGCTAAGCCTTTTTTAACCATGTGAAATCAATAAGTGAATTTCTTTGAATGTGCGTCTTTTGTTACCTCCTTTCAGTTATTGAGTGGGATCCTAAAATGAGCACGAGAAACTAATTGCAACCTTGATGGCTTTTGACATTGATTATGTTTTTCCTCACACATTACAAAACAATCCAAGGCTGGTTTTAAAATACAGCTAGCCTGCTTCATAATTGATTTCAAATTGGACTCAACTCATTTTCAAGTTCTTCCCTTTACAAATGATACATTTTATCTTTCGGGAAATTCCATCACAGAAAATTAGAGACGTTGCGCATAAAATTACAGCCAAACCTAAATGTGATAGAAATAGAACTTCATTGGCAGAGGTAATGATCGAAGAAGAAAGTGGAAGAAGAAGAAAAAGCAGGTGGCTGTTGTCACTGGCAGTGGGATGAATCAAGCAGTCTCAATTTGCACGACTGAGCAGAACTGCTGACCTTCGTCCGACTATCTGTCTGTTATCACTCCGGCAGCAATAACAAGTGTCTCATCATTAACCAACTTGATAAACTCAACAAACTCCAGTCACACCCACTGGTCTTCAGCTTACACACCCTCCAAATATGTCTTCAATAAACGTACCATGATTGTGCATACGGGATTCTTATCAAGCACTTAAAAGCTGCAAATGTCGGGAAACAGATAATGCAGAAAGTTGAATTTATAAGGGTAAAGGAAATTGTTATTTTGTTTGACTTTTAACAATCTCTCTCCTCTTTTGTCATCATTCAATCAAGACGGCAGTGACATGCAAACTGTTTGCTCTCCTCTTTCCAAATCCTATATGTGCAACGCCAGTGGATTGAAGCCACATGCCTGCAATTACACAAAGCCCACCCTGGCAAAAAAAAAAAAAAGCTGTCGTCAACGTCGGCTCCTCTACTTTGATATGCTAATCAACACATCGAGAAAGGCTCCAGAATAAACAGGAACTTTGATTTATTTTTTTTTTTTTTCTGTGGCACACATGATAAAGATTATCACTCATGGAGGCATCAGCTACATCCCCTAACATTAAACTTAATGCTGTGAGGAGTTGTTGGAGATCAGGGAAGTGGATCATATGCATAATGCACAAATACATTCCAGTCCCTCCTACTTGTCTGCCCTGGGCTGTGGGGACAACATGATCTGGCAACACTTTTTGGGGCAAGTGCATTAATGCCCCAAAACCTGTTAGCATCACAGAACTGCATGTACGTGCTAGGTTTGTCACTTAATTAATTATTCATTAATTAAAGCTTACTCACATAACTATGCTGTTGCTGACCTTTGAAAGCCTTTTTTTTTTTTTTTTTAAGATTAATGATATTAACAGCTTTTTCTGGATTTTCCAGCACGTTTTAAGCCCGCACTATTAAATAGTTTATTTAGAAATGTGAGTCATCAAAGCTGGAGTTGGAAGACAGGAAAAAAATATAGACCTGAAAATGAGTATCTCTTAATGTGTTACTTTTCAAAGAAAGCTTTTCGATTGCTGCACCAGCAAAGTTTCCATGAGTCGCGTTAGACTTCTTCTAAGCCTGTTAGAAGAACAGCAGTGAAGAAGCCCCTGTCAGCCCCGACAGGAGACAGTTGGAAGTGTTTGTGTCTGCTTGTGGCTGACTTTAGTTGGATCAAATGCTTTTGCCACTTTAAGAGTGACCAGACTGAATGGGATGATTTGAGGATGGAGACCAAGGACACCGTACACACACATACACGTGGCCACACACACACATTGTGGCCCTGTGGACTCGTGTGGAGCCTTGACAAATTGATCAGAATAAAGGATGTGTATAGATTTAAAGGGGACTGTCTACTCGGACGCCAAAGTCAGGACCACGAGGCGGCCAACGTGCTGACAGGGCAATGGCTGTAGCAGATGTTCAGAACCGACAATATGTTTAACGCATTAGGTGGTTAGGTGAAGGCTAAATACAGTGGAACCTCACAAGTTAAATATTGTACAATTTGAAATTCCATCCAATGTTTGTGGGAAGACACCTCTGATGTCACTACTGTCTCAACCTGGCTACCGAGTAACCTAGCAACCCACCCACCAATTCATATTACACATAATAAAATTGTTGTGGAGCTGTCATGATTGAATATTTTTAGAAACGATTATTCTATCGATTTTTCCATCGATTATTTGAAAATGATACTAATTCAAAGTAGATGATTCCCACATCTTGTGCCAATTCTTGTCATTTGCGGTCAAATTGTAAGGTCAAGTGTTTTACTGTTTTGTTTCAACTTTGCGTAATATTACAGAAGCTTTCCAGTTCTGGTAGGTGGAGTTCAGTTGTATTTAACTTTTATGTACAATACATTTGCATTTAACCTTAAAGAAAAAAAAAGCCTTGAGGCTGCTGTATTGAACAAGATGCATATGTGTGTAATTTCTAGAAATGCATGACAAATACATTGAAAGTGGATATAAAGTAACTCTACCTTCTTTGTTTTCGCTTTCTTCTCATACGTATCCGACAGAGGTTTCTTCATTGGCTGAGTTGTGGCCTTGGAGAAAAACTCTTCAAACTCTTTTGGATCAATGATGTCTGGCTCCTCTAGCGAGCCCCACAAAGTCTTGTTGCTGAAAAAAATAAACAAAGAACATTTGCTGTAATTAGATGAAGGCTGTGATTCAACTTTCCAAACAGAATTTGTGTATTGCATTTTAGGGAGATTACAGATGTTTACTGAGTGTACCTAGAAACTTTTATAACATTTACATTTCCACTTTGAGACCAAAAAACATGGACGTTAACCTTCTAAACCAGACTGTACTCTCCCACTTAAAATGCAGGAGCACTAGTTATGCCCGAGGTGATAAAAACAACCAAACATTGATGCAAGCTTGTTTTTGTCCTTATGGAACATTTCCAGCAAATGAACTACAATGTATTCAGAAGTTGCTGAGTAACATGGATAATAAAAACAAACAGATGTAAAAAGGAGAACACGAGCTGCTTAAAGTCAAGAGGATGTTTAACACTCTGCTGTTACCAACACATCAGTCGTCTGCTAACCCTAAATTATGGTAATCAAATCAAGAGACAATGCTTTCGGCTCCATAAAATGACTGTGTTGTAGTTTAGCTAATCTTTTTTTTTTTTTACACTATGAAAATGGTACAGCAAGTTTAAGTTTGACTAAACGTAAATGTGGATGGAAATCATACAGAATCTCTTGAAGAAAAAAAAAAAAAGGACAACCAAAGTCTATTCGAGACATACTTAACCTCACCTTCCTAAATTGCCATTAAGAAAAAACCCAAAGTGCTAATAGGCACTAATGACCTCACCCATGACCTAAAATCCACAAACACTGCTAATAATGCAAAATTAGTGTTGAGTCTAACTAACCATTGGCCAAGAAGATTTTTCTCCCGAAGGTTCTGAGACTTTGAATTCCATAGAAAATACTGGCTAGACTAATTAAAATGCTTGTCGTGTAAAATGTGTGCTTTGGTTCACATTTGAGGCGCTAGCAACATTTCAAACTCCACACTCTTTAGACCATCACACCATTACCAAAGATCACACAGCTGATCCACTTAGAGTCAAACCCTTTTAGTACCCCTTAACTCGACCCTTTATGGCTAAATTTATAGGTGCTGCTGCGGTGCCTTGTCCGGTGAGAACGTGCGGACCAAAACACGGCTTCCCCCAACTAATCCAGCCATGGAAATACAAGGTCATAAAGTTGAACGCCTGGCACTCATGAGGCAGCAACCACAACCACAGTAAATGGGCTGGATAATCCACTTACAAATACAGTCTCCGCAGTTCAAGGGAATGGTGCCGAGGCCAACAATTCTTTCTACTCGACAGATCCAATTGGACCACGTGAGAAGTTCTCATTGCACTAATTGGAATTTGAATGATTGTTTAAGAATGGCGAGTTTTTTCCCACCTCTACCTGTATGTTCAAAATCCTTAGTTTTGCTAATTCATGATCATAACTGAGTGTAAAAGTGCATACTTGTACATACTTATCGTCATGTACTTGAATCCTGGTCCAATACAGAGGCTTCATGGGACAGGCGGGCTCGATAGCGGGCTTCCGAGGGGGCTTTTCTAAGATATTTTTGAAACTGAACCCCCCCATGAGTGGAGGTGGTGGGGGGTTGCCGCCTGGAGGAGGGGGAGGAGGTGGAGGCCCTGCTCCAGGTAGACCAGGAGGGGGAGGGGGTGGTGGTGGTGGGCCACCCCCGGCGTGTAAAGCTGGTGGCGGCGGCGGCGGCACTCCAGTAATGCCTGGTAGGGGAGGTGGAGGGGGTGGCGGCGGTCCCAAGGAGCCTGGCAGGGGTGGCGGAGGCGGGGCTGGTTCGGCAGGCCCCGAAGCCGTTTTAATCCCCAGATTGAGTCCGATAGAGTCCAAGTTAAGTTTTTTCGGCAAGTTTTGGCCAGCTGTTTGAGCGAGACCGCCCGCTTCGCCCTCTGGGCTTTTGATGAACGTCTCCCTGTCTGTCTGGATCCCCACAGTTCGCCAAGGTTTGATTGTTGGGTTATCTGCAGTCGACACAGCCACGTCTCGGGTTTGTCTGGCCTCCACATTGCAGATCTTGTCCTTTTGCATCTTGGCAATGATGCCTTCAAGGTTTGATATTGAAACAGCATGCTCGCCGCGAAGTTGGAAGAGTTCAAGCTCAAAATCAGACTGTAAAAACACAATCATGGATATTAGTCATTTCATGTTCCAACGGAATACTTTTAATAAGCTGTATTGGATAAAAATGATTGTTGCACAATATATTCTATCATTATTTTATATATTTTTTCGTCCATGGCTTGCTCAGAGAAAATCTATCAACTAAAAGGCCATTTGACATTTCAAACAACAACAAAAAAAGAAACAAACAAAGCAAAGTATTGATTGAACACAACAAGGAAATTGTTGGGCAATGAACCTTACACATGTTCCTTATTAACTTGTTTCACTTCGAAACAGCATGAGGCACGTTCCCACCCTTTGTTGTGGGCCGACATGTTTCTCAGTCTCGACATCAGTCTATTAAGGAGGGTAAATTAAAGGTTTTAAACAGAGAGATTCTAGAAAAAATCCTGAGCTCAGAGTTTCATTGAGGAATTTGCCAATGAATCAATTTATATAACTAACTTCATGTTATATAATCAAGTGACAATACATTAAGAAAAATGATGTCTAGTAGTTGTGGTTGATTGTTAAGTCTTCATGTCTTATAGTCATTCTCAATTTTATACCAAAATATATTTCAATCTTTTTATAAATCAAAAGTGTTCCCACTACTGTGCTTCAACTATACAACTTTGCCAAACTTCATGATAGCAGTGACTTCACTTCACTGAAAAGAGACAACAGCAGTTGATCCCAACACAATACTTATAATTATAATTGTTATTAATTGTTATAATTGTTACAATTGTTTTTTTCATATCAACCATTTACATGTAAATAAACATGCACTGAACAATTGATCACATTAAAAAAAATATTTCCTGATGTAATTTTAATTCTTTTGCTGTATTTGTGTTCATTCTCCATCAGTTTTTTTTTAATGCGCAATACAAATAAAAAATGAATCGTATCTCTCGAGTATTCAGGTGAAAATAACCCAAGATGTCTTGATTACATTTGAAACAAAATCTACTTTCTGAATGATTGATAGACTGTAATGTAGAGGCAAATTGTGTGGATTGTGGCTACCGGTTCTCTGCTGCTGTGTTATAACATTTCACAATTACTTAGCGCCATCTTGCGTCCATAATGGTAAAGTGCAGGTAAATGTATTTCCATTCATTTACTGTACGGATGTTAATTTCTGAACAGTGTCCCTCCAGTCTCACTATTTATGATCTATTCACATATCATCGACACAGTGACACAACTTACGTGCATTCGTTCCAAATCTTCCTTGCATTCCCTCTTGAGCTGCAGGAGGGCAGCCTGGTGCTCTGAAAGCAAGTAGAGCACAAATCATATTTTGATGACAGCAAAAATTCACTTATCATCATTATCTGTGTGTTTGCACCTTTTCAAACAGAATGATAAATCAAACAAGAAGAACGATGAATTTCTGGCCCTGCAAGACTAGCATCTGGGTTTGATAAAACAAATGATAAAATTCTACAGAGGGTTGAGTCACTGCTCACGGATGGACCAGTATTGCAACTTAAGCAACCAGTTTTTAATCAGGCAGGTGACAACGTGTTGCACTACATAAAACATTTCGGCAAGTCAAACGTGGATTCGAATGAATGAAGGCAGAAATAGGAGAAACAGGAACCACCTAAACCAAAATTCATGAGTTTTAGCATTTGTAAATTCTGTTTCTTACCTGCCTCTGTGTACTTGAGCCCAACTTTTTCTTCTTCATCTTTGGATTTGGGTGGTGGCCACACAGCTTGCAAACGACCCGGGGTCCGGTCCTCACTGTCCGCAGGTGACGTGGCCTCCGTCTGTCAGAACAAAAGTGTATTCATGAAAAAATTGGTACTGTATTTTTTTTATGATCATCATAAATGTGAATAGAACAACGGAGGGAGGTGATGACATACGTTGGCTTCCGTGGGGGCTTTCAGTTCCCTGCTGGGAGATTTGGAGGATCTCTCAAAAATAGATCGGAGACTTTCTTTGTCATTCCTAATCTTCTTTCTCACTGCTTCCAGATCCACAGGTTCAGTTTTTTCCTTTTTGACAGATTTAGGTCCAAAAATACTCCGGAAAGTATCATATGCCAACTCGGAGGTTTTCCTGATTTCTGGATGGGAGGTTTTGTCACCTGCAACTTCAACTCCGGCCTCAGACTCCTTTTTTTTGTTAGCTTCGGCTTCAACTTCAAGGTTAAGGTGCGGACTGTTTCTCAGATTTTCCGAGAGCGGTTTAGGCTCGAGGTGTTTTTTGGTTGTAGCTGATGTCTTCTGCTCAGGTAGGAGCTTGGTTTTGTTGACTGTTTTCTTTAAACTGAGCAATGCCAGGTCAGCATCTTTCTCATTCTGCTTGATCTCGGACACAGTCTCTCTCTCTTCCCCAACTGCTCCTTTCTTGAGCACCCGTAGACCACTAAACAGAGCCGGCATCTGAAAAGAATTGGGCGAAGAGTACGTTGTGTCCTTGGATGGAGTTTTAGAAGAAACTGAATGCTGGGGTGAAAGTTTGTCACTTTGCTGGAGATCACTTGATGATTGCAGTATTGGTTTTGTTTCCTCATTTTTTGATTGTTCCTCAAGACTTGAAGAGGAGGTCACTTGGCGAGGCAGTCGATCATCGTAGTTTTGCTCACATGTTCCAGATAATGTATTATCATTTAGCATGATGGCGGGAACTGGCCGAGAACAATCAATTCCTTCATCGTTGCCACTGTCTTTTGTTTGTTTACTTCCATGGTCTTTTGTGCTTGTTGCTTCTCCTCTGTTAAATATTGCTGAAGTTGACAAGATAGAACTTTGGCTTGATATGTCTGCAGACAAAAATGATTCCAAAGGCGATATCTTAAACCCGTGTGTTCGAAACTGTGGTATATCTGCTTCAGTGGCGTCTCGCTGTGAATCTCCATCACTTAAATCTTTGCTATCCCCAGGTAAGCTTGGTTTCCTGACAATCAACAGCTTCTTTGACAGGCTTCTACTTTCAAGCCCCGCCCCCTCCTGTTCATTTTCAGAGTCACTATATGTATCCACTCTAGTTCCGATCACCGTGTCTTGGTGTAACGAATGTGACAACTCTCCTTTAAATGGACTGTCGGACTCCTTGCGAGTTTCCCAAGAATTAACAACATCCCTCGGAGACAGATCCTCACTCTCTTTGAGCTCATTTTCATTTTGAGTTTGACATACTTCATCATCTGACACTTCCTTAAAGGACGTCAGCACAGCAGGTTGCAAATCTGACCTGTCCCTCGTGAGAATATTGTTGAAGACACTTATCAAAGTACTAGAGGGCTTTGGTCTTTGTGCATCAGAGATATTACTCGGATTGTCCATGTCCATTTTCATTCAAACGTCACACTGGCATAAAGTGAAAGAAAAACCAAAATATATGGCTGCCTCCTATTCCACCTCAAACTTTGGCAGGAAACAAAAAGGTCTTTGTATGGACAAATCTCTTCTTACCTTCTCCAAGAAAGCACCAATGACTATGCTACTGTATGTGTGATGCAAGTTGAATCATCATTGAGTCAAAGAAAAACTACTAGTGTAGTGGAAAAAAGTTCTATGAGAAAGTTTCCTGTGTCAGGTCAATCTGTTCAATATCTATATCCTGTAGTAATCTTGACGGGAGAAAGTTCAACTTTCACAGAGCAATTCAAACTATTCCCAGAAGGTGAGCCGTATTTTCCATGTTGATGATGTGGATTATCCTTCTCTTGCTGCTGCCATAAAGTCTGTGGTCCATGACTGAGCTTTTCCTTCTGCTTCACGTCTGTCTTCTTAAGCAATCTGTTTTAGCTAGAAGTCCAGGCGAGTGTTGCATGAGAGAAAAAAAACAACAAACTTGCAGGTTGAGGGGGAGAAAAAAAAAAGCGTCTCACTGGTCTACCCAGTCTGTGTATGGCTTTCTTCAGACCCCTCCCTTTCTGGGAGGGAACCTGTCGTACCAGCCGCAGGTGTCTGCTTACATCACATTCAAAAAAATGGCAGCGTGGCAAAGTAATAAACACAGAAGGGCCGTTGTGTGGTCAGTTGGAGAAGCAAACGAGATCAACTGGCAATGAAGAGTCATTTTACATAGGTAAAACTCATAAAACTGGTTTGATAAGTAACATATTAGGTACGGTTGGAGTACTCCGTATTTGAGTCTGACTCATTCTGACTACAATTAGTCATAACTGCCCTTATTTCCATCTTATTTATCATTCTGAGCTGCTCCAAATTGGGTTGGGTTATTTTTTATTTTACATTGCTCTTGTTGCTGTAAACAACAAAAGGTCATTTGCCTTTAGAGTGCCTTGCATAATCTCATGGATTGAACACCTAATCTGTACCCATGGAAGAATGTGCAACACAATGTTGTTTTTACCATTGTGTGAATGAAAGTTGTGTTTTCACACTGATGTTGTAGTGGCAAAACTATAGATTTCTTTTTTTCCCTACTGATTTATTGATTGACATTCACAAATCAAATGAAAGTACAAGGGTAGACCTCGGTTACAATAATATAATAATTTGTGCTATTTATATGGCTGACTTTCAGGGGTTATAGTAAAATAACATAATATTTAATATAAATACATATAAATATATATAAACATTTTAAATCATAAAAAAAGTTTTCACACTGATTTTGTTGTGGCAAAACTAGATTTTTCCTCCTAAATTTATCGTCATTTACAAATCAAATTATAATGGCCAAGCAAATTAAAGTATAAAGGTAGACCTTGGGTACAATAATATAATAAGTTGCGCTATTTATATGGATGACTTTCAAAATTTAGATCATGCATGCACATGAAAAAAAAAATGGCTCACAAGAATGTGGGCTTTTGCCGGATTTTGTTATGTAACCACAGTGGTATTCCATACCCGAACACACACACACTAAATCCCCTCAGAGGCTCTAACACAGCATTGATTGCAAAGCGTTGTAGTTATGGAACCGTATTTACATGGATTGATCCAAAAACCTGAGCTCAGCTGCAGGGACTAAATACTTTGTTTTAAAATCACGCCATTATATAACACTGTTTAGACAACATTTTTGGCTCTCACTTTGTTGTTCCAGGTGTGACAACAAAACTGGAGCAGATACAATATGTGTATAAGGCGTTGGGTGTGTGAGAATGTCAATGATGCAAAAGTATGTTACGGGGTTGTCACTTTAATAAATGTCAAGTCACTAATTCATTGTTCAGCCTTGCACTAGTATTGTCATCATGAATGCAAAATGTCATTGCAGATCGTTTTAGAAGAAAATATGGCTTACACGGATAAAATATCCATCTAAAAAGTAAGTAATCCACCTCATCAGCCACAGGAATGAGCATCTCAAAACAGACACTGTCTGAAAAACTACAAGAGGCTCAATAGCAAAAGTTATTTTCTAAGTGACATTTACATAAAATGTTTTTGAATCGACTGGATATGTGGACAAATCAAAAAGGTTAAATGGTAAAATATTTAGTAGAACATGGAATTATCTGAGTCAGTTTTATCTTGGGATCTGTCTACAGATTAGAATCCATGACCCTTTAATCCATTTCAAGAATTTGTAATCATGTGCTTGGGGAAAAACATCAGGCCAATGTTGTGAACGTATGGTGTTGAAGCATAGGGACCCTCACCGTGCACTCCAGTTTGGGATAATAAGGTGTATCCCCGATGATGTCATCCTCTGGTGGTGTAATTCGGAGGAAATCCAGGTGATCGGGGCGGGGAATACGGGACAGGGGCTCCTGAGGGTCATTGAGCATCCAAATATCATCATGACGTAGGAGGGAGTCGTCTAATGGAGGGAGGGGGTACACAAACACAGACACAACCTCAGCATAATTTGCAGTGTGTGTTGCATGCAGAGTTGCTGAGTGGCTAGTCAGGTTGTGCTTGTAGTGTGTAGCCTCGCCTGTGCGGATAATATAATTGGTTTGAAAGGAGGCATCATAATCTCTTAGCATCAAATGTTGAGCGATAAAGAGTCCTGTTTTCCTGCAAGCCTCGGGGGCACTAAGCTATTTTTATCTGGACTCTCTTCCAATAGGCCACACCGGCAGCAAGATATTGTGATGCAATAAGGACAATCCCAAAAAACACCTTTAGTATACATATATATTTTTTCAACTGTTAAAGAAATAAAAAATAAAAAAAGCTAAACTGCAACCAGAACTATGCACTATAAATTCACCTTGCCTGCCCTCTCCTGTCCAGTGAAGAGAAAAATGCACCAGCAGCACAGCAGGATTAAGTTTTCAGAATCCAGATTTGTGATTTACCATTCTAAATGTAGTGCTATCTGTATTAACATTTCAGTGGCAAACTGAAAACCCAACCTGTAGAAGCATCCTTGTATCCTTTTGGACTTCCATGTCAAAGCACATCAACTTCAGTAGAGGAACGTGAAAAAACATACAAAGTGACATGTGAAAAGAGAAGGAGAGCACTATGGATACAGGCAGGTAATGAAAGATGATAAAATAAGACAAATAGAGAATAAAAGGCAAAGACATAGAAATACTATTACATCCTATTCTCATTTTCTAGCAAGTGTCATTGACATTAAATAAGGTGACTGCAGTGTGACTGCATTAGGTTCTTATTGGTAGTCCTTTCGAAAAGGATCCTGCAATTTGACCTTGGGCCAAATGCCTTAAATTCAGTCATGGCACTCCCCGTCGCCGCCCCCAAAATCTCACACAAGTGGGAAAGCTTTTCAGGATAATGAAAAACACTCAAAACTGCCCACCACAATTGGCTAGTGTGCAGCCATGCCATTTATCTGAAACATTAATAACATTTCACATAAGAGAGAGAGCGAGCGAGATAAAGCAAAAGAGAGAGCCAGAGAGAGAAAGCAAGAGAGAGAGAGCGAGAGAGAGCCTACACTGCCTCTATCTGGCCAGAGTGGTGTAATCTTAATTCCGTCAGCCAAATACTGCAGTCTGGCTCTGACTGACTACACACAGTGTTGCAATATAACAACAGTATCCTTTGAAAACTCTGTAGCGGCATTAGGAAAAGAGGAAACTGCAACTATTATTTCAAATAAACAGCTACTATTTGATTATTATTATTATTTATAAGGCTTCATTTAGCACATGCATGCAGTTGTTTGATCGACCCCGGGGGGGAAATGTAAGATTATTGTCATTTAATCTGCCTCCCTGCTGAGACAGACTCATAATGTCAATAAGTGGCAACACGCAGTGCGGATAAGAGGATGTTCTCAGATGACAAAGTTAAGTATCACAAGAAAAGGATTATACTACCTAAAACTGAATCATAGTCATCTATATGAACATGAGGTCAGTTTTGCTGTGCAGGTGTTTCTTCATCATAAAGAACAATGAAGTGATGAAACTGTGAAAATAAGCAGCTGTCACACTGTGTAGGTGTTGCCGTGTCATACTCTCAATAAGTCCGTCTGCGTTTTGCATGGCTCAGGAATCTTCCAATGTCACTTCCTGACAGCGGGGCATCGTCAAGGATGATGGATTAACCCACTTGCCACTCTGACCGGTTATTCTTCTTCAATGGTCTCGGGATGCTTTATGGTCGACTAAATCAAATAACATTGGAACCTCAAGAGAAAAAGCTCATTTGAGAACCAAAGCAGACTGACGTAAAAGCTTTTACATTTTTCATCTGAAATACAATTGTGGTGGCAAATAGGAAGCAGAGAATGGAGGATTATTAAAGAGTGCTTTTATTGGGATTGACAATCTCCCAACTCAGGCACAGACGATTTGGTTAGCCTTGTTTCACTCCACTGGTGAATGTAAATTTAAAGTTGCTCAATAAACCTTGTTGCAATTAAGCTATAGCAAGTGAGATCACTTTGGGCTGTGTTTCTCTGCAACAGCGTGAGACACACTAAAAAAAAAAAAAGCAACACTGAGCTCATGTTGGCCAAATCCACTTCATTACCTGAAAAGAGCTGACCCTTGTTGTCAGTGGCCTAAGAATGCTCCACATTATGTTGACTGACATCATGCAAATAGAAAGGAGCTCTTGCACTGTTCGGTTTCATATGACTTTGCCGGAGCCTGGAACGTACGGGCTAATCTGATTAGAAAGATCCCGGCCATACGCCAGACAATAAATATGTAAAGTATTAAGTTGGAGGACTAAAGAGAGCGAGAGAGAAACACTGATTGCAGATTAGTTTTCCAAATTAAGTGAAAGTACAATTATAGCCTTGATCTAGTATGCTAGCTGTAATGTTTAAAAAAAAAAAAAAACCTGGTGAATATGGATCCCTTCGGAACATTTTAAGACATTTTTATTTATCTCCTGTCTCCACGAAATCCAATTTGCAAAAAAAAAATGACATTCTAGTTCCTTTTCATACCTGCTGGTGACCCCGTGTCAGTTCCCTCTTAGGTTTTTGCAGAGGATGGGGGTTGTGAGGGTGGCAGCAAATTGGCAATGCTTCAGTTAACACAGTGCTCATGAGAACCATGGTCGGGTGGAGGTTTGCTTCGAGTTTGAGCCTTTGATCAGAAACACTAATCTCCAACTTGGCTGTAGTGCTTAGAGAGTTAAAAAGAGATCATCTACCAAATTATTCTCAGAGCCCACTTGGTCTTTGTATAACTCTGCTGGGTAGCTTTTAATTTGTATCGGATGTCACGCGTTATTGTCGATACATGAAAACAGGCCTCTGATGTATCCTGGACTATTTGAGATCAAAATTAATTATGGACAAAAGCTGGAGTGACAAAATAAAAACTCTTGAGTGTAAATGTCAACATTAACATCAAGATTTTATGATGGAGAGTTTTAAAATTGCTCACCTGTGGTTGTGGAGTTGCCAGAAGAATTCCACTTTCCCGAGTTGCTTGGCCGTCTGCTGAGATTCAAATCCAGATGTACGACGGTTCGCCTGTTGCCATTCTTGTCAGTGACCTCGGTGAAGAATTTGGGTTCGTCCGTGTTGCTGGAGCTGTCTCGATCATTGTCTGAGAGCGGCACTCTGCGATGGTTGAGCTTCGGGCTTGGGGACATGCTCAGGAGACCGTTGGAGGCAGCGGATGAAGGTGAAGATGGGCTCTTAGTATGAGGTTTAGCTAAGGGTGGGAGTTCATGGATATGGGAAAGAGGCAACCGTAGCCCCTCAGCAAGCTTCCCTTGACTGACCCTAACATGAATGTTTCTGTTTGATTCTCTCGATTGTCCATTTGAGCTGGTTCCTGGGTACGAATCAGAAGACCCTGACCCATTCGGGCTCGTATGACTAACACGTTGCACATTCCCCTCCAAATCCTGGACTTTAACAACCACCCGTGCCCCCTTTTCCTTCCGGTTGCTTTCACCGTGCAGCTGGTGGGTGGACTTGACTGTCGTGCGCTCTGTTGGGAACTTCTTGACTGGCCGAAGGTTGCTGCCACTTTCCCTTCGGGTCAGGCCTACCATCAGGCTGCAGGAGGCGGATTGAAAACCCTGCTCGCTGTCATACTCTGAGAAGTCATTGGAGATATCCACATCTGAGTCAAATGTCCTGTTGTCCTCCATAAAGTCCCAGACCTCCTGGTTGAAGGGTACCTCCATGGGCAGGAGAGGATTACTGACCATATTGACAAAAGAACTTGGAGATTCTTGGACAGATGATGGTGTATCTCCAATCTCCTCCATTGTAGAGACTTTGCTTACACTATTCCTAGCAGGATGATGAAAGGATGGAGTTCCATTTGAAGTGTCTGTCTTCATCTGACTGTGTGGGGAACACTTTGCAGCATCAAGCCTTTTACCTCCCTTCATCTTTCTGCTCTTTGTTGCTGTTTGCTGAAGAGAACTTAAATTGTTGCTGCCGACGACCTCACCTCCTGGGTCAACCTCCGGCCCCTGGACGTAATCCCGCATTTTCCCGTCCTGGTTACCCATCTTGATTTTGTTGGCACAATCCCTGCATAGGGATAAGAGGTCGGCCAACAACTGGTGGTGCTCTGCAGGCCGCAAGCAGAGCTCTGCAACCGCAGCTTTTTTTGCCCGCTGGTAGCTGAGGGGTTTGCCCGAGGAGTTGGAAGACTGGCCTCTTTGTTTAGACACAGCGAGATCCTCCTTTCCACAGTCATGGTCATTACAGGTCCGGGCTGAAGGAGGGGTGAAGCTCTTGTACTTGAAACTCGGGACCGGACGCTTTGGGAAATACAGGCTGATGTTGCTGAGCTCATGGATGGGCACATACAGAAGCAAAACAGTATGTGTTCCCTCCATGACGGGTGACATGTTGGTCACTA
The DNA here is from genome assembly GCF_054491065.1 of Syngnathus leptorhynchus. Lineage (NCBI taxonomy): Eukaryota > Metazoa > Chordata > Actinopteri > Syngnathiformes > Syngnathidae > Syngnathus > Syngnathus leptorhynchus. The sequence goes on along the minus strand of NC_141209.1, from coordinate 6,468,965 downwards.
AAAATCTCTCAGCAGGTGGTCGACCTGCAGATGGATTTGACTGCTCATCCTATGGCCCATCTTGATGCTGTTACAAAGTACACAGCCAAACTAAATACATGAAATATGCATAAAGAGACTAAGATTGATATTTACACTATTATATTATTAGCTGTCAAAGTCAACCCGGTTTGCCAAATGGTAAAATAACAAATCCCGGCATTTGACGTGTTAGTACCACAAGAAAGCTGAAACATTAATGATGAGATGGCACAGTCAGTAAATGTTTCATGACATGTAGTCCCTATTTTAGTCTCGTTTGCCTTCTTCCCCCATTTTCTGATAAACCACGCACATTTTTGTTTTTTTTTCCCAATCAGCGATGGACAACTTTTAACACTTGGAAATTGTCTCTGCTGTTTACATCTTAATCCCACGGGGTTGATGTCACCTTGCAACACAACGATAGCATCATTTGACTGGCATTTGTGGCGCTGCTCACAAAATTGCAAAAATATATGATGAGATATTGCGCAATATTTACTGCAAAATTCACAACAGAACACTACTGTTAGATGTCTTATCAGATTTACATCTGCCTCAGTTTGCAGGACTAGGTTCCGGTGGAAAAGCAAAGTGCGCAATATGCAAGTGCGCCTGCAGTATGTAAAATCAGGACACTTCGCCTCGTTAAAACAAAACATATATTTACTTACCCAATTCACTGGCAAGATATTTTTTTTGGTCATGTCTGTGATGCAGCCTGCAGCCAGCCAGAAGGACTTGCCGCTGATTTACTGGGATCTTCCTCCACGATTGACAATACTCCGATCCAATGGATGGAATCTGCACTGCCCAACTGTGATGTTATTGGCTCATTTTCTATGAGACCTGCTTCCAAATATTTTGAGCCAGTGCGGCTGCAGCACGCAGGTGGATCAAGGTCGCTATCGGTAGTTCACAATAATGTATTCAGGGTTCTTTTTTTTTTTTGGTGGAAGCTTTCGGTGTTTTTTAGAATTTGGCGTGTGCTGTACACGTTGCAAAGCTTACAGATTATTTTTTCTCCTATTCTCCATCTTTTTCCCGGAGCCATAAAGCTAAACAGTGCTACCCAGTGGTCAATCTAGGTGTTGAATCTTTCAGGTCCAATTTTGATTCATTATATGACCGTCAGTTTTTTAAGGTTTATTTGGCCATAATTTATTCTTGTATACCATCAGAATACACGAGGTACACAAGAGTAAGGTATTAATACTATAGTATTGATATTTATTTAGAAATCAGAAATTAACAGCTCACGAAAAAATGATATACAGTTGCATACCTATATTAGAAATAAAATGAATATTACACAATTTGTCATACATTTCAGCAGTTGAATTCCAAAGATGTAACTCGTGGATTCAGTAGATTCAGAATGAAATATTTGTATTCTTATTTTTATTTTAAATATTGCTTCCAGCAAACAAAAACGTAAAATATATCACCATGTCAAGCAATTAAAAATGGGCATAATCAAAATTATTTGAAATAGGTACGAATCGGCCTTCTGAAAAGTATTTTCATACATGCATTCATCAGTATAATATACTGTGTGCTTGCTTCACTTTTAAAATTGAGCAGAATGAACTTTCCAACATTGCAATTAATTTCGACCACCTATATAGCAGACGCTGTACATCTTGAGATGACACGCATAACCTATATCAGGGAACACTCATTTGTCATTGACTCTCCTTTAGCTATTGCCAAAAGTGCTTTTCACTAATGAGATCATTTCAAATTGCATCGGTATAGCTATATTGGCTATTAAGAAGTAAACACATCAAATTCTTAAAAGTGAAAAATTCTTTGGTCACTGATTAAATGTTGTGTTTTTTGTAGTGTGGGGGGCAGACTGGGTCAAGTAGTAATGAAAAGGAGATTTTTCCGAAAGCAGAAATATAAGATCATTTTCTCCAGGACTATTTAATAGCTACATCTGCATGCACATTTCAATGGAAAACAATCTTAGTGAAGAATATGAATCATCAATTGTATTGAAATTACCTGGCAGGGAACGCCATCATTATATATGTACGCACATACAGACACTGACAGTTTAAGGCCGCTAGAGGGTAGCATTGGATTAAATTCAATGAGCGCATAAATAGTTATTGCACACAACACTGAGTGACTGATGCGTACTATAATTCCTCAAATCAAAAACGTGTGAATTTTCAGGAACTAAAATGACTTTCTTAAATTTCTGCAGGTTTTAGGGTCGTTTCAAGATCGTTAATTTTTTTAGGTTTACCATCATGCATCCTAGGCTCGGGACCCAGCTGTGGCCAAACATTGTTTAGACGTGTTGATCGTCTGAGCTCGTCCATTGAAGCAAACGAGATAACGTGCACGCTTGCACGGTCTATTTTGCAAGGTTTCCATGCGCATTTGTCATGAATAAACAACACTGATTGTTATTATCGCTGTTTGAATATGTCCCAGTATTGACACGTTCTGAGAGCTGACGTCGCAGATGTGTGTATTTTTTTTCTCCTTGTTTCCACGCCACGGCGTCCACCGTCTCCCCAGTCAGAATCAGCATCATCTTCAGCAGCAGCAGCAGCAGCATCCTATCTGTACACTCTCCTCCCTCCTCCTCCTCCTCCTCCTCCTTCCTTCCTTCCACCCCCTCCTCCTCCCCCGGGGCCACCGGTGAAGGAGGCTTGTGCACCGGGGTTTGGCCGGCAGTCTCGCCGCTGTATGACCGTGGATTAACTGCATGCTCACGTCGACCAGGAAGAGGAGCCAGCGCTTGAGCGGGCTCACTTGCAGCCATGGCTGAAGGTGGAGAAGGAGAGGATGAGATTCAGTTCCTCAGAACTGTGAGTACACGTTTCCTGATGTGATGCTCTGCAGACTTCTCTTTGTCGTAAATGTTATCCTCATCTCATGCAAAGGAGGTTGTTTATCTTGAAATCAATTTGGATTATTTTTATTTCATTTCCGTCATAACATAAATAACCTGATGAGCTTGCTGCACGTCTTGACGACGGTGATAATGCTCGCGCTTTATTGTTTGAGCGGATTCCATAGTGTGTTATGCAAATTCACCATGCAGTCTTAGGAAGAAGTTGACAACAAGTCCATCAAGCTCATTATGCTGCATCTTAAATCTGTCTCAATATTGTAACAGTGACTTTTTTCTGTCATTAAATTATTTACAGAATATTTCACCATTCAAAAAACCTCTTAAGAAGTCTTGTGCATGCTTTGTGCTACATACTGTACGCTCACAATTACATTTCCTCTTCCATGAGTAGTCACAAAAAATGCCTTTGTAATGATAATTATATGCAGTTATGATTGACACTGTCAGATACATATTAATTTACATTGATTAGAATAGACAGTACATCATGAAGACAGTTATATAGATAGTCTATAATGTTTTGGTTTACAGTACTTATTAAAGGCTTTAATGGATTTATAGTAAATTTCATTAGAATGAAAGCAGCTTTTAATCATTTACAAGCTACCTAAGAGGTGAAATACTACAAACAATTCTCAATTTGAAATGCAAAACATTGCTAGAACAACAACTACACAGCCACAATAATAGGCGTATTGTTCATTAATATTAACAGTTATGTTTATAATGGCACACATTTTTCTTCTGGATCCTTTAAGTGCACGTGTACCTAATATTATGACCAGTGAATGAATGTATTTAAATGTGGTAGCCTGGCAGCGTGAGCAGACAGTTGCTCCAGGCTCGGTCTGTGTAGCAACATCAGCAAAGGTCTACGCAGCTAAGCGTAGCAAGATTTATTCAAATGTTCATTGTTATTCCTGAACGTAGCGATCAGGGATGATTAGAACAGACAAGGTGCGATGTGATACGCAGTGTAGGCTGCCTTGGTAGAAGTTTAAAGAAACAATACTGTGGGTCTAATATAGCACACAGCCTTTTGGCACAAACCACGTAAGCAAGTGATGGAGTCTTGAATGTGTAGCCGCTGCACTTCCTTCCCCTAAGAACAGCAGTGATCTTTTAAAACGTTCTTTTCTCTTGCTCACTGTCGTCAGATACCTCCTGCTCGTTTGTCCCCTCAGCCACTCAACCTTTTAACCGCAGTGCATAGAGGTCACCAAATCCGCCCGCCTCCCGCTCCTAAATGGAACTGACATTCTACCCCATTCTGACATTCTTTATTCTGGGAAAGAATGAAAATAGCATAATTTCATAATAACATTTTTTTTCCCCTTAGGCTATCCTATTTTTGGATTTGGTACTTTTAGGTCAGTGAATGAGCTTGATGTGCATGTGTGTGTGGTGAATGCAAATGTGGGAAAAATTGTGGTGCAGTCAGGCTGCACCAGACGTGCTTCAGCAGAAATTATTCATCAGTCCAAGCACTGCATGGACGAACACACAAACACGTTTATGTAGCATTGGTGATCAATTCACAGCTCGTTCTTGCAGAAATGAATGCTCAACATGGATCCATGTATACAAAGAGAGCAGCATGTGCCATGCATTTAAGTATTTTGCTACTTTGGCTTGCCTGTATATGCAGCCCATATGTTCCTTGCTGGCATCCAAATGTCATCCATTATTGGAGTCAAAGCGCTTGATAAAGCAGTTTGCAAACTGCTTCTTCTTCTCCAACAACACAAAGTAATTTCCCTGGAGTGGGAGCAGAAATTACCCCTGCCGGACTGCTGCCTATAAAGCCAACTCTGTGGGAGGAGAGGAAAAGAATTGAGGCAATACCTGAAGTTGAGTCAGTTGTGGGTAATTTGGCCTCGGCAGGAAGAAGAGCAGTGTTGATTGCGAGCCGGGAGACTTTGCTTCCTCCGAATGGTTCCACAAGCCACCAAACTTGTATACACCCTGTTTGAAATTAGAAATGCCTTAAGATGCACCAACAGTGGCTTCATAATGAGCCAGGAATAATATGAATAGAACATCAGCTTCTGGTCACATGAATCAGACTGCTCATTATCCCACGAGTAGTTCTCTAAATGAATTGGTAGCTCACTGTGTGTTGTGTCATTAGAGTGGACACAGTTGGGAGCAAGAGGAGGGATTCGCTAAGGTATGCCGTGTGTTGATAATTAAGCGCAAACTCACTGTTGCAGGGATCCCTGCATATACCATTATAGGGACTTATTATCAGTCTGAGTGGGCGTAGTGACTTTGAAAAGATCAGACTGGTTATGTGACGATGCAGTGGAAATGCTCGGATTGTTGATGCGATGACTGGCATTGCAGAAACGTAGCGCAAAGAAAATAATAGCAAATATTATGTAGATGCACCAGAAAAAAAAATGCAGATAACACAGAGCAGGATTTAAGTGTCAAAGTTGATTTTCCATTGTCACCCAATTTTCAAGCCACAACAGTGTTCCCCCCCCCCCCACACACACACAAATCCACCTCTACCTGTTGTCTGCATATTACCGACATGAGCAATGCAGTTATATTGCGATGATAAAACACCTCACCAGTATTTATTGCTGCATGATGAATATAAACCATTCCCCCAAACTGTATTTCTCTCCATTTTATATTCATTCATTCATGGTGTCACTGTTATAATGTCAGATCCCTCATGTTTATTTGCAATATCACTTGTATGTATACAAATGTATTGCCACTAAATGGAGCTGCTGCCGTCTGAGGGAGCTGAAGATGTTATCTAATGATTGAAATCGCGACGTGTCAGATCCTGCGAGAGCGCTGCTCGTATATGAAGCTGGAAGAGGGCTCGGATTTAAGCAGCGGTGTTCTGCAGTGTAGTGTAGCTCAGTAAAGGAAGCTACTCTCTGTGGAAAACACTCTTACTGTATATTTTGTGTGTCTAGGTTATATGAGTCATCTAAATTATATTTATTTTTGTTCAATTTAACTGTACAAACCAATTTCTTAATGAATTGAGGAAGAAGAACCTGTTGTTTCCTCGCTCGTAAGAGGTCGCGCAAGTTGTGCAAGCGACGCCCGTGTTGCCACAGAAACATTGTCAGTGTGTCACATATAATTCATTAAAAGTCTTTCCTTTGGCTGCGCTTGTGAATCATTCGCCGAGACCACTTGCTATCAGCCTATAACGGGGTCCAATGTTTTTTCTTCCCACTGTGCCCCGACCGAGTAAGCCATTTAGGGAAGTGTTAACTGCAGCAATCTGGTGCTGTTTAGCTTACTTTGCCCTCCCTCGTAGGAGAAGGTGAAATTTCCTCTGAGGCTCCAGGCAGCTCCCGACAGCAAACATTTCTCTATCTTAATGCTTCGGGCAAGGTTTTTGTCACCGAAGAATGTTTTGGAATTGATTTAACTGGGTGGGATAAGTTTTACATTTCGTGACAACCCCAATTGTAAATGTCACATGCAAAAACAAAACAACCTCCCCGTCTTTCCCCTCTGCAGGCAGATACCAATTTTTTTTCTTCGGATATTGGCGTTAAGGTAGCCTTTGTCCGCACATAAGATTCATTCCTGTCTAACAACTGCAAAGTGACACAAAGGTTCTCTTCAGAACTGCACAAAGTACCTGATGAGAAATGCCAGTTTTATTTTCCCCCTACTGCCTCCCATTCTCCACTCTGTTGCAAAGACTCTCAGCTGCGCTTTCAAGTCGACACGTGACCTCCTCACCTGCGTATCACCACAGTCCCCTAAGTAAACAGAACTTGACATAACAGTGTCTCCGTGTGCAAGACAGTCTCTTTCCTGAGAATGTTCACAGAGTTTGTTTTACATCCAAAGAAGAATTCTATTTATTTGAAAACTTACTGACCCAGCTAAAAACAGCAGTGGTCATTTGTTGACCTATCAAAACAAAGGTCTTCAACCATGCCAGAGTCAAGAGAAAAGAAAAACACAGAAAATAAAATAACTGCCCCACGTGGTATCTTGATAAAATAGTCTTATTTTGCTAGAAAACTGAAGTACCACAATTTGCTTTGTGTATAGAGTGTAACAAACGCACTGCTCGTGCTACACCCCCATTAGGCCTCCAAGAAGCTTCTTCACCTAAAAATACATGCTTCACAAAGAGCCCCAATTCCCTCGTCAAATGAGGATGAGGAGCAGTGCATTGTTTGTTCCTCCTTCCCCCAACTACAAACCCAATTTAAAATGCTGCCACAAACCACTAATGTTGTCACGTAGCACTATTATGTAGGCATCTCATTTCACAAGTGTTTATTCCTTTATTTTTCTTAGAAAAAATACACAGCCCACTAATAATCCTTCTTTGAAAAGTTCACAATGCATGTGAGAGGAAAAAAAGACTGCTTGTCGGGGTGAAACCACTGCACAGCTGTATTTGGTACTCCAGCTGTAACATTTTGTCAAGTACAAAGTGTTGACATCTGAGTCAGCCTATGTACACTGTTGGCTGGCAGCCGGCCCCTTTGTGAGAGAGCGCCACAACATTGGAGTCACATTAGCACCCCGATGCAAGAGTCTTAATTGATTTTAAAGAATGCTGTTGTACTTTGCCAGCACGTGTGTTGGATACAAGGAGGGGGAGTCGAGCTCTGGTTAGCCCGTAACTCTTAGAGAGCCCCTGTCTAGTGATTGGCTAAGTGCATTAGTGGAGAGAAGACCTTCAATAAAAATCTCCGCCAATGTTGTCGTTTCCCCATGCATCCAAGGAGCGTGATTGGTCAAAAGTAGGAAAATACCATGATGGGAGTGCTCATTGACATGCTTTTGTGCTACATACACAGGTCTCAGTGGTATAAATGGATTTCACAGTGTTCTTGCAGTTTGCACACAATGGGGATGACAGGATTATAGATTAACGTATAACAAAGGAATACGGAAGTGTGTGTATAGGGGGGAATATCATAAGGGAGTCAAATTCAATCTCAAGGTGCCCTTGGAGACTCAACTCAAGCCTAACATTCTTTTAGGGTAATTGAATTATTCTCTCTGATGACATTACAAAGCTGTGAGTCTTCAAATAACGTTTATATCAGTGATCTTGAGCAGAATGTGTTTTTGAAGTTTGGAGAGAAATTTTCGGTCCCTTTAATATCACAAGATGAAATCTAATGGCACTGGGGAGCCAGTCTTCTTTTTGTGGTGAATATTGGGGTATCAATATTATTGCAAAATTTACCATGTTCTAATTATCTAATGAAAGAAAAAAAAGTGGCAAATAAGCATCATTATTTAATTAACTGTAATAACTTATATACCGATATATATGTATATATGCCAATATATAGATGTAATATCATACATGTATATGTAATGTATATTAACCGCGAACCTCAGATTGTGAGGCGAACATGCTAATGACTGAAACATCGTGCTGCCCAAAAAACAAATACATCATGGAAATTAACCAGGTTAGTTAGCCATTGTCCTAATACAATTACATTAATAGCACAATTAACTATGAGCCCAGTCTTCCACTGTACTAGCCCGTATGAGCGCCAACTAAAATAAAATGTGTCATGCACATCAAGGCCCCGAGGCTTATCATTTCGATTTTCATGCAGCTCTTTAAAACGAACGCGCGAGTAACAAAATGTGTGTGCATGCATCACATGAAGCAGCTTTCATCAGCCTGTACTGTAACATACCGTCAATCTCTATGTATAATGCTACTTTATTACCACCGCATTCTGCTCTCAGCACATTTCTCACATTAAATAATGTACAACAATCCCCCCCCCCCCCCCCTTCCTCGTCCCGTAACGCCACATATCAGCAGATTTCTGCTGAGTCTGCTATCATGAAGAGTAACTAGTATGAGTTCAGTTCATCGTGTTCAAGCAACAGTAGCACTGGATGCTTGTTTTCAGCTTTTTTTTTTTTTTTTCAGAGGGAGAAAAAAGCAGAAGTAGCTTCTGGTAAAGGGGATAATTGAACTGATATGCAATCAAGCTGGCAGCAAGTGCTTAGCAACAGTGGACGAAAACTTCACTGCAGTGAGGCATATGCATGAATGTTGTATGACATCCTTTTACCATTACAGTATTTGCATGCTAACAAATCTTTTTTTTTTTTTTAAAAAAGGTTGTAGAATCATTAGAAATGGTGTGCTGTTATCATTTTTTTACAAAATGTTCTATGTTAGTCCAAGCCAAAATACATGTATTCATTTAGGCAAGCTATTAATTTTCTTTCAAATTCTGGAATGTTCCAATCAATTGCTTCAAACTAATTTGCAGCATACAAGCAGTGTAAATAGCCTTCAAGAGATTGGGCGGGCTCAAAGGGATCAGCCATGGATGTGTTTGATCATTACATTTAGAAAGGAAAATCTCCCAATTAGCCAGTGGGGAGAGAGAAAAACAACTATGCGTGCGTGTGTGTGTGTTAAGCTTTAATACTGTGTGGTGTACTTCACTTTTATATTTGCAGCATAGCATGCTATGCTGGAGGAATATAAAATTATTGCTCATAGGAAAATGTGTTTGGCATTCCGGGTGTTGCTCAATAATTCTTTGACCTCACAAATGGTCTGGATGGTTGATATTATACGTAGAATATAACATGTTACACAATATTTTGTTGTCTAGAGATCCTTCCACGGTTTGTTTTCACACTTGCCTGTTTGCAATCACTATTGCACTGCCAGTGCAACGGCAAAGTGACCACCTGACAGTCCCGAGGCATCTGAACGCTGGCCAAAGGATTTGGGGTGGCCGTGTGCTCTGCACGAGTGCACACTCAGATTGAAGTCTGTTTTGTCTTGACAGGATGATGAAGTGGTGCTCCAGTGCGTGGCCTGCATCCAGAAGGAGAATCGAAAGTTTTGCCTGGCAGCTGAGGGGCTGGGCAACCGGCTGTGTTACCTGGAGCCAACATCCGAGGCAAAGGTAAGCTACCGTCTACCATCTATCCAACCATCCAAGAAATAGTACCAGCTACCATTTCAATGACCTATGTTGCCCTCAACCATGTCTCACAATGAGTATTTGTGCGTTAATTGGGGAGTGGTAATGAACTCTCTTTCCATATCGAGTGGTAATTAAACCCATTTGATTGATGTTTTTCCCTTATGGCGCTCTATCTTCTCCATTGGCATCCTGTTCAACTGAAAACAACCCATAGCAGATAAAGATTCTCTGAAAGAGTGAACTGTTTGGGTAATGAGGCAGCAATGTATGTGCTTTACATGGTAACCCATCAATTGGCCTGTTGATTGTGATTAACCAACTGCAGGTCAATCCTGTCAGTGTCTTTGTATTAAAACCAGCAGAAAGTATCAAAACACTTCTTCCCTGCTATCTTCATTGAAACGGAAGAGAGGAAAGGAATCTTAACCCTTTCTGTTGTTATAAATAAATGATGCGATATAGTGGAGGCATCGCCCAGCTGTGCTACGTATTTGCCTCAACGATTGGTGGTGAGCTAAACACCAAGTCACAAGCCGCTGTAAAGCTGCTTAGCCCTGCGAGTGTGTATCCTGACACTCATCATCCACTCCAGCTCCACTGGACCTTCATTTTACCGCCATACTCTATAGGTCAGTTCAACAATGCTCGAAGGGGCAAAGGTCTGCGGGTAATCATCCGAAGAGATAGAAGTGGGCGGAGGTATATTGCTTCCATCTGGCTATTCAGTTCAATTTACTGTTACAAGGTGTTCTAATACAGCTTTGTTGTTATTGCTTTGTATTACTTACTTTTTTAAATTACTTATGAATCTACTTCCGTTCCTTTGCAAAGGCTAATTGCATTTGTCGATTGTAATTTGAGATTCGCATTAAATTGTTCAATCCAGTCCAAAAAACAATTAGGGCAAAGTGGGCTAATTACTAACCCGAGTTGCTCTGTTGTGTTGCTGCAGTACGTCCCTCCAGACCTATGCATCTGTACCTTCGTGCTGGAACAGTCCTTGTCAGTCCGGGCCCTCCAAGAGATGCTGGCTAAAAGTGGACAGAACAATGAAGCGGTGAGGAGTGCTACACACAGACATCACATTGAAACTGAAACATAAATGATGTTGCAGACTCATATACTGCATACACCAAGCTGTGTTGGTACATATTTGGAAATTATGCTAATTTGCAATGTCTGCAGTCAGCATAGTTTAAGTTTACAGATTAATAGCCTAAATAAAGCCACTGCAGTGATCAGGGGACCCTGGTTGCCAAGAGGTCCTGGTCTACATGAATATTAATGTGGAGGAAGGACACGCAGTAGTGCAATTTAGCCTCACAGTTTTCTTTGGGAGAAACAAACTTTGCACAAAAAGATCATTATCAAGCTACTTCGAGAATAATGAGACCAGCTGCAGGTTAGGGAAACTTTAAATCAATACAAGGGGAATTTATCATCATTTGCCTCTATTTATTCCTCAATATTAATGTTGTTTCCGGTTTCATTCATGTCGATTACTCCATTGTTGTGTTTTATTTTCTGAGTAAACGCGGCCCGGTTCAATGGGTACGTTCACCTCGCATACCATTTAAATTTTTGTCATTATTGCACAATGCAGAGCAAGTTTTTGTCTTTATAATAGGAACTGTGGTTGATGCGGAATACTGGTGGTAAATGTATAGAATTTACTACTCTCTGAATAATTGCTTCCACCATGTTAGTGTCAGAGCGTCCTCGAGGCATTCTGTTGGTTGTTCATCGCTGTATCGTTTCTTTCATATAATTCTTGTCAGATAAGCTTACATTTGTCACCGTATTTTCTTTTAGTAATTGTGACTCTGTGGGATGAAGCACAAATCTACAATGATTGAGCAAAAAATAAATAAAAATAAATTGCCATCACTAGGAGTCCTCAGCTTTTTAGCCTGTCCACTTTAATGTCACGTGGCTAATGATGTCGAGAAGTCCAATAAATCCTCAGCTGTTAGCGGATTCATACCCATTGCCTTGACGTTGGAGATAAATGGAGGTATCAGGGCTGCAGCTTTTGCAGCTGTAAAGGACTGCCTGTGAGAAGATGAGACCATTGGTTCCGCCACTCCTGGCAGGGAATTATGGGAAAAGGCAGCTATGGGAAAAGGGAGCTCAAAATATTAAACACTGAGGTAATGCTCAATTACACATATTTTCACGAGTTCAACGATAGCCCTATTACACCGGGCCTTTTTAAATCCAATAAACTCGTGCGACCACTCAATGAGACATTTTTCATTTAGGAAATTAGTGTTTGATCTAGATTCTTCAACATTTAATGAAAATAAACTCAAAACTGCAAGGTAATATGAAGCTGGCTGTCGCATCTCCACGCACATCAGGGAGCACAAGGCCATTCAAATCAATGTGGCCCCAGTAAAGCCCCTCTAGCAGTTTATTTCATATTTTCTCAGCCTCCCTATATATCAATCAAGCCCTCCTTTAGCCCAGGGAGAGAAAAAAAAAAGTGGAGCCATCCCTGGATGGACTATGGCGCCTTCTAATAAATGCAGGTTACATCACCCATGTCAGAAAGTAACTCTGTCATAAAGCAAGGACACTCTGTAGTCCTATTGATTGTTTCAAAGAAATAGAAGATGGTCTTATTACATTTATATATTTCTGCAAAATGGAGGTGCCACTGTAGACATGGTTCAGGTTGAGAGTTAGCAGAGCTTGCAATACAGCACAGTTTCCAGGATGAAGATATAATGACTATTTTCTAAACCTTTCTCTAGTTTCAATTATCCCAGTGAATTTTTAGGGTTCTTGAATCTGTTATTGTGTACATTTTCCCACCCGTGCATATCTGTTATCAATATCGTTTGCCTCTTCCTCATTCTTTGCCTTAGCTGAAATGTCACTGAATGAAGCACCATTAAAGGGGAGCTGGAGGTTGAATATGTCAAGTCCAAGGCGCGGAAATCAATAAGGTTTGGAACAGATGGACTTATCAATAGACGCTGGCTGAAGTAAATTGCCGCTTGGCTTTTTCTAGCCCAGAGACACAGGGGACACATCGCGATAACACACCACGTGCATGCCAACCTCACAGAGCTTGATATCCATCAGCAGACTAAGATCAGTCCATCAAAGAGACAGCACTGCCCTGATGACATCAAATGTGAGCCTCCATTTGTGACTCCTTCCAGATCACAACAATGCAACAGTTTGGCTAATATTGCCAACAGCGGCACCTTGAAGGGATGGTTTCTCAAATGTCATGCTGTTAGATTAATTATGTCACTGACAGCTACATGATGTTCTGCACCATCCATCTCTTCTTATATCCATTTCGATTGAAACGCTTTACCTTTATACTTCAATTGGCTACGGATGCTGCATTTTCTCATTTTAGCAATTGCGGTAGCAGCTCCTAAGTGTTTTTGAGTCTCGATCACTCGCACTGTGCTCCCTCAATACAGATGACTGCCTCACAGTGGTATAGGGGTGGGAGACTTTAGTTTATTGGTCGTGGTGATTGCAGCTGGCTGTGTCTCACTGCATTAAACTCGGTATACCTCAAACAGCTGCACACAAACGCTGGAAGCCACTGCTGCAGTCAGCAGCAAATTACTGGCTGGCTGTGGTGCTGGGAGTCAGTGGAGCTACATATATACAAAGAACAGAATAAGGGAGATGGTGAAAGAGTGAATGATTTCAAGAATCCTTTTCATGATTTACATCTGTCTGCAGGAGGTTTGCTGCATTTTAATTTTCATGCCTATTTTGAGAATTTGGCAGACCGTGCTACAGTCCGACAGTGTTTTCTATTACACGCCTCTCGCATACCTGACTTGCTAGTAGAAAATAGCGTAGATTTTAGACCAGCTGAGACATGGTTTAAGTTGTAGCGCAGGTGTGCATATATACATAATATACTAGTATAACATGGGTACTTTTAGTGTGACAGACATTCATTCCTTCTAAAACATACTTATTGACAGCAATTTATTATGTTGGTACCAACCACACTGACAAGAAAGTCCTAGAATAATGAAACTCTTGTCTTACCTTAATGCTTCCTAGAGGCTGATAAGAAAGGTGAGTGTAATAAAGGCGTTTCCAGCTGAACAAAAGCAGCATCAAAATTTCTCCACCTTTAAAGATATCATTTGTTCCCTTCCTGCATCTTAAATCCCACAAGTGTGTCCACTTGTCCAATTCCTTGCTTTCCACATTCCTCTTGTTGGATTGCTGGAAAGATGACCCAGTATCCTTGCACATATCTTAGAGGGAGACGACCCCTTCCTTAAGATATGGGTTCCCAGCATGAGGCCGTCTTTCTCTGTGTAGAGGTTCTCACAAAGGTCATATATTGTAGCTTCAGCTGACATGTAATTTACGTCGTGATGGATATGTGTGAATTATATCCTCAGGCAGCGCAGAGTGGTGGCCACAAGACTCTACTGTATGGACATGCCGTCCTCCTACGGCACTCGTTCAGTTCCATGGTAAGAATATAGAAGACATTAATCTGAATTAAAGCGGGAGCCAAATGTGGTATATGACAAGACAATAGCTTTTTATAGATCAAAAATGTCTCTGCGCCATGATGTGGTAACAATACAAAGGAAAACAAAGTGGTTATCTAAAATGCATGTTTTGATTCATTATTAAAAACTGAGTTCTTAAAATCTGGGTAGGTTTCCCACTGCTCTGAACACAATTTCGACATTGTCATGGAATTTTTCAAAGTAGTTTAAATGTGTGTTTCTGTGTGTGTTGACCACAGTACCTGGCTTGTTTGAAGACATCAAGGTCACAAACCGATAAGTTGTCATTTGATGTCGGCCTACAGGAAGATTCAACAGGTAAAAAAAAAGAAAAATCATTCGGTTTTTTTTAATCTTCCACAGATTCCCTCTCTCTCAGAAATTCCTCTTCCTCTATCTCTTGGTTGCTCTTGAGCAAATATCTCCGTGTGCGTTTTTATCATCACTGTTAATATTCCCGGCAGACATATGTGGACAGAAAATTGATTTCTTTTGTCAGAGCTGATTAGATCTCTCCAACACATTTTCAAGTTTGACCTCTTATATTCAAAGTTATTTTTTTTTCCCCAGGCTTTGCAGTCGATGATTTGTCGTTGTTAAAGCTCATCTCAATCGTGCCGTTTCTCGAGTCATGATGTGGGTGACAACTGTGGGGCGTTTTTTCCTGATATACTGTACCATGTATGTAAATGTGTGTATCATTGTAGGTGAGGCTTGTTGGTGGACAATCCACCCGGCCTCCAAGCAGAGATCAGAAGGAGAGAAGGTGCGCATAGGCGATGACCTCATCCTTGTCAGCGTGTCCTCTGAACGCTATCTTGTAAGTGTCTCTTGTCATGTTCACTTCACAAAGTATTTCTTAATGCTCACACTGTGTGTGTGTTTTGAGAATGATTCCTTATAGTGATAAAAGGTCACATTCCTTAACTGCGAAATATTTGCAAAATGATCATGTTGCTATCAGCGCTTTTTAAAAAGAGGTCACAGCCTTTGCTGTTATCACCCTTGTCACAACCTCGCCACCTCCTTCAACACGGCTTTGATCCATATCACACCACATTCTTCTCCCTAATCTTTGCATGAACACTTGAAACCATTAGAGCAAAATCTCTATGGCGACAGCATGCCCGTGGCGGCAGGGGCGTGGCCTTCAATATGTGAGAATGCCTTGTCATCACTAATGTCAATCTGGCAATCTGTGCTCGCTGTCACCCATGCCATACATTTGTGGGGACATGTAAGCACCTAAGGGCAGAGTACTCTGGGGAGAAAGTTCAGGACACAGCTGCCACTCAATTTGTTTGCTGGAATAAACTCTGCAGACAACATTAGGTAGATCTGCAACATCCAATTCAATACAAGAGATGTGTTTTGCCTTTGGTGAACATACTGTACTATGTAAATATTGGACCTTACTTAGCTTTGAAACCACTCATTTATCTACCGCACATGATGAGATTAAACACGCTGTGCAATCTTGTGTCCTACAGCATTTATCAATCTCTAACGGCAACATCCAGGTGGACGCATCCTTCATGCAGACGTTGTGGAACGTCCATCCCATCTGTTCTGGCAGCAACATAGAGGAAGGTAGACAGCTGGGCCAACACCCGTTCTCACACGTTGTGGCAATAAAAGAGGACATTAAAGGTCACTATATTTCTCTCCTATAGGCTATTTGTTGGGTGGTCATGTGATGCGGCTGTTTCATGGGCATGATGAGGTGGTGACCATCCCGGGGTCAGACCAGAGTGAAGAGCAGCAAAGGTACAGGAAATGGCTTAATTTCTTGTTGTCTGACATAATTTGCAGATCATGCAGTCATGATCCCTCTAGGGGAAATTCAAATTTACACCCTGCTGTATATTTTGTTAGACACCACACGGAGACCCAGATAGCACACATGCTATGGATATCTTGTTATTTTTATTGCCAGTGATATCTGCCTGCAGCTGGCACAGATGAGTCCGACATTATGGGATGAAAAATATGGCACATGGAAGATGGAAGTGGGTCAAAGTCAGTCTTCGTCCAGGACTGACCTCAAACACCTTTATAATATAATATGATATAATAAATCTAATCTAATCTAATCTAATCTAATCTAATCTAATATAATATAATATAATATAATATAATATAATATAATATAAATGCTATCAACTTCTTATTGAAGAACTTCCAATACCAACACATTGGATAATACTTTTTTGTGTATCGTATGCATCTTCCTCCAAGGCACACATTCACTCAGACATGCGCGCACCGAGTCTATTTTTAGATCAGTGCGTGGCAATTGTGAGAGGCAGGATTCAATAGTAATTTCCATTTTTGGCTTCCCCTCCTTTTGTGCCCTTGAAATTGCACTAAAAAAGCACGCCTCATACATTTCTCTCAAAGATGTCACTTGGAGTGATGAGCCAAGTCTTTGGTGCTATTCACTGATAAAAGGACGTTGCTACGGTTTATCGGAGGACGCATGTGCCTGTCTTTGAACGCACCGGTTGGAGAGTCAATACATGCCAGGCTTTATTATTTGTGTCAAACACCCTCCTTTGATTATCAGTGAGAGAGATGAAAGTGAATGGATGCTTTTGTCTCACATAGGATGGATGACCTTGACTCTAAAGTGGTGTCTGGAGTTTTAAAGCACCAACAATTTCCAACATATGCTTCTTTTGTGTTGACAGGATAGTCAACTATGAGATAGGTAAAGCTGGTGCTAAGGCCAGATCCTTATGGAGGTTGGAGCCACTCCGGATAAGGTGGGTTATGAACCGTTTGCATCTTCACTGCTCTATTTTTTTTTTTAATCTCAATCCCATCTTTCCTCATTGCTATTGCGTTCTTGAATTTCCTATCCTCTGTGTATGATTAAACAGCATAATGAGTCAAATGTTTTCAGCTATTTGCTAATTTTTTCCACCTAATCACGCGACGCTCTTGATAATTAACAACCAGCAGTAATACTTCGATCAACTAATTAGTGGCTATTAGACTGTCAGGGTTTGAAGAATACAAATTAGCTACATTCTTGTGACATCTTTATTGGGTGTCCAATTTAGTTGGAGTGGAAGCCACATCCGCTGGGGTCAGCCGTTCCGGTTGCGACACCTGACTACTGGTCACTACCTAGCCCTGACGGAGGACAGGGGCTTGGTGCTGCAGGACCGAGAGAGGTCTGACACAATCTCAACTGCCTTCTGCTTCAGAGCATCTAAGGCAAGGCTACACGAACATAATTTTGCTCTACGAGTTGGCGCTTTCAATTTCTCTCTCCTCCCGTATCCAGGAGAAGCTTGAGCAGAGTCCCAAACGGGACATTGAGGGGATGGGTGTAGCAGAGATTAAATATGGAGACTCGCTCAGCTTCATAATGCACGTGGCTACGGGACTGTGGCTCTCCTACCAGGCACCTGACGTCAAATCTGCACGTTTGGGTCCTCTCAAGAGACGAGTGAGTAAAGGCGCACACCATTTTGTCTCCATTTTAGAAGGCAAAGCAGACAGATGCAAAGCTAATGAATAAGTGAGTGAGAGTCTGTCGAGGAGACGATTATCGGCAGATAATGAGTTGAATAAAATGTCTATTAGATTGTAGCTCACTGTCGATCAAATTGAAACCTTCCCATCATTTAGGGTACAACGAAACATGAATAAATTATGACGTACGATATCTCCTGTTCATTTCTCCCTCTGTCTGAAGGCATGTCTACATTCCGAAGGTCACATGGATGACGGCTTGACACTGCAGCGCTGTCAACATGAGGAATCTCGAGCCGCCCGGATCATCCGCAACACCACTCTCCTATTTAACAGATTCATCAGGTATGCCAAGGTGCTTCAACTTCATTTTAATTTGTACCTATAATGCAAAATATTCCAGTGACGAAAGTTTGCTCGGTGCTCTGACGTAATATTCCAGATGGTAAAAATATTTAAATGGGGAACGTGGCAGGGGATGCGCTGACTACCTTTATTTGTCATCAAGCCATCCATCTTGTGTTCCATGCGTGGAATTGGAGGCGCTCATGGTGGGAACATGTGAGAGTGTGTCAGCCTCCCCGGAGGCGGTGACACACACACATCCCCTCAATGCTCCAATGCTCACGACAGGAGTTATTTTTAGACAGCCAATGGAAGTCAGCATCTCAGCCTACCGTCATTTAGAGGGCATGTTAATCAGTGGTAGTATTTTGCCTACATGTGATTCCGATTCTGCACGTCTGTGTCAGGGATCTGGATTGTCTGGGTTTGAAGAACAAGACACTTGTGGCACTTCCAATTGAAGAGGTGCTCCAAACCCTCAACGACCTCATCACCTACTTCCTGCTCCCTGATGCTGAGCTGGAGCATGAAGAGAGGCAGATCAAGCTACGGTCCCTCAAAAACAGGCAGAATCTTTTCAAACAGGAAGTGAGTTTTAGTCCACCAGGAAATATTTGACGTACGCCTTACGGGGGTTCACTGTTCGTTAGCAAATTGCAAAGAACATGTTTAGTGAATTTCAATAACATCCTGCCTGACTGGAGGCAGTGCTTTATAAGTCGTCAGCAGCTCGAGTACAGTGTGAGGTTGGCATGAATGCACTGAGGCATTGTGCTTCGCCTCCAGCACCCAAATTGCTTTCATCAATTACCAAATGTCAACTGCATGCTGACTGAGGGAGGACAATAATAAGTGTCCAGATGCTTTTTAACGCTGACGGGCTGCAACAACCCAAAAAAATCCCATCAACAATTCGAAATGATTAAAAATGTATAGATTTGGGGGCATTTTTCATCACCTTATTTACCTGTTGGAATAATCTTTGATCCACCCTTTTTAATTTACATTCACAAGGTCAATTTGTCACTCTAGACAGCTGACCGGATTTTTTCTCGCCACTATAAATCATTGGCATTTTTCCATTTAGTGCATTTAGCATAGATGATCACTGGAGATACTTTCGAAGCAGCATAAATCACTGTGACAACAGTACAGAAGGGGACAGAGTCAAGACATTGGGGGATTGCCTTTGTGATAGCGACGCTATCTTATTTGGTGTGAATGTATATAAACACAATAACGGGCACCACGGATTCCAAGGTACATAAAGGAAAGTGTCCCAAGTGTGTCTTTTTTGACAACATATTGGTTGGCTTCATTTTGTAGGGCATGCTGACACTGGTGTCCAACTGCATAGACCGTCTGAACGTTTACAACAGTGTGGCCCACTTTGGGGAATGTGCTGGGCCAGAGGCCGGAGCAGCCTGGAAAGACATCCTCAACCTGCTCTACGAGTTGTTGGGTAAGCTATGATAATGCACATAGGCGATTCTTTGCTTTGATAAATGGCTTGGTCCGGCTAGCGCGATGCTGACATGCTATTTAACCTTCGACTTACTGACTCTGCACACTCGGGATTGATTTTGAAGGCGGTGAGGATTCACTGTGCACTCATACATGTTCGCCTCATCTGTGATAGCTCATAAATTCAGTGACCTGACATGGAAAGATGACCCGGCTTTCATTTTTATGTGACAAGTGCAGTTTGACAGCTACATTTCTTAATAAAAAGATGTGGAACATGGAATGATTTATTCGACACCTGTATTAGTTTTTGCATTCTACAGGGGCAACTTGGATTCTATAATTTGCATCCTGTCATGCACAAGCTGCTCCTCACTTTGAGCTGGCGTCCTTCATGGACTTAGGGTTATATCAGTGTTTCAGCAATGTCTCGTCCTTCCAATCATTTCGTCTCTTCCTCCTCCACACTTGCCTCCGCGCCGCATTAAATGGATTTAGAATGCCCCCCTTCCATTTGTAGCTGTCTGCTTTTTCTGCTCATCCATACAAATACGTTTTTATGTGACTTTTTTTTTTTTGCACTTTTGCAGTCCATCAATTCTATTTTTCTTCTGCCTTTATTCATCTGCCGTCTATTATTCCCCTTTTAAATTAACATCTACTATTTTGTTATGTCGTGCAGCAGCGTTAATCAGAGGAAACAGGATCAACTGCACTCAGTTTTCCAACAACTTGGATTGGCTTGTTAGCAAGCTAGAGAGACTCGAGTCCTCTTCGGGTAAGATCATTGTCATTCTTGCTCATGTCGCGCAATCTTGTAAGATGCATTATTAAACATCCTGAATCAAAGATGCCACGGTGTCCTCTGAGATTTTACACACTATGAATGTAAAGGGTGAAGATACTTTGTGACCTCTGTTGCCGACTAATTGCCAAATCCTTACAGGCATTCTTGAAGTTCTTCACTGTATACTAATTGAGAGTCCAGAGGCTCTCAACATGATCCAGAGAGGACACATCAAGTCCATCATATCGCTGTTATACAAACACGGACGTAACCACAAGGTCGGTAGCACATAATTCATGACACAGGTTGAGCTACTGCGCTGTTATTTATAATATTGCTGCACCATCTTTCTCCATTGCTCCTTTCTCTCCTCTGCCTTCAGATTCTCGATGTGCTTTGCTCATTGTGTGTGTGTAATGGTGTGGCTGTGCGAACCAATCAAAACCTCATTTGTGATCACTTGCTGCCCAAGAGAGACCTGCTGCTACAAACTCAGCTGGTCAATGACGTCCAAAGGTGAGAAAGCCAGTACTCTTATATTGTCAGAATTAATTTTCCATCCAGATAGCTGATGATGTTACAGTATCTACCAAACATTTACAGCCCAAGCACCATGCAATGCAATGGATCTTTTGAAATAACTTTCTTCTTCTTCAAATGATTGCATCATATTTTAGTGGAACTCAACATGCCTAAAAAAAACGCCACCTATTATTATACCAGCTTGTGTATCCCGGTGCCCAACACACGATGCCCAAAATTCATTTAGTCACGCTCCCTCCAAATAATACTTTTTTTTTAATTGCCTATGCCATAGGTGTCAAACCCAAGGCCCGGGGGCCAAATGCGGCCCACCACATCATTTTATGTGGCCGCGAAGACAAATTTTGCATCGACTTAGTGTCATTACTAAAATTATAAATTGTCTTCACTTTTTCAAAATAGAAATATTGCTAGCAATTTGTATTACCATTCATCTTTTTAAACAATTTGAACAGTTTTGACTAGTCTCTAATTTCAAAACTAGTTATTCATCAGTTTGCCGTGTAGCCTATACAGTAAATAATATAAGGCGTTGACAGTCATAATGACCCTCCAAGGGAAACTGACTACAATGTGTCCCGCGAGAAAAATTAGTTCGACACCCCTTAGATATACTGTCCTACAGGCAGACATTTAATCAACTCTGAGAAGAAAACATATATTACAAAGAAATTTGTGAAAGTGACCACATGGGATATTTGCATTTTCCCCAGTATGAGACCGAACATCTTCCTTGGGGTGAGCGAGGGCTCAGCTCAATACAAGAAGTGGTACTACGAGCTGATGATTGACCAGGTGGACCACTTTGTGACCAGTGAACCCTCTCACCTTCGAGTAGGCTGGGCCAACACCAAGGGCTATGCACCTTACCCAGGAGGGGGTGAAGGTTGGGGGGGCAATGGCGTGGGAGATGACCTCTATTCTTATGGTTTTGACGGACTGCACCTCTGGTCAGGTAAGAAAATTGTGTTTGTCTGACTCACCTGACAAATCCAAGAATAGTTGAGTCTAGACAGAAGCAAAAGCCTGCAGGGACAACATCAGTGTGTATCGGTACGTTTCCTAGGACGCATCCCCCGGGCAGTTGCATCTCTCCATCAGCATATCCTGACGTCAGACGATGTGGTGAGCTGTTGCCTCGACCTCGGCGCTCCAAGCATCTCTTTCCGCATCAATGGACAGCCAGTTCAGGGCATGTTTGAAAACTTCAATACAGACGGACTCTTCTTTCCCGTCGTCAGCTTCTCTGCAGGTGTAAAGTGAGTTTTTAAAACACTAGTCAAATATGTTTTACTATTTTTTTTAATCAGATATTTTTTGCTGAAACTTAAAAACAGAAATGAAAAAATCTCACAAAAAGATGAGCTAGAAAAAATGATACATTTTTGCAATTAATTTGCAATTCATTTACAATCAAATTGCAAAAATTGCATTTTTTTGTCAAAAATACATTAAGGGATACAAAGCAATCTCAGATTAAAATTCGCTTTTGAGCTGTGCAAATACCCTTATTGCACTCGTGCATGATGATGAACGAACACACAAGCACAATGAGATCAGACAGATGCACAATTTACTCACACAAAAGCCAAACATATTTGAAAAAAATCTAACCCACCTACCCACTCCGCATGCATGCATCCTCAAAGCCTTAAGATTGGAGACAGGTAAAATTGTCTGGCTGGCCTGTATTTGCCTCTGTTGCTATGGCAACCACACAGTGTGATTGACTTGCATAAATGCAATTTCAAGCTCAGGCAGTTTTTCAGAAGAACTAGCAGCTTTTTGCACTGCTGATTCAACTCTTTGAAGCCCTGAAACATTTTACAGCAATTATAATTCCATGTTTTGCTTTGTTTAGCAGGGCTGGTTTTTTTGGTTGACAGTATTGCTCAAAATTGACCCCAATATTAAGTACACCTGAAAACAAATACGACATCAGAATCAGAACTTCATGATATTAATGGATTATGTTATTGTTGATTTTGACTGTGAGGACGACTTGCTCACCACATGCTCCGGCCGTGCTGTTCAAATTCAAACTCCTCCTCGTACCAGGATTATCAACTGTGATAAATCAAAGAAGAAAGAAAAATTGGCTGCCCTTGTTATTTCTTTCATGCTGTATGATTTCCAGATGCCGCATTTAATTTGAGAGGTGACATGCTTGCAAATGAACCTGCTGACCCACTGAACAGGGTGAACGTCTACCGTTTGAGGCATTTCCGCTCCTCAATAATTGAGGGCTGCAGTCATGAATGACTCATTTGCCTCACCACTTTTACGTCACGACAACTACTCTAATCTTTATTTTTGGCTGCCTCGGGAGGACGTCACTGAAGCAGATTATGAGACTGGAAAGTCTGATTTGTTTCTCTGTGAACACTTTTTTTCATCAGAGTAAGGTTCCTGTTGGGTGGTCGTCATGGCGACTTTAAATTCCTGCCGCCATCGAGTTACGCCCCCTGTTACGAGGCTCTGCTGCCTAAAGAGAAGCTGAGGGTGGAGCCGGTGAAAGAGTACAAGAGGGATGTGGACGGGGTCCGAGATTTACTTGGCACCACCCTCATCTTGTCACAGGCCTCTTTCATTCCCACACCAGTGGAAACCAGCCAGGTAATAAGCAAAGCTTAATTACTTTAATCACAAGATTAACACGAACCTCCATTTGAAAAAAATAAAATAAAATTCTTTGTGTCCTTAGGTTGTAATGCCGCCTCACTTGGAGAAAGTTCGTGACAAGCTGGCAGAGAATATCCATGAATTGTGGGGCATGAATAAAATTGAATTGGGCTGGTCCTACGGCAAGGTGAGAGAACATTCACTTCCGCCAATTACTATGTGATTAAGAAAAAAACCCAAAAAAAACACCATCAAGATAATATAGAAACACACAATCCATGCATTTGGCCATGTTTTTGAGGAATAAACATCTACAATAAATGACACGTGTTCATAAATTAAAAGTAGTATTCAATTGATCACAAAGGCCTGTACGTCATCTTGCTTTTTCTCTCATAATTTGCGGTTCACGCCAAAAAGAGGGTAAGTGGAAAGAAAAATTACATTCTCCATTCACAGTGCTTTTCATATCATCTGAAGCTTCCTCACACTTTATTTGTAGGTAACACAACCATGGTGTCTGTTTCAATGTACACTCACTCAGCCACAAACGACTGTTGTTTCACCCAAGGGCACAACAGGATCTCAGAGTTTTTATATCATAAACCAAGAGGAGCATATTTTTTTTAGGCAGGGTGGCATTCAACCATCCATTTTTTTAAAGAACATAAATGAGAATTTTAATTGAATATGCAAGCACCATAAAGGTTGTTCTGCTTTTTTTGCCTGGAGTGATTTGACCAACAAAGCGTCTCTCTCTTGGTTTATTGCACAATAAATACCAGATCATGAACATACTGTACCTGTTTTAGAAGAAATAAAAACTCAAACAACACGTGTTTAATATGTGTATAATATAAAGGCATGAACATCCTCCCTCTACTACTAGTATTTTATTTTATTAAGCAATGTCAGCAGAATTTTCAAAGGCTATCACGACTAAGTATAATCCTGTGCAGAAGATGTGGAAAAGCGCTTCTAAAGTGACTGAATTGTAAAATTGTCAAACTATTTTCTAAAGAGCTGGCTGATGTTCATCACACACACGTACACACATACGCATATCTGTGCATGCTTTTTTTAGTCATCAACCATTGCCACGCAGCTTTGCCAAGAGAGGATTTTGGCATAAAGTGCGGCCTCACGAGAGGCAATACATCTCTTGCTTGGTATCGCAGTCACGCAACAAAGAGGATGTGTTTCCTTGTTCGTCTTCCATAACATGTTCACTAGAGCAGCCTGTTGTAGACACATTTCTCTTCACTTGTCAGCCCACTACGACAAGATGCGTACTTCTGTGCTTAGTAACAAATGCCACGAGGATGGAGATTCAAATAATATACGGTACTCGTTGTATTTTCTTATAGATCAGGGATGATAATAAGCGGCAGCATCCATGTCTGGTGGATTTCTCCAAGCTGCCCGAAACGGAAAAAAACTACAACCTGCAGACGTCGACAGAAACTCTCAAGTATGTTGGCGCCTATAGATTCATTTGCTCCATGTTCTTATAACTTTGTTTTCCCAGAGATACAGTTTGACGTACCGCATAAATTTCACTGGGCTCTTTTTGTAGACGGCATTTTTGTAGAGTGATGATTTGGTGCCATCAAGTCTCAAATATGCCCAAATATTGGTACACAAGTACAGATGCTCCAGTTCAGGCAATATTTTTTAGAAATTTTATCCTTGCCATTTTCATGCTCAAATATGTTTTACACTTATCGTAAAAATAAAACCAATTATAGCACATAGACATGTTCTATTTTTGTTTTGTTTATAGGTTATGCACAAAACAATTACAATCAGCCTTAAGGTGAAGTGGGATATAGTTCACCATTTGTATTTGAGCACTCAAATAAATTAAATCCATGTTATTTAAATTGAAAGATTTACCCTTTATGTATGTTTCTTTTTTACCATTTTTATTTAAGGATGTTTGGAGTGTTATGAATTTTCACTGTTGCACATTTAAATAAGGTCAGATGTTGTCCGCACCTCAACCACTTGTCAGCACTCCATACAACACTTAATTGGCTTCTAAAAGTCCCACCGAGACCTATTACAAGTGATTTACATAAATGCTCTTTACTTTATACACAGAATGCCAGAATTTTCCATAATTATTCTTGATGTGTAGTCTGAGTCGACAATTTGGGGTAACAATGTTGCTCTCTGAATGACGTCCATGAAAAAAAGAGCTTTTTACAGTCTCCGCTCAGATGGTGTGAAGACACTTTCACACCCACTGTAGTCCTTTGGGTATATCCTTGACTTTTTCTATGGTAGATATGTACTATTTTATATATTCCCTCACCCCACCAAATGTTCACTGCTCTAGGATGTATATAGAGGCAGAGGTGATGTTTGGGATTAAACGTGATCTGCGCTTTGTTTTCCCTTCACAGAACCCTGCTGACACTGGGCTGTCGAGTAGTTCAGGTCAATTCAAATGCTGATGAATCACTTAAAAAGATTAAACTCCCAAAGAAGTAAGACTGCAACAGGCATTTGTGTTTGTGTCGTTTTTTTTTTTTTTTTTAAATGAATAATTTACACAAATATTGCCTCTCTATATTTTCTTTCTCTTGTAGCTTCATGATGTCCAGTGGTTACAAGCCGTCCCCTCTGGACTTGTCTGATATGAAACTGACTCCTGGTCAAGAGTTGCTGGTGGACAAACTGGCGGAGAATGCACACAATGTGTGGGCCAAAGACCGAATCAAGCAGGGTTGGACGTATGGTATTCAGCAGGTACACTACCAATATGTGCTCAATCAAGTACAATAAAGTGGAGACTGTAATATAATAAACAATTTGAAAGTATTTGTTAATGTTCTCTCTTTGCTGCTTACAGGATCTGAAAAGTAAACGTAACCCTCGCCTGGTCCCTTACGCCCTGCTGGATGAGCGCACCAAGAAGTCAAACCGTGATAGTTTACGCGAGGCTATTCGGACTCTGATTGGTTATGGGTACAATGTGGAGCCATCCGATCAAGAAGGTGGTACGTTACATCTTAAAATGTGGGATAAATGGACAAAAGAGTTGAAGGGACCAATGTTCATTTTTACTCTCTATCGGTCAAGTGCCTCAATACTTTTGTCCATGCAATGGCTTTTACTTTAAAAACGACCTCTCTAATTGTGTTATTTTTCCTTCCAGGACAAACGGTTGAGCGTCTCAGCATCGACAAAATCCGATTCTTCCGAGTAGAACGGACATACGCGGTGAAGACCGGGAAATGGTACTTTGAATTTGAGGCTGTCACAGGAGGTGACATGAGAGTTGGCTGGGCAAGACCGGGGTGTAAGCCTGACGTGGAGCTCGGCACGGATCAACTGGCTTTTGTCTTTGACGGATTCAGGGTAATCACATTTATTATAATGTTTCATTTCTCTGCGGAAAAGAAACAGCGCAAGTGTTTATTTTAATAACAGTACTGACATAATAGTACATCTTTCCAGCAAAAGCTTTTCAAACTTTTAGGGATTATAAATTTATGCCAGAGCAACAATCATTGATTGTTCCTCACTATGCCTAAATATGTGAGCTTAAAGGTAATATCGATATTCCGAGTCAGCAAGTTTCAGACCCTTCTTCTCACTTATCGGAACCTACTCTTTGTAAATAATCTATCATGTGCAATACAGTTGTTATTTTTATAAAGAGGCCTTCAGTAAGTCATTTTGACCTATTTTTTGTTCTTTCTCTAAATGTACACAGGGCCACTGTCTGAATATGGGTGGCCGTTTGTTTGGACGCTGCTGGCACAGTGGCGATGTGGTCGGGTGTATGATCAACATGGAAGACAAATCCATGATCTTTACCC
This sequence comes from Syngnathus leptorhynchus, assembly GCF_054491065.1. Taxonomy (NCBI): domain Eukaryota; kingdom Metazoa; phylum Chordata; class Actinopteri; order Syngnathiformes; family Syngnathidae; genus Syngnathus; species Syngnathus leptorhynchus. The sequence goes on along the minus strand of NC_141209.1, from coordinate 6,441,549 downwards.
TCAATGGAGAGATACTCATCACCACCAAAGGCTCTGAACTTTGCTTCACCGACTTTGAAACAGAGGATGGTGAGAAACGGTGTTTTTGCATAATCTTTAGGTGAAGCCATCACATGCCCAAGCTGCAGATAGAGGTGAAGATAATAAAGGATTTGTATATGTAAATGACCTCAATTAACCTTTCTTTACTGCCTTGCTTGCTCTGCAGGATTCATCCCAGTGTGCAGCCTGGGTTTAGCTCAGGTGGGCCGTATGAATCTCGGGAAAGATGCCAACACCTTTAAGTATTACACCATGTGCGGCCTTCAAGAGGGATTTGAGCCCTTCGCTGTTAACATGAACAGAGAGCTCACCATGTGGTTCAGCAAGCGTCTGCCAACGTTTGTCAATGTGCCAAAGGAGCACAATCACATCGCAGTAAGACCAAACACCAGAATAGCTCTTAGCAACAATAGCGGTCATTGTATATAGATGATACGACAATCGATTGTTCTCAGGTGACGAGAATTGACGGGACGGTCGACACCCCCCCGTGTCTCAAGGTTACTCACAAGACATTTGGCACCCAGAACAGCAACACGGACATGGTGTTTTGTCGTCTGAGTATGCCTGTGGAGTTTCACTCCTTCTTCAAGATCAGTCCGGTTATCGACGTGAACGGAGTGCACGAAGACGACACCCTCAAAGTCAAACACAGGTGCTTGGGCTTGAAACTTTTTAAAGCGACCCTATGGAAACAAACAAACAAAAAAAGTTAGTTTCCAGTCCTTTTTTTTTACTAATAATCTTTCAAATGCGGTTGTTGATAGATACCCACTGCGATCTGTGCGACACAGTGACGAAAGTAGACGAGTGGACTACAGCAGCATCACAACGGTAATAAAATATTGATTAACATTCAATTCATTTACCACAACAATCACACTCTTCGTTTCCTTTCAGTACTACCATTCGGTGAGGGTCTTTGCCGGTCAGGACCCTTCTTGTGTTTGGGTTGGATGGGTTACCCCTGACTACCATTATTATAGCAACAACTTTGCCCTCAGCAAGACTAGAACTGTGACCGTGACCTTGGGTGATGAGCGAGGGCGAGTCCATGAGAGGTGAAACCCCCTTTTAGATTTTGTCTTATCTTAAGTGGAGATGAATTAATGATGCGCGCATCATGATAGTGTCAAGAGGAGTAACTGCTACATGGTGTGGGGTGGCGATGTGACCAATGCTACTCATGCCTCAAGTCGCAGTAATGTTGACCTGGAAATTGGGTGTCTCAGTGACCTCGCCACTGGCCTGGTGACTTTCACAGTCAACGGCAAGGAGATATCCACATCCTATCAGGTAATGAATATGATTGCTGGAGACACTAAGTATGACACTCCATGTGTGGTTGTTTACAGATCTAGCAAGAGTTTCTACTGGTGACCTTGTCAAGCACTTTCTTTCCGTCTTTGCATATTTTCTTAACATAGTCACGACATTTGCATTGTTGAAATTCAGACATTTGACAATTTCTCTATTAGGCTTTGAGAACTCTTTTGAAGGGTTTAATCTTCTTATGTTCTGTGGCGTCATTCAGCGCTGAGTCATCCTCACCAGCTCGTCCATGATGCATAACACACATACACAAACACACACACCCACACACATTATAAGAAGTAGTGACGTTTTATGATGCCACATTAAGCTGCTTTTGCGCAAGTCGAGCTCTTGATACAGTTTGTGCTTTCGTCACCGCTCCAGGTGGAACCAAACACCAAGCTTTTCCCTGCTGTCTTTGTGCAACCAACCAGTCCTAACCTCTTTCAGTTTGAACTGGCCAAAATTAAGGTACCATTTGTGACCCTTTATGTAATATTCTGCTGCTCCTGCAATTTAGTTGATTTCTTTGACTACCACAAGATGCTAAAGGTTGCAGTAACAAGATGGGTACTTGTGCTTGTCAGAAAAGAGTAGACTCACAGGAGTCATTTGCATCATACTTTCAAAAGGTCATTTGCTTATAAAGTTCAAAATCACTTTTATATCTAAAGTGGGAAATAGTGCAGTGAGTTTTTATCACCGCTTGCACAGGTCTCTCTAACTGCTTAAATGTGGTGCCCCCCCTCCCTTGTACAGAACGCCATGCCGCTGTCGTCAGCCATTTTTAAGAGCGAACATAAGAACCCGGTGCCTCAGTGTCCCCCTTGCCTTGACGTCCAGACTATCAATGCGGTTCTGTGGAGCCGCATGCCAAATACCTTCTTGAAAGTAGAAACGGCGAGGGTCAGCGAGAGACACGGTTGGTCGGTTCAGTGTGTGGAGCCTCTGCAGATGATGGCAGTTCACATTCCTGAGGAGAACAGGTATTTTTTAATTTGATTCATTATTAACTATCGCTAAGTTGTTGTTTCTCGTTGCACAAATACATTTTACGATAATCGTAAATTTCCTTATCAATGTCCCCTAATGTATTTATTTAAAGGTGTGTGGACATCATGGAACTGTCCGAGCAGGAGGACATGCGGGAGTTCCACTACCACACCTTAAAGCTCTACTGTGCCCTCTGCGCTCTGGGCAACACCCGTGTGGCTCACGCCCTCTGCAGTCACCTGGACCAATCCCAGCTCTTATACACCATAGACAATCAATACCTGTCTGGCATGTTACGAGAAGGTTTTTACAATCTTCTCATCAGTATCCATCTGGAGACAGCCAAAGGCGCTCGACTCACGATGAAAGATGAATTCATCATACCGGTCACAACAGAGACACGCTCCATCCGTCTCTTCTCCAATGCTTCCAAAAACCATTCGCCACCAGGGGTGGGGCTGAGTACGTCGCTCAAACCCCGCCTTAACTTTGCCCCTCCGTGCTTCATCAACACCAAACGGGAGCATCATCTGTACAGTCCCCAGATCCCTCTGGATGCATTAAAAGAAAAATCAATTTCAATGTTGACCGAGGCGGTCCAAGGTGGTGGCCACTATATCCGTGATCCTGTAGGAGGAGGTGTTGAGTACCAATTTGTGCCAATCTTGAAGCTCATCAGTACTTTGCTGACTATGGGGGTCCTCAGCAGTGAGGACGTTCATAAAATCTTACTCCTCATTGACCCGAATGTATTTAAGGAGGCACACGACGAAGGACCCACTAGTACGATTGACAAAGAAGGACTAACAGGGAATGAGGAGAAAGCCGTGGAAGCAGGAGAGGAAGAGGCAGCCAAAGAAGCCAAACAGCCAATGAAAGGACTTCTGGAGACAAGGCTGCCTGAACCTGTGAAACGTCAGGTGACAACATGCACACATAAAACCAAATCTTTGGATTTACAAAAACGTTTCTCTTGCCGTTGTCTACTCCACAGATGTGTGAGCTACTCCACTACTTCTGTGACTGTGAGCTCAAACACCGTATCGAAGCCATTGTGTCCTTCTCGGACAAATTTGTCTCAAAGCTACAGTACAACCAAAAATTCAGATACAACGAGCTGATGCTCGCCCTTAATATGTCCGCCGCCGTGACGGCAAAGAAGACCAAGGAGTTTCGCTCACCTCCTCAAGAACAGGTGTGGCCAGTATTGCAGATTCCATTGAGTTACCAAAATCATAAAACATACATTCATGTTCATATCACTGATCATAGACAGTCTACAGCCTCTCTGGATCTCTGACTAAAAGATTCATGAGCAACATTTTACATAACTTATGTAATTTTCCACATACATGACTAATTTATTGCCCAACAGTCCAATTCCCAATGCTCTTTTTGTATCACTGAATTCTTTAATTGTGAACTCACGGTCCAGTTGCTATCGTGTGTGTTCCTTCCGTCAAATGAAGTCCTCTTCACCGATTTAAATCCACACAATTTTTACAGCTTGAATTCAGCAGTGAGAAAACACACATGCACACACATGCACGTTTACACAACTCCCTTGGGGATCACAGCTGTATACAGAGTATTGTGCTTTAATGACTTTTAATGCCCTAATTTAGTCAGAGAGCCAAATTAAACACTTGAGCTTTTATTATTATTATTATTATTATTATTATTACCATAATTAATTATCCAGTCCAAAAATTTGATGTGACTAAGTCGGAAAGATAATTTTTTTTGTGTCTTTATATTTTAGATCAACATGCTGCTGACCTTCAGCACTGGCGATGACTGCCCCTGTCCATCAGCTATCCAGGGGGAGCTTTATGATTTTCACAACCAGCTGCAGCTACACTGTGGTGAGCTGGAGATTATTGTTGAAAATCGGATTTCTTAGAAAATCGTCTGAAAAGCCAGCAGTAGCAAAAGTACTTATACGCTGGACTATTTGAGTTAGAAAAAATAGTAGAAGGAATATTTTTTTTAAGTCAAAGAGTAGAGTGCTCATACCAAGAGAGAAAATCACATTTTGCATGACATTTTTGAATAAAATCTTGGCACTATCTGTAATTACTAAGTAAATAAAGGTCCCAACAATTGTATCCCAAAATTGCTCCACTCACAATAGCTTTGCACCATTATCAATGAGCAGTATTTGTTTTGTCTGCTATCTTGGTCCCTGCATCTTAGAGAGAAGGTCTAGCTCAATGCCTGTGCATGTGAGAATGTCTTGATAAATAATTGAACCGCTGGGCCCTGCGCAGTACACCGACCTAATTGTAGTTTTGGTCTGGCCGCATAACACCAACCTGTCATGAGCGTCTTCCACAAAGAGAAGCAATTAACTTGGAATCACCCACTAGCATGAGAAACTGTTCCACATCTTGCATTAGACATGTACAACCCTATAGGAGGCTTTTCTTTGCTTGAAATATTGTCACAATAAGCTTTTCATGTTATTTCTAATCCTGTGTCCCTTTGTATTTTGTAGGAATCCCGATGGAGGAAGATGAGGATGAGCAGGACACATCCATTAAAGGCCGGCTTCTAACTCTGGTGAATAAAATCAAAGGGCAAGCTCATAAGACAGAGCAACCGTTGCAGAAGGAACAAGCTGCGCCGTGTGAGTATACATCCATTGATTGGAGTTTGGAATTGTTTGCAGAATATTATATTCTGATTATGTGGAAGAAGTGTTGCTGTTGCCAATTGACTGCTGACGTGATGCAATACCTTGTAATATCATTTGACACTCCACTTGTGCAGTAATTTAATGCCTGCGCCAAATTTTTGATATTTAATACATCTGTCTATGCTTCAGTTGATGCTAAGAGACGATCATATATTTTACCAGATGGGAGAAAACAAATCAAAAGTCTGCATCCAAGAAAATAACCACTGAGTAGTATGCTAAAACTATTAAAACTGCTCAACACATTAAAAGTGTTCCACCTTGGCAACTTTTACTTTGGCAAAACTACTTTCAGTAAAGGGCATCGAAAGGTGAGGTCGTATCATAAAAATGCAACTCCAAACTAATAATGCTTAAAATATGATGACTTAAAGTGTGAAAAGGTGTGTGAACTAACTCGAGAGGGCGGGAATGAGTTTGTCTTCGAATTTCTTTCAATTCCATTATGCTAATGGAGACTCCTGAGTGAAGAGCATCATTCAACCATTTGTGAAGGGGAATAAAAACAAAGCACTTGTGATAAAATCCAATCCTTTACCTGATTAAAGCCAAAGACATGCTGTGTTTGTGCTCCACCAAATGTGCTGTTGTAGCACAATTACGGCACGCTCAGTGTCTGGAGAACTGAACAAATTGAAATTAATTTTCCATTTTAAATGGCACTTGGATGACCTCTTATATAGACATTCATTTAAATTATTACATAGATCGTGAAATGTGGCTTTTACCTTTTGGTATATTAGGGTGTATATATATATTTTTTTCATTTAATTATTTTTTTAAATCAAAGACAACTAGTGTCTGGAAACAATTTATATTAGAACCATTCCTCGTCCCGCTGTAGTACTCAAGCCGCACGGTAGGATTGAAATGGTAGAGTGGACATTTGCTCGTGAAAAACCGTGTTGCATAAAGGCTGATTGATCAGAGTACTGGTTTACAATGGCAGCTACAGTTCAGAAATGTCGAGGTCAGCAGCAGCTGGAGGCTTCAGAAAGTGTGCGAAGGGCAGCAGAATAACTGAGGGAGAATTGAATTGCTGCCGGCAAGGCTGTTTTTCTTTAATTCTCTTGCAATAAAGTTTACTGTTAGTTTTAAATGTGCATTTGTAAGCTTCTGTGATTGTCAGTTCGGTCGTTGGGGTGTTTTTTGCAGAGTACATTATGCATAACCTCGTTAGCCATCCATCAGTCAACATGTATGCCCGTATAACATTTCTTGCAGCCAACCTGAAGGAATTGATCTCGCAGACCATGGTCAGCTGGGCCCAGGAGTGTCACATCCAAGACCCAGAACTGGTACGGAAGATGTTCAGCCTGCTGAGGAGGCAGTACGACAGCATCGGCGAGTTGCTCAGGGCCATGAGAAAGACTTACACCATTAGCGCTGCCTCGGTCCATGATACCATTAGGCTCTTGGCTTCTTTGGGCCAGATCAGATCGCTGCTTTCTGTTCGGATGGGGAAAGAGGAGGAAAAGCTCATGATCGATGGACTTGGGTGGGTGAAACTTTGCCTGAGTTGATCGGCTATAGTCACACTTTATACCTGTGGTCTTATTTCTTTTCTCCTCCAGTGACATCATGAATAATAAGGTGTTCTATCAACATCCCAATCTAATGAGAATTCTGGGCATGCATGAGACTGTCATGGAGGTCATGGTCAATGTGCTTGGAGGGGACAAATCACAGGTTTGAGACCTTGTTTGCTCATTAAAGAGGCCCTAAGCGATTTAATCGCAGCAGAACTGTAGAAATAATCATCTCTGTGCTCTGACATACTTTTCATTTCTTTGTGAGCATTAATTAGGATTCGATGGGCTCCAGCTTGAAAGTGGAAAATTGGCAGAATTTACCTTGCAAAGTTATTATGAAGTCTGCTGTTCATTATGATTCAATATATGCGAAGAATTAAGACATTAGTGCAGTCAAGTGGTTGAGGCTCCCATGCACAAAGATAAGATTCTGCAAATTTGATTAAGATAATCAGTGAGTTATTAATGTCATGGCATATTTATTGTGTACTGTGGTGTGGAACTGCTGTTATCTCTCTCGTGTAGCTAAATAAGATAAATACAACTTTGGTGGAGTTCTACAGCACTATCAACAATATTCACAACAGTAAACATTAAATACTTTAGTGGCAATCAAATTGATGTTTTGATTGTGGTAAATATTGTTTAGATAGGAACACACAGAACAAAGCAGTTTGACTTGTATTTGTCACTTTCTAGGAGATAGCCTTCCCCAAGATGGTGGCCAGCTGTTGTCGCTTCCTGTGTTATTTTTGCCGCATCAGCCGTCAGAACCAGAAAGCAATGTTTGATCACCTGAGTTACCTCCTGGAAAATAGCAGCGTGGGCCTTGGTGGGTGTCATTTGAATTCACCTGCTGAGCTACTGTACTATTATTCCAATAATAAAAAAACTGCAACATCTTCTATCCTTTTTTTTCGCTCCTCCATAACATGCAATTATAAACAATTTTTCCAACTACCGTGTTTTTTAGACTATAAGCTGCACCGGACTATAAGGTGCACCATTAATGCATCATGTCAGATTTTTTATTCAAATCAAATCATTCTCTATTTTAGGTTTTTAGGTGCGCCTTATAGTCGGGAAAATACGGTACTACTCAAAAATAAGTTGAGTTGAAGTATCCATTATATTTTGTGTTGCAGCTTCACCAGCTATGAGGGGCTCCACTCCTCTCGATGTGGCTGCTTCCTCAGTTATGGACAACAACGGTCTGGCTCTCGCACTGGAGGAACCTGATCTGGACAAGGTAGAACTCTTTTAAAGGTCACTACAAAAAATTATTGCATGTGCTGTCACTTGCTGTCTCTCCAAGTATATTTTCCAATGAAATCAAACCCAGGGAAAGAATTTGGATGAAATCTATTATGCAGCATATAAGGTTGTATTTTCTTTTAACCTGCAGGTGGTGACCTATTTGGCGGGCTGCGGTCTCCAGAGTTGTCCAATGCTTCTGGCTAAAGGTTATCCAGATATTGGCTGGAACCCAATCGAAGGAGAACGTTACCTCTCCTTCTTGCGCTTTGCCGTCTTTGTTAATGGTACGACTGCTGTTGATATTTCCACTCTGTTAAATATCATACATGATTTTAAATGTAGCGTAAATTGTGTCGCTTGAAGAAAACGTCTTTTGGAATTATTTTGTAAGGATGACCAAATTCTGAACGACCTATTTGTGTTGTAGGTGAAAGTGTGGAGGAGAACTCCAGTGTGGTGGTCAAACTGCTGATCCGTCGCCCGGAATGTTTCGGACCTGCACTGAGAGGGGAGGGAGGCAACGGACTGCTGGCAGCCATGAAAGAAGCCATCAAGATTTCCGAGACGCCGGCTTTGGATCTGCCTGGTTCTGTGCAGGGAGTCAGCTGTGATGTGTGAGCCCTACAAATCAAGCAAAGCTTATTGAATCAATACAGAGGATTTTGCCACTCATCCCTTTCCCCTTGAATATTCCTCCTTATTTTGTTTGGCTCTTAAAGAAAGTCATCCTTCTGTTTGTTTGCAACCCCCAACCTATAGATCCGCTGATGGCGATGATGAAGAGGAAGTGGTCCATATGGGCAATGCCATCATGTCCTTCTACTCAGCACTCATTGACCTGTTGGGACGTTGTGCCCCAGAAATGCATGTGAGCTTGCCCCCAATCACACTTAAGTCTTTTTTTGTTGTTGTTTTTTGCATTAAAATAAATTGACTTTTGCTATCTGCAGCTCATCAACAAAGGGAAAGGCGAAGCTCTCCGTATCCGTGCTATTTTGCGTTCCCTGGTGCCCACTGAGGACCTGGTGGGAATCATCAGCATACCTCTGAAAACACCTATCGTTAATAAAGGTATACCCTGTCCCTGCTTTTCCAATCTACATTTCACCACAGAGAGCTAATTTTATGACTCCAACTGTTTAAGACAAAACAAAGTGATTTCACAAACTGTCAAATATCAAACGTAGCACTTTAGCTATTAGATGATATTAAACAGTATGAATTAAATTTGCATATTACAACGGGGAGCCTCGTCTAACAATGGTTACAAAAGCTTGAACAATTAGAACAGGGCGGAAGGTTATTGATTTCATTTTACTGCTCATGCCTTTTTAATCAGCCAAGCGCTTTTCTGTGCACTCCCACAGCTCTGAGTAAGCCAGATCACTTGTACGGCGAGCTGTCTTGCTCTATTGATTGATCTGCATACGCATGGCAAGACGTGGCTCTTATGCCGCTGTGAGCGCTGTCAGCAAAGCAATGGAAAAGACAGACAAGTCTCATTTGCTGAGTAAACAAATTGACGATAGAGACAAAAGTATTGAGACACTTGTCTCGTCGACTATCCAGCCTTCACTCTTGAATCTACTTTGTTCATCTTCAGGGATCTTAAATCCAAATAAGACACATAATATCCTTTTCTGTGTCTCTCTCAGATGGCTCAGTGACAGAACCTGATATGTCAGCCTGCTTTTGTCCGGACCACAAGGCCCCCATGGTGCTGTTCCTGGACCGAGTGTATGGGATTGAGGACCAGAGCTTTTTGCTTCACCTTCTTGAAGTTGGCTTCCTTCCTGACTTGAGGGCTGCAAACTCGCTAGATACAGTAGGTAGAAGTGTGGCTAGAGTGGCCTTGTAGTAGTGATGGGAAAATGAAGCTTCAAATGTGCTTCATGAATTAATTGTATTTACAACAACTGGTTCATAAAGCAAATTTGAAGCTTCATTTTCCATCGTTACTTTATAGCAATTTTAACATTTTGCGGACCAAAAAAGTTTTATTCAAGTAAGCAGTCGCAATTTCCGTTTACTATTAATTGTTCTTATTTTTAATCACTTATTACACAAACGTTTTGATGAAGTCATATTTCATCACCTCAACAAAATAAAACAAAATGATTCCAGAGAAAGTATTTCTCTACTTTCCAGAGACTTTCCATAAAGAGAGCTAGAGTTCCTGTGTGTTGAATATTAAATTTTAAACAGGTTATCAGCATCCAATTCGTGGTGGAGGAGATGAATTAGTCTTTTTTTTTTGCATAGCTGGCAATGTCTGCGGCTGATGTGACAGTAAAAATAAGTCATTAAGCTGTTATCTCTGGTGTCCCTTTAAACTCAACACCTTTCACATCAGCAGATACTCAATTCTAATTGGATCTCAGCTGCATGTGTGATCACCCATTATCTGTCATCATAATAGCAGCCTTCTCCTTTTAGCGCATTCTGCTAACCATTGTTTTAGCTTCACAAAATCGTTCTTCAGGTCGAGGTGAAATTATGCTGAAGAATGTAGGCAGAGTGGAAAACATCCTAAATAATTGTTCATTTTAGAGTAAGAAAGAACAAAGGTATACATAAAGGCGGGAAGATTAATTTAGCAAAAGATCCAATTTTGATAATGACTATTACAGAATCTCGGAATATTATTCGATTTTACTTAATCCATACAATAAATGTGAAGATATTTTTGTAGGAATAGCATCACACAGAAGCTACATATAAACTTCCATGTGACACTGATCAGAGTAGACATTAAATGAAAGGAACTAAAGTAGAAAAACTATTTGCCATTTGGTTAGACTCTAAATCTCACAGCTGAACCGATTATCATTCATGGATTCATGAGCTATCAAAATGTAATTTTCCTCCACTCCCCGCAGGAGGGTCTGTGCACCACCGAGACAGCGTTGGCCATGAACCGTTATATCGGCTCAGCCATGCTCCCCCTCCTCACCCGCTGCGCTCCCCTCTTTGCCGGCACTGAACACCACGCCACACTCATCGATTCCATCCTGCACACCATCTACCGCCTCTCCAAGGGTCGCTCCCTCACCAAAGCCCAGAGAGATGCCATTGAGGAGTGCCTGCTAGCTGTCTGCAAGTGAGGAGAGCACAAAAAGCACATTTATCTGCGTCAACAGGGGTTGAGATTAACAATAAATCGGATCTGGCTTGTCTCGGGAAGTCAGTGACGGTGGTTCAAATCAGCTCGGGGAGGGCACTCTTATCTCTTTCCCACCTTTTTTTCTGCAGGCACCTTCGCCCTTCAATGCTGCAGCAGCTTCTGCATCGCCTTGTCTTTGACGTACCCTTGCTGACTGAATACTGCAAGATGCCTCTCAGGGTGGCCAACACTTTTTTTTTTTTTTACTTCTATACTGTTTTGTTTTAGTTTTAATATCTTATCGCATTACTCCCTGTTGCCTCATATGCATACCTCGGAATGTCGTGCGACTACGATTATTCACCAGTTCTCACACCTCTGTGTGAAACTGAAAGTGTAGAAGAACGAAGGACGAACATGTGGATAAAGGAGTAGATTTTGTGATTATATGCTTGTTGGCTCCACTCAGCCACCAGCAAGGGAAAAAAAAAGTACAAGTGTGGTAAGATGTGACTGGCCTATGAAATAGGTGACACACTTTTACGTTGACACCTTTGGAACAAATTTGTGCTGAGCCTGAGATGTCGCTACTGTGCATTTTTACAACCTTCTTAAATCTTATCGTTTGTGTTCTAAAAGAATGAGGTGGAAAATTTCTATTTGAAGTTCTCACATGAAGTGACCTTTCAACCTTGTTTGTCCTCCAGCTGCTAACCAATCACTATGAGCAAAACTGGAAGTACTACTGCCTTCCATCAGGCTGGGGCAGCTACGGCACAGCCTCTGAGGATGAACTCCAGCTTACCAAGAAGATCTTTTGGGGAGTGTTTGAGTCATTATCCCAGAGGGTGAGGCATCTTGTCCATTTACAAAGACACCAAGTCCACCAACACAGCAACAACAAACCTCAAACAACGCCCAGACATTTAACAACCAATCAGTGTGTCAAACATTATTTTCTCTTGTTCCTCTCAAAGATATAATTGTGACAGTTACAACCAATTACAACACCATGTGAATCACAAGTAGATTTACAATTTTATAGCTATACAATTTAAATTTATGTTTTGAAATGCAGATTTTCCTGCTCGGCAAGGCTCCAGTTTGCTCCTAGCTTCCCGCTGCTTCTGTTTTGATGTAATGTAATAGGTCAAATGAAAAAGTCTGCCTGCTAAACAAGCTGAGAGAGGGCAAACGCCGCCAAGGATTGCGGTCGGAGTCGTAAACAGATTACCCCCCCTATGCATATAATTGGGACAGACATAGGAAGTCCCTTAAAATGGATTCATGCAGTAGGCTTGGCTAAGATGTGAATATACTGAGCAGCCGGGAATTTAAGAACTATAGGGAGTCAATATTCTAAAGGGAGTCTAGGGAACCAGGAGGATATTTCATTTCAATTTCATCAGAAGGAGATATGATTAGAAATTTGTCAGAAGAATCATCTTGGCATTGATACCTTGAGGTATTGCAAATGTCTGGACTCAGCACATTTATCAAAATGCATGCTCATGAAAAGAGTCTATCTAGAGTGCCAGCCTAAAAAAAACCCATCAATATCAGAATGGCTGTTATTGATCCAGTGCCCTAAGCATGCTAGTGCTTCAGCTCTTAAACTAATTCATCATTAACGTCTCTTCTACAGTTTCTTCTTTGTCTTGTTGTTTTTCATTCGCCTCCCAAGTTGAGGCGCAAATAATGAATGACTTGCTTCATTTTTTTCTCCCTTTTGAGTAGAAATATGATCCAGAGCTGTTCAAGATGGCAATGCCCTGCCTCAGTGCCATCGCTGGAGCTTTGCCACCTGATTATGTGGATGCCGCCATTGTTGCGGAAATAGTTTCAGTAAATACTCATGGCAACTTTGAACCCAAACCTATCACAACTGCAAAGTACGCCACAATGGACCGACACAGTTCATGCTTGTGGGACAAAAAAGATAAGCAGACCTTTGTCATTTTTCAGCATTGCCCTCCCAGAGAAGCTTGAACACTTTGTCAACAAGTACGCGGAACATTCTCACGAGAAATGGTCAGTGGAGAAGGTAAGGCCAAAGCGATCGTCCTCAAACTTTAATCATGCATACCGAAGCCACAACATGACTTCTGCTCTTATTTTTATTTTTTTTACATCCTCACCGCAATAAATTATGCTCGACTAGCGGTTGCAGAAAAAAGGACTATTGTGAGACCTTTATTCTCATGACAGTAAGCTCGCTTGTTTTTGTACAGAAGGGCAATTGTGCAATCTTTTAATATGCCACATGATTCATTGTTGCATCTGTGAAAACAAACAGCCACATAAAGCAAAATCCCAAAGTGTGTGCGGAGGATATTGAGGAACAATAAAGAAGCTGCCTTATCCATCACAATACACTGCTATTGTTCTCCAGGTGCTACTTGGTTGGAAATATGGAGACTGTGTGGATGAGAAGGCGAGAATTCACCCACAGCTGAGGACATACAAAGCTCTGACAGAGAAGGTATGGAAAATCACAAGTTGAATTTCTGTCCAAATTGGAAGAAACGAGGTGATTCTTGTTTCTTTCATTCTGTTGGCTCTTGATGTGAAGGAGAAAGACATTTACAGATGGCCAATCAGGGAGTCATTGAAGAGTATGCTGGCTATGGGCTGGAGCATTGACCGGGCCAGAGACGGAGAGAGCATGTCTCATCAGAGGGAGAATGAAAAAGTACGAAAGATATCTCAGGTCTCACAGGTATGATGGAAAAATTGTACATACTCGAAACGAATGAACGAATGAATACCAAGAGAATCATTTCACCATTTCACCGTCTTCTGACATTTTCAGGCAAACGGTTTTAATCCCAGTCCAATAGACACAAGCAATGTGATCCTATCCAGAGAGTTGCAAGTGAGTCACTACCCAATTATTCCTTTGTTTTATTCACATTCACACAATTCACCAAATTCTGATTGGTATTGAGGCACACGTTTGCTTTCTTTGTCTTTGGTCCAAGGGGATGGTGGAGGTGGTGGCTGAAAATTACCATAACATCTGGGCCAAAAGAAAAAAAAGTGACCTTGGAAGTAGAGGTGATGCAATAACTTTTCATTGTCCAGATGTATTATTTTTGGGAATGGCTAATTGGACACATTTTTAGGCGGCGCTACGCACCCTTTGCTGGTGCCGTATGAGACGCTGACAGCCAAGGAGAAGGCTCGTGATCGAGAAAAGGCTCAGGATCTCTTCCGCTTCCTACAGATCAGCGGTTACCATATCACAAGGTAGACCCAAACGGGACTAAGGCAGGTTCCTTGAGGAGCTGCTGGTCAGTGATCATTGTGTACTATGTTGCGTTGCAGAGGTCTGAGGGACTTGGATCAGGACTCCTCCTCCATGGAGAAAAGATTTGCTTACAAGTTCCTCAGGAAGCTGCTCAAGTATGTTGACTCCGCCCAGGAATTCATCTCTCACCTTGGTATGGAAATGGAACAGATGTGACTATTAAAATTGTTTTCTTCCATTCTAATTGGAATATTATTCCTTGAATCCAGAGGCCATGGCTGTCAGCGGCAAAACAGACAGGTCACCTCATGAGCAAGAAATCAAGTTTTTTGCCAAAGTAAGATTGTGTACAGTGTCATGAATATCTCATAACTGTAAAATTGTAACCTTTGTTGCGCCTCATTAGGTTCTCCTCCCGCTCATTGATCAATACTTCAAGAATCACTCCCTCTACTTCCTATCATCACCCAACCAGAACCTGAGCAGCAGCGGTTATGCCTCCAACAAGGAGAAAGAAATGGTCACCAGGTCATCGCTTTGCCTTCGCACCACCGCATGACAACAAATTTTACATTCTTTCCTCCTGCTGTTTACTCATTTCCCAATTTCTTCCCTTTTCTAACTTTTACGCATCCAGCTTATTTTGTAAACTGGCAGCTCTTGTCAGACATAGGATCTCTCTCTTTGGTAAGCTGCTAAACATGAAAATCACTATTTCTCAACTTTTAGGGTTGTTACTAATTAGAAATCTCATTTTAAATATTGACAAAAGACTACAGTAAATATGATTGACAAAGCTTTAGATTATAATTTTGTAGGAACAAAAAAGTTTGTTGTTCTTCCTAGGAAGTGACTCAACCACCATGGTGAGCTGCTTGCACATCCTGGCACACACGCTGGATACCAGGTGGGTGTACACATGACAAAATAATACTAATAATAAGAACATTACTGACATATCAACAAAAGCACTTTGTCAAATGAAGACCTGTTAAAACCTGCTTCAACTACAGCTTCAAATAATTTGTGTTGTATCTTGATTAAAACATATTTGTCGCCAAGTGTTTTTTTTTTTTGCCGAAATGTCTTGTGGGGAATCGCTGTCATTAGCAAAGTGCGTCCTTTGGCATTTAATTAAACAAACAAGTTGTATGCGGCATATGATGCCCGAGGCTTCCAATGTGCTGCTTGTTAATGCAGCTCACAAGTAATGAAGGCCATCTTGTGTCTTGCCTTTCATTTCTCCTTTCTACTGGGACACATCAGAGCCTTGTTATTTGTTTAGCTAGTAGGTTATGAATTATGAAATGCTGAAAATAGACAAACTAATTATAATAATGCTTTGCATACAGTGTTTCCGTACTCGGACACTCGCAAAGTCACCTTGGATTTAATGAAAGTAAAATAATTATGTAATAATTGAATAAATCATTCCTGCGGGGGTGTATGCCTCGTATTTTATGAAGCGCATGCCGAGGGTTATGCCGTGTTCATTACCTAATTACTGTCTCTCTGAGTGTTGAGCATTTTCTACTACGGCAGGACGGTGATGAAGTCGGGTTCCGAATTGGTGAGGGTCGGGCTCAGGACGTTCTTTGAGAATGCCGCCGAGGACCTGGAGAGGACGTTCGAGAACCTGAAACTGGGGAAGTTCACTCATTCGCGCTCGCAGATGAAAGGCGTATCGCAGAACATCAACTACACCACGGTGGCTCTACTCCCCATTCTGACCGCTCTGTTCGAGCACATCACGCAACATCACTTTGGCATAGACCTGCTTTGTAAGTTCTCACAGCTATTACATCATCACTTTGAGAATTCTGAAGCATGACATTCAATCGATCCATATCCTTGAAAACATGAATACTCTGCCAACACTAGGAAGTGTTTGGTTCAATATAGGCCAATTCATCTAACGTAACATGATTCAGGTCATCTTGTTTCCTTCTTTGCTATTCCAGTGGATGATGTCCAAGTGTCCTGCTATCGGATCCTGACCAGCCTCTACGCTCTGGGTACCGGCAAAAACATCTATGTGGAAAGGTATGCACATGCTTGATTGTGAGGTTCCTCTATGAACGCTGGAGTTAAGTCATCGTAATTTCATGCCTTGACCTTCTCTGTGTCCCTCAGACAGCTGCCAGCGCTTGGCCATTGTCTGGCCACCTTAGCGGGGGCCATGCCGGTGGCTTTCCTAGAGCCGATGCTCAACATATACAACCCCTTCTCAGTCTTTGCCACAAAGAGTGGCCGTGAACGAGCCAGTAAGTTACACGGCGTCCTACCAAGGTGCCCAATCTGCTGTGATTCTCCTGTAGTGCTTTCTGAAGCTTTTTAATTGAACATATAATCCACACTGGTGTCTTTAGTCCTCGGCATTCCGGACTCAGTTGAACAAATGTGTCCCGGGATGCCCCGGCTGGACGGGCTCATAAAGGACATCAACGACATGGCTGAATCTGGAGCGCGGTACACTGAGATGCCCCATGTGATTGAGGTGGTCTTGCCCATGCTTTGTAACTACCTCTCCTACTGGTGGGAGAGGGGGCCCGAGAACCAGCCAGCTGGTGGTAGCAACACGTGTTCCACCGTCACCTCAGAGCACCTCAGCCTCATTCTGGGCAACATCCTGAAAATCCTCAACAACAATCTGGGCATTGATGAGGCCTCGTGGATGAAAAGAATTGCAGGTGGGCAAACTGCATTGGCAAACAAAATAATACAATTCTGAGTACAGCAAACGCTTATTTAAATACTACTTTACGATTCCAGTGTACGTGCAGCCCATCATCAGCAAAGCTCGCACTACCCTGCTAAAGAGTCACTACCTGCCCACATTGGAGAAGCTGAAGAAGAAGACGGTGAAGGTTGTGGCCGAGGAGGAGCTGTTGAAGGCAGACAGCAAAGGAGACACACAGGAGGCCGAGTTGCTCATCCTGGATGAGTTTGCCGTGCTCTGCCGGGACCTTTATGCCTTTTACCCAATGCTCATACGCTATGTGGACAACAACAGGTTCGCTCAGGATGATGGAGCTTTGTAAGTGTGCAAGGTCAGAGTCAAATGTTCCTCTGCTGCAGGTCCAGATGGCTGAAAGAACCGGATGCTGACTCAAATGAGCTTTTCAAGATGGTTGCTGAAATTTTTATCCTCTGGTGCAAGTCACATGTAAGATATCCGCAATCTACACAGTAGTGACTGAACGTAGATTCCTTCACAGATTCATCATCTTTGATTTTTTTCTCCACAGAATTTCAAGCGAGAAGAGCAGAACTTTGTGGTCCAGAATGAAATCAACAACCTCTCCTTCTTGACTGGAGACAATAAAACCAAGATGTCAAAGGTTGGTTTTCCAGAGTATATTAGTACTGTTTTGTATCATGTATTGATGAGAGAAGGGTCTTATCTTTTTTCTAAGGTGCATCTGTTTGGAACAGTGGTCCTTTTTCGAAAACCGTTCCTTCATTTGTCTCTCTAATTAGGCTTTTCCACTGTAAAGCCTCCACAGTGATTTAGACCTAATCCCTTGAGTTGTCTTTGCATCCATGCACGTGGAAATACTCTTGTTTACACATTAGCCAAACCGCGCTCCTTCAAAAGCTTCTGAATCAAACAGGAAAAATTCATAGAAATCATGGCAACAAAGAACATTCTAACAGTATGTAAATGTGTGTTTGCTTTTACATATGAATGCAACTAACCCTCATCCATCAGAAACAAATATTCCTGCACACAAGTGGTGCACCTTCATTAACTGTCATCCTTATCCGCTATCTGCCTGTCTTTTCTCCTTCCTCTCTCTCTCTCTCTCTCTCTCTGTCTCGTACAGTCCTTTAAGGAAAAGGTAGAGTGATGCAGCGCATGTTTACATGACAGCTTATTGGCTCATTAAGCTGAAAGGCCAATAGAGCATTGTGCCTCTGTACCTTGTAATTTATAGTCAAGTCTTTTTATTATGTCCCATATCTTATGTGTGTCTTCTGCTGCTTTCATTAATGTTGTGGCATTGTGAATTTCCTTTTTTTTTTTTCTTCTTTTGTCTTCAGGGGTAAAATTATGATGTCCGGACTCTTTGTAGCCAAATGTGCATTGTTTGATAGATTGTGGTGTACTGTATTGGAGAATAGTTTCCTCTAGTGTGTATATTTGTGGTGAGACGTATTATGTATGTATGTGTGTGTATTTATGTCAATGTGAATATAGAGTACAGGTGGACAAAAATGTTGGTACCTCTTTGTTAATGAAAGCAAATAAATAAATAAATAAATAAATAGAGGGGTGGCTAAATAAATAAATAAATAAATAAATGATGGATAAATAAATAAAACAATAAATAAAATAAATCCAACATTGATGTTAAATGTTTATTTGTTATGACTTTTGTCAGATCCAAGTTATGTCTGCGATCACTGTTTTTTTTCCCTTTCATGAATAGAAAGGTACCAATAATTGTCTACCAACAAATGTGTGTATGTACATGTACAGTACAGTTTTGTTTTTAGAGAGTCGTCTGCTTCAGTTCAGCTGAATTTCTTTTTTTTTTTTTTTTTTCTTCCCAGCTATTTTATTTCCCAGGCAAACGTCTTTTTGAATAGCGACAGCCTGTTGGTTAGCAGTTGTGAGATGTTACGCTTCAGTGAAGCATGTGATTTCATTGATTCTGCCAGGGCTGGAAAAACAATGTAGTCTTGCTTTTCTAGTAATCCAGTCTGAGAACGCTATAAGATGATATAACGGGATTTAAAGGTTTGATTTACGGGGAAAATAGTTCCTTAGACAATTTTATGAACGCTTTTCTCTTTTTGTTATTTTGACTGCTGTGTTGAACCATTGTATATTTTCAGTCTGGGGGACAAGACCAGGAGAGAAAACACAAGAAAAGACGCGGTGAGTTCTACTCCATCCAGACATCACTGATCGTGGCTGCTCTGAAGAAGATGCTTCCAATCGGCCTCAACATGTGCACCCCGGGGGACCAGGAGCTCATCTCATTGGCCAAGACGCGCTATCTGCTGGTCAGACTAAAATCCGCTTGTAGGACAAGTGTCATCAAATTTGATTTGCATCCAAGTTGGTTAATATTTGCTTTGACAGAGGGACACAGACGACGAGGTAAAAGACCACATTTGGCAAAATCTTCACCTCAGAGAAAAGGTGAGAACGGATTTTTGCCATTGCCTCCTACCCTGTATATCTGACACGTTACTCGAAAATGTGCTCCCAGTCGGAAGACCCCGCTGTAAGGTGGCAGTTAAACCTTTACAAAGATATAATGGTTCGAGGCGAGGGGCCCCCGGACCCCGAGAGGGTGGTGGATCGTATTCAGAGGATCTCCGCTGCTGTTTTTAACTTGGAACAGGTAGAACATTTGCATATTCACACGCTGTCTGGAGGTTTTTTTTTTGGGTCAAAACAAATACTCTCTTTCTTTTGCTAGGTGGAGCAACCACTAAGATCCAAGAAATGTGTCTGGCAGAAGTTGCTGTCCAAGCAGCGGAAAAGAGCAGTCGTAGCCTGTTTCCGAATGGCTCCACTTTATAATCTACCGAGGTATTGAGAAACATCTCCTCGCAGATGTTTTACGGCAAATGTTTGAAACACACAAATTGGTCAACTCCTCGTGGTTCCCGAAGTATCTGCAGCATCACACGTTTGTCTCTGACTTACAACTTCCATTTTTCACAACCTGGAAGCTCCCTCTCTATGTTTGTAGGAAAAAATGTCTGGCCCGCAGATGTTTTCAAGGAATACAAAAAGGGACACCAGTAATTTCATGCCTTGCTGGTCTGTAACTCAATTACAGGAAGCAAGCTACAGTAGGAGGAAAACAATTATGGGGCCCAAGCAGGAGGGCGGCCACCTTCAATATGTGCTCAACCTACCTGCCTGCCGGCCTGCCTGGCAGGCAGTATGTCACATTCATTCCCCGTTGTTGACACTGAAATATGTCCCAGCAAAGTGAACATTTATTAAATTCTGTTTCCACGGCAGACATGTTTCTGCTGCCGGATACGACGATCCTGCATGGAAAGGATGTTGCAAAATTGCAAACTATAGTCAGTGGAAATCTTTTGTTGCGTCCTCAATGTCACACTGTACTGTATTTGCCTCCCTCAGGGACAAAAACAATAATTACTTCCTGAATGCCTACCGACATATTTGGCTGGAGAAAATGCATGAGAACTCAGACTATGACAGTCTGCTCTCCATGCTAACGGTAATGATGCATTGACCCGCGTTGACAATGTTGTCGACACCACGCTTCCCTCCAGGCACCAACCTTAACTTCCATTCCTTCAAATATCCCGACTGATTTAGCCACTGGTCCGTCTGTTGGTTTATAAGGCACAACGGTGTCTAGTAGAAAGAAGTGCCAATTTGCAATTTTTGGTTGTCTATTGGGTTCAATTTGCTTCTTCTGGTTTTCCTCATTCATTCATTCTGATCATTCTCATTGAAACTGTATGACCAGTGGGATGTACCAGTACCCTGAACTAACAACTCTAAACTTCTTCTGAAGGTCCTGCCTGCCTCCTTTCCTCTGATTTGATCTAACCCAGACTAATTTCCTCTTACCCCTTCCTTAGGCATCGCTCTATTAATCTCTTCCTTCTGGCCTATCAGAGAATATGGATAGAAACAGAGGAATATTCTTTTGAGGAGAAGCTAGTACAGGATCTTGCAGTAAGTACTTAGTCTAAAACCTTGTCCTGGGAGGTTTGCCCCTCCTCCTCTTGTTGTACCTGTGACGTTCTTGTAAATATGTGATAGTGTTTATCAGTCAAGTACCACATTTGTGTAGCAAGCATGACATCACCGCTGATGTCAGAGCAATGTCGTCCAGTTGTGCAATTGAAGTGTTGAGTCCCTTCGTGAGAGCTCTTGACTCAACTTATCAATTAAATTTTTGTTTTGTATTCACAAAGTTGCTCTACAGACAAAATCCAAGAAGACTTAATTTGTTTTACTTTCTGTAAAAATATAAGGAGAATCATGGGTTACTGTAGAATCATGCAAATCCTTATTCTTTACCAAGCTGCTGCATGTCACCTCTGCTTCTGTGTGTTAGTTAGCATGCGAATCCATGCTTGCGCTTGACGGTCTGCATGCTTCCAGTGCATCCACTTAGAATCTTGTTGTGTAAAAGGTGAGAGCGAGCTATAGTCAGGTACCGCCGCAACTCAGTCATGTCCTGTATCACTAATAACAAGAGGCTGTGCCTTGTCCAGAAAATACATCACAAAGTGGAAGAGGAAGAAGAAGAGGAGATCAGAAAGCAGCCCGACCCTCTTCACCAGCTCGTTCTGCATTTCAGCCACAATGCTCTCACAGAGTGCAGGTGAACACAAATGAAACACAATATCACGTGACTATGTATTTTTTTAACAATATTTATCTTCTTTTTATTTCAGTTCTTTGGAAGATGATCCTTTATATATCGCATACGCAGATATGATGGCAAAGGTATGTTATTGTGTCAAATACACAAATGGACAGATCTTACATCATATTTTCCTCATAGAGTTGTGCTGAAGGTGAAGAGGAAAATGACGAGAAAGAGAAAACTTTTGAGGTACGATTAAAGAAAACAGCAAAAGTCTTTCTTTTACTGATGCTCGTCTTGTTTTTTTAGGAAAAGGAAATGGAGAAGCAAAAAATGTTGTACCAGCAGGCCCGACTACATGATCGCGGGGCTGCAGAGATGGTTCTCCAGATGATTGGTGCTAGTAAAGGTATTTGTCAACTCTGAAACTTTCACCACATTTGCTTTGTATAATTCATACTGTGAGCTCAATAGGTCGTCTGGATGCGATGGTAACCTTCACCCTGAAATTGGGCATCTCTATTCTGAATGGCGGAAACATTCTGGTGCAGCAGGTAATGGTTGCTGCAGAACCAGGAATTATTTAATTGGCTGCATCAACTTAATTAACTTCCTTGTGGACAGAAAATGTTGGACTACCTGAAAGAGAAGCGAGATGTCGGCTTCTTCAAAAGCTTATCTGGACTAATGATGTCTTGCAGGTAAGGAAGACAAAGTTGCTTTTTCCAAATTAGTCATATGAACCTAAACTAATGTGTGACAATCCTCTTTTCTTCTTAGTGTGCTGGACCTCAATGCTTTCGAGAGACAAAACAAAGCAGAAGGTCTTGGGATGGTTACAGAGGAAGGATCAAGTATGTAAAAGCTCCAACATTATTGTGAAAACTGTTTTCTTTATAGTAAGTCAATGTTGTCAATTTCAGATAAAAGATAAGCATTTTTTCATTGAGTTACACATACTTGCTAATTCAGTAGTTATTTTTCATCGATCTAACGAAATACACCCCCCCACAATTTTATAATAACAATGCTCTACAGTTTCTTATGTGACCATTGTATTGTAAAAGTGAAAGTCTGCCATCTAGTGTTCACACAATTTTGCTATTAGACGGCCAAATAAAAATAGTGTACATACATACACAAACACAATCACGCATAAGTCATTTAAGTATTAATTCAGAGCCCTTCTGGAGTTGCACAATTCCATTGTCATTTTTATATCATGATTTTGTTTCTTGTTGATATTGTCATCACATAGTGAGCCTGTTAATGCATGTTCAAGTCCTGTCAACCAATTACATCTACTTAGTGATTATGATGAATTAAAATATTTTTATTACATGGAATATATCAATTTGACGCCAGTCACTGATAACGTCATAAGGTATATTTCCTCAATGAATTTAATAATTAATAACAACGCAACCTATTAATTTGCATTTGCGAAGTCCATAAGATTGAGAAAGAGTACTTAAAATTATATATACGGAAAAATATATTCCATATTGCTGCTCATTTCCACATCATCACCTCAGGCATAAGTGATGGTAACTGTTTTAATCCCTGCCTGTAGAGTGTAAACTTTATTTTAAAACTTCAATTGCAAGCTTAGTATGTTGCAAATTAATATATGTGTGATATCTGGAGTACGATCATTCTCTCCCGTGCGTGTTTGTCGTTGAATATCAATGTCAATTTGCTTATGTCTGCTTTTTGTCTGTTCCTATGATCATTTTTTATGTCATCGGTCGCAGTCAACGTGAGTGAGCGGGGTAAATACACGGTTTAGATTCTACTCTACTCTTCTATGCAATGCTAACATCCTGATTGCTCTGATCCCCCCCGCTGATCTTTCCTCCCTTTGCATCCTGAATGCAATAAAAGCACTTTCCTATTCCTTATTTATAGTTTTAACTCCGTCTGGGCGGAATGCACGCATGCTCGTTTTAACATCTGATATAGATTTGTTGCTTGCTTCGCGGTCAGGTGACCAAGATTCATGAAGTACTGCTTGCCAGTTATTTTGGTTTGCTTTCATATGGATTATACTAATACAAGAGGGAAATATTTGCTTTGATTGCCAGAATAGAAACTGTTTTGCAATTTTATTCCTATTATTACATGTTTTGCTTTATCACTAAAAACAAATCGTTCATTTGTTTTCTTGTCTCTGCAGGTTCCAAAGTGCTTCAAAATGACGAGTTCACTAAGGATCTTTTTAGGTTTCTGCAGCTTCTGTGCGAAGGACACAACAACGGTATATTCACACACCAATTTCTCATGTTCTCCAATCTATAAATAATAAATCCTTACTGTCAATTCATTATTTGCAGATTTCCAGAACTTTCTAAGGACACAGACAGGAAACACAACTACAGTGAACATCATTATTAGTACTGTGGACTATTTGCTTAGACTTCAGGTGTGATCTTCTGTTATGAACTCTTGCGACATATTAAATTGTCTATCCTATTATATCTTCCACTATCTGACATGTGCTAACATTTCATGATAGGAATCCATCAGTGATTTCTACTGGTACTACTCCGGAAAAGATATAATTGACGAAGCGGGTCAGAGGAACTTCTCCAAAGCACTTGCGGTTGCTAAGCAGGTTTTCAACTCATTAACCGAGTACATACAGGTACGGTATCACTACGTACAATATAATGATAAAAGTTCCGTTTATTTATGAACCGAGAGCTGTGCTGTGTGTTCTAGGGTCCATGCATAGGCAACCAACAGAGTCTGGCTCATAGCAGATTGTGGGATGCGGTCGTGGGCTTCCTGCATGTTTTTGCAAATATGCAAATGAAGTTATCCCAGGTATAGAATCGCTGTCGTCTTAATATCAATGAGACGTAATACTGTATTATTATCTCTAACATACACCAATATTAGTGCTACCAAATGTGGAAGTTTTTTTTACATTGAACATATGGAAGTGCTCCTGAGATTGATGATGTCCTGAATCCAGAGTCGATAAAGTCCTCGAATGAGTTAGGCTGGTGAGACATTTGTTTTTAGACAGAAAATAACATTAACCCTGGTTGTGATGGATGGAGGTTACCGGGAAGCACACTTTGGGGGCAGATCTCCACTCGCAGACCATACGGAATGGACAGCGTAGTTTAATGGAGGCCATCAGCTGTCACAGTCCTGCTTTTATCCTCTAACAGGACTCCAGTCAAATTGAATTGTTGAAGGAGCTCCTGGACCTGCAGAAGGACATGATTGTCATGATGCTCTCTCTTCTTGAAGGTGAACGCTATAGGTCATAGCATGAATCTGTAAAAACATTTTTGACTTTAAAACCTGGATTTACTTTGTCAAAGCTATAACGTGCACATTATTTCCGTATCCCATTACAGGAAATGTGGTCAATGGGACCATCGGGAAACAAATGGTGGACACCTTGGTGGAATCGTCCAGCAATGTAGAAATGATTCTCAAGTTCTTTGACATGTTCCTCAAGTTAAAGGACCTGACCACCTCAGACAGCTTCAAGATCTATGATGCAGAAAGCAAAGGTTTTATCTCCAAGAAGGATTTCCAGAAGTCCATGGAGAACCAGAAGCAGTATTCCCAGTCGGAGATTGAGTTTCTTCTGTCTTGCGCCGAGGCGGATGAGAACGACATGTTCAACTATGTGCAGTTTGTGGAAAGGTTCCATGAGCCCGCTAAAGACATTGGCTTCAACGTGGCCGTTCTGCTAACAAACCTCTCGGAGCACATGCCACACGATGCTCGCCTCTCCACGTTCCAAGAACTGGCCGAGAGTGTCCTCAGCTACTTTGAACCCTACTTGGGTCGTATCGAGATCATGGGCGGAGCCAAGCGCATCGAACGCGTCTACTTCGACATCAGCGAGTCGAGTCGAACGCAATGGGAGAAACCTCAGGTGAAGGAGTCCAAGCGACAATTCATCTTTGATGTTGTCAATGAAGGCGGCGAAAGTGAAAAGATGGAACTGTTTGTGAATTTCTGCGAGGATACCATTTTTGAGATGCAACTAGCGTCGCAGATTTCAGAGCCGGACCCGGTGGAGCGCCAGGAAGAAGAAGACGAAGATGACACCCAGAGCTTGGCGGAGAACCAGGACGAGGAAGAGGAGGAGAATATGATGTTGGAGTCTTCATCAGCATTTACTATCGCCTGTATCTCCATGAGAAAGAATATCTGCCACGTTCGCCAGATGCTGACTTTCAAGAGCATGAAACGGCAGTACAGAAAATTCCGAAAGATGAGCGTGAGGGAGACGGTACACGGCTTTTTTGCGTTCTTTTGGATGATCATCACTGGCCTCTTCCACTTTGTCTACAGCTTGGTTTGGGGTTTCTTCCATATTTTGTGGACTTCCATGTTTGGGGGTGGCCTCGTTGAAGGGGCAAAGAACATTAAGGTCACGGACATTCTGGGAAACATGCCCGATCCCACTCAGTTCGGAATCCACGGGGATGTTCTGGAGACGGACAAGATGGAGGCGCATGAGGCGTCGGCATTGACCGAAATGGGTCACATGGCTCAGGGGGAAGTGGCCGAGGGAGACCTGATGGCCGAGCTGCTCAACATCCAGCCCAAGAAGGAAGGCAAGCACGGAGCAGAGCCTGGATTGGGGGACGTGTCTGAAGTGGTTGTCGGGGGCGATGCTCCATCCATAGCCAGTGCTGTCAAGCAGAAGAAGGCTCAGGTTTGTTCCAAGTGGAAAGGACATGAAACAGTAATTATGTTCTGCACTGATGAGTAATCACAAGTTCATCTGTTTTCAAGATGGCTGCCAAGAAACGGGCTTCAAATGGAGACTACAAATCTGATTCAGAGAAAGCAGAGTGAGTGTTTTGTTAAATGCACAAGGGCTCTCTTGCTACATTTCTTTAACGGGATGTTTCTCGGTGTAGCTCTGATGACGGTGAGAAGAAGGACCACGACAAGGCCAAGGATGAAGCCCCTCCTGCTCTTTCACTGGAAAAGAAAGCCCCCAAGAAGAGGCTCGACGTAAAGAAAGACCCACCGGAGGCCTTCATGGCCAGCTTCTTTGCTGGCTTGGAAATCTACCAGACCAAGATGCTGGTCAGAATATGTTTCATTGAACTCCTCCAATTAATGGCTGAAATGTATTTGATGGATATTTTCTGCATTTATTTCATAGAACTACCTGGCCAGGAACTTCTACAACCTACGATTTTTGGCACTGTTTGTCGCATTTGCCATCAATTTCATTCTTCTCTTCTATAAAGTGAGTTGCAACAAATGCATCTTGCAAGTGTCTGTAAAAATAAAGTCAAAATTTGTTCTTCTACTGTTATAAGGTGACGGGCGATAACTCTGACGATGAGGATCCTTGGAATGGTCGTGGGAGAACTGTTGAGGAAGAGGAAGAAGACAATTCTCTTGAATATTTTATCCTACAAGAGAGTACGGGCTACATGGCGCCAACACTTCGCTGTCTGGCAATACTGCACACGATTATATCGTTTTTGTGTGTAGTGGGTTACTACTATCTGAAGGTACACACATAAATACCCATATGAACTTTAACACAGTACATATAAAAATAGGGTTCACTATATGGACGAAAGTATTGGGTCAGGGGCCAAGATTTCCATCAAAAGAACCACTGTACTTTTAGCAAATGAAACAATCCATAATACAGATGATAAGAAGGTGTTCTAATCATCTGTATTATGGATTGTAATTGTAATGTAATTTACAAGTGACTTATTGTTTGTATGCAAGGTTCCACTGGTAGTGTTCAAGCGTGAGAAGGAGATAGCCAGAAAGTTGGAGTTTGCTGGACTCTACATTACCGAGCAGCCGTCCGATGATGACATTAAAGGACAGTGGGACAGGATGGTCATTAATACACCGTACGTATGTCTTCCTTTTGATGTTCAGAGCTTTATCTTTTCACCACATTTTGTTTTCATGGTGTTTTGTTAGGTCTTTCCCCAACAACTACTGGGATAAATTTGTCAAACGAAAGGTAAGGCATTGAGTATCTTGGACTCTCAAACCAAAATATTGTATATTTATGACCCACTGAGAAAGAAATATTTGGATCCTCTTTGCCTTGTAGGTGATCAAAAAGTATGGCGACTTGTATGGTGCCGAGAGGATTGCAGAGCTGCTGGGTTTGGACAAAAGCGCTCTGGATTTTAATCCGACGGAGGAAGCTGTCACCAAGGAAGCCTCATTGGTGTCCTGGTAAGAAATGAGATGGTTCAGGAGGCATCCACTTGAAATATATTGATGATTCTTTTTCTGTCCTCAGGTTGAGCTCAATCGATACAATGTATCATATATGGAAAATGGGGGTGGTGTTTACAGACAACGTACGTATGGATAGTTGGTTGGATGAATAAAAGAGAATTGAATTAACTCCAAATATCTTTCCATACCAGTCCTTCCTTTACCTTGTGTGGTACACGACCATGTCCATTCTGGGCCACTATAACAACTTCTTCTTTGCTGCACATCTACTGGACATCGCAATGGGATTCAAGACGCTTCGCACCATTTTGTCCTCGGTCACCCATAACGGCAAACAGGTCAGTTAGATGGTCTTTTGTTCAGGGTGTACGCCAACCAGTCAACCCTAAGCGTCATAAAACAATAGATGGATGTTCCTACACTTGTGTTTGTCATAGCTGGTTTTGACGGTGGGGCTCCTGGCCGTCGTGGTCTACCTTTACACTGTGGTGGCCTTCAACTTCTTCAGGAAGTTCTACAACAAGAGCGAAGATGACGACGAGCCAGACATGAAGTGTGACGATATGATGACTGTAAGAGAAATATTTAAAAAGACCCCAGACTGGAACCTGTTGTAAGTGTCAGCTTTCCTCCGCAGTGCTACTTATTCCACATGTATGTGGGCGTGAGAGCGGGGGGTGGCATTGGTGATGAGATTGAAGACCCGGCTGGTGATCCCTATGAGCTATACCGCATCCTTTTCGACATCACCTTCTTTTTCTTCGTCATCGTCATCCTCTTGGCTATCATTCAGGGTGAGATCCATCAGTGCGACTCTGGGCTGTAGTCATGTTCATTTTGCACCTATACTATATCTATACATCTATCTGCTATTGAGATCAGAGACATTCTGTCTTCGCCCTCTCCACTTCACTTAAGCTATCCAGGAAGTCACAATGTGTTGATGGTTGCAGGTTTGATCATTGATGCTTTTGGAGAGCTGAGAGACCAGCAGGAACAAGTCAAAGAAGACATGGAGGTGAGAGATGATTTCAGATGAACCGACCTTTCCCTTCTCATGATATTTTTTCTTTTTGCCCCCTCATCAGACAAAATGTTTCATTTGTGGGATCGGAAACGACTACTTTGACACAACGCCTCATGGCTTTGAGACTCACACTTTGCAAGAGCACAATTTGGCCAATTACCTGTGAGTATTCCGCTTGTAAGGAAAATTCCATTCAACATTGAGTATTTTTCCCGTATTTATCTATGATGACAACTATGCAGTTGAAGTTTTCAGTTCTGTGCACATTCTAACATTTATTGGCAAGATCTTTTGTTACAAAGAAGAAATAATCATTTTGTTGCGTTGCTATGCTTGATGTGTTTTTCGCTCACTGCCTCTGTTTTGCTTCAAGGTTTTTCCTGATGTACCTCATCAACAAGGATGAGACGGAGCACACTGGCCAGGTGCAGCGTGATTTACATCTATGATCAATTGAATTTGATTGAATGTTACCATACTGTTCTTTATGTGTGTGCCTCAGGAGTCATATGTGTGGAAGATGTACCAGGAGCGTTGTTGGGATTTCTTCCCAGCGGGAGACTGCTTTCGCAAACAGTACGAAGATCAGCTGGGTTAGAGCGGATTCCTACACCTGACCCCCATCCTTGGGGTGCGTTGCTCCTCTAATGTGCAACCTTGAACGTTCTGACCCACATTGAGCCGAGGGCCGTATAAATGATCAAGCAAGGAAGACCTTCGCTACCTTCACTTCGGATGTCAGCCTCCAATTTACCTTGTCAGGTTTTGGCTTTCCGAAGCACTGCATTGCCTTTTACTCTTTTACTTCCTCCCCAATCATTGCACAATGTTATGTTGTCTTCTTGAGAAACTCGAGTGGGGCGTAGGAGTTATGAGACAACGAGAGTTGTCAGTCAAAATATGCACAAGAATCCAAACTATTTATTTTGAGAATGTTGAGACTCAATGCCAAAAGAAGAGTGAAGTGCATTTGTTGTGTAATCTTGCAAGTGAAATGTAGGGGCAAACGGTATTATGTCAAATCTAATTTTTTAGAATTGTTTTCCACCAAGTGCCTTATACTGTAGTAGCGAGTCTACATTACAAAGAAGCTATGCAAACCCTTGTGCTGTCTTTTCTTATTGTGAGTAAGTAGACGACAGAGACGGACTTTTTTCATTTAAAATGAGAAAAGTCATTTGTCATTTGTTTTGCTGAATGCAGCATACATGCAAACGTTAAATGTTGTATCAACGACATTGGAGTTGATTTGGGACAGCAACCGTGGAATTGCTATTGTATGGCCGTTTGTATGTAGTAGCTTTGCAGATTTGTGAATTTCTTTTGATGGGACAAAATAAAATATTGCCGGAAACGACTTGGCTTGGTATTCTATTCTTAATAAAAAAAAAAAGAAAAAAAAGAAAACCACATTCAGATTAACTACTCAAACGTGCATGATTAATATGGATAACAAATTTTTTATCTGTATTTATCTGTATTTGTATTTGTATCCACACAATTAAAACAGACTTGAAGGCAATAAAATCAGCAACTGATTTAATTGCACAAAATACTAATTTGTGATACCTTAAGATACCTTGGTGCTTACACTTGTACTTGTGTCCTACCTATTACATCTTAAAAAAATAATTTGAATACGCATGGCTTTAACAAGGGTTTAATTTTTAGAATTTCTTGGTAATACACGTAACATAAAGGCCTTTGACTATTTTGTGTTAATGTTACGTTACATTTTTTAAATGTGTCAAGTTCATTTGTAAAGTCATCACATATGTTCCAATTTAAACAATTGGTTCCGTAAATAAAATTGAATTGATTGATGAAACTCTAACCATTCAAACTTATGAAACCCCATCTGCCTGATTTCAATAATAAATGAAGGAATAAAAAAACCTGAAAAGTTTTTTTCAGGTATCCTACCGTGCGACAGCGCGCATGCATGCTTACTGTAGAATGAACCATCCACCGTTCACGTTAACATGAATTTTACACTAGATAGCGCCAGAGTACTTTGCTTACTATGAACATCGCACGCACGCCCATGCACGCACGCCCATGCACGCACGCCCATGCACGCACGCCCATGCACGCACGCCCATGCACGCACGCCCATGCACGCACGCCCATGCACGCACGCCCATGCACGCACGCCCATGCACGCACGCACTTTACCTTATTTGTAGATGAAGTCCATGTGTCTATCTTTCGCCAAAAACCTCCTTTACTTTGTTGTAAAGGTCCTCCTTGTTTTCCTTTAGTTTGGGCACATTGTCTTCATTTTGAGCCTGCACCCCATGAAGCTCTGATGCCATCACAGCAGATCCGTCATAAGTTTGAGCTACTAACTTTTCACAACAGTTGCATTTCTCCAACACTCCCAAGACATAAGTAGTTACAGCAGGGGCTCGTCTATCATCATTCCCGTCATCAAATCTCCCCAAACACCTCCTTCACGTCACAGCCCATTTCACTTTTAGGTACACAGCGCAAAATAACCTGTGCTTTGTTTGTGACATCCGTTTTCTCGTCTACCTCTACAGCAACAAATAGGGCAGCATTAATTCCCCTTGGCTGATGTACGCCCCCCTTCAGTGCGGCAGAGTACTATTTAGTATTTTAGTACTACTATAAAATAAAATCAAAATTAGTCATACACAGATCTATAGAAAAAAAAATATTTGTTTTGATAATTTTTTTACTTTTCATGATGACAGGTGAGGCAGAGCCCTAGTGGGAAATGATCAATTTTCACTTTGTCAGATTTTTTTTGTACCATAATTATTTCTATTGGATGATCAGTGGCCTGTAGATGACGCTAGTGTCTTTGAGAAAACTGTCAGCTTCTTAGATGATCTCACGGTGGTCTCAGAGGATTTTGTTTCATCATAAAACAGCAGGTGACCTCTTCATCAGAACCGCCCCCTCCTCCTTTCACTTGTTTCCTCCTGTCCTCCAGCATCAACATCAGAGCCTGCCATGATGTCATCTTCTAAATATGAAGTCAGCCTTTCATGGTGGGATGTGAATGACCTGTATGATCCTTTCTACTCAACAGAATGTTGGAATTGTGTTTCTTTGTCTAAAAAACCACATCATTGTGTCTGTTTAATTCTACCATTCTGCAAATAGATGCTCGATCAGAAGGGTTAACATTGCCATATAATTGGCAGGATATGAGCAGATAATTGTTTTAGCCATGTTTTATTGGATAATTATTTCAATGTAATGCACTCACCGCATTATTTAGTTTACAATTTTAGTCCATATGGCATCTGGCAAGTAAAACTTCATTAGGCCATGTTAGTGAAGTGTAAATGCGAGTGTGTGTGTGTGCCACCACCAAATCAAACTGGTGTAGCTTTTGTGATGTGAGTTTCAACCACCCCAATATTAGCACATCGCCACATTTTTATGTAGTATTGGCTAAATTTGTTTAAACAATACTGTGGATTCAACTGGCGAAGATGAATGGCCTCTATTAAGAGCATTTAATCAGTGGCTGGCCTAGTGCTCAGTTTCCTGCACCCGCTGGGGAAAGATGAATGTCTACAGGATATTTCATCAGACCCCTCACATCAGAGCGCAGGATATGAGTTTCTAATCCTGTCTGTTTTGTTTTGCTTTCAGGCACGCACAGATAGAAGGAATGTTTCATGGGATATCATGAAGACTGGTTAAAATAGGGATAAAAAAAAGAAAGCACATTATGGGACATGGGGCGTCTTGTTACAATACAAAATATGAATACTAATCTAATTGGTTAAAATGAGCTCATGATGGATAGCGTTTATAGCTGAGAGGTTAAATGAAGTGTGTAACTTGTCCATTATTGTAAATGTGAGTTCATTGTTGTCTGTCGGTGGGAAAAGCATTCAATAATTTTCAACAAAGAAAGATGTGCTGAAATACTAGATACAGAATTATTTCTATTTCATGCTGTCTCAAACTAGATAGTATAAAGTCTCCATCTAGCAGCCGACAGTGGAATTACACCCAAAATAGACATGCGATATACACAAATGGATTCAAAATCTCTACAAAAATGCAGAAAAAAATTAAATAGGCGGGAACCAGTGATGAAGGGGACTTCGTGATATATGATGGTGTGCATGCATTTACCATTAATAAATTGCTTTTTGTGAGGACGCGTGCTTTGTTGTTGTTCCACCACACCCATCCTCTCTCTATTTCACCTATAAGATGATGCCTCAATAATGCATTTCTCAGCAATTATTAATCATGTGTGAATTATTAAACCTTTTGCTGATTAAAATCTGGCCGAATAAATTGTGCCGCCTGCCTCTGTGTGTTGGCGTAATGTTGTGGCCAACTCGACAAGGACGCGCAATAGGCAATTTGAAACGTAAATGCATCTCATTTCGCGCCGTCCTTGAAAGCGCACTTTAGATTGTTGAACGCGCTCGATAAAGTGTATTTGCTTTGCATCTCATGAAAAATGGATGACCTTCTATTTGCTTTCTGCTGCCCAATGCTCTCGCTCTGAATTCAGGGACTACATTCGGCCTAGCATCTTTCTCCTCGTCTTCCTTGCTCCCACCTTCCTCTAGCCCTCTGTCGTCTGCTTAAGCGGTGCAGGGGGTGAATAACTTAGCACATATATTTCAGCACGACACACTTTTGCAGTAGGTGTCCCCTGGGTGCCCAGTTCATGGGCCCACACATGTTGTTTTATTCAGAAGTGAGGCTTTGAGGACTTCTGTGTGTGGGTGTGCATGGAAACGCCTTTGCGTTTATTAGGAAAGGCTTGTGGACTTTTGCTACAGTTGATCGTATATCAAACATTAACAGAAGACAATTTCTGTATTAAAATTTCAGAATTTTGTCCTGTGAAAACAGTCTGGAATCATCTCATCAACAACAAGCTGCCTACTGGAATGCATAAAAAAAAAACCTGATGAAGCTTTGCTATCTACATGGTCAGCTAATACACAAACTAAGCTAATATGATAATATGAGAAAAATGTGCAGAGGGGTGTGGTGCAAATGACCAATAAATCACATACAGAGTGGGTGTAAAATTGTGCAGTTGACATGATGGAAACAAATAGCCGTGTGATGTGTGCACATCTCTCATATAAATACTTGTCACCATCACTGGAGACTCTAATCTTATAGGACATTGCACTTTTTATTTTTTTCTAATTCTAAATGAGTAGAAAATGAACCATTGTTGCTTGGTCATCAACAAGTTCGAGTATATTCATAAAACATACATGCATATAGGCGTTTCCAAAAAAAAAAGCTGTTCTAGGTTAATGTATATGTCAGTTTGTATTTTGTAAATTTTTTCCTCCTTCAGTATTTTGCACAATAGGTTCTAAAAGGAAGCAGCTATGACGTCGTAGAGATGTTGCCTGAAGGCCTCTCCTGCTCATTAGTTTTCAGACCAGTGCGTCTTCGGATGCTGCGCTTGCTTCCACTGCGCATGCGCAACATCTGCAGGACCCTACACTGAGCAAAGAGACGGCAAAAATGGCTCTTGATAATTTAATTTTTGCTCAATGCATTCTGTATTTTTTAGCCTTTATGTTTGGGTTTATCGCCGTGGTGCCTCTTTCCGAAAACACGGAGGACTTCGGCGGCAAATGTTTGCTGTTCACGCGTGGGATGTGGCAGAATGAGAACATCACGGTGTCGAAGCAGCGCTTCATCGTGGAGGAATGGGGTGCCGAGTCCTCCTGCAGCTTCATCGCTTTTGTCGGGATAGCCTCCCTCATATTATCCGCAGTGCAGGCCTGGAGGTTGCTCTTCTTCTTGTGCAAAGGACACGACGAGTGAGTAGTGCACTTGTTCTCATTTTAACATCACCTCCAAGTGGCCCGATTTCTTGCTGCTTTGAGCATGACAAGTAGAAATACAGAATAGCAGTCATGCTAGAATGATGGAGGGAATACACGCTGCCAGGGCTATGTTGCAGCCAATTAGTTTGCATAAGACTTATGCAGGAACATCTTGTAGGTCTAATATTCTATTATGAATAGTTGTATAGCACATTTCAGCAACAAGGCAATCTAAAGTGCTTCACACAAAATATGACATGCATCAAAGAAAAAGAAAACATTAAAAGCATCAGGGCTCAGTTAAATATTAATTACATATACCTTGTATATATATTATATTGGTCCACGGACAAACAAAACATTCAAGTTAACAACACAAAAAGTAAAAACAAGAAGGCACATACAATGAATAAATAAAATGCTTCTCCCTGTTTAGTTCTGACTCTGGGAATAAAGAGCAGACCAATGCCAGACGATCTGAGAGGTCTGGATGGTTCATAAGGGATCAGCAGGTCAAGGGCCAAGAACATAATGAGGAAAAGCGTTGTAAAAAAAAATGGCTGCTGGATGGATGATAAATGGCCTTTTTTTTTTTTTTTTTGCAGCTCCATCTTCAATGCTTTCCTCAACTTGGTGATCAGCTCCTTGGTGGTGTTCACCATCTTCCTGTCGAGCACAATGGTCAGCGTGGGCTTCAACCTATGGTGCGACTCCATCACAGAGGGTGGCACCATGCCCAGCAGGTAGGAGAATGACCCATGAGATCTTTTTATCACAAGCCACCTCTTATTGGTCAACATGACTACAAATGGTGGAAATTAAACCTGCAGTATTATATACAGTGGTCTTATGTTATTTAAAAAATAGGTTTAAAGTTTCTTTTTTTCCTGTACTCTACATTAACATGTACTGTTTTATGTAGCTGTGAAGACCTGCAGGACACTGACCTAGAACTGGGCCTTAATAACTCTGCTTTCTATGACCAATTTGCTATAGCTCAGGTGAGTCCCCTCCTATCATCATCATCCTAAAAAACACCTATCCCTCATTAAAAAAAAATAAAATCTCTTGCAGTTTGGTTTGTGGGCCGCGTGGCTCACCTGGCTGGCCATCGCCGTGCTGGCCTTTCTCAAGGTTTACCACAACTGCAGACAAGAAGACCTTCTGGACAGCCTCATCCACGAGAAGGACCTGCTGCTTGGACGCTCCTCTCGCCGCAACTCTGACCTCAAGACCGGCCTCATCTAGAAAGAAAAAAAATCCATACACAAACGCACTCAGTCATCTATACAGTCTCCTCTCCTGCCATGAGAAACGCCAATGTTTGCCTCTGTTGACAATCAAAATTGGCTTTTGCTCCCATTTTACATCGAGTGAACTTGAGGGTTTAAATTCGTCCTCTAGTTGATCGATTGTTGTTAATCCTTCTTTTCATTCGTCTCTTTACCCACTCAGTATGTTTCTCCTTTAATCTGATGACTAAAATAGTATCAACACCATTAGCTTGGACACTTTGTTGGACCTTGTCTTTGTGAACCTTATGCATGAGACCAAATGCATGATGAAATGAGAATACTGTGTCTTTTCGATCTGATCTCATTTTATACACCAATAACTGTGACTTTTGTTTTATTTAAGGTCCATACTGCATGCTGCAGCAAAATTACATTTGCGTGCTCTTGTGGTGTTCCCGCAAAAAAAAAAAAAAACTACTGTAATCTGTCTCAAAATGCTTTTAGCGACTGGTGTCACAGTATCTCAGGCTACTTCTTACTATTTACTGTCAGCATTAAACATTCATACTTTGTGTGATAAAAGAAAAACGACTGCATGCATCTCTCAAGAAACTCAATCACCATTTGATGACTTTTATTCAAAACAACTAAAATCATACAAGAGAAGGAACTAAAAAAAAAATCCTCCCTAAAGGCACTTCTTACAAAGTGACCAGAGGCGAAATGCAGCTAAGCATTTTTTCACAACAATGCTTTGCTTCCATATAATCAGATATTAAATATTGCTTTGACATAATACACTCTCCATGAACACCATGAAGAACTCAATAATGCTAAATATGGGATGTGTGTTATTGCTCATAATGAGAGGTACACAATGTTTTGTGCTCCTATAAAAAAAATGTATATGGTGTTTTTTGAATTATGCTTTGATAAAGGCGACTCACAAAACAACTGGTTCTTTTTATCATCTGTGTTTGGCCTCAAAATATCTAAACAAGTGGAACATATTCCACCTGGAAAGAAATGTAACAGAGCAATTCAGAACTTTATATAAATGGCGATGATTTTCAGTCAACCAGTCTTGCAATGTGACCGAAAGCAATCTCGCTCATATCGTCATTGAGCAGCTCATTTCCTTCTCTTCGTCATTTCACATGGATTACAGCTTTCAAATACACTCGCGGGCAACATTAAATACACTTGCACAAGCTAATGAGGTCCCATACAAGTGCTGCATCAACAAATGAGTCCACACAGATCATAGTATGAATTATAACAATCTAACAATCTACTTGCAGTTGTAGGAGTCAAAATACTAAAAAAAAACCTGAACAACTAAAGGAAAACTATGCATTATCTACATTATTGATGCAGCACTCATATCCATTATGCAAATGTATTTAATTCTGTGTTCCGTCAGTTATTTACATTTTTAAAGGCGAATATTATATTTGTTAGTGTATTGCGCAAACACATTCAGTATCATATCATATATACACAAATCGCGTACTGTACAAAAATAAATACTTGCATTCAATGCAAGTCATATACAATACATACAATAGGTCGAGGGCAGCCGAGGAATCGAGTGTGGCAGGCAATATGTGCAAAATTTAAGAATAGAAGCAAAAAGCTGTAGTGACCCTATTGAAGCGTGAATGTACGCATTAAGTACACACGTGAGCAGTATGAAATGGTGCTTGAGCATTCATTTGCTGTCTTTTATATCCACCTTAAGGTCCATGAACATGCAGGATGCTCTCTGCCTTCGCTATTAGGTCAATTTAGCACACTAGTAGACTGACTGTCTTACTAGTAAAATATATACCATTTCTATATTATTTGCCCACTAGTAAAACTATTTTGGCATTCTAGTAGAACTACATGCTACTACAAGTGAACCAAAAATACAGTACTACAAGTGAGGCCTGGGAGACCATAATTCTGCAGAGGCAGGTTAAACCCAATGTTGGAAATTTCTTAGATGAATGTAGGTTGGCGAATCTGCAAAGGGAGTGCAGCGCTGTTGTGGGAGTGATCACAGCCGACTTAAATTGCCCAGGGGGATAATTTCAAAGATATTAAACAAGGATTTAGAAGTTTTGATGCTTGTTTACTTCTTCATGAATTACGCCGCGTTAGACTTACCTTGCGCTGCATTTAGTTCTGCGAAGGATTAAAATTTAGATAGACTTTCTGTCATCATATTGTCACTCCACCAGGCTTATCTCCATGACATTCCTGCTGCTGTGCCGGCCCACTCACATTGGCATGCAGTGAGATACAAAAATCAAGGTCTGCCAAAATTGGTGCTGCGGCTGAATATGAAAATAGAGCGTACACGTCCATTGACCTTAAAATTGATATAAAGGATATTAAATGAATCAGCGAGCTTTACACACATGGGACCAGTGTGTTTCACCACAAAAGATGCACCCGATATGTCCCGTCCCGTGGTTGGTCTTCATCACTGCATCGTCAGCCATATCCAACAACCCCACACAAGCTGCTTCATGTGAAGCAGGTAGACAGCCAGAGCGGCCTGCAGCTGCTCACACACTCGCTGTGGATGCCTCCGGTCTGTGCAGTACATGGCCACGCCCAGGAAGGACATCATCAGGAAGAGGCAGGTGAACAAGAACAGGTGAGGGCGGGATGGGGTCGTCTCATAGGCTGGACACACAACAAAACAATTTGGGCGAAAATAAACAGTATTCCTTTTAGGGTTAAAATTACTTCATGCTTGACAGCCATTGACCTCAATAATTTTGTGTGATCTTGGAGGATTTGAGTGACTTAAAAAAGGTTGGATATCATCAAGAGGTTCAACTGGATTAAAGTTATTGAATAGGCTGCGAAGCATTTGAGTGTAAAACAGGTTCACCAGATGGCAGCATGGTTTCTTTCTCTCACTGTTAGAACACAACGTGTTGTTCTCTCACCATGCACTGTGGTTTCCGGCTCCCGGAATCGAACCCTCCGTTCGCCTTTCCGTCTTTGGGTGGCTTCTGTGTCTGACCCACAAGTGGGACTTGGCTTCTTGAGGATAGACGTGGGGATTTTTCCATTGATTAACTGAATTTAAGAAAAGATTGAGA
This sequence comes from Syngnathus leptorhynchus, assembly GCF_054491065.1. NCBI lineage: Eukaryota > Metazoa > Chordata > Actinopteri > Syngnathiformes > Syngnathidae > Syngnathus > Syngnathus leptorhynchus. The sequence continues at coordinate 6,402,661 of NC_141209.1, read as the reverse complement.
CATTACAAATTTCAAGTAGCAATCAAGATGCTGCTTTTGCAGATTGCCTTTACCTTGTCCTTTGTTTTGTCATCCTGTTGGTAGCCAAAGTCCTTTCTATGACGAAGCTCTGAGTGTTTTTCCTGATGTGAAGGCGGAAAACCGTTGACTGTGTCCCTGATGGACTCGGTAGCAGCGAAGCGTTTGGAGAGTGCAGAGACACGCTGACCCAGAGAGTCTAACAACACAACCATAGTCACACATGACTACTTGCTAATATTGCGTAACACTGCAGTCTGCTTTGAAGAGAAGTCAAACAATATTAAACATGCAAACATTTCTGAGTAAACTAACTCTGTTAGTACAGCCTTAAGAGACAGATTCTTCCATTTAAAAAAATAAATAATTATCTGCTGATACTCACCAATAAGCGTTTCTCTGATCTCGGAAAAAATGTGTTCTATCGCCAAAAGACACTGGGCGTGTTTTATAAGCATTGTCAACAATGGCTAATGAAAGATTGGCTTGCTGTCTGTAAGTAGTAATGTAATTGCGAACTCAATCTGTTCATGTTTATTCTCACTGAACAGATGAATATTTAGACAAAGAATAAAAGGGCAGTCATACTCTTCAGCCAAAAATATTAATTGGCTCTTGTTGAGCTACAGTGGAAAGTCAATATGAGCAAAGCCATTGAACTAAAAATGTATCACCTACCTGAATATTCAGTCTTGCCAATCTCGGCATAGACTGTAGCCATGAGCTCCAGGCTTCTGGCAGTTATTGGGTGGTCATTACCAAAGGCCCTCTGGTGGATTTTTGCAGCCTGAAGGGAGTCCAAATTAGAAATTAACATTTTAAATGTTTGGAAAAATATTATCAGAATAACAATGAAAAGGAACATACCTTACCACTGTACTCCAGTGCAAGATGAGGTCTAAAAGGGGGTTAAAATAAATAAATGAATGAATGATGAATAAATAAATAAATAAATACTTTTTTTTTTTTTTAGTAATAGTAACTTTAAAACGCCATTATCACATGTTCCCCTTTTGTTTGCAATGCGTCTAACATTCTAGACTTAAACAAAAACACATATTTACAACAAAGAATGATGTGGGTCAAGTGGGTTGTCTCGTGCTGGTTGTCATGCAAACGAATATCTGTTTCACAGTCTGAGGCGCAACACTGAGACCAATCTCGAAATGCACCTGCTGGGATTAGGTCTGTAGCTGCCGGGGGAGGAAATGGAAAACTTCTATTCCTGCCTGCAGGTTGTCCCTCACCCGCCAATTGTAGTGTTAATCTATGTCATCAGCATGATGCAGGAAATATGCCTGCTATGTGTCCTCATGACCCATCAAGGCGCCATCCTCACACCCTCGGGTCGCGCAAAAACATGTAGCGCAAACTCGGTTTAGCGTGACAGAATGTCAGACTCGCTCTTCCAAACACACTCTTCCCTTTAATTATGAATGCCTTTGGCTTCGGATTGCCGGCTTTAGGATGGCCAGTAGCGGACATCTGATCAGAGAACACCGAAAACGACTTCCTCAAACATTGCTAGAAGAGTGATGAAACCATGGATGATTTAAGTAAAACGATAACACATCATAAAAAATTTGCATATTGATATAATTAACTCCTGTAAGACATAAATGCATAGAACATGGTATGGCACATGAATGCCAGCACATTGGAAGTTTTACCTACTGTTTGCTCATGATGCAGAGCTGGGCCAGCTGCTCGAGGTGCTGTGCCTGTGACGCCTTCTCCGAGAGCTCCTCTGGGGTCGACCATCCTGCCGAGCCCAGTGAAGCCTCCTCCTGGGGCCCTGTTACACAAATGCAGGGCATGGGATTCAGTCAGCGTGCCAGCAAAACTCTCAGGCTATCAAAGTCCTTTCAACTAGCTAGAAGAAAACTTGAAAATAAATGATTTGAAATTGTTTGCCTTTCTGTTACTTCTGAGAACACAGAAGAGCAACAACTGAGAACTGGAGACAAGAGTGCAGAGATACACGGAGAAGAGAGCAGATAAGGGGGGTCAAACAACAAACTCGCCCCACCCACTGGAACACTGTGACACACATACATGCAAGGTAGGTGACACAACAAACAATAGTCTGTACACGCACCTACGTAAAATGGTTAGTTTAACTTGTTTAACATACCAAAACGCTGGGAACAATCTACAGTCAATTTACATATTACACAGTTTCTAACACGACCATACAATCAAATCTGCCCAGATTTCCCTTCCAGTCTGGATATGAGTACGAGGAGGCAGACATGAAGAGCTGAGAGCAAAATATGATAAATGACCAGCACACTGGTGATAGCAACTCAACAACTAGGTAAACAAACATGGATATGAGGGCGAGGAGGCAAACATGCAGAGCTGAGAGCAATATATGATGAATGACCAGCACACTGCTGATAACAGCTTAACTTCTAATAGGTAAACAAACATGGAGTCACGTAAAAAGAGGTCACAGGTAAACGAGAGGTCGTGTGTGTCTGTATTTATTTTGTTTGAGTCTGTACCCAGATCATAAATCAGATAACATGGTGAAATACAGAGATTATATGCATACGTTTTTTTATTCTGTGAGGTATAAAACATATCGTCATGCTCATTGAACTTGCCTGTGCTCCCGTGAAGAGCCGTGAGCTCGATCAATGCCACCTCGTAGAACATTTTTTCAGCCTGGATGAACTGGAGGGCCTTCCCATCTGTTTATATGGGTAAAGGATCACTCTTGTCCAATGGGATTAGTCAGTTGTTGAAGTTAAAAACAGCCCTGGTTGTAGCCCAGCTCTACTTTTCTGCTCTCCCTCCCTCCATTCATCTGAAAAATGACCTCAACAAATTAACAACAGGGCGGGTTGTTAAGTAGACGTCAACCACCATTATCGTGATAATCGGAACACTCGGACCTGCATTTTTAAATCTTATCATGCTGATTCTTGTCACCATAATAAAAAATTCCACATCACCACTGAATATTTGATTTGATATTTTGTTGGAATTGTTTTGAATGCCTTTCATTTCGTAGTATTGTTGTCATCAAAAGCCTCACTATTAAAAGCATCTTGAAACTGAAACTGTGTCAGAAATATTCCATTGTAGTTGGCACACTGTGAAATGACACCAGTGATAATTGCCAGGTGAATTTAAAGACTAGAAGCTTAAAATAAACACTGCCCCTCCTGTCTAAATGCCCTATTTAAACCACATTGCTCACGTGCAGAACTATAAATAGCTCAGTATTCGCTTGTCATGAGACTTGAGATCTTTTAAATTAGAGCTAGGTAAAATTAGAAACTTATTTTGAAAGTTGAATAAGTGTGTTGATGACGGTACTGTTGTATGACATTATGCGTGTCTCAGTTTATGGAAGTCTGGTATGCAGCGGACTGTTTGGGGATTGGGTTGGGGGAGCAACCTTCATAAAAATTTGGAGCACTTCCTGTGCCAGCTATCTTTAGCTTCACTGGATCACAACAATGGTAACAAAGCACATATTTATTTCCATTAGCTCATGGCACACCAACAAACAAAAGATTACATTTACATCGTGTGAAATCTTGAACCGTTTAACTGGTGGATAAACTGTCTGTCTGGTGAAAGACCATATAAGTAGCTGGCATAGATAGATGTACAAAGACACTTGGTTGAATTAAATAGCTACCATTTTCTGACCAGTTAAGTCACAACAGATCTCTCATATGGCACACTAATGTGCCGTGGCAAATGAGTTGTTATCACTGCAAGAAATGTGGAGATACTGTTTGTTGTCCCCTCCCTCTACCTCATCACAAGATAATTATAGGAAATACAGAGCACAACTTTTATCTGACATCCTACTTCACTGCCACATGCTTTCCAAGAACTCTATCAGTAAACACTCAACAACCAAAAGAGTTTCTGGCTGTGACAAAGTTCACTGTGCTAACTATACGGGAGGCCTTTATTAAAATTAAAGCATTTATTGTGTACGCATTGTCAAGTGTTTTCTGGCAAATGTGGCCAAAATCTTAAACGTGTAGAAGTCAGATTTTGTGCAAGATAATAAATAGTGACACTGTGTTTTAGCATTCCCTGCCAATGAACTTTGACCTTGTTTTGCAGAGGGCCACTACAAAAACACTAATCTGGAAAAACAATCTAAAACGAGTGATCACTTTTGATTTCCAATGAATTAATTTTAATGGTTGTGCAAGGCCACAAAAACTATTTAACATGTGGACATTAATATTGATACCGTAATGTAGTCATGTACTGTCAGTCAGAGGATGTAACCCTGTCCAACTCTATAAGTGGATAATGTTTCACGCCAAAAGGGTCCTCCTGATTGCTTGAGCTGAAGCGACACCTAACAAATGCTGCTATTTAAACAATGGTCAGTGAGGGGTAGCCACCGGTTCATGTAGCAAGCCAGTTAAGAGTCGGAGTGTCTCGGTGACAGCAGGGAAAATATACACCGACACACAACACCATCTGTTATCCTCGTGTGCTATAATGTTGAGCTTTATGGAGGCTGTTAAGTGGCAATAGGCAACCAAGTCAAGTGCAGATACAAGTTAATTAGTTTACTTGGCCACTCTGTTGGGCCGAGATAAGAGCCTACAAATCCTCTTACCGCTAAAACGTGAGCTCTAGACAAACACCGTATCATTGTAGGACTGATGGGCCGTTATGAACCCGTCAACAGATATTGACTTCCTCTCCTTATAACATTTCCATTGAATTCACTACATAATCTATATACTCTCTTGTGGGCTTGTCAAAGTAAGGATACAATTCTTTTCCGTGATGAACAGTTCTGCAATCTGTAAAACACAGAGGATTCAAAGGTTAAAGGTGTTGGATGATGTCATGAGTTGTCAAAGAATTGATTTGGATCTCCATGATGCATCGTCGCTCTGGTCATTATCATGTTACTGTTCACGTGGTGTGAAGTGGACTATGTTATGACATCTGGAGCATTCCTTCATGTGCTACTAAGCAGAAGAGAAATGGATTCACTTGAAGGCCTTGTGATCACATGCAATGGAAATGATTGGAATCTTTTTCTCAACAGAGAATTGTTTTCATGTCTCTTCAAGTCAAACAAACTCACGATGCAGCAGATTTGGGTGACGAATTGAATATGCACACTTAAGTGTGTGGGGAGAAAAACTCTAATGCTCTCTCACCTGGTGAAGGCAGTTGGGTAAAGAGGTGAAGCTCTGCACATGGGTCAGTCCAAGCAGGCAGCTGAGAAAGCAATGCAGGGCGGCCTGGTACTCCCCCTGCTGCTGGAGCTGCTGTCCCAGCTCAAACAGCCCCTCCCTCCCTCCACTCAGCATCCCCAGTCCCAGTCGGAGCCGGCACTGCCTCCCATCAGAGCGCTCCAGACGCCGAGGACAAATCAGCACTTCAGCACTCGCATGAGCAGCCGATGACCCACACCGACTCTCAATCCGTCTCGGAATGTCCCGTCAAGGACAGGTGGCAATAAGGAGAGAGCTGAGTGAGCTCCGGCTACTTACCCTGATGAGATCCATTCCCTTCCCTCTTCCCAGGCTGCACCAGGAAAGAAGGACAGAGGAAGTGGAAAGTATTTGCTGGTTGAGTGGCAGAGCTTTGGACCAATCACTGCTCAGCATTTTACACACTCTTTCTCCACCCCTCAAAGAAGAAAGTACAACATTGTGATGTTGACATAGAATACAGTATGTCTTTACTCTATGACTAAAAGCTTCAAAAACTCTATTTTAGGAAACAGGTCTACATGGGCATGTTAAAAAAAATCTTCCATAATTCTGGTTTATGATGAGGAGTTGCGCAACTGCAGGCAGAGCAGCTTGAATGCTGTGTGTGCATGTTTTACATGAATATGCCAGAGGGACATTTTCCATTCAGCAAGCCAACATATGAGCCACTGAGATGAGAGCGAAAGAAAGAGAAAGTGCTCATTACTATCCAAACAGATAGAACAAATATTTATTCATCAGGCGTGCACTATGAAAGTACTTTCATGCAGCCCGTGACACTCTGCCAACTAACTACGCCCGTAAGAAGACACCGACAGGTGCACTAACATGCAGCCTGGTATAAATGATAACAGAAAGTAAATGAGCAAAGTCAGTCTCCATTAGCATCCGATGCACTGAGCTAGCTAAGGAGTTTAATGGTGGCGAATGTAAATCGACTAAAGATCAGAGAGCATTTAACATCTCATGGCAGGACCTGTGACAAGTGTCGGTGGACTAATACATTTCTAGCACTTGATTATGGAGCTATGAGCTGTTAGAGGTGCACATGAGGCCGACGTTTGAACGTAGGGGAGGCTTCTTCTCCTCAGCCAGTGGTCAGACAATTGACAGACAAATGAGAGGCATCTCCTAATTACGAAGCGGTCAAGCGGAACGCATCCCCTTAACGACACATATAGACTGACAGTGGGGCATTTTAAGATTCCAAAGTATATAACTGACATCACATTAGTACATTCATTTAATGGCCCAATGAGTTAATGGGGAATTGGACACAGAATAAGCCTTGAAATGACATTGTTGGGTTCTCTGAAGAGCTGACCCAGTTCTTTGACTTAAACACCTCTACCTTGTGGTGAGGGTATCTACATTGCGGTCGTATCCTGGCAGTTTAACAGGCCGGGGACCTGACACCCCCAGCTACTGGAAGGCACTTTATGACCTCCATGTAATCAGCAGTAAATGCCGCAACCATCTGTCTCTTTTTACTCAATTACCTGACCCAATGACTTTACTGATAAACACCGTCCAAGTCAGCACAGCCACAAAGATCCAAGCTAAGGTTATCACGTCATTATACACACACTTTTTGGTTTTATCTCACTTTTCATTTCCGCTGAAGCAACTTGGATCATTCATTTATGAGCGGAAAATCAGACTAGGGAATGAATCACTAGGGAGTAAAGAGGTTTCATTGTATGAGAATCACATACGGTATTTACAGCACGCTCAGCAATGCATGGCAGAGTCAGCACTTAAATGTTCAAGTGCTGACTCTCAAACAGGCTATTAAACTTGCTTTGCATTGGCTTCATCACTGTCACCGTCAGGTAAAAGACAATCAGGAATTGGGAGTTAAACCAAATGCCTCTACTGGGTTAATATATTTTTGCTCCACTCTTACTCCCCCAAGTGGAGAGCTTTTAAAACTGTGTGGTTCATTTACAAAAAAAAAAAAGGGAAAAGTTAACAATAAAATGATGTAAAAATAATTTTTTTTACAACAATCTTTATTATTATTACAAATATTAATATCAGTTTAAATGACTAATTGTGGTAATAAGACAATAGAAAGCAATTTTTATTGTGATTACACTAGTACATAATATAATCACTGGTAGCAAAGAGGTTGAACCTCATTGAACTTTTTATTTACAGAGTCATTACAAACCTGTGGACAATTTCATCATGGGAAATAAACAACCAGGACCATGTCCTTCACGAGTGAAATACGTGAGCCCCTCTGAGCAGGAAACAACACTAATAAAACACTGTGGCATGTTGGTATAAACCCCCAAACAGAAGGTGCACACTTCCACAATACTCACACATCGCCCTAGGTTATTCCATGATTTAACCTGTGATCAGAAGAAAATATAATTAGATGGTGGATAAATGCTTTAAGTATGTCAAATTTCCATGTGCGTGCAAATTTGATAAATGTATCATTCAGACAAATCAATAATGGCATATTTCTACATTCCACATTAAAAAGGAAAATACCCAGCGCTCATTCTGACAAAATTTAATTCCTCGCTGTCATGAAAACACAAATTAAAAATAGTGCTCAAACTGTTTCCATCTGGTGTTAATGTCCATAAAGCAGGTAGGAAATGGAATGGCCCTCTCAGGGGAAATCCATAGTTTGTTTGGCGGGAAACAGAAGGTGTAAACAAGCAGAAGGCAGAGGAGGATTTATGACTTTCTGATGCTTACGTCTGTGTGCTTGGGACAATCGCTCCTACTCAGTCGTAGCTCATTGTGACAGGCTGCAAAAAAAAAAAAGGCATTCATATAAAGTAAACTGACAATGGTTTCACTTCAGGCTACTTTCTGGGTCATGAACAATGACAGATGAATGAGCGATGCTGCCATATTGAAAGTCTGAATTTTTTTAGAACATTTTTACCCTTGGCATCATGGATTCTTTGTATATATATTTTTTTAGTAATTCAATAAACCTCTCAGCCTATCACTCTCAGTTTGAGGACGATCCGATTATTCCACAGCTCTGAGTTATATTTGACACATAAAAAAAACAAACAGTGTGGCTGCATACGTTACAATGCATTATGTCGCCCATTACATTACTATGCAACCATAGATGCATTTACTTTTTATTACCATTTCCCCTTGACCATAAAGCTGGGTTATTGTTGCATCTAACAATTTGAATGCAGTGTTTTATTGTGGCCTAATAAAAATGAATTCATCCACAAACGCTTTCCCTTCCAGGAAAAAAAAGCACAGGGCATATTGTAAAAATCCATGATAATTATCTGGCAATATTGGTTTTATTACTGAAGGATGTGTCCTAGCCACATGCTGTTTTTGCTGATAATTCTAATGCTTCACTGCCACATCAGGAGGGGAGGATATAAACATGAAGCAAATGGAACACGCCAACAAAACACCAGTCTAGACTGATTGAAAGGAACTATGCTCACCAAAACAAGGTTTTGCATTCTTAATTTTCTTTTATGTCCAAATTATAATATACGACACAACCATTGGACAGTATTTCAGTTTGTTGTTGCAAAAAACTAAAATACAGTAGTACTTATTGTATTATGTTATTTTCATTGGTGTTAATGTTTTAGAAAAACTGTGCAAGGATAAAATTTGATTTTTTTTTTTGCTTAAAAATAAGATGTACATCCAAAACACAACCAGGAAATAAGCAACTGGAACTGACTTCCTCTTCATAATACACACAATAACACATATCTGCATATAATGCCAAGTGAAACTGATACAAAGTCCAGTGTCCTTTTTTCCCCCCCAGCAGGCACACATTTCCCAAGGCAATCCAGCTCTTTTTCTTTACAGCCATTACAGTATTCCATTTGTGCCCTTTGACCCACAGTGATGTCATATTTTCAATCCAATTCCGAGTGAAATGGACAAAGTGAAATCCATGAGGTGTCTGCAGAATAGCACAGGGGCTCAGCGTGTCTAAAAGCAGTTTCTCTGCGCAGTTGGGTTTGGCCATGAGATGTGACATAATTGCATTCAGTGGCTGAGGTCGAGGAAGGCCACAGATTATTGGATGGAATGTGTCTCAGTGATGGAATTTGTGGAAGGAGAGCAGACCATTACGGGAAGTCCCACACAACGGTGAAAAATGGAATGGCTTTTCAAAAACTGGGCTACTGTGACATTTTAGTGTCATGCACTGTAGACATATTAACTGTTTGGTTTTATTGGGGGAGCTTTTCACATCATGTCACGACAACTTGGCTACACTCTCATGGTTTGTGTGTCCAAATCACTTTTTTTCACTTCTCTCATTGATGCTTGCATTAAGTGTGAATATGAATAGGGAGAGTCATGGGCAGTGCTGCAAAGAAGTGGTGGGTAAAAATGCAGATTCAACAAAAACAGCAAAAAAAAAAATAAACAAACAAATAAATAAATAAATAAATATATAAAAAAGGCTCACCAGGGCATGACAGACAATTTTACTCCCAATTACAAGGTTTCTCCCAATTAGGTTGCCAAAATACACAAAGTTTAAGGGCCCGTGCATTATTTAAATATTTGTTACTAAAAATAAGTGATGCCTTTTTTGGGTAAGCTGTGTCTGAGTCATTATTACCATTTATAAAACCTCAAAAACACTGCCAATGTAGACCAAAAAAAACCACAGCAATTTTCATCTTTGTTAATTTAGATACTTAATGTCAGAATGTTTCTTTTTGACCAGCGCACACGCCAAGCCACACTATGTTTAGAAGAATGGGTCAAGTCTAAACAAAGAAAAGAGAGAGAGAGAGAAAGATCTCTTATCAGACACATTAACTCGACCAAAGGGAAAAAAAAAACCATGAAAAGTGCCCAGCAGGCAACAGCAATCAAATGAAATCAGAGTGTATTTCTCTGTGACATGAACCATAAAAAGCATCCATCCAAAGAAGTGTGTGTGTTCTACCAAAAGCAAACATAGAAGAAGTGGCCAGAAAACACCTGTCTTATTTTTTTTACAGCAGCGATAGTTTTGTTGTTCTTTCTGAAGAAATCACGTCAGTTGAAGTGTGCTTTCTGTTTATGAGCTCATGAACTGGGCAAAACAAGAAAGCTTCTCACTACTAACGGACTATCCCGAACTATTAAATTCTGATCTACAGCATACCATAGAAGAGACACCGCCTCTATATGCAATGTAGTGCAATACCTGCTGTTAATAAATTACGCTTTTAGAGTCTGACAGAGTCTAATAAAGCAATGAGATATCCTGTACATATATGCAAATTCCAGTGGCTCTTTCATTAGATAGCACTGACCAGAAAAACAAATATATATATATTTTTAAGGGAAAACAACTGTCTTCCCCATATTATCTAATTTCTTTATTGGTGTAAGGTAGAGTGCATCTGCCAGATCCATTGCTTTTCCAGTAATAGCCCATAAAGCTCCGAGGCAATCATCTCTCTTTTGTACACTAATGTCTGAATGTCTTTGAGAAACAATTGGATGGCTCACATGAGATGATATTTCTTTGAATTGTGCTGCGTGATGAGCATGCCTCAAACTAAATAATGGAACTGGGATGCTTCTCACTCTGCCCTGCCTTTGATGGCAGAAATGAAAATGAATCAAGACAAAAGATAAAAGCCTGACAAGCGCCACAGTCAATCCTTCAGATTAACAATCCAGAGAATTCACTGCTGAAAAAATAAAAGTGGGCTGCTGGGAAGTGAGGAGCAGCCTTATTGGGAAATGGTGTTAAGCATGTCATCTTCTCTTGGACTTTCTCACAAAGAGTGAAAGAAATTTGTTGAGAAGCTCCAGGCCTTGAACATGGAGGTCACATTGCTTCAAGCCATCCCGAGAGAAGATAGATTTGTCCAAAAACCCAATTCTGATTCTGATAAGTCTTCTCTCAGTCTCTCTCTGAGGAGGGCTGTTGTATTATTTACAGCCGCTGTGACAATGTGTAGCCCTGCTTGGCAGTGATGCAGTGACTTAGAATCTGTAAGTACGTCTCGCGTCAGCATTTTTGCACCAGTGTGTCGCTGTCTCTCGGGCCGCTGACCTCATCGTTGGAGCTGACAATGAGCAAACAAATCCATCAAAGTCACAATGATACGTTTGTGCAATATGGCTGCCGTGCACTTCCCAGAGAGGCCAGATGGGTCCAGATCAGAGACAATCCAAATAAAAGTGTGACCAGCTGTGTTCAGAGGACAGGTGACAATGAAGCAAGTGTTTCATTGTTTGTTGTATATCCTTCACTTTATAAAGGTGCACACTATTGCAGGTTGAGTGAGAAAATTGGAATCAGCCAAGCTAGTAATATGAGGGCAAAACGGATAGATGACTGATACAAGCAGTAATCAGACTTTCAAGTAATTTGTTATTGCAAATATAATTAATAAAACATGGCCATGTGGTGGTTTAAGAAACAACTGCACATTCAGTTCTAGATTCACCCATATGCCCAATTGAAGGAAATAATTGCAGAAAGGTTACAGAAGACTTGAAATGGAGCCGACACCACCATCTAAAGGAATGGAGTGGAACAGCGTTTCCAGCATGTCATGCAAATCAATTATTTGGCTTTTGCATGTAATAAATCATTGACTCTATAAATTGTAAATTGATGTTAGCATGCTTCAGCAGTCCCAATATATTGCACGGCAAAAACAACAACAAAAGCAGAACTTGACTTGAAAATAAAATGCAGCAATAAATCACAGGAATGACATGTCTAAACTAGTATACACTTGTTGCTAATTAACGCTTGACCAAAAAAAACAAAAATGATGATGAGTGAGTAATAGACTTTTCAAAGCCTGCATAAACACCGGAGGAATTCAAAAAAAATCAATAACTTGTTGCTAAAATGAGACTTGCTTCTGTTAATTTCACAGTAGCATGCTTCAAAACTGAAGAAAAAAAATGATATGATGTGATTTGTGTATTTTTAACAATCATATCATTTTTTTGGCCCGCACCCTGAGCTGACATCGGGATGAAAGTCAGATCTGCAAAATGTCTGTCAAGTATGTGCGGATCGCGTTTAATTCCAGCCGGTAGGGAGTGAAACCGTCCCCCTCTTGGTCACAAAAGAAAGCCACGCTGCAGACTCCAGATAATTAAAAGTGAGGTATAAATCAGTGTGTAAACAGTAATCACACAAACTCCCCACCGTATCCTGGTAAGGATCATGAATCTAGCGGAAAACAAAGCTAGCACACTAACAAAGTCTCAGCGGTCCCCAGAGTCCGAATATGTCTTTCACAGAAAACCCATTGCTCAACACACAGCTCACAACATTTGAGGTTTAAATCAATTCAAGTGGATTAAGGAGCCACAAAATGATACAAGTCTTTTCACTATGACATATCCTATTATTGGTATAATATACAACATGTAAAGTACAAAAAAATCTATTTCCATCAGCCACAGGTAGAGAATGATGAATAGTTGACACGTGTAGAAGGAGACGTGGGAGCAGAAAGCACAAAGCCAACACTATTGATTGGGCAAAAAAAAATGTGAAAAGTGTGAGACGTGAAAAGAAGCTATTGATCAATCCTGATATCCTGCTGATTAAAGCCCGGCCAGCCCAGGAAGTCAATAAAGCTTCACCAGCAGCGGCTGCTTCCTCAGCAGGTCATCTTGAGGTACAGTACGACAATAATGCCAAATGCAATCGTGCAAAAAAAAAAAAAAAAAACACGAAAAACCTTCAGATTCAATCCATCCTTTCCAGATATTTTAAAAGCAGAAAAATAATATCAGAATCATATGAGCGTAGCATTTCTTTCTTTTTAATTTTACTTTGTTGCTGAAAGAAAGTCAAGGCTTAAGGATCTCCGGGGCCAGGATCAAAACTAATTTTATGCAATGAGCAGTCGAGTGTAAAACGCTATGCCTCAGGACGTATAGCAACGAGATGAGGTCCCGCCTCCATCTGGAATATATGATGAAAAGCCTGTAACACTAAGAAACCAGATGCAAGAGTTACGAACATAACCGGACAGCACTTAGCAAGATTTGCCGCGAATTACACAATAAATACAACAAAAGCATATAAATAAAAGAACCTCCCAGCTCATTACTGTTTTTAATTTAAACAGAAACTCATTAAACCCATTACTTGATAAATCAAATAGCTTGACCTGGAGCACTAGAAATGGAGATTTAAATGTAGAAAAAACATTGCAAACCAATGTGCAGTTGAGCAGAGCTAGCCAGCCAAAACAATCCCAGTAAACCTGCTGTGAGCTGTATTCATCCATCTGCTAATCTGCGGGGATCAAGGCTTGTTATTGTGATTAGCTGCTAATCAGCATCTAAAGCACACAAGAAACCATCAGAGAACCATATTACTCGGTGGGTGTGAATGCACAAAGCTCGCTGTGATCAATAAGGTTACAAGCTCACGCTTAAATCATGATTCCTTCTGTTCTCGAGTAAACATCCATCCGTGTGAATAGCAATGACAGTTATACCCAGTATGGTCAGTGTTTTCCCAGGCAGGACCCGAATGTTAAACAATAATGACTTTTTAATGTGCACCTGAGATTACATTGTCAGCGTGAAATACGGCTCTTCTTGACCACGCTGGGAGTGAAGGCCTAAATGTGAATTACAAGCATAGATTACAGGGGAACGTCAGGTGAAGCAATCTTCATAAATTCAAACGTAATCTTAACAGAGTTTCTCGTGTCATTCACTCACGGAAAGGCCAGAGGAGACCAGGGCACTTGGCTTGGTTACTTACAAGCAACATTGTGTAATTTTACCTTACCTTCAGTAATTTACCTCAATATTACTCAATACTAATTGTACCTCAAAAACTAAATCGTTTTGTTTTAAAACGAAAACACTTAATGTTGGGATTCATCGTAACCCAAAGATATGAAAAAAAAAAGTCCCCCCTGCTTGGAAACAGCTATGTTTTTTTTTCCATGACAGAGAAAGAGTAAAAGGTCAAAGCCCCCCCCAAGCGTGCCAACACACCAAGCAAAGGAATTAGCGTCCTGCTACAATTCGGAGCCGGCAGCCTTCATGGCTCAGCGCTTCCCTACTGTGTTCTCCCCAAGCAAACAAACTCATTTGCATTTCATTTCCACCGCGTAGATAGACAACTTGGAACGAAACAAAAAGACGCAATTATTGAGTATGTGTGTGTGTATATGTGTGTTTGTGAATGAGACAAAAAGTGGCACAACAATTCCGTGGGAATGGTTTGATCCGGCATTTTACAGGCCTCTAAAGTGTTCCCGCATTCCATGTTAAAATACATTAGTGTGACGCATTTAGAGAAAAAGTGATAAAAAGCAATTGAGGGGAAAAGGCATTTCATCTGAATCCCTCAAGCTCTCACGTGAGACCATTATCCTGCATATGATTCTCCCAAGTCTCATATGATGCTCTAAAGTGCCGCTCTCATAAAAAAACCCACACAATATGATATCACCAATTTCTAATTAAATAGGGCATTATCTCTAAGACAAGCTAAAGAGGGATGAGGCCCTCAAACGGGTTATGAAAATAACATGCCGGCGCCGCTCATCTCTAATCATGCTTTTGCTGATCTCAATGGTGTCACTCTCATTCAGTTCCCATTCGGCGACAAAGTGAGCTTATTACGCAGATAATCTATTTGAGAGGATGGGCGGGGTTTATTGCAAGGCTACTCTAAAGTAGGTATTGTTTTGTGTTGTTTATTATTGATCATGCCCAGAAAATAACTTAAAAAAATAAATAAATAATTTCAGAAATGAAACGTTAGTCATGCCAATGTTTGTGTCAACCACTACTAAGTCAGACAGTGTATTATTATTTTATTTTATTTTTTTGACAGAACCTACATCGAGAAAGTAAGAATCTGAGACTAGAACATGCTCGCTGTTGGGGTTGGAACACCATGGGAGATGTAAAGATGGAGACATTCCAAAAAGTTGGCCAAACTATCTCATCAGGCTTCTGTCAATATAGAAGAGCATTGGCATAGAAAGCCACGTGACAGGAGCCTTGTAAAGTGACCTCGAATTACACAAAATGTCTTCAACTTGCATGCATGAGTGATTTGAGACTGTCTAATAAGAATAACCAGCATGAAAGGCACCTTTCTTGCCAGGGGGCCATGTTGGCAAGCTGTATCCTGGTCACTGATGGAGAAAGATGACAAGGACACACGGACCAGATGACTTGTTCCTGCTCTCGCCTTGCCTGCAGAAGATAAAAAGACGGATCAGCTTCATTTATCTTTCGGGATTAATTCCATCACCAGCTCATGCTGGTGCCAATGCAAAGTGTTCAATTTCAGATAACATTGTTTATACTGTTTCATTCAGTGGGTTCATTAGTTGGAATGTGTATTGCAATCAAAATAATGTCACGGGTGACGGATGTGTTTGACATGATCATATAGGTTAAAAAGCTGAAGGAAAATCATGACAACTCAAAATGATTGTCCTTTTTTGTTAATTTTAAAATTTTGTGTATCATCTCGGCAGCATTGAATGGCTCATATTTATTTACACAATATTGATAATATTGAGAATATGATCCAGTGTGAAACTGGAGTCACACACATCAATATTAACACAATGAATGTCAAATTTCCAGTGACAAATTTAGTATTTAAAAAAAAAAAAAAAAAAAAAAAAGAATACCATAAATCAGTCTTAATTTTTAAGATTCAAATAAATTTACACGATATAAAATATAACCAGATATTTTGAATCCCTGAGGCAGTGCACCATTCAACAGATGTGATATTCAGTTTGAGCAGAGACACACATGGGGGTCATTTGCATATTTTAACTTGCTGGCTCTGCCCAAAAGAGGTGACCTTTGTTTCCATTCAACATCTGCCACCTTGTACTTCATCTGATGGCGACTGCACTTTACAGTATGCCACTAATGAGATTTCTCTCCACCGTCTCGTTGTGTCACTCAACAATGTGAATCCCCCGGGTTTGGAAAAGGGAAAAAAAAACATGCAAATATAAAACATTAATGTAGAACACGCTGGAAGAATAATGTTCGGCGTGTTGTCTTTTATGTGCCGCCGCATGCTGTCTCCCCTCTCGCGGTAATCAGCGCCGTGATACACAAGGTCGTGGATGAAGCTGATTGGATTGACAGTGTGAGATCTCACACTATGCCAGAAATGAAATGAAGGTGTTTGATAGATGAATAGAAAGTGCAGGCAGACTGCCGCATTTGCTCAGGTGTGAAATTAAACCGGAAGGAAAGAGACGTGGCTCGGGATTATGCAACGCAATCGGAGCAGCCCTCCAGCATGTATAATTGATGGAAATAACTCAAGTGTTTACTGCATCATCATCAAGAGAATGGAATGAATCACTAACTTATAAGGTGGAATCCACCGGCTGAATATTTTCCACATTTATCTTGAACTTGTTGCACTTTCAAAACATATTTTGGTATTCAAGTCAATCAAACGACCTAATGTGAATAAGAAAGTGAATATGCGCCTATAGCCAGCAGCAGCCTAGCCAAAGCTCATCCAGATAAGGAGAAAAAAAAAATCTGTGAGAGGAAAATGTAATCTAAAAGAAAATGTCGGTGAAGATACCAAGTCAGCTGTCAGTAGGGATACCCGCAAACCCCACCAGCAGCAATCACAATCCATATTTCATACTACAGTGTGTGCATGTGTGTGTGTTGGCTGTGTTAGATGGGGTGGGGAGAAATGCAGAGGATGCTGAATTATTGAGTTGAATTTTCACGGGCTGAAGGTCAGTGAGCCCTGAAAACAGGAAAAAGAAACATGTCCGATTAAAAATTAATGTTTTCTTATAAGCTGCCACGCCATGCGCTGCAATAACAAACCTTGCACAGATGATTATTCCGAGAGCCGACACTTTCCGAATCATCTTCCGTGAAAGGATACACCGAAAAAAAATAGTCACAAGTCACAGGGATGCGAGGTGTATAAAATAACACGCATGACCAGAAAGGACAGATGGAGCGGAATCTCCAAGTTTGAACACAATCTGTTCCAGATACTGGTCAAGCTCCAGGGTCCATTTATTCAGAATATAAGAAATCATTAAGGGGCAGCACGGTGGGTTTTGAATTTCAGGGTTACAAATTGTGGACTCGTGTGAATGCTAGCTGGTGATTAGTCCATCTACGATAGCCTCCAGCTCACCCGCAACATTTGCGGACTAATTGGAATATTAGTGTAAAACTGGCAAAATGAATGCTTGCTGTTTGTCCTCTTAATGAGCGTTGTCCTCATTAAAATATCATCAGCCATCTCTTATACGGCCTAATTGATATTTCATTAGAACCTTTCTATTTAAGGTTTTTAACGGCTTGCGAGGCAGGCAAAGCTGTTACTGGCACTCTTGGCAGGGTTCTTGCCAATATACTGTCAGCCTCGACGGACTTCGAATGAAATGGAATAATAAAAGAAGCGGAATTTATGCTTCTACCCTTTGGAGGCGGGTTTGGATGAGTCATTAAGCGGACCACATGTCTCTCGTCTTGCACAGAGATGCGTGCAAGGTGTTAAATGACACTGTGTCGGACCAAAACCACAAAAAAAAGACAAAAAAAAAGAATTTGACCAATACGACTTTCTGATGAGACTCCTCTTGAGCACGATTGCCTCATCACCGCTTCATCTGACGTAACACCAAATATGACATTGGCTCTATCGCAGTAACCCTCCTCATCTTGATGAATGTTAATGGTGGACGCCGAGCTTGTAGTATGCCGGGATGGATGTAGTGGCAATAGGAATAGTCGAGATGGGCGTTAGAGTGTAATGAAGGGGAACTGTTAAAGCACTTCATAGATTGATCCTTACCAAAGGACCGTCCGTTTTCTGCACCTGTCCTGTGCTCATGGACCGCGTGACAACCGGCCCCCGAGTCCACTTTCCATTCCTCAGTGGTGTAATTTGCTTGGTGGACGTTGAAATGGAGCGGAATGGCAGCGGTGGCAGAAGCCTGCAGATCTCATTCGGTGTTCAGTCACTATGGTGAGCTCACAGATGAGTAAGATGATGAGAGACTACTGAGTCGGGGTGGTTCAACTAAGGCGGTGTCCGTTGACCGGTAACATTAAAAAGACGTCATTACACGACTTGCACGGTTTGATTAAAGATGAACTAAAGTGTGTGTGGTTGTGTATTCGAACCAATCATTGTGTGTGAAAGGAGTAGAGGGTGATGCGGGACACAGCGGGCTGATCAAAGCAATGAGACTTTGATGAATGTTCTTCATTAGCCAAACCCGAGTGATTTTAAAAGCGAGGGCAAGGGAGGAATTCAAAGAAAAAAGGGAAAGAATGAACGGATAGGTTACAGACCATGACCAAGACCATGAAATAATATTGCAATCTATATTTAGAGGGAAATTTTATTTCTATAGGTCTTTGATGTGCGGTTTCCATCATGGCCACTGGGTGGGGACAGCTGTCCTCTTAGTTTAAGGTCTCACCTACCCTTGCTCAAGTCTAGCAAATGTTTTAGTTTGACCTGTAACTTCCCCTGAATTAATGTAAAATAAATGAGAGTGTCAAAGCCAGGGAGTGATGTGTTAATGTGAGGAAATGAATTATGTGCACTTGTTATACACACAGACATTCTGTGGGATAAGCCATATAGTCTTTCTGACTGATTGGGCTGTGGATGAAGGTTGACATGTTGCAAATGGGTGACAACGGATAACCGCCACTTGCGTTCATTAATAACTACAACTTGATTATGAAGTTAGAGTCAAACGGTTATTATTGCATAGGTAACATGAGCCCTAGTGTCCTAGAGGGAGATTAATGGCTGGCGGAATAAGGGATGCCAAGCAACTGATTGCATAAAAAGTAAATCAATTTGGCACACTGTCTGTCTGCGCCTTTGTTTTAAAAAAAAAAAAAAAAAAAAATTGAGAAATAACTGTTTTTTTGTTTGTAGAAATACACAAGATCCAATTTAGAAGATATGAATACCATTCTGGGATCCTCAGCAGGGAAATTAAATGGACAGTAATGAATGGGTGAATGCTATTTCCCAAGTCTACCTCACGCTTCCACATACAGCAGTCAATTAAATTCCTCTTGCATTTTATTTCAGATAATCTACTCATATATTGGAAGTCGGTAAATGGAAAGAAGAAAAATAATACAAGATGGCAAGGACACCTGCAGAATATACTAGCGGCATACTTTTACAGTGATATGCATCAACTTTATAGGACAAAAGAGGAGGACCTGGACTACCTCCAAAGCAAAATTCTGCACCTGCTCATTTTTCTTCAGATGAACAATTAATGGCAGGGCTTTTACCCCTCCCTCCTTCTTAAAGGGCATCTCATGAGTGATAAACTCCGAATGCAAAAGGGGTTTGAAACGTGCTAAAGTGCTTTGAGGGCTGAAGGCACACGGGGAGGTTTGGTGATAAACTGTGCAGAGAGCAGCAGTTGGATATGGGATAAATGCACCGAAAAATAGGCCTATAAAAGAGAGGAAAATAAAGTGGGACCACATACTGTATAGTAGTTGTCTCTTAGGATGTACTTGGAGAATAAGTGCTGGGCAGCAATTCATGAAAGCATTGTGATGAGATGTTGAGAAGTTGTGATGACAACCTGGGCCCTGAATCTAAAAGCACTTTATGATAATTTAAAAATAAACAATTCCATTTTTTTATTCATTCAGTGATGCGGTCAGTCAATAGATTAACAAAAGCCAGAGTTCAAATCCTAAATAGGAACGTTCATTATAAATACGAATCATGCTGCCCATTATGTAAAAGGGAATAGTTAATACGAAGACTTTGATAAAGACATATTTTATGCATGAATCTTATAAAAGGGGTTGAAAAAAAGTCAGTTTCCTTGAAATTACTTCAGAATCATCCTGTGGTCATTAATTAAGGTCATCGACTTGAAAAAAAGAAAAGAAAAGAAAAGTCTAAAAGCATCCATTTTCGATGAGTTTAAAATATTGCTCATTATTTTTCCGCTGCTAAATTTGTGTAAATGGCCATGGGTTGGTATAAATAGAAACTGTTGCACTTGACATTTGGTATAACTGGATGCTTTGGAAAAGCATTACCATCTGGTCAGTTGTTACAGCAAGAAAACCATAATAGTGTACAAAACTGTTGAGCTGCAACCTTTGTTCCAGAAATACCATCTAATTCCTGGCAGCTCCCCAGTCTAAGTCACGAGGGACCTAAAATCATTGCACAAAAATGAATTAAGCCAAGCACCTAACATCATTTTCTTTTTATGAGGCATAATAACTTTAAACTTTTTAACCATGTCACATGACATCACGTGCATATGATAGTCATTATCAATCGTTAAATGAGTCCCTAAACTCTTACAAGAATAGTGCAAAAATGTCACACATAGGATTAAAAATTTGAGATGTGACCAGATTGGCAGTTCTCCATAATTTAATCAATTTTCTAGATCAGAGTTGATCTCCAAACTATTGTGTCTGCACTCATTCATCGGAGCGTAATCCCATATTGAGGAGTAATCCACAGGCTGAGCAGTCAAAGAGTGCTCTCCTTTAACCAGCCAAGCCGAACTGAAGTGGTTGAGGGGATTTTAGACCACTCACCCACTTCTGTCTGCAGGGTCAAACAGAGTTGAAGAAAAAAAAAAAAACCACTAACCAGCACTGCAAGATGCACAATACTGTACATATGTGTGATACATGCACACACTTATCAAGGCATACTGAAATCTGATTGGCTAAAGATTTGCGTCATTCATAATGATGTTATGCTACCAACATTGATGAGACTGCTTTTATTGTCATTGCCAATGGGCGGACTCTAAGTTTACAATTCCTTCTTGTGACTAAAATGAACACAAAACTCCCAACTCATTAAAAAGTAATTTTCAAACTTAACTTCAGGAAACCACGAGTAGCTTAAATGTCGGCCACGCGGTGACCCAGACGTCACCTTACCTGGTGGATCTGTGGCTCTCTGCCTTATCGCTATTACGCAGACGGCAGCCATAACAAACAACCTGTAATCCTCTTAACGCAGAAGAAAAACACTGGCTTCGCACACTCATATCGCTATTAAAAAGAGTGTGACAAGAATGATTCACTTCTCCATTTACAACATATTCCTTCCTTTTTCCTGAGATAAACAAAAGATAATCTGTGACTATCGGAAATGGTGGTCGAGGATACATTTTTGGACCTTGTTTGCTCAAAATTTTATTTCACGATATTAAAATCCTAACAAGACGCTGGGTTACCGTGTGTGTTTATACGTGTATCATCAATGTCCTTGTGTGTCCAAAATGCCCGCCACTGTCACTGCCTTGGCACAGTCCTTGAATAGGAGTAATTAATGCTCTCACATCTGGTGGGAGTTCCCTCATGCCTTTCTGAAATTTGGCCCTTTCTTGGTCGCCTGCCATGCCCTCCATAAACCCCCACCCCTCAGCTTTAAAATGTCTGTTTTTCTTTCTATCTAAAACCAAAGTGATCAATTATATGACACGGCTCCCGTCTCAGAGAGTTAAGATATTGTATCTTATATACCCCCCCCCCCCCCCCCCCCCATGGTAACTTAGCCGACGTTTGGCTGTCAAAGTTGATACGAGCCCGTCTCGGTCTTTGTCACCTTAGCTATTGCCCCGCGTTTGATCTAGACGCCATGCTAACCCGCGATGCTTGGTTGTGCAGAGATGAAACGGCTGCATTCTGGCAACCTGAGCAAAGCAGGTCCCCTGCCACTGATCCTTAAGCAGTTTGGCCTCTCGCTGGAATTGCACATCACAAGCTCACAGGGAATGAGCGAGTAGAAAATAAACAGTTGGCGTGGATATGTACCCCGGGCAATTACTCACAACAGATGTGAGTCATGCTAAACTCAGTCAGCGAGAGAGAAAAGAAAATTAAATTAAGGAATGTTTATATTTCTTCGTTAACGTTTGTGCTCTAGCTGGATGTATCTGGCATTGTTCATGATATTAGATTCATGACATAATTTATTAAAACTGCTTTTTTTTTTGCTTGTAAATATGCAAAATATTTTGACAACCTCAAGGTCATCTGTAAATATGGTGGGGAAAAATATGACTCAGAAGCTGAAAAAAACTTGCTTGTACTATCATAATAAGACATCTTGCGACTTATTGCATAGCTTGCAAAACGTCCCTGAGCAACTAAGCAATTTCAAATTGCTATTTCTCTGACTTTTGTGTGAAGGGTATCAGGGATAACGAAGAAAAAGTTGTGATGATGACTATGACATACCACCACTACCAAAATGATGATATACATATATATTAGTGTTTACTTTAAATGTTAAGATATTTCATGATGTTGGTAACAGTCTACTCCAGCAATACATGATAGATAAAAAAAATAAAAGATCTACTCTTGGATACAAGCCAAGCTAGGTTGCAATTGGATAGCAGATAATGAGCTAGTCCACTGCAGTCTAACAAGTGGATGGGTGTCAAATTAAGTCATGAATGGAGAAAGATGATGAGTGCAGCTGCTCCTATGTTACTGTAGTAAAGTAAACAGCAGCTGGTTTGTGACATTTTTAAAAATTCTGAGCAGGTCCAAATTGACTTGGACAAGGACTATCAGCGGAAATGACCCGAATGATACAGAATGAGGATTCATTGCGAGGGCACCGATGGGGGAAGCTTCAATCACAAATTCTACTCAACAGGCAAATGTCAAAATAGGTCATTTTCTACTTGAATCTTGAATCGATTAAGTACCCAATTTTTTTCCAAAAATCTACACAGGTTATTATGATGTGACCAAAGGTTGTATTTTTGAACATCCAGGAGCTCAGCTGTCAAAAGCAATACTCTGATAAGTGTCCATTCAGCCACACATCCTGCCTAAGTCCTCTGGCTCCGTTCATTTCCTTGGCTCTGCATGGAGCAACTGATGGGTTGTGAGAGGACCGTGTCTCGCCATTATCACTCACAGCATGAGGTCATGTGTGGACAGACGAGGCCGGCGGAGAACTACAGATGCGTTTCTCTTTTAAAAGCTGTTTTTTTTTTAAAGTTGTTTACCCTTGGAGAAGTACACAAGGGATTTTAAAAATATGCCAATGGACTGAAGTGATTCCCCCCCCCCTTATTTTTTAAGTCTAGTACGGCAGATCTGACTCACTGATACAGAAACATAAGATTAGTGATGGAGTGATAGACAATTCAAGGGGGTATATTGATTGTTTCCTCGACGCAGAGAGGGCGGTCTACCTGCAGATTGCTAGTTTTGTGTGTGTGTGTGTGTGGGGGGGGGGGGTGCAAATAAATATTCAGCAGAGATGCACATAGGTGAAAGGCCAGCCCACTATGAACACATTAATAAAGATGCTCCCCTCTGTCCTAGTGCAATTAGAGCTGTAGTTGCAGTAATTGGTGTCCCGAGATGCTTTCAGAGCAACTGGACCAAACTGCAAATTGAGTTTCTATCTATTTGATGGCTGTGGCTTGACCACCAGAAATTCAGCCACCTCCCACACGGATCTGTGTTTATATGTTAGATAGAAGTTGCCAATTAGACTGCAGACTTTGTAAAAGCAGTGTAGCAGATCCAATGTCCTGTTTTTTGGCAAAAAATGCCGTACATCATAAGATGTTGTGTGGTGGTAGCTCTAGGCCAACAGAGGTACTGTGGTCCAAGAAGAGGGCTGCTGGACCTGATAAGACCTAATCTGCTACCTTCCTAGCTAGCCCTCAATAGCCTCAAAGACCTGCAGTCCAAACACAAAGAAAACAACTGGGCACATGAAGACACTCCGTCTCCAGGCTTCGCTGAGAATTCAAAGAAAAACTCTGTCGACAATAAATCAGAGCTCTCACCCCAGAGGAGTTCTGAATTTAATGAAGTGAGGCGTTTCAGAAAAGACAAAGGGATATTTTCACAAGCAGCATTAACATTAATACTTTAAACGGGAGAGGTGACGATTCAATTTCGAATCTAGACTCTTCTCTGTCATCAAATGAGAACTAATACATCAACAGCCCAGTGAGTAATTAGGGCTTCTAGGCTATCTTTAGATGGATCAAGGTATTACCAGCCACAGGCACAGGAAATGAGTTGAGTCAAAATCATTTATATTGTTCAAACAAATTGAAGCTGAAAGCGCTCGTCCACACCGTGCCTTAGCATTGTTCAAAATTCATGCCAGCAAATGAGCAAAGACCCGCATTCAATTTCACAACAATCTGCAATTCCTGCTACGTGAGGGCAATTCCACATAGGAAAGATTTCAACTAATCATACCTCATGAATTGTGTAGGAAGGTGTGCCCCACTATACAAACGACCAGCAACTTCAAAATGAAGGCGACGCCGTGGAAGACAAAGAAGCAAACATGGTGGCTTTTCTATCTTGACCTGAAGGCTCTGTCCCACTGCATGCCTTAAAACAAATGATAAGGTCATGTGTTCCCCCAAATAAACAAAAGAAAATCCTCCTATTGTTGTCTGCAACTAGTCAAGTAAACCATCAGAGAATGCTGCAAAAAATATGCTTTTTTTATTCCAAAGACTCAAATAGTTAAAATCATAATACACACCAATGGTTCATTTTCTTTAATCAAATCATCCTGAGTCAAAACGTGATCCATCTCCCGCCTCTCCCTCTCTCTCTAACGTGCACCATGCACGGAGACCAAGATATTACCCCATGAGATTCCATTTCCACTCCACAGATTACAGTCGCAATGCTTAAATGCTGATTGAAGATTATTTAATCATCTCCAAGTGTATGTCTGTGCATATCTTAAAACCAGAAAAGATTGAAATAAGACTGTTCAGAGACTCTAATTATGGAAATCCAGAGAAGAAATATTAAACTAATCACTTGTCATTTACATCTTCAAAGGATATTATCCATTTGATTCAGTGAAGAAAGTATTAAGAATGTATTCATCACCATGGATATGTTTCAAAAACTTTACTAGAGGTAGCAAAGGGATACCATCATGTGGAATCTAATCTCGAGCTACAACTACAGAAATTCTTTCTCAAAATGGGCCACTTATTTTTGAATGCAATGAACATTTCAGTTCTGGTGAAGTCCGCAAATAAACAGCAATACAATTGAAGTATTCTCATTATATGGCTGCTGGTCTTAAAGCAGACAAACTTGATTTGAGAGAAGATTGAGGGCAACAAGAAAATGGACAGCCGAAAGAAGAGATCAATCACTATGATGTCAAGTCCTATCTATGAGAAACAATCTTCTCCCAGAAGCTGTTATTTCTGTCAAAAGTTATGTCCACAGCTAGAAAACTAGCTTGGTAAAGTTAAGATTGAGTCCCGAGTGGTCCACCTGAATATAAATCTATTTGGTAGCTCAGGTGAGAAGAGGCCAAGAGCGTGCATGAGGACACATGCACATGCTAGCACAACAAAGTTCTTTGAGTACACACACTCACACACACCCGTAATATAATCATTCATAGCAGCTTGCAGCTATCACTCGAAAGCAATGAAAAGCAGTCTGAAGGGAGAGGAAAGTAATAGGATTGCTCAATTAGGTGCCAAATGGCTTTCTGGGGGCCACTATTTCATCTCCTCTGCCACTGTAAGCAAACTGGAAGAAAAAGTATTGGCTTCGGAGAAGGTGAGCAAGGACGTACAATCAGCTGCTTATCGGATGATTTTTATTGCCTTTACAATGTGAGCGATTCTATAGACTGCACCGAGTCCCTTGAGGTTTGCCAGCCAAGTCCCATTGTTGACATGCAGAATCAAGCACGTTCAATTTCACAAAATGCTCTCCGCTGTAATTCGATTTATTTTGCACCGGGCAAAAACATACGAGAGAAACAACACAAATGGAGATTTTGATCTAAACCCGTGGCTATATTCACCATAACAATCTTATTGATTAGTCTATGATGAAGTTTCTTTCACTGACATAATGGGATTTCAAACCAAACACTGTATAGTAAGTGTGCAAGTTAGCATATTACTAATTTAATATGGTCTTGTTATCCATATCCTCTCCCTGGTCTGCTCCTCCCAAGAAACCCTGCTTCAATTGCGTTTGTCAGATCGGTGGTGCGGAATTGCTAGAATCCCTGACCAGAGCAGAAATGAGAATATCAATAAAAACAGACAGTGGATGATCTTTGCTTGTGGCAAAAGTGCTCTGCAGCAAGCATCGTATACTGGCTGGTGAGGTTTGTAATTACATTCTCCTGAATAATTGAATCACTGTCCTGGGGCTGTAAGTTCATCTAACATAATGTTCAATATTACATTATCATATTTATGTAGAAATGTATAAATTCTTTTTTACCAGCCATCTTTCTGGTAATGTTTCCGGGAGACATTTTAAATGCCAAAACGTGTGGGTCAGCACAGATGATGACGACGCTAACCGGAATGTGTACTGCGGTGAGTCCGGCGACCTCTGTGCTCTCGTCGCATATCATGAATCCAAACAGCTTTGGCGCCTCGCCTTGGCTGACTCTTAGACGGTGATCTTTGCTACTGTGGCAGTTATCTGTGGAAGGGCGAGGTGATGGCTGCACCCATAAATTGCCGCTGGGCTTTATGGCAGCACGGCAGCAGAGCAGGACTTGTCAGTTCATTATCACTGTAGTATAGCTTTCCGTTTTCATGATGTCTGCCTGCTCTGCAAGAATTTATCTCCAGCGGTGTAGATATGTATATGTCACCGTGCATTCCGTATCTAACAAGAAGCTGAGGCCTCAAATGGAATTATTCACACATACCATCGTCGGCTTTTTTTCAGGTGTTGATTGATCGTGGCTTTGTTTACACTTTCATCGTCTCAGTGTTCACATTCAAGACATTTACTTGAGAAAAAAAAACAACCTTCCTTATCTCCTTTGCCTTAATTAACCATCCATGTGGCAACAACCTTACGACACAAAACATAATCGCACCATTATTATCTTGTTATCGGACATTGCAGGGGGTTAATATCTTTCTTAATTCCCATTAGTGCCAAATGGAGGCATGTATGCACTCCTAAGATTGCCTGAACGACTCTTTTACTTTAAACGGAGACAATAATTCTAATTGACTCTGTGACATCTTCATTTAGCATAGCTGCAGCTACATAAAGAGAAAATGATGGTCCCCAATATAAAGTGACATGAAATATTTAAAAAGCTTCCAGTGGTTGGAGTCTTTATGGGGATTATCCATGCTGCAACAACGAGGCACTCTAAAGAGGCCACACCAGTCCCGATTCACTCCTTAACAATCATTGTTGACGTCTTTCGAAAACATTTCTCATCCTGAATACCTTCTTAAATGCGTCACCCAAGAGTCTTGACTCGAAAGCAATTAAGGGCATCGTGGCCTGTGTGAAGTGCTAATCTCCAAACCAAATTGTCCAGAATAATGCTCTAATTCAATTGAATGAAAGCACCGGGAGAAGACCCTCGTTGGCGTAATGACCCAGCACATGATTTAGAGCCAGAATGTGATTCTAAGCTTGAGATTTAATCGTACTCAGCAATTCCAGGAGACGATCCATTGGGCATGCAGGCGGTGGCTGTGACCTTGGTTAATATGCTCAGTCTCACACACATATGGCCTTTCTTTTCAATAACCTGAGGGATTGATTCCACACTGTGACCCAGGGTTCAAAGGAGGGGATGATTGCTGTTTTAAATATGTCTCATTATATACAGAGCTGGATAATGTTCTTGGCAAGCAGAACTCTGGCAGCTCAGCCTACCTCCCCTACGGAGGTGATTTGTTCTTTTACTGTCCCATTAGTCACTGTGAGACACACATCCTCATGTCCACACGGTTCAGATGCTAGACGCGGGGTAAAAACAACACAAGCGTAGCTAGAAGCCATTATTACCTCAGCTTTAGCTCATTATTTGCACTGAGTGGCCCTTAACTGTGCGCTGTAGTCGCACACATGCATCAAGCAACGTTAACACCCTCGCAAATTCACTATATGCCAGCGAGTGGAGAGCTCTCATCTCCACTCAAAAGGAAAGTTGAAAACAAACTTTCACAGTCAAATAGAAAAAAAAAAAACTGAATGTACAAAGTAACTACCCCATATATTTCCTCACCTTCGGAAAAGCTCTCAAGATGCAACACATGCTGATTTACCACAGAAGGGACCTCCTGGTTAGCTTCTGTATATAAGTTTGCAAAATATATTAGGAAAGTGGGATTCATATATATTTTACACGCAACAAGCCTTCCAGCTCATGCTAAGGTATCTATTTTGTTATTCATACCAGGGGGATAAAAGACAGCAATCTCCTGCATTGAGCTCTCCCCCCTCTGCTTCTGTTTGTGTGCTGGCTCCTGCTTGGCTGATCGCTGGATGGGCTCCAGCACCGGCCACAAAGCTTCTCAGATAAAAAGCAAGCGAAACCAGAGAGGAATAGGGATTATCTCCTTCAGGTGACCTTCTGCAGACATAGAAAGAAAGGGAAAAGGGGAAGGAGTAGAGAGGAGAAAGACTAAGACACATAATCCTTTCTAGCGTAGTGGCAGGGCAGCAATCCATGCATGGAAGTGGATGCTGAGGGTGGAGCCTGACCACAGAGCTATAACTGTTATCTCCACTCCAAGGTAGACTGCAAAATTGGATTCTGATTCAGTTCAATCAGATCTTCAGATCTTGAATCTGGGCCAGACATACAGTGCAAAAACCAAATGTAAATAAATGAGACATGACGGGAAAGTCGTAAGAAAACAAATGCTTTAAGAAATCTAATACCAGTGAGGAAAATGATGAATACTGAAATTGTACCAGTCAATTTGTAGGGGGAATTGAGCATAGATTACAAGATGGATACCTTTGGTTGGTAATGATTTTAATGTACTTTGCAAACTGCTTACCTTACAATATCTCCGTAAATGAAAAGGCATTACTAGGATCTGAATCAATCCTGGCCTCCTGAGATTGAGTCTCAGGGTAGTCATGGGGCAGGAAATTGTCTATAAAATATGGCTGTGGGATGGTGTTTTGCACATGACTAGAAACTATTTGTTCTGCCATTGCAGGGCTGTTGCCTAATTAGTGCACTAATGCTGCCTTCATTACCTGCTTCTGTCTCTGGACATCACAACTCCTGGAGCATAATGAAAATGCAGGAAGTCTGCTGCTGTGACTTCATTGTTCATGTGTAGCCTTGTACATGTAAACAGTATTAGGCGAGGGAGGCACTGACCAGGACTAGGAGCACAATCTGTAAAATGACAGGATTCATTGACATCAGCAGCTGCACACTATAAATCTGCAAACGCTTTTCCTTTCAGTGTTTTTGCATGGTAGGTGGTACCAGACACAGCATTTGATGAAACATATCATCTGTCTCACTGAAATTTAATGTGAGCTATTTGGGACTGGAACCCGTATCTATTTAATTTGTTTAACCTATCAATGATTACTTGCAATATCACTTTACAGGTCCCTGTGGAGAAGCAGGCTAATATCATCGGTTATTTACCTTTTGGCAATCTCAAATAGCCCATTCACATGAAGGTGCCTACAGAGTCAAATGGCAAATGTCCACAGCTACCCGGCTAAATGTAACTAGTCCATCTATCCCGCACAATGAAACCACTCGTCTCCTGCACGCCCGGAGCCTCGGATGAGTCTTTCATTAAGGCTGCTGTCAGTCCCGCTGACCATTTTTTCCCTCTCAGCTTACTAAGGCTCTCAGGGCATTGCCAAATTGTTGCAGGATAAATGATCCGTCTACGGCGTCCAGAGAAAATAGAAACATCTCCATCACTCAGCAGACACGTGCACACAATGAAACCCAAATGGAGTTGTAGACGCAAAGAGACTATATTCAAGGTATGCATTCGGTAGAGGTGCTACGTCTGTCGAGTTTCTCAAGTCACAGCCTGACAGTCGGTTCATTGAGTAGGAGATGTTTTAGTCTTCTGTAGCTCAGCCTTCAAGTCAGGGCAATACAAGTATTCAAGTCACAAATGAAAATGTCTGTTGATCCAAAAGTATTTAACAGGTTGAGAGAGCACACTGTTATGTCCGAGATCTAATCCACCATGATGGGTCGGCCATGACCTTTAGACCTTTAAGGCACTGCTGGAGCATCTGAGCAGTCACACTGCCCACTGAGATTGCTGTTAGCAGGAGGAGGTAGTGCCTTTGAGGTGCCCCACAGAGGTCAAACGATTCTGGTGATTATTGAAGAAGATCCCATAAAACGCTATCCTGGTCCTTGATTATATTGTCATGTTCAGTGAGGCTATATGGGGGAGGAGAGTTTGTGGAATTGAGGACATTCAGCAAAAGCAGACACATTTAAGAAAAGGAGGATTATAATTCATATGAGTAAAACCAACATGAAGCTTCTCCAATATCCAACATGTCTCGGGAGTGGAGGGATGGAAGTGCGACAACTCTTGCCTGCAGCCTTTATTTACTTCAACCCTTTTCTTTGAAACATGAAACAACATTCTTCTTCTCCATGTTGACAGATAAAAGTGTGACACATTTCCTGAGCAAGTGTCATGAAGGACATTGAGAGGCAATTTAGCCCTTAGGCAGCCAACTGCAGATTTTTTTTTGTCAGGGGCAAATTATAAATACATGCAATCTATTCTCCTGTCAAAGGTCCGTGATCCGCGGAAGGCCATTTGACACGGTCACTTGGAAAAGGCTCAAGGCAAGCAACTATTGAGAGAAACAGTATGGACATGGGCTTGAAATTTTTACTCCGTCATAAATTCAAATCTTCCAGTAATCCCCCCAAAAATATGTTTTTATTTCACCAGTTTAAACTCTTCGTAATCCAATGTTTTAACAAATCTTCGTGTCGGTGAGTTCACATAAATGGAGAAATTGATCGGTCGGTTCAAGCTCTGTGGTGCCACAGTGAGAAAGGTTTGCTGCAGATGTGAAGGGCAATCTGAGGACGGCTAGTCCTCCCGCTATAAATACAGAAAGCCAACGGACACCAAGGCAGGCACCAATGGGATTCAGTCTCAACTTCCATATGAGCTCAGAAAATACCCAGATTGTGGCATATCATGTACCTTTGATATTCCAGACAGTCATGATGGATCTGCAATGCTTGTACCATATAATCAAATTAGCATCAGAGATACAGATATAAAATTCCAATAGCGCATATATTCAGACTTGCAGGTGTCTCCACGGGAGACTAATGGCAACATGTGAGGCATAAGATAGTTCAGACTTAGAAATTACAATGAAGCCCAACCACTGGCTGTATTTTAATGATTATACATTTTCAAACACCCCAGGGAGAATTGAATGAAGCCTTGCGGGCATGTAGCGGCTGGAGGATGGGTAGACAGGCGGTCGAAGCAAGCGTAGAATTTTCCCGGCATGTCCCGATGAGGTAATCAGTCATTTTGACTGGCAGTGTTTGTGTTAATGTTCACACGCTTGTCCAGTGGGCTCATGCCTTTAAACATGTTCCACAGGCATGTTCTGTCCTCTCTGGAAATTATGTTCTCACTTCACAGACTGCCAAACTACTGAAGCGCAATGTGGGTGTCGCATGGCACTATAGGCACAAACACACGAGAGCTTTTTTGTCTGCAGTGCTAGCACATACTGGATATCAACAAGTCATCTTGTATTACATCTCTCGCTTCCTAAAAGATAAGACTGTAATTGCAATGTGAATGTTGGTTTTTTCGAAGCTCGGAGCATGTTCCTGCTCTTCTGTAAACATGATTAAACAGGAAGTGTATCTCAGAGGCAGTACATCCCACCCAAGGTTTCTCAGAGGTAGTCTGGTGGTTGCTGCAATGCCTGTGGACTGACTCTCCTTGTCTCTTATCACAACTCACCCCCTCCCTCCACCAGACCTGTCAACAAACAATCAGAGCAGAGGAGACAAGGCCGCCTACACCCACATATTGATGGCTGCTTGTGCCTCTACTGCAGTAATGATATCCTAAATAGAAGGATAGGCACATAAAGAAGATAAAGCGTAAATAACCAGGACTTGCACGGCAATATCTATTTAGTCATAAAAGCACAACATTCGTTCATCCTATGTGATGAATAGTGAAGAGGAGAAAATTGCCTGATGGTGATAAAACTAAAAGGTTGGGTAAATGACATTGTGAAATTTGACATTTTCCATGATGGCTTCAAACAATGTCTTAACCTTTACTGCCAAGTGGCATGATGAGTGACACAGTACAAATATGGTAACTTGGCTAAAAGGACCGCGACATTTTCAAAAGCCCGCAAACCAATCTGCTCCGGACTCATTCAATATTCGTAAGTCATGCTGGAGAAAAAAATGTAATAAAAATATAAAGTTCTTCGAGAATAGAAATAAAAATTTGCACAACACTGTGCCATTAGCAGTTAGCATGGCATACAATGTCTTGTTTTATTATTGTCTTTTTTGTCTAGCACTGTAGCTGTCTTGAATTTAAAAAGAAAATATATATATATATGTCCGCTTTTTGGTCCATCAATTGAAACACCTAACCTGTAAACCAACAACTGAACCTTTGCCCATGTTGAAAATGTGTTGTCACCTGGAAAATACTGTGTTGACAGGCAATTACAGAAGAATCTCTATTTGCCACTGAATCAGTTTGGGCCTGTCAGCTTGCTTGGCTTGAGCCACTTGACTGACGTGGTCAGCACTCCAGTGTTTGAAGCAGCTCTCTCTCAATCTGTCAAGGACAAACGCAGAGCTCGACACCTGCCAGCTACTGAAATGCCACTGCATGTTTCCACGCGGCGGAAGGAGATTGCAGACCTTTAGAATCGAGAACATACTCCACTGGTTTATTGGTTTTTGGCACATCTACCGAGTGTGAATGATGGTTTCAAACATCTGTGGGCAAGAGAAGCAAGTGGATATTAAACGGCAATTAGCTGTTTTATATCTGTAACTCGCTGGCCAACATTGTTTCGTTCTGACTGGAATCACAGCCCTTGTTCCAGATGAGGACAGGACTTCAGTCTTAGCTTATATATCATGACTGTGGTGTTAGCTCTCTGGAAAACCTTTATCGTGTATGTTGTCATACACAGAGGTCGAA
The DNA here is from genome assembly GCF_054491065.1 of Syngnathus leptorhynchus. Lineage (NCBI taxonomy): Eukaryota > Metazoa > Chordata > Actinopteri > Syngnathiformes > Syngnathidae > Syngnathus > Syngnathus leptorhynchus. The sequence continues at coordinate 6,369,441 of NC_141209.1, read as the reverse complement.
AATGACCCAAGTGTACAATGAGAGCGTTTTGTTTTTGTCTTATTCTCTTGCTATTGTAAGTGGAAAAGAAATTCTGATGCTTAGTGTCTGATTATATACTGAAGAGATCAGACATTTGTCATGGGGCTGGTGCTCTAAGTCTTTTTTTAAAACCATAAACATCATGGTGTGATTATCAAGAAGAGCAGACGATGGTCGGTTATTCACTCGGGTTCGACCGTGTTACTCGGCGTGGCGGCCATAACAGATAATCTGAACAATGCACTGACCCCTAGAGACGGTGACTATCCAGGCTCAGTGGCCATAACCCTTGAATTGATTTTCACTTTATATTCCTTTCACAATATATGATGCAGTTACTGTCTGTCATTTTCACTTAACTTTACCTTATTCATCTGGCTCCATGATCCTTTACACAGAATGAGTGAAAAGCTATTGTTCAGAATGTCTGTGGTATTGGCCTATCATGGACATACATGGGAAATTGTGTCATCTGTTTTCATTTCTTTATTTATTTAAATTTATTTATTTGTAAAATTATTTATTTGTAAAAATATTTATTTATTTATTTATTTATTTATTAAAAAATATTGGTGTGGACATGGCCTTAGAATTTGGTCATAGGCTGGTTTATGTTGCAGTTAGATGAATGCTTGGTCTACCTAATACTTTCAGAGGAGATTAATTGAACACTATCATGGAGATGGTCAAAGCATTTTCTTTTGTGAGCACTCTACGCCAGGCATCATCAATTTTGCCATGCACATTTTGCTTTAATTCCCAATTTAATTTGTGACTTCATGAAAATCCATCAATCTGTTTGCAGTAGCACTTACCTCGAGCAGGGCGATGGAGTGATGAAGCCTCTCCTAAACTGTCATTGGGCAAAAAACAAGAGAGCCATTTAATTAAAGGGCTGACAAGCATTCACTTACTTATCCAAGACTATCGGCAATTTACAGTTTGCAGTTAACTAGAATGTTTTCAGTTGGTGGGTTGAAAAGTGGCAGGGAAAACAAAAGCACTTTCATTTAGCCCATTTGGAGCAGCTCTTGTTAATTACATGTGCTTTCTGTGAGATGCATTTGCATAATTTGTGAAAGCAACATACTTTAATGCAGGGCCAGATGGTTATGAATAACCAAACACTTTTAATCACGTTTACTTTGATTTATAATCATAACTGTGTGTCTTTTGTGACAGATACATTTTATTAATCCTGTCCTCTATTTACTAATACCAACGATTCAATAAAATTGTATTTAACACAAAGTGATTATGTTGTCTGTTTGAAGCTATTTGGAGCATCCAGTATATTGGCAAGTCATAGAGTTCACTTTATATGGCCTTAAGCTTTATAAGAAATAGGCCACATAAAAATACCTGCTCAATTCCAGACAAAATGCGTCCAATGTTTTCGATTAAAAGCGTGCAACAGATAATGATAGCTATGAAGGATAATTACAAATATGTCATCGCGTTAAGTTCCTCAAGTCATGTCCCATCACGCACAGTCATCAGCATCTGCATCTGTCTTCATCAAAAGCCTTTCTCGGCATGTTCATTCTCACAAAAGTCAAATAGCTCAGAGTGAAGCCCTGTAATCACAAAGTACCCACAATTTTTATGACCCAGTGAATCAGGAGCATGGACAGGTTTACCTGTGAGCCTCCAAGTGCTTTTTCCTAGCATCCCGTAAAAGAGAAGAGACAAACCCCTACGATGACAACTAAAGCAAACTTTGGTGATAGATGGCTAACATCTCAAGTTTATCTCATGCCAAATCCTCCTTTTGCCCTTTTCTCACAAGGTAAACTAGGAAAAGCCTTTCACATAGTTATTAAGTGTCTAAAAAACAGGAGCTCGGGATTCAACTGTTTACTGTACTTTCCACCACTTCATTATTTAGGGAAGTCTGAGTAACTGAACGGCTCATTTGAACAACATTCTGAGTTTTTGAAGAGTGTGAGTGATGCAGTGCTCTAGAATGATGAGCTCTAATGTTCTTGGGTTTGGTCAAACAAATTTCCCCTTACAAAAATATATATATATTGTCATAAATAAAAACTCAGCAATAGCCACAATAACCAAATCGCAGAGCAGTGAGGATACACAGAGAATGAAGACCAAGACAAAGATGTAAAAGCTGGGATACTTAACGGACCATCATCCCCTTCCCTCATGGACAACTGAAGCGGGCGCTGATTGACACATAAAGTTGACGAAATGACTTCCTGTGTTTTCAATGTTCTGTGCGAGCAGCTGCAGTATCTGCAAGCGTCACAGATACTTTCTGCCACCTGTCATGAGAGCATCCCACATGGCACATGTTGGCAGTTTTATGTTCACACTCTTCACTCGTGAGACGCGTCAATGCTCCGTGTGTGTCATGTTGAAGCAGTTTCTTCACCAATTCCCCTCCTTGGCATCTATTTTTCACTTCCATTTCAATTTATTTCAGTCTCCAGTCACTCCCATTAGCCATCATTTAGCAGGAATGTCCTTTTTAAACCAAACAGTGGAGCGGCTGTAGCCTGGGGGACCACATCCATGGCATATCCATCTCACACCTTGAAAAGACAGTCAAAAGACCTTGGAAGAAAAACCTCATTACAGTTCTATTCCTCTGTGGTTTTAATTTCCAATTTCTTCTCACGTTTTCAATGGAGCAAAGAGGCGCAGAGAGGTCCCTAGCATGTTTCCTAGATTAATCTGTGTTTGGATGATCCCAGCAAGCAACATTGAGCTCTGCAACTTAGAGAATCTGATAAACACGGAAGACGGCGTACCGAGATACTCGCTGAGCGACAATATGGCAATGTTTACACTTGCTCCAAGCCATGTAATAGAAATCCGGTGCGCATAATCACTGCCTCTTTCAAAGATTAATTTGATTCCCAGAAGTGTGAAACACCTGAGGAAAATTTTAAATCCAAATAAAACAAGTACAAACTGCTGCTATATTATACTACTTTAAAAGGAAATTAAGTGAATTAGTGCTGATCTGGCAATAAAAGCTGATCTTTTTAGAGCTGCAGGTACACAAAGGTAACATGTTAAGAAAAAAAAAAAAATCATGTTCTTGCTATGAATCAAATTCAGGCGTCCTGCTGTAAACAATTAAATCTCCAGTAATTTTCCTCAGGGCAGGCCAGTGATACACGAGTCAGCCTCATCCACCTGACATTACTCAGCAGCCATTTCCTTTCCCTCGACCCTCGAAGCATCTGTAATTCCACGTCATTGCCCCACAATTACATTTCTAGAAAACAGAGCATCCTGACAGACGATCCTGCATGAGGTCATCACGCACAGCCTTTGGCGAAGGAGATAACGCCAGAGTGCTCATTGATTGGAAGCATTGAAACTGTTTAGATCTGCATCTTGCATCATCACAGGTTAATGAAATGATGCTGGAAGACAAAACACAATGTCACTGAAATGACATGAGGGACAGTTGGGGTCATTCAGAGATATTTATGGCATTACCAACAAGGTATGGACAAAGGAAACTCAGAAGAATCATCTATCAAGTCAGGTCTTTAAAATAAATTAAGTAACATTGACAGAAAAAAAAATCCCCTGGAAATCACCATCTGCTCGTAAACCCCTGCGAACAAAAACCTGCTAACAGCCACCATTTGGTTTTCAATCACATTTTATGGGGTTGATACTTCACCGTGGTATAACATGGCAGTGAGGTTTTATTGGTCTTGATTTGCATTCATTCACCAAGTGCAAATCATTTCATTGCACCCATCACTGCTCAGCAGAACACATTAATTGATACTAAAAAAAGTATCGTCATAATGTGCGGCTTGTTCGGTCTTGAGGGGAATCAGATGCGGGATAAGAAATGATCTGATGGTTACACTGAAGTCACAAAGCTTTGATATGCTTATATGTTGTATAAGTTTTCTTTCCAAAAGTTTGATATACTGCAATTCAGAAGTAAAGTTCTAAACCATTGTTAAGTTTCGAGGATGTCATTGTTTGGCGGCAATTATATGCTTCCTGATTCAGGGAAACTATGTTGCCAAAGCATTCATCTAAGCACCATTACGAGCGCATCCTCCTCATCGCAGCTCGGTGTACGCAATCATTCAGAGTACTCAGGTGTTTCTCCACTATCATTAGTGGTCAGTGTTTCTGGGAAGAACAACCCGGGGAGCGAAGGAATGCGGTAGCGGCAATCTGAAGGGGCTGCTATTTAGAACGGCTCATGTTTTCCCACCTCTTGGGTAATAACTATGGATCGCTATGCAATCATCACTCTTTGTTATGCGCTATGGTTTTGCTGCCGTGCTGTGCTGGGTTGTGAGGGATGACGGGGGATGTTGGTACGAGCCCAGCCCACTGTCAAGAAAAACATCACTCAAAAGAAAGTCACTGCATCTTCATTGTAGATCAAAGCAAAAATATATTTTATGGAAAACAAGTTGTGAAAACTACAGTCACAAATTAGTTGTTGATACCACGTCGAGCCTCTCAACAACAAGCGTCAAAACAAGGTAGCCCAGAAATCAAAAGGAAATAACTGAGCGAGACACCATGAATAAAACAGACCATTAAGTGAAATCCGACAGAGGTGGATTTAGGTTGCACTTCAGAGAGAAAAAAGGAACCGGCTGAATCAGGAGCAGCGGGTGCACATGGCGCATTTTCATGCTGACAGATTTATGAGAGGACATGCACTCGTGAGACAGAGGCGGCTTTTGTGTAGTTCACTGTAATCTTAAGCTTGGCAACTGTCTTTTCCAAAAGCGCCTCCAAGTATTTACTGTATTTTACGGACTACAACCCGCTACTTTTTGCACAAGCTTTGAACCCTGTGGCTTATAGTTCAGTGCGGTTTATCTCTGGATTTTTTGTGATTATATTGATATTGTATAATCTGTGCATATAATATGATATGATATGATATATGAGAATTAAACATTAACACACCTGCGTCTTATAGTCCAGTGCGGCTTATATATGAACAAAACAGGATGTCCCCCTATTTTTCGCTGGTGCATCTTATTTTCAGGTCTGGCTTAAATTCCAGAAATATGGGATCTTTTTTTTTTTATCCATGCAACTAAACAGTGTTATAACAAACATAGTCGTCAACTGTAACCAAACACAAGTACAGATGTGTAACATCATTTAGCCATGTATGCACACAGCACCAACTGCGGCATAGAGTATATATAAATGTCACAAACAAACACTCACCACTTCCCCTTTTGGATTATGGAAAAGCCTGCTCAAATATCTAAATGTCAACTGTGTATAAACACTTTACCATTATCGACTATGCCAGAAGCAGCTGTGTGCGTGTGTGTGCATGGTGTGTGGGAAGGGGTGCGGTCACACATGCTTTGGAGGGTCTGACAAAGCCTTGTGGGATTTCATAATGCCACACATGTTGAAATGACAAAATGGTTACAAAACAATAGATTTTTCCATGCAACCATTAGAGCTTCAAATCAAGCAAGTTCTCCCAGCAGTACTCCCTGTTGGTTTCAAATGTCCGCCTAATGGTTTGGGAAGTGACCCTTAAAACAAAAGCTCTATGCGTGACAGCAGTAAGCAGAGGTCAACTACCTCCATATTGCCTCCATCATCTTATGTGCGATGTTGATGATGGTGATGATGACTGGTGGTTGCCATGTCATCAATGCTCCAGTAGCGCTCATGTCATTACCGTCCCCACCAAATGATGGTCCATTTGCGACTCACTGGCACAACAGGCCTTGCTGGACCTCTTCTGCCCTTTTTCTAATTGCACCCGCAGGACACGCTGACAACCAGTCACGACCGGGCCGTATGGATCAGTCCTGCCCAAGGGGGACTCTCCTCTCTGCTTGCCAGATGGATACGTCGCTGCTTTGTGTAGAAAATTCAACAGGCCAATTGAAGGAGTCATCTTATTTTGGTGCAGACGAATTTTAACTTGACAACAACGGGGAGAGTGTCTAATGTAGATTAGGTTCTTCTCCGCAGGCTAATTGCCAAGGTTATTAGCATAGGTAGCAATTCTTATCCCCCAAACAGGGAGGATAAAATCCCTGCCCAATTATGGCAACTACAGCCACGAATGCAACATGTACTCCCAGAAGTCTTCTTGGGAAGCTTGCTGTTTAGTAAGAGGTGACTTCTGAAAAAGACGGGTGGAATAGACGGGGTCATCTAAGAATAGAAGATGCAGATGTTGAAAACACTGAGCCTCGCCCATTTCCCCCCACCCCACTTCTTCAAAGCTGAAGCACTGCCCCAGATCAGGTGATGTATTGGGAAGCACGTCCAATGTTTCTTCTGAACACAACAAACGATATATAAGGTTAGTATTTAACACCAACAACCACCAAGACAGCCCACAGCACTTTATCTGGGATATCACCGCACAGCAGGATATGGGGAATAATGATAAAGCAAGCTGAGCACAAGCACATTGGAACCAGCATTGAACAAAGGACAAAAGGACAGACTTGCCTGTTGCCAATTGCCATTTCAGGTCTTTTTCTCCGCCACACATATTTTATTGGGATCAATATAATTTTTTTTGAGAAAAACACGGCATCTTAGAAGAAAACTGTAGGTGTCATTGCAGTACAGGTGGGGGAATTGTTATAACTACCAGTTGACATGTGACATGCCTAAACTGTTATACGGATGACTGGTGAAAAATATATATTTTTAGCCTAAAAATAGCTGATTATGCGGTTTCTTCGAGACCCTAGACAATAATCAGCGACCGCATGGAAATGCAGCAGAAATATGCCCGAAGATGCAACTCCTATGACTGATATTTATGTCCTGTAAACACTTCAGCTTTTTGCAAGACAAGCATATCCGTTCGCTGATAAGCCATTGCTGCAAAACCCAATCAAGTCAAAAGGCAATATATCTCCATGTATCTCACAGCAATATTGCACTTGTGTGCCCAAACCCTGGCAACCCTGACTTCCATTTATCTGTTTCAATATCCTGTATCCCAATGAGTCTGGTAAAGGGGTGTTGACCTAATGTTTAAATCCCGAGCAAGTCCATTATGGTAAGACAGGACAAAGTGGAGCCGGAGGAGGAACGATGCGGTGACAGGGACAAAGAACATTCATGGCTAACTGGCTTTATCGTCCATAAGAACTCTCTTTGTTATCTTGTACGTGGTTATGTGTTACCGTGAGTGTGTGTGTGTTAATGTGATTGTACTGTGCTCTGTGTTCCGTTGGGGTCACCAGAAAATACCCTACAGTGAGTTATGGGCAGCTCCATTGGGCTGCTTCCATTTCCCAATACAGCAAGATGTCTCCCTGCGGAGCAAATCCTGGAAGATAAGAGCAGACAGCTATCGCTCCATTTCATCCATACGGACACGCCGGCTCAGAGGAGGGGCGAGATTGCTCCACGGGAGAGGGTCACAGTCCTATCTGTTAGCTTTGGAGATTTTTTGTGGTGCTGTCTGGCTTATCAAAACAGCGCTGATATCTCTTTACCCATGCATTAAACATTACAATGACGGAGGGTGGTATAAAAACACAAAAGTCTAAGAAAGAAAATAAACTAACGTTGCACGAACTAGATAAAGCACATACGGGACTAATCAATTAATTAAGGCTTCACCCTCATTAAGTGTGCGGCTGCAAGAGCTATGAAAATGACATCCAGTGTACTGCCGAGGCTTCTTTATTCTGCTTTGCATATTCATTAGCTGCAATCTTCAACAATAAATCTGACCTTGGAGCCAGTGACCTATGTGCTTGTAAACATAAAGCAATTTCAGACATGCTCTTACACTGAACGGCAAATTAGTAGTAAAAGGCACACATGATAATGAAAAACGTCCATTAAATATTCAGCGTTTAGCGGGGCTGTTTGAAAACACTGATGCAAGAGGTTGTAGATTTTCTGCCGAGTATCACTTTGTTGTTTTCAAAGAGGACAACTTTTTAGGCTCAAAATTGATATAGTAGACTGTGGAATACTGAATTGGAATTTTCTCGACTGCATTTACTCGAGTTCCTTTGTACCATAACAGTTTTACAGAAAAATATTTCACCAGGCTAAAGCACTGCAAAGTGGGCTTTTTGAATGATTTCTGCACACAGGACAAAATTACATTCAACCACTTAAAACTTATAATGTGGTTGCTCTATTTTCCATTTTTCAAAAAGAGTGCCATCAAAACCACTCTGCCTTGTAATTTGATAGAATGCTGAGCTTTTAACCTTTTTTTTCCATAGAAAGGCTGAAAATATTATGGGATAAAAAGAGTTGAGCTGTTTGCAAAAGGAAAGGTAATTACACAAGATGAAATGGAAAATGTGATCAATTTCCCCAAAACACTACTTGGACAAAACACCGCTTGCCATTTCAGCCAATTTCCTCATTCTCTTAGATACAGCTTCTGACAAAAGTAGATGTACATAACTGAGCTAATCTGTAGATTAGCATACAATATGACAAAATATTATGAGGCGCTGCTCAATTACAAAGTGAAGAGCAAAAGTAAAGCCAGAGGAAGGGAGCAAGCACTCTCCACTGTCAAGAAAGCCTGGAGGGCAGATCCTATCAAGCATGCGAGAAGTCCCTCCTCAGAAGTGATGTGCTATCACTGCAAAGTCGGGGGAATTGAGAAGAGTACTTTCTAATGTACATTTGCACTCTCCAATTCAGCAGGGATACAAGTACAACGATGATTGGTGTTCCTCCCTATTCGAGACAGCATTCAAGGGCAAAGACTTTTTTTTTTTTTTTTTTTTACATTGACATCTTCATATACGAGGTCATATATACGTACAGTTATCTGTGTTTTGAAAAATAAACTTCAAATGTTCCACTCCAGATATGTGGGAGAGCTGGCACTGTATACTTTGGTGTGCTCCCATCCTTTATAAGCATACACTCTGGCTTCTGCAGGGCCAAGCCATCACCCTCAGTAAAGGTCATGGGTGACCTTGATAGATGGTCGCGGCGGTGGATTTAATTTAAAATAAAGAGCAATAAACACGGGGCTTGCTCTGGTGGCATGGGAGAATGATGAAGGATCCATTAGTTAAGAAAAGGTTGCAGGCTCCTCCCCTGAGAGCCACTGTCACCATGGCATCACAAACAGTGACAAGAGGGGGACAAAGAGGGTCACGAGGCGACATCATCTTGACACAAGTTCTTTCCTGTCACAGCTGTCGTGTTTATCAGCCGTGTCCATCCATCGCCAGGGGTACTTTGAAGCACGTATCTACCGGTCAAGATAAGGGAGTCACTGAAATAGAGGCTTCCTTACATATACATACATACATACATACATACATACATATATATATACACTCATACATATATACTATATATCTATCTATCTATATATATATTCTTATTTTTCATGTCCACATAGAATTTGTCGCCATGTGGTGCCATAGTGACCTTCCGGTGATCGATACGAGAGCAATAACAGGAAATTCAGACCTTTAACAGTAACAGGTCACATGACACTTTGGAGGAAATTCAAACTTAGGGGTGTTCTTACTTTTATTGCGAGTGAAGCAAGCATACTGCATTTTGAAAGAGGTGTAAATTTACTGTTACACAAGCTGTGCACTGACTACTTTACATTTGTGGAAAAGTGTCATTTCTTTACTGTTGTCCCATGAAAAAATATAGCGTAGTAAAATACTTGCAAAAATGTGAGAGGTTTGCTCACTTTTACGAGTCATGATTTGTGCCCTTATGATTCAGGTATTGAGATGAACCTGAATAACAACTTATTGTCATGCATTGAAAGTTTCTCCTCCCCAGCATCACAATGATTAAGTGAGAGCATGCATATTAGAAAATAAGCCTAAGTATTTTTCACACGAATGAGTACATGCTAAAAAGTAGTAGCAATATTGTCATTTGTCAGCCAGTCTGTCATCTTTCGCTTTAACAAACAATATCACAGAAAACCTCTGTTGCCCGAGGACAATTTGCTCCATTTTAACGCGACACCACTAATGGCCTTTAATTGGTACCATAAGCCACAATTGTGACAGCGTGATGTATTTGGCCAAGCAGTCAAACTAATGACTGCCATCAAATGTAATTTCACTTTCAGGGCCGTGGTTATCTCAGTGGAGCCCGATTCATTTAGTGTCACTTTTTAACTACAGCGTTTGGAGAAAACATGTAGACAAACACGAGTGAAGACTATCGCCTATTAGTGCTGCTGACTGGCCCGTGATGGAGTGAATTTATATTTAGTTTGCAAAATTTAGCATGGGATGGGGAATAAATGGGAGTATAGTAGTATTTATATTTTTATATTGGCTGAAAGGGGATATAAAATGCAGTCAACATTGTCATTGGTATTTGATATTTAATGGTCAGGACTTTGGAAGGTGTGATGCAAACTGTGGCAAACTTTTTTTAGTTGTTATTACAGGGGAAATAAGCAAATCCTAATGGCTTTTCACAAAATGCAAGCAAACAAACAGCGTTTCATTGCTGTAGCACATTGCAGCCATTCATTTTGCTCTTTTCCATTTTGACTTTTTCATTTATCGGATTGCTTTTCGGTAGCGCCCACACACAAGCGCTCATGCCTGATTATTTCAAGCGTTTCAGGAGTCATTTACTAAAAAGCTTTATGCAAATTGTAATTAGCCGTAATTAAAACCCAGCCGGCCTTGAATGACTGCTGTGCTACCAGTGCATTATTTACAGAATGTAATTGAATCTAATGGTTTTACTGTGTTGAATCAGCAGGAGGTCTAAGATGGGGCACAGAATGGGAAAATTTCACAATTATCATTTCTTAAATAGTATTATGATAACTTCATGGTAGAATGTCTTTTGAATGTTCTGAAGTTTTAATGCTAGTATTTCTTTTGCATCACCAAAGTAAAAAGTTGCAAATAGTGTTACCAATTGTGTTTTTGAAGCAATGGTCTAGAATGTTTTAAAAGATGCAAATTTATGTTACACGAGCATGCAAATACAGAGTTGGCTTCACTTTTGTTACCCTGCAGTGAAAACTCAAGCCAGATTGGGGTTTAGAATTTCACAGAAAAAGCAAAGTGAGAAGCTTTAAACCATTGGACACTTGGTTTATGATTTCAAGGTGACAATAAGTCATCCTAAAGGGACTGTTGTCTTTTATAGTCCTACAATTCAGCACAGTTATAGTATATTGTTGACTTTGTTACATCTGACGGGCTTATGACCATCAAAGTCGAATACTTCTCGCTGGATTTTATGACGGAGAAATAACCCAAAACCATGAAGAATTGGCCATCTTAGGAAAAGAGACGTTTGACAATCAAGCTGTCCTTTGCCATCTGACCTGAATGAGTAGTTACAACCACTGTTGTTTTTTTTATTATTGTTAACATTAATTTTAAAAAAATGGGAAAGAAAATTCAAACTCTTAGTCATGCAGTCCACACTTGACTGTCTCGGGCCTCTGCACTACTCAGTGGCCTTGTGGTAGAAAGTGGCACAGATGTGTAAAGGGGCTGAGGACACATCCTTGTGGTATGCCAACACGTGCCATGGCTGAAATCCTTTAACCAATATGAACCTTTATGCCCTGCTCTTTTTACTTCACTGAATCCAGGACGGGTAAGCTAGCACACCACCCAATTGTTCATTTTCTACCCCCTGCAGCTCACCTTTGGTCAGCAGTGTATAAATATAATAGCTTTAAACATCTATGTGGATTCACTCAAGATTCAATGAGAACCCAAGAACTTATTTCCTGCTGCACATGTAAGCTGATGAAGGCGGACAAAAAGGAGGAGAAAAATGTTTGAGAGTAAATACCGTGTAGAGAAGCATGCAGCAGCCTCTTCCTTGTAGTTGAGCTCACAGCTGGAAATGAGAACTGCCGAATGGAATTCAGCTGCAAGTAGAATGAAGAGAGATGAGCGCTTGCTATTGCTATGGCCATTAGTGCACAAAACTGCAGGCCTTTTATTTCTTATGGCAGTGGTGCACAGCACATTATCCACTTCAATTTTCACGTAATTAAGACACATTTGAGTTTTGCATTGAAGCAGGCTGAAATGAACAAAGCGAGATCTGAAGAAGAAAAAAAAACACTAGCTAGGAAAATACGTCAATGACTAAAATCTGCTTTTATATTGTGCAAAACCACACAATTAATTTTTAAAATAGAGCCTGGGGCACTGTATTTTTATCACAAATACCATGAGGGAACACTTCTAAAAAAATCAATCATGATAAATAAATAAAACAAATAAAAAATTGAAAAATAATCAATAACAATAAATAAATAAAACGCCCCGAACAGCATCTCCTACAGGTCAATATACTTTTGACAAAGATTCCATTCCCTGCCAAAAGTCTTGCATATTTCACAATGTGCTGATTTATTCAACAGCATTGAGCCCAGCATATGCTATAGCTTCCACACAAACAAGTGGACACACGTGCTGACAAGGTTGGTGGATGTGCTTATTGACATCTCTATCCGGCGACGACACATAAGGCATCATCTGCTCACTTGCGTGTGTAATACTGGCAGCTAGAATAATAATAGCTGTCAGCCATCGGTGTGTATCTCACATCAGGAACTGTTGGACCGTGACAGGCCATAATGTATTGCGCTTGTTTGGCTTTGCCTATTTTCCTAAAAATGGAAGGTCAGCAGAGCTTGAGCAGTACTTATCAAAGACGAACCTGCTCGGAGAAAGGTGATATGCAGTCTCTCTGACATGACGACTGCTAATGATACACTCGCTGAACTCACTCGATTCAATGGGATGCCACAGCAAGGTCTTCACTTCAAGGGTGAGGTTAAGATTTGGGTTAATACACATTTCACTATTTGCTGATAGCCATGAGACATTTGCATTAAAAATGCAAAGGTGGTTGGCTATAAATGGACGATTTATACAAAATAGGATGTGACTGGTGCCAGGTCGACGACAAAAATATAGCAATAAAATCTTTGTCCTGAGGCTTCAACGGCACCATGAAAGCCATCAATAAAGAATTTTTTGTGTACATTAATGTCCATTCTACTACGAAATGAAAACATTGATATTAAAAATGCATGAATGCAAAATTTTGCATAATTTGGTGCCAGCAAAGAAAGAAAAACGAGCAGAGGCTATGTGTGTGAAAGTTAATGGTAAGTGAGGTGATTATTGTGGAAAAATGTAAAAAAAAAAAAAAAAGATAAATTGAAAACCAGCATAATGGACATTTCTGTAATCTATCCAATTACTCAATCATCTGATTCAATAGTCGATAGGATAATCAATTCCAAAATGTGACAAGGCACACCCACAGAATCGTTTTGCAAATTTTTATTGGATAATCCCTGAGCTATTATCTAACATATTGTATAATGATCTTGCTGTATGCAATTTAGATGTGTTTAAATATTATGCACAAAGCATTTAGCTAATTAGTCACACCTCTCAATATGATTAGTTTTACACCACCGCTCACCTAATCCTGAATGAAGATCACATTTGGAGTGTCTGGATTATTCCCAGAAATAAAGCAACACACTTTTGCATATGAAGAATTGTGCAAATTATTATTCAAGAAAAACCCAATGTGACAAGGTCGCCATTTCCTAGCTACAACAGGGAGTAAAATAAAACACCGTACTTTATTGGCAGCTAAGGGAAACGTCGCTCCCTTCAATGAATATCATTTGGCATATCCCCACCCTACGTCTTCAATAATTTACAGTATTGATTCAAAACCAAGTCATACACTGTGAAGTGCACACCGCCTTCATTTATTGGTCTAGTGATCTGTAGCTTGTGATTTTGTACACAAAGATACATATGGCCAAATAGGTTGGTCCTACGGGAAACTGTAGTGACATAGAAATACGTCAAGGTGAAATAGAGACTGAAAAGAAAGATGATGTTGGACACCTATACGTCACCGGCGACATCCCGATAGCGCAGAGGAGGTATGATGGAATGTATCATGGGCCAAATAAACACAACATTAAAAGAAAAGCTCTTAATACAGCTTTTTTTTTAAAAGTCCTTCACATTATTAATGACATCACCTACCTTTTTTGACACTTTCAATCAATTACAGATTGTATCCAGGTGATTTAATTCGATTTTTGTGTTGCGGTGGAGCGATTTTGGGATGCTCGGCATTAATCAAAGAATTATGCGGAGTGGAACACAGGGGAGGCCTGTTGTCACTATTACGGCCAAATCAATCAGCAGCCGCTGAGCCCCATTCTCAACATGGAGGCCATTTTTATTCTCTTGATATGTGGTGGGGGGTCTCTATCTGCACCAGACACACCAGTAACAAAACACATTTCTGTCTTTTCTTAACACATGGGACACATTAGAAGCACAGAGATGCACTTTTAAACCTATCATTTTAATTTAGCCTTCAAGTGAATGCAGGAAGACATTTATGCCTTTTTTTTTTGCAAATAGCACACCATCTACCATACTGATGAGCTATGGAGAAGAACAAGTTATCATGGTAAATCCATTCTACCAGTGAATTAAAGTCATCATTCAATTTTTATAGTTCTCATTCCTCTTTTGCCAGAAAAGAAGTCATTGTCTGAAACCCCCGTCAAGGTCTCCATGGTCATACTACCTACACCATTGTGGCTTATTTCTGTCAATCGACAATTTTTTCCATCACATAGTGTTTAGGCAGGATGGCGGTAAATATGTGTTATTGTATCAATACAATGCAATTGATTCAAGAAAAAGAATACAACAGATAACAATGTGTTGATGTCATATCAAAATATGCATTCACACTGTATACATACATTAGAAAAGATTTGACAGGTATGATTTTGTGACAAAAACAAACAATAATGAAAATCTCTGAGCTTTCTGGACGTCTTTTTTAATACAATAAGAATATTGCTACCTTAATGGATGGATCACAATGATTTGCCTTCGCGGGCCGAATAAAATGATGTCACGGGGCCGAATCTGGCCTCTCAAGCCTCGTGTTTGACACCGGTGCTTTAGTGAGCGAACCTCAGTGATTTCAGCTGCAAGTGAGTGTAAACAGAATCCTCTACTCACTCGCGCTACCTGGCAAATCATAAGGAAAGCCATAACTGTCTTGGGGTCGAGCAGCTACAATCCCTTTTAGATCAGGCACCATTCACACCTCCACATCGGAAGCACATACACATATTTCACCAAGACGAGGAAATGAGGGGAATAAATAATTAAGTCTAAGCGCTGTCTATCCTCTGCTCCTCAGAGGAGGCGGCAGCATCCTCAGAATCAAACCCTGATGACAGCCAGACGCATTTAGTGTCACAAAACGACCGTCGATGAAGGATCATAACGAGTGGGAAAACGTTCTGCCAAAGTTTTGCTCATAATGCAGAGTGATCCTTTTTTAATTTGACTCAATCTCGTGAAGTCCCTCTTATCAGTGCTGTCATATGTCCCGTGTGAAGCTAGAGCAACAACAGGCTCGCAGCAGGGGAGCGCAGGATTAGAAAAGGATTTCCATGACAGCTTTGCAAAGCAGCCGGCTGGCCCGGGTCTGCTGGCTGAAGAAGCTGCACGCTTACCAGTAGACCTCTGACCATGGCCAACTCGGGCGGCTGGTTTAGCTATCCACTAATTAGTCCGTTAAAATGGAGATCCAGCTACAAGAGCGCAGGAAAATAAAATAAACCATGGTCATATCTTAAGACCTAAGCGGTCTATAAATGGAATTGCTCCAACCCTCCACTTTCTACAAAACTAGAAAATAAAGCTGCATAATAATGCACAAATAATATACTTTTTTTTTTTAGATATGCAGACACATATATACAAATATACAGTTATACAAATATACAGTTATATTCAGATTTAAGGGTTAAGAAAGCGTTTCTGCCAGTTGGACAAATACATTTACTATCAACTATATTTCTGAACCAGAGATCATGAGTAGGTAAAATAAGAGAGATATAAAAGTATGTCGATTATGAAATAAATAAATAACAGTGTTGAGTGAATTGTGAAGCTCAGTCCACCACTATTAATCAATAACCAATTCCCCACAATCAACAGAGTTCTTAGCAATCAATTAGCACACTACCACATACAACGAAAGCGAGGCCAAGCCCCCCGCAGCAAGACTTCCCAAAATGCAACAGCAGAGCTCATCCTTCTCCTTGAGGGATTGCAGCCCAAGTGCACATTAGTGATGAAGAACACATCAGTCTCCACTATAACAACGTTGGAATCACGGCAATGTCAGGCGCCTGGAATGACAGAATTAAGCTCCTAAATTTCCCTAACAGTATCTGATGAGTAATGAAGCTCTCTGGAAACGAGGCGCTCTCATCCTTTACCGAGACGTCTTTATTGCCTCTTGCGGTTTCTCTGGCACAGAGCGATCGACAGCGCTGTACATTCATAGTGAAACTGAAACATATTAAACAACTACACCAAAGAACATTTATCACCAAATGATCCACATTCTCCAGCTTCTAAATGCATATTACAAGTGATCAGACTAAATTACTTTTTTTTCTCTCCCTGCTACCATTTTAAAGACATTAAACCAGGTACAGTCACTCTCATTAATGAAGAGTGCATCAGACTGTGACTGGGGAGTGCAAATGAGCATCTATGTATTGATCGAAGAAGACAAGATAGAGACTCCCCGCTTTGAAGTGGGCAGGGGCACATCAAGACTTCATCAAAAACCATTAAAGTTTTCTAGGCGGAGCTTGATGTCAAGACCAGAGTTGGTTGCGGCTCTTTGGCGAAGTGGAAATAAATGATCCCAGAGAACATCCCTCAGGGTAATATCCCTTATCTGCCTAGGTGCCTCTGTTACCCGTTGAGTGAAGAGCTGGAGGAACACTAATGATGTGCATTTAACAGTCGACCTGCAGGAACATGCCAGTGTTTCAATTTGAGCTCAACACTGGCTGGAGAAAAAAAAAAAAAATTACAGAAAAAAAAGAAATCACATTGTGGAACACCCTGATCAATACTCCCATTAAGCCCTAATCAATTGACCATTAACAAGCTGTTTCTAAGCAAATTGCTGGCCAAAGATTGTCACTGAGAACTTATGCCCACGTAAGGTCGATTGCGTGCGTGACACAAACATTTATTGTTGGGAAATAGTCGACAACGCTCGCACAAATATCCAAATCCTAACCTGATTGTTATTGTCGGCTGATAATATCCATCATGTGCTACGATGGAAGTTTGCCGCATGAATCGTTGGCATTAAAAAGGTACTTAAGCAGATAATCCATTTATTTTTCACAATTCTTTCATTTTTGACAAAGTTTACTCCATTTCTAATTTAATCCACTTGTTTCACTCTGTTGCAGCTTGATGCCGAACAGTCACATTGCCATCTCGTGAGACACTCTCTTCATGGCGTCCAAATGGGCTCAAGGAGACTAATCCCATCCACACGGCATCGCTAATCTCCATATAAAAGAGAAAAGCGAGATGGTGTTATTCATGCCTGCCATTGGCTGGTCATTGGTTATGGTGGCAAAGATAAAGAAGGTGGATTAAAACCTCCCAAATATTTGGGCTATTTAATTGAAACCTCCCCTGGGAGAGCAGGCAGGGTGACGGGAGGGCGGCGAGGCCGTGCGGGGACACTCCAAGGTGAAGCCATTGCCTCGTGCCTCTCGGTAGCTGATGATGAATCGTGTGACATCACGATCCCGTGGGGACACGGGCGGGCCGTGCTCGGCCAGACAACCTCGTGCTATGACAGAGATGGACAATGTTGGGTGGGATCAATAGTTAATTAAAACATGTCGTTTTCTGACCGGCTAATTGTTGAATCAGTCGGGAAAAGAGTGAAATAGATGAGAGTCTACTTTTTCCAAAGTAAACTGTGAAAAGTGAAAGTTTTGCTGTATGGTGCAACGGGTCATGAATGGGAAACACCAGTTCCACTGGTGACCATGTGGGGGCACTCTTCCAGCTTTTTACAGCTCTATGATGTTTCCCTAATGGGACTAAGTGATGCCATGCCCATTGAACAAAGGCGAGCTCAAGCAGTGATCTCATCGCCCATACTGTCAGTCAGGTGATGTATCTTTGTAAGGATTCTATTTACACCATGCTTGTTTTGGCATTAACATTTTGACGCCCATTGAGCGTAAATGGTCAACCATTCAACGTGCATAACAACCATGAGTGCATACAATGAATGATTGCATGATAAAAACTGCAAACACAAGCAAGTGACGAGGAAATGTGTGACATCGTGACTTTGCATTAGCAAATCGCCATGAGCTAACGTCTCCTGTTGAAACAAAATGGTACTTATTGTCAAAGGCTAAAACCTCTCTCGTGCCTGACTGGCAGCTCGCGGCCCCCCTCCTCTGCCTCTCACCACACCCTCTGTGTTGACTGTCAGCAGCGCCTCCCCTCTCTGGCCCTAATGATCCGTCTCCTGGGGCAGGGCTTTCCTGCCGCCAGGGCTAAAGAGGCCATCATGTTGCTCATCTAAAGACGACACATAGCCATGACTTCCACCTAATTGTGCGCTTGTGTAGGCTCATTTGTTTCCCTCATTAGAAAGGGGGGAGAAAAAAAACACCATAATTCGCCCCACCCTACTGATAGAGTGGTTGTGAGCAATTTAGAGGAGCAGAGTGCCTCAGCGATGGAAACACCCGCAAACAAAGGCAGGTTTCCATCAATCTATTTTCTATAGTGCTTGTTCTGCTAAGGGCTGCAGGAAAGCTACAGGTGGGGTGCGCCACCTGGACCAGTCGGCAACACGGCAAAAGGTAGACTTATAACATGCAAGTCACATTCACATTTCAGATGCAAACACACTCATCTTACACAAACACACACAATAAGAATCTCCCCTGGGATGGGTTGAGCGTGTGTTGAATTTCAAAGTAGTAAACATCAAAACCAGACTGCCGGTGAAGCGACCTTTCGCTGCCACATTTATTATTGATGCAACCAAGTTATGTAGATTGTTTATTGATCAGCACGGCAAAAAAATTGGGAAGGGAATCAAACAAATCCATCTGGACAGATTTTTTTTTTCCCTTAAAATGACTTCTGAAGTCTTTGTAAAAAAATAAAGATCGTATGATGGCTTGCTTTCATTTTGCCTTGGATGGATTGACTCTGTAGCATTTTCATCCTACATATGCTCAGAAATAATTTATCTTACCTGTTCATTTAATTTTCATCGTGATTACATCTAGCTCTTGGGGTCAGACAGATCATATAGAAGACACCACCTACCGTCAAATTGCATAAAGATGGAAATTAATCCCAGAGTGTTTAATCATCAGGTGCGTGACTGTTTTACAGCCTTTGTGAGAGAGAAAAAGGGTTCAGACTTAATCATTTATGCTGTGCACAATCTGAAGTAAATTTACGTCATCATTTTTTTTCCACATTCGTATGACTCTCACAATGTAATTTGTGTCCGCTGTCATACCTCAAACATCACCTTTAAGGTAAAATCTAATTTGGTAGAAAGACTTGCAATAAAAACCATGCAAGCAAAACTGTGACATGAAATGTGAAATCCGGGAGGGGAGGGGCGGGTTGACAATGAACATACTCTGCATAGCGTTTGGCACCGCTACCAGTATTATGCCATGTTATGGGATGCCTTGACCTTCTGCTCATCCAAGTCGCCCAGTGTGGGTTGGCAATGTGTCCATGCCATGTGGTTAATCCCTTCATGAAACTGCCAGAGATACCTACAAGGTGGGCTCTGTAGAGGATCTTGACAGAGGCATGTCTTGTTTGTCGGAAATTCTTCTTGTCATGATAGATGCATAAAGCAAGATAAAATCAAGATAGTGTTTTATGCCTCAGGTGTGACATGTGGGATGGCGTATCATGACGACAAGGAACTCAGAAAATGCATGCACCCTGCTGAGATAGTTGGGGGGGGGTTTCAGCCTCAAACACTCAAACGGGTACTAGCACCATGCTTACACATGAAAAAATATGTGTAAGCATATGATGAATGATTTTAAGCCTTGGCAAAGGTGTCGTTTTATATGATGAGAACAAATTGCTCTCCAAATTATGACTGAAGAATCATATGGCCTCAGTTGATGCAAGTGTTTCTTTGTGTTGCATCTGTTAAAAAATAAATAAATCGCCACATGAACCAAAACAACATTTGCAGTGGGGTAGAATCAATAATAGGAGCTGATATGTTGCGTATTTCTTAGTTTTGCAACACAAAAACGTCCAACATGTTTTAGGGCAGCAAGCACCATGTCAGTGTCGGTATTTCCAAAAGTCGCTTTCTGCAAAACTGTTATTATGGAGTAGGTTTGATCAATTTCTGCCATGTGGCTGAATAATGATATTTTTAAGAAAAAAGCAGGTTGCCTAGTGAAAATGAAATTTTGATAGAATTGTTGGGAAAAAGGACCCACCAAAGACAATTTGTCCGACAGACTGGCGATATCTTCTATAATGACGGTAAAACACAGCAACAGTCAATTAATGGCTGCTTTTAAGGAGTGTCGGTTCATTTACAGACGTCGTGTCCGTACCTACAGGGGATGTTCATTGAAAGGGAAGGATTGTGAGCGAGCACATGGTTGGAGGAGATTAGCGAGACGGTGTAATTGGCATGCAGGTAGAGTGCGCGCTTCAATGAGTGCAGCCGTATTCTTGCAGCAACCCTTCAGACAAGCAGGTGGCATTTTATCCCTCCAAGCACAGATGCGTTGAATGATGTCAAGGGTGAGCTTGTCGTTCTCGAATATAGAAACATAACATGCACGTCAGTTTTAGTGTGGTGGTTAAGTGTGAAAGAAGAAAAAGAAGACTGAATAGGAGGTAAGGTCAGAACATGGCGGTTTACAAGGTAATGTTCGCTGGCACCTGATTCCCTGCTGCTTCAGGTGAGAATTTTCTTTTCAAGGGTAAGCCACCAACCCCCCCCCACAGACGCTCACAGAGCTGTACTGGAAAAATAATTTCATCAAAGACAAAGAAAAGACATTGTGAAGCCTTGAGCGATTGACAAAAGCATTTGGGGGAAACAACTCAAATGTAGGGGGCGGAGCATATTTTCATCATCAAATCACCAACCTGACCCAATGTGTATTGACCTTAAGTTAACACAAAACATAATGACACAAAAGAAAGATGGTGTCGTTTGAAATTGCCAAGCCTGGTCAGAATGTCAAATTCTCAAGAAATTGAAGAGAGCGTGTGTGCCCGAGGTGGCTTTTTATTAACAAGTGCTCCCTCTCAGACACCTCTGTATCCTATTTACTGCAAGTGAAAGGAGACCATGAGCAGAATTTTGACGATACTCACTGACCAACAAACACAGTAGCTAAACCCGAGTTAGCTATAGCTTCTTTGTTTCAGTTGCCCTTATTTGTAGTTTTTAATTCACTTATGGGTTACTCTTTGTTTGCTCCAAAAAAAGGAAGCAGTCATTTGTCAGCATGAGGTGAAGGGGTGCATATTACAATCACTTGTGTTAAAAGCCAAGGTCTGCCATCTTCCATCTTCCACAAGGTTACAATCCTGTCAATGTCACTGACACTGGTCAAAAAGTCACGATTCCGCTTACAGGGCAATGTGTGTTTTGGGTGGAGCACCATCTGCAAATTGGCGATAAAGGTCATCAACAAGACTGTTCTTACACAGGCAATGTCTTACTATGAACTCCCTCTGCACATAAATTTCAATCTTTGGCATAAAACTGTTCAATAAAGCATACAGAAATGCAAAGTAATTACTTTCCTTCCAATTTTGATTCAATGTAGTCCAATACATTTTTTCAGATTTTTGAGAAGTCACTTCTGTAACATGGTGGCAGCTCCATACTGCTATTTTTCCATACAGCTTGGTTGAGATTAAAGAGTAATGGAGCCTGGCATACGGGAAAGGTGCTAGCCGTGCAAAAAATAATAAAGTGCGATTCACCACAGATCATTTCACAGACACATACACACACACCGTGGCTTGGAGCAGCGGGAAAACGTCAACGGGGTTGTATGTGCACTTGCAAAGCCATGCATTTCTACAGGCTCAACCTTCACTCAATAGGGGGGGCGGGGGGCGGATAGTGCTGCGACCCATCCATGAAATGAACCATTTTGGAAATGTGTTTGCTTAAAGGAACCAATAGAGTTACACACACCTGGGGTTACATTTTCAGTTAACCTCAATGTGAACATATGCAACATGGCAAAAAAGGACATCTATACCACTCTCCTGAACTCATTTCTTTCGTTTCCATTATCTCAGTCACTGGGTTGACGTTCCATCATGAGAAAATGTTTCATCATCTCAATAAAGCCACGATCTTTAAATCCCACCATTGTGACCTCCTGGAAACTATTCAAGTATGATGATGAAGATC
Organism: Syngnathus leptorhynchus; assembly: GCF_054491065.1. Taxonomy (NCBI): domain Eukaryota; kingdom Metazoa; phylum Chordata; class Actinopteri; order Syngnathiformes; family Syngnathidae; genus Syngnathus; species Syngnathus leptorhynchus. The sequence goes on along the minus strand of NC_141209.1, from coordinate 6,347,130 downwards.
AAACGCTGCATGTTGTCAACTAAACGTTTACTAAGAGCAAAACATGCAGCAGCAATTAACCCAAACACTTTACTATACAAACACGAACTGACCGTACTGTAATTAGCCATCAACCACCCCTTCTTCAGCACATATGTTGGTATTGCCTCACTCGATTTGACATTAGACTGATCCAAGACATGTGAAGAGGTCATTTTTACTATGCAAAGCTGTAAACTCCATTTTATGGTAACTTTCATGAGCTTCATGTCTCTTTGCCACTCTCTGTCCACTTAGTAGCAGACAGAAAACGGCTCCAACACGACCTCTGATCTCACTTGCTCTCCCATGGAAGTCCAGATGGAGTCCAGGAAGTTCAGGAAGCTCAGCATGGGCTTTGAAGTCAGTTGTGATTAACACATAATAACACGTTTATCCTCTCCTTTGAAAAAAAACAACACTTAAGTCCAACTGGGTAAAATAACTGAACTATGACACACATTAAGATGGCTTCACTTGACAGCAACCCAGCTACTCATTAAAGTGGCTACTGTGAATTTACAGACCTTGCAAAAAAAGATGTTATTGCTCACAAATGTGACTAATGAGCATGCGGTGAGAAGTGAAACTTGCTATTACATCAAAGTAACAAAAAGGTGCAAGTTGAGCAGGTCAAGTCCAGGGTGAAATGAAAGAACAGTGATTGAAACTGCCAAGGGAAATTTGAGCTATGGGCTTGTGATTAACGGTTAAAGGACAGACATGGGCCCTTTATCATTTAACACCTTGTCTAGCATGGCCCCCAAATGTCTGACTGGATCATCAGAGCTCTTTGTCTGCCAAGAGAAACCCCCTTTTTAAAAGAACATCTATTTGTGGAAGTTTTTCTTTTTTTTTTATTTAAAAAAAATTAAAAATACATATATTTTAAAAAAAAACTATTAAAAAATATTTTATTCAAAAAAGAATATTTAAAAAAAAATACTTAAAAAATATTTTTTAATTCAATTTGTAAATCTATTGTGATATTTTGGTGTGCATACAGCTACTTAAGAGGACAAAATGTCATTATATAGTATGACAGATTTGCATCATCATCAATTAATTGATCCCTAAGAATTCAGTTGATTACGTTGAATCGACTGTGGCCTAATAGAGTCTTGAAGCAGTCAATTAGATTGCTCAACGTGGCTGCACCAACTGAAGCACACTTGATTCGGTTTCACTGACATAGAAATTGATTTAATAACATTGACAGAGTTTGCAAAAATATATATAAATAAATAAACTATTAAGAATATTGTACAAATTACAGAAAATGTCTGTCAACATGCACCTCTAATAAAGTAAGAGCATGCACGCTGAATAAATTCCACAGGAGCTCAAGTCAATTTAAATAAGAAAATGCTAACTCCATTCTGGCACGTTAAGGACGCTCTCGTATATTCTCATTAAAGTAAGTGGAGAAGTCATGTGTCAGGATTAGCATTCTAGGCAGAACAGAGGGCACACTCGCACAAAAAAAAAGTCAGCTCTTGTTAAAATGTTCCAGAAAGAGAAAGATTAAAAGCCCATTTTGAATTGAGACAAGGAGCACTTCCCATGTTCATGCTTTTTGATAAAATGGCTCACAAATTGATAACGGGGGTGGTCACATCAAAATGGCAATAATTATTGTATTGCCTATTCCGTGTTTTGAAAGGGATCCTTGAGCAATGACATTCAGCGTTCTTTCACATGCTAATGAGATTCTATCAGCATCAAAACATGAAGATATACTTCATAGTTATTATGTGACTAGTGCACATGTTGATTGTTTTTATCACCAGTGTACATAAGGCTCAGACACCCTTTTCTGTTCTCCGCCCAGGAGGCCTGGACCTCCCAGTGACCCCAGTGTACCCCGTCAGACTAAACAATGATGTTGGGTCTCCTCTTCATTGCCCAAGACAGATGGCTGCCTGGCCACCATGGCCAAGGTCACCCCAGCTCCCCCCGAAGTGCTCCGTGCACCTGCACCCCAATGCGCCGCCATAATTTTTATTCCTATACAGCACCCAGCACACGCAAAAACCTCCCCCAAACACAAGCAAGAGGAGAACATTTACAATTTAACATTCTACTGGTGTATCAAGGCGCATTCCATCTGAATACCACAACAACCCTGGATGAATAAAAATCCATTAGCGGGATTCAAAGGTTAGCAGAATTTTGACAGTCTTCACTAAAGAAGGCCTTTTAAAAAAAATTTGAAACAGAAAATGAGGAAAAACAAGGTCTTCCGATTAACACAGTAGCACTTGTCACACTTACACGAAGCTCGCGTTGACAAAGCATTCAAAAAAAACTGGACAATTAACCACAAAACTCAATCAAAAGAATTCACGTCAATTCAATCAGCTCTCACCAAACATAAGAAAACAAGACAGCAACATATAATCACAAATAAAAAAAAAAACCTCACTCATCATGTGTTAAATTATTCCTCCCTGGCGTTATCCCAAATCAATTGGCACTTGTGTCATTGAAGAAATGCTCCACAGTCAACCCCCCAGTCATGGGGGAGAGCTATTGATGAGAGGCTGTGATCCATGACACAAGCTACCTGTCACCGTCACATGCGTCCCTCCCTCGGCCATTCAATAGAGAAAAGCATCAGATCAATGTTGGCAGACATCGTCCTCCCTCTGCAAAACTAATTATCTGAGCATTTTATACTGCCCAGGCTCATCCACGCTTTGTTTATGCAGGTTGCAATTAGTGAGATGTTCAATAAAAACTGGGGGTTGGTACCCATAAAAGGTGGAACGATGGCAGAAGGTGAGAAATGGAAGTTTGAATTGTGCACACTGAATTTTGAATGCTCCCAACTTGAATGCAAGAAGAGCAAAGCGGCTGATCAGCTGCATAAATTGCTGCGAAATTTGCTGCTGCTGGATGTTAATATCACTTCCACATGCACAATTAAGTCCAAGTGAATATTTATGGCAGGTTTAAAGACATCTTTCTCAGTCCCCCAGGTGTCACAAAGTGGCTGTAATCAGGAATCAGAGGTGCGTCTCCCTCTGTCGATATTCATTCAGTCGTAAAACCAGACGCTCTATTCGGCTTCTCGTGTTCTGCTTGAGCGGCGAAAAACTCACACTTGCAGCCAGTTGATGACATTTCAAAGATAGTGGCAAATAAAGCGATTTGAAATTTTAAAGTCATGTCCATCAGATAATGGAAGGACACAGTCAGGGTGCCTTTGCGTACCCTCATGTCGTTCCCTTCATAGATTTCCATGTTAACAGTCGAGCGGTGAGCTATTAAATGGTTCTCCAGAGAGGTGCCGATTCAGGGTCACCAGCTTGTAGGAGTCTAAAGAGCTCCTCGCCGGCCTCCTTTGTGTGCCGTCTTATCTTTAATTCAATTAAAACCCTGATTTCCCTCAGCTGAGAGTTGATTTCCTTCTGGTACAATTACGCCGCTGCGTTGGTCACTGGCAGATGATCTATCCGGAAGCATTGATCCTTGACCGTCATAGCCCGAGCACATACATTATCTTTATCTTCAAGTTACATCATTATGTGGGTGAGAAGATCAACGCAAGTGACCAAAACAAAATCTGTCTATTGATCAAATAGTAAATGATGACCCTACATTTAAATACATCTAAAATGGGATCCATCATGATGTAAATTCATATCTCGAGATCATTCATAATATTGGCTGCCATGTGTAAACTTGAAATGTTAGCTACTACCATCTCTAATGATCTCCATTAAATCAAATCAATACCATGTCAAAAGACTTTATGATGTCATTGTCCAAATATATCATCACCGTAATGAAACTGCATCTACTACAAATTGCTGAGAATTATTTCCAGTTTTATTGTACGTCATGTTTACGTTTTCAGATCAGAATTTTTGGATTGGAAGGACAATGAATTATAGCATATAAGATTGTCATCACACTGGTTTGCAAAAAACATTAAAAAAAGTCACCAACTGGGAAATGAAACGATGCTGCCATAGTGGAAGACATCACACTGTTACACCATCAACGATCTGGCAACCATTTCACATATTCAATTTCTATTGAGACAATCAAAAGTATGTTTCTAAACCAATCTCAGTTGCTCAAGTCCATGACGAATGCCTATTATTGTGTTGTTTTTTTTCCCAAACCATTTCCCTTTCCGAGTGAACGGTATGTGGTTAGCAAACGAACTCGCACTGCCCTACAGGTATGCAGACAATTAGGAAGCGCCTTTGCGTTTGCTATTATAGCCTGCGGCTAAAGTGATGGGAGCAGGAGAGCGCTTCTGCCTTTTAATCAGCGTAGAACGAAGGACGCTCCCTTGTGTGACTGAAGCCCCCCCCCCAGACAAACTCAAATGAGTCAAGAAAAATAGGTACTCGTCTCTCACAATAGCTTTGGATTTATGTTGTTTTCTCTCGTTTCTTTTTTTGTTCTCATGCTGCTGTGACCTACAGTCTCTGAGAGTGAACTAATATGGAGGGAATATAAAATTCCACCTCGGCAATGAATAAGAATTGGTTTTAAACAGCCAAAATTGCCCCAAGACATCTGGGAAGATCTATGGCCTCATCTCCTCGATTAATTGTTCATGACCTAGCCTAGCTCGCCCTGATATGGACATCAATTTAGCAAAAGTAGAATAAAAACATACTGAACGGGTCACCGGATTATCTCAAAGGATTTTTTTTTACTTTGTTCTCTGTGTGATTTGTTCCCTCACACAATCAAAAGTTAATTAAAAGAGTCCATTTGTTTTGGAAGCCAAACTAAGGCTTTTCCCGCAAACTCTAACAGTTTCCCCACTGACAGAAGCATCCTCCCCTTTTTTCCTGCAGGAAAGACGCTCTTTGTTCTGAGCGCCGGTGGAACGGTTGACGGCATCAAAGCGTGGCATAGAGCTTCGCCGACCTGCGTGCTAATGAGAGGCAACCATCCTGTGCCAGTGTGATTACAATTGCTTCATTAAGAGGATAAGCTGATATTGCGCCTTGAAACTTGAGTGCCAGCCGCCGCCGTGGCTGTGTTTATACACCTTCTCTGATGACTTTTGATCCGATACAATGAATTATTATGAATGCTCAAGAAGATGACGTCAAAATAACTAGCCTACAAAGGCTGACAGAAAGTTCCAAGCTCAAGTTTTGCTTGGGGTGAGAACATCCTGGATGCAACAACGCTGACACTCTTCATCATCGCCTCCAGAGCTGTTCACTCAAAGAAGACAAAGAAAAAACATAAGGGACTTAGCAATACATGTCAGCAAAGCCAACTGATGATGAGAAACCGAACAGGGAGGAGTGTGATTTTTATTCTTTCGCATTTGTGTGCCTCAAGCCTTTGCAATTTCTATATTTACAGCCTCTGCACAGTGTATATATAAGATTATTGTTATGGATTATGCTGTAAAACAGGGCATTCTAATTTATCGTGCTTTATGGTTAGATTAATTGCTTGACCTTTTATAGTCACGTATAAGCAGTGAAGAAGAAGGAAAATACAAGAATGCAATAATATAGCCATTCCAAATGTCTTCAAATCGAATCGTTAATGATTATCGGTTCAAGCTTGCTGACCTGGAATAAGTGTGTTACAACAGAGGAAATTACACGCAACGTTTTGATGTGGAAAACACAACAAAGCTTTTTTGTCCCCTTGAGTGGAGGTGAAAGATTCACTCCTCCCACTGAAATGATTTGAGTTGTCCCATAATAATAAGCAATGTTTTATGGTAATTCTGTTTGAAAAATCCTGTTGTTGATAATTATCTCAATTATTCATTATTCCCATACCCAAGATGCATAGGGCACATCCCATTTGCTCGAGGCGGTTCTTCCCCACAAGTGGAAATAATTGAAATGTGGCAGATGTTTAATTATTGCTATTTCAAAACACAGCCAACCATAATGAAGAGTCTATTTTTCCAACATTACCTTGTATGAAAATCATACATTCATTCAAACTATGTGGGGGTAATAATTTTGCTTGTAATGAATGGAGCTGTAAATTATAGAGCAGGTGAGTCAAAGGAGAGAATAATCACGACAAGAAAAGCTGAGGTCGGATGTTTCTTATGAAGACGCTAGCAAGGAAACATATTACAAGTCACAGAACAGTAGACCACACACAATATCACACATGAAGATGTACGATATGTGCAAAAGCCAGGTCACATGATGGATCGGTGGCCGAGGCGCAGGACGACTTTTTCCAAAAGGAAACGTGCCGGCCTGATATGATCTGGAATTCTCCTAATAACAAGAATAAACGCAAGGGCACAGAGCTCAAAGGACACCATCTATTATTCATTTGAAGATCTCATGAATAAAAAATGAGATTATCCCACTCTATAGGTTTTAAAACGGAAGCATGAAAACTACTATTATCACTAATTTTCCACTGTATGGACAACAGTATGTTCACAAAATGTCATATTAATATTTAATTTCATTTAAGGACAAAAAAAAAAAAAAACAGGGAAGGTTTAATGATGTCCTCTCACCGCAAATAAATAATTCTGCATGGACCAAAATGTTGACTGAACAAAAAAAAAAAATGTGCCCACATCATCAGATTTTTAAAAGAATTTAAATAAACTCATCAGATGTATGTAGACCTCATAAAAAAAATATAACAGCATGCAGAAAATCGTTCGCGATAAACACATTTTACAATTGTCTGCAACTTTTATAAAACAACTGTGCTATCCGATGCCGTAAATTGTTTATAAATAACATTTGCAAATAAATTATACGTACTGGGTGAGTGTAACCACATTAAATACGTTTTCCTAACTTGGATATTACTCAGTTGGCTCAAATATGATACACGGTCGGGTATAAGAAAGTGCATCACCCAGACTTACCGCTCCATTTATTGCACGCTATGTATTTGACATGTAACGTTAATACCGATTAAAGGTCACAAACACTTTTAAAATGTTTCGGCTACACTTGAGAATAAACAATTTGTAGAAGAGTAAAGGAAAGACACTCATACGTTACATTCAAGTCATCTTTATGTATCATCCGGTTTTATAATGAGGTCACCGATGCAACATTTTAATCTTCATAGTAATTGGCACTAAAAGACCCCATATAGGCGTCCATCTGGCTTTCCCGTCCTGGTATCGAGCTCTCAGCCCTCCCTAGGCTGAAGCTGCTCGTTTAATTAAAACATACCGGGACTGTTGCATGTGTGTGACACTTTCATTAGAGAAGCAGGTTGGGCCCGGCTGAAGTGATAAGCATGCCGAGATAGAAAAGAGACCCAACAGAACTTTTGAGAGGCGGCCATTGTTCAGCTCACGTGCCAAAAGAATGAATACAAATGAGCAAGAAGCGTTACCACCAATATCCTCTTGTGATATATAAATGAAGAAATACAACCGTCAATATATCATCGCTACAACATTTCAAGTAGAAATTGCTGGCTTGGAGCTTTTTTCACATTGTGATTGATTACAACTTCAAAAGGTACAGCTCACAGTGGAGCCACCAAACACGGTGTAAGGGCCGCTGGTCACCCTCAGGTTTGTTTGAATTAGCCATTGGAAACGGCGGGAAATGAAGTTTGGAAAATATTTACCACGCCAGTATGTTTATAGTACACGGAAAATATTTGACCAATCAAATGTTATCATGCACTGCTTTGTTTCGACTATGCAGTCTTAATGAAGATCACTTTTAATTTGCTCGGCAATTGGTCGGCTCTGTTAGCTTGTCAGTCCACACATGGGAAGCCGAGACTCACCGTCACGCTTGAAACATTTCCAGAGCAGCGACAGCCGCATGTATAGTCACGCCGTCATGCCCAGCAGCTCTCTGCTCCACTCATTAAGCGAGAACATCCTGAATTCGCCTGAGTCGTGCCATACATCGATATTGGATGCACTGTCTGAAAATGAAACACGATTGTCAAAGTGGTTTGATTGTTTTTCAGTTTAAATTTTGGGGCATCCTTTGTACTTGTGTGAGAGGCTTAGATGTGCAAATGAATTGCACGTAGGTGGGCTTTACACTTGCAAGTGCATATGGCAAAAGATTGGCGATCGTTTTTTCTTTGGCGAATACGATCACGGCCCACTTTACACTTCTTATGAGCGCATTTATGTTGAACAACACACACTTGGGTTTAAATGAAGCATGACGATGGTCTGTTGTGAACATCCAAATGTCCACCATATGCGCTGGTTGAGTATCAAAAACAGATGAGAAGGAGATATATCCCTTATGTTCCACTTTAATTTGTTTTAAATCCACTTGTCTGAAACAGATCACTTCTAATTAGGATTGCGGTTTATTTTTAACTTGCCACATTGTTGGTGCATTCTGTTTTACATGCTCATAAATTAGAAGTGCACTTGCCTATGTTTTGGTGTTCCGCTGCTACAGCAACACTCCTTCAGTCAAGCAACCGAGGTGCCGAGACAAGTCTCGCTGAAGTGCTTCTAGGTCTACACATAGCATTTAACAAAGCCTGATGAATATTCAGACTTCTTTCATCTGGCCAGGAAAAAAACCCTGGCAGCCATTTTTGAAAATATAGCACATAATTAAGACACCTTGAACAAGGCCACTAAAGTCCACTGTTTTCTGAAGCCCCCAAGCTTGTCATTAACTAAATTACTGCAGAGCTGAAACTTTGATTACTGCTACAGGGGTTGAATGTATGTTGATCTGTGGGTGTGAAAGGGACAAGTCACAACGAAAAAAAGTGTTTTGAGTAGTAAGTGCATCAAGAGGTTTGACATGTATAAAATATGGTAATGTTGTTTTGGGTCCATATATTGGTGTAACTCATCTTCACTATTTGTTATTTGTTTTGCTGGCTCCATATGTTTCGTTCCTACTGAGCTGTTGACAGTTTTGTTATTTCTTGAATTTCTATGTGTAATAAGTACAGATTTTGTGTTCAGAAAGGTTTGGTCTATATATATATATATATATATATATTTTTTTTTTAAATGTGTGTATGGATTTTTGTGTGACAGACTTTGTGTGAACAATTTGCAGGAACATCTTTTTAAGAGATTATGTTTAGATGTGGTAATTTAAAAGTGGAACATGCATTATGGTCAGCTGATAAATCAAACTTGGAAATTTGTGCAACTCCAGTTAATTTGCTTATCTTCATAGAGAGGCATTACAGAAGAATTAATAGTAATGCACAAAAACCAAAAGTACCATTTTGAGGCAGCCATCATTTGATTTTCACATTGGGAACGGTAAAGCCGAGTATTGGTTTGTGAGCACATAAACCGTTTTATTCCTGCTTTTATAATGCCACATTGAAAAACAACATCCAGGCTTTTAGGTAACATCTGTGCTTCTATCTGATCACCATTACTTTTGTTATCCAAGGGATCAAGTGTGACAGCACAGAGCACCTTTTGTGACATTTCGTAGCTGAGGCCAGTCACAATATTGCCACCACAATGACATTCAACGCAGGCCCCAATGTTACGATCGAACCTTTCCAAGAGAGATGGCACAGGCGCTGGTTGGCCCAAAGCTGCTGTCAGACTTGCCACGGCGGCATCTTTCTCTCTCTCAACCAGCCAATGGGGTGCGGCCGACAGGACGAGCTCCTCGGCGCCAGACAGCTAGACTCGACAGAATAAGGGAGCCTTCAGCCAGTGCTGACATATTCCGTGGCCCAATGCAACAGATGGAGATTTTTACAGGTGGCGTTTGGGGCAAAATTCGTTGCTTGAGGGGACAGCATCTGCTCCATCACAAATTGGGATGGTGTACCCTGCCTGCACACACACTTTCCTCATCATATTGTATCATCCCTCTATTGTAAAATAGACAGCTTTGAAGAATACACAGCACATTATTTTTTAATTTATTCTCATCTCTGTTGTAGTTCCTAACAACATCAGATATCTGCTGTTTTTAGGGTTATTCACAATCCCTCCACCCCCAAAGGGACACAGTGTTAAATCTAATTTCCGCAACAACATGAGGCTCGCAAACCACTCCCCAAGCCTCCATCACTCATGATGCACTCAATAACCTTGGACTCATATTTCTCTGCCGGTGATTTAACGACTTGCAAAATTACACTGCGGTTGGTTGAGTCTACGTTGATGTTGATATCTCAAACCTTTACCGTCCCGTGTCCCGTCAATCGGGCGTCGTTATTTATCGTGACTTACGCCATGACACACGAGGAACGCCCGACCTGCCATTCATCTTCCCGTTAAATATAAATGTGCCAGGCCAGGTCCGAAGCACGGGAGCAAGGTGAACTACGACACTTTGAACACTGCAGCCGATGAATTACAGCCGTCAGTGAGTTGCTGTGAAGTTGTGTCACTGGGCGCATTGCAAAGACTTGACAGGCTGTAAAAAAAATTATTTACACGTGCAAGGCCGTTAGTGTGGGTAGATTAGTGTGATGCTCCAACCTCCTGCTGGGAAAATTTATGTGTTTGTATATTACAGAATGAAACAAAATTACCGGCATGTAAATTACAAAGAAATGCTTAAGTAAGGGGGGAAAAAATCATCTAGTGTTATACTTTTTACTTACTTTACATCACAGTGCCCTAAATCTAATGTTCTCTGCATGAAATACAAAATCTATATTTGAACAGTCTCCATTTTTGCATTTTAAACACTCTATGGGAGGCTAAGCGCGCATATTCCAATATTGCTTGAATTATTAACAATTCACTTTGTCTCAGTGGATGAGAAAGGGCAAATGGTATATGAAATGTTAACTGAATATAAAATATCCAAAATATAAATAACTGATCAGCTGTTTATGTCTTGAATTAGATTTTTTTTTAATCGACCCTCATGTGGATCTGGAGCCAGGTACCTTTCTATACAGATACACACTAATTGATATTTTAGTTTTTGAGAAATATAACTAGTTACTTTGTGGGTACAGTTTAGACCGTTTTCCAGCTGCTTGTTTTGTTGTTCCATAAAAGTATCGTTATGAAACAAGAACACGGAACAAGAAAAAGATATTGAATAAAATATTGAATAGTTAATTGTTAAAAAGTGTTCATAATATGTATATATTATTTTTTATTATTAATTATTTATTTTTATTTTATTTATTTTTTCAGTTATTTATTTATAATATTTTTAATTATATCAGAGCACACGCAGCAGTTCAACATGTTCTTTACTCAAGTATTTTGCTATTTCTTCATTATTTACTCTTTGCTTCCATTTTGAATATGCCTTGTGCAAAAGCTACTTTATATTTAAATGTGAACTTCATTCAACATACATTTGAAAACCGCTTTAGTAGAAATTCAGATTTGGGTGGAAATCAGCAAATCTTTCTGTAGATTTGTCTTCATTTCACCAACAAAGTGTGTGACTGCGACTGAATCATCACACGCTATACACAATTGTGTTCCGAATTGAGGAGCTACAGTTGCAGCTGCGTCTTCCAGACATTAATTCCACAGGAAAGAACATATTTTCAATTCATAAAAATCCATGTTTATCATTGGGTTACACCCAAGTTTACCAGGAGCATTTTTCCCTAACGAAACCTCCCCAGTGAAGATTTATTCACGTACTAATCGTAATTCAGCCGGCGCCTGCTCCTGCATGGTAATTACTCCACGCTGCACACTTGTGCTAATTAATTCACTGGAAATGTGGCTGAGCAGCACGGAACATATGAACATGCAGAGCTCATCACATACCATAAACTGTTTACAGGAAGTGAATGAGCAGCACGATTCAACTGTATGTACAGTAAATTAAAGAACAACAAGATGGATCTTGGCTGTTTGTGTTAGTATTATCGCCAAAGCTTAAATTGAAAACAAATATTGAATACATTTACATAACGAAAATATACAAATCAATCTGGTTGGAGTGGTATGAAAACTAGCAAAGACACTGGCAATAAAATGTCCTGATTCCTTTGTAATGCACGATGACAACACCCACAATGAGATTAACGCTGATATGACGGCAAGACAATCACGGCAGACAAATGGCTGGTAATTCAATCACTGGTGCAGGACATGTCATGTCAGTCGCTCGATTGAGTGTGACGGGCCACAGGAGGTGCTGGCAGACTTACATTGACATAGGGCGCCCAAAGTGCTGATGCATCATTGTGCAAATTGGACCAAAATGGGCTTAAGGCGTGTAAGGTGAATACGATCCACTAATGCTGATGCGGGATGTGCCACAATGACATAAAAAAAAGTAATAAACATTTAGAATAAATGACGATACAGCTCAGCGAATTATTTTGGAGCAAACAATTTGCTTGCTTTGTTGTGCTAACATTATGAAATATATGTTGATTATCTTTTAAATATGTTCTAATTTAAATTACAATTTTAGCCCTTCCAAAATTATTTCCCAGTGTGTGAATAGAAATTAGGATGACGGAGATCCTGACTAACATTCTCATCGCCTCCCATTCGGTGCCAGATTCAGATGCTGTTCATTAAATAATTATAAGTCCGGCGGAATTGAACTTTGATTTAATTGATTCGGGCAAGCCCAGTGGAAAGAAAATTGATGGGCCACAATGTTTGGATCTGCTTCAAAACATTCAGTGTGATCAGTGTGTGTTGAGGATTTATTGAACACATTACAGCGGCAAGCAGTTGCGAGCGTCTCCCACCAGCGTGACTAATACCACCACAAAACAAAAACCTCTGTTTGTGTTTGCCCAATTACAGCTCAGACACAGTGATGAACAGGGTAAACACTGCTCATTCTCCATGATGTGGCAAGCACAAACGGCACCAATTCAAGCAAGTCATTCGACTGCCATCCGAGCACCATAAGCAAATAAAACGTGTTCTATCTGGTTCTTCCCAAGGCGTGGCTGAAGTTGAAAACAGAATGCTTGTCAGAAACTAAATTTTTCACTGCCATTGTTTTGTATGGGAAAGTGAGGTGGTGGCACCCGTGTCATGACACTTCAGCTGCAGTAGGTGTTGCCAGCTTCAGGGGTTGGACTGTCTTCCAATCCTAATGTACTTGAGTCCGTTCCAAAATCCAATACACAAAGCCACACAAATGTGAGTGTACACAAAGAAGAACTACAAGCAAAGGAAGCAAAAGCGAACGATATACGGCATAAAAAAAAAGAATGGAACACTGTCTGTGTAAATTGGTTGAGGCTGTCTCCTCTTTGCCAGATTAACTCCAGAGGGCAAGGACGCAGAAAAGGGTGGGAGAGTGTAGGTGGGGGTCTGGCTGCAGTCCTTTCATCAAAGGACTTTTTTCGCTCCTTTCTTTCTCTGCACGCCAACCACGGCGAGCACTCGATTTCATGATTGCACGATAGAAAGGAAAAAGCAACCTCTTGTTCTGTCTGGATCGCACTGTAGTTATATTTTACTTCACATTTCCACCACTGATGATAGAAATTTGAAAACACCCACAGCCGAAATGTGGAATAGCAATGAATGATATGCATGATCCCCTTGTGCCATTATTATAATACGAGTCCCGCTGTCCTGCATTTGGATGCGCTGCTTCCAGGGCCTCGGGCGAGGCTGTTTTAATCTTTTGTGCCTGGCCCGAGGCCATGAGACCAACCCTCCGACCGGGAGAAATATTGTAGGTCTTCTGACACTCTCTCGCTTGTCATTGTGAGGATGTCACATCCCTCCCGGCTTACTTCTGTCTACCTCTCTCCCCTGAGTGGGTATAATTACATTAAGGAGTCAATTCAAGCTCCTCCAGTAGCAGACCTCCAACCCGGTGCATGTCTTGGTATTAGAGCGTGCATAATCCTGGCCTCAAGGCAAGAAAAAAAAAAAATCAAGACCTATGTTATTGAAAATAAACCTGTTGACTCCGAAACTTGACTTTTGCCTGCTTTTTCCAAATGTTGAATATAATCATACAAACTTGAAGGTAGACCTCCGAGTCATTCGGATTTTTTTTCCTCTATGGAGAACAAAAGAGGTTATTGAGAGTATTGAAGCACGTACGAGATTTGTGAAATATTATTTTCACCTCATTAGGAAGGAATCATCAGTTTAGCGCATATAGAAGCATATTCACATCGGCATTATTAGAACAAGATTTCTCTCGCAGGATTGCTGAAAGGCATCTTCTCTCCTTTCAGATAAGCTCATATGTATCAATTCCCCCGTCTTTGAGGGCTTGAAAGTATGAATTTTGCAGAGCTCTTCTCAAGACAAAAGTGGCACGTTTGTGTTGGAAGCGCAGGCACTGTTGCCCTCCAGATTTCGCTGCAGACCCCCTGCAAAGAAGCTCATCTGAAGCGACTCTGAAGAAGAGAGGAGACGCCTGCCCACTCGCCTGCCCGCCCGCCCGCCTTATCGAGGCAGGCTTGGCTCCTCCATATTCATGCGACGATTTCAGGGAGCTATGCTTGAAAAAGAAAAAACTCACGGCATCTCTTTTTGGGTATATAAGAGCATGTCTGATTTTTGCAAGGAAACATAGTCAGGAAAATACGACAAAAAAATCCTCTCCTGTGACTTTATGATTGAAATTGTACATCCATCAATTTTCTATGGCATTTTTCCTCATTAGAGATGAGGGTGAGCTGGAGCCAGTCCTTACTGTGTTCAGCAATAAATCTTTTCTTTTTTTTTTTTTTTATGATTTGTTGTCAGGCAACAGTGAGCCAAGTGTTGAGCATGTTTGCCTCACATTCTCCCCTGTGCTTGCGTAGCTTTTCTCCAGGAACTACGACTTCCTCCCATTTCCCAAAACAGGAATTTTGGTTTCATTAAAGACGGGTGTGAATGTTAATTGAATATTTTTTTTCTATACGTATGTGCCCGATGACTGGTGATCAGTCCAAAAGTAGGTCAACCCTAATAAAGACAAGCACTATAGAAAATGGATGAATGGATGACCAAAAAAAAAATCATCGAAAAAAATTCAGAAAGTTTTTCAGCCTGCTGGGTCACGATAGATTAAAGATCTAACCTAGAATTGGTATTAAACATGTTACACGAATGCAGGCACATTTAAAATCCGATGAGAGATGAAAAAAATAATTAGCACGATGTTAGAACCGAACCGACCTGGCCTTGTGTGCTTTTGTTTAATTGGATTGGCATTTTTAGTGTGCAGCCAGCTGATGCTGCATGGCGACTTGACCGCGGCCCAGCTCATTTCCCTTCAGCGGTGATCTCGGTTAAATAGAGGACTTTTACGACGCAAAGCTATCATGTTCAATATGCGGTTTGAGAATGCACATGATGTTCACGTGTATCATAAAAGCTGAGTCGTAAAGATTCCCGTTCAACAACGTTGCAGATGGTTAGATGGTCTTTTGGAGGAAACAATTCACGTGTGTGTTCCAGTGCTACGTAACAACACAACAATAAAAATTAAAAAAAAAAGTCTTTGGGAAAAAAAAAAAATCCCTTGTTGATCTCGTGGTTCTGCATCAAAAAGATATTGGGTGCGCACACAATAGTCACATGGCTTTGAGTTATGATCGACTCTATTAAAAGAGCAGACTAAGCAACAAATAAAAAATGTACAATGTATCTGTCAAGAAATGTTTGTCTTCTTGACTTGTGCCAGTTGTTATCGTGTTACTTTCTTTATCAGAACATTTGGAGGTTTTATGGTGATGTGATTTATACTGGCTTGTGGCACGTTAATGATGCCAGGGAGCCTTGCCTGTAATCCATATTCATGAACAACTGTGTTTGTGGAGCCGTGGCGATGGAGGGAAGAGGAGGGTGGGCAACATGTCCGCCAAAAGTCTCCCGAGTGCAAAGACTGGATAGTGACGGCCTTGGGTTCGCATGCCTCCGGGCATGAACACACCTGTTCATCCACACTGGTCACATTTCCCAAGAGGAGACCAAATAAACAGTTGGACTTTTTTTTTTTTTAGAATGTTAGTGGCAAATAAATGTAAACCTTGTTATCACGTGCAGCAGTTGCAAGTAGCAGGCATGCCCAAGATAATTTCGTAGCCTTGTTTTCATCAAAAACATTAATTTCTGATTAATTGGCCAAAAAACATGTTGACTCCATGAAAGGTCAACATAAAATTCAACACCTTCCATTTTGCAAGCAGTCATTCATTGTAGTCTATTGAGAAGAGAGCTGCGTTTCACGTCCTATTAGCAATCATGACCTAATCAATGAGCTGTGCCTTAAAAAAGCTGACAGCTAATTACGAGGGCAGCCCACCGTGCGCCATTCAGCTGGCCGCTCGGAATCAAAGGAGCACCGAGAAATATCTGCCGCGGTTTGTTCGTAGGATGCTGAATGCAAAGCACGTGTGGATTGCACGGACGCTGTCAGGCAAGGCCAAATTTGTTCCCGAGCCAATCAATGAATGAGCTTCACTGGCGTTGCCATGGCACAACATACACTTAAACACAATGGACATCACCTTGGGGAAATCGACACGAGGAATAATCTCACCTCTGCTATTTTGAACAATGTCTTGGTGCTACTTTTGAAAAAGAGGCAGAGTGCCGGCAAGGACGTTTGCGCTTCATTCTCTCCTCAGAGGTGTCGCCATTCAATTCAATTTGTCAAATCATGAGGGCAAAGGCAAATTACTTTCCTGTATAGTGATGGAAAGAGAATAAAATCAAAAGCCCCACTTCATTTTAAAATGTTTTTTTTTTGTTTTTTTTAAATCTAGTCACGAAAAGTGCACTTGATTATATTTTGCTGAGATATGAATACCTTTGGGAATCTTCCATTTTTTCCATATGGGGCTTTGTAGAGCAATATAGCATGGAAGGAAATAATTAATAGCGGCTTCCTGTTGTACAAGTATCATTCAGGGATATTTATGCTTGTTCTTTATTGCTTTCTAAATTGCCTACTGCGATGCAGAAAAAATAACAAATGATTATGAAAGTGGTAATGAAATCAACCATTGTGTAATCAACATCAACTTTTAACTGACTGAATTGAAAATGAGGCTTGCTCCTGGAAAATAAACTGTATTGAATAGCTGTATAAAAAGACAAATGGTTCTATTTTGCCCGATTTAATGAGGCACAAAACAGACACGAGTAAGAATGATGTAGGCTTTTGCTAATTAAAGAGGGAAAAAATGTATTCTCATCATTTTTTGTCTTAATAATAGAGAGATTGTACCCGTCTTCCAACCCAGTGGAAAAGTCAAATAGCAGGATTTCCCGCCAGATGAGCCAGCATCAACGTTGCCACGGCTCAGAGCTGCCAGCCCACGTTTGATTAGGCAGTTATCAGAATGTGATTGGCACTCAACGCGGCTGGCGAGGCGACGTAGGGACCTAAACATTGTGTAATTAACCCCTACGCTTGTAGGTATTCCACTTCGGGCGTCGCTAACACTGACAGCCTCCTGTCAGCCGCCTGGAGATGGCGGCTGGGATACAAAGGCTGGATTTGCTCTGTCAGCACTGCAGTGTGCATGAAATGGGCTGATGAGACGATGCGCTGCCGTCTTACTGTGCACTAACAATGAAGAGGAGCCTTGGGTGCTGCGGGGAATGACTAAAATCATGAATGTAATGAATGCAGTAATGGAAAAGCGGGAGCTAGTAATAGGAAATGGATTGAAAAATGAGACACACACTGAATTCATCTTTTTTGTGTGTTGATTCAAGAATACCATTACCAAATGAATCATCAATCTCTCTTGACTGCAACTTCCTGTTGTCCTTCAGCTGCAGTCTATATATTGGGGCCCCTTTGAGAAGCACCCCAACCACCAACAGATGGCTGTTACCACTGTGAGCCAGCAAAGAACCTGCCTGGTGGCCAGTGAAAATATTCAGCGGGGGCTGATGAAGAAACCTCTTCAGACAAACTCATTAAAAAGGTCTTCTCCCTGACGCATGACCACCTGTTGGAATTGCTTCCCTGTTCACTTTCACTACTCAATTAACAGTTATATCTCGGCAAGTCTTTTTTTTTTTTTTTTTTTCCACCCGGCTGCGTCTATGGGAATAATGAATTTTTACGAAAAGTCATCTCCTGAGTGCAATTTGCTGATCTTTAAAAAAAGAGCAAAAGTCAAATCTCATTAACCCGACTGCGGCGTACTCTAACCTTCCCAACAACAAGCATAATTGAGGACTTTGCTCAATTATGTGGAACCTTTGAAAACAAAATTAATATTCATATCTGTGTCTATCATTATTCTGAAAGCAAACCAAATGGCCTTTCTTGCATATGCAACGATGTCCATCTGTCCTTCACAATGTCTGAACAGCAAGGTCGGGCTAATTATTCTTTGACAAGGTGAGTGAAGTGCGGGCTGACCACCATCATAAACAACCTGTAGCCAACATCACAAAGGTTACAAGTGCTCAGCGGCGATTAAAGATTAGATGTTCGTCAAAATGGCGTCTGGATGAGCTCATACACAGAACATATACACTTGAGACATTTATGTTAAATCCTCAGTGATCATTTCTCTCTAAAAAAGGCCATTTCATTTATTTTATGGATCGCTTTGGTCTGATTGATGGTCTGCATTACGCAAGCCCGGTGGCGGGTTGTTTGGACTCGCATGGCCCACCCAGCCCGAACGTACACAACATAGTGTTCTCGGGCTTCAGGAGTTCTCAAGGTTTTCCATGTGGGCGAGGGACTCGACTCAGATGCAATCTGTTTTGGGGTTGGAGGCGTCAATAGTTACGACCTCCCTGAAGCACGACCGCATCTCACATCTCTCGCCCGGCCGCTGATAATTTAGGAACTTTACTCCACGCCAGCTTGCTTTAATTACTGAGCATAAGTGGCAGCGTTTGGTCAGGTTTATGGGTTTTTTCAAAGAGCAAGCTAGCTTCAGACAGACCAATATGGGGGACTGCAAAGCCGTAAATCCCAAGCTGAGCAAGCAGCACCGCTAACAATGCCTCGGGCTGATGTAGGGCAGAGGAGCCAGACTGGGATTTTTCATAAGGACTATTTTTTCCTTTCATGTACCTGAAACAACAATGAATACAAGGTCTGACTGGAGGATGTGTAAGGAGTATTAGGGCCAATGACAATTTGTTAAAAATTACTTTCATGAATGAAATAACCCAATTTAAGGTGAGATTTCACTATCACAGTTACATTAAATTCTTTGCACTGCTGTCCATAAATCTTCCTGACATACTTTTTCATTGTCTGTCAAGCTTTTTACATTTTCAACAATCCTCATTCAAATGCAGGTACACATCTCTATTTCACTCTGTCACAGAATGTCATAAAACAGCAAGTATGTGTTTTCTTTTAGATTCGACCTAGCATGCAGAAATGGAACATACAAAAGTCCCCTTGAATACATTGAACCCAGTTTGGAAAAGAGACATTTGCCAGTAATGAGATGATAGTGAAAACAGACGTAAGACATAAAAAGTGGCAAATAAATGGAATAGAAAATTGGATGAGATTGCTATTGACTAAAAGTGAGTTGTGAGCAGATAGCCCCAACACAGGCTCAGTGTTGGGTCAGGAGGGGAAACTCCTGCTGTTGAAAGAACTCATTTCTGTTCTTAACCAACAGGCAGCTTCCTGCAAATGATTGGAGCCCTGAGGAGAAGTGGGCTGCGTTTCATCGGTTTAAACTTAGACTAGACAGTCTGCCACAATTCCTTGCAATCATTTGCACTCAGACAACAACTTCCGAAGAACAACATGATATGATCATATCTAACATGTTTATCCAAGTGTCTGTTGTGCCCCTTAAATGCTGAAAAAGGCTTTTAAAAGGAATAAAATTCACTTACTGTTTTCCGCACCATAAGGAGGTTTGGGTTAAAAGGCGCAGACTCAATTGCGGGGGCTTTTCACACAGGGCGCACTGCATCATTGGGCACATGCAAAAATAATAATAATAAATAAATGTCACGGAAGCAATGCAGTGAGTTCAGTGGTATGAGTTCAGTTGTACTTTATTCTACTACTAAATCATGTACTTTAGAGTACTCACATTATTATTGGTGGATATTTATACGCAAATCTACCAAAGTCATCTTCTGTATCAGAAGGAAACAGTTGGTTGAGTTTGCAATTAAACAAGCCAAGTTCCCTCTTGTCATTGTCACGTCGTTGTCACGTTCTCCTCGGCAATGATCCCGGCTTTCCAGGATGCTTGAATTGTGCCTCGTAAGCATTTGTCGATGCCATTTAAGAGGGTCCTCGTGCTTTTTGCTTTGCACAAACGATTAGTATTAATTTATCAATGGTGACGGAGGGGCGTACTCTAAATTACTCCAGTCTTCCAATTGGTTTAGATAAAACGCATTGTGCTCTGATTGGTTCATTCGGTCTACATATACGCCTTTGGTTTTTGAGAAAATTAAAGGCTTTTAAGTGCACTTTATGGTGCAGAAATACGGTGATATTAGTTAGAATTATGTGCAAGCACATTGGATGACTGCCAGCATGGTTTGGATCATAACACCATTTATTGTAACAATGATTGATCATGTGATCCGGCATAATCAGGTCAAACGGCGAATAAAAAAAACGACAAAAATCTGAATCATCCGTAAGAAGTATTTTATTCACAGATACTGTAAAAGTAAAACACAAGCTGCCATATCACACATTTTTACACAGGGTTTGAAAATCCTATACAAAAACAAAGATATTCGAAAATATGGGTTTCGATATGAAATATGACCTTACATAAAATAATTTCTTGGAAAAAGGTCTTGGTTTGGTATTACAGGTTTTTCATTCACAAGCCTAAACCCACATTAGTGAAAAGTGAAGTTACTGTAAAAAATTTGAATGGTAAAAATGGAGTAGAAATCATTATTTAAAAAAATGATTAAAAAATATCATGCAGCATCTTCAGAGAGGGCCTGAGAGAGAACATCGTTGTCAAAGAAAGTAAACAAAGTCCTATTATTACAGATATAATAAAAAAAATGCAACAAAATACCCCAAAAAGTTGCTTGTTCACAATCATTTCCAGTGATTATCTCCGATGACATACAGATTGCTAACTAATATCAACGTGATTTGTATTAAGATGCATAATATCACTGGAAACCATAAAAAAATGGTGGAGCCGTTTTATGTCATTTTTTAAAACTTGCCAGAATAAAACAAATAAATAAAATAATCCAGAACAAAGGGTCCAAAGTGCTGTTGCACTTAAAGTCAGTACTGTCAGTAAAAAGTGGAATGCATAGAGCTGAGGCTCAGCTGTAACAGATTCAAAACAATAAAACTAAAACACAGACTTACTTGTGCTTTCTCCTCTGTGCCACTTTTTTTTTTTTTTTACATTGTAAAGATCCCCATTTGCTGTCAGTGTAACGATTCATCATCCTTTTCTTATTGTAGGCTTGTATAGAAAACCATTCCATGGGCATGTGTGGAGGCACCAACAAGCACCTAACGCTAACTGTCCATCACAGTGGCTCTCTGATTGATATGTTTTGGCTTACGACCTCATTTCGGACACCCATAGATGAACTGTACATAACTGCTGCTCGACCTTTGCGCATCCACTGAGACTCATTGCGATCAAGGCAACTGGAGGGACAAAAAAAAAAACATTCACTCAACCTTGCGGAGGTTGATGGGAGATGAGGGCAAATGCATCGTTCATCAGAAAACACAGTCCAATTTGAAGATCTAGAAAACTACAAAAGTGAACATAAGGCGCAAGAGGTTGAATGGATATGCCGAAAATGCTGACTGAGGTTTCAAACAAGACAAAAGGCAAAATCTGGGAGCGCAATAACATTAGCTTATTGCTTTTTTTTCTTTTTTTCCCCCCCTTTTTATTTCTACCCTTCTGATGAGATTTTTTTACACACCACATAATCATAAATACACTTTACAATGCAATATAAAATATTTGTTCTTAAAAGCAATATGTTCAGGGTTTGCTTAGGTATGCCAGCGGCACCAAATGAAAAACAATGACATGAAACAATTTTTAAAAAAGGCACTTCCAGGTGTTCAATGACTCCTCTAATGGCCACTGCTATGCATTTGTGCTCACGTTTCGTTTCACTGCCTTCAAACATGTCCCCGGACAATGAGGCACTCTCGCAAAGTGGTTGCGATTTCCTGTTTTCATGCAAAGATGCCTTCTTGTCATGTACGCCTTCTTCAATGCAGTGGCTACTACATTTCACCATCATTTCACTTCCTCACTACTCCTTTCACCTAATCGACTTCCGTTTGGCTTCACACTTCAACTTCCCGTGGTTCCTCGTGAGCGGCGGCTGGCTGTGTGCTGATATCAAAGCAGGTCACCATCATAACGCGCGACTTGCACAAGTTGACGCAAAATTCCAGCTCGTCTGTGACTTGCTCCAAGATGTCCAGGTACTCCGGAGACTCTTTATCCAAATTCGGGTCCACTTCAACTGTTAACACAAGAACAATATTGGTCATTCAGATGATGGTATAACAATAAAAGACACAAAATAAATCAAATAAATACTGACACTCTCCGGTCCACTTGCTGGGATCCATCATGAGCCGAGCCTTGGTGTCCTCTAGCTCCTCCATCAAAACCTCATGCTTGGATTTCAATTCTCTTACTTGCTGTTGCCTTCTCTCCAACATCTTCAACTTATTATTAAAATACAACAGGCCCTGGGGGATCATGAGAACGGTTAAAACACCCGTATTGACATAAAAGCTAAATTTGAAGTGGATATTTGTGGACAGCCAAAGGTTTCCTCACCTTGTCAACATCATGAAATGGTTGCTGAAAATGATAAGAAAAATAAGTTACAATGTGGAATGTGATTAATCTGAATATATTTTACTAAAGTGTGCTCATCATTTTTTTTATTATCAAAATGTGTCCTCCAATTAAAAGCAAATCAAACGTAAGAAGTTAACACATCTCTGCATGGCTGTGTTAAAGCTATGCGAGCAGTCAATGAGCCACAGAAGAGGAGCTATAAAAGGCAATCAACGATGAGCACTGAGCAGATTGAGCCTCGTCTTCATTGCAAATTCTTTCGCCATTCCTCACAATTTCATTATCCTCACTCTTGCCCTCAAGAACAGTCCATATATCATTTAATGCCTGTCGGTAATTGCCTCCAGAACTGTTAACATTCCCAAGGAGTCAAAATTCTCAGCTCGTAGGTTCTCGACGCTGACATTTCCAATGGGGGATTTGCCACTCAGCTGACTGAAGGTCAGATGTCTGAGTCCTGTTATTCTTGTCATGGTCTTTAAATAAAACTGGGAAGAAGTGAGCTAAGACATTCCCACAACTTGTTGTAGATGCAAAGTACTGCTAAGGCTTAGCAAGTGAGAGCCAGACGTTACATGATCCATGACAAGGTCAGCAAGATGTCGGGAAAGTTCCGTCACGTACCTCTGAAACTTGTTCCTGACGTCCTCTCTGAAGGCGTTCCACATCGTCAATCTCATAGACCTTGATTTCAAAAGGTTCTTTCAACGTTGGGGGCAAGTCTACCCACTGGCCTGCTGTGCTTACTTTCTTCCCCAGGGAAGAGGTATCTGGCAGCGGCGCTGGAATTAGCCGTCTTCTCTGGAAACCTGCAAAACGTGCGTTTAGTATTTGCTGGAGTCTGGGGGTGAATATGTATGAGTCGCAAATGATACAAAGCTGGGCTAGTGCTGCTGGATGCATATTTATAAGGTTTTCATGAGTTACTATGCTGCAGGTTCACAAACAGGAAAATATCTGAGAGGGTTTTGCTTAAGTCCTGTTTAGGTCCTGAATTCCAATTTTTATATGTAATGGTCTGAAAGAAATAGAGCTAGGTCCTCTGCACTCATGTTCAATTCATCTAATTTAATCATAACACAGTTTGAGACATCTTCTTGTGATACATTCATCACCGATTTCCCGTACAGGCATGAATAATTCATGGGGTTATAGCAAAGGGAAAGAAAATACGATGAAATACCAATTTGCAACTGACTAAGAAAGGATAATGGGAAAAAAAGGATAAAGAGCCTTTCTTGATAATGGAGCAAGACTGCCAGGCCGCATTGCTAAATTAATATGTTGCAAGTTGACTTTTCTCAACATGAGTAAAACTGTCATTCATTCAATGTGTTTCTCACCAGTTGCTCTCTTTTTGGGATATTTGGAGCTTCTGGTTCTGCCCGAAGATGACATCCCACTCTCGCTCATTGAGTCATGGGCAGAGGAAGCGCTCCCCGTAGCTTCGCTGTCACGGATCATACTCTCGTATCCGCTGCTGCCACCGCTATGATAGAAGAGAGCTGTGCGCCCCATTGCGGGAGGCAACTCGCCACTCAGCACACTACTGTTGTCACTGCCGTGACCACTGCTGTAGCGCTGAGGCCGTCTGGGTGCTGTGATTTTGCTGTACGGAGAAGGTAGCATAGCTGTTGGGGATTTGTCATCCCCCACGTTCACGCCACTGTCGTTACCGCTGTCTGAATCTCCAGAAACTCTCACGTGTTTGCCCGATATGCCACCTGTTGCCAGTTCGCTCACACGGCTATTGGCAGCTCGTACGGCCTGCTTTGTCCCCATGATAGTCCCTCTCCCGGGTTTGCTGCTGACAGCAGCGGTGGTCCGAGGAGCTGATGTTCTGCCTGATGGCGGAAGGTTGGCATTGGTAGTTCTAGTCACAGCAGTGGCCAAAGATTTGGTGGAGGAACTTAAGCCTTTGGAACTGTTGGCGGACAATGAGCGTGCCTTACTGTTATTAAGTGATCCTAATGTTCGAGGGTTTCCTGATGCTTTGACCTGGCCCGTTTTGCTTATGGTTCCTGGAGATGACGGGCAGGTAGCGATAGGAGAACTTGATGAATTAGGAATGCCAAATCTTGGGATGGATTTACCAACTTTGCCACTACTGCTGCTGCTCCCGAGACTTGCTCCACTATTTTCTCGACTGAGCCCGGCTCGGGGGCTGGACAGAGACAAACTGTCACACCTTTCTAAGGATATCTGACTCCCATAGTGGTGCCCGGCTTCACCTCTCGTTCCTCTTGCCTTCAGACTAGAAGTAACTTTGACATGGTCAGATCTTAGGCTGGAGGTTTTGAAATGAATGGAGTCCACTCTGTGACGAACCTCAAGCTCATCCTCTGACACGCCTGCCCTTGCCCCAATGCTCCTTCCTGCCTCCCCATATGCTGACTTCAAGGCACTTTGGGGTAGAAGAATCTTGGTCTTTTGGTCCAGGCTGGACTTTCTTACCGGTGGTGGAGGAGGTGATATGCAACCAGGTCTGGGTAGATAACTTGACTTCTGTGAGCTAGCCTTGTTGTTTTTCCCGAGAGAGGAGAATTTAAGGCTTGTTGCTGCTGCAGCATCTTGGGTTCCCTTGTAGTCCGTTGAGGAATGGATAACGGGCACCGTTCCTAGAGTGGTGGCACCTCTTCTTAGCTGAGGCATTCTGCTGGGGGGATCGGATTTCTTACTGGCAGACTTCTCGCACCCATCAACCACCCTTTGGGATGAGGTAGACCCATGTACCTTGGATGGTCGAGATGTACTGTTACAGTTGTTGGATACTTTGCTTGTGGAGATACCACTGGGAGGGGTTCTGACAAACCTGCTGGCGGAGACAATGGGTTGCGCTTGTGAGAGGTTGTCTGTGCGCTGCCAAGGATTTTCCTGCCTGGCATCTAGCCTCAGTGGATCTCTGCTGTGGCTGCTACTGCTACTACTGGGGATGGATGAGGTAGGTTTGACCTTCCTTGGAAGACTGGAGTGAACCATAGAGGAGCCCTGTGTGGAGCTAAGTGAGTGAGCTTTTGTTATTTTAGAAGGTAATCTGTGGGGTGCTTTGGTTGGATCTGGAGATGGGGGGCACTTGGTCAAGGACAGCTTGCTTGAGGCGACACTGTCACTGTCTTGTTCGGAAAAACTAAACCCACTGTCATTCATGGAATTCTTGGCTTCTCTAGTTGATGGTCCAGGATGGAACATGTCAAGGGATTCAAAATGAAAAGTGGCTTCTGGTCCAATACTCTTGTCTGGAGGAAGAAAGACATCACAAGATTGTGCCCCTTCACTCTCCAGGGTGCAGACACTCACTTCACTAAGCCAAGAGCTGACAGATGAACCCCTACTATGTACACACTCCATTACGCCTTCCTGCAGCGGTGTGCCCATTTCAACGTTTAACTCCGCTCCACCAACAGATGATGTGTAGGCATCAAATTCATCGTTGATGCTGCTAATAATGCTAACAGGTCTGGAGCCAGACGCAAGAGCTTGCAGAGAACAATCACTGTTAAAGCTGATGATGCTGGATGGCCGCCCCTTATCTCCAATACCGGCAATAGACAGTTCTTCTACCACAGTGAATACCAGCTCATCTTCTCCATTCAGCTCCACAGGCTGCTGCAAGGTGACGGTAGCTCTGAGGATGTCTCGATCAAAGCATCTTTCCTGCAAGGCGGAGTTGACTTGGCAAACCTCCATCGGAGCGCGGTGACTTGGAGAAGCACAAGGGTCCCTCCGTTTGACAGCTTGGTGGCTCATTCCGACCGGGGGCATTCTGGTAGTGGATCGTTTTGTCTTTTCTGAATTCTCCTTGTGAGATGCTTTCTTGTTGAAGTAGATCTTCTCCCTTACAACTGGTTCAGGATGAACCGTTGCAGCGATCGGCAATTTATCAGTATCAACACTGTTTTCTGAAATCAAGTTCCTCTCACCATCAGCGCTGGTTCTGGATACATTGGGAACACATTCCGGTTGTTTGCTTTCTGAAGGTATGCTTTGCCTTTCAGAAATGTCCACTTTAGTTTTAGTGCCAGGACTGCAAAATGGCTGTACAGCAACAGATTTAGGAGATTGTTTGGGTGACGTGCCATCTTGGTTGCAAGTATGACTTGCAACAGTCTTTGGTGAAACAGAGCTTTCGCTCTCCTTGGATTTGTCTGTCTTGGGGCTCGCTTGGTTTCGCTTGCCCTCACCAACAAATGCTGTAGGTTCTTCACTACCGTCTATACAATCCAGCCTCTCTTGAAGCTCAGCAAACGTGTTGCATTTAAAGAATTGGTCTCTGTCTAAGGGACCTTCCTTGGCTGTCCTCTTCTTGTTCAGGGAAGGGATGATGGGAACAAAAGCAGGTGGGCCTTCATTGTCACTCAGTTCTCTGTCTGAGATCGCAGCTCCACCCGGGCCCACGTAAATGACAGTATCGCACGAGTGCTCACTACTGGAGGAGTAGTCTGGGTCACTGAGCAGAGAGGGTAGATCTGGGTCTAGAGCCACCGTCCGAGGATGGAAAGGCCTAAGGTGAGGTGGTCGACGGATCCTCCCTTCCTCACAGGAACTTTCCCCTCCAGATGAACTGGATGCATACTGGAAAGAAAATGGAAGTGCATTAAACAGACTTTTGAAGGCTCTACGGAAACTTCGTCAAAGGATAGCGGTAATATTAAGTCAGCAATATGATCTATAAAACCACTTTATTTATACGTACTGCATATTAATTGCCACAATTCAATCTTAAAGCAAGATTGAGATAAAATTAATTCCTGGGATATTAGCCGTCAATTTTTATACCAAGGTTAAAAGTGCACATCAATAGTCACGCAGAAATTAATGTCAATAAAATAAATTGCCATGTCTGGACTACATTGTAATCACGCTTGGAACCGTAACGGAATAAATGTATGCTGTCATTGCGCCTAATTATCTGGAGCATATATTTCCCTAATACAAAAAAATGCATTACACAATGCCTTAGGGAGTGGTATTGATTACACGATAATATGTTGAGGAGCTGAGAAATACTACTTACTGCACTGATAATCTTTCATTTGCAGAGGTAATTACACATTAATTTGCTTTATCACTTCAGAATTACAGGTTGAAGACCTGTTTAAAGGATCAAGTCGTGGCACGGAACATGGTAGATATAATTTCAATAGCATTATGCTGTACGTCAGCAACACTCATATAATATTTGATAATTAATCTGAACTGCTTAGTTATCTGACGTTAGTGATTTTTTAAATGTAATGTAAATGGTTTCAAAACGCTTAAAAAAATGCACCATGGTAATAAAATGATCTTGGTACCTTTGATTTCTTTTTCCTCATGCGATGAATCCGGGATGCCAACTGGATTGTGGTGAGTGAGTCGGCGTAGTTAACAGGGGAATCAGAAATGTGGGCAATCATGGTGGTTCGGCAGTTGATGTTACCAAGGGACTCTCTCAGCAACATGGTCAATTTGCTGTCCCTAATGGGGATCATTATTATCAGTAAATCCTGTCATCCATACTGTCATTGATTCCAATAAAAATGAAGTGATCTTATTTTAAAACTCAGTCCAAGAGGACAAATCATTTGAGGTTGCTGCAGCAGCAGTGAAGACAAACTAAACTCAACACGCAGGAACTTGCTCGATACAATGACAGATGGACTATACGGGGAGTAATAGGCGAGCCTTACCTGTAAGGTACGTGCTTTGCTCCATTCGCCAAAGCCATGATGACGGTTCCCAATGCATTCAGAGAAAGACACGCACCTCCTCCTCCGTCTCGACTTTTACTCAAGACTTTTTCACAGCTCCCCAGGTCAATGAGGTGTAGCCGGCTCCGCCCACCTGACACTAAAAGGAAAATGGCAGAGGGAGAAAAGGGTGAGTAAAAGTGCCTCACTCAATCTTAATTGATATATAAAGTTACACAGGCCAGACGAGAGCGTTTGACTAAACTTGTGAAGTGATTCATGCTTATTCCAGATGTGCAAATTATATATATAAAAAAAGTGTAACACATTACAAACAATGCAACCAAGGAGACAATATTGTAAGTTTGACAAATTGTAAAGGGAAGGTTTCCATATTTAAGGTAGGTTTTTTATTTTTTCAATCAGGCATAACATTAGTTGCCTTGGGGCTTTTTTTAACATAAATGTATATATATATATATCCATGTTATGATCATTTTTTACATTTTTATTGATGTTTACACTTAAAATAATTGGAACCTCTGTTCCAGTGAATTGTAGTGTAGCCCCATTAAAAATTCCACTAACTTCCTCCCTTGCTGCTCTTCTCCATACGATACTGGTAGATGTGTAGCGTGAACAGCATATGCGAGTTGCGTCGCTCCTCCTCATCCGCATCGGGCCGGCTGGTGCTGCGGGCCGACATGGCAGCATCCAGAAAGAAGGCTGCCTTCTCAGCTGTCGGGGCATGAAGCTCGCTCTGATTCTGAAGCTGTAAAGGGGTTTGGTGGGGGGTGAGGGTTTTGTAGAAAAGGCAATGGTGAGCAAAAGAATCCACATGGTGCTTGAGAATAAGACCAGATCTGGAAAAGGAAGGCTTAATTGGACCCCAGCACACATTTCTGCCCATTAGATTTGATCTCAGAGGCAATTAAAATGGCAGATATGTGCACAGAGAGAGGAAGATTAGCAGATGTAATATCGTAGGAAGCAAGCCTTCGCCATGGATGGGATGCTGATGAAGTTGGACAAGACAGAAAAAGAGAGGAAATATGAAAGCAACCTTCATGTGGCTGCTAAGCAGAAGAAGAGCCTTCTTTGAAGTGAGGGCAGATCCACATTCACCAAACATCTGACAGCAACACCTGTGAGTGGCTTTTCAAACCAACACCATCCCCCAATAATACCTCCATTGTGCTTAGAAGTGCTCACACACACACATAATAGACGCTGATGGATGCTGACAAGAGAGTCAATGCAACGGCAAGGTGAAAGCCATCAATAAGGCAAAGAGAGTACAACTGGCAGCAATAGCTTGGAGTTAGATAATTAGATACGCCATTTTTTTAACATCGTTAGCATTTCCCGACAGAGATGCTGTAAAAGGGGGGAAAGAAAATGTTCAATGGTTCTTACTTGGGTGCCGCAAATGGGATCCTCTCTGAGATGGATGCCTGGCGACTGGCCCTCCTGCTGGCTACCCGTCGATACGTCAGACAGCAGGTCCTTAAGTTCCTCGTCTTGGCCAAAGATTTCCACCGCAGACACCCGGACAGAGAAGCGCGCGCCCGTCTTCTCCTTGCGTTCATTGATGAGCTTGAAGAGCCAGGAGATGGCGCAGGGCACAACACCTAAGGTCTGAGTGGAGCCGTCTTTTCCAATCATCGTGTACGTCTTGCCTGAGGGAAAATTTGATAAATTGGAATCTTTGATTGACATATTAAGGGGAGAAAACAAAACATTTCAAAATCATTCAGCCTTACCAAGCTTAACCTGTCCGAAGCAGAAGATGCATCCATCGGCGCCATTCGCCACTGACTGGATGACCTCTGCCACCGTACCTGAGCACACCTCCGCCTGTGGAAAACCATCGGGCACTCAAATCATTTCACAGCCACAGTACATTTTTAAATAAACATTTACTTGGCATCGCCAAATCTTGCTCAATATTTTTCATTGCTCTGTCGTGTATGCATGTGTTAATGCCTTCCTTATTTTTTCAATTTGTTTTAGTATAGCCCCTCTGGGGTAGCGATTGGGTAGCAGAATCCCTCCCGCCCCTCGCCCCTCCCATACATCATACAGCAAACAAGCCTTCTAACAGCACAGCAGCTTGCTGATACAGTTAGCCACCAGCAGTGCAGTCCCAGCGGCACAATCTAAGCACGTTGGCCTCAGCTCTGCAGTAAAAAACCTTTTAGGGTTAAACTATCAGCAGCTTACTTAGGCAAACACTTATTCCAAGTAGCGTGAATTATGAAGGAGATGATGACTTGCATTTATTAAACGTTCCCGGAAACACAGCAAATTTTAAGAGCGTAAAATTGCTCCAGGTTTTTGTAAACATGTACCCGACCTTTTGTCTTTCGTGTCAGTGGATCTGCTTCCCGAGGGCTGAGATTAGATTCTAGCAGTGAGGTTAGATATAACTGGAGTGGATTCAAATAATTCCCCAGAGGGCTTAAAAGGCCCAGCTGTTAGGCCCACCCTGCTAAGGGTGCCCCCTGACCCAAGAGCGGCACTTTTTTTAAGCCCCTGGCCACTCCCTATCAGCTTTAAGACGTTCCTTTACCCTTGAAAGAATGAAGCACCATATGCCACCTTTAAAAACATTTCAAACACACAATGACATCACGTCTGTGTACTTACTTGTGAGGCGTCTTGGGTAAAAACAGCATCAAAGGCAAATATCTTTGGGACAGCAACAGTGGCGGAGCGTCTGTGTCCTGAACTCGAGTGTGGCGGGCTGGATGCGGGATCGTAAAGGGTGACCTGCTTTTTCCTGCTGTCCACTTTCAGGAAGGATAGAGACTCGGATGAGTCTGTCGCTTCCAAAGACGGGCAAATACGCATCATTACTTTGACCTGCAGACCAGAGTGAAATAAAGAGAAGAGACAAAAAGACATGTTCAATTATAAAGCAAATAACAAAGCATGAAAAATGTCCAGACACGACAGAAGGACATTTTCGGATTTCCCACAAAAGGGATAAAAATTACAGGCCTGTTTTTTTTGCTTCGAGTACTGACAAAAGAGAATAAATTACATAGGCATTCTGAATATAGCTCAGGCTCCCAAAGGAAAGCTCAGTGCCACATTGTGCATTAACGTCACGTCATCTGTATCAGAGTTGATGGACACCAAAGGTTTCCATGGAAACACTCAATCCAACATTGACTGGCAAACTCGGCAGGTCATCCTAATGCCTAATGGTGTCAGCGAGCGGCGGCAAGGTGTGCATTGAAAGTCAAGGCGGAGAGTGGTGCAGATGAATGTGTGAAGCAAGTGTCATGCGAGAGGATTAGCGCTCCGACGGGGTGTTTTTCTGCACGAAGGGAAGCTCACCCGCATGGGAGTGCACAAGTATAATCCCCCCCACCCCATAGCACCCCCCCACTCTTCCTACTTCTCACCTCCCTCACTGTCTATGATTGGAAAATGGAAAATCTACATTAACAGGTGCCGAACTACAAATGTAACATTTGCGCAGTCCATAGGTCAACGTCATTCCTGACCATATCACGACGAGGGATGTTGTCCACCTAATCGCCATGGTTACCGAGTGTGAGGGAGTGCCACTTTAGTCTAACATGCAGTCAGTCATTCCTGCTGCTACAGTGCTGCACAAGTATATCGTGTCT
Source organism: Syngnathus leptorhynchus (assembly GCF_054491065.1). Classification (NCBI taxonomy): domain Eukaryota; kingdom Metazoa; phylum Chordata; class Actinopteri; order Syngnathiformes; family Syngnathidae; genus Syngnathus; species Syngnathus leptorhynchus. The sequence goes on along the minus strand of NC_141209.1, from coordinate 6,315,182 downwards.
ATGGGCGTGGTCCCATTTGTCCAAGGAAAAAAAAAACTGCATTTATCATTAGGAACTACAAGATCTACACTCGCAAGATAATTTGCTACCAGGGCTCCAAAAACATTGTGGCTGGAATGCCATTTCTTGCAAAGTGCATGCTTTCCACTCAGCAGGAGAGCTTTTGCCATGACTGACGTGCATATAATATTACATTTGCTGTGACATATAGAGGGCTTCCACATAACTGCAGCTTCTCACACAGAGGCTACCAGCCAAGCAAATGCTTCAGTTATATTTATGTTGGCAAAGAAGGCATACTTGAGCCCACAGAGGATTGACTCCAGTACTTTCACACCTCAGACTGCTGTGCTAATGGATCCTGGTTCGCTGCCCCGAGCTCCCTCAACAAGTCCATTAGTGTGATTTTAGCCCTCCCCAAATCAGCCCTGTGCCTAAGTCAAAAGTAGACGCGACCCACTTTTGCCATGACACATCGTGGAACAATTTAAAAGAGTATTACGACATAGTCACTCAACAATTTCAAGACAGATGGGCACAAAGCCTGAAAAGAAACAAATGCAATGGCTTTAGAATTATAACCGAGCTTTACACACTCGTAACAATGCCATAAATGTTAATCACCTCTTTGGAAACAAGCCCTTTGGGTGCACAGATGCACAGTTTACCTCAGTTTTGGGCTTGTTTACAACGATAGACTTAGTGTGTCTCACTGGGAAGTTCACAATAAATGGCCCGACTGTCTGGATACCTGGCACACAAAAAAAGCAAGCGCTTCCTACCCAGGTGGGACCAAATCTTGTTCAGGGACTTCTGTTTTATAAATACAGGACGCCAGCTCAGACAAACAATAGTCAATAAACCACAGAGGAAGAGTGATGTGTTTACACGGCTTTCTTTAATGACTGCCCCATCGCTACCAGTTTGGCTTACGTCGTTGCGCAGTGCGGCAATCATGGAAATCCAAAACCTGTTGTTGATACAAGAAGAGATTTGCAATTTGTGATTGTCTCTTGCCACCCTCTCAGCGTATTGAGTGAAAGGAATACCGGTCTCACAAATGAGAGAATTCATGACATTCCTGCAGGCTTATCAGAATGAGACTATTTGAGCCATAGCAAACTGCCTTCAGCATTATGTCCAGTGTGTCTCCACCCAGCTTTCACCCCCTCTTGTGTCTTGTGTATATTTACCTCTGTCAAGTGCAGCGATGAGGTCATGTTTTCACAAGTGTGGATTTGTTTTCGTTGACATGCTACTTCCTTGTGTGTTTGCACACAGGATTACAAGTCATAATTTTGCTGTATATATACATCCATGGTGTAAAATGAAAATAAAGTTGTTTAATTTAATTTAATTTTATTTGTTAGTTGGGTACACGTGATGGTGGTGGTGGTGGTGTCTCACCTTTCCCATCCCTGGGTTCTCTTTGACTTTGGAGCTGGCGCGGAGCAGGCATGGTGGGGCAGGAGGGGGCGACACTTGCAGGATGCCGCTGAAGTTTGTGGGGTAGATGGAAGGCTCCTGTGGGTGAAGCAGAGAAGGTTGCTGCTTCTTCCGTTTGGAGGACAGGTTGAGCTTCTGAGCTGCCCTGCAATGAAACGAGACCAAACATATTGCGTAAGAACCAGAAGGCCACAACCAGTTATTTCATTTTCCCATGAGAACAAATTCAAAAGAATCCATTCCAATGAAAGATGCTGTCATGCATCTTCTTCACAGCCTATTCTTACATTTTGCCTCCCCCAGGGGACTATCTTTGTGTACTATTGACATAGCTGTGAAGAGCATTGATTTTATCTGCATCAAACAAACACAGAGCTCCTAGATGTGGAACAAGAACAACAATTGGGAGTTTCTCCTCTAGGGCAATTACAACACACGATATTCTCCTGTTTTAGAATTCAAAGTGAAACATGCAGTGCTTTTTTTTTTTTTTTTTACCAAACCAAGTGGTTATATGCTACCAAGTGCTTAAAACTGATGTAACACAAGCCAAACTTTGGAAAGTCCTTAAAATTGTTATCCATCATATCGAGAAAATCAGACAAGGTCAGCTGAGTCTGGCCCATCAACTTCTTTTTGTCTTGCTATATCTCTGCAGGGAATATAGTCAAACTTGACCATAAAATCTGCTGGGATCAATTAATACCCAATCTGACAATGCAAGGTCGTAGAAAGTGCAATTCTTCCACAACTCGCTGAAATTGTCTAGACTCCTAGTTGTTGCTGGGATGTCACATGGGAGAAGCAACAGAAGTGAACAAGCAAGGCCCATTAGTCCATTTCAGGGCTCTTCCGGACAGGACTGCCAAAAACACACACTTCCCTCCCTCCCTTTGTCCTGGAGTGACAACTACCCCCCACACCACCCAGCTAGCAGTCCCCTCATCCCTCACCTCTCCACTGTACGCCCTCCCCTGCAGCGACAACCCTTGAGCACAATCAGAGAACATGCTGCCGGCTGATGGAATAATTATTGCATCCAAGAGGGCTACAGGAGAAGGTTGTCCCCGGGGAGTGGCTGATGTGTGAGAGCATGCCGGCTGGATTGTGCGGATGAAAAAATGATGGTGGTGGAGGTGAATGGGAGGTGAAGCAACATTGGAGAGGAACTGTATTTGCAACCCATTGATTCAAGACAAATGTACCTCATCTTACACTCTATTCTGAATCAAGAAGCAACAGGAAATACAAAGAAATAGTTATTGATTCCCAACTGTTGTGACCACTGCGGTCAAAATTTGCCTCACGCATCAAAACTGATGCCCATGTACTTGTAAGGAAGAAGAGAAAAAAAATGATTCATGGCTATTTTTTTCTTCCTAAAATAAAACAAAAGAGCAGGAAACGCAAAAGGAAATGAATGACTTGTCACTTCCTCTCTCGCTAACACTCCTCTCATCTCTCCTTCTTGGCCGCAATCAGTCAATGGGAATAAGCTTTGAGGAGAGGCTCTGGCAGCTTGTCCACCTGTTCACTGCCAACACTGACAGCAGTGACGCTGGTTCGTGTGCAGTTTAGAATAAATGAAGTCAAGAATAAGTGACAGACTGAAATCTGCTCTACTGCAAATAAAATAAAGTTAGAGGGATTGCTGTGATGGATACTTACAGCTCTTTCCAATCCATTATCTAGCTGATAGTCAGCAAATAGACAACTGATAGAGTCCAACATTGCAGTCCATGTTTGAGTTGTCAGCATTCTCCATTACTTGAACATTTGATATGCTGCCACAATCTGGCGAGAACGGAGCGAGGCGGTGCCACTCGCCAGCCAGGGCGCCGGGGTCTTTTTTACTCCGATGGCAATCATAGAGGGTCCACCTGATTTCACAGAGCGAAGATGATGCAGAGTAGGAGGAGGAGGTGTGGACGACGTCGGGACTGAATGGGGGGCGGGAGAGAATGGGCACACAGGAAGAGTATCCAATGTGTGAGGAGGGGTAGTCCGCAGGGCTTCTTGGATGGAGGAAATGAGGGGTCAGGAGGAGACGGAGCATCCCCTCATTTCACGCGCCACTAAAGCACTTCTAAAGCTTTCCATCCTTCTGCTCTCGAGAAACTTCAGCCGCCGTCCAAAGATTCAGCAATCCAGCAACAGTCCACACAGTTTTGCTCTCCGCCCCTTCATTCACATTCATTCTGCATTCACATCACAGGCTGCATGCTTAATCCCCCTGTGGTGGTGGCTGCTCATTCTGAGGATCACGTCCTTCCCAGTCTCTGCTGCTCACATGCAGGAATCAGCATTCCGGACTGGGATGCAAGATTTCCACTGGCTGGCTGAGAAGGGAGAGAATTCCTAGTCTGCCTCTCGCTCCTACTCGCAGAGAAATTCTGGCAGCTGTCCTGCTATGCCTCCTCTCTCTCTCTCTCTCTCTCTCTCTCTCTCTCTCTCTCTCTCTCTCTCTCTCTCTCTCTCTCTCTCTCTCTCTCTCTCTCTCTCTCTCTCTCTCTCTCTCTCTCTCTCTCTCTCTCTCTCTCTCTCTCTCTCTCGCTTTCTCTCTCTCTCTCTTGCTTTCTCTCTCTCTCTTGCTTTTTCTCTGTCTTGCTTTCTGTCTCTCTCTTTTTTTTTTCCCCAGCCCATCCCCTTTTCCTTTCGACAGCCCAACGGAGTGTCAGCTCACTCGATTGCTGGCTGCTTGCGGCGCAATTTGGAAGGACTGTTTTTCCCTACATGCACACACACACATGCACACACAGAGGCTCTTCTAACCCCAACTCGCGCACATGCATGCAGTGCACCCCACTGCACGTCAGATGAATACTTAATGCCCACAGGAGCCCTCTCTTCTTTTAGGGTCCCACACTTCAAACAGATTTGGTTAGTATGCCTACAGTGCATGCATGTGAGCATGTTGGTGTGGTTACTCCTGACATTATATGCACATTTGTATTTTGCCTTTGTTGCAGAATGTAATTAACTAGGTGCTATTCATCCAAAATGATGTACAGATAAGAAAGGATATACTTAGGATGGATAGCATAAATAAGCAATGTTGCAACTAAATGAGCAAGGCGGCAAAGACATTGAACGAATGACAGATTGATGCTGGACGGTGAGATTGAGTGCAGTCAGTCAACGGTCAAGGGTAGAAAGAGGAGAATGAAAGCCTGCGCGTGGGCGAGCATCAGGGCAAGAGAGCTCCGTATTCCCCGGGCTGCCAATTTAGCACGGAGCTCCCTGGGCCGCCGACCAATCGGTCTTGTTGGATAGCGTCCGACAGAGCGAGTGTGAGTGCTGCCAGAACAGCACAAATATACACACGCTCTCTGTGCACCTCTCCGCTTCTGACACAGTGCCCCTTTTATGAACTTGGATGGATTGACTATGGAAGCAGAGAAGGAAAAAAAAAATCCAGACCCCTTGCCTACCTATTTGCCGAGCACAGAATTGTAATGAAGCGGTTTGATGTATCACGTAACCTTTAGCTTCCTCCGAGCCTCGGCGCGCTTCCCTGTGCTGTTTTGTAGCGTGTCCAACTTAATTTGCCTCAAGAGCTTATTTCAAAGCGTAGTCGTCGTTGCTCCCCTCAAGCTTTGCCACATGCTTCCAATTCCGCTGGTGTGTCCTGATTGCCAAGCATCCACATGGAAGACAATACTAATGTGAACATTGGTCACACTGACAGGCTAACCAGTCATTATTGGACTAATGCGTCTCCCCTTTAGTGAGGCTTCAAGTGTTATATGTCAAGATGACGTCATAATTGTAAACGGTCACCATTGGAAGTGCCCTGATAGCGTTTCAGCTTCATCACTGTCTCCTACTGAACAGACCTCGTGGACAGATAATGATTACTGCATATTGAAATGACCCAAAAGAAAATGGATGTAATGGAAAAAAAATTCTTTATTCGGCATCGGAGAGAGAGAAAAATTCCTCACCCCCAGAAAATCATTTGTTGCTTGCACCTTGTTTGAGCAGATTTGTCTGTGTTCCCCATGCCAATTGCAGAGATCTTTAGGTAGGCCTTTTCTGAAGCTAATTACCCCTTTGGCCACATTTACTATCCTTGACATTTCCTTTCAGTGAGTTTCTTTTTTATTTTTGTCCCTTTGTAGACATGGTGGGATCAGATGAGTGAGAGCGATATCAGACTGTGCACAACAAATGCTCACAGCGCAGCTGATTAGCTGTCCAGAATGGCTCTTCATGAATGGAGACGGGAATGTTGAGCTGCAGCCAAGCTCACCACCAGGCAGCGATAATGACTACAGCACAATGCTTCAGACTGGCTCACATTTGGAGACGCTCCGAATTTGTCTTGGATTTATGAAAGGAATGCTCACAAAACCATGTTGTTAGCTGGATAGGCTGCCAGAAATGCCGTATCAGCAGATGCTCATGATTGACTGACAAGGAAGTCGTTCAGGTGAGGTGCTGGCTTTTGGAGAATCAATAAGAGGAAACCTCCCTGGGCTAGAATCACTAGACACCGTCTTATTGATGGGCTGCCCTCGACACCATCAAACACCCTTTTGACCCAGAGATGAGCAGGGGGAATAAAATAATGTATTACCAAATAAATGTGAGCCACACTCAAACAATGCAGCCCATATGGCTCCTTTCCAAGTATATGCCAAATCTGCATATCCGTGCAAGCCGACAAATGTCCATGATGACACAACAAGAGCGGACCGATGCTACGCTTCAGTGGTGATTGAGCATTCATGACCTCATGTTCACAAATGCATAGAGGAGATGGAGCCAAAAATGTGTAGCAACAAGAAAGGCCAACCGGAAAAGATTCAGATGGAGCAAATAATTGAGGTTGATCAGACAAGTTGACTTTGTATAAGTATATTATTTTCTCACTTCCTTTTCCTTTTCTTAATTCACTAAAAACAATCAAGAGTACCCAGTCTGAAATTCTGGCTGCTGTCCTGCTTTGCCCCCCCCACCCACAGCCCCACCTATTATAAACAGTGATTCATCCTTGGAGTGTTCAGCAAAGCAGCAAGCATCCGTTATTTCACTTTCACAATCCAACGTTTCACACATCAAGAAAAAAAAAAACACTCCTTTCCAACCATTTTGAAATCCTAAAATGGAAAGGAAGAACTCACACTCTTATCTTGCTGAGTAAATCTTATCACACGTACGTATTGGCGATTCGAACTGACTGACTGCCTGTTTTCCCCCAGCCTGTGTCTGCCATCTCTCAGTATATGCAAGAAAAAAAAAAAGCCCAATCCCTCCAGGCTAAGATTTATTGGATATAGATAAATGAATTCTAGTTAAAGTGGACAGTGAGGGATGTGACTTTCAATTGGCTGGGCAATATCCTGCACAGTACGTGCCAAACATGTTGCATGTTTTAACCTTTAAAAAATGTTTGTTCCATAAACTGCTGTTTTGTTTCTGTCTCACCTTGCACGTCAAATACCAAATGGGGAATCGTATGCATGAAAGTGAAAGGATTAATAAATCAGAGATTATGATGATGGAATGGGAGAAACAGTTCAAAGACACTGACATTTCCAGTAAGATGAAGAAGAAAAGAGCAGCTGAATATTCCCATGTAATGGCTCAGTGCCACTGAGGCTCCACCAATGCGGCACCAAATAATTTTATGCCTGAGAAGGAAAAATTGATCATTGAGGCTTTGACACAGACACCTTGGAATTTTATTTTCCCCGCAAAAATGGTATTCCCTAGTTGGCCAAGAATAAATTGAACAGTTGGTGCAAAAACTCATCAATATTCAGGAAAACCTGGTTTGGTGTGTAATGGCAGAAAAGGAAAGTATAACCAGTCGGATTAACACAAGCTTTTTTTTTGCATTAAGAATTGAATAATTACACAAAGACAAAAGGACACAAAAGTGGGGGATGATTTGAGTACTTGAATGCTTTAACCTTTTGGCTTTTGTAGGTGTTTGCTACTCTCCTCGTAAAGCCACAAAGCTCTCTTGACTAGACAAGCATCTTAACGAGGGCTTAAGACCTATAAATGAGGGACATTTGAGGGCAAAAGTCAGAGGCTATAGTTCTATTTACAGTTCATTTTATTGTTTTTGGCTAATATGGCTTTAAATGGGATGAACATTAGGTCATGGAGGAGGAGGAGACAAAGAAAAGGGCACCGTTGGACCCAATTGTCAGTCGATGAGATGGAGGAGCCAATTAGAAGCCCTGGAGGAAAGAATTGGAAATGAGAGTCAAAGCTAAATCCTTAGCTTTTGACCTCCTTTTGTTTGAGAGTGGCTAAATTGTAGCTTCATGTGCTAGATGCTGTTCTATGGCAAACCTGATTCAACATGCAAGGTGGGGGGGTGGGGGGCGAAAACCTCAGCACAAAAATTCACTATTTCATCTGATAGGTGACAGATGATTATGAAGACATATTCTCCTTAGGTTGTGCAGACTGCAGTTTATCCCACCCACCCTCACCCCCGAGCCGCCCTGGCACCACTGACAAAGATTAACAGCCGCTTTCATCCCTTCCTGTGTATTCACACCCTGCACAGTTTGCAACAGCTATTTGGGCTGTGCTGATGTGTGCGGCTGCAGGGAATCAACTGGAATGACATCACACGCTCGCTACACGTTGAACTCGGATTCAACCGCCGTTCCCACCCACACCTTTCCCTTGAAACTCTCAGGATGTGCTGCGCTGCTCACCTCACCAACATTTACGATCTAGGGAATTAAAAACAAAAACTGTAATCTTTTTTTTTTTTTTTTTTTTTGACATATATATGTTTATCTTGGGACATGATGACTGAGGAAGTGACAGCTTCTGCCCCACTTTGCTTTTTCATTAATCACTTGCAACCAAGGAGAAACACCCAGTGGTTATTTATTTGAACGTCCACTTAAAGGCTATCACAACAAAGTGGCCTGTGGGCTGCTAAAAATCATTTCGGTGCTTAATCACCCAGTCCCGAAGGCTACAAAGCAGCAAGGGCAGGGGAGTTTGAACATGTGTTTACTCATCTTTTATGTATATCTGAGTTAATAGGCAACTTAATAAACGCCGCAGGCGTTCGAGTCTGCTACGTGGTTGCAGATTACAAAGATGGAAAAAAAAAGACAGAGTGGAACGTAGCATAGCATGCAGATAAAACATTCAACCAATGGAAGAATAGCCGTGCTACAAGAATATTATCAAGTCAGGATGATCCTGTATCACTCACGTAGTAGTACAGGCCACGCTGCATAATGTAGATGAGGATAATAGGATTTTTTTTTTTGCATCTGCAGCCAGCTCTCACGTATCCGGTCGTGAGCAGATTACAGAATAATCCTGCATTCGGTAAAGGAGAGAGGATAAAAGCTTTCCTGCAACTTTTGGCTTGACACTGCACATATCTAAAAAGCTTTGGAATATCTGAACAAGACTTTTTAAAGGTAGTGTTAAAATCAGAGTCTATGAAGATGGTGACGAGTTTCTCTTCTGAATCTGAAAAGTCTGTCGTGAGTCATGGTACCATATTAAAGCCCGGGAGCGATTTGGGTATCAGAGGCCACTGGGAGCTATTTTGCATGTGCACAGAATAGGTCATACAAATCCTCAAACACATATCCCCTTGCATCAGCTGAAGCACTTAAGCGCAACCTTATCCTGAAACACTCTCGCATTGTATGATAACAGTGCGCATTTGCATGACACCTGTCACTGACTGACACGAAAACAGTACGGATTGTAACCCTGAGCCCACAAGGCGTGAGATTGGATCTCCATTCAGAGTAACAACTCAGCTAAACTGGGAGCTAACGATTTTTTTTTTTTAGAGAGGAGTGCTTTTTTTATTATCAGGGAAAAAAGGCTGGACATGCACTGACATTATTTATTGTACATTCCTGTTCAATTGAGTTATAAATGTTCTATGTGGGCTGGAAATGGAATGGTATGAAAGCTTTGACCTTTTCTTCCTACGTCCAACACTTCCATATTTTTATCACCTCTACCAATAGAATGAAACAAAGGCAGCCCTATGTAAGGTGACAAGTAACAACAAAAGTCCTCTCATGACTCTACATGAGAAAGGAATCTCTCAGAAGCGCCGTGCTTCTTCTACTCCCCGCGGGGTTTAGTCCTCACGGACCAGGGGTGAGCACATAGCCTCACGTCAGCACTTCAGCTCTTTTGTTTGTCAGACATCCACCCTCTGCAGGCTATGTGAGTGGGCCAGACAGACTTACTGACTCAGAGCTTTATCTGGGGGAACAAGGGAGAGGGAGAGAGAGCACAAGCCGCACCAAACACTCCGTTTTGGTTCTCACTAGCAGGTTGGTGATGACAAGCGCAAGTGATACTGCTGGCTGTCACAATGGTGTGCATCAGCCTACTTCTGCAGGGCATGATACGATCACATAGACTCGTAGAAAGTAGAAACCAAAAGCAGCACCGTAGAAATGAAATCGGAATTAAGCATGCAATGAACGATCTATCGCTCCCATAGTAACTGTTCGGTGAGAAACACGAAGAGCTGTGGGCAGATTAGAAAACCACATGAGGGTGGTTGGAGGATTTGTCCTTGACACAACAAGGCCAGGCTGGATCTCCGTCAACACGTTAGCCTTGGTGGAGCTCAGCCGGGCTTGGATGGAATCACACCAAGGTGTATTTGGATGAGCAGTTGTTGCAGCCATTTGTGTTTGGCACTGCATGTTTAGCAGCCATTAATTCCACCATGTTGATATTAGTGGTAAAATAGCAATCAGTGGTTGAGCCTAGGGTTAAAAAAAAAAAAAAAAGATAAATAAAACAAGCCATCTCAAATTCCACCCACTCCATACTTGTGATTGCACCATTTGCTGCCCTGGGAATACGTGCACGCCCTCGACAGATTGATATGAATCATTTCTCGTTTATCAGAAGGTGTTAACATTACACTGGCGTCTCAAAAGAGAGCCAGCATTTCAGCGGTGTCTTTTTCTGCTATGCTATACATTCTGCTCACACTCCTGCCCCAGTGGAGGAATCCATCTTGCGGTGGCTTGACAACACAACCATTACCCTCTCACCTCCAGGGAGCAGACAGTCTAGCCTCAACTATGCAAAAACTGCACAGGAGAAAAGGACAAAACAGATAGAAACATACTTTGGAGAGATCAAACGAGCGGCCTGCAGAAACGAAGAAACCGCAAACATAACAGAGGCATTAAACATATAAATTATCTGGATATCATGTGGGAACAAATCTTACGTGACTCCCATTGTGGTCAATCTAATATTCTTCCCCACAGTTGCACATCTCCGGTTCCTGATGCAGTTAGAATTGAGCCCGAGCTGGCTTTCCGAAAGCCATCATTTACAAGCACATTGGTCTTGTCCTGCTATTCCTGCCATGTGGCTCCACACTCAGTGGACCTCTGTACTCTACATAATATGCCCCGCCCACTTGTCAGGCGTCATGCTCTCCACTGTCATACACACTGCAACCAACCAAACAGCACCATTCGAAGTGTGAGTCTGCGGGAATTGTCTATTCATCCAGATGAGTGTTTATAAGGTCAAAGGTCACCGATACTGAACTCAATTTCTGCAGCGTACTCAAAGCAGTTCAAAGGGAAGCGGCACGAGAGCACAAGCGTGAGCGAGCACGAGAACGACGGCTGCCAACAATTACGGAAAGATTCCTTGTGTGAAATCATAGTCTTTAGCAAACAAGGCTCACCTGGGCAGCAGCTGCAGTGCAGGTACAATAAACCCGGGCCACTTCCTCCTGACACTCCTCCGAGGTTCACATTCCAGTAAACAGCTGTCCTAGCCGTGCCCCCACTGATGTCACCGCTGCAGTCTGCACAACCCACCAATATTTGCGCAATATTTGGATAACTCTCTTGCGCTAAGGAATACGACTTAAAAAATGCGGGATTTTTTTTTTTTCCACAAAATTTTCACGCTGTCTTTATTGAAAATTAGCAAACCAAGCCGAATTTATTGAAAATCACGCAATCTGTAGCTTCCCCACTGAGAAATCCTGCGGGCCTTCTGGGTAATAATAACCCCACCTTTACAATCAGCAGGTGTTAATGGAACAGGAATATTGGAATAGAGGAAGCAGTTCTTTCCAGTTTTGCCCCTGCTGCGAGCTCCACCTGGTTTCATTACGCAGCATTGTGTCAATACACTAATCATATGCTCCGTCACAAGGCAATCAGTGCTTAGCGTGCTCGTTGGCTAAACACGAGGCTCTAAATTCATGAGCGCTATTCCCCACTAGTATTCACGCAAACACACTCACACACACACACGCACACAAACAATATGCACAGCATCCAGTCAGTGTTTGACCCCTGACTGTTCTTGTCTCCATGCAACTGTCGAGTCAGTCTAATTGGTCATTACTGACCCTGTCTTCTTGGCTTTCAAGCCTCTTTTCAAGCGTTTTATCTCTCTAAAATATAATTCAGACAGCATCAATGTTAAAAAAAAAGGACATAAATTATGATTGCCCCCCCCCTTGATGGTGATCACATTCCAAGTAAATAATACTTTAAAATATTTCATCAAGAAGAGTTTTATCCAAAGAGCAAAAGCAAGAATGTTAATTGTTTGTTCCTCACGATATATACAAAAGCAAGAGCAGCCCAACTGAAGCAAATTGTTTTCTGATTAAAAATTCATTTGCAAGTGAAATGTTGTCGGTGAATGTCAAACAAATGTCCAAGGAGCCAGCAACTATTTGATTATTCCGCTTTCACCATCCCAGCGCTGCGGATTTGCGCACAAATCCTACTAATTGTATCTTTCCAGAACAAACCAGAATACTAATCAGATGTGGGTTTTTCAATCAAGTCTCAAACCGAAAGGACACGGATTTCTTCTAATAGTTTTTTTTCTCATCATGAAAACACAGAGAAGTAAAATTTTAATCAGCGTTTAGGATGTTGTGACAATTCGGAGGAGATAATGATTACAATAATATTTTGCTAGTGAGCAACAGCTGCGGCAGTTCCAGGAAGTCTCAACTCAGCCACAATGCATCTCCAACACCCTTTTCTGCATGTGTGGAATGTTGTTCGAAGCATCGTCACACTTCTCCGGGCCAAGTTAAACATTAGATTCCTGCCAAGCAAATTATCTTTGGAATCAAATGAAAGGTGGGACTTCCATCACTACCTCCTCTAACCCACCAGGACCTACTGCAGCGGAAAAAACAGATTCACCTCACCCTCTTTTTTTTCCTCCCCTGTCTGTCCGGTACTTGATCATAATCTTTTTGTGGTCCGCTCTAACGAAAACATGACAACATATAAATCAGTGTCAGGAATCCATCCTGCGTCACACCTCACTGTTGTCTCGGCCGTAGAACAGAAAGGGACATGCAGAGGAAGTTGGTGGTGCTGGAATTCCCCTGCAAATTAAAATCCTCCCATAATCCCCTCTGGAGAAAAAGGTAATCCCCCTCGGTGATGTCCCAAGGGTTTCTTGTCATAGTTTCTTCCCTGCTTTCCTCTCCCTCATGCCGTGCAGACCTTCAATAGTCCCCATGCATCATTCCCAGCAGGTTTGGACATTGCCAACATACTTTGAGAATTTACTCTGGCCACAAAAAAGCTTCAGTGAGCAGCTAAAACTCCAATTCTAATAGCAAGCTGGCAAAATGTTTGTTTTCAAAATTACAAATTAAACATGAAATACCTCAGGACAATACACAGCTTAACCTAAGCCCCTTCGTGAGACTCTCCCTACTTATATTAAATGATGTAATTCTATTATGCATTCATAGGCACTGGCGCCTGTAAAGTGAAGGTTCATTTAAATTTGTGATGGAGCGTATCCTATCGCATGCCGTCATTCAACCATGGCCACAACATCACCCTGCAAATCGTACGTTTAAGTGAACGCCATGAACCTCCATCTCCAAGGGCGAATCTCCTCTTCCACGCACACACCGACCGTTTGCATGCATGTGTGTCCTTCATGCACATTTTCCTTCAACAACTGCTTAATCTAGTCAGTCAACCTTTGGATGACAGCCTGGGGGAGGTGCTCACCTGATAAAGAAAGAGGCTGCTGCAGATGAGGAGGGTGTGATGGAGCTGGATGCACTGGTGATGGGGGTAGGGAGGCCCGTTTGCATGGGGCCTCGGAGGCGACAGGGCGTCAAGGTGCTGCTTTTGGTCGAGCCGCCACCGCTGCTGGTTATGGTGGCGAGCGGGGATGCGGAGGTCGTGACATCTCTGCCGGCGTCCACCATCAAACTCTGGATCTGTTGGCACATAGACACTGAGCAAAGACCACAATCTGCACCTCCTTCCACTCCATTTATTTCCCCCTCCGCTACAGATGGACGGACAGATGCTGCAGCCAGTGTCGCTTAGCTGGAGTCAGCAGCCTTGACTGGTGCAAGCGAACGGCAACGTTGGTGCCATTCATCGTTCCTGGCCACTCTATCGACTTGGTTGTGGCTAGTCGACTGTCATTAAGTAATGACACACATTTATTCTTAATGACAGCGAATATAATTAACTTCACGAAGCTTCCCTACCTGGTATTGTACTCATCAGCAATGATTAAGTGTAAACCAATCCTGTCCTTTGGAGTTTATTAGCAACATGCTTTTGGAGGTGAGAATTTTTTCAAATGTAAACTTCAGTCTGCAAGAAGGCAGAAACAAATTAAATGAGCCATCTCCGCCTCGCTACCGCCATGCTGGTTAGTACCTGGGCCCATGCCAGGGAAGTAGGCCCATCACACATTGGCATGAAAGCCCGCAGCACTTCAAATTCAGTCGTGCAGGAAGCGGACCTGTATGGCTCATCAAATCGTTCACAGATTGAGCCTATTAGATATCAGTTTTACAAATCATCAGGCCAAAATTTCACAAGCACACAGGGACAGCTGGTTACAAGTGGAGTGCATCAGAGTATTCCCCCTGGTGTTGAGAATGAGGACTTAAGCCCCTCAAACCAAGCTGCTTGCTGCAGCCTTGGACCCGGAATGGCTCCTTATTCCTGGTGAAAAGTCCAATTTATCCCCTTGTCAGGTAATTAGGCTGTGTCAGTGGAGCTTTTTCGAGCCAGTAATGAGCTGGCCTTCCACCCTTTAACCCATGTCTGATGTCCTTTTTTTGGTAAGGGTGAGGGGCGGGGGTTCCAATGAATAGTTCAAGACATTGAGCAAGGTGGGAGACACATTTTTAGAAATTTCCACTGATGGAGAGTGTGAAGTAAGCAAGGCTGCTGTTCTGCTGTTGGGATTGTGGCAGAAGTCTCCTGTGACCTAAGATCTGACTGGTTAACAGATCTAGTGGCCAAGTGAAAGAGGTCCACTTAATCTGGGTGGTCACACTCCCATGATTCCATGGCTAATGGAAACGAATGGAGGTGAGACTTTAAAATAGCGATGAGAAAGGCTTGCTTGCACGGGGGGTGAGGTTGAAGTAAAACAGAAAATCTTTAAAGGGGAACCAAACCCATCAAAACCATCCAATGTTAAAATGAGTCAACAGCAGTTCATCTTTTCACGAGTGATTGAGATGCAGGCAATTATGACAGCAATTCAATTTCTGGATCATCAAGTTATTTTTTATAATTATAAGAAAATTGGTGGCTGTTTTTTTCTTTCTGGCTTGAAAGTAAAAATAATTAACAACTTATAAGAAATCAATTCAAGGGGCGCCCAGATAGTTCCAATTCCAAGCACTACAATAATTATTCCAGATACAAGGAGCGCTTTTTCCCAACAGGGAATGGCAATAGATCCAAGAAGCACTAAAATGTGCTCAGTATGGGACTGCTCTGGCCTCCCTGGCTTACACACACAAGAATTTCTGTACACGCACAATTCAAACACTGCGACTCTATACTTCTTTGTCTCCACAACAGTGCATGCCCTCCTCACCAAAGGAGCCAAGTGGGGATCATGAATTCAAGCTCTTGCCTTCAGGCGCAGTGGACCACGAGAGCTTCTGTGGCTTTCTGAAATTTCTGGTTTTAATGAATAGCAGCCACCAGAGCAAAGAAAAGCAATGTCCTTGCCAAATTGAAATAAATCAATTTAGGTTTACAAATACGATTAAAATATATGACCTGATTAACTAATATATGTTACAGCAAATATCTTGAATTTCAAAGTTAGACTATTGGAATGAAGACATCAGCTCCGGTTTGCGTGTCAAATCGATGAGATCACAATGATCGGGTTGTTCTTCGACTTGACATTAGCAGCCAGCAAAATTCTGCGATGGGTTAGTTTGATTGAAAAACGTGCAGTTGAATTATTCTCGCTCATAAAGGAAGTACAGCATGAGGGGACCCTGACCACCCTGACGTCAAAGACCCGTCCAGCACTTATCCAATGTGACTGAAGAGTAATGGCCATGGTGGACATTTGAAATGGCCTCGAGTCATAAGACAAGCGTGACGGCCTCTAACGTAGAATAACGTTGTCTCTGAATACTGAGGAATGAGAGTTAATTATTCCTGCTGACAATTAAATTCTTATTTATTTAACACTCATGTTCTCAAGAGGGGAAAAAAAATCTGTTGCCTCAGAAATTTATGGTTAAGGTTTATGCCCTTCAAGACTGCTGGAAAATTCCCCTAGTGTGGCTTTACTCTCTACATGTGATGAGCTTGTGGCCCAAAAGCACAAAGGAACCTATAAGTGGTCAGACTTACATTAGCAGATTTTATATTAACTGCCACTGAGGAATTGACCTTCTTTTAAAAAGTCATTAAGTCATCAAAAAATGCTGAGTGGTATTTAGAAAGGCATACCGGTTTAGGTTGAGGGAGGAAGTTGTTGACCCTGGAGATGCTCCAAACGCCCTCGAGGTACTGCTGTGCTTGGATGGTGACGGAGCTCAGAGATCCGCTAAATTGCCCTCCTGCCACTGTCACCTGGACACTGGACTTTGGACCTGACGGGTTCCCCTTCTCCGAGATGGCAGTTTGGCCTTTGGATAGTTGATTTGCATGGACATTGGATGCAAATCTCGAAGGCTGCGGGAGAAAGGAAGAGGCGGGCAGGGCCGGCATGTCGGAGCCAAGGGCGAGGACGGGAGCATTGAGAGTCTGGAGAGCCTCCTGCTTCAGTTGATGGAGAGGCGTGAAGCACACCTGACAGCATGTGACGACACCTTCCTTGCTGCCAGATGTGTGGAGTTGCTCGAACAGAAATGATGCATAGCCCGTGTCCTGTGGCGAGAAGAAAAGACACATTAAAAGTTTTGTTGTAACTCTTTGCACACAAATATGTTGTTTTCTGAGAACGTCAGCTGTTCTATTCCGTCTGGGAGCAGACGTTCATTTGATTATGTATTCTGGGGAGCCGATCAAGATCAAAACAATCAAAAAACAAAGAAGATAAGACTCGAGTGGATTAGTACAACATCCCCACAGACAATCCTCATTAAAATCCGACAGTATCTTAATGCATTTTGCTTTGTTTGAAATTGAAAGTGTCGCATCCTTCTCCATCTTCTCCAGGCAGTGTCCAGTGAAGTTTTGTCCTTTTTACTTTAACAGCAAAAACGCTTCCCTAGGGTGTTCCTCTCAGCTTGGGAGGAATGCTGAAGGAAAACAACAGCTGAAGTGAAGCTGGCACCAAAAGCTATACAATTTACATATGATAAGTGCCTCTGCATGAAAAACAGATGAGAAACCAGCAAATGTGAAAATAAGCACCTTCTGAAGCTGGAGGCAGCCAACTATTCAAATTCGACCAGAGACGACAGAATACATTTTAATACAAACAAACACACACACACACTCAGTCTCTTAAGAGGCATAAAGGGGCATCGAGCTCTAGCCTAGTGGAGTCACGGCCTAAGACAGAAGCCCACGGACCAAACATCAATGTTTATGAGGCCTTTGCTCTGCGGACCCTCGGAGGTGATCACGAGGAGTGAGAGGGGAAACAATAATCCAGTGCCCTAATGCAATGCTACTTAATACATCAAACCCAGAAGACACCTAATACATCGGACCCAAAAGACACAAAAGATGTCTAAAAATGAGTACAAACTCCAAATTAAGTCAGCTGTCACTTTCTACAATCCACAACAAATGTGGTCTTGGGAGACGTAAGTGAAAGTCCCAGCACAACTGCCTCGTTGCTTCCCAGCCAGGAAATTGAAGCCACGTCAAAACCGGTTAACTCCGTCCATCCATCCTCTCTTACCCTTTACCCTTCGGCAAACCCACCTCGGGGCACGGGTAGATGGAAGAGATCAATTCCCCTGCCACTCTGCGTGCATTGTTAAGTGTTGATTTAAGGGAGCTAATAAAAAGACACACAAAGCTGAGCCCATCTGCTATTCACTGAGGTTTTGGGAGGTTAGAGAGCAGGCTCGTCCTGTAAAACTGTCTCCAAGCTTTATGCCGAGCCCAGTGAACGGAGGGTCATGGCCACAAGTGTGTTTGGGATGATGACACAGATGATGGCCAATGATGTGAGAATGATAAAAGTGAAGGACATACCGACGAAGAGCGGAGAAGGCAATCCGAGCGCTCGAAAGTTGACGTCGAGGATCTGAATCTTCAAAAGTGGGAGATGGTTTCAGTTTTCAAGCCAGGCGCGTGTGCAGATAAGAGGAGAGACAGACAAGAAGGGCGGATGGAGGAGGTAGGCCCGGGTTGTGGCCATTTGCCTGGAGACTTGTGGGTGGTTATGTTGCTTTACTGCCTGTCAGCACTGATCTTTATTAAACTCTGGGGACAAACGTAGTCAGATGCCGCCGCCTTATTATGGAGAGGAGCTTGGTTGACCGCTGTGGGAGGAGAAGGCAAACCTGCTTCTGTAGAGCTCTCTTAAGTTTGTCAGTGTCTTTGATGAAAACCAGGGCAGAGCATCTAACTGGATGTATCTCTGCGGGATTGATGGCGTGTCATTATACAGACTGATGATAACAAGCTCAACCTTTTGTGAATGATTGGACAGGCAGATAGACTTTTAACAAAATCACATCATATACGTCAAGCAATTACTGCATCTTTTCTTGAAGAAGAAATCAAGTAAAAATGCATCTATTCATTTGAAAGGTGGTGTTTAACGTCAGTCCGATGTGGAGTTGACTTAAATCACCAGAAGGTCACGACGATTTTAAATGCATGAGTTCCCTCAGTCAGTGAAGGGCACGCTTCGTTGAGGCTAAAAGCACTCTGTGGAAGAAAAAAAAAATCCAGTTGAGGCTATTTCTTTCTATTTCCCATGGTGGCAGAAAGAAAAATGAAGAAAAATTGTGCCTATGTGCATTTGTCTTTTTTAAATAAAAAAAAATGAAAAAAATGGAAGTCAAACAGCACACCCTACAGATATTTTTGGAGACTTGCCCTGTGCATGATTTATTTTGTGAGTCTAAATCGCACTTTGGCTCGAATTTCATTTCCAGTTTCATTTGACCACGATTGTCCTCGATTGTATGACTGAGCGTATAATAAAGTCAAGACCACACAGTGCTCTCATGCTCTTCTTTCTATATTAAAAGAACAAGACTTGAGCCATCTTTGTTTACTTAGCTCAAGACTCTGTTGACCAGCACCACACACCAAGTCCATAAGACTCAAAAGGAATTGACCCCCAAGAAACATGCAGGGGCCCAATCCGGGTCTTCAGATGAGGACGAGGGATGATCAGCGTTCCCACAGGTAAGCCGGGTTGCCCCCTGAAAGCCAAGTGGGAGATGGAGGAGCACAGCTGCTGGTCTTGCCCCAGGTGGGCGCAAAGCATTAGGGCAGATTACATCCCCGGGATAAAAGAAACACATCTCTCCCTGCTCCAACCGCTTTGCCCTTCCTCAACTCTCTCCGCCACCTGAAAAGAGACGACTGTGCCGAGATCCCCTGGAGGAAAGCAGCGGGTTGGAAGGCCTGCAAGCGTGGACTCTGATTAGATATCAGGTGAAGCTTTTAGTGGCACAGCAGTTGTGTGGGATACACACCATTAAATTTAACCACCGCTTGCTCGGAGGCACGCAACACAATGACTCAGGATGTCACACTCGTGTGCGACTCTGCCAACTGTGGGAACGCCTTGAGTGGAACACAAAGCCGGACGGCTCTGCAAATCACTTCAAACACATGTTGGCGCCTTACTTGTGACTGAATGAGATTACACAAATCAGTCATAAAAACGGATTTAATATAACCACACTTTTTTTCTCTTTTCATGTTTCATTTCAATCTGAGCTGTGTTGTGTACTTACTGTAAATTAACATTAAGCATGGAAAAAAACATTTATCATCCAGTTGCTTATATGCACCGTTCATATTGTAATTGTAGAATATTCCGTCAAGAATCAACAAAAAATAATTAAAAAATATATATTTTTGATTATTAATATACTAAATTGTAGTTCAGCACTGGTGATGGATGTTTGACCTTAAGTAACCTCCTATTCTTTGTTGCTCTAGTCACAAAATGTAATCGTTTTTGGTGAGATTCCATCAAATATTGATGAGGCAGCAACAGTCAGCTCACACACATTTCGTCAAATTATCTCTGTTTCAGCATTTGTGACACATAAGGCTGCGGAATCGATTCAGCGCGTGACTGCATGCTAACGTGCAAAAAAACAAACATCCATCCAAACAGAAATGACAACATGCAGGCATAGCAGTTTGAACACAAACAACCTAATACTCACAGCATGCAGTCAGCAAAATTTTCCGAGACAAAACAGAAGTTTGGAGGAGAGCGCCAGATATCTGCGTGAGTATTCCCTTAAATGAGCAACCCCATATGAGAGCTTCTGGCATCTGTTCCCTCGCGAGGAACTTACGGAGACAGATGTCAGACTGTGTAGCCTTGCCTGCGTGATTTAGGCCTCTCCTCCCTTTGACCGTCGAGAAACTGCTGACTAAAAATGCAAATCGGTCTTCCCCTTTTGTGACACTCTCAACACGTGATACAACCACCTGTCCAGCAATGGTATGCTGTCAAGGCCTTCAAAGCCATTTCTACTTCTTCTCTCTTTAACACCGCGCATAGTTATATCGCAGTTTTGTACGTGACCTTTTCATAAGTATCTTCTCTAATTAGCGTTTTAATTGCGGCATCAAAAATAAAACTCTTACTTGTGTTGATTAAACCATGATAGCGTTTGAATGCGACAATCAAGAACTTCATTGATCCCTATGGCCAGCGCGTCCATCTGCAGTGGAGGGGGGGGGGGGCACTTGTAGCATGACCTTACTGTTAAAACGTACATAAAAAAATGACTGGACAAAGCTTTAGTGCGCGTGTGTGTGTTGTTGACCCAATGCGCTTTCTGCACTGCTCCAATCCATCACTCCAACCTTTCGCCACTTGGCCAGTTAATTACGCTTTCCTGTTCACTCACGCACATAAAGAAAACAAGCCCCTTCCACATTGTTTGGACAGACTTCCATTCTCCCTCGCTCCCCCTTGCCCGACCTCTTTCGCTGCCCTCGGCAGAGCTGAAGCAGGATTTACTGTCTCTTTCATCGACTTTAAAAAGGGTAATCGTACTCTGAGGACTGGCCACTCAAATGGCATCTGCTTAGTCGTGCAACTCACTGATGGCTTAGAAAAAATATAAACTGTTTGTATTGGTTAAAAAAGTCATTGTGTGTACATCACCTTCACCAAAACACACGCTCGTCTATTTGGAATGGCTGCTTCTTGCCTCTATGATGTCTCTCGTGGTAGATTATTCTACCCCACCAGAGTGAGCTCCCAAAAACAAATCAAGATGGTAAATTATAACGAATAAAATATTCAACAGGCAAGCTGGAGACAGACACCAGGGGGCCTATTTTCATGCTCAAGGCAAGTCCAGCACAAAGCGTAGTCTTTCTTTTGGGTGTTTGCGCCGATGTGGAAGTGAACTTGGTCAACTTTATTCCCAGACAATTCAAGTGGCCTTTCTCAAAACCTTTAAATTCAGCACAGGAGAGCGGAAGCATAACAGACAAGTTCGCTGAAGTCCATGCAATAGGTCTGCATACCTAAACCATATTTATAAGGAACTGCAAGATGTCCACGATGACATTCACCGCACATCAGCGAAGTGCAGAATCTGCGCCACAACTTAGACCTGCTTTTAGTTGCTCTAAGTTCGAGTCTACTTTCTGCCCAGTCTGGTGCAGTGCGGTCTGACAAATTGCCCAACAGTAAACTACACCTGCTGTGCCTGTCTGCAGAAATAGAGTCCGAAATGTTGCTGTAAAAGGCAGGTAAAAGCAAAAACTTTACAAAATCTCATAACACTCAGATGACCAACGGCAGGCGTTCACATGAATGTCTTTCACACTGACAGTCAAACACACATTATACTTTCCGAGCATTTGGAAAGCCCTCCGAGGCAGTTTCCAAAGTAAACCAGGATTCTGTATTCTAAACCATCCACTGGAGCTTGTTGAAAGGCCTGTTTGAATTGAAGAGCCCACTTTAAAACACTCACCACAAAAGTATAGAAACCAGCCTCAAGAGTTTCCTCCAAACCAGTGAACCCCCCCCCCCTCCTCTGTGATGACAGCCACCTGCCTCTCCTCTGTCTCAACTGTCACACCAGAGGGTGAGAGAGAGATGGCGTTTGTTTTGAAGGGGGTTGTTCCGACTCAGACGGAGCACTCACACTTTTCTACAACTTATTTAGAGAGAAAACAAACTGCTACGAGTGCAATGAATTTCCACTGGAGGCTCTCTCCACCATAGAAGCCTAATGATACATAATTAATGTTTCATTTAGTTTGTTTGATTGAAAGAGGAAAGGTCAAATATTTTAATAAATTTGGTCCAAGTTTTGATAATTCTGACACAAAATACTCGACGCAAAAAAAAAAGGTTAACTCGGTTCATTCTATGCCAAGGTGAGCTGTGCAAGCACGTTTCTAGAAGTCATTATCTCACTAAGTGACATTCTTTGTGCGTGACAAAGCCTCTTGCCTGTCCACAAGGACAATGGAACAGCAGAGTTGCAAAAGGCTGAATCAATCTGGTGCACCAGCCAACCGCTGGAGGTTCTAGGAATATTCATTCAGAATGAAAGATGTCCATGTTCAAGATTAACATGGCATTGATCTCTCAGTCAACACAATTTTCGCTAATAATAGGGATTTCGGCTTCGGTCTGAGTCTTTAAGCCAGGGGGGTGCGGAAGAGGAATGCGAAAGTGTTTTCTCTTTATAAAAAGTACACCCTGGTGAGAAGAGAAGAGATAGAAAACAACACAATGCGATAACGTTAACCAGCTCTTATTTCTTGCTAATTGAGATGTCTAGACACATTCAATTGAGACTCGGGAGATAAGGAAGTGGGTGGAACTATCATGATGGAGAATAATGTGCACTAATCCACTTAGCGAATGGGAATTTTCATTCAGCATCAAAATGCATTGCTTATCAATCTTGTTCCACATGCACATTTTGTTACTTTTGTCAAATGGGAACAATAGCATCCTGCCAAAATCTTTTATTCGAAAATGTTTCCCAAAGGTTACTAAACCTTTTCTCTCACACCGCAACTGCTATTCTATGATTAAAATATGAATTCTAAAACATTCAAAATAAATGAAAATCTTGGTTTTGTGTCAGCTTTGTCTTTCTTATATCAGAAGACAAGTGTAGCTCAAGAAAATTAGCAAATTCATGAAAAATGAGTTTGAATTGTGCACTTAAAAATGGACAAATAACCCCAAGCAGTAAATATTTTTACATAACATGAATTGAAAGTGCAATTGACATATTGTGTGTGGACGACAATGTTTAAGTAAACTAAGATGAAAATGGGGCCGTATATCTTGACCCCTCCCTCTCTTTGTTTTGTTCTTTTCAGGGCTGATATCACATTTTGTCTGTTTATATACACATACACACATACACACACATCTGTATGTAAAGCAAGTTCTAAGATGCGCAAGCATGCCTCCATCCGTGCTTGTTGCTCGATTGTCAGACTGAGAGGTCAAAGGGTAACTAATAGTGTGACTCATAGAGGTCAGCGTCAGTGCGGCCTCCTGCCAGAGTGCTGGAACATCACCAAAACGACTGCCAAGAAAAGACAAATGAACCATCCCCTCCCATATCTTGAGCGTTTCAGTTTGTGCTTAACTTGTTTACATGTTCGTATATTTGTACTCACATATTGCCTTACTCAATTCCACAGACATTGTTGCGTAAAACGCAATCGCTCTGGTCAATCGAACAATAACATTCTTGTGTAAGCAGCAGGCTCTTTTTTGGAAACTTCGTAAAAGAGCTATAAGTAGCACGGCTGTCTGCCTTGCGGAATTCCACAGTTGAATAGAGTGAATCGTGACTGGAGGCAGAATATGAGATAGTTCTTATTTTCACCTGTCAATAATTAGCCAACTCGCTAATGAGCCGGCTACACACTGTGTTAGCGAATTCTCTTTTCGCCACATCACGGCAGACGTCTAGCCTTTTACCTGCTCCGCCATCAGCCCTTAATACACTGCCTGAGGTGCAATGATAGCAGACTGGAATGTTCTCAAAATTATCTCCGGGTGTGTGTTTCATTATCGTGAATGATGAAAAGCATAAGACAGATGAACTCCAACAAAGGACTGCTTGGAGGTCCATTCAGAGAAAAGCAAGATCTCATTTTCATGATTATCAAAAGTCAAAAAGGATTTCCTTTTTTAAACAGAGACCTCAATCATACGAGGTCAGGTGGGAGATCTCCATCACTCCGCTGCCGACAGCTGCTGTAGTATTTTAGGAGATAAAAATGACCCAGACTTTTGTCAACAGTTGAGGAAAAGCAATGAAGCCATCCCTCGTGAGGCTTTCTGAAAGTGATAAAAAAATAACACCATGGTTACGGGTTACACCCCGGACCTGAAGTGTTTTTCCCGATCAGGAGGGTCACTATCAGGCGGGGCCTGAGCTGAAGCCAACACAGATGAAGGGCAGCACTTTCCTAGGCACCATTTTCACCCCTGACTTTTCCTGTTTTGACAGGAAGCAGGCAATGATAACACAGCCGCACAAACAAGCAGTGATTGCCTGCAAACATGCTGCATGGGGTATCTATTTTCTTTAAAGGGCCTGAAATTCAAAAGCAGGAAGAAAACCAGCAAGATGACTAAATTCTAATTTGGATCAGCACCAGAACTGCTCCCATTTATACTGACCGATATCCTGCAGGTTGGAATTTTGTTGCTTTTGAAGTTCCACATTTCTGTATGTGCAAAACAGTTTGAAGCGTATATATATTTGTCTTCTGATTGAAAACAAAAACACAACATAGAAATGGAATTGTCTAGAATTGAAGTGGACTGACGATGATCTGGATGAGTGAAAATCCAAATAAATGTGTGGTTTTTAACAAAGGCATCATAAGAACGAACTTGGAAGGATACATACCAATTTTTTTGAAAATTGTGAGTAAGCAACGATTGGAGCCAGGAAATTAAAAACAAAACAAGTCTCGGGACAAACCTATAATCAAGAAAACTTGACCTCTTTTTGCTTGAGGTAATAACAAATATGGGGCACTGAGCTACTGTGACACATAGAGCGGCTCATCGACACACACTGGCTTGGTCTTGTGCCAGTCAAAAACGGTGACGCACAAAGGAAGTCAATAAAAACAGACCACCAAAGTCACAAAAACATGAAAGCTAGCACAGCCACCACAGGGAACCAAATAATCAGCGGTGCGGACGTGGGCCGAGAAGCGATGTCACTATGCGGCAGCAAGAGGAAGGGGCCCCGTGCTTTGAAGGCCAAGGGAGGTGTGCATGTTGACAGTCTTCTGTCCGAGGCCCTTTTTTGGAATTTGGGCCTTTTATCTAAGGCAGGAAGAGCACTGTAGTGAAACACAACAAGGATGGAGGAACGGGGCTATTAGAGATGCTTTGTTGATGGCCGGAGCACCTCAAACGAACAAACCACTTTGATTGCCCTCTCTGATCCCCCCGCTCGCTTTTGTTTATGAGCTAATTAAGCATTGAGCAGGGACTGCGGGAGCCTCCATCTTCTATTGTACCATCGTGACTTTCAATAGCTACTGTAGGGCTTTTACAGCACCTTCCATAACTTAACGACTATCAAGATCTAGCAAGGGATCGCTAAATTGGCTTTGGATGTGTGAAAGCCTGATTGTGTGCGAGGAAACAGCGTGGTCCAGAAGGTCAAATCCAGTTCAAACGTAGTCTCCGGCGTCCATTTCTGGGGGAGTTCAAGTGTGCCTTGTATTCACCTCTCCAATGCACTCACAAAGAGTCCAAGACAAAATGCCCAGCGTGGGATGGATAGAGGCTGAGGGGTCAGCGGATGGCCAGAAGGAGTAGGAGGGGGCGAGGTCTCGCTAGACGCATGTGGCAATGACCGTGTGAAAGTAGTGAACACTGTGGAATGCAGACAAGGAGGGAGGAAGATTTCGGATAAAATTGACTCTTTGAGCAATCATACAATTTGAAGTTCAGGCCAAAGCTCAGAGGTTTGTTGTGGAACTTGCCCTGGAAACTAAGGCGCTGCTTCAAAGTCACACTAAAGTGCAAGTCGTAAAACGCTGCGTGCAAATAAAACCACGCATTCAAGTTTGTCCACATAATATACTTTTACACCCCGCTGGCTGTCTGAACTTGTAGTGAGAATGCCCTTTTGCAGCTTTGGCCTCTGAAGTTGCATCTGGAGAGGTCATGGAGGGAGGCGAGCTGGGTCAAAATGGCTCCAAACAGTGCAGCCATGACACATTTACCACATGCACAGGTAAGCTCACCGTGCTTTGCTCTTCTTCATGGATCGTTTGATTCATGAAAGCATTTCCGTGTTGCAAAAACATGTTCAAAGACATACCAGCCATGATTCTGCGGGATGGGTTCATTTGGAGCAGTAAATAGCTCAACATATTTCAATGTTTCCCAGCAAAGCATCAGCACTGAACTCGTTCCAAATAGCCTGAGGTGTGGGGACTGGCCAAAAACTGCGCTCAAGTAAGATTACTGTTACTTTAGATCAGTGCTTTAAATATGTCCTGGAACTCCCCTTATTTAAGGTGGTGGGTAAAAGCAGCTCATAAAGTTAATAAATAAATAAATAAATAAATAAATAAATAAATAATGGATTTTTGATGAGAAATGAAATAATAATAATAATAAATACAGAGCTACACATTTACGCAAATATATTGCCACGTTCGTCAGACATCACTCGGCTTGTGTCGTACGCCGCAAGTTCCCACAACAAGTGCTTTTATAGGCGATGCTGTAG
The DNA here is from genome assembly GCF_054491065.1 of Syngnathus leptorhynchus. NCBI lineage: Eukaryota > Metazoa > Chordata > Actinopteri > Syngnathiformes > Syngnathidae > Syngnathus > Syngnathus leptorhynchus. Next base: position 6,288,574 of record NC_141209.1, on the reverse strand, counting down.
TCATGGTAAGCCACAAATGGTGAGGATGGAGCAGCAGATTGGGGCTCATAAACAGAGAGGTTTAAGTTTAAGTGTCTGACACACACCAAGGAGATAAAGTGGCCCAGAGCTCTCCGGTAGCGGAGAGTGACATCATAAAATACAGCAGCAGCAACAAGATGGGAAACATAAAGGATAGATATATTAATAGGAGGCAGTTCATGGAAGGTTTATTGGCCGAGCTTCCCCCGGGAGTGTCGACTAGTTTTGGGTGGCAGCAATTCTCAAGGATTATCATTTGTTTAATGCTAATATGAATTGTATTAGTTTGTTCACTGTAGTATGAAATGATTTTTGCTGTCTGATAATGTCCAAGACAAATTCAAAGTCAAAATCAGCAGGATCGTGTCATACGCACACAATCCAGGTTTTGCAAGCCAATTGACTTTTTTTTTTCTGAGAAATAAATCGTTTGTGAAAATCCATACAGATGAGGGTGACCTTTTCAGCAAAGGAGAAATTCACTCTTTTTGCAACGGAATAAAAATGACTTTGCTGTCATTTTGTGGAATGCATTGCTATGCTATTTCCTCTCAAATGTCAGCATGCAAATTGCAAAGCAATAGAAATCAAATCACGCGAGTAGTGAAACAAAACAACAGAGTGGGGCACTTTCTTCCTGCACTCTATATGTAGAAGCTTACAAATAAGGCCTTCATAAATATTTTCCTCCACCAAAGAGTTTACAGTTTCATAATGAATTTGACCCTTAAACTTTCTTGATACATTCAACTTGTCTTATCTGTATGTAGATGGATTGTTATTCCTTAATGGTTGTTCTGGTTGTTTCAAAAAAATGTAAATATAAAATGTATTCAATATTCATGGTCGGAAGCATTAAGGTCAATCCAGACACAAACAGCATATAATAATAATAATAATAATAATGATAATAATAATAATAATAATAATAATAATGATAAATACATAAATAACCTCAGATTTATTTAGAAATTTTTAGAAAGCCTTCTAAAATTCTCAATTTTAGTCTGTAAATGATGACCCAGCTCTGTGTCTCCTTATTCTTTCATGGTACTTGAGAAAGCTTGGTCTTACAACAGATAATGATACAAATGAGTCACTCTAAACAGTTCATGCAATGTCTAATGTCAATTTTCCCCTGAAGCTATAAGCACACTATGGTATCAGAGTGCAAATGATTCACATTCCCCATTAAGCAGACCCCCGTAAGCCTCGTGCTGGGGATGAGGATATATCAATGACTGCAATAATGCAATCATAAATTGTTTGGCAGTTAAGCTGAGAAAGATGGATGACATCTTAGGCAGACTGGAAAGGATGATGGGAAAATGTGCTTGGTCTCTTTCTCTTTCCTCAGGTACTTACACGCACGTTCGCACGCCATCAATACGCACACTCATCTTCACTCACAGAGGAGGACAGTCAAGCATGAAATGAACATGAGCGGCGTGAACTTTGACTGGCATTTTCACACCGTGCCAGGATTTATGGAGCCCTGTTTACGTCGCTGAAAAAAATATCTTGACTAATTTTGCTAGAAAATATATTATATCCCCAATTATCTACTATACTACATCAAAAGTGAAACAATGTCCTCTGCTATAACTCACGAGAGTCATGTCATCATCATTTACCACCAATGCGTTGGGGGTGATTAAAGAATGACATCAGAAAGTTTGAAATGATCTCAGTCAACCAGAGCAAAAGAGGCCCCCAATACGGAACCAGAACATGCCAACTCATGTGTGCTGGGAATTCTGAGCTATCCCTACTGGATAGACTGCATGATGCTATTCCCCACCAGAACATCATATTTATTTTATTTTTTGTCGTGAACAATTGATGAGCAAATGTAGAACATGCATCCTTTAGCAGCTCCAAAGCAGAAAAAAAAAGGAATTCCTTCTGTATTTTGTTGGGTCTAAAAGGACTTTTTTTTTTTTTTTTTTTCGCTCATTTTGTTTATTGCCCTATTTGTGCTGCAGGGTGGCATTGGCACAGAAAGTGCCCATTGTGGTGTACACTAGCAAGCTCCTTAAACGACTCTGGATGTGTGATGTGTAATCAATTCAAAAAAAATTAACAGAATAAATGATCTTTTACCAATCCCTAGTGTGTGTTAAATTTGCTACTGGATCAGATTAATTCTGTTCTGCCATTGGACTATATCTGCATTCTTCTGCTTTCAGCTTTATTGATTTCCAAAAAAAAAAAACAACAACTTTGCTACTGTCTCTAAAACGCCAGAGGACACCAAACAATGCATGGCAACCCTCCGAAGTGGTGAGCAAGAGCGCCCATTCACATCTGCCAAAGACAAAAAACAAACATCGCAATTTCAAGGGCACGTTAGGCATCATACGCCCGCCCGCCCGATCGAGTATTTGCCTTGAGCGAATGAACCACGCCCGGAAAGCCCAGTTTGCCGTCTGCATATCCATCTTGTCAGTTGTAAACAAACCTGGCGTTCTCTTTCAACGCTTCACTATAAGCCGGGTGATTTGTCTGCTACCACAAGGCCTGCTTTCAATGCAGTACTTTTTATGGAGCCAGCAAGAGATTACCTCCTTCAGTGTATATGAAGCACCATGAAAATTTATCACAACTATGTTTCTTCAATACTTGGAATCAGACGAACTCATGGACTGTCCTCCTTCATTGTACACATCTCACTTGACTTATGGAGCTGAGCGCAGTGACTGAAAAAGCAAACAAATCAGCAAACGAATCGTTGCATTCACCCAATATGTAAAAGTCATCCTGATGAATTCACTTGTTGCACTTCTTGTCATGTTTTTGTACTTTCCTCGCTGACATTTGGGCTTTTGTTGTGTTCACGCACAGATACTGTAACGTATCACCTTGTCAGCCATTGGCGCCATTGTTTGGGTCCAGTCTGGTTCTTTTGTCCTTCACCCAACACTAGCAAACACAAGTGTTATTATGCAGGCCTTGCCTTCCTCAAGCACGTAAGCAATGACAAAAGGGTCAAATATACACGTGTTGCCGCGATGTCCATGTTAGTTGGTGTTTATATAAAAACACTGTTGTCAAACAACAAAACACATGCAGGCTATTTTTTTACAGATTTTGTTTAATGACTTTCCAGAGGATGGACTATTTATTTTGTAAGATAACAGACACCAGATCGAGCAGATGGCGCTGCGAAAAACTTCACAATTAATGTTTGCCTGCTTTGTAACGCATATTATCTAATCATCAGAGATCCGTTCTCTTGTTTATTAAGATTTTTTTTTCTTTCATCACAAAATCTTTTTTTTTTTTTAGACTAATATTTGAAAATGTGCATATTTTCCACCCAAGCATGAAGTTGCACGGTGTGATGGTTGCTTGGCGCCTTCCCAGCTCATTACAGGTAATGATACAGTTGCCTGATCCCAAGTCACACACCTTGATTGAACGGCTTGCTGAATAGCTGTAAAGATAATAGAACAGCTTAACATGTTTGTTGTCAATGAATAAATAAGGCAAGACAGCCTTGACAATTACAGGAATGCAGCAGAGCAAAATGGCAAGAATAGCTCAGCTTACCTGCACAGGTACCACCATTTCAATTTCAAAGTGGATTCCAATGCCGAGAAATGTGGAATATTTAAGCATCTCCCACCCCGGAGAACGGCAACCACCTGCTTTACTCAATAAAACGCGTGTTCACTCCAGTGAGCCTTTAATTTCATGCTACTCTACCACTGCAGAGCGCAGTTAGTGAAGCCAACCATTTGACATTTTTAATGCTACGTTACCTTAGGTTTGCCGCCATTACCAACAAGACCTTTAAGAAAGGCTCATTCTTATGCACACTATAAAAAAAAAACATTTTAACCAACAAAAATAAAAAATATGTACACATACACTAAAGCAGCCAAAAAATGAACCGCGTGAAAATGTGGCGGGCAGCTGCACAAAGAGTAAACAATAGAATTTGAGTGGAGAGGTAAATTGGCAGCGAGCAGCTGCGGGAGTTCACAAATACAACACCGCAGAGCTGTGGAGAGCCATGACTGATGTCTGAGGTCTGTGCTCCACTTGACACCACATTATCACTCTACGCTCCCACAAAGACACATGCCGTAAAACACAAGTCACACAGCAGCCACGTACGACGCCAAGGGATTCGACTCATCTCTCATCTCCTAGTACACGCGTCGACCCACATTCAGAGCCACCGGGGCAGAGATGCTTTGGAATTACTGTGGCCATATTTTGTTTTAAATTTGCTCGAGTTTAACCACCAGAGGTGTTTTGAAAACTTTTTCTGGCCACCCTTCTCTTCAATGGAGCTGCCAATCACTTGGTCCTTTTTGTTTGCCAACCTGGCAGCCTACACCTGTTCCAGGCAATGAAAGTCGAAGGTAATCAAAATCTAAGGTTGCTGAACTAAGGAGAGTGGTATAACCCGCCCTCGTCCTCCTCCTGAGAGGTGGAGAAGTCGCTTCTTTGCAACACTGCTTGTAAACACTTGTGCATGAACAACAATGTAACGTCCTTGTTGGATTCTCAACCATGGCAACCAAACATTGTTGAGTGACAGCTATTGAAATCTGTGTATGGGAAGAGAGGCATTGATTGGGTAATTACACTCGTGAAATTGCGCTCGTCCATTCAGGGAAGTGAAATTACAATTGTCACATGTGAAAATGAGACTCGGGTCATTTTTCTTTTAGTCCGTGATGAATTTGGACACATTGTGTACACATCAGCTCCTCTCTACAATTGTTACTAGCTGGGTTTTTTTTTTTGCTTTAACCAACTCGTATTCTGATTCAAATGAGCTTCCTACGGATCAGATCCACCTAATTCACATTTGAAAGACCTAAAGGAATCCTGTAGGAAGGTCTCTATTAATGAATTAGTGTGCTGGTTCAACTGGCAAGATTCAACACTGCATTTATATTCATGAAGCTCAGTTTATGAGAGGGTGTTAAACACTGCTGACTCCATCATTGACCTGCAGTGTCTGCAACCACCAAATGCTCACGAGGCTAAAACCCTTACACAAGCACATTTTCACGTGAAAGCAATCACTCAACTTTTTGGGAAATAAACACTTGCGTTGGGGCTAAATGAGGCGATATAAAGAAAACTTTGAAATATAAGTTCCTAATGTTTCTAGAGTGTTTTGCTTAAAAGATGTGAAAGGCATCGCTAATGACTGCACTCACTGTGAGAATGGTCATAATTGCCTACAATAATAGTTAAAATTATATAATTATACCACAAATGAAAATGACATAACACTTAAAAAATCACTTCAGTTCAAACTCCTCTGACTTTGCAATAGGCTTACAGAGAATTGGATTTTTAAAAAATACACCAGAAGTGCATTAATTGAGTGCAATAATTGTGAAGTTTTGAACACGTGAAGTCCTTTGAGACTTGATTTAGGGCTATATAAATAAAGTTGACTTGACTTGACTTGACTTGACTTGACTTGACTTGACTTGACTTGTGGCCGAGGAGTTTGAGCCATTCAAGCCTGTCCATGGGCATCGAATTAGTCCAAGCTGCAAAAGAACCTAATCATCTTTGGTGGTCACGGACACTTTCCTGACTTTATTTTATTGACTAGCTGAGGACAGACACACAAAAACAGGAATGAAAGCCAGAATTGGTATGTGAGGATTTTATCCATCCAACCACAAGGTCCTGTCTGCAGAGTCTGTGATTACTGCAAGGCGCTAATTTGCTACTTTGAAGTTGGAGTTTTACAGTATATGGCCCTGTTTTTTTTCTTTTTTTCCCGTAATTCCTGGTGACCGTGTCTTGCCAAATTAAGCTTAGTCCACATTTAGAGAATGCGCTTCTCTCTATTGAAATTTTACCCGTAGGTTTTAATTATGCAAATACAAGCGGATGAATTTCTGTTTGATCGGGTTGGGCGGTGGGGTGGGGGGGTGTCCTCAACCATTTCTGCACATTTTCAATCATCTGGTGGTGGGTTCAGTCTCAAAACAAAGATATAAAAACAATTCTATAAACCCTCAAATTTGCATAACATTAAATGAACTCAAAGGCCCCAGTGGTTGTATTAACTGGGTCGCTCCCTGCAGGTACCCATCGAGTGGAAGCCAATAAATAATTGGGGACACAGGCTCACAACAAAGAAGATACGTTAGTGTGGTTTTCCCCTCTGGGTCAAAGTAAATTGTTTTTGCATTTAGCGCATCTACATCAGAGCTGTGTTCCAACACAGAGGAAACCTCATACTCAAATGGTCTGGAGGCCATACAATTTGCTATTCAACCAGAATATTTTCTTCTAAGATGTTAAATCAGCATCTTAGGTATCAACGCCACAATAAGTTAATGGAATATACACGTCTTTGCTCGATGTAGCTGAAACAAATTCCTTTGGTTTTAAAGAGAGCGTTCATCAGTCTGCCCAAGTTTGTTATGACTTGTCATGAATTATTATTTTTACATCAATTTGCCTTTATAACGTAACAAAACAAACACTCCGAATGTTCTCCTACATGGCACTACTTCTGTATTCAAACAATAAGGCTACAACTGGGGGGGGGGGGTTGTCTGGGGACTAAGCCGACTTCCTCTTCACAATAACGGGTCAGCCAGCGGATGAAGAGGAAGGGGGAGGCATGACTTTGGAAAACAGTCTCCATTCTAGTTTAGTCGTGACAACTGCAGACACAACACTGGCAAATCCAGCCAGGTAAAAGCCTCGCAAATGTCATCCCCTAAGTTGCCCTCGTGACCTTATTCTTGCCATGGAGGAAGCAATTTGGAGCAATCATCCAGAACCGTGTCCTCACTGTGAGGGTCAACAGGTGAGCAGCTTAAACTCACATAGACAATGGCTTCATTATACATTAAGGATCCTATGAGCGTACTCAACTTTAAGCACCCTGCCATCACCATTGACCACCCCCGGAATTAAGGTCCAATTTAGCTATCAACAAGAGTAAATGGGGATCTTCCAGTGGTGAAGGCCACAAAGTCCTGTTGAAGGGGCCTGCACTAAAAGTGGGGGGGGGGGGGGGTCAGTTCCCATGGGGAGAATAGCACTCAAATGTATGTCGTACCTGATACCCAAATATGGATCTGATACGCACCTTGCAGGGACCACACATGAAGATGTCTGGAATTTAAGTCCAGGTGTCCCTTGTATACCTGCCCCTCAGCTGCTATGAGGGAGAACCTTGGAGGTTCTGTAACCCAATCTGACTTTTGAGACTGCCTCCCAAAAATGGGACAACAAAAGAGGGATCGTGCCAGGGGGCAATAGAAGCCCGTCACAACAACAGTGGTCTCGGAGCCTATATTTAACAGTGGTGGGAACTGTGCTAGCAGCCGCACAGGAACACTTTCAATGCACAGTGAAGGTCGACTGGGACATGACTTCCTTTTCAGTCTACAAAGTAAGTGGCCGGTTTAGTTCAAATCCCCTTCTGCCCCCTTCCTTAGACCCAACAGCAAAATGAAAAGATAAGCATTGTTTGGCACAAACAATGGCTCACTTTCAAAATCTACAATCTTTTCTGGCACCCGTGGCCGGTTTTGAAGTTAAGCATGGCAATAAACAAAGGTATGATTTTTATACATTTGACTTTTACAACGTGGGAGCATAGAGAACACTACTCACAAAAAGTTTGGAATTTCGGCAGAAATTTCAGGATGATCCAAAAACTTGAACTTTCACAGGTGCTTAATATCTTTGAATTTGCATGTTTCCGTGCTTTTTGCACAATTTGCTGTTCGATAAAGAGGAGCTGGATGGATAATTCAAGAATCCTATTGAATTTATGGACCGAACACCTGTTGTGAATTTTACCATTCAGCTTTTTTTGTGAGAGAGCAGTTGTGCAAAAAGCCTTCAAACAGTTGGACATCTGCATGCAAAGGTTTAGAGAATGTCAAATTAAATTCACCTAGGTAATAGGGCATTATTTTTATGAATAGTGTATGACCTACCTTGAATGAGGTTTGATCAGCTAGGGTTAACGCTAGTTTCCTCAACTCGGACACTTTCTTCTGACAAGTGTCACAAAAGCCTCCCTTCTCCTCCGTCTCGGGCAGAGAAACAGAGCCGGCGCCCTCTGGGGCAGGCCGGAGGCTGCAGCGTGCGGTCTCCGCAGAGAGGAGCCTCTTCCTGGGGGTGGCTGGAGACTCTCCAGTCGGACATCGCTCCAACTTTAGCGCGGAGAAAAATGTGAGATTTTGTTAGTTTCACCTGTCCTGGTAAGTGACACAACTTTTGCATGGATAATAAATGAGCAGGTGTTTGAAAGAAAGCGTGATTTAGAATTAGTGCAATGGAACCCCGTATTTGAACACTTACTTTTGGATGCTCCCCTCCGTCAAGCGCAAGCTGACCGTCCCCATAAGCATTCATTATACAATATTGAGCAAAACACCTTAACGACTTAAAATAAGCCGATTCAAAGGTTGTGATCAAGACGGAGTCGAATCATATTGGCTGCGGAGATGACTTGACGGTGACCTGTCATCTGTTGAAGTCGACTTGAAGGTGTCCGAGGAGTTTGGAAGCAGTGCGCTGCAAGGGGCCAGGAGCGTGCGCGCGTGTGTGCGTGCGTGATCGGTGGTGCGCGAGAGGCGGTATTATTGTCTCGGAATGGGAGGGCTAAAAGTAGCCTACAACATCAGTGTAAACGAAAATGACATTAAATATGTTACCTCATTTACATTTCAACTAAATGAAATCCATGATATTGGAAATCTTGAAAATAAATTGCATGTATTTTGCCCTAATTTGGTTCTAAAACCAAGATCTCCAAAATACAAACAATAAAATGATACATTAATCAATTCAGTGTCGTATATTTGTCGTAATTTAGTTTCAACTTTTTTTTTTGTTACAAAAGTTATCCAATGACGCCCAAAATGCGCACTTGAGTGTTGCCCTGCAAGCATCCGTGCGCCTAAATGCATTACTCTAACGCCACCATCTGGCAACGGGTAGTAACATCACTAGCCGGAGAGCAGTGGCGATGAAGTGAGGACTGAGCTGTTTAAATATTTTATCAGTAAAGTTTGAATATTTTATGGTGGGATGACGTTAGGAAAGACGGCCTCATGAAACACCGAAGAACTCCGCGGTGCCCTCGAATGGCTCTCGTAAAGTGGTGACATTGTTTTATTATTATTATTTACCCCTTTTTATATGATAAATGTATCAAATTTCGTATTGAAGTGATTGATTACGTTCTTTAAAATAACCTATTTTTTTCCGTACTGTGTAATAATTTGCAATCATCCAAATTGAACGCGTCCATTGCACTTGTTTCTAATTGGTCCACTATTCCGCACGTCTTACTCATGTAGTTTATCCCATGCATAAGTTTAAAAAACAAATATTTTACACGTGAAATAGTGCTAATTGCACAACAAAACCCCCAAAGTTAAGTTTGCTATCTTGAAAACAAGAAAAGTGAAGTGAATCAGTGATACGGGTTCGGATTTTCAAGTATTGAGCACCACTTCATGAGCGCAACACGGCGACGCCTAGTCTGAGTGACTCGGGGCGTTCTTACCTTCTTTTTTCTTTTCAGCAAGTGACTGGTAAATCCAAAAATGATGTCGGAGTCAACGAAGATGGTACCCAGGTCGATGACGCTGGGCTCGGGTTTGCCCCCTCCGGAGGAGCCCGGTGAGTTCGGTAAAGCCATGCCGGGGTTGCAAATGTCACCTACAGTTATATCCCACTCGTCCTATCGAATCCCTAGCGCCATCTAAACCATATGTTTTGATCACGCCAAAAAGAAGAAAAAAACTCCACATGCTATTTTTAATCCGGGAATCCACACGTAATAATCTCTCAGGATTCCATGAAGTGACGCCATACAATCCAAATGAGACGCTCCCCATCCACTGGGATACTTCTAGGACATCATCTGAGGAGGACCCTCTGCTCCTCTCTGCTCTCTTGCCTCCCCATCACCCTCCCCTTTAACTCTCTCTCTCTCTCTCTCTCTCTCTCTCTCTCTCTCTCTCTCTCTCTCTCTCTCTCTCTCTCTCTCTCTCTCTGTTCTCTTTCTCCTCCCCTCTTCACTATACATGCAGGACTCCCAGTGCCAAGATGTATAACCATGACATTCCAAGCAATAATCACTAACGACACATCCCCGTGATAGTCCCCCATAACATTCTGTGGAAGACCCGCAGTGAATCTATATGTGGAACCAAATGATCTCATCTGGACTTATTTAATGGTGCCATTTCTCTTTTAATAGTCCTACAAGATGCACTGTATATATATATATATATATATATATCCATCCTGCTGAATGTATTGCAAGGTAGCATCGATGACTTTTCTTCATGATCCATATAAACTGTAGTGATAAACTCAAAGTGATTGGATTCAGATTGATTTGGAGCTTGAGCTGTGCAACATGTATTCAACCTCATCAGCGTTACTGACTCCGTGTGTCCGCTTTCAATCATAAAACTTTAGTGCGACCTCTGTTCATCTTTAATAATGTCACTGAGAAGACGATAAGACTTCATGATTGTGGATCAATATTCAACGAATAGCCTTCACTTCTGCATTTTCAGATGAGTTTTATCAGATTGAACGGTTGAGGCTGCTGGGTCGTGTGGAAATATTAGTCCTTGGCGATTTTCATGAGGCCGACCTGTGTCAATTAAAAAATATCAGGGTAAGAAATAAAGAGTATTTTGTCAAAAGTGTTGTTTTGGGAGAAATTCTTTGCCGTAAAGACTTTTGAGGGGCTAAACGGGAATTAAATCGCACCAATTGTTGTGTAAACATCAGGCGCGCTCGTTTATATTACAGTAGAGGATGCTTTAATTTTCTTTCTTGGGGGGGAATTTAATTCACGCTAGTTTTTTCACATGACAATACTTCATCACGTGCACATACAAAATTGACACTCCAAGCAATTGCGAGTTCAATGCCTGCCAGGTTACCTCAGACAGTGAATGGGAAGCATAAATGAAATAACTCCATCAACCAGTCTCATTTTCATCTCAGTTTCGTTTTCACTTTGGTCCCCAGCAGGCTTGTTGTTTTAATTTCTCGCCGATCTCAAACGTTCCCACTCCTCGGTTCCTCAAGGCAAGTCCTTATAGATTGAATTACTCAATATGCATTTTCCATTTTCCAGCAAATAACAAAGGATAGGTAAATAAAAAAATGCTAATTTGGAAATGCCAAATTGCAATTATCCAGGGCTTCACTGAAGTACCAATCACCATATATGACACCTCGGGCCGAACCACTTATCCTCACAGACTCATAAATAATATCACGTGTTTGTGTGAGCATAAACAATTTGTAGGTAAATTACTCACCAAAGTTTGGACTCTATTATCATCATAAAAGATGATTACATGAAGATTCATATTCTCCCTCAACGTCAACAAGGAGGTTGAATAATTGACATTTTAGGGTGGAATCAATTAGCGCAGCAACAAACAACATGTTTCTGTGTGTCAGCCAGAAAGTACACACTTATTTGTGTGGGAGTGGAGGCGGGGCTTGTCACTAGGCCGATAATTACAATCCATAGTAGAGATGATTTACCACGTCCGTCACTCAGCTCCACACCCCTCAGTGGAGGAGGTCTGGGTTGGGTCTTGGCTGATGAAATTCCATGGATGGAACCCCACGGGATTTGAGCCGCTACATCTGCTGCATTGTGCACGTACGGGGAAATGGCTCAGGGCATCTCATTAAGGCCTCTCTTATGTCTTCGACATGCTTGTGAGACCTGCGGATTTGGCACGGCGGCGTATGCATGGACAAGGCTTTGTGAGAACCGTTTAGCAAATATTGATAGTCCTGCCGCATGGAGGGCATCAAAGGGAAAAGAGACAAGGAGGGATCATGGGTGCACGGTGCATTCATGAATGATTTATGTCTTTGGGAAAAGGCCATTTGGATTTTGTTGCAAGATTGTCTGATTTGGGTTTTCCCATCACAGAGGTATGGATGTCAAGAACCACATGCGGCTTGAAGTGTCTTTTAATAAAGAGGGCCTCCGCGCATTTTTTTTTTTCCTGCAATATAAATCAATAAAAATCCTGTCATCATTTGAACTAAATTTTGCTCAAGATGAGAAAATAGCAGTTCATAAAAGTTTATTAGACCCCCAATTCTGTTTAATACATCTTTATTGCGAGGAAAGTGATTCTGAATTTATATGCACATTTTAAATGAAGCAAACGGTGATAAAACTACTTGTGGATTAGCAGGTGGCCAGATGAGGGTGCTGTTTTTAAAATAAAATAAAAATAAAAATGCAAACTCCACGCAAGAAGTGCAGAGGCGAGATTTGAAACTGAAATGGTTTTGTGAAATGAAAAACAAATTTCTTCTGCAGAGCCATCAATGAAAAACAAAAGCCAATCAATTTGGATCCAGATTTAAATTGGAATTAAATTTGTTAGTGACTCTCATAGGATAAAATTTGATGATTTGAATAAAAACTCTTTTAGAGGTTCCATTCTCAGTGGCTTTCAGTGAGAATGGACACCATGTTATGTTTTCCGCAGTAATGATCGTCCACACGGGTTGGCAGTTCACCTCCACTGTGACTCAACAGAGACCCATTATTTTGAATGACTTGTTTTAATCAGGACCTTTAATCACAGCAACAATAAACAGAGAAAATACGAGCAAAGCCAGAAGAGTGATCAAACTGAACCTGGTGCTGTGTTGTTTTTTTTTAGGAGCCCTCTGAGTTGTCTTTGTAGCATAAAGAGGCACAAAACAGATGAAGGCAAAAAAAAAAAAAAAAGAATTAAATCAAGAAATGTGAGCCTTGAGATTTCCTGTCTTGCCATGCGGTTCCAACGAAAAGGCCGCAGCAAATGTCTGACTGGTCAAGTGGTCCTAAACATTTCACAATTTTTACAAAGAACTGTTGAACTGTCGAGAACCACTCAATCAGGGAGACCACATTCATGTTCAAAATCCTGGATTGGGTTTCTGAAAACGATTGACTACAAGAAAAAAATTTGACATACTGCCAAAAGTCATTACCGTGTAGAAGATGAGTTCCTTCCATGAATTGTTCTTCCTTACCTTGCTGTCACCTGCGCTCACAATGTCTCAACCGAAGTCCCGCTCAGCTTTATATATGATGATTTGGGGCTCGGTTTAAACAAGTTGTATTCAGGTAGGAATGAGGCCCATGCTGGTCCGACCGGATGAGCTGGGTTCCAAGAAGTAGGCACGACGACTGGGCAGACGCCCTAACAAAGTAAATCAGATTGATGATAGACTATTAACGTTGATAAGTTTGTTTAATCGTTCTGTTAAGGAACGATGTTTGTGCACTATAATAAATAAATAAACTATAATAATATATTCTGTATTTATTTTGAAAAATAAAATATTTAAACAAGCACTGCCCTGTGTACATATTTCTGGGACAACATGTAAATTAATACAATAATTTATTTTGCATCAAACCCAAAGTGATTCATTCCTGTGACACAATTTGAGTTAAAGTACCTTTTTATTGGCTGGAAATGTGGCAAAAAAATGTTTTTGGACTAACTTGTTCTCTATTCCATTTCATGTAGTTTATTGCTTTTGAGTTCACTTTAGCTTTTTTACATTCTTACATTATGTTGGCATTTATGAGGACAGCAAAAAATTTTATGACAGAGATGGGGGCTTTCCCATCTATACAAATGTAAATGAGCATTTGTCCTCTTTAAAAAAAAAATTGTGATAAAATGTTCAAATCAGTCCCAAAAATCATTTTACTGTCTACTTTTTTTCAAGATACTCTTTCATCAAATAAAAATTTATTTCAACTTTGAGGTTATATATGTGTGTGGTGGGGGGGGGGGTAATAACAAAACGATTTTTGATTATCGAATTTATTGGTTTTGCTTTTTCAAACAGAGACTATCACAAAACAACACCCATGTCAAAAAGACATTCATTGGTGCAACAGCAGGACAATTTTTTTTTCATTACCATCCCAACACAAAAAAAAATCCCAGCAGATGTGAAAGGAAAACACTCGAAACATGAACAAACACCCTTAAAAAGATTGCATGCAGAAACCATCCACGTTGTAACCGAAATTGCCAGTTCCGTTTCAGCGCGAGAGCTATGCCACTCTTCCGGCTTGACGACTTCCGGCTGAGAAACAGGCTGGATGGGTGTGCAAGTTTTGTAACACGTGTTCTGGCAGCAGGACACTCATGGAGGTATTTGACCAAAGCCGATCGATGATGTCATTATTATCTCACTATAAAAATAAAGTATAAAAATAAAAAGCCCTGAACTTGATGATATTGTGTCACAGTAATTAGCCTGGCAGTCTTTTTAACTTACAGCAGTATTTGGTTCACCTTCAAAAATAAATCATGGATACCCTCATATAGATTAATACCAACATCAAATATTTATAAGCAATTTGTGCTAACATTCCAATGTACCGTGCATTTAAACTTGTGCTTATAACGCGATTGGACGGAAAGATTGTAATTTTTGGTGACTGCAAACAAGCTTTAGTGCTTTAGTGTGTACTTGGGGACGGAGCGGGAGGAAGCGAAAGCAACTTGCAGACTGGACCAAGTGACCGAAGCTCACATTCCAGCAGGAGAAGCTGAGAACTCAATCACGCCGTTCTGGATGCAAGAAGATACAAAATTAGTTTTAAAAATCGTACAAATTCCAATTCTTCTCCCACTTACTTAAAAACCCTTCTAATGAATTTTAGTGTGCAATGTTCTTGATTACTCAACACTTTGTGTGCTTTTCCTCCACCTGATGGATCATTTGGGAGAACAAAATATTGACTAAAGGATCTACACACAGATGCCAAACAGGCACGGGGTGATATTTAGAAGTAAAATTCAACTCAAATTCATGCTTAATGGGATTGCATGCTGAAAGGATGAGGAACGTTCACACAGGGGATTCACACAATTTCTTTTACCTCCTCATCATCATCATCATCATATTCATTCAATTCTGCAAATGCTGTCTGAAATTAGGCAGACATGCATGTAATTAAAGAGTTGGATAATCGACAAAAATTGAGTAGATTTGAATTTTTAAAACAGTCTTTACCTTCATTGTTTTGTTTAGGAGGTTTATTATGAAGGTTGCCACTTCTGGTTTACCAGCAGCGTTGGCCTGGACAAAAAAAATAAAATAATGCATACTAAGTCAAAAAGTATTATTTCAGTGCAATGTAATTTCTTCCAAGCACCCACCAGTTCAATTGCTGTCTGGCCATCATAGCCTGGTTTACTCAGATCAGCTCCAGCGAGACTCCATATTTCCAGGCCTTCCAGATCGCCGCTGACAACCAGGCTGACAAATGCCCAAAAAAAAAAAAAAACCACTAATGAGAACAATTGTTTCCAAAACTTCTCTTGTTGCTTTTTAGTAAATGAGGTCAGCATATTTGAGATGCCAAATCAGAACCACCACGCTCTCCAATGTGTGTGTGGGTTGTTTTGTTTTTTTAAACTCCTAGCTCACAAGATATGTTTGTAAAAGTTGAGCATGCAAACATCTACAACAACAGGGGCTCCAGATATGGGGGTGATCCAACGTTATGCAGTTAGGGAGCATTCCTCTTGTATATGTAAGTGCCAGCAAACTGGTTGGGCTTGTGTTAGTTATGCTACTGTAGGATAGGTTAGTGTGAGTGTTTTTTGCGTGTGTGTGTGTAGGGGGGGGCATGCATGTGTGAGACCTGCACAGTTCCGATCCCGCCTCATCCAACTCGTCTCGGGAAAAGTGGGCTCCCGTCTTCCTCAGGAGCTTGACGACATCCTTGTGCCTATGTCAAATGATGTCACCATTACGTTTTTGTTTTTTTTGTACGCTAAAAATAGTGTCGCCAGGAAAAAAATGACAAGTAGGAACACGAACTCTGTCACCCGCATCCACCCAAACCGTTCACACAGAAATCACCAGAAGTGCAACGGTGCCATTCAAAGAAATCAACAACACAAACAAAAAGATTTCATCACAGGTAAATGCTAGCACATTGATAGTTAATCTTTCAGACTATGCTGACCTACAGCCAGTATGTACAATCAGTGAAACTGGCATCAAGCTGCAGGACTGGTTCCGAGGCCACACCCGCATTTCCACACCCGACTCTTTAAGACTTTGACATTTTAATTTAAAAGGACTCAACTGAGTATAGACAAACACGCTGTCACAATTAGTAGCGGCAGAGAAAGGCATGGAATGTGCAGCAAAGGAAGTGAAGCCATGGTTGCGAGGCCTCCAACAACGCGAACGTGTCGCTGCTTGCCGTGCCAACCGTTAAAATACGACAACGGTCTTTTGGCGCAGCTCCAACATACGTTTTCTCCCTGAGGCCAATATGATTTCAAGAAAACACAATATTTAGGGCAATGTGACGGAATGACGATATTAATAAGCGATGGACAAACCAATTAGCCTCAATAGCTTGAATGGTGTATTAACCTCTGTTAGTCCCTTAGCTTCTTTATTCCCATACTGTCACTCATCCCTCGTACAAACTCCTTCAGTGACAACAAAAGGAAGCATTTAAATGACAGCTTGACTTACCTGAAGCGTACAGCATTGCACAGGGGTGTGTCACCATAGCGATCTCTTGCATAAACAGTGGCGCCAACTGTCAGCAGGTACTGCACCACTTTCAGGTTTCCTTCGCAGGCGGCAATATGGAGAGCGGTTCGTCCATCATAGTCGCTCAGACATAAATTACTGCCCTGAGATGGAAAAAAAAAAAAAAGGACATCATGCATTTATTGTCCGGCAATCAATTAACTGTGGAAGAATGCGAACGGGTAATGGCGCTTGACAATGTGAATGTGTGACTTGCCATTTCTTTTAAGGTTTCTAAGGCCTCAATGTCACCGATCTTTGTGGCTGCACAGGCCAGCGAGGGTGTCAGAGCATCACGGATGGCTTCCAGCTCCTGTGGATAGCATAAGCTTAAACTGCATAGGCATACAATATTTTTTTTTTTTTTTTTTGCAGAGGTGGTCTTATCTCTGTTTTCACAATGGTCAGCTAATAAATGTTTACACTCCCGGGTGGAGCACAACTCGTTTACAGCAAGCACAGGCAGAATTAACAGTTCTAAATCAGCACTTCAAAATAATCATAAGATCAAAAAATCATTTGTTAACCCTATCAGTGTGTCCACACTAAATGTGTCTACATTAGATACAAGCAGTGTTCGGCATCTGAGTAGTAGTGATTTCTTAAAATTCTATTATTGAGCATGTTAGGGATATTAAGACCAATATTTACCTCTTTGCAGCTAATGCTCAAAGCCTTAGCGATGACCTGGATGAATCGACTGTCACTCAGACTAAACTTAGCTCCTGCCAAATCAGCGGTCATCTCACCACGCAAGTTCTGGCCCATCATCTAGATGCAAAAACACGCTGGCATGGTTCTTGAGTTTTTATTTGAGCGTGACCTCCACGTTGATGTACACACTAACCTTTTTCTTAGCCTCAAGACTTAGGTCTGTCTTGGCCAAGACATAGGACAGCTTTGATAGGGCGGCCTCTGGAGTCATGTCACAACCAGTTATCAGCCCGGCATCAATCAATACCTAAATTGCATTGAAGTTTTAATGAATGCCGAAAATATGAAATAAATAGTAAGACGTGATAATAGGGGGGGGGGGGGGGGACAACCTTGCCAGTGGCATAGGACGTAGACACCGTACCCCTCAAACACTGCGTGCAGTTTATAATGATGACGCCGGAGTCAGTGGCACTCTTCAACTCCTCCAACAAGTCAGAGCGGTTATCTGGCCCGTTTCCACTGCCATACGTCTCCAGAACCACTCCCTCCATAGGAGGCTGCAGAAAGGCCCTCACCTAAAAATAAAGTGCCTTATAAATACTCGGAATGCATTAGATTAGTAGAACGCTGGTTATTTTTTGTATCTCTCTCATGTCCAAACCCATCCATGCTCCTAAAAGCCCATCTGCTGGAGACCAGGTGCCACGTCATTAGCCATGGCATATGACTAGAACAGCAGATGATGGCGGTGTCCGCAAGGACAGCAATTAATCTGAAGGTGTTAGCAAGCGTAAAGTCATTTGGCGACTGAGGGGAAGTTAGCACAAAATATAAGATTGAGGCGGAGGGGGGTGGGGGGTGGGGGGGGGGCAGTAAAACGGTCTATTTTTTTGATGCCATAAGCACTTTGACAAGAAATGCTTGACGCGGATTAGCAATGATGCTCTCATAGCGCCGACACCCACACACGAGTCTGGTGCCCCATGAAAACGGCGCCTCATAAAAACAGTTAAACGCTATAAGAAAAAGCCTTGATGGTCGTACTGGGCTGCCGGAGCAGATTGAGATAGTAAAGTCACCGTCCTGGTGGTCTCCGAAACGCGAGCTGCAACTAAACGCTTCACTGTCAATGCCAAGCCTTCCTCTTTACTAGGCCATTGGTCATGGGCCATAACGTCAACCTATCTGTTTCTGAGTTGAGCTCTGATTGGAGTTACACAAGCGGGAAAGTAAGAAGTGGGATAATTGCACAATTAAACTGAAGTTAACATTATTTTATCACACTTAGCGCAAACAAGAGTGTTTGGACAGTTTGTCCACAATATTTTTGATCTTGAAATTCACAATAACAGCAACACTGTGAATAAACCGATCATTCAAAATGTTTTAGTTCGTAGTTAGTATGATAAAATTTAAAAAAAAATAGTTTCAGAGGACCACATACAGTAGCAGCAGTTATTCCCGGGAAGAGTCTTAGCAGGCCGACATTCCTGTTGAGCTCAGTGGAGACCTGAAACTTAACTGTCGTGTTTGCCCTCCACACTGTGTCCCAGTTTACTGCGGGGAAAGATGCCAGACAAATAAATAGACTCAGACAACATTTTTTTTTTTGCACATGACACCAGTCTGTTGTGCTAACAAACTTACTTGTAATATCAACCTCTGCAGTGGCAAGCGGAGCCAAATTAGGCGATGTGAATGCATTAAAACTCCCAGCATCCACTTTGGTCACACGATTTCCTCGATAGAGCTTGTTGTAGAAGTACAAGCACACCTGAGGAGAAAGAGTTGACGTTTTAATCGACGCTAAATTGGCCTTAGCAAGTGAGCAAACAACAAATAATCATTCATGATGCAAACTATAGTTTTGTTTTGTCAATGTTAGCGGTTGCGGACAAAGGATGGCATTTGTTGCATTGCACTTCAAGAGAAGAACTTCAACGTTCATCCTGTTTCTGATCATTGTTGTTAAATGTTACGAAACACAAAGAAGTGGAGTGCTCTGAATGCCGGCAAAGCTCACACCTAATGCAATATCTCACCGTAGTCATAAATTTGTTGATGTAATTATGGTACGTGAGATTGTGGGATTATTCTTTCATCTGGTTAAACTTTGACTATTTTATTTCCGCACTTGTTAAACCATAGCTCACCTCAGGAATGACAAACTGGCCGGCAATCAACAGTGCCCCCAACAGGTTGTCTCTGCCATCATTCCTCATCTCATAGATAGGCACCTGGAGGTCAAAGAGTAAGTAAAGAAGGTATTTGGACTCAAAATGTTTCTTTTTTTTTTTTTTTTTTTTTTTTTTGCTTTTACTTGTGAGCCGGTGAGGACGACAGGCTTGCCCAAATGTTCACACATGAAAGAGAGAGCTGAGGCCGTATAGGCCATGGTGTCTGTGCCATGAAGGATCACGAAGCCATCGTAGTTTTCATAATTTATCTGGGGGGAAAAAAAAAAAAATACTTTCAGTTTAAAGATAATTGCCTTGTTTTAAAATTATGTAAATAGCTGGTGATTTTCAAGTACCTCAATGTCCTTTCCTATTCTAACCCAGTCGTCTGTGGTCATATTGGCCGAGTCCAACAAAGGACTGTACTCTATAATGGTGTATATTATCCTCTTCTTGTTTTTACTCATACTGAAATAGAAAAAAATATATATGATTACTCGACCATCATTAATCAACATCCATCAAAAACAACAAAATTCTTGATAAACACTGTTAGTGTCACCAAAAGTGCAAGAGTTCACTCCAAGCCACATAAACCATGTTAATAAAAGTTGATTGGCTTCACTGTGAAAATGATTATTCTTTGTCACGCGCGTTGGATTAAGCGCTTGTTACATTCTTTTTTTTCTTCTTCTATAAAACCTAGCAGCTTTATGAAGCGGGAGAAACTATTTAGCAGAACCCGTGCGGTGGGGAAGCGAAACTTAAATTAAGGAGTGTGAAAAGGAGGATCACATTGTGAGGCAATGGCATCAAATTAGCCATTTTTCTCTTCCAGTGAAAGCTTAACACCCTGTGAGACTAGCGCAACATAAGGTAGATGATTGGCTATGTAGTATGGGTTATTTGGCGACTCATTTGAGTTGCATTGCTGGGGGTGAGAGGTGGATGTACAGTACGCATATTAATGTCGCCTTTTTCAAGTCGAGTTAACTCCAGCAGCGGGTGGTCCCCACCTGTGACGCAGAATTTAAACACTGCATGTTAGGCTCATTTTCCGTATAATCTCTCTTTTTAAGGAACAGGGCAGGAACACACAGCGGATTAGCATGGGCCGGCCTATTATGGGACATGAAGATGAGCTGAATGGAACAGCGGGGGGATGAAAAGGCAAGTCCCAGTCGACCAAAGCAGGGTTCTTCTAATCAGTCTCAAACGTACACCAACCTAGAACATATGTCGCTGATAATCTTTGCCATGAGAAGAACGCCCTTTATGACATGACACATTGACTGTACCTGCTAAAGCGTGGCCTGAGGTGCAGCCCCATTGCATCAGAATAATCAATCGTGATTATTAATACAACACATGTTCCTTTTTTTCCACATTAGGCATCATTCGTTGTTGTTGGACGCCACCATTGCGATAGTTAAATTGTGACTTGTGTGAAGGTATCAGTAGCAACAGTGCCAAACATCAACAGACTCAATGAAATCTGTTAAAAAAAAAAATCACAACACTACGCTAACCTAGAGGTAAGTGTTCCAGTGCACTTGCAATTAGACTTGCATATGAGCAAACAGTTAGTGCAAGCGTGTAGTTAATGCCTTTAGTTATCAACTCTGAAAAGTTTGAAGACGTTTTGTTGACTGTACTGGACAGCAACAACATCATGCAGAATAATAAGTGTAACCAGGAATACATGGTTGTACTTTTGACTGCAAGTCATCTTGGGAAAATGTGGTCAAGTGGAGATTCATAATATTGTGTGTCAGGCAAGCAGGTGATGTTGTTTGGCTGTTTAACAGAGCCACCCAACCACTCGCAAGGGCAGTGCAGGCAAAACACAAGGCTACCAGATATACTCCACCTGTGGATTGGATGGTCAGAATGAGCGCTTGGCATCCTGCAAAAGTCATTATTCACATTAAAACCCGGCCCAGTCATAAAAAATACACATCACTGTGATAACTTTGAGAAATTGTTAGACAACAGACAAAATGCAGATATAGTACATTAGGATACTTACTGATCAAATTTCCATTGCTGTTGAAATTCTGACCATTTTTCTCATTTTCATTTAGTTCTTATAAATGTACCTAATATAATGTTTGCATATTTTTAACATTTTGGTCATAATTGATTGTTGTAGGATTGTAACAATGTTAATTTTCATGGAGGTGGATCTTGTGACTTTAGAGCCTCACGTGAATTGAATCAACTGAGTGATTGACTCAGCGTGATCTGAGTACACATAAAATTATTTTTGGCTGCCACCACTATGACTAAGTACCACAAAAGTTCCAGAGAGCGCCACGATGGTTGTCTATCAGGAGTTTAACATAGAATTGTGCCATCCCTGGTTGGATTACAATGAAAACTACACTTTGTCCACCTGTATGGAATAGTGGGTCCACTTACGGCAGGACTAAGGTGCGTTCGGATCCATAGTACTCATACATGCAGGTCTGCTGTGCATACACCTCATCGTGGAGGATGGGCAGATTGCGCAAAATCTGCACAAATGCATTTGCCTTTGGTGAAAGAACTGGAAGGGAGAAGTACAAACAAAATGAATTACTGCATGTTATTTCACAATCGAGGCCTTGGACTTTTCTGCAATTGCACTCCTATTTATTTACAGTACATACAAGTGTCATACTGCACTCTAGTGGTTCACGTGACATTACAACCAGAACATATTTAATTCCTTCATCCATCCATCCATTATGTAATAAAGAACCAATACCTTTTATTTGTAATATACTATTTAAACCGCCAAGTGTCATTTGTATTTAAAATAATACGATCTAAAATCAACAATTATTGTTTAGATATAACTTTTTGTGAGTGAGGAAAATTTTAAAAAAATAAAAAATTTTATCCTGCTGTCCGTCATGTCAGACAACATAATAGTGTTGTGATTTTTTTTTTATTTTGTTCTGTCCTTTCTTCTGTCCGTCCACTTCAAAATTCATTCTGCAAATTACATTTCCAATAAATATGGAAATAAGATGAAGTCCTGTATATCAAAATTACCTGTTCCGTTAAAAGCATGACCTGCATGACATGAAAAACAAAAAGTGGCTACCAAATAGCTAACAGCTTGACCTTGGCCGCACAGACGCAAACAGAATGGCAATAAATAGTTTATCAGTGTAATCAGTGTACGATAGTTACCGTTATCGGTAAGCGTCATTCCGATGGTTCCTCCTGTGTTGATGACCAGGACGCGCGCTTCGGCCACGCTTGGAGATCTGGCAAGTTCACTTCCATCGAACGATCCGCAGCTTGTTAATTGCCTCCTTCGGCACGGATGGACTTGGGCAGTTCGAGGCGAGACCACCTCGTTCAAAGCGACTGCTTCCAGACTATGGTGGGACAGAGCCTTGGCAAGTGGCGTCAAGGTGTTCGGAGGAGTATACGCCATGACTTGTGAAGTCAATGCTGTTGCTGCTGCTTCTTCAAATGTGTAAACCTACGGTGGTCTTCAAACGTCACCCCCAAAAACTGAAATGGAATCTCTATTATAATAGTGACAGGTCTAAAAGGCAATGTTAGTAGTGCAATCGACGTACCTTATGATTATTGATCTGCTTCCTCTCCCTCAATGTGTCATTTTTATATGTTTACTTTGTGGGGGGGATTAGTTCCTGTGACATCATTCATAGGGGCGTGTCTACCCGCAACCCGAAACGACCCATGGACAAACTATGGCAAGCCATAAAGACCCTTTTACTTCTTAATTAATAAAGAGAATAACTATGTGTTGCTTAAACTCTTTCTGAGATACAAATTTGTCTAGTAAAAAAAATGTCATCGTAAATTTGTAACTATATTCTCTTCCAAGCCTTAAAGTATATTGTTCTGAAATATAACGTCAATCTCAACGTCATTTTTGCGTATGACAAATGATGTCATTTTCCCCTTCTTGGCCATGGCGTCTTACTAGAGATGTTTCTTGGGAGTGACTTGGAAGCATAAGGGAACTCCGCGTAAATTCGTTTTAATTTCAATGATAAAAAAAAAAAAATTGTCTCAACAGAATTCTGAAATGTATTCGCGGATATCTGCTATATGAATTACAAATATCTATAATGAGATCATTGATATCTAACTCCAGTGTGAGATACAATTTGAGTCGGAGAAATCATTTTTTTCAGATGAAAATATCTTTCGCCTTAATTCAAGATATCTAAATCAGGTTTTCAGGGTGTTAACCCATCTGACTAGTATGCATCTTTCTTAATAAACAGTTAGTCATGATGAATAAAACCCTTGATCATTGCAGTTCATCCGCAAATAATCACATTTTTTGGTGTAATTGTTGAATATTGCAGCAGTGGTGGTAGAATTTCCCTCTTGAGATGAATAATCTATTTAAATTATTTCCATTTCAGTCGTTTAATTTGCTGCAAACGCACGTATTCATAATTCACGTAATTACGTCTATGCACCACAGGGTGGCAATGTTACTCTATTTTTGTTGAAGTAATAACGTTGTTGTAATTAATCGAACATAACGTTTAAGTTTTGCAAAGTGTTTTTCCCCCCCAGAATATCCAGAACCACCGATTAAATAGATTTTTAAAAATATTTCTATATCTGTAACAGCTCTTTGATGTCTCAGATCTTGGAGTGAGTTTGAAATACTCTTTATTCGAAGAATGTTTGCTTTGATGTCTTTGAAATGCAGAAGTCTTGCGGTGAAGAAGTCTTGGAAAGTTTTATTTGCATCAGTTTCTCTTCCTGATCGCCAGAAAGCTCCATCCGCAAGTGAATGAAGAAGTGAAGGGCAGGAAGTGGCAGCGAAGGCAGCTCCACACCTTTCCGGTATATCGGCGCCGCGACCAGCTCGGCTTAAAGGAGAAAGGCTACTACCGGGGGAAATTAATCGAAAGTTGGGGGAAGAACTGAGGTAAATTGCTTATATTCCACAAAATATCTTTGGCTAGAGTGTATCGGTGTTCGTATTGTTGTATTGTGCCGCTTATTTTGCAATAATATCCGGGTGGTTTCTTGCCGCTAACTGTTAGCGAGCTAGCCTGCTAAGCTAGTTAGTTAGCTAGCCGTCATTAGCGGACATGGGCTAATTTGGGTTGCCTGACACTCCTATGTAATCTTCACAGGGGGGCGAGACGTGGACTTTCCTGGTTGATTGCACGTGTTGCTGAGTCACGGAGGACTTTCTTATCGAGGACCTCCATAACCTGGAAGGTGAAGTTAACCGGTGCAAAGCTTTGGCTGGATTTGCGTTAGCCGCAGAAAGCTGCTTTTCTTAGCCGGTAGTGCTGACAGAGAGCCGGGGTGCAACCGGTCAAGAGGCGCGTCATACATTGCCCGAGGGACTTCACCGCGGCGTTTAGTGATCCAATTTCTCCATTTAATACATCCGTAGCCTCTTGTGGAATCCCTCCTGTTGGCTGATTCGTGTTCAAGAATGCCCCTCGCGAAACAGCTGCTACCAAGTTTGTAGAGTAAACGAGGGCATGGTGTAAAAAGGCCCCACTCAAACACAGTGCTACTTTGAATGTACACGTCCATGCGCCTCACTTCATCGTTTGACTCACCATGAGAGTCATGCTTTCACCAGTAAGCCTGTAATTGAACCCGAAGCTCCTCTAGAAAAAGCAGAGTACTCCTGCCTGATTTTTCTCATTACCAGCAAGGTATTTATGCATAAGAGTTGAAAAATGGGGAAGATGCTCTCAAAGATATTTGGGAACAAGGAGATGAGAATATTAATGCTTGGACTTGATGCCGCCGGAAAGACAACAATCCTCTACAAACTGAAACTGGGACAGTCCGTCACCACGATCCCCACCGTGGGCTTCAACGTGGAGACGGTCACCTACAAAAACGTCAAGTTCAACGTGTGGGATGTCGGCGGCCAGGATAAGATTCGCCCCCTGTGGCGACACTACTACACAGGCACCCAGGGGCTCATTTTTGTGGTGGATTGCGCAGACCGGGATCGCATCGACGAGGCACGGCAGGAACTCCACCGCATCATCAATGACAGGGAGATGAGGGATGCCATCATCTTGATATTCGCCAATAAGCAAGACCTTCCCGACGCCATGAAGCCGCACGAAATCCAAGAGAAGCTCGGATTGACACGCATCCGAGATAGAAATTGGTATGTTCAACCCTCGTGTGCGACCACTGGTGATGGACTCTATGAAGGCCTGACTTGGCTAACCTCTAATTACAAATCTTAATGATTGAGTGCTGACTGTTTTAGGTCAAAACTATCATAAAGTTGCAAAGAACCTCTCCAATGAGTATGGTTAAGTATAAATTGATTAGCCTCATTTATTTTTTAATACTGCAATTACCCCATTACTAATTGCTTTGGGATGTTGGTTTAAAAGAAATGCTTGTCCTGTGTAGCAGACATTTATCACAACATTTTAGGGCTTGCTTATTGATTATTCAACAAATTGGTTCTTTTGTGGAAGCAACAAACACTTCACCATCTTTGCCTGTCTTTTTTTTTTTTTTCTCCTGTTTTATATAATTTTTCCAACGATGATGAATTTCTCTGCATTCTTAGGCTGGGCTTCTTTAATTTTTGCTTGTTTTCAGTTAAAGGGGATCTTAAACGTTTGATGGACTTTGACCCAGTACTATGTTGAATAGTACTTGTTAGAAAGATATTGATTGCTGCAAAATGAGAGATTATCGCCATTGCCATCTGTCTTGAGAGAAGAAATACTTCACATTTCATTAGCCCTCGCGCTCAATTTCCCTTAGATGGGCTGTATAGTAAACCGAAGTGTCATGTCTTGATACCTACATGTGCTATTCAACAACATGGGCCTCCAATAACATGCTTGTTTGGAACTTGGGATGCATTTTTCTTTTCCCAATTTTGAGGGAGGAATCGTACGCTCTCCAAAGGAATGTCCTTCAACTCCCAAGTTCTCGCCATCTGATATTGATTAGTCCCAGTATTGGGACATAATTATGATAGCCTGTATCTGTAGCATGAAGTGCAGCAAACCTCCACCAGGGACCTTCTGTCATTCGGTCAAAAGTGTTGCAGCTCCTGTTTTGATCAGGGTGGGGTGCGAGATCTATGTACAGACCTTGTCATTGTAATGTCTTATTAAAAAAGTGATTTGAAATCTATGGCTTTGTTTGTCATTTTACTTTATATATATATATACACCAGGACAGATTTAGCCAAAGCATGTCTGTGAAAGATCTTTGAATCAACTCCACAGGGTGCAGTTACTAACTTGCCTGCCCAGAGAGACTTCATAGAAACCTCAAATTGAATGTTTCTGCCCACCATGCCCTTGCCCCGTCAATGGGAGAATGTGCAAAACAGGAAGTTAAATCGTTGGTCTCTCTGGAGGAACAGCATAACCTCATGATTGTTTGCGTGTGAATGGGCTGCTGCATTGCCTACATTAATGTTGGGTGTGGAATAAAGATCACTTTACTGAAAAGTAAAAAAGTGGTTTTATTTTAGCATGTGCCTTTTGGCACGACGATGGTTGCATAAATTACTGATTTAGGAAGTTGCACATTTTAGTTCACTTTTATAGTTGGAGAATTGCAAAGAACTGGATTTTAAAAAAGTCTACACACCCCTCTTCAGGTTTCAGTTAAAATATAAGTAACTAATATATGTAACTGTTTTGTTTTTTTCCTACTCACTTAAAGGGAAGTGAAACATTTAAAAGAGCAAATGAAAATACCCGAGATAATGTAAAACAGATTTCACAGTTTTGCATGAATTCCCCATGAAACGTAATTTTTCCTTTTTTCCTGGTTCAGAAATAAACCAAAAAAACATAGTTTGTTTCCATTTTTGACTAAAAGTGTGTTGTGTCTCACTGAACTCCATTAGCTGCCGATGGCATTTTAATTGGACTATAATGGCCACTTCTGGTCACACTACTTAATTACAACTGTATGATTCTTGCTACTTCATTGGGCAACACCACCATGTGTCCCCCCCGTGACGACCATGTCTCTGTAAAAATTTGTTCGTGGCATTCTTTGCTACGCCTTTAGGTGCCTGGAATGCCTTCCACATCCCAAGAGACCTGGTTAGTCATTGCTAAATAAATGTAATACTTTTTATGTCAGTTAAAGAGGCAAAGCAAAATGTGCTATGTTCTGAATGTGATTTGTTTTCATAATTGATACTTCATCCACCCAATTTAACTTCTCTAATGTTTCCAATTTTGTTTTGGCCTAACCACAATGCATGGGTATCGGTTTGAGTTACCATGACGATGACCTTTCAGTGCCACCAAAATGCAAGAGTGGACCACAAGTTTCCAGTGACTTCCTCAATATTACTAAAAGGAAAGAGGAAGAGCTGATGACGGCCTCCTCCCGTCTCCTGAGTAAAATCCTGAATTTACAGAGTACATTCACATACAAGAAAAATCCTCAATTATACTCAAAAGGGCACGCTATGTAATCCCAGAAATAAATTGAGCAAAGCAAAATACTTTTGATTTTTTTTTTCTCTGTAATCACAAGTGTTACAACTGACCAGTGTTACAACTGTCCACTGTCTCCCCAACAGTTATTTCTAACGATGTACAACTGTAATGCTCAAGCGCTGAGCGCAAAGCATATTATTACAGTGGAGCATTTATGTCAAGATGTCAACGGGGAACGCCCACCCTCCTACAATTTACCAAGGCAATGCTTATTCAGTCAAAGCTTCTCCTCAAAGACAGTAAAAGTGGCTCTTTGATTTGGTTAGCAAACCTGAGCATTTACCGTCTAACAACTTTCTGGCAGCTCCAAAAGCAGCTGAAAGTTGTTTCAGGTGTCCTGGTGTGGTTTCTTTGTTCAATGTCAGTTAAATTATAGACATGGTCCAGTTTTTCTCTCTATTTGCTGAACATGCAATTTGATTGGTTTATTTGACTTTTTAACCAGTGTGACAGGGAAACACCTTGGGCAATGGACCAAAATGCATTCCTGTCATATTTGTACGTGAATGCCGTTGTTTAAAATTGTAGCCATTTTTTTTTCTCATCAAAAGCAGTCATGTTGCATTACAGATTCTAGTTATGTAAAAAAAAAAAACATAAACATTTGTAAACATTTATCCAAATAGTTTCAAACTGTTTGGTCCGTAAACTGTGTTTATTCAGCTGTAAAACACTGAAGTGAAGGACGTCACAAACGGCAGCATTGTCAGTCTTGCTTTGAAAGAGAAGCCACACCACAGTACAGTCAATTCAGTGGACTCAAAGCACATCTAGTATCTCTAAAAAGAAGTGATTCTTTTGTTTATTCTGTATATTTGAGCGAGAGGTTACGCAAACAGTACAAAGTACAAACAGAATCTGCTTGGAAAATCTCTTTTTGGCTTCCTAAAATGCCTCGCTTATGGATGAGAAAAGATTTTCTTCCCAAATTATATCATAGTATGTATGTAAAACTAGAATTGTCCACAATGTCTTGCGATGCAAATAATGAACATTTGTGGCAACTAAGAGACTTAATGCAATCCAAATTCCCAATTGATTAAATAAGCAGTGTTTTGTTAATATTTCTAAGAGAGCACAAATGTGCATGCTTGTCTCTGTACCCACTCGGCTGCAGCGCAGCTGTCTTTTGCAGCACCCCTGCCCTCCTTTGGGTCCACAATGTGTGTGTGGGAGGGAGGGGAGGGGGTTATAACCATTATGTTTGGTCTGTCAGGCTTGCTTGCACCATGCATTGCTCAAAGCCAAGAAATGATACATTTCATTATGTAATCTATGAGAGCACTAATCAAATGAGTTCCGGAGGGCCTCTGACTGTGTCTATGAGGCATTCATGAGAGCATTTATTTGAGTTGAGTCATTGTTGGCAAGTGAAAATGGGTGACCCATTGATGAGGCTGCAGGACAGCCTTTTCTGTCTTTAGCCCTCCCAGTTAGATTTGGAAGGCACACCTTAATATGGAGAAAACGAGTCTTCTTTGTGGAATGCAATGTCTCTTGGCACCAGTGAACATGACGATAATGATGACACAATGGCTGCTTCCTCTGTGTCACTTGACCGTGATGTAGAGGAGTGAGCATGTGTGTCGTTTTCTATGTAAAATCAGCAGGAAAGTGTGTGTGTTGTGCACAGGAACAGTTCCATTGTTTTTTTTTTCTCTCCCGAGGTTGACCCATACAAAGGGGGGAGAGGGAATAATTCATAAATACATGTAAGACTTTGTTCTACAGATTTGTTCGTTTTTGCTGCACGGTATGATCATTTAAGGGTTAGTTTCATTTTTATTTGTTCAGTAACAGTTGTCATCAAAAACTACAGTGGTAGACCATTGGAGGCTGCCTTGGCCGTTGCATCAGAATGCTGAAGTGCAAACAGTGGAGCATGAAAAGCTGCAGAGGCCCCCACATGCCTGTGGGAGACTTGAGTTGGGTGTACTTCATGTTTTTTTTTTTTCCTGTAAAAGAGCCACCCACAATCTTGCGCTTCATCTGGGCCTTTGACTGGAATTCCCCTCGCATAGACACAAAAAGACACTAGATGGATACTTGTAGTACACATTTTAGTCTGTGACTGTAGCATGTGCATGATATCAGTCATGTGACTGATTAAAATGAAATTAAGGGGAAAAGATAACCACCATCCTTAGATTCAGAATCAAATTGCAGCTTTATTTCAGATTCAGTGAACCACTTTGTCCATGGCAAATACTGCCCCCTGGTGTTACAACAAGGCAATGCTTTTGCTCCACTGCAAACGCATGACATTTACACATGGACTCATGTCAGACATATACTGTAAATGCATAAACACAGGACCCAAAAATAGGCCACTTTTGTGTTCTTTGAGTGTTCCACCATCCTTCCAAACTTAACATTTTGTTTATTCATCATTATTTCAATATCTATCAAAATAATCATGATTATTATTTTTTCATGGTTACCCAGCCCTAGTGTAAACAATTCTTTGTCTCTGTGTCCAGGGATGTATTCCACCAAATAAATCATTTATTAACACAAATAATATCTAACAAGATTAAACTTTTTTCCTAACATGCAGGATGTGAATGTCTGGACTCCTAAACTCGCTATCGTGTTTGCTCAGAGGGATTTCTTCACAATTGAAGCTCTCTTGCAGCAACTAAAGAATGAAATAATAAAGGACATGACATGACCCATTAAGTGGCAAGGCCAAATTCTGCATTTCTTACATCTTCATGCATTTACAACTAGAGGAGATGGCTCTTACCTCAAAAAACTGCTTCTCCACTTTTGGGTTGATGCCCTCAGTGCGTTGCTCATAGCAACAAATAATGCAGGTCTCTGGTCCACTGAGCAGCTTCAAGGTCTCCACCAGCGGGGTAATTGACTGTGCACAAGTAAATGAAAGCATTTAATGAAAAATGTATGAGAATGTCATTCGTGGAAATGAAGAGAACATGCAAAATGGCCTCGGACTTAATTCTGTAACAATACCTGCTCGTAATAAATGCAATCCGCCATAAGTACATAGTGTGGAGGTGGAAGGAAACCGGATACATCTTCACCCCTGAACAAAAAGCATAGCTCAAACTATAAATGTGACGACACACCCAGGGGACAATCAACAACAATCAAGCATATTACATAACAAATAGTACAAACCATTTCAGTACCTTGGCAGTTATGGATCCGGTACTGATGAGAGTCTGATTGTCTTGAATGTTCACTTTCAGGAGAGTCTGTAGATCTTCCAAGTCTGTCACACTAACATCAGCACTATGGGAACCAACACAAGGAAACATAATTTAATGCATCTAAGATGAATGAATGAATGAATGAATGAATGAATGAATGAATGAATGAATTGACAATAGCTGTGTTTGATAGTATATGGGTGTTCCATTCGTAGGGCAAATGTACCCGATTTGTACATAAATCAAACATTTGTATGGGAAACACAAATTTGAACTCACCCTAGGGTTGCTGCCATCAAACCAACGACCCCTGTCCCAGCTCCTAACTCCACCACTCTTCGGCCAGCCCATAAATTCACTCCCGAGGTCGGATCGTAAAATTGTTGGGTTTCTAAATATTTGGCAAGAACGATGGCTGCATCCCACACCACGCATCCCACGTCCCCCATGTAACATTGACTCACTGTTAAGACAGAACCGTCGTTTTTCTCAATTTCTCTCACAAAATAGTTGTTGTGCTCACCCTGCGCCGCCATGTTGGCTAAGCCGTAGCGGAAACGGAAGTTCACCCCTTGACATTTCCGCCGCCAAAAATATCAAATAAAAAAATTCTTTCATATTATTAAAGTATGCTGTTATGAAGGAATGTCGTTTTCAATAAAGTATTTGGTAGTAAATATTCCCAAGCTAATTTCTAACCAAACATGAAACGCGCATGCACAGGTGGGGACGGGGGGGGGGGGGTGCTCGCGCCATTATGCCCCCCCCCCCCCCCCCAATGGCTACTGTTAGCTTAAATAATTTATTATTGATGCCTTTGTTGGTTTATTAACTCTTTCACTTTATTAAAGTGGAAAGTCTTTTTAAACTGTTAATTTGATAGCGTTTGGCAATGTTTCGTAGTAGTACAGAAGAGATTGCAACTAGTGATACTTCTGACAGTGGAAATACTTCTGCGCTATCTCCATTTGAAAGAAGCCTTGGTAATGGAACTACCTCTCATAATCCAGTATCAGCTTCCCCTGCTTCATCCTCTCAAAGTTTGGAAGAAGAAAGTTCTCACTCTAGCACTGGTCCATCACCTCCTCGCCCCTCCATAGGTAACTGTAGGCATACTTTTTCAGTTTAAGCTTTGACACCATGTTAGGTTGCATTCTATCTGTTATTTCTACTATAATGTATTATATTTTGCTCAAAAGGTCGATTCCCCCCGAGCCTTCAGTTAGGAAGGACCATTTCATCCCAGATTGCTCGTACCCCGGACAGCTCCTCCTTTGGAGTAACACCAAGACTCAGGAAGACCCCGGGTTCTGCTTGGGCCACACACCCTGCACGGACGCCATTGACGGATACGGGTACTCTGGTTCAAAGCAGTACTTTGACTTTGTGTACTTGATGTTATATATTTCTCTTTCATTTCTCTTTTATTGCAGCTGGAAGTTGCTCTTCTTCTACAACAGCTTCTGGTGCAACTGTGATCGTAGCCCTGGTTGAAGGGCGTGGTTTGGCCAGAGGGGAGATTGGAATGGCCAGTCTTAACGTGAAATATCCAGAGCTTGTACTCTCTCAGTTTGCGGACACTGGAACATATGCTAAGGTAACCTAAGCACTCACACAAGCTGTTATGGTTGTGATTGCTAACCGACCTTTAATATTTCTCTAGGTCATAACCAAGGTTCATATCTTGTTACCGATGGAAATACTAATGCCAGACACTGCTTGTGATAAGGGAAAAGGGACAAAGCTATTTAACCTTATCACAGAGAATTTCCAGGTATCAATACAAGAACACACTTTATATAACAACGGTCAAATATAGATGCAAATATTTGGTGTATCAGGGTGCTGCTTTCACCGCAATCCAAAGAAAATATTTCAATGAAAAAAAAGGACTGGAGTACATCCAGCAGCTCTGTGCTCCAGAATTTAGCACTGTCCTGATGGAAGTTCAAGCTAAGTATGCCATTGAGTATCATTACGTGAAAAAAAAAAAAAACAGACCTAAACTATGTCAACCATTTTATTACCGACTGTCCCCATTTGTGCAGATATTATTGCCTAGCGGCTGCGGCTGCTTTACTGAAATACTTGGAGTTCATTCAGAACTCTGTGTATGCTGCCAAGTCACTGAAAGTGAGCTTTAAAGGAAGCGAACAGACAGCTATGATCGACTCAGCGTCTGCCAGTAACATGGAGCTTGTAATCAACAACAGAGACCACAGGTACAGCAAGAAAAAAACTCACCATATTTGTATTGTCCCATGTTTACTGTACATTCCACACAGGAGTGACCAGACCCTTCTAGGCGTCCTCAACTATACAAAAACTCCCGGCGGCGCCAGAAGGTTACGCTCCAATATTCTGGAGCCTCTGATAGATGTGGATACCATCAACATACGCTTGGACGCCATACAAGAAATGCTACAGAATGAGGAGCTGTTCTTTGGATTGAAGAATGGTACTAAAGAAATTATTTTTAATCCAGCATTAATCTTGTACAAATATGTCTGGCCCTGTATTTTTCTTCAGCTATAGGTCACTTCCTTGACATTGACCAACTGCTCTCTGTTCTGGTCCAAGTCCCAAAACAACAGACAGTACGTGAAGTACTTTTATTAGTTACTATTATTCACTCCTGCTGTTTCTAAATTATCATCAGTGTGTTTATCCTGAAACACACTAATGAACCAAATGTATGATACACAAGTTCTCACTGCTTGAGCATCAAGGACACAAAACTGTTCAAAATACTTATGCTGGAATACAAGGCGGCAAGGTTAGCACGTCGGCCTCGCAGTTTAGAGGTGTAGGGTTTGATTCCAGCTCCGTCCTTCTTGTGTGGGATTTGCGTGTGTTCCCCGTTGAGAATTTAATCGGTCATATTATGCAATTTTTGTAGGTTCAGGTTGCTGAAGCGAAGATTACACATGTCATTCAGCTCAAACACACTTTGGATTTGGTGCCACAGTTGAGGGTTGGTGTCTAATATTTTCAAAGTTAGAAATTAAATAGTTCCTAAAAAAAAGCTAATTTTCTAAACAGGTGGTGTTAAAGAACTGCAACACATCTCTTCTTAAAGCATACAGCACTTCACTAGAGGATGACAGGTTTGTAAATCTTGTGACGGCTTTCATCTTTTTTTTTCCGTCATCTTTTACTTTTACTGTGGTTTGTGTACACCTTCAGATTCGACATGATTTCGAAGCAGATCCTCACCGTCATTAATGACGAAACCACCTACCTGAAGGGGAACTTTAACATGCGCACACAGAAGTGCTATGCCGTGCGACCCAACATCAACGAGTTCCTGGACATAGCCCGACGAGCTTATACCGAAATAGTGGATGACATTTCAGGTAGCGACGTCAGTGTAATTTGTTCGCTTTTTCTAGTCTAGAGTTTTTGATGAGTCTTTTTATTTTATTTTAAGAAGAGGTAAATATTATTTCTTTCTCAAAGCAGGTATATATATAATGTTGATGTTGTTTATAATGCCATATCCTTTTTAGTGCTGGAAAAATAGATCAAACATATTTAGTGGTACAACTAACTGTGCTTTCCCATAACAATTTTTTTTTTTTCTAGAAAATTTATCTTTTGGAAGTGTTCATAGTATGGCATTTGTGTTTTTTAGTACTAGTAAACCAGATGGCGGAGAAATATGACTTTCCCATGCGCACAAGCTTCAGCACCGCTCGAGGGTTCTTCATCCAGATGAAACTAAACGGAATATTGCTACCTGAGGGAAAGCTTCCTTCGGAGTTCATCAAGGTCTCTTCAGTGGGAATGACAATATCTTTTTTTTTTTTTAATCTTTACTGAAGTAAAAAATGTTTTCTCAGTGAAAATAAATTCCTGGGATCACATTTAAGTGTCATTTGCTTTGTTTGTACTGTTAACATTGTGCAAATTATTTGTGATTCCACAATTTGTTTACTGGCTGCAATTTGTTGCCCTTTAACAACACATAAACACAATTCATTGTACAAGCATAATTGTTGGTGTTCGGCATCTGTCCCTCTAGGTCGTCAAACACAAGAACAACTATGGCTTTACCACCGCAGATCTGGTGAAGTTGAACGACCGCTGCGACGAAGCCCTCAGGGAGATCGTTCACATGTCCTACGTGTGAGTCGAGCGTCACGCTCATCTTTAGAACAAGCACACATCTGTATTGCAGGTTCTGTAAATATTGACAATATCTGACAAAATTTGTGTCCTTCCAAGGGTGGTATGTCAACTGCTCAGCACTATCCGTGAACACATTCATTGCCTCTACAAGCTCTCTGATGCTGTATCAATGCTGGATATGCTGCTGTCCCTGGCAAACGCATGCACCCTCTCCGACTATGGTGAGTGGGATGCGCTATTCATGTCTTGTCAAACTGTCACACTTCATCTCATTTCAAGTCGGCACCAGAAGCAGCACCAAGCAAATGTCAGTGAGCTGCCACTTCCTCTGACTTTTTTGAAAGACAGATCACCCCCACTGGAGGGCGCTGTCTCTGTTGCCATTACTCAACTGTTGAAAGTTTTTTTTTATGGATGTGACCTCTCACTTAGTATCTCAGTCATTACAGTCTCTCTGAGTCTCTCTTTAGCCCACAATAATTTTTCAATTCTTGGCAATTGGTCCCAAATGCCCCCTTGTGGCTATTTGAAGTATGGGCCATATCTCCATCCCCCTCAATCTGGAATATTTGGGCATCACTGTTGGACACTGTGTAGTAGTGAAATTAATCCACGTTATCTATTTATGATTTGCAATTGTAACATTATGTTATATTGATTTTCTATCTGCAAAGTGCGACCAGAGTTCACAGACACATTAGCCATCAAACAGGGCCGTCATCCCATCCTGGAGCGAATGCCCGGACAGCAGCTTGTGTCCAACAACTGTTACATCTCCGAGGGCAGCAACTTTGTCATCATCACAGGGCCCAACATGAGCGGGAAATCCACATATCTCAAACAGGTGGCACTGTGTCAGATCATGGCTCAAATAGGTCAGTATAACTCATATTTGAAGCAACATACTGCTGTGATATCAGGTTTGAGTGATTGAACTTTTTTTAGGTTCTTTCGTCCCCGCTGAGTATGCTTCTTTCCGTGTAGCTGATCAGATTTTCACCAGAATTGGCATCGATGATGATTTCGAAACAAACTCTTCCACATTTATGATGGAAATGAAGGAGGTCCTGTACATCCTATTTGTGTTGTGGAAAAGAAACCACTGCTTGATCATTCACTTTCCTCTCCCCTTAAGGTGTCATACATAATCCACAATGTCAGCGAGCGGTCTCTCATCATCATTGATGAGCTGGGACGGGGCACCAGTGCTGAAGAAGGCATTGGACTATGTCACTCCGTTTGTGAGTTTCTCCTCGGTATCAAGGTAAAGCACACAAACATTTCTTTGTTCCTCAAGCAGTTAAATGAACTCTAACGCCGTCTCGATTACACACACACTTACTTGCTTACAGTGGAAAATCTTGTTTTGTTTTTGTCATGTTCATAGGCCTTCACCCTATTTGCCACACACTACCTTGAGCTTTGCCAACTAGCATCTCTGTATCCCTGTGTGGACAACCAGCACATGAAGGTTCAACACACACGCACTCGTGACACTGGCACTGAGAAAATAGTGTACACACACCTACTGAGTCAAGGATTCTCTGAAGAAAAACATTACGGTAAACAGTCTGCTGAATCACCGTGATGAAATATTTGTCAGAAGGGTGCCGATAAATTGTACTATTACTCTCTTAGGCCTCAGAGCGGCAGAATTGACCTCACTTCCTTCGAGCATAATCCAGGAAGCAAAGACAATCGCTTCGAAAGTCACCAAGCAGCTTTTGGTAGGTTTCATTCAATGTGTGCAAAAGTTCAACCGTGCAATATGCCCCGTAGTGACTTTAATTAACAATGTAACAAATTGACTTCAAATGTTTCTGAACAAGTAAAAAGTGTTTTGGACATTCATCCCAAGGCCAAGCGTAAGCGTGATCCAGAAACAGAGAGGCAGCGCGCTTTACACTGCTTGGCCACCCGCCTGCTGCAGACTGCCAGAAACTCCAGACTTGACTCGGACAGCCTACGCATGTATCTGAAGTGGCTAAGGACGCAGTATGAGACAGACCTGGAGGCTACAAGGCTGCCGGAAACTTCTGACACCTAAAAGAGGAATCCAATCTTAAAGAGGAATGGCTGTCCCAGATGCACATTTAGACAAGGATGCATTCCGTTGCATTTTATGTTCCACAAATGCATTAAAAAATCAAAAACAGAGAAACTTCCAAATTCTGAAATATTGTTACACAGAAAGAGAAGAAGAAAGAAAAGAAAATGTAAGTATTCTTAAATTTATTTGTATTTTTTTTTTTCATCATCCACATTTGGCATTGCATAAAACAGAATTTGATGGTTGCAAGTCAAACAAAATCTAATAGTGCACCCATTCTGAAAAGTAAAACTTGCCACTCATTCAGTACTGTTTTACAAAAACTTACAAAGTAGTCAGGAAACGGCCAAGACAATAATAGAAGAGGCTGCCTCAAACATTTTGCCATCAGTTCATATTTAAAGAAAATTACAGAGTACGTCGGCCAAATACGTTAAATTAGGCTGGCATAACTAATAAATAAAATAAAATGAAAATACATAAATAACAGTTTATATAGTAAATAAATGAAACTTTTGAATGCACATTCAAATGTTTACTATTTCAGTATTATTAAACTACTTGAATGAAAGAATGTATTTCATAGTTGACATGACTGTTGTAGATAGGAAGCATGTAGGTATCCAAAATATTATTTTTGACTTGGCAACAATTAAATGGGGTCTTAACAGGAGGGAGACCGATTTCTGTTCAACTAAAGCCTGGTCACCGAGTCAATCACGCTGTCATCAACAGGTTGATAGTTGTTTCTCTCTCGTTTTAACAGATTATCACGGACCTTTATTGTTAAGTTTTTAACCCTGGCGTAGACGTCATAAGGATACCGCGGTGCCTGGTGACATCATGTAACCCCTTCTGGGACTTTGATAATCGCACGATCGATTGAAACGACGAGAAGGTTTATCGTTCCTGTCATTTATACGCAGCAGTGCGCTTCGGTGTGTCTCGGGATGAAAAACAAGCGTTCCCTCAACAGTTTGACCTGCCCAGTGAACGGAAGACGGTCTTGTGGTGAGGGCATCTGAAGCCAGGCTACGTTGGGAAGTGAAGAGGAGGAGGGTACCCCAATCCACCAAGAAAAAACACCGTTTGTCAAATAAGGAAACAGTCCGTTAAAACCACAGGTAAGTTTCGACGAATTCGTTTACATTCGTGCTTTTATTTTGTTGTCCGTCAGCCGTGTGTAACTACGGATTTGGCTGCAGCAAAGCTAGTTACTTAGGCCTCGGAACGGCCCTCAGTACTGAAGCGGCAGAAGGGAACAGCACCGGGTTAGGAATATCAGGACAGGCGGACGAGGCAGGGTCACTGGCCGAGACGAGCCTGATGTCCACGCCTCCAGCCCTGGCGAATACGAAACTCTTCCGTCTTTGTCAAACCCTTGCCGGTCACTTTGATAGCCCAAGACCTAACTCGATTTATGAATAAGCCGGGTAGTGCTCGTGGCTAGCATATTAGCTACTACCGCTATGGTGATCTTAGCTTTAACACTGCGGTCTTTGCGTATGGGGCTTTAATAAGTGTGAAAGTGGGCGTCGAACTATTTGGTCTCTGGTTGAGGTAAGGGCCTTCATGGCTCGTTTGGCCACGACATACCTGTCAAACGTGCTTGGCAAAAATTAGCTCGCGAGATTGCATCAGTTCGTATCTATAAACGGCCCTAGTCTGTAGTGGAACAGCTGCGATTCACTTTTCTTATCACTTAAGGTACAATCACACTCAGGGGTACTATCCTCGGGTCACAACTTGCCATTTCCTATGGCTGACATGTTAAATGTCATTCTTATAAACACATGAGATGTTGTCAGAACTAAATCTGAGTCAGGGCCAACCCTGACCAAATTATTAGGGCCCCACGTTAAATTTGATTTGGACTCCCCACCCGGCATGTCCCATCAATGATGGAATAATAATCATAGAACTTTTGGTAACAGTTAAGAACTGTAATCATTTTATTTTATTTTATTCAAATTAAATTCTTCTTCTCTCTTGAAATAAAGATAACAGCAAAACTGATTTAACACACGTTTATTCATTTTTATTTTATTGTCATGGTTTGTTCAAGGTAGCAAATAATCACAGACATTCATCAGGTGTTCCCCAACACTTTTATGAAGCTCATTTTTGTCTATGTATGCCTTTTCCCCATTTTTTAGAATGGCGCTGGATATCTACGACTCTCAGTACCTACTCATTCTGGTCCCATTACTGGTTGTTGCCCTCCTCTTCCTCTTCTTCATACTCTTCACAAAGGAAACCTCCTATGATGAGGTGCTGGCCCGGCAGAAACGTGACCTCAAGTTACCACCATCCAAGCCAGATGTCCGCAAAAAGACAGAAAAAAAGAAGAGTAAGAAGAAGGAGAGTGCAACTGCGACAGGTGGAGGAGGTGGCGGAGGTGAGTCTGAGGAGGACCAGGGAGACTTTGAGGCAGCTGCTGGTGCCCACAGCTACACGCTGGAGTTGGTTGAGGAGCCAGTGCCAGTGGCTAGAGCAGATCCTGCGCCACCTTCAATCCCAGTTCCATCTTCAACAGAGGCTTCTACTGGTTTGAGGGAGAGAAAGAAGAAGGAGAAAAAAGCTGCAAAGGCTGCCGCTGTAGCAACAGCAGCTGCAGCAGCCGCCGCAGCAGCAACTGCAGCAACATCTCCTCCACTCGAGGAGGTAGAAGTAAATAGCTCCAAACTGATGGGGTACAAAGCAGAGCCGCCTCTAGTTTCCAGCAAAAAGCCCAGACCACCTTCTCCAAAGCTTGAGGTCCAGGTTCAAGTTACCGAGGCAGTTGTTGTGGGTCAGACTCCCCCACAGGCATCTAAGAAGGAGAAGAAGAAGAAGCAAAAGATGGAGGCAGGTTGGTGCAAAACAAAAAATGTCGAAACAGTTCCAAAGCTGTTGAAACGACCAGGATTTCCAATCGAGCTTTTATTCAAACATTCTACATCTGAATGTCTTCAAGTCCATTCTCTCTCTTTTCAGTGAATGACCAAGAGCCATCACTCATTAAAGTTGAGCAGGCACCAGTTAAACAGGAAGCTCCTCTTGTGGCCGAAACCAAAGTTCTCTGTAATGCAGCTCCGAGTGCTCCCAGTGGAAAGAAGAGCGGCAAGAAACAGAAGACTGAGCCGGGTATTGATGATACACCTCTAATGCACAAATTTGGCATGTGGGTAAGTTCTAAAAAATGTATTGTCAATGTCTTCCCCCTCAGTCAATCCAGTTGAGGAGTCCCACGTTCTGACTGACTCAGCAGCTTCTGTCAACCACCAGACGGCCCAAAACAATGACGTACCTTCTAAAGGAAAGAAACAGAAGAATGAGACAGACAAAGGTTGGAGCTGGCAATACAAACTTGTCAAGCTTGTTTGTATAAATATTTTAATTTGATGGATTTGCAGAGAACAAGGAGGTGAAGCTCAAGGAGCTGCTCTCAGGTCTGTCCTCCATCACCCTGTCTGAAGCTGAGGCTGTCAGATTGATTACTGTCCTCTGGGAGAAGAGCCCAAGCGCTGCCGATGCCTGGCAGAAAGTGAGAGCATAAACAAGTGCTGGTTTTTGAAGTGTGTAAATGGGAGGGAAATTTTATACTTGGTTCTTTTCATGCCATCTTCCACAACCAGTCTGCTGCTAAATCTGATCCGGCTGCTCAGGAACAAGGGCGTCTCCTAACCACGCTTCAAGAGGAGGCATCCATTGCCAAGGATAAAGTCAAACAACTCAGCCAGGTTCACATCCACTTGCTCTATCTCATTGATAATAATCGATAGCTCTGCGCAAGACCCGTGATGTACTTAAAATAAAGCGAATTTTAGCTGGCAAAAATAAGATGGTGTACGTAAAAATGGGTAACTGTAATTTTTTTGCTGCCTTGCTTCAGGAGCTCCAGGTTTCGAAGCAGAAGACGGGCCGGGTGGAGGCCATGATGCGAGAGCAATGTTCAGCAATGCAGAAAGAGCTGGGCAGCATGCAGGCCAAAGCACAAGGAAGCTACCAGGAGCTCCAGACCATGCAGCTCAAGGTTGGTTGTTATTTAAAAAAAATTCAAACATCTGTCAACTGTCCAATTACTGAATGTTTTTGCGCATTCATTGAGATGGTTGTAGAAAAGTATTTCGGGTATCAAACATAGGTTTGAAGACATTTGAATCTACTTATCTTTTTGTCACTGTGTGCAGTTCCAGCAGGTGAGGGAGCAGCTGGAGAGTCAGATCACTCGACTGCAGCAGGAAAATGGCATACTGCGAGATGCAGTCAGCACAGCCACCAACCAGATGGAGAGCAAGTGAGTGCTGCAGCAAAGTCATTCATCTCTTCATCCATAACATTGCCACTATATTATTTTACAACATCCCTCCATACCACAACTGCATTTTTCTTTTTTTGTTTTTGCTCGACAGGAATACCGCCGAGATGAACAAACTGCGTTCTGATTACGCAGCGCTGATGATAGAGTTAGCGGACAAAAACGCCAAGCTGCAGCAGGAGGAACACCAGAGGAAGTCGCTGGAAGTCAACTACAAGCAGAACGTGTCTCAGCTGGAGGTAAGCTGGACCAGTTTTGCGCCTTGTTTATATATTTCTTTAGGATTTTTTTTTCTCATCCGTCTCACAAAAGCACAAAGCTCAGCATAGGGCCAAGCTTTGTGTCTTTTATGGGCGTGGCATTATTATCAGGGGAATGGGAGGAGGTCGTAGTGGAATTCCAAAGCTGGGGTGTGGGAACCGGAACGCATTTAGGGAGAGTCTTGTTGTCTTTGGACGCTGGGATGTAGAAGGCTTTTGTCCATGTAATAACACCAGCATCCTGTTTGACACTTAAATTAGTCTTTCCTGTGCTTTTATTAACGTAATCAAATATTGTGCTACCTATGTCTCTGCTAAGAAACTTTGCGTCAGAGCAAGAGTTCGGAACCTATTTTTAATTATTGAACAATACAAAACTAATAGAATGCTCATTTGTAATGTATATTTATTTCAGTCTGTCATTGTCTGTTTGAACTATGGAGCATTTTTTTTTTTGTTTGTTTTATCACCAGGCCCAACTCCAAGATGCGAAGCGACGCTGGGAGGAACTGCAAAACTTCCTTCATACTGTCAATGCTGACAGAGAAAAACTTCAAGCCTCTAAGCAAGGTGATAAGTCATCTTCACTTTCATAAGCTATGCTTCCAAAATGTTTAGGCATATTGAATAATAACCAATATGGTTTGTGTGTGTGGGCGCAGAACTCCACAGTCAGCTGCTGACAGTGGAAAATGAGAAGAACAATAAGAATAAAGAGCTTCAGACCCTTCATAGCAGCCTGACTGAAGCCATGGTCTCAAAGGAGAGACTGGAGCAAAGAGTGAGGGAGCTTCTGGAAGTGTCCCAGCACAGTATGCCGGATGACTCCATGCAGGCTCGTGCACAGGTGAGGCACCCCCAAATCAAGCTATGAAAGAATAAAACCCAGCCCGGTGAAGGAGATTGATTCTCTTTCTACGCAAGATACAGATGAATTCAGCTGTCTCCCATGTTGACGACATGATGCAGTGCACAACCACTTTTTGCCTTTTCATAGCAGTGTCTTTAACAGGAGCTCATGAATGAAAACAAAGGTCTTCAGGCCCAAAAGGAAACACTGCAAGCACAAAATGAGAACCTGCATGCCCAGATCTCAACACAGGTATTGGTTCTTCTGATACTTTAAAAACCGGCTCCTGTGGTAGAGAGTGTAATGAGGCTAATGAGATTTTTGTCTTTTCCTTATTTAGGTCAGCCAC
Organism: Syngnathus leptorhynchus; assembly: GCF_054491065.1. Lineage (NCBI taxonomy): Eukaryota > Metazoa > Chordata > Actinopteri > Syngnathiformes > Syngnathidae > Syngnathus > Syngnathus leptorhynchus. Next base: position 6,245,536 of record NC_141209.1, on the reverse strand, counting down.
GTCTCCCACATTGAGGAGCTACAGAAGCTGTGAGACCATTTTGCTCTTACGTTAGCAGATGTATACTCAGTGCTTCGCCTCAGCGCAGGCTCATGTATTCACGGTACTTATCCGTTTGCATCTAGACTGGCTGACAAGGAGTTGCAGAGAAAGAGCTTGGAGGATTCTTTGAATGCCGAACGGAGCAGCGGCGCCAGTCGAGAAACTAACATGCAGGTCATAGCTGCATCCCCAGTAACGTTGCAGTCGTGTTTGTAATCAGTCAACCGATTTTTCTACCGTTTCATTGAAATTCCACAGGCCTTGCACAACGACAACATGTCGATGAAGGCAGAGATTCAGAGTCTGCGGGCACAGATTGCTGATCAGGTGCGTACATAAATTATCTTTCCTGATTGGATGCGTGCCTAAATTATCTTTATGAATGTTCCTGTTTGACACACCCCCTTCTTTGTTTTGACGTTCCACCCCTGCAGACTGCCTCCATGCTGGCATTCGACCAGATCCAGAGGAGGTGTGTACAAATCAAAACCTGCCCACAGAAAAACAATCTACTTGTGAAAAGTTAGCCGTGCTTTGCAGCCTGATCAGTTAATAGATATCCTTTCAAAGCACCTCTTATCTCCTACCAGTGCACAGGAAAAAGAGGAGAACATGAAAACTGTCGAGAGCCTACTGGAGAAGGGCCTAATCGAAGTGGCCAACAAAGAGGAGGAACTAAAGGTGCCATTTTAGTTTCCCCCTCACAAAATCACATTGCCCTGACATCAGCATTTTTGGCTCTGTGTCTTATTTCTTTTTCCTAATTCAGACTGTGAGAGAGGAGAATGAAGCACTAAAGCAAAAATTGGTGGCCCTTGAAGAAAAAGTGGCTGATCAGGTTAGCCTTAAATCTGTAACTAATTAAGTATCAAAGGGCAGGCAGGAGTCAGGACAAATTTTATTATAGGGGGGTGCATGAAATTATGAGACAAAAGGGGGGGGGGCTAACACGAACAAGTCCAAATCTTCTAATGATGCATTAAATTCTAGAATGTCTGTAAAAAGTCCAACACAAGCAACATTTTTATTTGCCTTGTTAGTCTCTTCCCTCCACTTTATTCTAATCAGGTAATGTTCATCTCCCTTAATTGCAGGTATCGTCTGAGTCAATTGTGCAAGAACTGCAGAACAAGTAAGACTTTTTTTGTTTGTGTTTTATTTCACATGGCATATTAAATGTTTACCCAGCGATTAGATAGAGCGCAAAGGGTGGGTAGAATGTTTTTGATGGTGAAAAAGGCAGCGGGTCACAATGACCCATGTTGTACCAAAGGAACAAATGTCAAGTGTGAGGTTAATTATGCCTCATAGGATCCAAGAGAGAGATTTGAAGCTGAGGTCAATGGAGGACAATCTGGAGGCAGCACAAGAAGGCTACTCAGCCAAAGCACAGGCTGCCGAGGTGTGATTTTTTTTTTTTATCTGCTCTAGATAATAAATGCAATAATTGTTTTGGAGACAGTCTAGACAATCTAGGCCTGGGGAATAAAGATCTGCTAACTCGTCAAAAAAGTTTCAACCTCGAAACTGTAATCATTTTTAAACCAAAATAACAAAGCTGAACGGGAGACGGGAAAATGATCAGAATAATTGATTCTAAAAAGGATTGGTTGTGAGAGACCAAATTTTTCCCACGTAGAGCTCCGTTCTGAAGCCATTTTTGTCTCACAGGCTCTGGAGCAGCAGTTTGCTGCCCTGCAGGAAGCAATGGAGCAGCTAAGACAGAAGGAGCCATCAGAAGAGCTCAGCAGATTACATAACCAGCTCCAAATACTCCAGGCTCAGTAAGCAAACCTTTTCACACACAGTGACCTTCACATTTGTGGAGCCTCCCAACATGGTCAACATCTTGTCCACAGACTCACTATGAAAGACCATGAGATCCAGCACCTGCAGACGGAGATGAGAGAGAAGTTAGAGCAGGCACAACAACAACAGGTGAGTGAGTGTCAAGTGTTGATTCCTAAAAACCACAAGTTTGGTATTTCAACTCACCTCTTCTTTCAGCGGACAATTAGTGCAGTACCAAGCCCTGAACTGCTAACAGCGTAAGTTTGAGTTTGTGCTCAATCATAAATAAATGTATTTTTGAAATTGACAAATGCAAATTTTATGCTCATCATACATGATGACCAATGGTTGCTATGTTTCACAGGTTGTCCGAGAAAGAGAAGCAAGTTGCACAACTGGAGAGTGAGCTGTGTGAGCTGAAGGAAGCTCTGGAGCTTCACAGAAAGAAGAACAATGTAGGTTTCCCTGCAAAGAGAACTACAAACACCTCATCTGAGGCGTCTGTCCACTGTGGCGTTACGCTCTGCACATATCTGTCGCCCCCTGCTGTCCACCATCCCCTGGTGTCATTTTGCTTGCTTTTTCCCCCCCCCCCCCCTTCCTTAAACTGGAATCCTTTGGTTGTCCGTACTGGTGCGATGGCACACATCAGTGAAGATTGCTTAAACTGCAGAATGCATAACAGGGCTTCTAGCCTTCTGTTGTTATGCACACCATAGACCAGGACTGTACTCCCGTGAGCTGATTAAGAGATTGAGGGCCCATAGCTGAAATGATTAAATATCAGAAATGCATCCAGTTTGCTCACTTAATGGCTTTTCCCTGAGGCTGAACTGAACGTAGTATCTCTTTGGAACCGACCAAAACAGGAGCTCCGGCAGAAAAACTGGAGCGCAATGGAAGCTCTGTCAGCCACCGAGTCCATGCTTCAAGGAAAACTCAGCAAAGCTGTCAAGGTTCGACATCCGATCTCAGTCGACTTCACTCTGTAGCGCCAATCTGATGCATTACCCCAAATTGCTTTTTTTTTTTTCTTGCCATGAATGATCCAGTGAGATGTTTTCCACCAACCATAACAAAGCTGCATACTCATTCAGCTCTCCTTTTTGCTCTCATGTCATGCTTGGCCACCAGTCTCCAAATCCTGCTTAATTGAGTTAATCGTCAGATTTTGCTTGTGGGTAAAGTCCTATTAACCTACAAAAAAAAAAAAATTGAATCTATCTTGGTGCTTGCTTATGTCTTTGTCTCATTTCTAGCATGTTCTTGTTCCATCTCTCCTGTCCACATATTCATTGTGATTACCATGCAGTTTTTCTCCCATGGTAGCTTTGAGAGTATTAAATGATCCATTATGGTGCATGGCAGCTGATCCAAACTTATTGCTTGTATGGTGGTGCTGTGTCCTACACACTTTGTAAGGGCCGAGAATAGTGCATGCATGATGATGGTTTATCGTTGGATTTCTATTTTCAGGTCAAATGTCCATTTAATAAGAGGTTATCAAAGAATGGTCTTCATTTTGACAGTGTAGGTGGGATGAAAGCTTGCCTTGGCTCTGACCACAGCATAATTTTAGTTAGTAGATCACAGCTGGAAATTCTGGTGAATGTGACAATCAGGGGTTACCAGAAGCTCGATTGGACTATTTGAGGAATTGGATTGTTATCTTTTCATGATGTTGTTTTTAGTGTGCCGAAGGGAAAAAAAATCCCAATAGCTATACTAAATATTTCAACTCAGGAAAGTATATTTCATCCAATTACAATGTGCATCGAGTGGATTCATAAACATTTTGTGAGTCACAAAAACGATTCAACTATTCTACTTTCATGTGCTTTAATGATTTTGTAGGACAACCAGGCGACACTGGTACTGTCTGAGGCGGAGTGCCGCAATTATCTGCACCGACTTTTGCCCCACGTGCCTCTGCCCAACGATCAAGTATGGACCTTAAAGACAGCACTCATCAATTCTCCTGCCGCTTTTGTGACCGACAGTTCTTTCTCGTTCTAGAATCATCAGGAGTGGCTCTGCAGTTTTGCAAATAATCTCATGGAGAGTTCACCTCCACAATCCACACATGTTTCAGGGTATTCCGAGGTAGAAGTCCAACAGAATGGTTTTGTGTTACAATAACATGCACCGGTGTAAAAATATTTTTTTTTTTCTTCTGCCAGGAAATGTCTGAGAAGCTGAAAGAAGCCGAGGAAGCCCAAAGGATTCTACAGGTTGACTGTGAGACGTACAAGAAAGTTTTGGCAGAAACGGTAAAACCATATTTTAGTGTTTTACTCAAATCAGTGCTGCAAAGCTCAAGTGTTGTTCCTGCTATGTCCACAGGAGGGCATCCTACAGCGCCTCCAGAGCAGTGTGGAACAGGAAGAGTCCAGATGGAAGGTGAAGGTGGAGCAATCGCAGGTGGAGCTTAGAGAGGTGTGCATTGACTTGATCCACTGATTTATTCGGTTTATTTTATTGTGAGTTTTTCTCGTCAGCAAGTTAAAAATGATTTCTCTCGTTTCCCTTTAGATGAGCCAGAAAGTCACAACTCTGGAGCAGGAGATTGAAAGACTAAGTGATGGAGCCGAGTTGGAAAATGTTAGTCTTTTTGCAGCACTATTAAGACTTTATACTTTTGATGACATCGCCTTGTTAAATCGTTTGCTAATCTCTAGGTGAGAAGAGAAAAGCAACACTTAGAGTCCGAGTTGGAGAGAGCAGAGCGTGAGAGTGCCACATATGTAACAGAGGTCCGTGAGGTAAGTAAAAGCGCCGACCCATTTGGTTGCTCGAGGATGAGCGATGCTATTTCATGTTGATGGGGTGTATTTCATTTTTCCCTGGCTGTTATTTGAAACCTAGTACAAACTCCTCGTGTCTTAAGTATTTTTGAACTGTAAGTCCGGCCAGACTAAGTTTAGAGACCCATTTGACAGTTTCACACCGAATGTGATCCACTGCGCCATAATGAGTTAGAGGTGCCATTTTAGACAGACCTCACCACAACAACTGTCTGGACTGTTTTTAGGGAGCAGTAAACACATCATCTCAAACTTAATTTCAGCTCAAAGATCTGTTGACTGAATTGCAGACCAGACTTGATGGCTCATATACAGAAGCCATCAGGCAGAATGAGGAGCTGAATTTGGTAAGAGTTACTTGGCCGTCTAGCGAGAGATCCTTTTCAACCTTTCCCTCTCGCACTCGGGATGGGTTTTTCCGGTGATCGTCATTCATAACCTCACCATCTTGTTTACTCTGCACTCTGCTGCTCATTGGGTCAGTTTCTGATGAAAAGACGTGAATGTTGCTGCGCTTCAAGAGAGAGGCTATGAATGGTGACTCACAATGACCCAACCTCCTTAGAAACTAACTCTTCCCTTTCAAAGCAGTCAAGGTGTCTCAGCTTCTACTGGTCTGGTGCCTAATGGATTACTCATGCTCCTTTCACAATTTTTGTTAAGTTGCATACTGTCATCCCATCCTCATTTCTCTCATTGGCTTCGTTGAGCATTCTCATTCTGGGTTGCTGTGAACAAACCAAGACAACGTTTACAAATAACTAGCACACGAGAACCTCATTTGGTTTCAGTTAGTAGTCATAACAATAGCTTGTTGGTGAATACTATAATCATAATGTCACTCTAGTTTTGGAGACTAGTGAGAATTTTAACATGGTATTGAATGTACGATACACATCATTGTCAGTCCATTTAATTAACTACAAACACAGCATGTTAATGATGTTTGCACCAACACAGCCAGTTGGGGGAAATCAAATGTGACCTAGATGGTCGTAACATTAATAGTGCTCCTCCTTGTTGTTCAGGACATGTTACATTGGTAACATAACTTTTATTTTCTTGTTTACCTACAGCTGAAAACTCAGCTCACAGAGACGCTAACCAAACTGGAGGCAGAAGTGAAGGAGCGGCAGCAGGTTGCACGTGATCTCTATAAGGTAGGAATGACACAAAGACTTGTCTTGAAGTTGACTGTTACATTTTTCATTGACCTGAGGGCCCTTTTTATTTTGTAAAATAGGCCCAGCAGTCTTTGGACCTGATCCAAGGGGAGCTCTCCAAAGTGACAGACAACTCTGAGGGTCTGATAGAGAACAGCAGTTTGTCTTCACAGAGAGTATGTTGCTGCTTTCTGTGGCCACGTGTGTTTTTGTATTCATTTGAATTGTCACTCAGTGCCAGTTTCAATTAACTAACTTGGGGGGAAAAAATTATATCGTAGTCTTAAAATAAGTTAACCAATAAGTATCATATATAAGTATATATAGGCAGATCTATCTACATAGATAGAATACTACTATTACTCATCATTTCCTTGGGAATTGCAATTTCAAATCTAAACTAGCAATTTTATATTCCTCAGGAAGAGCTTGACAAAAATGAAAAGATGACTGCAGGACTTAACCAAACAGTCTTTGAATTGCAGCAGCAGCTACAAAGTATCAGCCGACAACTCACCAAGGATGCGGTAAGACCCCCTTGCCTGTATGCATTTGTATCTTAAGTGTTTACACGGCGCTTAGAAACACTTGCAGTGTTCGTTCTTAGGTTGCCGACTTGTACGTGAACTTTATATTTGGGCTTTTCTCCAGGAGGCTGACAGAGATGTGTTGAAGGTATAGCACGCATTAAAAAAAAAAAAAAAAAAGACGGGCATGGAGCTATCCGGACCGCACGACTACTCAGACGTCACAGCCGCTGTCAAACAAGGGAACAGGCAGAGGTTTACTGTTAACACCAAACACTTCACTCCCACCACAACTCCACTCCCACCACATTCCTCTACTACAGCAAAATCACAGCTTTATTTCTTCACTTCATCATAATCGTGTTCCTTCGCACATTATCCACTCCCATCTGCATTGTTTAAATTCTGTCTTTTTGAAAAACTGTATTAGCTAGGCTACATGTCACACACAGGAAAACAAGGCACTGATAGCAGAAACCCGAAGGCAACTATACAGGTCTTTATACGGTCTTCTTTTTCTTAAATTAAAAAAAAAAAGTAAAAAAAGTATTGTTTTAATGTACTGAGTTATGTCACGTTGCCCTGTTTTCTTCCCCGCCGGTTGTGTATCATTAGACCCTTGGGAATACATAAATGCACTTCGATGTGAGTCTTTACTCATTTGGAGGGAAATTGTTGAATATATCAGTCGCTGCAGGGGCGTTATGAGAGATGCACGGGCTAATGCGTGAAAAGGTCAACGGTGTTTTAATTCTACTGTCAGGACTCGAAGAGAGAGTATCCCATAGCGTTAATCAACACTTGCTATATTGTTGGCTAAGTTCATTAACATTGAAAAGTTTGTTCTTTTTGTAACAGGTTATGTTAATAAAAGGAATACTTGATAAATACACTTAGTTATGGTGCCATTCTCTCGTTGTACATCAATCTCCCTGCCACAAGGGGTCAGCACAGTTATAAATGCATTTAAGAGTTAAACAAAAAAAAGTTTTGTATCATACCAAGTGTGACACCTGCTTGCCCGTTCAATGAGCAGGTTTTTTTGTTGTTGTTTTTTTAGCTTTCCAGACAAGTTGAAAGCAGGCATAATTCAAACTCAAACATGGGATCTCTTGACCAAGACTTACTAACCAATCATTAATCCACCCGCCCAAATGTTGGAACAAAGGATGTTCAGGTGTGGAGAGCAGGAATTCCTACTCATTACAAATGAATCACAAGTACGTGTAGTAAATTGACAAGTTTATTTATATAGAGGCCTTAATCACAAAAATGTCTCAGCATGTCCACAGTTGACAAATATTCTTGGCACTTTTGATCCAGCCGCGTTATTTGTTTATTCTTTGAAATGTCTCTATTTCTCTTCTGCACTGTATTTTTTCTTTTGAAAAAAAATCAAGCCCTTTAAAAAAAAATTGTTCTAACAACAGTACTGTTGTGTTGACTAGCCCGGCCGGGTGGGCAGCCAGGGGCACATGCAACATGGGATCAGCACATTCCTTACATTCTCCCACACTGTCATGCTGCAGTCAGCTGATTGCAGATCTGTCTTTTGCTTTTATGGAAACCTCTCGAAGGAACTGGTACCTCTGGATCTTCACGGAGGGCATTTGAACATCCCACATCCTCACCAAACAAGTTGTTTTCATGACATGTAGTCACAAAAGAACAATTTAGCTGAGATAATTCCAATTAAATCATATCCTCACAGTTGTGCTACTTAACTCACCCCCGACTGGGAGGGAATTTTGCCTGAGGTGTCACATACTGACTCATGACCTTTTGAAAAATCTGACAAGTGAGGCCTTCTGAACAGCTTGTTATTGCTACCATGTCATCATTGCTCACACTCACTTACGCAATGTAGCTGGTCATGTTCGGCCTATAGCGACCATGAGTGCCTGGTAACATTTGGCTCCGCCTCCCTCCTCCTGACTGAGCTCGATTTTTGTACCAGCGCAGATTCAGCAAAGCGAGTTACCCTCCCTGCATCTGCTCTCCATCAGTGTGGTATGTGCAAGAGCTTTGATCACCACACACACAAGTGATGCCTGTGTGTATGTGGGAGGCCAAGTAGGCAGACAGAAAGAGTCTATAGAACGCTTTCTCACAGACAATGCCCAGTGGATGAAAGAAACAAAAGAGCTGTAAATACTCATTGTAGCCACAACTTTGTGGTCAGCCCTAAGGTCTAAAAAGCACATTCATCCTTCTACAAGGCACAGAAGCCCCCTTCTTGCTACCATCAATAAACAACTGGACCTAATCTGAATACTACAATGTCAAATGGTTACATTTTGAACACAAGAGGTGGATTGACACGGGGAACCCGTGAAAGCTCTTCTATATTTGTAACTGAAAACCAGTTCAAAGGAGAGACAATAATTGGGGGAAGGGGCTTTAGGGGGTTTGAAAGAGCAATGGCACCTCCAGCCATGCGGATTCTTGTGAAAACAAGGTGGGCCCCATAAAGTGTAGATGAGACTTCCAGACAAAGACTTAAGTGGCACATTCATCAAACAGGCGTGACAAAACAAGTCATGAGTGATAATAAAGGGGCCAACAGTGGAGGTCACTCAGAGCGTTTTGTGATGTCATTTTGAATTGTTCAATAAATTCTAATGTATCTCCCTGACGCTAGGAGTCCCTGACACCCCCTTGCAACTATATAATACAATGAAAAAGACTACAAAACATAACAGGTTGCTAAATATGGAGGTAATTACCAACATATGCATATCAGTAGACTTTGCTGGAAAAGAAACACACTTTTTGGGTTTTAAAAATCATACCGAATATGTAAGATATGACGAGGAAAGTGCGCACATATGAATAAAATGTGGATATTAGATCCTTTCAAGAATCCCCAGATTGTACTCTTTGTTTACATAACAAACTGTGATCCACGTATCATGTGAGGGTGTTTGGAATAGATACGTGCATAATATATCATGACAAATCTCCTATAAATTATTTGATTCGTCTTCATTTCTTAATATCACATTTATTTAAAAATACCAAAAGCAATTTGCTACCCATTTTGGACCAAACAATCGATTAGAAAAAGAATCGATAAGGTCTCTAACCCCCCGTGCAAAGTGAAGAACAAGGGAATGGTACATTCCGGCCCAGCTCCTAGCTGTTTTTGTATCCGCTTCAGAGCGCGTTCAACAGCCAACTAAGTTACGCTTTGCCATGTCACCAAAAAGAAGTTAGAGGCTTGCGTTCATTTGATGAAAAGCGGATGTTCGCTGGCATTTAAACACCCACCGTTGGATTTATGATATAATCTGAGTATATGTTCGGGCTTTTCGAAGGTAGAGCCTATTTGCGCTGTTGTTTCTTTCGTGTACACAGTGAGTGAACGCCACACAGCGAAGCTACAAGCCTCATGTTTTCGTCCAGCCAAGAGGAGCACTGCGCCCCATCCAAAGACCCGGTTAAATACGGCGAGCTGGTCGTTTTGGGGTAAGTTCTGATTTAAATCAAATGAAATAAAATACAATTGTGTTATTACTCGATGGGCACCGCGACCTCTTTACACAGAGGAAGTTTCACAAGAGTAGTCATGGCGCTGCTAATGAGAGTAGCTCGACGACTTAAGTCAAATTCAAATTTTTAGTAAAGAAAACATTACATTCTCATGGCAGTGTTGCTTTTGACACTCCAAAAGCAACGTAGAGTCACGTTTCTATTCAACGTGACCCGTGCATATTTCAGGTGTGCACATTTGAGGTTGTCTTCCGAATTGACCTTTCATTATGGTTTGTGGGTTTCTGGTGTTTTGTGATTAAATAACAAACTGACTACATGCGTTCATAGCACGATTTATTCGGGCTGCATAACTTTGGTTACCCCCCTGTAGATGGAATGCCACGCTTCCCACCTAGAAGTCGGATTCATGGGCTTTCAGGAATTCGGAAGTGGAGATACCTCCCTCCCCCAATCCTCTTACTTCCCCATTTTAACCCACTTCTCTTCAACTTGCTCGACATTTCAGTTATGTCATGTCTCTGTCTGACCACTAGGGGCACTATTTAAAAGGAGTACGTACATAGGTGAGAGATGAAGAAAAATGAGTGAACCAACCTAGCGTCTGGTCTATAAGTAAATATGCAAACACCACACTGTGTTCCAACTCCAAATAAAATGAGTCAAAATAAATACACTGCTTCTCGGGAGTACCACGAGTTAGAAAAGCTGATTGGACAACCGAAGAGAGTTCATTTTGCAGAGCGTGCTTTACAGACGGTAAATAAAGTGTTTTTATCCGTGATTACGTTGAATTGAAACTATCACCACACGGTTGACATAGCTCCTTCTACACGGAAAGGATATGGGAGGCTAGTAAAGTGGTATCAGTATGTAGTATCGGATATTTTAAGGGGGTGGTGTCACTTTCACATGACAGATTTTTTTTTGACAACAAACTGAATCAACAGTGCATTCCATTGTTCTCAGTTAAAAAAGACTTGACATTATTTAAGAGATTAATGTGCCCTGAATTCGGACATCCACCTCAATACCTGGTGGGGTTAATCAATACTATGTCACAAAAAAAGTTATCTAACTGTCTGTTGGGACCCCAGTGTAACATGAGTACAAACTCCGTCCTTTTATTTATATGAGAACGTTATTTTACACCTGCCTCCCTCTTTTCTGTATTTGTCAAGGGTTACACGAAATAAGCAAGCAAGTTATTTTTGTAAGTTGCCAAGGGCCACGCAGCACAAAAAGAGGTTGCATCATCACAGATTGGTCTGACCACCAACGTGTCATATTCTTTGTGCTTTGGGCTTGGATAACATTTATATTTAAATGGGCTGATATGAAGTTGTGACAGGGTGGTTTTGTCCCTCGCCCTTCCTCCTACACACCCCCGTCAGACTGCTTCTTGTGTGAGACAAAAAGTACTGTCCCTGGAGGAACGTGGCATGTTTGGAGTCGACACTGTTTCATCTTTACGGAGACACAAAGACACACATTTGAAGGGTGTATAATCACCTCACGTGACACCTCCTTCCGTCTCATTGATGGCAAAACTGGGGGCAGACAAGCGAGCTGACAACTTGGAACAAAGAACAGCGATTCCCGCGGTGGTTTGTCGCCATGAGTGCCATCCGTGACTAGGTTATCTTGGCCTCGTCACTTGACTGCACGGAGGACTCAACCGGTGCTGGTCGGCGGGGGGGTGGGGGGGGGGTTCCGTGGGCATCCTGGAAATGAAAGGATGGCTTGATCAGGGCCTAGCTTTTGCTTCGACTCAGCTTCCTCTGTCCATTGTGGCATAGAGACTGGGCCTATTGATTGAACTTAGTACGTTTCTCCCATTAAGAGCTACTCAGTCAAGGAAATGTACAAATCAACTTGGGGACATCTCTGGCACGCGCTAACACGTAATTGTTGAGAATGTCAACTACGTTCGGAGAATATTCAGACGCGATAGTTCATCTCTTGTACATGATTATACCGTATCAGTCAAAGGGTTCTTGAGGTCACTGTAGCTTGAGTTAGTTGATTGTTGTTTATTTCACTTATCTTGCCCCTCGGCTGGATGTGGCTTCTATAAAGCAATGTTATGCCAGCCACGAAATGTATTTCTGTAGTTTGGATTGTTACTACCACACATTTCATTCTAGCCCTTAATGTTTTAGTAATACTTTGCATTTAATCCTGAATTGCCATTTTATTAAAGTAAAGGTCAAGTAAAAAGATATTCGCAATATTTTCTGTAGGCCTTCACTAGTCTAAACACTATTCTGATATTACGTTATTGCAATATGAATTAAGCAGAACAAAAATGTTAATCACATGGGGCTGCCGTTTTGCCCTGTGACCAAAGACAGAAAACGCCAGCCGTGACGTTCGCAAGCTGAGCCCATGTGACATCAGTTTATTCAGGGAGAATACACATTCGTTCAGTGCGTGGTTTTACCATGGTTACAATATTATTGCAAAGAAACTGTTCGGCTTGATTTCCGCTATAAGTAATTGACAACAATTTGTTGTCATTTTAAATGTACCCTTAGGAGTTTTGACTACTTGCCTAGTGCAAGTCTGGATGGGTGATGGGCAACATTGCAATGTCATTTCTAATCCCCACCGCTAAGTATTGGAAGGTAAATCCTTTGTCTGTCTGGCAGAGGTAAAAAAAAAAGAAAAAGAAAACAGTCGGATAAAGTGGAAAAGGTCTTGGTGATATTGTTGTTCTCAGTTAAAATAATTAACCCTAGCACTTCCTAGTCATGTTCGAAATGCTCTGTTCGATGGAGAAAAAACACCAAAAATGCAAGTCTCTCTTTTGCTCTTCAATGTTAATGAGGCATAAAATGAAATTTGACTCACAAACTGCGACGTGAAACCGCCGTGAGCCTCGCAATGCGTTAAATAATAAATTGTTTGGAGAGTCGTCTATTGTACCATCCAGTGCCGCACGATCGCTCAGTGGGTGCCTTGTTCAACAGGCCAGCTTTGTGCTCTTGGCTGACTTGGACTTTGTTGCCCAACCTAACCAGCCATCTGATCCAAGTTCATTATCTATTTGAAGTTGTTGAGATGTGTAGCATATGTATATGTATGTCCCGTACCCTGTAGTCAAATATGTATCGTCCCAATCGAAGGAACCAGCTTGTAAATAGTGAATGGGGGTTGGTAGGCACAGGACGGGTACAGACAAGGGCACGGGAATGTCTAGATATCTCACCCAGACATCCAGCAAAGCTGACATCCATCCCAAAAGCTGCTCCTATGCGGGCGGGACACAGAGCCAAACACAGCTGCACTTCGCTCTGTGCACACCAACTCAAATCACAGAGTGCATTATGTAATAAGCGACAGCATCCAAGCTAATGCTCAGTGTGCTAATGGAAAGTGCTACATTTCCAAAGCTCCTTCCGAAACACATTTGTTATATGAGAGTTATGCAGGTCTTGGTATTTTTTTTGTTTCAGTGTTTGTGTATTTACTGTCCTTCCCTTTACTCCGCCCGCTTTTGTATGACAGGTACAATGGCTCCCTCCCCAATGGCGATCGCGGTAGACGGAAAAGCAGATTTGCGCTATACAAGAGGACCAAAGCCAACGGTGTTCGGCCGAGTGCTGTGCACATCCTCAACACACCCCAAGACAGCAAGGTACGCGTTTGATGAGTAGAAGAGCGCAATGACCCGTTATGTGTTTTGATTTAGACAAACCGTGTCTGCCTAAGTAGTTCACACACCCGTCAGTGTTGAATGCGCATCAACCCTTATTATTTGCAAACCTCTGTGACATATCCAGTAGAATAACGCTCATTTTGTTAAGACTTCACGTGTCTTTACTTGTCCTTCACCGCAGAGGCTGCCACAAACCGCCTGGTCCAGTAGAACATGTCTTGCATTCCTATGTTTGGTCTGTGAGCAATACTGATTAAAACGCCAGAGGAGTTGCTTACCTTTGCATCCCCCAAGGGCCAATCCCCTCACAGTTTAGCGTCCTGGCCGAAGGCCCATTGGCTCATGTTACCCTCACCGTGTGGAACCCGACTCTTGATGCCTGTCTGTTTTACTGCAGCTCTTGCTCAATGCAAAGAAAAAGTATTTTTGTGGAGTTCATCTTTTTAAACACCCACTGAGATTTGGTGTTACAAGAGTTTATCTTGCACAAACTGGCTTTGCAAGAAAAGGAACAATGTCTGTTAGATTCTGTGTCTTTTGCCTCCCTGCCACACATGGTGTTAACCACCAAGACCGGGATCAGGAGGGCAAACAGTGGATGAAGTTGTCACAGTTGACTGACCCTCGACTCCCAGCTGTGGACACATGGGTCAAAAATAGTCTGAAGAAAAAGAGAAGCGTGCTAAACTTAATTTGAGGGGAGCAGAAAAACAGTCTTTCCTTTTTTAACTTTGCCACTGCACTCCCCCCTAGTGACAGTCACACTGATGCAGTATATAAAGCAACTCTGGTGGTGCCAACCTACTAACTCTGTCCTGTCCTCACTCTCAATATCTCACCTTGCTTTGAGGCCCATGACCAAACCCGCCGAACCTCTCTTAAAAAGCTGCACATGCAGTCATGTAAGACAATCAGTAACGGCGGATGGAAACATTTTATTCAGGGTTGACAGTAGTGTTAGAATTTTTGCAGTTGAGCAGGTGGCGCACCATTTGTTTGTGAGGAAAACCCACGTGCGGTGACAGTTGTCCCCAACGCGGCGGCGCCGTTGACCCACTTTCTCCCTCCTTTTCTCTGTCGCACGTGACAAAGGGAGGAGGTGGCGGGGGTGGGTTTGTTTTGGGGGAGCGGAATTTGCAGATTAGAGAGGCATGTGGTAAAGCATCTGTGGGAGTTGAGCGGATCTAACTCGCATTGAGCCAGTCCGGTGAGTCGGCCAGTCGGAGCTAACTCAGGACAATTTCTGGTCACTGCCATGGGAGCGTTACTTTGAACACATTTCTCTATTTCCACTACAGATGTTAAGATTTCATGAACAAAACTAGATGAACAGACACATTAGTGCTCCTCGTTCCTAAAGTCTGAAACAATACAATGGTTGCAAAAAGGCCATTGTTCTTCTTTGAAAAAGGCCATTGTTCTTCTTTGCACACTTCTAGTACATTAGCATGCATGCTTATTTCCTGACTTTACATTAAACACCTCCTTGGTTATAGCACGCCTTGGTGTTAGCATTTAATGTACAAACTTGCTTGTTTATTTTTTTATTGTTTTTATTATTACATTAAACAAGACTTCTATTTTAGGCTGTCAACTCCAAAGGCCAGCACAGCATCTCATACACGCTTTCCCGCAACCAGACAGTGGTGGTGGAGTATAGCTATGATAAAGACACCGACATGTTTCAGGTAAAATGCTGTTGTCTGGAACATTTGTATAGTATGAGCCTCTTTTGCTAATCATGCGTATTCAGTTTATAGTGACCAAATGTTTGAAAACTGTTTTTTTTTACACTCTTCATTCACTCTGACTATTCGGTTTTTGACAAAATATTTCATTCAAAAAAATTCTTATCAGTTTCTACCACAAGTGAGTTTAAATATTTGTTGCATGGCTTTTTTGCTCACCACACAGCCGCATTAATGCGTCTTGGGTTGAAAAGTTCATAGCACTTCTGCTAAAAAAAAAAAAAAAAAAAAAAGATATTGCATTAGCTTAGTGATTTGTTCCATGTCTGAACAACATCTCCCCCCCTCGCACCCGCAAATAGATCGGCCGTTCCACTGAGAGTCCCATTGACTTTGTGGTGACAGACACTATAGCAGGGGGCCAGGAGGGCGAGGAGACTCCCATCACACAGAGCACCATCTCACGTTTCGCCTGCCGGGTCGTATGTGAGCGCAACCCTCCCTACACCGCTCGTATCTACGCAGCCGGCTTTGACTCGTCCAAGAATATCTTCCTGGGGGTAATTACTACTTACTGCATATCTTTTGAAAAGTACCGCATCTGCTCTTATAGTTTATGCTTAGCAGTCGGTGTGTTCTCATATGGATTTAGCGAGACATTTGATAAAAAGTCACTTGACAACGCTGATTTATGCCTTACACTATTTTGACATAATGCAAAAATGGTTCTGTTTCTTAAAATTCCTTTCACAAAAAACAAAGCTTTAGTATCACATAAGTATTAAAAGCATGAAATAAAGTATGAATAAAATGCCTATGTGTCAGCTAACATCATCATCCGTGCCTCGGTTTGTCCCAGGAAAAAGCTGCAAAGTGGAAGAACCCTGATGGTCACATGGATGGTCTAACAACCAACGGGGTGCTGGTGATGCACCCCAAAGGTGGATTTACGGAGGAATCCAAACCCGGCGTATGGCGGGAGATTTCTGTGTGCGGGGATGTATACACCTTGAGAGAGACGCGCTCGGCACAGACTCCAGGCAAACTGGTCAGTGCTAAACATGCATGAAGTCTTGGTGACTGGCATTTAAGCAAAGCTCACCAATATATTGTTTTCCCCTCAATATATGTGCTCTAATACATAAATATGATAGCGTCCCTATGATTAAACAATACATAGTTACCAATAGCTTTTTTCATCTCCAGGTTGAAAGTGAAAGTAACGTACTCCTCGATGGCTCACTGGTGGACTTATGCGGCGCGACCTTGCTGTGGCGCACCGCCGAGGGGCTGTTTCACACTCCCACCCAGAAACATCTGGAGGCCCTTCGGCAGGAGATCAACGCGGCCCGGCCCCAGTGCCCCGTGGGCCTGAACACGCTGGCCTTCCCCAGCATGCAACGCAGCCGCGCCCTCTCCTGTCTGGAGGACAAGCAGCCTTGGGTGTACTTGGCGTGCGGCCACGTGCACGGTTACCACAACTGGGGCCATCGCTCGGAGCAGGAGCCCAACACCGAGCGAGAGTGCCCCATGTGCCGGGTGGTGGGTCCCTACGTTCCGCTCTGGCTGGGCTGCGAGCCCGCCTTCTACGTGGACACGGGCGCCCCCACTCACGCCTTTGTGCCGTGCGGACACGTGTGCTCGGAGAAATCTGTTAAGTACTGGTCGGAAATCCCCCTGCCCCACGGCACCCATGCCTTCCATGCCGCGTGCCCCTTCTGTGCCACCCAGCTCAACCTCGCTCAGGGCTGCTCCAAGCTCATTTTCCAGGGCCCTGTGGACTGAGCTGAAAGGGTGAAGGAGGGCTGGGTGGGGGGGGGGGGCGTTATGCTCTTGGACAAGAGTGACAACATGCTGTGAAACTGTTGAGATTATTTTGTTTCCTTTTTCTCACGTTAGACCCTCAGGTGGTGATAGTTTGGATTCTAAAGGTCTCTGGATGCTCTGTGAAGGGCAGATGCCCGGCCCTTCCCTTCCTTTCCCGAACCAAATACTGTTTCAGCTATCCTGCCAAGCAACTGCTTTAAAGAAGATAGGCTCCAGCACTGGTGGGCTACACGTGATTTTACAGTAGCTAGTGGGTTTTATGCTTTAGGTAGAAAGAATTTGTTATTTTTACTCTTTGTACACTTGATAACAATGAACATGTGCGGGCAAGCCTGAAGCAGGAAGAGAGAGTTTTTTTTCCAAGAGCCAGACAGCTGGACTGTTGGCTTGGAGAACCTGGAGGGGTTTGGCGCACCTCATGTGCTTTTCATTTGGACCTTAACCCCCTTGGCGGCATCTCCTAACCCTGCGGAGGTGGTGGCTTTCAGATGCGTCATATACACAGTCAGAATTCAGTGCCTCTAATCCCACGTAGCCGTGGGAATATATTTCGCAGAAGAGAGAAGAATGTTTAGTTGAAGGCAAGCGGGGAGCTGGCTTTGCATACTGGTGTAAGGAAATGACTGCCCACATCGATCCATCGCCGCATTTCTATCCGACAGAAGAACTATTTTACTACACTGAGGCCCTCGCACTGTTTTCTAAAGCAAATGTTAATATATTTTCCTGCATAAATAATCTACGTGAGAATGTTTTGTGTGCGTGCGTGCGTGCGTGCGTGCTGGACGCCGTGGGTGCTCTTGGTCTTTATTGTACAGGAAGGCCCTGCGTCATTTCACCCCAAAATCCCCCCTTATGATCTTTCCGCCCACCAGCCAAACGCTCGAGGAGAACCTTGCAGGACTTGACAATGATTGTACCGGATTACAGCCTCTCGATAGACGATAAAAGATAAAAAAGCTGAGACGCTATAGCGAGCATATGCATCGCTGATAAGCGCGTCTCAGTCCCACACGTGTACTGTACACCGTCTGCACTGTCGTTTGGCTTCATCCTGCGCTGGCTTCACTCCAGCGACTGGAGCGCCAAGAAACCTGGGCATCGCCTCAGCAGCGTGCAGAGATTATACCAAATATAAGGAGGAGCTATTTTCTCTCCACACGCAAGAAGCAAAAGTGGTTCTGTAAACAATCCCTAAACCCGGACCGCTGCTGCGGCGCAATGTTGACAGCTTTGGATTCCAGTCGCATGCACCGTCTCCATGGGAATAATGATATTATCGCACACGATGCCAAATTTCTTCTTTTGTGTGCGCGGATGACTCAAAAACAAAACTAGCGGATGAAGTGAAACTCAAAAAAATTGGGGACAAATCTGTGTATTCTTTTTTGTGATGTTAGCTTAACAGACTGTGTCCATATGTGGAGAATATTGGCAACGGCGTCGATTCTGTCTCCTTCGCAAACAATAACAGAGCGTTCAAACTGTGACTCGCTTCCAGTAGCTGCATTCAAGTTGTCTTCCAGAACTATGGATGACTGAGGGGGCAAAGCCACCTTGAATTCACCCAAAATGTACTCCTCTCCCAACAAAAAACTTTCTTCAAAAGTTGAAGCAGCTGAGTTTAGAGAGGACGCCATATTTGTCACATTTGACATTCAAGGCGTCGCTGGGTCAACAACTACACCACGTACCGGGCAGTAGCATTCCTCAATGCACTTTGCTTGAAGATGAGCGTGTCCTCAAACAGCTGCCTCAAACATTCCTCCTTGGTAAACATGGGTGGGGCCTTCAAGGACTTGTTCACGATTTGATCTTCTACAGGAAGTGTGTACACAAGCCATAGGACGCACTGATATAGTACTTCTCCCAATGCAAAGACAAATAAAATATATTTTAAAAGTATCCTGCTGCAATGTCTTTATTTTCTTTTATTCCTGACAACTCAAATTTCACACTAAACGAGAATTTTTGTTGAAAGAATTTTAAAAACGGAGTATTTGTGTACCATATGGTTGCACACGCTTGCATACATGTTTCATCATTTTCCTCTTGTGTATTTCCTTGGGATCATCATTGCCAAAATGAATTTTGGAAGATAAGTGGCAGCATTTTCTTGAAGGCTGTTTTAGTCACATTCCATGTCGTATCAGCTCTTTTTATCTTGTATCAAGCGCATCTTAAAATTTACCGTAGAGAATAATTGGATGAGCTGCATTACTTGGTGTATCCACTTTGAGCCACAAGGGGGCACTGTTTTCTCAACAATGAAGAACACTGGCATCGCTGCAAGGTGCCTGTTGTCGCTATATCAGAGCTGAGAAATATATTTTGGGTGTTTTGATTACAAACGGAGCAGTGTTTAATTTAAGAGCGCTGAGTCGGCTCAAATGGCATGCAATGTAATTGCTTGTTTATGTCTGTTTTATCAAGCATGTTGCTTTATTTTATCTATATTTTACTAAATGTTATTAATCCATAGTGTTGTCTCCTTCACAGTTGTGAGAAATGCTGGCTTGAGTCTTTAGGGGCCCAAAGTTTGGTTTGGTCTAGTATTCTGTGGTTGTCTTTCTATTGCAGAGCTTGGATTTTAATTTCTTTTTTTTCTTCTTTTTTTTTTGCGTGAAGTGGGAACCCTCTTGTACCAAATTACATTGCGGTAATGGGGTTCAAATAGAGTTTATAGATGGATATGATTCAATGCTGACAGGCCCGTCAGTCACGTGATTTCATCTAGTCTCCATAATAAGGAAACGTGAGAATTTGAAATGAAATATACCCTATGTCAGTGGGATTCCTTCCTTCCTAATTAACGCTCCTGCGTTCATACATTCCCCCCCAAGGTTTAAAAAAAAAAAAAAAAAAATTATGACAGGCAGAAGGTGACAGCATGCTAATTTCTATCTCTCCGTCGGTGGCTCCCTTAAACGGGCCACTGTTATGCAAATAAACTAGATTGATGCAACACTTCTTTCTTGACGATAAAAGCAAGGTTCAAGTGCTTTAGTGACGCTGCTTTGGATGATATAGCACGAGCAGCATCACCTTCATGATCCCAATTAACCTCTCTTATGCTGCGCTACTTTATATTGCTCTTAATTTGCAGCACCGCTCTTACAGTAATTCACAAAGAGTGCTCAGGTTTCTGGCTGTCAACCTTTTGCACTCATCCTACTACAGCAAAATATCAGAGGGGAAGTCAACCAGACTGTTAAAAGAAATTATGTTGTCAGTTCTATTGTATTTACTGGTGTTTCTCCTTTCTAAAATGAACAAAAGTCCTTTTGCAGACAAACATGCAATGCATTTCTAAATGATTCTTTTTTTCAACATATTAAAATGAAGCCTCACAAGAAGTTACGCACCATAACGTTTCACTGTAAACAAATTGGGACTGATGAGATCATAATGATCGTTGGTGTTGTACGGGCGCCCACTAGCGGTACGTAAAAGAATAACTTCCTAACGACACTAGCAGCAGTGCCTTAAGATGGAGTTTAAACTATTCCGTGAGTATACTCGTATCTCAAATGATAGTGCCCCTATTGAAATTAATTAAAATGCAATCAATCCATTACTGATCCCCCCCCCAAGCAACAATCGGTTTCATGTTTTTCATAAGAAAAATAGCACTCAAATATTTTACTCATAAATACTGTAAGAACAGACAATAATATAATTAAAAAAAATATTTGAACCGTTTTATTCCCACACTTTCGAGCAATCAATAGACTCACTCTCGCCTTTCTGATTTAATGCACGGTGAACGTACGACAATAAATAAATAAATAAAAAGTTGGAATTCTGTTTCTTGTACAATTACTCATATGGCCATCATCCAACCGCGTTGCTTTAATTATGGAATTGGTGCTAATTAAATCTTGATCAGTTCAAAAGCAAATGTATTGCTCTCGCGTGGTGAATGTTTTCCTCCCTTCTGTTTGTCTCCCACTGAAATTCTTGTGCTAATCATAATTGGGGAAGGAGGTTGTTTTACACACCCTGTCAATAACCAGCTGGTTCTTCCAAGTAATATATCAAACACCATGTTCGGCGTGAGGGACCGTCCTCTGCTGGGAAACGAGATATCCGATTTATCTGAGATTCCTGTTGCTTGACCAAATTGAATCCTCTCATTTTAATTGCTCTCTAGTAGGTGTGCTGCTTGGGGCCATGAGAGCATGAGCGCTCTATGTTGTCCTTCTTTGGACCATTATGTTCCATTGTGCGAGATGCCGATTACGGCTGGCTTTATCCTTGTCATCTATCTGACTCGGGATCATTTAGGTAGCCGCATGTTACAAAGGAACAGCAGTCCGCCCTGTTATTAGATGTGTTTGAGTCCCCTGCTTGTTGTAATGAGAAACAGATCACAGAGGAGAAGTAATCTCTCTGAAGACACGTGGACTCATTCAAGACCTTGGGACACTTCATTAGGGCATGCAGAAAAAATACGATTCACACGTTAATAACAATTTATTTAGGTATGTTATGCATATTTGCCTATTTCACAATTCTCTATTCTGGTAATTGCCACAAATGTGTCGCATTCCATTCCCATTAGACATTGCATTGGGGTCTACATCTTTGACACCGATTACTACTTTCCTATAAGCTTTGGAACCACAGACAGATAAATGTGTTCTAGTGCAAAGATCTTAGAGAAAATTCATCATTCGGTGAATTTGTGCATTGCATTGGTGTATATGATGGAATTCCATGTCTAACACTGGATCAATGATGAGTCTGACTTTTGTTGCCATGACGACCGGAGGCATAGCCTAAACCCCAAACCTATGGTGTCGGGGAGGGAAAGGTGAGCACCCAAAAAGATTTTAACTCGTGGAAGAAGCACTCCATATGTAAACTGTGTGTATGTATCACCATAATATTTTAGGTCCCCTTTAAATAACACATGTGCCAATATAAATATGAAATTCTATGTTCTATGTGTCTTGCAGGGGTATGAATGTTTGTGGGGTTATGAATGGCTGCAATGTGGCTGTGAAGCACATTCAAAAAAGGGCTTAAGTGGATTACACCTCATTTCAAGGATGCTTATGGTAAGATTAAAACAGATATGAGGTAACTGAGGAAAATGCTAAATCTGATAGATTGAATTTCACTCATCCTTTCTCCGCCGCCCTTTAAGCCACTTGCTTGTGTATGAGTGTGTGTCTGTGTGTTATTTTGTGTGTTGTACAGTAGACATCAGTAGCCAACATGGAGGTGTTTCTTCCTTGCAGAGATCAAAATACTACACATGTATCCTCATGGTTACGTGAAGTCATTTCACTTCAGGTGCTTGTCTGGGGTAACATGACAACAGGTCAGCGTGAGGCTGAGATGAGAAATGATTGATACCTCCAACGTCAATCAGGTCTGCTGTCTCTGATTGGTTGTTTTCCCTTGGGCGCAGTGGCAGGCTGATTTTTTTTCAAAGACTTTAATTCATGTACTCGTGTCAGGTCACGATAGTCGTGGTTAGCCGCAAAATTC
Source organism: Syngnathus leptorhynchus (assembly GCF_054491065.1). Taxonomy (NCBI): domain Eukaryota; kingdom Metazoa; phylum Chordata; class Actinopteri; order Syngnathiformes; family Syngnathidae; genus Syngnathus; species Syngnathus leptorhynchus. Next base: position 6,223,042 of record NC_141209.1, on the reverse strand, counting down.
TCAACTGAGAGGTCAACCGGCATCCCAAAATGGATTATGTATGGAACATGTGTACACATAATCTCATTTAATCTGAAACTATAATGAATTCCATAGCTATTACAGTCAACTAATGTGTATTAATAACTTAGTGCCATATGGATGGAGGCACTTTAGGTAATTCCTCTTTTTGGACAAGCTGCCAATAAAAAAGGCCACATTAGGAGGAGAGTAGGTTTAATCCACCAGACGCTCTAATAATGAGACTATATCATGCTTTTATAGTTTTAGCTTCTATACCGAGCCTAAATAATGTGTACATATGAACACGCAATGTCCGCAATGTGTTTTGGAGCTTGAATGTGGTTTTCTGCATGGTGTACCAGAAGTGTGCATGGAAAGAAGACTTTATGACGTGCCTGATTAGACCCCCCCTCACCCCCTCGTCGCTCCCAAATTCCTCCCCACATCCCTCTGCCAGCCAGCACTGCAGCCCAGCGGATAACCACGCATGGATTAGCTGTGACATCACACTGAAGAGATGGCTGAGTGCGAGGAAGGCCAAGCATACGCGTGTGTGTGTGTGTGTGTGTGTGTGTGTGTGTGTGTGTGTGTGTGTGTTGGAGGCTGATTAGACGGTGAGGGTGGCAACGAGCGCGAAGCGAGGATTAGGCTGCCATTGGAGAGTTGGCTATAGGTGCTGACACCACTCCACCTCACCAAGGGCTCAATTTACTGACGGATCAGACTCATTTATAGTGGGCGGGGATTATTATCAGTTCAATGGGGCCATATCTTTATTACAGTAACCCTTCAACCTGGGAAATACGGTCACAATATGGAGACATTTAAGGAAGGCGATCCAATACCAGTGGTGGGCCCCGAATTTGCTATCTGGGCCTTCAATGGTGATTTACCGACTTAATCTCCCTATTAATGCCACCGCAAATACATTGCAGTTATAGAAACAATCAATACAAAAACACAAAATATATTGTGCCATGTACAGAGTAGTTCAGAATGAATATTTATCAAATAAAAACATAACAAAAACATGTTTGTTGAAAAGTTAACCCCTTTGCAATGCTTATTTCATGGCGCACCCAAAATATGGGTCATTGGAACCTGTTGCAAATTTAACCATCACAAAATGTGAAGTTTCTACACCCTTTTAGCCTCCTAATGTCACTGTGGGTCAAAACAATTTATGTATTCAATTAATTTGCAAATAATGTAAAACTATTTTATAAAATGTTTTCTTTTGGGGTTATTTTTGAAGTACAGTGCATGACTTAATTTGCAATACTATTTTGAACTTGATTTGTATTAAGATTTATTGAGCATAGACTTTGAAATATTTAAAACGAGTATAAAAGCAAACTTGCAGTAGTCTCGCGAGACTTTATTCTCTGGCGCGATTACGTACCAGGAAATGAACAGATTCAATTTTGGAACGCGTCAAGTCTTCAGTCCTTCATATTGTGTATGCATTTTTTGTTAAATGCATGCAACTCATTAAGGGTTACAGATTTTAAATAAATGGAGTCGCACTGCTGCATTCCTGCGTGTAAGTACAGCATGGATCGCTAATTATTTCACGTTATCTTCGGCGTAAATTCATGCAAACCAAACAAGAATGGCTGCGGAGCAGAAGACTAGCTGGATATTAACTGGTGCAACCGTCTCCTGTGTGCTTGCACTCTATGTGCCGTGTGTGCAGAGAACAGTCCCCGGTGGAGATTCAGGTTGGTGCTAATGCTAGTCTGCAAGCTTCCTTGTTTTGAGTCACGTGGTTTTGTTTTGTTTTTTGGGGAGTCGCTCGCATGGCACATTTTTGAGCTGCACCTGTGATCTGTCAGGGAAACACACGCCATTTGAATATATTTTAATTATAAAATAGGTGCATTTTTGCACGCCTATTTTTAGAGTGACTTTATAATCGCAAAACCTCATTGAAACTGGTTTGTTATGATGTATATGTGAACATATTGTATGGACTATATACAACTCCCCTAGATTTGGCATGATGTAGGCCAATGTTTCTTCCAACATTCTCTGTAATGCAGTTTGTGAAAGAATAGCTTGCACATTTGCAGAGAGTGTTTAGTGGAGATAGTCAACTTACAGACTTTTAAATTGGCCAAATGAATGCTTCTGCTGCTTGTTCGCTTAGCAGCGGTCTGGCGCACAAGTTGCGAGAAGAAATGCACGTTTGCATATCACAAGCGCATGAAAAGCTGAGCCAGATATGAATGCGGAACGATGAGGAGAGAGCGCCGAGTAGCCTGCCTGCTCTCATGAATGAGGATGGTTAAACGGTGTTGTGGGTAAGGGGGGTGCTTTGGAAGAAAAAAAAAAAATGGCCAGCCCCTTCTCCACAGTATTTAGGGACGGTGCAGGATGCCTGCTCTGATAGTGCCAGCTGAATTCCCCAGGTCTCCGTCTCCGTGTCCTAATCTCTTTAGGTGTGATGTGCCCTGGAGAAGTTTGAGCACAGCCCCGCGGGCACACTGTTGTCTAGGAATGTGGAGTGTGGAAATGATGGGGATTACGGGAAGACCGGTGTGGGTGCCCATGCTCCACTATCACAAAGACTCTTGGCAACCTCGCTGCTCCCCCGTTGAGTCAATATCTTCCATTTTTTTGGAGGGAGAACTGCCTCACCGTGAGATGCTTTTGCTCACTCAGTTTGATTTATGTTGAAGGGGAGGCGGCGCTCAGGGAAAATGAGAAGCTGACGAAGGACAAGAAAATGTGGAAACGGTAGCAAGTCGCTGGCTGCTAGTGCCAAGTGAAATGGAGCTGGAAAGTGTTTAAGCTGTGCAGGTGGAGTTCTGACTTCATGCTCCATTAGACTGATAAGAGTTAGGGATCCTCGTGTGGCACCGATTGAAGACCTTAAATCACTGTAACAGTAAGCTCGCAAAAAATATGAGCGTCGTTCAGTGTGCCATCGCCCTTTTTCACTGCTTATATGTCGATATGTTCATGTTTGGATAACGCAATGCATTAGTACGTCTTTTTTTCCCCCAATATTGAGGTCAACAAGCAAATATGAACACTTGTGATGAACAATTTTCTTCATTTTTTTACATTTTTATTTTGTGATGCCCTCACAACAGCCACAAACTACAGTATATTAATTCAGCTGCTTACACAAACTCATCAAACAAAATGAAATAATGCTCTCTTTGTGGATAATAAAGGGATAGAAATTTGGAAATAACGTTTTGATGTACATTTTATTAAACAGTTAATAAAGAGGCAAATTGATTGATTATTAAATTAATCATTAGTCACGTGTGTAATATAATGGAATCAATATTCCATCCAATGACATCCATATCATTTATGGATGATTTGTATCAGAATCTGCTGCATAAAACCCTGATTGGAACACCTCCACAACTAAAAAAGGCCAAGTGATGGCGACAATCTGCTCCAGGAACAATTCATTTTCCATTAATTTCCATTCTGTATCATGCAAAATTTGTTTGGAAGACATTCTTGAATTTAATGGCAATTTCTCACTCGTGCCGGTAGAGGGTGCTGTCTTGAACCCCAACCTTTATCAGTGTCAGTTAATCTGAACCAAATTTCAATTTTCATGAGTGGGAGATGTAAACACTGGGTGAGAAATCAGCATAATTTGAAACGCTCTGGGTGTATTCTGGCACAAATGGGTTTGTGCCCAGCTACATTAAAGCTTGCTCAAATAGCTTTTAGGATGGGGGGGGGGGGGTCTCCTTTCATTCTGTGTTGTGCCTCACACAGAGCTTGTCAAGAAATTGTGCAGCCGACTCTCCTTTTTGCAGCTTACCTCATTCTGTGACTGTCAGCGGCGTCGCCTTTTTTTTTTTCTGTTTGTGCCCAACGGACTGAAGGCGACACTGAGACACTGGCGGAGAGTGGCAGAAGAAAGACCCCGACGCACGGGGAGGATGGGACCGGAAGCATTCTTCTCAGATCAGCATATGTGTGACAGTGCATCGGAGAGGGTGTCTAATGGCTTGTGTGTACGTGCGTGCCAAGGAAGGGAGGGGGATGCGTCAGGGGAGAGGCAAGCGCTGCTGAAGAGAATGAGCGTGCCGCTTAGGAAATGTCACACTGGGAAGATTTGCAGGTTTTGATCCTAGCAAATTAATGCAAAACCCCAGTGCAAGTATTTGATTTGGGAAAACTTTGGGAGCAGACTTGTCTCTTAATAATAATTATTGGGTTTACATTAATTTCCTCCCCCATTCTCTTCCACAGGAGAGCTGATCACCACTGCCTGTGAGCTGGGGGTAAGTATTAGCGCTATTGTTTAATCAATTCACTCATTAACTCTTAGAAGCATTAAGCAAGTTTAATTAAGCATGGGCAGAAAGCAGATTAATTCAGTTTCAGTCCACAGGTTCCCCCCCCCCCCCCCCTTCTTCTTCTCTTTACACTTGTTTTACCAAGTTGCAAGTAGAGAATGCTATAATTTGCAACCCGTTTTTCAAATCCAATTAAAGTCAATAGTAAGGCGATGGCTTTTGTAGGCTTTGCCTTATGTACGGTATAAGGCTTATTATATCCACCCCTCTTTTTTTTGTATGTGTGTAAGCCGCAAAGAATGAACTAAATCGGGTTAACAGTTATAATAAGTTTTATTATTTAATAAACTTTATTACGCCGCTGTGATCCTTTTAGGGAGGCTGTGTCGGTGTCACTATGCCAGTAATCCTGCCGTTAGGGCTGCAGTCCGTGTGGCCTGCCCGGCTGCTTCGTGGGCCTCCCAAAGGCCTCGTAGGCCACCCCTGTGTCCCAGGCTGCCCGTTTTCATCCCAAGAGCTTGTTCCATTTCGGCACCCTGACTTTTTTTTGTTTTCTCTTCTCTCAGCTATCCTAAAATTGAATCTGTGCTCTCATGTCATTCTTTTGGCCTCACGTTCTCTGACCTTCATAGTTTTCAAGTACGCCATGTAGTAGTCAAACTCACCTTTCCGCAATGTCTTCAGATGAAACGTTGCCCCCTTCTCTTCTGCCAGTGTGACTCATGTTATCAGTGGCAGGAAATGAATCTGTCTTTAATGACTGAGCCCTTATCTGGGCGAAGGAGACTTAGCGGCTAATTGCTGTGATTGCTGAGATCCCCCCAGACGAGAAGGACTACGGCTCAGAGGTGGTTTAGGGGGGGGGGCGGGCGAAGATCACGTGTTCTGCGACGTGCTCTCGGGAGCCGCACTGTCCTTGGGAAGAGGCCAAGGAAAGACGAGTGAAGAGTGCAAGGAGGGCGTTTCCTTTGGTGTCATTCAGTTTGGATTCCACCTAACCTGTTCACAAATTTATGAAACCACGACCCTTGTAACAATTTTGTCTAGGTGGCCCATCCGCCCGGATACCCGATCTTCACGCTACTATCTCACCTGACTATGCGTCTCCTGCCGACGCTTTCACCAGCTCACAGCGTCAACCTCATGAGCAGCCTGCTGGGGGCACTTGGATGTGGCACCCTCTGCATGACTGTATGCAGGTAGGCAAGCCCTTGTAGCCGCACAGAAAAAAAAAGTTGAAGCCTGTATGTGCATCTCAAATCAAGATCTGTTGAGCGTTCATTAATTTTAGTATAGTTGAGATTTATTAAATAAAATTCCCATCTTAAAAAACATTTTATTTCTTACCATATTTCTTGAAATTATTATTTCATATATATTTTTTTAAAATATTTATATAATTTCACTTCCTGTGTTGTGACAACTTATAGTTGAGATTTATTAAATAAAATTCCCTTCTTAAAAAAACATTTTATTTCTTACTCTATTTCTTGAAATTATTATTTCTTTTTTTTTTTTTTTTAATAATGATATAATTTCACTTCCTAGATCTGACACATTTTGGGTTGAACTCCTCCCACATCTGAAAAGGCCAATGCGTAATAACATCACTGGACAAATATGCACACAGGAAATTGATTGAAGGTTTAGTGTTGACATTCTTGCACGACTTTTTTTTTTTTTTTTTTTTTCCTTCTTACATCTGGATGCAGTGTGAGGCACAGAGTGGCATTTTGGGGTCCTGACAGTCTGGTGCTGATGTCCCTAATCCTCTGATCAGCATTCAGGAGCAGAGTTGGTGCTGCCCTCCCCCTGCCACAACCCTGCCCAGCCTGTTTACCCATCAGCCACCCGTTGCGAGTTAGCGCTAGCTGGTGTGTGTGTATGTATATCACAATTATCATGCCCTCCAACCTCCCCCACACCATCACATCTCTGTATTCCTGCGACCCCCTGCGTTGCCCAGCATGCGCCCAATCCTGACATGGCACGATTTCTAATCTGCCGCTTCTTGCCTCCTGGGTCTAAAAAGGAACACCATCACGCTGTCCTGCCCTCTCTTATAACTTGCCTGACTCTCCTGCACATGATGACACTTTTTGGTTGTGTGTGTACACTTTGGATTGGTCATTAAGTTTTAAAAAAAATAAATAAATAGCAGAATGATATGGGCTTCATAGTTATTACTTTATAAACAAACCAGCAGTTTTATTATTATGTTTTTTTGTAGTCAATTAAACTATCATTATTTTTTTAAATTGTAGTTTATTAAATTACAAATCCCCATATGTGCTGGCAATTTTTTTGAAAACACTACACTTGAAAATACAGTAAATTATGTCCAATTAGAAAGTAAATTTATCCTAATATTACAATAGGTACAAAATAAGCATAGCAAGTTAAATTACAATTTAGTTGTCTATGGTTAGACAGAAGACGTCGTTGCAGTTTGTTAATATCCAAAGTACAATATTTGATTCCCATTTAATGGGAAGTAACATGCAATTATTTAATTTGAGACTTGAAACATGAACAATCTACATTTTTGCAGTTTGGACATAGTTGTAATATATAACAAACCAAAATATACAATTTTTTTTTTTTAGCACACCGCATATTCCAGTTGAGCTGTTTAAATCCATTTGTTGTTGTTTTTTTTGGGATGACCCCCGCAGCTTTAATGCCATTCATGAGTTTCTATTCAGTTGGAGAACTGGAAGTTGCTTTTGGCCAGACGTTGAGAGGCGGTTACTTCCAGGCCAGAAATATCCATGCTGTCTGGGAGCATTTTGGCTCACAGCGTGCATGTTAACTATAGCCCTGTTTGTAATCTCTGGGGATTTAGATTGAATTTTGGATTATGGCAAAGTGAAAAGTCATTATGAAAACATCCCGCACCACTCTACCTCAACTAGAGCTTGATGGGTAGCAAGGACCTCAGCCAAAGCAAACACTCACATAGTATAAGCTGTTAAGTGTGAACGTAACGTAATCTATAAATTCAATATAGAAAAAAAAAAACAAATTTAAAAACCATAAAAGGTTTTTGTCTGTTCCGGACCTCGATTGAGTTTGTAGATAGACAACTGTCGCAGTGTCGTAGCTTTAATTAAATAAGTTGCTCTATTCATTCCCTCAACAAATAATATTTTTTTACCTTCAAATAAAAATTGTATTTGAAGCCATATTGTCTCCGTTCGAATGGCACATTTATCTGAAATCTAGCCAAACCTTTGAAGTATCAATTTAAACGAGTTGACTGGATCGCGGCGTTTATCGTGCATTCATAGCGTTGGAACCGGAAGGCACTTTACTTGAGCAAATGTAGAAATGTAACACTTCCCTTTGATTTGTCAATTCCAATTGCCTCTCTTGCCTTCATCATGCGGTTTGATGGTCAAATTGCACGTCTTGGTATGTTTTCACACTGTGGCCTGACAAGCCTTTGAGGATGGCGCACATAATGATAATTGCTATCGATTACACCGGGGAGGCTCACGGTGGAAAAACACTCGGCCCGCGGAATGCGACAGGCCTCAGACTCCAGAGGAATGCACCCATCATAACGGGATAATCCAGACGGCTCTGTATTCTGCGCTCGCTCTCGTTTCACACTTTATCTGCTAAAGCTGCTCTGTATCTCCCACTACCTTAGAGGGATCTCTCCCCATTCCTGAGCTTATCCCGAGAAACCAGGAGCAGACACGTTAGCATGCTGACAGCCTTCAGAGGAGAAAAACAACCCTGGAACACTCTAACATCAGCATTTTTTTTTTTTTTTTTAGCTTGATCGCGATTACATAATAAGCACACCAAACATGTCGGTCCTTCTTCTAGCCTTTGGATGAGAGGCCCTGTTGATAACTCAGTCAGCAGGAGGGTGAGTGTGGTTGAGATGGTTCCCTGGCCTGATGTATTGTCAGAACCAAAATCTGGATGTTGTTTTATTTCCACTCTGGTGTATTAGATTGCGTTCTCATACCCCCACCACCACCATCAGCATGACCAATAGTTCCCCCAGGACTCCTTCTCTAATACAGTTAAACAGAAGCCTAATGAAGATGTTATTTCCTCATTACTGGCTACGGGATGGGGATAGAGAGGAGGAGGGCCAGATAGACAGCAGAATACAGTGCCGGTTTAATAGTCCTTTTCGCCCTTAGGCCTGAGATTGTGTCTGTCTCGGACGTCAATATTACATTTCCTCAACCACCACAGGCAGTCTTAATGAGACACCCGGCATGGAGATGGATCAGACTCGGCAATTACAGTTCAGCCACAATGACGGCAACATTTATGTATCACTGCTGTGCTCTTAATGATTGGTGGAAAAAGCAGTAAGAAAAATAGCTGTCAGTGAATTGCATAAACATGTTTTTTTTTTGCATGTGTGTGTAAATTGCTTCCCCCCCTTTGCTCCTGTAATTTTTGTGTGTTGGGTTGAGATTATGATTGCATTGCGGGAGAAATTGTCATGTCAGTGGCTGCATTGTTTGAGCAGAATTGTGTTGATTAATTTTATACACGTTATGAGCACTGGAGCGCTTCCTGGAGGAGAAGTGTTTGAGTGGCAGTCGGCGTCCCTTCATTTATCCTCCTCGCTTGTGGAGCTAACTGCATCCTCGGGATGAGGGAGGGGAGTATGTTTTGGTAATTGCTCTAAAATTGGGTCGTGGCATCCCACATTCGGCTGTGCTTTATTTGAAAAAGGTTATACTGATGCATAATGCACGGACAATATTGTTGTCTTCAATTGTTAAATTATTATGAGATGAATTGGTTACTTAAGTTGTTTCACAAACTGTCTCGTTGTAAAATACACAGGAGCATATGGGTTGATTGCTATGCTTGATTTTTTATTTTTTATTTTTTTTTACAGGATTTGTAAGAGTCCACATTTGAACGCATTGCATGATACTGAATGGTCTCTTTCGGTTCTTTGAACAATTCTATTACAATAGTAACATATTTGCCACTAGCATTGCATTTTACATGAAAGGAAAAGAAGAAGACACTATATCAATTGCAATTTGGCTTTAAAGTTCAAAGCATTGAAACGCTCTCGATGATAATAGCTCCTAAGTACCCAGCCTCTTACGCTGGCCAGCGTAGAGCCCCCGAGGGTGTCATCGAGGGCCAGCTGGAAGCGTCCATCGCAGGCCACCTTCTCTACGGGTTGTCTCCCCTCCTCAGGAATGTGTGATTCCTTTCCAGCACAAAAAAAAAAAACACTCGCTGATCTGCGACGGCACATTTGTGGTATTTATTGTCTGGTCCCCGAGGTGGCGTGTATCGCTGGCTGCTCCGACCGAGCTCCATTGTGATGTGCCATTCAGTGCACAGGGCCGCTGTACGCTTTTGTGTGTAGTTATTTAGCACAGACGACTGGCGCTGCTGGCACGTCTCGAGTGCACACTGTGTAGCGAGAGCTTCGCTGGTAAATGAGACAGGTCCCATTTTGACACTTCAAAGTGGTTTTACTACGCCTTTGTGGAGTCCTTGAAGGGGACACTGCTTACCAGAGCCTGTTGTACTATTGTCATTTCTTATTTGTGTATTTACCTTTCATCTTTCTCATTTATGGAAAATAGTCTTCAAAAAAAACTAGACCACTGTTAATTGACATTGTCATCATATCTTGTCAAAGAGGTTAATTGCCCACCAGGTGAGGTTGCCGACATTTTGGCAGCGAGGAATCTTAGCTGGATTGTTCTTCTGCCACATTCCAGCCAGGCCTTTGTGTCCGAGCCACAGCATTTCTACACAACAGGCATCCTGTTCTACAGAGAACGGCGATAACAGCAAATACGACCTCTCTCGTGTCAGAGTGTGTCCCGTTATATCCGACAGGGCTGGAAAATAAGCTGTAGAGAGGCAGACGTGGACCCAGGTGGTCCCACGTAGACTGGCGGGTCATTTACAGCTAGGCTCCAAGTTCTAACAGAACGATTTGTCAGCCACCCAGTGAGAATAAAGTAGTCGAAGATGTGTGTCTGAATATGTGACAAGTGCTGCATATCTATCAGGTGGGGCTTAAGAAGCCAGAACTGACTTGTTGTAATAACTGTGTCCGTGGACCCCCCTGACTGTTCTACACCCGTACAAAAAGACCCCCCCTCCCTCCCCTGCTAGGAGTGTGAGCTTTGGGTTAATTGTCAAGCAGGGAGGTAAACTTGTGTGTGCAGCGGTCCCCCGTTTGCCCTCGCCACCTTCATCCCGGCTTCAAGTTACAACTAATTCCTGGAGCGGGGCGGCGAGGGAAGACGGCGCTATCTCTTATTAAGACTCGCGCCGAGACGCCCCATCAACACGCTCTGTGCCCCCCCCCCCCCCCGCCCCCCCGCACCCGCCTTTCCGCACACATTCGCAAGCTCTCCTTACAGCGAACACAAAAAATAGTGAAGGAAAAGAAAGCCCAAGAAAAAAAGGGGGGAAATAGTCAGCAAGCAAGATTTTTTTTTCCCCCCCTCCTCTTTTTTCCCTTCGATTTAGCGCGCTTTCCTCAGAAAGCACCATTGTTCCCCTCGCCTAAGTCTCATCAGGCCTTTTGTGGCTGACTATCACAGCGGCAGGCAGAGCGCTGGAAATGTATAAATGGTATCATGCCTTCTGATTAATGGCGGTGCTTATGAGTCAGGTCTGATAACGGGCCTGCTCTCTACTCAATTTCAGATACCGTTAATGGAATCTGTCTTCTGCGATTGTAATGTGAGAGCGCCTAATTTGCTATGGAGCTTGAAGCTGTCACCGGCAAGGGATTGTAGGGTCATAAGGGACCTGGCAGCCGTTTGGCCTGCAGCTTGTATCTGCCGCGCTGAATAGAGCAGCTCTCTGCCTGTCAGTTAGCTGATAGGCTGATGAGGACTCTAAGCCACTCCACACAATGGTGGAAAGGGCCATACTGCCTGACTTCCCTAATTGTCGAGCCCGCTCATATTTCCGAGCCAGCGTGCAGGGGACCGGGGCTGCTCCTTCCCCTCCCCTCTCTCTTTTTCTCTCTGTTTGAACTTTTTTTTCTGCTTTAGTTCCTCCTTCATCCGGTGCACTGTCTCAACCCTTTAACACACATTTGACTGCACTATTTTGCCCCCCCCCCCTACACTCCTCCTCCTCTCCCCCTCCATCATTTGTCACCTCTCTCTCTTCCCTCTGTCTCTCATTTTAGTAAGTGGTGGGTCTTAGCGTATGACAGATTAGGCCAAGTTTGCTTCAATTACAGCAAAGGGGATGGAGACATTACAGGAGAGGAGGAAGGGGAAAACTTTTGTGCACACATTATATTTAAGAAGCTGAGGATAAAGTGCTATCACCAACACAGCGTTTTTCAGGACGCTCTGTTTGAGATCAACTGGCTTCTTTGAGAAGGCGTGCTGCGCTGGTGGGTTACATTTCTCATTTGGGCCAATTCATAAAATGTTGAAATGGGTCTTGTTTGTGATGAGGAAATTGGAATGCAAAGAGTCTGGGTAAGTTGTGTGGGTTTTGACTGCATAAGTTTAATGTGAAACTCAGAAAAAGGGGCAAAAACTTAGGCCAGCGTATTTAAAGGCAGAAAAAAAATCTCGTAAACACGGAATCGAACGCGTGAAATGTGTGCCCACACGAAAATGCTGTATACATGCCGTGTCAACAAACAAAAAAAACGCAATGTCAGTGAATTTGAAGAAAGGAAAATTGGGTAAAGGGAGAATGTATGAACAGCTCAAAATAAGAGTAAGTGTTAGTGCAAGATCTTCAGGCTTCTGCTAGAAAGCCAACTTGAACATCTGAACTTCATTTGGAGAAGAAGTTCCAAAGATCCAAAGAGGTTTTATTTATTTATTTGAAACAACAATAGCCAGTCCAGCATTCTGGGAAGTGATTTGATATTTTATGCTCATTGCTTTATGTGATCTGTGGTCTTCCACCCCAAACAGGTTGGTCGGTCCTGGTCCCGGAGCAGCCCTGGCTGGAGGCGTCTTTGCCGTTTCCAGGCTGACTTGGCAGTGGTCAATGGTTGCGGAGGTTTTCACCCTCAACAATCTTTTCACTGGGCTGCTCTTCTTCTCCGCCGCCAGTTTTCACTCGGCCAAGAATGCATCCGAGAGGCGAAAGGTAATTAGATGTTGACATTTCTTATTGAAATGTCTTCCCAATGTCAGACTGGACTTTTTTTTTTTTGCGTGCTAGTATTCACAGTGGGGGGCGTTTTGCTGCGGGTTGGGACTGTGCAACCAGCATACCCTGGTGCTCTATGTACTTGCAGTCATCCCGTGGGTCTTCCACAGACTTCACTCACACAGGGTAAGGTAGAAGTTCTTCATTCTTTCCCAAAACCATCCTTGATTGCAATTCTGTTTTGACAGGAACTGTCCCTACGTAGCCTCATGTCGATGGGAACGTGCTTCCTGCTGGGTTTTCTACCTTACATCTTCCTGCCTATCTCCTGCTATGTGAACTCAGCCCGTTGGAGCTGGGGGGACCAGACCACCATATCAGGCCTGCTAACCCACCTACTCAGAGCTGAATATGGTACCTTCAGTCTGGTGAGAGTTGCTTGCTTCTATTTGATCTTTTGTTGTTCTCTGGTGTGCCGAGTTTTACTTGGTTGTGTTTGCAGGCAAAGACGCAGAGCTCTGTAAACCTGACGTCATTACTTAGGTAATTTTTTTTTCTTCTTTTTTTTGTATCTATGCAGCTCCGGTTTAGTCAGACGTACCCTTTTAACTGGTTCTGGTCCGACCGTACCAACTTGTTCACGGATCTCCATCATTTCCACAGCTTCCATGAGCTTTTGGTTCTTTTCCTCTCTCCCATCCAAGCACAACTGAACCTTCTTAGAGGGCCAAATCACTGTTTTGTTTCACCATCAGTTTGAAATGATCACTCAGCACTGGTGTTTAAAGCGTGACGAGCTGTGATGACAGACGCCGCAACAACCCTGGAAAAAAAAATAAAAAAATCCATTCCACTCTTTATATCTTTCTCCAGCTGATTGAATGGGGGTGCCTGTGCATCTTAAGCCCCCCCCCCCCCCCCCCCATCCAGCATCCCTCTGCCAGGCACCCTCCACTACTCCTCACCCCCGTCGCTTGATGGACAAGCGCACCTTCAAAATGGGGAAGAGAGGCGAACATGACAGGCATGTCGCACTGGAGACGTAAACCCACTGGAGAAGCTGACACAACCACTCGCAAGCACACACTCACACATAGTGTACATTGGGAGATATAGAGACTCAATAAGCTGTCAAATCGAGATGGGTATTAAGCAAGAGGCAGGAAACTATCAGCGTGCTCGGAGAAAAACGCTCAGTGAGTGACAAGAGCTGAGAAGAGAGGACGGGGCAGCGCGGAGGGGGGTGCGTGACACTGTCATTTGAATCTGTCAATCAGTTTGAAAGGAGGAGCGCACAGTCCAAGGAGTTTGTTTTGATAGGGGGGGGACGGCGAGGATTTGGTAATTGGTGTCCTTGAGTTCTGTCACAGGATGAGCAAACCGCGTGCTCATCGTGTTTGCTTGCTTGTGTATTTGTAGGGCTCAGTTGGACCACTGCCTGGCAGACCTTTCTCTTCCTGTCGTAGCTCTGGCGGGATTAGGCCTCCTTCTGTCCTGCATGAATAGGTAGGATGAAGGTGCAAATCGTCCGACTCCAAAGTAAAACATGAACCGACTGGCCAAACTAAACAGTTTATAAATTTGCATCCCCAAGTCAATGATTTTATGCAATTTTATGGAGTTGATTTGAAGAAGTGCAAGATCACATAATGGGATGCAAAATTAAGATTATGCTAATCCTAGTTTAGATAATAATGGATGTGATTGAATGGAATTTCAATTGCTGTATTATACAGTGTTTGTGAAACCCAACTGCCTAAAATTAGGGTTACCGTATTTTTTTTTCGTACAGTTCACAGCTAAGCTGCAATGAGTAAATGATTCAGAGTTTGGCGCCAGATCCTAATGACTCAAGCCACTCGAAGAAAATGTCCCGTTTAGCAAGCTGAATTGTCGACTCACTCATATTTCAATAGAAAATCTGTTTCTTTTTTTGTTTTCCAGAAAGTATTGCTCCGTGTGCTGGCTGTTGATTTCCATGCTGCTCATCTACTCGCTGTTTTTTGCCTGGAGGGCAAATTTGGACATCAGTCAACCTTTATTGTTTGGAGTGGTAAGAAAAAAAAAAAATCTGCAATGATCCAGGAATCTTTACATGTTGTCTAACTGCAGGCATCACTCTGTGTGCTACAGGTGGAGCGTTTTTGGATTCAGGGTGATGCTGTAGTGTGTGTTCTGGCTGGTCTCGGCTCCAGTCTGATCCTCACGAGGCTTGAGAGGTGGCTCGGCCATGGCGGCTTTTGGAAGACCACGGCCTGGCTCCTCACCATGGCACTACTTGGACACATGATGCACACTAATCATAGGTGAGTGCTACATTTCCCAGCATCCCAAGTTACCTCGGCAGAGAAAAAGTTCAAGCGAAAAGAAAAGGGGGAAAGAAAAAGTCTTCTCTCATGCCTCTTAAAAATCCCCGGCGCGTAAGTTTTTTCCTCGAGTCAACCCGATTTGTTTCTACTCTGTGCTTCAGACCCGCGGTATGAACATGTCAGGTTTTTCCTCCGCTCACCTCGTGGTAAGGGCTAAAGAGAGGCACGGTTAGCACATAGATTCCACTCGCTGAGCTCAGCCTGAGATGTTAGCTGTCCGAGGCGGCAGATTACACCGGCGAGGTGCAGAGGCGTGCCAGACAGCCATCACTGAGCGGCTTTGATCAAGAGGAGAGCATGGCCTGCGCTGTCACACCCATCACACCTGTCTGCTCACGATTAGATAGGCAGCTGTACACAGGCGAAGGGGCGGGGCGGGGTGGCTTACTGACAACCTACCCCCAGAGCACCTTGTAAGCGGGCTCCCGAGCAAACATGCCGACTTTTTTTTTTCCGACACTATCACCTATAGAACGGAGGTGAAGGTGCACTTCTTTGATGCAAGTAAACAAAGCTGCTCTTTCCATATGCCATCTTAGGGAGTGTGATCAGAGCAGCAACGGCGTGGTGGAACGCTTCGGCAGGGAGCTTTTAACGTCCTTCCCGACAAACTCCATCATCTTGACCAGAGGAGATCTACCGGGGAACTCCCTCCGCTACCTGCATTACTGTCTTGACGTACGGCCTGATGTGCGCCTGGTCGACCAGGAGGTCAGAGCCTCACTCGCTTTGATCAACTTTGACCGTTAAAACACACACCACTAAACAACATAAACATAACACACAACACAAACAAACACAAACATAAACAAATGCAAACCTTCTCTTTCTTCTCTCAAGATGATGACGTACAGTTGGTATGTCAGAAAACTGGGACCGCACCTCCCCGGGGTGCATTTTCCCGGCGGCCAGTGGGATTCCGCGCACTCCGAGGAGAAAGACATCTTCAATCTGGAGCAATTTCTAATCCACAACTCCCAGTGAGTCATAAATGAATGCTAAAATGATCCAACAGAGCAGTAGGTGATCTCATTAGGCAGTGGAATTGTTGACCCAGCGCTAAACGCCGGGTGAAGATAAGCACATAGGTATGTTGAGTCTTTTAAAGGACTTTGATGAATCTAGTCACTAATCTGCTTGATTTTGTTAAATAGTCTCTTGGCTCCGTTCTGAAACGGAGATGAGAACGGTTAATACCAAGTCCACTAGGGGGCAGTATTTGCTAGGCAAAAAAAGGATAACCTCTCTGTAGGGCAACAGCGCACAGGGGTTTTAACCCCCAGGGGCTGGAGCTTTGCTGAGTAGCACCTGGTCTAAGATGGAAGTCTCTAAATCTAACCTACTTGTATTATCTCAGATGAGGGCAAAAGGGGTTAATTGCACTCGATTTCATTTTCTGCAGGAGGGACGTGTTTGCCTGTATCGGGCTGCCCGCCGGAGACCCGAGCTGGGCTCGTAGTTTCTCCCGCTGGCCCTTTGGTGTGTGTGACTTCTTGGTGCCTGCTCAGAGACAGTTTCATCCTAAAGAGTGGGCCATTCACACACACAATCTTTACAACTGGAGCCAGCCACACAACCAGTAAGCAACGAAAAGAACGAGTCCCTTCGGAAAGACAGCCCCGATGAATTCGTTATGAAGAACAAGTGCAATTTCCATTTTTTGGGGGGTTTTATTTCTCATTTTCACATTTGTCATTCAGACAGATAAGTAAACACGGCGCATTGAATCCAAGGATGCAGATCTGTTTGCTTCTCGGTCGTCCTCGTGGAGCTTGGCTGCGCTCTGTTCTCCGTGCTGTGATCTGCTTTCTTTGTGAATTCAAGCAGAGCATAGACATTAGGCTCTCAGCCATTTGAAATGAAAGTGAAGATGGAAAATAATGAGTTTCAAATTGCGTTTTGTCAATAACTGTGTCAAAAGTGGAATTAGTCAGAGCTACATATTCGGTCTCGCTTGCCAGCAGCCCCTCATTCACTCGGATATCCACGGCTGAATACTGTGACATTATTTCCCCCACTCTCACGACAAGCGTGATGCCCACCAGCTAAATAAATATCAGCGTCGGGACCTTGCTAAAATATTCTTTTGAAGAAGAGGTCAAGTGCTTACAATCTTCAAGTGGAAAAAAGGCAAATGTGGTTTTACTCCATGTCGAATGTGCAAGCCGCCATTGTTGCTCAGTCATTTAAAGTTGACGCGGTAAACATTTGTTCAGCGCTCCAGACCATGCACAACAATATCTTCACATTTGGATTCATTAAGTGTTACCGCCTGAAGCTTTTTTCGATAAATATTTGTTTTTGTTCCCACTCCCAGTTTCCACTCTGCATCCTGGGAGCGTGTGGCTAATGAGGAGATGTGGCAAGCCAGGTACACTCAAACTATCTTACTTAAGATATTCACTTTGCATGCTGTACTTGCTAGAACATCTCCAGAAACCATTCTTGTGTGGTCGAGCATCTTCAGTATATATATATATATATGAATTCTGTTTTGCATCTCCATAATTCACTCTATCGAAGTGATGTCATCCATCCATCCATCCATCCATCCATCTATCCATCCAGCCAGCCAGCCAGCACTTAGCCCTGATCCTAAGCGCTTTGTTTCAGGATGAAGACAGCTTTCTTTCTATTTGACCTGGCAGAGAGGATACAGGGAGAGGGCAAATCTGACCTCTTTGAGCTCTCTTACACTGTGAGTATAACATTAACAATGCTTCTACATTAATAATGCATTTTTTTTTTAACATTATTATAATAGCAGACAGATTTAAATGCCACTTCCTGGAAATACTGCATAATGGGTTGCATGGTAAAAACATCTGCTTTTATAATAGTCCCGCTATGTCTGCCTGCAGCTGTATAAGGCGCTTGTGGAGTCCTACTCTAACTACCCTTCAAATTGGGACAAGAACCTGGCACTGGCCTGTGAGAGACTCCTCCGCTCAGGTCACCAAGGCCACGGTCTAGACGGCCTGCTGACCTGCAGCATCCAGCACTTTAGTCTCTACTTGGACAAGGAGCCCGCAGACCCCCAGGCGTCCGCCATACGCTCTGCCGTTACCCACCTGTTGAAAGAAAGAGATCGGCACCGCCAGAGCCTCAAGCAAACCACCTGACAGGTTTTTGACCAGACGCCCAGAAGGTATGAAGGTAAAAGCGGCAATTTAGTGTTTTTTTTTTTTTCTTTCCACGCTGGATGAACTAAACTGGACTACAAGAAGCCTCGTATGACCCCAATCAAGCTTGTCCCCCATTGACCCTTCCTCTTGATTGCTTTATCGTTACATCTTGATCACCCCCCCCCCCTCCCTCCTCCCCTCCCTGCTCACGCAGCTTTTAATGTACTGATTATTTTTGCCTTGGCCAACGCTCCACTTCTGGGTTTTTTTTTTTTCCCCTTGCACATTAGGATGACAAGATTGAGGGAAACCCAATTTGGGGGCAGAAATGGGGGATTAGAGCAGCTGTTTAATCTAGGACAGACTTGCACTGTGCCACCCAGTCCCGGCACTCGCCACCCATCCCCCTGTCCATCCATCAGTTTATCTTAGATGGTCTTTTAAATGTATAAAACTAATGGATTCGATTAGGTGCCCCCCCCCTCCTTTACTCTTCTGTCCTAACAGGAGGCCTGTAATCCTTCATGGATTTAAATGAAATGTCACAATGCCAGAGACCCTTTTAAAGTGTGTGTACGCACACGTGTCTTTTCGTTTTTAAAAAATTTCTGCATGTGTGTGGACATGCGTAGATCTCGACCAGAGTTCTTCTCATGTCCCACACATCCAGAAATGGCTTTCTAAGAAGAACCCAAATGTTGATGTCCCACTGGAGACCCCAGTGTACTTTGCTCTGAATAATCTCAACATTGTTAAGGCAACAATGGTAGTCGGTGATTTTCTACAATGTAGGTTGTGGTTGTTTCACTCTATTTTTTTACCTTTTGTGTCCAAAGTTGTTTCTATAGGTTTAATAAAGAAATAGAGACCACAGAAGACTTTGTGTCATTGTTGCCCACCACATTTGTGACATCACAACTTGTGCCATTCTGGGGTTTGTTGTCTTCTGCCCACTTTCTGTTTTTACTTTACTTGTCTCTCTTCCGCCTTCACCCGTCCTCTCTTCTCCCCTCTCGCTGCTGCTTTCTCTGAGAGTCAGTTTGCCCACCCTAAATCAGCAAGCTGCCGAGGATTGCGGGAACCCGTGGAATCGCCGTGACCGAGGATGCAGGCAGGGAGCCACGACAACGCTGGAATGTGGGGCGTCTGAGGAGATAAGAGCTCCGTGAGCCCAGCCAGGGAGAGTCGAGTGATGGGGCAAGGATGGAGGGGAGGCAAGTGAGGGTAAGACAGGAACAGGGCGAGCAGCGGGTCTATGAATGGAGAGACAGAAAGACAACAGCAAGGCAGCACGAGAGGGGCGGGGGACTTAGGCGGGCACACTCCGCAAGATGGGAAGCCAGCCTTATTCCTCTTTGCATTTCATTTACATCCCTGGCCGTATCGACCAATCGGATTGGGAGCAAAGCCCAGGGCTTAGAAGGGGAATAAAAAGACAAAATGTCTTTGCTGCTCTCATCCCTCCCTGATAATACCCTCTCTGTTTTTCTTTTCTCTTTTTCCCTCCCGTCTATAAGTAGATACTGTCCGAAATGCCAGCAGAAAAAGCGACACCTCCGCTTGCTGTGTATCTCAGATAGACGGAGTGGTGAGTAGGGGCTGAAAAGACAGCTTTAGCAACTGGGCCTATCTCTCCTCTCCTCTCTCTGGCTGCATGGAAGCTGGAGTGGAGGCTGGATGTGTCTCTTAGTGTTTGGGAAGAGAATAGAGGGTGTGAGCGCCATGATATACAGAGCTGGCCGCAGTTTTCCCCAGAATCTTACACTCTGGAAAAACTTTGCCTGCAGATCCCATTTTTAAGCATGAGAAACCTGTTTCAAGGCTGCTTACCGGGCGCCACCCAATTCTGTGCAGGTTGCCAACTTCTGCCTCCAAACTTTCGCACACATTCTTTGTTGATGTCATGGGTGTTAAAACTCGAGCTGTTCAGGAAGACAGTAAGTCCATTTTCGACAAAAGTAAGGTGACACCTACAGAATAGAAGGTGATATGAAGTTTATGCTTTTGGGGACACTGAACTGAACTGAAAGAGTTTTTTTGCCGATTTTGCATAAAATGATCTGATCCAGATTGGTTCTGGGCAGTCTAGTCAAAATATAAGTCAAAAGTATTACATTCTACATGGATAAAGTCAAAATGTTCTGCAAAATTTTAGGTAAAATGATTCAATTCTTGCATCTATATGTAAATTAAATGTAAACATACCTAAAGTTGTTTCTATTTGTTTAACGAAGACAACAAACTGTTCTCAAAGATTAAATTCCACTTCCACTTAAATGACAATGACAACACTTTGACTACCACCACAAGAGATCATCACTAAACATCCTACACTTTTATTGATCCTAACCATTTCCTATACGGATCTATCCATGCGTATTGAGTAGAATTATGCCCATTAGCGTCAGTGTTGACATGCCATGATTTGTTTATCAGGAGTTTGTTTACAATCACCCTTAACATGTGTGCCTGTCACTGTGAGGTTGTTTCTGTCTGTCTGTCTGTCAGCAGTGCAGGTACAGAATGTTTGCAAGCTTAATGAGCTTATTTGTACAGGTGTTAGTCGCATGCTCCATTTTGTTTGTTTTTGGGTGGTGCCCATTGTGTCAAGCGGTTTTTGTCATTTTATCTGGGATCCACCCAAACCGTGCCTTAGACTTGTCTTTTTTTTTTTTTGCTGAAATGAAAATTTCATCCTCACGGGTAAACCCTGAAAATGAAACGAAGCAAATTGTTGATGTAAGGTGGATTTTCGGTCTGAGGAATGCGACAGCTCCCGTTTTCAGTATCAATCGTCACACTCGAGGCCCAAAAACGCAACGTCGACCGCATAACGTTTGACTGTACTGATGTTAAATTGATGAGGTGGGGCTTTAGTGTCAACAGAGGACACGTGTGCTTGCTTTTCATATCCAAACCTGACTGTAATCCTCAACAATATCCACGTGAATGTTTTTATTTACCCGTTTGATAGCACTTCACAAGCAATGTTTGTCCGTCTACTTTGTGCACATTTTCATAGAGTTCTAATCTGTCCACGCGGGATAACTTTTGAGTTCTTGCGAGAATATTATCCCCAAGTTGCTGCTGTTATCTTGTGTACACACATTTGTTTATTTGATGCGGTGCCTCTCCACTACACCACGTGTGTATATCAAAGACAGCAGAGCGGCGCATAATTGAAAATGGTTACCGTGGCGAAAGGTCTCTTTATGCTTGACTGCGAAGAGGCAGAAAAAAAAAAAAAAAGCCCTATTCGACGCTGCCGTCTTAGATCTATTTAAATAATTGAGGAGTAAACTGACAAATTAGGTACCTTTATAGATGCCCCTGGGCTCTCTCTGAGGTCCTTCACTTTTTGCCAATTCAAGACACAGCCACTAGGCACAGGATAATATCTGTACGCCTGGAAAGGCGTGTGCATGAGTGTGTGTGTGTGTGTGTGTGTCTGTGTGTGTGTGTGTGTGTGAGAGAACTACAGTGGGCCAGGAGGTGTTTCGCCAATCAAGCAGGCCACACTTCCTCCCCCAGGTTCTAATTTTGTGCCACATTAAAGAGCTCGGCCTCCATTTAGGACATAGAGAAGCATTTTCATAATTTGCCGGGTCTCTCGACTCGCTCGGGGTGCCTCCTTCTCCCCGCCGACCCCCTCGTGCGCTCTCACTCTACGTCTGAATGGAAGGCCCGAGGAGGAAGACGGGTAAATGATTCCCCTCCTTTCAAGCAAACCGCTCCTCTTCTGCATAATGTTGCTCCTAGGTGTGTACAGTGGCTCATATTTATTTTTAATGGCACTCTATTAGGGCTGAATACGATATGTTGTCGAAAAAGCTAACAATGCTTTATTTTAGGTATGAATTGCATCCTTTTGCCTGCACGTGTGATCTGGGAATTGTTTTCCTCACGCTGATAAAAATCTAAGATGTAATATACATTTACGACACAAACTAGGTTAAATTTCAAGCAGGCTCTATTCGTACTCTCCGGTATGCAGAGGCACCGATTCCTGTGATTGGTCACATAATTCACAGTCTCATGGGGCCATTTCATTGCTGACAGACAAGCTAATCTAAAATCCCTCAATTTACAAATGAAAATCCCACCATCCAATTGAGCTAATAGAGCGACTTGAATGGGATAATAAGATATGCTGTAATACTGTGTAAAAAGCTTTTAACGTTGTGTTGGTGTTAGAGCCCGTGCGTCTTTGACTGTTTGCTGTGATTAACGGGGCCCGCGGGCCTGGCACCGCCGCCGTCCCTGGGATGGACCGCTTCTCCCTGGGCAAGGAGATACAGCCCGTGTGCCCCTGCCGCTGGAGCTTCAGACAGACCGATTCTGTCTCTCCGTCTCGTGTATGCAGGGCGGCCTGGCGATGGATGCGCCGTGCCGTGCCGTGGCGTGGCGCTGCTTGCAGATGTGCACAAACAAGGGGGGGGATTAAAGCAAAACGAATCTAAACAGACAAATGGAATTAGAGTGATGGGTGTCACTGGGCTGGTTCACAGTGATAAACAATATGATGCCCTGTGTGAGTGTGTGTCTGGGGGATTAGCATTGGTTGTGTGTGGCGTGCGGCTGCTTTTGTGTTTGCCTAGCCGTCTATATTTTTGTAATTATGTGTGTGTATTTTTATTTGATCACGTGTGTGCTCGTTAATGTGTTGTTCAGTATGGACACTGCATGTTTGTGTTGCGCTTTTCTTTCTATTTCTTTCTTGTGTTTACATTTTGCCTTCACCTACAAGGTTATGCTTTTATTGCCATTTGCTTGTTTGTGAGCAAGATTAAACTAACAAATGATTTCCACGAAACACAGTGGCGAGGTAGGTAGGTCTCATTGGTGGAGATTTATTTTTTAAATTTTTGTTGTTTTTAACTTTTTAAGGCCTTCTTCGCTCAATTGCTCAGTGAATAATATTTGGACCTTAATATTTGAGGTGAGTATCCAAGCTTATTTTTTGTTCTTATTGTCAATGGTTGTAATTTTCTCAAATACTTTTGGGAGTACTGTTTGTAAAATATTTTTATTTGTATTTTCCCTAAATAGTAAAACCATAGAAACAGATCATTTACAGTCGTCTCCATATACATCTTTGCCTTCAATGCACAGTAAGCTAAAAAAAAAAAAAAAAAAAAAAAAGATCTGGCATGAACTCCATCCTGTAAGTGTCAGGGCACAAGTCAAAGGTTCACGTGTGAACATATTTTCTCGTGACAGGCGTTTGTGTGTTTATGTGCAGAGGAGGTCAAGTGATTGGAGGAACCAGCAGGGGGTCTAGTGATCAACAGTCTGTGGAACCCCTGCAGGGGGGCCTCCGAGCTTAGTGATAAGCCTTGGCCCGCCAGATGGGCAGAGCACATCCCCAACATCAGCACCAGCACCCTTTTGGACCGCACTCACCCTGCACCGCCCTCAGCTCCCTCTTCTGAAATGAGGTGACTGTAATCCTCAATTCCTCGACTGACTCAGAGGTCATCCGGTGACACTAAAATCCTTTCTGAGGTCTAACCAGTACAGGCATTTTGATTAAAAGCCACATTTCGAATGTTACATCTTGACAGGAATGGGAAGAAAGAAGGGTGGAAGAGGGTGAGATGAGGAACTCTTCAAAGTGTCAGTGAGTGGACAGTTTGGTCAGTCAGCATGTTGCGGCGTCGCAACTAAAATGTTCAGGCTGTTTTGATGTGCTGTTATTTCAGAGCCACGGGCAATGTTGAGAATGTGTGTGTGTTTGTGTGTGTGTGTGTGTTACTGCATTCAGAGGACACATCTGTTCTCACATGGCTACTGGAAACCAAATTCATCATAATATTAGTTTAATAGAATAATTATCAAAGTATTTTGTTATCACAAAAATCATACAAAATGCTAATGTGCTTGCAAAAGTTTTTGTTTTTTAATATTAATGAAGATAATATGCAAAGATCCAATCGACTTAATTGGACTGTACTTGTTGAAATATTTTTTCTTTTTTCGTAAAAACTGTGCAGTAATGACTTATATGTTATTAAGCTTAAAATATCTTAAATGCATTTTAGAGACTGAAATCGTGCCCATTTTATACTGCTTACAATTACCAATCAATGAACCGTTTCAAAAGTACCACAGTCCAACTCAAATCAAATTTAGTGCTCAACTTTTTCAGTGACGTCTTCCTAAATGTTTGTGCGTCAACCCTCAGCATCCAATATTCCTTGCCTCCCTATTTTTCTGCCAACCAGTCATGACTCCATCTGCAACTAGTCCCACCTGAATGAGCTATTCCAAGGATCTTGACTCGGGAAAGTATGTCAGTTGCATACATGATTACACGAGACAAGTGCACAAACAAATAAAAGATTACAAGTCTCAGTATAATGCCCTTTCAACAAGCCGCAAGTCACAATGCTCTTTTTTTTTTTCCCCAAGCTGTTCTGTGAAGGCCTGTTGGCTAGCGACTGTATGTCATCACACTAACCTCATTCCTCCGCCGCTATTAGGTAGACTTTGGAGTTCAAGTGACTACAGGCCTTTTTTTTTTTTAAGAGGGGAAGAGAGACTCTGCTGTTGTTCTTGAAAAGCTGTGTTTATCCAGGATTAGAGACACCAGCATGTTAATAATTGTTTCTCACAGAACTGCAAAGAAGCACTTTCCTGTAATCCCCTAATCAGGCATTACACCTCTGAGCGAAGCCACAACGCAGGCGCGTGGTGTGTGTGTGACGCAACACGCCCACAGTATGTAATGCACCCGCTTCTCCCACTACACGTCCCCACGTGACTCGCCCATCACCTGCTCGCTTCATTTTCTCACTGACCAAAACCGGAGGCTGTGACAAACTTCTTTAAACAGTGCAATAACTTTTAACATGCATTTCAATGAAGTTCCACTTTCTACATTTTTGATCAAATATTCCGGTCGTTGAGTTTATAAAATCTTGTGGAAAAAAAAGTCGCCTTTGATCAAATCAATGATTTCTCACAATTATTAGGAAACAGATAAATATTATATGTCACACTTTATGTGTTTATATATTTATATATGATTTCTTTCAAGATACAAAAGTGCACTTGTGTTCTTTTGGAGATTTGACATTGAGTGCAGCCTTTTGTGTTTTAAATAGTTCGATTGTCATTTTGGCAAGGTGTGAGCATGAATATCGTGTTCCTGTTGCATGTTCACATTTCCCCTCTCGCCTCTGAACCAAAATGATTGTTTGTCGTCATGTTGTTTAATCCACAGCCATGCAACGCTTCCACTCGTCGCATTTTCGCACCGGGCCTCCTTTTGCAGGCTGGAAATTGTTTTTCTGGGCTGTGTTAGTGCTGAGTGTTTGTTTATAGTCTCTGACCCCCCCCATCTCTCTTTCTCCTCACAGGGCCCACTTGGAGAGTGCAATGAGACGATCGGCAGGGATTAACCTAAGGAATTTAATTAGTGCTCCTTTTCCATAACATTTCAATCTCCCTGGGCTTGGCTGTACTCGAAGCGGACCTGTTGTGGCCAGCAGCTGGGGGAGCGAGGGTGGAGTGTGCAGAGGTAAGACACGCGTTTGACAAACGGATTAGTCCGACGCCCTGTGGAGGTGAGGAGTTGGAGACAGACCACACTTCAGCCCATTCATAATTAGGTCTGTTTTAATAACACCACAGTCCATCATAGCCACTTAAAAAAAAAAGTTTGCTTCTTTTTTGCCTATTCCAAAATTGAGTAATTTCAAGGTATTACTGCTTAAAATCACAATTCTTGTATATTGAGCTTCTCAGGAAACAAACAGGAAGAAAAAAAAAAAAGCAAAGAAAAAGACACCCGTTAGTTCTGGGACACAAAAATGATTTTATTTGACTTTATAATGGCATTTGTTGTTTCTTCATGTTATTGTGTCAAGTGGTAGTGTTTTGGTTGTGTTCATCCAGGCGTACTTGCGTGTTGTTGGCCCGTTAGTGGTGCTGCTAAGGGGTGGCAGGGGGTTGCCAGCGAGCTTGGGGTAATCACGACTAAATCTGAAGCCACACTGTTGCATTGTAATCCTGATGCTAAACTCCCCATTAACCCATCTGGGACCCTACAACAGACGAGAATGCCCCCCCCGAACCAAATATGCACCCACCCGCCCATCACCACCACCTGCCACACAAACACACTTAAAACCTTCCTGCCTGTACGTTAGAAGTGCTGTCTCTCCCGTTAGTGCCTGCTCGTTAGAGGGGGGGGGGGATTTAGGGGGTCTGGAAGTGCTTCCCGTCCAGCAAATTAAAAACGCTGCCGTAGGAATGTGGCAATGAAGTCCCCGCAGGCGCAACTGGCACCCGCGTGCTGACCCAGTGGTCACCGGTGAATCCCGTGTTTGTATTCCACACACACACGCACGCACGCACCCTTTACTGTGGGGGTGGGTGGCTTCAGACACCTCCTGTGGGACTGCTGATAATTTAAGTCAAACATCATGTCCACGCTTGTTTGACACCCGTTTAAAGCGATTCAATCACATGTGTTTGATACAGTCCGGCCTTCATGTGCTCTGCCATTCAAAGAAACAAATCAATTTAGTTTGCTCACACTCCTCATGTCAAAGCAATACATCTAGTACATGTGTTCTATTTGACCTTTTTATGATTATACTTTATAACATAAAAGCCAATGGGGACTTGTGGACACCCCCTCCCCTTTGGATTCCACCCAGTAGCACCCTCCTCGTGCAGAGCGGTGTGCCACTAATTAAGGACTCTTCGTAAGTGCCATGGAGCATACTCGTTAATGAACTGTAGCATCTCTACTGTCTCTGGATGGGAGAATAAGGGCGGGGTGGGGTGTGGGGGGTCGAGGACCGGTTAGGCGGTCTGCTGCCCTCAAACGCAGGAAGGACTGAAGAGTTTAATTGGTTTGTCACAATTGATTGAAGGCCACAAACACTGTTGCTGTTTGATGGATATCCGATTTTTGTTTACCTTTTCTATAAATATTGTCATTGTGTGTTTAAGGTTTGTCCATTTATCAATTCTCTGCAAAAACTAAGCAAACTTTGCAACTGCAACATTTGCTGCCCAACGCTGAAAGACAACCCCCCCCAACACACACACACACACACACACACACACACACACACACACACACACACACACACACACACACACACACACACACACACGCCATTTGTTTATTCTATTTTAATGGGAATGTACCACAAAACAATTGGTTGTTTGTCTTTTTGAAAGTAGGCCAAACAAGAGCTGACAAACAAGCGGGGAGGGGCCGGGGGGGCCTGTTGTTAGTTGTAGGTCAGGGCGCCACAAGCTGTGTGTAACCGTGCCTGTCGATCGAGCGTGACACGCCGTCGTTGCTTACAATAGACACAATAACGCACGAGCCAGACCTGCCAGTATGATGCAACGTCGTCTAGACTCCAGCGGAGTAAACAAATTTACAGAAAGTTTCAATTAGAGATCCGTAACGTCACTTGTGAATCAACACTTATTGATTGTCACAATAATAGACAAAGCCAGTCTGCTTAATGACACACACGTTTTATTTTATTTCATATTTTCAAAATTTCACAGTACAAGGTGAAAAATGTTAGCCCTAGGAAAACGATAATTTTTCAAGAGCCATTCAGAAGCAAGTAGCTAACCAAGCGTGATATCCTAGTGAAGTAATCCGAGTCAAATTGTGCTTTATACTGTACAATTTTTAGACATCTCATGTTTTCAGTTCAGCTTTTAGGTCGGCATGTTATGTTAGTTCATTTTACTGGGCGACCCAGGGGTCAACTTCCTCACAGACTGCTCAGGCTCAACTTGACCCGACCTTGGTAACCTCGGCGACCTGAGACCGCCACCCCCCCGCTGCGTCAATGCTCAGCTCACTGCTGGAGTTCATAAATCACTCAGCAGCACTGCCAGCACGTGTGATGAGAGTAGCTAATCAACAGCTCATCTGAACTGGAAGATTGCATCGATTTATGAAGTTGCCCAAGCGAGCATAAACGCATGATAATATGTACGTGTTTAGCGACGATACATGCATATAGCGGTAGTCCAAATCACAGACTCAGCACTTTGTATGCAAGTAAAGCTGACGCTACCTTCCATGGCACAATAGTTTTTATGGTGTCTCAATAAACACAAAATTCACCAGGAGTTTTATTATTATGGGGAAAAAGTCAGCTGACAGAAAAGATTAAATACTTTCCACTCAAGTATTAATGTCATTAGCCGCTTAAACTAATCTTTTCTAGGTCTTTTTTCACTGATTCAAAAATAATAACAATAATAAAATAATAATAATAAGGGTTAAGTTCAGCAACAGGTGGATTTTTTTTTCTGAAATGTCAAAGCTCTAAATCACTAGGCATGGTAAAATCTGTATTGCGCAAGCTTTTATAGGTCAAACTTCAAAACAAAAAATGAAAATATCTGATCTGCCAGAAGAAAAGGTGACATCTTTCAATCAAAATACGTCTCATCGACACAAAGCCGTCTCTGATTAAAATATGCTGTTGACCAGTGTTATAATACACGTAATTGTTTTTAAAGACCCCCCTCTCTACCCCCACCTTGCATAAACAAGTGTGCATACTGTATTATTGGACCCCCTTGTTTGGCATAATACCTTAGGTTACACACACACACGCACCAGATGCCCCCTGACGCTTATTCAGATCAAGCGGGCACGTGATGGACTGCCCCGAGGCCCTGCCAGCCTCGCGTCATTGTGTTCCCCCTCAGGCCAGGCGGCCGGCCTCCCTAATAAATCCTCTTTTGTCTCAGTGGCCAAGCGGCTGGTGTGGCACGCGCACCGCCGCTCGTCCCACTGGTGTGTGTGACCCAAAACAGGTGGATAGGATGGGTGAAGCGGGTGGGCTTAGGAAAAGGGGGGGGGGGGACCAGTGCATCTGTCCCCACACTCAACGACTCCCCGGGTCAACCACAAGCTCCATATGCTTACGAGAGGAAGCAGGCAGGCATGCACGGCCAGACCTAACTGGGCTGTGGGGGGGTTGATTAGGAGGCGTGTTATTGATCAGTCGATGGACTGATTGGTTTTCGGTTGTGATTGGACTGGTGGGTAATACTAAACGTTTGGTTCAGCTTTGAAGACAATAGAGCAGGTGTGTCAAACTTGTTTTGCAAGACTGCTTAGATTTTGGGAACAGATTCATTGACATTTAAAATGTACGAGCAATGCCTTTAATCTTTAGTAACATAGGCCACTGGACAAGCTGAGCATCATTGTGCAAAATCTTCTCCTCTTGACCTGCTAGCTGTTTGAACGCTTGTGTTTATGTTTCTTTGGTGGTTGATGTTGGATCTATACTTTCCATATATCATACACTTGGTGCTTGGTTGATTTCAGTCAAAAATATGGAGCGTTTTTCTCTCCCACGTGGCCCAGTTAGGATAGGCCTCATGGCAGTGATAATAAGATACAACTTGAAATCAGATCTACCAATGTGACTGCGGGGTAATTGAATATACACGGACTAGTACAGAGATTCACAATCACTATGCCACAGAACATTAATGTGCCTTAAGGGATCATCAGGTGTGCTGCCGAAAAGTAACATAATTGGTGCGAAAATTAGTATGTAGTGTTGCCTACAGAGCAATTAAATCCTCTACCACTAGGTGGCAGAAGGTACTATTAACCTGTGTATCCAAACAGTTGCCATTCATACAACAGAATAAGATTAGTGATCATCGTGACCTTCATAAGTTGCTGTCAGAAGGAATTCATCTATGTCCAAAGACACAACACCTTAAAAGCATTTACAAACACAACATATTAAGAAGCAAAGCAGAGAAAACAAAAGTAGTCTCCAAATTTACGAAAAGAGCGCACATTGACAAAATCTCAACATATTGAAAGAATACTTTAAAAAAAAACGTTTCAAAGTGGAATAAAAAACCCCCCCAAAAAAACACATCTTTATTTTGATTATAGTTTTCACTTTGACTATATTATAAAATGATTATGGAGTTTGAATGTATGTTTCTCGTTTGTTAATTGTCCCAGTTTCTTAAATTACACTTTGACAAACAGGCTGTGGTTTTAAGAAATCGTTATTAAATCTTAATTGGGCCAATGAAAATCAGGATCCCAAATGACCAGTATTATAATTACAAACGGAATGGCAGTGCTGCTACATTAGCAGCAGCCACATCAGGGAATGTTAAGATGTATCATAATATTGTCTTGGGAAATATTTGTAGAATTGGAAAGTAGATATTGCTCTTCACGAGATTTGAAATAATTGTTTTTTTTTAATAAATGTATTTTCTTAGTCACTTTTAAAATAAATTCCATTTATTGCACCCTAAAAATGTGAAGTCTCATGTTCAAAAATACAAAGCAAACATGTAAAACACAGTAAGACGTAATACTGAAACAACTGATGTCTTGCAAAAGTTTATTGCCCTAAAATGTTTGTTCTGAATTTCCAATTGCATTTCATTTAAGAGACTCTGTTGTATTGAAATAAATTGCTGGCTCTGCTGGGCCTCTGACTCCCTCTCATAAGTGTCCCACAAAACTCAAAGACGTTGGTTGTAATTGTGTTGAAGGAAGGTCACACGCACGATGTGTGTTTAGTGGTTTTCCAAATGTGTAAATCAATGTCTTTTAATTGTTCTAAAGCGGAACTGTGGAAGTAGCGCCCCTAAGCAAAATTTGATTTTGGGGCCCCTCCATTTTTGTCAATAATATTGAATAGTGATCATCTGTTGTTGAATACCAGTAGAAAATAAACAAAATTAAAAAGGATACTGAATATCATCTAGGACAGGGATGGGCCACAAATTATTTTTTTAATTTTATTATTATTTTTTGTTCCTAATCCAAAACATTTCACAAAAAACAGGGGCCAAAAATCCTAGAAAACCCAGAAAAATCTGAAAAAAGATTGGGAAAAAAAATAAAAGGTCTGCAAATACGCAAACTGCGAACATACAGCCGTCGACTAGTTTTGAGTTGTACTATCACCAGTCACCACTAGATGACAGATATCTCTTAGTTGCATTTACACTGTTCTTTATTACCACGTGAGTAGGCCGAATAATTTTTGGGATTATTTAAAATCGTACATTTGTCATACATCTAGTTCAAAAGTGTCCTATGTGGACCGTAAAATTGTGGACCTCTCCTCCTTTCCCATCTATGATCCAGGCCTTAAAAAATGCAATAGCAAGAACCACGAAAATCACTTACAAATGCAACTTTGAATATATTAAAGAAAATAAAATGTAAAGTGAATACTTATTGGTATATTTGAACAAAAATACCGCTGCAGGTTCTGTTGACTTGAGGGCCCCTCGTGGTCATAGGGTCTGAACAGGTCCTCGTTGGTCTCTGCCTGGAAATAATATGAACTACAACCAAATATTCAAGCACCCTTTACTTGTATTGTGATGGTGAATTACTTCCGTAATAGTTTGCCTCTTCTGACTGAATTAGTTCCTGACTGGATGTGGCTGTAGGGATTAATTCCAAAGGACGGCCTTCCATTGTGCCGCTGCTCTCTACTCTTTTGAGACGCGCTGCTGACGTACTGTGCAGCCTGTGGTGCCAACGGAGCCGCGTTGGCGCCATTCACCATGAACTCATTAAATTTCCAAGCTATTTGTGATCAAAGTGTGTTTGAGGCAATTAAGCGTGGCGTTTGATCGTAGCGCCCATGCGAAATGTCAAATGTCAGCTGTTCCCACCATTTCCTCATGTTTCGCTTGTGCGTCAAAGCATTGCTTTTACTGTAAAGCAGGGGTCACCAACATTGTGCCTGCAGGTACCAGGTAGCCCCCAGGAGACACATGAGTAGCCCGAGGGAGTGTTAAAAAAAAAAAAAAAAAAAAAAAAAAGAAGCAGAAATCCAGAAATGAACTGCTGCATGTTGATATGTATCTGCTTCACCTTCTTCAAACCATTGTTGATATTTATTGTGAGAAATCAATTGAATAGCATCCATTATTAATAACAATTATTGGACTTTATTGTTCAATTACAATTAACGAATGGACTTAAGTGTGACCAAAAATTGCTTTCAATTGAAATCAACATTGCTAAAAATCTTTTTATATAACTCTGGCTATATTTCCCTGGGTGGAATGAGTCAAGTCATAAAAAGTGTTGTTTGCCAAATGGGGCTTTTCTTGAAATAGAAAATCGAATTGTCTGAATTACTACGTCTGTTTTAAAACACTTCAGGACAATTATCAAACATTCGTGACAATGTATAATCCACTTAAAAACATTCCTATATGGCCATTAGAAGATTTTTATTACAGTTCCATGATCCAAACACTTTAAAATGTAAGGAACGTCTGCGAACATGCTGACATTCTTCCGAAGCATAATATGTCATCTATTTCGTATAGGTGAGCTTGGACAAACTATTTTGACTTGACCCGTAAGCCTGCCTACGTTGTGTGTGCGCGTGCGTGCATGTGTGTGTTTTTAACATATGCTGATATCTGATAATCTTCTTATGTGTTTGAGTATTTTTCCCTGGTCTCTCTGAATAGCTTAACAAAAAAAAAAAATGCTTCAGTGATGGAAGGTTGTAACCTCCTCTATCGCCTCCACAACTTCAATAGGCCATCAAGTGGCTAATGAACTGATAAACTCATGAAAGCTTATCGACCCATTTTGGGGTGTATTAAGTGAGAATAAAACTAAATTAAAAGTAACACATGACCCAAAATGAACCTTTATGAGATAGAAAAAAAACAATTGGACATTGTTTTAATTTTTTTTGTCTATATATGTTTTTAGTTGTGTGGCCCTCGATCAGACCTGCGGCTAAAGCTGTGAGTATCATTGTCACTTGAATATCTGTGTAAATCCGTGGATTTGTGTGAGCGGTCGGAGAAATTAAAATAACATGCTTTTTACTGAGCTTACTTTAAAGCTCTTTAGACTTCATTTAGTTATGTATATATTTAAAAATAAACATCTAAATGTGTTATTCTGTAGGC
This sequence comes from Syngnathus leptorhynchus, assembly GCF_054491065.1. NCBI lineage: Eukaryota > Metazoa > Chordata > Actinopteri > Syngnathiformes > Syngnathidae > Syngnathus > Syngnathus leptorhynchus. The sequence continues at coordinate 6,190,222 of NC_141209.1, read as the reverse complement.
CCTTAAAAACCCATTTAATGCAATCTGACAAGATTATCAAATTCATTGATGATGTCACCAACTTAAATAATTGGAGAAAATGTCGACTAAGCCTGGATAAGCACTTCTAAAGGGGATACCGCTGGATTATCGTTTGTACATTTATTGTTTTTATTTGTTATTCGTTGTATCACTTAAAAGGCAATAAGAGAGGTGCACACATGATTATCATAGTTACTGTATTTCCTCATTCTTTTTTCTATTTCATTTTATTCTTTTAATATACATTTTCATAAAAAGAGGGTTTTTTTTCGGTTTTTTTTTTTTTTTTTTAAATGGTCCTTTTCTCACGCCAATATGCAGCCTCAGGTCCTCTGGTGTCTTATTGACCGAGGCAGCAGCATCCAGAGCGGGGGTGGCCGAGCTAGTGGCGGAGGGGCGCTTTGCGGTCGTCCGCCTCTTTTCTCCAATGCAGGGGTGCAGGGTGGGGGTAGGGGAAGATTACTCCAGCGTCTGTTGGGCCCATATGCCGCCAAAGTCTTGATTAAAACTCTTTGTATTTATATGACGCGTTGAGAGGCCATCTTTAATCTCTTCTGCTCTGACTTGTGCACTTTGCAGGCTCCAAGGTTACAATAACAAGACTGGGGAAGTTTTGTTATATTACAAATGTCAATGTGCGGACACGGCTACTTTTTGGCTTTAATTGCCTTTTAACTGGTTGCAAAAAAAACAACCTAAAACTAGTTCTGATTTACAATTCACACTTATGTGAATTCAAATCATATGCAAAGTGTTTAACAGAAAACTTTTTTTCTTTTCAAGAAGTTAAGTTGTTCCCACAACAGTGCAGAGTCTTCTCATGAATATTCACGCGTCTGTCAACCGAGCTATTGTCTCCTCATTCAATTGTTTTATTGTTCATCATCATAATGAAGCATGCATGCGCCCGTTTCCAAACGAGAGCAGCAAATTCCGCACGCACATTTACCCTTGAATGCAACTTCAGCACTGTTAGACCTTCAAAATATAATCTCAGCCATCCTTGTTTTTTTGAGTTTTGAAATAAATGACGCGCAAGCGCACTAACGAGCATCCAGGAGTGGAATCAAAGTGGCTCTTGTCTTTTTTAACGCTTCGATTATTTCAAGCAAGCTTTTAATTAGTGCGCTCCTCCAGCGGAGGCTGCAATGAAAGAGAGATTATTGGCAATGTCAAGGATACTAATTGAATGTTGGACTTCCAACAATTAGCCCGCTGCAGAGCCATGTCGGCTCATTACACATCCCGTAATAGTCTGTGACTTTGTTGGTGAGTTTTAAGTAGCAGGTAGAGAAACACAAGCGCCCGCTTCTTCAGTCAAACATCTTGACTCCTCCTCATGGTTAGGCAAGAATAGAATGTAGTGGAAAGTTCTCATCTTGATGGAGACACTGTTGTATAGGCCATTAGAAATGATGTCATAAAAATAACAATATGAAGAGTATTAAAAAAATGGGTATAATTTGGAATGAATAGCCCAGAGGCTATTTCCAGAGAATAAAACCCATTTTAAGATTAAAGCCATTGTGTTATTTAAACACGCTTGGGCCACTTGTTTGGGCCTTGAATGGGACCCACTGTTGCTAGGTGAAAATATTGGGATTAAAATCTTTTGTGGGATTAAACTGCTGGACATTCTCTATTTGTAAGGACTTTCTAAAATTGGAGTTCCGGAAGTGTGTGTGTGTGTGTGTGTGGGGGGGGGATCCTAAACTTGATCTGATTTTTAAAACATTATTCATTATATTTTTTTAATTGCAGTCGAACAGGTTTAAGCAAATTAACAATTTGATTTCAAAAGCTCTTATACATGTGATTTTTGGGGGTTAACATTAATTTAATCGTTATGATAATTGCCCGCGTGCATGCACACACAAACACACACACAAACAAAGATCGTCTGAGTGAAAGCTCATGGGACCTTCTGCTTTTTATTCTTCTTTTTGTGTATTTTCAGCGGGGAGGCCAAAGCATCTTTGGAGCCGGTACCGGACCCACAATCATGTTGAGATCCAGTGGACAGGAGCCTTTGTGCGTGAGTGTGTATGTGCGCGTCTAACCCTTCATATTATTACTACCACTTGGAAAGTCTCATTTAATCATTAGCGTTTGCTCTCCCCCCTCCAGAAAAATAAACAGGTTCGAAGAGTGTGTGTTGCGAGGAGGGGCTCACAATTTGCATACAATACAACAGATCACAGTTTCGAAGGCTAGCACAGATAAAAATAATAATAATAATAATAATAATTAAAAAAACCACATGTACCATTTATATAAGACACACACTGATTGTCTCTTAGAAACTACATATTGATTCTTTATAAACACTTTTTTTCTTAAATAAAGTAGTGCATCCATGTCCACGCAGTATCGTTGCGGAACAAAGAAGCTTAATTAAAGGAGGTTCAAAGTTCAGGGTTCTCGTTCCGTGGCCTTGCAAGTGTAGATGTGCTGAGCTTGTCCTCAACAGGTGCACGAGTGGCGGGCGCACTGACAGACATGGATGGGGGGGCTACAGGTGAGTGGAAAAAAAAAAAAGAAAATCTCTTTGCCAGTGCTAAAATAAATTAGACCTCTCCTCTAAGAGAGGGTGATGCCAAAAAACGTTTGAGCCCCAAGCAGAGGAGTCTTTTGTTTGTTTTCATCGTGGTCCGGCGCAGTGGAAGTGTTCACAGGACCTGGAATTTCCACGAGGAGGTCTGATCCTTATAATCCAAGCAATCGGCATTGAAGTTCAGCTTCCACGACGCCGCTTGGTCCTTATAATCCAGGCAGTCCGCCGTGGAATTGAAGCCCAGGCCGGACGTGCCGTAGCCCTGCGCGGAGAGCGACGCCGGGGACTGGTTGAGGTGTCCCGCCACCGCGTTCGTGCTCATCGGACTCAGGGTCGAGCCCGGGCCAGACAGCTGATGGTGCATGGGGGTGAGGTAAGAGCCGCAGTCCATGCCGCTGAAGTAAGACGTAGAGCCGGCGTAGCCCTGGCCGTAGCCCGAGGCCTGCGTGTAGGTCATTGGGTATGACCTCTGCATGCACGACGACGAGGTAGACAGCGGGTCCGAAAGTGGGGAGATGGAGGCCGGGCTCCAGATGGACACCGGCGCCGCCGTGCTGCTGGAGATGGCCGGGATGGCCGTGGCGGTGCTGCTGGGGGGAGTGAACTGGCCGCTGGCACCGCTCTCGGAGCTCACTTCTCGGCTGGGGGAGCTTTTCTTCTTGGCAGGCCGCGCCTTGTTCTGACCCCCGTTCTGCTGCTGCTGTTGTTGCTGACGACACTTGGCCCGCCGGTTCTTGAACCACACCTGCAACAAGGCCACAAACGTGAGTGTCAAAGTTTGACAATTTATCTGCATATATCCGTCAAGTTTTTTCCTCCACTTAAATGTTTCATTTCATAATTTACGCAACGGTTTACATATATAACCCCGCGCGCACCAACGTGCGCACGCGCGCACGCACGCACTGGCGCACGCACGCACGCACAATATTATTATTATTTTCGATGAAGTCATATTAGTTAAAACTATTACTTTTCAGTCAACGTGATTATTCCCAAAAATCGCATTAGCATGCATTGACAACAGGACATCTTTGTTTGAAATGTGAAATTGCCCCTTGAAAAAAATAAAACATTCGTTCATGGTCATCCTATGCTGAAGTCATTAGTAGATATTTTTAAAATGTTTTCTGATTGGTCAAGCAGGAAGGTAAAAATATATATTTTTTTGCCACTATAATTCTATCTAAAAAACCAACAACCAGTCTGTTTAACGAACATCACGAATACTTACTGAACGTTAAGGTTCAGACCATTTACATTTTAATGTGATTAGTATATAAGTTTTCATTTGTTTTATTCTCTTGCATGGCTCGATAATTATTTTCTCCAAATTTAGTTATGCACGAAAAAATTATAAAACGTCTGGGGTTCTTGTTCTCATTTTTTTAAAATGAAATTATGAATTTGTGGCACAAGCACAGAAAGCAGCATTCGCACCATGCAAAAGGCGTCCTCATATTTTATCATTTGTTAATTGTCTTTTGTTTTTGTTTCTTTTTTACTGTCACCCGACAGAAATATTTTGAATGAATCAACATCCCAATTTGAGTTTCTTTTTAATTTGCTTTGTTCACTCCAAATAAATAGTTCCATATGAAATTTCTCAATAAAGCAAATGATTAATGACTCACCTGGACACGCGACTCGGGTAGATTAATTTTGAGAGCCACTTCTTCGCGCATAAATATGTCCGGATACCTCGTTTTAGCGAACAACGCCTCCAAGACGTCGAGCTGGGCGCGCGTAAAAGTAGTCCGCTCTCTTCTCTGCTTCCTTGGCGTCGCTACAACAGCCGGAGTAAAATGCACATCATGAAAATATATATTTATACAAACAAATTAAATGGCAAGTCAAAATAAGACGACAAATGGAAGAAGCGAGTGTATCTAAGTGGAATTTGCTGTGCGTCTGGTTTGCGTAATTGCGCACGAATAGATGCTGACATTTCTGGTTGAATGTTTGCGACCAAAACACTAATTTAGCTGTTGCGATGATGCAAAGAAATGTAAATCTGAAGTTATCAAACTTCAACCATCAAAAAAAACACACACACACACACACACACACAGACACACACACATCCATTATAGGGAAGAATTGGACAGCCATTCCAAAAGTTGACACTTACCTGGATAGCCCACGGACGGATGTAAGAGGTCCATTCCGGAAGTGGTTAAGCTGAGGCCATTGACTGTGTAAGGTGGTTGCTTTAGATACGACATCATGCTAATGTTTGTCTCGTGTCTCAAGTTGGAGAAAATGGTGGAAATGGATGGAGTTCCCGATGAGCACCTGCTGTTCTTTCCTGTGTCCGCACGCTCCTGTCTGTATAGACACCTGACCACAAAGAAAACCACAACGAATACATTTTACTTTGGGAAAACAAACACGCACACCCACACAAACACACAGACGCGCACACACTGCTCCAAGTATATGCAATTTATTGGAGGACAATTTCCTCCTAGAAATAAACATAAATAAGAAAAACACAAGAAAAAAATGTATTTATAAAAATATCCGTCGAGTTTAGACAGAGTATAATATTCGAGAGGATTTATTAAATTGTGTTGCAATCATTTTTTTATTATTATTACTAACTGCATGTTTTCGTGTAAATGTCCCTCATCCATTAGTGTGCGTCTTGATTGTTTTTCTTCGTCTGCTTATTTCCAACGGTTTGAACCCCCTCGTCTCAATCTGTCACGCTTAAACCCATGGACCAGTTGCACATTCCCGTTCAATAATCAGCATCGTCATCATCTTCATCATCCCTGACCGAGTTTCATTATCGCAGGTCTTGTTTTTAATTTATTGATGAATTAAAGAGGTAATTCAAGTGACAAGTGAGTGGAGATGATTACAGGCCAATGTCCTATGCAAAGAGCGTTACTCAGACGAATCATTTGGTAAATGTTTGAATTCATGTATTTATCGTTTATTGCTCTCTAATAATATAATATAATAATCTCTAATAATCTAATAAGGAAAATATTGGCAAGCAAAATAGAGCACATAATTTATTCGTTTCCTACTCCCATAAAATTTTCACCCAATAATTTATTTAAGGTGATTTGTTGGATCCCTATCTACTCAATTAAATAATATAAGAGACTCAAAATTAATTTCTGCTCATAATATTAGGCAATATTATTTATTTAACTTTTTAAAGAAGATTTTAAATATATATAGTAAACTATGAGTCCCCCTAAAAAGTTCAGTTTTCTTCTCAAGAAACGTTTATTTTGTGTCCCCATCACGCTTCATGTTAAATTATTCCGATATGGGCAAAACTCGTTTACACAATAGCGTTTTTTCTTTTGTTTTGTCTCGTGCCTATTAATTTATTTTTCCTCATTTTATTCAAAACCCAAAAACAACAACCTTGTTTTCTAGCATTTTTATGTCTTTATGTTTTTGTTTTGCAGTTCAAATTGAAGACGAGTCCTGCTTGGAATTTCAACGAGCGGTCGCGCTAAAATGAGTGAGTGGGGAAAAAAAGTAAACCCACCTTGCTTTTGGAGAGTGCAAACGCTTTTTGCGTGTCCTCCCGAACGAGTGAGGTAAGTCAAGTGAGAGCAACGACGTCCTGCTTGATATCGACAAAGATACCCCAGAACAAAAAGAAGGCAAAAAAAGGAAGAAGAATCCGCACTGTCAGAAGACAAAGTTCAACGTGGTGCGTCTGCGTTGGGTTTTGAAGCAGTGCTGCAGCAGTGAAATGATGATGACGATGATGAGGATGACGATGATGATGATGGAGGAGGAGGAGGAAGAGGAGGAGGAGGCAGCATAGGATTTGTTGGTGTGTTGGGAGTGAAGTGCTTGGAGTTGGAATTTGTACAAAGAGGCAGCCAATAGGAGCTCAGCTCCCACACACACTGGTGGTGGCGGTGCTGCTGGTAGTGGGTGGGGTGGGGAGGGGGTCTTCCCCCCCCCCCTTCAGATACTTTTTGGACCCACTGTCCTCATCCAATGGCCCTGCGCGAGTCTTCCACGTTTATGCTGTAACAAGTGGAGTTTAAAACTATTCCCACCTCAATTTGTGGAATTCATGCCCAAATTAGAAAATGTGGAAAAGCACTTGGAAAATGTTACACCGAGTCGTTCTGACTTTTTCTTTTTCAATTTCTGTACAAAATCGCACTAACCAATCAAGCAATTCCAAAAATAAATAAACACAGACAGTGAGTGTGCTTCCATGGAGAGAAAGAGTTAAAAAAAAATTCGAGAGACGCCTTTCTCTCACGTTCTGCGACATCTAGCATGCAGGCAAAAAAAAAAAAAAAAAGAGGATTTAGAGACTTATTTCTAAAAAAAAAAAAGTGTCCTCTCATCCGCAGAGCAGCTAGTGTGTCACAATTCTGCAGGCCTGCGCCCACATACACGCACAAACTGGAGCTCCGTGAAGAAGATGAGGAGGAGGATGAAGATGTTCAAATGCCAAGACGAGCAGCAAGGTAAAATACTTTCCCATTATTTGCAATCATTCCGAGTTTCAAATGTGACATATTTTTGCATTTGAAATATTGATATGACATTTAGACAAATTGCAAAAAAAAGAAAAAAAACGGATTGTGGGATTTTCATGGTTTTGTGGAACACGCACACCCTCACATGCACATGCAGGCATGCAAGATAATTTAAATATTGATTGAAGAGTTTTTAACACACATTGGACACTTTTCTCTTGGTGCTCAAGCAAGGCCTGCGCCAACGTGTCGCTTCCCCCGCAGATTTCCACGCAGGAAGAGCTGTTATTGGATCGCTAAAGTTGGATTTCTCTCAGCGGTCAGCGCTCACCTGAGCAGCGGGATTTCTTTCTTTATTCTTCTTGGAGACGCAGCGGCATGCATAGGTAATCACATTTTTATTGGAAGTATTTAATCGATTGATAATCATTTTTGCTTGTATAAAACACGTATCTTATTATACTTGTTGACAATTTACGCAAACATAATTTTGTTGATTTTGCAAAAATACTGTGATACACGGCCATTATTAATTTCAACATACATATGAACGTTTTGGGAAATTAAAATCCATCGTTTCAAAAGACTAATGCACAGCACAGCCGTTATTTTTTTATATGATTTAATTACTTATAGAAACATTGTTTTTTTTTTCAGAAGAAAATCAGTAAATCAACATTTGTATTCATATTTTACATTGAATTCAAATTTTGTGCAACAGAACCGGTGCCATACACTCATCCTTAAAATGCACATTTGACCTTCTTTTCATCTCCAGCATGATCCATTTATTTTTCCATCCACACCGGCTTGATTTCTTACTAAAGATCTCCTGGCATGTTCTATTAATAAGCGTTAAAGTGAAGCTGAGATGCTGCGCGTAAAATGAGCGCCAAATGTGGCAGTTATCTCGCGGTCGAAGTGTATAGCTCAATAATTGATGGGCTGCTAAAAGCGGGGCGTCCGCGGGGAGTGTGCGTGTTAAAAGGACGTTTAAAGGCACAAGGAGTTAAGCGCCCCTGGCGGGCTGCATGCGCTCCCACCGACTCCCGCCTTTTATCTCCGCCTCTGCTCCACTCCACCTGAGGCTGTGCATTAAAGCAGGCAGGGCCTCCTCCAACCTGTGATTCCCACTTTGTCTCACTCACTGCACCTACTTTGATAGCCATGAGGGGCGAGGAAGGGGCTCAGGGGTGGCGGTTTGAAGATTTGGATGAATTAATAAATCATTTGCACTGCCTCTGCATATTAGACAGTGCACAAAATAGACATGATAGAATAAACATGTGTATCATAAATAATTGAGGAGAGCAAATAGAAGACAAGCTGGTTGAGAATTTAAATACTGGCACGGACTCCCCCCATGCATTTTTACCACTTATTCATCTTTGCTCCTTGTTTCATATATGGATGGTTGAAGAGAAGGAATGTGTTGGAGGAATTTATTCTGAACTAAAAAAAGATGGGAGTATGTCATTTTCTTTGTTTTAGCAGTGTATTTCTTTTTGCTTTGTTTTTATTTTTTTGGGTAGATTTAAAAAAAAAAAAACACTATATAAAGGAAAAGTAATACAATTTGTTAATGACTGATTTTTTTTTTCCCCTCTGACGTGTGCAGGTAAGTGAAACCTTTATTATACACAGTGTATCAGCAGCTGTGTGTGTGTGTGTGTGTGTGTGTGTGTGTGTGTGTGTGTGCGGGCTTGGAAGAGGGGATTTGAGTGAATGAGGATCATCACAAGCTGTATTTTAATTAGACCGTGGGGCTCAATTCAATGCCACCTTTGCAATGGAGGTGCACTAAATCCAGTCGGCACACATTACCCTTAATTCTAAAAGAGTCAAGAGAAAAATCAACCAGGTTGAGCAATCAAACTTCATTGTCACATTCAGACATTATTCCATGTGGAAAACTGAGCTGTACAGAAATACAAATATGTTGTTGATAGTTGTCACACACATTTGGGATTCTTTGTGTTGCTATTTTGCTATGAACATTCATAAAAAATGGCATCACAGAGCAAACGTGGCCCCACAAGGCCAGCATGACTTTGTATGTGTTCGACGAGTTCACGCCTTTTAATGAGAGCTGTAATTGTTGTGTTGTGTTTACGCAGGAGTTCTCTGACAAACAAACGGATGCAATTAAATTCACTGTCATCACACATCACCACTGAGGAAACAAGAAAGGGGAAGGATGCACATAGGGCCAAGGACTGAAGGAGAAGAGGTCCACTCCCAAGGACATGAAAGTGAACTCTAATGACAGTCTTACTCATTGCATGAAGTGAGATGTGTATTATGGGATGCACTAATACAAGACTTCAGGTACCTATAGTATGTTTGATATCGAGTGCACATATACATGTTTAGAATTTTGATGAAATTGCATTCTTTTTGAGAAAGTATTGTTCAGAATCACATTCTATAGAACTAAGCATTATTATTATGATTATTGATGAAAGTGCCTTTGCTTTTGAAAATGAATTTATTTTACTGATGAGTATTTGAATTATTGATAGTTGTGATCATTCAAACAGTAATACTTGTAATATTTGTCAATCTTTTAATGCCAAAAAATGATTTACCTATAACAAATACAAAGACCATAAGACAACTTTTTTTTACAAATATTGATAGTATAATATTAATATGTTGATGTATAATATTTCTGTATAAGTTACAGCCCAATTTGTGTACCTATATGCGTTATTTAAGTTGTATGTTGCAACAATGTGTTTGCAATGTCTTATCATAGCTAGCTAGCTATGATGGAACATGTGATTGCCTGAATGCAGGATATTTATTTAGTTCACTTTATTGTTTGCTTAGTTTTACAGTAAACATCAACGATAAATACCTTGAAGCAAGCAAATGTCAACTCTCAAACTTGCTTTTTGTCATACTGCACACTCATCGTATTGTACGGACATATATGCAGGCTGGTCAGAGAATCGGAGAATTGAATTTCAGATGTGGAGTATCGGTGCATCCCAAGTATGTTACGCAGTGAGTGGAAATGTGTTTGCAAACACAGGCTTGAATTGCACCTTGCCTCTGTAGGCGTCCTGCGTGCACGTAGAAGTGTGTGCACGGCGTGCAAAAAGCTGCCCTGCAGACCGGACCTGTGGAGTCTTCAAAGGAAAAGGAAGTCAATGTAGGATGGGGGGTGGATTTGTTCTGGCTTATTTGGAAACCTGGGATTTGAATTGGATTCTGGGAGGCATTCATAACACATTTGAAAACGTTACATTGTGAGATTTCATGTTTAATCCCCATCATAATGTATTTTGGGGGGTATGGTCACAGCGCTCCATTCATCAAATGTTTTTTTTTTTTTATGAGTGGTGGGGGCTTGTTGCGGAACTCCTGAAGATGAGACTCTTCCCACTTTAACCTTCCTCTCCACTGTGTTTTGTTGATCTGACCTCGATGTATGATGAGGTCAGTGTAAAAAAAAAAAATAATAATGACTATGTATAGCAATACTTTTTTTTCCATAAAAAAGATCATGTGTAGTAAGGTAAAAAAAACAATGACATGCAAAAGGTTCTTGATAAAAATCAGAATTCAACACTCTCCTGTAGCTCAATGAGGTCGTCAAATAATTAGAGACAGATTGCAGTATAAATATTTATTAGCTCAAAGTACGAGTAAAAAAAACTACCCAATCATCGGTTGGATGATTTCAGTACTTTTATATCAGTTATGCACAAAATCTGGGTGTGTTTGTGTGCATGTGTGTTATGGTTCCCCATCCAAAGCCCACTTTGCTTTGAATGACACTTTGGCGATGCCCCCAGCATCCCTCTTGGACATCTCAAGTGTAGCAACAGTGCCAATTCCTCCCCACTCTTTAATATCTCTCTTTGGGTCCTCTCTGGCTTTCACCAGTGAAGGCTCCTCCGTGACAGTTGGACATCGTCGTCGCTTTTCGGGAGACAGCGGTGGGTGCGTTCCCAGCCTCGGGCCCGTGGGGAATCTGCGATGGCTCGCCTGTCAACCGGCCCCTCCCCTACAATTAGGAGAGTAAACACAGCGCTGGGAGACAAGAGGAGGGAACGGCGGAGGGCGGGGAGGGGGTCTTGACGCTCCTGTCCTACTGCTGCTTGAGTTGTCCATCAGCAGCTTTGGATAGAAAGAAATATTTATCAGATGATGTTGAACGAATCAGGAAGAGACATTTAAGAACTGACTCATGAACGTGAATACGTTGATGGAGCTGAATGCTCAAGTCCAATGAAATGTGAAGTGTAAATGGTTAAAGGTGTAATCATTTCAATTATGCTGAAAAACGAGTGTTTAAAAAAAAAAAAGAGGCAACTTGAGAACAGTGACATATGAGCGTGTTTGTTTTCTATCAGACAATCACAATACAAAGCTGCCTCACCTCCAACCCCCCTCCTCCCCCACCCTTCTCTTCTTCTTCACCTCTCTCCTGGTTGCTGGGGGAACTGGCCAGTGGCTTCTGGAATTTGTTGTGGGCCGGACTTGTAAAGCACAGAGCTCAGGACCAGCTTAGTGGTGGTGGGCCACCCCAACTGTCCTGAAGCCCCTCCACTCTCCCCGGGCAGGGAGGCCGGCTAGGGAATGACACGTAGGAGAGGGGAGGAATGTTTGTGGGAAGACCTGCCAGCAAAGTGCCATGCGGCGAGCGACTGACATCCTACACTAGCCAATGGAAGCTCATCCCGTCAGTGTCATTGAACTTAGAGAAGATGCGAAGTGAGCTGCTTGTCACACACGCAGACACAGTGGCACCACATCTGACTGCTGGGACCTTTGTGACTTAAAATGTGCCCCTCTCGAACAGAATGGACCAAATATTGTGCATGCTTAGTTTCAATGGAACTCACTCAAGTGTACATCAACCACCATCTGTCTCCATTACACAAGCATGATCACATGCGCTAGTTTCTGTGTAAGTACATTTTAAATCAGATGGTGTGCATCAGTGTGTACATGTGGTGGACAGGGAGAGCGCGAACGGAGGGGTCCCGGTGTCATAGCCAAATGGTTGTTTTTTTTTACGTAGACCAGAGAGCCATGCTGCAGCATCATGGTCCACAGCATGCAAAGACAAGGGGGCAGATGGGTGCAGTGTAGCAGCACAACCCCCCTTCTCCTCCCAAATGTGAGGCAGCAGTGGTGGGAATGGCACCGAATGAGAGGGAGCGGGGATCCATGGCTGAGAGGGGGGGAAAAAAAAACCTGTTGGAGCGCTATTCGGGTTCGCTTTGAAATCCAACTACGGGGGCACGAGCCCAGGGAGGAGAGGCAGCCTGCTTAGACAGGCAGTCACCGTACTGGGCCAGCGTCCAGCCCGGGCCCCCTCCCAGCCCAGACAAGCCCGTCTGGCCCGAGCTTACGGGAGTCAGGCGGCCGACCCCCGGTGGACCGGCCGGAGCCCAATATTACCGGGGACCCTCTCAGAGACTTTCCTTTTCCAAACAGCAGCACGGCACCTTGGAGTGGGGGTGAAAGGGGGAATCGGGTGGGGGGGGGGGGCTCCTCCAGCACGCAGGCCTCTGGATGGGCGCCCAGCGTAGTCTGTCGCTGATGATAACCCCCACCTCGCTACCAGGCCATTCAGCCTTCAGGGCCTGCGCAGGTCCACACGTCACCATGGCAACAGTGGCACGGCAATGTGAGTGGGCAGCAAGCCAGGTGCTGCCAAATTGGGATGAAGGAGGACATTTTGGGGGGACTTTGTAATCCTTAAACCTTCATATGTTAGCTAATAACTTCACCAGACCATTAACATTTAAAATAAAACATTTGACCAAATCTAACATAATCTATATGAAACCAATATTACCAAACTTTCCAACGTTTGAATCACGTTTGTTGTACAAGCGACCATTTTCCAATGAAACTTTGACCTGAGTATTTTTGCTCTACTTTAAAAACGTATTTGTGACCAAATATTATGGTGAAATTCCAAAATGTCTAAACTCTTTGGTAGCTTGATGGGATTTGGTAACAGTCTGCATGACTTTGTAACCTCCCACTTCTTTTTACAGACACTAAAAACCCATCCTACAGTTTGTTTTGCATGTTTAAAATGAAACCTTGCGGAAAGAATTGACCTGATACATTGCTGGTGTGTTTAAAGCGACTTTGTCACTGCAACATTAAGCTTGCGTAAACACAAGTAAGTTCAACGACATTCACAGCAGCCACCTAAAGTTGACTCCACGCCCACTCTAAGCCACTGGGAAGACTCTGTAAGTGGCGGGGCCGCTGTTTACTGAAAGTGGATATCTGCTGTTTGTTTTCTTGTTCTGCTCCCCGACTGTAAACACCGCCTGGATTTTCTTGAGTGCTGTCTTAAAACGTGCATGTTGGTGCGTGTGCGCCATGTGTTATATTTGCTGATAACAGGATTTACTCCAATTGCGACTCACCAGTTGAGAAAGGTTAATTGTCAGCGCAATCGGTAGAATGGCGACATGCAATAATTATTAGCCCGAGTTGCTTTATTATTTAGGGATGCTAATTAGGCATTAACAATGCTCTCCTTTATGGATCACAACTTCAATTGAGTGTCGATTTGCGTTAAGTTTACTTTGACATCCATTCATCAAACTAAAGGAATGTTGTTTTGTAGATGTCCTTACTGTGCTTATGATTATAAAACCGAAGAGTTATTGATCCCAAAATTAGCAGAGGGATTTGGAAAGATTGCTCCGTGGAGTGCTTTTTCGTTTTAGTCCACATAAGAACAATGCATTGTATGATTTTTTTTTCGCTGGTTTTAATGGTTTGGTAATTCTAGTGCACATCAAAGAGGAGTGTTTAATACAATAATGCAAAAGTGGAGGGGGAAAAAATAAGCACTTGAGCAGAGATTTGAAGTCTATTCTCAGTTATTGCTGCGCTCAGAGAACGAGAGTGTGTATTTTGTGCGCCACCCATGTGGATGAGTGTGGCAGCAAGACGAGGTGGAAAGTGACATGGAACGAAAGCAAGAGATCAAGGCATGGCTGCCAGTGCATGTCATTGGCCTACACTCTCATCAAATAGCCCCGTGCTGCTTGTGTTGCTGCCCAGACGCAAATTAATTTGGACGCATGGAAAGACTGCAGAGTTGGAGACTCATCTCTGCCCTTTAAAAAGAAAAGACACCAGCGGAGCGCACTCCTCCAGCAAAGGGGGTGTGTGACGATGGCTTTCAGTGGACTGTCTGGAATAAGATGGGAGGGAACAGAGGACATGCTTGAATGTGCTTGTCCTGCTATGATGACAAGATGGCTCAGGCACCGCTGTGCCACCGGCCAACCGGGCCCTCCCCCCTTGTGTTCCCCCTCAGGACAGCAGTGAGGTGGAAGGGAGAGGCGAGGGAGTGGACGACTTATGGTTAGCCGCCGTTTAATCTCTTCTTTGGCTCACAGCGGATTCTTTCACGACATACCCGACTCCCTCTTTAGTCCAAATCTGGACCGACTCATCTCGAGGTGGGCTTCATACGACGGCAAGGGGGCTCACTTGAACAACTCTGAAATTGAACATGACTCTTTTCACACAGGCCAAAGTGAATGCGATTGCCTTGTGAGTAAAGATGTGCATTTGCCGTAGAACTAAGGTCAGTTTGTTTAAAGGACCACTAAAGAAGTAAAACAGTTCATTCAAGTGGACAAAGAAGTCCACCACTATAAATTCGGATTACAGGCAATGACACAATTAAAGTTCACCATAGCTTTACAGCTCTACTCTACTGTGCTGTAGTTTTTGTCATATAATCAAGAGATGCTAATTTTTGGTGAGTACAAAAAGGCATCAGGTAGGCCTAACCCGAACCACTAACTATAAAACTGAACCCCTAACAATAACCCAAACCCCTCACTCCCTAAACCTACCCCCAACCCAAACCCGAATTCTAACACTAATCCAACCACAACTTCATTTCCTGTTGACCTCTTCCCTGATAATAAAAAAACAACAACAAAGGGTTAGTAGTAGTAGGATTAGGATTAACCAACCCTATGCAAAAATTTGTGCTGAGAGGCTGAAATCAAAGAATTTTAACTTTCACTTTTTTTTTTTTTTTCCCTCATTCAAATTTGATGGCAAGAATGATGATTTAATGAACAGCGTTCACATCGGATATTTACTAATCTGGCTATTTGTGCTTTCCTTGACACGAGAGGATGATCATTTATTTATGAAGGAATAAAACAACTTTTATGTACCTTTACTTTGAACAGCAGTTGATTTACAGGCTGGCTATAGTTTAAGAGTTGGCCAAAGAATGGGTTTGGGGTGGGGGGCATCTTTCGCTTCAGCGGACCCTCGTCAGCATGTCGTTAACCTCCCAGGGCTAAGGGGGGAAAGTGTAAATCAGGCCTGTGTGTATGCTTAAAAGTCAGGGTTTGTTTGTAAGGTGCCTGGGGAGGTCTGGACCCCCCTGCTGGAGGACAAGGTAACAAAACAGCAGCATGCTAACTGAGGGGGTGGGACTCACCGGGTGCTTAAGCAGCCCCCTGCATGCTATCTTAAGTCGCTTCAGTGAAGTCTTACACAATTGTTTGGAAACAACAAGAAGAAAGAAAACTTTCATGACTTTAGTATACGTTTTTTGTAATGATTATGTATTGCTGATAAGATCATATGATATGTTTGTTAATGTGTCTTTTCAGTGAGTTAGTTAAATTACCTAAATATGTTTCTTTTTTTTAGTTAACAGATACTGCATTGTTGGGCTTAATTGTTTTTGTTATTTAATGTCAAGAAATAATAACTACTTAGTTTTCAGTCAAGCACATTTTTTAAACTGAAAATATTTGGAGTGGGTTTCTTTGGTGTTGTCTGCATGAGCTTAGCTTGTCACATGTTCTTCCAAATGTATAAATTCGGTAAAGCCACAACTGTATGTTATTCTCGCTTTATTTGTTTGGCAGGCTTAGATGACAAATAAATTTTTTTTTTTGACATAACCAAGACAACTATGGTACTTCAAGTTATCATGTGTAAAACCTTATACGAGAACATACATCTGCCACGTTCCAATATCAAAAGTGAAATGAAGGGAAAAAAAATAAAAAAATCCAACACTTGTTTCTATTTCCCAAGCTTGCTATTGTGCGTGCCACTCAGGGTGAGTTAATGAGATGGGGGTTTGGGGGGGATAGGGTGGGCTGTTTGCGGTGCGGCGGGAGCAGAACAAGAGCTTGGTAACTTTTGTAGTCTTGTGATCAAACACCAGTGGTGACTCTGCAAACTTCTGTCCTCTCTTTTCAGCATTTCTTCTTTCTGTCCACCCAGCCCCCCTACTTCTCCTCTACAGTAGTCATGCCCCTCACCATTTTTCTACATCTTATCCCTTTTAATTAGAAAGCAAATTCTGCAGCCTGCAGAGACTTAATCCCCTACAAGGCAACAATGCACAGAGTGGCTTTGAACAGCCCGACCTGCAACCCTCAACCCCCCCAACACTGCTGGACTTTCATGGGGAGATGGCAAAGGAGGGGTGGGGGCGTGGAGGGGGGGGGTTGTTCCCAGAACATTATTACTTAAAGATACACTGTGGTGCTACTCTATTTGGGCAAGCGTATATTTGCATTTTCAGAACGTTAACAGTAATTAACAACTAAGTGACACACAAGTGTGTGTATGTGTTCCAACGTAGTCTATCTTGCCTCGGCTGATTTGCATATATATTAATGTCCCATATTGTATAGATTAGATCCCATTAGTTGTGGCGAGTGCGCTAGAAGGTGCAGCGAGAATGGCAAAAGTCACGTTATTATGTTTAAAATCATGTTTAGATAGTTGGAATGTAAAGAAAAAGAGGTGGGGGGGTTAGACTTCGGGAGCAAGGTTAACGGTGATTAGAAACTCGGACTATACTGACAAAAGACTCAGATTAGATTTCTTTAATCCCAAAAGGGCAAAGTCTTTTCTAAAATAGAAGTCCATTAAGGCCGCCTGTATCAGCCATTACCAGCATTCATTTCTTAATAAATGTCTATCTGGATGGGGCACAGTGTGCTGGAATTAAACTCGTCCGGTTGTTTCTGGAGTCAATTTACCAACAAATTTAAGTGCTAGGAACAAATTTGAAGACAACATAATTGTTATCTGTGGCTCACCATTGAATGCTTATTGGAATAGACATTTTCGTTTTCAAACAGTGACAAATATTTGTCCTAAAAAAATATTTTTAAAAAATTGCAACCTTTAAATCTTCATTTTTCTGTCTTTTTTGGGGTGGGAGTCAAAATTCCTCAGTTTAAGACCCTGTAAATTTATCTAAGGAAATAATTCTTAAGAAAATACGAAAATAATTCACACGAAAATACAAGATAAGAAAATAATTCTTGATACGGTATTTTCTCAGTACTGTACTTACTGTTTTTATATGGTGCATGGAAACACATCACACCGGATTGAAGCCAAATACTAATTTCCATCTGAGTTTGTAAGACAATACCATATATGTGAGAACACCATAAAATGCAAAACCATCCTAGCTGCCTTAAGTGTCACAGATGCTCAAATATATCTAAAACTGAATTTGTGTTAGCAATTTTATTAACGTTACTTGTCAAACCTATAACAGAACCAACTGCAATCTGCCTACACAAGCAACTCATTTACAGTTGGCATCCTTCAATTGAATTCTTTCAGCTCAGTCACCTTTCCCCTCTCACTGTACCAATGTTTTCTTAAAGAGGATCAAACATACTCATATTGACACAGTGATGATCTTCCACAGGAACCCAAAATCCATTACGTGAAATAACTTCATTTAGCTCCCACATTAATCATTGCTTGCCTAATTAGCATTGATAGAGATGCCTTGAGCGGGGATTCATTTACTCAAGGCCCAATTAGTTCCCCACACTGTCGATCTGTCTGTCACATGTTGGTGTGTGCATGTGTGACAATGAGACAAATGTGGAGTGGGCTGCCTGGATGAGCAGACTACAGTGTGGGTCTCACTCTTTGCCTGAGGCCATTTTATTCCTCTCTTACTCAAGTGTTACATATTGCAAAATACTACTAACTATTAACCCAACTAATATTTCTTACCTTTACAGTCTTGTGTACACTTTTTAATCTACTCAATTCGGACTCAGGTCATCTTCAGAAGACTTATTAATAAAACATCATTCCTTAATGGGCTGTAACAACAGATTGACATGACGAAACAAATGAGTGATTTGATATGTACGCATTTTTATGAGCATATTTGTCATTTTCCAGGCCTACACTGGCTTTGAGGTTTTATTTTTATAATTCTACATATGCGGTATGGGGGGCAATACGGGTCACAGTGAGTACTGCTGGGACTTGGAGGGTCGAGCGCCTCAATGGGATGTTCTTTTCTTTTTTGTCTTGTAGAGTTTTGTTGTCTAAATGTTTTACAAACTTAATTGGCAATCCCCGAGGAGTTCTGCCAGCTGTCGGCCCGATGGAGGGGGTTCCTAATTTGATGCCGGGGTATAGCTAGCAGAGCGTGCAACACCCCGCTCACTGCGCACGGCCCGATCGAGCCTGGGGTTTGTTTGTTTTCACCTCGTTTGTTCGGCAACTGGAAGACTTTAACAGCTGCCATCTAACAAGCAGAATGTAGATCAAATCAAATACACGGTGATGCTCCACTGAGGCATTGGTCCAACCATTGTGGAAGCTGGCATCAGAGCTGTTGTACTTCATGAGATGGTACGTGGTCACAGCTTAACTTGCAGACACTGGAAACTGTTTTCTTCCATCAAAAATGCAAAAAAAAAAAAGGATTCATCAAGCGCTCACTTTTTCGCCGTAAGTTCTTTCTCTTCTTCTGACCTGGAGCTCAAACCAATTAAGTCTCCACATCACTCTTTCATTTGGACAATCTGATGCCATGGGAGGATTTTAGAGGTCAAAAGAATTATTTAAAAAAAGTTCAACCTCACTTGGTTTTTGGAGGAAGAGCTATTTCAGATAACAGAGAGAAGTAAAGCACTTGAGAGCATTAAAGGTTTACTTAAGAAATGATAAGAAACTGATCTGGGCAAAGTATGGCCCGTGGGCCACATCCGACCAGTCCATGGTCTCTGACAGGCCTTTGTAGGATTTATAAAGTCAAAACAAAAAGTGGAAAATATTCTACGATAAAGACAAAATGGGGCTGCATTGAAAAATTGGATTGGAAAAAGTCACATTAATGACTGGGTCATCATACTTTGATTTCATTACAGTTGTCGTCAATGAAGTCCCCCCACAAAGCATTGTCAACTAATTTGTAAATATAAATGGGCGGAGGAAAGAAAAAGTTCACACGAGCATTGCCTCATGTTAACAGCGGTGACATACATGGTTGTCTTAGGTCAACTCAAGCCAGCATGGTGCGTCTGAAAGACGTGTTGACTCTGTGCACATTATCACCAAGGCGTGGCGCTGCATAGTCACACAGGATAATCGGACCGTCATGACGGTGCCACAGCAGGAAATGTAAAACTTGCTGGTTTTTCAAGGGTAAACAGGACTCATCTTGTGGTGACGACCCTGTGATTTGAGAACATCCACTAGCACGTTTGAATCCCTTTGATATTTGGCGTGCTTTCTGCATCATGTTCGGAATAGTAGATGTACAACAGCAGGGGGTTGGACTTGCTTTTCTCGTTTCACATTTTTGTAGAATTCCAATTTGAACTTCTCCAGTGACATTTGACTTGCCGCTCCACAATGCACTACGTTTTCAGCTCTTTCTACTACAGTACAGAACCACTACACCAAATGGGCAAAGCTCATCAGCTCCCTTTCTTTCTTTTTCCCAGCTTTTTTTTTTTTCTTAAACAAGAGGCCGGTTGTGGAGGATGTAGTAGGGATCAAGGGATCTAAAGCTTAGTAAGGAGCGCTGCATTCATGCCGCATGTGGCTGGTGAACATATGCTTGGGGTCTTTACTGGCATTCTAGAAGAGAGCCAATCAATTAGAGCTGCGTTTCCCCAGGGTCTCTTTGGATAATGCCAAATGACTTTGCGGCCCGTCCATAGACTCATCAACCTACTGACTTGAGTGGACTTGACTTTAATTGACCATTGGGCGAATCTACCGTCTTAAAGGTACTCTCGGAGTGCTATCAGGGGAACTTGTTGGCTGTTCCGGGAGAAGCATTCAGGTTAGCCTTTCAGATGGGACCTGCACGTTGTTAAGTGCAAGTCGTGAAGTTTTGTCCAACAGCCTGACTGTGGCAAGGAGCACGTAGGGGTACTGCTGATTATTCAACACGTTTCTCTAATCCAGCCCTTGTGGTAGGAACCTGTGAAAGAGTCTGGTCTTTGTGCCGCAGAGGCTAATCGTGTTTTGGAAACGCCGATCGAGGCTAATCTTCTGGCCTTCCTCTAATGTGGAGCCGCTGATATCCTCCGCTGCGATAAATTAAGCTACTTATTAATCTAATTATGGTACGTTCATCCCTGCAAACTTTCATGTGACTTGGAAAGCCCCATTCATCGCAAAATTCCTGGCCCACTCCACTCCCCCTGCTTCCATACGAAATCTCGAGACTGACTCTCTGCTCATTGACTCCCTCTGTCCTGGCCGGTCCAATTAGGAGTCCTGGGGATCTTGGTGTTAACCCGTTTCCAGGCTCCAGTCGGCCTCTCCACTCAGACTGGCGCTCAGTCCCCTGATAGCCCCTCCTCAAAATCTCCACCTGCTTTAATCATTTTATTTCTGTCAGTGTTTGAAGTCAAGTATTTTCAGTGGGTTACGACAGCCACAATTTTCATTACCTAATTGATCGTCTGTCATCCAACCATTTTGATTTGATGCCATGTTCTGCTTCTCCAAAATGAACTCCTTATTGACCTGAGGTAAATTCAAGCATTTCTTTGTGATTGCCCGATGCTTTTGCTCTCTATTGTGTGTTGCTGAGCTTTGAGCTGATGTTGCTCCTGCTGTGTTATTTCAACTTGCCTCGGTCTCCTCGAGGTGAAGAGCTTGGAAGTGAGAGCAGGATGACAGGACCCTTGCCTCCGTGGACAGTGACCCCGAAGAGAGATGAAAGGAGTTCTCGTTTGCACTTTAGCAGCTCAAACTGGGATGCAGTCAACCGTGAAGGCTCGCTTATGGATCCACCTTTCTTCTACCCCTCTCCCCTTCCCTGTGTTCTTTTATTCCAGTCAGAGGGGAATGTCAGTGAACCCTCGTGTTTGGACCTTCTTCTGCCCCTCCTTAAGTCTTTCTAAGGCTCTCATGCCTTTCCGTAAGGCCTGTGAGGAATGTAACCCTTAAGGGCCGTTTACACGACACTCTTTCCGACAAACTGCGGATGTAAACAGAGTTATGTTGACACTTTGTTTACAGGTTAATTGCATTTTTCGGAACCTCAAAACAGGTTGGCTTTGCACCTGAGGTCCATGTGCCCACTTCTGATTTAATGACATCACAATACTTTTACTAGTCCCAGTTTCATGATCACTTAAATAGCTGACATGACTTCCAAGTAACACATCGTATCCAGTTATAATCAGTGTATTTATGCCTGCTGTGTTTAGGTGGCTTTCATGTTGTTCCATCACCAAAAATCAAATGGAGCTCATGGCGAGGTGCCTGTTGTCCATTTGTTGTTACAAATAAAGATTGTGCGGCGCTATCAAACTCCCATTCGATATGGAAAATTGAGTGAGCGGATGGCACCGCGTTCCAAAATGGAGGCGATAACACACCGCTGAGGCGGGCCAGGACGCTAATTGCATGCCGAATATTTATAGTCCAGACAATTAGCTGTTGCCTTTTATATGCTAAATAACAACAGCAGCAGAGAGGGGGCGTGCAAGCGTGTGTGTGTGCGTGCATGTGTGTGTAGTGAAGTAATTAAGATGCTCTAAACAGGACAGGGACATGCAGTCTGTTGTGTTGTGATTTGTTGCTAACAAACACAATAATTACCCTGTTATTGTGGGATAATGAAGTTGCCAGTGTCCTTTTCTCTCGCTGCCAAGTGGCGCCTTAAACAATGACACTCCCACCGGCCGCCGCTGCTACTGACGATGCGTCCTGAGGGCAGGCGTGTTGACAAGTTCAAAGTTCACAGAGGAAAGTGGAGACAAAGTTAGTATGTCGTTAGCTCAACATAATTGTGTCAGCCGTTATCTGTGTATGGAAGCAGTTGTTATTATTACTAACATATTTTTAAGAGGCAGAGAAGGTCCCCAATAATTTCCCGTTATAGTCATCGAGTCATAGAAAACATATATGCATCACACTACTGGAACTGTAAAGGAAGCAGGAATGGTGGTGTCACATTTGTAGATTGAACTGGAAACCGACAAGAAGGAATGAGTGTAATGAAAAGGTGAGAGCAGAGCACAGGTCAATATTGAATAAGTGGAAACAAATATCTAACAAGTGGCCATGACATGAAAAAATGGACACAGAGAAAAGAAATCTAATCAAAATAACGAAGACACAGATCATGACACACGTCTCCTTCGCCCGCCTGGCCGTGCACATGCGATCGCAGGTTCATATAGCACTAACAATGCTGTCTCACAGGATTAGGTGCAGCCAGAGCTGATTTGATATTTGTAGCAGATAGTGCTTGTAAGTACGCCTTTGTTGGTTCCTTCTATTGTGGACCAGATTAAGGCAGACCTCCTCTTCATCATGCTGCCTAAGCGTGGTAATAACCTCGATAAGGTTGCTCTTTGATAGAATCAATGCTGGACGTTCATCGTCACTCACTCCTTGTTACTTGTCACTCACTCTTTGCGTCTTCCATTTGTCATGTTGTGTATCTCTAATACCTGTCAAGACACTTGTGAAAATGTTTGTGGATGTTGATTTCTACGAATGACAAACTTCTAATATTTTGTTTGCAACTGTATATGAATAGGTTTAAGTAATCCATGAAGCCATTGAGGTCTTTGATTGAAATACCAGGCATCGTATTTGGGGTCTCTTTGGCCAAATGTCACCTGACTCTTGTATGCACTTAAATTTGACTAATGAGGTCACAAAGTAGTGACGGAGGGTTTCTAAGACCTGTTGACACCATTCCTGATTACAGACACACCCTTCTGTTTGCTTCCTGGTTTTGTGGTTGCCACATTTACCATAGCCCTCCCATTTCTGATGCACACACACAAAACGTTAATCTCTACAGGTATTTCTCCTCAGCTGCTGTTATTAAAATGCAGCCCATTCTCTCTATTGATGCATGTCAGAGGCTCATTCTTTCATCTCCAACATTTAATTTACCGTCCTGTTGTGCCACTAATCCTGTGTCGTGCCATTTCCTCCGCTCCTCAGATTGCGCTCTCAAAGCCGCCTCTCCGCCAGATAAAGAGGAAGGTAATCGCCATTGTCTGGCTACAGATACACCAGTGAGCGAGCGAACCCCCCTTTCCTCTTTTTCTCTGCAGCCCCAAATTAAAGGGCCGTCCTGCCCTCGCGCCCCCTTAATCACTGGCCTCGTCTCTCTGTGCGAGTGGACCCCGGGGTGGCCGCACTTTCATCCACAAATAAGCTTTTTCACTGAGAACCACCTTGGGCTGGCCTCCTCGGAGGAGACCCTCGCAGATTCGTTTGCTCTATCGCTCCCTCCTTTCTCACCTCCTGCCTCCGTTTCTCTTTTGGCCTCCTTTCTCCGATTGGACACAAGAGTTTTCTACTTTCACTTTGTGTTGCACCCTGATAAATTCACTCTCTCTCCTCAGGAGGTCTGACCCACAAGTCTGCTGAGGAACTTCAAAGTGGGAGCCAGTATGAGTCATTTCGGCTGATTCGAATGCGAGCGGAGCCAATTTCACTGTTCCCTGAGATAGAGGCTATAATGCTTTAATATAGAAAATGTTAGGGTTCTAAGAGCTACTCTTCCATTTACCCAATTTCAAACAGACTTAAAGTGAGAAAGTACCGTCATTGTGTTTAAAAAAAAAAAAAAAAAAAAAAAATCTTCAAAAGGATTATGATGTGTTTTGGTGAGCACTCATATTAGACAGTTCATTTGGCGCTTGGGTACTCTTGACTCTTGTGAGCGTTCTGTGCTGGAACTTAAACATGGTGCACTTCACTTTGGTGCACATTTACACCCCAATAGGATGTATCGTATAATCAATACGATGGTTCCTTGCATAGGTTATAGATATGTTCAATACATTTTCATCATTGCTTTAAACATTGCTTCAGCAACACTTTTGTAAAAGCTTTAGCTTATAACAACTTTTAACAACTTTTTTTCATTTTATTTTTGGACTTATTTCCATATTCGAGCTTGACATGTACAAACCAAAACCAGAACAATCTGTAACAAACTGATAATATTTAAAGCAATGTTTTATTCGAGGATCATTAGTGCACAAATTGGGCATTGACACAAAGCAGAAGGTACAGCAAATCATTTATGCGTCTGAAATTTACAGAATGTTCTTAAGACGGAATTTCTTTCTTTAAATAAGCAAAAGCATCCGCACACAAAACATTATTGACTAAATTGTCCTGCAAGCGTAATTGATTGTCAACGCAGCATGGGGCTGCCCAGGTCGCCGCCCTGTTCTCAAACACTGAGTGGCGCTCAATAGCATTTAGCTAATTTCTGCTAATTGTGGCTCTCACTTCCCTAGGCAGAATTGACATAACGCCGGAGGGCTCAGCCAAATCATCACCATTATGACATTAGCGAGGGCTTATCCAGCGCTAAGAGCTTGAGCTGATACTAACACTAAGGAGTTTAGGATGCTAAGATGAGACCAAGCAGTGGCTGCTGTAAGGCTGATGGACAACAATGAAAGTTTACAATACGGATCAAAGGGTTAAGGGAACTATCCAATTAAGACAGCGTGCCTTTCAGCGCATTCACACCAAGTTGGCTTCACGTATTAGAGCTCCTCCCCATCGACTAATAACATCGCCATAGAGGAACAAACGCTCTTTGCTCCACGGTTAGACTCGTTCCCCCGGCCTTATTAAGGCTTCTGGAAGAGGGATTCTCCTCTTCAACTTGGCTGAAGAGGCTTTTAAATACACACGCAACAAATTAGTGCGGAATAGCATTGCGCCTTTCATGGATCGGGGACGTGGGGGCAGCGGCCAAAGCTTTTGGGGTGCTGTGGGGGAAAGATGATTGCCTGTGATGTATCCCAGGTTGTAATCCTCGGACATGAGATTGAGGGTTCCCTTTCAGGGCTGTGGATGTGGGAAGGCGCTGGGCTTAATTAGACTTGTCTGGGGAAGAGTTGGGCTTGAGGTGTAGCTAATTAAGATCATAGCTCTGGCTCAAATGGCTTAAAGTACGCTGCAAAAGCAGACAGGTCCCAGAGGAGGCTAACAATGCCAGCGAGACACCATGTTTCTCTAGCCTGAATGCACTTATTGGCCATTAGGGCAAGGACACTATAAGGGGAGGGGGAGAGCTTGATTATATATATTTTCATTACATTTATGTAAGTTAATGAAGCATGAAGTGTACCGTTGGACGGGAAGATCATTCGGTACCAGATTGCAAAACTGATTATGATTCAGACAGATTGCAATATTTATTTATTTTTTTGCTTTGAGGAAGGTCTCATTAGATTTGAGGATATACGTTAATAGGTCGATGGCCAATTTTATGCCAGACTACTGCAGCTTGTTAGTGCCAGAAACACTCAACAATGAGAGCGCAGCTGAATCAAACTGGAGCCCTCTTGTGTCTTGTGACGGGCAAAATGGTTGCAGGCCAAACAGCCGCTGGTATAATCCTCGCTATTGACATGCTCGCCTCTGTTCTCCGCTTGTGTCAAGTTAAGGGAGCCCCTCTGGTGCTTGTGGGAACCCAATCTATAAACAAACCCTCAAATGATCTCAACTGAGCCTTCCGATGCATTGTCCATGTCGAGTCATTGTGACTGCTCCTTTCATTGGGGAAACATTATTCAGTGGCAGCCAAAAACAAAATTCAACCTTTTTTTTTTCTGGTGTCCATTAATACTTCTGCTACGGTTTCTTTCCCTTCCAGTGCTTTGTTCATTTCTTCTTGTGACCTTTCTAGCCCAAGAAAGCACTCCATATGTATAATACGTCACATAGCTGCGATAACCTATATCCTTTGCCCCCTGACAAGCCACCACCTTTAAATCTGCCTTTTTATATTCGTTGCAAAGCGTCTGCTCCATAGAAAAGGCGCCTACGGGCACATCGAATCTTTTGACAAATAAGAGCTGCACGGAAAGTAAAGAAAGGAAGCTTATTAATGGAAAGACGTTTTTTGTGTGTGTGCAAACCTCACTTTTTTCCATTTTGTTACTCACAGTCGAACATTCTCATGTTGTTGTAGTATTTTTATAGAAATGTACTAGAAAACAAAAAAACATTAACATTGTCTGAGATTTACAAATGTAGGCTTAAAATAAATATGATATATATTATTACAATTTTTTTCTTGTGGCCTTAAAAATACTGATTTGAAATGACAACATGCAGAATTTTAAGGTAATAAAAATACGTTTGGGTTAACTATGCTACCATAAATTCCCTCTTTTGCAGATCACAAGACTTCATATTCAAGCAGATGTTTAAAAAGTTACCAACGTAGTGATAAAAAAAGAGCTCTAAATCCACCTGCATGGGTTTCCCGTAACGGACCGTGAGAGAAAAGCATCCCGAGACAGCGAGACTGAGTCGGGGGGCCGACAAAGCGGCTCCTGATCCCGATCCATGAGCAGCTTGGGGCCCAGCAGTCCTGCATCTGCCATCGCTTGTCCAAGAAGGAAACATTCAAATGGTAATCGGAAGGCCGTGAATCATAAGCCCAAGGTAAGCTATGTAATGCTGCTAAGACAGTGAGTCGTGCTTTATTGGTGAAGAGGCAAATCCCTTTTCACCATTCACAAGACGGTTAATGCCATTAACTTGTGCTCGGGATCAGCAAATGCCATTTAATTGCCAGTAGCAGCCTATTGTTTGCAGTGGCTGAATTTGGGCTTTGCTGCTTGCTGCACTGTTACCTAAAAGAGGGGGCAGAGAAGGAAGAGTTTATGTTGCAGGGGGTCATAAGATGTGTGAAGAATGATGCCCCCCTCACACAGGCACAATTGCACACAAGCAAGCGACGCCCAAGTAAAGCTACGCGGTAACTAGCTTAACTAAAGTCTTTAGGGAAAGTAAATTCGGACAAACTGCTCTCTCCCTAATACCTGATTTGTTCAACAACATGATTTGGGGCGCGTCTATTCAAGGCCTTTTTGGGCCAAGCCGAGGTCTTAAGGCTCAAGGCTTGTACCTCGTGGTTATTATAGGCTGTTTAGGGTTTGTCTCAAATCTCCTTGTGCGGCTGTGTGGACGCTCCTAATGCTGGCTAATGGGCTTCGGCTGTAGTAACAGTCTTGCGGCTCCCATTGAGGACCCCATGGAAAGCAGCATAAGCTTTGGGGAATAAAGCTTCCAGCCAGACCTTTCTTTTGGGATTTTTTTTTTATTTATTGTTGGGGAGAGGCCACCCTCCATCACCCCCATTTTCACCCCAAATCTGCTGTCCATTCCCCTTGGATCATCTATCCCAGCCGACCTCCCTCCAACCCGAACCAACATCAGCGCCCCTTTTTGGACGACAAGCTCAAACCCATCAGCATTGTCATTATTCCCCCTCCTCCCCTTTAGAACCTGCCACAGTCCAAGACTTTGGCCACCACCCCCAACCCTGTCTAATACCACTGTTGCTGACCCTGACAGCCATGTCCCGGGGAGGGCGAAATTGAATGTGAAATGTGTGGTGGGTCTTCGCAGACGCCATTGTGCGGAGGGGGAGTCTAGGAGGCGAGTAGCGTCACTGCTCGTCACCGCTGATCGAGTTTGACAGCACAACGGGAGGAGGCAAGGAAAACGTTCCCTTGCTCTCATTCAAAAGTGAAAGAGGGCCTTTTTCAGTCGCCCCTAACTCACTCTTCCATCCGCTCAGCACTCTACAGATGCTCTCTATGGACCACAAGTTTTCTGATCTGTCCTCTGACCGTCAGTTTGCTTCCAATCAAGTCAATTCATCTTTCTCAATCTGATTGAGATAAATTCTCTGAAAGTCACCCAGACAATTGGATTGAAAGTTTAACGTCTCTTGCATGGATCATTCAATTGATTGACGCATTGAAGCCAAAGTAGCCCTAAATGAATGGAAATAGACATTAGAGAAAAGACACAAGGGGCATGTAACTTATTGATATAACCACTTATTTGTGACTTAACATACAACATGCATGCTGGCTCTGTGACTCATGTGCAGCTTGTCTGTCATGACAGGCAACACCTCTCCTTCGGATGCAGCAAACCACTCATTTCATGCAAATGACTGTTCCGGAATCCAATGCATGTCTCATCGCTGCACATTGCCTAATCAATGTGAAGTGCTGTGTAAAATAGAAATGCATTGCCCCTCTGTAATAGTGGTTTTGACCGAGTCAAGTACAGCTCCTAGAATTAATCCCGACCTGAGATTCAATTATGGGCGCCTGGCTAAGCAGAAGAGGAATAGAACTGGGGGTGAGGGGACTGTGATCACGCCAGAGCTTCTCTCTAGCTTTGTGTATGTGTGTGAAGTGCGTGCTTGCTTGAACATTCTTGATCTCTGCCTCTCATATACGGGGGGCTTCAAATTTGATGCTGATCTTGACTTCCACTGGGGATTCCTGTCTTGTCCTCCGTCGGGGGTCTCAGCATCATTCCGAGGCGGTTCACGTCGCCGGCCTCGCTCTGGTTAGCCAAGTGAAGGGAGATGTGCAAAAATTGTTGCGAAACCTCATTGTCACCTTTTTCTAATGAGTTCCCTGATCATCAGATGTGTTCTCAGCTCTGACATTGCCTCGTGAGAGAGGAGGCGCACACTTCCTCTATTGAACAAATGAATGAAGGCAGCACTGTGACTTCAGCAATGTGCATGAAAATCAGGCTTCCGGAAATTCATTTTGGTTCTCCGTGCTGGATAATCATGTTTCGGGTCAGGCTTTGTTGTGTGTGTCGTTGTTGAGATGCTGTGCTCATTATAAGGTGTTAGAGTGCATTTGTTTACTTTTGTTTTGGGATCCATCAACACTTTACTTGTGTATAAGGAGCAATTTAAAGATATTAGATATGCCCTCACACAACAGTCAAGTGTGGATTTAATCTAAGATTAATTTTATTTTACGGGGCCAACAAGAGCTTGCGTTAGGGTTGGCGAAATATGAACTCACAGGAAAATTCGTAGTACCCTCACTTTACGCAGAAAATTGATCTTCCATCCTTCCCAATGACATTGCGGCTCTCTCTCTTATGCCCCCTCCTCTACCCTTCCAAAGAGTGGGCCAATGACAACATAAACACAGAAAAGGCAATTTAGCTCCCTCTTTTAGGGCTACTTTGAAAATAAAGGAATTTTAATTATGGACACAATGAAAAAGAAAAAAAAAAAAGACTAAAAACGGAGAAAACATTCACGCACAGTAAACAAAGCTGAAACAATTATCTTCTGGTGACCAGTCGGTGTTTTTAGAACACTCATTTTAATCTTTTATTTACTGCAAAGAGAGAGAGGGAGCGAGAGAAAGAGACAGAAGAGCGAGAGAAGGGGGGAGTGAGCGTGAGGAAGAGTGTGAGATAGGCTGGGGTGAAAGAGGGAAAGATAATATGCATATATTTAAACTATCCCCACCCTCGCAATCAAAAGATGTTTTTTTTCTAATTATTATTATTATTAGACAGACAATTTTCCCATGGAGGAGGGGGATGTTTGTCATTTGTTGTGTTGCTGTCAATTCCCAAAGACAATATTGCATTTATTTTTATTAAAACTGTTTGAAAGAGTACACAGTTGACATTGGGAATTTCTTCTGACGTGTTGACGTTAAACAATAACATGTAACTCAAGTAAACTTAGAACAAGCCACAATGACCTCTAAGGCACTGATGTCAAACTCAAGGCCTGGGGGCCTGAGCTGGCCCGCCACATAATTTTAAGTGGCCTAAGAGAACAAATCCTGTGTCCACTTTTAACGATCATTGCTAAACTTTGTATGACATTTTCAAGTTAATATCAGCAATGATAGTAACATTGAGATTTATTTATTTTTTTTACCCTTTTTACAGGAACTTTTAACAAATTTCTTTGACTTCTGATTTCAATACTATAGGGGCCCGATATACTGTAGCGAGACTGTGCATTTTTGTGTGATTTTTCTTAATCTATAAACTATTTGTGCCCTGTGATTGCATTCTCTTAGGCAGCCAAGCTGGTTTTATATGGACATCAAACCAATATGTAGCGCAAATAGCGCGGTGGAGATTAGAGCAGCAGAAAAGCAACAAAGGTTTACAAGGTTGATTTTGTCACACCTTGCTATCGCCGCTATCTTTTCGATTGCCCGGCCATTCGCCCTGCTATCAATTTGAAGCTTGTTAAGATCATTTCAGCAGGTCACCTCCCCCTTGGTGCAGAGCACTGGAGTGAAATAGAGGTGACGATAGCATGGGCCTTTGCAAAGAAGCTGCGCAGGACGAAATGAAGTGTAATAAGTGTGTCATGTACACTGTGTTAGAAAAGAAGACTGACACCTTGTCTGGTGTAGTGCAGCTGTACGGAACCACCAGCTGGGTTTGCCGAATACAAACACCACCGGATGCTCCTTTCCTGTATTGGTGCTTGATGTGGGATTGACCAATATTGCAAAGCAAAAGGTACAAAGCTCCATTTGCAATGAGGAGAAAATTCCATAGGATTAATTTTGTGTATAAGATGCTGGACCAGCTAAAGCCACCCCACCATACCCAGCACAGCCCCCACCTCGGGCACAACTTCAGCTGTGCAGCCTGGTGTTAAAAGACCCAGAGGAATACTGTCTTTGTCATCCTGTCATTTGGGGCTGAAGAATAAGAGAAGTTTTAATCCCCATTGTCCGCCCTTCTTGGGAGGGGGGGGGGAGTCGGTGGCTGTAAGATGATCCAGCCGACCACACTAATCCCTCCATACCACTTTCGCCTTCACATCAAAAACAGCCCCCCACCATCCCACAAAGCAGTGGACTTGTGTGCCGGACCCCGATGTGCAAATTCTAAAGGGAAAAATGGAGCAAAGAAGGAAGAAAAAAAAGTTGCAACAACAGAGCAGAATAGACTTAAAGACACCCGCACACAAGATAGGGCGAGCTTTGGCGTTAGGGTGGGGCCTCAATGGGCTCCTTCGCTTCAAGAACACACGCTCCTTCTGCCCTGGCGCTATTGCGGTTGCTCTTTTCTAAATCTCCCCAGCAACTGAAATGTTCTGCAAATACTTTTTGCTTTGGCCTTTCTTGAGACATTGCTCGTTAGGGGGTAGTTGGATACCAATACGCCATTTTGTTTTACCTCCAAAGCCTGCAGGATTAGTCATGAATTGTTGTTCGGGTGCCGCTAGACAATTTTGAGCTTGTCAATTCCATAATGTTATGTATAGTAGAGTATATTTTTGTGTTGACGATCAATGAATGACAATCGAATCGAGTCAAATGTGGTACTCATTGTAATTGTCCGAAAAAAGGCCTCATAGTTTAGCAAATAAAAAAAATTCACACGACACACTTGCACTCCCATTTTACGTTATTCCATTACTAACAAAATTCAATACGTCCATCACAGTGAATCACGATTGAAATGTACTTTTATTTTCTTCTCATTTGTCAAATACGCGGTTGACTATCTTTGGAATGCATCTCATTCATTTCTATCTTTATTTCAAGGTTCCTGATCTTGATCTGTGGATTGTTAATTGTGATGACTACATGGAATCCCAACCCGATGACAATGAAATGAGACATATTGATGAAGCGATGTTTCATGTCTGCATTTTAATGGAGCCCCCAAGGTAAGAAAGAGGATGAGGTGCCAAAGTCCATCCAGGCCTTTGGACACACTCACATACATACACACACACACTGTAGAGCTGATGAAGTTGACTGTAATGGAGAGTGTTCGGAGTCAGGGTGGGGGCAGGGAGACAACACACTGGGGGGTGCTGTGTGTCTGTGTGAGGGAGGCTGGAGACAGCCGTTTAAAATTCTGTTTCCTGCAAGTGAGGAGGCTAATCCTGCCCCCATAATTCCCTGCAGCCAACGCTCCCCTCCTTCCTCAACATCACCACTCCTATTCCCCTCTATCTTGCTCGTTCACTCTCGTCTCTCTCTTTCTCTCTCTCTCACTCGCTCTCTCTTTCTCGGTGAGTGACAGCACAATGCCCGGGCCTTCGCACGCTTATCTAACAGTAGCAGATGGTCGACTTGGATCAATGCGCACACGCCATGATCAATGGTGGCGATAAAGAGCGGCAGGAACGGTACCGTCTCCCTCTCTTGCTCTCACTCTCTATCCATCTCCCCTCATGGCCGGGTTCCGCTGCCCCGTTGCCCAATTGTTTCTCCCCAACTCTCTTCATCTGCATGTGTACTGGCATCCGCTCGGCGGCGGGCACTCAGCTGGAGTCGCTGATGGCAATGTGTCGTGTGTTGCCTTCACGCAACTCGAACTCTGAGCCCGGCTTTCTCAGGCTTATCACAAGATCACTGCTCGGTTCCCCCCCCCCCTTTTCTATTGCACACTTATCTCACCCGCTTTCTTTTCG
The DNA here is from genome assembly GCF_054491065.1 of Syngnathus leptorhynchus. NCBI lineage: Eukaryota > Metazoa > Chordata > Actinopteri > Syngnathiformes > Syngnathidae > Syngnathus > Syngnathus leptorhynchus. The sequence goes on along the minus strand of NC_141209.1, from coordinate 6,157,644 downwards.
ACACTGGCTGTGAATGTATCACACGTGTTTATCTCTCACGGCTCTACTCATTATTTCAAAACGTAAGGCCCACTTCCCACCTCTGACCTTCCTTCCCCGCTGCCTATGAAGCACCGTTTACGCTCGCCGTCCTCTGATGATGCAACGCAACATTTCCACTTCTAGTTTTACGCCAATCTGATATTATGATCAAAGTGGGTCAATGGAAATGGAGCAGGAGTCTGACTGAGTGTATCAGAAACTGTGAGGAGAAGTGGGCCAAGGTGCACGCTGCTAAACAAATTTTCACACCGTATGCAAAGATTGCATTCACAAACACAGCTAATCAGATTTTCTAACAAGATTCCAAATGCTATCTGTCTCTCCATTTGCTGCACCACTTATCCTCCTGCAAGGGTTGCAAGGAGCCGGCGCTCATAATTCATACGAGGTTGCAACTTGAAAAATCTATTATTACAGCGCTCACATATGCAAACTGTTTCTATTCAAATTCACAAGAGCAAGTTGTGTTCGAAACTGCACGCTCTCGGAAAAAGTAAATCAGAAAAGAGAAATTGAACAAATTGCTCTGCCACTTGATTTTTATAATTCCAATCGTGTTCCTTTTAAGGCCTGGAAAGGTTCAAACAGTTACTTTGAACATATGCGTTCAAATATTTCATTAATCTTAATGTATCATTGAGATTATTAGATTGAAAAAAAAAAAAAAAACCTAATCTATCACTAGTTTACTAAAACTTTTTGTTTAACCAAAAGTAACAAACCAGCTTCTCAGAAGTTCATTTTGTAACTCTACTAGCTTTATCTGCTCTTTAACGAAGCCATCAGTACGTTTAGTCGGCGATTATAATGAAGTAAACAAACCGGTCAATAGAATATGCTATCTACAAGTCCAAAGCATGTGACAGAGAAAGTGCTCCCTTTCCTTGCGGAGTTTGTAATTGGCCGTTGGTGATGTAATACGCTTCATAATAAGCCCATTAAAGCCCTTTCTGTGCTGATGGAGGAGGCAGTGGCAATATGGACACCTCCGCTATTTATACCTCTCAAATCCTCATGCATATTCACAGAGTGTAGAGCAGGCAGGCAGGCAGGCAGGCAGGCAGACACCCTGACAAATAAGTGCCTGGATCTCATTTCTTTTGGAGCTATTTCAGCACACTGAGGCCTCACACTATGGACACAGCTTCATCCATTCTTTGGTCTGGATGCTTTCATTTGCTCTTGGTCAACATGAGCCAAGACATATATGATGACTAAGGCAGTAGAAAAGAGAGATGAAGAAGCAAAAAAATAAAAAAAATCCTGCAGAAAGGTTTTTAAACATAAACTATTGATGGAGAAGATTTCTCAATTTAGGCCGATTTCAATTTTGGCTTCATTTATAGTGGCAGTCATCGTGTGAGGTGACGGGCAAGGCAAGCACGCTGACAAAATGAAAGGCGAGCAGCTTTGATCACCAAATCAATGGCGGAACACGTCTACCTCACCACTATTTAACCCACTTCCATGAAATGAGAGAGAGAGAGAGAGAGAGAGAGAGAGAGAGAGAGAGAGAGAGAGAGAGAGAGAGAGAGAGAAAAAAATCTCTTATGTGAACATCAAAGCAGTTTAACTAGAACATGACATGTTCTTCCAACAGTCTTCACCACAAAGAGCTAAAATACCTTTCAGTGTGTGTCATTTTGGAACTTTATATATTAGATGTCCTGACAAATCAGACAAAGAGAGGAGAAAAAATAGAAAAAAGGGGAACGCAATATTTCTGAAGATTTTATACACATTAAGCTAAAAGGTAAGGTAAATATAAGGGGGGGGGGGGGGGGGAATCCTACGCTGACAATGGCCCTATCTCATTGTTTGTGATGCTGAATGTAATGTCTCAGATCTCATTGGCATCTTCCCCTGGCAGCCTCGCTGGCGTCCCGTTTTGTATTTTCATTGTGGATTGTTGTTTACTGGCTTCGCCGCGCTATATCAGTGCCGCTCTTTCCTCAAAACACCTACTCATTTGAGGGCTGATTCATTCCAGGCTAATTCATATTCCGGAGGGATTAGAGACATCTAATTTGGTGATATTTCTGTCACGCACACTTTGGATGGAGTCTTCAAGCATTCTTTCCCCCCCCCCCACCCCTTTGCCACCAGCACAAAAAAGACAAAAAACAAATTGACGTGAACGCGCCATGTTGTTGCCGAGCGAAGTATCCTCTTGTGTCTTCTTGTCCATCTATCTTGGGGTGTCATGGGCAAGAGGAAAGTTGAAATCAGTGAAGTACAGGAAGTAAGACTATCATGGGAAAAAAAGAAAAAAAAAAGGGTTTTCAGCTTTAGTGCATCCAGACAACGACTTCTTGATTCTTAAAGTCACTGATCTTGACGAGGATAGTGATGAATAGCCACAAAACTCCAAGTGGTCCCTTGGAGTCCCTCTCAAAATGAAATCCACTTGATTCTGCCACCCCACAACCATTCTTGACCACTGCCTCCTGCCAGCTAGCCTTTTCCCTCTTGATTAATTCAACAAAATGTAATTAAACCACCAAGTTATGGAGAAACAGGGTGCAAGAATATTCAGTGCCAAAAACAATATGAGGCCCTGATGGAAGTCATGGTGGGTAATAAAGATTAACAAGGGGAGAGGTTGTATTGTAGTCCTGGAAGTTGCATGCTGTTGGTGTTCCACAATTTGCTGGGTAATGTGAGTCCCCTGTTGTTTTTCTGCAAGGGGTAATAATTATTAATTTGGCAGCTTTTCCACCCCCTAGTAATATTTCTAGAAAGTTTAAAAATATAATACTTTTTTTATGGTGATCTTAAGAGCGACACATTAGAATGATTTTTATGGGCGTCATGGGAAATTATGGTAGGCATGCAACCTTTCACAAAACCGACACAAGCACAAAAATATATATATTGTAACAAAAATATTTTTCGACCACCACTGCTCAACAGTGCGAGTTGCTCCACATCCACTGCATGCATATGCCCTTTAATCCTCTTCGCACATTACCCCAGTTTAAATGGTCACATGATCCATCAAGCGTCGACTTGCACCCTCAGCATTTCAGCACCACTGCTCAACAAGTCAATGTCATTCGTCGAAAGGACCGTTTGAAGACAAAAAAACATCCCAGTGAGCTGCGGCTACCGATAATTATTTGTCAGCAAAAAGCTTCTAAATTTTTCATGGGCTTGCCTGGGTGTGGTCTGCGGATGTCTTTGCGGTTTGTCAAGGAAAAGCGAAAGACGGTTAAACCCATGTGATGTCGGGTCAGAGAACTAAGGCAGATATTTGCCCAGCAAATATTTTAATCCCCAACTAATCACTTGGTGAGTCCAGTTGCTGGGTGGAGTTCCAGGCTTGGAGGGGCGCTTTAGGCCTTCTTTCTGTCACGGAAATGTCTCCTTTTTTTTTTCCCATAAGGATTGTGCGAGAGATAAAAACAGGGTGGTTGAGTTTACCTGTACAATTGAACAATAATTCTACATAATAAACAAAGTGTATTGGTGTCACGTGAGGGATAAAATGAACATTGTGTGCAGCTCTTTCATGTTGAGCATAAAGCTTGTGTCCTCTTGAACCCTCTGCCTCTGCACTTTGGATTACATTTCCTTTGAGTAGAAGTGCTGTGCATGTGCACGCTCGAAACATTTTTTTTTTCTTTTTCCCCACCGATAGAGTCTCACTCGCATGCTATGGCAATGTGCATCCCTCAGCTACGCAGCCAAGCACTTTTGGCATTTGCTTATTATCGGAGTATTCTTAATCATAGCGGAGACAGTGCCAGTGGAGAAGAGTGAACCGAGAGAGACGCGTCAAAACATCTTCAACCGTAAAGGACCCGACAGCAAGCGTGATGGGCAAATTAGTCAGAGGCCCTGCCTAAACGGATGCGGTGAGGGCATAGGCAAGACACAGGCAGAGAGATAGGCAATGTGTGTGTGTGTGTGTGTGTGTGTGTGTGTGTGTGTGTGTGTGTGTGTGTGTGTGTGTGTGTGTGTGTATGCACTCAAATCAGCACAAGACAGAGAGAGAGGGGAAACCTTCTGTAGTTGACTTGGCCAGATCACAAGCCACTAACTGATAGAGAAATAAATGAAGGAGAGGCTGCTCCAATAGATACGATTCTGACAGAGATTTAAGGAGTGGAACTGATTGTGCATGTCTGATTCCTGCGCTTCAGAGTCCTTACCCGGGGGGGGGCTTGGCTTTCAAAGCTGAGTGACTTGCGCAGAGAAGCACTCCATTAACAAAGTTCAGCTCTCCGCTGGCCCCCCCTTCCTTCTTTGCCACTCTCCCACAACAGAAGACCTCTCCCAGGCATTATGAGCACATTTATAGCCTTAATGATGTCCTAATAATGTGGGATGTACATAAGAGGGCAAAGATGTGAAAGACCCCCAAGGCATGACGGATATAATATTTATACATACCAGATCGTTTTTATTGCTGTGCAATGATGACATAATGATCGCAGTTTTGCTTGAGTGGAAAGGTGGTTGAACCCAAATTCAACCACCCAACTATGAGGCTAAAAATCTGCTGTTAAATATTTCTTTGGAGTAGGAGCGGTAGCCTAGCGTGGGGATCCGGGATTAAAGTCATGGGACTGGCCACAGGCAGAAATAACTATTACCTAGAGAGGCGCAAACCCAATGACTCCCGCCGCCCCTCCTTAAAGGCAGAAAAGGCGCAAGGCCGCATCCAACACGGAGATTGCCTGAAGCAATTAGGGACAGAGTGGGATAGTGAACGTTTTGTGTGTTTTATATTCCAAAATGGAAGTTGGGATGTCTAAAAGAGTCATCTTTCCTGAGTGGATGCTGTACACTGGATAATTGTGATAATGGCTGTCATTTTTTTTTACATAAAACCATGATTGGGCTATTTCTATATTTACCTTGATGCCCTAGATTCCACTTGATCCCAGGCCCCTTGAAAAATTACTTTTTTATTCTAGTGGTGGCTGTTGGCATTTGAATGTATGCCACTTTATCACGTTCACAAGCTCTTCCTAGTTGGCTTACATCCAGTTTGTTCTCCTCTCATCATTTCTCCCCAATTAAGGAAAATCCATTCCAATGTATAATTTTATTCAATATTTTGTGGACCCTTGTTTTACAAACAATTTGATTTATGAACCAAATTTTTAAACAAAGCTAAAGGTCTGATAAAGACTTTACCTTCAGACGGTGGCTGGAACGGATTATTTGCTTTTAATTCATTTCAATGGGAAACATTACCTTGGTTTGTAAATATTTTGGTTCAATAAGTTGCCTTAATAATTCCCAAATTATACAAGCTCACTGTACTTCCTCTTTGCAGTGATACAAGTGGCAGTGGCTATAGGTGAGCGTGGATATTTGAAGAGCGTGCAAGCGTGGAGTCCAGAGATAAGCTAAAGAGTGCGAGAGAAGAGAGAAACACAACCCTTTCAAAAAAGGAGACAAGAGGACGTCTCTGAGGAGGAGCGATAGACGACCACGAGCGACGAAGTCCGAGGAACCGATACGGTTGGCAAGCGGCAATTACTGAGACTTAGGCTGCATGTGAACACAGTCGAGTGCGAGTGTGACAGTATGTGAGGAAAGATGGTGGGAGGGAGGTAAGGGTGGGTGGGGGTGGGGGTGGGGATTGAGATCTCTGGCTGGCTGGGCCCCTGCTGACTCTCATACAGACAGATCACAGGCTCATCATGTCAGCTCTGTTTGTGGAAATCCTCGCTCATCAAATGACAAATTTGCTCCACGTTTACCTTTATCAGATCTGGGAAGAGAGGCACAGCAGATGAGAGGGTTCGCTCGTGTCTCGCTCTCTGTCGCCTCTGCCGTCAAGGGGCCAATTACTTGCTCCTCAGAGAGCAACTCTGCCATCTCTGGCTTTTTTTCATCCTTCCTCCTCGCTCGTGCAGCAGAAACATCTGTGTGAGAATATGCAATGAGTGTCAAAGAGAAAACGCCCACGTCCAGCAAAAGCTAATATTTGTTAACATCAAACCGGTGTGTTGTGCTTCTAGTGTCAGCGCAGGATGTCTCTAACGCCTCCCCCCCCCTCCCGCTGAAAGATTAGCGGCCTTGTCACTGAAACCATGCTTTGGTGCCCTCCTCCTACCTCCTTCTCCTCCTCTCTCCTCCCCCCTCGGCCATGTCGCCTGTCATCACACAGCCCTCGGCCTTTTTCTTCAAACTTGTCCCGCTTCCGTAAAGAGACTAATTGAAGCAATATCAGCCTTTTGCAGACTGCTCGAGTAAGCATCCATATTGACCATGTTTTTGATGTCGGATTAGCACATTTAACCTTGAATATTAATATTCAACATCTTATGACAGCTCATTGGTTTAGCTGTGGTGAATCAAAAATACAGTATTAATATTTTCGAGAATATTTGGATGCCGCTTGACCAATCGTAGCAGGGTAATCATTTGGGCAAACGGGGTTTGCAATTACGTCGTCCCACTTGGCCATTATATTTTGGTGTGAAACTATAAAATATAGATTATTGAGTAAATTATATGCCACACTCCATGCATGAGGAGCAAAGAGAAAAAGTGAGCTGCAGCAAACAGGAGAAATTGTCTCTTCAGTGTCTGCTGGCTGATGAAGATTAAAGAGACACAGAGAGAAAGATTATAGAAGGGCAGAGATTGACTGAGAGAGCGAGAGAGGAGAAAGCAAGAGAGAGAAAGAGAGACAGCGAGACAGCGAGAGAGAGAGAGAATTTACATAATGTCCTCCACCACAGTAAGTCCCTGAGGCATCTATGCTGGATAACAGAGGACCAATACTCTTAATTCAATCTCTTTATTTTTTTCTAATACTTTCCCAAATTAATAATTTGTTCCCATTCCGCCCCCAGATACCCCCATCGTCGTCCACAAACCGCCGTGAGTGTGCAGCTGAGCTGCCTTAAGTTTGTAACTTTAACCCAAGAAATTGATGTGAGCGGGCCTTCAGGCAGACCTGCTAATGAACGCATCGAGAAAGTTAAAAGATGGTCTTTTATAAAGTAATTTCAGAAAATCCTGTTAGCTGGATCAAGTACAAGAGTATAATTTCTCAATATGGGAGAATGAGGAGACGCTTTGCGCCTCTGCTGCACTAATAGCAAAATTAAGGAGGTAAAAAAAAGATAACGAGAAGCAATCAATTAGGCCAGGCTTGGTAAACATTGTTAATTGTGGAGCAGGTGGGACGGTCATTGGAGATGGAAGGATAGTGAGGAGGAGGGTGATGATGAGGTTGATGACGCGAGACCCTCAGGGTCCATCGACTTGTCACCTCGCATGCTTACAACTGACACAGGAGGGATGGACGGGTGGAAGGACGGACGGACGGATGGATAGTCTCAGTTCTATTGCCTCTGGCACCCTACATTATATAGATTAGCTGTACTTGTTACAAATTGGTGTTATTAGAGGATTTAACAGTGGTGAATGTAAACAAAACCGGTTTGCCGTCCGCCATCTTGATAAATGATGAGGATTTTTAGCCTCTTAACATCGTGTATTTGCATTTGTTTCTTTGCAAATAACTCTGTTGTGGATATCAACAATACACAAAATATATTTTGTTCATATGTATAAATGTTAGGCATTTTAGACCAATCAGAAAGGGAAAAAAAAAACAATTATCTTTGAATAGATAATGCAAATGAAATTTATTTTCTCAGCAAAGAAATTAACATTTGCGTCATTTGACAATTATGTAGCTTTAATTAGATTTTTTTTAGGTCAAATGATTGTTGATAATTATGAGTAAAATATTTGTAATGAAATAATTATTCAACTAAAATACATTTAGCAAAACAAATATCTAGAGCGAATATATAAAATGCATTGTGTAGCTCTATTTAAATACTTGCATTCGTTGTTATCACTATTTTATTTGATCAGAGAAAAAAATAAATAGAATTGAACACTCTTTTGACCTTTTCAACAGTGATTTTGTTTTTTCTCAAAGTGAGGATGAATGTCTCCGTGGACAATCCAAACACTGAGCATTATTTGATTCCCACTCCCTTGGGTCTTTTCCCTGGGAAATAATTGGAAGTATTTCTATTTGTTTCTTTCTTTTTTTTTTTCCTGTGGTGTACACTGGGTAATTCTTAATACCTTCCAGAGATTATACGGTAACTCCCAAACTCCCATGATTATAATTAAGCCTGACTTGGTTGTAGAATGAGCAAATAGCAATTTCGTTTTGCATCGTGTGAGGGAGCATCTCTGTGTGTTCCTGCATGTTCCTTCATCTGGGTCTTTTCTCTGAATGCAAGTGTTTATGCTTCAAAACGCATTGTTTGAGAGGTAAAAAGTGTTGGAGAGGAACATGTGATGCTTTGGTGAGAAAGTGGAGACTGCTATCATCCTGCTCCTGGCAAAGAAAAAAACACAAACATTCCTCATCCGTTCTCTTTCTCCTCTTTAGTCTCTATCATGCTCTCACTATTTCTCTCAGCTTTCTGTCTCTCCCTTTCTGTATCACTTACAAAGGCAGAGGTTTTTTCCCTCTAAAACGAGGCCACGTACGCAAGGTATGCAAATGAAATCACTGCTCGTGGATTAGAACGGGACACCATATACCCTAAATCATGATTGTCAATCATGGCTGGGGATTAAGGGATATGGGCTCACTGCAGACCTAAAAAAGCAACATTTCCACCCAGAGGCACATCCCCATTGTGAGGATGAGGAGGCCTCACAGGGGAGGAGAGTAACGCTGGAGCACTAGTGCCCCCTTCTGTCTGCTATCAGCTGTACTATTTCATCATCCAAACACACACCATGAACAGAAATAGCGGTTGGCACACTCCAGCATGTTCATTTACATTCAATGTAGCCTCGGGCAAATGCTTGATTAGACAAATGCGTACGCTTTTGGTGTTTCATCTCGAGCGGAGTTGGGGGGTGCAGGGGGTGGGGTGGGGGGGGGGTCTTGTTTGTGTGGCATGGCATGGCATGGCATGTGTGCGGCCTTGGTTTGACATCAGTGCTTAGGAGGACCATGGGCCTTACAAATGTGACAGATGTTGCTCAGCCCTGTAATTGAATGTGCTTAGTAAGCGTAAAGCATTAACCATCACAATCGATTCATTCTCGTAACTTAAATGACATTTGAACGTGCAGGCGTAGTCAGGAATGATCAATAGTGATATTTGTAAACAAGAATAATTCTCATCATTAATATGTTGGAAAAAAACTTGTGAAACATTTCCTTGCACGCACATTTTAGGGGGCATGCAGTATGGAATAATTAAATTGTGTTTTTTTTTTGTAGCGGAGAATAGGTCAAAATCGCTTCTCAATATCTGACTTTTTTTTTTATTGTTAATTATATTTTACACCTTGCACATAATCACAATATCAAAAGTTACCCCGTGGCAATATTTACCAATAATAGACAAAAGCACAGAGAACAAAATGTATTAAGAGTGAAAAAAAGGCTCGAGATGAAACGAGCAGTGAAGCTCCACACACAGAGAGACATGTCTGGTGGATTGTGTGTGTGTGTGTTTGTGCGAACCCTGGAGCCCTCAGCTAGAGTGCCAGTCTGTTCCTGTGGAGCAGTCAAGCACACAAACCTAGCCAAGAGAGAGCAAGGCACAGGCAGCGGGCCAACAAATCGCACTGGAAAACTCCACTACGGCAGAGAATTAATTGTGATTTTGTTGAGGAAAGACATGGGGGGGGGGGGAGTGGGCGGGGTCGAGTTGAGCTGAGCACCCGAGTCATCATCACAATGTAGAAATGAACAGAGAGCTTTCTTCAAGCCTCATCACAAGTGAGGAAAAGACGGTTGGCATCATCCACATCCTGCTCAGAACACCTCCTGGTTGTCTGAGAGTGAAGGTGGGGCAGCACCTGTGCCATTTTGGCCCTGACATCTTTTGGCTAAGAGGTCAAAGGCCGGGCATCATCTACATCACATCAGAGTGCCTGGCATTCTGCCTCCACCTCGACATCAGTCTTTTAGGAGAAGCTTTGAAATGAAGAATTCCTCGTTTGCATTGCATTAGCAAAGAATGTGGAGATCACATGACTAATTTGAACAAGGCCATCTTGATATCATGTAAAAATAGCAACATAAAGCCTGTGAATGGATGCAGGCCGCAGGCACGCTAAAGAGCAGTCATTACGCATCATTAGGTGAAGATTTAGTTGAAACGTGTTTAGCGGGAATTAAGCAAAGCTGTTGTTGACATGGATTGACTGCTGTAATGCGTTATTGTCAGTGCTCCAGGAGGCTGAGGGAGGGCCGGCCTAGTTGGGGCGGTGATGTGCTGCTGCTGCTGCTGCTGCTGCTGAAAGCGAGGATTTAGGAGATGTTGGAGGACTAGTTGGAGGGGTGCACAAAGACTGGACTAACATTGGAGAGTGTGGCCAGAGAGGTGGAGAAGGGTGTGAAAGGCGTGAGGGCAAGAGGAGTGGACATTTGGAGTCTTTTTAGCAGAGCTGTCCAACAAGAAAAATGAAAGAATGTTCAGCCCACTTTGACTTTCTTCATCTTTATTTGTTAAACGCACTGAAACTAATTCAGCAATAGATATGACATTACAAGTCATCTTTTAACCTATTTAAGGTTGAGAAGTCATAAAGTTTGACCCTGTTCTGAGCACCATTGTCACATTCAGAGCCAGAACAAGAGCAATATGTAGTTTATTTGAGGATCTTTAGTGGGATGCGGTTTACAAATCAGACAGAGCAGAAGGCGGAGCAAACAATCATGTTTCAAACTTATTGCAGCTGTAACGTAAGTCTTTATTCGTCAGGACATTGGGAACAGAAGCTGCATTTTGTTCTTTGCAAAATTATTTTATTTTATACAATTATTTTATTGACAGGTCTCCCAAGGCGGCCAATGGATAAATGACACGTCAGCAGCACGTCGGATGACGGCTCTTAAGAAGACTGGAGTAGCAGGTAACATCTAAAAATGTTATTATCTGAACAAAAGAATCTGTTTATATTATGATATCAAATCAAATCAACAACCCTCTTTTATTGTGCAATTGAATGAGAAAATATATCCAAATTTGAGACTGTGGCACTGCAATGAGGGTCTTTGCATTTTTGCATTTTCCTCGGCCTTGTTAATAAGTCCTGGTGTCTTTTCTGTATGTAAAATTGAATGCAAGAGCTGCTTCAACTGACAAGTCAGAGAGGACAGTCTTATCCAGCTCTCCAGTGTTGACACTATGACTAATCCCCTCCACCTGCTCAAACAAACTCTTCCCCAAAAAACACAACCCTCCCTTTTTCCACCAGCCCGTGCTGGGCATCCTCGGGGACAAGCCGCACCTCTGCCTTGCTTGGCCTCCCCGCCGGTTATCATCACCGGCCTGGCATCTCGTTCCCATCCCCGTCCACACTAATCGTCCCCCGAAAACAAATAGTTTCAAATGTTTGGAAAAGACCCGTTGTTTGCATCAAAGCCTAACAAAATAATTTTTACAAGCTATCTGGTTGTGATTAGGGCAGAGAGAATTGAATTTATGTGGCATTGATAATATTAATATTAGCCTAATTAATGATGTTGTTTGAACACGCTCTGCTCCGTGTGTACCTGCTATACAACGCCAACCAGCCGGAGCTGGAACCGAGTTCTCGGGCATCTCTATCCCCCCCCCATCCATGACTACTGCACACAATTCATCAAGCCAGAGATATCTAATCCCTTCTGGCGCCGCTCTCTTCCCCAAGTCGAAGAAAGAACTTTAGTCTAGTGGCAAGAATTCCCATGAATACTTGATGACTTCTATAGAAATGGAGAGTGGTTTCATCTCACTTTGAAAGTGACATTCACACATATAATAAAGCGCCCAGGCCAACGTGGCCTTGAGGATAAGGACAATGATGAAATGCATCTCTTTTTTTTTGTTTAATGAGTCTGTGGTTAAGGTAAACAGCAGTACATAGGGAGCAGCTTTGTGGAGAAGACATTTTCCAGGCAGCAGGCATCATTTAGCTCCTCTTGTAGTGCAAAAAGACAGCAACGGCCATTAAAGCCCTGTGTGAAGAGGTCCTCCCCGGTGGGTTTCTTTAAATCAGAAAAGGTCAATATTTCAATCTCCCTTGACCCAGAAACAGTTCACATCTCACTGGGGATGTCTGAGCAAGTGTTGATCTGTGCAATTACAGTGACACAAACTCAGTGACCCATCGCAGCAGTCATCTGAGCCAACAAAGGACCACCCAAACCTCTGAAGAGGTTCTCAGACCTGCTTCGAGTTTGGATCTCACTTCACAGCAGTGGCCTCTTGACATTTGCTTTGTGCTCAGAGGTCAATGGTCAGTGAGGTGGTCATGTGTCTCTCTTATCCAGACAGAGCTCTATCTCATGCTTCTCAAGCTGACTCAACACATTTTTTTTTGTCTCCCTTTACAGCAGCTTGAGGATTTATTCTGGGGTGCTCAAGAGCAGCCAGAGAATTTACATAGTTGGCACAGTCAAAAATAATATGTCTTTGTACATGAGCGGATAAATCAATGTCCATTGAAGTTGAAAGGAAACATGTAAATGGGTGATGGATTAGTATTTAAAAACAAATGATACACATTTTAAGCAAGAGGTAAAATGCACATTTCCCCCACATTCAAGGAACAGTAGCCACCATGTCTTTTTGATGCCATTCCCACATGAGTGTCTCAAGGCGGACTTCTACACCTCCTCGAAAGCAAAGGTGTCTTCTATTCAAAGTGCATCAACTCATTGAAGCATGGCGGCAGACTGCGGTACTGGACGGAGCGCGTTTGTCGAGCGTCGGTCGGCCCCCAGACATTAGCTAAAGTGACGACCCAGTCGGGCTGGACGGTAGTCCACTCGTAGCTGGACGAAAGCGTGCAGGAGGTTACGGTCCAGATTGGTGAGCTGCTCGCCTGAACACACCTGCTTCAGGTTGTCAGGGGCGACCACCAGGAGGTTACAAAGGGCGTGCAGAGTGTCAAAGAGCTGCAGCACCAGAGGTACCTGCAGGGTAGACATGCACAAAATTTAGGATTTCATCGAATTTAACATTTGGTCATCTTGATGAGTGACTTCATATTATATCAAGGACTAACTTGATTTTTTGGAGGTGTCACTATAATCCTAACAGAGAAATTCCCTGATGCGTAAATGATATTTTCAGGAGAATGCACAGGCTGAGCGCTTGTACAAAAGGCCATGTTTTGCCGTGGACCTCTGGGCCCGCTCTCACCCTGAAGTCCTTGGCGCAGCGTCGATATTCAGCCACGTCGCAGATGGCCAGCATGCCTCCCATGGAGCTGTAGCTGTACTGCTGCAGGTGCTCGTGAATGAGGCGGTGGAAGCGAACACCCAACTCCGTCAGCACCGTGTCCACATTCTTGCCGTCCATAGACTTTCGCACGTGTTCCACTTGCCGGCTAACGTAGGCACAGACCTTGGCACAGGCCTGCAACATAGAAAGGTTGGAAAGTTATTTATGAACAAAAAGTAATTTGCCAGTTCCTTGTGCCACACTTACCGTAGTGTACTGGATCATGACGTTGTTCTCGTCCTCTGGCTTGAAATCGGTCTTCTTCTGTTCTGTTGCTAAGATGTGCTTCATTTGGCCCACCATGCAGTTTAGCGTTCTGCGGCATAAATGAGAATAGCATCCATCAGGGACGAGGAACTTTTGAAATCCAAAGGAGGGGTTGTGAGACAGAACATACCTGTCTATTCCCGTGTCTAGTTTCACTTCCATTTGTTCGATCACTTCTTTCTTCTTGTGTAAACATTCAGCCAACTTTGGAGATGAACTGAAAACATAGATTTCAAAATTTAGAGGTCATTAAAATAGGCAGGTAGCCAGTGAGTAAAATCACCAGTGTTAGTTCTTATATCAGAGTCGGATGACAAAATTGTCTTGGATGCAGCACTTTTGTGACCACTAAGTGTGCAAACTGTATCAACTTGAACAAACCTTATTAGAGGCATAAGCTGGTCGTTGAACTGCTTGTCGAACAAGTGAAATATTGAGTTTGCCTGTTGGACCACATCCAGAAAGTACAAGTTGGCATTCTTGGCATCTGAGGAGGGAATTGCTGTATGGAAGCGAGAGAGCAAGAATATAATCACCATCTGCCCAGTTCAGGTTCTACTCAGTTTATAATTGTCATAAATGCACTTCAATGGAGGCCAAGGTTAAACTGAGCCCATCATCGATCTAACAGGTGACTGTACCCGAGAGGCCGATCTCCAAAGCATAGTCGATGTGATCCACGCACAAATGCTCCACCAGCAGCAGGAAGATTACGAAGGCATTCTTGGGCAGGTCGGCAGGATCCGAAAGCTGCGTCGTCATAAACAAAAAGCCGGAGCATACATTTCGTATGAAACACAACAGGATTCAATTCCGACTCGTGGGCTCACCCTGTGGCATCTCTCAAAGGCATGCCGCGTTCCCTGCAGCAGGTTGACCACCAATTCCGGAGAGAGAAATGTCTCCCCGTGGGTGTCAATACTCGGGCCCAGTGGTAGATTAGTACGCTGTCTGATCCTCTCCTTCAGTTCTTGGATACTGCACAAGCACATCATTTCACTTCAGTATGTGAAGTGAATAAGCTTCCAAATGTAAACAGACCTGCCGGTGCCGATGGAACGTTTCTGGTGGTTCTTAGCGTCGTAATAGCGCTGGAGAATGGTGGCGCCGCGAGTGCGGAGGTAGTCTTTCTCCATGTCAATGTAGCTTTCCAGGTAGGAGGAGAAAATGCTCTTGGTGAGCTTGGACAGGAAAGTGTGCTTGTCAGAGCCCAGGTTGAACTCGCTCAGCTTGTTGGCCAATAATGTGGTTCTGGAGTGTTTGGACACAAAAGTATTAGGATGAAGATTGCCGTGAAAATGAAAAGAGGAATGGCTTACCTCGTGTAAAGGTCATAGAGGTTCTTGAGGTACTGTTCCACGTCCGAGTGTCGCGTGTCATCCAGTTTTTCCCTGACGTGGGCCTGCAGACACGAAAGTCGGTCAGAATGCCGCAAAAATTAGGGATCGGTGGCTTGAATGATCTGACATGACGAGTACCTGTAATTTGTTTTCAAAGATGTTCTGAATCAGTTTGGCCATGACAGTCTCTGGGCTGCTGAAGATCTCGCCCACCTGTTTGTTGACCCTTTGGCAGAGGACTGCTGTGTCTTCAAACACATCATTCCTTATATAAGCACCCTAGGACCAAAACAAGAACTTAATCCAGATATTTATCTGCGGTAATAAATATTGTATACAAAAGAAACCACACTTACATCCTGACACTGTTTGATGTAGACATCTACGCAGTGTGCATAGCCCTGGAGAAAAAAACAACAACAAAGGTTGCATTTTTTTATTTGGATAAAGGTTACAAAACCTCAGTTAAGCCAATGTTTACTAGAATTTTGTCTTTTTCAGGTCACCTTGAAATGTAGGAGAACTGCTGCCACCTCCCGCATTCGTCCAATCTCTCCCCTGCGCTGGGCAGCGGTGAACTCCTGGATTAGCTGTCGCTCCAGGTCATGGTATTTACCTGGAAACAATTCAAAGATCCCTCAGAAAATACTATTTCAGTGGAGAGATTTGTAAATGTAGAATCGTGGGAGTAAACTTACTTGCAATTTTGGCTTTGACATCAGAAAATCTTTTCAGAAAACAAAATTGAACAGAGAGGATGATTAGTGCGGTATGCAACCAACAATTGATTTAACAATTAACAAATGATAATTGTTTCATTAGCAATACAATCATATATTTTTTTACATTATTTAAACCTTCAAACATTTACAGAAACACACCACTGACTCACTGGACATTTGATTAGGCACACACGTACATTCCACCTACACCTTGAAATATCTTGTGAGTCAGAGCTTTGTTTCTAAAAACCTATTAACATTTAAAACGCTTACGTATGTAAAAATCGGCTTAGACTTTGATGAACAGTTTACATGCTTAATACAGCACCTTCCCCTTGTTTGCCAATGCCCTTGTCTAAAGCTGCCTCCAGGACGCCTGACTCACCTGTCGAATGGCAGCTCCTGGGCAATGAGATGCAGCTTCTGAATGATATCAGCAGCCTCTTTAATCTGACGAGGAGAAAGAAAGTCAGTGCGTGGGAGAAATGAGCAAGAGAGAGAGAGAGAGAGCGAGCGAGAGCCCATCATGACCATGAGAGGTGGACATTTGTAAAATAAAGAGGGAAGGCCGCCGGCAGTGTCTCCGCTAGGGGGATCATCATCTTAAAGCAGACCTCCTCCGCCTCATCGTGTTGAACAGCCGGCTGATAACAAACGGGCGGCGCTCACCTGGGCTTCCACACCAGCGGTCCTGACTTAACGGCATATCCAGCTCTTTATTGCCGTGGCTTTTCTCAATGGCCTGTAATCCTAAATCGCTTTCAATAATCTGTCCGGCCAGGGATATCTGTCTGCAAAAAAAACGAGGGGTGTGGGGGGGGGGGCTCTTCCTCCCCTCTCCTCCTGACATACACGCTGACTGTAAAAAAAAACCTGGACCCGCGAAAGGCCCACCGTCTGCAACTCCTCTGTTCACGCAGATGCCTGCCTCAGCTAACATCATTACTCTGCTCCCGTGAGGAGGATCCAGCCTTTCTGCTCAGCGAAGGTTTTCTAAGTATCTGTCCCCCAGCTAAGATTAGCTAAATCCCATGTAAGTAATGTAGCCGTCTCCCTGCAGTCAGGGTTTAGCAGCACTTGTCTCCACGCTTGCGGGCCATCCCTCCCTTTCAGGAGGATTAGCAAAGCCATTCCCCTCCAGCTATTCACTTGCAACTTTTCTCCACCCCCCCCCACCTCATCTAGAGGTATGCATGGGAAAAGGAATCTGGACAGATATTTCTACATCCCTGTCTGGAAATTGGGCACCTGACTCTGGGATTGACCCCCCCCCCCCCTGGCAGATTCAAATCCACCTTGTAGAAGCTAATGTAAAACCATCCAATGTAACTTCATTAAACGTATACCACATCCAAGTAGGAGTGACATAAGCATGTTGACATCCATGCTAGTCAATCAGCAAACTGTCAATGAATGACAGTTTATTAATTCTAATTATCTGTGGGATGCAACCTGGGGGATAAACTTGACAAGTTATTATAGGATAGTTCTTAATTCTCTAGAGTCTCACCTCCAGCTAAATAACAGCAGCATTCCTCATCAGTGGTCTCACATAGACAAAAGGGGGCGGGGGGGTTATATCATACCCACCTTGTCTGGGTTATTGAAGACATCGCTACGCAGATCCCCATCCAAGAACTCATTGAAGTAGGTCATTAGACGCTGAGCTTCTACGGCACGTTGTCGAGGAGTGTTGACACCTTCAAGCTGATCGCCCAGGTGACACACTTTAGTTGCCACATAGCTGATGTGTTCATCGAGCTCCTGAAAATGCTGGAAGGCCACCTGAGTAGGAAGTGGAATGCGAGGCATGTGATGTGATGATTCCAAGAACAAGGAGGTCCAAGTAAAAAAAAACAACAACAAACACACCTGGTTGCTTCTCTGCAGATCCTGTACTTTGTGGGCAAATTCCTTCGCTTCACGATGACACTGATGCTCCAACTTCTCCACCCGCCGCTGTATCTTCTCATCCAGTTGTTTCAGCTCCTCAATGTGGTTCTCAAACTCCTCCAACAACCTGCCATGGAGGAAATTTTGTTGTTAAGTTGCAGAATTCATCTGGTATTATCTACGGTTTGCTTGGAAAAGTAATCAAGTCCCAAACTTGTCCCACTGACCTCATAGTCATACAGTGGTTATTAGGCAAAGAATAGTGTCACATGCTTAATTCTTGGGTCCCCTGCCTTAAGAAGTTCAAGCAGCTTCGTCAGCTGCATTTTTTTAACCGCCATCAGAGCTACTGAGCAAATGTTCTAAGTCAGCAGCATATTTCACAAAGCACCAAACATCCCGAAATGATGAGTTTATAATCTTTTGACTAATTCCCTAAGCAACTGCTGCAGCTTAAAGACATCTCCCAGCCTTTCCCAGCAGACACTCATTCCCTGGTCGGTGACTCAAATGTGGTAGCCTCCGAAGATACGTTGTCTCTGACTCCTCACTAAGAGCTTCCGAAGAGGTGGCGGCAACAGTTTTGTGCAGGAAGTAGATAAGGCAAGAAGGATAAACACATTCAGCTAAAGTGTTGTGGCATTTTTCTAATGAAAAATAACTTGAGCGTAAACAACACTTTAACAAACCTCCATTGGAAAAAAAAATACTACTAGTGTTTACTAGTACTCGAGAATTTAGAGGAAAAAATAGCTCAGTGCATATTTTATTCAAAGCATAAATACCCTGCTTTAAAAAAAGTAGTCACTAAATGTATCATTATCATCGAGTATAATACAATATAACAGTATAACCCAATATGAAATATGATTGACATTCAAGAAAATAGAGCGCGATAGCTGAATTTAGTGACATATGCTTGCTTGCAGTCAGGAGAGAATGCTCATAACAGTGTAGAAATTATGTCACGATAACCAAGCAAGAAAAACTGCATTTAAAATTTGTCTGCAAGTAGATCGAGCAAAAAAAAAAAAAAGGATTTCAATCAAATGATGCTTTCAGTACCGTTTTGGGTCGAATGCTTCAGCTCCTCCTTTTGAGCCTCCACCGGGAGTTCTCCAGGCCAATCTCTCAATGTACTCATCTGCATCGAAGGGCTCCTGAAGATCAAATCAAAACAAGAGCGTCGATCATCTCTCAGGAACTACGGAGTGGGGGCGATATATCGGGGTAACCGATCCCGCGAAGCGAATTTAAGTGACGTAATTGCGAAACGCCTCGCGGGATATGCAAAGCACCTCAGTAACATTACGACAATCTGATCGATCATATTAAACGCAGCAGATAAAGAAGAAGCGCAAGCGTTCTGGATGGTTAGCCAGCTAGCAAGTGATCGCTAAAAAAAAAAAAAACTCCGGACAGCAACAATCATCTACCTCGAAAAGCTGAGCAGTCGTCGCCATCTGTAAAGATCAGCTGGTGTTGTGAAGAAATAAAATGTGTTTGGAGGAGCGGAAGGTCGGCAATGACGCCGACCTCGACATGGATTTTGTAATTTTGTCCAATTTTATCCTTTGTTGACAGCTAGCTGGTTAGCGAGTCCTGTTTCCTGTATGAGACACACAAGGGTGGAGGCGGCTTGCCACTGCGCATGCGTGTTTGTCAGCTGATGGGTGCTGGATGTCACGTGAAACAAAAGCAGGAAGTGGTGTGCTGTCATCAGTGTTGTCGGAAATGTCTCAATTCGTTGATAAATTAGGGAAATGTGAATTTTGTCACTTTTAGATTGCATTTTTTTCCCTCTATATGTCGTGACGCGGATCAACTGGATAAATGAGTTTTCGTGCTTTGTGGATTATTACGCACAATGAAGGTGAAAATGCTTCAGTTCGCTTTTCAAGGTATTATTGATTTTTTTTTTTTAATACAAATGATTCGTTGTAAGTCATGTGCATAACATTTCTAAGGTCATTTCAAGGTATTATTAGACAGATCTTCCAGTGAAGTATCATTTTCTTGTGACAGATATTAAAGTAGTGTTTAAAAGCTTTGAAAATGCACCAATTTCTGGCCAATGTGTTCATGCATCACCTTTGAAATTCCAACTTGTGTTTGTAACACCGCACATGTTCATTCCCAGGAGGTGGGCTACAGTGGAGTACCGTGCTAAGAGTCTTGGAGGCACCTTGTATGTCGAGGTTCCGGAAGACACCTCAGTGCTCAGACTCCTGCTCACCGAACTGGGCCTGTCGGACCCACACAAGCCATTTGTCCTCCTTCGAGATGATTGCCGCCGCTGTCCAAAGACGCCTGTTCATGAGCTTCGCGTCGGTCCTGGCCAGGAAACCCTCTGGCCAGTAGTGGCCGTCACTCATGGACCTCTCATCCTAGCTTGCCTGGGTCTAGTGGACGTCCCCCTCGAGCCCCGTCCACCTCTAATCAACCTGCTGTGTGTCTCACAGGCCATCACATTTCTGCTTGGATTACAGAATTTTCTCCTGGGTTTAGGGGATAAACTCGATAATGAGGTGATGGCCTCTCGCCTGGCAACCCTTCCCTCCATGCTTCTGCAGGTTTGCCCTTTTGGTACGCCTCTCGATGTGCCATCTGTCGGGGCTACTGCCACATCTTCTGTGCCCCTTCCGGCTGGAAACCAGAAGCAGCCAGCCTGGAAGACGGGCTTTCACCGAGGACGTGCTGTAGTGAATATAGCTCTGACAGAAACTGTGCGCTCCATGCAGTTCGGTGACCCAAGTAAACAGGACACGTGGGACGTGTACGGCACTCTGATGTGCAAAGTAAGTATAAAACTAAATCCATTTTGCATGAGTGGCTTTCATTTGATTTCATCCTCTTTTCAAACAGTGTGAAGTGGAGGGGGTTCTCCCAGACGTGACAGTGACCCTCACTCTGCCGCCCAATGGGTCACCGCTGCAAGATATCGTGGTGCATCATTGCGTCACCTCACTGGATCCCAGTATCTTGACTGCATGCAGCGTCGATAAGTATGACGGATCATCCTTCTCCGGACCCTACAAATTTCCATTCTCTCCACCTCTGGAGCCCTTCCGACTGTGCGGCTACACATCACAGGTTAATAAACAATTAATAAACAATTGCTGTAAGTTTATGATACTTTGCATCCCACCCACTGCTGATTCTTAATACCTCCGATAGGTACCCGTACCCCCCATCCTTGGCTCATATCAACTAAAGGAGGAGGAAAAGCATCTGCTTGTGTCAGTGACTCTGAAACTTCATGAGAGTGTGAAGAATAGTTTTGAATTCTGTGAAGCGCACCTCCCTTTTTTTAACAGGTAAACAAGACGATGCATGCTTTTTAGTCTCACGCAATTTCATTTTGCTTACCATATATTCAATACATACAGTATATTCAAAAATAGTCAATGATGATGAAATCTGCATTGAAACTTTTTTTTTTTGCAGGCCTCTCATGGGTACTGTTGATGTTAAAGTGAGCTCTGGACATGTGGATGTATCCAAGGAGAAGAACTTGTTGGCATGGATTCTTGGTGAGTTTTAGGTATCTTGAGAGTATTTGTAAAGAAGCTAATGATTTATTTTCCACTCACAAATATTCAGGACAAAAGTTTCCTAAATCTCGCGAAGTCACATTGGAGGGCAGGATCGCCTTTTCAGGGCCGACGGCAGGACCCACTGATCCTATTTGTTACGACCTTACAGCCTACGTCAAAGTAGGTTCATACACACACATGACTGGACAGAATTTCCATTTATTCCTGTCTTATTGTCATCCCAGTTGTACTTCAAAGTGCCTGACACAGCACTTTCTGGATGCTATGTGGACCAACACTCAGTACAGGTGTATTCCTCCACTAAACCTAAAATAATATCTTGTAAGTTTATGCACGTTTTTTTTTAAACTTCTATTTGCTTTAAAGCACACTTGTTGAAATACAAATTCGCTCTTCTTGCTTATAGCTCGGGAACTTCAATCGGAGGACTATTTCATATGGAATTCAACAAGTACTCCTCCCATTGGCCAGTTGTTGCTTTAGGATGGACTCAACTCAACAAATCAAAGAAGACATTTAATTTTGTTATACACGTGCAGATTTCTTTTACTGCAGAGCTTCGTTTACTGCACGATATATGCACACATCATTTTTGTGACAATCAAAATTCATTTGTAGCTTTTGGTGATTAAACTGGACATTCAAAATTTTAACTGGAAGATTATTATTATTTTTTTTATAACTGATGTACTTCTGACTGCTCTACCCCCCGCCCCCTTACATTTAGCCCATCGCAGACACAAGGGCCACCCCTCGCTCTGACAGGCCCACTTGAGCGACTCTCCATCAGCCAGATAATTAGCAGCTGGGACCTTCTCATCAGCTGTAGGCCAGGAGGAGTGAAGGGGGCAGCGAAATGCTTTACTACCTCGGACACCGCCTTGGCGACAAAAGGTTACTCTTTAGAGCCGGCAGGGGTCCTTACAGCAACTCCCACCCCTTTTGACCCCATCCCCGCCCTGTCAACTAGTGAGTAGTTCAAACAAACAACCTCTCCAACCAGGCTGTGATTGAGCGCTGACCCTCTGGCCCTCTGAGACATTGAAGCAGTCGGTCCCATTCAACCAGCGGGGACTTGGCTAATTGGTGAAAGAGTCGCAAGGATAGATGAGGTTGGTCTGTCTCTTGATGTTCTTTAGGTGCACTTACTCAATTAGAGAGTTTGATTTGTTTTGTTATTGTAGTCCATTCACCAAAAAGATGGAGCGGGTTTCTATGCTGTTGCATAACAAACTAGCTACTCGCATGAAGTGTTATGCATAAGCAGCCAATGAAGGGTTAAATCAGAAGCAGTTGTGCTCCACTGCTACACAGCATCCAGACTCCTCTGAGTGCCCCCATTGTCTGCTGTTGGCCTCTTGTGCCCCTTGCTGGTCCAACTGCTGCATTCTCACGTGGATTTCTACTCATAAGGCTGACCATGACCAATCCTCTTGTCAATTGGAAGCAATTGCTCACACGGCATCCTTCACCTTCTTTTTAAGTGTCCGCGCCGAGCGGCGGGCAAGGAGACCTCTCGGCTCTTCTCCTCCATCGTGATTTGGCTTTAAGGCCCAGTGTGTATGGCCAGCCAGCTGGAAAAGGTTTTTTTTTTTTTTTTTTTTTTTTTTTTAATCCTCAATATAAGGCCAGACTGACTCTTCAAGTCTTCTTGTTGGTGAATTTGCATTGTTAGAGGATTGGCTTATTTTAATGTGTTGCTTGCTCCAGTGACTTTCCATACTTTCTGAAACTTCACTTTGCATGTTGCCCCATTTAATTCATATAAATATTCTCCATGCACACTAAGAGTTTGTGCATACATTGGCGATGAATATAATGAAGCAAGTGTGCGATGAAAATCGGCATTCAGAATACATGGTAGAAGTCATTGTAATTGTTCCAAAAGCTATTTTATCAAACGTATAGGGCTGTTTTTCAGCACAATAAGGCCATCTAGTGGTATTTTTAGGTCAACCCAATTAGCAACCATAGCAGATTGCTCCTACTTTTTTTCTGGTTTAATTCTGAGTGCCTGTTATGTGAAGTGCTTTCTAAGCCTGTTTAAGTTGAATAGAACAAACACTGTGTAATAATTTCCCAGGTAATTATAGTTAATATCTGCTCATTTTCAGCTGTCCCTCTTGTTCGCCTACAGAGGGCGCTATAAACCCGACAATTAAACAGACTAGTGCTATCTTAATGACCTTACTTTAAACTCCAGCCTAATCTACTAACTTGCTTTATTAAATTTGATATTTTTCGTTTTACAAACACTGTAAGAACCAGACCTAAGATAATTATTGCATTAATTACCTCATAAGAAGTGTATAATTAACATCAATGTGAGTGCATTAGCCCTTAAAAAAATTGAGAGTGCTATAAATCCATATCTGTCTCCACTTTGTTTGTGTGTTGTTCATGGTGTGTCGTGCAACTCAAGTTCGAAATGGATTATTTGTGTAGTGGATGCATGACAGCAGGCTCACTCATCTGCTAACTGATTCATTTCATTGTATGCCCCAGAATGAACCCAATTGTGAACCAACATTGTAAAAGGAAGAAGATGAATGATCTCTTAGCTTGTCTGGCATATTCTTTGAAAAGAACACTTGAGTATCATAGCAACAAAAACAAAGAAATGAAAAACAAATAATTCTGTGTACCGGTCGGTCTCAGCCATGCGTTTGTTCTTCACTTTCTTATTGTGATGATGTTTCTATAGAAACTCTCCCCACAGATTTTATTTCACGGTAAACGCTCGAAAGAGCTTGATGTTTTTGGCAGACCTTTCTGAGTGGAAAGAGAACTTATTTGACATTATTTTTGTCTTAAAAAACAAAAACTTTTCAATTCCTTACTTAATGCAAATAAATCAGATAACATTAGACCTGTATTATTCCGTTTCATTATTTAAATGTCACCTTCGTAAACCCTTCATTAGGAGTCTCGGCTCACTCACTGCAACAATGTAATGTAGAAGTGTGTGTGTGTGTGCGTGTGCGTGTGTGTGTGACATGCCAATCATTTCTGCTCTGCAGTTTAAACTCCCCCTAGGCTTTTATTCTATTGCTCGGTAGCATGCGCATGTTACCACAGATGGTATGTGTTTGTGCAAGGTGATAAAATACAGTGCAGTGCACTCAGCTCTATTTCCACTGTTTGTATTCCTAATAATATTAATAATTAATTTTTCTTACTCTGCACATCAATGCTCTGGTCCAGCTCTTTCTTGCCCTAGTCTACATGAATGCAAAATAATTCTCGAAATTATTTCTAAAGCTTCATTCAACAGTCTTTAAATGCCTCAAAAAGAATATCAAAGTCCCAAATTGACCTACTCGAAAGAGCTAGCGGTTTTAAAAAATGCAATATATTCAGTCAAAAAAATATCAGTCTGAATCTTCACTGTCCTCACGTCTGAGTTTCTCGGAGAGACATCCTGCTCACTCTGATATGAAGCTTTAGCCTGAGCAAATGAATATTTAAATTAGTTCCAGACTGTTTAAAAATGCATATGGTTAGTTTTTTTAGAATCTTCATGTAATATTTGTAGACTGAGCTCATTTATTTGTCCTGCCCTGTTTATACTGTGTGTTTTTTTTGTAATACAGAAATAATGCATTTATATTCCCAAAAGATGGATGATGATTGTCTTAAGACATTTTGGTAAACTGTGGCACTCGGGGTATCAAACTTTCAAATACTTATATATATTATAATAAACAATTGGCTGATTTGATGTGTGATTCCGTTATATGGCAGTAAATGAGTGTGAGCACTTTTTTATCATTATGAAAAACAACAGAAAATATATGTACATCAAGAATGGGATAATTGCTAGTCCTATTTATATATAATGCATGTCAGTAATATTTGAAATAAATAGTATGTTTCATTTCCTTTCTAAATAAATCAATATAAATACATATATAGGTTTGGCCAGACTGTCCCTGCCAGGATTTATATTCACGGAATATATTCTGCAGAGCAGAGCAGGGCAGAGGTCAATCAGCGGGTGAGGGATTGAGTGTGGCAAGTTTATCGAGAAAGTAAACGCTTTCCACCGTTCTCGTTTGCAAAACCGATAGTGAGCCAGGTGTGCCTGATGCACAAAGAAACTTGATATTCTATTAAGTCCTGCAGACTGTTTTAATCAAATGTCTTCTCTCCTTAGGTGGGCAGTGGAGGAAAGCAGCTCCTGGTGGAGTCTCGCAATATTATGCTAAGGGAAGGGAGACGGCGCCATTAGCTCGACTGCGGCTTCTGGTGTGCATGCTGGATTCTGTGAGTTCCTCGCCGTGATCCTCCGACTTTTTATCTGCAATGGTGGCCAGGAGGCGCAACGTGGCCGAGTCCCACTCTTCGGGAAGCAGCAACAGCAAGAAGCCCAGGCAGATGATGCACGTGGCCGCGAGGCGGACCATGCTGAAGATCACCGCGTGTTTAAGGATATCTACAGCTGCAGTCAAGAAAAGAGACAACTGGTCTGCAGGTATTCACTGTTTCTCGTAAAACATGAATTCTATGGATAATAGAATGTAAACTGTAAACCAAGATCAATATTTGAACTGCATAAAGAAACTTTACCTGCATTTCCAGGGACACTGAGTAGCGTCCCTATGGAGATGAGAATGGGGTACGTTAGGACAACACCGACGTGAACCAGAATGTTGAATACTGTAAAGGACACGGTGATTTATTCATTTGGAAGGTGATTCATTGCTGGGCCAAATATTACAACAAAAAAATGCTTTGGATAGTGAGGACAATTCCATGAAGCTTCAAGCATGGATGTAAACAAAAAGCAGTGGTGTGTCACTGTCTCACCTAGCCACAGTCCTGCTAGGCCACACATGTATCCCCATGGCAGTGAAGAGAGGGAGCCCCATTGCTCTACTTTGGTCAAATAGAGGATGAGGGGTACACAGGAGATGAAGATAAGGTTGAAGAAACCCATGGTAGAAAGGAAATGAGCCACTTCGCCAAGGCTGGCACTTCCCAGGAACATCTTGAACAGCACCTGGATGGTGAGAAGACAACATGGTGGACCAGTTGGAGCCATTGCTGCCTTAGGTGGTCTCACCTTATAAAGAGCTGAAGTTGAGGCTGAGCCCACAGCGAGCGCCACACCCACAAAGGAGTCGCCATGGAAACCATCAGCATACGCCATCATGACGATTCCTGTGATGGCCATGATGGCAGCAACAATCTAAACGAAGGGTCCATTAATGAAATGGGAGACCACCTCCTTCTATCTTCATCTCTGCTTCAAAATTGACATACCCTGACACCCATGAAGCGATCCTTGAGGACAATCCAGGACAAGAGAAAGACAAAAGCCTTGTGGCAGCAGTAAAGGGCGGAGACATCAGTAGCGGTCAACTTCTTCAAGGCCAAAAGGTACAAGTAGTTTGTCAGCGTCCACAGGATGGAGAAAGGTGCCGTCCTCTTAACAAAAAGCTTCAGAGTCATTCCTTCTTCGCCAAACAGCTTGCTGCACTCTCTAACAAAAGACACCGTATATCTTAATATTTATCTCAGTGACCCTTTACAGAATATGTGAGTATAAACAATGGATGGATGGATTACCTGAATTTTTGAATGGGTGTCTGCTTCTCCCTTGTGGTCACCACATGTCCAGAGTAATAAATAGGAAAGAAGAGGATATTCCAGTTGCTGCTGAACCAGGATATGAAGAAAGGACAGGAGAATGACTGGAAGGTCAGCTTGACCACCTGAGTGGTACCCACCCAGGAGGAGGAGATGCACAGCACCATCAGTAAGCCACCAAACACCTTCAGCACTGTGCTAGTGCATGTCTGGTACGACTGGCTCTCCGCACTTGTCTCACTGCCGGGCGTCTCGGCGTGAGACTCCAAACCATCCTCTCCTAAGGAAAAGATAAACACAGTTTTTGTTAGGTTTTGTTGCGTCATAATAATCGGAACACTAGTTAGAAGTCCGATTAATGTCTTTTGTGTCAAAAAAATAAATAAATAACTGCAGTCATTAATGTCGAGAGAAAAAAAGTTCAGGTACATTCTTTAACTTTCAGCATACAGTGATCAATTTTCACCAGAGCAGGAAATCAAAGATGACTTGCCCGCTGCCCAAGCTCTCTCTGCTAGCTCAGCATGTGGCACATGCCTTCGAGCTTAGCACAGCATCTGAGTGCTCATTATTGCATCAATGGATTTTTTTTTTTTTTAAATCGATATAAAGTTAAGCACCAGGAGTACGGTAAAGCCACCCATGAGCTGAATGAAAATGGATTGCTAGTAAATGATGCTTTGTTTGCTCGTGTCTATTAAGGCAACTCATAATTATGGTACAATAATACAAAAAGAAATGAACAATTTAATATTTTATTATCCATTACTATCACCAAACCAGATTCAGAGCCACTAAAACTGAAATTAGTACAATTAAATTAATATGAAACTGGAATATCAGTTTGTTTTAAACATTATAATGTTCAACTTTTACAATGGCGTGCTGTCATTCAGCAAGAATACATCAGCTTCCATTCTTGTCTGCTTCATTTCATCCTTCAAACAAAATACGTTTGTCATTACAGAAAAATCCTTTGGTGGACGCAGGCGCTTTTGTCCTAAGCCACTACAGGCTGATCTGCGGCCAAAAATGCGATGATATTAAAATTCCACTATTCCCTTGTCTCGGAAAGCAGCTCTCATGGCCAACATTGTCTCTCATATGAGTCTGTGTTATTGCTCCTGCTTCCGATTTGCAACAATGGTGGATACAGTGTGGAAAAGTGAGATTTTAATATAAGTCAACAAATCGGGGTCAAGCATTTTTTGCACTGTAATCCTACGATGGCCAAAAAGGTCATTACCCGATTGAATTTAACCAAACAGCTCCAAAGTGCCGCATAGAATAGTCTCATTCATTACTGGCTTGTTTTTAAATGGAGCTCATCTACCCAGTGTGGCGCACTCTGCTACTTCAACCCAACATTTCAATCTGTTGTGCATTTTATTGCGACATTGATAGATGGACTCCCGCTGGAGCTCATGTCAGAGCACAGTACAGCTTTGATAAGTCGTCTTAAGGAGAAGCGGGATGCTGATGATGCTTACGGAAAGGCGATTAGGGTATCTTATTTCAATCTCGAAAAACAAAGGTAAGCTATACAAATTAGAAAATGGACTTGCAAGATGTTCTAAAGGATCAGCGTGCCTTAAAGGACAAGTGAGCAGAATTTGCTGATGTGTGTGGGTTTTTTTCCCCCCCCCATCCAGGCTGGCTATCTGCATGCAGCACGTCTCCCTCCAAAGATACAAAGGTGTGTATTTCTCCTTTGCATGCACAACTTGAACTCATCAACCTAACATTTACATTCTTCACCATCTGCTTAAAGACAAGTTTTTTTTTGTTTTTTTTTACATAGCCTACATGTAAAAGTAGAGTCAACTTGGAGTTACCTTCAGAAATGGGGCAGGTCAGGACTTGAGTGCTGTAGGAGCTTAGAGGAGCTACTCGGGCTGAGTGCTTCTTCATCCTCCACTGGGGGCCTCAACACACTCTTTCCCTGTGTGAACGCGTATGCAACTCTCAGAAGCTCTTCCTCCTGGCTCCGTGCATCTTTAGTCCTCCCTTTTCTTCACCTTCACACTCTTCACTTATCCCGACCCCCACCCAGCCCCAAGACTTTTCCCGGATCTGTCAACTCTTCTCCTCAGCACTCCAGTTTGGCTCAGCTCACTCTCTCTCTCCAGACTTCCTCTCCTCCTCTTTCTGTCTGGATTGTAGTGATACAGCTAACTGGCGGAACTACTGTTGCAATGTCATGCCGTGATCCAGCGCTGTCACTGTCTCCAAGGAAGATTGAGCTTCAAGTGTGTAGCATGGCGCAATCACTTGCCTCATTTCACTCCATCCTCGCCACCCCCACTTGGTTTGTCTCTGTTCAAGTCGCTTTAGCCCTCCCTCCTCTTTTGCTCCACAAATCAGCAGCTTTGTTTGGATGGTAACCAAGCAGCCCAGGCTGATTATGCTGCGCTTGCTCCTCTCCTCTAGTGGTCCCCCCATCCTCTTTTTGAGTGAGGAGACTTCTCGCTGCACTCTTTTGCTGTACCTTCTGTCATGTTAGCAGAATATCATCTGAGCTGTACAAATACTATTTTGTGGTCAGTCAGAAGCATTTTAAATGGTGCCAGTTGTGCCACTACTTTTTAACATTTCGTTTTTTTTTTCATCAGTTATGAGAGTTTTTTTTTTTAATTATTTCAGCTGTTAATTTTTTATTTTGCTAAAAAAATAATAATAATAAAAAATTCAATTTCACTATCGGTGAAAAAGGGTCAACATTTTTTTTCATCTTATTTCTAATATTACAAAAACCTGGTTTAATTTCAGGAAAAACCAGGTAAAACTACAGTTAAGCCCGGTCATACAAATCTCAGCCAGCTAAAATTCTAATACTGCACCAGAGTGTGCAGCATTTTTTTTTGTGTGCTGTGTCTGATCTTCTAAAAGAGAACAAGTCACTCTTTTGAATCTTACAGATGAGGGCCATATATCAACACCAAGGTGACTTTTACTTGTTTGAAGCCATATTTCAAAAACACTGATGTCATAATTTAATGGAAGAACAGCAAGGTGAACATTTATTATAATCCCAACCATAAAATCGACAAAATCAACTCTATCCCCGCATCCATTAGAATGAATAAATGTGTCATCCAAGTTCCGCTGAAGCTATAACATTTGCTCTGGTGTAAGCGGAAGGTAGGAGGATGGATCCCGTGAGAGGAGGGTCACTTAAAAATAGACTTGCTGATGAGTGGAGACAAAAGCTAGACAGAGAGGGACGGGACGGCAAAAGAAGCCTCCAGTCAGCAAAGTCCAGAATGCTAATCGCTATCTGATTAAAAGGGATGTCTCCAGAACAGGCACTGCCACTGTCACTAAATAGAAGCTAAAGGGACAAGTAAAATACCAGTGGTTGCTCCCCCCCAAAAAAAATCTCATTTTGGAGCATGAATATATTTATGGCTGACTAATTAAAATGCATTTAGTGTTTTATATCGCGATGGCACGTATTGTCATCATTTAGTGGCGTAGAATGAAGCCTGAAATGCACCCTAATGTTGAATTAATAAATCTCCACCTATTGTAACCACCAAAACTACCAAATGGACATACCACGGATCAAAGCAACACATAATAAAGCATCCCCCCTCTTAGCCCCCCATAGCAACAGCTGCAGCCCCATCTATTGATTCAAAAAAATCCTTTTATTAGGCCCCTTTTGTCATTTAGATTTGCAAACACTTCTCACACATATGAGTTTTTTTTTTTTTTAGATTTTGTCTGTCTCTAAATATCTCAAGGAGGAAAATGAAGAATGATAAAATGGTCTGCTCGTAATTGCTGTTTGAACCGTCAAGATGTTCCTCTACTGCTAGAGTAGTCTGTCCTCACTTTGCCCTCCAAGTACTTTAGTTGGAAATATGGAGGATGACGGCATCTAGTGGTGAATAGAAAAATAGTAGATTTCAAGTCCATTGACCCCAGTCCATGAAAACATTTTGGCTCCAGCGTGGCAACCCAAACTTTTGGAAAGGAGGTTCAGTTTAGAAACATAATTAAAAATACACCAAACATTTTCCATTTAATCAAATATGAATTAAGATTATTTCTGTTTTTGACATGCCCGCTAAATCTGTGCACAAATCAACTGTCTGTGTGTGAATGCATATTAAAAATTGCCCTTAGCTTTGTACATGCTGCATCAAATAAACAGAAAACAAACTCTTCATTTTATTTGAGGTCATTGAAGGTCATATCAATTTTTTTCCTTGATGCCGTGTACTCATTGAGTCCACAAGGGCACTTTAAGGCAGCTCACAGTACTCAGACCAGCTCATAACCATATTAAACTTGCCTCTATTGTACCATAATATAAAATGTGACTATTTCAGTTTCAGCTATGTTCAAGCTGTCCGACTATCCAAAATCACCTGACGAGAAGTACATCGACATTCCAAAGGTGAAACGTTGCACCCGTTCCATGCGGGATGGTTTTGCAGATCCCCAGGAGACTGTGGAGGCTAACAGCACTCCAGGAGTCATTCAGGCAAGGCTCGACACTCTGCTTGATATAAATAGCCTTGCGAGAGAAGGCCTGGGAACGGCTGACTTGAAAATAGCTGCATGAAAATGCTCAACGTTGAAAGAAGAATGATTTGGTGTTCACATCGTTTCAAGATTTGGATTAGAAAAGAAAGCCCGAATGATGAATGCTTCCTGTATGCTACTCAAGTGCACTTCAAAACACAATGTTTCTTCTTCTAATTTCCCTCTAAGTGCATTAGATGGTCTTGCTGTGATGGGACAATAACATTTCTGGGTAGTACCTGCCATTTATGCTGCGTTAGACTTGTTCACCCAGTAGGTAGTGTGCATTGCCCCCCCTTTTTTTAATTTCGCCATTTAAACCCAGATACAAAGCAACTTAATTGAAACGTTTTTCAACAGACGCTGAGGAGGCATTTACTGCATGCTTTTGTCGTGTGGAACGGTAGGAGACCAAAAAACTATGCCGGGAATAGCACTTTGCCCCCCCCCCACCCCCTCTTTTTGGAAAGTCAATTCGATTTCCGTGCCTCTTGTGCATATTATTGAGGTCGGGATATTATCTGCTTCCTTGTTGAAAGCGCTATCGACTTTGCCTCAAACCTCCATTCCGGTATGATGTATTATAGCCAAGACCTTGTCGCGAAATGTAGTACATGAGCTCCTCAAAGGCAAATTCTAGCACTACACAGATGGCAAGAAGCAATCATACCAAAGTGCCAAGAGGATCTTACTTGAAACGGCATGAATTTCATCGATGTGATAGTTGTCTATGGAAATTGATGCTCTTTGGAAAGCAATACTCGAGAAAGTGACTTTCCCAAAATGTATTTTGTGCCTGTAATGATTCATTAATTCACACTGCTTCTTACGAACCATCATAGTAAGTTTAATAACTCTACAAATACTGCGCCTTAGAGGAACAACCTCCGTCGACTAAAAAAAAAAAAAAGTTGATGAATAGGCGGCGGCTGCACAGATGGCATATCTTATCGGAAAATCGGAAATGTTTTTCAAATCAAATCAACGGCTTGCAGACGCGTGCTATTTTAAGGGGGTGGCAATGGGTGTTATTATGATGCACACCTGCTCCTCAGGCCTGAAATGACATCCCATCATTCACCTTCCCCAGTTACACAATGCAAATATCACTGCCTGACCTGGCTGCTATTCATACACAATATTCTGTCTGTTACTTAAAAGTGACTCACAGGAGGAAATATTATGACTGGACTTAGATTCAACAACAATAACTATTATGAAGAATGCACCTCCTGGTGGCTTTGGGGTGTTATAACAATTAGAGGTTTCGTACATTTGAGAATTATTCAGTTCTGCTAGTTTTGAAACAAGGATGCATTAGTTGTTGTAAATAAATAGTTTTGGGAGCGATTCATACAATTTGCATGAGCTCTCACGACTCGCTGGTTGGGAACAGTTTTATATTTTATAAACAATACATCTACTTCAATAACAATCATATTTCTATTCCTGCATTGCTACACATGATAACTGTCTCATTATTGGAAGTGTTTGGGATCAGTTGTTTCCAATCTTAAGTTTGGGTTGCTGCTCATTAATCAGACCACTCCCTCGTGGGATCAACCTGGACAGCTAGATATCTCTCCAAATGAGAGTGCATGATTGCATCCATGATTAATCTACAACAACAGACAGCATGGGGCTCATTTCCTTTTCCTTGCCTGCAATCTGAAAAAGTATTGTCGTGATGAGAAGCATCTTAATAACCCTTAGCGTAAACATTTTCCTCATTTATTTTGCATTTTCGTGTTTACTTTGACAAACGATCTGACTTCTCAATATTGGGAGCGCGTGACTTATCGATGTTTAAATAATCTAGAGTTGAGCTTTTATTTAACAGTCGGGGCGAGATGTTTGCGAGCTTGCGTGCCAAGTCAATTTATTTAGGGTGAAGCATTTTAGCTTTGGAATCAAGGCTCCTCATACATAAAAAAAAAAAAAAAAGGCTACCAGTGGTGCAAGCTAAAAGGCATTGTGCAGTCCTTCCCTGCATACTTATGCCATACCTTTTAAAATCTCGGTAAGATCTGAAAGATCATCCTTAGAACAAACTACATCATTATATTCCTGTATCAACAAAAGTCCCCACCGTTCAAAAGCATGTGAACAAATCACAAATGTGGAAGCTGCGTCTTATGTCAAAGTCAAAAGACAGCTGGGAGCATTCTCATGCATCATGGAGACAGAACTTAGATTGTTATTTGGACACTGAATCGTTTTCAATCAAACATGCATGTCAAAGGAGCCATCAGGGTGACATTGATGATTGATCTGAGCTGCATATAGATAGCATGCTGTAGAGTAGAAAACTATTGTAGTATAGAATAATACAGTACAACACAGTAGAGAAAAGTGAATAGCAGTATGTTTCCTTTTCTAATATACTCTAGGAGAGTATCAGTGACATAATGTAATGAATGAGTATATATCTTTCCATTTGTCTCTATTATAATAATCTATAGTAATAGGTGTCCCCGATCATTGTAATTGTACAGAAACGTCATTTTATTCCATTTCTTTGTCATAGAGATTGATATAGTAAGGAACATAATTTTAATTCTATCATTTTAATAGCATAGAAAAGTGAATATATAGCGTCTATATCGTTTTTGCATAGAAGAGTAATTTTATTTTTTCTTTCATCTACAGATGTGTATAAGAAGGCAAATATTTCAAGGACCTATTAATATATATAGCACTACTTTTGTTAGTTTATTGTTTTGCGTGGTGACACTTACTTCTGTGACTGGAGTAGCCCGGGTTGTAGCCGTAGTAGCCGGTGATCCTCAAGATGCGGTCCTCAATGTCATGCACCCCGTTGTCTGTCACTTTGGGGCCGCCGTTCGCTAAGGGGCCCGTGCGACCCGTGCCCCCACTCGGCGTCGATTTGCCCGGCAAGAGGGTATTTTTGCCATCAAGGGGCTCCAGACTGATGCAAGGCTGCTTGCAGCTTTCCACAATAATCTCAGCGCTGGTCATGATCAGTCAGTTGTGCAGGGTTGTAGATGAAGCATTCGTATGTGGCCCTGAGTCCAAGCCGCATCAACAATTAGCACATTGACATTCCTCCAGTGACGCGCTGATACGCTCCTGCACGCGCAGCGAGCCAGTCCAAACATGAGTGCGGCAGACAGACACGCGCCGCAAGGGGGCGTGTCACTACAATTTCATGTCTTCAATTTAATAAAAAAATATCTGGGAAAAAAAATGCTAAGGATGTATCTTGTTGTATATATAATTTCTTTATTTGTATTGAACTAGTCAGTACAATATATTTGAATGTAATCTTTTAGATCTATTTTTATGTTTTTAGCATTTATTTTTTTAGGGAGAATTTTATTCAATTTAAGTACATGTTAGCAGCACGGTAACCTACGGGTGATGACTAGTTAAAAACTACTTATATGAATGAAGCATGTGCAAAATAAAAAAAATTTAATCATGCTATACCATGCGTTGTTTTGATTGCAGTGTTTTTGTATATATGGCGCAATAATTCCATTTCTTTTTCACAATTACATATGAATGTGTTGAAGAGAAACACGTGGGATTTGTTAGTCTCACACATTGCTTCACACCTTTTGAAAAGTAGCATTTTTATTTTCCGTGCTTGCTTTTTTACATGACTGCTAAAATGTGGAATCTTTCTAAACATTTTTTTATTATTATTTTCAAGCATTGTTGCAATGAATTAAGGTTAAAAAAAAAATACAGAACAATCTTTTATGCCTCAGTTGCCTGCAGGTTTTGGGGTCTGGCGCTCCTCCTGCCTTGTATTTGCACGTAGTAGATGCTGCTCATAAATGTGGGTTCCAAATTCAATAACGCAAGATGCAGGACTAGAGTGTCTGTCTTTCCAAGTGCTGCGCTCTTTGTGTGAAATCGATTCCCAGTGTGTCCCCTTTCTGCATTGTTGTGCAGACAGATGCTGAGGTTTATGATGCCCTTGGATGCCAGCAGTGATTCCACCCCCCCCCCGTCTTGCTTACTGAACCAATCTCCACCTTATGTTCTTTTGTTTCATTTGGTTTGGGCTCCAAAACACTTATCTCACATATTCAGTCCAGGAACAGCTTTGTGGCCACAAAAATTACTCAGAAAGTCTCCCCCACCCCTCCATCTTTTGAAAATTTATCACCGAACACTTTCTTAAAAGCTTTTTTTTTTTCTGCTGCAGTCCAAAAGAAGTTTTCCTCTGCTGAGTCCTTTTATTGTGCTCCTTTGAAACTGTCTGCTTATCAGTCAAGCAGTATATGCGGGCGGTGGCTCACTTTCATGTCTTGAGTTATATTTCCTATCAAATACTAACACACAAACATTGAAGTCTATGCAGCTTTGGCCCACTTTATGGCTTTAAGCTTGAGCACGTTCTAAATGCATATTTACTGCAAGGCGCGGAGACAAAAAAAGTCTCCATGTCGACTGAAAGGAATCATTCAGTCCTTGGAGCAATAACTTAGAAGCTATCATTAAAAAAAATCCATCCTCACGTCCTCTTTAATATCAGCTCTAATTGTCCCCTAGCAATGAGTGCAATAAGGCTGACTTCAATCTCACACAACATGATTAACATTCAGAGTATCTTCATATACAAATCCTCTGTGGGTGATGAACATTCTTTCCCTCTCACCTACCCATTAGAAAATAATGGATCCCGCATCTTATTCCCTGCAGCTCGCGTGCTTGGCGAGTGCAAATACCAACATCTATTTTTAGATATCGGCTGATATGTTTGTTATATGTTGAGCTGTAATGTGATTTAGTGATCAGCCTTGCAATCATTTGCTTAATTGTTGTACCACCCGTGAATGCTTCATGTATTTGTATTCAAGCATCATCATTTGTTTAATAGATGCTACAATGTGTCTCATGTGACTTCATCCTAGGTGGCCCCACCAGGACCCCTTAGGTCACCTTTAAGATCAATGACTGACCCCCCCACCTAGCCACCTGCAGTATAAATATTCAATGTCTACTAAAGATAACTTGGATGGTGCAGCAGTGAGTCAAAACAAGGTCTGTCTGGTTTTAGAAGAAGAAAAAAAAAAAAGCCAAATAGCTCTGTCTCGAGTATTACGTGAGTGCTCAGTATAAATTAGAACGCTGTCCTTTGAGACCATCCTTTGTTGCTATCTGCAAAGAAACAATGATCTGTTTATGAAATCCTTCCTCCTCCTCCTCCTCTCCATAAAAACAAACTTGCGGGCAGTTGAGTCAACAGCCTACATATGAATAAAATATACCATGTCCAAACAGCGCTGTTAAAAATAGACACCTCGATTATGCCGAGTCACACTTTACCACTTTTCTTTTTACGCCTGTTTGAGCATATCGTTGGAGGAAGACAATTCAGCACTGTAGACTACTTACAGCAGGTAGTTACCATCTTCCCATGTGCTATGCTGCCAATTAAAATCAGTAACTGCTGGAAGCATGCCCGCGCATCAACATTTTATAAGCTACTGCGTGTGTGTCCGTGTTACACTGAAGGGCAACATCTCGCCATGTTGCATGTAAAGCACGTGCACACAATGTCATGTCACGTACTGTAGCTATTAGCAAAATGATTCAAACATGACCTCTCCATGAAAGCCTTTGACCTTTAGCTATGAGTTGAACGGCAATCAATACTCTGAAGTGTGTGTGAATATAATGTACAGTAACTTTACAGTAACCCTAACCCTAAACCTCTATTTGAACAAGCAAAAATATTTTGACATTCTTAGATGCAAATGTAACAATAAGTTTATCACTTTGCATTGGTAACTTAAATACTTTGGTGTGAGCATTCCCACATATTTTGATTTATTTCTTAAATTTAGACAAAAGTTAGATGATGAGGTAAGTTCGCTTTATCTGAGGAAGATGGAAAGAAATGGCAAGAGATTTATGGCCTCCGGTATGAAGTTAATTCCCTCAGTGAGGGTTTTCCACACACTCGATCGTAGGGTGAGTGCAGTCAGGATGATGGATTAGTTTGCCCGAGCGAGGCCTCTGTGGAGCAAAGGCTGGTCAAAAGCAAGAAACGGAACATTTAGCCTGATTGATCAGATGAGAGTGAGACTAATGCTCATGTCAATGTTCTATTAGAGTCTGTCTTAAAAAAAAAAATTAAAAATCTGATCGTGAATGTAGTTGAACGGCACTCATGGGATCAAATGCCGCTCGAGTAATCTTTGACATTTAATTCAAAAAATCTCACTATAGACTCCATGACAGGAACATGTTAAATCTTTTTGAGGAGTTTTAAGCTTGGTTAACTGAGATTGGATTTTACTCTAAAGGGTGTAATGATTCAAAGTGAATAAAAAAAAAAAAAGGTAAATCAATACCCTCCCTTGTGGATGATACTACATCGACAAAACTGCGAGTTCAGTCAGAGTTCATCCTTTGAAATCAAAGTCTTTATGACACAGAGTCTTTTGGATGAATCCCAGCTTTTTTCTTTTTTTTAAACAACATTGCATTGTAATTTAAACGAAGTAGTAAATTCTAAATTATAATCTAATGTAAATGCTCATTTGTATTACATTTTTGGAGATACTAACAATAATTCACACCTATATAAATATTCTTCCCATGACATCATTTGAATATGCAAAGTTGCGACATAACGGATGAGTTGTTAGCGTATCTGCCTCGGATGAATAGATGGAATATTCAAAGTTTGCAGAATCCTGTAGCTGAATTGTTCCATCAGAGGAGGTTAACTAAGGAACTGTCAAGCATAACCTCCTTATTCAGATTAATGGGCCCATTAGACTACAAGATAAGTTATCTTCACCATCCTTCATTAAATTTCATTTAAAATGGAATTGGGTGACTTACCAGGGGTGGTGGAGGAGCTGCAAAAAAGCTTCTATTCAGCGTTCATTATTCACTGGATGTTCAAAGTCCCTGATTGGTATTGACTGGAAATCTGAATTAAATTCTCCAGGGGAAGAGGTGGTCGATGGTTTGCTGCACGCAGGAAAAATATATCCATCCATAACCCTTACCGAAGGGTACACGCTTTTTATATTAATTGTATTTATTAATTTTGAATCTGCTACCACAGTGTCCCCTTCTGGTAAATCTGAGACATTTTAGTTTTGCACCTAGAGTTCTGAAATTTTAATTAGGCAATTTCTGATATTTAAACATAAATGGAACTCATTTGTAAAGTCTGTGTTTATAAATACTGCAGTGTGTGCAAATGATGAAAGTGACTGTCCTCAACTGAATCCATTTGCACTAATTATAACAAATGTAAATTATTAAATCTCATTTTAGAGTGATCTTCATGAATATATAAGAATAAAGGAAGCTATTGTTTTGCTACTAGACATGTGATCTACCACTAGAGGGACAAGAGAGTCATGCCTTTGCCTGTTGATGCGAGACAATCTACGCTAAGCGCTTTGCTTCAATCTTTTTACAGCCTTTGACATCTTCTCTTGAGAGAATAAATATTTTTCTTTCAACTGTTTTTCCTTAAATGAACTTTATCGTTTGGCTTCTTCCTGAAGCCAAAACAAGTATTTCCATAAAAATAAAAATGAAGTCGACCTTACTTGGACATGATGACCTTAATGTTCCAGTCACTGTGATCTGGAACATTGAAAAATAAAGCCAAATCTTACAATACAAGAAGCAAATAAACTGTGTGATTTAGAGGCGAAGTCAAATTGTTCCTACGATTCCTTTTGAAATTGTTATTTCTTTTGTTTTTCTAGGAAATGACATGAGGAGGTTGTTGAAGTGATTGCCAGGTATTCCGGTCCTGGGAGTAAATTTGGTCAGAGTTATCTCAGGAGAGCATGACACAAAAGAAATCAACTGGTAAGATTTATATTGCTTATGACAGACTGGGATGATTGCCCTTCATCTAAAAGTACGCACTAAGGTCATTGACATGAATTGTACTGAAACACACCCAAAATCAAAAACTGTAATCAGCTCCACAGTATAGTTTTTCGAATCTTGAGCCTACCAGGCCTAACGCATGAGGACACTTTGGAGGATGCTTCAGTTTAGCATCAGTCGACATTTATATAGCGAGACATCAGATCTCTCATCTGCTCCCCCTTCCAACCATTTTCGAAATGTCAATGTGTATTTATCAAGCTGTACGCTATAAAATGAGCATCACAGCCTCAAATTGTGAAGTCGGAACAAGTGTTCATATCTGATTGTTCTGTCGTGAAAACATGTTTTAGAGGTGTTGAGATAACCAATTTGATCATATCGAGTGACACTTTGATGACATTCCAGCTGCTCACTTTAAAGATGTTGGAAGTTTTCAATTCCATTTGAGGTCACAAGGTTCATTTTGCCCAAAGGGAGTTGCTGAAGATGACCGATTTTGATACTAAACACAAATAATAAATAAGCCATTTAAGCATTTTCAGAGATGACTTCCAAATAAATATAAATGAATGACTGTTGGGTTCCTGTTTTGCTATGGAACAGATGTTTAGAATCCAACATTCTTGTACAGTTTATACTGTTTTCATTTTTGATGAAATAAAACTATCTCTAATGAGGTGGGAAATATACAAACAAGATTGCTGTTTATAAAAATGCTCCTTAAAGAAATGAAGCAGTGCATGGGAAAGATCATGACAGATCATGTCATGTTAATTTGGAGTTTTTCCACTTTCCTCAAGAGATGTGTACTTCTTATTTATTTATTTATTTATTTATTTATTTACGTATGTATTTATTGATTTTTATCTATTTATTTATTTATGTATTTATTCATCATTATTTGTTTGTTTATGATGTCATTCCCGTCATGCGCATTAGATTAGGAACGGGAATGCTCCGAAACAAAACCCGTTATTCTCTCACCAGAAAGAACACTTAACAACAGTTCCGCTCAGCAGTTTGAATCGGCTCATTAAAGACACAGTAGCGCTCTGTCACACAGTTGACCTTACTGAAAAGTCAGCCGTACGAACAAGTATGTCACGAGCATTTATTTCTCATGCTGTCGATCCTGATGTCTCGCAGCTGTTCAACATCTGCAGATGTGTGGTTTCCTGCCCAGAGAGAGAAAAAGGCCCGTCGATTCCATTTCCCATGCTTGCGTGCTCCGCCCGACGCTGCTTGCTTGCTTGCGTGCGCCGTGCCCTTTTCCTGCAAGGCCTGTAACAAGATCCCGAGCAAAGATCTCAGAGTGCGCCATCCAGAGTACTACAAGGTTAACAGTTACGAGACATGCCAGCCCCCTTTAGCTGCTTGAAATCCCCTGTCGCTGCAGATGGCAGATAAACAGCAGCGTGCAAGCCCCTTCTAGTTAAGTTGGCATTTCCTCCTGCGACTTCTTCACATTGATAAGAGAGGTCCCAGAAGGCGGCGAGAGCACTCCAGTACCATTCTAATTGTTGACTCCCACAGCATCATATGAGTAAAAACACTTGACAGAATCCATTTGTCTGATTGTTATCTAGTTTGTGAGAGACAGGAGAGAGAGCAAGGACACAGGTGGGGGTGGGGGGGGGATCCATTGGGGTGGCCAGCGCCTTGCCCCTCTAACCCCACCCCCAGCCGAGCCATAAAGCTGCTTGGGGGAAAGTGGGCCTTGAGTCTTTCTGGTTACAGTGTGGGAATGTGTCCTTTTAGAAAGGAACAAGAAAAGGCAGAGGGAAACCACAGGGAAGAGAAAAGGGGGGGGGGGGGGAGATCCTTGTAACAGCACCATCAAAAGAAGCAGATGGGAGATGGGCCCTTCCCCTCATTTCCCCTTGCTAAGTGGCAGTTGGGGGGGACCCCTTTGGTTTGATGCCTAGCATTGAATTCCAAATAATGTCCCATTAGGTCTCCCGCTGCAGCGTTTAAACTGCAGGTCGTCCCACATGTCATTTCTGTGTGTTATGACCACACTGTCACGCTTTGCAATAAATTACCGGCATTCACTGGCCATGTGATTCATCTCTCCACTTGCAGCATGCAGGCCGTGCAGGTGCCTGCTGGTTGGTGTGTCTTTCGAGCCGGGTGTCGCCGTACGCCAATGAAAGCCCCAGAGGTGCCACAGAAGAACATTAAAGCGGCCGTGTGGCCATTGTTTCCTTTCTGAAAATATGTCACGATGATTGATGAATTCAACTTTTAGGATTTACTTGCACAAAAAAATGATAAGTGCGTGAGCAGAAAGCAAGAATATACAGTAATCTGAAAACAATAGCACCTCTTTTTATTTTATTGATTTTGTTTATTTATTTTATTTAGGGGGTCAGGTTATTGTGGTGCCCATTAATAAATTAGGGGTCAAATCAATCAATGACCCAGTTTTGTCATATTTGTTAAAACTGTTATTACGAACTGACATTTGGATTCAGGAACTTTGCTGAAACCATGGTGGGATATCCATCTTCGGATAAAACGCCCATCCTCTATTGGCCATCACTGCTTTGTTAAATATGTGCTCATTCATGATGATCATGACTAAATACCAACAAATAAAAATTCAATTGAACCCAAACTCAATTTAACTCTTTTAAAATTAAATCTAATGGGAAAACAGTGTCTGAATCCCACTCAAGGTAACCTTCAACCCAAACACGTCAACCCCTAATCTGCACTGCTTGTTATCACCATGTGTGTGTGTGTGTGTGTGTGCGCCTCTAGGCTCCTTTTAATCCCAGGTCATTGAAGTCTGCTAAAATACGGGGCCACAAAATGTAAACAGAGCCTTATTAAGTCTGCAGCTCTGCTGCATCAATATCGCCCAGTCACCTTCAGCCATGACTTCAGAACGAGCACTGTGACCCTGTTCATTAAATAAAATTAGAATCAATGTTCAAGAAGTTTTGAAAGATTTTATTTGATATAAATTAAATGATGCAACAGCGAGTTCATCATATTTCTTAAGAGCTCAAGAGAGCTACAGGGAACCAGGAGTCAAACTTTCTGTAATCCCGTGATCCTCTAGTTGAGGAATCATTTTCCACCCATTAGGCCACCCTGCAATCCCAGTTAGCCAAACAATTGCATACCAACACGCTTATCTGGGATGATAGCATGGCAAGTTCGACATTTTGCAGGCATCCGTATAAGCCTTATATCTCCGCTGTCTCGGGAAAACCAGTCAGTCTCGTCTCCACTGGTAGCTGCTTTTTGCTAATTCTGTTTACAAATTGCAAACGTTGGCCAGCAGTTGTTTTTCTGCTTGAAGGCCAGAGGGACGCCGGTTCGGGTATCGGCGGAGCTGCAGGTGCCTGAAGCAAGGAGAGCACATGGATGATGAAAATAGGAAAGAGTCCATTTTTTTTTTATGTTTGATCCTCCCTTACTTCATTTCACTGCCAAGAATCAAAGATCCCACCCTGGATCAATGCTGGGAACCAGGCAGTCCAGCTTGAACTGCTGCGGTCCACTTAAACCAGCTAGCCAGTGGCGGAACATGACATTTCCTACCAAATTGACTTGTTTGCATATTTCCATGAGAAAGTTACATGCATTTGGACCAGTTCCATGTCCTCTCAGCGCTGCACCTAAAGGCAGTAAAAAATGGCTCGCTCGTCATCTCCTCGGGGACGGCCACCCTTCCCATGGTGCTCATGTTCCGCTCCTGTCCCTGAGGGGGATGGAGGTCCAGGTTTGACACAGTGAGGGAGGGTACAGAAACGTAGGCGGCGCGACAGCGCGAGACCGAAAAAAAAAGAGAGACATCTGCTTCTCATCTCGATGGGAAAATTCCCTCGATTTCGGAGATTAGGACGGAGTCCCCCGGACGGAGCGTGCTGGCTCCTTGGAGGCTCACCATGCATGAGCAGAGATCTTGAAGCTACTTGGCTAAGGTCCAGAGTAAGGCACTTAGTGCGTGACTCCTACATGCAATGACGCAACTACACGCACAAGCACACGGAAATCGGATGAATGATAATTATCTTCTCACTGATGTGAACTGGACGGACGAACGAGCTGTGTCTCATGCAGGCCTCACTACTGCAGTCTTTATTTAGTCTTCTTACCTTGAGGCCCCCGAGACTCTGCTCTGTTTATTTTCCCTTGATTAACGCTGCTTCACGGCTTGGGGTGTGGGGCGCTAGTTAGTGGTCTGTGTTCTGTAGTTCAAAGCTTATCACGATACCTTCTAAACCTCCAAACTCTTTAGATTCCACCCCCCCCATTCATTTTTAGGCTTTGTTGATTTTACCAATGGTACACATGTTTTTAATCATTTTTTGACCTGTGGAGATTGAAGGCATTCACCCAAAAAGTTGGTATGGACTGAAATCAATCATGCCTGTAATCATGTTTGATATTTTTGAGATGTCACAGAACCACAGAGAGGATAGATGGCTATTGCGTCATGAATATTTTGGATCTGTTATCGATCTTTGCAGGGATCTCTTCAA
Organism: Syngnathus leptorhynchus; assembly: GCF_054491065.1. Lineage (NCBI taxonomy): Eukaryota > Metazoa > Chordata > Actinopteri > Syngnathiformes > Syngnathidae > Syngnathus > Syngnathus leptorhynchus. The sequence goes on along the minus strand of NC_141209.1, from coordinate 6,114,119 downwards.
AAGTACAATCAAATGAATCGACTATTCATCATTGGTTGCTATCACTGGATGTTTTGTTTGTTTTTGCAATTTCTGTAGCAGTGTTTTCTACACTACAAAGACCCCAATTTTGTAATTGAAAAATACCATTGTCAGTATCATTATCATTATGCCGCGGGATCAAGGTTAGTGTTTTATCCACTCTGGTGGTCCTCAATTGTCTGTCCCCTCTGGGCAAAGCGCCATCTGGGATCGGTTGTCTCTACAATCCCCCCCTGGCAGCAACACTTCAAGAGCAGACTCTCAATGGCAGCCACATAACATACACATTGTCACGAGTCATGACACAGAGCGTCTGTCCCGCCAAGTGCACAGTAGCCACAAAACAATGAACTCAGCCATTTTCAGAGCATCAACTGATGATGATCGCAAATGGCACGGCTGCCAAATTCCCATCAGTCGGCTTTATTATTTCAAGTTCCCTAAGAACTCTGACCCGACGCCCTGGTTTTCTCCGCTCTGCTCCCATTTCCCCTTGTTCGACAAGCTACAGTACTTGAGTGGATGTATTTCAACACATAAATAAATCTTGGCGAACAATTTGCTTGTCTGCCATTTGTGTAAACAACAGCGCACTGACGAACTTCACCTAACACTTCACCTCCTCTGCTAACACTTATTTTGTCCCTCCATGTTCTTTACATTAGCTCCCCCCCCCCTCCGCAGTATTTTATTGCAAAGGAAATGAAGATTTGTGTGATTATTATCATTGCCAAAAATCCTTTTAATCCCGCTCTTTTACAAAAAATGCAACAAATGTCAACAATTATGACACAAGAAGCTGTTGATTCAGTTAGATTCATATTTAAATCTATATTTGTAGTTTGCACGAAAAAAATTATCGACTTATGATTATTATTATTACTTGGGTGGCCCTCAAGGGAGAATAAACAAATGTGAGCACCCTTAAAAAAATAAATAGCAGCAACCAAATATTGAATATTGTCGACTAGCTAAATTCACAGGTACTTAAGAATCCGCCGCCACTCGAACTCAATGTAATCTCAGTACCAGTCGATATAACCATTAAAAAAAATGTGTTCCATTAGCTATTACTTGATCGCTTTTAATAACATATCAGAAGGATGAAAATAATCCTTTACAGAAAGCACGTGTAGGCCAACCGTGTAATGTGACGCTTTGCAGCAACACACCTGTTGGACTCCACACATTCTATTTACATGAAACATCATTTAAAATGGCGATGATATAACCAGAGATGTTAAAAAGATCAAATTTGTCTGTTTAATAGCCTGAGCCAAATCACCACTTATAACTTGCCAATGTGCTCAACATGTGGGACCTCTTAATGGAATTTGGAGGACATGGTCAAAGGCGTGAGTTACAACCTGCTCGCCGACTGCGGGGCGTCCATGACTCAGGCCCAACTGCTCATTTGGAAAGCACACCCTTTTCACCACTGGTACTGACGTAGCCGGCGATAACTCACTCTCGGAGCTGTTTTTACAGACCGACATGAGTGACCGCAAGCTTGTGGACGTGATGAAATTTTATCTCAAACAAACACTCAACATATTCCTCCGAGAGTCTTTCTCCTGCTGTGGTCCAGGTGTTATATTAGCTGACAGGACACAGTATTATGATGCACAGGACGTAGTTATGTTGTGGGCCGGTGTTCTGAGAAAACGTTTTAAGCTGACTGGTAATTCTTAATGTATAGCAATAGTATAATTAATAGATATTAATTAGGTGGGCTTTGTGGTTCGGGAATTGCAATATTTACATTAAAGAAATGCTTATGGAATATAAACCAAGTGGGGTTCTGAGGTCAGCGGACTTGTGGCAAAAATTTTTTTTTTCCAGACTTGTGGCAATTCGTGGACCCCAGAGAGCAACGCAAACATGGTGCATCAGCATTTAGTTGTTATGCTGCATACAAATGAAATAAGCTGCCAGTAAGAATGAAGAAAGCGACAAGTTAAAAAAAAAAGGTTAGTAAATTATCGTTAGCTATTGTTAATAATTGTTAGCTTTTTTTTTTCAACATACCATTGATTTTAGAGCATTTAAAAATAAATCAAAAATCTTATTCTTGCGCTGTAGATTCTTTAAGAAAATTTAGTAATCACATTTTTATTTTTGTACTGTGCTTTTAAATGTCTTAAACTCGTTTGCTTTTAAATGTTGTATTATACAAAAGAATTTTGCTGTTGTTGTCTTTACTACTCTGTATGTTGCATTTTGTCGTTTTATGGAGGCCAGTTTAAACGGTGACTGTCTTTAGGCGAAACCTTTTAAAAACACAAAAGAAGAAAAACTTGACTACTTTTACAGTTCCCGTATTTTGTAAGCATTTACGAGTGCAACTCCCTGAATGATATTCCATACACCTAAAATGATTCCATTCTCCAACAGGAAGAAATAGTCATTCACCCGAAGGTTAGGGATATCTTCAATGACATGCTGCACAGCTGCATCACACTTAATACTATCTGGAAATTCCTTCTCATTGAGTGATTCATAACACCTCCGGACCAAAATACCTCCTGCGCTGAGATGTTGGCTTTCCCACAAAATAAAACAATGCTCACACGTGGAACGGACTTGCCATGAAAACAGGATGACACCTGACAAGCCTGGAACAAAACAAATGTCTGGGACAAAAATACAGTAATGCAGCATGGCAGCTCAGTTTTTTTTTTGTTATTTTTTTATGAATGAACATGTGCTAATCACCTTAGGCAACAGTAAGCAGCTTTGTGCTCGTGCTTGAATCGCTTCCTATTTACCAGCTTTTCAAAATACAACTTGATCTTTCACAGCATATCAATGACAGGAAAGACGGAAGTCTGCAATATTGTCATGTCCTGTTTGGGTGTCCAGGTGCTCAGACATACTGGAAGTCCGGTCACTTTTGAATTCTTTCCAGTCTGTTGGCTCTTAATCAATTAAATCATTTCAATTAGCCAATGATACAAAACTAATGACTGACAGTCTTTAGTGGTCTGTCTTTAAGCCCTCAAAGTTAGTTAATTAGATTTTTCAAGGGGGCTCTCCACCTTCCCCCTGAGGGCCCCACGGTGCGGCATAGCAAAGCCTTTCCAACAATGATGAATGGACATCATTAATGATGTTCATCTGTGTACTCTTTACTCGGCAATCTGGGAAAATCAGAGGTCAACAGTAAAAAGGAAATGTGCTTACTTTGGCACGCCTGCTCCAGAGAGCTGCCAATTTGCTCCTCGCAATATCAAGAGAACCACCAAAATGTGTCAGACATTGCTTGTGGACTGGCTGACACCCCGGGATTAAAAAAATAAAATCATTTAGAAAAATAAAGTTTTGCTCTTCGTACTCCATGATGGATTCATAAAAAAATAGTTGAAGTATGTTCTCATTTAAATCAATTTAGCATCTAATAAACATTCCCATTCTTAGCAATGGACAATTTTGAATTTTCAGTTGTCCTGTCATTCAAAAGTGGGAGGAGCCAGACTATCTAGTGAAAACCCACAAAAACTCCACACAATAATTAATCTGAGATTCAAACCCCAAATTTCAAGTTTGTGAGGCCGATAATAAAAAAGTGAGAAAGAAATCCTGCACCTACTGGACTCTACTACTATCAACACCGAAAAGTAATGTGTTGTTTTTTTCGGCCCATTCCCCACCCTTTAAGGAGTTTCATGAAAATTGCTCAAGTTTGTGCAAACTTTCCCAAGACTTTATCCAAGCACCCTTCCAAGTATGTGGTTGCTACAAACTAGAAGAAGGGACTACTGAGCTCTTGTCAGCACAGTGACCCATTTCTCCTTGTATATGCCATCACTCTAGCCAGTTTGTCACTCCATATTTATTGTGCAAACACTTTGAGTGGTCTTCCTAGACCCTATCAGTGACTGCACCTTTGAAAACATCGATAGATCACCAAGTAGGAGTCTCTGTCCGGTGTCCACTGAGCCAACACAGCCTGCAGGGGAAGAGGCGGCAGGGGGGAGGATGAACCTTTTTTTTTTTTTGCGCAATTTCTTAATTCCGTTCATAAAGTGAGTAACCATAAAGTAATTGGGTTGAGTTAAAAATCCAATTTCACGCTGGATTTGAAATGCTGAACAGTTAAGGAGAAGAGCACTTTTATGGCGTAATTCAAGAAAATGTCTTTCCTCGCTGATTGTTTTGCAACTGGTGTGGCTGCTTCGACTATGCGAGATGTTTAGAGAGTGTGATCTGTTCAATAACACAGAGGATGGAGCTCTTCAACGGCCCTGTTGAAGGAATGCCTGGAAGCTCACAAGGCTTCGTTTCGGTTCCAAGGTTTGTGCAAACACTGAAGATTAACTCGATGTGTCAACAGTAATGGAATCTCCCTTTTTCTGTCTCTGCTGCCCAAAATCACTGTGCATCCCGGAGACACGGCTCATCAGTGAGGCTTTCGAAATGTTTACCTGCACCCCCCCCCCCCCCCCCCATCCATGCCCCTCCCTCTCTTAAATAGGCACTCAGCATAGTCAGCCAGTGTAAATCACCTGTTGTGTAGTCTAGAAATCAGGAATAAAAAAAAAAAATCCTCATTTGCAGCATCGGGTGTGTTTCCATAGCTCATCATGTGGCAGTTTGCATGGAAGGGCTGTGCAAGACCTAGAAGAGGAGGAGGAGGAGAAGGAGAAGGAGGAGGAGGAGGTGGTCAAGGAAGGGGAGGGGATAGAAGTGGTCAGTCGGTGAAAAAGGTACTGAGAGCCAATTAGAGCCCTGAGAGTCTTCAGGTTGCAGGACTGCAGCTTTAGTGTTTTTGACTGATTCCCGAACGATTTATTAATCGTCATACTATGATTGGTCAAAACGAATCACAGTGCGGATTTATTCCATAACCACGGCACCTCCGTTTTTTATTATATTCAATTTGTGCACCGCATTCTGAGTAACGACGGCGAATTTGACTTGGATGAGTCAGAACTTTTTCCCGTTCAGCGTCCCACCACTTATTTTGATTTGTGTTTGTTTTGGATTTGATTTATTCTGCTTTTGACGTGGATCCATCGATCATAGGAGTTGAACATGAAAGTGTGCTTGGTGGTCGAGGCTGCGGTGGCACTTTATCTTCTGTTTGCACCTGCACAGGTAAAGCGACTCCTGTTTTGTTACACTTGCAAAGTTGATTGCGAACCATAATGCGTTCATTCATTGTGTCGGTGATATTTGTAAAGAGGGAAAAAAAAAGTTTTTAATCCACTGAGTAATGCAATCTTAATTGCACGGTGCTCAGTCACTTGAAGCAGAAGGAGAAAAAAAAAAGTGACCCACTTTTGAATGTTGCAAGGCTTAACAAATACAAATTAAATTTAGAGACATGCGTATTTTATAAGGCACTCATACTTGGACATTAATTTTTTTAACACAGAAAACTGTTTTCTATGATATGGTATGATAATCGGATATTAATCATATATTGAGATCTGATTTCACTTTACACGAGTTTACATTAATCATACATAATTTTTGTTGCTGTATTTATCATGACTATTTTCCAAAGACTGGCTGAAAAATATCAGGAATATATTATCTTTTTGTTGTATGGTGTTTCCACAATGACTTGGAGTGTTAGTAATTTGCACTACGATAGTTGTTCCCTTGCACCGTGAAGTGTTAAAACATTTGAAAACTGACATGAAAGTTTTGCTTGAATTGCACCTGCAGCTGTGTCCACTAGTAATGGTACGTCTACATTACTAATACATGTCTAGGGAAAATTAATTAAAATTCAGTTTCCTTCTCACTTCTTTTCATGTCTTTCAAAACATGAAATGACAGTTGTGCTTAAATCATACATTTCTTGTCAGCACTTGTCTTTGGTAGAAAAGAAGTGATGATGGGGGGGGCGGGGGGGAAGTGGGAGTGTGAGGTCGTCACAATGTATCCCGAGCTGGATCGGGGTGAAAGGGAGTAGTCTTTTCAAGAGGCTCCATCAAGAGTGCATTGAACAACAGAGTCAAAGTCACCTCTCGAGAAACGGTGCAGCTGTTGCAGGGACTGAGAGAGGGAGTGGAATCAGCACATCACCTCTAATCCTGATAATCAGCTCACAGCCTGTTTATAGTCAAAACACAAGTGACAAAATCCAGCGGCCTCAGAATGTAGCAGATTAAATGGCCCGCCTACTATGATGATTGACAGCAAATTTAAAGTGGTTCAACATCTCACTCGGATCACACTGAGAAAGTGCTTGTTATTTCTTCACTTAAAGCTCTTTTTAATCAGTCATGCTGGTTACTTATGAACCTGACTGCCACAATATCCTCTGGCTGTTTTTGTTGAGAGAGAGAGAGAGAGAATGTCAAAATATAAAAGACAAGCATTGAAAGTGGCCGGATGGTCCGATAGCGTCAATAGAGATATGCCATCATTGTTGCAATGTCAGCATGCGGTTATCGGATTATCAAGAGAAGCAGGGAGTAGTTATAGGTGCAATTACTCATTGAAATTTTTTAGTTTGCCTTAAGCCCACAGTGGTGAAATTCTGACAGGTGGTAATTTTCACCAGATCCAGCAGATGGTGCTGTTGTTGCTTCTTCGCATTAAGTGATTTATATTTAATACAGAACGGCCAAATTAATCGCAAGACTTGACCGATATTTCCAATGGCCTGTGACCCCTGTGAACATTGCCTAGCAACAAGAGGCCGAGCAAAAATCATCTAGTCGTTAAATCGTTTTATAATGGCTCTTGAATGATTTCTATTGTTTATAAAAAAATATATTAAAAAGCACTTTAGACAGGAAGAGGGTCCTCCATTGCATTCAATATTTAACCATATTAATCATACAAATATGACCAAAATCCAAACTGATCTATTTATTTAATTGTAAATCCACACTTGAGTTTGAATCTAAATAACAAGCTCCCAAAAAAACAGGCGCTTCCTTTCCACAAAACAACACTTGAATCACACACGTGTGTCTGTTTGTGTTATTGTGTTTTCCCTCCGTCTTGTTCATGTCAAGTGTGTGACATCACAATTGCACAAGTTGTAGTCCAATCCTTTGGCAGAGGCATCTTTCTTCAACATCTGCATAAACATCACATCTCTACGAGTGTCTTTCTGCACAGTGACCTACAAGCTGCAAGGAGTGGCAATGTTGTGGTATTTCTCTGCAGTTGTAATGTCTGGGCCCTGGGGAAAAGTCGCAATCAGGAAATATGGATTTCTACTTCCTCCGGCAGAGAAGATGGAGCGGTGGCGCTCGGGGCAGCCGTCTACTCAGCAGGCTTTAATCTCCCATCTGGATGTAATTTAGTGTGGTTTACACAGGGAGAGCAGCGTTTACTGTAATGGAGACCACAATTACCACTGCTCAGCCTTATCTGGAGACCTGTCGTGTGTGTTTGTGTGTTTCAATCGGACAGTGCGGTGCGCTTTGGTCTATGTTCAACATCTGTACATGAATTAATGGACTTAGGCTGTGGAAATTGTGTTTATAAAAACCATTTATGTGGATTTTACCGCTTTCTGTCGCTTATCCCGACTCCACTGATTGCTTTCAAAGTAATTGAAGGAAAATGATTGTTGTTAAAGCAGTGATGTAGATTGCTTTATTTCAAGATAGGATGTTATAACACTGACTTTTTTTTACCAGATGACTGCATCTAGCGCATTTAGCATTTGCTGCCCCATATTGTAACCACAAAGCATGGACCGACCCCCCGCCTCCTCGAGAGATCCATCTGGTCACTGTCAGACCTGTAATGGTCCTACTGTCACCATGGGTGCCTCCACCTCGTGTCTGCACAACAGAAATCGCTGTCCTTTTCCAGTTTGTAGTGAATGGATACAGTCGACGGCCTGCAGCCCCTACGAGAGCCTTTCGAGTTAATGTTATGGTCATGGTGTCGATCATCTGGCATCTGCTTGTCGAAGAGTGAGGAGGGGCTCGGTTTCTCACTCATCTAACGGCCCCTCTGTTTGTGTTCACTTGTTCTGCTTTAGTGCTTCTGCTCCTGTGTGGTCTGATGAGTAAAGACTTCAAAATGGTGATCGTCGGCCGTTTGGTTTGTAAAGCACTTTGGTGCGGCTAGCTTGCTGGTCGCCATCTAGAAAATGGAGAAGCTATTACAGGGTTGCACCGATAGACAGAACATAGTGATGCAAGTTTCTCATATTGATACCAAGAAATGATGTAACCCTTGAACCAAAAGCCTTCTTTTGTCTATTTGTGCTGTAACTTGATGGGTATGCCTGCTCTTGTTATTTATGATTGACATTTTCTGCAAAGCCTTCCATCTGCTTCACTGGAGCTGACAAACACCAAGTCTGAGAACCACATGTGGGGAGGATGAGTCAGATGGAGTGTTCTGAGGGATCACAGTTTGTGATTGCTTTACTTTTGACAATGTATGTCATTTGTCTGACAGATTTAGTCTCAATCATATGTTATCCAGCCAATTCTCCCTTTTTAGTGATTTCATTACATACTGTACAAATAACAGAGTGGTAAACACAGGTTGCGAAATTATGGCTGGATAGAGATCTTATTATTTTCATTTCAAACACATACCAGGGGGGCAAGGTCAAATTTGTTTTAAAGGTCAGATAATCAAAACTGTTGGAACAATAATGGAAGATAGCTGAGATGCTATCTTTGAGGCAGTTCATAGTGGAGTGACGCGAGAAAGTGTTTAATTTTATTTATTTTTTTTACTCATGAACTTCTCCCACTCAGTCAAATAAATACAGTAAATGTTGTAAGAAGGACCGAAACGTCTACGTGACGCTCCTCATGCAACTTTCTTAATCTGCCAGCTTTTTTGTGGGCCTCTGCTCTGGAGGTGCCACAGAGTCTTCCTCGTCATGTCAACCCTTAACCCATGACCAAGGTCAGAAAATCCTCACCGCATTCGAAACAGCCGCTGCGGACTAGAGCCAAAAAGTGATGTGATCTCATGAAAAGCATCTGAAAGGAGCGAGCACATCATATGCTAATTAACCCTGGAAAAGGATCAGCTTGACACCGCAGAGTGGATCTGACGTTGAACAATAATTGAAACTGTACTGTGACTGTCAAGATCTTAGTCAGCTTCACTCATGACTGTGCATTTTAGCTGCATGAGCAAGAAGTGAGCAGCTCTGTCAACACAGGCAGGCCTGAGACTTAAGTGGTTGCCTGGATCCTCTTGTAGATTCGAACATAACGTCTGTCACAGATGAGTTGTCGATAAATGGACCTTCCTGGAACTCATCAAGATGATGGCTGTAGTTTAACAAGGGGTCCTGTCAAATCCTGTTCTGTAAAGGACAATGTTATGGCAGCAGGACATTTTTTTTTTTTTTTTAATCACATTGTCTAAGGAAAATACGCTGCATTGACAGATGCTATCCTAATTTTGCTTCATAACAGGAAGAGGAAGCATTTTGGACAGATGGTGTCAAAAGCAGCAGCATCACGGAAATTCATTGTCTGTCTGGTCACTGTTGTATAACTTGTTCTGTTGTAATTGTGTTTATGTGCCCTGATAGTCAAGTTCAGCAGAAAAAAAAAATAGTGAAAGCAGGTTAGCCAGTCCAGAAACCCTCCGTGAGAGTCCCATTTTACCCGGAGGGGATTTCTCTTCCCCAAATGGCGTCAGCCAGGGCATCTGTGTTTTCACAAGCAAATGAAAAATGAAATTTGTTTATCGTGTGATGCTGGGAACATAAATGCCTTGGCCCATGAATGAGACGAAAAAAATAAATAAATATATATATATATTGTTTTATATATTTTTGTTAGGCATAGAGGAATAAGTTGCCTAATTGTTACATCCAAACAGTCTTTTAAAATATCATTTATTCTCTTCCACAGAGTCTACCCGCATTGAGCGTAAACAGCACAACAAATGGTGAGTATTTGGACTTGTTTTAAATGTCCACTCAGTGAAATATTTTCACACCTTAGACAATGTAAGAGTCAATAAACCGTAGAATTAAGTGATAATCAACGTGGAACGATTCATGACTCGATTCATGTGATACTGACTTAAGATTTTGAAGTTCATGCCTCCGTCATCCACCGATGTATCTCCAGCCTCCCCCCCCCCATGTCTGCTTTTATAAACAGCTGTTGTAGTGTCAGGCTCGGTTCTGTAACCTTTGAGGTCAAAGCAGTCCCAGAGGTGCCTGCGGGGCAGCTCGGCTCCAGCAGGGCTCCCTTCATGGCCATATTTCTCATGTTTATTTTCGCTCCCTTCTCTGTTTGGTCAACTATAGTCGACCCTGTTCCTCTCCCTGTGACTGCAACTGGGACACTTTTAAACACGTTTACCTCATGGGACTGTTTACTGTATATGATGTAAATATTTGAATACTTGACTTTTCTTAATTTGTAATTAAGATAAACTGCAAAAGATAAATTGGATGTACTATTGCCGTCAAGCTAGTAAAGTTTAAATCCAGTATAACCTGAAATCTGAAATGATGACCGCAATATGTTCAAACAGGGTCGAAGGAGAATTGTCTTAATGTTAGCGTTGTTTGTCATTGTGCAAGCGGCACCCACGGTGTTGTTGTTCCAAGACGTGTGGGCTCGGAGCCTGTGCCGAACCATTGAGAAGTTGGTGGAAGTGGTGCAGGAGTACCCATCGGAGGTGGAGCACATCTACAGTCCAGCTTGTGTGCCTCTGGTGAGGTGTGCAGGCTGCTGCGGGGATGAGAAGCTCGAGTGCCATCCCACCCTCACCACTAATGTCACAATGCAGGTAGGAGCGGAGCTCAACAAAGAATGTTGGCCGTCTTCTTTACTCCTTTAGTCCCATCCTTTTGTTTCTTCTCCAGCTGCTGAAAATAAGGCCGGCGGAGCTTGGCGAGGAATATGTTGAGATGACCTTTGTGGAGCATCAGACATGTGAATGTAGGTAAGAAAAAAAGGCTACATCATATCTATATATACATATATTTTTTTTAAATATACTCTCACGGGCCAGATCATTACCCGCCAATCACAGGGTGCATACAGACAAATAACTATTCACATTTATAAACAATTTTGAATCTTCATTTTGTATCCAGCTGTTGAAGTAGCGTGACTAGTGTGTGTGTTAAAACATATACTTTGATGTTTGGCCTTCATACTAATTTCAAATTTTGTTCCTCAGAGTCAGAAAACCTGTCGGGAAGATCGAAAGGTAAAATAATAAATACTGTTTAAAAAAAAAAAAACCTTTTTGAAGATTGTTTTTACCTTTAGGGGGTTAAAATACATTTAAATACATTTTTCATTGCTGCAGGAAAAGGCAAAGAGGAAAAGGACGGAGGAGAAAGGAGAAGCAAAAAACAAAAGACTGTGACAGGTGAAGGCCTAAAATAATAGAAAGAATTCTAATGGCTGATCTCCATAAAAGACTCGCCTCATGTCTTGTCGTTCAGGTGCCAAATCCCTCGAAGGTAACTGCAGCAGCCAGCCAAAGCTCGCTTTCCAGCCCACTGACGGCATCAAGCGTCTCTTCTTTCAATGCTGAGTGTGCAGCAGGAGACTCCAAACAGTTGGGGCTGTTGTGAAGGCATAGCCATTTGGTGATGAGCACAGTGTTTGTGATGACAACAGAAAATGTGCTTTCATTGCTGGAAAGCATGCTGTTACACGGTTGACACAAAGGACACACACCTGGGAGCCAAGTGCAATGTAGGAACAAACAGACTGATTACACTTGTTATCACTGTATCAGGTATGATAAATGTTACATTTCTTTGGTATTTAAAAATTCTTACTTGTGTTTAATATCTATATTTATTGACTGAAATACCAGAATAAAAAAAAAAATGGACCAAAAATACTGTTTTGTCCAAACCTGCTTTGACTCATAACTGCATTATAAGTCAAATGTTTCCCTCTAGTGTCCGTAAGACCAATTTCAGTGCTGACGAGAGATGGACAGAAGACACATCTACGCACTGAGGGTTAATCTTCTGCCTTGTGGCTTTTTGGGGAACTGTGAATAATAATAATAATAATAATAATAAATAATAACTATATTATTATTATTATTATTATATTATTGTAAAAAAAGTAACCACTATTTTCCAACAGGGGCAGTTGAGATACTCAATAGTAAAGATGGGAGCTATGTAGAGCAAAAAAGGTTAATCTTCTGCCTTGTGGCTTTTTGGGGATCTGTGAATAATAAGAATAATTATTATTATTAATAATAATAATAACATTATTATTATTATTATTATTATTATTGTTATTAACTCTAACTCTAACCCTAACCCTAACCCTAACCCTAACCCTAACTCATTATTATATTATTGTAAAACAAAAGAAAGTAACCGCTATTTTCCAACAGAGGGCAGTAGGGATACTCAATAGTAAAGATTTGAGCGATGTAGAGCAAAGAAGAACCGTCGTAACTCCGTCGCATGACGTCAATTCCACCATAACAAGAAAACGGGAAAAGGCTGAATAACAACAACAACAACAACAACAACAACAACACCAACAACAAAAACACCACACATACACACATACACGCACACGTTTGCCTGGGTCTATTTGACGGGTGTCTGCTTTGAATGCTGATTCTCATTGGTAAGGCTTCCAGTTTGAGGTACATGTTTACATAGATGTTATTGTCTCTCGACGCGCTGGTTGCCACGCCAACTATTTACGCACTAATATCAGCCTACGTGCGTTGTAAATAGTTTTAATAAAGTTCAACTGCAAAGCGAATGATTCCAATAATGTCCAATAGACGTATTGTTTCATGCAAGCGATTCCGGTTGCTCTGATCGTTTGCCTGAAGTTTGCGTTTGCTTGCTAATGTTAGCAAACGTCGCTGGCACACCTCCAATTTGGAATCGTAGCACACGTGACTGTCAAATTGTTTTCTTGTGAATGTATGCAAATGAATTATACTGCGTTTGTTTACCAGATTGTGTTTTTCCTCGAAGATGATCAACGTGCATGTTTTGTTTATGTCACTGACGTCACTCATTATCATTTGTGTGATTTATTAAAGCAGCTTCATTCAAATATTCGATGAATCTGAAAATTAATTCATGCTTATCATAAATGACCAAACTAAATTGTTTTGAGCTCTGTTGTTTCGTTTTGCTGATCAATTACTGTTTCTTTATTTACCAAACAAATCATGGGAATGATTCTAGTGATGATTCCAGATGAGACAAGCCAAAAGTCACAACAAAGTTTTATGTTCATCAACTTGTTTATTCTCTGCAGGGTGAGACAAACATGAGCACCTTTAGGCAACCCGTTCAACACCGGACACCATCCATCAGCAGGGCAACACACCATGCAACATCAAAACAGGATTTGGAACGAGATTCGGGATTCTCAGGTTAGAATTTTGTTCGATTCTCATTGAGATAATAACCCTTCGGTTGTACGTAACAATCAACACCTTTTGTTTAATTCAGTTAATCCAGCATGTGGTAATATCCACACGTGGTCAAAATTCAATTATTCAATATTTTTTGCTCAGTGTTATCATACCATCAAAATCTGGAGACTGGACTTTACTGAAATGCATATTGACAAGCCACAATGGGACAAAGTCCTTGTGACAATCATTGTAGGTTTTGCTTTCATCAACAGAGTGCTAACAATCGTGTCCACTTGTGTATGTTTTTGCAACAAAAGAAAAGAAAAAAGGTCGGTCATAATCAGAAGGAGAGATCAAGGACACGTTATGTGTCTTGTGCTAGGTCAGTGAGGTCGGTCTTAAATAACAAAAAGCAATCACCTGCACTGGTGGAAACCTCATTTAGTTGATGGTTGTTGGTTTTCCCCCAGAAAGCCTCAAGATGCTAATCTACATCAGCCGACTGTTTCCATGATCATGGATTAATGTTCTCCCACATGGAAGTGGTAACATTAGACTAGTCAAATATGACGAGCTGACTTGTATATCATCCCTTCCAGATGCCAGCTCTGAGTACCTGAGTGCAGTTGATGGGACCGACTCGGAGGATGCAGGCAGGAAAAGATCCGTGGTCAGCCAGGACGCGGCCGGACTGCAGCTGGCCGTGATGGGAGGCTCCTACGCTGGACTTTCCCCGATGCTCATTATGAATAATTTTGTTCTCAATCAGGTAAAAGCAACTAGAAGTATCTAGCTACCTATGGCAGCAGATTTGAATCAAACTGGCATTGTATTGTGAAGACTGATACTCAATTGACCCATTTGATACTTTTATGCTTGTCCATCTGCCACAACTGAGATATTTAATATGTAGGTCTCAGTTTTTATTGATATTTTTATCTCTATATTTTCCGTACTGCCGCTCAGTGACCTAATCAATTACAGGAGGGTTCAATTTGTTACGTCAGTATCGATTCTCAATAAAGGCAGTTCATGCTTAAATCCTCAAGCGGTGATTTGATTGCTCCAGCAACACTGGACTTTCTGCTGGTGTGCGTTTACCAGTTTGAAATGGATCCTGAGGCGATTTCTCTGACCGTGTAGGTTCTTTGGTATAGTGTGCATGTTACCATCTGGATCCTGGACCACATCAGGAAGTGTAATTCAAAACATACCAAACTGTGAACACAACCTTGTTTGTTGAAGACATTTGACATCCGATTCCAAAAGTTGATTACAACTCAAATGTCGTATGATCTTTTCTTCTACTCATATAGTCGATCATCTTTTCATATTGTTTTTAGCCATCGCAAGTGACTCCAGCTGAGAAGCAATGGGGCTTCCCATCATCTCTTGATGTCATGCCTCAATCTCAAATGCTTCTGCTTCAACCAATGATGTCACCAAAAGCAACCCCTGAAAATCTCCCGCAGTCCAAAATGTCCACCCTCAAGACCTACCCCAGAATCGCCCCAATCCCAGCGGACACACCCTCAAAGAGGTCGGGATCCTCTAGAATGAGGGGAAATTCATCTCGGGTTTACGACCAGCGACACAGAAAACATGGCAACAGGCAGCGCACCAGCGCCATCCCTAACCGAGAACCTCAGGTTCCCAGCAAGTCCAAGTTTGACGTATCAAACAACCAAAGCACTGTGCCATCAGAGAGCTCAGAGCTTCTTCATGAGAAGTGTCTTTCCTCAGTGACAGGGACCTCCGTCGCCCCCAGCACATACCACTCTAGTACCGACCTAGACGACGACCAGCTCTGTCCTGATATGAACTCGGACGGCTTCTTGGCAGAGAGTAATAAGTTGAAGCGTTTCAGCAATACTTACAACATCTTGAGCAACTCCGGCCTGTTGGGCATCACCTTGCGCACCAAGCAGCTGATCAAGGACAACAAGCGTACCCAAAGTCAACTGCAACTTCTCCAGGAGCATACGGCGCTCCTGCTGGAAGCGCTGGGAAGCGGAGACCCTCAGCTGTGGACTAAACTCCAGCTCTGTCTGCAGGACTTTAACAAGTAATGCTACATGGCTAGCAATTGCTCATGTGAGGAGCCAGAATGTCACCAGCCTTTTATGTACGCTTTCAATTGTATTTATTTTGTTACTGCTGTATTTGTGCGATTTTTTTGTATTTATTTTTTTTTTTTAAACGCTTGTTTTTGAATGTAATGACATCATCATTCTATTATAGCTAAAAAGCATATCAGACTGTGCACTTAAATGACCAGAATCTTGCTATCTGCTTGCTTTTTTTAAGATGTAAAACTGAATGGCTAACTGTGCCTTTCGTATGTGTGTGCTTACGTTAGAGCTTGAATTGGTGTCATAGTTTGTCAAAATGTAAACAATCAGTGATGACATCAAGCCATATAGTACATGGGTGAGTTTTAATGGCAAGTTGTAAGTATTTTGTTTATTTTTGACAGTCAGTAGTATTAAGATGGTGTCCTAAACAAATCTGTCCCTGTTTGTAACAGAAACAAATTGTACCTTTCTTTTTGTGAAACGTGCCTCTTGTTCAAAAGTCACCTTGACCATTGGTCATAAAACTTCATTTGAAAAGTTATTTCTTCTCTGTCCATTTTGATTCATCTGTGACTCATTTAAATTCAAGCTGTAACCTTACATGGCTGTTAAATTGAAGACAATATGATAGCACTTGGGATATACATATTTACCAACTACAAACAAAAACCTTTGTAAAACTTGAAACTATTTAATGAAATCTTAAACCGTCAAACAATAGCTGCTTTATACCAACGGAAAGTCTTTATTAGTATCAGCAATGTACAGCAATTGCTTCATCTGCGGAGCCATTGTGTATGAAGTATGACATGATATTATGGCACATTGTGATTAATACCCTGGATAATATCATTGTGTAGCCAGCCTGCCACATTCTCAAGAGCAGACAACAATGTCGCGTGGATGCTTGAGGATCACTCTTGCCTGCTAGCCCTTAACACCGAATGTAAGAAGTGTAAAAATACATTTCCTGAATGTGCTTTGCTCTTGTGTGTGGAGGAGCATTCAAGAGAGAGAAATGCAAAGCAAGGAATGTCTGTGATAAACCTTAATCATTTATATATTACCTTCTAAAAAGACAAATGGATACGCCTTTATCCTCACTGTGTATGGCTCCTCTCCTTAAAGGAATGTATGGCAAGAAATACACGCAAATACAATGGAACCTCTGAAGTTGAGTGGAAAATACCAGCAAATTTGTTTTGCTTTTTAAAAAGTTGTGATGATAAACATCGAATAGGTCATGAAACTGACAATGACAAATGTGTTGACTGCTCAGTACAATATCGGCAGTACAACGCTATTAATTAACCTATCGGTTATTTACATAAATAGCATGTACCCGTAAGCATAATGGCTAATGAATAGCCTGAAAATGTCTAGAGAAACTTGCGCTTAAATAGCACATTTTATTTTGTGTACTAATATCCTAAAAAAAAAAGTCATAATTGCCTATACGTGCCAAGATATGGTGGCAAAGGCTTACTTTTGTCTAAATAAAGCTCCTCAGTCACTTAAAGAAAAAGCAATAGTACAACACTTAGCTTTGATTACGGGGTTAAAACAGCAAATTATTCTTTATCTTCAAATTCTGAATAGTGTTGATTTATTTTAGCTGGAGAATGAAATAGTTAATCTCTATTGTAAATACTACATTACTTTTTGTTTTGATATTAGAAATTAGAAAAGCACAATTCTAGTCTATTTGTTCAGCAAGAAAAGTATTTTTGATCTAGGAAATAGTAAACATTCTGTTCCAGGGTCAATTTGTGACACCAGAGAACCTTTCAAAGTCTGCTTTTGTGCAATTTTACAGGTTTTGCAAAAGTCTATAGAGATGTTCCACTCAATATTGTAAGTATACAATTGGCCTTACAGAGAATTTACTCCAAGATGTTTTTTTTTTTTTTGTGTGTGAACTCTTGGAAGCTGTTGATAAATGAATAATACGATTTCTGGTCAGTCTTGCTTGAGCACCTCCTCAGAGCACATCTGGGCTGTGTGCACTGGCAGAATGAGGCCCAGTGCCCAGTTGGAGCCAAACACATCCGTGAGGTTGCTTCTCCAAGGGCTGCGGTTGTCCACGAGCTCCCTCCTCTGCCTCTGACACCAGGTTTGGCCCCGGGCCACCAGCAGCACCTGCTGGCAACAAAAGCCCGCGCACACCAGCCCGATTCCGAGCCACACATACAGCATCAGCACCAGGAACAGTTGCAGGCCGGAGATTGTTCCTGGATGGAAAAGTAGAAATTCTATCCTCCGTCATACGGCATCACAAAGTGGATTTGTTGATGGAAAATAACTCACCTGTGAAGAAGTATCCAGTGGAGAGGGGTAGAAGGGTCAAGAAGGTTAGTGGGTTTTCAAAAGAGATGGAGTACTCCACTGTGAGGAAGGCCACACCAAGAACCAGCGAGTACAAACACGTGCACGAGGTATAGATGCAAAACATGATGAAGTAGCGCATGTTTTTGTTCCCGATACAATTCCCGGTGAAGAAGCAATGGTGATCGCGTTTGAGTATCACTTTCTTGCACAGTTTGCAGAAGTGGCGGCCATTCAGGAGGTAATGCGCGTCCACTTTGTCCGAACAATGCGGGGAACACACCGGGACCGCCGTCTCGGTGGCGCTCGCTGCGGGGTAGAGGATAGTCATTGTGTAATTCCCAAGAGCGTTGAACATCAGGAAAAGGAACAGGAAAGTGTGAACAGTTCCCGACCCTCCTGGCGACGTGTCGGCGCCGGGGAAAATTGTTGGCATGAAGAAGCCAAAGTGTAGGATGAAGGTGACCACTGTCGCTGTGAAGAAGTATGCAGGGGCCACGGCGTTGAGGAGCCTCAGTTTGAGCATCCGGGTGAACATGCCTGTGTCGGGGAAAAAGTCAGCAATCTTAGTTTACGCTATTTACTGGTTTTTATTAGATTCTTACAGTGGAATTTCCATTTCTATCCATTTTTTGGAGCCTATCCCAGCCGTCATCGGGCAGTAGGCGGGGGACACCCTGAACCGGTTGCCAGCCAATCGCAGGGCACACAGAGACGAACAACCATCCGCACTTACAACTAGAGAGAATTTGGAGTGCTCAATCGGTGTTTTTGGGAATGTGGGAGGAAACCGGAGTGCCTGGGGAGACACGGGGAGAACAGGCAAACTCCACACAGGGAGGGCCGGAGTTGGAATCAAACCCGCACCCTCCTAACTGTGAGGCGGACGTGCTACCAAAGTACCCCACCGAGCCGCCCTACAGTGGAATCGATTGCAAAATTTAAAAGAAAAAAAATTCTTCCAAGACCCCATTCCAGACAAAATCAGTTAGTTTGCTCAAGAAATAAACAAGGGAGGGAAAGAGAGTGAGTCAGCGAGTCAATTCTCCTGCAGGAAAAAAAACTAATTTGACCAAATTGGGTTCCCTGAATCCTTAGAGGCCACAAGTGGAGCAAAAAATAACTCGCCCTCTGCACGATGCTCTGCTAACCTACAACTCAATCGTGTTTGCGTGGAAGGTGATAGTTTTTGGCTCGACTCGACGTGGAAACACGGGGGATGACCCACAGCATGCCCTCCTCAACCCATCACCATACGGCCACACACACACAAACAAGGTCTTCCACCCATACATGAATTATTTCAACATCGTAATGACGTGTGATTTTGGCGTAATGGACAAAGAGAAGATGATGATGATGATGATGATGATGGTGGTGGTGGCGATGATGGGATAAGAATGATCGTTCTACCTGCAGCGGTGGGGAGCTGTCCTTTCAGCACCTCGGAGCTTCCTAAAGTGCAGCGGAGTCTCGCAGACCTCTTTAACTACTCGTGGCAAGATTGCGCCTTCCTTCATAGCCTTGCATCGCCGCCTGCTGGTGGGGATGCCTTGGTTTTCCATCCCTCTTTCATACTTTTTTCCATTTTTGCAAAGGTGTCTATTCTAATTTTTAAAAATGGCCTACATATGTTACACCCTCATTCATTTTAAGCCTCATTGATGATTAGATGGCCCGATCACATTAAAATAAAAACATAAATAAAGCCCTTTGTCACCAAAGTGTGCCCTCCCCCTATTAATTTAGCGCTGGATGTGCAATGTAGACTATTTTCCAGCAGGTAGCACTGTAGCCTCTCTGAAATCTTAGAATGACTTGTACGTATATAATTGCCCGTAGAGTATATTTTGCTTTTGTAATTAAGTACACTTACACACATTTACATTTTAGCTTTTATTGAAATAAAGGATATAATTCAGTTCGGTACTTCCTAATTGTTGAACCTGTAAGCCTACCTCTACCACTCATTATACATAAATATCTGTATTTCTACTGAGGTACACAGTGTGAGTAGGTATGCCACCTCCAGCTTGCAATGTTTTGCAATTATTTTGCCTATCATCAATTTAAAAAATAATCCTGGACTCTTCATTCGTTTACTTCTTGACACTCCCTTAGAGATGCGCGCTGGCAGGTGATGAACTTTCAGACGGTCCCTGGGAAGGTGGGAGTTTCTTGTATTTCTTGGCTGGAGAAGACAAAAACACTACAGCAGCTTCTCCTTCCTTTCAATCACGCCAGCCCACAAGCGTGCGTTTTGAGGTGAGTGATCTTCATTTGGACCTTTTTCTGTAGCCACTGACTAAAAAGCGCATCGGTGGGTTTAATTGCCCTATTTATGTCGCAACCGTTTTTGATCAAGTTGAGGTAGGTGGCTGGTGGTTGTGTAGACAGTTGGTGATCGTTGCAGCAGGAGAAGGATGGGGCGAGGGGTCGCTTTCAAAGATCGGACACAATCCTGTTTAAAAGGACTACTGATGGAATCTAGACTTTTGCAACGCGATGACATCATATTCAGTGTTTGGTTTTTTTGAATGCGTGCGTGGTCATATGGCGAGGGTGAAGAAGTCTCTGGCAACGTGCTACACCCCAAACAGGCTCTTCTTTCTTCTTCTTTTTTCTTTTAATACAACCTGCCACCTCCTCGTTGCACTTCATTATTTGCTTTCCATTCACTTCTTATCTGCCAGGTCCCCCTTAGTAGATAAAAGCCTTTTGTGATTTAGTCATTAAACCACGTTGTGTCCTTTATCTGTCTTGTTTGCAGAAACGTACATGCACGAATAAATACATAATTTGGTGAGTAGCTTGACCTGTTGAATCCAAGATAATTGCTTTGAATTTTATGTCAACACTCTGCTCACAATTTGATGATGAAACTATAGGAATCAATTGCAATAGATTAAATGTTTTGATGACTTGGGTGTGTGTAAAACCTAAATGCAGCACACCAGACGACTATTTAAAAAAAAAGCTGCACGAGTGACAAATTAGTGAGTTGTCACGCAATTCAATTTAAAATCCAGACAGAGAGTGCAGATTTGGGTGGGGTTCATGCTACATGATCCATAGATAGCAGGAAGGGGAAACTCACACATACTAAGGAAGAAATATTAGGGGACAAAAGGGATTCCTGGCAGAACCACAAGGCTGGTTTGGTAAGGTGCAGACAAGGTTGGTAATTAAAAATCAATCCACAGAAAAGTGCTGGATTAGTCAACGAGTGTGATGATCAAAATTGTTGATAATTCAATAGTTGGTGAGTTCTCATTTATTGTTGATGATTTGTTTTGTTCTCAAAAGTGCCTCGTCTGCTGCTCCTTCTGAGGGGAAAAAATGGCTAATATGTAATGCAAATAATATCTGGATATGGAAATCTTGAACCAGTAAAACATTGATTAGGATTGTGTTATTTAAACAGAGACACAGAGACTTGTTATTAACCAATACACTATGTTGTCTTTTATATTATTGCTTTAATAATTAATCTAAGGATGTCACACAAGAGTTTCAATATTATGCTGGTCATTTTCAAGCACCATACAAACATGAATATTTCAAGATTCAAACATTGTGCATGGTTATTGACTGACTGGCTGTGTTATGGTGTGTTAAACGCTTGTCATCCTTCAGCACCACAAGTATGTGAACAGTTCCACTTGCACTTCAGCAAGATGAGACAAGTGGAGGGAGCCAGAATAGAGATTGGGGTTGATCTGTTTGTCAATAAATATCTCCTATTTCCCATGTCAGTGTTGTAGTGAGCAGAATCATGCGCTGTCACAGTACAGCTAACGTCATGTTGTTTTTCTCGAGGCTGTAAACGAGTTCAAACTGAATGGATTCATTTTTTATGGTTTCGAGTCCACGAAATGCGGATAAGTTTCAGATCTATTGACTAGACTCTAGTTTGAGGGTGTTAAGTGGCAATTAGTAGTGGCAGTTCAATTCTTAATGCAACATACGTCAGCCAAGTGCTTTTTTTTTTTTTTCTGGTCCTGTGACAGCGGCGGTTTGTTTATGTGTTTTTTACACCAAAATTAACATCATCATCATCATCCCGGCTATCTTGCAAATGTTTTCACCTGAAATAGTTTGAATGGATGAAATCAGCTGTATTAGTGCATTAGTCAACAGCAAATGATTCAATTAGGGCAGTGTGTTCATTTTAAGGTCATTTTCCCATCTCGGTGAATAGAGTAGAAATGATCCCAGACAGCTGGAGAATAACAAGCTAAATAAATATGACACTGAATGTTATTTAAATGTGACATTTAGGTTGCCGCGATGGTTTTTAAAAAAAAAACAAAAAAAAAACAACAACATTCATTTGGATTTGGACTGTGATGTGTTGCATCAAAATGGGCTGCGTTTTAGCGATGAATAGAAGAGACGTCTCAGAGGTGTTGTCTGTTGTAATGAGCAGTGTTAGCACTTTTTGGGCACCAACAATAATGTGACTCATGTTTTCTCCGGATATGCTAGCGCAGGTTTTGTGAGTTGTCAAGGAATCTACAGCATTTAAGATGTTGTGGTTGCAATTTCAATGCATGCCGGAATCAAGTCGTACCAAGATGCCAGATGGGTTCTAATGAGTGTTGTCCATACAGCAGCTCCCCTGGGGCCCTACTGAGCATGTGCAGCTCGACAGGAAGCAGGTGTTTGGTTTGTTTGCATGGCTGGAGTGAGTAGTCATTGCTCATCGTGATGCCGAAGCTCGTTCGGCCTGATGCGGTATGATCTGATTGTCGTCATTTAACCCCGCCCATTTCACGCATCCACGCTACAAACCTCTATGAATGTGTCGTACTTTTCTCTCATCTTGTCAAATTGACCTAAAACACAATCACTATTATAAACATTCTGATCTATGATCTTAATATCTCTCTGGCAGTGTCAATCAAAATTGAGAATTTTTTTTCACCCCGTGCTTTGTATTGACTCGTAATAGGTATATTTGATCGAGTTTATATTGAGCTAAAAAAAAAAAATAAATAATTACTGCTCAGTTGCCGTAGTGTTAAATAAAGGTTACAGTCGGGGCTGTCACACAGGGAACAACAACTCTGAAGCTCTCTAATTTCATGCTAATTGCAAGATGGCCCCGAGGGTAGTCTGCTCTCTCCCTCTGAGTGACTGGCACTTGATTAGGTGCACAGGCTTGAGAGCCCACACGGACGTCCATTTTTATTTATGGTTCATTTCTCTGGCAAAACATGCTAATATCTCTTCCAGGCAGGTCATGAATCTTGTTTGACAACAGAGCCTGTCTAGATCCGTCCAAGAACTTAATGATTGGTGCTTGATTTGAGAGATGTTTTTTAATAGGATAACTGGATTATTTGTCGTTTGGATGTCACTTTAAATTCATGCATGACAAAAAGGGATTTTTTTTTTCTTCTTGTAGCCGTTTCAGTTCCAACTCTAAGTACCGATTGAATCCAGTAATCTAATTAAGCTACATTTTTTTTGCTTCAATTCTGCCTTCGCAAGAAAAATGATGGATCCATTGGTGACCCTTTTTCGCTCCACAAGTCGGGCATCATGCCGTGCTTTTGTGTACGTCCGCAGGAATGATCGCATACCTTTTTTTTTGCCCGCGTGTGACCTTTTTTGCTGACAATGCCAAATTGCTAGTATGAGGAGTGACTTTGTGTTTTCAGTGGTTGTTAATGAGGATAAAGTAACGATGCTCAGAGATAATGGATGCGGTAGCCACGGCTTTACTGGAACACTAAGCTGAAGAGTTGCGGGGTGTCACTGAATCACACTCAGTTTTGTCTGTCACCTAGGAGATGACCTCCTAGGTCACACAGCTATTTGGGGGCAGTTTGCTCTTGTCAGATACAAACTTCTATCTAGCACCTGGGATATGAGCACAACACAGACTCCCCTCTCACGCTGCCTTGCGAGATTAATAACATCTGCTGCCTCGGCTTTGGTGAAATGCAGGAGGGAGAGGATTAGATAAACTTCAAGTTCAAAAGGGTGAGAAAGAAATGGATAGGACGGGATGAGAGCGAGCGTGCTGGACCGTTTAGCTTTTGAAGCGTGTGATCTCCACAGCGTGGAAAATGCTGAGTCACCCGGTGGCCAAATGTTGCGTGAATCCACTCGGTGGTCAACATCCTGCTCTTTTTTTTTTTTTTGGAGGTGGAGTTTGGTATCGCTGGAAGACTACTAAGCTCTTTCAGCTCTTTATCATTTCTACATCATATTTAGTTCTCGAATGGTGTTTCTTTGTCGTGTTGGGTTGTAACAAATATAATTTGTATTGTATTCTCATTCAATGATTTTGCACGGGGGAATGTGATATTGAAGTCATGCTTTGTCATTACGGCAATATTTTTACAGAAAGGAACAACTATGACTATTGATCTTGTGTGTGCCCGTGCATTATTTCTGCTTCGTGTCTGTGGTCATGACAGCGTGAATGATCATATCCTTTGCATGCGGAAAAAAAAAAGCAGCACTCAGCCGTTCAAATATACAGTTGAGTCAACAAACCATTTTATAGTTGAACTAAGCCGCTTCATTTTCTCAACAACAATACGGCATCTCCCTGCAACAGACAAGGTTTTCAAGACTAGCATATTGATTTGTCTCTTTTTTTAATGTGACACCTCAATTGAATTGATCAGGCTGAGAAAAAGACAAATCAATGGCTGCTAATAGAATCTAATGATCATGAGGCTGAACCATCCAATCTCAATTAAAAATGCCCATAACAGGTTTCGAGATCATGATTAGCAAGTAACATTTTTCAATAGCTCCTCATGAAAATAAAATATGAAATCAAATAAAAATATCTTTCCACTACTTCTTCAGACCACTCGTTTCTTCATTCCTTGTGTTTTATTTGTCCAGGTATGGTCCAGTGCTGATGGCTGCGCTGTTCATATCCAGAGCGCCCCCTGTAGAAGGGAGGCCTGTGGTGCTGAGTGTCCCGGGCCTCCTGGATTTAATTGAAGACGAGAACAGCACAGCGGAGAGATGCTACCGCTCACACTCTCGCAGCAGTGTCCTCCAGGGTCTCCCCTTTGGGGGGATACCCACCGTCTTGGCCGTCAATGTGGTCCTGTGGATGGTGAGCATTGCATACTCGTCACCACAGGTTGCAATGAACCAGCATCACGATGTTCACTTTTGAGTGTCAGATTGATGCATTTGATTCTGTGGAAATCTAAAAATTTCTCTATTCTGTTTTTGTATTCCCTTTGCTAAGCTCATTCTGCTCAGAGAAAGCCTCTGAAATCAAATCTGAGCTATAAATGGACTCCTTCAGTAATGGGGGCTCCTCAACTGTGACAAATGTTGCTGCTGTGAATAGATTTGTTTCAAAGTATTTCAGGCTTAATGTAGAAAAGCGTGAACAGGAACAAAAACACATTTCAAAGTGCCACAGTAATTACAGTCACATGTTAAATTATTTCTTTTTTTCTGCTGGAATAAAAAATGCACACAAGGCTATTTTCTTTCAGATAATAATAGTCTTCGGTTCTCAGCTGTCAGCTAACTGGTTTCTGCTTTCAGGGACTTGTCAGGATCCATTTTGCTCTGATATCACTCTCAATCTGCTACCTCCATGGTTTAATTGGCTCATTTCATCACTGTTGGTTGTCAAGGCGACGACAGAGGCTTGAGCACTGTCTGTTAATGACAAACATGAGTCAAAGCATGCTCTCCCCTAGGTGGCAGGAGCACGCCTCTGCATCAATTCCATCATCATACAGAATAAATCATCTGAGGTTATTGGAGGAGTATGTGCCCACACATCAAGACAAATAAAATAACAGATAGTCGATGGATGTGAAGAAACAGCTCATTTTAACATCATCTCTCCTAAATGTCCTCAAGAGTAAATGATTTAAGGCCGTAATTGAAATTGGACTTCCATCAGCATTTTTAGTTATTTTTCCATTCATCTTTCTGTTTGATATTCACACAAAATCCACCTGAATGATCTATTTTTAACCCACAATTCTATATCATCCCATTTTTATCAGATTGGAGTAAATTTGCTTCTTTTTTTTTTTTTTTACTCATTTAATAATGAGCCTTTTCAATTTAACTATTGACCGTATCGGTCGAGTGCACGGCATGTTACTATATTTGTGTGTGCAAATTGACCTGGCTGTCAGTTTCCACGACAACCGTATCGTACGGAAATGGAGCAAGATATCTTTTAATAGTAGTTTCTTATTCTGCTCATATTACACGAATTGCAATCAATGGTTCATTTAGAATGTCATGTTTTCTTCTATTTTCATTCGCCATTTTTTTTCCCCTCTGAGGAATTGATGCTATAGTAGAGTGAACACTCTATTAATAGTAATCACAAAGATGTGAAATGGTTAGTGGTGGCCATTTAATCTTTTTTATGGGGGTCAAACAACTTTTAGAGCGTCCCACTGGGACAAATTAGACTGCAACATCATTCAAGGTCTTTTCTAGCGATTTAGCATCATTAAATGATGCAAGTCTAATGATATTTTTGTGCTGTTCTTGCAAATATGTCTTTGTGGAATGAATTCTGCATGTGTGTGGTTGTGTTCCCCCCCCCCAGTTCCTTTTACTCATCTTCTCCTGTCTGAGGAAGGCTGCATGGGACTATGGCCGCCTGGCTCTGCTGATGGACAACGACAGGTGAATCCATGTCTCTGTTGAATGTGGTGATATTAGTTGCTCCTTGGTAAGCCTTGGGAAAATGAAACATGGGAGGCATACAAGAAATCCATGAAAGCACACATGCTCCAGCCAATAGCGCTCTCTGCTGGTTAGAAACAGTACTGCATAAGACGCTCTTTAACGCATGGACATTTTTCATTTTATTCAAATCATCTAAGCCTGGTAAAAAAAAAATGATTTCGATGGAAATGCATTAAATATTAAATTAAATATTTTAGTTTAATTATTATGCTTAATTTGATGGTCCACCCAAGAAATACTCACAATAGCTGCAAATTGAGATGATTTAAACCTAGCCTGGAGTGACATTTCTGCTTATTGGATTTTTTTTTTTTTTCTTCATCATTTTTGTTGTTTTCACATTTCAGCCTGACGTCCCTGTTTTATGGAGAACCGAATGAGAAGGAGAAATCTCCCTCAGAGTCCAGCCCTTCTGACACCGAGACCAAGGACATGGTGAGTTTTGCCTTAGTGGTGATATTTTTAGTAGCTGCTAAGGTGGACATTGGCACACTGCATTCAAAACTAATCTTGTGCTTGTGTCTGTTGTTCCAGGGGTTTTGTTCATGGCTCACATCTCTTTACCAGATGAAGTAAGTTGACCTTGACTTTGATTTTTTTTTTTTTTTTTGACAAGGCGCTCTGTCCTCAAAGTTGATGTCATCGTAAATTCTAAAGTCATGTTCTCTCTCATTGATGAGCAAAAACAAACACGTCTGGCCTCATGTAACCACTGGTGCCAAGGTTTCCCACTGAGTATTTGCTCTGACTCTGACTGACATAACAGATTCAGGGTTGTAAAAAAAAAAACAATTTCCATGGTGTCCATTGGTTTTCATAGTGTTATGGTGGGGTTTGGTTGCCTGTTTTTAGCTCTCGTGCCAGTGGCTAACTCTGGGATCCCTGGGAAAAGTGTAAAGCCACCCTGTAAGTTTTTCATGTGTGTGGGCTGTTGTGAGACCAGCATCCTTCTTCTTGTTTTTTTTTTTTGTAATTCTATTTTATATTCTTGGTTTTTCCAAACTTCCTGTCTGGTAACCACCAAACCATTGGTGCCACAGCTTTACACCGGATGAGTGAAAATAGACAATACCTTAATACATAATGACTGACGTATCTAATTTAAAACTCTAATATATTTGGGATTTCCTTCTAATAACGCCCCTCTGACACAGATTTTTTATTTATTTATTTTTCTGCAGGGACGAGGAGATCCGCAGCAAGTGTGGCATTGACGCCGTAACCTATTTGTCCTTCCAACGCCACATCATCCTGCTCATGACTGTGGTTTGCCTGCTGTCTTTGGCTGTGATCCTGCCAATCAACTTTTCTGGGAATCTCTTGGGTATTTTGGCTCTCCTATGATGGATTTATGGAAATGTTTTGATACCTGGGCTAGCACCATTTTAAATTGGCAATTATAAAACAACCTAACTATTCAAAAATGCAGTAGACATCTCCTGGAGCAGTTCGGAATGATCAGTAACAAGAACATGAACCCGCGGGAAACGCAAATAAAATTTTGCTTGAGACCCCAATTAGGTCAGCAGACCATTTTTAATAGAACACAATTTTGAGAATTTAAATTGAAGAGCTTTGTTTCCTCTCAACATACACGTCAGTGCATCAAAGGTTGGGCGGCACACAAACCCGAGTTGCTAAATAGCAGCGAAAACGCCTTTTGGCAGTTGTGTGTTTATTTTATTGGAAGTGTTGAGCAAGCCATTCTTATAATAGGATGAAGGCAGGATCCATTTTGGGGTCAAAGCGGAGCTGGGCAGTCCACAGAACCACTTTATTGCCGCTAACTGTCATCTCACAGAGCAACATGCCACCCATGTCATTTAAACAAACTATCGGTAGTTGACACACTGCCATAGCAACAGCAAACAAAGGGCGACCAAATTAAGACACTTGGGCATAAGTGCGAGTAACCAAATGTTGTGAGAATTGTCACTTAGATGATGAGATCTTTCACAAAGTATCTGAAAATAGTAAAGGTCACCTCACCAAAACGAGAAGGTCCAATTAAAATGTTTCTCTCTGTCACGTTTCATTATTTTTACAGAAGACAGTCCTGAGAACTTTGGAAGAACAACACTGGCTAATGTTAGCGCAAAGTAAGTTTAACGCAGCGTGCTTGACAGCTCATGTTATGTAAACCGTGAAATGGATAGTTGAGACTGTAACAATGTTTTTTTGGACGCACAGGGACAGCTTCCTGTGGCTGCACGCCATATTTGCCTTCGTCTACTTTGTCATCACGTTCCTATGTATGGCTCACCACGCCGTACGGCTGCAGTACAGAGAAGATGAGAAGGTCAGGTGTTTTTGCCGTATTGGTGATTTTAGATGTTTATTATTATTAAATGTGAGTAGATTGTTACAGACAAGTGCATCATGGCCATCGGGAATAGAAGGGCAGGACGGATTAGATTGACATGGCAGACTGAAATTTGAATAAAAAAATCTAATATACTGTCGTCCACATTATTTGCATTTTCAGGTTGCAAGAACATTGATGATCACATCCATACCCAGAGAAATTTCCGACCCAGGATTGATTACCAAACACTTACAGTAAGCATATTTTCCTTTTTTATTTTTTTCATTTTTTTTTATATCTCAATAAGCATATTTTCCTTTTTATTTATTTTTCATTTTTTTATATCTCAATTCAAAAGTTGAATTTCCCCGCATAACATTAAAGATGATTGTTCTATTGTCTCCTTTTTTTCTTGCAGTGAGGCTTACCCCAGTTGCACTGTCACCGACATACGCTTCTGTTTTGACATCAATAAACTGATGAGGCTGGATTTAGAGAGGTAAAGTCTCATTTTAAAATGTATAATTCCACTCCAGAATTTTATGACGTTTAATAATGTTGGGTTTTACAGGCGTAAGGCCATGAAAGGAAGGCTATACTTTGCTACAAAATCCCAAAAGGAGGGAAAGGTCATGATAAAGACCCACCCGTGTGCTCAGATATTCTGCTGCGACATTTGTGGCTTTGAAAAGGTACACTACATAAATATTGCATGATATAGATTGGACTGCACTGACAATAGAATTCCACTAGGTGACGCTGCAGCTCAAATGTAGTACAACTGCTTCTCTGATGGACCAAGTGTAACTTTGCAGGTGGATGCAGAACAATACTACAGCGAGTTAGAAGAGAAATGGACAGATGAGTTCAATGCTGAGAAGAACCATATTTTTATGAAGCGGCTTGGCATCGCTTTTGTGACCTTTCGAGATGAGAGGATGACTGCTGTGTGAGTCAACCGGAAGCCATTAACCCTTTTGGCCTGAGAGTGAACATCTTGATTGCAGCTGTTGGTGTTGTGTTTTTGCAGAATTGTGAAGGACTACAGTCGCGTCCGCTGCCGTAGACGACCTCAGCAGTCCAGCATCACCACGGTGGTCCAGTCTCACCAGTGGGGCATCAGCTACGCACCGGCTCCCAGTGACATCATCTGGTTGGTGTTTGCGCTGACTACAGTCAACCCTCGTGTATTTGTTTTTGAGAATCTATCTTCAGTTATTTATCTACTTTCTGTTTTTAATGTTCATTTGAAATATGTCAATTTAAAAAAAAAATGTCGCTTGGTGCAAATGACTGCATTATTTTTTTGCACATTTAATCAGAGAAAGTTTGATAATGTTCCTGATCATTGGGAACTGTGAATTTAAATTTGAATTTTAAGATTCCGACATCTCATTATTGTTGGTTGCAGCTTGTTTAATGGCTCAGCTCTCAGGAAAAGGCAAATCACATCAACTGGGTTTTTGCATGCCTTCTCTTAGGGTTAACATCAAGCTCACTGCTAACTGTTGATGATTGGGTTCGCTTTAATGTTCCTTATCTCCAACAGCAAATGAAGCCGCCCCACGCAAATTATGTAACACCAGAGTGATGCATATGCAATCAAGAAAAGACTCTTTATGCTTCATGTTGATTGGTTGCACTTTTTTTTGCATTTACCAGAGGTAGGAGCCTCGTTGAGATGGAACTTATGTATCTGTATGAGGTTGTTTATTTTATTTTATTTTTTTTCTATTGGCTATTTCAGGCCTATTTTAGTAAATACAGTCAAGTTGAGCTCATTATCCATCCACCTCCCCACTCAGGGAAAACCTGTCAGTGTGTGGATCCCGCTGGTGGCTCCGCTGCGTCCTCCTCAACATCCTCCTCTTTCTACTTCTCTTCTTCCTCACCACTCCCGCCATCATCGTCAACACCATGGACAAATTTAATGTCACCAGGCCCGTGGAGAGTCTGCAGGTCAGATTAGGAGGCCAAGTGTGATTAAAGCTGCCGCTTGTCTAAACACATGTCTCTCTCTACCCAACAGAGTCCTATCATCACTCAGTTCTTCCCAACCCTCCTGCTGTGGGTGTTTTCAGTCCTGCTGCCATTTATTGTCTACTACTCGGCCGTCTTTGAGTCCCACTGGACCAGGTACTTCACGTCTATTCCTTCCTTCTGACTTTTTGTCATTTTTCATCCATTTCCTTTTCACCCCGTCGCTCTCGTTACTCTCTTTCCTTCTGCCGCCGCTCGCGCTGTTATTCTGGGAAGGTTGTCATAGAGATCTCCATGCGAGGCCAGCGATACGCACATCAGTCACCGCTCGGCGGGAGGCGGAGCGGAGCAGCCGCATACGGGGAGACAACCTCATGCAACACCTATGAGCACCCTGTCTTTACATAACCACCCCCACAAACGTGTTGTGCAGGCGTGATGTGTGAAGGAGCGAATGCAAATCAACTGTTTACTGAAGTGAAAAGCCTAGCCCGTGCTAATGAGCCCGCCAGCTCCATAACAAGTCAACTGATACGCCATGGCGTGATTTCTCATTATGTATTCATCATTCTTAATGATGCTCCAGAGGTATTGATGTACACTCATTGGGCACGTGCGGTACAGATGAACAATTTAATGACATGGGGGGGGGGGGGGAACACGTTCTTTCAGAGATAATAGTGCTCGATTGTGAAGTCTAAATAGAATGTATTTATCGTTGTGTTTGTTTGTGCTGCATCTTGTCACTTTGCAACCCCGCGACAAAGGCTTTATTTATTTAAATAGCTGCGATTGGCTGGGAAATAAGTGTGCCTCGAATCAAAAGTCAGATGTGATGGACTCCATTTTATGATTCTGAGGACTGATGTATTTTTATAATTTTTTTCTCTCAGATCTGGGGAGAACCAAGTCACAATGCACAAGTGCTTTTTATTGCTGGTTTTTATGGTCCTCATCCTGCCATCGCTTGGTTTATCCAGGTACGTCCACAGAAACATGGATACATTTGATCAAATGAGCTTGCTAACCACTTTGTATTGTATATTTCCTTTCTAGTCTGGACTTATTCTTCACTTGGCTCTTTGATGTCAATTTCCTAGATGAAAAGGACATCAAATTCCAGTAAGATGCAGAACGTGTCCTGCATACGTATTTCAAAAAACAATTTCTGGAACATCAGTCTCACCTTTGTGTCCGTGCAGGTGTGTTTTTCTCCCCGACAACGGCGCATTCTTTGTAAACTACGTGATCACTTCCGGGCTGATCGGCACCGCTATGGAACTGCTTCGTATCCCGGCGCTGACGGTGTATGGCCTTCGCCTGTGCTTTGCAAAATCTCAGGCTGAGCGTATTCATGTCAAACGGGTGAGCCGGTTGCCTCTTCTGGAGGGTTTTCCAGATTTGGTGCTCAAGTTCTCGTATGCTTATGTGTAATGATACAGAGTCAAACCTATGAGTTCCAATTTGGCCTGGAGTACGCCTGGACCATGTGTATCTTTGCTGTCAGTGTGACCTACAGCATCACTTGTCCGATTATTACACCCTTTGGTAAGTGACACACACTTAGCCTGGTGTTTGTGTGTGTGTGTGTCAATCCCTAAGCCTCACTCTCCGCTTCTGCCTGACAGTCCAGTGCAGACTGCAAATTTGCTGCCCTCGTCCCAGACACTAAGACGCGCCATATTTTTAAAATGCCAGACACCCACTCGTTCTCCGATCTATGGCGGGAGCCAAACAATTGCCGTCAATTTACTTCTGCAATAAAATGGAGGGCAGGGAGACGCCAATTTATAAGGCATTATAATATATCTTATTATAATTTACACCTACATCTTAGAGTGAACACATTATAAAATGTTAAGGACATTTTATTTTGTTATCATTTATGTTCTCTTGAATCGATTGTAGTTGAAGTCTCATGTTGATCAAATATGTGCAACTGCTCCCATTCAGGTTTGCTTTATGTGATCCTGAAACACATGGTTGACCGCTACAACATCTACTATGCATACGTTCCCACCAAGCTCAACCAGCACATCCATCGAGCCGCCATCCATCAGGTCATCTTGGCTCCCATCCTCTGTATCTTCTGGCTGCTCTTCTTCTCCGTTCTCAGATTAGGTACTGCTTCATTATAACCCCGCAGCTCCATTATGACGTGCCGTGATTGCACGGTGACATTTTGAATGACTTCACAGGTGCAGTGCATCCCATAACTCTGTTTACTTTGGTGTCCCTGCTCTCCTCCATTGCCGTTTCCTTTTTCCGCTTGTGCCTTAAAAAGCAACCAGACAAGTCGACAAGCTACCAGGTCAGCTTGATTAAACCTCGGCTGCACGGTTATTTTTAATGATTGATTTGAACTTTCTAGATTATGTTTGTGTTGATTTCAGATGTCTAATCAACCAGCAGAGAGAACGCTACCTGATGCAGAAAGGACTACAGTCACTTCGACCACCGCGTCTAATGTAAAGTACAGTTTTTGCTTGTTTCATTTACAATTTGCCATTAAGCAATATGCATGATTAAGTTTTACTTTTAAATCATTTCTTTAGAACTTCGCCTGAAACGAGTCCACCATTCGTGTGTACTCATAGTGTCCCCCAAAACAAAATATGCCTCAAATGTCAACCAAAAACTTCACTTCAAACCTTTTCCAGGCATAATTATTTTGGCAAGAGAACAATAAACCTCCGACACTGAATTCCACCAATACTTCCCACTAAGTGACAATATAACTCTGCAAACATCCTCCAGTTCACTCTTTATTGTAATTGTCTGGGCGTCTTACGAAGTTTGACTTTATTTAGTTGTATTCTTTTTTATTATACGGTGATTAACTTTTCCCTACTCGTACCACAGGATGCAGCGTGCACTTACATTTTAAAATATGATCGTTAGGAATGTTGAAATGTTGAAACATTGCCTGTACGGGGCCACAGAAAGAGTATACATTATACTTTAGTGGATTTACGAAAAGAGTTCTGAACTTGGATCAACTTGGAAGCCAGCAAAGCGTTACGGAAGAGATTTTGTTGCACTAAGGAATTCCCACTGTACTGCAAATCCTCTGTGAATCCCGTGACCCCATCCACTGAGTGTAACAGCTCCCGTATACATTGTTGTGCCTTCAGCTGTTTGTGGCATCCGTCCTGCTGGAGCCAGAGCTTGCGTTGACCCCCATGCCCTCCCCGGCCCACCACAGCTATGGCGCTATGGCCAGCTCCCAGAATTCAGCCCATGGCCCAACAGAAGAAGAGGAGGGAGAGGAAGAACACACCCAGACCCGTGAGACTCGGCTCCAAGACCCCCCCGACTCTTCCCGCTCCAGCCCGCTCATGGACAGCCCAGTGGGCTACCAGTAATGCCACCTTCCCCTTCCCACGTGTAACACGTCACCTGAGGTTGCTTCAAAGCCATGTTTGCTCTCGCCGCTTGATCTTGAGACTCCAACTTTGCTCCCTCACATGAGTGGAGATTACTCAAACGATGGGAGCTTGAGTGGACGTGATGAAAATACTGGATCCACCTTATCATATCCAGAATATGTCTCATATACCCAAAGTACCGGGCCAGTGGCGATAAATTCCATCCTCCTCCATGACTCTTTACCCTCAAGCGACTCAAAGCAAACTGTGTTTGGATATCTGTCACAAACGCTACACACGAGTGGAGGTGAAAGATCCCACCAGTGTGGGTAGTGTGAGCAGGCTCGCCCTGCCAGACTGACAGAGCGATCCGGGCTGGAGTGATATCTGGTCGATGGCGGCCAGAGAGCGACGAGGGTGCAGCGAGTTGCAAAGCCATCTGCGGTGAGAGAGCTGACAGACGGAGGGTGCAATGTAACGCAGAGATGTACTGTAAGATATGTACACTCTCCAACCTTCCGTTAGCGCAAACGGCATTTGTCGTATTTACTTCAGCATTTATTTTTACCGCTGTATGTTATTGGGATCATGCTTTGGCTCTTTGGAATTGTTGAATTGAGTTGATCATTGTTTATTATTCTCTTTTTGATTGTGTAGTTCAATGTTACCCAATCTTCATTAAGCCAAGGGATGTTTTTTTCATTATAATTAAAAAAAAAAAGCACCAGTCACCGACTACTACATAAATGTCACAAAAAGTCTGCCATCTAGTGGAAGAGCATGTGATTGTTCTTCCTGCCACTACATATCACGGGCATAGATAGATGTTGTTGTTTTTTTTGTATTAAATCATCGGATGAGTTAAATGAAAATGTATAATTTGTCATTCTCTAAATTCATAATAATACTCACATTTTGTTTGCTTCAAGCAGTACTTAGACCTCCATCATAAAAAAAAAAAAAAAACTCTCACATTCTCACTTATGTGGCATCCAGCAAGGGAAGAACAATTCTGACACAGGAAGGTCGAACTCTAGATTGGAACCCCAAAGTGTAAGGCAGATGTGCAAACCAATCATAGGCTACACAGTGCTGCCGTCCAAAAATTTTGGAGCGAATGTAATATGATTGCAATATGTCCCGCCACCCCACCCCACCCTGCAATCGTCTCATTTTGCTGTGCCTTGAAGAACCACTCCCTTCCTTGTGACAATCTAGCATGGCCTAAAATATGCTGCATGAGCTGAAGACTACAGAGCAGGCAAACTAACAATAATATAAAATGCTGTTTAGAATTATAAAAAAAAAAAAAAAAGTCAGTGGCTTTATGGTTCTTTTAGGCAACAAACACCAGTCGTTGTGAGCTAATTCAGACAAAATGAAGTTATCCAGGCAGATTCCACCTCATTTGTCTTCAACTATTTAAAAACAGCATGTCAACACATATGATGACTTTGCATCTAAGGCAATACCGGGTTTGATTGGCCTTAGTATGGACAAGAAAGTCTCAAAGCTTTTGGAGTCCATGTATATTTATGACAAATGAATTGTATCTTTTGATGAAATAGTCCAACCTTTGCAAAAAGTGACATTGTGTGGACATTTGTGTATTTTGATTTGGTCATGTTGATGATCATTTGAATGTACTTGCCCTTATCCAGATGTTTCTTTCTTGTTCATCCTATTTGTATGTGTGGCCATATTCAAGAACAGCATCATTTGAGAGAGAGAGAGAAAAAAAAAGAAAAAAGAAATCCTCTTTTCGTCTTGTTCCCATTGTCAACGGTCTTAAGTGCTGTAATCTGAAATAAAATTCCATTTGGCTCAGTCCATTCACTTTGTACCAAGCCATTGAATTTTCAACATCGTTCAACTACCTATCAGATGTTACAAATAAATCCAGAAGGTATTTAAAAAAAAAAAAAATTCAACACACCCCTGTTCAAATGCCAGGTTTTTTGTGATGTAAAATATATTAACTTCAAAACTTTTTCAACCATATACAGTCTTTTTCCTATGTCTGGGATAGTATGCCTAAAATTCTGACCTCACCCGACCCTCTCCCAAATTTTTTTTTTTTTTTAAATGCTTGAAATCTCCTGGCACGTAAACTGCCGATGCCCCTGACCAAGAATACCCATCGGGCTGTTGCCGCCCCATTAATGAATCTAAAAGTATGTAAACTAATGGCTGAAGAAGTGTGTCTGCATACGAACTAGCCTCAGCTCATGCTGTGGAATAATTTACTGGCTCCCAGAGCCACATTAGATGAAAGGCTGGGGCACTTCATTCCAAAATGCAACACCATGTTGCAGTTATTCCATGCTTCTCGGGAGTGATATGATTCCCAATTGTGCAGGAATTATTATTTTTCGGTGCTTCTTTCAGCTCAATAATGTTGCAAGTATCAGATATGAATTTAACCAAGAAGTGCTCTGCACTTATATGTACTTTGTATTTTTATCTCCATTGTTAAGAGTTCCTAACAAGAACATTATCAAGTCCCTGACTTTTTTTTCCCCTCTGTCACCCGTGGCAACATGCTTTTCCATGAAAGGTGAATTCCTCCGAGTGTGCAACCTGTCACTCTCCTCCCCTCTCTCCTGGCCAGATGCTTAGAATAGAAAAGACCTTTACCTCCTGCAGGAAACTATTGCCACCCCAATCCATATGGTTGTTGCAATGATTTTATTTCCAATTTGCAAAATACTTTTCTTCCATTAAGTTTAACAGTTTAGTATTTGAATTGCATTCCTTTAGTAATATGATGTGGAATGATTAATAGACGTTTGACACAGATTCTGACACTTGCAATAACTGCAATCCATAAACTATTTCACTTCATTTGAAATGCTTTTCCTGACCTTTACTGCAGCCTCTTTCAGTTCTAATTTGTTTCTAGGGCTTTCTCCCTTGAGTCTCCTTTTCAGGAGGTGGATTTCATAATTGGGTTAAGGTCCGGTGATTGACTAGGCCAATCTAAGACCTTCCACTTTTTCTCCTTTGTTGTCTTGGCACTTGGCAATGTGTTATTTTGTTGCACCATGAAAGCTTCTCTATATTTTAGTTAGGATATATTTTCTGTGAATTGCCAGACAAAATCTATCAGAATTTATTCTGTGCAACCAGTTTTGTTTGTGGAGTGACCAAGCAAGCCCAAGCCATATTCAATAAGGCAGCTTTAATAAAATAAAATAAAATAAATAAATTAAAAAAAACAGCTCCGGTCACTGTCCTCATGGTCTCTGTCATCTTATTTAGGACGATGGAGTTGATCCTTTGCTCTGCTCTTTCATCAGAAACAAACACGAGCGCATGGACAAACACACACACTCTTGCACACAGCACTTAACAGTTGCCATGACAACATTCAATACCCCTTCTTTCCAAAACACATTGCAGACTTTCTAAAAATAATATCTTTTCTCGCAGACGGCAACCTTCAGAACGAAACCCTGCGTAGCGCTATAGTGACAAATTATAAATTAATGGCCGTTTATTTTCTTCAGGGCCCTATATTCACTGTAGTGGTCACTCTGCATTGTTAGGTGACCTGAAGGAGGCTCGGGTCAACGTCTCATCCGTCTCCAGCCCAGTGGCTAGACGAGTGCACGTTGTTGTGAAGCAACATAAATACTGGAGACACTCAGCGAGTGGGGAGAGTGTTGGCAGTGTGCACGGAGACAAATTAAGGCCATGTCAACCACAGATCCAACAGCGGAACAGACAGCCTGCTCATGGATGCTACAATCCTCACTCAGTCATTTATGCGTGCACAAACCGATATTCAAGCTCACGGGAATAGATTTATCTGCAAGACGTTGGTTGGATTTGTCAATTTTGGGCAAATATTTGTTGCTTCTGATGCTCTTGATGTGATGTTGCATGAGTAAGTGGCCTGATGTGCCTAAAGTCACTCTCGTCTCCCGCCGCTTAGGGCGATGAGCCTTTCATGGATCTTACGTAACCGGCAATGTAAAAGATATCGGGCCTCGTGTGACTGAAATCAAATGGCCGCCATTGTGTTAGGACAATGTGACAACACACTGACCCGGATTTGCTGTAAAATGTCCACAAGAAATTACTTTATTGAGGCACGCATAGACAAATTATGAAACAGTAGTGTATGGAAAATGAAGTGACCAGTGCGAGTATATTCATAGAACATTTATTTTGTAGATTGAACTTCCTGTAAATCCACACAAAGTACTATAGCGACTGTAAAACAATGGCTCTAGGTAATATACAGCTATATTTCAGAATATAAAAATAAACTTTTTGAATGTAAACTCAGGATAAAGCGTTAATAACCACATATCAGCAACTTGGATTTACAGTTGTATGGTGTTAGCACACTGTTGTTAAAATACTTGGCATTGAAAGAAATTCGGAACAATTATGCTAAAAACACTGGTCAATACATTTTTACATTTTTTTTTTAATCAGAGATGCAGGTAAACTTGTCTAAATCATTTTTTGCCTTTGATTTTTTTCTTTCTGCAACATCAGGTATTATCTCTGATTAAAATTGGCTGATGACCAGAATAATAATACACATATGTGACGCGTACAAACAAATTAGGTCATTTTAGTTCAAATTGAAATCAAACTTTTACCATCAATGATTTAATGGTTTGTGTTCACATCCCCATTCCAAGATTTATTGCCACAACAACATTGAGACTACAGTGATGAACACCAAATTTGAGCACAAAAAAAAAAAAAATCCTAAAATATACCCTTTTCCTGAACATAACAGTCTTATTTATTAACAGTCAGATGAAAACTATTGAGATACTTGCTCACGGTCTCACTTACCGTTAACAGTAAGGTGCAAGAGGACACCGCAACAGTCAGAGATTACAGTAGAAAGCTATCAGTGTATAACAGTTCTTGTCAGTAGCTGTTGATAGTGCGGCCTATTGAAGAAGAAAAAAAAAAAAAGTTCGCTTTCATAAATACATTTAACATTGGATAAGATACAGAAAACAAAAAGTGGTTACGTTTTGTTTTGGGTCACCGTTTGACCCGGAGCTGCCCGTGTTGGGCCATACTAACCCATTTTGAGTAGCGTGAGCGTAAAATATTCATCGCCGGGCGACGCTGTTACATACGA
Organism: Syngnathus leptorhynchus; assembly: GCF_054491065.1. Taxonomy (NCBI): domain Eukaryota; kingdom Metazoa; phylum Chordata; class Actinopteri; order Syngnathiformes; family Syngnathidae; genus Syngnathus; species Syngnathus leptorhynchus. Next base: position 6,074,930 of record NC_141209.1, on the reverse strand, counting down.
CACATGTTTCACTACGGTCAGAAGAAAAACGAAAAGGCATTATGTACAAGTTAACCTTCATGCTTCGTCTTTGCTTGAAACTTTGTGATCGGCGGAATGTGTCCAATAGCCACGCCGTATATTCATTCGTCATCGCTTGGCACCCCTCACTAATGTACAGCAAAAAAAAAAAAAGCCACAATGCTGCAAGTTACACAACCTCGTTCCATGGCAACCACAATGAGTGAGAGGACAGCAACAGCTCAGCGGCTCACGCGCCGACACCTCAGTCTGCCTTGTCCTCGCCGTTCTCGGCCCATCCTTGGCTCATAGCGGCCACCACGATGCCGTACATGTTGAGCCAGGCTTGACGCATGGCCGCCGTGTAGGCCTGGCCCAGATTACACTGAAGCATGTAGAGGAGCGACTCGCCTACCACCTGTGAGAAACCCAAACACAAAATCAATATGGATGCTTCAGAATTCTGTTGCTGTATGTTTTTCCTACAGTAAACGACTGTGGTTTGACCCCCACAGCCTGATGCTTCCTGCCGAGGTTGAGAAGAAAATCCCCCAGGGAGTGAAGATCGTCAAGATGGCTGACAGCGGCATCGATCACTAGCATCACCTGGGATCGGGCAGACGAGAGATGATTATGGATAAGTTTTGCTTCATCGACTAAAAATGATTACTTTTCTATATTTTTCTCGTGCAATGGGAGACCTTTAGACTCGTTTGCTAATCAATTCCAAATTCAAACTAATGAGACACTTGGTGGTTGAAAAGCTCACCTTAGTGACATGCTCCAGGAACTCTGGGCTGGAGAGGCACTCTTGTGTGTTGCCACAGTTTGTGTTGTAGTGAAAAAGATTGAAAAGAGCTGGGTCAAGCTCAAAAAGCCTAGCAGGGATAAAAACCATATATTGTTTTTTTTTGCAGTGATACACGGGTTGCAATCTTTTAGCTGTTTTGAAAAACAAACAAACAAACAAACAAATATTCCTTTGAATGTACTTTGCAGCAGGGGTCACCAGGTCACCCTCAAGGGTCACATGGGTAGCCCGGGGGCCGATTCTAAAAGTAGCTTATCGGCGATGAGACACTGATTTACTAGGAATATTGTAGACACTTGCACAGTTATAGAAATAATGCCGGATATTGATATCAATCATATTATGCAAATTAATTAGCACAATCAATATCTATTAACAATTGACAAGACAATAAAAAGCTGGATATTGCTCATTTCATACTCAATGTGCTTCTCAAATTTAAAAGTACAACATTTAAAAATATTTACAAACAAGAGTTAAAAATAAAAGTAAGGTAAAGACAAAAGTAGCTTAGACCTCAGGTAATTTAAGCAAATGTGTTGTTTTGGAAGCTTATATCAGACAGTAGCCCTTTGGATTAATCAGTGAAGTAGCTAAACTCTGCTGTAGGGAATACCTTCAATGAATCCCGGAAGATAAAATAACTCATGCAGCTTGTTCTAATTCCCCTATGTGAGAATGATGCAGACGTACAGACAGACACAGTCAATTAGACAGAGAAACAGCATGGGAGCAAGCACAGCAAGATTGTTGTGACGTAAAAAAAATCACTCCTCTGTCAATCAACTCTAACGTTACAATTCACAGCATCGCACATTTTCCGTGCTGACAAACTAACATTTCTGAATCTCTCCTGCACGTGTCGGATGAAGCGGCGAGTAGATAATAACATTGAAGGCTGTCGCCAAGCAACAAGACAAGCCGCCTCTGGTTTCCGGTGGAAGTGCGCATAGAAAGGTGATGCTGCTTGGACTTGGAAACAAAACCAGATGATGCCTTTGAGACTTACCTGGAGAACATGATGACACCATGAGGAACTTTATTCTTGCCCAGGCTTTCCCAGCTGCTCCGTATCAGCTCCTTGTCCTTCCCTGACAGGTTCTCCATCCTCCTTGGGGTCTTTAAGTTCTTCTGGAGGGGAAAGACACAGGTCCTCTACAGCACAAGATGGCTCGCTTCTGGCAGAGCCATAACACCGGAGACAAAACTTCTGCACCTGCAAGACAAAGTAGAGCATCAAGTTATGCAGGAAAGAGCTGCGGAAGTGAAGACATACGCAAAACCACACGTACCTTCCCAAAAAAGGTAAGTCTGAGCTGTGAACTTGTGCGGCAGCCGCGTTGAGGGGGTCTGCTGATGTGAGAGTGCTCGAGCGTGTGTGTGTGTGTGTGTGGCCGGTAGCTTTGCTTCAAACTCTGATGCACTTGCTCTCTGGTTTCCCCCCCAGCCCACCGTGCAGACAAGATGCCAAGTTGTGCCACGCTCTCATCTGTCACCAAGGCTGCTATCTCCACCGCTCGCCCCCCCCCCCCCCCACCCCCCATCCCCGCTCGCCTCTTGACGCGCTCTCTCTTTCGCTCTCTCACCAGTTATTATTCATGCCACAGAAGGAGAAAAAAAAAAAAGAAGCGGCATCTCTGGCTTGTGTCCGTCGAGGCTCGGCGGCACAAGCCGCAGCTCCTCCTGCAGGTGAGCTCGGGAATGAAAAGTTAAGAATTAATATGATGTTATGACGAGTCGGTTTATTAGGGAATCAAATATCCGCTTCTATGAGAATAACACACCAGTTTTAGGACATAAGCTTCACCTATTGGATAAATTCCCCCATCATTTTTTTTTCTTCAATGGTGATTTTGTTAAAACTCTCGAGATGCAACAGGCATGCACGGATATATTACCTAACAGGTCAGGGAGGCCTGGGTTTGTTTTTAGCCGCGCCCCGTCTAATCAATGGTGCATCCCTGGGATACGCTGTTCCCATGACAACACGGGAGGATGTAGCCGAGGACGTTTGAAATCGCGTGGAAGCTGGAAATGCTATAGTTGTTTATCACAGTGGATAATTATATGCTATTGTTTGATCTCTTTTTTTTTCTTAAAGGATACATCGCATTATTCAATTCAAATGCTAAATAATTGGACTTTCGTGCGGATTTTGATCCAAAGTCACGCCAACTTTAGTCGCTTAGGGGAATGACACACTCGCCCAAAAAGAGGAAGCGCTCGATGAGCTTTTCATTATGATCGAATACATATTGAGACATTCTCATGTGGTTGTTTCAAAAAAAAAAAAAAAAAAAAGATCTGAAATTCCAAGCTGTCAGCTGTATAAGCAAAGCCTTCCAAAGGAGGCCAGTGTACATGAGTAGAGTAATTGATGTGGGTCTGTGGGCTCCCAGCAAAAACCACCAAGCTGGTCAGCGTGACTACATGAGGATTTATTTAGGTGGCAAAGCGGCTACAGTGACTCGCAATTTTAACCGAGCGATGGGAGAAAAGGCTCTTGCGTGCATTAAAGCAAAACTCTTTGATACTTTCTACTAAGTTGTACTACTCACAACATGTTTGTATATCCAGAACATTTTGGATAAAAGAGTGGCTAAACAAATGTTTATATTTGGTTTTGAAAATATTTATTTTGATAACCAAGTGTCCACAAAAAAAATATTTATTATCACGTAAATCTATTTAAAAGATTTTATGGCTCATTTAAGGTTATTTGTACTATTGCTGCATGTTTTCTCACTGGAATTTTTTTTTTAGTTCAGATGTTTTGAGATTTCTTAATTCGTACTTGCACATGTTGGCGGATCCATTGTTGGTGTGGTTGAGTAGACATGAGTCATATTTGAATACAGTGTTGTGTTCTAGCCAAGAGGCCACAAAAACATTGTACCGTCTTATCATGACAATCCCCTTTGGACTCCAACGCTGTTCGCCTCCACGTCTTCAATTTTCTTCACCGTCGTCTACATTTTCCTCCCTAAATCAGACATGCTGGCTTAGAAAATGTCTATATTGTAATTATATTTCATTTTTTTACTTGGCTACTATATTTTTTGTGTTCCGGGCAGGCCCAGAAAATGACCACACGAAGTCCTCGGTTGTCCAGAGAACATGCTATTCATAATACTGGACATTGTGGGATCGCATGAACAATTTCTAAAAATTCTCACTCTGCGTTGCTGCAGTTCTGGTCAGTCTTGTGGACATTGGGACATGTGTCATCCTCAGCTGGTGATGAGATGGACGACGCGGTGACCGCGCCTCCCTTTTCTTCAACAAAACGCTCTTGCACGCCAGCTTTCTTCAACTCGTTCTTGTAAACTTGTTCCGCTTGAGCTTTGGCGTATCTCTGATAAAACGAAGATGACATCATGGCGGTATATGCAAGTAGGATGATGCGGTCGAACGAACGCGTCCCTCACCTGTTTCACCTGTTCAAATAAAAGGGGGCGCTCTCGAACGCGAGCGTTCATGTCGTGTAGATCTCGCATGTAATCTCTTGTCCTTTGTCGATCCGTCTCCCTGTGTCGGTCATCTTTGTTTACAAAAATGGCTACAAACTTAAGAATGACGGCCTTGCTTGCTCAGCACTCACCGATGGTGTTGCAATCTTTCGTCGTAGACTTCTTTCAAGCTTTTGTGAGGGTCCATCAACTTGGCGTGGAGGGAAACAGTCTTCCTCAAGGCCTCTGACTTGCTCTGGTATTTCCTCGCCCAGTCTGCACTTTCCTGATTCTTCCCATCCCTCATCTCCATGGATTTCCTGTGAATAGAAATTAGGTGAGGTACATCATTTATGAAGCTTTCAAATCAATTGTGGGATTCACTTCCATTTGAGTTGAGAAATGAATTCATAAATGATATAAAAAAAGACTTAGACTAGATTTCTTTGAGTTGCTTGTTCACATATTCAATCACAAGCCTAACAAGATCCAGTTCATGACCTTACCTGATGGCCATGCAGCGTTTCCTGGTAGCATCTGTGATGTAAGTTGGAAGTGTGTCTGCAGACAGTGACCTTAGGGCACCACATGATTTACTTCGCCTCATATTATTTTGACTTGGTATCTGTAAAAAAAATAAATAATAATAAACCAATTATCAGCACAGTTTTACAGCCAAAGCACATTCAAATTATTAATGGTGACTTTATTACTCAAAATTTTACCAAACCTATTATTAAAGTGCAATGTTCCTGAATCCTCAAGAAAACAGACTCAAGAATAGAAAAGGAGGAAAGCTGAAATATTATGTAAGAACGGGTGCATTTTTTTTTTTTTTTTTTTACATAATATGTGCATAGGGTACAGGAATGACTGGAGAAAACCACCCTTCCCACAAAGATGACATGCAACATGGCTTTGCAACAACATATTTCGAGGTTAGCTTTAGAGGTTACGGTACATACATCATGGTTGGGAGGTTTAGAAATATCTTGCCATGAGAAACCAGGCTCATGTAACATTAGCTTGTTCTATTTTAACTCCAGCACCAAAAAAAAAAGGGAGACACTAAGGGTATGTATATATTTTCATTCTACAATATAATACAATGTTTACCTGTGAGATTTCAGGACTCATCCTACTTTGCCTGGCAGGAAGAGCGGATGTTCTCAGGTAGAAGGGTTGACACTTGGTTAGATCTTTACTTAGTGTTGCTCTCAGACCTTCTGCCCGCAGAGCTTTGTGCAGCCGGTTGAAATCGGGCACCTGCTGGTTGATCTTGGGCTGAAAGCTCGGCTTCTCGTACAGGAATCCCAACTTTTCCATTCTGGTGGACTCGGAAATGCGAAATTTGGGCTTTTCTGGATTTTCCTGTTGTGCGGTGCTGATGTGGCTTTTCCGCTCTGCACAAACATTGCAGAGGAAATGGAGAAGATGGCACATTATTTTTAATACAGCTCTTGTAATTATTTAATTTTATTGTGGGAGTGGTCATACAGTTTAGTCCAAAAATATGAAGGAGGATGTCAATTTTACAAAATATTTTCCGAGACTTCATCATGCATTTATGTAGAAAGAGAGCCCTCACACCTGCTGGAGCTTTAACTTGTTTGGGACACGACTGTTGAACATTCTGTACGGTCGTCTTTTTTGCTTGGAGCTCAACCTGCTTCTCCTGTTTCTTCTTTTCTCTCTCCTGGAAGCTGAAAGGTTTCTGAACCGAAAGCAGGAAGGTTTTTCTTTGCTCTAACCCTTGCTTTCTTTCCTTGTCCCGCCGTTCCATCATCTCCTGATAGAGAGGAAGTCTGACTTGAATGGGGACAGGAAGTGCAGTGAACTTTTTCTTGCACTCAGCTTCGGCCTCCTCCTCTTTCTTCTGATGTGTTGTTTTGCATGAAGGTTCTCGTTCACATCGCTGTGTCTGGTTGGGAGGCCGAGTGGAGTGTTTCTTGCGCTCAGATGAAGATTCCAAAACTGGAGCAGACAACCCCAACAGCCTAAAATAGTTTGATAGATTACTGTCAAACCAACGAGCAGATGTCCTCCGTCGGGAATGAATCTTTAAAAAAAAATCACATCTCTTTCAGTTCAAGTAAAAATAAGCAGACTGAGGAGACTTACTTAGTCCTTGGAGACAGTTCTGCTGAGAGGAGAGTGTTGTGATGAATCCTGCTCTCTAATTGCTCTCTGTGCCTCCTCTCGGTCTCCTGCAGCTGTCGTTGGATTGTCTCGCTCAGGGACCGCAGCCTCTGATGGAGGATTTCTTCTGATTCCGAACCATCTGTAAGCTTCATCTCTGGTTCTGACATATTTGCTGGTCAAGATGTCATCTGAAATGTTCAGAAACAGGTTATCAGTTATCCATCTATATCTTTTCTTTTTCTCCATATTTTCTGTTTGAAGTTTTATGTAAAAAAAGGGAAAAAAAAGTTTTGATGAAGCCCGTTCCCTTTCTGAAATGGCCACTAAATCAAATAAGATGGCCCACAGGACCAGTATTACGTGTTACCATGGCAACCAAACAATCCACTCAACTGAGTGCGTAATGTGGATAAAGAGTGAACTATAGAGAAGTGAGAAAAGTGAATCATATTTATTGTTAGTTTCAGTTTCGGTGTGCAAGCCATCGTTGTCATATTTAACAGCGTAAACAGCTCCTAACCTGTTAAAAGGCAAACTGTGCGTGGAGTTTTCCTGCGTCAAGGCGTCATCCCTGTTCAGAAATCTTCGGCGATAAAGTATACTGTTCTGCATTTGGACTTTTTTTGCAAAGAAGATAAAGTTAATCAAAAATAAAAATAAAAAAAAAGACAAGCGGCTGCACCACTATTGGGCAAGCTTCGGTTTCTATGGAGCGTTTGGTGTGGTCAATAGCGGAAGCGCAACTCGCGACAGAGGTCTGCCCTGATTGGCCAGGAAGCCGGAAGTGATTTCCCCGTGCTGTCAACAAAACATGGCTGTAGTGTTGAGGTGACTCGACTGCTCTTTTTAGGACGCGCTCAAGGAGAAACCCTAACTTGCATTGCATATTTCAGCGGTTAGGCTTGGCCAAGGAAATGTACATTCCTGTTTAATGCAAGACTTGTTTCGTTTAAATACCGAATAATGCTAAACCTTACAAGGGCTAGCATAGCCCTAAACGAGTTCGGGCGGAGTTTCCTGACAGAAAAACGCTTTTCTGTTATAAAAAGTATCCATCGAGCATTAGTGTGTGCACAGCATGGCGACGATCGTGGCAACGGTGAGGTTTATGATGTTATTATATCCGGGGGAGGGATGGTTGGATCTGCAATGGCATGTTCCCTCGGTGAGTGACCACATCCATCTGTCAACATCCAAAAGATTGTGTATGATTAAATAAACGAGAAAACAAATCAGCAGCCACTGTCATACGTAATGTTCTCCTGGCAGGCATGGATCCCAACTTGTCAGAGAAGAAGATCCTTCTCCTTGAAGCAGGCAACAAGAAAGTAATGGAGACGGTTCCTGACAACTACAGTACCAGAGTCAGCTCCATCAGTCCAGGCTCTGCTACACTCCTCACTGGTGCAGTAGACTACATCACCCTTTTTTGACATCATTTCAACCCCTGTGCCGTGAAATGTTGGTGTACCGGCTTTGTTCACCTATTTATGCCAGCAACATATAGTGATATGCAGAACAATTAAATGTTCCTCCACCAGATGGCAGAAAGTACAATTAAACCATATATCCTTATTTTGCCATTCCTGCAACAGATCTATTAAGCTGGAGCAGTTTTTAAGTAATTAAGGAAGTAAATAAAAATAAAAAAAAGTTCTGGATTGCATAATTAATCCAATGCATGGAAGCTGATGTTCTAAAATGAAATATCCTAATAATAAAACGCATCGTTAACATTAGAGGCATATTGTTGAATTGTATGACGTTAGAGGTCCCACCATTGTTGTCTAATATCTTGTTTTCTGCAGGCATTGGTGCATGGGAGCATATCACAAAATTGAGGTGCAAGCCTTATAAAAAGATGCAGGTATGATTATCATTCTTTGATTTACAGTAGTTGCTTGTTATCAATAAATGTATCTCTGATGCTTATTCATTTTTTCATATTTTATCTTGCAACGGTGCCAGTTTTTTTTTTTTTTTTTCTCCATCATTTAACTGAGTCCTGCTGTTTTTAACATGAAAGGTACTGCACACTGATATTCTCCATGTATTTCTGTCATCCAATAATCATAATACTATACAATTTGCGGAGAGCAACTTCTTTGACATTCCGCTTGTACTCCGTCTTACAGCGAAATGAACAAAAAACTCATTTGCGGTGTGTATAATTATGCACATGGTATGGAGTCATTTACATTAAATGCCAGGTTCAGCTGACATGTAATTTCTTCATTCCGTTATGCAACGTCTGCCTTTATTAGGAGCCCTATAAAAAAAAAAGAGCATACCTTCCTGCGACACAAATGAACGTTGGATGACCTACTTTCTTTTTCTTCTTAAAACCGTATGTTTGATGAGGATGAAGTCTTTTTGGCATTTGCAAATTGCTACTCACTCCCCCTGTCCGTGTCTTCTAATTATGAAGATTCATGTGAACAAGTGCAGCAAGATGAAAGGCTGTTTGCCGCTTCATGGCATTGGATGCAAGGCTCGGCCCGGCTTGTAAGATGTGGTCGCTGTGTACCAAAGCCTCGACCGCAGTGTTTCACTCCAGGGCTAAGATGTCATCATGGCGTGCCATTTAGAGTGATTATGGCAGCGTACCTCACCCAATATACCTTTATTCTCCTACTTTTTTTGTTTGTTTTGCCTTCTGGATCATAGTCATTCCCATCCTAGCCGTAGAAGGGAAAATATGCGCTACGTGTCTAAATAACATTTGCACCATGCTTAAAGTCTCCCCGCCTAAGAGTTTAAATTCAGAGCAAGCTCATTTTCCCTTAAGGTCACAAGCAAGTGCTTAAATGTTGCAAGGAAAGCAGAAGCTGCATCGCGTCACCCTGTGTTAAACAAACCCCAAAAATCTTTAGGCTGGTCTTGTTTTTTTTTTTTTCTTCTCTCCTAACCACTTATCACAAGTTGCAAACCCAAAACGCCATTAGTGGTTTTTTTTAAAGGGTATATCCCCTTACTTTATGGTAAGCTGGAAAGAAAGAGTCGTAGCAGCAGTAGCGTCTTACGGCTGAATGATGGCTTACCTCAGCATATTTACAACCCAGAAGAGGACGAAGCAAACACTTTCACCCCCCCCCCCCCTCATGTTTAACTCAAACGGCGGCGCATTCAAATTCGGAATTAGTTAAACAATATGATCGACGGGGTCCATACTGTTTACAAATGTTTATCTGTGTTATAATAAAAAAATATCACATTTATTTTACATGAATGTTTTGATTTGATTGGTTAGGTTTATACTAACATAAAGGCAAATGAACGATGAGTTCATGTGGGTTGAGTTTGTTTTTTTTTGCCCAAAGTTGGCTCAAATTGACCCAACTTCCTGGGTCGGTCCAATTTTTAAGGGTGCGGTACTTTGTATAAAAAGTTAGCAAACCACTGTTCTAGATGAATGCTGTGCTGATGTCCTAATCTATTTAGCAGACCGGACCTATCTTCGACAGCAACTTTGACGCGATCATCTTTGGTTATATTTAGAGACGGGGAGGATTAACTTGAGGCGAGACCGCAGGCGTAACGACTCTCTCATTTAGGTTTGGGATGCCTGCTCCGATGCCCTGATCACATTCGATAAGGATAATCTGGAGGAGGTGATGGCCTACATCGTGGAGAACGACGTGGTCGTGGCTGCACTCACCAAACAGCTGGACAGTCTGTCTGGTGAGCAGAGCATCGCTCAAGTCAGTCAGTCAGTCAGTCAGTCGCACGGCGGCCACACCACCACCACATTAGTATTTCCAACCTCTGATGTTTTTAGTTATATTCCCGCCATGAGCCGTTTATGATTTTCCGTCAAGTTCAATCAAAACTTCACATTTTAAGAACTGGCGAGGCTGGCCGGGACCTGTGAGGACACGTGACGTGGTCCAGTGACCTATTTAAAGCTCCCATGTGCCTTGCCGCCACCACCCTAGGCTCTAAAGCGCTGACTGCCTTCAGCGCTCGATTGCTGTTGACATTCAACCAAAACGTTGCAAATAAAAAGCAGCCCTGCCTGCAATGGTACTTGGCAGTTTCAGTGGCATATTTATAAATGCTTTTTCGGCCAAACAAGGGGCGTGTGGTTCCCGCACGTTTTTTTGGGGCCTCATGTGCTTGCCGTTTGTCTTCCTCTCATAGGACTCAAAGATGTAGTACATGAAAAGTCTGCTGCCTGCCAGCTGTTTCCAATGAAATCTCCCTCTCCAATCACCAAAACCCCATATTTAACATCCCTGTTCGGTAACCAGCAGCCAATCTGCGGATGGCTCTCGCTCCAAGTCGGCATGAGCAAGCAGGGCTCGGGCCTCTTTCATGTTCTGGAGGACCAGCTGCCGGTATTTTAGGAAGTGCAGGAGGAGGTTGGATGCAATATCCAAAGAGCCGACCGACAGCATGTGCAAAGCGTGGCGTGGTTAGCTTGTAGATAAACACGATTAGTCCATGGCGTGTGGCAGACCGAGGCCATTAAGATCTTCTTGTGCCAGGGAGAAGGCCACGGTGTTTTACAACTAGTTCCTGCGTGTTTGCGTGCGCTCGGGGTGACAAATAGTGGAAAGCGTAACATAAAACTTGTAGGAATGCTTTGTTTACACTATAAAATGACTTTTTTTTTTTTTTGTTACTTGTTTTGCTCCCTGCTTGTTTGTCAGATAACGTGCAAGTCAAGTACAGGTCCAAAGTGATCAAGTACACATGGCCGACGCCGCAACAGACGGTTCGCTCCATCCCGTGGGTGCAGGTCACGTTGGCCAGCGGGGAAACGCTCAAAACCAAGTTGCTTGTAAGTTTAATTCTTTATTCAAATTCCTAATTTTGCAGTGTTATTATCTTTTTTTGTTTTTTTGTTTCCCATTTGTGTTGTCAGATTGGAGCAGATGGACCCAACTCTATGGTGAGGCGGGAATTAGGCATCCCCACAGTCAAGTGGAATTACGACCAATCAGCTGTGGTTGCTGTGCTGCATCTATCAGAGGTAGAAAATGAGCCGCTTCCTTTCTCCAAACCTACTTTGATGTTATGCTTCCTACTTGCTGTTACACACAGTTAATATATTATTTCATCTGTTACAGCCCACAGAGAACAATGTCGCGTGGCAGAGGTTCCTCCCAACAGGACCCATTGCAATGTTACCGGTAATAAATTCAGATTAGAAATTCATGTTGTTGTTTTTTTTTTAAATGGACATATGTTGTTTGATCAACATCTGTCGCTGCATCCTCTTTATGCTCCAGCTCTCGGACACAGCGAGCTCTCTCGTGTGGTCAACCAGTCATCACCTAGCCGAAGAACTCCTGTTGCTGGATGACGAGTGCTTTGCTGACGCAATCAACTCTGCCTTTGTGAGTGCCAATTAAAATGTTGGCGTGTCCCTCAAGTCATTGTCGCGGCCTGTTTGTGTAGTTTGTGTCTCCACCTCACGTAATCTTTTTTTTTGTGAGTCGTAAACACTTTTTTTGACCAGATGTGAAACAATAGCAATAGCGCTTTGGACAAATGACATACCTATCCCTTTCTTGTGTTTAGAGGAACTCCTTTTTCCCAAGCAGCTATTTTTACTGCCTGCTGAAGGATGGGGTCACTACGGTTGAGTCATGTTTGGTTTCAGTTCTGGTTTGGTAATTAAACTTGCGGTCTCCCAGTGTCGACCATTACTGCATGGAATGTTTTTCAAACGGAGCTAATTCAACTGTATTGCCTGGCCGGCATCTTCTTTTAATTAGCCCTACTCTCCAAACCCTTTAGTTAGGGAGGGCAAATAACGGCCCTTGCCTGGAGTTCAGCTTTGCTCCAATGTCAGCTAATTTTGTTGTCCACTGTAAACGATATCGTCTGTTTTCTCTCTCATACGTTCTTCTTTTTTCGTGCGCAGTGGAGTAACGAAAACCAGTCGGAGTTGGTCGGGACGGCCGGGTCTCTCTTCCGAAGCGCCCTCGCCGCCATCATGCCTTCTGCGGGTTCGCCTCGCCAGCTGCCCCCGAGTGTGGCGAGCATCGGCCCCAAATCCCGCGTCATGTTCCCTCTCGGCATGGGCCACGCATCTGAGTACATTAGGCACAGAGTTGCGCTCATTGGGTAAGAGAGGTCCTGAAAATCAAAGTTGGGGATCATTTAAATCTCACAAATACACTCTAGTATTTGTGTGATTTGCGCCTTTAAATTGACAGTGACTCCAAAGACTCTTAAGTTGAGCTACTACAAGTCAAGGTACCACTTTATTAACTTTCCCATGGATTTTTTTTCTCCAAGTACATTTTTTTTTTTCTACAGTTGCGTGACAATCTCCTGCTTATTGTGTTCAGGGTCATGCGTGAGCTGGAGTCTATGCCAGCTGACTTTGGGTGCGCCACAGGGTCCACCCTTGACGTGTAGCCAGTCAATCACAGGGCGCATAGACACTATGGACAATGTAGAGTCTTCAATTAAACATGCATCATTTCGGAATGGGCGAAAACCCAAGCAATTACGTGGCAAGTGAGAATATGCCAAGTTCCGGACCACTGTGGTTTGAGCCGGAATCTCTGTGAGAACCGCGGCGTGTCGTCAGTGACAAGCTGATTATTGGAAGATCAATCACCTGACAACGTTCTTCATCGTTTGGTGGAACACTTCACAGTTTATTTCAATTTATTTAATCGAGGAAAATTGTTTCAGAATCTGAAGTAGGGTTTTGGCAGATTGTGTTGGATTTGGAAGAAGATAAAATAGGCCTATGCATGCGTGTGGTGAATTTATAGAGACAAGCATATGTTTGTCTTTCCAGGGACGCAGCCCATCGTGTCCATCCTCTGGCCGGTCAGGGAGCCAACCTGGGCTTCGGGGATGTGGCTTGCCTCACACAGCTACTGAGCCAGGCCGCCTTTAACGGGAAGGACCTGGGTCAGTCAGAGCTCCAAACAGACATGAGCACTGCAACCAAAGCTCGGTGGTTTCCCCTAAACTATTTTCCAACGGCCCATCTCACGTGCCTGCTGTTGGATTATAAAAAGCATCATGTTTGATTTTTTTTTTTCCCTCTCCATTTAGTTTGCCAACAATTCCATGCTCATTGCTTTTCTGGGGATATTGTGTTTTTTTCCCCCCTCTCAAGTTCAAATGATATTTTTGACGCAATGCCACGTTGTCAGATTTTAACCTACAGTGTTTTTTTGTTGTGCAGGAGCAATGCAGCACCTGTTAGAATATGAAAGCGAGCGCCAGCGGCACAACCTGCCCATGATGGCCGCCATCGACCTCATGAAGCGCCTCTATTCCACCGATACGGCTCCCGTGGTTCTCCTCCGGACCTTCGGCCTGCAGGCCACCAACATGCTCCCGACACTAAAGGTAAGCTCATCTCAACTGTACCAATCGTCAACCTATCCAGGCTAAGCTCCGCCTCTTCGCTATTTTGCGATTACACGGAGCTTCACTTTGGCAGCGCCTGTAATTTCCAGGGCTCTGAATGTACTACTATGTTTAGCCCCAAATTTAGTGTTACCAAAAGTGTGTGGGTGGGGTTCAACGCTGGCACTAGGGCATTGGACAGCGGTGGTGGCTTGTGTTTTCGCACCCTTTTTATTACCGACCACTCATGTGAAACGGCTTTATTCGCTACTAAGTGATTCAGACCAACACTATAAATTGTAAGGAGGATGCAGACTTACAAAGCCCTGAAAAAGTATTTGCCCTCTTCCCGAGTTCAAATTGTTATTTCTGTTGTTGTTTTTCCAAGCCAATAGTCTCCCAAAGTCGACTTTAGTAAATATTAAGTGCGGGTTGTAAATGATGATTATATTCATAATTATTTCACACTCACTGTGACAGAAAATGTGACCTTTATTCCATTGTGAAGATATGTTTCCTGTTTTGCTTGTGCAGGAGCAGATCATGGCGTTTGCAAGCAAGTGAGCCCATCAGCCGTCAAAGGATCTGTTCCATCTTTGCATTCAATTTTGCAATTTATTTCCATTTGTGAGTGTGTAAAAACTACTAAGTTTAATAAAGATTTATTTTTCTTCTTCTTCTTTGTTTTGTATTTTTAATCATGTGTCTAAAAACAGGGTCTTCAATCATAAAGACCTTGAAATTCCTTCTTGTGGAGCAGTGAATTATCTCAGTGCTTTTACTCCAATTGATAAGATCAACATTTATTATAGGATTGCTTACATACATACATTTTACATACAAATCATCACTACCATGGTCTTGTTTTTTTTCTTTTTTTTATTACAAAAGGCCTTACTATAAATGGTATTTTTATATTAAAAAAGCTATACACCTGAAAATGGCGGTGTACCTAATGGAGTGTCTGAGTGACGTCACAGATCAAACAGCCAATCAGAAAGTGGGGGTGAGGGCGGGCGTGGCACTTTTCATAATTTTTTCCCTAATGAAGTGGCCTGTGATTAGGAACACCTGAAAATGGCGGTGTACCTAATGGTGTGTCCGAGTGACGTCACAGATCAAACAGCCAATCAGAAAGTGGGGGTGAGGGCGGGTGTGGCACTTTTCACTTTCACTTAAACTTTTTCCCTAATGAAGTGATTGGGTACACCTGTGTCAGTATGACGTCACAGCTCAACCAGCCAATCAGAAAGTGGGGGGTTGTTTGGGTGTGGCACTTTTCACTTTCATTTAAATTTTGACCATGATTTTTCCCTAATGAAGTGGCCTGTTATTAGGAACAGCTGAAAATGGCGGTGTACCTAATAGAGTGTCCGAGTGACGTCACAGATCAAACAGCCAATCAGAAAGTGGGGGTGAGGGCGGGTGTGGCACTTTTCACTTTCACTTAAACTTTTTCCCTAATGAAGTGATTAGGTACACCTGTGTCAGTATGACGTCACAGCTCAACCAGCCAATCAGAAAGTGGGGGGTTGTTTGGGTGTGGCACTTTTCACTTTCATTTAAATTTTGACCATGATTTTTCCCTAATGAAGTGGCCTGTTATTAGGAACAGCTGAAAATGGCGGTGTACCTAATAGAGTGTCCGAGTGACGTCACAGACCAATCAGCCAATCAGAAAGTGGGGGGTTGTTTGGGTGTGGCATTTTTCACTTTCATTTAAGCTTTGACCATGATTTTTCCCTAATGAAGTGGCCTGTTATTAGGACACTTCATTAGGGAAAAATCATGAAAAGTGCCACACCCCCCCCTCACCCCCACTTTCTGATTGGCTGATTGATCTGTGACGTCACTCGGACACGCCATTAGGTACACCGCCATTTTCAGGTGTCCCTAATAACAGGCCACTTCATTAGGGAAAAATCATGGTCAAAATTTAAATGAAAGTGAAAAGTGCCACACCCAAACAACCCCCCACTTTCTGATTGGCTGATTGGTCTGTGACGTCACTTGGACACTCCATTAGGTACACCGCCATTTTCAAGTGTTCCTAATAACAGGCCACTTCATTAGGGAAAAATCATGGTCAAAATTTAAATGAAAGTGAAAAGTGCCACACCCAAACAACCCCCCACTTTCTGATTGGCTGGTTGAGCTGTGACGTCATACTGACACAGGTGTACCTAATCACTTCATTAGGGAAAAAGTTTAAGTGAAAGTGAAAAGTGCCACACCCGCCCTCACCCCCACTTTCTGATTGGCTGTTTGATCTGTGACGTCACTCGGACACTCCATTAGGTACACCACCATTGTGCCATTGTAACCCGCCCTCACCCCCACTTTCTGATTGGCTGTTTGATCTGTGACGTCACTCGGACACTCCATTAGGTACACCGCCATTGTGCCATTGTAACAGCTTGCAGAAACGTTTTTCTTTTTTAATTGGGAGAAGAACTATGAACTTTTCATTTTTGGAACTACAAGTATGTTCATAAAATTTCAATGGTGAATTCTGAACTGAACAAGTTCATTTTAAACAGAATTTTGAACTACTTTGTGTAGAAAATGAACTTTCCCAACCCTGCACTCCACTTATCTCCAAATATTTGAGGCACTTTAAGAATCTATGCTGAGGTGTTGCTGCAAATCACGGTGGGCCAAACGCCTCACTCACACATTGTATGTTGGCTTTTCCTTAAATCTGTCAGCGGTGTGTAAATCACCTGTCACGTACCCCGCAGGAGCTGTCAGGAGCTCATCCTACATACTGTACATATACACACCTTCAATAGATCATTTGACTGACTGCTGGTTACTGTATATGTGCAATTCACGGTCTGTTCTTTGCCAAGAACTACTTTGCTTACACTCTTATATTAAACTTGAATGATGGTTAGAAAGTGAAGGATAAGCAAAGGAGTAGCTCATCACCCAAAGCATACCACATCGTATGGAACATGATCAAATCTGAAATGTACATGTATGCAAATATAACCTCTCCCCCTTGAATAATTGAGTTCTTCTTATAGTCAATGTAAGTTTTTTTTTATTTATTACAGGAAAAGACATATTCACATGGATGTTTAAGTAAAACAAGCATTTCACTGAGGAAGAAATAAACAATTTAAATACTAAAAGCATAAGGTTAATCAGCGAATGAGCATTTAGAGCAACTGCAGCATGGCAGAAAATGTTTAGCATTTGTTTTTGCATTGAAAGCGGCTCTTAGTGAGTGTAGTTGGCATATATACAACAGTAGTTATGGAACATTTTGTATACTGGAAAGAGAGTCGGGTAAAAGCCCAAAACAAACATTGTTAAATACATTAGATAGATTTTCAGGTATTTAAATATTTGTACAGTTCACAAGAAGCAGGTAAAAAAATGAATGATGTGAAACAATCAGCGACATCCCTACAACTTTAAAAGCCACATATTTTATCCTCGGCTTGATAATTTGTGTTTACTTTTGAAGTAGTTAAGCTTAATGATGTTGTTAAGTCCACTTCATGAGAGGTTGTTCTAGGGCTCCTTTGCAATTTCGCCACAATTGATGCTGACTATTCAGTTCAGGAAACACTAAAGTCAAAGCATTCATTTAGTGCGTGTGACAGCTCGCCACACACACTTTGTGAGTGTGAACTTTGACCTCCTGAGTCACAAAGAATAGCTACAATGTGTACAATTAAAGTGTTGCGTGCAAAGTTGCATAACAGAAGCTGTGCGCTTGTTAATTGCTCGTCGACCTTGTCCAAAGGAATTTCCCGTGAAATTGTTAGCTCCTACAATAAAAGAAAGCATTAAGACAGACGTGACTTCCATTACACGGTGGTGTGTGACTACAAACTAGGTCCACACACTGGACAGCCAGGTGAGGGACACCATTAGTAGCCCAAAAAATGCTTGACAAAAATAAAGTCAGCCCAGCAGTCAGGGGGCTCAACGTACAGTAGAAAAAGATGGCCTTATAAAAATATAGTGATTTATTTTCAACAGTTCTGGAAGTGTTTGGCGGGCGATGACGAAGAGGAAGGTGGCCAGGATGGAAGTGGGTGTGTCTGTGGGCGGAAGGGAGGGAAGCCCGGCAGTGACAAAAGTGTCCCTCTCAGTGCTGACTGCATTACCCTTGAACCACTTTTAGTGGATGTTGAGGTTCCTGAAGTAATCAAAGGTGGCACCCAGGGCCCAACTGGTCTCCACGTTGTTCACTTTCTTGGCCAGCTAGCAACGGAAATCAATCGAGTTAATACCATTGACATTTTTTTTTCACACGTGGAGGTCCACGTTGGCGTGACGTACCTGGAGCACGGTATTGTCCTTGAAGCCAAAGCCCTCCTTGAGCAAGCAGGTGATGTATGTCATGTCCATGCATAGGAAGGGGCTGACGGCACGGTACTTGGCCATTTTATTGCACACTGCAAATACGTGAAGATTTATTTCATTAAACAGCAACAATAAATCAATATTTCTATGATCCCTTTGGACACACTGTTGATTTCTCATAACTTTTTTAGATTTATTTGTAAAAGGAGCCAGACTACTGGGCGCCGCCGCTACATGATTAAAAAGATGACTTTGTATTTTGTTTGGTGTCACACTAAACAGAAGGGTGCGAGTGTACGAGTTGGGGGTCGGCGAAAGGCTGAGAGTGGGCGGCGTTGGTGTGTGGCTGTCAGGTGCCACACTCAGTGACCATGCGAGCGCGAGGGGGGAAAACGAAACCGCGACACTCTGCGCTGCTTGCACATACTTCACATGGTGCAGGAATGTTTAAATTGTTTACACTATAAGCACATTTCGGTCTTATTTTTAGCAAGTAATTAGTCTGACTTTACAGCAATAAATTTACTTTGACATGGAACGCCGTGCCACGTCTTTGCGTGCACGAGATCAGATGATTTACTATGTTGACCTTCTTCCACTTACCCTCTTTAGCTCGCTTCTTAAAATCCCTGACTTCGATCGCGCCACCTCGGCTTCCATCTGTAAAGCAAAAAAGTGCATTTTGAACAAATCAATTCTAACTCAGATAATGGAAAGTGACATTTTTTGTTGAGCTCCAATTCACCAATGAGGCCGGATTCCACAGCTCTGTCAAAGTAATAGGAGAAAGCATAGAAGACGCTGCTGCCTTTGACCTCGTATGGCTGATGCACGATGCCCTTGATGACCCTCATCACCTCGTAGTAGCACAGCTTGTAGCCCGCGTAGCCTGGAAACAATGTAAGAATGTAAACAACGGTATGCAATGGAGGTACGGTAACCTCACTTTTGGCTCCGACAGATTATATATGAGGGGGAAGCCCCAAAGTCACCAGCAATTGTGAGCGTGTGCTGCAGTTAGTGCTGCCATGACGACCTGTCTATTTTTACCGCATAATTGTGTGCGGTCCAGATTGAGCTACTCGTTACATTCACACGCACAACAAAGAAAACAAATTCTCTGGGACAAGCCCAGCGTCTTTTGGCTCTTCGGCTGTGGCATGGGACTGACTGCCTTATTTGTGTAGGTAACTCACTATATTTTATTTTATTTGAACTATGAGGAAGAAGATGCAACATGTGTTTTTACACAGACTGCAGCAAGTGTAAATGTCACACAAGGGACACTGTACTTATGTGTTTTAAGAGCTCGATATGTGATATATGAAAATGTATTTAACTGGACTTACCATCTGGAACTCCGCTGACTTTGTAAGTGGTTCCACCAAAGGTCACTTCTTCTCTGAACTTCTTTGGGAGGCAGGAACTGGTGAAGACTTTCCAATCGAGACCTAAGATATTAAAAAAGGTCACATAGCCCGTGTTACATGAAAAGCTCCGCCATATTTTATATAAGGGCTTTTAGATACAGTACCATCAGCTCCCAGTGCTCCGAGAGTCGCCAGCCGAGCTGCATACAGTCCATTTCCAAGGTAGCTGGAAGGTAAAGAAATCATGGTAAGATTTGAGAAGCTTGTATTTGTAACTTTTATTTTCAAAACCTAGTAAATTGACAATACAATTGGACACATACCTGTGTGTGTAAAGCTGGTATGTACTATTGAACAAGCTGAATTTGGCGATGTAACTATTAGGAGCAAAGTCAACGGTTCTCTGGTGGATAGAAACACATCATTTAGTGGTGTGTTGTTTTTAATTGATAGATTTGATTGTAATAATCAAGTGCATCATTTTTTTTACCTTTGATTTTGGAAGGAAGGTGATCTGTGTAGAGCCTCCACCCAAGTCCAGGATGCCCACTGTCCTCTTTGTGTTGGAATATAAGTGGCCTAAAGTAGACACACAAATTTCACTGAATGGAGACAATATAAGATGCCATTTCTATCACGATAACAATTTAATGTTTTATTGCCTTGTTTAATTATGAAGAATAAAAAATGAAAAATCTTAAGTCCAGAAAGATGCACTAAATGATGTCTTATCCAGGGGGAAATTATTTTATGATCTACATATTACTCTTGTTTTGGAAATTAAATTGGCTGTGTGGGGAAAAAAAAATATTTGACTGTCCATCACTGTTTGGAAATCTGGCAACCTCAGACTTTGGCTGCCTGGGGTTGAGTATATACACTAGAAGCTCAGATGTGAGCCTTGTGACCACTAACACCAACACAGCAAAACACAAACCATGTCTTACCTGTAAGGAAGTTCACCGTGACCCAGGCCAAGACTCCTGGAACAACACGAGGGTGCAAATGCCTGCGTTAGTTGTGATTGCGACACGGCTGCAGTGGCGCGTTTAGATGTGCAATGAGAATTGCAAAAAATATGCAATCAAAATAACATACCTTCGTTTGTTCCGTTCATAACGGTGACGCTGTTGTGCGGCACGTAGAAAGGAGATTCTTCAAAAACATGTTTCACCTGTGATGAAAGATTGATCTATAATTATATATAGTTGGGAGGCTTTGAAAAAAGTGAAAGCAGAGAGCGAAGCTGAAACAGTAGCAGATGGAATACTTCGAATGACAACACCACAACAGCTGTTTTTTTTTTTTTGCTACATCATAGCCGCCGAATGGGCAGAGTTGTTCCTTCTTTTTTTCCCACTGACACTTGTAAGCACTTAGTGGTTTCTTATCCCGCTCCCCGGCGGAGCGGCTCGTGTCTGTGCCAGAGTGTCTGAGGGCAGCGGGAGGAGAGCGTGCCTCACCTCGTTCAAAAGAGCGTTGGCTTTGTCCTCGGGCAAAAGGCGCAGGCCCGCCGTGGCTTTCAGGACCACCGGGGTCTTCCTCCAATCCTCCTCTGGCACCGTCTTCTTGGCTATCTTCAGCAGCTGACGCACCGTGTCACCACCCTGAAGAGCATATGGCAATTATAGTAACAGAAGCGACATGTGTCAGAATTAGAACGAGGTCACATGCAGAATATTAAAGTTGGGTCGGTAAATGCCGCAGCGAGTCTCATTTGGGTAATTACCGTTTGTGTGTTAACCCAACCCAGAGAACATAACAAAGGGATCTGCGATGCATACACTAATGATATGCACTTAAACCACAGGTGTCAAACTCAAGGCCCCGAGGGCCAGATACGGCCCGCCACATCATTTTATGTGGCCGGCGAAGACAAATTGTGCATCAAATTCGTGTGTCATTACTAGAATTGCAAATTGTCTTCACTTTTAATAATATCTATTTTTTTTAAATAGTTGACCAGTTTTTACTTGAGAACAAATTATTTGTCAGTTTGTTTTTTTAGCTTTTACTGTATATAATATGAGGTGTTCATACATTTATTTGACAGTCATAATGGCCCTCCGAAAGAAGCTATGACTAAAATGCGGTACGCGAAAAAAAAAAGAGTTTGACACCCCTGACTTAAACAATCTAATGAGATCCAAGACAAGAGTAGTTAAAACACTTGTCTGACTTCAGGAGATAATTTTGCTTTTTTTTTTTTTTTTTTTTTTAAATCAAATGCATTTAACAATTGTCTCATCTTGCAGTGTTTTTTCTTTCTTTTGCATTCTACTTAAAGCAGTTTCTAATATCTTATTTAATGTATAGACTGCACAGGGTACAGGGCAAAATACAAAGATGTTTATTATTGTAGTGCATATTTTAGATATAATGCACGTAGATAGCCAATTTGTCGAAAAAATGGGTGAATATTTAGAATTTCAATAAGTCTTATAATAAACTCTTCCAAGTCCTTTTCTTACTTTGATGTGCATTTTGAAAATGTAAATGTACTTCTCCACAACTGCACATAATCACAATAATGTTAAATAAAACCTGAGCATCATCTATTCAAATTTTCTATGCAATTGATGATTAAATTCTAATGACATTATGTAGTGCAAAAGCAATATTGCAAACAAAAATACTGCATACCTCCTCAGGATTGTCTTTATAAGCAGAAAGTCCAGGTTTCACTGCATGGTATATTTCATTGTCCAGAACTGGCAGCTCAACTAGAGGAAGAATAAATATTTAAAAATGAAGTTAACATTCGTGCAACAGCATTAAAACAGAGAACCGACATGTGGTTTATACATAGTATCAAAGGAAATAGAGCGAGAAACACGAGAATGACTTTTCCAGCTGGTGATATTTAAACAGCATCACGTCACGTCCATCCGCTCCACAAGTCATTACAAAGTCAACCTCAGCTACTTTTAGAAGCGCACTTGCCAGGCAGGGGTTGGATAAACTGACGCGCACATGCAAAGTTGCACAGCCGGGGGAATTACCTGGATCTTTCTGGATGAATTTATAGATGTGGATCCTGGTGCCGGTGCTGCCCGCATCGAACATGACGCCGTAGAAGACGCGCGTCGTGTTGGCGAGGGCGAGAGGAGCTGCAGGAGCCGAGCGGTGGTGAGACTCAGGCTCGGGATGGACGACTTCGGGTTCGGGATGGACGATTTCGGGCTCTGGATGGAAAGTCTCCGGTAAGGTCTGGATGTCTTCGGGTCTCGGGTGGAGATCGTGCGGGATGATGGGATGCCTCGGCACGCCGGGATGACGAGGAACGGGCGCCGGGTTCACGACCTCCGGAAGGTGGTTCGACATGTGGGCGGAAGGTTGACGGAAACGGATGTAGTGCGGAAAGTAGCGGTGGGGCCGGTAGTAGGTCGCCTCGGTGAAGAGGCAACCCGCCAGAAGCACCAGCAAGAGCGAGAGGAGATGGTTCGGCAAAGCCATGGCCGTTGCGAGAGGAGAGGGTGAGGAGAAGTAGAAGATGCTGCACAAAGTTGAGTTGCTCAGCAGAGTGGATGCACACCCAGGACTGTCCCCTGATGTGTTTACACTATATAAAGACATATGGGCTTGGCGAGGGGCCACACCGAGACCAGCAATCCTCCAATCCTGTGGCGGTCCATCCCCACTCCATCCAGTTCCCCCTCTTGTTGGAAGCAAAGCTGGAGAATACCTGCCTCCCGTTTTTTTTTTTTTTCCTCTCATGGAAGTTGAGGAGGAGGGTGCTTATTTCTGGAGATGTTTTCCCTCCTCATCTTTACTGGATGTTGAGGTCCCCCCCTTTCTAGGAAAGGAGAGGCAGGTCTGAATGAATAAGGGGGAACACCCCCAAAGAAAGCAAAATAATCTATATTTATATTTTATATGGATGAAATTCCGTCCTTATAGATGTTCTGGTGAGTATTTTAAGAGAGTGTAACTTTTTTTTTTTTTTTGGACATGTGGGTGAATTGTATAACTACTGCAATGAAGAGAATGTGCATTTTGCTCTTTTATTGTAAGACTTGAATGATTCTTGGATAGGAAAAAAAAGATGGCTACTGTCTGTGTTTTTGTTTGGATTTGTAATTGCTTTTTTGTTATTGTTCTTCTTGGTCTTTTCTTTCTTCAATCCAGTCTCTTGTATCATCCAATCAGCTCCTCGGGCACTAGTTTCTTTTCCAGGGCCTCCCGATTATTTCATCATGGCTCCCAATAACGCCAAATCCCTGACAGCCTTCGAGATAAATCGATAAATGTAATCTACTAGTTTCTAGTCTGTGGTTTTGTTCAGTGGCTTGTATCAAACACATTTTCCAAACCCCACTTAACCTCTTTTTCATAGTCGTGCAGTAATCACCACATTAAATACGCAGCAGTCTTACCAACTTTCAAATATGCAAATGTGATCTGCAGTCCAGCTGGCATATAAATTGAAAGAATGTTCAAATCTCACTCCCATTCATCTGGATCGGCCACAGGATTTTTTATTTTCTTTTCCTTACTAGGGCAACATATTTGTGCTGCAAGGCACGTTTCACGAGAGAATGAAGCAACCTCGAGTAAAGTTATAGGTGGGCGTTTGGAACGCCGTCACAAACCGAGCTGCAAGTATCAGTGGCAGGTTTTTCTTCATGCCGTGCCCGGAACGCACCAAACACATCCCGCTTACGCACTCCTCACTTCAACTCTATTTTTCTTTCCTAACCCAGGCTGAAAGTGAAAATCTATTCCATGGAAGCTTCCCAGCATAGTGACCCCTCTACCAACCTCAGTAGCCCTAACATGTGGTTCACTCTTTCACCTCATGTGGTGGGGTGACTGAGGCAGCGAGTGTGCAATCAAGGGTAATGGGAGGGCAGAGCCAATGGGTACAGAGAATGCAGGAAGTCCACAGAGAGGACAATATGTGGGGAGGGGTGGGTGGGGCTTGGCATCAGCATTCCCCCATCATGCCATTCCCCTCCCAGGACAGTCAACTGTGCAAAGCACTGTTCCAACACTGTAATTTGAACTAAAAATATTGGACTCTCTTCCTCCTTCCTTTTCTCTAAATACTGTGGCTACTTTTTTCAAGCCTGTGGTTCACCGCAGTGGTCGTTCGCCGCTATCAAAGCGTACATGTGCAGGACCTCTCGATGATGTACCCTTATTTGACTGCCATCATGGCACAGGCAACTAAAATGCATCATTATCGTCCCTTCAAGGGAAATTAAATTCACACTCTTGGGCATATTGATGAACTAGTGTGCCTTGCTTAAAAAGCACATCAACAGTCAATATTAAATATGCAGCCAAAAAAGGCAACGTTCAATTCAATGTGAATAGTCATCATTTCAAAGATAATAAATGTGGCCAAAGTTTTCCGCTGAGAAGGTCCAAATGATATTTAGAGGCATATAGGTTGCAACATGTTCCATGAACATAAACTGGAAGTCACCTCCAAACCTCAATCTACTAAAAATATGATGTACAACCGCGACATTGGTCTGACAACGTCCCCCATACATATCATTGAAATACAACATCTGCGCTGTGATTGTGGCTAACGTGTAACATGATCGTGCTCAGAAATTATACAATGATGAGAATATCTTTTCGGTACTCAGCTTTTTCCTGTCTGCGAGCCCAACGATCTGCTCTGCATCACCGAACACAGAAGTTGTCAGACCTTGCCAAGTCTGATTTGTTGTCCAGACAGTCATGTTTTCAGTGATTGGGGGGTTCCATGACAGCTCCTTTTGTGAACCTTCTTTGGGTGTTCTGCTTGGGAGATTCTGCTTTTTTTTTAATTATCCTTTTGGATTGGAGGATATGACAACAGTCCACGTACATGGTTGGAAGATGATCACTCTGGTCAACTTCACTTTATCCATAAGTGGAACTCTACTGGCAGTTGCTTATAAATGCATTTTGCACATTTTTTTTATCCTCTGAATGGACCGCAATGCCAAAGACTGTGGGCGCCTCTCCTGTGCTGAATTTAAAAGAAATGAGAGAAGTTGCGTCAATTGGCTAAGAAACAAGTTGGCTGTGTTTACTCCCACAATGGCACAAATGCCCATTCCTACTTATTTTAATTGTGGAAAAATACACGTGTTGTTTCAAATGTTCTTTTCTTACAATTTTTTCTCATAAAGTATCAATGATGGCAAAGAAAATGCAGATTATGATGCTCTCACCAGATAAACTGAGGTCTTGCGTGATGTCAATTCAAACATCTCTGCAACTGTAGAGGCATATTTTCCTTGCATATTTCAAGCTTCCACTGTACTGCAAAAAAAAAAACAACAACACAAAGGCGGTCAAAAACACAAAATGCTTTGCCGCTATATGATTTTTTGCATGATGCAGCAAAAAGACAAAGACAGTTGTCAAACACATGACTTGCTGTGTTGAATTATGTCTAAATGTTTCACAAGACATGCTGCGAGGAATGTGCTTATACAATAAATACTATACATTGTTTGGATAGCGGTCATCCACTTGCGGGCAATTGAGGGGAGGAGGGGGGGGGGCAGATTTGAATCATAGACTGCTTCAATCCAACTCTGGTGTTTCAATTATAAAGTCATGTAATAGAGCTGCCCTTCCAAACTAGAATGTCATACAAGGGCAGATTTACACCAGTCATTTTAGAAACTTGCCACTACGGGTTGTAAATCATGTTGGGATGCCCTATAAAAAATGCACCACCGTGGCATGACACAGCATATTACTACCAACGGCACAAGTCGTTTCAATACCAGGCTTGGTATTTTGATTCAAGTTAAGTGAAACCGTAAAGCGCAAGAAGGGACCTCAGCTTTGTAATCTACACAGTGCAATATATCATTAATATGCTGCAAGGTTGGCCTCAGGAATGCCATGTTTGTGGGTGTCCTACCCCTAAAGGTTCACTGAAGAGGCCTAAACCTTGTCATTACAATTCCAATGATAATGACAGATTTGAAATGTTCGGGGGTTATTTCAGTTTTCTCTCCTCACTGTCATAGTAATTACCTTTAAATTTAGTCTTCAAACTCTGTTCGCCATGCTAGAGCCACTATATGATCCACTTAACTGTAGCTACGCCCAATACTTTTTTTGCAATATCTGGAGCATGGTTTGATGAACAGCCGGGTGGGTGAGTGACATTTAACATTCTCTGAATTAGATGACGAGGAGAATGTGGTTGGCTTGGAATTAATTATTGTTGCCAACTGAACCAAGGCACACAAAGAAAAATGGCATGTCATGATTGTTTCATTTCAATTTACTTTTGCAGTGAGCCGCAACACAGATGAGAAGACATAATGGGATGGGCAGTGGAAAATATTTTCTGACCTGGATAAGGTGGCCATTTTGAAGGAATTTGTAGCAAAAAGAAAATATAGAACATACTTGTGGTAGAAATGACAGTTGCTTCTTCATAAATTCTCAAATGTTACTTCAAAATTGCTTGAAATATCATTAAAGTTTTTTTAATGAAATGTTCTCATTGCTGTGATATTTTGCCTTTAAAGTTAATTTTGGGTATGTGTCATATGAAACAATGAGTCATTTTTGGTGTTGTAAAACGATTTGATGATTCAATGCTGTCTTTCAGCATTTCAACTTGTGCACATTCCATATCGACACGCACTCGTGTGCACTTTTTAGGAGATTTGGTCTCCTAAAGAAATAAACTGTGTTGACAATGCGGCTTGAGGAAATCATCTAACCTCACTGGATTCCCAGATGCATCACTAGAAATCGCCTCTCTGGCAAACACTGACCGGCTTCTGAATCAAATGCGCATGCCTCGCATCACACATCACTTATTCTTCTGAGTTTTTTTTTTTTTTTTTCAACTCCTTGCATTTTAACACAATTTTCTGTACTTTTAACTCATTGCTTTTTAAAACACATTACGTTTTCATACTCTATGGATAAAGACACGACAAAATAAAAAGGATGAGAATAGTGAGAGGTCAATTCAACCACTATCGAGATTGTGATTAAACTTGATCCTGGGCACTTACTGTCATGTGGATGGTTAAAAACTGGCATCACTTAATCCTACCACTTCTGCAGGATCATGTAGCCGAGAAACTTGAGCCGCCATGGCGTCTCCATGGCAACACAAATACACAACTAGTCAGAGCAGGTTGCACGAGAAATGCTGTCACCACTACTGGTGTACTTGTACTAGTTCTATCTGGTATTTTATATTTGCAGAAGGAAAAAAAAAAAAATGCACAGGAAGAAAGTCATCAAAGTGAGAAAGACAAAAACCGGGTGAGTGTGCACTTTTTTTTTTTTTAAGCCACAGTTTCATTGCAAAGCTTAACCTGTATTTACTACTTCCACCCAGGAAAGGAAAGAAGAGTGAAAAACGGGAGTCCAAAACCGACAAAGACTTTGACCTAGATAATGCCAAAGCCAAAGTTACCCTGTGGGAGCTGAAACTCCGACTAACCGAGAAGACTCTCGCGGAATATCGTGAGAGCTGCGGCCGGCTGGCACGCGTCAACAATGACCTTGGCAGCAAGCTGGCACACGCTGAGCGACAAATCCTTGAAGCCACCGCTCACTGGCAGAGGCTGGATGCTGCCAAAGATGAGAAGGTAAATAAATATACAATGTGTACCACGTCAAGGATGATAACATTTGAACAAAGTGTTTCTTTTTAGATGAATGCACTTCATGATGCGCTCAAAAGTCAAGAGGCGCACGCTCTTGAGCAGCAGAACAAACTGGTGAGTGCCATTTCTTGCAAAAAAATTGACAAATAACATTGTGTGATGATGTCATTTTATAATCATGAAAAATATGACATTAAACAGTTACTGAAATTGAGCAATTAAAAAAAATATATCGAATGAAATTCAAGTCAAGTTTGTTTGTATAGCCCTAAGAAATTAAGATTTTTTGAAGAATTAAAGAAGTTATTTAGAGGGGACTGTATATACAACTAGGTCATTTATTTAAAGATGATTAAAGTTTCCACTCAAACTTAATCTACTTTTTTTTTTTATTGTTGCTAGATGCTTTTCGGGAAAATAGTTGCAAGGATAGACTGAAAATGTGCTAAATTTAGCAACAAAAATACAAAGTTAGCATAAATGGAACGGGCATGATCACAATAACCACAATGAAACAGTGCAGCTGCTACTTTCTTACCCGTCTTAAACCATCCTAGCTAAGCAACCCAAGCCTATTGTACAGCAATGGTTTATTGTGTTGACGTTTATTGTGAAAGACCAAACAAAACAAAGCCATCATGGTGCTAAAGCCAACTCATATTCCCGCTAGGGGATTCGTATTTATTTTAAACTTTGCGTGAAAGTATTATTTCAAAGGGCCTGGTGGGAAATGGATAGTGACAAGTGTGTTCACCGCACTTCAAATGTCATTTAGGTTCTTGCAAGGCCTCTGCTGGCCTTAACACTATCAGAAGTACTAATGTACATTTATAATCTAAATTCTAAAATCCTTTCTCTTGGGAACTCTGCTTCCAATTGTGTTTTTGGATATTAGATTTTTTTTTTTGTCCAATTAGATTTCAAGTCCACTTTTCTACAGTTAAAACAATGAGCGATCCATCGGACTTGACAAGTCAATTCTAAGCAGCTTTACAAGACAACGGAGGCAACGTTAGCCCGCATCTGTTTTCCATCTCACGACTCTTAATTAATGCTAGTAAAATGGCGGCGGAAAATGAGGCACAGTCTGGAAACATCTCCGTTTTAAACATGCATGCGACGGTCACATGTGTCAGAAATTTGAATGTCATGTGGTTGACTTGGAAGACGGCGCTTCTGTACATTTTTGGCCAGTAAAATGATTCCCCATCAAAACAGGCGTCTGCCTGAAGGCTTAGACAGCATAAATCTGGAATTTTGATGGATTCAACCAAACAATTACTCTATAAATGACATTTGCAAATGGCGCTACCACATAGCTTGTGGAAGACTCAGATATAAATCTGTTTTGAAGTCCATATTTTTTGTATAGATTGGTGCCCTGGTGTAGTCAAAAAATACATAGCTATGTGAACAAGATTGATTTGGCTCAAAGATGTAATCAAATGACCTCTCATTTAATCAGCATGTACATGTTTGTGGGTGTGGCTTTTGTCAGTCTTTTATGATTTTGGTCATGTCGTTACATTTTTTCTTATACAGTTTGGGTTTCTCTGGTGGCATCTTGAGGGATTTTGTTCAACTGAAATGACCTTAGGTTGGCGTGCTTCGAACACGCTGGGATCTTGTTTTCTAACTTCTCCCAATCATGGAGGGATTTAGTTTGTCGACGAGAGGGATCGGCACTTATTCACATTAAATGTATTTGATAATTTCACCAGGTTGAACATTACACGCTTGAAATCAACGAGATGAAGGAGTTGTTCAGAAAGCGAGCCGGCGAGTTTGAGACAATACAGGATGGAATGAAGACCATTGAGGAGTTCCAGATGAGAAAAGCCCAAATGGAGCAGGAACTCAGTGATGTGCGGAACACATTTTTTTTCTCATTCTCATTTCCCGTGGTTTTGACATATATGATAACTTCATTACAGATAAGAAAAAGCATGGAGCTCGCTGAGAAGGAGCAGAAGGAAAATCGAATCGAGATGGAGTACCGGTTCTTCACAGAAAAGGTATCATGACAGTTTAGTAACGTTTTGATTCTATTTTAAATTAAAATCATATTATTACTGTATTAATTGTGATCATTTTGGTCATGATGGTGTTAAAGAGTAAACATTCTCGTAGGCTCGATTGGAGAAAGATGCTGAGGAAACGATAGCCCAGATGGACAAGCAAGCCCACCATGAAGCCATTTTGTGAGTGTGCCCACTGATGGCCTAATTTTAATCTTTTACTGCATGTTCAGAACCAAAGAACAACTTTTTGGCCTTGTCAATATATAATTTTGAACTTAATGTTGCTTCTGAGCCACACTGGTCAGTCATGTGCTAGATAGTAAACTAAGCTAACAATCACATCCCACACAGGCCTTCAGGGAGGAGAGCCTGAGGCCCAGTTTGGTCAGTTTGGTCAATGAGCTAACACTTGACCTCACAAAAAAAAAAAAAAAAAAACATCTGCAAAAACTGTCCTCACTTATTTTACCGTATAGCACATTTGTCTATTAATTAGTTCAAAACCGTTTTGTCATATGTCCTAACATTGGCCCCCCCCAAAAAAATGATGGGCCGGAACAAGAAACAATCTAATGTCCGCTTACATAAAAAGAATGCGTGCCTAACTGGAAGGAGAAGAAACAAAATCATCTTGGAGTTGGACAGAAAGTTTTGGATAGACACCAACGTAGAAAAAAAAACAACCAAATACTGGGCCGGAATAAAAAAACTGAATGTGGGCCACACTCTGCTGACCCCTGGTATAAACTATTTATAAAGAAATGAATTATGCATCATACTATAACCTTCCATTCAAAGGTTTTCTCCAAATGAATAATTATTGGGTGAACTTGTTTGCGCTGGCGGCCCTTCAGACAGCTGGACGACGCCTCGCGCTGTGTGTTCGAGGAAAACGTCCGTCTGAACGAGACACTAAAGCACCACATGAAGGAGGCAGAGGAGCTACACAAACTGGCAAACTCGCTGGCGAAGGAAAACACGGCCCTGGCAGTGGACAAGGTAACGTTCGGGGGGGCCAAAAGGACGGCAAACGGTACGGCTGCTATTATTAGGTAACGTTTCGATATAAAGACGAGTCATTTTTCCCCCAATGGCGGCAGTTATGAAACGTCTAATTTGGGTGGCTTCTCTCCTTGTTGTTTGCTTGTTCTGCTTC
Organism: Syngnathus leptorhynchus; assembly: GCF_054491065.1. NCBI lineage: Eukaryota > Metazoa > Chordata > Actinopteri > Syngnathiformes > Syngnathidae > Syngnathus > Syngnathus leptorhynchus. The sequence continues at coordinate 6,043,735 of NC_141209.1, read as the reverse complement.
TGTGTATTTACTACGCAGTTTCTCTCCATGCTCTGTGGTTGTGGTGAGTTTCCACTAGCCTACAGGTTTGGCGGTTTCTCCTAATACAAATAAATATTCCCTGTGTTCGCATACGTCTCTGAGATGATGACAGTAAATTGTTGGAAATCAAACCCGACTCGGCAGCCAAGCTTCGGATACAATCGTTTGTTTGTTTCTTCCATCTACATGGCCCACAAAGAGTCAATGATATTACGATTTTTTGGGGCTGTATGTTGGGCATAAAAGTTCTAGATCTTTCTCGTGTCTACTCCTCTAGAAGACGCTGGACCTGTTGGCAAAGAAAAACGTAGCCCAGATGGTGACCCAAAAAGAAGAGATGAGCCGTTTGAAAGAAAAGATAGCTTCTTTGGAGAAGATTCTGCAAGAGAAAAAGGATGAACATGAGCGTTACGAGGAGAAGATGCTCCTCAGCTCGCAAGTGGACAAAGCGGAGTTGGAGAAGCTTCAAAGCGTGATCTCCATGCGGGAGAAAGAATTAAAGCACGTCAAGAGGCTAGCCGGCGCCATCATGGAGCAGCGCTCTGAGCTGGAGCGCTTCTTCCACGAGGCTCTTGCTCTGGTGAAGGAGGAGATAGCGACCAGTCGGCTTCAGTACAAAAAAGACACACAGCAGGCTTATCAATGGACGCTCAAACAGGCCACGGCAGGAAAGATTAAGTTCCCGCCCATCCGCACCTTCCAGAACACTCCACATAGCAGCAACTCAATCTACTCTGACTTGGAAGAAGCTGCACGATGGTATGTCATCATCCCATTCGTGAGATGATCCTTCATCACTAAACTTAATTTCTCTTTCAGGATTCATCAACCGGGAAGTAAAGTGGAAATTTCAGATCTCACTTGGGAGCAAAAGGAACAAGTTCTCCGTCTCCTATTTGCGAAAATGAATAGACAAAGGCCAAGGTAAAATAATTTACTCACTGCTTGCATATTTATCACTTAACCCAAAAATGAAAATTCAGAGGAACAAAGCCCAGCAGCTCGTATATTAACTTCTGGTGAGTCCTCCCTCTTTTTTTAATGTTTTTAACAGTCATTTTCTCTGCTTAAGAGAATACCATAAAACATCAATTAGGTTTCAAGCCATTTTCTTTTCCATTCCGCTGCTCAAAAAGAATAAAGAAAAGTGTCTGGGCACAATAGTAAAAATAGAAACAAACATCTGGTCACGTCAATGCGCTTTCAGCTCCTCCTCACGTGCACGCTTAAGTTTATTTAGTCCTTTGAACGTTTTGTGGTCAGCAAACAGCTGGGAAGATGATTTGAGAAGGACTGTATCTAGATGTATGGCTGGAGAGCACATAAGTATTAAATCCAACGGAATAACTGAACATCCTCGTGGAGCTCAAAGACGATAAAATGAGGCAACGAGCTTGTGCTTCAACTGCAAATCTTCATTCCCCTGACAGGAGAGCCAACAATCTGGCGGCACCCTCATCCGACAGTCATGTCGTTGGGTAAGACACCAAATGAAATGTTCCGGAAATAAAAAGTTATGCCTCATCCTTGCAATTATAAAGCCTGCACAGATTTACTAAGGCCCCGTATTCCATGTTTAGCTGCAAAGATGCTGTGCTGTGAGAACATGAGTGATGAGTCTGTTACATTTCTGCATGTATAATGATTGTGAATTCTTTGTGAATTAGAGAGGAGCACTGCGCCCTGTCAACTTTCATTACTCAGGCCCCTGACTCCTTCCTTCCCACCAATACCAACTGGCTGGCGGAGAAACGCACCACATGATCTCCGTGTGGCCTTGCTGCTGTCCATCATTAAGTTTTGGATCGCTTGCCGTATACCGCCTTGTTAACACGTTAGGTTTGTTTCCCCTCTTACAGTATTTTGAGCCCTTAAGTGTTGGGTTTGTTCGCCCTGTTAATTTTTTAACATAGCAAGATATTTTTGGACTGTTTGCTTAGGCTTCCAAATTTGTGTTTGGAGTTTGGGGGGGGGGGGGCCCGCCGGGAACAAAACAGATCCCTCACCCGACTCGAGTTTAACATGTATCTTTTGGAGTGAGTACGAGATTGTTATTTTTTTCAGGAAAATATTGTCAATTGTTAATTAGATTCTGTGAGTCAGCTATTCATGAAGAATGAATTGGTGAGGATCACCATACAACATTCTCAGGTCCTGTAATGGGCAAGTGTTCCAATACTTTTGTTCAAGTTCCATCAGCAAGTTGATGGGTAGTATGAGTGATATATTTAGAGAGTGCCTCATTACTTGAATAAATCCGGTTTATTAAGTACCGTTGAGTCGTCATTTATCTGAGAAGTTTCCGGGTTATTCTAGCGTCCCATTGTTGGCATGGTAACGGCAGGACTTTTGAGTGTAGCATCCTCAGATTTCCACTGGGAAGTGATTGTTTTGATCTGTGTGTAAAACTGGATGCCCTGGACACAAATAAAGAAGAGCATTGTTTGTCAACAAGAGTGTTTTTGTTTTGCTTTCCAGGATCGGAAAACGTTTTGTTTGCTCACTTGTTTTCCGTAGAAGTTCATGTCGCCTCTGAAAGATCCTCTTGAGCCAGTGAAGGAGAACATGGGCAAAGGCACGGGGATGGGAACATTGACTCCGATCTGGAAAAAAAAAAAAACTGTTTTACCGACAATTCCATGTTTGGGAGGTTTATAAAAGTCCCCCTGGGGCCAAAATTGCAGGGACAAGCACCAGCACAAAGATAACTTGTGGTTTAAATTTGCAGTTTTGGAAACGGTGAACGGGAAGAGGGAGGGATGGGGGGGGGGGGGGGGGCATCTTTGTTACAAGTTTAAGAGAGACATGGCACGGTTGCATAGAATGTTGGAGAAGACACAAATAGGTTTTGGAAAGTGTGGATTTTTGGCAAAGAAGATAATGTTTTGTTTGTTGGAGAGGAGTCGAGCACATGGCCCGCACAGCATTCCCCGACTTGTGAACAGCAAACACGGCGTGACTGGGCTCCGCCGGCAAACAAACATGGCGACGCCAAGCCCTGCTTAAACAAGCCCATCGGAATCACTCCGTCTATAATAGAACGTGTCCTGATGTTTTGATTGAACGCGTGTCGATTTTGGTCAGGGGGCAAAGGTGACATGGAAATGAATCTTTTTTTTTTAAAATACGAGGTGTTTCCCCGTTGAAAATATTCGAAATCCACCATGATACAAAGCAAACACACCACACTCACCTGGCCCACGTCCACCTCGTGAGTATATTTGCGAGCTGTGGCGCCATTTGTAGTGAAAATGGCGGTACCGTTGCCGTAGGGATTGCCATTGACCAAATGGATGGCGTCATCGAGCGTGTCGGCCTGGAGGACAACCAGCACGGGTCCGAAAATCTCCTCGGTGTAGCATTTCATCTGAGGCTGTGGAAGCAACGTGATTTGTAATGACAGGCGGAACCATTAAATGTTAAAATACATACCGTGACTTCGCCGATGATGGTCGGACCTACAAAGTTTCCGTTGTCGTAGCCCGTTACTTTAACCCGTCGCCCGTCCAGGAGCACCTTGGCGCCTTCGTCTTCAGCACTTTGGATCAGACTGCATACTCTCTGCTTAGCCTGTGGAGAGATCAGGGGCCCCACATCTGCACCGGGCTGATCTCCTAAGCGGGCCCACCAGAAACAAGCGATTATACTGTTACACGTACGCCGGCGGCACTCGCGTGATGTGGTAGCGACATTCCAAAACCAAGCGCACAAATAACAGAACGGACGGGGCAGCCTGAGGAACTCCCTCAGAAATTGTACATGAGGGTTTCCTGTGCGTCATATTGGTGAAAATCTTAGATAGTTACGCTTGGTCAAAAGACCTTCAGGGAAACCAGTGGCTCTGGATAAAGTTCAACCTAAGGAATACCTGCATTAACGTGAAGAGCCTTGGTGCGCTCCACAAGCTCAGGCAGCCAGCCGCGAGCCTCGCCCACTAGGATGGCCGTGGACAGAGCCATGCAGCGCTGACCGGCGGCCCCGAACGCGGCCCCCACCAGCTGGTTCAGTGTGTTCTCCTTGTTGGCATCAGGCATCACCACGCCGTGGTTCTTTGCTCCCTAAACGTACAGGAAAGCTGACTTTTAGATTTGCTTGATTCTGTAAAAAAAAAAAAAAATCTAGATTTATACAAGTGTATAGTTCCATGCAAAGGTCCTCCTTTGCTTTTTTTCTACTTGTCATCTATTCAAGCTTTATAGTTGTACGCCAATTAAAAAAATAAAAGACAACTACAATAAATAGGGTCATTATAACAGTTAATACTTGCACATAAACTAAGGGAATTGCAGCCAGGAGCCTTCCAACCTACTGGTAGCACAATCAAGACGAATGTGTTGTATAAGGCTGCCATCTAGTGTTCATTTTTAAAATAGCATGGCTTCTGTATTGCATGTTTAAGCACTCACCATGTTGGACTGCACCCTCTTGCCATTTTTGGAGCCCCTCTCATAAATGTACTCGCCCGCCTGATTGGAACCAACAAAGCTGATGGCTTTGATGGCCGGATGGTCACAAATGAAGTTCACAGCTGTGGTAGGAAGAATGGAAATAAACTTTGACACAATGACCCCCCCAAAAACTCTTGACCAATGACAATGACATCATCATCAGACTGTGTCATACACTCAAGCAGCTACTTTGAGTACAAATAGTAAATACACACCATCATGTTGTCCGTGGATGATATTGAGGGTCCCGTCAGGAGCTCCGGCATCCTGCAGCAGCTTGGCCAGCAACATGGCGCACGTCGGCACCCTCTCGGAAGGTTTCAGGAGATATGTGTTGCCGCATACCATTCCCATTGGAAACATCCAAAGCGGGATCATGGCAGGGAAGTTAAACGGGGCGATACCGGCGCATACGCCGAGGGGCAGGCGGTACGTGTAGGTGTCCATGTCCTTGGTGATGGAGGGCAGAGTTTCACCGAGCATCAGTGAGGTGATGCTGCAGGCGTGTTCAACGACCTCTGTGATCACAGAAGAAATCTGATCGCAATTGATCTCGCACACTTTCCCACAAATCATAATTCTCTGTCAGAATTAATTAAACGCAAACATTCGCTCGCTTCTCCGGCACTAATTATATTCGGAGTCCATATTTTAAATTGCCACTTTAAATTTTATGATATTTTGTGAGCGAAAAAGGTCAAACGCTGCAAAGTGCCCTTTGTTCTGAGCGCCCAACATAACTCATTAACCATTTGTGTAACCAGAAGCGAAAGCGCAGACACGCACATGAGCGCACACGTGTTACTTACGCAATCCCCTGAACACATCGCCCTCCGCATCGGCAAGGGTCTTGCCTTGTTCCACGGTGATGGACTTTGCAAGTTCTTTCTGAGACACAAGATGGCCATCAGATCAGTTTGAAGAGTAAACAGTCACGGATTTAAGGATTTTCCTTACCATGTTGTCCTTAATGAGCTGCTGATAGCGAAGAAAGACCTGCTGCCGAGCCAAAATGGAGGTCTCGGACCAGGAACGGAAGGCCTTGGCACAGGAGTCGACGGCGGCGGACATCTCCTGCTGCGTGGTTTTTGGTACACGGGCAATCACCTCATTGGTCGCCTGCAGTGCAGATTAACTCCATGAATATTTGAATGGTTGATGTCAGTTTCGGAAAGTGGTTGCATTAAGGGAATATAATTTGCATCAATGAAACTGCAAGTCCGGGGAAAACCTGCTGTGTGTACTGATGGGATGACGAAAAATAAATTTGGATTGGATTACATGTTGCTGCTATGAAAGAATACTTACGGGATTGTGAATATCAAGCCACTCTGATGTGTTGGAGTCAACAAACTTTCCATCGATGAACAGTTTAGTAGTGGGCTGTGAGGACAGGTTAATAATAATAATGATTTAAAAACAGATTTTAGGTTGAACTGGAGTGTGCAAGGCTAATAAAGGTGAAAATTGACCCGAGTGGTGGAGGAGTAGCACATTCGTCCAGTTTTCAACAGGACCTGTGAAGAAACACAATTTAATGTAGCCAGTATTCCCACAAGATTAATCATATATTTATGATATTGGACAAATTGCAAGTGAAGTTAATCCTGACTGGGAGACGTGCGTAAACAAGTTTAATCCTTGATGACCTCTCACAAACACATGACAAAGTTGCACATACTATGATGTTTGCATTCTTACCTTTGTCTTGAGTGTTGATCTTAAATGCAAGGAGGCCATGGTGGAGATTTATGTCTAGTAAGTTAACTTCACAGGTGAGTAGAGGATGACCTCAGGATGACCACGCTCAGTTTTCACTTAAATGGTACTTAAGCATAGGCGGGGCTTAAGCAAATATGAAGCTCACTATTGGTCTATAAACTGGCAGTCTAATTGGTTGACAGTAAGGAGTTTGGTCCAATCATCAGTAGAGAATTTACAAAATCCCGCCTACAAAATGGATTTCGATCAATCGCCGTGCAAAACACTTCCTATCTCTGGTTTTTAATTTATGCGACCAAAACAATGTATTTGTGTCTAAAATTGAACTCGTTAAAGTGGCACATGCAGCTTTTGGAACGCATTTCTACATGAGCAAATAAAAAGGAAACTCGCTCCCACTATGCGATTGTCTTGTATTCTCCTGGCAAAGGTATTTTACTACAGAATCGCTACTATTTACGAGTTTCTCCTGTTTGTTCATGGTGACTAACATAAAGCAGATGAGACCCTAATATTGCTTAGTCATGGACCAAAGAGTGGGTAGGTGGGATGTGAGGAGCACATCCGATTGGCTGTGAGAGGACGCAGACGTGTCTGGTCAACTCGGTAGAACTTTTGGGGTTGTTGTTTTCTTTTTTTTGCACTGTGCAAACTCGACTGAGAAGTAATGTCTGAGCAAACCAAGGTGATCTGCAAGAAATGCAAAAGGACCATTTTGGAGCATTTGTTTTGATATGTATTGACGCTATGTCCTTCTGTTTTTATTCAGCCTGTCCTCCATGGATATTTCAGAAGTTCTTGCTCATGGCGGGTGCGCATTGGTAAGTACTTACTTTACATTCCAAGCATTCTCAATTGCACTTGTCAACAAGATTCAACTTTTTTGTGTGTTAGCTTTCGCCCTGAAAGGTATAGAATATGACCAGGTGCCAGTCAATCTGATCAAAGATGGAGGTCAGCAGGTACAGTTGACATGAGTAATCGAAAATAAAAACTAAAATGGTCATTTTTAGTGACAAAAATATGTGCATCACAGCTCACAGAGGACTACAAGACTTTAAACCCAATGCAGCAAGTACCTGCTGTTGAAATTGACGGCATCACCCTTTCTCAATCGGTAAGCCTCACCCCAAAACGTAATTCTTTTTTTCACTCTGTGACATTTTAATCATGTTTGGCTCCCAACGCAGTTGGCAGTAATCCAGTATATTGATGAGACCAGGCCCGAACCGCGCCTCTTGCCCTCAGACCCTATAAAAAGGGCCCACGTTAGGATGATAAGTGATCTCATTGCATCCGGGATTCAACCTCTGCAGGTGAGTATTTAGTAGTCCTTCATGATTGAAGTCACATCACCGGTTAACTACATGATCTGTTTCAGAATTTACATGTGATCCAAAAGATTGGAGCGGAGAAGGTGCAGTGGGCGCAATACTTCATTAATCGAGGTTTTGAAGGTCAGTCGCTGACATCAGAGCCCTTCGGTAAAATATTTGAATATTAAACACATGAATATTTGCACTCGTTCAGCTCTTGAGCCTCTGCTGAAGCAAACTGCGGGGAAATATTGTGTAGGCGATGAGGTAAGAACTTGAAAATATTCCGAATGTTAATGAAGAGCACGGAATATTTTGGGCTTGTTTAACTGGAGTCATTTTACTTTGGAGATATCCATGGCTGACGTCTGTCTGGTCCCACAAGTCTACAATGCAGAAAGGTACATTTTTTTGATTTATTTTATTTTAACTGCACTATGCTCCTCATAAAGATGATTTGTTTTACTGTATCTTTCAGGTTTAAAGTGGATCTGAGCTTGTATCCAACTATCCAAAGGCTAAATGAAACCTTAATGAAGATTGAGGCTTTCCAAGTGAGCCATCCATCATGCCAACCGGACACTCCAGTTGAGCTGCGAGCTTAGGAGAAACTGTCACAATAAAATACTTTGAACATGATCACTGCCTATGGCTGTAATTTGAAACAAGCCAAGTCTTTCTTGGTTAAAAACATGATCATTTATTAATATCATTATTAAACAACCCGAGCTCAGAATTATTGTGATTATTATATACACGGTTCAATTGACTTTCGGTGCAAATGACTGATTTGTTATGCAAAGTGTGACATCACACAGCTTGCCGCATATTAGCTGCTTGGAGAACGTACAATATAAGATAATTATGGGATGTCAGAAGCTAAAAGAAGACTAGGCTGCGTATAATGGCTAAAATTATGCAAGATAGTCCACAGCAAACATTACATGCACGTTTTGAAAAGTCCTTTCCAGATAAAGAAAAAAAAAATCCTAATTATTAGGAAATCTTAACTGTACACTTAACTGTGTCATTGTAGAAGGTACCAGTGCAGTCTGATCCACCAAATATGAGTATTGTGCAGTGGACTTTGACAGATTCATCCTTCTTCTGCGTCGGAGAGTCTGACGACTTTAAATGTATCATGCTGTGTCCGGCGCGAGGCTTGAAACTCAACTCGGGCATTTGCACTGAATTCCACATGTAGGTGTCTGATGGGGAATCAAAGCAATGAATACAGAGGAACATCTGAAATTGAATGCTTTTGTGTAGATGACTAAAATGATTTACCAATATTGAAGATATGTACATCTCGCAAGGCACCGATTGCACTGCAGCCTCCACTAACTAAAATCCTGTTGTCTGAAACTGGGAGGGCAGCATGAAACCTGTTCACGTAGACACAGAAAAGATTTTTAACTGCTCTTTTAAATTCAAGGTTATCAAGTGGGTACACTTACCCTCGAGGCAGCGGTGGTATGTTCCCGCACTTCACAGCTGTGTACTCCATCGAACCTTTAACCCAGGAAAGAATGGGGGGGGGGGGGGACCTACATTAACTAGCCAGACCTAGTATTAACCAACATAAATATGGACCAAGCACAGGCGATTCATTCGTAATCTTACCCAGGTCGAGGATGTGGAGGTCATTTAGATACGTGGCAGTTTTGCGACCACCAAATATGATCAACTTGTCAGATAGAAGCGTAATTGAGTGGCTTTTGAGCAAAAAATAAAACAAGTTGACATTACAACAAATAATAATAATAATAATAATAATAATAAAGTCGTGAATGGCAGCGGACACTAACCCAAAGCGAGGCAGAGGTTTGTTTCCGTCCACTATTGGCTTATACCACAATTGAAACTCTGGGTTGAAGATGTACAAAGCATTACTGCATGACTTTTCCCCGGAAGATTGGTTTGGATGAACCCCGCCAAAAATAAAAAGCTCCTTCTTATAAAAAGCAGCGGAATGATACGCCAAGGTGGGAACATTCCCTTGAGCCTAAATGGAAAAAAGTCTCAAGACTGCATTTCAGTTTTAAAATACCGTATTGCCCCGGATATAAGACGAGTTTTTTTTTCTTCATTGAAATAAAACTGAAAAGATGGGGGTTGTCTTACATTCGGGGTCTAGACAGAGGCTTTTTTTCAAACTTGAGTCTTGAAAAAGAGGGGGTCGTCTTATAATCAGGGTCGTCTTATATTCGGGCCAATACGGTAATAATAATAAAAACCCACCGTGACAAGCTTCCACTTCCAGGTCAGAGTATTAAGGATGTACAACTCGCTGTAGCGTTGGCCTTCCCTCAGGCCACCGTAAACATAGACGGCCTTAGATTCGGGGTCATAAGTCGCCGAGTGTCCCCTGGCACAAGGAGGAGCGGGTCCTGATGTGGAGGAGCTCATTTGGTACCAGAAATCATTATCTGCATAAAGGAAGAGTGTCTCAGACCTTATTTGGAGCCGGAAGAACAGAAGTAAATTACACCCTGCATCTATGTCTTCACAAAAGTTTGTAGTGACCTAACTCCAGCTTCCACAGGGAATCCTTGCAGGAATTCTGATCGGACGTTTCTCCACCGATAAGAATGGCAGTGTCAGAGTCACTGAGGCACATCGTGTGGCTCCAGCGGTGTGATGGACACACTAAAACTATAGAAGACCTTTTGTCAAAAAGCAGTTTTTTTTTCTTCCTCTTTGCAACTCACCTTCTCTATCTTCTGTCTTTATCTGCTCAGTCATCTCTTCTTGGCTATTCATCCTGGTCAACCTCATTTTCTTGGCAGTCGAAGCTCGGTCGGTACCCTCGACAGAACTGTCGGAGCTCCACGTTAAACGGCCTCGCTTGCTGATGACGGTTCGTCTGGGGGTCTTGTCCTTTCAAAGAAGTCATAAAACCTCGCATTCATTTTGCCTGCAGTCCCTAAAAACAGGAAAGTGTCTCTCACCGTAGGCCAATGTGAAGGTTTATATCCCGTCGCCAAAGTGGCGGTATCAATTTTATTAACCTGGATATCACTATAGCAAACACTGTCGGCTAACTGCGAAGAGTTGGGGGTAACCTGGCAAAAAAAAAAAAAAAAGTGTAAACTGGACTAAAGTGGCACACGTTGAACTATCTGCAAGTCCATCGTCTCACCGTGTCCTCTGGGACACTTTGGTGTGAAGTGCATGAGAGATTTATGGTGCCGAGCTGTTCTGGGAACAGACATTTTTTCCGTGGCAGAGGAGTACTGCTGCTTAGGGTGTTGCCTTGATCCTGGAACTATTTCAAAGAGACAAAAAGTCATGAACAATTATAGAAAAGGAGATTATTTTCTTTAAGAGGGGGGGGGGAGAGATCCCTGGCCCACCCACCACTTCCATATTCAGAGGAATCAAAGCACCTTTGCACACACGGTGAGAACTATCTTGCCATAAACTCCCCTCCTGCCCTTTTGTGCTGCCACCATCTCGATATCAGAGCTCCAGCAGCCCTCAAACGTCAAACATCTGCAGGAAACAGGAGAGGAGAACATCCATCTACGTCATCCCCGCAAGCAGTCAGGCAAAAAAAAAAAAAAAAAACCCACAAACATACCTAATTTGAGAAGTGAGAGTTCCAATGTTTTGTCGCACGTCAACGCTGACCACGACCTCCGCGGAGATGGTGGTCTCGTCGCAACTCCAGTCACCGAGACTGAAGATCACCAGTTGTTTGGGTAGAGGCAGTGGGACGTGGACGTGGAAGCATCTTCGGTTTGATTTGCTGCACAACGACCAAAGACGCCAATATGTTTCCCTCAAATCGATTGCAATCAAAAACAATTATTTGCAATATATGTTGATATACCTAATAAATTGTCGCGGCGCGTCACGCAGGGACCAAAGGACGTAAAAGTTTAGCATTCCCACCATTTTTAAGACTCACAAACTTCTCGGGAACGTACCTTAATGGGGCAAACTCTTGTTGTAACCTGATTGGTTAAGAACACGGAAATAAACAATATGTCGCACCTGTTACCTGTATTCATCCTTGTTTCTTTATTTTACTGTTCATTTTACATGCCTAGGGTAACTAAAGGTACATTTTCCAAATATTCAAATGCGGGACATAATATGCAAAACACCACGACAGGCTTCAAACCACACATTTGGTTATCAGTCATAGCTGTACCAGCATGAAAGAATACAGGACTTCAAATTTATTAGACTCCCAAATACATTTTTATTTGAAATATTTACAAAGCAGTTTTTCTTTTTGTTTCTTCTTTTGTGTCTGCACATTTGAAATGAACTTCAAACCAAGCATATTGCCTTTCTTATGCAATCTGATTTATACTTTTAATAAGGTATTATAAATCCAGTCAAACTTGGCTAAACCTGGTCATGTGGGGATAGTGGAAAATAAATTTCACCGGGATCCTGGTAACGGTTACATCACTCACTCCCCGAATGCCGCAATTAATAGAACCACGGGAGACCTTTTTTGTAATTGTGGCCCAGCACATACTCTTATGAAACACATTTCCAGATAAATTCATGCTTTCATGTACTTTGGAAGTCATTGTAGTCTTGCAACGCTGCAAAGTAGACAATAATCTCTTTATTGTGAATTATAAATTCTCAGGAGCATCATAATTTAAAGATACAGAACAAACGATAGAAAGCTTTAAAGCACGTAAAATGTGAAATAAGGTCGTTTGGAATGCAGCCGAACACAACGATTTAACACAGAGAACATCTTCACTCACATATAGACCTGTGCAACATACTACAATACATATAGATGAAACATTACGATAACAAATTAAAGCCAGCGACTGGACAAATGTAAATATTGAATCACGATTACATAATAAGAGCTTTATGTGATAACGAGCGGCTCGAATTGTGTCGTAAAAAATAAAAAGCACACACGCTGGATATCAGCCATCGCTCGCTTGAGCACATTCTTGATTTATATCTCTACTGACACACAATACATTACAACGGATCTGTAATTGAGGTTAAAAAAAGAAAGAATTTATAAGTAACAGCAAATAATACATGAATTGAGAGCACTTCGAACATCTAGCAAGTAGATGACGTGGAGGTCGTCCCTGATAAGCCGCTACTTGACAAATCTCACAGTATATGTTTTAAGATTGGATTTTTAACAGGACGGCTACAAATGAAAGGCTTTTTCAAAATTTGACATTTGGCAACACAAGCTGAGTGGTAGAAAATAGATGTGCCTATTATACGTAACCTCTTTGTTTGTACTTTCGATCATTTCAAATATCTTTTGCACTCATAATTAGAGTCATTTCCTTCTTTAAAGCATACATTCATTTGGCATTTTAGGCACTGTAATAAATTCTGTAGTAAAGTGTTTTATTTCGCCATAAAGAGTAGGAGTTGTCGAATTTGAAGAGGTAAGTGCCTTCGCCCGGGAAGTCGTGGCTGCCGCCGAAGACGGTCAAGTGGCTGTCCTGGCGGTACACGGGTATGAGCTCAACCAGGTTGGAGTTGCTTTGTGCTTTGGAGCCCTTCTCCACATCGCCATTAGGGACTGGGGCTGCGATGTAAATAAACACATAGGTGTAAACCACTAAGTGACATCAAGTGGAAAACAATGACACCAACATTCATATTAAAAAAAAAAAACCAACACAAGAATAGCAGAGATTTTTTTTTCTTTTGGGAGGAATACCTCAAACATCCCTCAAAAATCCTTCAGAATACACAGATAAAGATTTTTTCTATGTTCCCAATGGGCGACGTGTGGAAATGTAGAAAAAAACAACAACCTGAAAATACCTCAAATAGAAAAATACTCTATTGTGTTCTTTTAAAGGATTGCTGACCTTCCAGCTCCTCCTCTTCATCTTCATCGTCACTCGATTCACTGATGTGCACAGTGATGGCTCGACTCGTGACGGGAGTCCAATCAAAATAGATGCCAAAGCCAATGTCGTAGCCATCTGTGACAAACTCCCAGCAGACCTTCTTGGCTTCTGGCATGGTGGGCACGTGCACAGTCATGATGTCGCCTCGATACACCGTCACCATGCTGTCCTTCTCCGTTCGAAGCTTGGCCTTGAGCTCTTTGAGGGCAGCAGATGTCCACGTCGACGGGGGTTTCAAGGGGGGTGTCTCAGCTGCAGCAAAAAAATAAAAAATAAAAAAACAGCGGCGTGTTGATGATGATTTTAGAGCGTGTTAGGAATCGGACGAGCAATTTGTATGCACTTTTTTTTTCTTTCGCTATCACATATTAACAACAGCTTACTTCAACTCGTTTTCTTTTGTGCATCTGACAAATTTAACAGCAATACAACACTGTATTATATGTAAAAGGAGACTATCATGTGGATATAGCGTGATCCTAAATCCAGCCCTAGACACAAACTGCCACTTGAACCCACGCCCTCCATAGACCAAAACATCAATCATGATGACATGAGAACCTTTAATCTCAGTGGAGGGCAGAGGACTCCCTGCGCCGTTCTTCTCACCCTGGTCCCCTGAGGTGTGTTCAGCAGGGGCCTCTTCATTAGCCTCAAAATACAAAAACAAGACATTTATAGCAGAACTACTCCATCAATATGTACTTCACTGACATGCACATCAACCTACCTCTTCACGCTGCTCAGATGGATCCATATTTGCTTGTTTTGGAGACTGGCTCAAGTTCATGGAGAGGTCTGTGTTTTGGAGTCTGAAGGAAACAAAGAATACGTTGTTGGATGAAATAAATGTTTGGACACAAAGCAACTTGTGGAGTTTCTTTTATTTGCATAGAGGTCACATGAGAGGAATCGGGACAACCCTCAGAGGCATTAAAAATATTTCTATACCTCACATCCATTAGATAGGGTCAAAGTACAATAACCTGCAGATCCACCTGTTGCCATTCATGCAACAGAATAGAAGGCTTCCTGCTATGGGATCCAGCTTTGCGTGGAATTAAACATGCCAATATTTCATGCAGAGTATGTTATTTTAAAATTAAGATCAGTATGCATGCTTTTGAGGGTTTTTTCTTTTCTTTTCTTTTTTGGGTGGGTGTGTGCATTGAGCTTTTCCAATGTTAAATGATCCGTTCCGACATTTCACAGTAACAACAAAACCATCGCTCACCTGTCCGTTGGGTCGCTGTCGCAATGTTTGGATGTTATTCCCGGGAAAGACGAGAAGGACAGCGATGACAGTCGCGACTGAAGCTCTGATGTCTCTTCCAATCTCTCCATGACTAGAAACACGACAAACAAGGGCAGTATGCAAGGCTCAGAAAGATGAAGCACCGCCCCCACCCCCTCCACGGATGACAGGGAGGGCCAACTAAAGGTAGCGCGAATCGGAAACTGTCAAATATAACGGCTGTTTTACCAACATTGTGAAACAGAAGTATTGCACAATCGAATCAAGCGGCCACACACTTCTATTTTTGTTTTTTTTTGACAGGATGCTAGCTGGTTAGCACACGTTAGCTGGCGCAACAGGAAAAAGGTGTCATGGCTGCAGTTGGTCTGCATAAAAACAGTTCATTCTTACCACGGTGCGACGCCGAAATAATAAAAAAAACGTAACGCCTGTGAACGATTTGACTGTCGTCTGACTCAGGCCAACGTGAAACAGACTTTCATATCAGTGATGTCACTGTCGAGTCGGATGGAAATTTAGACTTCCGCGTTTCACTGAAAGTAGCTCAGTAAGAGATTATTGTGGCGTTCGAAGGGTCTTCTCGCGATAATTTGAGATCGCTAAATCTGTACTCAACTAGTCACTTTGGGGGGAAATTATGTAGGGCAATCAGTGGTTTTAGTCTTTCTGAGTTTAACGCATTTCATGTAAACAATCTTAAAATCGAGACTTACAGCGATTCTACCGAGCTCCGGTACTCAAAGATAAAGTGCGCGTCCCTCTGTTGCTATGGCAACATAATTATCCATTCAACAGGGTCCGAGTTGCAGTGTTAGCGACATTGTTGGATGCTGACTACTATATTGACATAAATGGCATAATTAAACATTGCACGCTTTTAATTTTCCATTCATGCTTTTTAATACAAAGTCAAGAATGAACTGTACATATATGTACAATAGTTACTTTCAAAGAAATCAAGTTGAGTGCAGCCCATGGCATGGTGGAGAAAATACAGAAGACCGAAAAAATATAGCAATATTTTAAGACTTTGGATCAAAAACAAATTGAAGACATTTCCAAATTTGGTTTGAACAGTTAAAGCAGCTACTACTGGAAACCTGACAAAGTTGACGGCTGGATATTTACTCACAAAAAAAATAAAAATAAAAAGCTGCCCCTATCCTGTGCATTATCATTTTCGACAAGCAGTAACCCTTCAAGTTCCTCAAAAGTGCTGTAACTTTACATAACTGTTATCACATCCTACATTCCTTTTCATAAATTTGCATGAAATGGTACAAATGAGACTATTTACAGTAAATACTAAAGTCCACGTACAACACGTGTACTTTCAATCCAGGGTCACAAGTGAGATTACCCAATGACAGACTAAAATAACAAAACAACTTGTCAACATGTCATCCTAATAATGACATGTTTAGATTTTCCTCACAAGTTGACATAACCCAGTACAGATATGACTTGAATGTGTCCCTTTTGATTCAACAGAGTTTGAGAAGCATGATCGCGAAGGCACTGCTGAAGGAACGAGTGAGCTCAACTGTCATGAGATGATCATTATTTACACCGGGGAAAATGTTCTCCTCCATTACTCCTCGCCTTGCCTCCACTTTTGAGACTCCTCCTGGCGGGCATCGGGGTGAATCTGGTTCCTCATTCCACCCAGGACGTTGGAGGTGGCTTCCGTGGCCATGATGAGGGGCTTGACCACTGCCGGCGGCAACTGACGGAGAACCCCGCCCACTGCTCCGGTCATGCCGCGTTGTTCGTGTTCCCGGGTGGCCGTGTCGTAGATGGTCAGGGCTGTATCTGTGATTCCCTGTCGAGGTTAACCGTTCGGCGTTAAGAAACAGTTCTGTTACGCGAGTACTCGACGTCAGCTGGTTACCTCTTTCACTACAGTATAGGCTTTGGCTACACCTTCTCTCAGGTCAACGGGCTGATGGGCCAGTCCGTAGTGTGAGAACCGTTTTACCCTCTTTGTGTCTCTCTCAGTCGTCACCGGAGACACCATGTCATAGGCGGTCTCCGCTGCTGCCTAAAAAATAAAAAAAATGAAACGCACTATCATCATAAAAGCATTTGCTCATCCAAAGTAATTTTTCAGTTGTAGTTAAATTGCATGTGACACAATTCTGGCCAGTGTAGGTACCCGCACTACTTACCCTGCAACTTTCACTAACAACTCAGACTAAACTAATCTCGTCCCAGACCTTCAAAGAATGTCTCTACTTGTGTCAAACAGGTCCGATTTAGACCATCGGAATTGTGAAGAGCAGAATTAGCAGTTTACCTGAATGGTCCGCACCATCCTGTTGGTAAGCTCCAGGGCGGCCATAGCTGTGGATGTTCCAAAAGAGGCGGTGCCACGTTGAAAGCCACGCACGATGCGACCATCCTTTCTGTACTGCTCAATTGGGAGCCACACCAAGTCCCGGAATCCCTGAACTGAACAGAACATTTATGCATCGTTCATATCCATCTGGAAGAACATGTACTTAAAACTGTTTGACACCAGGCCACAAAGCTTTCATTAATTACAACAACAAGCGAATGGCGGTGTATTCATGCAATAGAAGGCAATATTTACCCAGCTGGACCAGCGAGTGAATGGGCCCCACTCCGCCCAGCAGGCCTGGAAGCTGGTTTTTCTTTATGTCGTTAAGCCACTCATTAATTGCATAGGAAAAGAGCTTATCCACACCTAATAAACTGCAAGACAGTTCCAAGGCAGGGGGGGGGGGGGGGGGGATAAAGACTATTTAAAAAAGAATTCAGGAATGGAATGCATTTTCACATTTGACCTTTTTCTAATTGGAATGAAAAACAAAAAAAGTAAATCTAATAAACAATGACTCACTTACTTTGAATTGCTTGAGTTTTGATTCATGCACAACCTTACGTTTTAACTCTAATTAAAAAAACAAAACAAAAAAAACTACATACCCTTGTCGGTAGCACAGCTGTCTCAGTTTGAGCTCTGAACAGTTGAGCTGCGTCAAGCCGATAATGATGCCTGAAAATGTTCCCTGGGAGTAAAAACAGTGAATGGCAATCAGTCAACTAACAAGGACTGGAATAGACTGAAAACCTTAAGAGTCAGTTAGTACCTGCTCCAATGAGACGTGTTTTCCATGATAATCCAAGCGAATAGGAACTTCAGAGGTGAACCTGAACTCCCTGTGGCATAAAAGAAGAGTCAATTAAGTGGCTCTGTAAAGACCCTTTCATCTCTTTATGATTGATTCAATTTATCTGGCAGCAACCTAAAGAATATGGGCTGGTCGGAGAACAAAGCGGCGGATGCGTCACCGTCCCCGACATCCTCCCGGCTACAGACGGCGAATCCATTTTGACTCAAATGTCTCTGTGCGGGCACAGAGATGATAGGTGCTGGGTTCTGGTTAGTGGCAGCATGCTTGGAGAAGCTGCATGAGATCTCCGGGGCAGAAGCTTTCTTCACGGAGGCACTCACTGCGGTGGGATGAAATGCTTTAGTCGGGCAATTTTTAAATCATTAATCATTTAAAAAGGCTGTTGATGACGAAATTGAATTATTTACCATCTTGACTAGGTGGGGAGAAAAACTCCACTTCTGTGGAAAGACTAGTGAAGAAGTCTTTGAGGAAGAAGAGTGCGTCCTTCAAAGAAACAAAAACAAAATGTTTAAAAAATATATATTTTTGTCATTCCAAAAAAACAAACAAGCTTTACCTGATCGATATTGAGGCGGAGAGGCATCAGGGAAACACGTAAGCAGCATTCTTGCGGAGCCTGGCCGGACTCAGGACACATGTGCAGTGCTTTAACTGTCAACTAAGCAACAGAAAGCAAGTAAGTTATCATCGGCCACGATGACACTTCGAGACGTGAATGCACGTGTCCTGCTTCCTCTCACCATGTTGGAATGAGCCTTACGGGGCATTTCTTTGCTGGAGTACAAGTAGAGGAACTTATTCATCTGGGAGCTTGCCAGTCTGTCTCGGATCTCCAAATCTTGCACAACAAACACCTGGCGAGATACAGGCTGCTCTCCTGGTGATCCTGAAGCCTCCTGCTCTTGTGGGTACACCTCGTGTTGAAATCTCACCTGAGGGTGAAAACAAAGTGGTCACTGGTGTGATGTTTGGTGCTAATGTTAACTGGGTCACCTTATTTAGCTCTCTAAAGGGGAAGATAACTGAGATGTAAAATTACTTTGCTGAGTTGTATTTCCATGAGGACATCGGGGTTTCTTCCTTTTCCTCCTCCAGTGCGTCCTGAAACTCTGGCTTGTCGAACTGGTGTTTGGGAGGGGGAACTGTGGGGAGTAGTACTGAATTGCAAAGAAAAGATAAACATGTTTCTGTTGCTTTATCTTTGGAATTAGAAATAATAATAATAATAATCATAGTTAAAAACATTCTTTACTCACCCCCGACTTCTGGCAGGAGAAGCTGTGAAGGTAACACGGCCAAAATCTTTGCCACCATAGAGGTGCCACACAATGGAGATCTCCTTAATGAGGTAACGCACCTCCGGGATGGGAAAATTCAAGGCTCCGCGACTAGAATCGCTTCCATCCAGAGGTTGATTGAAGTGATCGTAGCGGATTTGCACCGGTTCGGAGGTGAGCAGCTTTACGACGGGCTCCTGATCCACATCCTGAAACGCATTGTTACTCGTGATGACCCCACGTTATACACAACAGCACTAGATCTCCACTGACACAAAATGAAGCTGTAATCATCTACCTCAAGTTTGTTGACTTTTGGCTATTATGCAATCAACACATGCTAACCTGCAATCTGGAACTGGGCGTCTCCAGGATACAGAAGTCGTCAGTCTCCTGTGCCAGGTTGGAAACAGGCGTGATGAGAGGAGAGTGAAGAATGGGGCAGGTGGGGCTGGCATCGTGGACAGAATTCCCACTCTCATCTGGGAACAGGAACAAGTCAGAGCGAGGGGGCTCAAGATTGCGATTCCTCTCCTCTCGACCACCTACAAATTTGATCAAATATGAATAGTATGGCATCAAATAGTGCGAAGGGAGAATCGTTCTGAATCAAAACGTTACCGTTCTGTTGCACCACGGGAGCATGCTGCACGTCGGTTTCCTCCATCGCTTCGCTCATCAGATCCTGCAAAATCTGCTGCTCGGTCTCAGCTAGCAGCGGGATCTGAGCGACGAGCCGGCTGGGAAACTCTGCCTGTCCGGCCAGACGCTCAGATTAAACATCTCCAGAAATGTAACGCTTTAGGATTCTTGTGTAGTTTGGTCATGATGAATGCTGTCCTGAATGCTAACCTTGTTTTTTTGTGTGGAACTGCTTTGCTTGGCCTCTGGCTCAGCAGGAGGAAGCAAATCTCCATAGCTGGCAATGTACTGGATTAGGTTCATGAGGGCAGCACAGGAGTCGGCGCATGTTCTGATGTGGATGACGTCGCTGGAGCATCGAAGCTCAAATCTCGGCTCGGTCTACACGAGAAGAAAAGTGTGAAAAATTCAAGATCCTTAAAGTCATTTCGGAATGTCAACCTCCTACCAGTTTGCCATCCACGCCAGGTTTGACGGCAGTGATTCGCAGTTCTAGAGTTCCCATGTCTACCACTTGGACATAGTCTGGAAGCAAAACAACGAGACGTGCACCCCTTAAAATCCTCTCAAAGATTCCTTTCATCGAAGATCGACTTACCGCGTGCTAAATTGACAGAAACGGCATTACACTTGTCTGAGAGGAACAGAGCGGCTTCATCCAAGATGATCCTGGAACAGAGTTACTGGTTTCACTCTGCTGCAGTATCAGAACCGTTAATTTCATGGTCATGTCATACCTGAGTGTTGAAGAAGAGTTGTCTATCGAGACACTGCTGGAGATGCTAAATGTTTCCACCACCAGCAACGATCTCAGAGGTAAATAAGAAGGTCTGTCCGAAAATAAAAAACACATTTGAATATGGAAAATGAGGCAGACACACCCATCTCCTTTACCTGTAGTCCAGGGAGCAGTTCCACAAATGTAGATGGAGGGTGCTTACAGACGTGGGAGGAGCGTAACCCAAAACAGGCTCGTCGGACACATTCAAAAAGTCGACCATCTGGGGCAAATAAATTGACCTTTGGTTTTCACTTGTATATATGACATCAAGTCATCTAGATGTGAGAGTTGAGTAGCTACCTGATCATACCAGCCCAGGTTGGGAGGAACCATTCTGTGCTGGACTGTTGCTCCTCTCACTCCAATAGCAACCAAAAATTCCTGTGTGCAAAAATAAATCACAATCGTGCAGTAACGCTTAAAATACTTCCAATAAATTGCAAGTGTGAATGCTTATCGGTGTTTTTTGAAAACGATTTGAAAGCTTTTCAAGACTTAACCCTCACAGCCTACCTTGAAGCTGCGATCGGCATTTTGCGATGAGATCTTGACGGCAACGGACACCATACTGCGGGCCTCCAAGCCAATACCCTCCGACGGCGTCGAAGATCTCTCCGAAGGTGACTCTGATTGGTAGATGGTTGGTTCCAGCCAGTGTGGATGTGACCTGAATGGCAACTTTATATCCGAGGAGGCGGGGCTTCCATCTACAACTCCTGCGTACAGAAACAAAACTGGAGCTCAGCTACATTCCGGTGAAACATTTCAAAATGCGAGTGGTTACCTTGGTGATACAAGGAACTATTAGTGGTGTGGAAGCAGACATAGTGTTGGTCTTTAAAGCCTTCGTGCTGTGTAACACTGTACAGCACCGCATTTTTCACTTCTAGCCAGAATTCCCCGTGTTTGTTTTTCAGTAGTGTTTTATCCTCCTTCTAGGAAAAAAGATTGCCAAAAACTTACAAAGTATGATATGAATAAAAGTATGACAAAACGGTATTTTGCGATCAACGTACCTTAGCGTTAGTTTGAAGCGCAACCAAACCATGGTTGACATTGATGATGACAGAGAACAGGCTTTGGGAGCTTTTACTCTGAATTTTGGGATTTTTTTTCTTGTGAGACCTGAATCCTCGATCAGAGGAAGCAGAGTTGTAGTGCATGTACTCGTCATCGGAACCACTGGTATCTTCTAAAAGCACAACACAAAAGAAAATCTCAAAATGTCTGCTTGCGTTCAACAATTTCTTTGAAAAATGAGAGGCTGCACACAATATTCAGGGGTATGAGCCGTCTCACCCTCAGGTCCAGTCGAGCGAAATTGGGTGAAGCTGTCTTCCGTGTAAGTGTTGATCAACTGACTGGCGACAGAGAGACCAACGCCATATGGCATGCTATCTACCGTTTCCACAGGCGAAGGGGCAGTGGGCTCCCACAGCAGGAGGTCATTGTTGATTCTGAAATGTGGTGAAGTATGTCCAGTTATTGTGGAATAGTAAACATTAATCTTAACAAGCATTAAAAAATATCAACTTTTGTTATTGTGATAGGTACAGAATATTATCTGGAGGGTTTGTTTCAAGGATGTGATACGCGGATGAACAATCTTTTTTAGCACTTACCTATTGTGTAGCTTTTCATAAAACGCTTTGCTGGGTAAAGATAATTGCACATTGGGGAAACACAGGTCGAGGACAAAACGAGAATTGTTCATAGTTTTCTCTTGGAACTCGGTCATCTCGCCAACATCACCGGGAATGACCATCTGGAAACAAAAAAATGTTTTGAAAGTGATGCTAATGTTGCGGTTTGAACATTGATGCATAGCAAGTTTCACGAAGGTGGCACCGACCTCTTCGTTCTCGTACATAACCCGCCGAGAAGAAAAGGGTGATGGCTCTGGTTTCCCAAAGTCACAAAAATCCTTCAGTGAGTGGGCACCACTCTCCTCTTCCTCCTCAAGGAAATTGTCCTCGGCCCCTTCTTCATCTTCGGCCGTCACACGTTCAAGGATCGAGTGCACCGCCGTGGGGTTCACTTTCAACACGACACTGGTGGGAAAGTGCGCCGTCATTTGGAGGTGACGTGCAAGACAAGGATGTCAAGCTAAAACCTACCGTGGCCAATCAAATTTCGCACTCTCAGATGTTGTCATGTCTCCGTCCATGGTGTGGGACACTCTGAGGAACCTGGCGGCTGGTTGATCCAGCTCCTCCTGAAACCTGCCTGTGGAAGGCAATTGAAGCAAAACACACTTAGGGAGGACTCTGGGAGTAATATGGCAACGTTTTTGACTTTTGACATCATACCAATAAGCTCCCTGAAGGTGAGCTCCATCTTGGTTTGATCTGGCGTGCTCCCAGCCCTAAATTCGGTTTTAAATTCCAGTTCTTCCAGCTCCAGGTACATGACTTCTTTCTGCAAGGACTTTTTAAACCAGGGACCTCTCTCCTGATCGGAGCGCAGATCGGGAATGGGGAACCGGACCGCAACGCCCGCCGTTGGTGCGTTGACGGTCAGTGACACGTGACAGCTGGATGGGGTGCGGCTGTCGTCGAGAAAAACCTCTGCAAAGGCCTTATGCTGCAAAAACGCAAACCACAGCGCAATCTGCACAATCGATTGACGTCCAACACAGAGCAGAATCACAAATTCTGCCTCTTTACAAAGACTATCAATGTCAGAGGGGTAAAAATGTTGAAATCAGTGTAGATTTTCACTCATCTTACCAAGCTGATATGTTTATTATAGGACGTGTACATGTGTGAGGTCATCATCTCCGTGGTGGCCAGCTTCTGAGGTTGCAGTACAGAATTGAGACGGTCCACAATACTGATGTCGAGCTCGGAGCGCACGGGGCCTAGTTCGACCAGCACCTCAGCTTTTCTGGGGATGGTGCTGAGTCGCACTTGGCCACCCTGCAGAGATAAAGTTCAAGCTAAGCGAGCCACTCTGACAAGTGCGCTGTAAATGTGACTACCGACTACGAAGGCTGCGTTTGTTTTATTTTGCATTTACCTGGGGGCCTCTGCGCTCGGCCTGTTTGTAAAGCAGGTGAAAGCAGGTACTAAGTGGTGCGCTGCCGCTGGCTGCAGTGCTAAACGTCAGGAGCTGAGTTGTGACAGAAACGTGTGAGTGTCATGCTGTGAATTCACCCCCCAAAAAATGCATGCAGAGCATGTGCTGAACTCAGCGTTGCCTCGCTGACCTCGGTGTATTGAATGCCTCTCTGAGAGCCGGCCGTGTTGGGCTCTGAAGGGAACAGACACTCCAGCAGCTCCATTTGGTCAAGGGAGACATCGGTGCTGAAAGTCCGCAGGCTGGATCCCTGACAGTGCTCATAGATTATCTTGAGACCTTGGCCCACAAACCTGCAAATGCAACATGTTACCTTGAGTTTTTTCTGGACTTCCTTCTCAAGGGCTTCCTTTCATATTGGTTTACAAATCTATAACATTGGTCAGTCCACCAGTGTGGTGTTACTTTTCCAAATTATTGACCAATAAAAAGTGTTAAAAAGGGTTCGAGAATTTTAACATTTAACAAGACATAACACGGCAATACAAATTTAAAGAATGCTCACCTGAGGTGATCTTGGGGACATGCGTGATTAAAAACTGATCGGGACTGAAGGAAGGCAGCTGGGTCGAGGTGACTCGGGCCCAGCACGCTGAAGAAATGTGCAGTCATAGGGTCCAGCGGACCCGGGGACACATCTAGTGGTGGCAACGGGTCAATGTGGAGGATTGAGATTGCCAAACTGCTCAGTGTCAGACTTAAAACCAACTCTGGTCTTGACTCATCACCGTGGGTTTTGGATGGATGTGCTGAAAGCAAACATGATCATCAGGATGATTCAATTTCAGTAGTTTCACTCAGCAAAATGAACACGCAAGACTTTTTCCATCGTAGACACGACATTCTCTTGTGTTTGCCCACACTTACAAACTTGTCGTAATAACGTTTGAGGGAGTTGAGAGTCGCGAGACTTTCCAGGAATCTGCTTCTCTCTTTGTCGTAGTACGTCCATGTAATCGTCCCACAAAGCCTAATGTCACAAAAACACATTGACACCGATTAAAAACACAGTTCAAGTTCATTGGAATATATACACAACCAAGATCAGCGAATGGCTCTGAATCTGATTTTATCCATGTAAGTAATGAGCCTGACTTACAGTCTTGTTTCCCGACGGCGATTCTCCCGGAGAAGCGGAATAGTTACTATTGAGTGACAAATCCAAATCCACAGTGGGTGGTTCCCCCAAAGGAGGGAGGGACGACAAGCTGTGGGACATATCCATGTCAGCCATGGAGAAGAAGACATCATCTGCTCCGACCACAGGTTTACAGAAAAAAAAAAAAAATCCAATATAACAGCTGATACTTGACATCCTTAAAAGAAAAAAGAATGAAGGATCATTTCAATCAAACCTCGACTAGAAACAGTTCGAGTCGTCTGACTCTCAAAAAGTTCTGCCTCTGCTCCTGCCATTGCGGTGTCCTTCTTCAGACAGCGGTTTAATTCCATGTGGAGTCGGTACTCATCCTCTTGCTGCATGGGTCGACTCTTTTTGTCCTTGGCCCATTCTTGTGCACCTTCAGGCAAAAGCAGAGACATTCAAACAGTTAAATTAAACACTCAGTGACGTTACGGCAGGACAGTTCATTTACTAACAGGCACTCACGTTCAAAGGAAAATGCTCCAAACAAGTCCAGAAGTAGATGGACTTGACGTGGTGAAAGCAAAATGAGCAGTGTGTCAACGTGCCCGGCAACATCCAGCTGTCAAGCAAAGAAACATTACTTGGCCTCTTGTCAATGAACATCAATACCAAAATCAAATTTCTCAACTTTTTGATATACGTAACACAAACCTTCATTGACTCACCTTTGCTCCAGGCATGGCCAGATTGTTTTTCAGTGTGAGGGACAGTTCAATTTTACCACCGAGACTCCCAACCTGCACAGGTTGAAAGGGTGCTGTCGAGGAAATAGTCTCTGTGAACTGTGGATGAGGTTCGTAAATGATTTTGGGATTCCAGCTGGGAGAGAGTTTTGGCTCCGTTTCCTGTCAAAAAAGTCAAACAAAAAGGGCATTCATTGACTAGCTGCAGGTACATGCGATTAGTTCATCCGGAATGTAAAAAGACAAACCGTTGGAAGTGGTGAAGATTTAAAATCAGTGAACTCATCCCAAAATACAGTGATGCCTTCCATCTGTAGCTTTTTGTGCGCAAATGTGATTGGTTGATGCACATTCACACTTGAGGTTTCCTCCCCAGTTTCGTCGGAATAAAAAATCCTGTACATAAAAGGCAGGACAAAATAAAAATAAAAAAAGGAATCCACAAAAATACAACAAGCACTGAAAGTTGATCTCAGTCATAACTGTCACAGTCAAAGACTTCCTCAACCCTGTACAAGGAACCGAGTAGGAACCTTATTAAAAAAAAAAAAAAAAAAGCAAATTATTTTTTCCACTAACCCTGACCATCTAAATTCCTACAACTGGTGTTTTAAACACGGGCAGCAACTTACTTGTTTATTCGAACCTCAAGCGCAATTCCAGTTTTGGAATTTTCTGGAACATGTTCAACCCTCAGAACAGTATCAAGAAATGTCACTTTGACTCTTCTGAGAACTACAAGACAAAGAATTCAAACAGTGATTACAGTGTATCTTCATTCTCGCTATTTTTGCAAGCGCCCCCCGAGGCTTTCCCAGATGTACCAGTTTCTATTGTTTCAGCGAACTTCTCTAGTCCTTCAAATGGCTGAAAGCTCTCTCCCGTATCATCAGTGAGCTTCTGGCTCAGACACTCTTTGGCGAGTTGCATGCTGCTCGTCATGAAACTGGACCAGTACATGGGCTCAGTGCCAGATGCTGAAAAAAAAGAAAAAATACACATTAAAGTTTTTAAATAGAGAAATGACGAACAAAATGTCATGCTTTTTCTCAACTTTTGTCTTAAAACCTGCTTACCTACTCTTGGCCTTGGTCTAAACACCATCTCCAAACCTTTGACCTCAAGAGCACAGTTCTCATGCAGCAAAGCAGCCCATGGTACGGTTAGAGAAATCGTCTGGATGAAGCCCGCGATAATCTCAAAGGGAGCATCTGCCGTCTCTAGGAGCTCATTAAGTGACTGAAAGACAAAATCTGCTAACTTCAATTCAGGTCACTGCAGATTGTATGTTTACTGAATGTCTTAAAATGAACATACCCACTTATCCAGGGGAACTTGTGCCAGTGATCCAGTGCCTTGGTAGAGATCTAAACTGAGCTGATCCAAACTTAATTTTTCCTGCAGGAAGTTGCCAAGGTACCGATGCAAGAGGTAGCGACAGGCCCGCTTCTTAATGGACTCGGAAAATGGCCAAGGCATCCTGACTCAACCCGCGTGCGGTAAAGTGCAAAGATAAAAAGGAAGGTCTATCTATTTAAAGCCCTCTGGCTAAAATGTGTTTGACAGAATGACTGTTAGGAATGAATCAGTTGTGCCATCCCGTCGACTGAATGAAATCAAACCATATGAGTTCTGACATCCTTCACATCCCACAATGATGGAGGATATGATGGTACTCAAAGATGAATGAAGGCAGGGCTCAGACTCCAGTTTCCTGCACAAAATAAACAAACAATGTGCTTTGATACACGTTTACCACACACTTATTCAATTACTTGGCAACTTAAAAGAGGTTAGCGCATACAGCCTATTGCGCCACACGACCGTTAATAGCTTATTGATCGTAACTGGGGCAAACGCACTTGTCAACTAGCTTTTTTTTAGCATGCCGATATATACTGCTAGTCATTCACTGCTTGGAGCAGTGCTGTCACGACAGGAGACAAAGACATATGGTTATTTGCTAACGGTCCGGGCTAACGAGTGTGAAGGCGGTCAAGCTAGCTAACATATTATTGTACCGTCAACGTTATCACACCGGCTAACACGTTGCTAAGGTTTAAGCACTACACTCGCTGCTTAGTTGCTTTAAAAGCTTAAAATACGCTATTGGTCAAACTATTTAGCATAACATGTCACAACAGTGTCACCGAGTCACGCATGTAAAGAAATAGGGCGTGAAATGAAATTAATTAGAAGAGTTGGAGGAAATAGCGTGACTGTTAAATTACCTTCTAAATGCGTTGTTTACAAACACTCTCATGACTCCGCATCAACTGAGCCGTCACACACACTTCTCAAGATGGTAGGTTGGAGCGGCAGATCGAACAAAGTAACAGTCAAAGACGTCACGTTCGATTGGTTTGGCTAACTTTCAATCAATTAAAAAAGCCAATTGAATGATGGTAATACAGTAAAATCCCGCCTATCTTCTTTCCCAACCAATAGATTGCTTTCCATTGAATCTAACCTTAGATGATGGGGCGGGACCAGTTGCGTCATAACATGGCGGTATCGCGTATGGCACACTTACTTTATTGAGTTTTTATTTTAAAACGTAATCCATTTGATACAAACTTAGACATTTTAAAACGGTATTAGTATGTAATGGGGTGGTTTTAATTATCTACAAAGTAACGATCGACGATCAACCTCACCCACCCCCACTCTGTGGACTGGAAGCTTCCACGGGAGCACAACCCGAGGTGAGGATAATGCACGCATGTTTTTGTTTAGAATATAAATACGTATTTCATGGCCATTCTTTTGTAATAAAATGAAACTAATGTGCTGCACTATGCAAATGCACTTGTGGCCTACACTGTTTAGGTTTGTTTACTGATCGCTCGAGACGTGAGAAACGAGGCAAAGTGTCACTTTTAATTTGATTGATGGTTTGTAATGTAATGCTTGTTACTAAAAACGTTACAGTTGCTTTCGGACAAGCGGATATATTAACACTACAGTATTTTTAATTTTTGCAGAGTATTGGACTCATATGTTGCCTTCTCGTAACCTCGTAAATCGGAACTCTCCGTTGTGAATGACGTCACACACTCGTTGCTTGAAAGCAAGATATCTAACATTGTAAAAAGAGAAATAACACATTTTATAATGTACACAAAATTATTTTAAAAGTTCCAAAACATTCCACAAACGTGCTTTTTGTGTAGTTTTAGCTGTGTCTATCTGCAAGATTTCTCCAAACACATCAGTACAGCAGGTTCTTATTCATATTGTGCCATTTTCAATGTGATCATCAAACATTTTTCTAACCAACAATTTTTCCATTTATTTTTGTAGTTTCTACATTGACTGACCAAATCAGCCAGGCTCCAACAATATCACCGTCAGCAAATAGTCCACAAATCCCTCAACAGGAGCCATTCAGCCTTGTGATCATATCACATCAATTAAAAAAAAAAAACTTTGCACAGGTCATAGTTCTTGTCTTGTAAAGCAGAACTTATGTTTTAATGACACTGCAGTGACTCATTGTGTGTGTGTGTGTGTGTGTGTGTATGAATGTGCATTTGTTACAGGGAATGGAAGTAGACTGTCAGCCCGAGGACCCCATGGTGTCCGCATTCGAAGACGAATGTGTTGAGCTGTGCGACGTCAAGGATATGAGACTGGAGGCTGATGCCGTGGTCAACGACGTCCTTTTCGCTGTGGCCCAAATGCACGTGTCCAAAAACCTCAACAATTCATCCGACGTGGCTTATATCAATGTGGAGACTAGAGAGGGCAACCGCTATTGTTTGGAGCTTACAGAAGCAGGACTAAGAGTAAGATTTCTTTTATAAGGCTCCATTTCACTTTTTATATTATTTACTTGATATGATTTATATTATATTATACAATGATACATGAATAACGGTAACACTCATTTTTTTTGTCCTGTCCAAATAGGTGGTGGGTTACGCTTTTAACGAAGTGGACGAGGACCTGAGTACTCAGTACCATGAGACAGTTTACTCGCTTTTGGACAACTTGAGTCCAGGCTACAGAGAAGCCTTTGGGAATGCTTTGCTCCAGCGGCTTGAAAGTCTCAAACAAAATGGACAGTGACAACAAAGCAGGTCGCTTTGTAATGAGCTAATTCGAAAAGGAGCAATGCAGCCCACCTGTTCTCGCGATAATCCGTCAAACGCTTTTCATAGATGGCAATATAAGTCAAAAGTGCTTCACAATTGCTCAAAACAAGGATATATTTTGCAGTTTCTTTGCCCTATCAATGATCTTTTGCTCCTTATCATCTATTGACTTCATGTTAGTTCATTCCTGACTGGCTGCTTGGGCTCACCCGCAATGTTGTGCTGTTGACTTTGCTGTGGAAAACTATTCCAGCTTTATGCAGTGCATACAACTTCTCCATCTTTTTGTACTCCTTGCAATGCAAATCCAACTGATGCTGTGACCCTGGTGACTGCTTTGTTCAAATTCCCCAAAATAGTTCCAGCACCAAAGCGGAATCTCTTTCCTCATTCCACAAATATTCTGCCTTAATGACCGTTTGGTTAGAGAAGTACAACATACCTCTTTATCTACCTTTATTTACCATGTTAGAAAAGGCATGTCAAAATGTAACAAAGCTAGTTTGAGAGTTCTGTTGATTTAATATAATACAGCACAATGCCGTGAATAGCAGTTTGGCTTTTAGTATTAATCTTTTGTGATTTTTTTTTTTTTCTGAAATCAAATGTGGATTGAGGATGTTTCATTGTGTCCCCGTTTCTTGCTGCTGGCCTTTGAGCTGACCAATACAAGTTTCTCAAGGAATGTTCTAGGTTTTTTTTCTATTTACTGTATTTTCCAGTCAATTGCGCACAACATTGAGATCATTCTTTATTTTCATTACATTTACAGGTTTCCAAATTCTAAATAGACAGTAAGAAATTACAAAAGTCTGAGCAGCTTGAAATGATCGCTGTGTAAATTCAGACTACATAGCAGCCGTTAGGACAATGTAGCGGCTGAATCAAGAGTTTCCAAATCAAAACGTTTGACGAATCTTGTCTGCAACATATTATTCTAAATACTGGTGTGCAAAAATAAGCATTATAAAATCAGTTTGCAGAGTAAGTAAAACAACTATTTCTATGTAGAATCCTTTACTGGTCGAGTCCCTTTTTTTTTTTTTTTAATAAAATGTGCAGATTAATTATTTCAAACAATCTGTACAGGAAACTTAATGCAGAACAGATCTTGGTTTTCATCATCTCTCAGTTCCCACTCGACCACCAGCTTTATCTGAAAGTTGAACAGAAGAAACCGAAAAGTTTGAAGTGAAACCAGCAGCCTTTTGTGAAGGCAGTTTTTAAAAATGAAAGGAAGTGAAAATGGCCTGTGCTTATTCACCCTTTAAACAGGAACCATATTAGGACCCTTACAATTTGAACCGTTCAAAGGCAAATACGTATTTTAGGGTAAGTGTCAAGGGTCATTTGACACTTAATCCTTTATAAATTGTAATTACTACATCATTCAAATAATTTAGTAGCACTCGCAGTTCCCCTTCATGAGAAAAGAAAAATCACGCTGTCAATACTTGAAAATCTGTGCTTACCGCAGGATACAGAGCCTTGACAGGCAGTGTGTTCTGATAGTGATAGCTTTGCTGCTTCTTGATGGGACATTGGATTCCAGATTTGCAGCCATCCTCGATAGGAATCGGGAAAGGGACGGGTACCCCGGCGATGACACCGTGGACCAAGGCTTTGCTTGTCTGGCTTTGCACAGCTACAGAAAACAAACACAAATGAAGATAAGACTGAGAGAAGACTTAGAAAATCATTAAGGACTACTCACCGCTGTTGAATGTCACATTGACACTATAAGACTGTCCTTTATGCAGCTGGCAAGGCAGAGAGGGACAAGGACTAATGTCCACAGTCACCACTTTGCCTGTAGAAGAGCCTAAAGATAAGACAGAAAGCATATGAGAGGTTTAGTGATTAAAACATCATTCTACAATCTGGCCCACCAAATATTTACATTAGTGTTCAATAATCATTTTTAATTTGTTGCATTTATTTTGCCGTTTCTTCCCCTCCCAGTTAATTAATCCCATTTTATAATATGTCAAAATTACCCCTATTACAGCTCCCAATTTTTTTTTTAGAACGTGCTAAATGTTTTTACTTTATTTTTTATTTTTTATTGTAACATCCGTTTCCTCACTAACATTTTAGGTTAACTGATTAACTTGACTTTGTTAAGGGTCAAATAGGCCCGATTGAAATACTTAAAAAAAAAAACCATCACATTGGAAATTGAAGGGTGATCATTATTTTATTTTTTAGAATTAAAGCAACTCGTGAATAACAGAGCACCTCATGTCATCAGCATGTCTTTTATATACCATAGACAGTATGAATGCTGCTGGAAACCCGATTTTCCCCTGGAGATCAATTAAGTATCAATCTATCAGATCAATTATAGGTAAGTTGAACAGTAGTGACTTACCACAGTCTATGTATTTGACCAGTTCTGCACAGGTGATCCCCATCAAGCAGAGTAAAACAACACCAGCTCTCAAATCCATGTTGAGACGACCTATAGAAAACAAATATAAAAGTATCGGGAATATCTTTTAGTACAAAACGTTGCAATCTGCGACTTTTTCTCCTCAATCAAGTCAGTCACAGTTCAACTAAGTACCCAATCACAGACACTAACACGACATTTTTGTTTCTCCTGGCAATTCAGCATCTCATGATTGAAAGAAAAAGAAAAAAATAAAGACAACTAAAATAACCGGTACCCTTTTTCAGAAGTTATCCCGGTGGTTAAAGAGTGATGAATAGTAGCAAACAACCGCCCAGCACATTTTATTTCCTCATGTCACGAGATTAAAACAACGCCCCGTGATTCAAGTATTCTCTATATTTAGTCTAACGCATTCGTACGGAGATGAAACAGACAGGACGTAAAAGAAACAAACCATACAAATTATTATACTATATTAAATAACGGTTTACGTAAAGGAAATATTAAATCAACAGTTGGTTATTATTGATAGTTTGACGATAAAGTTAGATTATTTGTTGTGCCTTACAGACAAAATAAAGGTCGCATAAATGTGTACCAACCAATCACGTGAATACATTTTATTCATGCAACAAACACATAAAATATCAATATAACATTTAAATAAGATTATAAAAATGATGAGAAAGAAATAAGAAATATGAATATTTTCTAACTCAGTCCTTGTATTGTTCGTCTGTAGTGTTGTTAATAAAGTTTAGTGCGAAAAGATTTCCGTTTCCGGTTTGTTTGTTATGGAAGATGTCACTAGGTGCACAAGCGATGTTATCTGCGGCAAGATCCAAAGTATTGAGCTTTGCCAGGTAATATTTTGCTTTTGTCTATCTGAATGACATTACGACATATTTTTTAACAACATCGAATAATATTGTGAGCATTTTAACTTTAGAACGTCAGGCTGACGTGCGCTAACTCACCAGCTCGTCGTTCTATTGACTCACGCAGTAATTTGTATTCAGTTTAACCTACCAGTGATGTTTTGCAGGGTTTCTGCTCTCCTCGGTAACATCACAACAAAACAATGCTTTCAACGACCTCAACGTATTCCCACTGTGACCCTTCGACCTTTCAGTGAGGCTATTAACCAGCAGAGGTCAGAACTTGAAGAAAAGGTCCAGCTCACTGAGTCGTGTGTCAAGGTGAGCAACTGCATAGATTTCATTGAACAGGTGGAATTTGACAGTGGATCTTCAATCTTCCATGATATGTCCTTTTAAATCTCATTGCCATTTTATTTTAGAGACTTGGTGAGATCATGGTGAAAGGAGAGTACCTAAGAATACATGTGGAAGGAGGAGGCTGCTCTGGCTTCCAGTACAAGTTTTCAGTTGATTCTGACCGGAGCGAAGAAGACAGGTATAGCATGTCCTTTTTTCCCCATGACATTGAAAATATTTGAAATATACTCTTTCCATCAGAGTGTTTGAGCAGGATGGAGTGGGCATCATTGTGGACCAGGATAGCCTGGAGTTTGTGAAAGGAGCCACGGTGGATTTTACCCAAGAACTCATCCGCGCCACCTTCCAGGTGCTCAAGAATCCCCAGGCTGATCACGGCTGCTCCTGTGGAAGCTCCTTCTCTGTCAAACTTTAAATGACGTGGCACTGGTAGTCTACTTCATATAGCAAAAAGTACATTTCACAAGATGGACAGTGTAAAAAGACAGAAGAAATTTGGAGCACTAATGTAACAGTTACTAGTTCAGTTTTTTTTGTGTGTGTGCAAAATCTTACATAGACTGCTCTTAAATTTTTACAAACTGCTAGCAAAATTAATTTAAATCAACCGAAGCGTGTAACCTCAGTTGTATTGTGTTTTTGCTTCATGCATGTAAAATATGTAAATAGCCCAAATACATTTTATTTGTCACTGAAAATAAAAGATGGAATTTTACATTTCTGGGGTTTAGTAGCAGCATTTGACATAATGGATTAACTGTTGCAAATTTAGTTAATTATTTGGTATTGATTATGAATTATCACCATAATTTTCCCTGCAGTCGGTAAGGAAATCGTGAAGAAAATGTTTGAGTAAGAAAAAAGAGCCACCAGGAAATCTTTCTTTCATTTAATAATTCAGCACCAATAGTTTGATCACATTGGTTAAATAGGTTTCTATTTGCACACATCATAACATCATACACTCACAGCTTAGAACCCATGTTCGTTTTTTTTTTTTTTTTATTAAAGCGGACTTTAAGAAACATCTCACAAAAATATACAAAAACAATATCTACAAATGATATTTACACTGGTATAAATCAAAATATGTTGTTTTATATATACCGAGCAAAATATTTTGCTGCTTTTTTTTTTTTTTTCTTCCCTTTCAGATAAGACATTCCATTTATTATGTCCAATTACACAAAACGCTTATTTACACCGATGGAAATGTAACGATAATACATTGTAGCGGCGCACTGTAAAGTGAGTGAAATAGTTTAGGGGTGCATTCATTTAGAACATCAAGTTACAGCTATTTTCTTTTCCGGGTTAAGGAGAAGGGTGTTCAAGACGGATCGTCTTCCATGCACACCCGCGAACAAACACTAAACACATCTGCACTCATTAACAAGTCATGAGTGGGATTAACCAGTCAATAACAACCACCAGTACCACAACACAAGCACGGAAATGAACCATCAGGGGTGACACAGTGACTGGGTCGGGTGTACAGTGCATAGTCTGCTTTGGCATGCTGACATCCAGAACATAACAGTGGATGTTACATTCAGGAGGAAGGCCACACAATTTGGAGTTACCAGTAAAAAGAAACAAACACACATACAAATGACCATGTGATCCGAAAAAACAAAAACAAAAAAAAAACTCATAAGCATAACACGTACATTAAGGCGAATCGATTTTGCTACAAGTATTTTTTTTTTTTTTAAATGGCATTGTTAGTAAACAATAGGCCTTCAATTTTGGGATAAGATTACTCATCCCACAAAAGCATCCCTTAAATCAGTGGTCACTAATCTTTTTTAAGTTTTAGGCTCCTTTTCTTCAGTCTGGTCATTTGCTCTCTTGCAAGCTTACTTTTTTAATTTTTTTTTTAATGTGGCCAAGATGAGTGGTTAAACATCAAATGTTCCAAATGGGACCACTGCTTTAGTTAATAAGTACATATAAAATGAACTTGAAATTAATTTAAATAATAATGCGAGTTGGTTTGAATGCACGCCACTTTTGTTCACAATTCACACCATGATGTGCACATGTGCATGCACCAAGTTTTGAGGCAGTAAGTTAGCGTCATCACACTTATTCCTCACGTTGGGGCCCGCCAGGCCTGCTCCTGCTTTTTTTAAAATGCAGCTTTTACGCTTGACTGGAGAGACACGGCGGAAGGCGACAGGCCACTTGGTTAGGATGTCACCTTCAATGGGGGGCGTGGACACACCTCCACACAAAGAGGCTACAAAAGTACAATGTTGACATTTTATTGTTGGAGGGGACGTATGAGAATTAAGATTTGAAGTCATACCTTCGGTCATCTCCACCAGCGCTCACCACAAAACGGTCTCCATTTGTGATGCGAATATTTGTCAAGTGAGCCGAATGGCCTAAAAAGCGTTTATGTTTTGCCTGAAATAAAAAATAGCCACTGTTATAGGTACAATTTTAAGAATGAACATAAGAAAGCAGGATTGAAGGTACTTACAAACTTCTCCGGACATGGAAAGTCGAAAAGCTTGACCATTCCAAAATCATCGCCTGTGACGACGTTAAGGCCTGAGTGGGACACGCAAGCGCAGGTGACATCTGCTTTGTCTGTGTTCCGCGACCAGATACCGACCACCTCGTCGCCGAGGACGCTGGACACAGTGAAGAGAGACCGCTCAGCAATTGAAAAAAATCTGGCCCCATGTTGTGGAATCTTATTACGTTCCATAAAAAAAAGCACCAAAACAATAAATAGGTGATCAGGAAATAAAAATGTAAAAAAGACAAATGTGTGACGAGTTAACCACAAATATTTGATCGTGATTCTTCTCTGACCTGGTCCAGGTGGCCCAGGTAATCCTGTCAATGTGTGTTTGCTCCGTGATTTGCTTCCCCGACGGAACTTCGTACACCAGCCGCTTGTAAGCACCAGTGGATACCTAATTCAAAAAGCCAAAGTAAGATTAGAAAGTAGACCGGGACCGGGGACGAATAGGTTCCCCCCCTGTACTGCTAACTGCTCCTCACTTGGATGTACATGCTGTCCGCAGAGAAGTCCATCTGCATGACGAAGCTGGGGATGTCCCGACAACAGTTGATGCGGTTTAACTGCGGCCCGAGCGACAGGTCGTAAAAGTCGACGGCGCTTTCGCAAGAGCCGACGGCCAGGTATCGGGAATTTGGACTGAACCTACAAGAGAGAAAAAGCTCTTGACCGACTTATCACTTGAAACTGTTTTTTTTTTTTTTCATCCGATCTCACCTAATATCCTGGATAGAAGAGCGGCGGTCTCTTTTCTTGCCCCAGATTTTGAGAGACGCAACCAGCAGGATGATAAACTCTCCATTCTTCATCCCAATGGCCACCATGTCTCCTTCGGGACTGTAGCTGATGGTGCATGCCGGGTGACCCAAGTTCACCTTATTTAGCATCTTCTGTTAATCCAGAAGTCAAACAAGTGCTTCAAGAATCAATCATTATGGATTTTTACAAGAGTACAATCTGAAGCTTAATTTATGTCACCTTTTGAAAAGATAGGATGAACAACTACGGTCTGACTCAACTTCATGTTAAATATAAATCCAATTCAATTTGGATGTTTTGATTTTTAATTCATTTACCACAGGACTGACCTTCTCCGGAATGTCCCAGAGTCGAACTGTCCCATCTTCCGCAGCAGACAGAAAGACATCTCTAGTCGGATGTGTCCCCAATCCCCAAATTGGCCCGTCCATGTGACCGTTCACTAAAATATTGCACGCCGCATTCTTCTCCCCGACCTCAATGATCTCTGCATTTCTTGTTCCAACCAGGATTTTACCCTGATAAGGAAAAAAAGAGCAAAAACAAATTCCAATGACGAATGTCTCTTTGCTGAACGCCGATTCTGTTTTTCATAGCTACCTTTCCTCTGCAAACAGAACGCACACAGTCAATGACCTGTCCGGTTTCTAATCGAAAGGCTCGGCAGCGTTTCAACTCTTGATCCCAGAGTTTGAGAGCTCCTCCTTCTTTTGACCTATAAAAGCAAAACATTTCCAATAAAACTGGATGTCGTGCCAAAAATACGTAACGACGACGCGTTAACTTACGGCCTTTCCTTGCCTCCGGTGACAATGAGGCCATCTCTCAAGGTTGTGTACATGGTGAACACGGGGCCCGTGTGAGCTTTGGCCACTATCCTTACAAGAATGTGATCTTTCCACACACATACATCTCCACTTATGGTACCTGTAAATGTTAAGTTATTCTGAAAAGAAAACAAATCTGCACTAGTCTAGTGGTCTAAGACAGCAGAGCAAGCAATGCACAAAGTGTTCAGCAGCATTTCATCCAAGACAAAATGAGGTAGCAAAAAAAGCAGCATTTCAACACAAATCAACAGCGAGCCAATTGACAACGATTTAAAGGCACTTACCGCTCCAAAAGCCACAGACAGCATCGTTTGCATTCGGGCGTCCTCGATGGAGCTCAGTACTCCTTTCTTGCTGAGCAAAGCTCGCCCGGCTAGTGTCCAGAAACGCACGTGTTTGATTCCCACGGAAACAAAATGAGTGTCCGAGTCTGGACGGAACTCGGTGACAAAGATTCTCTGCGTGTGACCGATCCGACTGGCCACTTTGGCACCTGGGAGAAAAAGTCCAGGGGTCACATAAGGTCAAGGAGGATAGAGAGAGACAGGGAAGAGGGATTTTCTCAATTTTGTACCTTCCTGCCACTTCCAGATGGTAATGGTGTGTTCCGTGTCCAGGCCCACGGACAGAAGAAGCTTGCCCGTGGCGCTGAAGCTGACGGAGCACACGCCTCCAGAGTGGAAACAGCGCAGGACCGATAACGTCTGCTTGGTCATAGCGTCCCACACGTGAATCGACGGAGACGTGGCTGAGTGAGCGACAGAATGTGATGACAATGTAGATTTGTTCTTTTCAAACCTTCAGGCACATTTTTTTTTTTTTTACACTCACTTACCTGACATATCACCAGTGTCACCTAAAAGGACATAAAATGTTTTTTTATTGATGACATTACTTATTTTTAAGCGTGTTTTTAGAAGATACTTAATAGCACTCTGGTTACATTTTTATATTTCAGGGATGGGGAGGGTGGCGACTTAGAAAAATAGGAAAGAGGAGCGAGCAGCTGCTGACGTCTCACAAACATACCTACTTGGCCAGTTGCCACCACGTTGGGGAATTTTGGATGTTGATTGATTGTCAGGCACAGAATGTCATCGCTGTGTTCAATATAGAAACTTTGGCAGGCTGCAAGAGAAGATCAATTATTCTGGCTACAGCGTCACGTCAAATAACATCGGCGTGCGTAAAGCCTACAGGTGGTCAAGTTGAGCACAATGCCAACCGAGGCCGTGTGGTAAATGATGTCCGCCCCTTCGTTCAGGTAATGCACGTTATTGCGACAGTCATTGCCACGGTAACCGAACACCAGATCCAACACCAGATCCTGGGGAGAAAGTCAAAACAGGCAATCAGAAAGTCAGAAAAGTGGTTGTCATGACAACAACAACGTCGACAGCCAGCTCAGCTGAAATCATCGTAGGATTTAACAGAGAGGTTGTCGGAGCAGCTCGCAAATCTTGAAATGAAATGACGTCAAGTTATGAGCATTTGTGTACGCTTTGCGGTGTTGTTAATTTATAGTGACAGAAATGAAGTCGCTCTTACGTCAATGGGTCTTTTCTTTTTGCCGACATTGTTGGTCTGCAGCTTCTCGGGCAGTGGCAGGGCTCTGCTGACAGGAGGTCTGAAAAACACACTGCCGCTTATCACCGATTTGATTGCAATAGTGATGCGTGTTAGTTACTCAAGTTGTAACCAATGATACACAATAGTACACAAAATAGACAGCGCACATTTGTAAAAATAACAATTAGCTTACCTGGAACCTCTGCATGGCAGCAATAGGTAAAAAAAAAAAAAGAAAGAATTACTTCAAATGCTTTACATGGTACTCACTGATGCTGCTCACTGGATATGCACTTCAAAAAACACCTCAGCCACTGAGGATGTAAAACAGAGAAGTCAGCACCATGTTGTAACCATGACAACCAAAGTCCATTTCAAGGACATCTGCTGCCTTGTGGAGTCTCGATGCCTACATTTCAGCTCTTCCAGAAAAACGATTCAATTTATTTTGATTGCAATAAAACCATCACATGATTTCTGTTATTTTGAGGCACATTATCTTTCTGAAGCATTCCAACTGAAACATATTTTTATATGATAGATTTAGCCATATGCTAGGTTAAGACCGGATTTATGGTAAAAAAAATAAATCATCATCACCACTACTGAACTTGGATGCAATTTCCCCCAAAAATAAAACTTAAGATCTTACCTGACCACACCTTGTCTTCAGATGGAATGAAAGAAGAAATGACAGAATACAAGACAGAAGAGCAGATGAGTTATTTTAAAGGGCAAAGTATAGAGCTGAAGTTGTAGGTAAGAAAAAGACGTCAACAAAAGAGGACTTTTTATATTTTGAAAAACTTGAAATTACCTCTCATCCACAGAAGGCTCTTTGAGTTGCAGGTGCGGTTTTACACCAGTCATGGGGCGCATGTTGGTAGATAAGGCCTTGATGGTATAGTTGATCTCATTCTCTTTTGTCACATCACTGTCATAACCTGGAAAAAAAAAAACAAGATTGAGCGAGAGAGATACTGGCAGCCGAGAAATATCCCAAAGAGACTGCTCTAACACCTCCATCATCTTCACTCTCCATGTCTGACTCCTCGCTGTCACACTGTCTGAGCTCCCTGTGTGTCTCGGACTCATGGGCCCAGATCATGAGGCACGTATCCCCGCCGCCAGCCGTCACCAATAGACTGTCCTCGTGGCTCCACCGCACGTTTGTAACATGCGTGCTGTGTGCTACGTATCGTTTGAACTTTGCATACTTGCCCTAGGAATGAAACATCTTTCATCAACTTGCCACAGTTAACGTACGTTAATCTACGCGCCGAGCATCGTCTCTTACTTTGACGGGGTATCTGAAAAGTTTGATGTATCCTAAATCGTCTCCTGTGGCGAGCACCTTCTTCTCGTGACTAAGGCAAGCGGAGGTCACCTCTGTTACCTCGCCGATCACAGGCCAGATGCCTTCGACAGAGGTACCGAGGACACAGGTCCACGAACACCAGTCGACCTTCTCCACCTAAGACATACAGGTTACATTACATTATGCTTCAGAAGCCGCCATGTTTCCTTCTCCCAGCTTACCTCAGTGACCGGGATGGTCTGCCTCTTGCCTCGAGGCGCCTCAAAAAAAAACTGCTCTTTGGCACTGGTATTGACTTGAAGTAGTTTCCCTGGGAATGAAAGCACCCACGAGGGCCACCATGTTTGACAGTTATTACAGGACAGAAGGATCATTCCCAGTAAATAAGACATTTACCTCTCCTGTCCCAATCCAAGTGGGTGATAGAATTGAGGCACCCTTTGCACACTCCAACCCGTTTACTGTTCATCACATTGTAAATATCCACAAAAGTGTCCGCTGATGCCACCGCCAGGTACTTGCCCGAAACTGAACAGAGTGAAGAAAATGTCCTCGAATTGATTGATAGTCCGTTTTATGATGAGTCACAAAGGATCCACAAACCTGGAGAAAATTTAATGTCTGTGATGATATCCTTGCGGTGATGGAAGGACACAAGGTCTTCTAAAGTATCTGCATTGACAATGAGAAAGCTGCCGTCGTTGAGACCCACCGCCAAGGCTTTACCGTCAGGGGAGAAGCAACAGCAGCGGCCACCTGTGAAAGGGTGTTTGTTAATAACCTGGGACCGATGCAGGTTTTTGTCGGGATGGGACAAAAGAGAGGAAATACTTCACCTTTCCTGAGCTTGCGTACTGCCAACATGCAGTGACTGGGGGAGAGGTCCCATATCCGCAACGTTCTGTCATCACTGACAGTCGCACACAAGGGGAGATGGGGATGGGTGGCAAGGCCCCAGACTTCCCCTTCCATGTGACCCTGTATAAGAAAACATAGCAGCTTGAATATTTTTAGGTGTAAAGTACGGTGAGGTTCAATAAAGGAAAGGCTTCAAAGCACCCGAAAGAATGCTACGCTACTTCAATTCTGACAAAGAAGACCTTTACTTGACTCTTCCCTGATTGATTGATCCCATCAGCCAGAATACAGTCGTAATTGTAAAGCATTTAAAACGGGGGATCAATACCACTCCGACAACCTAAAGACAACGGGGCCCTCACTCCGAGACAGAGCCGAGCCACTTTGGAATATTAACGATCGAGTCTTTATAGCTACGATTTATTTTCGTCAATAGGAATCCCCTTGGGCTGCGTAAAATACCGCCGGCAGCACGGTAACATAGAGGGATTTTTTTTTTTTAGCTTTGTGAACCCAAATAATAATACAGCCATTGCTCCCTCTGGACATTGTGATTTCCTGGGAATGTTGTACAAGCGATTTGAAATTGTAAACGCGCGCAGAGATTTATTTAAAAAAAATTGTTGCATCGTGTTATTCCAGTAAATGGTTCCTACCTTGTTAGATGATTGTTTATAATCGTTGTGATAATGACGTGTGTTTCAAACTAATAGCTAGCTTGGTGACCCCTTCAATGGTATCTGGAAAAAAATATTAGCTTTGGCATCTCACCTGGACCAGCAGAGTAATGGGCCCACTTTTGTCCACCTCCAAAATCTCTCCATTCTTCGTTCCCACAAGAATGTGGCCGTGGCCCAGAGAAATGGCACGTATGGATGGGTTGTCTTCCAGAAGCAAGCCTGCAGAGTTGAAAAGTCACGCCAGGCCACGTGAAGAATTCCTTTCGGCTAGACCCATTGAATGTACTCAGTGTGTTTGGAAGAGAATGGATACCAATGACCGTATTACCCTTGGAGCCTGGAGCTAGTACCGCCCTCTTGATGGCATAAGTCTTGAGGCATCTTTCAAACGTGTCATCCCAGAGTGCGACAATACCATCCTTCCCTCCGGTCACGAATCCCTGCAGAGATTGTGTAATGACATCTTCAAAGCTGAATGAACATGTCAGTAGTAGACATCAAATTAATATCACAGCGCACCCTCTAGGAAGATTAATAATGTCCGGCTTATTATTTGAAATTGCTCTCAAATGACCTTTTCCAGAGCGTGCATGCTGAAGACGGGGCCGTCGTGGGCTTTGACGGTCTTCATCAAGAACATGTCCCTCCAGATGCAAATATCACCCGTGCACGTCCCCGAGAAGACCATCTCCTCCGACCAACCGTAGGCAGCGCACATCATAGTTTCCGTCTTGCCCATGTTCCCTTTGCGCCCAATTAGTCCACCACCTGAGAGAGAGAGAGGGTAGACGTTGTAAGATGGATCGCTCGGAAGACAGACTTCAGCTCGTTATCACCGCCGCTTGTCAGCATTAATAAATTCTTACCAGCTTTGTGCCAAAACTTCATATGTTTTACACCGGCGGTGATGAGCTTGTCAGGTAGGTAGGGATTTATTTTCACGACAAAGATCTTGTCTTTGCTTCCACTGAAAACAGAACATGGTTTATAATTAATGAAGCCAACTGGATGTGTTCCGAATTTTACATTGTACATAAAATGTGCTCTTCCTCTGCTCTCCTTCAGATTTATGCAAATGACGTACATTAATTTTGTGTAATCCTGTTGACAGGACAAGCGAACATGGCAGTCAAATTAAATGGGGTGTACTTTTCATTTCAAAACTTTCAACTTATTTTTATACTTATTTAGACATAGAGACCATTATTAGCTCATTTCCACATCTCAAATGTTTCAATGTTTTGAGGCTACAAAAATTATATTTAATTTTGGAG
The DNA here is from genome assembly GCF_054491065.1 of Syngnathus leptorhynchus. Lineage (NCBI taxonomy): Eukaryota > Metazoa > Chordata > Actinopteri > Syngnathiformes > Syngnathidae > Syngnathus > Syngnathus leptorhynchus. The sequence goes on along the minus strand of NC_141209.1, from coordinate 6,000,774 downwards.
GGCACATGAATAAAATTAAATATCATTGATAAGTAGTTACTCTTAATCCATTATTTTTATTTTTACATAATGTGATGAAGTCATTAAATAATAAAAATGTGATATTACATTAATATGGTTTGAGTAACCAAATCCTTTTTGTAGCCCTTGACGAAATTGAGTTTGACAAATCGACTTAAATTTCCCATAGGTGGGCAGTCTATAAAACTCGACGGCTAGATTAATTAAAGTACAATTTATTTGATCAATTTTTGCCATTCCTTGCCCATCTTCTTCATGGTATACCCTGAAGGTCCACTCTTTGTCTCCCATCTGAAGACTACTCTCAGGCCCTTTTCCTCACGATTGCATTGCACAGCCTCCACCAAGGTCTGCAAAGCAGATTAGTGGTGCTCCAAGCTGTCTCTGCTCTCTGACTTGCAAACAACATGCAATGCTCCAAACCCGTCAGGGTCACTTTAAATTGAGTTGAGACTAAATATGAACATCAAGTGGGCTGAGCAACAAATAAAAAAAAAAAAAAAAGATATTTCGAGATGTTTATTTAAAATATTTCCCGTACTGTGGTTATGTAATTGCTATTGGGACAAATTATCACTTTTACAAAACGTTTTAGTAGTATTGTGAAAATATGAAAATCAAATCTGACGTATCACGCACTCGAGAAGATGAGCACTGAAAGTAATTCTCATTCATTATGGATACAGTTGGAGCCTCGGGGCATAGTCAAACTATTCAAACCTTGGCAGGCTTAAGTGTCGCAGAGGAGCAGCCCCTTAATCTAAAAGGCAATTCCCTTTCTCTCCTTCTGCGAACTATGAATCACACTGTCATCCATGCATTTCCTAAGTGGCTCCAATTGAATCCACGTTTATTCATGTCCACATTTAAAGAGAGAAACTTCAATAATCTTTCAAATGAACACAAAGCACCGTCAGAGCTCTTTCTGTTTCCGGATTGCCGCATCATTGTAAACAATGTCAGGACCATCACTAACCACATAGCTGAGAGCTTTTCCCCTTTTCTCCAGTCCCAAAGCACAATGGTGTGATTGTCATCCAAGCCCACTGAGGCCAGGCGCTTGCCATCCGCTGTGGAGTGGAAATCAAGACATAAATCAAGGCATTGTTAAAATGTCCACCTTGTTAGCAGGATATAGAAAATCTGGTGGAACTCAAAAGAGGGGATTGATACCAGGAAACAGTTTTCTTGTTAATAGATTGATATTGCTAAATGATGCTCTTCCATCCACTTAATAAATGTTCATGTCCACCCTGTCACTGTCTACCCTGTTAGCAAGCGGACATATTTTGCTGTTTGTGCGTAAAAGTGTTGGGACGATTCACCGATATGTATCGGAAAATCGATACGACCTGTAAGATGCAGTTGCATCGTATCGTATCGCACTGGATCGCATTGTTTTAAAATGAAATCGGAGATGGGAGAATCGTATCGCATCTTATCATTGGCAATTCCATGAATCGTGAATGCATCGAATCGTTGGCAGTTTATCGAGATGTGTATCGTGTCCCTACACATTGTCTGATTGGTAAATTCATTTGTATTCTTAAAATAATTTGTGGGTGCTTGATTGACATGCATGCATTCCTAACAGCATAACTCATAACCGCTTATCCTCACGAGGGCGTGCTGTCGCTTAAATTCAATGGAAACTAATATTTTCAGATGATAATAGTGATTGATTACCTGAAAAGTCCAAAGTGCACACTCCAAGCTGGTGAAAACCTTTCAACACAGACATTGGTTTCAATGTTTCTGTGTCCCATATATGGATGCAGGAATCTCGACCAACCTGGACAACCATAAATTCTCAGTTTCTCTGTTGCATTGGAAAGTACCGACTCGAGAACAAGCAATCCGCATGTTGTCTCGCCGCATAAACCTCGAGCTACCTGGCCTGTTGCTACAAAGTCTTTGAGGGGATGGATAGCCAGACAGAGAATATCGTCATCGTGGCCCATGTAGAACCTTTGGGTGTTCTGCTGTCTGTTGTATACGATTCCAACAGCAGCTACATGGTAGACAATTTCACCGGTCTGGGTATAGAACAAATTACTTCTGCAATCATAGCCCCTGTAGCTGTGAAAATAAAAATAAATACCCATTTTAGATCAATGCAACTTGTTTCTAATTGGATAATATGAAAGTGAAATGTCACCCATGAATAAAGTGCAGCTTCAATCCACTCCCAGGCGCTCGCTCTCTTTTCTTCAACGCGATTGCTCGATCTTTCTCTTTGCACTGCTCTTTGAGCTGAGGTAGGTCTTCTTTATAAACCTGAAACGGGAGCAGGTGTTGCTTAATACAGTCAAAAGGGATGACGTCGGAGTTCATTACAAACCTGTCTTCGATACGTAAGCTGAGTCTCCTGCTCAATTTCCGAGTCCATCTCAGGCACATCTGACTGATCGGAGTCGGACTCTTCGCTGTTGGAGTCTGCCAAAGTCTCTAACAATGGAAACATAGTTTGAGTATATCTCACTGGTTTAAAAAAAAACAAAAAAACGGTGCTATTCGAGTAAACGTGAAAAGCCATCATATTAAGCGGAAAGCTGTTTCAGGATGCTGATGCTGCATACTGATGCTCAGCCAAGTAATGGCAATAAACTGGACTTGGAGTTAAGAAAAGCTTCTCACAAGGTCCATTAAGAAAATGAAACGCAAAGTCACTCAGGGTGTGTTTTAATTATAGAGAGCTCAGCTGCACTCTGTCTGTGGAAAAATAATGACTTGGCGATGACAATGCAATTATACAATCCAACTCTCATTCATATTGAATGGATGTTATGGAATGGGGAAGAATTGTGGAAGTTAAAAAGAGTCGGACCTTGTGGTGCAATATGCAGAGCTTCTTTGGACTTTCTCTCTGGAACAAATTTCCATTGGAAGACCGAATGATCCGCTCCACCAATGCTTATCACCCACTGGTAGTCATGTGACCATCTTACATTGGTAATATGAGCCGAGTGACCTAAATATTTTTTACATTTAGCACCTAAAATGAAAAAATAGAACATGAATTCAACAAGGCCATACAAATGACAGATGTTTTCTTTACCTTTTTTTATACAAGGGTATCGTAGAAGTTTGACTAATCCGTAGTCATCGGATGTTACTAAGACTTGATTGTTGAAGTTAGCATCCACTGAGTTAATATCATTGACAGAAGAATATTTGGGCCAGATTCCGTTAACCTCAGGGCCCAGCACACATGTCCATGATGCCCACTGAACCAACTTGAGCTCTTCCCTATTGGTCACCTCCTTACCACCTGAAGAAAAGACATAAATATTATACCACGAGACAGAAATAAACTTTCTAGCTTGAATAAGGAAACAACTAAAGACACACTTGGCATTCTATAAAAGAGTCTCCTGCCGCTGCCATCGTTTGACTGGAGGAACTTGCTGTCCGTAGACCAGTCCATGTGCGTGATGAAGCTGTTGGAGCCAATGCACTCTCCTACTTTCTTGTACCTCTGCACAACACCATAAATGTCCACTGAGTTGTCATTGGAGCCGACAGCCAAATGGGCACCATCGGGGGAATACTTCAACTCATGGATAGCCTCCTTCCTGTCCTTGATGTGGACCACCTCTGTCATATCTCTGTAGGGGCCATAAAAAAAAAAAACTTCAATAAAGCCTAAATGGTCAGACATAAAAAAAAATAAAATGGACACAGTCTTATATTGAATTGTATACTTGCCTGACTCTGAGAACGGTGAACGAGCCATCCTTCATTCCCAAGGCTAAATGAATGCCATCAGTGCTGACAGCTGCACAGCGGATCGGCTCCTCCATGTTACAGCGAGCTATTAATGCATGATCGATAAGGCTCCAGATCCTTGTGGAGGAACAAAAAAAAAAAAAAAAACCTAAACATCTCAAGCATAATTAATTATGCACTGTTGTTATAGACCTAAGTTACTAACTGTTGGAAAAAGTAGGTTTATGCAGACAGGCAGTATTGATACGTATAATATTACATCACACCTGACTGAACGGTCGTCACTGCCTGTCATAGCAAGAGGCTTGGTGGGGTGCACGGCCAACGCCCACAGCTCGCCCTCACAGTGACCCTGCATGATAAGGAAAGGCTTGTTGCGGTCGTGGACCACCACCTCGAAGATCTCACTATCTTGCGTGCCCACCAGGATGTGGTCTCCCCGCCAGCAAACACTACGGACAGACAGCCCTAGACACACACGTTGAAAATATCAATACCATACAGTCCGAGTATTTTTTTTTTTGCATGAAGGGACACAACATGGAAGATGAAGACAGGATTTGTAATTCGCCATCAGTAGGTGGTACATCTAAAAATATGTCGGATTCACTAATCACAAGAGAACAATATGGGGACGGCTACAAACAAGACTGGCACAGCTTTTAAATTCCGCCCTCATTTACCCACCTCTGCTATTTTCGCTTCTAGCTACTGTTACCCGTTACGTCCAAGATACACAAAATAAATGGAAGAAAGAAGAAAGGACGTATTAGTAGGAAGAACCAAAAAAAAAAAAAACTGATGGTGTAGACATGCCATTTAGTGAGATGAACTTAATTTACCCTGTAACCTTTACTGAGTGAAGGCAATTTGACATCACCTTTATATCCTTGCTCCGTTTCCCTGAGATCAATGACAGTAATTGGTTTGAAGTTGAGATCCCACAGGCGGACGCAACCATCACGTCCCCCGGTGGCAAAACCTTCTTCGCAAGCGTTCATGCTGAAAATCCCTGACTGGAGGAAATGACGGGCTGTTAGTATACGAGAAACCAGCAAGGGTAGCTTGTTACTTTAGTTGTTTGCCTTTATCACTGCATAGCAATTTTGTTGCACCCCCAGTCAAATATTTGGTTGTCCAAAAAAAAAAAAGTACTGTAGTTATTATCCCATCCCCCCACATTCCCTAACAAAGCTGTTGATCCCATAGATATAATTTAATCCTACTGATCCTTTTCGATTGAGCAGAATCAAGCAAGCATGTGCATTTCCACCTATGTTGTGTATTTAAATGTATTTCCCCAGCCATGATATTTCAGCATCTGGATGTTTTTTTTTTCAACTTACCCCATGTGCCCCTTGCACAGTCCTCATCAGATTGATCCCTTTCCACACATAGATGTCGCCGTTCAAGGCACCGGAATACGTGACCTCATCCTTGGCGCAAGCCAGGCACAGGATGGTTTGGAGATCGCCAGTCTTGCCGAAAACTCCACGTTTGGGCGTGAGAGCGTTTCCGCATAAGCTCCAGAACTGCACATATCGAAAAGAGTGAAAGGTGACTGCAGCGGCAGATAATAATCCTTCTCGTAATCCTGTTGTGACACAGCAAGTGGACAATAACCGAGTGTTTGGGTACAAGAGAAAATCAGCAAATCAGAAAACTCACACGTGCACACTATGGAGCACCGTGAAAGAACACAACGTTGGTGCTCTAACGATCTGATCAACATGCACAGACACAGGCGCACGCTCACAGACACCAGCATGCTCATTATTTATAAGCAAGGTCATTGGGATGCATGGGCGAAGCCTCGTCTGAGGCCTAAATCCATCAAAGAGAGGCGGTGAGAGCTAAAGGGAAAGCGTTCTGTCTGCATAGAGATAAGATCGCAATGAGCTTCTCAAATGCTGAGACACGACTGGCGGCACGGGAAAACCCAGACGCTCATCACCGGCAAATGCTAATATCGATCCATATGTCGGTTTATTAATAGTCTAGCGACGTTTAACTGGGGTGACAAAATGGACTCGACCAAAACATCCCAAGTTGCCTTTTGAATGATAAAGATGGTTGCATGTTAACAAGGGGCAACAAAGTAGAAATAGCTCTGAAGAAGGTAGAATGGGCCTCTATTGTACTCCAGCACGTGAAAAAGCCGGAAAAGGGTTACGATGAGGACGGCGACAGAAGCAGAAAATTCAGTGAGGCAATGTGGGAAAGTGGAAATGAGTGGTGGGGAAAAAAAATCTGCTGCTATGCTGAAACAATTCATTTCTACGACACGATTCAAGAATATTTATTTAAGGCAACATTAGATTGGAATATCCGCTCTAGAATCTAAGACAAAATTTTTATTGTAATTACCATGGAGGGGAATGCACTTTAGCAGTGGGGCCGTTTTCTTTCTGTCACACTACAGTAACCCTGAGCCATGTCAGAGTGTTAACTGCTACGCTAGCGAGGGTCAGCAAAGAGCACTCGGAAAGAGTAGTTGAGCGTTGCTGCAAGGTAGTTTTCGCACAGTTCTTGTCCATCCGCGTTGAGTCAAACTCAATCCTGTGGCGATTCACATCGCTGCTATGAAAACACTTCATTTCCAAGACTATTTTGATTGTTTTAAAAACGTGAAGTGCTAAGTCCCTCTGTTTTTTTCAGTCTCAACGTCTGTTGCAATTCTATTTTCTATAATTACCACCTAAATGGTTTATTTGACATTACTGAGCTCACATCAGTCTCTTGTATCATTCCATCAAATTAGATCAAATTGGATTCAAGGCCGTCTACGAGTTATTGATGGAACAATGTTAATTATTCTGGCTGTAGTTTACTGTGGGATAGCTAATTATACTATGATAAATATTAATAAATTATCCTTATCCATGTCTTCTGAAGAGAGTACCGTATTTTCCGGACTATAAGGCGCACCTAAAAACCTAAAATTTTCAAAAGCGGACAGTGCACCTTATAGTCCGGTGCGCCTTATATATGGACCAAATTTCTAAATTTAAACTGGCCCGAAGCATTGTGTCATGAAATCAATCATAAGTGGCCCGCTGAAGACTATGAATCATGAATCAAAAAGACTATGGATCATTATTTTGTGATTATAAAGTAATTTGTTGCGTCTGAAGTTGAAATAAAAAGATAAAATGGAGAATGAATTGATTTGGATTAAAAATCTGACATGATGTATTAAGGGTGCGCTTTATAATCCGGTGCGCCTTATATAAGGACAAAGTTTGAAAATGGGCCATTCATTGAAGGTGCGCCTTATAGTCTGGGAAATACGGTATTGTTTTGTCAAAATACACCTAGCCATCGAAGGAATTTTCAACCTTGAGATATTTCGACCAAACCAACACACAAAAAGGCAAAACAATAGACTCCGTGCGTGTCTGTAAAAACGAGATGGTTGTCCACGGCCCTGGTATCTGTCACAGAAGTTTTGTTTCCCTCAGCCTACGAGTGAGTGGATTACTGCCAGTAAATCTCCTGGATGCTCTGAGTGCTATAATCACTGAGCAAACGCAGGGCCAGGGAGCAGATGTCACATGGTCTGCAGGGTAAAGGCTGGGGAATTATATGGGACAATTGCTGGATTGCCTTGCCATGGGGAAACCAGTGTAGAGGGAGGAAGGAGGAGGGAGAGGACTAAGCTGGCATTGTGAAGAGGAGGGGGGGCGGGGGGGTAGCCGGCGGAGGTTTCTGTGCCATGGCAGTAGTAGGAAGAGTTCAAAGCAGATACAACAGATGAGATTGAGATGAGGGATGTTAGACTTAACATATGCAGTAGGTCAAATGCAGCACATTTATCTTTTTTTTGGTAGATTAAAAATGGCAAACATTGTCATTTCAATGCCCATAATTATCAATATTGATATTTTAATTGCCTCTATCATTTTTGGCAGGGATATAAAGGATGTTAGAGCAGCTGCAGCTTGTATTTTGGATAGCTGTGAAAAGCGGAATGAGCATCATCCAAAGACAACATTCTTTTCTCTCGACATTGCCGGAAATTTGAGTGAGTCATCTGAGAGATCTGATGGAGCCCAAATCGACATTAAACTCGCACTGCGATGCAAAAAAAAAAAAAAAATGCAAAAATGCATCACCTTTACCTTGATGTGTTTGACTCCGCAGCTTACGAGCTTGTTGGGTTGGTACAAATCCCAGGATATGTCAAATATCTGCAGGGGAGAAGACACATCAGAGACGGACTCTCAACATGACACATATTGAGCGCTGATTCTTGAATCTCTTATTTTGGAGCGATGCTCATGCTTGTTAGATTTAAAGCGGATAAATGAAAGGCGAGTGGACTGTTACATTGTGTGGGTTGTATTCAAAAACAAAAAAGCTGCCAGTGTCATCATCATTTGAAAAAAAATCCTTTTTGATTAGCTGTGTGCTGTCTAAAATAGGCTCTGCAAAGCTCACAATCAAGTGGAAGAAGTTTCTCAATTTCGCAAATGATGGTGTTGGTAGGAAGGGAGCAAAGGGTGGAGAGAATTTATTTACCCTGTCTGTATGACCCGGCGCCGCAGCCAGAACCTTCCCTCTCCTCCAGTCCCACACGCAAATTGTGTTTTTAGAATCCAAACCAACGGACACCAAACACTGCAGACAGAAATACACATCACATCAAATTAACACGTTTGTGATCCAAAACTGCTCGGCTCAGCTACCTCCACTCTGGCATGGCAGGCCACAATAAAAAAATAAATAAAAAAGGCGAATAATAATAATAATGGCTAACAGAGCAGAGCAGAACAGTTGTCCGGCCCCTGGCGCTTCCAGTGAGCTCATTGGAGTGTTTTTTTTTTTTTTTTTTTGCTGGAGGAGCCTCCTATAGTGAACCGAGTGAGTAGGCAGGAGCAGCCGAGCAGAAGTGAACATAGCCGCTCTTATGGAAATGGCAGGGGGATGTCCATTTTGATCCACTGACTAGATTTCAACCATGCTTACCTCTTAAAACATGTGCCGTGTAATTCCAAGCATAAGCACAATCACACCATTTTCAAAATGACATTCCTATTTTCCAGCAAGGCTCCAAGGGGAAAGAGTTTACTGGTGGATTAAGAAATATCATAACAACCATTTCACGTTTCCTCTGGTTAGCGCCACGCTGAGAAAACGTCAATGCACATTTTTTAATTGCTTTTATATTTGGACCGGCTAATCGCAACGCCGGTTCCCTCGGGATCCTTCTTTTGAATACCGAGCGATGAATAAAAGGACCTCACCGGGAAAGCCATGCAGCTTCCTCCTGCTTTAAATACTGTCACTTTATATCTGAATCCACAGCTAGTTAAGCCATGCAGGAAAAGAACATGGGGTTATTTCTCACGGCAAAATGCAGGAGGTATAACTTGATGACAAGAGTTTGCATGAGAGACACGCAGAGGTAAAAAAAATCATGAAATGGTTTCCTGGGGTGTAAAAGACTTTTGTTTCTCAATAGTTTTTATGTATAAATCAATGGTAAAGTTGATGATTTTGTTTTTCCGTGTGATTACACTTGTCATTGTCTCATAATTGTAACATGCCTGAGTGCAGCTTTGCAGACAAAACTGCAGTCGTAATCACTGTCATTTAAAATGAGTTGTGATTCGTCCTTCAACGAAGCTTATCTGTGCTCAGCCTTTTTAACACTGACAACATACCGTAGCAAAAAAAAACAAAAAAAAACGAGCACGGCCAAGGTTAAAAACATTTGGCACCTACTCAAATCAAGAAATTGATAGAAAAAAAAAATCAAGTCCACAAACAAACATCTGAGTTCAATTTCTGCATTAGATCTAGATGACATTTATTTTAACACAACTATAAGTACTTTAAATAAATCAAATTAAATTTGTATCCATTATAAGCTGCCTAATAAATCATCTAGAAAATGGATGGCCAAATCCAAGTGAAATCCCACAAAGATTTATATATTCATGTCATAATAATTTCCCAACTGTACCTGTCCTTCAAGGTCAAATGCCAAGCAAGCAACGCCATGACTGTGCGCATCTTTGAGGATGGACACCGTCTGCACAGTGTAGGAGTCCCACACGCAGATGTACGGCTCCTTGCCCACCTGCCCCGTGGCCACCAACACACGCTCAGGATGTAGAGCTAAACTGTAAAGAAAGAAAACATTTTATTAGCCAAGACATTTTGCGTGCTTGTTGTTTGTCTGTGTGTGTGCTGCGAGCAAGCGAGAGACGGATTCACCTTCCAGCGGAAACTACTGTGATGTGATGAACACATTAAAGCCGTGTTGGGGCTGAATGGCGAAGGAGAGGGGCAGCTTGATGAGGTGACATGGATGACTTAACACAAACGCGTGTGTATGTACACACACATACACGCATACGCACATAACCTAGTTTAATGTGTGCCTGCAGGATGTTCAAAGGGACTGCCGAGAAGCAGTCAGTTTCAGTCTCGTGAATCATATCGTCTCGTTTGTTAAAATAGTGCTGAGGAAAAAAAATCTTGGGCCACCATTGTTATTATTAGCGATTATCCTTAAAATGACATGAAATTATTGGCCATTTTTTTGTTCTCATTTCTCATTTCTGATCAGAAAATGGCCACAAAAGAGCAGCCAATACCGGTATCGACTTCCGTCGCAAGTGCCGATACCTTGAAATAAGGCGAGCGAGCGATCCTACTAATTTTAATGGGGAAATCATTGACATTATTGGATCAAAAAAGGAAATCGATGTAAGGCACAGACTAGACCAGATAACTAAAATGGAAAATAATTGAATATAATCACCGTTAATTCAATTATGTGTATTTTTACTCTTCAGATGCAAGGGAACGGGGACACCTGCCCTCCCTAACAAACAAACAGTTCTGCAAAACAAAAACAACAACACACACAATAAAGGGAATTACAGGAATTGCATAGTTAACCGAATACTTAACTCATCTTCCAAACATATAGCTTAGTCTCGGCTAGTTTGATGCTAACCCAATTTAAAAATGCCACAGTGACAGAAGCGTGGCTTCAGTTTCAACTCAGTGATGGTGTGAAAAGTTGGCCACTAACAGAACAAAGCTAGTGATGACTTTTTTTGCACAGTGCTTTGCTGTCCAACAATCACAGGCCCATTCATCTAGCCAATTTTATCCAGGGGGGGGGGGTTCCTCGTGTAACCAGGCATATACTCTTACATAATTGTCCCACAACCGTCAACTTGAAGCACTCCTGGTCTACAGCTGAGCAACAGCATAAAGCTGTCTCACCACCCATCCACCCATCCGCCCGCCCCACCCAACCTTTTAGCAGCCGCCGGTCACGTTCCAGATTCACTGGGCAATTCATCCTCTTGCTTTTTTTTTCCTCGTGGCTTGTATCCATTGTAATCAGAATGACTTTTTAGCCAAGAGCCCTACAGAATGTTTAGAATTTAGAAACAGACCTGACAGGATGTACAAAGGGAGAACAGCTGATGAGGTTGATTTTTTTTTTTTATTTACTGAACCTTCTCTTGTGCTTAATCGTTCACATCATGAGTTTCTATTTTTAATTCCACTTTTGTTTGATTTACTATTCTATTAAAAGAGGTGGAACATCCCAAAGAGGTTGAGGCAGAGGTGAGATGATGCGATTTGACCAGCACTTCTTGTTCTTTACTTCTTTGTGGAACCTCTCAACCCACCTGGCATAGTTTCTCAGTTCACTTCTTTATAAAATTACATAATCAGAGCCACGCTGCTAAAAATAAGATTCAGACACCGAGACAAATGACTGGAACAATAAGATGCGGCAAAATCAGGCAAAGGTGAGCACGGAACCTGAAGAGTCTTTGAAAGAAGAAATCCAGTTTTGATTCATTTCCTTGCAAATGTATTGCTAAGAAAAAACGAGCGCACTAGCGGAAGCTTTGCGATTTACCATCATTCTCACTTCATAAGCAGCTAGTTACGTCGCTGCTGCTATTTTATTTGAATGGAAAATATAAACACAGTGAAAATGTAACATATTATTTTAATTTATTTTAATATTTAATGGCAATGGCACCATCCTTTCCATCAACTTTAAAAGTTACAAAGTACGTTAAGATAAACTCACAAGAGCAGTTTTAATTGCATGCAAATGCATTCCTTTGCCCCCCAAACATGAGACTACTCATGTCCCTACTGTCCACGTAACAGCTTGAAGCGGAAAATGCTCTGAAGCTCTGATTTATTTTATTAGATGCAGCTATTTTGCATATGCATATAAATCTTGCATCAATAAAACCTCCAGTATTACGCTACAGAAAGATGATTCTGAGCCAGACAGACACATGGCACAATCAACCACCCAGACATTTATTTATTGATCCACTTTAGGACAACACTGTCACTTTGAGACACCCAGCACAAATGAAAGCAAAACACTGAGTCACATTCTCCAGCAATGTTTGGCTTTGTCTGCTTTTTGCCTTCATGTGATTTTAAAAGGAGGTCAGGATTAAACCATTTCTGAGGATATGTATGGGCTTTTTCCACATTTTAATCCATCTGCCCACCAAACTTCATCTGAGACACCTGCCTGTGCACTAGGTACTTAAAACTAAAAACAGAGAGAGGGAGATTAAAATAAAAAAATATATATATAAGTAGGAGTTAAAACCAGCAGGAGAAAACTCATTGATCTGGAGACAACCAAATAAACAAAAGACTGAGGGAGAAATGCTTAATTTGGCATTTTAGGGTGGGGTCATCTAAAAACACATGAGCGAAATAAATAAATAAAAAATAAATAGGATTAAATAGATCATGAAAGCGTGGGAAGAGATTTGTAAACAACACAACATTTTTCAGGGCACAACGAAACTTTTAGTTTGCCATCCACCAATAAAAGAAGAGAAAGTCACATGTATTTTTTTTTTGCCTGCAAAGAAAAGTCTGATAAATGTCGTTTTTGTGGTCCCAGAGTCCTTGACACACTTGGGTTGGCATTGTTATACTGTGTCCTCCTTATAGAAGGATGTTGAAAATAAACTTCAGGAGATTGATTTACATCTAAAACTGTCGTTTTTGCGATGCTTGGGGATTTTAAATGCTACAGTGATGTTGTTAACTTAAGTATACGAGGTGATATAAAGAAACTCTGGTCTAACTTTTCTTTTCCCAGTCCAAAATGTTTTGCTTCTACCGCCACTGCAAATTCACACATTTCACTCAGTCACCACCCGTGTGAGTTCCTTCGCCCACAAGGCAGCAAGCGTTTGGTATCGCTATAGTCCAATGAATAATGGAGCAGGAGCCCAGCTGAGGAACGACAGAGTACAGTATATAGTGCTAGTTATCTCCAGGCCAACACGCACGCACATCAACACGAGCACTGGAGCGTTGAACACATGTTATTGTCGTGCAGCATGCTGGGAAAGCCGCGAACATCATCAGGGAGCATTATCTTCATTTGATCAAAAAAACAGGTGCCTCAATGTTTGATGTGCTTTGACAATATTCTCTTAGTTTGTGGAAGACAAATGCAGGCCATTTTTCTCACGGGCTCACTTCAGTTTTTATGCAATCCGTTGTCAGCCATAAAGAATAATAAAAATAAAAAATGCAATAATTGGATGTTAATTGTTATTCATTATAGATGAGTATTTTGGGGCAAGTGATTGTTTGTTTATGTTTTTATTGTTTTTAAATAGCTGCTCTTAGGGTTTTATTGAAATTTATTTTTACTGACCACACCCAAGTCTCATTGATGACATAATGACTCAAATGAATGTGCCTTACCCCTAGATGGATGAACAATGCTAAATTAATAAGCTTACTGTTCGCCAGCCAATCGCAAACTGCTTTTCCTCATTTTGTTCAGGGTAATCAAGGGGAGACCGTGCAAACTCAACAAAAGAAGAAAAAAAAAACGTGTTAAACCCTCAAGCTATCGACTGAGACATGGATGTGCGAACCATGTGGATAATGTGTGTTCTAAGTTCACAATGACTTTTAGCCAAAGTGGAAGTAAAATATAATTGAGTTGAAGAAGCTTACAAATTCACTGGCTTGACAGACATAAAAAAATAACTATCGTGTAGGGTGTTCTGAAAGTCAAATTAAAACATCTGACAATGCTATACTCGCTTTCGATGAAATAGTGACTTCTTAAAATCAAATATTACTCATCTGTAAAATAGGTTTCAAATTCCATCAATTTCCTTTACTGAACCAATACATCCTCTTAAAACAGGAACATTATTTAACAGTATATATATCCAGTTAAATTTGATGGAATCATACAAAAGGATGGCGACAGATGATTATAGAGGATGCTGTGCTTAAGTGTCCTTGAGCAAAATCATTGGAGCCAACACACACACACACACACACACACACACACACACACACACACACACACACACACACACACACACACACACACACCCATTCACGCGCACCTTACTATTTGCACCTTGACGTCTCCTCATAGGCGCAACTCTTTGATCAAATGCAATCTACCTGATAATGTCATCGTTGTGCCCCAGGTAGAATTTCTGCTTGTGCTCTCGGGTGTTGTACACCACTCCCACACCGGCCACGAAGTAGACGATCTCCTTGGCGGCTGTGTAGTAGAGGTTGTTGCGGCACTGGTGTCCCCGGTATCCGTACACCCACTCCAGTCTCAGGTGGCAGTTCGGAGCAGTCCTGTCAGCCATGTCCGCACTTGATCTCGGTTTCTATCACGTAGGATATTCTCAGTGGCATTCACCGAGGAGGATTTAATTTAAGTCTGTGGCTCCCATCAGTTCCCCGGCGTTTTTCACCAGTCCGGGGCGAGCGTAAAATGTGCCATTTTTTTTTTTGGGGCAGGTTGCAATAATCCTTCACACTGGGTGCAAGCACTCTTTGGTTATTCGAGAAGTAGTTTTGCAAGCCGAGTTTGTGGGAGTGGGAGCATACTTGATCGGCTCCGTGTCACGATCCTCCTCATCCACACAGGTCAAAGCTCCTGTCAAATCCTTTTCCAACAAAGATGGAGCTGCGCTGTTATTCCACAAGCTCCGCCTGCAGAGAAAATGGACAAGGTTCTTGTCCAATCAGGCTCTGTCAATCGTTCAAGAGACAAACAAGAAGCAAGCAAGGACAACGCTATATGCATCATATTTGTTGTTTACAATTTACACATATAATAGTCAGATGTCAGCACGATTACATCCAATTGTACCCATCTGAGTCTGTCTACATGGAAAGAGTGATACGCTTCATTGTTCTGAGCACATGAAATCATGAATGACGAAATGATTTACAAATATTTTTTTTACAATATCTAATTAAATGCTTAACTGGGTCGAAAGTGATTTCTGACGGGGTTTCAGCCTCCCCCTTGGCCACCCGCGTAGCACCGTCCCTGTTTAGGTTAATGTCACTAAGACACGCCCTTCTCATTTGCATAAAAAGGCAAAAATTAATAAAGTAATTAGAAAAGAGGGGGACAGTGTACGCATAAAATACATTATAAAATACAAATATATGGCAAAATCTACGTTCGAGTACAAAAAAAATCTGATAAATGCTCTCTTAGTTTCTACAGGAAATTACGTCATAAAGATCCGCCCGTGTCAGTCGTATCATAGCAACAAAGGAAGCTTTGGATCCGCCATAATCCTCTACCTTTCAAACCCACTGCTTTACAGATTTCTACTGACCGACCGATTAAAGCAATGGAGGTAACGATGGACCCTCTGTTTCTGGCGTGGAGTTACTTCAGGAGGCGAAAACTGCAGCAGTGTTCGGAAATTTGTTCCAAAATATTGCAAGATAGCCCATATGACCAGGTCTGTGTTGCAAGTTAGCTATCACAACCCTGTTTGCTTCAACTATTAATTTGTAGCGAATGCAACTAAATCTTAATTAGTCAACATTGATGTAATATTACACACCATCACATTGTTCACGTTTCATATTTCTTTATTCATGTCTGTCTTCAACACTCCATGCATGCTCTCTTAGGACTCTGTTTCTGTTTCTGAGGTAACAATAACTGTCTACCTTATCATCATCATCATCATCATTACCAACATTTCTTTTCTATCAAAGCATCAGTCCGATCAGTGTTTGGTAAAGAGGTATTCATATGATTTTTTTTTTCTTCTCCTCCTAGGCTGCATGGAGCCTAAAAACACGAGCTCTTACAGAGATGGTATACATCGATGAAATTGATGTCGATCATGAAGGGATCGCTGAGATGATGCTGGATGAAAATGCCATTGCTCAGGTTGCACGTGCGTATCAACTCAGAGCCTGTGTGTTGAAAGGAAACGTATTGTTTGTTAACATGGCTCCTCTCTAGGTCCCGGAACTTCTCTGAGACATCCTGGAACAAGTCACGGGGGTGGTCCAACACCTGCTGTCAGGTACAAACAGTCCAAATGAAATTCTTAGGAATAAATATGGTGTGATCAAATGTTTTTCCACCAAATTCTAGACCTATGACTCAGTCAGGACGTCCAGTTACAGGATTTGTGAGGCCCAACACGCAGTCCGGACGTCCTGGCACGATGGAGCAGGCCATTAAGACGCCACGCACCGCAAGTACGGCTCGGCCCGTCACCAGCGCCTCTGGTCGATTCATTCGTCTGGGAACGGTGAGTTTCCATGACTCGTGTGATGTATGGCAGGTTTATAAATTGTAATATTTGTATTTCACATTTTCTCGTAGGCTTCAATGTTAACCAATCCAGAGGGACCGTTTATAAACCTGTCAAGGCTAAATCTAGCAAAGTATTCCCAAAAGCCCAATCTGTCCAGGGTATGATGTATATTCTACACATTTGCCTAAAAGCCTTTTTTTGTTGTTTTGTTTAAGTAACATCAATTTCCCCTTCTCAGACACTCTTTGAGTACATCTTCCATCATGAAAGTGATGTAAAAAACGTAAGTAGGGAAGTTGAACTTCTACAGAACTGGTCAGCAACCAAATTGTTGTATTGTGAAATTTTTGATGATTTTTGTTTTATTGATTTTTTTTTTATTCACAGGCACTAGATTTGGCTGCCCAAGCAACTGAGCATGCTCAATTCAAAGACTGGTGGTGGAAAGTCCAGCTAGGAAAATGTTACTACAGGCAAGTTCTTATCTTAGCTGCTTTAATTGAGGCTGCCACTTTAAATATTTAGTGTTTTATGGTCTTAATTGTACATCCTGCCTTGTTGAAGTTGATCTCCTCAATTTGAATTTGTCTCACATTTGCAGGCTCGGTTTGTACCGAGAAGCGGAAAAACAGTTCCGATCAGCTCTCACCCAAAAAGAGATGGTGGATACATACCTTTATCTCGCCAAGGTCAAAATAAACAATATTTGCCAGCCAAGGGTAACTAACTAATGAGTATTTAAACGAGTTGAATCAGTAATTATGCTTTTACATTTCTTCATTAGCTATATCAGCGCCTGGATCAACCAATAACAGCCCTCAACCTCTTCAAACATGGCTTGGACCACTTTCCCGGCGAGGTCACCCTCCTGACGGGAATCGCTCGCATACACGAGGTACGGTTCTTCGCCGTTAACCGCAGGGTCCACTCATCTTCATGAGGCCGGACGGTGTTGTCTCAGGAGATGAACAACATGGCGTCAGCCACGGAGTACTACAAGGAGGTCCTGAAGCAGGACAACACGCACGTGGAGGCCATCGCTTGTATAGGCAGCAATCACTTCTACTCAGATCAACCGGAGATCGCGCTGCGCTTTTACAGGTGGGATAAAACGTCTCGGCTTACACGATGATGATGATGAAGATGGATTTGACCCATTTGTTTATTTGCTAGGCGGCTTCTCCAGATGGGGGTGTATAATTGCCAACTCTATAACAACCTTGGCCTGTGCTGCTTCTACGCACAGCAGTACGACATGACGCTGTCGTCTTTCGAGCGAGCTCTGGCCCTGGCGGCCAACGACGAAGAGCTGGCCGACGTGTGGTACAACATCGGACAAGTCGCCGTGGTGTGTGGAACTCATTAAAATAATGTACAGGATATGGCCAAAATGTAAAACACAAAGTGTTTTTGTTTTTGCAGGGTATAGGAGACTTGACTTTGGCCTACCAATGTTTTAAACTAACGTTGACTTTTAGTAATGACCATGCTGAAGCCTACAACAACCTTGCCGTGCTGGAGCTTCGCAAAGGTCGTGTTGAACAGGTAAACGCTTCAACTGAATCTCAGGTAGCTCTCTCGAATAGCGGCAATGAAGTTGTTCGAATTGTAGTAACTTGAATTATTTTTCCATCCTTCCGCATTCAGTCTAAAGCCTTCCTGCAGACGGCCGCCACATTGTCACCTCACATGTATGAGCCGCACTACAATCTGTCCATCCTCTCTGAAAAGGTCATTTATTGAAGAATTAATTGTAATTTATTTTAAAATGTCATTTATTAACGTAAAAATGTAAACATTTATTTAAATTATTTTAAAAATCTGGTTTAAATCAGAAAATAATTGATTTATTAGAATTTATTTTCTTTGCTTCTCCAGATTGGAGACCTTCAGAGCAGCTACATGGCGGCTCAAAAATCAGAAGACGCCTTCCCCGAGCACGTTGATACTCAGCAGCTCTTGGTGCAACTTCGCCAGCATTTTGCGGCTCTGTGATCAGTCGGATTGATTTGAATACTGCATAGAAAGGGTCTTCAAAACTTATCTTCCTAAAATATTTGCAAAATAAGTTTTGAAAGAGATTTTTTTTTATCTGTGTTATAAGCAGATTTATTAACCGGCTGTTGCGCAAAGCTATAAATTTAAATTTACAGACATTTGTCGCTGTTTAACGGTGCTGCCCTGTGTATAACTTGGATAACTCTTTTAAATAACTATTTCAAAAGCAACTGGCAACATAATTTACAATTATGTAAAGCAATGTGTTTGTAGTAGAGAAAAATATTTTATCGATTGATCTCCTTTTGTAGTTTATTAATACATCAGATAAATTGTAAAAAAAATGTTTGACTTTCTGTCTTCTTAACAAATACAGATAAATCGATGGAGGAAAAACACTAACTTGCTGACATTTGACAAATCCATTTGAGGTGGTGAGAACACGGTGCATCATTCCAGCCCTTAAAGGGATTGTTTCTTGGGTAAATGGCTGCACAGTCCTCATTGCCTGCATTATTGGGCTCGCCATCATTCCAGTACCTGAAACAAATGACATCATATCGTTCATCATTAAAATGATTTAATAGCTAGCTATTCTTTATTTTACACCAGTTACAATTAATTTTTGAGACGAATAAGTCTATTACAATAAGAGGATATTAAATCCTGTGTTAATAAAACAATCCATTTTTATTTGACCTCAATAAAGTCAATGGCTTTACACGGGCAATATTGGATTTTTAACTGGGCTGCGGTTATGCTGCACCGTTTGTGTTCAAATCACGCTGTCAACTTTCTAACGGTCACATGATTCAATGGCACGATGTCAGCCAATTTTTGACTTTGATTGGCCACATGACATAAGCATTACCCTTCATTCAGTCTCGTTCCGTCCAGCCACTTCCAAACTCCTTCGGTATCTACATCTCGCAATCCGATCCAGAAGCCGCTGTGGATTATGGCTCTCGACGGGTCTTGATGTAGATTTATCAGTTGATTTATTTTCAGCTGACAGGGCCATGACATTTAAAAATACACATGACGTTTCTATTACTCCCAGAAATAACAAACGTTGCTTTGATGCACTGATACCATAAACATTGATCTCACCTGCTTCTCCGAACTGTCGAGCACAGCCAGGTCGGCGTCCTGCTTTTTGCAAAACTCCCTGGCTTCCTGCCATGAACTGCGGGGGGGAGTTTCAGAGAAGCTAATGAAGTAACATGCCGAGTTGATTAAAGTCCATCCTGGTAGACAGTGTCTGCATCCCTCCTCTGCAGAAATATATGATTACATTTATATTGTGGTGATGAAGAGTCACTTAAAAAAAAAAAAAAAAAAAAGGTCATACTTACTGATCATCGGTATGTGGGATTTTAAGACAGTAATATCTGTTTGGATTTTATCCGCCTGCGTTTTGAAGTCACTGCTTCTTTTAGTCTGGTGTTCCACCTGCCATTTGATCACTTGATGCTGTCTGTTCTCTTGTGTCAAACGCATTTGGGCCTCAGCTCGTCTTTTTGAGGCGGCCTCGTAGGCTGCGTTCAGTGCGGCCACCTCGCGGCTGATGCTTATCACTGCCCAAGACTCGTCCGTGAGGTTGTTGTCTGTCGCCATAGAAAAAAAAAAAAGTGCAGTCAATCACAAAACATAGTATCCAATCAATTAATTTGGGGTGATTATTATTAAACAATTTAAAAGAAAAAACTATTAAAATTCCTATTAAATTCACTTTTTCCCTGAAATTGGGTTTCAACGAATCTGACGCGAATCCAAAATGAATAAGAGATTGACAAGAGAGCGGCTCTATCGTTAAAAACGACTCCTTCGAATAAGTTAAGACTTAAAAGTGCTAAAGGGACTACGCGGTCTGATCATGAAAGTTTGATGACCTGACTTTTAACCGCTCTGTTTTTACTTAACTCTCCCTTTATTGGTAAGCTCCAGCTTGTTACAATCAAATTAACAGGTTCATAGGGACTCACAATAGACTCCCAGGCCAATATCCACTGCTAGCAAAACGGCGGCAAGCGCAGTCAGCGTGATTCCAAGCACTCTGTGAGAGGTCCAACTGGAAGCGGGTCTCACCATTGAAAAAGATACTCCACAGAGAAGCAAAGAAAGCATAAAACAAACTCATTTTGTTTTCCAGCTATGTCAATGAAACCACAGAAATAGAAATTAATGAGAAGATATGTTTTATCTATTTGTATACCTTGTGGTTTCTTCTGGTTTGAGTGGAGCGGCGGTTCTTCCTCACTCGGGTCCTCCTGGTGCATTAGTTTGTTATAGACGCTCTCCTCCATGTTGACTGTTCTCATGAGAGCCGCAAGAACGGGAATATTTGGGAGGACATTGCCCCGTGTGCGCAACATTACAAACAGAAAAGTTTCCTTTTGGTAAATATTAACACGGGACATAGAGAAAGAGGACTTCTAAGTGGATCAAAACAACTCAAGTCAAATACAAATACAAATAGACTTGACTTGACTTGACTTGATCAAAACAACTCGATGGATTGATTACATTGAAGCCTTTTATGGATGCTTTTATGTTGAATTGACATTTTACATGAGCATCATTGGAAATTTCCGTTTTTTTCTACTCGGAGGGCGTTGCCGCCATCTCGCATATCCAGTTGTAAAGTTGGTTCTGGCAGTTCCCATTGAACCATGTTTTTCTGGTCTCGCTGAAGTAATGTAAAACTGCACAGTTGCCAGTCTGAGGTTCAGTGGTGCTTGGCTGGTTATTCATCCAGTACCTGGAGTAAATGATCAATTAAAATACTAAATTGCATTACATGCATTACAAATCAACAAGGTGCACACCCTGTTTCAATGGCAGACGTGTTGTCTAGCCACGTCCATCTTCCCTGTGACTCGGTGTCTCGTAAACCAATCCAGAAGCCATTCTGCCACCATACCGAACTGGTGCTTAGTTTTGGAGAATTTTCACTTATAAGCACCTGGAAGAAAGACAACCAGAGTTCAATTCTAATTTATTATTGTAATGTTGAAAATGATATCTTGCTTTTTTTGACCTGTTCCTGCAAATTGTTGATCACTAGAAGGTCTCCGCCTCGACCGATGCAGTCGGTTCTGCTGTCCGGCCAGTTTTTTTTGTCGTTGGACTCGGGGAGGGCAAAATAATAGCAAGTTGATTTCAGAAGGGTCCATCCCGACGGACATCGACCGCAGTTTTGCTCTGTTTTGACGGCAGATAAATGGTTAATACGATGATCTCGATACTGAACCACAGTTTCATACTTACCAATAAGAGCTCTTGTGGCCTCCAGCTGCTCCTTTTCAGTATGAAGTATTTTAATCTGGCTCCAAAGTGTGTCAGCCATTGTGGTCTGCTGTTTCAGCTGCATTTTGAGTTGAATCTGGCTGGTTTGCTCTCTGACTAAATTTGCCTCCGCATCTTTCTGCGCTTTGAGGATGGCACTATGGTTACGAAGATAATTACGCTCGATAATGAGGGACGAGACGGCCGAATGAGGAGTCAGGAGGTGATCTTCGTCGGCGTTGGCACCTGAGGCTCACGATACACATAATGAGATTGTTCTAGATCAGATTTTCGATGGTGACTCATGGTCATTCGCAAAAGTCCATCTGATTTAGACTTTTAAGTGTTGGTTTACTCACAGTAAATGGTGAGGACAACTGCGACTAGGAGTAGAACCGCGTTAAGCAGGCCCAGAAGCACAAGTGTCACCTTGTGGTGTAGAATCGAAGATCCGGCTCCTGCTATAAACACACCGCGATAATCTTGCTCTTGCTAAAAGATTCATAGGAAATAAAATCCCAAAAAATCAATACCTTGATCAAATTTCTGAGCGCGATTAGTGCGAAACACTTCGGAAATGTTTTGCTCCGCTAGAGTTTCCTCAACTTGCTCTGGCTGTGATTGAATGTTCTCCATTGTACGGTTGTCCTAGTGGCACATATTGATCAGGTCAACCAGTGATAAGGTTTTGTGTGTGTGTGTGTGTGTTTCTGTGGAGTCACAGGTTCAATTAAAGCAACAGTAGAAAACATGATCAGCTTTCTGTACGGTGAAATTAACTCAATCTGCAAACAGTTTACCAATTACTAAAATGTTTAGTATTTTTGGTATTGTTGTGTAATTCAGATTAATATGGTACATCAGCAAATATAGCAGGCTAGACTTGGATGTCTTGCATAACATCAGTTTATTAAAATGAAAACGTCAGGAAAAAGAAGAAGTGCAACTGTGAGGTGTAACTGCAACATTTGCATGATGTTTTAGCTTCCCTAAAATATATATTTTTTTAAATCCATCGGGGCTAAAAAGGATGATTGAGTTATCAGCTCCAGTTGTAAACACTCTTGATTGTATTTTGCCTCCGCTTTATGGAAAGCTGTTTCGGCATTTGTTCCGACAATAATTTGTGTTCCATTAATAATAATAATTTTCCACGTACCTCCTCTTTTTAAGCACTTTATTATCAGTCTGATTTTTCACTTTTGTTTTTCATGTGAAAACTTTCTCCTCCTTCCTTTGTTCAAATAGACTCAATACTAATGATGACAAAACATTTTTAAAAAGTAAACATAAATCAGGGAACATTATTGATGATGACAACAAATTTGGAAAATATTCCCCATCCATGGCTTTATTTAAAAAAAAAATGATGGATGGATGGATGGATGGATGGATGGATGGATGGATGGATGGATGGATGGATGGATGGATGGATGGATGGATGGATGGATGGATGGATGGATGGATGGATGGATGGATGGAATATTCAAAGTCTGCAGTCTTCTCCAAAAAATATTTGTGGCAAAATACATTTCAGAATCTGTTCTTTTTTTATTGGTACCAAAGTAGAAGAGTTGAATAAATGTTTTTTTTACCCAAGTTTTTTTTTTTTCTCTTTCAAACAGCAAGATTGAGCTCTATACACATTCCTCTTCTTTCAAAAAATACATTACCACAATTTAAAATTGGTGGCGCTGTCAGTCTGGCACGCGCCACGCTAAACAAACTGCGCTACCGGATTCACAGGAAATACCTTTCTCTTATTTTCGTCGTAAAATAAAGAACAGCCAAGTTAAACGGACGACTTTTATTTTGAAAGTCAAAATGAAGTTGGACGAAATCGTTGTTTTATTTGTGACGCTTGACTCTTATAGAACTTACACGCATTTTTTGCCTACTCGGTTGATTTCCCCTCCAATATTGTTCATTTTGCAGGTATATTAGCTCCCCGATTGTAGTCGCTAGACATTTAATAGTTTCTTTTCATTATCGGTGCGCAAGACATGTCTGACTGGTGACGCTTTAAGAAAAGGAGTCTGCCGAAATAGTTTTCGAGTCAGGCCTGTTTGTATTCTTTCCCATCAGTGCAGCTGGTGGCTAACATAGAAATGTCACTGGCCGAGTATGAACGACATTTCGACTCGCTCAATTCCGATTTGGCCAGCGGGTCTGTGCTGAGCGAGCGGTCAACGTCAGCCACGTTTAATGGCGAAGAGGAGAAGTTGCATTACATTCCCATCCGGATTCTCGGGAGGGGGGCGTTCGGTGAAGCGACGCTATACAGAAGAACCGAGGTGAGCTCATCCTCTCTACTTTCACTGTTGTCTGGAGAAAAGACAGATAGTTATCACGTTGCTAGGCAACAATAACACCCTCCAGACTCCATGGAATTAGGAGGAAACATCGATCAGTCTCAGAATGTAACTTTAAATTATTCTAATCAAATAGATAGAAATAAATCTTCAATTCTACACAATTAGATTTTTTTTTTCATCGTCTAGCCCTAATAGAAGAGAGCCATCAAAGGGTACAGCAAAAACATGATAAAACAAACAAAGAACTAAATAGGTGACTCATATGATTAAACAAAATTGCTCATGGAGATAAGCATTATTTGCAGCTAACTCCCTCTTTGTTCCTCAGGACAACTCCCTGGTTGTATGGAAGGAGGTGGACCTGAACTCGCTCTCTGAACGTGAGCGCAGGGATGTTATGAATGAAATCGAAATACTATCCATCTTGGAGCACAACAACATCATTGCTTACTTCAATCACTTCATAGACAAAAACACTCTGCTCATTGAGCTTGAATATTGCAATGGTAAGAGATGCTAATTTTATTGACACCAAATGTGACCGAAGGCTAAATAATATTGTCGCCGCAGGTGGAAATCTTTATGACAAAATCGTCCAACAGAAGGGAAAACTTATTAATGAGGAGGTAAGAGCAGATCAGATACACCACCCCCCTCTACACACACAAATACAAATAATACATCACACACATTTCATCTCTACCATTATATTTTCTGCAGGTGGTTATTTGGTACCTGTACCAGATTGCTTCGGCCGTGGCCCACATTCACAAAGCTGGCATTTTACACAGGTAAGATACTGATATAAAACCATGACGAATTGTTTAAGATCCATCATCACCATTGTTTTCCCTGCAGGGATATCAAAACCCTCAACATTTTCCTGACCAAGACTGACCTGATCAAGCTTGGTGATTACGGTCTTGCCAAGAAACTCGGTTCAGAGTTTTCGATGGCAGAAACGGTACGTTTGTATCACGCTAGAGTTATAATTCTTTGGACATTAACAATCCACGGGTTTAACGAAAAAGATACGGTTGGGGTTCCTTGCGTGTAATTCGAATGTACTTTTATGTATGTGCAGTGCGTGGGAACTCCATATTATATGTCGCCAGAATTGTGCCAGGGAGCAAAGTACAACTTCAAATCTGATATCTGGGCCATGGGCTGTGTGCTTTTTGAAGTCTTAACTCTTACAAGAACATTTGATGCTACGGTAAGACTCGCGTGCATGTACTTATTGAAACACTTTCGACCAATGTCTAGTCTTTGACAGAATGGCGATGCAATTTGTGTCTTTGCAGAATGCTCTGAACCTGTGTGTAAAAATAGTTCAGGGAAACTGGACTATGGATGTGAACCAGGATGTTTATGGAGCTGAATTGATCAAGCTAGTTTACGAGTGTCTTAATCAAGTGAGTGGGTTTGCTTCAAATGGTCAATTAGCAGGACAAAAAAAAAGTCTGCCTCACTTTCTTGGATGCTACAATTATTTTTTTATGATTTTTATTTCCGTGACAGGATCCTGCAAAGAGACCAACAGCTGAGCAGATTCTAGACCAGCCAGTCCTCTCCTGTTGCCGACAGTAAGTGAGAGTCATATAAAAAAACTTTGAAGACCTATTTGCCCTCTTTCTAAACTTTTTTGGCATAGTTTGCCCATAGTTTAACGCACTCTAGATCCGCAACAAACATCTGACAACTTTTCTCTCTGGCAGGGAGCTTGCAGAGCGAGTCGCCCTGCTGAATTCTGCAATGAAGAAACCAAAGTAAGCTCATCTTTTCTTCTGTCATCATCTAACTATCATCCTAGCGGTTTCTGATTGATTGTTCTCCGTCTATAGGCTGAGTACAGCCACCGAGACCCCTGTTGCCGTGGTGACCACACGCTCAAGGGAGGTGTATTTCTGGGGCGGAGGCAAGTTCACGCCCCAGAAACTGGACACCTTTAAAGGGGGTAGCGGTGCCCAACATGTGTGTGCTGGAGAGAGTCACTTTGCAGTGGTGACAGTGGAAAAAGAACTCTACACTTGGGCGGTAAGTTTGAACAGTCAACCCCTGTATAAAAATAAATAAATAAAAAAACTATACACGTATCATCCGATGAACATTTGCTAGCTTAATGCTAACATAATGCAAAATGCCAATGAGGGGGCTAACAGAAATTGTGTACTGTATAAAAAAACAAAAAAAAGATGCACTCATTCAAGTGCAGTCCTTAAAATCCTGTGCTCCTCAGAATGTTCAAGGCGGCACCAAGATGGTGGGCCAACTGGGGCATGGAGATCAAGCTTCCTATCGACAACCCAAAAGGGTTGAGAAGCTCCAGGGAAAGGCCATCCGACAGGTGGCGTGCGGTACTGACTTCACTGTCTGCATCACTGGTGAGCACACATCAGCTAGCGGCATTAGAAATGAACAAACTCGCTTACTAACCGGCTCTCTTCTGCAGATGAGGACCAAATGTACACATTTGGCTCAGATTATTACGGCTGCATCGGGGTGGAGGGTGTCATGGGCGTGCAGATCCTGGAGCCGGTGCTTCTGGAGTTTTTTGAGGAGCGGCCGGTCCGTCAGGTTTCTTGTGGAGACAACCATGTGGTAGTGCTCACCCACAGTGGAGACATCTTCTCCTGGGGTTGTGGAGAGTATGGTATGGAACAGTGATGCTGTGACTTTTCCACCAAAATGTGTTTTTGTAATTATTATTTTAACCAGTAGATGGCGACAGAAGCCTCTTTGATATACAACACTTTCTCTTATTTATAGGGCGACTAGGTTTGGAATGTGAGGATGATTTTTCTTCTCCGATGCAAGTAAGACTGACTCGAGCGGGTCCCTGACTGTAATTGTTGTTTTGGCATGCGTTGACATTTAATCTGTTTTCCTCAGGTGGAGCTCCCCAAAGGCGCCACTATCTCATCTGTGTCATGTAGCAGTGACGGAACCTTCTTCTTGACAGACACTGGCAAAGTTCTAGCTTGTGGGAACAATGAATTCAACAAGCTAGGTCTGAACCAGGAATTCTCCGGTCTCAAACACCACCCTGGAGAGGTACTGGCGTGCAATTCAAGCCATTGTGTTGATTATTTAGATCTGTTCAGAGCACTTAGTATTTGTTTCACTCTCGCCTCAGGGTTACATTGGAATCCCGTATACCACAACACTGACTTTGGCAAAGCAGCTGTCACGCTTCGCTATCCATACTATAGCTCCAGGGAGGAACCATACAGCCGCCATTGACGGTACTGTGACAAAAGAATAGAAATTTGTATCGGTGTGGAATCCTCATCCTTAAAATGGCTTTCACAGAACGTGGTCGACTCCTCACATTTGGGTGTAACAAGTACGGCCAGCTAGGTGTCAAAGATTTCAAGAAACACCAAGGTGTGCAAGTCCTGGTTGGACCATTTGGGGGAAAGATCGTCAAATTAGTTTCTTGTGGGGATGGCTTCACAATCGCAGCGACGGAGGGTAAGAGAACATATTTGTACAATACTACCGACATGAAGTGTGTGAACAGTTGCCATCTCTTTTTTTTGTTTTTGTAGACAATCAGATCTTCGCATGGGGAAATGCAGGAAACGGCCGACTCGGAATGCCTGCTGACAAGGGATTCGGTTCAGAGGTTTGTCCCGCCATGCCGAGGCCCATCTTTGGATCCCTTCACCACGTGCCAGACCTTTCTTGTCGTAACTGGCATACCATCATCATCATGGGTTCGACATTTCAGATCAGCGCCTTGGTGGTGTTCATCGCTTTGCTCGCTTCCTGTCTGATGGTTCCTTGTTGCCTCTTTGCAGAAAAAGTGCTCAACTCCAAGACCATTCGCTCGAACAGTAGTGGATTGTCCGTTGGTAGTGGTAAATATATATTTTTTTAGTTCTCGCTTTAACGTTGTGTGGAAGCTTATACGGTAAACACTGTTTGCTTGTGTGTCATTTGTAGGAATTGGACAGGATGGTTCCATAGCCACCGTGGATCTGGAAATGGAGCCTGGTTCCGAAACGGAGTGTCAGGACAGGGGCCTCGGGGGTACAGTGGAGGTTGATGTTGATGCTTGCAATTTAGAAACGCCAATGATGTCGATGGCAAATCAAACTGGAGACAGTTCGTGTCCTCTCTGGCTGAGAATGGTTAGTTTACAATCCTAATTCACAGACTGCATACATGCTTGTGGAATATGAAGCATCTATTGCTGATTATGCCTCCTACAGGAGCTTGAGGATGCTGAGTTTATCCCAATACCTGATGAGTCAGATATTCCTCCAGACGAGCTGCCATCTTTCTCAGAGAGTACCACTCTGCCGTATAATGAGCTGAAGGACCTGAAGGCTGTCGCGGCAGTTGTCAGCAGTGAGCATGACCTATCGGTAATGCTAATGAACATGTTCTTTACTCTCTCTTTGACTCTTCATCATTATCTCCAACTTAAAGGAAAGTCTGAAGATGGCCAGACATAAAAAAAATATATATCTTCAAATACTGTTTCCAAAAATTCTCATGCTGCCCTGACAGTCAGCCTCTTTTGCCAGAAGAAAAATCCTTCAGTGCCATTGTTGACGCTCCCCTTATTGAAAAAAAAAAAAAAAAATGGTCGCTTTATTCTGCTCAAAGTGCAAAATTCAATTTGTGTGCCCCTTTTGAGGCGTCATAATGTCAAGGTAACCTCTTTCCACAGAGCACGCGAACAAGCGATGACAAACTTTACAGCCTCAAAGAGGCCGTCGTCTTCAGCCAAGGGGATTCGATGGCCTGCTGCAGAGCAAGTAGCGAGGTGGCAGAGGTAACGCACCAGCTCGCGACACAGTGTGTCAACAAAGTCGCCTTGTTAACGCAACAAATTTCTTCCACAGTTGCGAGAGATGCTCACTCAGCAAGAGAAGAGGATCCAGATGCTGGAGAAGCAGGTAAGACTAAAAGTTGCAACATAGCCTTTGGCTTTCTGCAATAAAAGGCCAATCCTAAAATGTCTCAAAGTCAGGCAGTATCTGATGTGACCTCTATAGAATTCATAAGGTTGACGTGTTATTCCCATCACTGTTGTAGGTCAGTGACCAGCAAAAGGACAACGAGAGATTGTTGGCAGCTTTCAACCGGCTATCGCTGCTGGAAACTAGGTGTGACAATAACGGCAACCATTGCGACGGTCACGTACCTGACGACGGGGGAGCAGCTCGAGCATCTGGGTTCACACCGCATGGGGGCAGACCTGCAGGGTCCAGCTTATGAGGTCCAGCTTGCTAATGCCCTTCTCAATGGGGGATGTGACTAAACTCTGCGTTTTTCGGAATTCATCAGGCCGGTCGGTGAATGTGAGAATGGAAAACAACTGCCTCACATACCTTAACAAGCCTCTCGTGTCGTTACATACGGTATTTAACAAAGCACCGTGTTGTTATTTTATTGCATATGCACAATTGTTCTCGTGCAAATGTTGCACACAGGCTTCCTCCAGACTGACATGTTGGCCGGGTTCAACATGAGACGTCAGACAATCTTAGTGTTATTCCATCCACAATGTGAATCTCAAGTCTTCGTTTTACTGGCGACCGTTGTTTACTTAAAGTGATGTCACCTTGAGGTTTTAGTGCTTGCATGTTGGCGGCTAGCATTTAGCAGAAAAAAAAAACAAAAAACTTTTTAGCACAAATGTGAGGCCTTGAACCAGATCGGTTAAGTGGGTTCGTTTACGATTAGACAGGAAAAAAAACTTTGTAGAGCAGAACCTGAAACAGGACCTTGGCAGAGAACTGCGCTCACTCTTGAGTGCACTTGTTTGCTTGTCAATAGCAAAAATGCCAACAGTGAAAATCAAAATTCTATCAAAATTACCAAAGTTGTGTGTCACTGTCATCTCTGTTCATTTATCAGAATGTTTTAAAAAAACAAAAACAATTTAATTGCCTTATTCTCACTAATATGCAATATTTGAAGCCCCAGTTCTTATGCAAATATATGTTTTATAAAATGTGCATGTATTCTTTTTATATATCTGGTGAAACTACTGACAAGGTAGCTGTAGACAGTTTCTCTTAGCCCTTTGTGTGGCTCTGGCTAAAGTCTGCCACTTTTATGACTCAAACACTTGAATCGTTTTATTAGAAGGGGAAGATTTTTGTTTTGATATTTGCAACCTGAAATAGTCAGCAATCTTTAGTCAGTTGTTTTGTATAAACTCACAAGATATATATTTAATATACAATTGGTCAATAAACTGTCCACTGTAAGATGTGTTGTTTTAGCATAATGCAGTGTCTTAAGCTTTTGAAACCAAAACCTGTATAAATGACCTCTTTGTGTTATACGGCATATTTTTTGACAGCTTTAAAATGTCCCGGAAAGTATACATATGTCTTCAAGTATATGTACTGTGTAAAATACATAAATACAATTAAACCAAACATCGGCCTTGCGTGTGGTTCCACAGACTAAAGATTAAAATGTCGTTTTGGACCAAATAATGCGGTTCAGTCTCGACGACGTGTTTGTGTTCACATTTGTTGCTAGGAAACCGTCGCTTTTGATTGACGTCATATTCGTCATTTCCGGAAGTAGATTTCACCGCAATTTCCAACATCAATTGTTTTTAACGTCCAGTCCATTCGAATAACTTTCAGGTGAATATTTGAATAGCAACAAAGCAACCCGGATTCTGCATATTTATCCATATAAAGATATTTGTTCAGATTTTAGACGATAGTGCATGCTAGCATGTCGCTACACTGCAACCTATGTATTATGGATAAAATATCAATGTCGTATTTTTCTATATGCAGCATGACAGACAGAGAATTGATTTCTGTGGATTATGAAGTGTTTGGAAAAGTGCAAGGGGTGTTTTTTCGGAAATATACACAGGTACCTTTTTAGTGCCTTTTGCACTTGTATTTTGTAGACAGATTCACAGTCTCCCGCCCACGCATTTGTACATATGCACATACATAAATATATAAATATCTGACCTCGAAGAAAATATAATCAACAATATCTACTGTAATTACGATTTAAAGTGGATGTAAAAATGTCAAATACGTTTAAAGAATAAAGATGTTTGAAGTCATTTGATGTCATTTGTTTATGTACATGCACATTCATCAAGAGAATTGTATTATTACATTTCATAAGTAATATTTTGCGTGCAGTAAAATTGGTGGTCATGTTATTTGACTGTCAAATGATCTGTTTATCTGTTGGACTTTGCAGACCCAGGCCAAGAAGCTCGGCCTTGTAGGTTGGGTCCAGAATACAAGTGCGGGAACTGTGCAAGGGCAGATCCAGGGCCCACGCAAAAAGGTGATCGAAATGAAAGAATGGCTCAAATCCACTGGGAGTCCCAAATCACAAATTACCAAGGCAGAGTTCAAGAATGAGAAAACAGTAGTCAGTCTTGAACATTCATCTTTTGACATTGTAAAATTACATGCATATTATTAGTCTACAAGCAGTTGTTTATTTTGTCTGACCTTTGTTGAAATTCATTATGTATCATGTATTGAAAAGGTGAATATTCCTTACATCCACAGTATCTGGAAAAGCTATCATCAATAAAACAAAAAATACAGTTTGTTTTTTAAATTCTCAATTGAAATAAACTATTCATCCTGTGCAGTAGGTGGCGCGCTAGGACAGGGAATGGCAGTCAGTTAATCTTTAGCTTCCGGTGTCGACATTGTTTCGTTTTCTGTGAGTTGTTTATATTTTGTTTTTCTTTCATTTTTATTGACCAATTTTTGATAACAGCGAGAATACGCCACGGTCATGACTAAAGGATTCTAAATGGAATAGAGGAAGCTAAATGGCGACGGCGAAATGTCACGTTTGAAAACAAGTACAAATGTGCAACCGGTATGATTAAATGTCTGTCGGAAGACGTTCGGGTGAAACTTCGCTCCGGTGTCGCCGTCCCTTCTCTTCAGCAATGCGTCGAGGAGCTCGTCCTCAACAGCCTCGACGCCGGGGCGACGTGTGTGGGTGTCCGGATGGACCTGGAGGCGTTCAAGGTGCAGGTTATCGACAACGGCGCCGGGATGAGCGCAGAGGACATGGCATGTGTAGGGAACCGATATTACACAAGCAAATGTCACTCACTTGGTGACCTGGATGATCTCAGGTACTATGGCTTCAGGGGTGAGGCCATCGCAAGTGTAGTTGCCATGGCTACGCTTGTCGAAATCTCATCCCGGACTAAAAACACATGCAGGACACTTGTTAAGATGTTCAAGAATGGCAAAGCGATGGATGTGTTTGAAAAAGACATTACTCGACCAACTGCCGGAACCACAGTTATCATTTGCAACTTGTTCCATAACACGCCCGTGCGTAGGAAAAGGATGGACCTCGTCCTGGAGGGTGAGAAGGTCAAACACCGGGTGGAGGCCATGTCTCTGATGCATCCGTCTGTGTCTTTCACCTTGCGGAATGACAGCACGGGCACCATGATAGTGCAGCTGCCCAAAGCCAGAGACACCTACCACAGGTTTATCCAGATCCACAGCCTGGCTCGAGCTCAGAAACTGGGAGAGATCCATCGCACGCGTGCCCAGTTTGAGGTGACGGGTTACCTTGGCAAAGAGGGCCACTATAATGCTAGCTTGCAGTTCTTGTATGTAAATGGCAGACTGCTTCTAAAGACACGCATACACACGTTGCTGAACTCGCTTCTACGTAGACTTAGCAGTCCAACTCAGAGGAATGGCAGCCCAGAAAAACAGTCTGCCGTCAGGAGCCCCAAGCAGAAACGCTGCCAAGACCTCCACGGAATATATGTAATAAATATTAAATGTTCCTATTCGGAGTATGATATTAGTCTCGAGCCCGCCAAAACCCTAATTGAGTTCAAAGACTGGGATGGTGTTTTGCTATGCATCGAAGAGGCCGTAAAAGCTTTCCTCTGCAGGGAGAACTTGGTTGTCTTCCAAGATGACTTGCACAATGCATCGCCAAGGTTGTTTAAAGTGGATAACGTGGCGCAAGACGACACCCGCGTTGACCACTATGTTAATCTCGCCTCCATTTGTCCATCGACGCCGACACTGGCGTCGCGATCCGTCCATCGCAAGCACGAGACTCACATTGCATCCAATGTGCTCGAAATTGAAAATGAAGGACATTTTGATCAGACTACAAACGACCCTGTTATTGATGTTGCCAAGGAAGCGGAGTCCACGTTTAGTAAATCTCTGGACATTGAAAAGGAGATAAGGTTATCTCAAACAAATATAGCCGTTAATTTGTCACACAGTCAAACAACTCTTTTTCCACAGGATGAAAGGGGAGAAGAAAAGCCAAACAGAAAGATTCGTGTGTTATCTCCATTCGTTCACAAATGTCTGCAGGAGGCTCCCCAAAACAGTAGTACGCAATTTCATCACCATCCTTCAAAACACAAAATCTCCCTTGACACACTCCATGATGCATCTTCACTGAGAGCTCCCGGCAGCTTTTCTGATGCTGTCCCCTCAAAAGTTCCCAAAGTGGTGGCTAAGGAGTCTGGATCGCTTGACGAGTTCAGAAGAATTTATGGAAAATCTGTGAAAAAAAACGTCACCTTGCTGGAGAGTCAGGTTAATGCTCAAATAAATCAGCCAAAGTTTGGAGAAGATGCCCAGAATAGTTTTCTTTCCCGGAACCAACAATTGAAGAATGATGTGAAAGAAACCAAAGTGGGCAGACATGATGGCCTCCAAAGCTCAGCTCCTCAGTCTCAGTTAGTGTACACCAAGCAAAAAGGCACTTCAGAAAAACTATCTTTAGCGGGTAAACTTAACCACCTGAAAGAAAATGAAAAAAAAGACACAGCAGTACCTAGTTGTGCTTCTCCAGATAATTCCGGCCTCACCAGTGCCCTTGAGACGGACACCACCGCCCAACCCAGTAATGAAGCCCCGACGGCAACATCCACCGACTGGCTCGGTCACTTTGATAGCGAAATGGGAAAAATGGTGTACATCAACAAAGTGACTGGGCTCAGCAAATACGAGGAACCGCCAATGGAAGAAACGCTAGCCCGCTGCACATCCGATATCACCAACATGGCTGTTAGTGTCGTCTCTGAAACGGGTGAGTCACTAATGGAGCTCCAGTACAAAGTATTCATGCGATCATCCTTGTTTGACAGAAAAATCTGACAGATAGATATGAAGGATAGAAAAAGTCTAGACATCCTTGTTCCTATAATAGATGTTTTTTTATGTAAAGAAAAAAAAAATCCACCATTAATGTGACCTATGACCTATACAAGTCAGTTTTTGACAGGTTACCGTACTTCCCGGACTATAAGGCGCAGCCCAAAACGTAAAATTTTCTCAAAAGCCGACAGAGCGCCTTATAGTCCGGTGCGCCTTATATATGGACCAAATTCCTAAATTTAAACTGGCCTGAAGCATTGATTTAAAAATCTGACATGATGCATTAATGGTGCGCCTTATAGTCCGGTGCGCCTTTTATAAGGACAAAGTTTTAAAATGGGCCATTCATTGAAGGTGCGCCTTATAGTCCGGAAAATACGGTAAGTAAAAAAAATTCAAATCACCTTTATTTGTAGCTGGGAGTTGTTGTATTTACTTTATGGTACTGTAGGGACGGAATACAGGTGTTACCCGTTCCAAGCAGAGCTAGTGCTTCCCTTCTTGCCTAAAGCCAGAGGTGAAAGAGTACTCAGCGCGGGGACAGATGACGCAGGTACCGAACCACTGAGTCAAAGGAAGACTGCTGATGTATTGTGCTACATAAGTGTGCCTTTGTTGTTTGTTTGTTTTTTTGTCAGGTGACAATGTCAAGACCTCCAACTCGCTTTCGTCTTTGTACTCAAAGTGGAACAACCCCGTGTTTGTGCGTCCTCCGGAGGTAAGCCGGTTTCTATTTCTAATTGCGTCGGATCTTTTTATTTTTAATACTACTAGTGTTGTGATAAAAGGTCGGAGTGGATATCTCAAGCGGACAAGCTAGTGGGCTTGCCGTAAAGATCCACAACATCCTGTTTCCGTACCGCTTCTCCAAAGAAATGATACATTCTATGAAGGTAGGTACTATCTTTCAAGTAAATACTTTATCCACAATTTAAAAAAAGTTCTCAGGTGTCTTTGTTGTTCTTTGACCAAAATACATAAATTAAAATTACAAGTTAATAAAAAAAAAAAAGAGGGTTTTAGTAACATCCCCTAAATAATCCAGCGAGCAATTTAATTTATATTTGCAGGTGCTCAATCAAGTCGATAACAAGTTTCTCGCGTGCCTTATCAATACAAGTGATGATACGCAAAGCAAAGGTATGGAGGATCATTTTAGCTTCTTTGTTGTTATTGTTCCTCCTCTCATATTCATTGGGTTGAAACTCTCAGGGAATCTTTTAGTACTTTTGGACCAGCACGCTGCGCACGAGAGAGTGCGTCTTGAAAACTTAATAGCAGGTACAGAACAAGACCAACATGCTACGCTCAATATACAGCAGGTAAGCGATACTCCAGCGTTGCCATTTCAGATTCCTTTGAAGACGACCCAAACGCACCCGGCGAGAGACGGCTGTGTTCATCCACTATTTTACCGCCTCTGAACATCCGTGTCACAGAAGAGGAACAAAGGCTGCTCAGGTGAATAGTTCTACAAGGTGTCACACAATAAAGGGGCACTTTATTAGGTACACCTGCACATGTCTACCTCATAGGGCTGGGCAGTATGGCCTTAAAGGGGACCTCAACTTAAACTAAAAAAGAACATTTCTCTCTTAGCTATTTAGAAAACATATTACAAATGAAGTGCTTCTCCTGAAATTACATTTTTTTTTGGGTGTGAATTCAGGCGGCTCCTTCATTTCCAACTCCAACTGGGTCAATGTAACAGGCAACGTTTTGTTTTCTCAACCAGGTCTTGTCAGGTTCATTTGCGGAGCTTGGGCCTGGAAGTGACATTCACACTCGGGCATGATGACCAGGTTCTCGTAGGCAAGGTGCCCGTTTGTTTCGCGGAAAAAGAAAATAATGAGCTTCGGCGGAAGAGACCGTCTGTTATCAAGCGTGTTGTTGAGGTATGGCATTTGTGTTTTTTTTAAAACACCCGAGTGTTAGAGAGAAAAAAAAATCATTCAGATGAATGACTCACCAGGGTTTTTGTGTGTGTGTGTGTTTTTAGGATTACCTTCAAGAGCAGATGGAGGTAAGATTGAAGCATCCACACTTTGAAGGTTGAACTGATTACTCTAAATGAAGCTCTTTGTTTTTTGGGAGAAGTCTGAAAGTTTTGTGCTGTCACTCAATAGTTTCTCAAACTATTCATAAGGCGTTTCACCTTGAGGAGAAAATCTTTTTCTCTATCGGCATGTTGCTCTTTTTCCAATCGCAGTCAGCGTTAGTACCAAATCTAAAAAAAAAAACAGTATTCAAACAGGGGTGTGTAGACTTTTATCACTTTTAAGAGGTTGAATTGTATTGTTTGTGTTAGTTACTCCGCTCCACAGGTAACGTGAAAGGAACCCTACCGCTTACAGTGCTGAAAGTCCTCGCCTCACTCGCGTGTCACGGTAAGGTTAAATGATCATCATTTGGCTCCGAGCATCAGACTGGAAAAGCCCTACGCATTCCAACAGGCGCCATCAAATTCAACGACAGCCTGAATAGAGACGAGTGCCAAAGCTTGGTTGCGTCCTTGTCGTCCTGCCAGCTGCCCTTCCAATGCGCCCACGGCCGCCCATCCATCGCGCCGCTCGTCGATGTCCTCCATTTGGAGCCCAACCAGAAGGTACAGAAGTGCTCTTAAAAAGCGTTCCCGCCAGACACATTTAACGATGACTAGGCATTCTCGCCCCCCCCCCCCCCCCCCCTCCTCTTACAGGAACCTCAGAAACCCAACCTTGGAAAGTTAAGAAGAATGTACAAAGCATGGGTACTATATGGGAATAGGTAATTTTGTGGCGACCTCATGAAATATTTTTCTTTCTAATGTATTTGTGTGTGCGTGTGGATATATATATATTGTATTCTGTGTGTGTTGAGCAAGAATTTTATGAATCCTGGATGAAAGATGACTTCTCAAAATTACAGTGTCTTAGGAGCA
Organism: Syngnathus leptorhynchus; assembly: GCF_054491065.1. NCBI lineage: Eukaryota > Metazoa > Chordata > Actinopteri > Syngnathiformes > Syngnathidae > Syngnathus > Syngnathus leptorhynchus. The sequence continues at coordinate 5,963,777 of NC_141209.1, read as the reverse complement.
TGTGCACTCAAACGCATGCATGCACTTAAGGTCACCAAGTGAGATAATCTGGATATGACACTGCACTGTAATAACCATATTTTAAAATGGTTCTCATTAGAATGTCTGAAAATATAATGGTGTACCAAATATTGTCTATGTTGGTGGGCCAATTTAATTTGAAATTGTCAATTTATGGTCATGATACAATAAAGACACAGTCAATAGCCTATATGGTAAACTGGCCAATTATTTACTTGTAATCTTGCAGACCTTGTTTATTTTATGACCTTGTTGATTTTACGACACACTTTGTTTCCAAAAAGCATTAAATGTGTCTACCGAGAATGAACTCAGCAGTCTGTCCTTGTGGAGGAGGAGGAGGAGGAGGATGCTCGCCTCCTCCGCCTGTCTTCCATTCACGTGACTCCTTCGTGCACGTTTCTCTTCTCACTTCAAAACAAATACTTTTTTTTTTCATTCGAAACTAAGCAACAAAGCGAGTCTATTATCAAACAGTGTTATCCACCCCCCCATAATTGTCTTGTGAATGATGGCTGGGAAACGTGCGGATTGAATGACTAAACGCACTCAATGACATTCCTGAAGAAATGTATGGTCACGTGTGTATTAATAACGCAAGCACACACATATAAAGCTGTCATTTACGTTTAGAATCAGCATGAACGTATCTTATCAATCACCAATTGCAGACGTATGATGATGAAACTTGAGACAAAGCCACCCATTGTCAAAAACACGGGACCCTTTTGTTGATTTTCAGTCGGAATCCCCCCCCGCAAATTTAACAATGGTACAGTCTTGGTTCATTCATAAAATTGTAGCAGGGCTCTAAAGGAGGGGCTTGCATCCAGCTCGTCCAGTTACCAGGTAGACTTTATTACCTGGACGACTGAACCTCGGCTGGCTCCCAAGAAGCATTTTTATTTTTGAAATTATTGAGTCAACTAATTTTGGTGCGTCTTCGTGATGCTTCGTAAAGAGAATACGCCAGACATGGAAGTAGAGACCCCCACCTGCCGAGCGGACTCTCCCGCCGGGATAAGGTGCCAGGAGACGGCCGAGGGGGCGAACTCTCCTGCTTCCTCCTCATCCTCCTCTTCCTCGGGGGACAACGCAAAGGTATTAATGGCTCTTTTTGATTGAGCGTTTAACACCCAGCTCGTGTTAAGTCACCGTTTTTGTTTGAGGTCCACATTTTAGTTCAATTATTTCATTTTGACACATTTTTATATCTGTTGTTTTTCTATGATCGAAGCGGAGCGTGGCAAATTGTGGGTCGTGCTTTTCTTTCTTTTGTCTATTTTGGTGCGTGCACCAAAGCAGTGGGCCAGATGCGAGCGCGTCGATGCAGAGGTTCATTGAGAAAAAAAAAAAAGAAATCCATTCAGGAGACTCCACAGCATCCTTGCGTCAGCTCTGACGTCATCAGCAATGATAAAGTCAAATATTGATCGGGGGGGGAGAGGGCTATTTTTGTTTGGCTGCATGTCAAGGAACAGTTAGTCCTTCAGAATTACAGCCAGATCCATGGAAGTATTCCAAATGTATTCCAAATGAGGGTCGATTTCATGAATGATTTTTTTATTATTTATTTTTCCATTCAGGTCGTCTCCTAAAAAAAAAAAGACCGACAATGCAATCTTGCCCACACTTTCTTTCTGTTTACAGTCAAGTCAAGGCATGAAATAAAAATCAAATTGGTAAATATTTATTTTTCCACCTCAGGACATCTGCCAAGACACAGTATTTGTTCCGACCGTGACTGCAATCTCCTCCAGCCCTGATTTCCAGTGGATGGTCCAGCCTACAATCATCACATCCGTTTCCCCGTCTCCAGGTTGCGAGCCGGCCAATGAGCCGAAGAGCTCTCGCCAGGCAACACCCATAAGAGAGAGCAGGAATAAGGGAAAGAATGCGGCGAGGAAAGCAAAAGCAGAGCAGGTATCGGGTCAACTCACAGCATGCGATGCACATTTTCTCCTGCCCGGCATTGTGCACGCTCTTCCTTATTTATATTCAGGTCACAGCAAGTCTGCAACATTGGTCTATTTTTAGACACGTGGCTACCCAAACATGCTTAGTGCCATTCTCCAGAGGCTACATTAATTGGCACTGAGATGTATAGCAGACATTTGGGGATAGATTCTTGAAGGTTCTCACTCAATTGTTTTCTCATTGTACCAGCTGTCTCCAGAGGAGGAGGAGAAGAAGAGGATCAGGAGGGAGAGGAATAAAATGGCTGCTGCCAAGTGCCGCAACCGACGGAGGGAACTGACGGATACGCTGCAAGCTGTAAGTAAACAAGTACGCGTTTACTCAACTGTCATTCCAACTCACTCATGTGCGAATGCGGTTCCTCTGTATCGCCAAAAGGAGACGGATAAGTTGGAGGAGGAAAAAGCATCCTTGGAGACAGAAATCGCCAACCTCCTCAAAGAGAAGGAGCGCTTGGAAATCATCCTGGCCACACATAAACCCGTGTGCCAAGTGTCCGAAGACATGGAGTCAGTGTTCCAGGATTCCGCCGGATCCCTTGAAATCCCGCCGAGTCCTGAGGAGGACCGGCTCCCGGACGACGGCGTGCAGGAAGCTCCTTCGCTTCAAGACATGGACATCCCCAACGATCCGTCCGTAGCCATCTCAGGGAACTCCAACATCCTGTTGTGCGCCAGCGCCGAAATCAGCATCTGCGATCTGGAGCCCTCTCTGGACATTAAGTCGGGGCTCCTGGATGCTATGCTGCCCACTTTCGGGGACAAGCCACCCATGGAGACGGCCCGGTCGGTTCCGGACATCGACTTGAGCGGCTCTCTCGGGGTCTCAGATTGGGAGACCCTGTACAAGTCCGTCTCCAGCGACTTGGAGCCCCTCAGTACTCCCGTGGTGACCTCCACTCCGACCTGCAGCAGCTACCTGTCCGTCTTTACCTTCTCCTGTCCCGACTTGGACTTGCTCACAGAAGGACTGGACAGCCATAAAGGAGGAGGCGGAGGAGGAAAAGGCGAATCTGTCGATCATCTCAACTCCCCAACTTTGCTGGCCCTATAAAGGAAGGTGATACGTGTCACTTGTTTCTCTCTCTTGCAAGTTTCTGGACTTTGGACACCAGAAATGAGCAACTCACATAAGTAACTGTGTGTAAGCGGTAAAGCTTTGAGGATGACTACATTTAAGAAAGACACAAGATATCCAACTGTGTGATAATGTAGCGCGGCGTCCACTTTGACAGAAGCGAGCTCTCCATTCAAATGCATGCGGAGAAGTCTCCAGATCATTTTCAAAACTTATATACTGTACAGCATAATCTACCAGTATATATGATCTGTTACTAGATCTAGGATGTAATGTGGAATTTAACGTGTCTGTATGTTTTTTGTGTTTTAGTGTCCTGATTACTATTAATGCCGTACAAAACACTTTTCATCCATGCTTACCTCAATGTCACCGATTGTGGTTTTGACCTCATTGTTGAGAAAGTTTTCCATGAAAACATCCAGTGCTATATACTATATATCTATCAAGATGTAACTTATGATTTATTTTTCTACCTGTCAGATTTTGTTAAAGGAGAGATTGAGCATTGAGTGCTTATCGATACTGTTGAATAACAAGACAAATAAATTGACTGAGTTGTATGTGCAATATCGGATTTTTCAAATGGTCTTCAAGTTATTGGACAAAATCATTTGTATACAAGTAAAGAAAAGAGATTTGAAAACTCGACCTTAGCAATAGGTACAGTAAACAAGTATTTCCCATTATTGAGTACTATTGTGGCTCATCGGTGCTTGATTGGAGGAGGAGCGTGACTTCCCCTCCAACTTTTTTTTTTTTTAAACATCCCTGTTGCTGGCATCGGCCTCCTCATTTCCGCATTCCCGAATCCTCCCAGATGGGGATCACGTTTAGAGTCGGGCTGATGCAACGGTCTCCACTTTATAAAATTTACACTCGACCCACGGCCGATCAGAAGAAAGCACATTTATTCCAGAAGGGCTCCAAGTCAGGTCAGTGGATATGTAGTAAAGACGACTTGTTTGTTTGCAAAAAAAAAAAGAAAAAAAAAAAGTTTGCATTTGCTCTACGTTTGCATTCGCGACTGCCATTATTTTACAGTACTGTCTGGTGATTTCAAAATATTGCCTGTCTGGTAGTTGCGCAACAAACATGTCGTGTTTTTTTTTTAATAATTTTTATTTTTTTACGATCAAACATACCATTATCATGTCGATGTGTGATGGCCCCTTTGCACAGATTTTTTCTTTTTTTTTTTTAAGGCAGTGTCGACATTGCAACTTTTGATTGGTGCTGGGAGCCTCTTACGAAAACAAAGTTGCGTAAACGCACAAAACTTGCAATGGGGGTGGTGATATGTACACATAAAGAAAACTTCCGCTTTCACTTTGTGCAGTGAACTCCGTGCAGCCAGAAAAAGACAAACTTGCATAAAAAAAACAACAACAACACGTTTTGCCTTTAAATGTGAAACAGTCTTATGGAAAACGGTAAGTATGTCCAAAACCCAAAATTTGGTTGATGATGGCCAACGTTTACGTTTTTACTGGTTTTAAAATTGTTAACAACATTCTGCACAAACTACTAAACTATTTTTGGAGAAATTTTGGAGCGGTGTCCCATTGGCAAATAATAATTCATCTATTCATCAATTTTCTAACACGCTTGTCTTTATTAGGTTGATTTGGACATGCATTGAAATTTATTTCAAAACTGGTGAATTTTAAGGGCTAAAGTATCAACACAAAATAATAGATTAACTATTTCTTCCTGTTTTGTCATACTGAGGTTACCTATTTCCGAGCTGCTGACCTCGGATGCCCTTTTTTGGGGGGGGCATCATGTGATTTTGGAATTTCCTTTGCTTTTGCCAGCTTATTGTCCTCGTGCTTACATTTCCTATTGTCTATAGATATATTAAAATATCCGTTTTCAATGCATAAAAAGTCTCTTGATAAATGATACAAAATGATCTACATTGCACTTTGTTCCACTCCCCTTGACATGAAGTCCAGAAAGAACATCAATAAGACTTTCTTGGTAAAAAAAAATATTTTAGTCCTCCTTGGAATCAAGAACAATGTGTTGACTTACCTCAAGTAGGTCATTTCTAATGGTATTGACATAACTTCTTGGAATTTGTAAATTGCCTTTTTTCCAGGAAACAGAAAGCAAGTAGATAAATAAATATTGACATTCTAAGAAACTGACTTTCAATTCACAAGACCTATTTGAAGTTTTTTTTTTTTTTTGGGGGGGGGGGATGAGGCAACGTCTGAGTATGTCTGCCATTGTACATCTCCTTAGCCGAGTGTGCTACCATGCCAGGACGGATTCCGGATCCCTCAGTGACAGTGGGTTCCCTGCCCAGTCTGGGGCCTCTGGCTGGCATCCCGGCCACCGGGCTGACCGACACGCTCGAGTTTGGTGAGCTTCATGAGTTCAAGACGATGTTGTCACCTCTCCACTTCATTGGCAGCTTTGGAAAGAGGCCCCTTGTCATCAAAACAGAGGTATTGCAATATTGTTTTTATTCGCTTTGTGTGTGCGTGCATGCCATCTGTACGATTACAAATAATTTTCTTGCCGACCACTTGTTAACTCGCTGCAAACCTATTATACTAATACTATCGCCAGTTTCTGTGCTTTCAGGCACTTTCAGCTTTATAGTACTGAAGGCTTTTGAATTGTAATGTGATCCCAAAATGAACATTTGTAAATAACCCTTTATCTTTTTAGAGAGATGAAGATGATGATAGAAGAAAACGAAGGCGAGAGAAAAACAAGGTAGCTGCGGCACGATGTCGAAACAAGAAGAAAGAGAGGACGGATTATCTACAAAAAGTGGGTACCTTTTTTCAGCCTTCCATTATTATTTTCATATCTTCTCCAGATAAATATTATCAGAATGTATGTTAACCGGGGTACTTCTGTGTATTTGAGTTGCGAGCCTGGTCTGGAAATAAATCCAGCTTGCATCTCAAAGCTCCACTGTATTTAGCAAACATTATTTCCTAGCCTGCGAGCTAACATGAGTGCTCCAGCATATTATTTATTTCACCATCAAAACAACGTGTGTGCCGTTAATCCGAGCAAAATAAAAAGTCAGTCATGTTAACCATGTTTTAATTTCCACTTTTTTATTTAAATGAGTTTACCTGTTTATATGTATATACTCACTGGTAAACCATTTATCCCGTGGTACGACGGTAGAAAAAATCGGCTCGCCATTTCCTTGTTTTTCCAATGGCTCTGTCTTGTCTTCATTATGAGGTATCGCCACCTCATAATGTGTGATGTCATCCCTGACCCTTTAACTTCCTCTGCCTTTATCCTCCTGCAGGAATCGGAAAGATTAGCAATGTTAAACTCTGATCTGAAAGCTCAGATTGAGGAGCTGAAAGTTGAACGCCAGCAACTGATCCACATGCTTAACCGCCATCGTCCCACCTGCATCGTGCGGACGGACAGCGTCCAGACGCCTGATAGCGAAGCGAACCCGTTGCTACTGCAGCAGTTGGAGGCCGTGTGAAGGCGCACTCATGTTCCCGCACTAAAATAAGACGACGACAAGCACTCGGCTTTGAGCTGTAAGATGGAAGAAGAGCTGCTGAGCCCTTAGGATGTTACACCGCAAGATGTGAATCGAACTCGGGTGTGACACTTAAAAACTCCTCTGTTACTTTGATGTTACACGGACAGCCAAAGACGAACACCGAATGTCACATGACCAAACTCAGAAAACAGGTAAGCTGCGATTGGTCGTTACCTGAGCCCTGAGCAACTGTGATGTCATTTTCAGAGTGGCAGAATGGATAAAACATGGGTGTCGTATTTTACTGTTTAATATACGCAATATTAATCAGAATGCCGTGTTTAGACAAGTGGAGGCGCATAGGACATATGATTTGAAAGACACATTTTGAGTCGACTTCTCCTTTAATGGCATACACTTAAGTGGCTTTTTTGTGTGATTTCTTTTTTCCATATTCTGACGCAGGCGTCATTTATATCATGTATTTTACATATCAAATATACAGTACATATGTACTGTTGATGTATCTTCTTTAGACTGTGGTTGTTACCATTTTATATATAATTTTGTACTTTTTTATGATGTGTAAGTGAAATGCAATTTGTATCCCTTTTAAGAAATACTTTTTTAAAACTAGCATTTATTGGCTTGGAGGATGTTATTGTAGCAAACACTTCCATCTAGTGGCTCAATAGAAGACCACCCACACCTCATTCTTATTTTTTTCTAAGCAAGTCATCATGCCATTGAAAATGTTTACTATTGACAATAGAGACAAGAATGTAATGGCATTAATGGGCTCCAAATTAGAATAGTGCTTTCATCAATAAGTCAGGGGTGGGCAAACTTGGGTGCTAAAGCATCACGTTTTGTTTTTAAAACAGACGGATGGACCAATTCTCTGGAAAATTAGGTTGAAATAAGATCTTGAACATGTTAAATGGTCTATTTTACTAAAATGATGTTCTTGTGATTTAGTTGACTTGTAATTATAATTAACCACTGAAATATCCGAACAACACCAAATGTTTTGCAAACAAAATGATCTTCAATTATTTTCCAGAAAGAAAGGAAGAATACATTTTAATTTTCGAACATTGAATTGCTTGATGGGCCCATGTAAAGTTCGGAACGAGTCCCATATGACCCGCGGCTGATCTTTTGCCCACCCCTGCTTTAACTCTAACTGTATTGTACAAACTTGACCACTAGGTAGGGCAACAACACCACAAGTGTGTTTTTCAATGCACGAGAAGACTTGCCTGGTAGTATGCATGCAAATTTCTATTTTGATCTCACTTGAGTTTCCGAACTCAGCAGCAGAGTCGTGTCTTGTGCTCAGTTGCTGAACTTCTGCGAACTCAGATGGTCAGTGAGGTTGTGCACGTGTAGGTTGGAGACCGACTTGTTCATAGTGCGCGCTGTCAACATGGGAGATAATAAGATGAACATTTGTGACATAAATGTTCAGGTAGCAGGCACTCCTGTGGAAACGAAAGATCTGAATGAACTATCGCAGTCATGGAGCAACGGCGAGAGAGATGCTGCGCCCACGACTCGCGTGTACTTGAAGCGCTGGCTGGTCGTTTTTTTATTTAGTGCCTACTCGCTGAGCAATGCTTACCAATGGATTCAATACAGCATCATCAGCAATATCATCGTCAAGTTCTACCAGGTGGACACCTTCGCCGTGGACTGGCTGTCCATAATCTTCATGCTCACCTACGTCCCCTTCATCTTCCCCGTCACCTGGTTGCTGGACCAGAAGGGTTTGCGCGTCACGGCACTGCTGGCGAGCTCGCTCAACTGCGTAGGGACGTGGACTAAAGTGGTCAGTGTCCAGCCGGATCTCTTCTGGGTCACCATGCTCGGACAGTTTATCAGCGCCCTGGCTCAGGTGTTCATCCTTGGGATGCCATCTCGCTTGGCTTCCGTGTGGTTCGGCGCGGATGAGGTCTCCACTGCCTGCTCCATTGGAGTCTTTGGGAATCAGGTAAGCTCAAGTTTGGACCTCCAGGAGGTCGTCAGAACACAAGTAGCACTGCAATACAACATCATAAGCAACGGTCAAGTGCATTGTTTGCTGTGACCTTCCTTGGCTAATGTTTACATTATCCCAATTTTTATTTTGACACATCTTGTATGCATGCTCATATTGATGGCTTTCTTTGCGTGCTCTTTTCATCTTCTCGTGCATGTTGTTTGTTAAACCCAATTTACACTTCAAATGAACGTCTTATAAATAATGTCTTCTCGTCACTCTTGTTTAAGTGTATACTGTCCTTGCTTAAATACATTTAGATCTTCAAAACCTGCCAAAACCAACTTTTATATGTACCAATATTTTTGAGGGTGCTCAAATACTCCCAAATATAATTCAATCTAATGCATTTCATAAATCAATTACATTCAAATATATTTATTGGCCTGAATCTCAGCGTCCTGAATCCTCAGATTTTAGAATCATTCTTAATATGAAGTTAATTTGTATAAAAATACTTTGGAGTTCAAATATTGTGGTGGTAACCTTACCTGGCTGTAATTGCGTTCTTTTAATGGATTGTACTAGTAAAAGCAAAAATAATTCTGCAATTACAAAACAAAATCATGCATTCTGTAACGTTAACAACTCATTTCCAAATCCTAATAGTTTTTTTTGTTACTGCAATACTACTGAAATTGAAAAAAAAAATTCAAAAATGGCTGAGGAAGTACCGTTATACCGTACCATAGTTATTTGTAATCTGACAGATTTTCCAATGCGTCTTCTGAGTCAATTTAGAGAGATATTTTAACAATATCAATTCAACAAAAAAAATACATATAATATATATATATTTTTTAAAAAGTAGTGATATTACAGTATAAAAAGAAAAGAATTCTTTTAGGTTTGACGGTGGAATGGGAAATGACGTATTCATATTTGCACAAGGTTGCCATCTTGTGCCTACTCGGCGCTAGTGTACAGTAAGTACAGTATTAGATTGGGCAAAAATGAAACAAAACCTCCGTTCCAGGTAGGTTAACTCAAATACTTTGAGCGTTTGCAGAATTCTTCGTGCAACTGTTCACGCTTCATTGTGCTTATTGTGTTGATCGTGCTTGCATTTTTGTCACTTCGGGAATGTTGGGTGGTAACAGTATATCAGAGTTAAAGAGCAAACTTTTAAAGCTTGCACACTTTTAATGAGCATTTTGTAGTTAATCCGCTTTTGACAAGAACTCCAAGTAACTCGGATTTTCATCACAGGGAATGAGCTGGCAATAAAATACACACAAAAAAATAAGCCTCGACTGGTCGGCGAAGAAACGATCACGCGTCAAACTTGAGTCTGAATTTACAGCAGTACTTTGCGAGTTTGGTTGCGTGATCGTGAATGAAACGGTCTCAATATTTTCACAAGAATCCTGCGCAGCGAGATAAAACTACAATTTATCAAATAAAAATAATACAATAATATAAAGCACACCGTTACTACACCATTATAGTAGCAAATATTTGCATCTGCGTGATCAATACGTGATCAATTTCATCCAAATAGCTTTTCAGATGGATGACGATACATCGATTTATTAAGTTACCATAATTTGTGCATCGCATACCAGAAACCACACCCTTGCTCGTCATAGACGATCCTCGTTTTACGACGCAGTCCCGTTTCTACGACAACGATTGTAACGCAACCTTACGCGTTACGCTGAGTTGTGTTTCGCGAACATATGACAGTAAATACCTGGATGATAAACAATTCTATAAAAACGCAATGAAAAGCACACAACGACGTTATAAATTACATCTGTAAAATGTAAGGCATAATCCAGAATGAATATTAGGTTTAGGGTTAGGGTTAGGGTTAGGGTTAGGGTCAGGGCTTGTGAAAATATCATTGAAGTTTACATCACATTGAGTAGCGTCACACAGATATGCGTTTTCAAAGCCAATTTCAGTATTTGTTATTAATTTAAAACATATAATGAATGAAATCATTTTTTTTGATGCCCCTAAATTACAGGCAGAACATTTGACCGTTTTGCAACAGTTAATTTTAAAACAAAGTTGTTTTTCTTTTTTTCATGATGGGAGATGTTTGAATGTTCCTTATCTTTGTTTTACGATTCTAATGTCAATGAAAATGTCAAGAAAAATTTAACTCATCTCAATCAATTGTATTAGCCGGCCAGTAAATTGATCACATCCTAACTGTGACTTTAATGAACCCCCAAATAAACTTGAACAAGAAACGAGATACTTTTAGACTTTGAACTTTCCTTGAACGCTTAACTGGCCATATTGTGATGATCTTGCAGTATGGGTCCTTCTCTATCTGCATGGGTCATGCGCTATTCTTTAGCAACACAATTAAATTGAACTCCTCGACAAGACAAATCCTCCAGTGTGGGAGTGATGCAACTGAAAAGTTGGAGTTTGAGCCACATAAAAAAAAAAAAAAAGACCAAAGAGGGGAAATCATGTGAGCTTTGACGCTGTATTCAGGTAGTCTTCTGTCATTTCGTATAGTGCTTGTTCTCACCGGGGTGGTGGGCGAGCCGGAGCTTCAGCTGACTTTGGGCGAGAAGGTACTCAACCTAGAATTACAGCACCAATTCAAAGTCAGCAGTCAAGTTTGCTTGAGGCCAACTTGTTTTTTATTTATTTATTTTATTTTAAGATGCCACGCCTGCTGACTGGGAGCGTTAGGTAAATGGCCGCTGTGTTTACACACCCAAGGAGAACTGTTTGCTTTTCTCTCCAGCTGAACGCAGAGGCCTGAAAGAGGAAGGGGGAAGCATCATGGGCAGTCAGGAGGAGCTCTTTCATGACTGGATGGACAGCCATGATGGATCCTCTCCATCTCAAAAAAACAGAGGCGATTTCGGAGGGTTCAATCGCCATCTGGCTCTGGGTGACGCCGAACTCATTACGGACTCTTCCATCCAGGAAAACACGCAGCTCTTCCCCCTCATGGAGACCAAACTGTACAAGCGACGTTGGGTCATGCTCTTCATCTTTTGCGCCTATTCCATGAGCAACGCTATGATGTGGCTGCAATACGGCATCATCAGCAACATCTTCAAATATTTTTACGCTATTGGCGACCAGGCTATCAACTGGCTCTCCATGATTTATTTCCTGACCTACATCCCTCTCATCGTGCCCGTCATGTGGCTGCTGGACAACCGAGGCCTCCGAGAAGTCATGGTGGTGGGCTCTGCTTTGAATTGCATCGGCGCTTGGATCAAAACCAGCACGGCTCACCCCGACTCGTTCCCTATGACCTTCCTGGGCCAGTTTGTTTGCTCAGTTGGGACTGTTTACATCCTCGGCATCCCGTCCAAACTTGCTTCTGTGTGGTTTGGACAACAGGAGGTGTCCACGGCCTGCGCCATTGGTGTTCTGGGAAACCAGGTGTGTCCAGGTTGGCCTGTTGGGCTTCTACATCAACGATGGATAGCAGATGGTGTTGTATGTGGGTCAATGTGCGAGATGGAGAGTGGCAGCAGTTTTGATTGGTGGATATTTTTAAATTTAAAATGAACAAACCCATGAATATGTTTTATTGCATTTGGAAGCGAGGTGTGCAAACCAGTTGAGAGCGAATCTACTATTTGCAGCTTTGGGCGTGGAGTTTACATGTTCTCCTGAGTAGAACAATGCCCAGCAAGACAAACATGACCAAAAGACTTTGATGATCAAGTGCATAAATAGACACACAAAAGAAACTTGGGACATTTTGAATGCTTTTGACAATGAATTTATTATGTTTGGCAGTTTCTGATCAAATAAGCATGTTTGGAATTTCTTCTTTAAATCTGTATTACTTCTCGCCTACAGTTGGGCATCGCTATTGGTTTCCTGATCCCCCCCATTCTCGTGCCTAATGTCGACGATGTGGAGGTGCTGGCACACCACATTAAGATCATGTTCTACATCAGCGCCGGTGTGGCCACCATCATTTTCATCCTTGTGATTATCGGTAAGCCCTCAATGGATGACTCGCCGTCAATGTTCAGAGATGGGCAAGACCTGTCCGGGATTTTTGCCCAGTAAATGTCAAATGATTAGTCAACAAAATATTCTCCTTAAGCCTTTTGCACAATAACACTGTTGGATTTGATCTGCGGTATTCCTCAGCCAACCGGTAGTAATTGAATCCTGCATTGATGGATATGTTCTGACACAGTGTGAAGTTATGTAATTGTAAGAACTCCATTTCCCACTCAAGCTCAGTGAAGATCTGCAAAGCCTCAGCAATTATTTTAGTTCCAAAACTATTCAAAGAATTTGGGTTGGTTGATTTGATACATTTGTGTCAAGTCTGACACATTTTCTGTACATTAACATGTCTCCACTGTGTTTTAGTGTTCCAAGAGAAACCAGAGCTCCCTCCCACCCAGGCCCAGGCTCAGGCCAGGTGCATCCCTCCAGAGAGTTATTCCTATCTGGCCTCCATTTGGAGGCTGCTGTGCAACAAGCCCTTCATGCTGCTGTTAGTCAGCTACGGTGGGTTCTTATTTACTACTACCACTCTATAAGACAATTATTGGCCCAGTTCTGTTTTTAATTCTTAGATCTATACAGAAGAAGGGATTTTGCGTTCTTTTTTGAGATACACTATATCAGCCAATGTGAATGTTGTGTCAGTATAAACTGAAACTTTTTTGTGGTTTATTCTCAGGACTGAATGTTGGCTGCTTCTACGCGGTGTCTACACTTCTGAACCGAATGATCATTGAACATTATCCAGTAAGTCTCACGCTATTGCTGTCATATACAGTATACTTTTTTTTTTCATGCTGATAAAGCTTTTAGTTTCTATTCTATTTTTTATTCCTTGCTTTGTTACATTTTATACTCTGCTTTCGACTTTCGCTGCCCTATAAAATTGCCAGAAAGATGACCTTGACAGAATGCTAGCTGAGACTGTGGTTGGCTTGTTTAAGAGCCCCCTAGACAAGTGAATGCAGATTGAAAAAAATTTCCAATGTATAAAAAAAAGATTTTCTTCTTAGGGTGAAGAGGTGAATGCAGGTCGGGTTGGGCTGACCATTGTCATCGCAGGCATGGTGGGATCGCTCATCTGTGGACTTTGGCTGGACAAGACTAAAACCTACAAGTAAGATTCAGGTTATTTACTATTATTGCAAGTATGCTTTTTGTTGTATGACAACTTTTTTCTGACTTTGCAAAACAAACAAAAATCATCAAACATGATTTAATAATTAAAAAAAATGCTTCAAGGCAACAGTTCCACTTCTCTGCATGGTCCCAGTTTGCTACCTGCAGATAGTTTTGTTATGATGTGACATAGGTCAACCAAAAACTGGTGGTTAAAAAAGCAGAGTGTGGCATATCGCTTTTTAGACTTGGGGATGTTGACATACCGAAAATAAAAGTATTTGCGTGTGTTCATCCTCTGTTGTCGTGTACATTCTTGTCAATGCTCTCAAGAAACAATTGTTGCTGCCATTAAACAAACAAATAAAAAAAACAGGAATTCGCCTGAAGCTCAAACAAACAAGACATTGTGTGCTATTTGCGGTAGTCTCCTTCAACGGATGTGGTCACAAAGTGGGAACTGTAGTCTTGGAATTTGTTCTGATGTCCAACTCTGCATATGTAAACTGAAAGACAAGACGGGTGTGGTCCTGTTGTGTATTTTCCCACGCTTTGTTCTTTTCTGCACTAAACTTCAACTTCGCCAATGGCCATCATTTTGATCTTCACTCAGTATTTGATGTAATTCCTCGCATACCAATTGGATGCTCAGCTGTCTAAGCAGCCTGGTCCCGATCGCTCTTGTTGACACTGACCTGTTGTCTTAAAGTATGCGTGAGTGAGTCAGAGGATGACGTGTTAACTAAGCCAGTATTTGATGCATGGTTAACCAAAAAAAAACCGCTAGACCAGAATAATCCTATTTGTGCAGATGGTCGTTGCTTTGACAACAGGTCAATGTCTTTTTTTTTTTTTTAACATTGTTCAACAAGTTACCAGTAAATCCAAATTTATATAAAATAGATTTTTTTTATTCAATGGGAGATTTCTAAAATACACAAGGAATTGAAAATGCTGATAAATAATGTAGAAATTGCAATAACATAAAACCCTTGACTTTATATAATAATAATTTAAAAAAAAAAGACAGAGGTCATCCGGTGTTATGGAAGTATGCTGGAGGATTGAGGTCGTCTGAACAGCTTTTGCCTAAAAAATATAAGCCAGCTCACAAGACTCAGATCTACATTTTTGTCAAATCTGATTAATCTGGATTTCCAGGAAGAAAAAAAAATTGTACCTTGGCTTTTTAAACACCATTGACTTTCTTTCCTGGTCTCATCAGGCAGACCACGCTGGCCGTGTATGTGCTTTCCCTGGTCGGGATGCTGATATACGCCTCGACGCTCAACCTGGGCCACCTGTGGGTGGTGTTCCTCTCAGCCGGAGTTTTAGGGTGGGTGATCAATACACAGCAAGCAATTGCACAAACAACCCAATCACTTCATTATATTTGATGAATTTTCACTCAGATTTCCCACAACAATTTGACGTTTATGTCAAATGTAGTTTTTTTTTCCTATTCCTTGGTTTTACGAGATAATTTTAATCGAAGCATCAATGTGTTTCTGCAGCTTCTTCATGACTGGATACCTTCCTTTGGGCTTTGAGTTTGCAGTAGAGCTCACCTACCCCGAATCAGAAGGAACCTCATCTGGTCTCCTCAACTGTTCAGCTCAGGTTGGCTTGCACAAATTCAGTCACATGACAATGTAATCAATCTAATTTCATTTATTTCAGATCTTCGGAATCATTTTCACCATTGCCCAGGGAAAGATTATTGATGAATGGGGTACTTTGGCAGGAAACATTTTCCTGTGTATATTCCTTTTGATAGGATCTATAATGACGGGTAAGGAAACATTTTGAAACAAAGAATAACATTGACTTATTGAGAATTTCAATCTCCTTTTTCAAGGCACTTTAGACATGTCCAAGAGATGAGGTTGCCATCTAGTGGTGGGATTAAAATATCGATTTCCATATATCCATTCTGAAACATTATTCTGTTGTCTGCATCACAGGATTCATTAAATCTGAGCTCCGGAGGCAAAATGCCAACCTACAGATTACTGGGCGTTCAGTCAGTGTAAGTATATCGTCAACGGTATCTTCACATTCCCGTGAAGGGCTTGGTCTTTGCATCTTGTGCTGCAACAAGGACTGCTGGTTGTCCACGCACTGCGTACACTACTGCAGGCATGAATAAATTCAAGCTGAATGCATGCCCACAACAAACATTCTCTGCTACTTATCCTGAAAGCTAACTTAACATGTCAGTATTGGTTCAAAATATGCAAGAATGCATTTTATATACTTTCAAGTGGGAGCCAATGAAAGTTCTCTGCTACACAAACATGCGCAGCAAGCTTTTTTCTTTGTTTGTGTTTCACTGTGATATATATATATATATATATATATATATATATATATATATATATATATATATATATATATATATATATATTATGAAAACTCCACAAATTAACTTAAAAAAAAAAAAAAACATTTAAAATTTTATTGGAGGGATTACTTGTGTATTTTTGATTGGTCCCTATCAGGGGATTACTATACATGCAATTCAATTAAAGTATTTCAGTGAAACAGCAAACAAAAAAACTTCAACTCACTGATTGCTATCATATTCAAAACAACTTCTACCTTCCTTTTTCCATGCCTCTAAAAGAAAAATATAACCAAGTACTAGCAATCCTGCACACACAGAGTTGTCAGTTCCTGCTTGTTAAATAGTCGATTGAATTCTCAAAGCAAACAAATCCAGGTCATTTCGTACGACTGCACTGTTCAAGTGGACAAGCAGGCAGCTAACGTTTTTTTTTGGGGTGTGGCAGGAGTTTCTGGACTGTATTGTGTGCCGGTGCTAGTGGGTTTGCATGTAGGGTTCTTTTGGGCCACTCTCAAAGACATGACCCCTCCCCCTTAGCTGTTATTCCAGCGTGCAGGCTCTGAGTCATCGGTTCAGGACTACGGGGGCACATCTTGCAGCAGCCCCTGGCAGCAGCCGTCCTGACATAAACTTACAAGCTCGCTAAAAAACAAAAACACACACCTGCCCAGGTAGGGACACGTTCTATTAAATAATAAATACATTGCCATTGACGCTCTGGTTTCTTTGAGTTGAGGTGGCCTTTTCCAGTGGCTATTTTTAAAAGAGCAGCGGTATAACAACAAGACAAGTTGGACTGGGTCCTGTTTGTTTGATACACATGATTTATTTTCCATTTTAATGTTTCATTCTCATGAATTGTCAGAGTAAGAGCCTCACTCAGATCTTTCGTTCAAATATATAGTGATTGGTGTTCATTTGTGTTTTACCAGGACATGACCACTGTTCTGGATGAAAGCCATAAAGAAGCTAGGTCGGAATACATGAAGAAATAGTGGCGATGCATTCTGCTGTGAAAGCCTTGGTGAGGATAATTGGTTGTTGCACAGACCAAGTAAAACGGTGCGACCGTTGTGCCCCGAGGAGACTACACACACACACACACACACACACACACACACACACACACACACACACACACACACACACACACACACACACACACACACACACACACACACACACGGATCCCAAAACAGGCACAAGAAATCAGTCATGCACAAGAACAACGCACTTAGAATCTTAAATGTCTTTACCGTTCATAGTTTGTCAGTGTCAAATGGAGCGTGACCTTTTCATATCCTCTTACCTCAAACTTTACAAACTACTGTTCAACTACGACAACAACTAACACTAACTACTACAGTAACTGACTTATGTCAGTGATTTTTAGTACTGTGTTTACTTTAAAGCTTTGTAAAAGCTTTTTCATTTTCACGTCATGGCAACTGGAACGTTTTCCGCCTGTCATTCCCGATCACGTGGCAGTATTACCTCTGAATTCTACTGACTGCAATAACAGTCGATGCTGTGCGTCTTATGTATACTTTGGAAGGGCAGTTTTGTCCGCCCCCAGACTTGACGGATGGAAACTTGAGGACTGATATTTTTGTCGATATGGAAGAAGAGGGAGGCGAATCCAATCATTCATTTTGCACAAGAAAAAAAAAAAAGATTTTATTCATGAAAAATGTGCTTTGCTTGTAAAGTCACAATAGAGAAATGCATCATGTGCATAGTTTGTGATTAACTTGTTTTGTTGCATATATTGTGGCTTTTTGTGTTGTGGTTTCTCTTTTACAGAATATGCAATTCCCTTAAGGTGCTAATTTATCATTTTATGGAATTTTAGGATATTTTACAAAACTGTGAAGATCTGACACTCCTTGGTATTTCAAACACATGTAATAAATTCTTCCTCATATAATTTGACTGGAGTCCAGTGTCTTGTATGACACTAAAAGCTAACATGAATAAGAGGGCTCAGTGGAGTTTTCTGTTCCATTGTTAAATGAATAAATCTCGTGTTTTCCAATCTTAGACATGTCGAGAGCATGAGAATCCACGTGTAGAGTTCCGAGAAAGATTGATTCACTGTAGGAAATACTGTAAAATAACATCTGGGAAGCAGCACACCACAATCAATCCAAACACGTCCAGCGGACCCTTGGACATGAGGACATTTAGTTCCGTTTCTTTTGCTGTGCTCCCACTTCCTCTGGAGTCTCTGGAAAACACTGGAATCCAATCAGCATTGCTATGATTGAGAAACCTGGAAAAACAAATGCCACAATTGCGTCATGCTACAGGCTCTGTTCAACATATATACAAATTGTAATGAACAACAGAAGATACTTACTGGCCACAATAAGAGGTGCCATGACCCCAATTGTGAGAGGTGCAGTTTTGTAGAGGAAGGCTTCAGATAGAAAATGACCCAGTGCAAGGACAAATGTCCACAAAGTGATGTGATACAACCTGCCGGTGACACACAATATGAGAATCGAATGAAGTTGACTCGTATACGCCGCTGAAACGTAATAAACAAGCTATCTTACGTCCTGTTGTGAATATCAATGGCACAGGCACAGCGAATGATGGATGACAGCAGCGTCCAAATGCCAAATGTTCGAGCTTGAAGACCATTGACTGAATAAAAGTGTAGATGTAAACAGTAACAGTGAGGGAAATGATTTGAACCTGCTAGTTTATTCATTTACGGAGAAATTAAAATTTCATGATTTCTTATTGATTAAGATATTTGAAATAAGGATGTGGAACTGACCATGGGTGGAATTTGTTAAAATCCTTCAGCAAAAGAGTAAGAAGGCGATGGTGCAAACAACTATTGGCACCATTACTCCCAGGTGGAAACATTTTGGTAGAAATTTTAGCAAGGATCATAAAAGTTGACAAACAAGGTTTACTTCCGCAGGCCACATAAAATGAAGTGTGGGGCCAGATCTAGCCCCCGGGCCTTGGGTTTGGCACCTGTGCTCTAGAAAATGCACTTAATATTGCGTTTTTTTACACATTGTTTATTTGGGTTAGTAAACAACATAAAAACAACCAAAAAAATGCAATTTGCTAACCAAACTCCGGCGTGCCGGTGTAAAGCTTCTCCGACAAGAAGCTGTGATCTTTGAAGCTCTGCACGGTGTTTCCCATCGCGATGATAGACACCATCACAAGCCAGCTTCGCAGGACGTTTAGGAAGCGACTCATCTTTCCTGTAGCTCCAATATTAGAGTACAGCACAAATGCATGTAAATAGTCATGTTGCAAAAAAGGTCGCAAGATGTGTTACCTTGTCAAGTGTTTTGAGTAAACGGATCTTTGAGAAAAGAGTCTAATGTTGCCGTAAACTATTTCTAGAAACAAGGTCAAATGGCATTAATGGTGACAATCCCGAGCGACGTCCATCAAATATGTAACATGCTCCACAGAAGGAAAAATAACAGTATGTTGTGACATATCTCACTGACCAGGTAGTAGCCAATGACAAAGCTGACAGAATGGTTGTAGCCAGTCGTACCATTGATATGATTGGTGAGGTTGTACCACTTGGACTCGCCCACTTTTATTTTTAGCCAATCGCATTTAAGACATTCATGAGGTTGGTTGGAGGCGGGGTTGGTTTAAACAAAGAGTTACTATGAAGAACAAGATAATTCTCCATGACGTCTTGAATTATGGTTTAGTCGACTATGTGGTTTCTTGTGATATTGGTTTTCAAATTTGGATAAGCGATCGTCATTGTGCATCACTATACAATAAAAATGGTGCAGAAAAAAAATGAATTCGACAGGAAATTTGAAATTGCGCATGCGCCGTCCCGTGTTGCTACAAAGTTGTTGTAGTAACAAGGAAGATTAGCAGCGATCTGTGATCAACTCTCCCTGCACAATTGCGCTCGTTAGCATTGAGCGGCCGACCTGAAATCAAGGCAAGTTAAATGTTTTCTGTGTTTTACCATCATCTACAACACGCTGCATGTCTAAGCTTACATTCAGTCATTTTTGCATTGCACAACGCAGACGACTGTTTTGATTTTATTTACTTGCCTGTCAATTTCTCGTGGCTAACATATGTTCGTCTGTCTGGATTTACTATTTGTAAAGACAGTCACCGTTATCCATTCAAGTCAAATGGAAGATTATTTTACAAGTAGATCTATAAACCATCTGTTATGGCATGTTCGTTCTTATTGGACTTGCATTCTTTTTGGAATCAAAGATGGAAAACAAAGAAAGAAATGATTCACCCATATTGTATTTGTTTTGGGTTGCCTCAGGAGGGAGCTCCAATCACAGGCACATGATCCCAGCAGGATTTGAATCTTATCTCTCTGGAGATGCCAGCTGTTGCTCGGGACAAGGAGGACTCTGATTCCTCCACTGAGGATGAACATGAGTGAGTTCTTAGTCGTATGTTCCTCGGGCTCAAATTTGCAATATTTATGCATGTATGCATTTTTTTGCATCTCAGCGTTTATGCATCTATGGAGCCATGCATCTATGCATCCATCCATCCATCCATGCATGCCATGTATCCAACCGTCCGTCCGTCCGTCCACAAATTGAACTTTGATCCCCTTGACACAGTCACCGTATATCCCTGAAACTCATCTTGCTCTGACTTGCAAGTTTAATTTCTTCTGTGACCATGCTCATATGTTAAAATATTTCCCCCCATTGAAATAAATAGAAATGCCTTTGATCCGTTCCAGTCCCACATTGTGCTCCATCTGCTATGTGCACCTTGGCCATCAGGGAGCAGTATAATAAAGAAATGAGTCTCACAAATGACTCAGTTGCTGTAATGTTGTTTTTGATGAACATGAAGGATGTATTTCTGTATGACATAGGACTATGCCAGATAATTCAGAAGACCTTTTAAAATGACCAAAGAAATCCTTAAGTATCAGTGGCTAGTATCGGAATCTTTCACGAGGACCCGATACCTTGAAATAAGGTCAGTATCGGTGACTCGGTATCAGGACCGTATTGGCTCGATACTAATACCTGATATCATGTACAGTGTAAAAGGTGCGTAATAGAACACATGTACCGAATTAAAAGTGTGTGCATGGCAACCCCAAAACTTTGCAGCATAAACACAACTACAAATGAGGATGTGTTCAAGTCTGAAATGTTTTGACTCGTCGACTTCAGTCACATCGCTAGCACATCATATTTCACTGGTTTTAATCATGGTTTTGTCCAAAATAAACAACTGTGAAGATGATATCTGATCTATAGTGTATCAAACCTGGATGCCTAAGATGGGGGCAGCAATTATTTACATGCCTCCCAGCCTTATCGGGAGAAGCCATGGCTGATTGAGTTCTTCCACATCAACATGCTGTCTTATCATATTTTCAGCTTGATAAGCAATCTGTGTCTGGTGCACTCAGATAGTGTAGGATCATGTTTTAGTACAGTATGCGTGGGTTTTTGCTCTTGTCATGATGATGAAAAAAATCTGTCTTCCATTGTGTCGCATCAAAATGTTTTATTTCTTTTTTTATTTTTAAGAGCCCCTCCTTGCATTGCCTGGACTGGCCTCAGCAGGATGATCCCAGTCTTCTTATTTTTCCCGGAAGCCATTGTTTCAAAGGATGGTTCAATCTACGGAGGCGGAGGTACTTGGAAAATTTTACACTGACTCTGAATTCAGAATTAGTTGTGAAAGAGACTATAAGGTGGAACCTTTAAAGTCAAACATTAAGTTGATTTTTATGTGAAGTAACATTTTGACAGTCATACAAGTTAACCACTGTTTCATAAAACTAAATTTAAATCAACTACTCGCACAAGGTTACTAATGAAGAGGGAACTATAAGGTGTCACCTAAAATCATTTTTGAAAAAGCAAAATTATTCGTCCACCGTCAGTTAACTGAAGTCTCTTGATTTACGCTTTGTGTGATGTCATACTAATGACCGCCAAGCTTTATTATTTATTAAGGCCTTCTTTTAGTTGAACTACAATTGAACAATTTTGGTTTCATTTTCTAGAGCGATACAACATGGCCTTCAAGATTGTGCGAACAGAGAGTCGCCTGGTACGGGGCATCCTGACCAATCATGGTTTCCATGAGGTAATGTTCTCCACAAATTGAGGCCAATGTAAAAGGTTAGCTTGAAAATGACCATTTATGCTATTTATGTGAACCTCCTCTGTGTAATATAGACCCCACACACCCACCCAAATAATAACGATGTCAAAGCCTGGGAACGCACGCATGGAAAGAACCAAAATGACCTCAAGAGCATTAATCTGGTTTCACAAGGCCATACAATCCCCATCATTGCTCCTTCCAAGCAGTTCCAATTAATTCTCTTTTTTTTATTTCATTTCAATGCTTCTTGACTCCCAGAAAGACATCATCAAAGGCAGACGAGTGTCTACCACAGTGAATGGCCAGAGCCAGACTTTAACAAGGCTTTATTGCAAACATGTGTCTCCTCTAGACATTGAGCACTCATGTGAACACAAGCTCCATCCTAATGAATGGCTGGAATCAAGAAAAGCAGATGAACAAAATGAGTATGGGACTTAGCAATCATTTTGTCCTCATTTCAGTCCAGCTCGTTGTGTTTGTTCGGCATAGGGGTGAGGCTGTCTCCGACCCAACATGACATTGTCATTCGTGAGCAGTTTTTTGTCACGATGCTAAAATCAGTCATTAGTCAGGTGCATACTAACCCGAATTGACTCCATCCTGCTTATTGGAAACAAATATATCTTTTTTTTTTTTCCAGGTTCAATCCGATAGCAATGATTTTAACATCATGTGGACAGGATCCCACCTGAAGCCTTACTTACTGCGAAGCCTTCAAGATTTCCAAAAAGTCAACCATTTTCCAAGGTGGGGGGAAAACGCAACAGGTTCAATGCTTCATTCTCAATATGATCTTTCAAATCGAATTCAAAACAAATCATTTGAGATAGGACCCTCCAAATTTGAACACAATTTGACTCTTGCCTTATTTAGCTCTCATGTCCATTTGCAGATCTTATGAACTGACCCGCAAAGATCGGCTTTATAAAAACATCCAACGAATGCAGGAGGCTCACGGCTTCAAAAACTTCCACATAGTTCCACAGACCTTCGTGCTTCCGTCGGAATACCAAGAATTCTGCAGTAAGTAGCTGCTTGTGCTATTTTCATTGACTCTATCCAACCACAAAATTAGGTACACTTGCACGTTACAATGACGTCCAGTACATTGTGATGTAAATTGAACCGTAATTTCATTGCATTTTTCTTTTTTTTTTTGTTTCACATTGTGCAAACCTCAAAACGTAAGAGCACACAAATACTTCATGATGCTTCTAATCGTGTATTGTCTTCTATTTTTTTTTTCTCGCATCTCAGGTTGTTATGCCAAAGACAGGGGCCCGTGGATCATTAAACCAGTTGCATCTTCAAGAGGACGAGGCATCTACTTAGTCAGCAATGTGAGTTAATTGTTCCATTTGGATTCTTTTTGCTGTGATGGCACTGAATTGAAGAAAGTCCTCCAAAATAGACACAATTCTGAATTCCAAGTTATTTCCAAGCAGTGGCAAGGAAAACATTCAATCTTGTCTGTCATTTTTTGGCTCTTTGAAAAGCTTGAGGGAATTTGAGAATGATGGCTCTTCATATTTGTGTTTCAAATCCAAATGTGAAGCTGACAGTTGAACTGAAATAATAATAAATGCATCATTTTTTTTTTCTTGTTCCTTTTAATCTGGTCCAAAAATGACATTTACATTTTTTTCCTTTTTGTGTTTACATTTTACATGTGACAATTAAGTGCACTGAGATTGCATCTCTCAACTGGATAAGTGGTTTAAAGAATGGATGAATAGTTTTGAAACGTGTAACTCATTATTCTTCACTGGTGTGCAAATAGTGCGAGAGTAATTAATATTTTGTAGCTAATCGTCAGAGAGAATCCCGTGTGAATTGCACAGCATTCAACAGTTGGCCGAGCAGATGTTATGTGTGAGGGACGGCGTGCACTCTATTTTGAAAGCGCTATCAACTCCTACTTGAAACATGACTTAATTTGGTGGCGTAAATCACACACTTCAAGGTCTTTTGCTTTTTGGAGCAGCTCCACCAGACTCTCACTGTCTGAAAACATTTGCACAATTCTTCTTCTTCCGTGGCATTTTTATGAAAAGAATGTCAAAGTGATGTTTGGAGAAATGGAAGATCTACAGTAAGTACACTTTTTGGTTTGTATTTTCTCAGAACTGGAGCCAGCTTTGAGGCGAAACACTCTTTAAGATTTTTAGTCAACTTGTTCAAACTCATAAACGACAATTTGAACTCACGTCGACCATTCTCACGTCACTTTTCGTGTTTTGTTGGTATCCGTTTATCGTGGTTCACCAATATTTTACAAGTACGACCTCATAAAATACTTTGCCCTAATTACCACCATAATAATCAATGTTGAAATAGATTTTATTCTGAAAAACATAACTTTACAAGTAGGGTGCAAAGGCGATACACCAATAGTGGTTGGTTACTTCTACTTTGTACCTTTTCATATTTTTTCAAGAGTGTTGAGCCTGTGTTTTGTACAAAATAGCATTATTGAGTATTTTTGTCTAATGACTTTAATCCCTCAACAGCCAAATCAGATTTCAGTGGATGACAACATTCTGGTGTCTCGCTATATTCCGAACCCTTTGCTGATAGATCGTAAGTTCTTTTTCAATTTGCACCACTGACACATTTTAAGTTCGGACAGAATCTTTACGATTTGCTCTTTATTTTGTTCCACAGAATTCAAATTTGACGTTCGCTTGTATGTGTTGGTCACGTCATATGATCCACTCCTCATCTATGTGTATGAGGAAGGCCTGGCAAGGTGAGTGCACTAAAGACTTATGTTGTATTTTTGGAAGAAAGCCCATGTACATATTAGTTTTGGTTTTAGCTTTTTATATGTGCTCATTACATTTTGAATGGCTTAAGAATTCTCCATCAATAGGAACCTCAACTGTTATTCATTCATTGACCAGCAGAGAGCAGATGAAACATGCCAGACCAAAACTGATCTCAAGTGAGAAGTGGGTTTTGGACTTTGTAACAAAGTTCTCTATTGTTCAGTACTATGTATAAAAATTTGAATCATACAATGGGTGACTGGATTTGTGGTGCATGTGGCTATTAGGGGCAAATTGTTTCTGTAATTGTTATTTTTTCCAGGTGTAGTTACAGATGATAATCATGTACAGGTAAAAATACACTGTCGATAAAGTGCAAGGTTATTTTTACTTGTGTTCATATGTGCAGCAAACCAGAAGATGGTTTTTTGGCTCCATTAACAACTGTGAGCGATAAACGGGGCTTAAATTCCTAGTCCCACTTTTATCTCTTGACATTCCTTTGGGTTGTGTTGGAATTCAGGTACATAATGTGCGCCAAGGAATTCTCATCGTTGCACATGTGGCATCTGTGCCTCTGAAACACTTGCAGACAACTAATCTCCACACAAGAATGTCAAGCGGCAGTTGATCATTTATAGAAGTCCAATGATGAGTTTTTGTTTCTTTTAATGGCATAAACAACTTTTTTTTTTTTTTTAATATATGCTCAGATTTGCCACCGTCAAGTATGACAGGACGGCAAAGAATATCAAGAACACCTTCATGCATCTCACCAACTATAGCGTGAACAAAAAAAGCAGCGACTACGTCAGGTAATGATCATTTATTCTCATTTATCTTTTTTTGCTGGGTTCTTTCATTCATTCAAAGTGCATTGCCTCGACTTCTAGTTGTGATGACCCCGAAGTCGAGGACTACGGGAACAAGTGGAGTATGAGTGCGGTGTTGCGCTACTTGAGGGAAGAGGGAAAGGACACCAGACGTGAGTCCCATCTTTTATTGTCTCCGCTCTGTGTGATTGGTCTAATGTGTCCAATCATCTCTTCGCTCCAAGTGTTAATGAGACAGATCGAGGATGTGATCATCAAAGCTGTGCTCAGTGCTCAGATGCAGATCGCCATGGCCTGCAAGACTTTCGTTCCCCACCAGACCAACTGCTTTGGTATGCATTTTCGTGTCTCCAAATGCAAGTGGCAGAAAGTAGAACATATGCCAACTAACGTTTGACTTGGCACGGTATAGCTTTGTACATAGGTGGCAAAAGTACTCAGAAATACAAGATACATATCGTCAGCCAAGTCATATTTCAGTCTTTTTGGAAAACAAGAAAAACATTTTTTTTTTTTTTTTACAGTTTTCCATATTTTTATTGGAACTTTTTCCTTTTGCTTACTTGAATTTTTTTTATAATATGCAAAAAATTAGCTTTTACTTGGAAATTATGCTCTGTAGTTGACGTTATGTAAAAATAAAAATTCATTTTATTGTTGCTAATTTTGATGACTTGGCTCTATGGAAAAAAAAGACTATTAAAATATAGAGTCCCTTTTAATAACTTAATTACTTTGCTAATGTTGTGAACTGACAACTAACACAAAGATGCTATATTAGCAAATGACAACTTGAAAATTGCACTTGTATGTATTCTTTCAGACGAGACTTTTCTTATTATACGATCCTTTGTGCTTCTTCTTAAATAAGGCCATTTTGTACTTTGCGCCGTCATCTGCTGACGTTGGAAAAATAAAAGTTCCAAGCTTATTTTGACAAAGTGCAGAGTAGAAAGTCCATCTGTTTCCAAACGGAGCCACTGAACGTTAAGTCGTTTGAAAAATAAATACTCAAGTAAAGTCAAATCTACTTATGTAAAGTAATATAGTCTAACCTTTTGATAGCTTTCTATTTACATGAAATTTCCGAGTCACATGACCTCCTCCATCGTTTGTAAAGGCACATATTGATTCAATCATGTTTGGTGACTGAGCAGAACTGAGATTGGAGTCTTTGCATAATTAACCGATCACTTTTCTGTACCCTTTGCTGTTTTGTAATCAAAGATGATAAATCTTTTTAGTCAGAAGTCTTTTTTTTATTTTTTATTTTTTTATTCCTGCTTATTATAGTTCGCCTCCTCGCCTCACTGTTGTCTCCTTCTTAGGAAAGTAAGAGACGTTCCAAAGTTGACTTCTGTAGACATAATATAACCAATGCTTCATTCTGGTTGTGGGCTGTCGTGCCAACATGGCCACTTCACATGTAGAAAATCACACCATCTTAACACCACTGCAGTTTTACTTGATGTTAAGATGCCAGGGTGTGACGGATGACCATGTGGGTATTAGCTTGCAAACGCTTTATTGAGCTTCAGTCTGGCCTTCATTCACGATACCAGCCAGCTGATGCAGCGCTTTGGGATGCCTGACTGAAAGGGAGGTTTCCTTTTTCTAGCAGTCCCTCATTTTGCTTTTAAGAGCCAAAAAAACGTTTGGACTGAGCAAAGTCCCTCCCGACTGAACTGCACATCTCGTTCTTTGAACACATTGAGAAATGGCGAGGATAATATGTACCCTTCAGACGAGAAAAAGAATAATAAAATCTTTTGACCATCCGCACATTTTTTAAATAAGCAGACATATCCCTTTTTTTTCTTCCAAATTTACTGCCATTTTGTTTGATTTAGATTCCCTCAAGCAATTCAATTAAAGTCGTTACAGTCTTGCATAGAGAATTATGTTTCCTACTTAATGTGATCAAATTTAGGGGAGGGGGAGCCTTACTGCTGTTGTATGATATTCAAATACAGTGAAATAGTGAAGGGCCACCAAATTAAGTCGGTTTCAATGCGAGTATGATAGATTTGCTGTTTGACTGGCAACCATTATAGATTGAGAGCCTTGGGTACAAGTGTTCACCCAGAACTTTTCTGCCCCACTAAGAAAAAATATTTAAAAAAAACTGTCTGGCTCTTGTGTTTGAAAAATTGTATTCGAGAATCCTTAAATAAATAAAAAAAACTCTCAAACTGACTTTCCTTTCTATCTTGGCAGCCCCCATTACCATTCATCTGTGAACTGACAGCTTTAATATGCTTTTAAGCAGAAAGCATCAGAGCGTATGGCAGCAAATGCATACATACAAATGTGTGGAGACAGGCAGGGACGGTACCTATAAAAGCACTTATTGTTCTTTTTTTTTTTTACACATTCCCTAGCTTGTCTGGAAAGCCATGGAAGACTATGAAGAACATTATAATATTAGTTTACTACAAATTGTTCCCTGACAATTTCGTGTCTAGTCACGGCTTCGCTGCAGCGTTTACTGTTTTGAAAAAGGATTTCTTTCTCAATTGGTGTTCTGCATCTTCAAGGGACTTCTGTAACCAAATCATTTGATAGCGCTCCGGTGTTTCATGTGAGCCGAAATAAAAACAACAGGTTTTTTGTTTGCCTGCGTGTGGGGCGTGTGTGTGTCAGTTGTGAGTGGAAAATGCCACCCATGACGCTCCTCACCACTGCCGTGTGATTAATGGACGGGTTTTTTTTTTTTTGCTGAGGGATGCTGATTACGAGATGTTTTGACTAAGATCTGATTAGCCAAGCCAAAGGCCTATTTTGTTACACACAAAACATTCCACTTACTGGTCCTGTGTTCCACTGAGCGTCCCTTATTAAGTGTCGAATGCGGTCGGATCCGCTGTCTCCCGGTTTTTGCCTTGGCCAGACACGCCCACGTTTTCACTGCCTGGATGACACTCGGGTTGATGGAGATCAGGCCCAGCTATCACAATAAAGCTGACGGCCGTTCATTTGGACTTTGATCGTTTTTCACTCGGTGATGCAAGAAGAAGATGCTCTGTGTTATTGTGGTTCTGATTGTGGCCGGGGTGGGGAGGAGATTTTTTTTTTTGTTTGTTTTGTCTCTTGTGGTAAAGTTTCCAGCAGCGACTATCCAATAATAATTCAAAAAACCTCTTCATCATCCCTTTTTCTCTGTCCCGTTTTCTCGTTCCCTCCCTGTTGAAGATGCTCGTCGCAGGCTCGTTTAACGGCGCTAGAATCAACGTGTCTGGCTGTGAGTGGCTCGGCGGGCTCGTGGGGCAGGCAGGCGCGGCTTCTGCTCTTAATTGGGGGAAAAATGTGTGGCACATGGAGTCAGCTTGTCGGGGGGTGTAACACCTCCCCCATTTTCCCCTCATTGCTGTGGTGCCACCAAATGAGCCTCTCCAGACTCTCAAACCAATGTTCTTCTCCCCAAGACTAATATACACGATGTTCTCGGGGACACACGGCCATTCTTTTTAATCTCTGTGTGTTGTGTATTTTATTTTGTTTTTAACACTGGCATTGACCTAAGACACTTGAACAAACAACACAAGTTGTGGCCGCTTTGAAACCACCATCGTCCCCAAGTCTGTTCTCAACACAATCTGTTCTTTTGAAGTTCCATTTTTTTTTTTTCTTTCACTTATATTTCAGTCGAGCCTATAAAATCGCCTGTTTGGGTCCACTGTGACACTCCCCAGAGCTACCCGCACATGTTTTAAGGGTTCCATACAAATGGGGACACTGCAGTGTGGGAAACAAGAAGGGAAAACTTTCTCCAAGTGGACAAGATAGTAAATTTAATGATGAGGGGTGAAGCTCCTCTGAACACCGCTCTTGTTGTTAATAAGATCTGACAACATGTAGACGGACATACTGTTCCCAGCCATGAGGACATTTTTGACTGTATCTACAAAACTACTCACAAACCACAGTTTGTTTTTGATCCCCTGCCTTACATAAGCATTTAACGACTGATGAAATGTGTATGCACTTAAGTTGATGTCGTAGAGCCAAGGCCTCTGTAGTAGCGCTGGATGAGCTTTTTCTTTTGAGTGACGGAGGATATAACATGCATGTAATCCATAGCAGAGAGACAAGGACAGTGTTGCCAAATGCCACATGATGAGGCTCTGATAAACTTCTGGAAACGCTTGTGACTTTGATACTCCTCAGATTTTATTTGAAGCAATTAGGCCTTATTTTTTGCTGACTTTCCAAGTGTGCGGTCTGAAGTGTTTGATTTGTTTGACTTTTTTTTTGGGGGGGGATTTGCAGAACTTTATGGATTTGATGTGCTCATCGACTCCGATCTAAAACCCTGGTTGTTGGAGGTGAACCTTTCGCCATCTTTGGCCTGGTGAGTGACACTTCACAAATTGTGCATCTTGAACTTGATGTGTTAGTGGAATTTTGTAGGGTCTGTTTGTTCTTTGATTGTGTGTGTTTTTTTTCCTTAATTTAATTGTGTAACTTTTAATTATTTGCAGTGATGCCCCCTTGGATTTGAAGATAAAGGCCAGCATGATTGCAGACATGCTTTCACTTGTGGGTTAGTGCAATGTCGAGCCGTTTTGAAACAATTTGACGTATTATTTGAAAACCACTAAAACTGTTGGCAAACAAATCCTCACGTTGATTGTATCTAAATAGTAAAAGATTGTGCTGATTGTTAATGATCGATCTCATTCAATTTCCACCGCTTGTTGCGCAACATCTTTTACTCAGGAGCGTATTTGTTTTTTCGTGGAAGTTCATTTACATTCGCTAAATAGCACAGAACACAAAGCACACAACAGTGTTGATGGCTAACTTGTCACTTTTGTGGCCTTAAACCAAAACCTTGCAAGCAAACACGTCAAGAAATCACAAATAAAGATAATGACTTGATGATAAGTCACTCTCAGGAAGACAAGCCTGCGATTTCATGCAAATCAATCAATAGTTGTCGAGACTTTTTTTTTGCTCAAAACCACAAATATTAGCTTCGCTGAGGCGCCAGTGTCAGTGGAGACACTTGGATGAATTGGCTGTAAAATGTGCCAATCCATCATCAAATTGATGTTGCTCCACTGTGAGATGAAGTCATGCTGAATTGTTTGTGGTCGACTGTTTGCTGTTTAGAGTGTGCAAGTTTTCTTTGGAATGAAATGCTACTGCAATACGTGACATGCCCTGATGCGTTTCTGACCTTCTGATAACCAAAATGGTTAATGACTTGAAATTATCATGGCTCTGCGAAGCTTATGCATGGATCTTCTCCCCATTGTGTGTCCCGACAAGCTGGATCAGCCTACCAATAAAGTCAAATGAATCTTAAGCATGTAGACAGAACAAATAGTAGCCTGAAGCCAAAGCGGCATAACAAGGTTTAAATGTGTTCGAACAAGAGATCTCCTCCCCTGATAATTGATCGGGCGTGTGGTTTTTTTTTTTTTCTCATCCACAACACATACAGACATAAAGTCTGATCGCTCATGATATAAATTTTTGAGAACGTTGTAGATTATAACCGAGGCCGACCTACCAGAGCGCCTAGGTGTCAATCAAACCCATCTGTTTAATACATCTGTGGTTCTCTCCCAATCATATTAAATGGAAATATGCCTTTGTGCTTGTACATTCCTATATAAAAGTATGAGTCAACGGTGCCGTGCCTTCGAGCAATGAAATCGAGTCATTAATGAAGGGATGGAATCATATTTGCTTGCGTCTTGGGAATGCGACGTCTCGCCAAGCCAAGTGAAAATCAGTGGTGGCTTGTAAAACATAGCACATCTATTATTTACTAAATAATCCCAATCAATTTGGACTGATACTCAAGTTTTGTAAACGTTAAGAGCAATAAAGTATTTTTTCTAGCCCCTGAAAATAAAAGCATAGCACCAAAATTATATTGACGATTACTATGATGTCCGCTAGCCAGAGGATGAGCTGCCCTGTATTTGTTTACAGAGTAGTTCTACCATATGTGGAAATTTAGTACTGTTTGGAAAGAATATTGAGTGCAAATACATTTTTTATTAGCTGTCCGCAACCACTCAAATTAGATCCGTGTTGAAAATCACTGCACTAAACAAAATTTCCCTGAGGGGATTATAAAAGTATATCATTAGAAACTGTCAAGAAGTCATTCTGGCCTTCCACACCAAGTCAAGAGTTATCGCTCGCTCTGAAAAACAATTTAGTTCATACTTTGCCGCAGACTCTTAAAATGACAAAAGAAATATTGTTTTATAATGATTTGCCGAAAACTCTAGCCTGAGTTAGTGCTTTTATTCTTTGGAAATTTTTACTTCAGTATTTTATTGTGTGAATGTCCTGTAGGATTCTACTTTATGCTGCTCATTGCTCTGAATTCTATCAGGAGTAGTCTGTTCAATATCCCCCCCGAGGACCACATGAGTAGCCTGCTCTAAAAATAGCTCATCAGTCAGATGCATCTATTTTTGTGTGTGTTGCTATTCTAAAATGAAATCCCATTGAGTCGCATCCAACTTTTTTTGTTGCTGTTATTATTTTTTTCAATCACACTCTGAATGGTCTATTAAATATAATGCAAAAAATAAAAACATGGTTTTATTCACTTTGAAGATTTACTGTTGGATAATATGTTGCAAATTTGTCACTGTGTCCTTGGATTGAATATCAAATAGTTGCGATACAATGTCACAGTTATGTAATTGTCCTTTTTTCATTAAAGGCTTGGTGTGTCAGAACCCCCTGATGAGGAAGCCGCGCTCGGAGCGAGTCGTCCTGGAGCCCAGCCTCAAGCAGTCGGCCCAAAGAACACAGGTACCGAGCCACATGCACTGAGTCATACTCCCACTTTCACCAGTCATGTCAAGCACCGCAAGCAGTTTATTCCCGTGAGTGCTTAGACACACAGTAACGGTTTCATGGTGCCATGATGAAATGCCAAGGTCATTTGGTGTCAGGGTTGTTGCTGATGTCCTTCCATAGCTGACTTAGTCCACCTGTTGCCTCCTAGTAGGCTTTTACAGCCTCTTGACATTTTCTTTTCCTCCCCCATCCATATTAATACACTTTTACTTCTATCCCTTTGCAATTCCCTGATGTTTTCTGCATTACCGGTAAGAAATTGCTTTTGCTTTTTTCCTAATTTGATTATATTTCTTTTACGGTTATTCACTGTGACGGGCAAATGGCTTGCGTGGCTTTCTAATGCAGCATTTTAGGAGATTTCTCATTACATTAGCAAAGTGGCCGGCATAAGTCTATGTTTGAAATACAGCAATGTACCACTTGGGTAAAAAGCTCTGAACTTTTCTTTATAGACTCACTGTGACAAACCCAAAAGCCTGATTGTAAATCAGACTTGTCATAGTTGAAGAACTCTAACCGCCTTGAGAGAACCTGTCGTCTTCCTTTACTTTGAACGGGGCAACAGTTGAGCCTTTTATTGAGCGCTTAGGCCTTTTCACTTTTTGGCAGCCTTTGTATCACGTCAGATCAATTAAAAGTAATCCTGTTGATATTTAGATGACATTCTCTCAATGCAATCCTTTGGGGCGCTGTTCCGCTTTTCTAATCTCAACTGCTTGCCAAAGCTGTCAATCACTCCATGTCAAGAAAAAAATTGGATAATAAATAAAAATAATAAATTAAATTAAAATAAATGTAAATTAATTAAAATATTCTGTATGTATTGATTT
Organism: Syngnathus leptorhynchus; assembly: GCF_054491065.1. Lineage (NCBI taxonomy): Eukaryota > Metazoa > Chordata > Actinopteri > Syngnathiformes > Syngnathidae > Syngnathus > Syngnathus leptorhynchus. The sequence continues at coordinate 5,930,366 of NC_141209.1, read as the reverse complement.
TAATGTACAATAAAGCTCAATGAATATATATATATTTTTTGTAGTGGCAGAGGCCCCCAGCAGTCACTCCCAGTGAACCGGTGGATTTTAAAAACAAGCCAGAAGGAGACAGCATTCTGGACTTGACTGCTGAGCAGGTACAGTCTCGCTATGTCACGCTTGATGTTCAGGCAGCATTTTCGGAAGACCTGCATGTCTTAAAACACATGTTTTGTTTCGTTTCACTGTGGTAGATCAAAGTATTGAGGAGGACAAGAGAGGAGTATGAAAGGAGAGGAGGCTTCATTCGAATATTCCCCACTGAAGACACATGGGCGCTCTACGGGTAAGCTGAGCCAAGATGGAGAAGAAAAAAAAAAGCATGATTATTTATAATTCTAAGATCCCCATCTGTCCATTTTGTTACTCATTATTATACTTTGCTCAGATTAGTAGGCTCAAATGACTCCTTTAAAGTCGACCGTGCAAAATATTTAAAAAGATATCCACCCCCCCAAGTTACTGCTTTATGTTCAAATACCATCAAAGCCTTTATTAGACGAGGAAATCCATTTTTAGACTCACATTTCATACTCCCATATGAAGATTTGCTGCCTGATTAGATACATGTCCATTTTGCAGCATGTATTTTACGCCATCTGCTTTCATCTTAGCAAGTTATTTGCCCCCTAATAACAAAATTGAAGCTTTTTTATGTTTGTTCTTATTATCTCCCATTTCTCAGTGGATATCTGGAGTCCAAGACATCATTGAACTCAATGTTGGCAAACAGACTTTTCCATGGAAGGTAAGCATTTCCATTGTGGTTGGGATCAGGGGGCTGGATCTCTCTTTTAGTTTATGGAAGCAGTTGGATTCCAGCATGGGGTTTGTTTTGTCTTTGACTTGGGTAGGTGAGAGGAACAGCTGAGATGAGGATATATACTCAACTTTTCCAGTGTGCCCACTGTCTATGTGGCATTGGTTAGGGGAAGAGCAAAGGAAAGACTGCAAAACAACATTTCTTATTGTGTATTACAAAAATGCATACATTTGTTTCAATTAATGGTGTTAGCCGATTGGCATTGTCTCGGGACATCTCATCGTCGTCCCCTTTTAGAGATCCGATGCTTGAATGCCTCATTGACTGTTATTATTTAACATTTATCCTTTCTCCTTTGGACCATCACTGTCAGTCAACATCTGGAAAAACTACTCCAACTTGCTAATCCTTCTCAGAGTTTGCTCTGCAAGGTCTTTTTGGAAATGCTAATTTCCATATAAATCATTGGTATTGTTGTTGTCACCACGGTTGTGTTGACATGTCTTCTTCTGTCTCGAAGGAATGCGCGCGGGAATGCGCAGCTGCAGATGGACACACTTGATGGCTACCACGCCGTCCAGTACGAGAGGAAGCTGCCGTCTCTGGAGGCTCGTAAGAGGAGACGGCACCACCTGAGTCATCGCTCTGCCGCTGGAAAGAAGAAATGGGGTAGGCCCCGATGTATGCTGCTTCAGCTCGGTAAACTGCAGGCCCAAAGTGCACTTTTGGTTCCAATAAAAAACTCCCATGTGTCACACTAAGGTTAGCCAAATATGGCTCTGAATGAGTTGATGTCATTGCAGCAAAAACAAAAAGCCTATTTTGAGTGTACTCAGTGTATGCGTGTGTATTTTCGCCCAAAAAACTTTGATGATGCAACTGACATATGTCTTCCCCTTGCAATGCCGCATACCTCAGCGAAGGAATCCAAGGCCTCCCCGATGGAGAGGAGTAGCCCAGAGGGAGAGGACTGCGTACGGGAGGAAAGAGAAGAGATGAAACGTGTTCTCAAGCCAGTCTCACACAAAGTTTTGGTAGCAGAGCAAAGAAAACAAGTGGCTTCACCAGCGCGGAGCTCTCACAGCGACGCTCGGTCCAGCTCGCAGGCATCAACACGCAATAGCGGGCCCCATGTCAAACTGCTTCACTTTCTCCAGCAGGGGTGGGACATCAGGTCAGTGTGTGTTCCAGGCGGTTGCTCACGCTCCTTCATCATGCTCCCTTGCTTTATTTTCTCACGCAAACCTCCTTGCAAATTGACATGGAGGGCACGTTTGCTCCCACCAACGGAGAGGAGCAGAAATTGGGACTGTGTTTACCTGCAGGCTTATGTTTGGATTTGGGCTATTTTTGTTGCACCGCAGGAAAAGAACAGAGCTGGCGACACAGTAGAAGTCAAACAAATGTTTCCTTTTAGGCCGTTTTCTATCATTTTTTTTATTTCATTTTATGTTTCAACACTTAATCATTGAATATTTGTCAAGTGTGGGAAAGCCATGAGATGTTTTTGTGGTTATAAATAAATGTGACTTGACTAATGGAGGATAAGCGGTCCAGAAAATTGATACTGAATATTTTAATTTTAAATTGATAACTCACCAAAAATCAGCTGTCTTGTTAATATGTTTCTATGATTTTAATTGGCTGCCTGTTGGCACGGCGCCATTTGAGGTCCCATCATTTTTTTAATCATGATTACACAATGCATTTAATCCTGTAGTTGGATGATTGACAAAATGTAATTTCTTTCCATTTTTTTCCCACCTTCTCTCCAGTAAAGTGCAAGCCCGGATGACATTTTCATCTTACCTACATCGGGTTCAACAAAGACTTTTGGCAGAGAGCAGGGGCGAAGGCATTCCGGCTTGGAAAGACAAAGACAATGACCAAATGGTACAACTATTCAAAAAATCTCAGTAGCGGACTCTCTCTTAATGAACAGGCGTGCCATACATTACGCTGGACGGAACATTGTCTTCAACATTGTATGCCAGATTTCCCCTTATTATTACTCATCTGTACCATGGCTGTGGTTAAATTGAAGACATGGAGGAAAATTGGGCCTTATTGGAAAGTTATGTTGCTGTGCTGGAATTATGGCATGTATCATCATTATCTTCATCAGCGGCAACCTCAGACCTTTTCGGAATATCTTTGTGATGTTCGGCCGATTTGTAAAGCTTTCCCTGACAGTGACTTGAGAATAAAGCCGTAATGTCGTATTCACACTTAGGATAGTCATAGATTCCAAATACTTAGCGTGTGTTACTTGTGCGCAGGAGCTCGTAGTTCGCTTCCTGAGAAGGGCTGCCAGTAACTTCCAGCAAGACGTTAGGGTGGTTCTGCCCAGTCACCAGCTACCAGTCCAAGACCGCAGACGCATCCTCTCCCAGCAACTAGGAGAGTTTATACAATGTTACGAAAAGGTGCCTATTCCAAAAGTGTGGTTTTAACTCAACACAAGAGACATTGTGTGATTTTTTTTTTTGATTTTTTTTGGGTTCTGTTATGCTTCCTTATCTTCCCAGGAAACTGAGCACATGAAAAAACAGCAGAACAGTACAGAGGAGAAGTGTGTTGCCGCCAACGTGTTTCAGGACTACATCACCACGGCGAGGTTAGTCAAATGGGAAGCAGCCTTCCACTGTTCGGAGGAGTGATCGCAATCTGCAAAACACATCTTTCTCTCTCCCCCCCTTTTTTTTTTCAAACAGTGAAAGTGATCTGGAGGAAGTACTGACGTTTTACACACAGAAAAATAAATCAGCCACCGTCTTTCTCGGTACAAAAGTCAGGCGTGTTAAAAAAAACTTTCATGAAATACATGCCTCCGAAGAGCCAGGCAACTGTGAGACTTCCAAAAGTAAGTCCAATCCATGTTTTTTCATGCTTCTCTTACACTTGGTCTGGTTTATGTTTAATATTTTATCATTCAAGCACAGTAAACAGGAATTTTGCTGTTTCAAGCTGTAAACCCCTCAAAATAAAGGAAAAACGATTGAGTCATCCAGGGTGAAGCCAGGGTCACTTTTCAAAGGAGTAGATCTCATTTGGAGAAAACAAATGTGTGTCAGAACCATGGAATGGCTTACTGGTGATAAAGGAGCTCTGGCTTCTATCTTCTTTTGAACAGCTCTGCCTGTGTCCAAAGACGATTCCAACTTGTCAGAATCCACGCCCTCCGCAGGAAAAATCAGCAGTGACATAAACGGCAAGGCCAGCGAAAGTCAAGCTTCGGTTTGTTTGTCTGAAGGCCAGCTGACCGGATTTGGACATGCAAAAATCCATCCGCAAGTTCAGGCTTCCCAACGCTGCTCGAACTTTCCCGTGACTTCGGACATCGGCCGTATTCATCAACAGAGGTCCCCCATCACCTCTTCGTCTCTGCCTCGTTTTCCACCGCTGCCGCTTCCCCCTCAACCTCCGTCCTATGCTCAATCCTTGGCAAAGTCTCAATCCCGCCAGAGTGATTCCCTCAGCGACTCTCCTGTTTACACCCCTCCCCCTGTGTCAACGGGGCAACCAACTCAGGTTCTCTGGAGGATCCCATCATCTACGGCCGTCCCGTCAAGCTCCAGATCAGCTTCGTCCATCAACGGTGCAGTACACATATATAACCAGAAACTCTCTCGACCAACATCTGCAGGAAAAGGTAAACGCTCGATATGCTTTCTGTCCACTTTTCACATGTTCAGGCATTTCTTCTGTCTCCATGGCAGTGTCAAAAATGGCCAGTTCCAGTAAGCCGAAATCAAGACCGGAGGGAGGCTTCAGGGAGTTGGACTCTCTTACTGTCCAAGCCCGGTCCAACCAGCAGGCTTTCATCTCAGCCCTCCAGAAGCTGGCCGACAAACAGGTCACTTGCAGCACTGCCGGCTCCAGTCACATCAACCTTCTGACGCGACATGTGAGTTCACTTGCACCTTTTTTTTTTTTTAAACTAAGTGGTCCCACCTGGGGCGAGAAAAAGTTCTAATAAGAATGTTGCGTTCATAAACAGACTTTCATGGAAGGGAAGACAAATGTGGCCCTTCTCTCTCTGTGAGGTCTTTTCTATTTCTCCTTAGTAATGTTTAATTCTTTCCTGACCCCCTGCTGACCGGCGTCATGTAGTTGCTCACTCTTCAAGCAGACCTGTCGGAGCCGGAGGGTCTGCAGCCGCGAGCGGTGCACCTTCCTCCCCCTCGGTTGCCTGTCGACTTTTTGCGGGGGCGGCTTCTGGTTCAGGGTTTGAAAGTGGCTGAACGGAGCATCACGTCCCGGCTCTGTGTGAGGTCTCATTATCAGATGCACCATGGGGGAGTGATTTCTGTTGATACTCAACAAGCTGCTATTTTGCAGTAATTGATGCTTATAAATACAGGAATGTGACGAAGCGAGGTTTCGCATAAGCTTCCTCGCTAACTTCTCCCACATTATCCTGGTCACTTGGTGCGTTAAGACCGTCAGGCTTTGCACACACCACCTCTGGCTGCTCTTCCTCCTACTGCTTCACTGGATGTTTTCTGTCAGGATTTCTTAGGATGACACAAGACCACACAAGCTGCGGTTAAGCTGCTTCAACATTATTCGGACTATCTGAAAGGTGTTTACTGTATTCCCTTTGAGAAGTGAGTCCAGGACATGGCAGCAATTTGTTTTGCGTGTGCTTTTTTTAAAAATTTTTTAAAGGCTGACATTATAAGTCATGAAATCACCAGCTGAAGCAAAAGAAGAACTTTGTAAACAACAAAAAATCCAGCATGCACTGCGTAACCTCAATGATTACTCGCTCTCATGGAAGGTTTCACACAAAAATAGAAATATTAACCACACTTTTGCCCAATAATAGATTAATATGCTAATGAGATTGTTGTCAAACCTTAAAATATTGGATGGGTAGGCCGAAATGATCCTTCCTTTTATAACTTTAACTTAACTTTAACTTTATCATGGGAGACAGAAAATACACTGTGTGTGTCCTTACCCTATAATGTCATCAAGTTACTCATGTAATTAACTCGACAATCCGTCATGTAAGTGTAGAGCGGCCGTAGTGGCAGAGCAATAATAAACTAGTCCAATTACTAGATGTAAAAGACCTCCGCAGTGATGTGACACATTGCTGTAGGGAAAAGCTGACATGGTTAGAATAGATTTGGATTGATGGAAGTCATGATAATTACTTTTTTGAGGTGGTGGGATATTAATTCTACATAGCCTCATAACAAAGAGTTTGAAACTTCTCTCCACAGTTGACTAGGCTAAACCTGGCAAGCCGAATATTGAGCGGAGAGAGCGCCAAGATCTCGGCCTCATCTGTCAACAACCAAGGATCCGTTGGTCTGGACCACTCCTCAACTGATCCTCTTAGAAACAAGACCTAGTAAGTCCAAAGAAATGCTCCAAACACTTATTTACTAAATATGGGCCTGTAAATAAAAAAAATGGCATACCTTACCAGTTTTTGCTTGATAAAAAGATAAAGATAAAAGTTCTTTGACAATTTGCCCATCGAGCTGGATGAACCCCCCATCCATTTTTCTCAGTCACTCTTATTTCATTTTAATTTTTAAATAGAACTACGTGTCTACCTACTTAATACAATTTGCAAAATCTATTTACAACTTCTTTTTTATAAAGTAGGAAAAACGTATCACTTGCTCATTGTAAGATTAACGAATGAATTTGTGCTTAAACTTTCTTGCTTGTTCTTAGTTTTTTTTTTTTTATTTAACTCAAATGTGTCTCCCAGGCCCAAAGCCTCTAAAGTGTTGCATTTGAGCGTTAAACTTTTTTAAGAGCTTGCCTTTTTTTCACTCCACTGCGCCGGCGAGAAAAAGGATTCAATGGAGCTGCTCAGGTATCAAATACTGTTCCCTTTCTCCAAATTCCTGTCCCGAGGACATTTTTGTGTGATTTACTTCAGACACTTGGAGCCCGCTTGAGCCCATGAGTATATTTGGTCACACTCAATAGCAGCTAAAATCTCCCTCAGTGGTCTTACATGGACTTGTAGATTGAAAAATGCCAGGATAATGATGGTAGAGTGGACACCGCCCTCTGGGCAGGCCACTTTGAATTGACACTTAATCCTTATGTGTTTTTGTCTCACTTTAATGTTGCTGGAGGATTACGTAAGGTGGGGGAAGTCAGCAGACTGCCCGCCCGCCCGCTCGCCTTCCATTTTCCTAAATAGTGACAGACAGACAGAAGGTCATCATGTTCCACTGTTTCTTGAATGGTGAACACATGATTTCATAATGCTCACTGTCTCATTGACTTTATCCTGTAAAGTAGTTGACCATTCATCACTTGAGTTTTGACCTCATCGTGTTGCTCTATCCAGATTGTTTTTCCTGTCCAGCACTTCCTTAGTTTTGGACCTGTGAGGGAATTCCAAGAATGTTTGGCTTTTCCCTTTTAAAATGTTTTATTCACACAAATCATGAATGAGTTTGTTTCTTTTTTTTTAATTTTTTTTTTTACTATGGTCGATAACATGTTACTTTTTTTATTCAGATGTCTGTGGATACAGGCACAAAAATATATATTTTTTAGAAAGATGCTGTTACCTGCAAGCTATCATTCCTCTGATCCAAGCTGAAGTTTAAACGGCACTAATATATGACAACTTATGCAGAGAACCTGTCTTGGGGGTTTTGAGGAGGTTCTATTGTGTAGTGGTGGTCATCACATCTGCTTTACATGTCCCGGGTTTGATCCCCAGTCGAACCAAACTACTCTAATGACATGACTCAGGGGGTCACGTGGCTGCCAGGCAATCAAGGAGATTGTTGTTTTGACTCTTTCCTTCCCTCTCAGACTGTTCAAAGTCTCCTCGGGGAATATACTGAGTTCATTGGTTGGTCTTTGACCCAGATATAGTGCTTTTGTAAAAGGTCACTTCAAATGTCCCCTGGTGACACCACAGGTTCAGGCTCAGGTTGCTTGTCTACAGTGGCCTGCCACACAAAGCTCTGTTGTTGTCGAGTCCGCAGACTCCTAGGCCTCCTCCGGCTATGAATAGCTCCAAACAAGTTTTAATCCGATATTAGTCCAGATATTAGGATGATTTCGCCTCCCTGCCGCTCCGAATTTCCCCGAGTCCCCTCCCCCCTGCGCTCGACCCTGCCGTTTGTGCCAAACATACTGAAACCGTTAAGCGCACTGGCTCTTAAGGCAACCACAGGGGTGAATTATGATCTGGTCCAAAGAGCTGTTGTGGCTCTTTGAAGTGCCGCTGCCAGGATCCAGCAGGTATGCTGCATCAGCTTTCTCAACAGCGGCTGCTTCTTTAGGACCAACCGGCAGCTGGCTGGGTAACAACACGGCTTGTCCCATTACAACCACTGTAAACTTCAGGATTATTTCCGGCAAGTGTTTCACCTGGCACATGCTGGTTGACCTCTGTTCAGTGATCATAAATTATATCCAATATTTCTAGCTTCAGCATATTTGTATTTTTTGCATGTAACAAATATGGCTGCCCAGTAAGATGACAGTTGTATTAAATCAACAGTGGCTTGTTGTCAGTTGTCCCCTTGTGTAATGTTAACACATTTGCTCGTCTCTGCTTGTATTAGCACCCTCGCCACAGAAACAGACATCTAAACTTTTGTTTTTTTTGTGTGTATGCGGTATTTTTAGTCCGGCCTCAGTGCTTTGTCACACTATTGTTTGACTCGGACGAATATTGTCGGGACATTCCGGAGATTTGTTTTTATCGGCCAGTTTGCTAAACTAACAAACCCGACTAACAAAAAGACCATCAAAGAAGTTCAACGTTTTCACCAAAAGTTCCACAAAATTGGCTTGATGTCTCCCCTGCCTTTGAATTTAGAAGATGTTTTTATTCGCGACTGATTAGAGCCAGATGTTGTAATAGGAGGGCGGGCGGTTTCATGCTATTCAGCGTGCCGTGTTACTACATGCATGTAGGACCACACTTCATGATTGTTGTCAATAATAGTTTGTCTTTTAAATGAATAAAAGATGCACTTTCTCAAACAAACCACCGCTGGTCCGGGCGGAACTTTCAGATGCCGTGGTACAACGTCATCCCACACTGTCCTTTTTTCCCACATTCGCACTGAGTTAGATTGATGCGGCACATGTGCTCGACTGACACTGCTGTATTGTTTGACCAGAAGTCATATCAGCATACTGTAAAGCTTAGTGAGCACAGCAGGGAGTCAGGCAGGAAGTCTTGGATATTTTGCAAGAGCTGTTCTTTTCACTCATTTGTTTTTCCCCCTTGGTTTTATTCTTGCATCTCAACAAAACAGCTAAAATTAGTCGTCAACGTCATAAATTGTCAAGTCGTAGTGGAGTAAAATTGTGGCACTGCAGCTCTCTGTGGTCCAACTAACTCGTTCAAAAAAAAAAAAAAGACTGCTGTAAACAAAGAACGGGTTTTTGTTTTGTCCGCTGGCCTCTGACCTTGAAATGTTCACAGACAAGCTTTTGTTTCCAGGAGTGAAAAAAAACAAATTGACCTTCACGTGTTTGTTCACACGTTGTTGAAAAATAGGTCCTATTATGTGATCTGAGAAATACTTGGGTGGGGGGTTGTTTTGTTTTCTTTTGGCTACACAAGGCCAGGAATATATTTCACAAGATAGCTATCATACATTGTTATTCCAAAATCAATGCAACTACTGTACTTGAATTTCTTTTTCTGTGGCTATTGTGAAAGTGTGTTGTCCGGTGGAAAAATAAATTTGGGGGAATTCTCAATCACTTATTTTTTTTTTTTTCCTCAATAAGACCCCTTTGGGATCTAATTTCCTCAACTGAGCTAGTTTCACTCTCTATTTTCGTCCAATCTTTCCTCACTGCTCCCGATAGAGCTCTTTAGGGCATTATTTTTAGCTGGGGCCAGCCAACCCAAAGTATTGCGGCACACCATACATACAGGCTGTTTTGTCTGTGATGGATTAGGCTTTTCAAAATTGTCATAAAGAAACAGAATCACAATGCAAGCACACCATGTGGACGGCTCATTCATGGAACTTGATTTATATTTCAGGTCCTGCCTTATAGTGTTTCCTACAAAATGGCAGCATGCAATTGTCCCAAATCTAAAAACAAATTATTACATATTTTGGTTTATTTTACATCTGTTTGTATTTGAAACTATCACTTTACTTACAGGGAGCATAATATTATTTCCCCTCCTTTCTGTTATCTCGATAAAAAACATCGGACATTACTGGTTAAACACAAAGGCCGAAAAGACAGTGATAAAGTGTTGAATGCCATGTCCTTTTTTTTTTTTGTGTTGATGTCATTGTGCATCCACATATGGTCCAGTGGGTTCCACAGATGAGGTAAAATGAAATTTCCTTAAATTAGTTCCATTGCTCCCGGAATCTTTGGGTCATAAGGGAGCAATTGATTCAATATAAGTGTGTCTGAGGATGCGGCCGGTCTCCTCTATTCTCCAATAGTGGTTAAGAAAAAAAAAAAAAAAAAAATGAAGGCAGCTTAGTTCTAATAACAGATAATCCAGTTACAAACTCGTGGTGCTTGTCAAATGGTTTTCTTTCCAGGTTGTGGCTTTGTGACGTGAATGGAACGTGAAGTTCTGGGAGTACTGAAGCAAAAGGTTTCGGTTTGCTCCACGGGCTGCCACAAGCTTTGCCCTCGACTTTGACTCTGATTTGTACACTTAAATCCAATCTCTCTCATAGCCTGATATGAGCTGCTAGATCATTTTCTAGCTACATAATAGATGGTTACAATGTTTAAATAAGGTTAGAGAATCCTCTTAGGCCTCACCCTTGCATATTTTTTCTTCAATGCAATTTATAGTGGAAACATGAAGAAAATTTAATCAGACGTTAGGTGAAATATTGAGATTGAAATTAAGTTTGAAATGAATTAACGACTTCTGTCGGAAACCTTTTTTGCTTTCAAGTCACGGTCAGATGAATGGTGGAGAGGCTTCCAGTGACAGTGGCTTCAGCTTCATGATGGTGACAAATCCTGAACGAGGTTGCCATCCTGTGAGAAAAAAGAATCAGTTTGCCACACAGCAACTGCAGTCGCAAAAAGGTCCACCGCGACTATTCTTGGAGCAGAGCCATTGTGGACAGCAGGTACGAACTCTTTATCGTAACCCCTTGCTATATTGATAGCGCATATGTCGTAATAGCGGTGCAACTGATGAAAGAAAATATTTTTAATTGACTCTATTAATAGTATAAAATATAAACATACTAAAAATTTAAATCAAAATCATCTTACAATATTTCTCTGATTTCATTTGGTATACAATCTTTTAGATTGTATTTTATTTTTATAGATTATTTATATTTTTTATTATTTTATTACATTTATTTAGATTATTGTTTGGTGACTATCAGCATTTTAAACAAAAGTTACCGATGCTCATTTTAATGGTAAAATAAAAATTTGTTCAAATGAATATTGAATTAAGAACAAAATGCTCAGCATAGATGAAATCCCAGTGACTTGCCCGTGAACTGCTGAGTTATGACTCCCTCATGTTTCAAAAAAATAATAAAATCAAAACACTACCTTACCTAAGCTGTCCAAGAAGCGCCCACATGAAGGGGAAGCTTTTATGTTAGCATTTCCAAAGCTATTCAGAGAATCTCCCTGCAAACCACTTGGTCTTGAGTGGGAACATCCCGCCTCATAGAAGCTCATTCCAGAAGAGCCAAACGTGCCTCCTCACTCAAAACGACATTGTTTGGCTATGTTGCGCAGCCAGGCTTGTATTTGAAGTCATCAAGGAATGCTACCCATGAGTGAGTGAGGTGTTATTTCATACATGGAAACTGTCGTGTCACCATGGAGCAAATTTTCTCGGATCTACCCACCTGTGTTTGACATTTCTGAAGATGTGAGACATTTTACTTATTGAGGGGGGGTCGGGGAACACGTAGTCCTCCCCGCCATGTTTCTGCCCAGTGGCTCTGAAAGATGATCCCAAGGAGGAGCGTATTTATTCATTTTCCAGTGGATTTTGTGGAGTCAACACGAGGGATGGAGAGAAGTGCAGACAGGAGGGTGCCATGGGACAGCTTACAGTGTGGAATGACTGGAAGCAAGCACTTTTTTCCAAACTCAGTAATGCCGTTTCTCCCACCTCATTGTTTTTTCATTTTCGTAACCGAGCCTTAATTCATGCAATGTAGGTGACATCTATCTTGGCTTGCTCCACAAGATCACTTTCATGTGATCACTCTTTATGAGAGTTTCATCACCATATTTAATACCGCTCACTCAAATCTTTGCTATCATTTCCTGTTCATTCGAACCATCTGCGACTTCCTGACAGTCAGTCTTGACAACCTCTTCACTGCCTGTTAAATATATTCTTCTTCTTTGGGTTGTCCAGGAATATTGTGCAAGACAATCCCATCAACTACATGACTTCATTCATTTTTTATTTATTTATTTATTTTTTAAATTGGCTTTTGGCTACCCATGCACACCTTCCTGGCTCTCATGAGTGTCCATATTTGTAGGGTTTCCGGGAGGGAGAAATAGTCAAGGGGGCTGTTCCGAGTCTCTACACCACGTTTCACTTATTGGGTGCAGACTGTGCGGCTCCTCCGTGGGCTTGGCCAGGGGCCACCTGGCAGCCAAACAAAGGTGCCCTTCCTGGCCTTGCTCAAGCTGAAACGCAGCCATAGGCCATGCAACCTGGAAACTCAAATTCTCATTTATCAGCACAGAAATTACATCAGATATTCTCAATTCCATTTGCGGTGCTTTGAACTTCTTACTGTACTGTGAAGCTGGAAGACCATCAGCATCTTAGGTAACCATATGAAGCTGGAGCGAAAATAGCACGGACATGAGATTGGGCTGGAATTCATGCAACACTTCAACCAACACTGTAAGGATGGATTGAAGTTCAGCTCTAAAATATTATGTCAGAAATAACAGTTTTTTCCCCTCTTCCACTCAAGTCTTTGAAGTGCTCCTTTTAAGCAAACAAATACTGAGAAGAATTTGCTTTTTAGTGCAGCCAATTGCAATAAAAAAAAAAAGATAATCTTGCTCTCTTTCAATATATAATGTCAATTTGAACTGTAACATCAGCGGTATCATTCATTATATTGAGCTGACTTGGAAAAAAAAAATCTCTCCACCCTGTAGTTCCTCCTTGGTTGACTCCCAAAACATCTAGTGTAGTTTTTTCCCTGCTGCTAGCAGTAGTTCGACACCCCATACACACGGCTGGACACATTCTTGGAAATAGCTGTGAGTAAATTTGAATGTAGCTTTCAACTCTTGCCCAGGGGTCTCTCGCTTTGCATACGAACGGAGAGAAGTCTGATAAAATAGTCTCACAGTTACTTCTTCCAGGTAGAGGAAAATAAGGTGATATAGTTTGTGAATTTTACATAATGGCTGCCAACTTTCACTCAAAGGTTTTTCGGCTTATTAACTGAAGAGTTGAAGTGTATAGGTCTGCGAGGATCCTCCCTTCCTGCAAAGTATAATTGGCGAGTATCTAATTTAAACTTCTCGTCCCATAGGATCAACATTCAGACGAAACAAGCGCTCCCCACGCTAAGGTTCCCACAAAGACTTCCAGCTTTCCGGGACCACCCCATCACAGTCACATCAAGACCCGCGATCGTCCCGATCTCTCCCCAAAGCCACCCAGCGAGGCCCGAGAGGGCCCGATGAGGAAACCGGCAACAGCACGCCTCGTCAAGTAAGCGCCGCCTTTTGACACGACCGATTCTTCGTGTTGCTTCTGGCGTGAGAACGTACGGCGTCGTGGAGTTCAAGAGGACAAGGCTAATTCTAATGAGAGTTCCAACATGTGTGCTGTGCTCCACGTCTTTTTGGCTGCCGGGTGGATCTGCCTCCTCAGTAAACAACCTCCGCACGGGCCCGATTTCTGCCTGAACCATAAACACAACTTGGTTCAGTGGAAGGGCCCGGGCTCGGAGCACCGTTTAAATCCTGTTTGGTTTGGAGATAAGCTGAAGAGCACAGAAGGGAAAATTAAAGGAAAAGAGTGAAACGGAGCTTAACGGCTAGTTCCCCAACTCACATTATGACTTTATTACTACAGAATCCGGCCAAATTACACAACAAAGACAAACCGCTGTGATCGAACTCCACTGTTATTTTAATGCTTTCTGCAGGTGCCAGGGCTTGATCACACTCATAAAGTCCGTCCGTGAGGTTCCAGCTGTGCTCCCTTCCCTGTACAATGTATCCCTCCATGTTTACATACAGTGTGGATGTTAGCAGGCTTGACGGGAGTGTGTTAATATTACGGAAGTGCTCTGTTTGCTGACGTGGTTCATTCATACACCTTGCTCTCTCGGACTGTCCGAGGGTTGGCCAGCGAATAGTTAAACGGGCAACCCAGGGGTTGTAGTGCAGCCGCTTAGGTGCCGTGTTTGCTCCTGGGTGTGTGTATGTGTGTGTCTCTTCCTGGCAGTTGCCGTGTTTACCCACTGCATGTGGAATTCCAGAGCAACCTTCCCCTCCCCAGAGCCCCCCCCCCCCCCCCTCCCTCCCCGACCTCCTCCTTCCCCAACACTCTCCTCCGTCCTGCATTTTTGTGGTCGACCAGTGTGACAGGGGAGAGTGTGGGAAAAACGGAAGCTTCAGGACCAAAAAGCACTGATGGAAACAATAAAAGAAGAAGAAGAAAGAGAATGGAAACGAGTGACAGAAAATTCAACTCGGTCCAGGGGAATGGAGATGATTGTTTGCAGAGAACGGTGGGATAATAAGTTGCTTCCCTTTGAGCGCTCATTTTAGGGGCAACCTTATCCTTCTGTTATCTGATATTCATCCCAGCCTAAGCCTGTCTGACTTCACAATAGAATCACTGTGCTTGGTTTATTCATCTACTTCAAGGTTATCCACCTTCCTCTCACCGGCAGTTGAACTGCACGCCGCACCGTACGGCACAAACGTGCCACTGATCAGTGCGACACTGGTTCATTTCATCTGTTTATCAGAGGAATGTTCCACTTGTGGGATTGTTGCACAAAGGTGTAGTCAGTTAGAGCGATAGGCCAAATAAATGTGGAGCGAGTCCCAAGAGCTCCATTCATGAAAAAGTGGAGATAAGAAGGATAGAAAATGGACAGGGTGGCAAAAAGAAAATGAGAAGTACCTGTCAAGCAGCTGAGAAAATCCACTTCCTTTCCTTTGACTCCAATCATGTTTAATGACTTGATTCTACGTGATTCTGCAACCAAACTTGGCTCTTTTCCTGTTTACTTACTCATTTAACACAGACCATTTATGCAGGAAACTAGATAGGCTTGAATTAATTGCCCTCTCAACTGGTTGCAGACAAATCGAACATTATTCCATTGCGTCAAGATGCCGCAACTCATTTGCTCAAAATGAGTCATTTTTCTAACTTTTTTACGCCGGATGCCCTCGCTGATGCAATTCGCCCATTTTTCCGCCACTGTAGATATCCAGCGGTTGGGTGTCGGGGATGAGGAACCAAACCTAAGACGGCACCACATGACCGCCGCTTGAAGATGAAGTTACAATCAACAATCAAAATCCCATCTCCCCTAAAATAGCCCAAACATTAGAAATAGAAAAGCATCTTTTGACATTTCTACCTCAGCCAACATGTGGCACACGCGTGTGCGGCAGACGTGCCTCAAATTGGTATCACGTAGGGTTGAGCAAGGTTCTCTGTCCTATCAACATACCGCAGCTGCCAACCCCTTCGGCTGCGAGGTCTTAACGGCGGGATGACTTCACTGAAGTCTTTGAAAGTGGCAATTTGTAGCGCAAATAAATGGGCCTGTTTGGTATTTTGTTTGCACGCTTTACCGAGTCGCAGCTGTAGCTACGGAAACCGCCGGCTGTCGTGTGGCATTACTAATAGGGTGACAATTACAGGAGTGCCATTAATGTCAGCTTCGCTGCCGCTTTCACTCCCTATTAATCAGCCGCAACGGTTGCACAGGATACCGTATACACGCCGAAGCTGCCAAAAACCTGTTTATGGTTCAATTCCATCCCCTTTGGTCGGTGTGAATAACATTCTGACAGGTTACCTGTGTCCGCTACAACATAGTCAAATGGTAGCCCCACTCTCACTGTGACCGAATGTTGACAAAGAAAGTGATGTGAAACCCCCTGAGGTCACCCCCCCCCCCCCCCGCCCCCCCTTTTCCATATGAAAGGAGTTGCTTCCTGTCAAAGTATGCCACTCTTAAAGTGGGCCAATTCTATTTGTGGTTGTGTAATGGTATGAAAGAACAACTGTGCAGCCCCTTACAAGGAGGCAGTGTGTACCCTCATTACCTGGTTAATGCTCTTCTGGCATGCGGCTGCCATGAGGTGAGAGGTTAATACCTGCTAAGCTTTATTTATTGACCCCCCCCACCCCTCCCTTCTCTGGTCCAAACAAAAAATACTTAACAGACTGAATGTATACAGTTACAGACATGCCTGCTCCCGCTCCACGCCTCGCTAACTTTTACGATGATTTATTGCATTTGCTATTTGATTTTGGTGGAGAAAAAAAAAAAAAAGGCTCTTGTAATGTGTCATGTCTGCAATCTGCAGGCATCTCGGTATAACGCTTTGATATAAATGTAGCATGTAAAAGGCCACATATTCACTATTCAGTGGAAGACAGATGCCCATGTGTGTATAAGTTGCCACTTTCGTACCCTTTTACAGCCTTATGTCGCCATTAATACAAAAGTAACTCCATTCAGTATCAATTAAGATCTTGAATTCTTAGTCCTTATTATTTTGCATCTAACCTCCTTATAGGCAGCCGTCCAATCAGATGTCGCCATATGGAGGCGTGACCAACGGGCAGCATTTGGTCCACGAAGCCATCTCCGCTAAATCAGGTGAGTCTCATCCTGCGGTTTCGCACGTGCACACAAAGTTCCGTTGCCATTGTGAATGATGGCAACCAGGATACGGATGACCGACCGATAAGCGCAATGGGATATTTTTACCTCGGTGTTGTGTAAAAGCAGTTAGATGAATTAGAATAACTTAGCAGAGGTGATGTCATCGCTGAAGGATGAATCAAAGAGGCTGAGCAATGATGGCATTTTGAAACAGAGAGGACATTCCCATCTGTTGGACAATTCTCCCCCAGTTCCACTTACTCTTTGTTTGCCAAAAGCTTGTTCACTTGCACCGAGAGAATAAAAAATCCAGCTCCGGGGTTTATTGTGGCTAATGTGCTGCATTTGTGGCTTTCTGCACTCACGTGTGTCCCGTCATCTTTCAGGATCTGAGCCGCTCTTTCCATCACGAACCGGCGGCCCGGCGAAGTGTTGAGGTTATTGCAGCACCGGTGATATTAAGCAGTTTTCACCGATGCACCGCACATCTGTTTGTCTGATCACGGCTCTTTTTCCATCGCAGCATTAACATTAGCAAATCATACCATTCATCACTTCATTTGAGTGTCACAGTCAAGCCCAAGCAGAGATCAGCCCGCGTTCGTCCAAACTGAGTTGTCGGAAAAATACGCTCGCTGTGCGCCGCCCACAAAATAAAAACGAGTTTGTGTGTCTGCACTGTGTGTGTGTGTGTGCGTGCGTGGAACGGTCACTATGAATGTGTGTTTGCGACCAGAACATTTATTTTCATTCTTTTCCTTAAAAGTATTGAAAACTGGTCTTGGTTAACAAACATCTTATAAATTCATCAATTCCTGTAACTGGATCAGTTGGGAGCAACTCCTGCATTTTACAAGACACTTTTTTCCATTGTGTGGGGCACACGAGGGAGATGTTACACGTAAGAGTAAAACCCTAAAGAAAAACAGCCAAAGCCTTTGACCTGCACTTTATAAGATCTGCTTTCAATGTGAGCCAATTATCACCATCGTTTTGACATTATTCTTTTTTTATTTAACACAAATTAAATAAAAACAAATATATAATTAAAATAATACATAATAATTAAATAAATAATTCAAATGAGATGTTCCTGTTACTGAGGCAGCAGGAATAAATACAATGTGCAATGGGCAGCTTCCTTTTATTTAAGTTCCATGAATATTTATTTTATTATTATATTTTATTACTTTTATTTGATGAATTATTGATTATTTTATTTAGTTTATTAAGCAAGATTCTCTGCTTTGGAGAAATAGAATTATTCAGCAAGTGTGCAAATCTCTCCATCCATTGACGATGAAAGTGAAGAGAAACAGAGAGCCAGTCTGGTGCTTCGGAGGAAAGAGGCGTGGACGGAGGGGGCAGAGTGTTATTAGAAGGTCCGCATCCTTTGTGCAGCTCTGTGCTTGCCCGGTTTACCTTTTGCAGCGAGATGACTGCACCGCACTGATTGAGTGTGACAGCGACTGCAAATGGAGAGCATTCTCTGTGATCAGCTGTCAGTCGCCATTAATCACACGTTCCCTTTATCTCTCTCTCTTGTAAACTCTTCTAATCTCTTCCTCTATTTGCTCAGACAACGCTCCTTTTGTACGCCTTCTTTCAAACCGCCTCTCCGGTGTGTTAGTCTTGTCAATTTTGGTGACATGAAAGCAAAGGCGGGCTTTTTGTTTATTTTTTTTTCTGTCGAGTTGAAGGGGGGGGAAATATGAGTCGCATGTGTTGTACAGGCCTCTTCTTGGCCTAGCTGCGCCGCTTCAGCTTCTCAAGCTTCTGCAGCCGCTGACTAAGAGGAGATTTATTGTCTTCAGTCTGAGGAGGAAATGAGTGAGTGTCGGATAGTGTCAGGGCGAGGACTCTTTATCAGAATCAGGCAAACCAAGCGTGTTGCCGGCTGCCATCGCCTCATTCAGGTGCAAGCTACTGAAAAACTGACTCAAAGCAGTGAATGGAAACCATGTTGACCTGAAGGGGAGTTCAACTTGGTTCAACTCGTCTTATCTTGCATGCATTACCAGTGCAGGTGTGTTGTCGGAATGTAAATTGATCACAAGACCACAAAGGTATCCAATGAAGGAGACATTTAGATGAATAATATCATAAAAATGTTCCCGAGGATGTTTTAATAATGTATCTGTCATGCTTTCATCAAATTACCCCACAAATCATAATTTCAGCATACTTGACACACTTTTTTTTTGGGTCAAGCTGAAATCAGCCAATTTTCAGGGACTAGTTTGTATACCCAATTCTTGTTACATCCCATTCATTTTTATTGATATGGTATTGGGACACTGGCTGGCAATCGAATCCTTCTCATCTGCACAGCAGCATGTACATTGACACGATCAATGCAACTTGTCAAAGCGTGATTAAAGGAGGTGCCTGGAATGAGACGGAAAGGCGAATGCTTTTCCTTTATCTCTTTCGCTGAGCTACAGGAAGCCGCTTCCAGCTGTCATGTCATCGGCCTGGAAGTCAGTTTTCCATCTCAGTCAGGCCTCGCGGCGTAGACGAGCACCAAAATAAACAGACTGCGCAAAGAGGGAATGAAAGGGAATACTGTTTGGGAGCACAAATGCACACGGCAGCTCTAACTGTACTCAAAATGCCTTTTTTTTACTGGACGTCAGATGATAGGTAGGATGAGGAGACGAGCGGCGAGCACATCCAAAGGAGTCGTTACCCCCCCCCCCCCCCTTCCCTTGCTAGGCTCTCGAGTGCAGCATCATTGTGAAAGCTCTCTTAACTCCACAGGCAGCGCTGCAATAAAGTTGAAAAATGTGATTCTAAGGGCCCGTGACTGACAGCCGCCTTAGAAAGTAGCACTGTGGTACCTTGACAGTTAAATTTGTTCCGTGACCAAGCTACTAAATCAATTTAGTACGCTACTATTTTTGTTACATTTATTTAATCTGGAAAAATAGCATTGTGGTGTAAAATCCTAAGAATCACAATGCAGTAAGGAACTGGTTTTGCTGTAGTTTTTGTGTGTTGGATTTGTGCCTTAATGAGCATGGCCTCGACTGCCTGTGAGCATCTGGGTGTGAGTTGTAGCCTACAGCAGCTTCTTGTGAATGTTTGCATATTTTATTTGTGTGTTGGCTGAAAGTACATTGTGACTATGGTTCTCTTTTTCTGCATGGGCATCACATTACTTTAATTGTCCCCCAATTTAATTTGATTGATTTATTTTACTTGCCTATTACCCCCCCCACCCCCCCACCCCCACCCAAAAATATAAAAAAAGTATAGATGGTACTAAAATGGTTGGGCCCCAAGTGATGTATTTGACAGAGCCTCAAATTTCTGACTGCCCCCTGTCCACAGGCAATGTCTAACATTTCAATATTTTTACTACATTACTGCTTCACGGTCTGTAAGATCATGGGCATCAATCTGGAGAGGGTAATGTGAACACTTTTTAGGGGCCCCAAGCATTTTGGGTGTCTCCTAACCCTCATTTGACACCATTCTGAACAAATAAATCAGTAAAATAGCTACCAGCAACCCCATGTCACCAAAGGCAAGTCACTCACTTCATGTTTTTCATTGTAGTGAAGTATTTGTCAGCCCCCTCCAATAATCATCACCCAAACCAGTTGACTGTTTAACCAGAAGCAAAAAAGGTGAGCTCATCGAAGCTCCAAGCACTATCTCGGCATCACCTCAGGTGGCTTGCTCTTATGTAATCCCCCACACGTCATATTCACCGGAGGTGCTGATTATTTGTAACTTCTGTTTTGTTGATCAACCAATCAGAGGAAGAAGAAATGCTGATATCATTGAAAGACGGTTATCAAATTTGTTGCAGCCTCTTTTGTACATTTCTGAGGGAAATTTAAATTTCTATTTCTTTCCCATGCAGGACCTTCTGTGTACCGCAAGCTTCTGCAGGCCCAGGAACCCAGATGACACCAAGGTGACCAGAGGCGCATCCTGCCACTATGTTGGCCTGACAGGTGTCTCTGCATGTAACCACATACCCTGGCACACTGGAGTATTCTGGGAAAGAACAACAGCGAAAAGTGCGCCGGGCTCTTATGACTGTCCGTCGTACTGCCGCGGACGTGGCATGTCGCATGCCAGGCACGGAATTCCCAGCTTTGACGCAGGTTGGGATTTGGTCGTGCAGCCTAATATCAGATGGCCTTTTCCAGCCTGCATTCACTCTCTACGCCAACAGTTTCCCTCCCTCATTCCCTCCGTGCTACCGATGCCTCGGAAAGATTTCACAGGCAGATAGCTTTCAACAGATGCTTGGCTGGCATTTAGTATGCAAGCTATTCACATGAAGCCACCCCTGCCTGCCACCACCATCAACTGGAGACATCCCATGAATGGTAAGCATGCAGACAAGTTCCTGGCAGTAGATACTGACTTCCCAGTCCAGGATGAAAACAAACAGTTACCAAATCCTTTTTGGCCAAATGGATGAGGTTAATCATAGCTACTGTTGCTGAAACTGACAAGTGGATGTTTTTATGGATGGACCTTCTTTGATATTTTAGGTAAATTATTGCTGTTCTAAAATTGTAAGTAGGTTATGTTGTGCAAAGTAACTCAGGGCGTCTTGTCGATAAAGCTGTAGATTCATTCTGCGTCATGAATCACTTTAAATTCTAAACTTGAATTTCGCACGTCATTCTCGTATGTTGTCGCGTTTAGTTTGCACAGATCGTAATTACCGGATTATCTTGGTACTTTATCATTGCATTGTTGTCACGTAATACGTCGTGTTTGTTTTTTTACGGGAAAGGTATGCTTTATTGCAAGAAACTAAATTGAATGTGTATGTTCTACTGCACTACCACAGTTTAGTTTTTAGACAATCTGTTCAATATCTGACTGTTTACAACACTCGTGCATGGAAATGTTAGCTGTTCTTTTGAGAATCTGTGACGCTGTTAGTAGCAAAGGGAGACAGTCAAATACATGCCGATCGTATCAAAATGTACACTTCATGTAAATAAAGTGGAATCTGACGAGCCCTTTGTAGCGGTCGCCTCGCTGCACTTGAAATTAATGTGCTTGAAAATTAGTCAACAATAAAAACAACACCACATTCCTAATACTAAACAGCTCAACCCAACTGTCATTTTAATCATCAAAGAAAAAAGGGTGTTTCCAATAGTAAGCACAACATAATTTACAGTTTGGGATCTTTTTAAAATCGTTCACTGAGTGACATCAATGTCATCATTAGGGAGCGGCATATTAATAATTTGTTAGGAATTTGATTGATTGTTTGCCTCCAAGCAAACGCTGTTGATTCAATCATGACTTCAGAAACAAAATGATGCAAGTTATTGTTGACATCCATGCAGACCTCCGCCATGCACTTATACAACACTGATATTAAAGATTGAATTCAGAGCATACAGGCAAAAGGTTCTGCCATTCCAATACTAATAATTGATTTATTGGTCACGTCACCCACCCCCCACCCCTCCCCACTGCAGTCGATTAAGTAAATGTGGCCTAAAGCCCATGACTGGCTCTCATATAAAAGAAGGGCTTCACTTCCATTTGAAATAATCCCTAGAATCACCATCCCGTTGCAATGCAGAGGTAATAACATCACCGTTGAAATACGACTTTAACTAGATTGGTTTCCAGCATTTTTACAATTTTTTCCTAAAATCATTTTTTATTTAACGGCATTTAATCCTAAATACACAGTGTAGCACAGCATCGCTTTCCAGCTCGGACATCCAAACGTGTCCTATGTGTCCTGTCATGCTGAGTTCAGTCTCTCTTCTCCGGCATTTTTTTTTTTTCCATCCTCTCTTGTCCTTAAGAATGCAGTGGTCATTCCAAGACAATTTTTGTTCCATTCCTCTTTAGATAAAAACAGGATGAGAATACGCTGAGGTACGAGCTGTTCAAAAATGCTGGAATATGAAGTAAAAACATAAGAAAGTTGGTTTGAAGAAAAAAAAAGGTGATGGTCATCAAGAGGTCTGTTGGGTTTGAGAGTGCACCCACATCAGTCAAACTGGGCCAGATGCCACCAATGTCTGCAGGCCTTTCAATAGTGAAATGGTGCTAGGACAAGACTGAAGTAGTGGGGCAACGAAGGCTCCCCAAATCCCTCTGGACCGCTCCTGAGTAGTGCAGGAAGGTGTCTCTGAGGTCCCTGACGCCTCTTAGCTGCACTTGCACGACTTGACCACCATGTTGGATAGCTGCTCCACTTTAGGTGAGCGGCCCACGTAGTAGAGGATGGTGAGGGGCTCCAGGTCCTGGGGTACACAGCAGGGTGAGGCCGACGCTTCCGGGTTCAGGGTGTTGTAGAGGCTCAGCAGCTTTAAGTGGAGAGAACGGGCCAGAGATAAGAATACAATTGAATCCCCCTCTTAAATCAACTATTGTATGCTAATAGGCAATATAATAGAACACATCTGTGCTATGTACATCTTCTGGATTAGTTTGGATGATAATGTGACATAAAAAAAATACATCATACAAGCTCACCAGAGATGCTGATCAATGCAAAATTTAAATCGAAATTACGTAATGACAAAAAATTATTATTCCACTGACTATTGAGGGTTTAATAATAATAATAATAATAAAAGATAATTTCTGCAGTTTTGTGTAACTTTAATACTTATGTTGTAAATATAGGTCAGCAGAAAGCCTTGTGAGTTAAAAAAAACAAACAAAAAAACTGAGATGGTCCCTGATAAATCCTCCAGCTTGTGCCGTTTTATGACTCACCGTGCTATGTGTGGTGTCAGCGCTGCGTAAGTAAGGACAAGGACCAGAGCAGAAATTGGCGTAGTAACCCTCGGGCTGATGAATCCACCTCCAGCCCAAGTCCTGGCGGAAATTAATATAAAGTGGTCGCACACAGCAGTTCTCCTCGTAATTGCTGCACACAAGGAGGGAAGAGGAGATTAGAGCTCTTAACAACACGGTCATGTAGCACAACTATTTCCTCCCTGTGGCCTTGCTGCCACAGATGAGAGAAGTTCCCAAATTCCACTCTTAGGTGTGCCCTTATTTTCCCTTCCCAGTGAGCCCAGGTGTCTGTCAGCCCGAAAGAGGATATGGCAGGCGAGGAGATGCTTGGCATGTGAGAGTGGCGAGCATTTTCGAGTAGCTGCAGGGACAGATCCCGACTTGTATCATGTCATCACGTCTCGCTGATTAACACGCGAGGTCTTCCTTCCTGCCTGCCATCCCGCATGTTGGCTCGCAGCTCGTACAATTTGATCGCGATAACACACATGCCGCTTATCATATACAGGAGACGGCGACGTGAATAATGGCTTAAAATGATGTCATCGTGTGCTTTGCGCTCTAGTGCATGCTCCGAGTTAATCGTTGTTGCATCGTGTTTGCCATTTGGAGAAAAACAAACATCATTTTGACCAGAATGTGTGAATCGTTCATACTTGGGGTATGACAGTGAACTTATTTATATTCCGTACTTCTCTGGAACATACGGAGTTCCGACACTGAACATATTAGCTAACGACATTCCAGAAGAGACCAGTGCCTAACCCTAACCCTAACCCTAACCCTGTTCCTACATACAGTCGACTGATGTGAAAGGCACTGAACTTCTATCGACTGGTATGTTTTCAAAGGCAGTTTTTGAACAATATAATTGTATCCATTGTTTTTTTATGTTTATAAAATCAAGTCACAGGTTAATGAGAACAAAAAAAAATTCAGGCCCTTGCTTGACAAAAATTTCGGCCCTAGGTATCCACTGTGACCCCTAGTTTGAGACCCACTGCTCATATCTCCCAATTTGGCCCTCAAATACGAAAAACAACGGTATGGGCAAACGTGGCTTACTTGAAGCAGTAATTGGTGTCAAGTGCCCTCTTGCGCCTGCGGGACGAGGAGTGCGCATCCAGCCTATGCGGGGGCAGCATCATGAGGATGAGATGGGGGTACAGCTGCTCCCTTTGTTTCTTAGTGCGGCTCAGATCGTCAAAATCTGGCTCCGTACCTGCGGGAGGGAGCGAGGCGGTCACACAAAAAGAAAAAAAAAAGTACGCCAGCCACAACTAACGATATTCATAATCAACTGTTGGCTTTTACAGGCAGGTTATGTCCAGACCGGGCTTAAGTTTTCATCCCTCTTCAATAGAAATCGCTCTCCGACTTCCTTCTTCCCACTGTCTGCTCGTCCGCTCTCGGCCTGATGGCTAAAGCAGCACATATCTCAGGAGAGATGCTGCTGGTGGATATGTTGGCCCCGCTTTAATTAGGGCCAAACGTCTGAGCGCCATGGCAGCACATTCCTTGTGGCCAAGCCCGTTCCGGAGCGTTCCCAGGACCCGGGGCCCGGGGGCCCCTCGTACTAAGTGAGATACCAGATCGATGTCATTCCCATGCTCTCGACTTGCCTTCTTTCACGGAGCGAGAGACGTTATCTTCATCAAAGACACTGTAATGATGAGTATTCAATCATTCATTCGTCGATGAGGGAATGTCAGAGGAGTGAAACAAGATTTTTTTTTGTGCGTGTAGAATTTGATTTTCATTTATGGTTTTCAATCCACTGCCCTCTTTAAAGGCAACATATGGATCCAATTTACAATATGTGACAACAACCAAGGCTCACCACAGAGGCCCTTTTTGTTCCAATCGCACAAAAATTACCTAGCAATGGTAACATTTTCTTGTATAATAACAAATCATCGTACTCGTCACTAGCGCTGTGTAGGTCAACAAACAATGGATGTTTCGACAAATCAAGCCATCTGCTTTGTTACCTTGATCTTAAAGCAAATATAAACCGGGTGTATTTTCTTTGTCGCTTATAGAAAATCTCCCTGGGTGGCGAATTTGAATTTTTGGGGGGGGTATTTACCTTTGAACTTGACCTCGAGCACCTCGTTGGCGTTTTCAATAATGTCCCCGTTGGGCTTGAAGGTGTGACATGGACAGTGCACGCTGATCTCCAGTCCAAGATTTGTTTCTGAGGGGCAAGGAGCAAAACACAGGTTGCCACATAACTTTACACCAATATAAACAGATTTATCATTTACTGTCATGTTTACAATGGTAGAATTGTGTAACGTTATCATAGTGACCACTTAAAAGACTGCAAGTTAAACTCCATTTCATTACCTTCTTCTTGTGATGTGACATAACAAAATGTAACCTTATCTAATGAAATATATCCTGTCGCATGAGAGAATCGGTGTGCCCCGACACTCACGTCTGTACATGAGCCACTCCCTCACTGTCTCTGTAACATCGAAAGAGACCCATTCGGACATCCCCTTGGTCAGAACGTTCTTGCCCCCGATGTAACGTTGCTTGGCTTTCGGGTCGTCTTTCTGGAGGATCTGCGAGACAGAATGAAAATGTGACCCAGCTGCATAAAGGCAAAATACACTCACAAGAAAGCAGAAGTGTCTGTCTGAGCCAGACTCTTTGGGATGCCTTGGGCCAAATGTCTACTCTTCATGGAAAAAGTGACTGGCTACGTTGATATCCCCATTTTGCAAGTTAATGCCTGCGTGGTTACCCTCTTGCCAATGTGAACCTGGTAGCTATCTCCGAATTGACAAATGAAGGATTTGGTTTTGCCACCTGTAAAGACCTCAGTCCAAAATTTGTTTTTGCAATCCGAACACATCAAGAGGTCGAGCAGCATCCTGTAACGGATTGTGTTTCACCTTGGAGGTTATTAGCATGAGCCACTAGGCATAACTAGGCTCCTGAACAATGTCAGAATCTAATCTCGCTTCCTGTGGGAACAAGGGTCCTGCCAGTATCGGGCTTCTGCCAACCAGCTCTGGCGTGAAGAGTGCGTGGGCGAACGAGTGACAAGCTCTATTTACTCCCCCGGTGGGTGACCCTGTCACTATCTCCACCCGGGCCCCTGGAAACAATCTGCCGCTCTGACAATCTGCATTCAGAGCTGGCCAGCGGCTGCCTTGGAGGCGGGATGCAGTCTCCCCACTTGTCTCCCCGGCAGGAAATGTAGGAACCCGATCATTATTCCAAGTCTCTCATGGGAGATTAATGAGGTAAATCTTTGATGCTTGACAAACATGCCTCCTTTTGTACAATGCACCCTTGTTTATCATGGGGGGATACGTTCCAGACCCACGCACATAATTCAGAAATGAGATGATATAAAAAAGTAAAATCAAGTTCAAACCCTAAATTAAAAAATATATATATATCGACATATATGTAAATTTAAGTCCACACTATATCTTCAATGCTGAAAATAATTAGGCCTCTGTCAATCAAACAACGACAGATTGGAATATTCAATTGAAAAAAAAAAATCATTTCATCCTGCCGAAAAATGGACGTGCATGCTCTCAGATGTGCTCTAATTTGGTCTACAAGCACATGGAATAAAGATCAGTACTCGAGATGAGAAGACTCTGGGGGGAGTTGGACGACCTAATATAAATGTTTTCACCGCCCCCTCGCCAGCTTGCGGCCTCGTACTGTTGGCTCTCATGGCAGAGGGAGAGAGAGAGAGAGCAAGTTGACACACCTGGTAGAGCTCGATCCGCTGCTCGTTTTTCTTGGCGCTGGCGTTAGGGATCCGCAGGGCCCGAAACTCGGCCCGGAACAAGTTGGTGGAGTTCTTCTCCATTGTAGAGACGTTGAAGCGGAACACCTTGGAGGTGATTCCCTTTGGGCAGTAGGGTAGGTCATCTGCAGGTAAAATGGAAAAACATGACTCAACGGTAGCTTTTTATGTGGGACTCCCAAGGATAAATGTTGCTCTTGGCAGAATTCGGTGAAACATAAATTCCCTTCTTACCTCATTGGCTATATTATTATTAAAAGCTATTTTCCACAGATATTCTTACAGGGATGATCATGTTTATCTTGTGATGATTTATATCATTTTTTTAGAGACTTTTTCAGATGTCGCTTTGCAGCATGGCTTCCCTCCAGAAAGTTCCGTGCATTGTGTGGGTTGTCCACTTCCACCACTCAGGTATTGATCCCTTTTTTTTCTCTTTTTTTTTTTTACCTTCTTGTGCGAATGTACTTTATAACATATTTTTGATGCTGATCTAATAAATGTGACATCCTTTTTCTCTAGCACATCTACATTTTTGAAATATTTTAAATTTTTTAATCCCAATTTTAATCTCCACCACAAGTCTTACTACTTTTACCCATTTAGTTTTCCTCCCTAATTATATATTTTAGGTCCATAGAATGAAATGAAAACCAGATTAACATGCCCCAGCATCAATTTTACTGCTCAAACAGATATTCAAATATTCCTAAAAAGCAGAAGGAATTCACGTTCAGGGATATGAGGTCCTATATGCTGAAACAGGACAACAACTTGCTCGACACAACGCTGACGCGTGCACTTTTCATAAAGTAGCACGGCGACATTTAGCAGGATATAAATGGCTGCATTGTGCTTGCACCTGAAGAGCTTCCTGTTGCACCCAAGGCTCGCCCTTCTTTTCATTATATTAACGTATAGTTTATTATTTTAACGAGCCAGGCGCATGCAGTGTGGAGCTAAACAAGCACATAGCAAACATTTTACGAGCCAAGTGGAAACAGTCATTTACTGCCAAGCTCTGGTTAATTTATTACCCCCAGCTTCAACTCTATTAGAGGCTTAGCGTAGCGAGGCTATCACACCCTCAGCTGATTCCCACCTCGAGCTGTTTTCATACAATGGAAACTCATAAAAGCAGCTGTGTATCTTATGTCATCATGCAAACATCTCCAATTACTTCATTTGACCCATAATCCTACTTCAGCGCCCTCCCAGCCATTATCTGATATTTCCACAAACGTTATCCTATTTATAGTTGACCTTTTCTGCATTCATCCTAGGCCGTATATCTGCCCAGTGTTTCCACGCGATCTACAAGGAGGAAACCTCAGTAGCCCTTTGCTGCTCACTCATTGCCTCCACCCCTCCCCACCCCAGTCGTCCCACTCGAACCCCCACTGGAGGCGGAAAGCCCCCCCCCCCTTTTTTTTTGAAAAGCAGATTTGAAATTCTAATCAAGTCTTTGGTTTCCTTTTAGATGACCTCATTTTTCCCATTGCAACAGTTTTAGGTGGATTTCACATTATGGCTTATTTTTGCCAAAGGTCTGAAAGGTAATTTGTTCCATGTTGGCAAACGGAGGGGATAGCTTACATAATTAAAATGGAGCATATTTACTAATTTTATGACCCAATATTTGAATGAGTCACATGCTGACACAATCTTTTGAAGCAAACTATGTGAAGTAACTATCACACATCAACCATTTTAACAGTAGAACCTCCAAAATTGAAGGGCCAAGTAAAGGGCTGCACTGGAAATCAATGAAAACTGGGATTCAGCAGATGCTTCAGGTTGAACTCAAAATGCTGAACAACAAGTGTTTTCCTTAATGAGCAATGGAGGCCGTCTTAGGGTCAAACTTGTGCTGATCCTCCTGCCTTCCGTCTCACATCAGATAAAGTAAAAGGAATGAAGGAAAGAACTTGGGAATCTCCTCTCTTTTCCCTTGTCGCCTGGAGGATTGTCTGTGATGTCATTCTCTCCAGAGCTTTGCAAGGGTAAACAAAAGGAAAGAGGAAGCACGAGGCTGCAGGTGCGCGCCAGCTGCTGAAGTGCCTTGACCTCATAAAAGACAGTGCAGATGTGATTATCCACTCTGTTACACAACCTCCACTTGTAAAAAATCAGATGCACTCGCATTAA
Source organism: Syngnathus leptorhynchus (assembly GCF_054491065.1). Taxonomy (NCBI): domain Eukaryota; kingdom Metazoa; phylum Chordata; class Actinopteri; order Syngnathiformes; family Syngnathidae; genus Syngnathus; species Syngnathus leptorhynchus. Next base: position 5,901,049 of record NC_141209.1, on the reverse strand, counting down.
GGCACTGTGAAAAGATCCAAATAAGCCACTTGTGCTGACCCAACACACCCAGGTCAAAGTTTTTAAAAAATACTTGAACGGCAAAATGGTGTGGACGCCAACCAGGATGCATCTGCATATTACTTTTAAAGCTTTTGCTTATAAATAGCAAATATTTGACATTGGTAGTTGTGTCTAGAGGAAAAAAGCTGCCTGAAGAATGAGAGAAAAGGTTCTGTTTAACTTTTTAAAAGGGCGTGAAGAACTTGACTATATTCCCACATAGTCCCACCTTCCAAAAGAGAGCGAATGTAAAAGTCATTATATCCAGCGGGAATGAAAACGAACTGAATTATCAAGATGACAGACGTTATGTTCTAACGTGCCCAAACATGTCCGGCTTTCTTGAAAATTATATCATGGAAAAAAAGGAGAAAATTGCAATTTAATGTCCGTTGGCGCAGTTTGGGCTTTTAATGTCGTTGTTCATGTCTTGTATTATCACGTCCAGTACGAAAAGCGACCATCAGCGGTCCTGCTTCTTATAGACCTCGTGTTTGTTTTGGGAGCTGTGCTTGTACCTCTGACCAGTGTAGAAACCTCTGAGCTACAACTTTGGAATGTCAGGATGACTTGGTGGGACCTGTGACACCAATTGGATTGGTTGGTGGGTTCTACTCAACGTTACAGCCCAGTGCACTGAATTGGGCGACAGCACCCTTCACCTTTAAAAAAAAAAAAAAAAAAAACCTCCATCTGGGGGTTGACTTTTGTTCCCTACTGTCGGGAACAATAAATGGAGCACGTTTTACACAGGAAATACCAGTGTGGATGAACACGGGAATTGGATGAAAACACTGGGATAGCTTCAGCCGCTAAATGCTGCAAGATGAATGGGTTAACAGGAGTGAGAAAGTTATAAAGGAGGATGAAAAATATTAGGAAACTGGCAGTCTGAAAATGGAAATGAGGTATTGGAGTTGGCATAGGATAGTAGAAGCTAACTGCCTCAGAACCCCCCGCCGCCTGCCACCCCCCCCCCCCACTTTTTTTTTTTTTTTTTTTTTTTTTTTTTTTAGGAATGTGTCAGAATTAGGCTGGAGTTCCCATGGCTTTAGTGTGAGGTATGTATGAGGAATGGCGCTCATTCCAATTAGACTGTTTACTTTGGTCTCCCCTTTGCACGCGCGTAAAATCTGCGCTCAAACAAATGACAGCATTTGAAAAGATAGACTTGAGTCCACAATTATTCATTTGCTGGCCACATTTTTATTTGCTGAATGAATACCTTCTGGCTTGAAATGACAAATGACTGGAGAGTGTTATTGAGGTAGCTGAGATTTTTATGTGCATTCATTTATTGCAGGTCTTAGCAATAGGCTTCATGCACGTGCCGTTATGACGATATTTTTTTTGATACAGGAATAAACATTTACCCTTAAGTAGGTAACCCGCCTCTTTCCTGAATAATACAGAAGATTTATGGATGGCTGGATTAAGGGCTATCCTCAATTTTTGAGTCTCTTGCCACGTTTCCTACAAATACTACATCCATTCAGTCATCCATTATTTTTTTTTTTTATAGTGCTTCTCCTGATTTGTGTCGCAGGTCAATTGGAGCTTATCCCAGGTGACTTTGGATGTAAGGCATGGTAGACCCTTTACTGGTCACTTGTCGGTGGGAGGACACATATGTACATGATAGACGGGTCATTATTGACCCAAGGCATTCCACCTAAATGGGCTGGAGAGGAGATTGGAATACAAGATTTTGCAAATGTGAGTCAAATATGCTTTGGCAAATTAGCCCATTTTACTAACTTGACCCCAAAATGACATTTCTACCCCAAAATGTGTTTTTGAACAACAAAACGCTCTTTTGCTAAATGGCAATTAACTTTTCAACTTTTGTGACTTTTTTTTTTTTTCAAATGTGTAAATGGATCAGAAAAGATTGGGAATGTGCATTTATTCAACTCATTCCCTTTAATTCACAATCATTTTGAACTTAATTGTGAGTTTAATCCTATTTAGAATGGTTTGGTTCAGTGGATGACAAACATATCACGTGACTTGGAGTTTGCTCACTTTGCCTGACAATGATGGATGGCCATGCATTGAAAATAAACTTACTGTTTTCAGGAGGCCCATTGATCATGTTGAACTTGTAAATCTCTTTCGCGTAGTACTCAGTCTCCGTGTTATCCTGCCCACAGCTCTGCTGCCGGTCTCTTCCCAGTTCCTCAATGAGTTCCCTGGTGCTGTTGTAGAGCGCCAGCACCTGGAACGGTACCTGGCTCGGACCCGTCGTCTGGGGTGGACTGGTCAATCGGAGTTTACTGAGGATCTGTCCTCGTACCGCCTCCACTCTTTTCTTCTTGATATGGTCAATGTCCACGGTGGTGCAAGTGGAGAGTGACAGCACCATTGTCACGCAACAGGAGAGCAGGAACAACAGAAGCGCTTTGGCCAGATTCATAATTCACACTCACTCTGCTTACAGCCGCCCAGGTAAAAAAAAAAAAAAAAAAAAAAAAGATCGAAACAATTGCAAATTCCTCTTTTCATTCACGTTGTGAGTGAGTTCGGTTCCTGGAGATGTTCCATGATCTTGAGCGCTATGACATTTTAACAAAGTGCGCCTTTGCGCGTGTGCAAATCCTTGTCATGGTGCAAAAAGAATCTCAAGCCTTCATTAAATCTAGATGTCCAATTCTTCATTCCTCTTAGGGCATCGCGCACAGTGCACCGCGGGTGACTCTCTCCATTGCACGGCGCTCTATCTATCTATCCTTCCACTTGGGTGAGTAGGCAATGCTGCATGCAGACTTATTCTTCCACTCAGTGCACCGACTGCTGCTGCTCTAAAAGCTTTATACTCTCCTAGTGTGACGTCTCTGAGGGAGGGGCGGCTAGTAGACCCAGCTGGGACCATACAGGTCCGTCTCGGTCCCTAATTCAAAACTGTCATTTTAAATCAAACCATTTGAGATTGATTTAATCCAGTGGTCACCAATTTGGTGCCTGTGCCCCCCCCCCCCCCCCCCCCCTCCAGCATATTATAAAAGTGTCATTAGAAATTATAGTAGATATTTCTGGTAATGTGATTATTATTGTTTTTTTTTAATTTTTTTTTACAGCTGTTGTGCCTATGTCAAGTGTTGCATATGTTTCCTATCGTAATGAATCATTATTTGTTTTTGAGAAATCATTAACAGGTTCAAAGTCTTCACATAAGTGGTTGTTATTATTAATAACATACTGTTGAGTTAAAAGTAGCCTATAAGATTTTTACTTGGGAAGTTGTGTATGAAACTGGAAGCCCTTCATATGATCACTGCTATTACCGGTGGCAATGGCATGGAATAATTTACCTGATTTTTAATCCACCTCTTTGTACTACCCCCACTTTGCAACTAAATAAATAATAAATATTACATATAAACGCAATAAAACAGAAGAAAAACATTTAGTGGAAGAAATAAAGCACATTTGTCAAGTGGTTTTGGTATGACGCTCCAATAAAATGCTGGTAAAAGCTTGTGCATACGCAAAAAAGTTACAACAGCGACATCTAGTGTAAACGAGTGTATATTGACACCGTTATTTATTCTTTTTATTTATTTATTTATTTATTTTTTAAATTGATGTCGTAATAACTAACAAGGGTAACAGTGGGTAGCCAGAAACACTAAACAATGTTTTCACTTTCTATTTGATTTCATTCAACAAATATCTATCCCCTCAGTGCGTCACTCCGTGCGTTACCATGGCGACTGTTACCCGGCTGTGACGCTTGTTGATATCCAGGTGCAGACGATGGAGACTTAAACTCAACCAAAACAAGATCGATATGGACGATGGCGTGCAACTGGGTGAAAGTGGGTCTGTTAAAAACGTGAGTGTTACTGTGGCTTTGGGAAAGTAACTTAGTGAGCTTCTTTCGTCTGTGACATCGAAGCACTTGTTACGACTTAGCTAATGCTGTTAGCCACGTTAAACAGAGCTTGAGGTAAAACGCATGGTTAGGGTTAGGGTTAGGGTTAGGGTTAGGGTTGAGTCGGTAAGCTCGATCTTCATTTGGTGCAGCCCTTGATAATCAAGAGACAACATTGTCTAGTATGATAAATAGCAACCGGAACAGTGCTTTTATGTCAAAGACACGAAAGCTAAGATAACTATGCTAACACTGAAATCTGCATGAGAAGTCTTGGCCCTAACCCTAACCCTAACCCTAACCCTAACCCTAACCCTAACCCTCACCCTTGTTTTGCTCGCTGTTGGAAGATTTAGAAGTTTTAATTTTGAAACTGTATAGAAAATGAATGATGAATATCTGCATAAATATAAATACAATGATATAAACAATTACATAATCTTATAATTTCAGATTTACAGTCTTATTTGATGGAATTTTTTTTAGCCTCATCTTTATCCAATACTAATTTGAGTTCTCTGCTGTCACTTACAGACTGTAAAATCTGGTCGAAGAGCTCGCCTCGCAGCAGACCAATCACTTGGAGATGTCCGCAACTCCAGGAAGTCTTCCCTGTCTGCTTCTGCCGGAGAAGTATGTGATCTCATTATACATGAAGATTATTTACATGTCATACAGGAAGTTATTATTGCAGTAACCACAAAATCTATTATCTCTCAATTATATGCAATAATCCAGGATGATGATGAGGTAGGTTGCGTGAACAATGTTGTGGTTTTGTACCGCTTCTGTAGCAAAAACTCCACAATCATCTTTATATCACTGTGTCAGTCAAGGTTCATCTTAATCCCACTTCACCTGCTTTGGTTGATATCTTTTTTGATTTTGTAAAATTGCAGAATGTAACTTGAACACTATCATGACGTAAATGGTATAAAGATCTGATGGAGTGACTTATTTCCTTTTTGTATGCTTAAAATGTTTCATTTGCTATGTTTCTTCTTTAGCACATAGCAAATGCTCCAAAACCTTTGGCTATAATTGTCCTTTTTGTATTTATCTTTACATGTTTTGACATTTTCTCATGCAGGATTTAAGACAGACTTCACACCAAAAAAAAATCACATCTTTTTTCCACTTACCATCTTTAGCCTCAAATTTAAATTTTAGTGGACTGTAGAATTTTGTGTGGATAAAAAAAAATAAAAAATAAACATTGATTTTAAAAGCAACACATTAATGATCAACTAGTAGACTATTCAACCTTTGTCAGATTCTATCACAATATTACCGGGGATGTCTCAGCTCAGAACATTAGTATTTTATTTAATGATACAAAAGTATGCGTCTAAATGTAGGACGAAAAAAAATGCAAGACAAGTCACAGCAGCACCGACAGTTAGAAGAGAGCAATTCCTATCACTTCATCGCTGGCATTTTTGGACTCAGTCACTTTGCTTGCATTGGTAAATTGTCATGCAGCCAGCACTCCCCAAGCAGAAACATCCCAGCAATGCTGTCGCTTTAGGCTAATCTTCCCAAATTAGGCCAACTTCCTCAACGTGGGGACCGATATTCTCGCGCCCCCTCTGACCCGCTCAGTAAACGCAATACATTTTTCCAGCCTGCCGTGGGTTTATTTACAGTCATCGTTTATCAAGCCTGGCCTCTTCCGCCTGAAATACCCAACTGATTGGTCACATTCCTGGCATCCTTTTAAACAAAGACGCCACTGCCTTTTGGGCTCATACAGTTTGGACACGACAAGTTCCTTGCCCTGGAGACCATCACAGAATCCTAATTTAGAAACCACGAGGGCTTAGCTAATTTCTAAAACAGCCCTAACATATTTGGTCATGAGCAATTGGAGGCACAGTAACATGTGGCTGACGGCATTCACATATTTTTGTTTTAAGTGAAAGCCAGTCCATTCAAGGTACGTAATGGTTGGGAATGCAGAACACTTCAAAAGGCAAATCATTTGGAGTCCAGACAATGTTTTCTGGAAAAATATGACCCACAAGTCAAACAAAACTTGGTGTTCATCTGCAAATCTGGTGATACTTTACCTTCATGGGCATTCCAAGAATTCATTAGAAAATGTGTATTATGTTATTTGTGTTTTTTTTTATTTATTTATTTATTTATTTATTTATTTATTTATTTATTTATTTATAGCAATGTGTGTCTACACACAATTATGGCATCCTCTTAAGAAAAAATGTACTAAAGCCTTAACAAGTTTTGAATGATGTAATTGTCATTTGCTTACTACAAGAGAATAAAAAAAAGGCACAAATCAGGATGAGATCATTTTGTAAAGCAGACGTGCATTTTTCAATATTTCCAAAATTGTTTGTCTTATAATCGCACTGCGTTTTGATTAAAAAAAACAAATAAACAGTCAGTATCTGTCTAGAACTACATGAGCTTGTTGAGTCCCAAGTCTCCCTATAATGGATCATATCCGTTGGTGTGGCTCCCTCCCTCATCCTGCGCCCAACAGTGACGTCCAAATTTAAAAATAGCTCGGGTAAAGAGGGCCAACGATGAAAAAAAGATTTCCTATTTCATCATAAATGAAACAAATTCTTCATGAGCTCTTTGTCCTCTGCAGACTCAATTTGGTAATGAGAAATGTTGTGGCCTTCTTTTTTTTTTTCCACATTCATTTGTCTCGTGCCCCCGCTCGTGAGCTGGGAGGAATGCATTCATTCAAGGGCAGTTCTCAGGGTCCCACTCTCAGGATCAAGATGCATACTTGCATTACTATTTTCAGAATCAAAGAACGATAGGGAGAAGGTCATTTTTTTCCCTGTTAATCTATTTTAAGGTCAGACTTACATAGGGTGCTTGGCTGTTCCCACACTCTTGTGCTCCATATGTTGCCGTCTTAGACATGAAGCTATTGGAAACAAAATGAATGCAGCTTAACTATTCCAGTGCAGTCGTGCTTATCGCATCCTCAGAACAACATTTCAATTAAGCTTTGAGGTCTGTTCTGTTTCACTTGTGGACATCTGGATTCTGTGTTGCAGACAAGCTCTCCCTCTACTGGTATTGCTGGGAAAACTTTGCTGGTCTTAGTCTGGACACGCAGGTCATTCAGAAAATGTCCCTCCACCGGTGGCCCGCAAATTCCATTTATTTTGCAATTATGAGAGTAAATAGAGCATTTCATATGTTCTTCCCCACCTTTAATGTAACCTATGACCTTTATGAATCAATTGATTTTTATTGAATCTTTTCAAGCCTATTTAAAAGTCTTCTATGAATACATTAGAGATATTTATGAATGAACTAAAATGTGAGTTTTTAATGTTTAATTTTCCTTCTCCAGGGGCCCCCTCCCAAACCACCCAGGAGGCAAGGCGGCTGGGCAGAAGAAGTCTCCGGATCCGGTCTTGGCAAGTACGTCTTTCTCCATTGGCCACTCTGAAGGCAGCGAGTTGTGCATGTTATTAATGGACTCTGATTCTGTGGAACAAGTTTATTTATCAGTGCATATTTGGGCCCGGAGCTGTGAATCAACAAGGTTAGCGTGAGCCTATGTGAGCGGGCCTTCGTCCATTTGTCTTCATCTGCTAGCAAGGTGCTAATTGACATGGTCAATACATCAGCCACAGGAGGGCACTGTTAGCCAGCCGGTTCCTCCATCACCGAGGTTCTCGCCACTTTATCACCCCATGTGAGCTGCTCTACATGGGGAGCACAACACAACATGGAGACAGTCATTTAATATTTAGGACAGAAGCTCTTATGTTAACATGTCATGTTAGTGGGGTGAGTTGTAGTTTTCTTGAGAAGCGATAACACAGCAACTTTGAGTTGATCCGACATTTACCTCGTTTACTGCGCCGTCAGTAAAAGCAGGCCGACCAGCAAAGTCCGTGACCCCTTCGACCTTTTACCAGAAGCGTGTCGCTTGTCTGAATTTTTTTTTTTTTTTAACCCCAACTTGATTCCCAGCTTCAAAGCCATTGAAACACAGGAGGTGTAAAAGGGTTTTGCACGTGCATTGATCCTCCGTGAAACAAAGTAAGTAATGGCCCCCCCTGGAGCCGGCAAGGACTTTTCCCTACAATGTCACCCCTCATGCTCAATCACCGCCGCCCTCCTCCCACTAATCCCAGCGCAGAAATCCCGGGATTTGTCGATCTATCACTTCTAATTGACACTAAATGATCTGTCAGTTTATTGATGAACCTTTGAAACCGGGTTGTCACAATATATTTTATCCCTAACAACTTTTTTCCAGACAGTTTTACCATGTCTATCTATCGCTTTGCCTTACATGAGTCTTAATCAAGGAGCTAGTAATGTGTCTTAAGTGTGGAAGCTGAACCGCCCCCGGCCAGACAGGACATAGTCCAAGGGCAGGCAGCTACACGAGGCTCTCTGCTCCTCACTGCCCTGCTTGGTTGGACACCTGCTTCCTCACTGTTGGCTTTAGAAGATACACCGATTAATTACAAGAGCTGGTAAATAGTAGCAAATAAGAAATTCCTAAAGACTGTTGGATGCTTATAATAGATTCTTTGAAAGTCACTTAGTGTGTGTTCTATTGAAGTTACAGTGCATTTGTTAGTTAGGGTTAACCCTAACCCTAACCCTAACCCTTGTATACAACATAAGATCTTCATGATATCATTTAACAATTAATCACAACGTTTTTACAAAATATTGATATTGTTGTCAACCTGGAATTCTTCAAACGACATCAGTGGAAAGACCGTGCCGGACGCTGACTTATCTTTGCAAACCAATAGGGGGCACTATGTAACCAAAGAAACAAACAAACATTTTACAGAGTGAAATAGGATTTACTTGCCCTGAGAAGACTTACTTCTCCTTATTAATGAAGATATACTAAATCCCATAAAAATGTGTCTTAAAACCCACAGCTAGTGTTGAAAATAATAGTTGTTATTAAAACAATTTTTTTCTTAGTTTTTGCACTGTGTGCAGTAAGACGGCCCACGCTGAGAGCCGGATTACTATCATAAGATACACATGAAGACTGGTATTTCACATGAGTATATTGCACTAGTTAAATGAGCAGTGCCTTACAATTTATTGTGCTTTCCGCATGTGCACAGATCTTCAAGAAGAGCCGCTGCAGACGACCTGGAAGAGTAAGCTGACTCAGCCACATTATCATCCATCCTTCAAAGTACTTTTGTAGCTGCCGATTGAATTCAATGACAGTTATAGTTTTGTGTGTGGATAAATATAGGTCTCGAAATGTAAATGTCCCCCCCCCCCAAGTAAACTGAAAATTGGCGCTCATTGAGATTGTCCTTGGTTGCACGTAATCCTTACCTTCCTAGAACAATCACTTAACATGATTGAAAAAAAAAACAACACAGCATGACTGAGTTGTCATCACTTTTATTGCTGCGAGGAGCCAAGCTCTGCTGTTATTCTTGGAATAACAGTGAAGCTGTGACTAGAATAGACACAGTCATGTGGCGAGCAGGTAGAGGATGCATGCAGGCATCTATTTTTGAGACATGGTGGCAGCTGGTGCTTTCTATTAAAAGGGTTTTAAGGTAGTTAGCAGTCTAAAATAAAGCATGAGTCACTGCTTCTGTCTTAGTAGTAAAATAATATTAAAGACAATTAAAAAAAAAAAAAATCATTTCCTCACTATTTCGGCTGCATCTACAAATAATTCAATAATAGTCTCACCCTCTCTCTTTTCACAGCCGCCGGCTGAGACCACAAACTCCCCAAGGATTAGATGATGATGGAGGTAAGTGCCCCTTTACAGTCCCCCCCACTCTTGTGTCTCTCCTCACGGGCAGATAGAAACCCTCTGGTGCCTCCCCGGCACATTTATTCTGAGCAATAGTGTAGATAAGCAGGCCGTCAAGATTGTAGCGGGCAACATTTCTCCTTGGATGCTATGTTGAATGTAGAGCGCTGACTTCTAAATAAACACTCACCTTTTTGATAAACATGAACATGTTCATTAAGAAAAATTTGATCCCTATTTGCCACCAAATTGTCTTGAGGTAATTCACTGGGTGCACACACAATCCCAAGAGCGACACAGTTAATCACTGCACACACAAGCACATGAACAGATCACGGAGGAACATTTCTGCTTTGACAGACTCACCTGAGGGTCCAATTCTGTGCAAAACAAAACAAAGAAGCAAAGCAACATTCAGAGCACTGGTGTCCCCAACCACCAGTTACAGAGAAAGATTCAGTTTTCAAACTGAAGCGTTTCAGTTCTCATGCCCTTAGACCGGCAGAAAGAAGAGAGCCAGAGGCAGGGGCATTGGAAATTACAGTGCCGAGGGGTAGCGAGATAGCCCCTACGATCTTGATTATGTCCATGACGCTTATCCCTTGTGTCCACTGGCTACTAGCTGGGAGAAAGAGGGTAGCCCAGGTCATAGCTCCCATCGCCCCTTCTGCCACCCCCCCACAGCTCCCTGACACTCTCTTCAAATAGTCACGCTACTGCAAACACAATCATCACGTCTCACTGATGTTGAATATTATCATCCCATAACCTTTTTCAAAATGAATTTTACGCTCAGATGATTGTTTTGACTGGATATGTCCGTTATAAGAGGCCCGAGTGATGTGGTGCGACGTCAAAGTCGCTGAGTGGTCTACAGCCACCGTGAATGATCTCCCTCTTGATATTTACATGCTTCAGCCAAGAAGGTGATCATGTAAAAAGGATCTGCTCGGGCCCTGATGTGATGCCTGTCGAGGTCCAGGCGAGGTTGTGTGGTGGTGGTGGTGGGCGTGGCGGGCGCCGGAGATGAAAGCGATGGAGCTTGCTCGAGTTCTCGTCCTTCTTGACCTCCACTCGAGACTGAACGTGCAGCTCATTTCCAAATGTCTGTTTCCAACGTAGATCACACTTTGCATAGACAATAGTACATTTCTGGCTCAAGTGGTGTCAGAGTGGGTGTGGACAAAAAAAGACAAGCCGGGATGTTATTTGTAAGGTGCCGGATGGCGAGGCTTTTTGATGTCATTGCACTAAGACCATTAAATTTGATTGGGGGTCCAGGGGGGACGGATTCTGCTGAACGCTGTGCTTTGTAAATGAGAGGACAAAGTGTCACTGGGGCCTCATGAATATGAAATACCCGCGCCTGCATTTATTTGGATATCAGAAACACAGATGAATCTTGTCAGCGGATAAACGAGCTTGGCATTTTTAATTGGGTTTAATTAAAAAAAAGGGGGATGTATTCTCAAAATTACAAAAAAATAATAAGTTGACAGGGAAATGAGTCCCTAGAATTATTCACATATGAAATAAGATTTAAACCACAGATGAAACTGTTGACTTTTTTTTCTTTCATCACCACATCCTCGAGTACTAAAATACAGCGGAGGCCCCGTGATCCATCTTGCTCCAGTTTGCTTTCCGGAGTTGTTCTAAATCTGCTGTGACGTACACGCCAAGATACTTCCTCACGTCAGAGGATGCACATTTCCATCTCCTTCTGCCGTTTAGCTCATCGATTGACTTTGCCCTCAAGCTGCCGTACCGCGGCCGGAGATTACTGACAGCTCTCCAAGCGCAGTCCAAGTCAACATTTCTCTGTCACCGTGTGACTGTTACTCTCACGCTTGTCTCTGTCTCTTGACAAGACACTGCTGCAGAGTTAATGGAAAGCGCTGACATTATATTTACATTGTCGGAAGCTTGAATTGAACCCTTTTTATATCTATGGTTGGGTTTTTTTTGTTTGTTTTTTAACTCAGGTGCTAGTCTTGTACCTGTCTCTCAAACATGTTTTTTTTCATTTGGTGGAAAAAAAGGAAGAATGCAATTATCATTTTACATATATGGGTGAATTTAGGTCAGAAAATAATTTGACGTAAAGTACAGTTGGCTTGAATGCACGCAGTTCGTCTGTTATATCGATATTCCACTGTATGTTCTGACAACAATGAACAAATGAATCTTTTGGTAATACAAGCTCAGGCATTTCAACAGCAGCTCATTTCCCTACGTGTATTTCTGTATGTCTCATTATCTCCTCTCATATTTTTTCCTGCTCCAACAAACGTCGAAGCGCAATGCTGTGAAAGTTTGCCTTGTCCTTCTTGGGAGTGGAGCCATCCTCACTCCTGTTGCGTTTTGCCAATTAAAGCGGGTTCCCACTGTTTGAGCAGCGGGCTGGCGGCTCTCCGCGCCGCAGCCCCTGCCAGGCCTCACGGTGACATCCGACCCCACACAGATGGGCTCGCGAGCACACGCTCTTGCACGTGGCTGGAGCCCGCCCCAGTCGGAGTGGCAGAGTGGACACAGAGGTCGGCCCGCTGGCCACCGCGGGTCCTAGGGGGTGGGCAGCGCTGACAGGGCCCAAATGCTAAGGTAGCGGGGGGCGCTTACTAGGGAGCCCCTGGCCAGAGCCCCTCTCACAGCGGGAAGAGCTGCCGCCTCAACTGCTGAATATTCATGGCCGCATGGCTATTGTGACAGGCAGAGAGGGAGGGGGACAAAGTGCCACGCTGGCACACACAAATACATTTATTTGTATTCATTTGAATATTCTTTCCTTGTTTTATGTCTCGAGATATTCCAGTCATTCCAGATTTGGATGAAGTGCAGGAAGAAGATCTCAACATGCAAGTTGCAGCTCCACCGAGGTAGGCCGGGTTCGCGCCCCGTCGTCCGCATACAGGTCACATGTCAAGCGCCTTATTCCGAACAATGAGATGATCACCTGCCCTCCGCACGTAGTGTGTCACTTGATCCGGCTGCCATGGAAGGATAACCGTCGGGTGTGATTTATGCAACCGTGTTACCCGGGTCCTTACCAAACGAGATCTTTGATTTACAGGGCGGCGAGATGCACGCCGACGTGTCGAATATGTAGCGAGGCTATGACAGCGGTGGAGGTTATTAGGCCGGGGCTCGCTCTCTGTGCGAGATAATATCCACATTGAACTCATTGCAGGGGCAATGTAGCGTGTAATGTGCAATAAGTAGGACTGGCATGCGCTGCGAGGCCCCGGCCACTTTCAGAGCCCCCTCACTTAATTCCGACCCGCAGATAAGCAGCTGGGTTTCAGTTTGAGGCGTTTGCCACTTGGCAACCATCTCCTGCTTTCTCTTGTTCTTTGCTTGAAATCGTCACGCCTCCAAATTTCACTCCTGTTCTTTTAAGTCTTGTTTTGCGTAAAGTTAATTGATTGAATAGAATTCTCAGACAAATTTTTTCTCTTTTTATGGCCTGTATTTAGCGTTCAAGTCAACCGGGTAATGACCTACAGAGACCTGGACAATGATCTGAAATATTACTCTGCATTCCAGACTCTCGTAAGTCAAGAACTTCAGTGTCTCTATATACAATATACACATGTACATACATACATCTATACATATGTACACACATATGTACATATATATACGTATACTAATACAAATACATACATATTCTTGTATACATACACATACCTATACTTCATACTTATACGTATCCATATAGTTCATATAGTAGATATACTTACACATAGATAGTTATATATGTACTTATATTTATACTTATGCTTATGCTTATACTAATACTTATGCTTATACATATACAAATACTTATACTTGTATATTATATATATTTATACATGTACATACAGGTCATATACTACTTATATACCTATATTACATATATATTTCTACTTATACAGTACATGTTTGCCATGCACCTTTTACTGGACTGTTTCTTCAGGATGGAGAGATCGACTTGAAGCTCCTCACAAAGGTTTTATCACCGGAGCAGGAGGTGAAGGAGGTGAGTGGATTTTTAGTAAATATCGTCTTTGAGCTCCTACTAAAGAAGCGTCCAGCTCTTGTCCACCCTGCCTCCCCTTCCCAGCTAATCAAGATTTATGATGTGTACATTAACAGCCTCATCTCCCCTCATTCTCCTCATTCTCTCTTTCTCGGCACACCTCCGTCTGCCCCCAATTCTTCTTTGGCGACTCTGCAGGAAGATGTGCTGTGGGACTGGGATCATCTGTTTACAGAGGTGTCTTCGGAGCTGCTCATGGAATGGGATCAAGGGGAGAGTGACGAGCAGGCTTCATAACATGCAATTTGAGCACAAAGTCCGGATGCCGGGAAGTGACAAGTGAATCATGTTCATTTCATTCATTCCATTTTGATACTGAATCTATGCTGTATTTCCTAAATTATACATATTGTGCAGTTTGTCTTGCATTTTCTACATAAATTCACCGCAAAGTGACCACTGCTGGCTTTTGTATCACTAACTTCAGCACAGTTTTTGGAGTTCCACTAAGAGTTCGTTTGAGGCCCGTCTTCTGTACAGGCGTCATTATCGTCAACCTCATACAAGTCCAAGGTTGATAATCAGCTAAGCTGAAATCCAGTTGATTGTGTTCAAATTAACATTCCTCATTAAGGCCTACAACCTTATTGTTATTGACTGCGCCATTGACTTTATCTTGCAGCTCTTTGATAGTAGCAACCCCTTCTTTACTATTATCTCAAATGCATTGAACACACTTCCTATTGACACCAGGTGGATTAGCATACATTATACCTTTATATTGGACAAACAAGAATAGATGGAAGATGGCTCCTGTTCAAACTGCTCTTTTAAGTGGAAAAAAAAAAAAAAAGAACGTAATGAGGACAGCGGCAGGTTCAAGGACATCGTTTACCACGACACGTTCGTGTGGAATTCTGTGTAATTGATGAAACGCGTTGTGTATTGCCTGTTGAGCCGGCCGTGTCTATCAGCATTCACTTTAGTCTGGTGTTGGTTCATGCGTGTGAATTTCAATGCAGGCCTCCAACGTGGGTGAACGTCTATTAGGGAAACAGTTGTAACATTTACAGATTGTGATTAGGTTTATTTCTGTGACACGGAGCGCTCTCCTGACATTTGAAAATGCACCGCAAAAGACCTCAAGGACATGCAGTCTATGCATCTAACAGCTCAATCACTGCCCAGCTAAACAGATTTTTTTTTCTTTTTTTTTGCCCACTTGTTAGGCCTGAATCTGCTTCATCAAATCTTAACTACTCAGGATAAAGCTATCACCGTGATATTTGTGCTCTGAATATTTATGCGCTGTGGAATACTTGAAGCTCAAATGCAGCGAGTATTTCCCTATTAGACATACAAACGTTCACTCCTGCCACCTCCACAATTGGCTCATTTTGCCAGACTTAATGAATTCTGCCCATATGTCCTGAGCAGCTGCTACGTTGCCCCTTCCTCCCGCCCCCGCCGAGCTGCGAAGTGCCCATCCATGTAGAGACAACCTCTAGCTGTCTCTCTGGAGAAGGCTAAGCCTGCCACTCCAACGCTGGCAGCCGGCCGCTGCTGTCAGAGGTGGACCGCGGTCGCGGCGACGGCTCAGATTAGGGCCTGGTGGTCGCGGGACGCCTCCAATGACTGCCGTGAACATCGCTGGATCAGAGAGGGGATTAGAGAGTTGAAGAGGACGGGGGTGAGCGGGCAGGGGGGGGGGATGCAGAGATGCTGTTTGGCGTGTGCTCTCATCCAGGTTCTCAAAGTGACCTCTCATCCTGATGCTCTCCTTTATTCTCCCCATGTTGCTTATTATCTACAGTGTATTGGGATGCTGCGGCAGGACATGGAATGACCTCCTCTTGTCTGGGTGCAGTGAATTCAATCACATCAAAACAACAATATTTCTTGCGAGGGAGACGGCAGTTACGGCAGAAGCTTTCGGATGAACACGGTGTCACTTGTAGGTGAAGTGAGACTGAGGCCTTGTTGATTATCACTTGATAGTCGACAGACCGGTGTGGAGATTTTTTTCTATCCACTCTCGTCTGTCATGTCAATTTTTGAAAAGTGTGAATGGAATCCTGTTTTTAAAATGAACTTTTATCCATATTAAACTATCAGCTGTCATATAAAATTTCTCATGCATTTGGTAGAACTGACCCCCCCCCCCCTCAAAAAACCCCAACAAGACCTCACATTTCAAGTCAAGTCAAGTTTATTTGTATAGCCCTAAATCACAAGCAGTCTCAAAGGGCTTCACATTGACAAACAATTGCCAATTGTTTTTTTTAAATTATTTACCATTTGTTTTACTTCCTCTTATTATAGCTTTTACGCACATATTTTGAGATTGAGTACTAATTGGAAAGCCAGAATAGAGCTAATATACTTTGAGCTCTGCCTAATATTCTCCGGTGTTGACAGAAGTTCATGTATCCTATCGGCTCTCAATATCTGCCTTCAATATGGGCCAAAAGCAATATGCTCTTTTTGTAATTAAAGAAAATGGGGAGATTTAGTGATTGTTGGGGGCCCCTCGGATACAGAGTGACGGGTGAGGACAGACGTGATAAAGCTTGTGCAATATTAGGAACACTTCTATTCCATCAGAGGCCACGCGCTGGTCACAAGTTCGCTGTCAGTGACCCGGCCAGCACGACATCACTCAGGCGCTCGGAACCGGCCAAAACACAAGTCTGTCATGAAGGCCTGATTAGTCGTCTTTAAAAAAAAAAAAGCAAATGAAAGCTTTAGGATGACAAGGGAAATTTCTGAATCAGGAGGAATAATACACTGTAAAAAGAAAAAGTGACTTAAACTCAAATCTTGTGGTGGATTTTCAAAGGACCACAACAAAAAGATTCTTTTGTTAAAATGTGATCAGCTGAATTCAAGTATGTAATCACTCTTTTCCCCTTTCGTGGCGGCAGAGACAAAGGTTTGACCATGAAATACAGTCCAGCTCCACATTTGTCTTGTATTTTATTATTTTCCCTTTTCACCTCTCAGTCCTGTATGCCAGGGCCTTCATTTTTCACATGGCTGCTTTTCTTATCACTGGAGGGCCCCTTTGCTCTGGCCTAGGAGTGACATAAAGGCAATAAAACACCAAACATTCTGTAAAACACAGATGCCTCCCCCTGCTAGTGGAAGCCCTGCAATGACTCTCTGGGAAATTATGATAATAACTCAGAGGTGGTAGAAAATGGTTGGGGGGGTGGGCTTTCCGGGGCCAACGGGACAGGGCTCACCAAGGTCCTCCGAGCGTGGAGAGGTCAAGGTGGCCCGTCGGGCCTCGCCGCCTGTCGTAAACGCTTTCCATCACACAACGTGGACCTTGTATCTCGGAGAGGCAGAGGAGGCCAACACAACTCAACTGTTTGACCTGTGAAGGTCAGCAACTCTCACTTCTGCTTGAATATTTATTTATTTTTTATGTTAAAGGAATAACACAACGCCACACAGAGGGGGGTTGAGATTTTGGCATGGAGAAATGAGGATGCATGGACAGATATTCGTCTGGCTTTCAGGAGAGGCTGGAAGTAGTCCCACAACACCTCTCAAGTGTGTGAATGAGAAGGAGCCGGGACAGGAAGAGAGGACGCGCTCCACCACTGAGGTGCTGACAAAGCGACCGAGGGAGACGACACTGCACCTGTTCCAACTGGACCCGCCCCGCAGGGGGGCCTCGACAAAATCCCTGCTTTCTCTTCTCCTGGCATCTGTGACGGGCTGAAGCAAGGCCCGGTCTCGTCGCTGGCTCTTCCTTCATCTCTCTCGCTGATTTTTTTTTTTTTTTTTTTTACTGTTTTGCAGGAGAACTGCTGGAGGCTCCATCTGCCAAGGGCTTGCCACAGCCTCTGCGTCCTGCCTGGGGAGAAGAGTTGCCGGGCTTCCGCGACTCTGCCACCGGGGTCTTGCCGTGGTTTACCACCGAGCGGCACATCAGACGTCATCGACCAGCTGGACAGTCGTGTAAGCAGACACAAATGACCTATCCACACACATGCCAAAGTTGCAAAATATGATTTGAATGTTACTCATGGTTCCTGTTAGTCCCCCAGAGAAAAGCAGGGATCAGAGCCCCCTCCAGTAGCACAGATGAAAAATCGTGATGCCCTTCAGCATTTTAAATTGACCATCAATGACCTATAACTATACAAATTCCAGTTCAACGCAGGTTATTTGGATAATTGAATAGTCCTTCTTATCCCATTTGAAGAAACTAATGCATGCATTGAAATACGGTATAAATAAACGTCATATCAAAATGCATTTCATGACTGACATTGAATTAGGGAGTAGAAGAGTCACTCAGCTTACTCAGGCCTTGCCGGTCCCCAACAATGACTCGCTCTCATCTACAAACTCACAATAAATATCTGGCCATCATTTATTTTAATTCTCTCCTTTCTTGCTCAGATGGAATACATTCCTAACCTTGTAGGACAAGGACACCCACATACTGCCTGCCTGCCTTGCTTTAGCCGCTAAATTATTCTTCATTCTTCAGGGGGAATAAAAAAGGAGGAGGAATAAAAAAGAAAAAAAAAAAGGGGAGTCCGACGTTGCTCAGACTGTCAGCTCCAATGAATAGCACGCCTGAAAACGTTGTCACTGAACCTCTGGACAAGGAAAAAGACGAGAGGGCAGGGAAAGACAGAAGAGTGAGGTGGGGTGAGAGCAGAGGACGAGGGGGTGGGGGGGAGTCAGCCGCCTCCAGAGTGATTTATTTGCCAAATCAGGACACAATGAGTCGATTATGAGTCCTCTAATAAGAGAGAGTGTTTGGGGACTCACTAATTGGGCATGATTGAGTTGCAGTCTGGGAGCCGGCGAAAAGGGAACCTCGTCGGCGGCTGTCATGCAATCATCAGCTAATCAGAGCTTTGAAATTAAAACTGCGTGTTTAGGGTAGAGGACGGGATAATGGCGGGGACCTGCATGAGCTGTGCGGCTTTCATTCTGTGCCTCTTGCATGTGTGTTTTGTTGTGTGTGTGTGTGTGTCTTTGTGTGTTTGGTCCTCTCATTCCTGTCTGTGGCCTACTCTGGTCTTGATGAGGACAGTAAAGTAGCTGTAATCATCGCAGCCCTTGTGCTAATACTGTAGAAAGTGTGTTTGTGTGTGTGTGTGTGTGTGTGTGTGTGTGTGTGTGTGTGTATGTGTGTGTCCACAGCTCTGCGGGATTTGACATATGATTTGTGTGCACATGTTCCTTGAGTAATTTAACAAATCGAATAGAATTATTTCAATTAAGTCGGCACAACAATATGCAAATTTATATTTGCACTTTGCAATGTTATGTCGTGTCAAAAATAATTCAAAGCATAATTTGGCAACAGGATGTACATGATTCAATTGTTTTGGTTTATGCAACTCAGTGGAAAACAAAAATTGAAAGTTTTCTTTATGGTCCAGCAATTTACTATTATTATTATTATTACTATTGACAGTAAAGGTATGTTTTAGGTGCACTCGCATCAGGTATTGGTTGGTTAAAACAAAGCCCAATACAAACAGTATTAGGCATTTGAAAAGAAAATCGAATACCGTTTAAAAATCAGAAGTTTTAAATGGTTCTACAAAAGCTTAGTTAAATGGAAAAAAGACTGGCTTTTCTTAGATCTATATCACAAAAGTGTGCTGAGATGGGCTTTTTACCTGAAGTGGTTATGTTTACTAAATACCGCTAGGGGGCAGTGTTTATCTGCAATGTGACGCAAGCGTAACAAGACTGCTAATTACAGTCCTGTGACCGATTCTGGAATATGATGTCAAAAGAGTGGGATCTGGACCACATTGTAACATTGAAAAAAAAGTTGTTATTATTATTAGTTATTACTGCTGGTGCTAATTTTAAACAGTGTTGTGGCAATTTAGACTACTGCATATATATATGCATGTAGTATAAAGTATAAAGGTATACTTATATGTATATGTGTATATGCATACGCCAAATGCTTTACATATCCAGATTTGCACTTATGAAATTATTTTATGTGCATTATCTCAAGTCATGTTTGATAACACTTGAGCTTCAATTGACGCTATAGGTTGTGCGGAAAAAGAAGAAAAAAAAGTCTGTTAAAAGAAGCGCATTTGTGTCTAATAAGTTCGAAACAGAATAATATTTGATCCATTTATAAACACACATTTGTCCTAATTTTTGGTTTCTTGATTTTTGTTTCGTCATCATGATTTTTCTTTGAATTTATTCATTTGATATTGTAAACACACACAAAAATCAATAGATTATAAGTATATTCAATCTTCAGTCTCTCAGTAGATGATGAAACTTTTTTGATAAGGTTAAATGTATGTAATTTTCAGAAAATCATTCATTCAGACTCCCACTTTCCAATATGAAACATATGCCATCCTGTAATCGTAATATTCTAATAAACAAAAGCCTTCAGATGCCTTAGTCAAATGGCATTGATCTTGAGATCGGGTGCAGAAGTTTCTCAATGACATTTGATATTTGAAAATAACATTGATTCTGTTTCCTGTCTGTGTCCACAAATGAGTCGCCAAACAAGCCAATGCACACAGTAGGCTACTTCCCTCCAATCCCCTTAAGGCCTTGTCTAATTGTGAATGCGCTGTACATCTTAAAACGGGCTCACTATAAAAATCCGGAGTGGGTTTAGGCATAAATGGGATTAATTCCCAAAGAATGTCCTTTGCTCTTCCTCCCATAATTTCATTTGCAGGGTCCACAGGATGAATAGCCAAGCAGGCAGCCATGTGGAACCGGAAGACAGCCTTGCGGGGCCCGCGCTGCCGCACCGCAGCCTTCAGGTTACGTTACCTTGATAATGTCACAGCTGCAGAAGCACAACGCCCACCGTACAGGACACGGGAAATCCAATTATCCATCTCCTAATGTGTGGGAATTTTATGCTCTCATTCCTTAGACTGTGGTTACCGATCTGCCCCGGGGCCATCCTACCTGAGAGAGAATCTTGGGATTGCTGTTTTTCCAGGTGAGCATTTTTTTTTTCTCCAAAAATCATTCATAAATCAATGTTAAAAGAAGGTTAGACTGCATGATGTCTTTGTGGATTCAAATATAACAATTTGAGTAAAATTATTCAAATGAGATATGGTCATTATACAAGCAGCTTTTAATTTGGGAGGATTTTAATGGCTGGATGCAATCTGGCATGTAAACAAGAGCACGTCTGAATTGTCTTGTCATCAGCTGCACCTTTGTGTTGGTTGCATCCATCCCCCCCCCCCCCCTCCACCTACCCAGAATCCCCAAGTATTTTTGATTCAATTAAAAGGGAGGGGCTGCATCAAGGAGATGACAGTACACAAATTGAACATAACCGAGCAAAGTTCTCTCCATTAAGATGGAGGGAATTACACATCATCAAGACGTTGAACCGAATCACAAAGTTACATCGATATCGATGTGTTGAGCTAAGTATTTTTTACTCTCTGTCAAAATATGTAAGCCTAACTCCACCTTAAGACCCCCCCTCCCCCCATGAGACCCATTAATAAGCGGTAAAGACAGATGAGCCCCTCTCATGCCAAGCAGGTTGCCTCAATTGGATTAGTCAAGTTGACATAGCGATGCATAGCTGTCTATGAGCCAAGTGGCCGTTAACTGGACCAATACGCCGATAGGACTTCACACAAAACAGCCTCGGGATCCCACGCCGACAGTCGGCGGTTGTTTCGAGGGCATTAAAGGTGCACTGACATGCTAATGAGCAATAAACATTTATCAGCAGCAGCCTATGTGATTTAATAGCTGACATCTTTAATAGCAAGTGGCACCTGAGCTCTTTTCCCCAATTGCTTTTATTGTTGAAACTACTAATATCGCCTCCTCGGACGAGCGGGGTGTCAATTGCTGTCACCGTGCACCGTATGAATGGCGGAAAAAGCCGCACACTGCTGGCACGCGTCCGAGCCAATTGCTGATGTCATTGTTCCGCGAAAAAAGGCAATGACGGCCACTCTGGATGTCGGCGATGGACCCCACTGCGAGGAAGTGTAGGAATGGGCACGGGTGTGACTAGCTGGTGAAATGTTATCAATCACTGCACTTCCTCAAGGGGGTTTGGCGGAAGGGAGCTGTTGGCGTTTGTGTTTCTGATCCATATAAAAAGCAGTGAGATGTATTAGAGCAGATGAGCGAGGTGCCTGGTTGTGACACATGACTGACAGCCCGGCCGGGAAAGTGTGCAGGCAACTTCCAATCTAATCTAATGCTGCCGAAGGAAAGGAATTGTGTTGTAAGATTCTCGTGTTAGAGCACCTCCTGGACAACACGAATAAATGGGCGGAATATCAAGTGGATGCACCCACCCACCCTCACCCCCCAATTGAAAGAATTCCAGGGGAGTCAGACTCTGTCATGGAGACCTCCTGACCTATGAGGCGCCCCCTCAATCCACTTAGTTGTAGTGAATCAGGTTTCAAGAGAGATGGGGGGGAAAAAGACATCAGCCCCTCCTTCTCAAAGTCATATCTGTGGGTAAACAAAAACATTTTGGTATCATGCATTATCAATCAGCTGTCTCACGGGGCTTTCTGAAAAGGTGAGCTTTGTCATTCAATCACTAGGTCCTTCTGGAATAACATATCTTTGGCGACAATATCAAGATCGATGATCTTCTCTTTTGGCTTCTTCAGTATCTCTCTCATAAGACCTTTGCAAAATCTTTTCGTCGGAAATACTAAAAAAAAGTTAAAAGTTAATTATGGCATTAAGATGACCCTCAGAATGATCAATCAGAGATAGCTAATTAGCCATTTTACAGACACTTAGTCCTTTTTACTCTGCCCCATCTATAATCTCAAAACGATGAGCCTTTCTCCTTTTTGCTACGTCTGAAAATGATTCGAACTTCTGCTCTTCTCTGAAATTGTACCACCTAAAAGAATACTTGGGTCATCTATGCCACCATAATGTAAAGTAGTAATAAAATATATTTTTATTTTATTATAAACCATTGTAACACCACGCATAGTTTGAACATTAACATTGCACCTAAATATATTAAAACGTCTTTAAAAGTTACTTCGTTAAATGGGCAATAAAGTTAAACATACTACAAATTGTAACTAAACAAAATGCTAATGTTTTTTCATAAAATATTAAATACAACTAAACTGTAACCTTGGGCTGCGATTCTTTGGACTACCTCTCGAGGTCGCCCCCACGCCGCACTTTGAGAATAACTTCTCTAAAAAGTACGCAAACAATCAAAACCATTGGTTTGGCCACCTGACTTTGCCAAGTTAAACGTAAACACTTGTCTCAACTCACCTTCCCCAAACTGGACAACGGCTTGCTTCCAGTCCGTCCACACTTAAGTTTTTGCGACATTCTCATTTTTCCCCGTTAACGCCGTGGAACCCCCTAAGAGCGTTACTATTGTCTAGGTGATCATTAGAATTTATGGCAAGCTGACTTCATCCAGCTTCCGAGGCGGCATTGGCATAAGTCATAATTATGCCATGACACTCTAAGACGGAGTGTCCACTCGCCCAAGCCAGTTAAATGACATAATTAGCCCAGTAAGAGGCGAACGCTCCAGATTGGATAAGTTATTAAATGTTTGGATGAACCTTAGCTCCATTTCCCTATCTATTGCTGTCTTCCTCACCCCCTCCTCTTCTTCCTCCATTAGCCCATTAGCAGTTATATGATACTATATGCTGATGGGGCAGTGGACAGCCAAAGTGGGTAAATTAAGCCTGACCACCGCACGTGTTATGAACTGCTCTTATGAGGAGCCATTGAAGGACACCGGCAGACTTTGAGCATATTACCGAGATACACGCACGGGCCCGTTTGTAAAGATATTTCCGACACGGCGCTTTATAATGATTGAATTCTCTGAGAGCTGCAGTTCTCTCTCGCTACGCCGTGAAACTATGGAAAGTAATTGCACAGTGCCTGGAGCGGGTCAAACCGGCAAACATGTCAAACGTAACCCATCAGATTGCTCAATCTGTCCCCTGTTAAGCTATAATGGAAGGGCGAGCAGTCAGGCTGACAGCGTGCCCGCCGCCGGGCCCTTGAGCCGCCGTGTGTGCGTCGCGCTCCACCAGAGGGTCTCACCAAGCGTGACTGTGTGTTATTCACACTGACGAGTTCCACTGTTCACTGTCACCTCTCATTGCGAGGGGAAATCAGCCTGTGGTGAGAGAGAGCAGTGTGGCCAGGAGATGGTGGTGGGGGAGGCCCCGTCGCAAGGGCCGGGCATTTCTGCAAACTATTGTGTGCTTTTAAGTCCTCTCTAGCTTTTTGACAAAGGGACAGACACTAAATAAAATCTTGACCGCTCAAATTTTGAAGGTATTTAGATTTATTGTTGGGGAGGATGTGCACCCCCCCCCTCCCCAAAATGAACTAGACGCACCCATGTCAGCAACTGTAATTTATTCATCGTGCTTCACGTATATTTCTTGTAGGTCTACTCTACAATGTAATTTTGTTTTGGTTGCCAACGATAGAATGATGGCAAATGAAGTGTAGTATTTAAAAGGGTTTTTGGTTTTGGTAGTTTTTAAGGATTCACGACCACATAAAAATCATCTAATGCCAAAAAACTGGATTTTTCCTTGATGACATTTTGATGTTTAGTGAAGTGTACAGAGGCACAGGTGGATGTTTCTTATTTCCCAAATTCATATACAATTTGAGAACATTAGTTGTTTATGGCCACAGAAGAGTACCAGTTCAATGCCTGGTAGTTGGGGACCACTACGCTAAATCATGTGTGCTGGGGAGGGGGCTGGTGTTGTGGCTGTGTTTTAATTTGTGAGAAGTCTCCAGCAGCAAGACTCAGCAGCATCCAGGCTGGCTCAGCAGGCCCGCAGAGTGTGACACTTCCTGTCCCTGTCTCGTCCTGTAGAGAACCTTGTGACAGCAGCAAGGACCTGGAGCTGAGACACGTCTCCGTTCATCATCACCGCAGCCAAGCACCCTCAGCGGGTAGTGAGACACGTTCGGGGGGGCTACAGGTTAACTGTGTCACACCAGCGTACCCACCCTTCCTCGCCCCATCACCCCCTCTGCCTTTGGCCTTTCTCCAGAGAGCCTGCTCGCTCGGTCTCTCTCGCACGACTCCCTGATGGTTTTTGTTCCTGCGAGCAGACAAATGGAGTTGGGCCTTTTACAAGAGAAAATGCCTTAGCTCGTCTGATCTCACTGCCCTGAGGAGCAGCTCGCCTCGAGAGCCAGTGATTGGAAAATTACAGTGCACTACATATTGTCAGCTTGAACAGTCGAATGAGCAATGGTACATTTTTAGAACGACACCCATCAATATTAGAGTGATTGTTTGGGTTAGTTGTCTCTGATTGCAGCATGTTGCGATACAAATGAAAGTAGAATTAAGATGCTTTGGCAAGAATTTCTGCTCTGTACTATAAGGCCATGGAGGCCAAATATCTCCCTCCCTCCATTTTGTTCCTGCCTTCTAAGACCCCAAGTTCTCAATCAATCAAGATTTCAACATCTTTTTTGCACCTTTTATGTCTTCCCCCCCAAAAAGCACCAAGACTATTTTAAGGAAAGAAATTACAGAAGGTACTGCTATCTGTTTTCAAATGTTGGAAGTAAAAGTCATCAAAAAGAGAAATACCAAGCTGCCAATTTGCACATGAGCAAACTGCTGGTTGTGTTTGGTTGCTGCAGAGAGTGATTTGGTCCTTTTGTGAAAGAATACCTGTTGCCGCTGCTTCACAAGTGGCTTTGTGATAAGTGATTAGAATTGAAGGAGGGGGGGAAAGTAAAAGCGAGGGCCTTGTCAGCACACGCTCTTCAGATTTGAGGTCAGTCTCGCCCCCTGATTGCGTGTTTTTGTGAGGGAGGGGTAAAGAGGCGGGGGAGAGTTTACTGTCGCCTCATCGAAGCCTCCATCATCACCTGCTGAGGCTTGAGCCCCCTCTGTCTGTTTCATCATTCCCCACATCCACCCCTCCATCATCCTCTCTTTTTTTTCTCCCCTTTTCCCCCCCCTCTCACCGACCCCCGCCCGCTCGGCCGGCCGCCCGCTCCTTGGCTCGCACCCCCCTCCATGTTCGCAAATCACTTCTTCCCGTGTCAGCAGGTAAATTGTTTTGTCCTCTCGCTCCCTGCTTTCATTACCTTGTGTAAATTAAGCGATATGTCGTCCACCGGTGCGCGCCGGAGCACTCGCCGCGCCAACGCCAAAATCATGAGATTTGGCATAATAAATGAAGACAAACTGGCAGTAGCAGAGCACCTCTCCATGCGGCTTCGCCTTCATTATTCGCTTAACTTGCCGGAGAAAATGACTTAACCCTGACCCGTGTATTACGTCCCATATTCACTCCAGATAAAAGCCTTTTTACAGCGCACAACAATTTATATTCCAGCAAAGAGGCTGCTTTTCTCTGTCAGTTTTCCAATCTCACCTCCTCAACACACGTCATTAAACTTGTCTTGCCTTCCTGTATTTGTCCATCAGTCCTTCTTTTTACATAAAGTCTGGCAGCATTATTCTGGGATTTGATGGCACCCGCTCATTTTTTTTTCCCCCCCTCTCGGAACGTTTGATTGGAAGAAATATAGCCGGGCCTGGGCTATCTGCTCTCCTCTGTGGAATCATGCACTTGATGAAATAGTGTTCCCCAGCAAGAATAATAAAAACAGACTTGTGCATTACAGGGGGCTCTCAATCTGCCAGCTGGGCTGAGCTGAGCGAAAAAACCCACCCTGCCTCATGACAGATTTTTATAGTTATCCCTGCAGATAAATAGAAACGGGCGACCAGGCTGGGAAAGGCCACTCAGACGCGAGGATAATACGGCCGTGAGGCGTGCTACTGTTACCGGCCGAGACCTCCCGCCCTTTCCTTTTTATCTTTACTATAAGCGCAACTTGAGCAACATCTTAACACCCATTAGACACAATTGAAAGAGTTGTTAATTGTAGAAGGGAAAGTTGAGGTTGTCACCAAGGGTGGGGGCGGAGATCCATTGAGAATGAACTGTACGACATGAAAAGGGTCATTGCGACCAATCCCAGGGTAAAAGGTGCTCGCTCTCCAGAGGTGTCAGCAATAGCAAGCTCACTTTAATACGAAAGGTCAGAGTCACTTTACATTAATGTCTTGCTTTCAGTCGGCACAGTCCGCAGTCAGACGCAATGTTGTGGTTCTCTAGTTTCCACTAGAGCATAGGTGTCAAACTCGAGGCCCAAGGGGCCAGATACGGCCTGCCTTATCATTTTATGTGGGCCCACGAAGACAAATTTTGCAACCACTTTGTGTCATTACCAAAATTACAAATTGTCTTCTCTATTGCTTGCAAAATTTATTACCATTCATCTTTTTAAGAAATTTGAACAGTTTTTACTAGTCTCTGATTTCAAAACTAGTTTTTTATTAGTTTGTTTTGTAGCCTATATTGTATGTAGAAGACGTCTACGATGCGGACCGCGACAAAAACGATTTTCACATCTACATTGTTAGAAGATGTCTAATGAAGATTTTCCAACAAGACACTTGATTATTTCCAAGAAAAATCCTTAAAACTTTATACAAAGATGCCAGAAATCAGTGGGGGATGAAATGGTCCTTTCATTAATTGAGCTATACACCATCGATTATGGATTATACAAGAAGATTTTGCCTGCGTGGATGATAATCAGCCACAAACGGTGCTCATTCTGTGCTAACAGGCCCTGAATAATCAGACAAAATGAACAGGCTAATCAATTTACCTCGAGTGGCTTCAACGTAAGGCCTGGGCAGCTACGGTAATTTTCCCTCCCTCGAACTCCTCCTTTACTTTTATCCATTTTAAATCCATAGCCTTGATACATTGTGGTGTTGTGCTTTCAAAGCTGTTGATTTAATACAAAGTTTAAATACATCAACATTTGAATCTTTTGTTGATCTTAACATTTAGTATTATTCTGACTAATCAAATAAGAATTGACATTTGTGTCAGATCTCCTTATTAGCATACAAAGAACCCCGAGAGAGAAAGTATGCACATAACTTCAGCAGCACCTTTACTTTAAAAAGAGAAAGAATGATATAAACAAAGTAGGTGGGCGAGGGGTGGGGGGGCATCAAGAATCCAACTCATTTTTTTCCCCAGCATGAAAGTTTCCCAAGGTCGTTTGCCGATTCGTGTTAGCACAACAGCAGAATACAAATTTGTTTCCTTGTTCTACAAGTCACGGAGCTTTGAGTCTTTAAGCGATCATTATTACCATACAAATAGACAGATCTATTTAACAAACCCTCTTTTTTATCGCATAACACTTATTCTTTAGCGTTACTCCCTGAAAGGCACTGAAATGCCTCCTCTTTTTTTTTTTTTGAAGAAGGGAAATAGTGCGGCGGTTGATAAAGGCTCAGAGCAATAGAAGAAGCAAGGCTGACATCTTCTTAAGAGATGATAGCAGAGCCAAATCAAATAGGATGGAGCAGTCACTCTTCTCACAGATAGGTAGCTCATTTCTGCTGCCTGAGAGTTTGCATCCCAAGTGGCGCTCTGCCCAGGAAAGATAGCTCACTCTCGCCACATTCATTATTTCATTGCCTGCCTCGTCTTTTCAAGCTTAGATGCTTTCTAGCTTTCTAATGAGTGGAGCCAAATTTGCTCAAGCGCCAATGCCGATCTCGGAATTCTGATTTGGAGACAAAACGTTTTAATCGCAAGGGTTTTTCCCCTTCCGTTTGTTGGCCAAGAGGCAAAAAAAATCAATTATTTCTATTAGACAATGGTGATTGCAAATGAATGGCGGCGTTTTGAAACAAAGGCTCTTATCCAGAGCCCACCCCAAGACCCCACCACCACCTCCCTCTGTGGTATATGTGGTCGGCCTCATAAGCTGTCTGCAAATAGACGACAGCAGCGATACACTTTTTTTTTAATTCATCACAATCTGTGACGATTCGTTATTTATTCTCATTCACTCTAATAACGAACTCGTTCACTTTCCAAACTTTCCCAACGAGCCAAGTCCCCCACAGTACCGTCAACTTTGCACCTGAGGAGCACTTTGCGACGACTCTGTCCGAGCTCCTTCCAAATGCATTAATAAAAAGTAGAGGGCTCATTGAAAGAAGGAATTACACGAAAGATAAAGCACTTTATCACCAGTGAAAGACGAGACAATGGACATTGAGGAATTGGGAAGATGGCAGAAACAATGAATATTAAGTGACCGAGAATCTAAAGCTGCTGACTAAATTGAAACTGTATATCCTGAGGGGGAAAGCTTTCCAAATTGCTAATTACTGCCTCTGAAAGGACTTTGCTTCTGATATGTTTGCTTGTCAAAGGCGCTCGCTTAATGAAGCAGTGGCTCAAGTTTTTGATTTTAATACTTCCACTCTCAGAGCTCTCTCCGGAGCGCCTCCCAGGCCGGAACAATGGAGGGCCCTCGAGTCCGGCTTCCCCCTCAGGGGCCGAGGCGAGGAGGCCCGCGGCTGCGCACTGAGGGAGTAGCTCAACTCGCTGAAATATGGCGGCGACAGATAAGGTGGCGGCGGCGCATAGAGTCTCGCTCCCAGGGGCCCAAGGGGAAATTTGCAGTTATTAGGAGGAAGATGAAAGAGATTAAATGGCTTTTGTACTCATTTTCACACACTTTTCTTTTTGGATTATTTGCCTGTTCGTCAACTCAGAGATGGGGAAAAAGTGCTAAATTACTTTTTTCTCTCCCCCCCCGCTTTCCTCTTATGCTTCACTCAGCAACACATTGGCTTGAAGAGGCAGTGAGCCATGGCTGAGAGATGTCATACATGAGTCCCGCTATTGTTTTAAAAGGTGCTGGGGAAAGAGAATTACTCTAATCTCATAATCTACAACTAATGACACATTTTACATGGTTTGAGACTATGTTATACATGGATCCAGAATCCTGGTGGTGCAGGAACTAAAGAGAATGACAATATCCAGTGTTAATTGTGTGCCTTAAGGGTTAATTTCAGAAGCTTTGGAGACCTCGGCATCTCCAAATATATCTCAGATTGGTTAAATATTTTCATGAGGCAATCTTGTGCAAAAAAAAAAATGTGTGTGTGGGGAACCCCAACAATGCAAGAAGCAGTAAAATAAATTCTGTGATGTGTGACATAGCTTTATTCTCTGTGGTTTGGTGCTCTGTTGAATTCAATGATACGTTTTATGATCTTTGTAAGTATTGGATATATTTTTCCTCCTTTTAAAAGGTGAATATGTTTAAAGGACATGCTGCACAAGTTAGACATATACTGGTCATTTGAATTAGTTGTAAATTAATAGGCAAAATGTATTAACATTACTTGTATTGACTGTACAACAGTAAATTAGAATGCAGGCAGCTTCACAAGAACAGCTTCATAAAATGTGTTTTTGTATGTTTGCATTCACTATCCCGTTGATATGATAGAGCCTTGAGAGAAACATCGAACGTTCCAAATTGTTATCTTTAAGGGCAGACTATTTTGACCCTTGCTAGTGTACTGGAAACTTAGTCCTCTGATTGGCTGAGCAGCAATACAGAAGCGTTTCTGACAGCCAAGTCGAAAACAAAACAAGACGGGCTGCATTCCACTTGGTGAGTGCAAAAACATTATCTAACCCTAACAACCCCCCCATATTATTATTATTATTATTATTGTTATCATCATGATTAATGTCAGTATTATGTCATGTCATTTTAATCAGGTCTGGCCTGTCTCCTGTGTGATTACAGCACCATCATGGATGAGCTGGCACAAGACCTGGCGTCTGCCTTGGAGCAAACCTCAGAGCAATTCAGGGAGCTCTGGGAGGAAATGCTTCTGAGTCCACCAAACAGGAACTGGCAAGTTTGCCAACGCAAAGCCCGCAAGCATCGTCGTAAGTCTTCAGGTCGTGCTCCCAAGCAAAAACCCTGCTGGATGGACACGTCAGAGTCCAACTCAGGAGAAGGTCCTCAAAAGTCTACTCGTTCCATCTCAACAATGTCAGTGGTCAATTTGAGTGACTCTGATGATGTGGCCGCCACCAATGGGACGAGACTGCTTTCCTGGCCTGACTCGGACTCTGTTGCTGGGAATAAACTAGGACAGACCCTCAGGAAAAAGAGGAAGGCCAAACGCATGTCCTCACACATCCCAGTCAGATTACAAAAGAAGTTAAAGGTTTCTGGCAGGGAATTGAAACAGAGGCCTCGGCTGTCCAGGTTGCAGGATCCGTCATCATTGAACAGCGGGTTGAATTTGCAGATTGACGGAGGGAGGCTGATGGGGAGCCAAAGTTGGAAAAGAAAGATCTCATTGGAGTCCGTACAACGCACAGATGAGATCATGTCTGAAAGGTACATATACTTATATAACTCCAAAAGACTCTTCACCTGGTTTTGTACTTATTTTTTTGTTTCTGCTCATAGCAACATATCGTATTATTATACGAAAGCAGCTGTTAAAACAGTTTGGTTCTGTATTCGAATCCAGAGTTACTTCTTGAGCACATTTAGGAATAACAGGTTTGATCAAAGCGATGCACAAAATAAAACATAACGTAAAACAAATTAAACTCGAAATACACAATAGCAGGCGATTCCGTGCACGATTGGGGCACACCCTCGGCAAGAAGTCATTAAAAGCTAAAGTGGGGGCAAGTTTTGCGGTTGGGAGAGTTCACGTCACATTCTGGGGGGCCGCTATCGCACTCCCCGACTCCCCAAGCAGTCAAACTGGCCGTTTGTCAATATTCACTCTGTCCTTAACTAAACCCCTCCCGACCCCTCCGAAAAATGAATCGCAATCACGCTGCTCCACTTTAAAGTATCGAGTTGACATTAAAAATGAATGATGGAGCCTCTTCATCCTCGTCTCCCATAGCTGAAATGATCACCGGGGAGGGATCTTTGATAGTTTTGCCTCCTGGCATCTGCCAGCTCATTATTTCCATTCCAGAAATATTGTCACAAATAAATAAGTGACTTGCTATGCTATTGATTTGTTTTGAGATGACGTCCTTTGGCGGGCTATGTAATTAAAGCAGTGTCAGTATCCCAGCGTTCACTTTCTTGCAAGAATTCTATTTAGTCAAGCCGAATCGCTGCCGAGGTCGACATTAGGCCATCAAATCAAATCTGCATCGAAAGATTTCTTGTGCCTTTGTGAAAATCCGTGATCATATTTAAGTTGAATACTTGTGTAATTCATAATTCAATCAGTGATTGTTTAATAAAAAGAAAATATTCAATTCAATGCAGCTGATACAAAAGGAAAAAAATCCATCCTTCCACCAAATAATTTCCTATATTTAAATATTTTAAAAAATTTCAAATAATATTATTTTAATATTTTCAAATGTATCGTTATTATCAATCTGAAAAGACATTCAAACTGTGCTTATTTATGTATCAAAAGTTCAAGAGTTTGATGTTGTCACTATCTGATCGGTGTCTAAAACATTTTATAGATAAAGTGCTTTTTGGTCGAGCCGTAATGGGACAAGGCACAAGGCTTTACATCTTGTGGTTTAATTCGCGCTGACCTCCCTAGCCCCTAAACGGTACTTGTTTTCTTACTTTATGGAAAAATCAATAGCCGTCTTGACAGAAAACAGCTCCGGAGAAGAAATAAATGGGACCGGCATCGCCCGCTGTCAATCATTTCTCACTTATACAACGCCAAAGCTCTTGATTGCTGCTCAGTAGACTGCCACGCTGATGTGAGGGCCGAGCAGTCTTAATGGCTCCTTCCGGGCGGAGGCCAAGCGTTTGGAAGAACGCTACAAGCGATGAGAGGTTGACAGTGGTACAACAGCAGTATTTATAATCCCTGCAGTGTACGCTCCATCTGATGCCATTGTGAAAACGTCTTTTGAAGCACTCAGATTCCGTTGCTCTCCGTTCATTCCATTAACCTTTGTTGTGCGCTCCCTTCAAACGTGCTTCTCCTCAAGGTCACCCCCCTCCGATGCGCATACAGAGCAGAGCCTTCAGCCACTCAAGTGCGAGGGAAGCAGATGTCGGTAGTTCCGTTTTTTTGGCTCCTTCATTGGAGCGGGTGCAACCTGCTGGGCCATGGGACCACCCGGCACCCCGGCCTCACCTGTGGGTTAGACGCCACACATGATGTGAGCCCAGGTTGACTCCCAACCGGCCGCCGAGAGGGAGCACAACAACACAGCTGTTTGCGTACCCGCTGTGATTTCAATTTGGGGAAACTCCGCAAGGAGTTTGAAAAGCCGTGCGCCGTTTGCTCAAGTTAATTTTCATAAATCTCCGAGTCTAATCCAATTACTGAAGCTCGGGGAAGAAGGGATAACCTTATAATCAGACACCCATGGAAGAGGGCATGGATTTGGGTTGTGGTGGCTTGTTTGAAGAGCCCGCAGATCCATTGTTATCAGCGTTGTGTTCCCTTCTGTCTGCGTCTTCACTTTATTCCTCAGCAGAATGAGCCCAGCTCAATAAATGGCGGCTAGTCCGTAATCTCTGAGCAAACTAGTCGGCCTCTCCCAGGAGTTGAGGATTATATCCTAATGATTAATGCTCATCTGGATACTGTGTTTTTTTGCCTCACTTCTTTGCCTTGTATCGAGACAATAAGGCCATGGGGGGGTTAAGTTAAGCACCAAAACACTGAGATGCCATTTTCTTCTTTGCCCTTGCCTTTGTTGCTTTGTGGACTTAAGGCATTTCAGCTCATTAGGACGTATTTGTTTTTATGAGGCATAATCCGTTACGGAGTCATTTATAACTGGGTGGCTGTCGGTGGATCCTTTTGGATATCCAAGCTGTCTTTAAATGTTTGCCAATTTCACTTTAAAGGTCAAAGAGAGAAAAAAAGGGTTTCTTTTGGTTTTTGAAAAAATGGCTGGGTGAATAATTCATTGAATTAATTAGTCAACACTTAATGGAACACAGTCTCACATGGTCCGCCAAGTGACATCACTTTGAAAGTTTTGAGGTGGATAAAATATCGAATAAGTGGCTCTCATGGGAAAATGTAACGAAGAGCATTTTGTTCATAGGGCATCCTTGCACGAGCTCCTTTCGAATAGTAGTGCTACTGTTCTTCAGCTTCCAGCCAGTGTGATACCTCCAGAGCTGCTCCACAGATGAGCCGTGGCCTGGGGAGTCAGTCTGGAAAGGGCCAGACATGGTCCAGATTCCCCGGAGAGGCCTGCACCCGTTCACATCTGCTTCTTGTGGTGAAGGTGCAGGACCATCTGGACAGGAGGATGTGCAGATTGGACGGGCAGTTTCCCTGATCTTGCCGTTGCTGGCAGGCGTGCGCAATATGGCGATGCAATGTATCAGCACTTATAGGATCCTTAATCCTCGAGTGCTTTGCAAGGCCAGCATTAAAAACAAAATGTTTGTTGGGTTAATTCAAGAGTATCAATATGTCAAGATGTGAGTAAATGAACAACATTTTCAGATGGAAAATCTAGTTTTATTAGCTTCATCGTTAGCACCCCTGATTCCCCCGCATGACCTTGGAGTGTCTGGAGGTCTCAGAGGAAGTCGTCCGAGGTGTGAGTTAGCGAGAGACACCGGGCTTGCCCGGAGGTGCGGCGATGAGCAATCCGGGCAACACGTAGCAGATGTTGGTCAGTCGCCGTGCGTGGAAGCAGATTTTGCATGTGCGGGGGACACCCAGAGGGAGGGGCGGTGAATGCGTTACACTCTGCTGTCATCCTCCACAACAGCAGCCCGATTTAGATTGGAGCTGACAGCGGAGGATATTCAATTAGATTGTGCATGTCACTCGGTAGCTTGGATCAGAGTCGCTGCTTTTGCCTTTGTGTTTGCCATCCCGGCGAGAGATCACATGGCACGCTCTATCTTTTTGTGCCACTTCCATTTATGTCGACCTCCGGCTCCAGACAACTACTTTATTACTGTTATTGATTGCCGTATGTTAAATATTGGCTTGACGGGGCACATGTATATTTCTGGGTTTCTATTCTTCACTTTTCAGATGCTATAATATTGTTTGACCTAAGAACCCTTTTGGTTCAGAAATAGAGATATAAACTGAATCACTGACCCGTAATGTCACAGATGATACCGAAACAGGTCACTGTTCCTATTCATGCAATGTGTTTCTGTTTCCAGTGAAACCAGCAGTGTCTGCAGTAGTGACACGGGCCTTTTCACCAATGATGAAGGCAGACAAGGTACTTAAAAAAAACTTGACATATATTTTAATCAGACAAGCAATTTGAACAGAACCTTGCTCATTTCAAGTCCAGCCAAAAGTGGGCTGTTTTGCACCAACGGGCTGTTTGCTGGGCACCCAGGCGACTCTAATAAGACGTTGTCATGTCGTGTTAATGAGCGCTGAAGCCTTTGCTAATCTCATTAGCCGTGGAGGGGCCAGTCGGCCTCTGATTTAACAGTTGTCACTACACCTTGACTATGAGAGGCATGCTGCCTGTTTCAGCTTTGCTGACTGACAGGTCTTAGAGGAGCCTCCTGTCTGGGGACTAAACTAGTGCTGTCTACTTATAGGAGTAATTATCTCACAAATGCACAAGACTGTTCTATTTGAATCTAGCAACATCTACCGTGTCCTTTTTGCATGTGTGTGCAGGTGATGATGAGCAGAGCGACTGTTTTGTAGAGGCCGATTTGCAGGAGTCTAAGGCCGCGTTTGCTAGCATCTACCCAATCACGATTCCAGAGATGACCACCTCTGGTCCTCGATCAACTTTCTGCAGCCTGCATGGCCAATCCGAGAGGTATGGCATCATTGTTTTGGCTCCCCGAGAAGATTTGGCGTAGCCTGAGTCCGAAAATCCCAAATATATAATTTTGTTGTTGTCCTCAAGAAAAAAAAGCAACATTTACATTGACGATTTCAATGTTAATTAGAATCCTTTGTTTCGTTGTGGTGGAATGTCGTATTGGCAAGTTGTCCGAAAGCTCTCCTATGTTGCGTCTGAGCAACCCAGCAGAATTTAGTCGTTGATGACTCGGTCGAATTCTCTTGCAGGTCTATTGAAGAAACAATTCAGTCTTTTCCAATGGAGCTCGATTTATTGATGAACACAGAGTTCCTTAAATGCATCCATTCCAGTGTCTTGGTCGCTGTTAATTAGTGAAGAATCCACAGTATGTTAACCATGACTTTGTTGTATGGTTTTTCCTCACATTTGAATTAGTAAAAAGAAGAATTATTAATTCTGCATACGGATCGACTTGGCTACTTGGCTTTATATGACTTAAAACATAAAATATATGTAAAATATATACATGATATATAAATGATATATGACTTCAGGTAAATGATTTACAAATAGAAGATTTGAGCTGAAGTAGTAGATGAAGTAGAAGTCTGAAGTCTGAGTTGACATTAGTGAGCTGGAGAGAAACACTTGGATGTATGGACATTTTATTCCAAAAGTTTCAAGGTCAGCATACCAAAAAAAAAACACCCCAGCCTGATATACATGCTAATAAATATCAGGCTGCACAGTTAAAAAAAAATACAAAGTTTCTCCTCAAAATGTTTGTAAAAGCATCACATGGCTCCCAGTCATACCAGGAACTGTTGCATGTGTATGGGGAGTGGGAGAGGAGGGGGGGGGGGCATTGGGAAGCTAGTGGCCCCCTTGGCCTCACAACTGCGGGACTACTGGTCGCCTATTTATGGCGCATTCATAATTTGGTTACACACACACTTTTATATCCCCCCCCCCCCCCTCCGGGGTTATTTCCCAAAGCTCCCCTTGATGAGGGGCAAATACACGAGTGCTATGAAAAGCCCCTGACTTCTTAGAGCGTTCTTCTCCAAACAGATTCTTTCTTCTCCACCTGAAAGGTTCCTTCAGATTCCAGTTTGAGCCATTGTGAATACTAATTTCTGGCCGTTAAAAAGCCCTCATATCCCTGCCATGCTCTCATTTGAATGGCAGACTCAGGGGAGACCTCTTAATTCCTTTATAGTGGGATTCAAGACCCTTCACTTCAAAAAGTAGAAATCATACTCCCAAATGAATGAGGGCGAGGGAGGGATTGGTGAGAGGGGCTTGTGATGTGTCCCGCTGGACGGCGCCGGCCTAAATCAGTCTCCCCTAGCTGCTCCAATCCACTCTCAAGTGGTGACTTCTTCCATCCTCATGACCCAACTCTGTGACCCTCGTTTGCTTTGCCCTTCCCCCCTCGCACACACACAAACAAAACTATGTAGCAAAACTATAATCACAAATGCCCGCTATAAACAAACTCGAAACGACCTCCTTTTTCAAAATTTCATTTCTTTTGAAGATCTTACCCCGGTGCACTTGATGGATTTGTAACCCCCGAGGCCAGAGAGAAAAGTGTTTACCCTCTGGGCCGAGTGTACAAATTAATCTTGTACTGCATCCACGCTGAAACGACATTATATTAATAAAAGCTGTCATCTCCTGTTTGGCGCGCGGTGACGGCAACAATAGGAGATTTGATGTTAAGCGATGAAGGCTGAGATGAGCTGGTGTGCCGCTTATCCTCGCCTCAGAGCGCCACTTGCCTGAAAACGCTGCGTGGGATTGCTGGGTAATGCTCGAGGCCACCTCCCACCTGAGTAGCTTCTCTATATTGACTTATTTCAGCGGCGAGATAAATCATAGTCCCATGCCCCTCCCTTCCCTATTTTCATTTTAATTGTGAGATCTTGGTGTCAGCAGTTAGTATATTGGTGTGAGTGGCCTATTGATTATTGATTTGGAGATATTGATTAGGTTCCCTGGAGACCCTAATCCTTTCTGATTCATTTGAATAGCTCTATTAATCTTGAGATCCTGCTCTCACCTGAAGCGGCGTATACCCTGATGAAAATAGATCGTCATTTTGTAACCACCGCACCTCGCTCCTCTTTTGATTTATTCTTTTTAATTGATATATTTGCTTTTGGATGCCGGCGCCAAAATTGCAATTGACCCGCTGTCACCGATCTTTTAGTCAGCACCCTCGGGGACCACTCCTCCTTTAAGAAGTGTCTCGTATGACCTGAAAACAATCTATCTCACACTTATTTTTTTTGACTGTGTCCTTGTGTCATTGATAGAATTTAGCTGTTGTTTCGTTGCCGGTATGACCAGGAGCTTTTCTAGAAGCCCAGAAGAAGCCAAAAAACGGACAATTGATAATCAGATGTATTGTTAATAAATAATCGTTGTGTGAAAAATAAATAGCAACTTAGCTACCAACAAAATGCGAAAAGCAAAATACACTTGCTCCTCGACCTTGCTGTAGTAAAAAGGAAAGACAGAGGGACATCCCCCCCCCCTCACACATTAACACCAAATGCATCAGGATATTACTTTTTATACCTTGGGCGTGCCTCGTGAAATAATGAGACGTTTAAATAGGGATCGATTTAAGAATTAAAAAGTTAGTTTGTGGAGATTTACTGTTGGGAGTTGACTGGCTGAGCTCTTTATCAGAGGTGCAAATGGCTGGTTATGTGCTGTCCGACAGAGGTACGATTGAGGGATCGATAGGCGCGTGATTTAC
Organism: Syngnathus leptorhynchus; assembly: GCF_054491065.1. Lineage (NCBI taxonomy): Eukaryota > Metazoa > Chordata > Actinopteri > Syngnathiformes > Syngnathidae > Syngnathus > Syngnathus leptorhynchus. Next base: position 5,862,916 of record NC_141209.1, on the reverse strand, counting down.
TAACTGGAGTACAGGTGATCAATAAGTATAAAAGTAAATGAAATATGCATTAGCGGGATTTTATTAGAGCCGGGTAGCAGAGAGAGAATAACGGTCAGGCCATTTGTTTTTATATCTATTGATTATACAACTTAGAGACTCAAAGGGAGCACTTGCACGGCTCTCGACACCACGTGCCTGCGCGCCCGTCACGTGATTTATGTGTGCTGAGGTCATGGAACATGCTGCCTGTTAAAAGGCTGCCCTCATTGTGGCCCATGCCTGGCGGGGATGCTTATGTTGTCATGCGGTCTCAGATGAGCCAAATGGGTTAACGAGAATGTGTGTCAATCTGCCATCGGTCATTTCTATTGGTGTTTTTTTCTATTTTTAGTAAATTTGTTGTTGAGCATTTCCAGGAGTTTTAGATAGTATTCTGTCAGAGAATATGTGATGTTAGCAGTTAGCCAATCAGAGCCCAAAGAATGAAACAGGTCAATTGTTCTTCTGATAATATGTACATTGCCTTTTTGTATTTTAGTCAGTATTTGTTCTCAGAACCGTGCAATATTCAAGTTAAAAGATAAAGAAATAATTAACAAAAACAATCAGTATTCCAATTCGCCTTCTCCACCGCAATTTAGCTTGACAGTGATGTCGCGGGGGTTCACTGTACAATAAACTAATCGCTCATTTTGTGTGGCTGCAGCCACCTCACACTATCCCCCCCCTCCTATACAAAAACATCTATCACAGTTGACCCCCCCCCACCACCACCACTATAACCCACTTGGCCCACCCAACCACCTCCACCACTGATGGAACGGACCTTGACCTTAAGTTTACATCTCTGAAGTCAGGGCTATTAAGGTGGTGGGGGGGCTTTTCTTATTTCAGGTCTGCTGACATATGGCACAAGCGGTGCAGGGCAGGTGTAATTTGTTAATGTGAGCCCTGCACATGTCTACTAGCATCGCTATTCATGGAATATGTTCTCCGTGGTCCCAACATGAGCTAATGAAGACAAATGACACATAATATTTACTTAATGACAGTAAATTGTGACTTACAATTCTGTTTTCTGTAAGCTCCATTTCTTACTAACGTATGAATTTGTTTGTCCCTCAGGCACTCTAACGTCACTCAAGAGCTGACGTGGGAAACGAGAATAAAATGTCTATCGCATTCTCAGGTAACTCTCTACGCACATCGATACACTTGTGGCTTGTTTAACTCTCACTATCAACATTATTGGAGATTAAAACCGGCAGTTGTAACCTTTTACACAGCTCAAAGGAACAATCTAACACTGCATTTAGTCGCCGTTTAGGAGTTGCACTAAAATAGGACTGTCTGATGTCAAAGCTTCAATTTGGAGGTCCATTCAATTGTGTGTAAACCAGTGGACCTGCTTTTTTCATTAGTCTGATGGCTAAGGGTTTGCTGAATCGAATTTAGATTTAGTTTGTCCATCTTTTCTCCCATGTCATCTCTCTGTGCTTCACTCCTAACATTGCTGCTTGTCATTTGAATAAAAAATTTTGGTAGTTCCTTGATTTAGTGAATAGTGCAGACCTCTGATGTTTATTAATACAGCTGCACAGTGCAATGTACCAGGCTCCATCATTCATTTGGATAAAAGAGGTGGAATTTAAAACCAGCCACCGCTTTACTTGGTTACAGATTGCATCCATTTATTGCACTGAGTGATGGAATCGCCAGTGACTCCGTCCTTCACCTCCCGAGTGCTGGCAGAATAATAACAAACAAACAAAATTCACCCCTGCCAATTGACACATATGCAATAGATGAGATTTTATATTTCTATATACTATATGTACATAAATATACATATACTGCATATACATATGCACATATAAAATATGTTTCACGGATATTATGTATGTGTTTATTATGTATTTAAAACTTGAATTACTTGCAAAACACACCTATAGTCAGTGTTAAGGTGTTCTACTAAGTAGTGTGGTCCTGAGTGACACCAGCCCACCCTCACCTCAGCTGTGTTTATAGTGTTTTCCCAATACTTGAGTCTAGTGCCCGCTGTCCACTGTGATTTATCGAGCATCTCATGCTGTCCAATGTCAGTTTCTGCAGCTGCGACTTCTCGGTATAAATCTTCACTTTGGCAGCATGCCGCATGCCGTTGCTTCTCGGGAATCTCGGCACTGACTGCCATAAGATATGCGCTGACAAACCTTCTTGTGCTGTGTTTGTATTTGGATGTTTTCTTTCTGACGTAAATATGAAACAACAACACCTAAACCCGAGTCCTGGTGTTTTTTATTTAACTCGTTTTCATTTAATCAAAATGAACCACCGAGATGCCACAGTTAATTTTCGTGAACACACGATCGTTTTTGTTGTAGGCCACAGGAAGTAGATTGTTCTTTGAGTCAGCGCTTGATTTGAGCGTCTCTAATCAGGAGTGAAAATGGTCTGCGTCCCGAGGTGTCTTCTTGGCCTCTGTGGGGAATTACCTTGGCGGTACCCAGCTGTTGCTTTGTCGTCTTTCTTTACCCTTTTAGCACTTTCATGGGTGTGTTGGAGTTGAATTTGTGGAAGGGGAAGGGTGGAGGGGAAATGAGGGGGTTTGCAGACAACAGAGAAAAAACCTCTAAAAGAGGTATCTGTTTCGATTTGATCACCCCTCCATTTGTCTACCTTAAATTGGCCATTCTCTACTTTTTCGCATCATCAATCAGTCTTCCAACTCAATCCAAAACCTCTTTACCATTTGTAGAACAAAACTTCTGTCAGTGTTTTCTCATGTATTATCCGGAAATATCCATGTGATAATTCACAACCGGTTTATACAAGTGGTTACAAAAGTGGCCTGTTACACAACACCTCTGATATGATTTTTTTCTTTGTGCATCTAGTGTAGTTTTCTAGTTATGTATTTTGACTTCTTCCTTTTCATGCTAGGATAATGGTTTGACTACATGCATGTGAGAAACAATTTTGAGTTTGGAGTGGAGTAATTTGGTTTGACAGAAGTTGTCAGCCTTGGTCACTGAATGTTATTGTTGTATCAAGGGAAGTAGCACGTTTGCCACTTGCCAATCACTTGGTCTTGCCGCCTCTCCTTCCTTTCATGTGTTTCCCTGCCCGAGCCAGACGGCAGCGTGACAGATCACCCGCGTCGCAGGCGCGTGGTGTTCCTACCGGGCGGTCCGGCCTCCTCTCATTAATGCCCAGGCTGGTGCGAGGGCCACGTGGCAGCACAAGACAAATAATGCTTGTGCTCAGCCATCACTTCTGCTGACAGAAATGCAGCCCACCGCACTATTTTGCCCTCGCCGGCTTCCCCTCAGTACCCTGCCCGCGTCCTTCAACACCGCCGATGTCTCTACATGTCTGCAAAGTTTCACGGTGGTTCTGGTTCTGCTGATTAGCCTGCTGCACATCTAGTGATGCAGGCAAATGCAGGTGAACTGGACAATCGTACTAAATAAATATGGTTGATAACTCACACCCGCTCACCAGGCTACTATCCCCGCACATGCTGCAACATTTTGGAACGTATTCCTTTTGGATACTGCCTCTGTCGTTCACAAATTCTTGCCCACCCCCTCCCCTTGTCACCTTTGTGTACAGCCTCATGATGCTGGATTAGAGGTGGATCCCTCCATGCATCGTAACGAGTTCTTGTGTCTTGATATCAGTGACTTGCATCACATCAGCACATTTAAAGCACCTCCGGTTTATAGTCCGGTGCGTCTTATATCTAAACAAAAAAGGATTGTCCCCTTTAGCTGGTGCGGCTTATATTCAGGTGCGATTTATAGTCCAGAAATGACAGTAGTTATTATTCGTTAACTTGGTCTCCACTCACTTTTGTGCAAACCCTCAACCTGGAGGTATGACCACTATAATGTCCTGTTTTTATGAGAGACAAAGCAGAAGAGAGAGAGAAAGACAGAGTGCAAAGGAGAGAAAGAGAGACCCACAGACCGAGGCTTAATCATTAAAGAGCCTTGTTCATTTAAGTGTGGGAATCAGCAAGCCCATGACTGTCAATGTGTAATTAGCTGATTAATAAACAGGGGGAAGGCGAGTGCTCCAGGAAGGCCTGTAATGATTGTTTTTAAAGAGCATCACATGAGAGCTTATTAAGATTGTAAGATGGTTCCATTCAACCTCCCATTATCGCCCACAATAAATGCATGTAGGGTAATTCTCATCCCACGGACAAAAAAGAAATCTTATAATTTCTTCAGTGACCTTGATGTAAAACTAGTTGAGTGTGTAGATAATCTTATTTATTATCCACATTTATCTCTTTAAAGAGTCTAATAATTATACTCACATGCAAAGGGTTAATTGTCTGTTGAATGAGAATCCGTTTTATTATTTTCTCAAATTGTCAACACAACCGGCTGTGTGTATGATCAGGAGTGGAAATTAGTGTCCTCAAAGAAACAGTCAAATAATATTAATTAAAAATATACTCATAATTTATTTTTTTTCAGCTATTTACAGTGCCTCCAAAGTTTTTGGCTTTTATGGCATCAAAAAAAGAATATTTTTTGGATCTCGGAATAATTACGTTGACATATTTTGACCTTGACCTAATTGAAACTTGCATATGTTGTTAAAACTCTTACTGACTGAATTCTCCCAGTCTTGAGTGTGTGCGTAAAATATCTGCTCCATTTTGATTGGCAAGACTTTGTTTCAGCAAAATGTTTGGGTTGAACCGCAGTAACAGTTAGTCATCGTTCCCTCAAGTAATATTAATCAATTATCTTGCCCGGCGGATCGGTTTGGGGGAGAAGTCATCTGGAAAGAGGCACAAGCAAATATAATGGGAGCCAGCACGAGCACATGCCAGTGAACGTTGTAATGCCTAATCCTTTGAGACAGCCCACCGCCACAATGTCACTTCTAGTTGCCTTGTACTCTGCTCTCCGCCTGCTTCACAAATGTCTTGTCTGACCCAAGCTAACTTTATTTTGGGGAGGGAAAAGCGAGATCGGTAAAGATTTATCGCAGTGTAGTAGGGAAGCAGGAAGGCAGGGTAGATTCTGCTGAAATTGGCTCTTTTTTTTGGGGGGGAGACGGAAAGCTTTAAAGACGAGCATCAAGAGAGAATGTTTAAAAAGCGAGTGTCAGGGAGATGTGAATGTGTGATGGATGAAGTTAAAAACAGGCAGCTCCTTACAAAGCCTGACTAGAAAACGGGCTATGGTGTAGATTGGCCTTTTAATAACTGTGAGCACAAGTCATACAGGGCCAAATTGGATTTGGCTCACTTGACCAAAACCTCATTAATATTTAACCTATTAGCAAATGCGTGCTTCAAAGTATTATTTCAACACAGCTAGTAGAGAGCAATGAAATTCATTTTTTTTTGTATGCGAGGCTTTGCATTGAATTGCATTTTCTTTTTATTCCAAATTATGATAAATGCTTTCTCTTTTTTTCTATCTTGACTAACCCTTACGATGACACTGGAGCCATACAGGAAGGTGCGAAAAATCAAGCAGCAGCGGTGCCAGAAACTTTATTCTTGCGCTAATTTTATAACGAGACGATACTTTAAGTGCATAATTCCAATCAGCAGTCCCTTCCAGGTTTATTAAGCACGAGAGATGTAAATGCAATCAAGACCTTGTTAAGGCCTCGCAATGCCCGGTCCTCTTTGCTGGACTGGAGAGTTTGTGGTTCCACACAGAGACCCCCCGCTAAGGGACCATCTTACAATCATGTCCCTTCTTGTGTCACATCATTTGTCAGCAGGGAACTTTCCGCATCCTCCGGTGAGGCTGGGTGGCTTGTCTAGAGCCCATCAGAATGTTGCTGGAGGGGTTGAGAGAGCGCCACACAATGTACAGGCCACCTTTCTTTTTTTTTTTTTTTTTAAACATAGCCGCTCATTAGCACAACACAGAGGGATAGTAGTTCTAGTCCTCGGAGGGCTCCCTCTGTTCTCCTCAGCCAACCTTCCATATTCAAATGTCCCCAAACGTATTTAAGTTCAAGGCCAGCTGCAAATGTGTTTGAACGGTCTGTTTTCTTCCAGCACCGCTGGTTTGTTTCTTCTGGAGCTGCGCGGCCGGCAAATGAGCCCAAAGGAAAGGAGACATTTTACAGAGAGTATCGTTTCCTTGTCTCTCCCTTGGCATCGGATGCATTAAAAGATCAATGTGAGCGTCCGCTGAGAGGAGATGCAGTCAGACTCGGGTAAACAAGCAACATATGTTGAAAAATGTACAGCATAGTCTCCTGCTCCGGAAATCCCCCCTCCTCCCCCTCACAAGCTTTATTAAAAAGAAGAGTTAGCCTTTACTTGAGTGAACATTGACAATTAAAATGAGTTACAAATCCATCCGTGATGGCTTTCCACGAGACAGGGATGACATTTATAAATGCTGTGTTGGCATACTTATGGAAATGGATGCCTTTATGTCGTCCGCCCCTCACAAACGTCACCTTTGACCGTGTAGCATGTTTGATGAAGCCATTAATGTCTGCTATGCATTCACCGGGTTGTGTTCTAAGAGGAGCTTCTCACTCTTATCACTCGGTTTGCTGCCAAGACATCGACCGGGCAGGAAGTGACATCGCTCCAGATAAAGTTCCATTAGTAACAGAAGGGGAATACCTCACCGCCATCATATTAATTAGAAGTCAAAATAACGACCTTATAGGTGAACCATTTGGCCCAAAAATGAATTTCCAGCGGGCGGGAAATGGGGGAAATGGCTTCCATGCAGCCTGTCAATTGCCCTGTTACAGTTAAGGAATTCAGCAGGCTGGTACGGCTCATATTTCATCTCAGGTAAAGATTACCTGTCAGGCCCATGGGAGATGTATTGATCTGTTTTCCTTTTTCCGCCAGCAATCACCTGACAAAGGCACCTAGGAGGCGAGTGAATGAGTGATGCCTGCTCTGTCTGCTCCGCCACCTCCGCCGCGGCTCTTCGTGTCCACCCGCGGGTGGAAGGCTGATGAGGAAGACGAGAGATCACGCTGTCATAAACTCTGTTTGAACTATCTCTTTGTCCCTCCCCTGAGGTCACAGGTCAGGTCAGTGCAAGATTTTGTTCCTCTTTTTTTGGGGGAGCCCCCGTTCTTGTCAGTTTGTTTGGAGGTGTCGTGGCGCTAGAAACACATGCAAACGATGCCCTCCGGTTCCTGCTGACAAATGCATGTTGTGGGTCAGCTGGTTCAACTCACTTTGGATTTCAAAGCGTTTGGCGCCGCTCTCGCTGTGAAATGCAACATTACTGCCGTGTGCTCGCTGGAGTTTTTCCTGTGGCTGCTCCAGCGCAAATCAATATACTTTACATTATCTCCTGCTTTCTTGGCAGCCACAACTATTTATATATTTGCCTTGTTCAATGCAGTGTCTACATCAATATTAAACATTGCAGTGGATAAGTGTGCTATTAATGAAGTGATGCATAATTATTTAATGGAGGACTAGCTCGGAGGACACAACATAACTGTCACAATAAAATGTTTAAACATTTTAATTGACCAAGATTTAAATGTAACCTCCTGATAGCAAGGCTCCTATGCAGTCAGTTTGGTATGGAGTACAAATATCATCTTATCTTATGGGTGCTTATCTTTATATTTAATAGTTGTGAAGGTATATGCCTAATTGCTTTGCAAATAATCCACAGAGGATTACGCCTCCCCTGCACAATTTCACTAGATATTAAAAAAAGATACAACAGTGGTAAAACTCAATCACCCTTAGTGTTAGGTTGAAATAACAAATGATAAATGATCGAATTTACTTTTATGTAGAATTTCCTAGAAAATATTTTGTGTTTCTCCCATCATATCAAAACACCTTGAGAATTCTGCTTGCATCTGGTTCTGGACAAGCACATGGTTGAACTCTCTCGAGTCTGGCCTGGAAGCTCAAACGTTGTGACATCAAACTGGTGGAATTGTCATTATGCTAAAAATGTCCTTTAGGTGGAAAATAATACTCCCAATTTTTGGGCGGCAGTCCCTTTGAATACAAATGGAAGCATCTATTGTCTCCGGACTCGTGAAGATGATCAGTCTATACCCGCTCTGTTCATCTCGCCACTCAATGCCAAAGACGTTTATCTGCACGTTGCCGTGTGCTCACCGGTGGTCCACAGTTAAAAATCACATCATCAGCTGTCTGAGCACCAACAGCCACCTCTCTTCTTCCAGATTGATGGTGGAACGGAGGGAAAAATCAATGGCAACCTCTCGTCACAAAGCGCAAACTCTGTCATGTTGGGGACGTTGCTGTTCCACTCGCTCTTCAATGGCAAATTGAGAGCTGAGCGCAAACTAAGTGACAGATGTGAAAGTGGCGGAGTCTCTCAACATGATGCGTTCACTGTTGGGGGACTCGGGCAGACAAAAGTTTTGGGACATGACACAGCAGTGGCCACGCCCGAAAACTCTCAATCGCTCCATCCTTATCACCACTATAGGTCACAGAAGAAAAAAAACAAAACAAGCATCACTGTGATTTTTTCCCCTGTCTCATTCAGCCACATGCCTCTCACCCTCTAATGGGAAATTCAAATATCACATATCTGCTGAATGCAATATTCACTTAGTGCGAGATAACACACTGCCTGATGTGTCTCATGTATCAGGGTCGGAATAAGCACCGTCTCCCGCCGCAGCATAACCCGATCCCGACACCAGACCTGACAGTGAAATTTGGTTTACAGGCTTATTCGCTTACCCTCTGTACTCAAACATGCCGGCTCGTTTAGTGTGTTGGAGGGAAAGTCAGTGGACTCCAGCGCAGCCTGCCGCTGTGTCTCCTCCGGCATTTTTACGCAAGCACCATCTCTTTTCATTTTGGCTGGCATTCTAATCAGAACGTTACAAGCTTCAGCGGGTGAAGTACGCGGAAAGTTGTGTTTCCTGACAGCCAATAAAAACCTTATAATCTCCTTGATTCAAGTAGCCCATTTAAAAAAAAAATACCAACCAGCACTATCACTCAGACTCCCCCTTCCCTTTTTTCTTTAATGCCCTTTTTTTATTTAATATATAGCCCATGAAAAATGAGAGACTCCCGCTTGGACGTGTAGATATTTTGTTGCTGATGATGCGAGACGAATTTCCATCACAGCTTTGTTTCCAGCGGGTGAGCGGATAATCTTTTACAGTGCAGGGAGGGAGGCCACCTCTCCCATCAATCTCCACGGCTTATAGCTGCTGCCTGCTCGCCCGAGCTGACCAGGAGGCCCGCACGGCACCAAGACGGGCGCTCACTCAGGGTCAACAACCGCTGTTGTGATTTCGGCCTCTTTTCTTATTATTTATTTACTTTTAAATAATAATAATCATTTTAAGTCTTATTTGATTCACTTCCCACTCAATTTTATTCCAAGGAGAAATAATATTCCATTAATTCCCTCCACCGGCAAAACAAAAGGCCACCGGATCATGAGTCTCCGAGCTAAGCCAATTTACATTTAAATTTAAAAGGGAGCTGTAATTAAATCATGTTTGGTTCCATTTACTGAAATATACAGCTGGTGTGAAGAAAATTTAAGGAAGGTTCGCATCTCTCTTGCACTGAAGACGATTCGATTCATTGGCTACGATAATATTCAAGGACTCGATATGGTTTGATTCAGTGAGATTAGGATTTGAATCGACTCAGTTTGAGATGGAATCGTAAATGTTGCATTTCCAATCATCGGCAAAAAAAGACTATTTAATACGATGAAACGATTTGATTCTAGTAATATACTCGGGTCTTTTAATTCAAAACTTAATTTCTGATTCCAAGAGGGAATTTACTTTCCCTACTTTTTCTTTTCAGTTTCCACACCAACCTTTTTAGGCAGCAAACTAGATAGTCTTATATTATTTGCACCCTCTGCTGGCTGCTACTATCACATCAAGTCACTACTACTATACAACATTACCATGGTAAAATGAATTTAGATCAATGAAATTCCCAGGTCATTGACAATTTCTCAAAAATAAATCAATACATTGCTATATCTCGGCAACCCCTAGCACTACCCGTCGTGGCATTTTGACCGTGCACCCCACAGCCCTCATCCCTGCACAGCGTCTCCAATAGAGATGGCCCGCACTGATTGACAATAATGGGAAGTGGCAGAATCGATGGGAAACAAGAGAGTGGGGTGCGTGAAATTCTCCCGGAGCTTCCAGTCACAGACCAAAGGCTCTGACTCGGCTCACTCGTCATCCCTCCAGCGCTGGGATTAAGGCCCGTGACAGCTGGAGCAGCCTGAGAGAAAGACGCCGTGCTCGTCATTGGCCGCTGACAGCTGGGAAACGACGACTTAAACTACATATTTGAGTCGTTACTTGACCGAACCCAACATATACAGTACTGTGAAATACAGCTACGGTATCACTGGGTTACATTCCTGAACCACTCAACACTCACAATAGGCCAATGTCTGCAATACAATAACATATATCTTTTTACCCGCAACTGTAAATTCAGATTTGCCAGTATACGGTAAAAAAAACAATAGCTTAATAATCCGTGATCTAGTTGGGGCAAGAATACATGACCACAATACAACGGATATTGATGAGAAAAATCCTCCTCCATTACGAGATAAGATAAAATTACCCGTCACATGAACATGAGATAGAAAATATCCTGAAAGCAGTGGATGAGCATTTAAGAGAGTGCTTTCAAAAAGTATCGGATTTCTAGGACTAAAATAACCACTCACCTTGTGCACAGGTCCAGGATTGTTTGTGTGTGTCCCATAGCAGGGGCACTTCATTCTCTAATTGATCGGCAAAAGATGCACACGAAGAAGACGTTAGCGCAAAATGAAGTCATAACAGTGGATTGAGACATTTATTAAGTCAGACGAAAGGCCCCTCCGAAACGTTGAGATTGTTTATTGATTTTTGTGTTTTGGCTGGCTGCACAGGAGTAATCGCTCCCCACGTTGCCACAGTGGCCGCACTGCTCCAGTGCATCGCAGCGCTCCTGCGGAGGCTTTCACTTCCTCCAAAAGGATGCAACTTTAACTAGCTGACTTCCACTTCTTGCACCATTTATTTGTCAAAGGCCGCTGATGTTATCTGCGGGCCAATCAGCTGCAAAAGTTGTAAAATGATTTTTATGTGTTGCGGATTTATTAGCTGCTGGTAAAAGGCGAGAATGTGTTTTAACGGGGGGATGACCATAGAGTTCTATGACAAACTTTTTAGTGTGTTTACACAATCCAGTCTATTCATTGTGTGTGTGTATGCGTGTGTGTGTGTATACGTGTGTGTATGTATAATTATAAAGTGGTATAGAAAATGTATTATTTTACGCATCTCATTAACTGCAAACAATAGTTCCTGCAATTTTTCCTTCACTGAGAAGTAATAAAAAATTGCAGCTTCAGCACTGACCTACTGTACACGCATGTGCGTGTGTGCATGTGCGGCCTGGCAAGTGTTAGGCAGAGTTCAAGCCTACCGGTGACATCAATCTGCCTGTTCTTTATTAGACGGAGCAGTGAGGTGTAACTGACTGCATTGTCCACAGATGGACTGGGGCCCATCGCACACGGGACCCTGCCCCCCCCCCCTGACAATACAATCAATAACCACACATTCATTACAGAATCCCTGCCTGCCTTCACCCGCATGTCTGGCCATAAAACTTTCAGCTCTGGCTCGCTGGATCTTGAACTCCTTTTCCCTTGTCCATATTTTAACCATCCCGTCCCTTTCGTGTTTTCTTCAATTTGAGCTTTTAGCTGCAATTATATCAAAGGGCCAAAAAGGTGACAGGGACATCGACTGCGCCACTTCCCCTCGGATGTCTTGGATTCGACTATTCTGCTAGTGCTGCAGCACTCTGCTGTCGCGCTGGACAGTTGCTGGATGACAGTGATCCAGTGTGGAGCCCGGGGCCAATAAATGGTAATGCCCTCCACTTGCTTTCCTCATAAAGCATAATAAAAGGAGGTTATAAATCGTACCAATTAGCTGCGTCCATCAGTCGCCTTAATTGGAGTGTCGTGACTGGCTACGGGATGACCTTGTGCATGCTCCATAGCGCTAAGACAGACGAGAGGGCCAGAGGGGACATCTCTGTGTGTGTGTGCAGGACTCGGCCTTCTTTAAATCAAGTCTCTGTAGCGACTCGTACTGGAAGTTGTATCACGCTAATGGTAATATTGCACAGAAATTATTGTAAAGTAAAATAAATGGCATTATTGTCAAAACAATTCTTTGACCTCATTACGTTTCATGTCTCTCTTCTGTGTCCTCGTGTGGGCTCACCCCCACCCCCCTCAATTCTCCCTCTCAACACCTCCTCTGTGGTCAAACCGGAGACCTCAGCTTCCACGGAAGGAAAATCTCGTGACACCGCCCGCCCTATGAGTGGAAACACTGAATGTGTTTGTCTGTGGCAGGGGGTTTCATGTGCTCCCAGTGATGAGTCTTTACACTCTCACCTCCACATCCCTCCACCTCAGGATTAAGCGGCAAAAAAGTTAGCCAACCAGCTGTCGGAGAAGAGTTTCCTTCCGGCTGACCGAAGGCCGATGACAGTTGTTTCCTTCTTCTCTTCTGGGCCGAAGATAATTCAGTCAACGTGCTTTGAAGTGCAGATAAGTCAGGAAGAGGGGACGGGGCCACCGACTGGAAGGGCAGGACAGGCAAAGAGAAGCAGGTGTATGGAAACTGGAGAGGGACAAGTCAAATCAGACGATTTTCGATATGAGCTCTTAATAGCAGTGCTAATGTTTTTCCCTGGAATCCTTTTAGTGGTCGCAATCAAGGTGACATGATTCGTACTTTACATGTCACATGACCTTTACAGATCTTCAACCATACAAAATAAACTACTCAAATTTCCATTGAGTATTTGGATTCATAATCAATTGAATTTTTGTTTTTCTGGTGAAAAACTGAAAACAAATTCATATACACCAGACGTGAGTGTTGAGTGTGTTTTTTTTTTTAGCTGATTTTTAGTTTTATATCAGATTCTTTACCATTTGTTTTCCATTGTTCCTTTGGGCCTTTTGTTTGTTGGCCTGAATTGGATTTATAATTTGAGAATTTCAGCACCACATATTGCTTTGGGATCTGCTGACATGCATCATCGGTGTAGTTGAAGTTTGGACTAAGTGGGTGGGTTTTTTTTGGTTTTTTTTAATACCTGTGCACTTTCGTTCATCAGCCTTGGATATTAATCTTTCCCTACTTGAGAAATATTGGGACTGAATCTCCAATAAACGTCTCACAGAGTAGCTTTTGTTTTGACTAGACTCTTCCAGGTGTTATGCGGTGCAAAAACCATGAGGCCTTGCGGATCATGGTGAGGTACACACTGAAAGACGTCGGGCGTCCCATCAAAGAATTCATTGATGAACGGACACAAGTGAGACAGAAGGCTGCAGTGTGGACGTGGAAATTTGACACCCTCTGACAGTAGATCCGCAAAGCTCACTCAGAGCGGCGATGACAGAGATGAACTCATTCATGTCGACGAGATAATTCTTGTACTGAGTCATTTTCCTAATCGGAATCTTCCATTCAGCAAACTGAGTGACGATACGAAATTACTACAGAAGCTGTCCCTGTTAAATTTATAAACAAATAACTAACTAATGAAAAGAATAAAAAAGTTAGTGTGGAATGCAAGAAAAATATTTGGCTGTATTGTATTAACCGATTAACTCCTGAATGTCACAGATTAAAAAAAAAGAAGTGTTTTAATGAAATGTAATTTAATTATAACTACGAGTCTCTGAAGTCAGCAGCAGCTGGGTCACGACTAGGCTACATTGATGGCTTCGCATAAGCCTCACCTGTCGGTCGCTAAAGGTCACGTCGGTGTCGATCAAAATGAGACAGCAGTCGCAGCACAAACACTTTCCAATTCTCAAGTTACTTACTGTATGTGTGCATTTTAAAGATTATAAAATATATTATCCAGTGCAGCCAGGAAGAGTCAGTGTGGTTCCACTTAAAGATGATAGAGGCTACTGTGCTCACTCAATTTTTCCATAAATATAAACCAAAAATAATTGAAGCCTTGTTGTAATCGTGAATAGTGAAGATATCAACTTTACGACGAGCCCGGGATGCTTGCTATGCGTGTCAGTGAGGGGAGGGGTCGGGCCCACGAGGGGGAAATGCAGCAGGACCACACGAATACATAAATTTAAGTGGAGAGCTATGAAATGGCAGGTCTAAACCTCCACACACACACGCAATGGAGAGCGGGATTCCTTCACGAAACTGAATTTCGGTCTCATTTAGTCATCCATCGCTAATGCCTCTTCCTTTGCTCCTAATGAAAGCGGCGATAAACGGTGGCGTTCTTTCCACGTGCATATTGGGGGGCTAGCGGGCTGGCATCATTACATTGTTCATCTCATTTCCTTTCTGACGACTGAAAATGGAGAGAGGCTGTGAGTTTATCAGGCAGATAAATGGACAGCCCATTCTCACCGAAGATCTAATCTGTCATGCGTCAAGGCCGGGCTTCACATGCTCGCAGATAATAACCACGTCGAAGGACAATGATGATTTGGACCGGCCCGGCCTTTTGTTTGCCTATAAAAACACGCCACGCTCTCGTTTATTAACCGGACGCAATTAGGACCCAATTATGACCCACTTGACACCAGGTAGGCTCTCGCAAGAGCCGATGTAGGACATTAAAAGGCAAGATGGAACTCCATTACAGCTGACCTTTTGAGATTTCATTCACAATTCAATGAGAACTTCCTTTTGACACTTATTGGCTAAGCCCTTTTCTTCTCTGCCTGTGAAACGGGGTCTCGTGCAGCCTCCAGCTCGTTAATTATGATCTTTATAAATTAAATTAAGAGGATGTCATTGCGTGATTTTTTTTATCTTCTTGTCCTACAGGTTAAAGAGGCGATAAGATACTTATCAGTTTTGGAATGATGGGGAAAATAAATATCGCCGCCTTCCATACTAATTGCAACACGTACCATTTGATTTTCTCTTCTTATATTTGGATAAAATGCGTTGTCTGTTTTTTTAATGTGTTTGGTGCAAATTTTGTTTTTTTTCATGACATGACAACTTTTTCTCATTTCTCATTTCTCTCACTTTTTTCCTATGAGCTTTTAGTCTTCATTTTATTTTGGAACCGTACAACTTTTCCAACCTGCAATACGTTCCTCCCATGACAAATTTCAAAACTTTCAATGTCTTTACCTTACATTGTAATCATTATTTTTTCAAATAATTCAATCTGCACACAAACAACCACTGCATTCATCTCTGCCAGGCCTGTTTCTTGGGTTGACTCCAGGCCATTAAAGCTTCCTGCTCTCATTTTATATCTCCCTCCACGACACACAAACACACACACAAAAACACACACACACCGCGCATGCATTTATTTATCCGTTGGAGTTCCTAATTCAGTTTGACGAATGAGTGACAGCTTGACACTTCATTCGGCAAGATTAATAGAACGACACAATATTTACGTGGCACAGACAGCCAATTATCCCGCCATCTATCATCCAGATTATCTTTCTGATTGAAAACTACTCGTCCATGTAATCGGAATTATTTGGAATTAGAAGGGAATTTATGGCGCCTTGTGTCACTTTTCCAGCACGGTGCTAAATTAGAAATATTAGATACATAAAGGGAGTAGGGGAAATGGCATAAATAGAGGCGCCAAGTTAATGTCACACGTTTATATATGTATTTTTTTCGCTCCCTTTCAGTGCCCCTGCGTGAACCCCATTTTGAGTCACCATTTTATAGGTTTCTCGCGCATATTATTAATGCATAGATTACACTGCATAGTCAGGGAAGACTGCAGCTCGCTGCTTGCGTGTAGGAATTACACGTATTGGTCTCCTGCGTGAGGGATATGTTTGAC
Organism: Syngnathus leptorhynchus; assembly: GCF_054491065.1. Lineage (NCBI taxonomy): Eukaryota > Metazoa > Chordata > Actinopteri > Syngnathiformes > Syngnathidae > Syngnathus > Syngnathus leptorhynchus. Next base: position 5,847,069 of record NC_141209.1, on the reverse strand, counting down.
TGGAAAGCGGTTATTTTAATGAGAAAGCTGCATTAAACTGTAATGGATAGATCTTATCAACAGACAATGTGTTGTGTGTGTGTGTGTGTGTGTGTGTGTGTGTGTGTGTGTGTGTGTGTGTGTGTGTGTGTGTGTGTGTGTGTGTGTGTGTGTGTGTGTGTGTGTGCGCGCGTGTGTGTGTTGTGATCTCATCAAGGCCAAGCTGACATTAGCAGTTTGATGAGTCTTTCTATTCTTTTTTAAACTATGTCGTTTGCATGCAATTCTTCACACTTATGACATATTTCATTTTTCATACGTAATGTCATTGACGCGTAGTTTGGAATCAATATGTTCAACCTCTGAAAGTTTGACAGGTTTTTAAACAGTCACAGAGTAAAATAAAATAGATTTATAATGTAATCTGTTGCTAAATTGGTCCGTTGCTGAATCGGAAATAAATACAGCTGATGTTTGGTGTCGTACAAGAAATGACAGCCAGCCCTTTTCTGTGTTGCTCTGCGGTAATGACATTTGAAAAGTGACATTTTATCCTTTTATCAAATCCAAACAGTCTAAAAGCATCAGACTCTTTCATTGCTTGTTTAAGAAATGGTGAAAATTGCCTCACATACCAACATTGCAGGGACCTTGATTTTATTGGCTAGAGTGCATTCTGACTTGTAAATAGGATTAGGCCATCCCAATATAGTGCCTTGTTTATTTTTATCCTCTTATTAGGACAGTTGGATCCTTAAAGGGTGCCAAAATTATCCTGCAAATTGCTGACAAGGAAAAATGAAAGGTTATTATAAGCAATCTGTCTGCATTGAAGCACAATGTGACTGCTGCGCTTGCTATACCAACGAGGTGACCTCAGTGAGACGGGTGCGGGAGGGGCGGGGGCACCCTGAAAGTCAGAGCAGCGTACAGACGGGACCACCAGGCGTGTGTACACACACAATTCTGAATGTGAAGGTGTAGCGTATATTCTTTATATATTGGGATTATGATATTTATAGAAAATTGATTTTATAATATGTTATTTTCTCCAAGTAGCCATTATTTAATTTTTTGCCTTTACTTTTTTAATGACAAATCAGACCTATTTCCCTCCATTTCTCACCCAACAAAGCCTTATTAGTAACGAATAGAAAGGAAAGCTGGATGTCGGTTCTTCTATCATGCATGGCCACATAGCCATGTTGAATATATATCTCTTGAGTTAGCAGAGTCAGATCAGTATGTGAACTGACTTCACGAACCCCAGGGAGCAAATTAACAGTATCAATCTCTGTGCTTGGCCGTAACCTTTCCCCCATCCTGACTGACATTTGTCTTTTCCTTTGCCTTGGGCTTTCGCGTATGGTGGCCTGCGCATGCAGACTCTGCATATGTTAAAATACAGCCTGCATGAATTATGCCTGTTTATGTTGCCGTGTGATGTGAAAACATCCGCACATATATGCATTTCTGTGTGTGTGTAGCCCAGCTGCCGTATGTTCACTTACTCTCCAGTTGAAGTGAAACTGGGGTCACAATATCGGGTCATAGCAAAGACTCACAACTCTGGGACTGGGAAATAATTAGCTGCCATCTTTTGAGTCATGTTTTCACTGGTTTGATTATTACGAGAATTATATCTCTCAATTTAATATAAAATTGGCATATTTACTTAACAGTGTTTTTAAAAACTTTAGTCTACTACTAAGTATTTTTTTTATTTACTTTCAAAACATGGCATTTTTGCTCTCGAGTCACAAGAATATGACATAAAGCAAAATATAAAACAAAAAGCAATGAACTGCGTTTCCACTTCTCCTTAGCTTCCCCCCTTTGCTCATTTGACGTTCCCGTTTGGATAAGGCGAGATCTCTTAAATATATATGAACACATGAGTGTTAAAGGGACACATAGGATTTCCGTTCCCCGTCCAGGTGAAGTGGCGTGGGAGAAAAGGGGCGGGAATGAGGCAGCGCATATGAACCTTCCAGTTGAGCTGTCATGGCGCTAATGGAGGTAGTGGAGCAGAGGGTCAAGAGTCCTGAGCACCTACACCGAAGATTAATGACCACAGAGCCGAGGGAGGAAAAGACGGGCCCAAACGTTTGGCTACCTTTCAAAAAACCTATCCGACGAAAAAAAAACCACTTTAAGATATTTGCTCTTTGCCAGGAGGCTATAGTGAGCACAATTTGCTCCAAAAATCACTCAAATTGAACTTTTTTGTCATTCAACATCACCTGAAACATTCTCAGTGACAGCAGAAACCTTCATGATTACTTCAGCAGCGTGTAGTGCGAGGAAAAAAAAAAGAATATCATCATTATCTCCACACAAAAGCAGCCCCTTTCGCATTGTTAAAACAATTTGCTGCTTTTTAATATAGGCTGTCAGAGTGGCGTACACAGGTCTGCTTCCAAGAGTTAAGTTGTAGGGTTTTTTTTTTTTTTTTTGCCTGGGGAATCACAGCGGGTACAAAGCTCATTTCCTCATCAAACACAAGACGAGTGATTTGGAATATTTATGAGGCTCCCAATTTAAGTTAAACATTTAACGAGAAAAAAAAGAAAAAAAAAAAGCATCCGATTAATATGAGACAGCGGAAAGGGTTAATGTACCTGTGGGCAACCATGGTTAAAACAATGAAATATGGAATTCTCAAGATAAATTCAAAGAACAGTTCTGATATACATTTCTGACTGTATGGGATATATGATGATAAAATATATTGAAACAAGCTTTTCATGACTGTGACCAGAATACTAATGAGCTATGACGAGACCACCCTTTGAAAAAGTGACTGCATGATCATTTGTGAATAATCTACATACTTATATGAGCGCTTCTGATAAATGAGACATCGGGTTAAACATTGGAAAATAAAAGCACTTGTGCATACAGATCTCGTTAGAGGGCAGAAAAAATGTGACCATCGTGTGATGCGGTTCACCGGTGAGCGACACATTCATCAGAACATTATCGGACTGGCGGCATCAGTTGCGGCTGACTGCAGACACATTAAAACAATCTTCTGCCATTGTTGTGCAGACATCACAGTTAGTCAGCTTGCTTAGGTCAGAGGGCGCGTGTAACACAACGCCGTATTGACTTTATTGATAATCCATGGCTCCCTTTTATTCTTTGCAGAGTCTCGTGCGGTCTCTGTTGCAGCGGATCAACGGGTTTCTGAGGGGGAGGGGTCAGGCCACTTGGCTTTTTCTACTTCCTGGTTAAATAACACTCTAAAACCATCTCTATATTTTTCCTCACACTGAGGAAGAGATTCTGATTTTCTACCAGTGGACCAGTTGACCCACATGTCCTTTGTAAACTTAATGAAGTTCACCCCAGTCACAAGTCAGCTGCTTGAAAAGCTGTGGGCTGAGTGCAGTCCCTTGTGGGACCCCTAAAATCAGCGTGGTGGTCCCAAAAAAGCTTCTGCCGACTTGCATGCTTCTTGTAATTCCAGTGTCCACTTAAAGCATTGAGGTGTTTTTTTGTGAGCTGCAAATGTCAAAACAAATTCACTATTTTCTTGCATTTAATATTAATGCCCCATATTTAAAAAGCGTCCCTGCAATGTAGCAATCCACTTGGTTTGTGTTTTCACCGAGAGCCTTGAGGGAATTGACTGATGCTTCAACCAAAGAGACTCTGCCTCAGGCCATCATATGTTGCCCTCCAAGGTTCCCCACTGGAATTGACAATGTCTATGTTTGTTTGTGAGCGTGTGTGTGAGGGGAGGGGTATGTGGTGAATAAGAATTAGTGTATTAGAAACAACATATGCACACTTAAAGAGTTGCAAGAGTGTCACACATTGCTGTATGTGGTGGGACGCACAATAAATGGTGGTAGATCCCATCTATAACATTAAGTAAATGCTGCCTGATTATTATTACAATGCCTACTTTGTTCATGCAAATGGCTTTCTGCTTTTATCTTGTAGCCCGCAATAAAGATTCGCAAAAGGCAGCCCTCCCACTCGCAGCGGTGTGATCTCATTTTCTCGGCAGATAGGAGCAACGTCAGCCTCCCCTCTGATCCACTTGGCGGGAGGGGTTTGGATGGAGATGTGGTGAACAGTCCTGCTGACCCTTGGGTAAGAGCTTGAGCTGGGGCAAGAGAGTGGCAGTATGGATGACTGAGGCAATAGAAGTGCGATTAGCTGACCTGGTGTTTGAGTTTTGCAAGCTGTCCTATTTTGTGGGTTGCAGATGAGCAAAGGGGGCACGGCAGCCAAAATGGGACTGAATATTGATTGTGCTGCCATTATGAGAACATCACTCCCAAGCTATTTTTACAGCGGATGAAAGGAAGCAAGAGGGCATTGCTGGGGAAGGCAATTCCATCTGTGACGTACTTCAGCTCCTAAAAAAAAAGGTGGAATCCAAGTTGGGAGGGATGAGGTATGGAGGAGAAAGAAAATGCACATGCTGTGATACTTGGTACACCTACACAAACTTTTCAAATCCAATACAGGAGAGTAAATTCGTATTATTGTCTTTGTAGTTATTGATAAATCTCCACACGAGCCACAAAGTAGTTGATATCTAAAATGGTCTTTTTTTTTATTTTCATTTTTCCCTGATGCTCACATTGTGTGATAGTGTGCTATAGTATCGTAATATTGTTCCAAAGTTGGTATTCCGTGCAATATGTACTTAATGAATATACGAGGGAGGGGCTGAGGGCAAAGGGCAGTTTGCTGCGCATCACTGGGCAGCCTCAAAGTAGACCTGATCTCAAAACACACAATCAGTACTGGCCCATACAAATGAGTCATGAATGACAATTTTAAAAAAGAAAAACAAAACATTAGCTTCCAGAAGTCATTATAGATGACACTATGGTGAACACCTGGATGTGGGACAGTCGCTTGTCTCCCCTGTCGAAGCCACGTCAGTCCGACACCAGGAGTCGGGCCGCTGGTCTAGCAGATGGCGGAGAGGTCTTTGAAAAGCCACGGCCCCAAACGAGCCCCGGGCGGCCTCGCGGGCCCACACGTGGCCAAAGCTCCATATGCGCATAAGCAAGGAAGGACATTAAGGGGATAATAGTTAATAGCGAACCAGGTCATTTACTATCATGTGCCTACTTTATGGAGCACAACCGCAAGGCTGAGTGCAGATTCAACTTTTCCATGCCGGATCCACTCATAGACCTTCGCACTCCTGGACAAACATTGCGCAACATTTCAACTAACTTGCTTGTAGTTAGATTGATGAGGAAATACATTTGTGAGAATGTTTATCTTTCAGTCATATGACTGACCATGGAGCACTGCAAAATGTTCCATTCTGCACGTTATCGCCCCTGTCCATTCCTAGAGCAGGGACCATGTGACTTATCACTCCACCCTAGTTTAGTATACAGATGAAGAGATAGTCTCTTTAATATCCAAGAGCCCATTTCATTGTGGTTGGCAGGTACCAGTATGATGACAGCTAAACAAGCCAGCATACAGGACGGAACATGACAGATTCGGCATGTGGACTCAAGCCAGTCATCTCCTGGCTACTGCCCACCAAGCACTTCTAATGTCTCATTATTAAAATAGAAAGCACTCATATTGTTGAGTTGCCTTATTATACATGGAAAATTGAAGAGTCATTAAATTAGTGGAGAAGCATAGTCAGTTCCTCATCCATCCATCCATCCGTCCGTCCATCCATCCATCCATCCATCCATCCATCCATCAAATCACATGTTTAACATTTAACTATGATCGTGCTTTATTCATAATTTGATTCTAGCCGTAGCTTTGTGCATCATACCGTCACCATCTCTAAAATTGGACTTGAAAAAAAAAGCTTCTATTCACAAAGCCCCCCCTTTATTCCTTGTCTGCTGAAATGACATGGTTTTAATCAGCCAATCCACAAAATGTCTGACTGCACCCGAGTCATTAAAAACCACACACACAAACACACACACCTATGCTGCTGACTGCATAGCTATTAGAGAGATGGAAGATGATGGACTAAATGAAGCCATTAGTTACGCAAACCTAATGATCATCTTATTTGTGTGTGTAAACCTGATCCGTTTCCCTTGCTGGAGGCAAATATCTCCTCCCTCAAATGATTTTCAAGAAATTGAGTAAAAACAACAGCGGCATCGACAACAAAAACAACATCAGGGGCCGTAATGAAAGGAGCGCAGGCAAAGGCACTCAGGCGATTGCATCCATTACCCCTCTCCAGTATACGGGCCCCTTCATAGGGATTACCCCTGCTTGCAGAGAGGTTGATTATTAGACGCTCGCAAAGGTTTCGTTTGAATCGCCCCAGTTAAACGAGAAATTGCAGGATGAGGAGAGAGGCTAATAACAGTTATTAACCCCGTGCGGGCGGCGGTGTAAAAAGAGCGCCACAATAACGAGGTGCACCACCAAGGTTTGAGGCGCAGCTAGCACACCCCCGAGGAGAAGCTAACTTATTAAAATAATGAATTAGCCGACCAGATTACTGCAGCCTGCGGCAAAGGCAATTATCCCCCTCCGAATCCCTGGACGGGGCTCCCTAGCGCTACCATAAAACAAGTGCTCGAAAAGCAGGAGCTCTTCCCTCCACACAAATGAATAGGCCGTTAATTAGGAGCTCTCCCGCTGCGGTTAGCCTTCCCACTGCCATAACAGAAGCTACTTCCACGGCAGACGGAGGAGGAGGGGAGGCTTCTCGATGAGCATGCGATTGGGAAAATGTAACGGGGAAAAAAAAAAAAGGACATTTGCAAAGAGACTTGTTGGCGCAACGCCGTGTGAGGCCTCCCAACAGCCAGTTAAACAATTCAAAACTTTTCTCAAATTGTCAAATTGAATTTTGAAAATAATTTTGCATCATCAAAGCAAGCAAACAACTCAACACAGTAAAATATCACCCATAAAGATATCGATTTTTGAAAAAAATATTAACCAAACTGATTTTGTCAGCCTGATAGATGTCATTTTTTGACCTACTCCATTAAGTCATGTAAGTGACTAATTGCCTTGTATACTGCATTTTCTTCCATTTGATGAGTTAATATTTCCTTGTCATCATACCATACCACCTGTTTAACATATCTCAATATAGTCATTTGAAATAGAAAAAAAAAAAACGCACAATGCTAATATCGAGCAAGCCACACGCTCTACGGAGAGATTCCGTCCCGAGAGGATGATTATATAGTCACACAGATATGCAAGACCCGGAACAAGAACATTATGCCAGTGTACTGTATGAATATGCCTGCAAGGCTTGACATGAATGCAATTTCACGTCATTTGAATGCCTTTCATGAGGCAAGGACTCTTTTGAACTCTTTTTAAAAAGCTCATCCACCATGCAAGCTGCCAATGGCCCTGGGTACAGAGGAGTCATGTCGACAGGCCCAATTAATGATGGGCGTCTGAGAGCCAACGAATGAGGAGCTTTGAGAGGATTCCTCCACCTTAAATCCCCCTGTGCTGCTGCTCCCAGACTGCCTGTGAAGAACAATCAAACGGCAGCAACCCCCCTCCTATTTATCACTTTAAGACATTAGCCAGACATGGGCCTGAATATTAACCAGCTCCTTTTCCAGGAGAGTTCCACACCAAAGGCTGCGTGTGGCAACATACATTTTTAATCACAGGGGAGAAGCAGCTAGGCCTCTCGATCCCTCTCATCTGTTTAACTTAACTGTCTTTTCTTTTTTTTTTTTTTTTTAAATCCCTGGGCCTGTGAAAACACAAAACAAACTCATGTCACAGATCCCTTTTTGCTTTCTCATTTTAAGTTTCAATTCTGATTGTATTCCCTTTTCATGGATGTACTTTTCTGGTATTTTGTGTCCCTCTTTGTAGGACAAGTGAGCCAAGGCAGTCAAGCATGATCCCGGGTCCTAATTGGAGTCATGTTCTGCAGGGCCTGGAGCTGCTCTTCTCTCTGCATTGGGCCCGCGTGGTGCTGGGCCTGCGGTGAGAGGAAAAAAAGGTAGGGCACAGGTACCAGGCATGCAGGGAAATGATATGTCCACCCGTCCTCCCTCCAGGCCTTTCCTACTGCGACACATGGCACCTTGCTTATAAGGTCACTTGACTGAAGTGGCACCACACGGGTGATGTGGCCCTTTTTATCAGGGGACACGACTTTTTAAAGAATATAATGGGGACTCTGATTTATTCAGAAGAGGACATGGTTCTCACAAGTCTATGGTGGAAAGAGAGCAACTCAATCCATCCCATCTAGATTCTGTATCACTTGTCCTGATTAGGACTCAAAGTCTATCTCAGCTGACTTTGAGCGAGAGGAGCAGTTTATCCTGGACCGGTAGCCTGTCAGTCACAAACAACAATTCACGTACCGGTCAGACTGGAATGATTCTGGAATGTCGGAGCAAACTGGATCGTAGGAGCTGTTGACGGTGAGACAGACGGGATAGCTACATGATCTACTGTGCCGCACTGCAGCTCGTAAACACTTGAAACCGGTCTTCAGTTTATTATGTATGAAGGCCATCCTACATGATTTAAAATGATCGAGTGTTAAACATTTTACTTTTTTTTTATTTATCAAATAGCCAAATATGCCTTAAAGAATATGAAAAACTCAACTCTAAATGTTTGGGGATGATTTAAAGCATAATGCTTAAATAAAAGGGAAATTTAGATAGCATAGCATAGCGAGATATACAGTAATGATATAATCAAACGATATGACAATAATGATTTCCAAAAACAATGCTGGAGACAGGTAAGCTTCTCCGTCTGATTTACAATTTACAAGTGAAAAAGCTCTCTCAGCAATACCTCTCCGAATTGTCTATTTTTCACTTGTGCAGGTTGCCATTTATTAATCATTGTTTATGGGGAAATTACAGAAATCCGGTAAATGAGATGCGCCATGCATGGGCTGGCAATGCACTGCCAGCATTTATCAATCACACTCTCTTTGTGTTACTAAAGTGAAAACTGAGGAAAGTCATTTGCACCCGATGAAAGTTTTCCTTTGGAAATTTTGCCTTCCATTAAGAACCAAATTAACCACTAGAGCAGTGCTTTTTCTCAAACATACACCCCCCAATGAGCCGCACTCGCTAATGTGTGATTTATTATGTTCTTGCCGTGCTCGTATTACTGCTTCGGCTTGGATTATCCGCTCCAACCGTGAGTACACAGTGTGTGCGCACGTACGTGCGTGTGAAGCACAGACGGCAGCCATCATTCAGTGGTGATGGTCGGCGGTCACACGTGACAGCAGGTGACCAGTGTCAGACAAGAAAGGTCATATGAGGGATGCTTCTGGCTTACACATCTTTAAAAAGCCTGCAGAGTACCACACGCGTTTTTTGTCTGATCAATCTCATTACCTCCCACTGCTCAATTTGAGTAATATTAAAAAATGTTGGTAGACTAAATAAGTGATTGAACGTGGTGATCTCACGGATGACCTGCAGCAAGACTTTCGGACATGTAATGTAGACAGAACGCTTCTCATGCGCCAAATTTAAGCCGCTTCCATTGGTTGGCAAACAAGTCGGCTATGTTCACGCCTACAACGGCGCAAACTCCCCATTCCACCTGTGCTCCCATTGTGCTTTGCACTAGAATTTCACTACACAGGAAATTATAGTTTAAATGTGAAACGATGGAGCTCTTTAACGCCCATGGCTGGTGCAAAGGGCAGTGATAATTCTCTGCAGGTTAAACATCAAGAGCGCCCACCTTTGACATTTGATACCATGTTTTTACCAAAATATCTCTAACTGCCTCAAAGGGTTTTTATTTGTTTTGTTTTACCATTAAGAGGGATAATATCTGTCAGATGGAGATTAGCAATGAAGTTTTACGTCGGCAACCTTTGTACTAGCCCCTCTATTGTGGAAAAAGGGCATTGATAGGAAGGCAGATAGAACAGATCAATAAGAAGTGCAGTTTTCTCCTCAGGCATTCTTTCATATCTCTCCCTTGTTTGTGCTTTCAAGGGGTCGGGGGTAGGGCCCGGTAAAGTGGTAGCGTGGGCGGGCTTTTACTCCCTTTATCAATCGGGATTTTAATTACACACGTCTGGAGCGACAGCTAGATTAGAAACCAATCGACGCTATCGGCCACAAAATCTAATTACTGTTTATTGACAGATAAGGGCAGGCCCCCCTCACTTTTCCAAATAAGATAAACCTCCCCCCCTCGCGCACAATGAAGAGCAGCTCATACTGTCATGAAAGACTCTATGATAAGTAAAGCACCACCAGAGAATTCCTCCATGCTTATATGGAGAGTTGCCTCGAAGGACCTCTCGAACGAATAACGTAAGAGATTGGAGTGACACCTCTTCTTCTTTCCAAAAGAAACAGGGGGTATTCTATTTTCCACATTAATCAATCAAGCCTTCGTGTTGACTAATGAGTGACCTTTAACCTCATAGAGACCATGCGGGTGAACTGCCCCACGTCCCCCCAGAGGACGCTGCGTCTTCGCCCTCTCTCAAAACTCTTGGCCCCGCCCCTTTGCCACCCTTGCCCATATTTACCGCCTCTACAGCCGCTCTTTGCCTTTTCAAGCCGAGAATGGCCCTCAGGTAAATATGGGAGTAAATGATTGGATTATTGTTCTTTCATTTGGCTGTGTAGTAATGGCTGGATTATAAACATTGCAGGATATAGATTTCCTGTCAGATCCTATGAATCAGACATCCTTATCTCATTTCCAGACCGCCGCTCCATCCAGCGTGGCTGTGCACACACACACACTCAGACACACATGCATAGTCGCACACACAATAGCAGATACATGCAGCATGGGATTGAAGCAAGGAGAGAGACGAGGAGAATCGCCACCAAGCTCAACACAGGCATTCCAAAGTCCATTTGAAGATTTCAAAAACCACTTAAGCCCCCTGTCCATATTTGTTAAGCAAGTAATTCTAAGGGTTGTGGTGCATAGAATTCAAAGAGAGAGCAAGGAGGAGCATCAAAGAGCAAGGGAAAGGTAGTAAGATGTCTCCTAAATGAAATTTAGGTCTGTCTTGGATTGAGGGTGGCTGACAGTAGTTGGAATAAGTCAGGGGTGGATCCTATCTTTTGATTTAGTTTGAATCGCAATCACAAGTAAACATGTTTGGGTTTGAATAATGCAGCACTTTTTATTTCAGAACTAGAGATGGATGCATGGTTCCTCCGACGATGGCACATCATATAATTTTTTCCCCCATCCTGTGTTTTTTTCACTACATTACCAACAGTGTAACTCAGTTTGCTGTGTGGAACAGCAACTACTGCAATCCATCAAAAAAAAAAAAAAAAGTCTGCTTACAACGACAAGGCAGCGAACAAAACAACTCACCGAGTGGCTAAAAGTTCTCGAAGTGTGCAATATGGGTGCTTCTTAAGTGATGGGTCCCTGAGAATGAGAGAGTGTGTGTGCTCCTTCATCCTTTCTAATTTGAAAGTGCTCTAGCTTGACTTGTGTCAAAAATGTATTTTTAGAGTACTTCACTTGTTAAGCGTCGGGCCATCAGAGCAAACGGCAGAGAGTGATAATCGCCGTTTGATTGAGGATGACTTTGAAAAAGAGCGCACACACACACACACACACACACACACACACACACACACACACACACACACACACACACACACACACGCACACACCAATACGTTTGAGAGAGACAAGCTTGTGTCACTTGTATTGATTATAACTGCATATACAAGGAACATATAGAAATGTGTTTACAAATTCAAATGGGTTAAATTAATCTACTGTGTTTTTGTGTAAACTCTGATTATACGCCAAACAGAGGGAACTGATCAGGGCCCCTTTGTCGTTCTTTAGCACTAAAGTGCTACGCCATTACATTTATAGATTTTCTATTTGATGGGATAATTTGGTCTTTATATCTCTCTCAAATGAAGTGATCCTCAGTACTCCTAGTGTACAGCGTTTAGTGTCAATGCTCAGGGTCCCATTTTGAAATACAGTTAATTGCTTTTGAAAAGGATCAATGATACTTTTGCGGGTAGCAATATCATTCTTTTAATGCCACTTAATTTGCTCCCTCCGTCAATAGTCTGGAGTCAATTTCTATCTTTCACTGTGAATTAATCTATCATGGACAGTAATTGCATGTTTGTAAGGGAGAAGCTTTTTGTGCTCACAAGTCAGAGCAGTTGAGTGCCCATTGTGTGCCTGCTTGTTGGCACTCTTTTGGCTGTCATTCATCTGCTTTATGAATAACACTGACTTTGGGAGAAAATAAATAAATAAATAAATAAATAAATAAATAAATAAAGTCACCACTGCTGTTGCTCCTCTGTGGCTTTGTTGCGAGAGAGCCCTCCCTCTAGTGGAGATGAGGGCACTATTTACTGCTCCTGCAAGCTGGAGCCCACCACAACTGAGGTCATCGAGGTGCAAACTGTCAGATCTGTGTACTCCTCGAATCTGCACTGCAAATATTTCTTTGATTTATGTTAATTGCATGACTCTTCTATTTAAATTCACTGAAGTTTTTATAGATTACACTTTCAGATAGATAAATAAATAAATAAATAAATAAATAAATAAATAAATAAATAACACGTGACTAGTGGTATGCATATGAATTGGCCCCTGAGCCTTGAGATCCTCACCTGTGCTTTTTTAGAGGAAAAATCTAGTGCTCTCAAAGTTGATCTGGTTTCTTACATTCTTGGCAGTGCATAAGATGCAGTTAAGCTTCATTAATTTTTCCTATGGCATTTTAGTGTTGGCTCTGCAAGCAAAGAAATGGAAATTCCTATTTAACACTGACATCATTTACCTGTTCTGACTCCGTTTCGGGTTGCCAGTGGGGGAGTTTGTTTCACGTGATAAGCGTGCGCCTGAGGCGGAGTTGCCAGTGAGGCTCCGGTGTGTGACCACCAAACGGGGCGTCCTGTACGCGCAGACGAAACATACCAGCCACCGAAACGTCCTGCGCACCACCGCGTCCGAACCTGCAGAGCCAAAGAGAACCGACAAACAAAACTTCCTTGACACGCTTGTCGCTTGGAAAAATGACATGTCATAGAAAGGTACTTGATACGTTCATTTGCACACATTTATGGTGTCTTTTCTCACTTTCAGGTGCAATCTTGTCATTTTTACGCGCTCTGCACTTTCATCCACAGTAATTTAATTGCTTTTATGTCCATAAACTACGCACATTATTAGTTGGATTGGCCTGTATATTGCACGCGCAGTTCTTATTACATTTGCGCACCGTATACTTGCACACTTTTTATTGCCTCAAAAATCGGGTTAGTGGTGTTTTTAAAAATGTTGCATTAACTGTCAGCCAGACAACTAGATACCTGCAGGGACAAATCACAATATAGTTGTGTGTATTTTTCTATTGATGTTAAAAACTACATATTGCCACATATTTCTATTTTTGAATTGGCACATGAAGTCACCTTTACAAGTTGGGGAAAGAACTTTCCCCTCATCTTTCAACACCAATGCACAAACGGATTAAACACAAACTTGAATTACATTCAGATGTCCTCCAGTTGCAATTTAGTATTTTGCATTTTTCCATAGAGGTTAAAGGCTAATAAATATTATTTGCTGTTTAGATAAAGTATATACTATTCCACTAGCAGGACACCTTATTGGAATTGACATGGTTTTTCTTATTTCATATTAATTGAACACTCCACTGTTTCCCTCAATGTGTCATAAGGAATAAACACAGGTCGACTAGATTTAACCTCTGACAAAAGAAACACTTATTTTCAGTTCAAGCGTGTAACGATTCCAACAGATTACATCATCAGCCGCTGTCCTACTCTTGTTACTGCTTTTAACTTTTCATGCTGTGCGATCGAGTGCCGGCCTCACGTGGCTCTATTTCTTATTTCTATCAGATCCTTCTCTGTCAAATCAACTGTCACATGCTGTGATTTTTCATAACAGAGCTGATAAGGAGGAGCGATAGCAGCTTTCAGCGGGGCTTTCATAGCTCACACGGTGTGACACGAGTCAGGATGTCACTTAAAAGATTTGGCAAGCCACATGAAAACATGCAGATGTGAGATTTGTCTCTTGGAGGCAGTCACCAAGGTGAAAGGCAGGGTAGATACCAGGATAATGCCATTGTGCATTGTATCATGACAGTTATCACCATTTCGTCTGATTCCACTCCTTCATGTTTGTTTGACTAACAGCCCAACATAAAACAAAAAAGCAAATCATAATCTTCTTTGCATCCTCCGTTTTATTTCCATCCCACTCTGTAGTGTGGTGTCCTATTGGAGTCTTCCATCTCAGTTTGACAGTGTGTTTATTCCTATCCCAGGAATTCGGCTGACAGGTGCTGGATTTGGCACCTTGCTTAATTGGATTGAATGTATTTAGTCATTTGTTTTTGTCCCCCTTCAAAAAGGGGAGCAGATGCTGTGAAATGAGTGCCACTGTGGAGACACTATTGTTGCACATCAATAGGCCTGTGATGATCAATAGGGATTGCGTGATGTTTTTGCATTGATTATAGAAACGTGAGCCGATGAATGGAACAGGATTCCTCTCCGGGGGTTTACGCTGTTCCTGTTCTGCATCCAGCACAAGCGCCGCATGAAGCCATTTGTCGTCTTTCTACTTCCAAGCCGCTGCCACCTGTCTCGAGACAAACTTTGCACAACTAGAAGCAGTCGGATTCGGGAGAGCTTTTTCGCCGAGTTGCCGCTACTCGTTTTAAGCAAAAGATGCCGTAAGCTCCGCTCTTACAATGTGAGGATACAGTAACACGGCGACACTCGCTGCCTGTGAAATGCTATCTGCATTCTCTGCATTCTTACTGAGCTTGATCAACACGGAAACACAGGCGCTTCTAAAGCCGGGGTTAGGGGAGCAGAGCTGGATTTTCCGCCGCGTTAGAAGACCATGGGCCTCCACACCATGAGTTATGACTTGAGATCATCTCTCGCAGGTGTCGAAAGGTTCACAATGCTATCTCACATGTAACAAGCGCAAATGGAGCTAGCGACACAGCTCAATAAATACATTAACCGTCCTTAGTGGTTTGAAAGCTTTTGAAAGAGAAGTGCTGCGAATGAACTCCACTGTGTCGTGTCGTCTCCATACTGTGGCTTGGGCTGCATTACACTCTTTTGTGTCATTTGGTGACACTTTGGTTAATAAGAATGTTTGATCTGACTTTTTTTTTCCCCCAGATTGATACCAGTACGTGTAATCACCGATACTGATACCAAGCATGATACCACTAGTGCTTTTGATACATAACACCCCTAAAAACATTTCCATTATAAATGAAGCATTCATTCCATCTTCATAAGATCACAAACACACAACATATTTGTTTCAGTGTAACCTCAGGTTTTATTTTGTTACGTGAAGCCATTGTCAAACCGTAACGTTCATAAACTAAAGTACAGTTTCCCAATGAAACAAATAGAAATTCCATTAATCTGTTCCAACTGCTGAACAAGAAATTTCCCTGGAAATGTCACTGGATTTAAAAATAATAATAATAATAATACAACAAACGATCATCATGTTCCTAATTTTACAGCAACCAATGAAAATGCACATACACGTATGTGCAATATGTATGGTACACACTTCATTGCTTTTTTAAAATATGTATCCTGATGTCGATGATATTTGCTGACACTTGCACCTTTTTGCCTGGCTTTATTTTAGAAGTCTTACACAGTTTGAAATGTTCACTTTCTGTTCTGATGTGCGTTGTATCCATGCAATGCGTGAAGAGAGCACGTAAGCATTTTGGATCCCTCCTCCCTGGTGCTGTGCCGGCCCCTCTGTCACTTTAAGTCCTCCCCCTCGGAGCCAGCCAACAGCAGCTGTTCCATATTCATCAAGCCCTTGAGTCTTAAAGAGCCCTATCCCGCCTGTGGAAAGAGTCATTCCTCTCGCTGGCGCTCTCCTGCGCTCTCCATCTCAGTCCTTATCCCGCCACTGCCTGCGCTTCTCTCTCTCTCTCTCTCTCTCTCTCTCTCCCTCTCTCTCTCTCTCTGACTCTCTTTGCCTCTCTTTGCCCTACACACACACATGCGCTCTCCTACAATCAGAGACGCAGTCTTCTTGCCACACATCTCGACATAACAACATACACAACACACATGTCCCCTTCCACATGCGTGCAGCCAGTCAGTCCATCAGAGTCCAACATACCTGCGCAGGCTGGGGGAAGCGCTGCCGGAGGGGCTTTTCGTCTCTGAGGGTGCTCGGCTGTCATTTGGGGCAAGAAGCGGCTCTCAATTGTTTCCTCTTTCCTCTTCCTCTCATTCCTGGAATGCTAAAACTGGACTGATGGACATTTCAGAACTTTGTCTCCCAGACCCTCTCATCTATCATAACCAGTAGGTGCACTCTTTTTCTTCCTTCCCTCTCCTTCACTTTTTCATTTTAACTCCAGCCTGTGAGCTTTATTGCGCTTCAGTTGTTTCACTTTGCCTGCACTTTTGGGTCAATCCCACTTTTTTCTTTTAACACATTAACTTTTCCTGTTCATATATCTTCTTGTTATGATCATGCAGGATGTTTAAGGGACTTTGTATTAAGCAACAGGGCAAGAGAAACTGAATGTGTGTGTAGCACATCATTTTTTTATGACAGGCTTGACTTGTTAAATTCTCACCATCATAGTGTTTTAATTTCTTCAGCCGATGAGTGTGACTCTATGTATATAAATAAATGCAAGAACAATACTTTTGTGTTTTGAGATGAAAGTAAATATATGTACAGTAACAATGGAGAAGATAAATTGCACAGTAAAGGCCAGGACAAAGTAAACGAAAAGACCGAAACGGTGGCTGCCTCCTCTGTCCCAGCAGCGGCACGCAAGACAAGCTGCTACCTCTGCTCAATACTCTGATCCACCTCATTTGACATCGATGCACATATCTCGTAAATGTAAATTAAATATGTGCAACATTTTTTTCCTCTATGTTCAGTACTTAAGGCAAAATTAAATGTAAGTCAAAACAAACAAGACTAAAGAAAAACAATCATTTAATTTACAATAAAGAAAATCTAGTCATGCATTTAAAAACTTTGAAATGATAAAAAAAAAACATAATTTACAGTTTAGTAAAACAACCTGTAAAAAAATTAAGGTACCCTTATTTGAATTGTACCAATTTCTCTGCTAATTCAAATGGAAAAAGTTTGAAGCCAATGTCAATTGTTTCTTTATTCAGTCTATTATTTAGTTTATACATATAGGGTGGAAACATCTTTAAATTAAATAAAAGGGAAATTTAAAAGCTGTGGACTTCTCTTTCCATATATGGTTTACTTTGCTTTAATAACTGCAACTTCTGTAACTTGGGCCAATATTGCAATTGTGCGCAATTATCTTTGTGCCTTTAATGGATGTTCATTTTTCTTGTATTCTACAAACTGTTGAATTATTTATTAAATCTGTGTGTGTGAAACATACCAGATATAATAACTTAAGGCTTAAAAATAACTTTCACAAAACAAAAACAAAAGTGATATTATTTCAAAGCAGCTTTTCAGATTACATATTTTGTCTGAATAACTGTGCTCGTTGATTTAGTGAATTTTGTGCATCTCATTAATTGTATGTAAATTTGGAGGAAGAAAATTTGAGATATTTGCAAAAGAAATATTTTCCCAACTTGCAAGAAGACTGCATTTTAAATGTTTAATGGACAGTTAAAAAAAAAAATCGTTCAACTCAACTTTCTTTCAGATATTTCAAATCAGAACAAAATGTGGCAACTAAATGTGAGCATATTTGTGCAGTTCTTTTAAAAAATATATATATATTTCAATATGAATGATTCTTTTTTTTACTTACATTTTCATTGTGTCACATGGTATGTACTCTCTAAAGCTAAATAAAGAACAAGCATACTGTACTGTAGAAATATTGGGAAACTTGTCCTGAAAAATTTATAATTGGATCCACCCACACAGATACAAAGCCAAAAGAGAGAGTGAAAAAATTGTCCCCTTGTAAATATTAAAATGTCAATAATTTTTCCCCCGTTTTTTTTTTTTTTTTCCGGAAGTCCCAATTTCTTTTTAAGTTATGAAGCAGCCCTCTTCTGTTTTATGTTCATTGGCGTTTAAAACACACACACTTTAGGCTGAACGGGACTTCGATGGTCAGATGAGAGGATTAGTCGCATGGATTCGGTGTCTTTAACACGGTACCATTATAAAAATCACTATAGCATGGCTCTATAGATAGACGTGTGCAGCTCGCCAGTGCCCAAACTGTCAGCAGACAGCAGAATTTTATTTCAGAATAATAGCAACAGAATTTATTTTAAATTATGGTCTACATATTTATTTGTTCTACACCAGACCATTTTTATTTTTCCTGAATTTGCCACTGAGTCAAATATTTCCTTTATGCTAATAGTTGAACGTTGCTGGTGGTTCTTTCAGCCAGTCAGCATGTGACTTCTCTGTGGTCTTAAATGTTCCATCAACACTCTGGCTTTCCTCTAGCTCAACATCACCACTGCTTCAAACCATTAACGGTGCTCTCCAACACAGCCCCCTCATGAAATAAAACTTTTTCCATGTATTTTTTTAGAGAAACAGAAAGAAGTTAGCGCACGTTGATGGATTAGATTTAAATTTATTTGACATTATTCCCAGCTTGTGCAGCATTGGAGACTGCAAACACCCATGCGGGAGTCCATCCGATAGATTGTTATTAGGTTTCAGAAAACAAGGCGAGGGAATTACATTAGTGTATCTTAAGTTAAAAGCTCTTTGCTCTTTGACCAAGTGTTTCATTGTTGTTGGGCTAATCAGATTTCTGCTGTCTTCATGGAGATGCTATCGCAGGGGTAGAGGCAATGGTAGGCAACCAAAGCGACCGCGTACAGACACTATCCAGATGGGATCAGTTTACGATAATTTGGTTTGAGAATACATTACAAGGAGAGGTTCCCGACTGCGAATGGCCACCCCGCTAGGAGACGAGTCTCTGAAGCTGCCGCCTCTGCCGACCGGCCAGCCTTCTCCCACGCCGCCAGCGTTTAGGAGGCATTGCGGCGTCTATGATGTCTATAAATTCAGTTTGTCACCCCATTCTAAATACTTCTTCCTTGTACCAACAGGGCTTTGTTGTCCAATTCATTAGAGAGATTCCTGAGTCCACTGGCCACGCTGGAGCCTTCTCATTTCTGGTATCTAGTATCATTACTTTCAACTGTAAATGTGTCACTCAGATTGAGGTGAAGGGGAGGGGGGGGGGAGTGAGTCCCCAGGACAAATGGGGATGTAGAGTATATTACTCGGTCTCTCTTTTTATGTCAGCACAAAACAATATTTACACAGAAAAGACACGTTCTATTAGATTGGTTCAAATAATTTTTTTCAAAAGTTCCAGACTCAATGATTCGTTATCACGCTGCCATAGTATTTGCCTATGTACCAAAACTACCGAGCATCATCGCACGTGGCCCTACTGATTCCTCTTCCACGGTAACATCGGAGACCTCCGCCGCAGTGCGAGAATCAGTTTAAAAATAACCAAGTCCATTAGTCTAGAAGGATAATGCTAACCTACGTGGGCTCTTATGCCCTTGTGGCAGCCGAGTGCTATCACTGACAGCGTGTCAGCACTTCTTCCTGTTGCTCCAACGGTGAAGGACTCCGCTTCATTTACAGACACATTTTTGCATGCACAAACACACACATTATCCATATGAGTAGAACAACGCAAGAAAAAAATGTGGATGTTAAAATGTGGAAAAGTTAGAAAAACGGTTTGAAAATTCATAAAGTTGCTTTTCACTCGGTAAAAAATGTCTACTCGGTCCCACTTGGTTGGAAAAGTGATGTAAGGGGATAACTATATGGGTGTTTATCAGTGAAGGCTATTGGTATCGAGCGGCCCGTTGTTTGAAGGTTATGTTTCTGAGCAGTAATTGAAATGCAAAATAACATTAGGATCGATGGTTAGCTTTGTTTATTTATGAAATCAATATTGAAACCGTCCGTCACAGCAGCCGCTCCCATTCCTCCTGACAGCTTTGCCAAGTCTTTTTCTGTGTAAGCCGGACCAAACTCGCACCCGTTACAACTTTGACACAAAGCGCTTTTTTATGGGTTTTTTTGGAAAATTGTGAGCGAATGATAGGATTGTGTATGCGCTCAGGCAGACTTTGATAGTGTGGAGAAAAAAAGAGTTGAACAAAAACGGCGGCAATAAAGTGGAATATTTAGGCTTCGGCGTGTCTCATGCCTGTTTTAATTTTTTGTTTTTTTTTTGTTTTATAAATTTGTGGTTTCCGGCCCATTTGTATGCCAGATAGGCTTGAGTTAAAACATCTCCTTAGGATAGCTGCAACAGTGCAATCAAGTGCAATCAAATTGTAACATTGGTTGTTGAACCTGCCCCTCGGAGGCAACCCCCCCCCCCCCCCCCCCCCACACACACACACACACACTATACCCTTTGCCATGAGCGGACACCAGACATGGAGCAACACTGAAATGTATGTTTAGATTGCCCCCTGAAGGAGACACATTAATTCATGAACTATCCCCAAAGTTTAATTATTTCTGAATGGTGTTGTGGCGGACCCGATCATATAAATCAGTAAGGCCCACCCGCCTTTTTATTACCAGCACTATTTATGGGAAATATGCGGCAGCTGGTAGAGATGAGCTTGTAAAAAGCTAGAGGCCATCGCTATGACGATGTCTGCCACAAACATCGTCAAAGCATCAATTAATTTACAGTCATTTGAATAATTTGAAGTCTGACTTGATGCTAGTGTCATTTCCAGACGGATACGCTAATGACTATACTAACAATGCCCTGTATAAATATGGACAAATTCCTGGACTTGTAATATGTTTGCATATATGAGGCCTTTTTGTGTTCAGTTTCACCTTTGATTAGAATTTTAGTTTATGGTGGAGGCAGGACAGGCTCTTTGTTTCAAGCAGGTAGAGTTGACTCCTAAACAAGAACAGCCTATCAGAGGAAGATTAATGAAGCAATTTCATGCATGGCGCTATGCCTCTCTGTCCCCCTGTATGCACGCTCGCTGTCTTAAACCTGCGAGCTACAATGGACAGAAATAGCCTTAAACCTTTTATAATAATATTTCTGTTTGCACCCATGCTAACATATTCAAGTGAAACTGGATAATTTCTCTTGTCATAAGAATATATGTGCGAGTGAGCCGATATCTCGTTAAAAAAAAAAAGCACGTTTAACACACAAAATATTTGACTGTCAAAACGTTTTCCCGCAGCACTACTAGTCAAAAAGTCGAATGATAATTACTTTTTATATTTCATGTTGTTAAATTATACCATGACAATGTCACAGAACAGATGTAATGGGAACTAATCTTTTCAAATGAAAAGACACAATTAGACATTTAATCCCAAATGTACTGCATTGAGGGCTAGACTTATCATAGGCTTCTTTTTTTTCCCATACAGCATGATGAGTTGTTCAATTCTGTGGGGATATCCCCCACTGGGTTCTGAAGAAGATTGTACTTTTTTGCTCTATAAAAATTGAAGTTTAGTCAGACACCAGCCCCCACCCCTACAATATCACCATCACAAGTCATTTGCTTCCATCAACTTCCTGAACTCAGCTTCTTATAAGAACTAGATCTGCCCTGTGCGGCCCAGACGGTTTACGTCAGACGAAAATCAGAGCCTATATGCCAGCAGGATCTCCGCAACAGGAAGGAGAAGGAGGAGGGGGTAGGTGGGAATCAATAGATGTGATCTACAGTACTTCTTGGTCTGGGCTATCATATGGTGCCGCCGGAGCGTGGGGCTCATGGTGTCATAGTGGAGTGAGCTCATTGCTTTATAAAGATGATAGCAGCATTGCCGTGGAGCAGCTAAATATAATCCTGGGTTGGAGACTGAGAGACTTAATTGTTGAGGCTGCGGAGAGCATGTTCCCCACGATGGGAACCAGGCACTAGCCGCCAGCCTATGGACTATTGATTGGGGTCCCTCAATCTCCTTTGGTACCACAAACACTCTAGTCATTCCTATAGTACTTAATTTTCCTCAATGGTTTTCCTCAATGGTTTTTAGTCATTGATAAGGGAGGACCCCCCCCCACACACACACACACACACACACACACACTTATGTCAGAGCAAAACCAAGGATTGAGTCTGCAAAATTAGGGGCCTCATCTCTATAGCTCCAAAGGGGTCCCCGAGGAGTGCAACCACAGCAGACCACTTTACTCCACTGCAATTGCATCTTTCATATTTTGTCTGCAGCAAAAACACACATTTAAATCAACGAGTGCTAAAGGCAATTCAACAGTGGTGGAAAGCACTTGCCATGATGGTCATTAATATGGGACCAGTTAGACAAAAAGAATAGTGGAAAATTATTTTCTATTTAAATCCCTAGGGCTGCTCCAAGACCTTCTGAGGCCCTGGTGCTTATCCTTGTCTATTTACCTCCATGTGAACTTAATCTGACTTTTTCTGGCTGGAAGGTTCTCCCTCAACCTCCTTCAGTCATTGCTTTTCCAATGAGTGTGTTGAAGCGGTAAAAGGTGGTCATAGCCCTTCGAGGAAAGGTCAGGGTGGCGGTTGCCAGAAGGTTTTGACTGTGCTGGAGAGCCTGAGCAAGGCTCAGAGGAGGTATTTCAGAAGCTAATTGAGTTTGTCCTACCTGCGCCTGACTCCGGGACCGGTGGCTTATCAGACCACATCGCCTGGGGCCTTCTAGTCAGATCTGCCCCTACTGGGGCATCTGATATCACCATCACCCTGCCTGCACATGTCAACCCCCCACCTCCACTGCCCATCCGCACTCAGTTTGAGCTAGTAACCTCATCACACCTTGTGATGAGGTTAGTAAATGGACTTAAATTGTGTTTTTGGCATCAGGTGGCATTGATGGCTAAAAAAAAAAAAAAAAAAAAAAAATTGAAGCATTTCACTCATTGTGTGAACTGAGCCTGTGGCGTTGCTTTGTGTGTTTTATATGTGTCATAGGCTACAGTAGAGAATCTCACTCTCCTCCTACAAGGTCTTCGCAGGAATTCTTACAAATTGGCTCAATTAGATCACGGCTGTTCTCGAGACAGTCGTCCGTGTTTTGCTTGCAGGGAAAAGACGTGTTCACTTTCTTTCACAATTTCTCACTTTCTTTCTTGTCCAGGAACGGAGTATGTGAGAAGCATTGTCAGTCATTAAAACAGATAATCCACCAGTAGGATGATATTAAGGATATGGAATATTGTTAGGAGGAATCAGATTAAAACCAAACTGAGGAGTGTGTTAGCACAACCATATTCCTCGACTCAGGAGAATGAAGGAAGGGAACAATTGTATATCTAAGAAGAGCTGGGCTCCGTTGGGCAGACAGGCAATAACAGAATGCGAAATGCTTGTACTGAGCTTGCGGAAGGAAGTAAAACAGAATGATAGATTTCACAGCATGAATATGTCTACAGTAATGTGCACCTGCTAATTAGCATATTAAAATATGAACCCTGCCTATTGTGACTGTCAAAATATTTAGTGTTCATAATTCACGGCACAATGGTATTTATTCATAGATTTTAATGAATAGGCTCCCCATTTGAGATCACGAATATTTATAGATTTTTTTCCCCATACTGTTTGATTAATATCACAGGTTCAAGTGGTTAGTATTCCCTCAGCATCATTAATCAATATATGCAGACTTGTTAAAAACATACGCATAGGAGTGGTATAATGTGTCATCGTAGAATGAGTTAAGGGAATTCCAGCCAGTACATTTATAATAAATGGCCACATTGAGCTGGAGGCGAAACAGTTAAAACACTTATGCAATTATGCTAAGTGTCACCCTCAAGATGGCCTTTGAACCGGGGTTAGGCTTACTCTGAATTTGTGAAATAGAAGCTAAATGGAGCCATCTTGCGTGGCTGCGTTTTAATATATAGCCTTTAATAAGCCAAGTGCAGGTGCCCTATTGTACAGGTGCACATATCCATCTGAAACAGAGAACATAAAGCAGATGAACAGAGCCGTGCATTCATTTACGCAGATGCAATCTGCATTCATTATCAAGAGCGGCAAGTTCTATTTTAGAAAGGCGTGAAATTGATTCACCTTTCAATTTAGGGCTGCAAGGACGCTTAAAAATGGATTTTGTTTTTAAGCAGAAAATATGACGAACACCTATTGGTCTTAAAAAGTATTTGCTTGTGCTTTAAATCAAAGCTAAAAAAGTTTTTGTTTTTTTTCACATCGATATGATGAGAAAAGATGAGCTGGGCTTACCTCTCAAGGTGAATAGTTTTAACATGGCGCATTTTTTATTATTTATTTTCCCACTTAACCTTTTTTTGAATTTCCAGAAGTGGTAGGCACCTGGAGCTCCGATGAATATACATGACAGCAGGGAGAGAAAACCGGGAATGAGATTTAATTTGACACAGTGACCCCCATCTCCACGGGCCCAGGAAGCCAGGGTGAGAAAATAAGGTTGACCCAATGACCCTTGGGCCTGAACCTCTCTGTCACCCACCCTCGCAATTAAATCATCCTCAGAGAGCGAAAGGCGGTTTGGCCAACTGAACGGAGACATAGCCAAGGCCTCAGCAAGAAGCCCTCGTAGACTGACAGCTAACTTCCGAGCAAGGCAGGTTGAGTCCAGCGGTGCTAATGCTATTCCGGTATGTCAAATATGTAAACATTCTTTGGCAATTTGCTGATGGAGTAATGTGCCGAGGCCCGAATTTGACTGCTCTTCGCGTATAGCCCATTGGTCAAATTTGCATAAACCATGTAACACTCAATTTTGTTAATGTAGGAAAGTGAAGGCGACCTTTTACCCCCACCCTGGTTCCTAATGCAAAGAGGTGTGTATGTTTTCAAATGTGTGACCTTGCCATCACCTTAATAAGTCAAAATTTTTCAAAGTTATTTTAATTATATATTTTGCTAAGAGTTGAGCAAAGTTGTTGCATGAAGCCTGTTGTTACTGTGAGCAAGGAATATTTTATAGCGCTTTTTATAAATCCAAAATGTTACACTCACCCTACACACGCGACATCATGGACTGCGTGTACTCCAAAAAATACAGTTATTCGACCGACAGCAGTCAATAAGTTGTCATCGTGTTTCTTTTTGGTTCACCGCTGACTCAAGGAGACAATCCAAGGTCCACTTTGCTTTCTGCTCTGCGAAGCGTGTGTGTAGAGCAGTGGATTTCAAAGTGTGGTGTGCGGGCCTTTCTCTGGTCATATGCAAAATAATCATTGAATATGGTTGCAAGCCTGTAGTTGCATTGAGATGGTTGTATTTGAATTCTGTAATGTCCGATGGTCTATGAGTTCCGATGGTCTACAAATATGACTGCCGGAAGTGTCTGTAAAAAATATCTATAATTTTTCTTCTTCTGTCTCATTATTTGCCCTGTTCTTTCTTTTTTTAACTTTTTAATTTTGTGGTACCCTGTGGTCTTACTTTTTTCCTCCCATTTCACATGACCAAGCTTTTGACAGAGGGACGAAGTGATGAACTCTGATCATCAAGAAAATACTTTTGGTCCGTCATTGTCTGTATTTCTTGGGGACCCTTATTTTAGAGTATAATGTAGGTATTGTAATATCTTGTGACATTGTGACACTCGCTATATTTTGGTCATTCTGCTTCATAATACTATTCTATAAAAACACATAATAGATTGTCTCTCCTCCTACCCCCCCCCCCCTCCCCCTCCCCCCTATTTCTCAGGCTGCTGAATAGAATGGCCGCTGATGATCGGCACCTACCCTCCAGCTGCGGGTCCTACATTAAAACTGAGCCATCCAGTCCGTCCTCGGTCATTGACACAGTCAGCCACCATAGTCCCAGCGGCAACTCTGATGCTAGCGGTGGCTATGTCAACACCATGAACAGCCACTCCAACGGCCTGGACTCTCCACCTATGTTCACTCCCGGCGGGCTCGGAGCCGGCACCTGCCGCAAGCGCTATGACGACTGCTCCAGCACCATCATGGAGGATTCATCCATAAAGTGCGAATACATGTTGAACTCCCTCCCCAAGAGGCTGTGCCTGGTCTGTGGAGATATAGCTTCGGGGTATCACTATGGTGTGGCCTCTTGTGAGGCCTGCAAAGCCTTTTTTAAAAGGACAATACAAGGTATTTTCCTCCTCGTCTTCATCCGACAATACCTCGAACACACTGAATAGATTTTTTTTCCCCACACCAGAAACACATCTCCAACGCATCTCTGATATTACAACACTGACGTATATTCAATCTCAAAGATTCATAGTGTACACTGTTCAAATACACAAATCATCTGTCCGACTCTTCCAACCGCATCCTCCCAATGTTTTCTTTAGGAAAGCTTCGAAGCCTTACCTCGCTTTGTTTACTCCCCTTTAATTGAAAATTAGATTCAAAAGCCCCGCAAGTGTGGCATTTTCACAAATGTTCACAGATGCTAGTCGTAGTTTGCAATTGTTTTGCTTTGCTCGGAAGTTATGGATCTTATGGGTGTAAAGGATAGTCTTGGGAAAACAAAGCTTCAAATTTGCTCTGTGAACCAGTTGTATTTTTATTTTTTTTTACTTCTCTCGATGACACTGTTTAAAGAAAAGGGTTTGAAAAATGCCACGTCGGTGTGTGGTATGTCTAACAGAGAGCCATCTAGACACAACAACTGGTTCATAAATGAAGTGTCATTTTCCCATCACTAATAAAGGGCTCTTGATTACACGGGAAACAAATATTGATCAGCCTGATAAAAATATATGAACAAGCCCATCTACATGTCTAAATCCATTTGTCGTTGAAAACGAAATGAAATAAGTAAAGCCGAAATTGAGGAACATTCATATTTGAGGTAAACGAATGTGACATATGCCACCTAACGCTCCCACCAAATGTTCACCCACATAGAACAGCGTGCATTATGAGTACGCCGCCTGTCTTGATGGGAGCTGTTGGTTTTCGACCTTGCATCCCTATCAGCTTTAGACAGTCTATGTACCTTTTTCAGACAAACAAAAGCATTAGGCCAAATCCGCATGTTTACCATTGCTGCCATCAGCAATCCCGTCTGTTGACAAAAGATGAACATTTTCTCCCAAGTATCACAATGGAACAGAAAAGAGCCATCAGAGAAGAAGATGTCTTAAGTGAAGCACAGGCCCAAACAATTAAGAGGAAGGTACATGGAGAAAGAAATTGAAAGCTCCATACCCCCCCCCCTGACTCCCCCACTTTGCATTGTCGATTTGAAATCCCTCTCTTTCCCTTCTTGGAGGGCTGCCTGTAATGGAGCTAATCTGCCGTCGTTTGTCCGAGCCACAGGAGTTTTGTCAATAACAATCAGCGTTTGGAAAGTGTAATTAAGGCCGAGGCTTTTCATTAGGAAGAAGGGAGGGGGCCGTCTCCAGGGACGGGCATGCCAATTAGAAACTCAGGCACGCGTCGCCGGGTAATTTCAGGGAGAGGAGGGGAAGAAAACCCTGGACTTCTTTAGATTGAAGAGGGACTCTGCTTCTCCTTTCACATGAGAGGAGGAGAGGCTTAATGGCATAATAATCAGACAGGGGTCCCGGGCAGAGAATGCTGGGACGGTTTTAGGGGGAGGTGAAAGCGCACCAAAATGATAATAGAAACACATGCCGTTTAGGTGGAGCAACATGGAAACAGTAAATAGCAGGATGTCGAAAGAACGGGGAGGTGAGGTTGATGAGAACTGATTAATTAAAGGAATAACGAGGCAGTCAAGGTTAGAGTGTGAGACATTCTTTGCTAATGAGAAGAAAACAAAGACTCTCTCTTTTCTAGCTCTTTATCACATTGCTCTGTAGCACTTAGGGCAAATAGCATGATAAATTGGTGGTAACATCCTGACGTACTTTTTTTTTTTTTTTTTTAACTCTCCTTGGACTCTGTTCATTTGCTGACTTTCCTATTAAAAAAATCCTTAGAATTTATCTGGTTGGCAAGATGCAAATATAAATTTTGTACTTTATATCGGCACACACACACACACACACACACACACCATTTTAAGATTTAGTTGCATTTTTTTTTCTTTAGTCATTTTAAGTGCCACTGTAAGAGAGATATTTATTGAACAATATTATTGTAGTTTGTCATTAGACATATAGTGGTGTACTACATCATATTGTAAGGTGTTCATTGTTTGTTGACTAATTTACATATTCAATTAATCTAACAAGATTATGTAAATATTGAGTATTTACTTCAATTCTTGTATTGAATCTTGTTAGATTTTAGAGATGTCTGAAATGTGCATAGTTTAAAATTGTTCATGTATTCATTTTAAAATTATTATTATTATTATTTAACTCCTTATTATACCTTTTTAGCCTCGCTGTCACTCTGCCATCCTCCCAAATAAGCCTCTTAAACTCATCTCTTGATAAAGATATATTAGTCAAGGCCAGACCCAAATTTATATCAACCCGAATCCCTATCCATCCATCCATCCATCCATCCATCCATCCATCCATCCATCCCAGAAGTCCCTCTGTTCTGTGGGTTCTTCTAATCACACTCCCCATGGCTGCACTTCACATGCCCCACCAATCAAAAGCATACCTTTTGAACTATGTTTTCTTCCCATTTTGATTCCAAGTGTAAAACTGGTTGAAAACTAACTGAACTCAGTGACCCTCCTTTATCTGAGCTATAATAGACCTTGACAGTAAGTCTGTAAAAGTCAGTTTAGATTTTGATGAGAAATACTTGCCATTTTACTGTAATTTACTTACAAGACCTGACTTCCCCCTCTATGTCCTGGCATGGGTCCTGAAAAGCCATAAAATAGATTGAGAGATACTTATCAAGAGAAGAAAAAGGGAAATCTTTTTCATCTCCCCTCACTCTATTGGTCTCTGAGCAAAGAATTGCTTCAATGCTCCATTTCAATTGGTGAGATTCAAATATTGTTGAATTGCTACTCAGTATGGACATGTGACTCATTTGACTCAATTAATCAACTGGTCTTTTTGAAATATTATTTCGTTCAGATGAGGGAATCTTTCTCCGATTATTTTGACCACCTGCTGTGATCGTGCTGTTGTCGTGAGCAGAATAATACTGACCAATCATCCGCCGCTCACCAAACAAGGCAGCTGAGCACGATTGAACGGCTGCGCATTGTGCAGGATTCGGCAGCTAATTTCTAGCAGTGGCTGAACGTCAGACATAAGTTACGATTTCACAAAAAAAAAATAGTCTGTTGGCTGTTATACAGTAATAGGTAACTATATTTAATTCTTATTTATTCTTCTTTTTTTTTTTTTTTTCTTTTTTTTTCAATTATTATTTTGTATTTTTTATTTCTTTATTTATTTCATGTGCATTGAAAGCAAAGTGAGGAGAGTGTTATTGCCAACAACCTCTCAAACTATCCACTCTTTGTCCCTTTTGACAGAATATCAGATGCACATGATAGAACATGCGCAAGCTGAGGCACAAGTGTGTGAGAGTGCATTGCTTTCTTTTGTTTTCTAAAGAGTGTGATATCAAAGCGCAGTAGCTCTTTTAGTAAACCACCAGTTGAAGTTTGCACTCATGTTCACTCAAACCCTGACAAAAGGAAGGAGTAGTATGAGGGGAAAAAACAAAACCAGAACGCTAAAATGTCCTCAGGGACACGCAGGGTCAATTGGCTGCATTTCCATGATGATGACATGAAATGAATATAAAAATAGATTGTCTTGGCCGCTTTAGCTGCCAAATGAACACAATCGTGCCATTCAAATTTGGTTACTAATCGGGGGACCTTACTGCATCCTCAAGTAATTGTATTTATTTAATTCTAAACAAAATAACCCTGGGTTTTAAATGTTTCAATGCTTCAGTAACAGACAGTATACATAATTAGAATTGACAGATTAGCTGATTAATTATGATAAAAATACACACACACACACACACACACACACACACTCACAAAATTGGATTCTGCACTGGGCAGCACTGATTGCCTCCTCCCGGCATGTGTGAAAATGAAAAGGATGATTATGGTCTGGTTCTGCTATGACAACAGAGAAAACACAGTGAGGAAAGACAATCAGAGCTCATCAGCCGTTTGCCTCACACCTTTATTTACCCGCAATTCCAAAGAGATGAGTAGAATTAGCATAATGATTTCTAACCCCGATATAAAGAGGAATTTCTAATTATTTATAACATCTTGGGACCCTAGACTTGATCTGTCTAATAATGTTAACATAATTGCATAAGTTGTCAAAGGGTGTTGGAGGGCCAGTAGAGGAACGCCAGTGGAATATTACACAGCTTGTGGGTGGCTAATGTGGGAAGTGCTCATTTTTAAATATTCCCTGTGAAAAATAAGAAGGAAAATATGTTATAGTACATATGTTGCATTTTCAACTTATCCGTATTATTTACAAATTATATTATATATTTATTATATCATTTATACATATGTATTGAAGTGAATAAGAGAAATCTCTAATCCCATCCTGTAAAAAAAAAAAAAATCTTGTGAATCTTGTTTATTTGCTACTCTATAACTTCATGGAAAACTTGCTTGACCAATGTCAAAACCTCCGAAAATGAAAGCCCAGCAAAAATGACGTGATTTATAATACACTGAACCCTTTTATTGAAAATCCTTGAATTTAGTAAAATATAGGGAACCAGACAGAGGCAAAGGATGTCCTGCTGTCCATGTTCGAACTGAGTACAACTATTTTCTTTCTTTTTTTTTTTTTTTTTTTTATTATGGAGCAGTGCAACTCTTTTGAAAAGCACCATCCTGAAATCATATGCCAAAATTGAATAATGTATAAGGCATCTTGCCTGTCCAGTATATAAATCATCAACAATAGCAATTGTAGTAAGAACAGGTTTGGCTCTCCAGGAGTATTATGTAAATTGGTCAGGGGCAGCATGTTTTGGTTCATCTAGCCTGCTATTGAAGCAGCGGTAGGCCCCTCCGAGCACGGGGGGGACATGGCCTGCACCTGGGGCCTGCATAGAATTAACAAGACCTATTTAGTGTTGGAGGAGTAAGGACCACTGTGGGTTTATCTACCACTCTGATATGAGCGATTTTCTCCTTTGTGTCCCAGCAGGATTTTCTTTTTTTTTTTTTTTATTGGACTACACCAGACCCAGTTAATATGTATGAAAAAAAAAATACAAAAATATTTAAATGCACTTAAAATAGTATGAAAATGCCTTCATTGAAAATCACTCCATTAATTCATCTTATTTATTCTTTTTCTTAGGCAACATTGAATACAGCTGTCCTGCCACGAATGAGTGCGAGATCACAAAACGGAGACGCAAATCATGTCAGGCTTGTCGCTTCATGAAATGCCTCAAAGTGGGGATGCTGAAAGAAGGTAAGAAGAGTAAGAGCATTTTTTTCTTCTTACACGCATACATACTGTATAAAGACAATTTGTATGATGGGAACATTTTGTAGCCCTAATCACTTGGTGTAGAAATACAAATACAAACCGCCGGGTGGCCGAGACTGCCGCTGCACCCACACAGCAGTAAATAATAGTCAGTTTAGTTATGCACACAAAAAAAAAATGCTGAATTGCATTAGTTCACCATTCGAGTAAAAGAAATGTAACCGTATTCCGCCTGTAAAATGCACTCACACGGCACAGTGTCAGCTGTCCCCGGCATATTGATCCCTTAAATGTTTTGGGAACATCTCAGGTCTCTTCCTGTGGATGCCTCCTGAGAATTCCCTGAGAATTAAACATGTTTTGGATGGAATGGTCCTGCTGGGTTTGTCGCTCTCCCTAATCTCTAGAAACCCCCATGAGACTCCAAATTGAGGCATTCTGTAAGAGCAGGTGATGTGCTCTTTCTGTGTTGCTCTTTTTATTGCTTGGCTGCTCCTTACAAAATATTTATAGACAATCAATATCGAAAATATAATACATAATAGGTAGCTTTAGATTGAATGAGCCAATGTTGTGTTTTTCAATTCTATTGTTGGAGCAACGGTTTAAAAACCGCTCATGAGGTGTTTTTTTTTTTTTTTTCTGGAATGCTCATGAGTAAATAGTTGAAGAAACTCTTTAGAGTAAGATCGTCCCTCATGGTTATTCAGTAGGTTAAATAGTCTGCCAGACAGAGGCCTTAACAGATACAATTCTGCATAAAATGGCCTACTTTTACGTTCTCTGGCAAACTCGCTCTGTATATATTCTGACATTATTCCTCCCATTATTCACCGAAGAGAGGGATTTATAGATGCATATATATCCAAGCGCCACCTGAAGCCAGAGTCGTAACCTATATGGATCTCTGCACAGAAACCGAATCCCCTGGACTGCATGCGGCCAGATAAAGCCTTAGTGCCAGAAAGACAGAGTAATCGCATTACTATCTGATGAAAAATTTATGCCAATATATCATCTAGGAGACTACAAAAATATGTAGTCATGGCTAGAGATGAATGACCCGTGTCAGGTCCGAGTAAAAAGAGTGTAAAACTCAAATATGCAGACCTTGGCTTCGCCCGAGGTTCTCCCGCAAACTTCGATGCACTGGGCACAATCCGAGAATTAGAATAACACATTTAGATCTGTCATCGTACCGTAACGATTATTGTCGCAGATCTGGTTGCGCGGTGAAAAGCATTATATCACTGCCATCTTTAGCAAAGAGATACCACATCAATTTTACATGCTTAAAAGTGTCAGAGAAACGAAATGGAAATAGAGACACACGCTCAGTTGCCTAGTGTAAGTAAGCTCAATGAAGCCTTCAGCTCAACGCCGTAGTCAGGCCCGAGTGTGGAAACGGCTACCACTCATGTGACCGTGGTTGCCACTTACTTTCATTACGGCAGAAAGGTCACATTGTGTGCCAATGGAAAATCACCTAAGTATAACTTTACAAAGATGTCACACTGCCCCATGACTGTCGAGGATGATTCACAAAAAACAATAACAATTAGTGACGTTATATCAAATCAAGTTTGTTCTCACAATTCAAGTAACAATACTCCTATTCGAATGAAATGTTCGGCTTCTCGACGGAAGGTGGTTTTCAGCAATTTGATTTACAGAGACCTGCTCAGAGCCTGTCTTGGGTCGCTGTACTTTGGCTCTCACTGTATAAAAGAGGAAGTGATCAATAGAAGAATCAGATGTCAGAGGCAACAGGTTTTTCCTCTGATCAATGAAAACGGGTCAGAGCTTAGAGCAAGGGAGAAGACACGATACTATTGAGAGATTATATTGACATCGTTCAGTGACAGTTGCTCTTTGCACCAACTTCCTCTCCCTCTTGCTTACTCACACACAAATCCCGATACGAACTCGGTCAGATACAAAAAAATCGTCTTTGATAGTACGACTGGAGATAGTCCCTCCATCTTCCCAATCCCTAAACGTGACCTGTGAGTCAATAAAAATGTTTAAAATACATAAAATAACATGCTTGTCCCTAATTGATATAAATTTGACCTGGATTTATACGTTCAAATGTTTAATGCTCTTGACACAATTGAGTGTACAGTAGTTGAGTAGTTCATCAGCTACATGAATAAAAAATACGAGAGGCAGTAACAATAATTTGGCAAGTTTTAGTTATTAATGCACTGACTTATTAATGCACAATAACTCAATTTTACTGCTGTTGCATTAATGCAATGTGTGTTAAGTACCAGTCGGTAATTTCAGTCAGCGGTAGGGCCAGCGATGTCAGCTCACCCGGGAGCGTCTAGAGAACCTGTAAATGGACTACGTGACAAGGGTGTCAGCGTGGCAGCCCCTCGGGTCTGAATATGTGGACGGGTCAGTGTGCTTCCTTCTCTCATCACCGCGCGTGATTGAATATGTTGCAACACTCGGACGAGCATGCGACGCTGGCATCGGGGGCCTCTTGGAAATAGTGCTGACGGCAGTTTAGCGGGGCGGCTTCCTTGAAAGGCGAGGTTCACCGTGCCTTGCCATGTGGCCTTCTGATTTTCCCAGCGAAAATAGCGTCTGCCTAAGCCCCCCTTGGCATTGCCAACCATCCCAGACATCCTGACACTTTCCCCAGGGAGAGAGACACAGAACAGGTGAGGGACTCTAAATAAGAGCCCCCTATCATGGCCGTCCACGCAAAGTGAGTGAAGACAGGCTCTTTTGTAGGAGTGTGCTTGGAAGGGGATTATTATTGTTTTTGGAGAGAAAGAGGAGCCGCAGGTCAGCTGGCCTCAGCCCCCACCCTAAGGCCCGTGCTAATCCGTGCACAAATGCCAGCCGCCTTGGCCAAAAGCCCTCTCCCCCAGCTCCCCGCTTTGAAGAGATGATACCCGGCGCTCAACCTCTACTAGCCTCGCCGCGCTGTGTGGCGGCCCATAAAAGAGTGAGATGACTTTAGATGAGGTGGCAGTTAAATCTCTTCGCACATTTATAACACACCTACTGTTTACTATGGAGAGAGTCAGACCACTTACAGCTGAGGGCCACCGAGGGGACATGCGAAGCGCACAAAGGCCCCTATAATGTCCTGTTCATAGTGCCTGGCAGTGAGAACGAATGGATCTGCTCTAGCCGCTTTTAATGGCTCCTCTCGTCTCCGAGGCCCCGTCTCTGACCCTCTTGGACAGTAAAATGAGGCGGGATCGTGCCAAGTTTTAATTCCTGTCAGCATCTGTTAATTATGACCAGGGCTGTTCTAATTAAAAGAGGCACCCACCTAACTTCAAATGCCGGCGGCTGACGCGGACACGTGACTCGACCGGTCGAAAGGATCATAGAGAACGGGAGCGCGGCCACCTGGCAGCGGTCGAGTTCATCGGGTGAGCCGCAAGAAACTGTAGAAAGTGGTGACATCACGTTGGACCATGAGAGGAATTTTCCATGGCTGCGGCGATGGCTGTAATAAACAGCGGCGAGCGGCGTGATATTTTTTTAATGATTCCAAGGACATAGTCAGCTGCTTAAATGCTTAAAAGAAAACGGCTTTTTTTTTTCTTGACTTGAGTGACGTTAAAAGAAAACTGTCAGTGAGTGTGCATGTAAAGTGCAGGTGTAGTTGCCATCAGATTATTCCCTGTGTCTTGCTGGGAAGGATGAGTCTCTGCTGGGAATTGGGGGTAATTAGGTTAGTGGGTTGTCAGTGTCAGGAAATTGAAAGACAATCCTAATCAGATTTGTGTTCCTAGGGAATCAAATAATTTATATAAGTGGAAGAAATCTCTATTTTACAGTTTGATGATAATACACTTTACGACCGAGCCCACCTCGCGTGGCAATATAAGATGAGTGCAGAAAATCAAGAATATATTTTGCATAAATTCACCCTTGAATTCCTTTTTGGTAAATGGCACTTTTGTTTGACATCATCTGATGTTCCCATTTCGTACAACCGCCGCGTGACCGCCAATCGGCGTGCATGGGACACATCCAAACTCATCCTCTCCAAGAGCATTTGCTGATGGCCAAATTGTATTAGGCTCATTTGCGGTGGCCACACAATGCCCAGGTTTGACACTGTCCTCCTTGTTATAAAGTGATGAAATCATCAAGGAAGTGCTCTGGCTCGCGGGTGTTGTTCGCTCCGAGGACGTAGCGGGCTGACAAATTAACTCTTCCCCCCCGCCGCACGCATTTCATTGAGCCTCTTCTCATCCACCCTTTAGTATTAAATTTGTTTGGAGGTTGCTTTATGCAGACGAGGTAAATTGAAGGGATTTTCCCTCTTGACAGGATTAAGATATCAGCCATGTTTAGGCTGGATAGACGCAGTGACAGCCTGCTACAAATATGGGCATGCCGGATAACCGTTTGCATATATTTGCATTGAATAAGTGAATACCTGCCTGGTCATATCAAATAAATAGAACGGCCTAGATTAAGTATGTTAACTATGGAGAAAATGAATAGAACAGAAAAGACATCCAAATAGAAACATTCTTATCAAATAATGAGATAATAAATAACTTATGTTATGATGAGGCCGGCTTGACATTTACAGTATCGGTGTGGAACCCGGACCCCTAGGTGTGGTTGGGGATGATAAGGCTCTCTTGCTGCTCCTCTGAAAGAGGGGTGAAATAAGGGTCTTTTATGAGGAAGCAATACCTAGTTATCTATGTGGAGTATGACAGCGGATGTTTTGTTCGCCGTGTGCGACGGGGGCGGTGGGGTAGGGGGGGGCAGTGCATTTACTCGCTGGCTGCTCACGTTTCTTTTACTGGATCTTAAGGACCACACACACCAGAGATCTCACTCATGCACAAACTAGGAAAGAGCCAATTAGTATGCAGTCTGCTTCACCCAAAAGCTAAATAATTAGAGGACCAGTCTGTGAGATCATTGACCCTGCGTTAAATATTCATATGTTTAGACCTGCTCTGGGCTCAGCTGTATCACAGTAGACCAGCCAGGCATGGACCACATATGGGAAGACGGCCTCTTCTCTGACATATCCACACATGCACACTTTGATTCAGAAGCTATCACTCCCTTTACACCTTGTAAATATTTTTCAAATTAACCATATTTTTACATTTTATATATTTTTATATATATTTTTTAACAATATATATTATGTATTTTTAAAATATTTTTAACAAGATTTTCCGTAAATATTATTCATTATTATATATATATATATATATATATATATATATATATATAATTTTTTTTAATTTTTGTATTTATTTAACAAACGTTTCCGCAAATTTGCTTGATATTGTCTCTCTTGTGCAACCTTCTCAATTTGTCCTCCATAGGGGTTCGTCTGGACCGTGTTCGAGGGGGCAGACAGAAGTACAAGAGGAGGTTGGACACTGAAAACAACCCCTACCTTGGTTTGGCGCTCCCCCCTCCTACCAAGAAGCCTCGTGAGTACTGCTCCGTCACTAGCCCATTGTCTCCCATCTCCGTCGCCCCTCCTCTGCCAGGCAAGCAATCAGGTAAAGGTTGAGCAAACTTTGGAGATAAATAACATTACCTCCCTCTGTCTTATGTTTGGAACTCCAGGACAATATTGCTCCATATTTGCAAACATACATCTCTTATATCGCAAAATAGATTTTTTTTTTCATTTGGCTCCATACAAAATCTATCCCAAGTTGCTCATGGAGATTTTTGGGGGGATAACACATTAAACATCTATTTTGCTTTGTCTGCCCTCCTTTTCTCCTCTACCCTCAGTCACAAAGATAGTATCTCACCTTTTGGTGGCAGAGCCAGAGAAGATCTACGCCATGCCTGACCCCACCATGCCGGAGAGTGACATAAAAGCTCTTACCACACTCTGCGACCTGGCTGACCGCGAGCTGGTCGTTATCATCGGCTGGGCCAAGCACATCCCAGGTATAATCCTTTGTTTTGTTTTGTTTTGAACTCTGCCTTATTTTTCCTATTCTCTTCCTCTCTGTTTTATACGTTATTTATATAACGTGCACATACTCGCACCGATAATTAATGGAAGAATCTCACAACGCCACGGGGCGTGTGGCACAGAGGGGGGTGTGAAATGGACATAGCTGTGCAAGAAACAAATCGATAGAGTGCATCTAAAATCCCGACACTGAATGGAGTTAGGAACATACTGACCTGCTGCCAATGTGTGCTGTAATCACAAGGGAGATGTAGAGTAAAGTTGGGGTCTTGCCCACTCAAACAACACATCATATCACATGCGGACACACACATATGCACACGTGAACGCGCGTTCAGCCGGAGCACACACGCTCGTTGAATTATTGATGGCTATAATCGTGTTTCCTCCTTGCCCCATAGACATTCTGATAGACGAGGTGTTAGGTTATACGAGGCTGTTGAATTAAGGACACGGCTCGCCTCACGTCAGCAGAGATTTTGCTTCCTGTGAGAGTTTTGCTCTGATTTTTGTCATACAACACATTGTTTAGCCCCTCGCTTTTGCCACCAAGGCAGATTCTCCTTGATCTTGAGCTTGACCCTCATAACTCTATGACATCACAGAGGGGGGGGGACAAAATGAATGTAGGCCTTTTTCTGCCACTTCCATATCCACTTTTTAGTAGCACAAAAAAACAAGCACAGCACCGGCCCATACACAAACACCATTGTGCATTATTGTGAAATCAGGCCAAGGGATAATTTTTCAAATCCAGTTCATTCATTTTCATCAAGTCAGCTATGGCAGGTCCGTTTTGTGCTGAAAAGGTCTTTGAGTACTTCTCAGAAGGTTGGGTATTAATCAGGTACAGATCTGATAGTAAGGAGATTAGCCATGGATATGCTCCTGGCCTTAGCCATAGCCCGCCCGTTATGCATCTGAACTGTTTGGATAACTCACCATGCACCGTGCACGCTCAGCACACTGAGAGTTTAACCAAGAAGCTTACTCAGGGCTAGACCTCAGGTGACCTGGTAACACACTCTTATTGTCCAATCCCCAAATATTTCCCAGGCTCAAACATGCATCATATGCTGATTTCTGGACTGTGCTGCATGTATTTAGACTCTAGCCTGATCGGTTCTGTTTAAAAAATAATATTTCCAGAGATGATGTCACACTAAAGTTACTTTTGTGTTCATTTTTTTTCCCTTTCATTGAAGCAAGCAACATTCCTATATTGTATGTAGGTTTAAACCAGGATTTTATGTGACAGTGTTAATTAAAAGAATGTTCTGATAATCAGATTATACAAACACATATTGCGTACTGCGTAGATGCATAATGGTAATGCGATTTGTGTCATTCCAAATGCGGCGGTAATGATCATTTAACCCAAAACCTAAGGCAGTAAGCCAGAGTGTCTTCTGCTAAACAATGTGCAGTACCTGCAGTATTAGACACTTAAGTAGATTACGCTCGTTCGTTTTCAAATACCTCGCTCGCTTCTATTTACTTTTATATCAGTCGCTGTCATTATTTACACACAAATTGGCAAAGTAAAGACGACCGGTAGTTGAGTGCTTCATCTGCCACATTGCTGCCGTCTGTATTAGCACAGTGGGTGTCCTCTGGCTATGAAATAGCAGCATAATTGAGTTGTACATGGCTGAACCTGATCAGAGACGGTTCAATGGTTTTGCCACTCCATGCTCTAACTCTCCATGCACCAAAGCAACCCCAGGGTAGCGTACCAATGCGTTTGCAGTGAGCTGTAGTCTGCTCCGGGACCGAAAAAAAAAAAAGAAAGGGGGCAGGAGGTGGTGATTGCATTCTGATAGATTTCTGAGGCCGTAGGCAATGGAATTAAAAAGATTAACAGTTCATTAGGAACTAGACCACATTGACTAGAGTACTGACAGGACAATATCTAAAGTCCAAATGTAACAATTTAAAATCATGAACACTGTTACTTTCTACTGCGTGCAATATTCTTTTTTTATATTGTTTTAATACAGACGTCAACATGCATTAGAAAAGCTTATTTCCATCAACAAAACAACCCAATATTAAAGCAGGCTGTTATCAACTAGCGCATCACCATTCGGTGTGTATTTGATTAACCGATAATCACTTTGGATATTCTCGTCACCGCTCCAAATAGAAGCATACAGTCGAGTCAAACCCGGCTGTTGCCTAAGGGTGACAAGGTCATTAATAGCCGTGTTTGGGGGGATGCAGACAGATGGCTACTCGCTTCTAAAAGGTGCTAACAATCTTTGACATGCCTAGCAGTCCACCCATCTTGTTCCCTTGCATCCCCATAAAGGTGCATTTCGCTTTGTACAAGTGGTAGCTACTCAATATCTTGGCAGCTACAGTGCAGTTTTAACTACCTTGACATTGCTGTCTTCTTCAGGAGTGACAGTAGGCGAATGTGACCCCTGACCCCTCCCCCCTCTCCCTGAATTCCTTCCCACCCACAGTGGGAATGTCATGTGCTCATATGTAAAAGCCGCTATGCATGCAACATATACAGGAGGGGCTTGTTGTTTGGTGTTTGCCGACTCCCAACCCGGCTTCCGCGGCAGGAGTGTTTTCAGCTGGGAATTCTCGGAAGGCTAAAGGGCCAAGCAAACATTGACACTCGCCTGCAGCCGCTGCCTTGCTCTGACACAATAAAATTTATTTTTGCTCTAGTGTATGACCCAGACAGTATACATTGACATATCAGCCTATTATCTTGAAAAATATTTCCCTCCTCATATTTAATCACGTTAGTAGTAGAATTACACAAAATCCAAATGATTTTGTCTTGTTTACTTTCGCCCTCCTCTATTCGATGTTAGCTAATCGGCTCCTCGTTAGACCGACACGCCTCTGGTATGTTAGTTGTTAACATGTAGACAACAGAGATGTCATGTTATAAGTCGTCGTGTTAGCTTCAGGGCCACCATGATAAACACCAATCCCACCCTTCTCTCCTACAAGGCCTTTGTTTTCTCTTTGCCATTAAATTGCAAAATCTACTTACTGAGTTGCCAGCCTGATCCCACTCAAGCTTTGTAATCTCCTTGTAATAGAGTGTGAATACTGGCCAGCAATAAATCAGCACCTCATCAGTGCACTTTATTAAATATAGACATCAACAGACAGCTCTTAGTATATTCAATTTACTCTCCGACGTAGGCTTCAACACAGGGAGATAAAGATAGATTGAGCAATCGAGTGCAAGCTGAGGCCTGAACCTGAACGGGAAAAGCTACAGGATATTGAGAGGGGACGAAGCATATCAGGGACGGGCAGACAGTCAGGAGGCTCCAGCGCCAGGATGGGGAGGTTTGCCAGGTGGGAAGGGGGAGAGGTTTGTTTCCAGGTTTCTCTGACACATAAGCAGGTGTGCTCCCCCATCTCGATGACAGCTGAACTGGGCGCCCATAAAGTCTTTGTTTCAATCTCACAGTTGAAAATCAAAACTGGACTGCTTTACCTCAAATAGTGGCTTCCGCTCTAATAATCGTGTGGCCCAATTCCATCATTCACTTGAACAAATATGGTCGAGTGCCGTGAAAAAGCCCTTTTTCACATTCATACATTGTTTGCAAAATCATGCGGCAAATGTAATAATCAGACAAAGACAAGTAAAAATGGAATGCTGTTTTTGAATTGATTTTATTTATTAAAGAAAAAAAACTTCAAAGCTAACAATTTCAATCTAATTAGATACAACATGATTTAAGCTTTAGTGTCAACAAGGGAACGCTTGTTGAACATTTACGCGTGTGGACTCTTGATAAAATTATTTCTGTCAACCACCACATTTTATTATCCCCATTGGTATTGATCCAGATGTTGCCATGTTAATTCCGGAAGAATCACGCCCCACACACTGGAATTAGTTCAACATCTCCCGCTGCACTCTGGCAAGATCAGAGCGTTCTGTACAAATCAGAGAAGTGTGTATTGTATTTTAAGTGTCATCTTAAATGGCAAGCTTTGATATTAACTAAGCCTCTCTCGCAGCATGATCCCTCTGCTCAGTTTGAGGATATAGTGGTAGAGAAAAAAAAAAGATGTGCAGAACCTCTGGGGCCCAGTTAGAGGCGGTTTAACTCCAATTGGAGCCCAGAGAGCACTTGCCTTGGCTGAGGTGAGATTGCTGCTGGGCAAAAGTCTTCAGGGCCTGCTTGTCCTTCTGATAGCTGGCTATGATAGATCTGCTTCCGTCCAGCCAGGATGACTGTCTATCTCTCGTTTGCCCCCCCCCCCCCCCCACCCCACCACCACTGCACTCTGGTCGCCTTTCACTTTATGCTCTCGCTCTTTTTCCTTCGTTCTTATCTGCCTCCTCTCTGCCCTGTATCTTCTCCTTTCTTTCATCCTCCACTTCACTCCCTTCCTCTACTACCTTTTTTTTGTTACCATCCCTCACTCGCTCGCTCCTGTCTG
The DNA here is from genome assembly GCF_054491065.1 of Syngnathus leptorhynchus. NCBI lineage: Eukaryota > Metazoa > Chordata > Actinopteri > Syngnathiformes > Syngnathidae > Syngnathus > Syngnathus leptorhynchus. Next base: position 5,805,365 of record NC_141209.1, on the reverse strand, counting down.
TTGTCTGATTGAGGGTGAGTTACGAGGGGGCTGCAGCTGGAGGGGGCCACCATGCCTCGTAATTACATCTCTTTTTATTACCCGCGCTAATGGCCCTCGGGGAGAGGGAAACAATAATAAATTAATCGAATATGAACTCAAGCTCAACAGAAATCTCCAGCATTTCATTTTTAGACCACCCAGTCCTCTGATTAATCTCAGAGAGGTTCGAGATGGCCGTCTGTGGGTTTTGTCACCCCCCCCCCCCCCCCCGTTGAGGCCCACTAGAGAGATAAAGGCAGCGATGATGGTTTTGGAGTCTGTCGTTGCTGCTCTTATCCTCAGGCTTTTGGAGCAAAGATGCCGTTTAACTCTGTCAAACTCGATGGAAGTGAATATGTCAGCGGTGGTTAGTCATCACCATGTTTTACATGCTGTAATCTTGGAAATGAAAATCCCTTTCAGAGCTAAATGCACAAGATAAAGCTGTGCTTTGTTATTACCATTATTATTTTTGGCTGTGTGGGACTTGGAAATGCACTCAGCAGTGGAGTGGAAAAGGGCCTTCAAGTGTGCAGACAGGCCTCTCTGATTTGGTCAATATCGTGTCATGTTTGGTCAAACCCCGCCATCGGCACCGGGCTGGAAATGAAGATGTAAATATTGATATTTCATTAGAGGAAATCACCCACTCCGGCGGCACTTAACCGGGCCACCTTCAGAGCGCGGCGGCCGGAGCGCTTTGTGACCTGCGGAGTCGGGAAGTCACTTCATTACTCGATTAAATTGAGTGGAAAAAGGGAAGGCAATGACACGAGATCCCATTTGCCGCGATAATTTAGGCCCTGAAGAGAACAGATGGAACGGTGGGAAAACACCACCTCTCCATCTCACAACAGCGGATTAAATTTAAGGACTTTTAGCGTCAAAGGTAATTGTAGGCTGCTGGGCTCGGCACGTACGGCTGAGGGCTGCGCGCTGCATCCGAGCAACTCGAAAGCCTCTTCAGCGAGACCCGGACGAGGCCTTCACACGAGCTGTCACATTGGGAGCGCCGTTTTAGTTCCGCTTCAGCCCTCTTTGCCATTAAAAGTCTCCGACAGAGCTTTGCCTGTGATTGTGATGCCAACCTGATGCGGCAATCAACTGTGCCGGGATGACAGTTTCTCTCTGGCCGGTCCACATTCTGTCCGACTTAATGGACACGTATGCAGACAAGGAAATAACACGACAGCATTTTAACATCCCCCCCCCCCCGCCAAATACCTTTTAATGGCGTCGGCTTTTACATACTATGCTTCCACTGATAATAGTGACACGCTTGGAGTGCTTTCAGCAGTTGGTCCGAATTGGCCGGCCCTCCGACCAGTCCTACCGGACTGTTAGCACTCTATTCTACCGACTATTGATTCCCCTTCAAAATGTGAAGGCCCTCACATTCTGATCACAATCTCTTAATTAATGTATCCTGCAGCTCTCCCCCTGCAGTGGTCATCACCACGATAAGGGGAACCACTCTGCCCGGTTCTGGTTCTTTTTCTACTGCTTCCCCATCATGGCTTTTATTTCTGTTTGTGTGTGTGTTCATTGTTGTCTCGGCGGGCAGGAGTAGATAAACACGGGGGCTGACGGTGCCTCCCCCCCCCCACCTCCCCTCCTCTCTCCCAAATGTGATCATTTGTTTTTCAGAGAAAACGCAGGGTATAGATGTGTTGAGCAGGCCGGGTCAATACTGTAATCTATCGCCTTTTAATCACGCAGTGGCAGGTGGCATGGCAACAGCGAACTTGTAAAAGCAATCATGTTAATCATGGGTGGAGCTGGAGAGCCTAATATGCTGTCAGAATGGGCCGCCTGCAGGCACGGGAGGCGGAGGGAGGGAAAGGCTGGCCAGGCATGGGGGGTGGAGCCTTCACAGTTTATTGCTGCCTAGTATCAAGGAAAATAGACATTAAGATCTTTTTCTATATAGACGAGCCTTTTTGGATTTGTCATAGAGCCACTTTCGGTTTTTATGTCATGACTGAGCGGTTTGGTGCACCTTAGTCAATTTGAACTCTGTTGATTCGTCTTGTGACCTTTTGTGGGCAGGCCAGTGTTTCCCGTGCTTCTCTTTTTTCCCCAGGAGGGGATATTTGTTTGTGTAACTTTGTGAAGCTTTACGTGTACCTGCCCCCTCGTCACCTCTTTTTTAGCCCACACACACATGCACGTGTCATGTCCTCAACCTCTGCAACGAGAACGCGTCCCAGCGCTAATCCCCGGCTCACCGGTACAAGTATGACAGGATACAAGGGGTAACCACCTGGCTTTGTGCATCCCAGACCTTTGCACCGATTTACTGTCGTCGCCCGCAGTAAAGCCCACTCAAGCACCCTGACACCTGCTTCAAAGAGGAGCTTCCTGTACGCATTTAAATTGAAGCTTTGTTTTCCAGTGAGTGCTTCCGTGCTCATAACTCATTTTTGATTAGCGATTTCTTTGGAAAAATTATTTCAGTGTTGTGTTTACAGCGACCGTCTTTATATCTGTTAGGCAGCAGAATTGCGCAACATCTCTTTCATCAGTTTCCACAGAACGATGGAGGGATGATAAGTGGGCTCACACAAATGATACGATTTAAAAATGTTGATGCCAGTCTGGATCAAGGTACAAAGCCTGGCTTTTTTTTTTTTTTTTTTTTTTTCTCTTCCACCCCTTCATGTAATTCTGTTACGCTGAGGGTTGTGTTCTCACCTTGTCGCTGTTTATTCGGTAACAAAAAAAACAACAACTCTTCAGCCATTTTCCACAAAACCTTGTTAGGGGCAAAAATAGATTCGATGGTGGCCTGGATCTCTGCTTATATATAAAAAAAAAAACATTTTCTTTATTCATATCTTTGCGCATTATTCTTATGTAAAGATATACTGTGAAGGGGCAATATTATTTGTGTATGCAATTCTCCTGCACACTAAATAGCAGAGGTTGTGTTCCACTGAGCACCATTGTAGGTCAAAAATGTTTCCTTACCTCATATGCTTACCACTTGTGTCCTTCCAGGATTTTCCACTTTGTCTCTGGGTGACCAGATGAGTCTTCTGCAGAGCGCCTGGATGGAGATCCTCATCCTCAGCATCGTGTTCCGTTCGCTGCCGTACGAGGACGAGCTGGTGTACGCCGAGGACTACATCATGGACGAAGAGCACTCACGGCTGACGGGCCTGCTGGACCTCTACGTGTCCATCCTGCAGCTGGTTCGCAAATGCAAGAAGCTCAAAGTGGAGAAGGAGGAGTTTGTCACACTCAAGGCCATCGCTCTCGCCAACTCAGGTGAGTCAGTAACAACACACACACTCGGGAGTTCATTTTTAACAAACCAAATTTAATCTATATTTTGAAAAATGTGTATTTTGCATATATTATTATTATTATTATTATTATGATAACTTAGAATTGCAGTAAATTATTTGTCCATTTTGTCTTGGTGGTTGTTTTATATGTCATGCCACAAGTATTGTTTGATTGCAGACGCACACACACACACACACACACACACACACACACACACATACACTCTCACTCACATGCACTATTTTTAATAGTATTTGTTTATTATAAAATAGTTTTAAAATACAAAAAATATACAGAATAAAATTAGTTTGCAATCATCACATTTTTTAGATTTGACTTTTTCCTTGCATCATCACAAATATGGAAAAGGTCTCATATCCATTAACAAAAAAACTTCCACTACAATATATTTGCAAGCAAGTGTTTGGTAGATTTGATCAATTATATGCTGACCACACAATGAAACTGAGATATTGGCCAATAGTTTCCCAGATGACATTTCTCACTTTTGCTGGAGTTTTAGCGCGTAACCTTTAGTTTGGAGCGTGAGCCGCACAGATAGGGAGAAGATAAGGGCAATGCACGAGAAAGAGGCACGGGGAAGGAAGGAGCTTTTTAATTGAACACCTTCCGAGTTGTGGTATTTCTCCTCTGCTATCTCCATAACAGTAGCTGCAGGGCACAGCAGCCACTGGAGATAAATTTAGCATTTCATTAGGAGCACAGTGGCTGTCAATAAAATGTGTTAAGTCGAATGGAATGAGTATCAGGCCGCGGTAGAGCTCGTTTGTTCCAATGCAAAAGACGTTACGCTGCTATTGACAGGATCCTTTTGAGGAGGCAGGACTTGTTCCCAGACCCCCCCCCCCTTCCCCCTCTGATCAATGCACACCGGGTCACCAGGCCGCTCCCCCCTTGTTTTGTCCAAGCTGAAAAATGAAAATGCTGATGCAAGCTATTTGCTTTGAGACAGCAAAGCGTCGGTCATGAGGTGTGCTCGAGGGGGAAGAGGAGGGCGTCCGCCACGTTAGAACAAGGTCTCTGGGAAATCATTCTCTTGGGAGCCCCCCTGTTTGACAGCTGTGAAAATTCATAGCCATTGATTTTGTAATTAGCAGTTTATCAATCACATCGATGTGGGCTTACTGATGGATTGCAAGGAAATTGTTTCTTCAAAGTTGTTGTTTTTTTAAAGTCCATCCCTCCTCCAAACACAACACACACTGCTTGCATTTTCTTCCCTTGTTAGTGTCTTTTGCCTCCAGCCCCATACATCAACCTGCATTTTTTTATTCTTCCAAGAATGTTCCAATTAAATGTTGACCCCCTCAATAACTAAAGTAGACTTTACCATAAAAGAGTATCCAATTTCATTATTGTTATAACTCCTTTGCTATAAAACAGAACAATGTACTTGATGCATAGTCAGGTAAATGGATAAAGGAAAATCTTTATTTAAGGAGAATTCCTCTAAACTAAAACTCTTAAGTTTGGTTAAGTGGGAAAAAAAATGTTAGTAAAAATACTCATTAGGGTTGTATTTCCTATTTCAGTGTAAATGTAACATAAGATAATTATGTTCGTCTCTCCTCTCCCTCCCCCTGCCTTGTACTTTTCCAAACGACCTACTTCATTTCACCACTGCGGGCTTGAAAGCCGTCAGGGTGAAAAATGTCTCAAGGTTTTGGGAATACGCTAGTTCCAGTCGATGAATACGGGGCCCGCTTAGAAATCTGGTTTGCCTTTTATCGTCCCACGTGGCCAAACGCATGGCGCCAAGGTGAGACGTGTGAGGCGGGCAATGACTCGCCGCCTCTGGGGTGTCAGACTGGTTAGCCAGTGAGAGACGCACCACTACCGAGACTCCCTAAGAGAGGAGGAGGGCTGATAGCAACAGAGCAGAAGGCGACAATGAGCGAGGAACGTGAAACATGAAACTGTAGACTTGTGCTTGAACTCAAGACTACACAAGTGGTCAACTCAGATTTGACCAAATTACATCCAATAAGAATTGAGTCCAAGTTTGGGTGAACATAGCGAAGCCCTGTTTATTGCAGGGGATACGTTTCAAACCCAACCACAATAAGTGAAAATCCACAATTTAGACAGCCCATATATAAAATACTAAATAATTTAACGTTCTAATATTCTAATCTAATAAATCCAATGATATTAAATATAAAAATATTTTACCATCGCACATGCTTAGTCCAAACCAGTTGATGCTGACACTAAAACTGACATAAAACACGAGAGAATTAAAAATGTTCTATTTAAACATCGCAGAGCAATTTTTTAAAGTCTAGTTGAGCACACATTGAAGTCAACATTTTTGAATTATGTATAAAAAGTTTTTCCCTTGTGATATAAAAAGTAAGTTGGCAGGAAAATTAATTGTGTCACATTCATCATAGTCTTGCTTATGGTGCCCCCTTTTTTTTATCTACTAATAATTGTCTGTCTTTCCCAAACGGGCTTTTTAATGTGTGCTATTAGCTCCACGATTCATGCCATTGTTACTGGGGGATAACATTGATTTTCAGTGTGGCTGGTCAAAGGCCGTTTTAATAAGCCGCACGGCACTGCAAAGAGTTGGGAAGGAAATAAATAAAACAAAGCACATGTTGTTGTTGTTTTTATGATCCATTCTTTGTCCTGTCTGCGCTTGAAATATACTGATAACGTGTTCCTCACCTCACCTCACTGCTCTGATAGCACTTCATATCAATCATGAGATTTAATTTCCAAAATTCTACACCCCCTCCCCTTTGTATCAGTGTATTCAAGTGAAGAGCATATTTCTTACTCTTCTTAAATCTTGTCACCCCGATAGACTCCATGCACATAGAGGACATGGAGGCGGTCCAGAAGCTGCAGGACGCTCTGCACGAGGCCCTGCAGGACTTCGAAAGCAGCCAGCACCCGGAGGACCCGCGGCGGGCGGGAAAACTGCTCATGACCCTGCCCTTGCTGCGGCAGACGGCCACCAAGGCTGTGCAGCACTTTTACAGCATCAAGGTGCAGGGCAAGGTGCCCATGCACAAACTGTTCCTGGAGATGCTGGAGGCCAAGGTCTGATTCTAGGAGCTGCTTTAGTGCTGCACAGTGAGACTTTTTGGAAGCAGGATTTAGAAGGTGCTCGGGACGCGGGGGTGGGGGAGACCTCAGCTTGGCGAGGCGGCACTCAGACTGACCTCACTCCTCCTGCAACATTTGGACACCGTGTTTAAAAAAAAAAAAAAAAAAAGCAACCAGAAACTTGGTTATTAATATAAATATAAGAATGATGAAGATTAATGTAAAATATATATACAAAGTACTATGTACAGTAATAATTTCTTTTTGTTAAATGTTGGTGGTCATGCTCCCAGGATCCCTCAGCATCTTCAGAATAAGTAGATGCCAGTAACAAGAAATTCCTTCAATGAATTTATTCTGAAGACGGCAGAGGTGTGTCAACACATCACTTTCATCAATGTGTTTCCATCCGGGACATGTATACGTTGATTACTGGAAAACTGAGTGTACAGTTTGAAGTCTGTTGATATCGGTGGCCATTTTCTCTCACCCTCCATGCGCAGGTGAGGGGAGAAAAAAAAAAAAAAAGAACAGCTTAAATGTGAGCTGTTAACTGCTGACGTCCAAGTTACAGTACCTCTCGAGAGCAGTGTGATCTGATCCGTCTCACAGTGGAAGGCTTGTTTAACCAAACTAGAATAGGCAGTTACACTAGTCGCTAGTCTTCTTCTGTAGTTCAGCAATAAATGACGGTGTGGGAATGCCAGGCTCAACCTTCATTTTTCATTCGCTGCGTTTCAATGCTGCTGTTGCCACAAGGCCGTGCCTGCTTGCTTGCTTACTTCTATCGCACACATACTACTACGATGTTTCTCGTCTATCGTTCTTCACGTTAGCCATCGATTGTGTCCTTTTTAAGCCCGTGGAAATGGGCCGAGCCAACGTAGGTTATAGGTGAAAGCTGATCATCAGTATCAAAGGCTTTCTACAAAGTGGCACTAGTCCAGGAGATTCCATGTTCAAACAATCAGAGGACCATATGTCAAAGCGCTCTATTTTGGAACCCTTTAAGCCCGAGGCGGAGTCATCCCACACACTAGGAGCAAGGTGGCTAGCATCTGCTCGCACCATCTTAGATACCTTCAGTCTTTAAATAGCTGTGTCGGCATTTATAGAGCCTGGACCGGACCTAGGTAAACGGCAGGTGCAAAGGCACTTCACAACGGGTTTATATTTAACCCTGCGGGAGGTTGTTGTCTACATGGGGGCAGGCACGTGGACCGTGTTTTGACCATCATGTTGACACAGTGGTCAGTGGTGGAGCTAGACATTTTTCATTGGGCTGGCCATGGTAAGACCATGACTCACATAGAGGTGGCGGAAAGTTGATACGGACGCATGTGCACACACAAACGAACACATACATTGACACACACACCAGAATGTTACACTCTACTTGCACCTTCAACAATTCAAAAGTTGCCAAGTCAATCTTGTTTCGTGTCCCGTGCACCTGATTCGCTACCTAAGAGCCTACTAGAGGACAAAATGTTCACAGACGCCATTTTGCTCATGAATCTGGCGTAAACTGCCGGCTGATTGACTGCTCATTCATTCAAGTTATATTCGAGAAGCACAAGGACTGGGAAAATATCCAACAATTTCTTAATTTGTAACACACACAAAATTACTAAAGAATTAGCAAACACCAATATCAAATGACCTGGCAACCGAAGACCTGTAAAAGATACAATTATGGTGATTATGCAATACAACCATCAAAGCCTCCACTGGCACCACTGCTATGGAGTCCTCTTATGGAACAGCAGGTAGCCTACCACTTGTGGGATGTGGTTTTAACCACAGTCAGTAACCCGAATCTTCTCCTCCTGCAGAAAGTTGTATTCTGCAGTAATATTCTCTGCCACGGAGCCACATTTGTGACTTATCCTCCAGCCCCACTCACAGTGGCCGGTGCTGTATGACACCATCGCCCAGCAGCTTGCTATGCGGGCGGGATGGCCGAGCTATGCAAGAAACAAAGTGTCAGCATGCGCCAGAGGGTAACAGCAAGCCAACAATGTGTCACTACAAGGTGTGATCCCTGCTGGGAGACAGATCTTAGGCTCTCTTTAACTTCGTGTCCATTACGCCGCCTGTGAGCTCAACTCCTGTCCGTCCAGCTCACTTGTGCGCATTTATACTACTGACAGATTTTATGTGGTGTGATAAAAGGTGGGGCTGTCACAAAAAATATAAGACTTTCATCAAAATAGTGGTGGAAAGTCACCCTTGTGCTCACAATATGAAAGGCCAGCACCTAGGCAGGGTTCACAGAAACCTGGGGTCAATGTTATGATGTCAAACCAGCCACACCAATCAAAAAATAACTCCCAGTTATATTGTAGAGGGACACTGGGCTCTATTTTTGTAAATGATGCATGTAGAAATGTCAGCATACTCTGATTTTTGTTGCGCGAATTTCATCCTGGCACAGGCTGGCACATTCTGAGTTCCATGGACATGTCACATACATTGTATTCATAATAGACACAATAGCGGTCATCAAACCCTCTGAAACAATTTGTTGAATGCATCATTATGATTATTAATTGTTCTATTTTTTTTATTCACCCAGCACACAGCTATAGGCGCAAGAATGATCAGTGTTCCTGTGCTCACACCCACAACGGCGCAAATCGGTTTTTTATAATACACCGACTTGCAAAATTGCGAAATGACCAACACCCAGTCTAATCCACATTGATGCATATTTACGCCGCTCGCTGTGCCAAATTTGTGCTGATTACAAAAATAGAGCCCTGTAAGTCCACTTGCTGTTGTGCAATACAATAGGGACCACTTCTGATTGAGACCGTGCTCCAAGCATGCTTTTACTTATCGTTGATAAGTAACATCCAGAAACCTTTCTAATCACTCACATGTAACCTGTGTATCACATTAAGAACTGTATTTACTTTGCTCCACTGGCAAGAAACTTGTGCTTGTTGAAATGACACTGCATTATACGGAAAATCTTTTTCAAAAAAAAAAAATATATATACTTTTTTAGTGGATGACCATTAGCTGACAAAAAAGGTTCCTTTTTTTTTTTTTTTTTTTTTTCCTGTCCACCTTGTAACGCGGCACTGTTTAACTTCAAAATGTCTTACGGTACAAGCTAAGTGTGTAAATATATCAGTCTTCAGTGCAGTAGGTTGCCGAAGTACCATTGAAAATAAAGTATGCAGCGCCCTGCTGACTACTACCTCATTATCATATTGTCAATATTTCTCTGATTCAACACCCTTTTATCATCTTTACATGTCCGTGACCTAACCTGAGCCATCCATGTTTTTTATCCTTCCTCAGCGCTCCTGCCAAATACTTTTGGAACTGTAATTACGGACTGTCCCATTCATTGTTGACTGATCTGTTTGTAAAGGTAACGCATGCTTCACATTGAACACATCACTGGGTGAGACCCCCTCATTCCCCACTTAGCACCCCACCCATGATGGTTCCCAAGCGGGTATGAGTGATTTTTTTTTGTTCCTCTTTTGAACAGTGTGTCATGATTGTTCTCTCACTGATGGACTGCAGACAGGAGCAAGGCTACTTGACTCCCTGCTCCTGCATTACTGAGTATTTATGGTGTGAAATATATCATTTGCAATGGTGTACATTTGTTCTCTCTGGTCATTCAATCGCCAGTATCTGTGTCCATATTGATTTTCAATAAGGTAAGGGATCAATGGATTAAATATTCTCTAAAATCTGTTTGTAGTCTAATTTGATGTATTACCAACAAATAACGCATTGAGTCACACGTAACACTCGCAAATATGACTGCCAGTTGTGTAAAAAAAATTATATATTTATATTATATATTTATTTTTATATATTTTTTTATTATATTATATTTATTGTTGTTTTTTTTATATATATTTTTGGTATATATTTTTATATGTTTCAAAGGAAAGACGCTCAGACTGTATCGCCACTCTTTGGTGTATTAATTGGGCAAAGAAGGAGAACAAAAAGCAGCCAAGAGCACATCCCTGCAGACCAGACATGGGTGGCAGTAAGTGGCACAAGTCATTTTTATTGCCTCCAAACTATGACCATCAGACAGTTCAGCGGAGGCATCGCAAATGCATCCGTCACAGGAAACACACAGACATGTTAGCTGTGATGATGGTGGGGAGGGGAATGGAGGGGCTGTATTATTTCAGCAAGCTGATATTCCAAGGGAGTTCAAGTATTCCCTTCTCTATATAATTATACGAGCCAATTTCCCTTTTTGAAATAATGTCTCGCTAGCCAATTAATTGTAATAATCTTCAACATGGAAACATCAGTTTAAGGATAAGGGCAAAGACAATGAAGGCCCAAATTTTTTTTCTTTTTTGCGCATGTGGTATGGTGGACCCAAGTTTGTGATGCGAGGTGAAAAGCCGCTATACAGAAAGACAGACAGAAATTACATTTTTTGAGTATTCCTCTTTTCACTCAACCTATTAAGAAATGGAAGATTATCGCATAGCATCATTTTGAGCAAAAGAAAAGACTTGCGCATGCACATTTCTAAAAAATTAAAGTTAAAGCAAGTCAATAAAAATATTAGAAAATTAGATAGAAATAGAATATTACTGTTTGAGACAAAACAAAAGAGAATTAACATTATTTTAAGGATGAAAATGCTCAACCAAAAGATATAATTTTGTCAATGAAAATTCTGCTAGTTTATTAATAACATAATATAAAACGCCATTTACCAGGGCTAATAAAAATTCACAAAAATGTTACGGTAAAACATCCACTCTGCTCCACAGAGCAGCAAAAATACAAACAAAGCATAGAACAAATCATTCACAGTCTTAAATTCTCTCTAAATCCAAACATGCCGATCATCGTAAATATTTATTATTACTAAATTACTATTATCATTAAATAAAAAAAAAAAGCAAAAAGTGAGTGGTGATGCAAAAGATGAACTGTTTTGATACACTTGCTCACAGATACAGTACAGCGAGGCAATCGTTCACCCTTCATTGACAGGTCCAAACACCTCCGGTCAGACCTCCGAAGCCCCTCATCGAAATGCTCCCCGAGCAATGGCTGCCACGACGCCTTAAGTGTGTTTCATTATTCCTGAAGCAACACTGATGATGCTGGGGGAAAGGATTACACGTCAGGGTGAGTGATTGGCTTTGAACAGAGCTGCTGCACACACTTTGTATCAAGACCACGCTCAAATTACACTTAGCTCGAAAAGGGAGCACGCCGAGGCCCAGGAGAGCTGCTGGCACATAAACCAACAGCGGGACACCTTCGCTCTCTCTCATACACCAACACAGAAATTCCCTTTGTTGAAATTCCATGTGACCACACCCTATGACGTCCTCCTTGTTTTTGAGTCTCAGACCCTTCTTTATATTCCGTATTTATTGTTCCATTTGTGAAATTGGAGCCCCCCCCCAGGCTTGATAAACCGGTGGCGATTCAATAACACCACAATCAGTGCTGTCAGACATTACGTCACATAAGTGGCAAATAAAATTATTTCTGTGCATTGTAGAAGAATATCCTTCTCAAGAGAATACAAGGCACACCACCACAGAAAAATATCGCAAAAAAAGAGGATAAACGGTTCAGAAATATAGATGGCTGCATAGATGGGTCTACCTGTTCCTGCACATGAGCGGTGCATCTCACACCTCTGACCCCGCCCACAGCTCCCTCCGGCCGATCGATAGTCTGTCAAAGTGCCTCGCAGGCGCAGCGACTGCAGGCCGTCTGAGATTTCGCCCTCTCATTGTCCATCTTCACTATTTTAAGTGCGTTTATCAGGTTACACGCCGGCTCTCCTCGGCGCTAATGCACAGCTGAGCAACTGTCCTGAAAAACCTAATGAGAGGACCTTTGTCCTGCTCTGCTCAGGAACTTTTACCAAACTCTTATGAGAGCACAAATACAATGAATGAAAATTAATAAGTAGCACTTAAATTCCCCATGTAATCACGTCAAAGGACAGAATAGATGGTTAAAAAAAATAAAATAAAAAAAAATGAAATAGTAGTCGTGTGAGAGCAAAAGTGTGTAGTGTTACCTTCAAAGCATAAGAACAATTAAGGCCTCAGAGAGACTAATGTACTTGGAGAGGTTGCAAAGACTTTCCAACCTTTTTGAGAAATGACTGCTTTTAGGCCTAAAGTGTGTTTGTGCACACTTAGTGTATGTAGAGAGGCCACATACACACACAAAGGTAAACTACATGTGAAGGGTTTTGTTCTTTGCTTTGAGATTTATTTCCTCCTCTGTATCTTTATCTGTAGGATGAAGCTGTGAGGGAGCTGAAATATTTCCAACTATCTCCAGAATGTATCTACCTCCAACCATAGAGAACACTGTGGCGGAAAGTGTGCGAGTATATGTGTGTATTTTGAGGAGGGGTCTTCTCTCACTGTTTTATTGCCTCTGCCATGTATTTACACGTTCTTATGGGCTTTTCCAATTTAAACACTGCTTTGGAAATAATGAAGGGAGATAAGAAACACTGATAAGCGTGGATACGTCCATCAAATGGAGAAAAAGCCTCTAGGCTCATTGCAGCGTTATTACCCAAGACTGAGACAGCACTTTGAACTCCATTATTAGGCTATTGCTTCATCTGAGCGTGCGGCTATCTGATATTTGACGACATTGATGCCTGGAGTTTTTATTACTGTCTCAAGTGCAGTTGTAGTCACAGGTACTTCTGGAGATCGACGGACGATGTGGCTTTTACTGGTGAAAGTTTGGGTTGGTGAAATTCGCATAGGTCAGGAATTAATTACACACAATGAGAGTAATTATTTACAAATCAAAAACACACTGTTCCGAATTTTGTGGGTCATTTAAAATGTTCTTTTTTTTTTAATTACACTACAGTGTATTTCTGATTATTGTTAGCTTAATTGAAAATCAGTAAATTTTAAAATATATAAAATAATTATTTGTTATAAAATTGCCTGATTGACATTAGTTATTTATTAATATTATATTTGTATTTATCATCAGAGCTTTTTTTTGTCATTTTGATTTTAAGTGATCATTGTGGTTTTAAGTTTTATTATTTTTCTTTTCTTCCTTTTAAATAGTTTAGCCTGTTTTGCTGGCATAAAATTCATTCTCATTTATTTTAAAACCGCCGTATTTGCGTAGCCATCGTCTGACCGTCTTCCAGACTCATGATTCAGATCCCTTCATGGCGGGATTTTATCGGGGGCCCAAAGGTGCTGGGAGGAAATGGTCCGGCTCAACTCCGGAGGGAAGCCACAGATGGGCTTGACCTTTTGCAGTGTGTCAAGCAAAGGTTAGAAATCTCCACTGGCCTTAAAACAAATGCACTTGTTCGCCATAATGGAGGAGGCCCCTGCCTCTCGCAGTTAAGACCAGCCGCTTCGGCCCCACGAGAATTCCCACTCATGGAATTCTGTCTACGTGCGCACACATACAGAAACACACGCACGTGCATGCACATGCACACGGTTCGGTTTGATATAAAATTAAGTTGGGTGTTTATTCTTTTTGGAAGCTTTTTTTTTTTTAATCATCACACTCCCTGATGACGCCAGTAAAAATTCTATATTGAAATATATAGCCATCAGTATCTGATCAGGCTGCAAAGAATGCATGAGGGACATCACATCACACATCCCTTATCCTTTTTCCAGATATACTGCACAACTCTCATAAATATTTGCAAGATGTTCTGTCTGTCGGGGGGCCTACAGACATATTGTGCATCATATAACACACGTATGCCCCTGCTCATAATTTATACATTTATATTCATATACACCTGATTTTGTATTTAAAATACGACTCGTAAAGTGTGATTTATGGAAATGGACAGATCGCATGTGATTCCTGAATGAAATTTCATATAGATCAAATGCTTTAGTGTCCCTTCACTCTCCTGCGCAAGGGGAGAGCCTTGACCATGCAGGTAATTTACAATGTTATGAGATGAGTGCAAAACATGCTGTAAATAAATAAGAGCCTACCCATTTCATTTTAGGACAGGGGGAGGTTAGACACGTCCACAGCGCCCCTGCCCACACACACACACACACACACACACACACACACACACACACACACACACACACCCCACCTCTCCTGCACATCGCTGCCCTTTTGAAAGTGCGGCATCCCTTGGCTGGGCGCGTGTGTATATCATCCAGAGGAGGCAAGCACAAATGGGGCAGCAAGCGACACTATGCAGTCCATTTGCTAATTTCAATATGGTGTCCGTCTGTGTGGCTTTGGCCTTGGGCACAGGCGCAGCCCCACGCCAAGCCCCCCGCCGCCCGCCCAGCCCCGCTCTCGTCATTCAACGCTCCCCCATTGGCAAGCCTGCGTGGTGTCCCTTTGACCTTGTTCTCAATCACAAACATACATGCACTCCTATTGACTGTATAAGAAAGCATACACAATTATTTCCGGCATCATTGTTTGGGTGTTCAGAAAGGTCAGTCAGCCAATGTATTCACATCTTGCCACATGCATTCTTAAGCTTAAAATGTGTTTAATGTTGTAAGGGCGGGCATCAGAAATTCTTTTTGTCTTTACCTCAGCACAAGCGGCTGTTAGAAATCCCAATGTGTGTGTGTGTGTGTGTGTGTGTGTGTGTGTGTGTGTGTGTGTGTGTGTGTGTGTGTGTGTGTGTGTGTGTGTGTGTGTGTGTGTGTGTGTGTGTGTGTGTGTGTGTGTGTGTGTGTGTGTGTGTGTGTGTGTGTGTGTGTGTGTGCGTGTGTGCGTGTGTGTAGTGTGTTTACTGGGCTCTGGCAACAACGACATACATGGCAAATGTCACTTTGAATTGCCGTGCTTTGCTCAATAGCCCTGCACACTGATGTGGCAATGATCATTCCCCAGCTGCTCGCTGTAATGGCAAATTGAGTGTGTTTTCTTGCTAATGTTGCTTCTCCTTTGTCACGTCCACCCTCACGTGACAAACACTATGAACATGAAATCACAAAAAATATATATATTTTAAATGATTACATTTATAATTATATTTTAGTATTTGTTATAAATTAATTCCTAACAATCTTAATTTTGTAGCATTCCACTTGACTACATTGCTTCCACACTACATGTCTTTTTTTTTGTTCCAAACAAATTCCAGCCTCTTTGCAATGACAATTTCCACGATTGCAACAAATATTAGTGGTGTAAGTCGGACAATTCCCCACTCAAGGCCCAGGTATCAAATGCTCGGCCGCCATTGCTTTATTTTCTTGTCATTGTTTTGACCTGACGAGGCTGCTCACTGACTGTGCTGCTGTTTCGTTTTTTTTTTTACTAGCCCATGAATTGTGATTAAAACATCTCCCATGAAATGTTTTACAGTTGTTGCACACCGTGCCTCTTTCCACCGCCATGCCTCTCTCTCTCTCTCACCCTCTGCCCTTTCTCCTGCGAATGTGTTGTGGAGGTGTTAGAGAAGCTGAGGGAATAGCTCACCATCCTTTGTGCATTATTGTAATTAGATTTCCCAGGATAGCTCAATTAAGTTATCCTACTCTTGGGACCTGCCGGTTTGTGGTTCTCTCTCAGGGCATCTACTCTGTTAAGTACAGGCAAAAAACATAAATGGACATTTAGATTTTGAGGGAGTGATACTTTCTGTTTGTTTCTCTAACTGTGTTTTTCCTCTCTGCAGAAAGCCAGAGGGCAAAATGAAAGAACCCTCAAGGCAGATGCTGAGAAATGAAGCCTCGTAAAGTAATGCCATCTACTGTATATTATAATGAGAAGAGCTCCACCTATGGATCACTTGTTAAATTGCAACCACACAGAACCAGATCACACACACCCAAGTTGCTCGTACCGCTTGAGCAGGAGGAAAGGTGACTGGTGGGGTCGGCGCCTTGTTCAAGGGCACCTTGACGGAAAACAGGTTAGGAGCTCCCCTTTTTTGTGTGTCCACAGTGGCCTTCAGTTCCATAACCAAAGTTCTAACAGAAGAGATATTTCCCTTAAATGCTATCTCCATTTCCAGGGTTATCATCACATATTTCTCCAATTTGCCAAGGGTGTCAAAAGTCAAGGCCTCGGGTGACCATTTTATTTCACGTGGCCTGCTAAAGTAGGTAAGTCAATATTACCATAACCTATCAATAAGACTTTTTCACCCCAAATTTATTTGAGCTTTTCCACTATTCCTGATATTCTTTGTATTGAATCAAACCTGTGCAGTTATAACATTTTGGGTTCAACCCCCAAACTTTCTTTTTCTAAATTAATTGCATGCAGGCAATTTATATGCAAACAGCAAAATGTATGACAGGGTGGACATTTTTGGCTGGTGTTAGCATTTAATAAGCACACTTTGCAAACTAATTCAATTAGCAAGCTGACTTTGTAAAGTTGAATAAATATATTTCACATTTCTAAAATGCCACATGACAGATTGGACTCATGTAAAATGTTCAATAATTATAAAAATAGAATATATATAATAATATATATACTGTATTTAGAAGATTGTATGGGGGAAAGTTTTATCACGATACCTCATGATTTTAAGGCCTATTTTAATCCAGATAATGGTCTGCCTTTAAGCTTGCTTTCTGTTCATATTGCCATTGTATCAGTCTGATGGATCCTGAGCTAAAAGGCTGAAGTTAAGAATCCGTCCCGAGTGTTGCGTAATTATTTATTTGTCTGAATGGCAACGGCTTGAATACGTTTGAAGGGATTGCACGTCATGTGGTGGTGACAAAAGGAGATTCAGCACTTTTGATGATATGTGGTTACATTACTGCTCTCAAGGCTGGCGCTGAGTTGAAATGCGCCAGTAACATTTCCTTTTATTTATATCCGTAGACCTTGGCTGAAATAAATGAGTTGAGACAAGTGTGAGGGCCCGATGTTACGAACAATTTCCTCCCGACGTGGGGAAACGACATTCAACTCTTTCACTGCCAGCGGCTGACAGGCTGACGCGGGCGTGCAGCGGGAGGCCTCTTAAAAAAGATTCAATGTCGGCATCAATGTGAAAGTCATTGTGTCATTATCTTAAATCTTAACAATGCAGCCGGGATGAGAGTGTGAGAGCCGGGCATATCTGTCAGGGTGGTGTAGGTGATGTTTTATTCTCTGTGTACAGTGAGCCTGAGATTAGCGGTCCCAACCGACGAAGTCATAATTTACTGCCACTTTTAATATTCTGTCATACTTAAATTTTTTATTGCTCACTTTTATGGCCATATCCTTATGTCCCGCGCTTATGAACTTTTCTATGCAAATCACTCACTTGAATCAAAAATAGACGTGGATGATCAAGCAAGTGGAGACATTTTCAAAATGGTCCTCCCGTCTTTTCTTCTCTCAACGTTCTTTCGGCTTCTTTCTGTGTGGTCCGTTGGATGGATGCAGACAGCTGTCGCTATAATATAACCAAAGAAACACTCTCAGAGATTTGGAATTCAATCTGACGTCAACGCGAGAAGAAAAGTGGACTGGAGACATATTTTCTCATTGTATGTAAGCGGTCAAATATTTCAGTGTGAGAACAAACAAATCCTTTGGCTCACCCCAGGCTGTGCACTTGCAGTCACAGGGGACTACTTTCTGCGAGCTGCACATTTCTGCACGCTTCACCTCGCTGTATTTTCACACACTTCTTGTTTATACTTCCTCTGAAGCTTGACAGGCCGGCGGCGGCCGGCGGGGAGGGAATTGAGCGGCAAAGAGGATGAGGTGGAGATTTACGACAGTAAGGAGCTGCCTCTTTGAGGACAATGTTTATGAATGCATTTAGATGTTGTCCTCCGACTTTGTCTGCCGCTGCCGTCTGGAGCGTCACAAAGGCGAGCAAAGGGAGCTGTGCTTTTTAATCTGATGCATGGATCACATACCCAGCCAAGCTTGGGAGGAGGGGGGGGGGGGTACTGCTGGGGGACTGACCAGAGGCATGCAGGACTGGGCTATTGTCCTGGTGCCGTGGCGACTGGGGGCAATCAATATTACATTAGTATGATCGCACTATATGGATACAACCACCGCGGTGACCCCCTTCTTCCCCCAATGGGCTTTTAATGAGAATTATTTGATTGGGAAAGGTGCAGTCTCGAGGGGGGGGGGGGGGGGGCGTTGGATGTGCAGGGGCCTTCTAAAGCGTTCATGAACGGCCCTAATGAGGGTGCCAAATGGAGACATAAAGAGGCAATGGGTACACTTTTCACTTTAGTTTGACATACCGTCGCTGCCTCCTAAAGTCCTTGAGAGGGCATTGGTGGAAGGCGCCACCACGTTTGGAGACTTACTCCTCCTCCTTGGACCCATTTTTGAAGGTATTGACCTTGAGAGGAAAGAGGTAGCAAGGAGGGGAAGATTGGGTAAGAGGTGAGCTGTGGTTCTGTTATTTCTTTTAATCAAAATATTCTGCTCTTTATCGAGCAAACAAGAAAGAAACATAAAAAAAATGCAAAATTATATTGTATGGAAATAATCACAACAGTTCCAGGCCTCATTTTCATCCCATTTGGAGCACACGCAGCATTATTGGATCTCATACAGACACACAAACAAAAGCCTCCCTCCCTTGCCCTGACCCTGATCTGTGTTGGACAAGTTCACCATCTTCCTCTTCCTCAAGTCCCAGTCAATGGGTGTCAATATGTTGGATTGGCCGCTCGACAGCGGCACGAAAGGGAGTCGATGAGAGGCTGATAAGCAGCAAGAGGCTGATTTGTTTTCATAATGACGGCTTAAATGAGAGCGTGGCGGCCCTGTCGTTGACCCCGCATCACCCTAAACAACAAACGTTCATCAATAATGGGAAGGATGCAAACTCTGGATGGACACTTGGTGGCCTTGGAGCCAGTGAGAATATTAGACTTTTAACTCTCTGTTACTTCATGTAAAGCACTTTGTCTGCAACAATGGTTGTTTTGAAGGTGCTCTATAAATAAAGTTGAGTCATTTTTTTAGGTGTTAGGTTTTGTTTGTACTTCCGTCAGTTTTCAGGTTCTCTTTTTATGATCAAACCTTTTTGGTACTTTACTAGTCTGCTTTAGTGTCCTAAATTCCCTTTAATGGATCGTAAAACTATTCCCCCCGCTGATTTCGAAGACATCACCTCCACAAAGTCAAATCACATCTCCTCCATTGTCATTGTTACCTAATTGACTCCTGCTCACAATGTTAATTTTACTATATGTAGATGTATACATGTAAGTGACTGCAGTATAAAACTGTGATATATTGACACGTGTGGCGGACGAGGATAAGAGTGGACTTTTCAATGGATCATTTCCCCCCGTTAACATAAAGATTGTTGCTCCATGTCTTAGGCCACTTTATAGTATGAAAGCAAACAATAGCCTTTTACTAGAGTGCCATCCTCCTCCCCTATGACAGGCTTTTATGGCGTGACAGTTGCACTAAACCTCCGCAATTACTTTTCAATTAGCACGCCGACCATTTCCAACACTGCGGCGCAATTATTTTATAGCTCAGTGTCTTAGCCCATTAATGGTGCTACCAACAGCACGGGAAGTGATAAACCATCTGGCCGGGCTCCCAAAGAGATAGAGCACACTTAATGGAGTGAAAAAGTAAAAGCAATTAATGTCACATTAATATAATGATAATAATGCTTGCACGTACAGCTCCGGCAGGCAGAGCAGGGCCCTGGCACACATTGTTAAACTGGAGAGAGGCCGCGTAGACGATACGCGTACACTCGGTACTATGGAGGATTCACTGCTTCTCCGGCACGCTTCAGCCAAGTGCTAGCAATTAGTTTGATGCTTTTATGTATTTACTATGTGTCTAGGATCACTTTGGAAGTAGCAGGAGGGTGTAAATGTGCTTTGAAAACAGGTTATATGCACATGTTGATTTACGCGACATTACCAAAGCCGATTAGCTTTTAATACAAAAAAGATATTGTTTTTTTATTATGTTTTCTTTTTTTTTTTTATCATATTTTGTGTTGACTTGGAGATTTGTGTTGTGTTAGTTATCTCATTTACATCATACCCTAAGAGCAGTAAGCACATGCATAACATGTTCCCCCTTGTTGTGTGTGATCTCTCATAATTAAAAAAAAATTTGAGTTTGAAAATTAGTGTGGCCCACCCTAGGTGTTTTTGTTGAATTAACCACACAAACTACATTTTGATTTAGCTGTTGTATTTGGTGCCAACAACAGCACATTTAAATGAGTCGTGTTATTTTGACAGAGCCAAATATTATTTCTTGTCACTCAGCAAATGATGCATTCTTTTGCTTTCAATCAGCAAGTCTAGTTGTCAGCATTGTGAGGTGGCGCTTTCTGAAAAGACAGAAGATTTGCCAAATGCTCTTTTAACATTGCAAATACATCACCCATTTCAGCCAATTGAAGACGCCTGCTGTGACTTGTTTAATTTGTTCCGTGTATGAATAAGTGCGCACGGGTGTGTGCGTGCCGGGGCCTGTCCCAGGAGTAGCCCCCGCTGTCCTATATCTCCTGACCCCTCTGTGTTCTCGCCGCCCTACTCTGTTTGTGTTAATTCCTCTACATCTCCAGGGTGGCTTACATTAGAATATCTTAACCAGTGGGCTGCATTAGCATAGCGTGATGGATGCCGCTGAATCTCCATGCCAGATAATGTCCACATTTTGCATTTTAAACTAAGCTACGCAATGGACGTGCTATCCATTTTCACAAGGGGAAATGAGGTCCTGGTGGGAGAGCGCTTGGCACTCTGTCATCCCATGCCAAGCTCCCTGCCCAGGTTTTGTGACACCCCCGGGGCACCATACAGAGACAGGTTGAGGGTCATCGCCTAGTACTGGTCAGCTGTGATGTCACATAAACTTGGGTGTCAGCTCGCGGCTGCTTGTTTGTTCAAAGCGCTCTAAAGTTGGCGATGGAGTGCTTGTTTGGCTTTCTCCTGCAATATTCATGCTTTTCCGGACGTCCACCTGTCTGCGCCGCTCTGCGCGGTACACGCCGGGCTCCCTCTCGCCCAGTTACGTTCAAGTGAAGCGTGATAAATCATGCATAATTTCCATTTTAATCCGTACGGTTCAGCAGATGACTCGTGTGCAGCAGGCCCGCTGCGGCCGTGTGTTGATTTCCGTTGCACGGCTGACACAGTCCTCAGCAGTTGATCAATAGGAATAAATCAGGGGGGGGGGGGGCTTTTATGTGACACCACATAGTTGTACATTTATAAGCCTCTTTATGAGATAAGATCTCAACACTTGAGCTTGTGTCAGACACACCGACACACACACATAGCAGGTACACCATCACAAAAGACCGAGTATTGTAAAAAGGCTACATCTGTCTTTCTTTTTACCAATGAGAAGAATTTAAAAAATGTCTGTAATTGCTCTGCAAATCATTTTTTTGCGATTTCCTTATGAATTTGTTTGCCTTATGCCATTTTTGTCTCCAAAGTCAGTAGTGTCAACAAATTTGAGTATATGAGATATAAATAAATAATAATAAATCATTTTCATCTCAAATTTATGCACATTATATTCTATTCCACTAATATCTTGTTTTGCATCAAATACAGTGAATCACATAATCATTTCCCCACATCAAATGAATGATAGACATCGAGATAAGTCGTCTCCTTGTTTTCTCTTCACACAAGCATGAAAGACATAGCCGTGAAGCCGAGTCATTCTGTAATGTTCTGCTAATTAGGTTTGACTAATTATGATTCTTTTATGTGGCAATATAAGCTTGG
Source organism: Syngnathus leptorhynchus (assembly GCF_054491065.1). Taxonomy (NCBI): domain Eukaryota; kingdom Metazoa; phylum Chordata; class Actinopteri; order Syngnathiformes; family Syngnathidae; genus Syngnathus; species Syngnathus leptorhynchus. The sequence continues at coordinate 5,783,283 of NC_141209.1, read as the reverse complement.
AGGTCCCCCCCCCCCTTATCACCATATAGAATCTTGCTACGCTTCATTGATCATGATTGCATACAAAGGACTGCCTTTTCTGTTTATTTTCAAATTAAATATTAGCTCAAAGCACTTTTTTTGTGTGGGGAGGGTGGGAGTAATTACACTGTTACACCTCCCCACCAATTGACCGCTCCAGAATGTGATCAAGTGAGACTTTAATTAGATGCTTGGACATTAGTGTGCATGTGTGTGCATGTGTGCATTTCAGGTTAGGAAAAGCCGGCAGGATGCTTTCAACAGCAGGCACATTGACTGAGCTCCAATTACATCCGCCTTTAAGTAGCAAATTGATTGGGGAAGGGGAGGTTGCCTTTACGAGCTAAGTGTTTCTGAATAGAGCTGCAGCGCATACACCTCCGCTTCTGTCCTTTCTGGTGCCTCATAAAGACAATGCCCGTGGAATGGAGTGTTGAGTCTGTGAAAAGCAGGAGGGATAATATAACAATGTATTGTGGAAAAGACAGGATGTCTCAACAGACAAGGGTGTAGGTGCACGGCAAGGATTGCCTCTGTGCTCTCCTTCTATTTGTCCACAGATGATGGATAGCAACAGTGGGGCGAATAAAACTGAGCATTCCTCATGCTGTCACCATAATGAAACGCCAACATACCGGGATTTGGTCACAATACGGAGTGCAGCACTTCTGAGAGATGCCAGCCCATCATGCCACTTGTCAAAGACTCCATGTATCACCTTGGAGCGGCCCCTTAGAACTTGACTCTTGTCTTTGCTGGGACTTCCCAGTCCAACTCAGCTGGGATGTCACGGCCATTTTATGGCCATTGTTGTGTAGTTGTTGTTGTTATTCCTCTGTAGAGTTGTAATATTATCTGTTTTTTTAGAGCATACTTGGAAATTCCTTGTGAATTTTCCAATTGACTGGCAATGAGTTCAGGATGCAGCTCCTGTGTGTGTGTGTATGTATATCAGTCTTCAATAAGTAGCTCAAAAGTGCCTTTTTGACTGTGGCTCTCCTTTGCCACCAACATCAAGGCTTTACAATAAGTATACTGTAAAGAGCCTTTATAGAAAATGGATGGATGGGCCCCATCCTCTCTGTTGGCTCTCTAGTCAACAATGAAGCACTTGCAGGAGTTGCTGCTGTGCCAAGAGGTAAAAGATCAGCTCTATCTAACAGAGAGTCCTGTGCTCCTGTCAGGAACAGGAACGAGAAGCCTCCTAGAAAACAAGAAACACGGGGAAGGACAGTGTTTCCTGTCTGGGTCTTGAATAGCTGGACAGCATGTTTGTGTCAAGTTCATGATGAGAATATTGTAGTGTGGGGAATGTGTGAAAATGCGCGGTTGGAGGAGGGGAGCTTTTAGGGGCGGGGGGTGCGTTCTTAAAATTAAAAGTTGTAGCCTATTAGTCTGTGTTTGGTAGCTGAGCACGCGCCCATGCCTAGCAAGGCTACTAATAGGAAAAGATGTGTGGAAGTGTATGATTTATGGTTGCACGCAGGCAGGGGTGGAATAATTTGGTGCAGAACGGGTACTTACTGAACGGCAACATCTCGGCTACTTATCCGTACTTTCTGGTGATAAATTAGCTCGTGCTTAAAGTAGCCGGAGACCCATTTTTCATTTTGATTACTACACTTGATATCTCTTTCTTTTTTACTCTCTCTTTGTCAGCCGTGGTTCTTGGCATTTCTGCGTATGGTTTGGCGCATGGTGCTTGTGTGTGTTCAGCCCATCGAGCGGTCTGTAACCCCTCAATGACTGGACCGACACTGTCGAACCCGGCCCACCCCACACCTAGTATGTAAAAACAGCAACTGTATTAATTGCAATAAAAACCCAACATGGCCGCAGCGCTACGGCTTTTTCTTGTTGACCGTGAGCTGTCCTGCTGCCAAGTGAATGGCGGAGCACTGTCAATCAGTGGCCGACCCTTGCTGAGACCTTTCCTGGCTCGGACAAGGTTCCCATTGATCCCCCATCACCCCTCTGACAGGCAGCGGCCTCAGTGGGGAAAATAAGCAGGTGAAATATTAAGTTATAAATCCACTTCCAATCAATGAACAGACCCAGAAGCAACCAGGGATGAGACCCGGTCCCCATGGTAGAGGCCGGACTAGCCAGGGGGTAATGCGATTGAGGTCTGTATATCACCCCAAAGACCTGCAGGCACAGTTGAATCCAAGCCTTTGACGGTGAGGCCTTCACACAGGAAGCCTTGCCAAGTCCTACAATGCAAGCTGGCAGCCTCTGCTATTATCCTTCGCTTGGCAGTGCCACTCGTGCCCGCGGCCAGGCCCAACTGGACACTCTACAGACGGTATAAATAAAACATATGAGAGCTGTAATGAGAAAAAGAGCTGCAGGGCCAGCGCAGTGAGTCCACTTCCACTTGTAAGTAGGGGCAACCATGGAGACTCTCCAAAAAAACAAAAAAGTAGAATGTTGTATCAGCAAATATATCCCTCTTTAAAAAATATATTATAATAATAATAATAATGATAATAATAATAATAATAATAATTGAAGGCAAATTATAACTTCAACACTAAGAAAACTAAGAACACAACCAAGTACAAATAATGGAAGTTAAGAAGCACTCAAAACATTTATTTTGTCAATTGGACAAATGTCATTTTCTTTCATTTTCAATTTCGTTGTTTTATTTATATATTTATTTTTATTTATTTTTTCATGTATTTTTACACTTTGAGATAAAGATAATGACAAATCAAATCTGGAAGGAAGACACCAGAACCAACAGCGCCCCCCTTAGTTATGGACAGGTGTATAGCAACAGCTCATCGATCGCATGTCATGTGTCTCGAGTCCATTGTCCCTCATAGACACATTGAATCGGCAAGGCTCTGCCCCCCTCTGAGGGTCGTCCAGCTTGGCAGGTGTCAGTGGTTATCTTGGCCCGTCTTCTGTGGCTCGGTGATGGCGAACCCTTGGTTGAGGGACCCGCTCCTCCGCCCCCGACCCCTCACTCACGCTTGTGTTCCTGACTGACAGCTATCTTCTAGCTGTGGGACACGCACCCCGGCAACCACCGGCTGATAAAATGTTAATGTAATTAACAGATAATGGCTGTTGTTTTTAGCTGTCAATACTCTGGACCGAGAAGGGATAAAGGATTGGAGCTGCACAAAGTCACATTCAGATATCTGCCAGTCTCTGTAACATTCAATTATTTCACCATCACTACCCCCCTTCTGTCTTCAATTGCTAACTTCCCACTCGAACCTTGGGACCCCTCCACCTTTTGATGGTCTTCGTGGTGCTATTGACAGCATTACCTCTATTCTGATGTTTGGTCCGAACGAGGACTCGCCCAACCCAGCCCATTCAGCCATGTCGTCCTGCTTTCAGATCATAAATCATGTGACTGAGAAAAGCAGCCACGGGGGCTCCTCTCACTTCGGACAGCGTGTCAGACACAGCCAGCCCAGTCTACCGTAAGACAAATGTATTTATGTATTTATTTGTAACCACAAACATGCCTCCTATCAGGACACGGCCAGCGTCGCTTTGGACGTTGGCTGCCTGAGTATTCTGGTATTTTAATAAGTATCAAACCCAAACAAGATTACGCACTTCCAGTTTACAAAATGTCAGTGAAGGCGGCGCTATCACTCATAATAAATGGGCTTATGCAAACAGTGAGGTTTTTGCCCATGCATGAGAGCTTGTTTGGTGTGCACCACAGTGATGCCGTATGCTGATATGCAATTATTCTAAAGAGTATCAAAAGTTCAGGTGTGAGTGTCCCATCTTGCTGTCACAGTGGGAGGATGCTGCGGGCCGCTACAGATTACCTCAGGAATATTCCATGAATAAAACTTGAGATGATAAGGGGGGAGCCTGCAAGTATGATAAAATACATTGCTTAAGGAATAGTCCTTTGTTTATACATATTTTGTTTTTGGTCCGGCTGGCTTTTAAAGCTGATACATGTGATAATTCTATAAAGCCTCAACCTCTATTGGATTTATTCCCAGCAATGTCAGAGTAGCAAATTTGATGATAGAACCTCAAGTGTTTGTGCTGCTGATCCCTAATTAAGACCGTTTGTATGTGCTAATGACACCTAATTATCATTTGTGTGGCACAATTGCTCTCATTGCTATAATTAGAAAAACTCCTTCAATTGTCACAGCGCTTACAAGCAGCTTTCTGCAGTTATTAGTAAAGTGTGCATGCAATGCCATCTAATTGAAGTGTCTATTAAATTGGAGTGTTGCTAGAAACGAAGACCCTTAGAGCTGGGAGCTAAATATGAGCTTTTTTTTGGTCCAGTAATTCAACAAAAGACGGGTGACATCCATCTAACATCAAGCTTTATCTTATAAAAGGCATCTTTTAATGTCATTTACTTTCACTTTCAAAAATCTTTAGATTTTGCTTTAAATTTATATAGGAATCATTTCTTTAATTAATTTATTTCCTTAATTGTCTCTCTTTTGATTAAAATTTTCTATTTTTTTACTATTATTTTCAATTCTGTAACTATAGCAAATTATTAATTGACTGGGAGCTGGATCCACAATTCTGCCTTCAAGGTATGAATTAGATGTACAATAGATAGATCCATGCTCAGCTATCATCTCAATGTATGTCTTCACCTCCCTTCCTCCCTCACCGTCTCATTTCATACCCCAGTCATTACATCTCTCCCCTTACTCCCGTCCTACTACTGAATGGGACCCAATGGCCCTGATTAATCTGCCGTATTTGACTTAACGAGAGGTCATTCACATATCTGATCACAATGGCTGCAGAAATCAATGATAGATGGCCACTTGGCAGGAACATCGAGGTGCTGAGAGAAAAAAAAAATTAAATCTGTTAAGACTTTATAACCGTCCTCTGCAATGTGTACCTCACGTGCCTTATTTTAAACTATACGAAATATCTCTTTGTAGCCGTGAAAATATGCATCAATTTTGCCTCTTCATCTACCAATTGAGGAAAGTCTCTGTTAGTCACGTAGCTGGACGGCTATTTGGATTCCCCCTGCACCTCTGGAAAAAAAAAAGGGATAAGGTGAATGTTATGACTGTGTGTGTTAACACTTCACACACGATAGGTCATTCAACAACAAAGCGCACGGCGAGAAAAAGAGACATACTGTAGCAAAGATGCCCCCCCACACAAAAGCGAAAAGATTATGAATTGATTTCTTCTACGTCTTCCTCGCTGAATGCAGTTATGTGTCTACTTGACCTTTTATGGCGGCCTCCTATCTGCTCAATGGACTTCTGAGTGTTTGACCCTGGCCTTTTCAGCACCATAGGTGTTCTCCATACACAGGCTGTGGTCAAAGCAGAAGTAATTTAAGACTTGCCATCTTGAGACACACCCTTGCTGCTCCAGAACGGCCTTTTTTATGTAGATTGTTTCCCAAATTGACAAACAAGCACAGTGAGACTTGCTTTAAATTCCACCAGACCATGAGATGATGCACAATGACAAGTGTATTTGCTGATCTTGATCCAAATTGCTGTCTCAGGTCCGCTAAGGTCCCTCGCATGTGAACCTGCATCTGTTGCGGATGGGACAGCAGCACAGCAGCCACCCTGTCCTCACGTTTGGCCCGACACCATCCTTGCATTCTCCAGTCTGTCACTTTGCAGCTCCCTGCAAAGTTAATTGTGAACTGGAGTGGCGCTCTGGGGCCCTCTCGCTAAGCAGCCCCTAATGACAGGCGGAGAGACAGCTACACATGTTCGCCGGCTCTCCCACCGGAGGAAGGCTAGATAGCGCTCGTGCACAGACACTGACCTGTCACAAAGCTGTCAGCAGCCAGCCTGTCAGCCTGCACGGCCCAGCACGCAGCCCTCCTATCCCAGGTGCTCGGCTGACAATCTCCGCACCGGCTTCTGTCGGCCGCTCCGCCAAGCCTGCTGCCGACGTAATTCATTAAGGCAGAGCTTTATTTAAAGCAGCCGTGGTCACTTCATTAAAAACATGCCGGACACAAGTAAACAGCACTTTTAATTGCTGTCCAAAGTTGTTTTGACTTGTTTTGTACTCGTAAATAAGGTGAGAATACAATAAAACCTCACGCTTGCTCTTCTCAAAGGTCAGGTTGATATCATTTCGAGAAAATTAGTGGTTGAAGTCTATATTTTGTGGCCAGGATAATATTATATTATTATTATTATTATTATTATTATATATTACTATACCACAGAAGTAAATAAATTCCATATGAATACATTTGAAATAAATAAAAATACACTCAAAATAACACTCTTAGCATATTTAGGGCCTAAAAAACTGTGATTGATTTATAGACCAGGAGCAAAACTTTAAAATTGACATGGTGTGGCACTGAAGCTGTGAAAATTGCTTAAATATCTAAGATCTGGGTCAATTTATTTGAAAATCCAAACAAATCGACCATTGAACAGCCTCCTGTAAGAGACTAAGATAGCAAGTTCCAAGGGGCCAGTGGTACTCACTAGGTGTTCTCTTCACATGACTCCTGAGCTGTGTTTTGTGGTCATGAATGATTCTCCCGGTGGTTTAATGGAGCTCAACGCAGACGTATGGAACACATGTGCTAATATCTCCTCATAGGAGCCCAAATGAGCCATTACAGCAGCTAATCTGACAGGCACACAGCATTCAGTCCCCCATCTGCCAGTCTGAGTGCCGAGAGTCACTATGTGTTCCTTCTGAGTGGCGAGCAGGGATGGACGGGCCAGATGGACGCTCACTTTAGAATCGAGCCATTGACCACGGCTGCGGGAAAGCAGAGGGCGACTTTAAGCTTGGTCACACCGGCAGAAAGCGTGAGGAAGTTTCAACCTGAGCACTCAAAAGAGTTTCTACTTTTTTTTTTTTACCTATGGAAAGAAAACGTGAAGGGAACAAAGGGCCAATCTAGGCTGTCGTCTACCTCTCGGGGAAGAAGACATATAACATTAATGGTATCCGTTAACATCTCCTTAACCCTGATCCCCCCCCCCCCCCCCCCTCTTGGTTGCTGAGCACCTCCCATCCCCTACCTCTCCCCCCCGCAGCCCACTCACGAGCCCACCACGGGTCCCTCTGCCTCCACCCCCTCCGGCTCTGCTCCCTGGGGGCCTGTTTGTTTCCCTGCCAGGGGCACAGGCGGCGGAACACTGATGAGGTGCTCAGGCCACCGTGAAATGCGCCATAACCTGCCAGCGCAGCGGCCTGGTGAGATTGCTGTATTTACTTTTTAATCTGGCCGCCTTAATACATGCGATAAAAACTTTGTCACATTAGATGGTGACAGATGGGCCCGGAGATGTTATTACTGGTTAGGGGAGGCACGGGGGAGAAGGTGTCGGCAGGAGCGGGACCAGGCTAGGGGACCACGGGGCGGTGAGGGGGAGACGAGCAATGCCCCCAATCACGATAATTTTTCATCACCCCAATTACATTGTTGAGTGCGTCGCGGCAGCAGCATGTGCACAAGCGGTCCTTCTGCTGGTAAAATAGCGAGGCAGAGAGACATAAATAAAGATAAAATGAGGTGCCCTAGGTCCTCTATCCTGCTGACTATTCCTCTGCCATCTCTCCCAACTGATGGAGCCCCCCCCCCCCTTTAAATGAAGGCTAAATCTTATTTAGATAAGAGAACTGAACTGCTGCCTGGGATGAGAGCATCATTGTTTGTTACTGATGGCTGGAGAGGTGGGAACGGGGTGTGTTTGTGTGGACATATCCATGCGTATTGTTTGGGAGGGGCTGGGTCCTGCTTGTTTTTATGAAATAAGACAGACTGAACAAAAATGTAAGTAAAGTAGAACAAGCGATGACCTCAAAAATTGATGGAAAAAGCCAGAGAATGAAAAATAAACTTTGATTTTGTTGGAACAACATAATTTGTCAACAAGAATTGTTTTTAGCACATCATTTTTTCCCCTGCATGGTACATATTTAGCCAAAAATAGCTCAATGCTAAAAAAGGACAATTTTGTAAATATTGTTTTCTGAACAGATCGGTGAGGAAAAAAGAAACCACAGGATTATCAGTCAGGAAAATCCTCCGGGACATCCGGGCCTTCGTTGATTTTACCGGTGAGGGACAAAAAAAATCTAGCTTGAAATATTCAAATGAAAATATTCCAATTCCACATGTGTTGTTGTTTGATTGCATGTCTTGGGGAAATCTGCTATAAATCAAGATGAGTCGAGTCGGCTCTTTACAGGGGTGGTTCTCACACTGAGCTCCTTAGACCCATGGGGGTCTGCAAAATAATTTGCAATAAATTGTTATGTGGTATCATTTTAAAAATTACATGGGGACCGGCACGCCAATAAAACAAACACACTAAACTGATTGCTCCGCCCTACCGATGTCACATAAATCTGACTTCTATACATGCTCACAGAAGATATACCTAGTGACAATTGTTAGATATTTCATTTGATTAAATTTAATGTGGTTAGATTACTTTCTATTGAACGGGTCATGAATATTTAGGGTGAAATAAGTAATTCTTCCAGTGAAAAAAAAATGTCTTGTACTTAAAGCACACTCTTACTGTGCAATGACAACATCTACATAATATAAAAAAATGTACACAAATAAAAAATGCTTCAGTTTCTACTTTGATCCTGCATTAAATTCAAAACAAATATTGAAAGCCTTTTGATAATAGCTCATTTTCATCAGAGTGCCTATGCATGAACATAACATCAGGTTGCCTGAAGCCGCTTGAGTTTAGCAACTGTTTTCTTTTTTAATTGTTGTGTAAATTGAATAAGAGTGTTTGCGACTCAAATATTGCAGGTAATGAGTGTTTGCGAGCAGCTGGGAGGCTGCGGGCCTGCACTGCGCATCATTAGGAGCTCAGAGGCTGCCAGGCTCCACGCTAGCGTAAGCCACTAATGAAAAGAATGTAGTCACAGATCTCATTTTTCAGGCAATTCTTGTGTAAACTGGAGATTTTCCAGTGTATGCACAGTGGAACAGGGGCCCCCCACATAAATCACGCAGCCCGGCTGCCGGCATTGCAGGAGAGAGGGGGCACACCCTAACCACACAGACATATGCTGCAAGAACCTGCAAAGCCACAACAAGAGGGAGGAGGGGCTCCTACACCTGTCTTCTCCCACACCACCTTCTTCTCCCCCTCTTCGAGCTCTCTATTCATCTCAGCGTACAGTCCGACGCCCCCCCCCCCCCACACACACACACACACACCCTCGCCGACATCCCCTCCTACCCGCAGGCATGCAAGCCATTGAAATGGGTCATTTTTTAATTAAATACAATATTAATTACTGCGAGCATCATTACCGATATGTGAGATTTGACTAATTAGTGTAATAGTTTTGGAGTCACGCTCATTAAATATGAAAATTACAGCTGTAGAAAGGATTGCTTCTGTGATCAATCTTGTATGGACAGAGAGGAAATGATTTAGAGAAAAGCTTTTATTGTACAATTAACTCCATTACAACCTGCCAGAAAAGAGTAACAAACAAACAAAAAAAAAAAGAGTCCAAGGAATCGGGTCGCCGCTGAGAGTTTGCGGCCGTCGGCTACTTGGCGAGCATTTTCAAAAGTAACAAGATGAGACACTTGCCAAAGCACACAAAACCCTCCAGAGAAGTCTTAGCCTCATCACCCGCTCAATTAAGACAGCTTCTAAATGAAAGACTTGTTGATCTCCTTTATTTGACACCATCATTGTGCTCAAGTTTGGCAGGGAGACACTCAAATTGCAAAACAGGTCACTTGACTCGGTTGTTTTACTTAATATTCAAAACGTAAGATGAAAAGTTTAGAATCAAACTGCCTTCAAATGACTCATTGGGGGGGAAAGTGAAGTTTTAGAAAGGAAAAAGCTGGTTCTCAAATAGCGTATGGATGGTCTCCAAAAATGGTGCTCCACTATTGTGTGCAGCGTGGTCTCTCGCTCTCTCTCTCTCTCCAATGCTCCGGTAAACACATTAGATAGGACCACAGCCAGTGCGCAAGAGTCCAATAGAGCCGCTCTATGTCCTCAGCATGTGAATGGCTAAACATTGAGCGGCCCAAATTGGCCCCCCTTTTAATGCTGGAGAGGTTTTTGTATGTTTAGTATATCAAAGCTGTGAAAATAACCATGTTTGTGTTGCCTCTTCTCTTTCCAGGTGATCTATGGTATCGAGGTCTTCAGAGCGAGTGGAACATCCCGGCTTGGCAACGCCTCGAGTTTACTTTCAGTCGCATGCCACGGCAAAGCAAACAAGAGCCAAACGTGACTATATAGTGATAGAGGAATGCCATCAGGTATCATATAGATGTCCGTCCTTGCCCTTCATTCATTTCGAGAGTTGCAATTAATCATAGTAGGTGAGCAGTTACAAGCCTTATTTGCTGTGTGTATGTTTTAAGTTTATTTTACAATACACATCGAAATCAAAAATCTATATTGGCTTGATACACAAAACATTTTTTAGAGCTTCTCTTGTAGTCAGTAAGTGTATTCTGATTCAACAAATCAAAAGAAAAATAATTTATGAAATGCAACACAAAATTTAAGGTTAAAATATTATTTAATAAGAGAAAACATTGTCCACTTGAATTGTGAATGGAGCTTAAACATGGGCAAAATTCTTTTCGGCTTATGACCTTGTTCCATGACTGCCTTTGTGAATCTGCTTGTATGCAACATAAATATATGAATATATGCAATAATGCTATCTCCAGCCACATACTGGCCCTCAATAATATTGTAATACTAACCTCCAGACTGCATACCTGATAGCCAATACTTTATCACAGCTCTGCCTTTTTTATGGGTCTGGTGTCTCTTTAAAATGATTGCCCCTGTTTTGATCTGATTAATTTTGTGTGAGCACAAACAATTACTTTCCATCTTTATCTGCACAGGGAATCACCCCTTTTTATGGGTATCATTTATTACAAGTGGACAGCTACTTGTTTATTGGAATTTCAAGCAGTCTATCGCACCCGAGATCTCCCATGGTCTATATTTACATTTCAACTTCAGCTAAGCAGGCATGACAAACACACATAGCAAAGGGCCAGCCGCAGTCGCGTCTCATTTGCATACACTTTCCTCTCTTACAGGCCAGACTGAGCATGCAAAAGTTTCTGACATGTGGGCAGAAGGTACAGAGCAGGCAGGGAGAGAGAAAGTGAATGAGTGAGACAGCAAGAGAGGAAGACAGTGGTGGGATGCTGAGAGCAGCTCCACTGAGGATACGTTTCAGCTTTCAGGTGAGAGTGTCCATCATTCAGGCATAGAGGATGAGTTCATGGCCTCTGATATCCATCCATGGAAAGGGGGGTCCTCACATTGAATATATATATGCATTCGTGTGTGTGTGTGTGTGTGTGTGTGTGTGTGTGTGTGTGTGTGTGTGTGTGTGTGTGTGTGTGTGTGTGTGTGTGTGTGTGTGTGTGTGCGTGCGCCATGGCTAGGGCTACTCTTGACAAGCCAACAGCTGTTAATTATGAATTGGCCCGCAGAGTGGGAGACAGGCTAGTGAATATGCAGAGCTAAAGGGGCACGCAGAGCCAATGTAACAAAAGTGTCAGACCCCTACTGCACCTGGAGTGGCAGAGCTTGACCTGAGCGTCAATCATTGAGAAAGGCCAGGCAACATTACAAGGATTGCTTGGATTTGACCCAAAAAGTGTACTTTGACTCTACTTTTATGAAGTACTTATTTGAAATTCCAATGTAAACATGGAATTTATCATGTAAAGGGTTTTTTTGTTTGTTTAAAGGCAATACATTGTTGCATACTAGAAACTACTCGGACAAGATCTCATATTCCCAACTAAAGATGGTTTTTTTTTGGAGAACATGCAACATTTAGCTGGCAATCATTGAAGCACAATTATTTTTTGGTAAACTTCTTCAGATGCCTTTACATCAGCAATACAATATAAGCTAATTACTGTGCACCCGTTATGATGATAAAAATTCTACTAAACTATCTTTGTGGTCACAGGAAGTAAAATCGGATGTGGATTGACAACCAAATATTTTATTTCTCAATCAAAATAGGTCTATATCATTTTTTTTTTTTTCCTGCAACAGGGGCTGAAGGACCATCTGGAGATCCTGAGTATGACCAGTTGTCCGAAAATGTGTCAACCTGTCCACTTACTTGTCCAGGCAAGTGGAAAAACATGCTTATTGTTTTACAAGGGCAACGAGGATGAAGACAGAAGCTGCATTGATTGTATACGTTACCATAAAGAGGCTGGACAAATATAAAAGAGTGCCCTTAATAAGGCAGTTACCTCAGGGATTATTTGCTATCCTTTAAAAGGCCACACTCCGAGTTGCGGTTACCTCAGAGGGCCCCTTAGTGTACACACAGTAGGACCGAGGTTAACTGGGCCTGTGCCCCTAACGCCAGGAACATCAGAAGGAATTATAATTAATTTTCCACTCTTAGGAGCCGCTTTAATTTCCCCCCTGAAGGACTTTTATAAATTTCATCATTAATAAAATCAGACATTCAATTAGAAGCAAAGTCCAGATGTTTCATAACAGCTCTGGTCTGATTGTCCCCCTTTTTTGAACAAAAAAAAAAAAAAAAACTAATTTCATTAATCTAATTGTCATAACTTCAAACATCTCTTAATTAGTTCAAATTAATATGATTAATCACAATCGTGACAAAAAAAAAAACGCATTCAATTACAAGTTTTCAATGGCAAGTGGATGTGTTGGAGGTGATAGGGGCATAAAGGATGAGGGCGGGAAGCATAGCTGGCTCCGGCAAACGGGATTAGCCGCGATTATGCCCATGACTGACAGGTTATCAATCATAGCGTATTTTTAATAAAGGCTGCTTGAACTATACAGAGAGACTGGGGTCTTTCTTGTTTTATTTCTTCCAAATGCTTTGGAACTCCCCTTAGTCCTCGATGAAATATGATCCTCAAGTGCAGGTTATAATGTGACTCATCCATATGCAAATAAATCGATGGCAAAAATTGCATATGTTTATGTGCTTAAATGATATCGCTTTATTTTCATTTGTTTGACTGTCTCCTCCCCCTCTTCGTTCCCCCCGCAACTTCATGTCGCTCTTAACGATGTTTGCTGTTGTCCTCCAATCTGATCAAACAAAGCAGAGCAGCAGAAGCATGTGGCCATTTGTCACACACCACTGTGGCACAAGTTGAGCAGCAGGTTCACCCTCGGGTGTCCTGTGCCAGGAGGGAGCGCTACAGCTGCCAGTCACAGACAGGTTTCATCTTGTCCCATGGACTCCCTCAGGACAGGCCACCCAAATGTCCCCATGCAGCCACTTGGGATTTGGGTTTTGATCCACCCATCTGGACAAGAAGCTGCGTTTAGAAGCGTGCTTAGCTTCGGGCACCCTGAGGAGCAAACTCACCAAACGTGTCTTAAATGACAGTACCGTATTTTCCGGACTATAAGGCGCACCTTCAATGAATGGCCCATTTTAAAACGTTGTCCTTATATAAGGCGCACTGGACTGTAAGGCGCACCATTAATGCATCATGTCAGATGTTTAATCCTAATCAAAGCATTCTCCATTTTATCTTTTTTATTTCAACTTCAGATGCAACAAATTACTTTATAATCACAAAATAATGATCCATAGTCTTTTTGGTTCATGATTCATAGTCTTCAGAGGGCCACTTATGATTGATTTCATGACACAATGCTTCGGGCCAGTTTAAATTTAAGAATTTGGTCCATATATTAGGTGCACTGGACTATAGAGAAAATTTTAGGTTTTTAGGTACGCCTTATAGTCCGGAAAATATGGTACATATGTTATGTCTGTGTGACAGCGCTTATCATGCAGCTCAAGGGCTCCTATCCTTTTACCCAATGCTTATATCTGACACAGCATTGGATCTGATGCATATCTTAGCTGACAGCATAGTTGAAAGCCTGCAGCAATGACAGACATGTAAAAATATAGCTACATTGTATACCCAAGTGTGCCCAGAAAAGTCCACCGAGGATTTTAGGTTGCGTTTGTTGTGCGGCGGCGTGTTTACAGTTGTTGCCAGACCACTGTGATTAGAGATTATTGGACGGCAGGCCGCACTTTTTATTCGGGTTGTTGTGACCACATGGGGCAGCATATGGAGCCATTTCCTCTTCTCTCTCCCCAGGACTTTTTGGACATGTCAGTTTTAGGGCTTAATCATGTGTTTTTCTGCATGAAAGGAGAAGCAGAGAGCCTGTACCAAGCTGTCTTCTCTGTGCCAAGGTGCTCCACCAACCACAGCCAATCAATAGTGGCCGTGGTTTTGTATGTGCATGCAGACATCCAACGTTTATCAAGGACACATTTCGGGCCTATTCTGATCCAGCCCCGGCACGCTAAAGACAATTTCCTTATTGCCCATTTAATTAGAGGGGTGAAAGCTGTCGTGGTGGACAACCAAATCTCAATAGTTCAGCCCTCAGGAAACTCAGGGACAAAAGAGACATTTTTCAAGGTCTAAGCCCACCCTCCCCTCATATAGCCAGTCCCCAGCCACCCTTGAGCGGGAAGCGCAGCCTTCCATGTGCATAAAGTTGAAATAAACTGCAGTCTGTATTTTCATTGGGGAAAGTGAACCCAATTTACACGCTGCTCCATTGGAGATGAGCACTCTAGCGTGCACCTGCAGGTAATCTCACCCAGATTCCCCCTTTGTGTCCCGCATTATTGTTGAAATAAATAACCTTTCACAGCAATCAGCGTGGGGATCTTCACTTAAATTATCGCCGCACAGATAGCTCACTCATGATCTGCTTCTATATCCATTAACTATCTGGGAAAGTGATTTATTGGTGAAGGGTAAGGGAGGAGGGGGGTATGAGGAAGAAAGTGAGGGAGGTATTTTGGTAAGACAATAGTGCCCTCTACTGATTCGGAATCGTCCTGATTCCAGCCGATTGTATATTCAGCCCTGATGCTCTGATCAAGTTTGGGGTATTGGTTCTGTGGCTTATGTAACCATCAGACCATTTATCCCTGTCTTTCCGTCTTCTTTAATTAAATGACTCAATCAAATGGGAATCAGCTTTTTTTTAATGGGTTAAAGGAAAATATGCAGTTTGGAATTTAATCACAAGTAAAGTTGAGTTCTGTTGTACACATGGACCTGGGCATTGTGCCTTTTTTGTGCCAGGGCTACCGTAACTGCCTCCCCCCCATTCACCCCCCATCTCTCCATTGCTCCCCCTCCTCTGCCATCCCTCCTTCCCCACACTCCTGTGATGTGTCGTTACACGCTCGGCTGGCTCCTCTTCCATGACAGACTGTTACTTCCTGGAGCGGAAACGCATTTGATTGTTAACATCTGGGCCATTACAATTGCAAACTAGGGCTCTGTACATCAATCAGGAAGTGATTTCAAAACAAAGAGACCATCCTCCAATCAATCTATTGGGAAGTAGGGGCATTACATGCTCCTGTAATCCCGGCTAATTAGCAGGATAATGGGAATGAGATTTATGAATCTGCTGAGGAGAGTGGAGGTGCGAGGGCACACTCAAATTAGCAGGGATGCATGCCAGGCCAGGCTGCAATAAGAAAAGAGGATGTGCTTTTGCTGTTTCTTATAGCAGAACTGAGATGGGCACCTGCTTGCTTTAAATTAAGATGAAAATCTATCCAACATCAATTTTGTAACAGGTGGCATCATGTTAACTTTTCAAATACATTTAAATGAAATTTTAAAACTATTAAACCATTTGGATTTTGCTCAGATCTGACATTGGAAATTAATGCGTGATTTTATTGTAAAATATACAGAATATACTGTATAGCAGTGTCAATGTGAAAACTAAGCCGTCATGATATCTATTGTTAATGTGAATACAACATTTTGACACTTTGACCTTCGAGTTTTACCCTTGTCTTTAATGCCTCCTACACTTTGAGGTCTCCTCGTAATAGAGCGTGACGAACTACATTTTACTAAATGGCATACAGTACATCACTATGTGCGCGCAAGTTACTGTATCCCAGGAGCGTAGCAGTGTGGTGCCACCCTGCAGCATCTTCCTCCCCAGTGGCCCACGGGCCTGACCTTGCCAACTGGCTGGGGACATCTTCTATTAAAGCCGCGCACTGTGATAAGGCCATTTCTTTTCCTTCAGCATCCCTTTAATGTCATCCCTGAAATATGAAGTCATTAAGCGATATTAAAACAGTGCTGACAAACTAATTAACAGAAGACATTATACGGGATGGGCTCGATTAATCCGCTTTAATTGCTCTTTTAAATGGAGGCTCCAATTAAAATTAATAAAGATTTACTGGTGATCGCACCAAACTATACCAAGAAGTGGTTGTCTGAAGGGCAGTCTAAAGTCAACCTCTCTTATTGTTAAGTTGCTCTCCCCTTGCTCGCTATGCCCCCCCACACACACACACAAAAAAAGCTTGTACACAAGCATGAGCTTGGAGATTAAATAATGTCTCAGACC
The DNA here is from genome assembly GCF_054491065.1 of Syngnathus leptorhynchus. Taxonomy (NCBI): domain Eukaryota; kingdom Metazoa; phylum Chordata; class Actinopteri; order Syngnathiformes; family Syngnathidae; genus Syngnathus; species Syngnathus leptorhynchus. The sequence continues at coordinate 5,766,853 of NC_141209.1, read as the reverse complement.
TCCCAATTGACTGATTCCATTCCTCCGCAGCCTCCTGAGCCGCTTGATCCCGTCTTTATCCTCCCTTGTTAAAGAAGATCCAAAGTCACGGTCAGTTCAATTGCATGGAAAATGCCTCCGCTGATGTATATTTTTTGGAAACTCAACAATACAATCATAATATTCTTTGGGATTATATTTTGAGAGTGGAAGTGTGTGAGATTTAGTATTGATAAAGGGGGTGGATGTAATACTTAAAATATTCGCTAGATGGCGACATTTATCTTTGCTGTGCTCACGTGCAGACAGTCTCATTCATGATTAGACACAAATATATACTTCTCAGAAATCCACTAAATTACTGTGATTTTCTTTTTCAATTTCATCTAGGTCTGTGGCATTTTTCATCTTCATTTCTGAACCAACTTTGCTTTTTAAATCAACCCATTTAAGTGGAAGCCTTGTCAGCCAGAGGCAATTGAACAAGTGAAGGTATTTGTCTTTGTTTTCTTTCATTATATCAGAGGTTACCAAGTCCTATTCTGAAAATGTCACCAGGCAAATTAATTGGAGCAAAGCTCTTTGCTTCAACCGGAGGCATTTAATTGTACTGAGGATGTAAATCAATTTGCTGAAGAAGGCAGCTCTAATTGAAAAGACATGTCTATTAAAAGATTAGTGTCGTTTTTTTGTTTCCTGTCTTTCTCATCAACAAATCCACCTAATGTTTTAATTTCCTTAATGTTATCATTTCTGATGTAATTGGTGCTTGGCTACCTAACAGCTTTTCCAATTAAATGTTTGGTTTGTTACCAACACATTGGCAAGAAAAAATGGCACTTATATATTGTGCTCTGTTGTCTTGTCTCGGGTCACATAACATAAAGGTAACTTTTAGCTTTATGTGACAGAAACGCAATATAAAATCCTCCTTTATAGGCCAGTTAAGGTGAAAAAAGAAATCTCAGTAGTGATGGTATATTGTGATTTCCTAGGAATATTGTAATGCTCACTTGAATGACCCTTGCAGATATTTATAGAAATAATGTGTTGCAGATTCCTAATTTGCTAAATAGTCCGTGAATTAGTTTTAAAAAGGTTGATGACCTTAAAGGCATCAAAAAGCAACGTTTGCAATGTCGTCCAACTTGCACGCATGGTGCACGCTTTTGCAATCAGTGTGCTTTTGAGCGGCCGGGCTGCCTGGAAGAAAGAACCAGTGGGTTTGTGGAATTCTGCTTCGGTGGCACAACTGTGTTATGAGGTCACCTCGGGCATTAGTCACGAGGAGGGAATGCATTGTGGCCGTTTTTTAAGAAAATGGCAGTTGTCGGCATCCGCAGCGGCCACACAATGAATGCAGGCCTTAGAAAGTTGACTTGAATTGACTCTGGTGGACAATGTGAACAGAATAGTTGGGGTCAACGTGGATTAGAGGCACCTTCAGGGCTCACGGGGTGGACACAGTATTTTCATATTTCAACACGTGCAGCTGAAAAGAAAGCGTTTAACGGAATTGATTACCGTGAAAGAATAAAACGTGTTGTCATAATTTAGAGCATCTTTAATTCCATTATTATCCATTACAATGTAGTATATTACTGAAATATCCGGATTGTACTTTACATTTGTTTCCACGTGCACTTTATGTTAAGCAACTGGTGTACAGCAAATTCACAAAACATTATGACACAAAACAGCAAGTGCATTTTTTTTTTCTGTCTCAATACAATACTCTAAATCAAGATAAACTACAAGTTGATTGTAAAGTGATGGGCACAATGAACAAAGAAATAAATTAATTATTGTTTATAATCAAAACTGAAATGTAATTGATTGTTGGTGATGGAGGCCAACAAAGATGCTGTTGATTCAGTCTCAACTATTTTGTGGTCTAAAAAAGAACAACAAATAAAGAAAAACTGAGCTCCGCCCAAGATATGGCACCAAAAAGATTACGTACAATTTTCTAAACAACTACAAACTCAATAACTAATTGTGCGGAGGCAGATTATATAAGTAAACACAAACTGTATAATACACAAATTAATAATTCATATGAACAAGAATATTAACAACCTACCTAGTCATTCAACATAATCCAACAGCTACATTTCACTTCACTAGTAAAAAGCACTACAAGAAATGATCAAAATACGTAAGTGACTAACTTTTCTCATCAGTTCCTGCGTTATATTTGTCATCACATGTTTTTCCGCTTTGGCCTACAAATAAGATGACGTCTTGAACTCGTCTGGGACGTCATTGTCTAGTTTACAGATGACCTTGTAGATGGCCTTTTTCCAGGAGGGGTCCGAGTCTTTGGCCACAGAAATGGCTTTGTAAAACTCATGCAAAGTAATCTCGGCAACCTCCAGGAATTTGTCTGGAACCTGGAAAAGATAGGAAGTGGAGAGACTGAGTGAAGACTGGCGGGCATAGCTACACGGAACACGTTAAAATAGAAGCAAGGCACCTTGGTTGGGATTCGCTAAAGAAGCCCACCTTTTTTTGTTTTCATCACTCATGATAACAAATGCAGTGCAGCAATTCTGCACAACAAAGGCTACCTTAATTAGCCTGACTTGATCTGAGGAGAAAGCTAAACATCAAGCTTTTCTTCAGTTGTTCACTTCAGAAGAGCGTGGCAAAAGTAATCAATTAATCGACTGTTATGAATTCTGAGAAAGGTGTGAAAATTAAATTGTTTAAAAAAATTCTACCACTACTACTACTGCTATTAATAATAATAATGATAATAATTTTTCATTTCAAAATTAATCCTGAAAAAACATGTTCCAGAAGAAAATTTCTGCCTTTAGTAATTTCCTCCTTTTAAATAAAAAATTGCAAGTTAATTGTCAACATATTCAATCAGGAAAACTAAAATTTTAGTCAAATGCTCAATCCCTATTAAGTGTAAGGCAGATATTGTTTGTTTTCTTTTTATTTCCTTTGACGTAGAAACACGGTCATTAAAACTAAATTAGAAAAATTGAAATACTGATAAGACTTTGCTATTCTGCTTGTCAATGATTACTCAGAGTTCATAGAAAGAATTCTAATGCAATTCAATCAACAATAGTATCAGGCACATGAGGTGCAGTCAGAAGAGAGACAACAGCCTCCTTTCCCATCAACCGGTCAGGCGCTCAGCACTAGTTGTTGGCATTAGTTATTTTTCTTTCCCCTCATCTCCTGACACAAAGCATCCCTGGGAAAGGAATGTCTTAGTCCCAAGGTAAAGAAAACGGTCCCATCCCTTTCCCACTGAGTGGCCTTCTGCCTTGCGGTCCGCAGCGTCTTTCTCAGCATTCCGCATCAGTAGCAATCTCACCCTCACTCAGGCGTACGGGCTTCTCTAATCCGGAGTTGTTTTAGCGGGATTTTGCGGCTTCCTCTTCCCACAGAGTGATAAAACATCACTCTGGAGTTTAGATAATGGCGGTGAAGGCTGGCAAGCCACAGGTGCAGTCGGAGGACGTAGGTGAGCCGTGAGTCACATGCGAGGTAATAACTGGAATGCTGATCAAGAGTTTGTCTATCCATTTTCTGGGCTGAACGACTTTGAAAAATAAACTAATACAAAACATTTTCCATTCAATATTGTAATTGTGTATTTTTTAGCAAACACAAACAATAAATTATTCGGTATGACAATATACAAGATTGGATTTATTATACATAAGTGAATATGTGGACTGTACTTCCTAAGATCCAAACTTATCTCGAGAGACATGTATTATAAAAGATGAAATATTGACAGCACTTACATGGAAGTCATTGGCCTTGTTGTAGTGCATGTTGAGTGCACGGAATAGCTCGGAGTCTCTGCTGACTGTGATGTCTTTGACTTCACTGATGCCGTCCACGATGGCTTGGCGAGCAAACTTCTCCATTTGGATGTAGTAGAACTCCCTGAAGTTACTGAACCACTTGATCAGCTGAGATGTGATGCAGCGATTGAACTGGAGACAGTAAGAAAAAAAAAAAATTCAATTAAATCTTAGAAGGCAAAGAATAAAGACAAATTTCAGGATGAAAAATGTTATTATAGACTTCATTTTAATAGAAATGATTAAGCTCCGTGCTTTCAAATCAAATCGGTTTAATGGACTTTGAAGGCTCTCGCAATAATTGACTGCACTAACTTGCGTTTCAGTACCTGTGGGGCAAAATTCCAGCTAATAGTCTGTCAGCCCATTTATACGAGACACAAATTACGCTGATCTTTTCCCATCAATGTCCAGAGTAAAAGAAAACACCTGCCAGGCCTGTGTATTTCTAAACGCAGTCTTGACATTAGTCGTGTTGTTCTATCTTGTCATCCAGAAAGATGAGTGAAAGAGGCGCAGGGGGTGGGGGGGAATGCCTAAGGGCTGGGCAGGCATCAAAGACGCTTCTTCCCACTGGGTATGAACGCGATGTGCTAAGGACAGAAGGAAGCTTCCCTCTCGCTGACTCCAGCTGATAGAATGGAATCAGACATCGGGATTAGGTGCTCTTTTGTTCCGTGCCACTTCCCAGCGCCGGATTGTAAGCAAGGAGGAGACGTTCGCAGGCCGCCGCCACGGCATCCTCCCCCCTGACCCGGGGGTCAACATAGGCAGGGGCCCAGACCGAGAGGATGAGAGGACAGAAGAAGCATTGGGGAGAAGTTTGTTATGCGGCATGCCTGATGTGAAAAAAAATCACGCAAAGACAAAAAGAACGGATGCCGGGCGCTAAGAACAGCTAGAGACACAAGACCGAGGCCAACAGGATGTTGTGTTTAGGCCCAGCAAGTCTCTAATACCAACTCTGTTGACACTCAATGGCAATGAGAGTCCTTTGTCACTCCATTTGCTGACTGGAGTGGCTTTTTTTACACAGAGAATGGCTCTGTATCTCCCTTTGCCCCCCAGGACACACTAGCAGCTCAGCGGCTTTGTTTTTTAAACCCTCTGCGTTTTTGTTTCTCTCCTCCGACACACTGCCGGCCGGCTCTTTTCTGTACCAAACGCATAAGTTGATAGCGGTGGAGTTGGACAAAACAGTTTGATGTTTGGGTATATTACCTTTACATCGGGGAAGAATGTCTTCAGGACATTGGAGCTGGGGTAGCGAGTGTAGAAGAACATCAGTTTGGCTTTCTTCAAGTGACTCGGGGTGAGACCCTCCTGGATGTTCATGATCACGTTAAGGCAAACACAATGAACAAATAAGTCACATGCGGTGCAAGGTGATAGTGGAGTTGAGTATTGTGTTGCATCAATCTTGGGCTAAATTTCATTTGGCTGAAGACTAGCTGGAGTCAATAATGACCCTAACATGTGCTTATTGGCAAAACAGAATTACGAATTAGATTAGGGATTTTTAATTAGCGAGGAAAGCACTTCATGGCTGGCTGTTAAAACCAAAGAGGAGCTGATTTAAAGACAGCATATGTCACACTCTCTTCTTCTCTGTCTTCAGAAAAAAAAGTGGTTTAATTTTACTTCTGAAAACTTATTTCTTCAATTCTTTTTTTGTTTTTTTAGAGCTTTAGATTAAAAAGATATATTTACAACAATTTAATGAGTGCTGATTCTATTTGACTTTTTCCCCTGTGGCAATGAAGACGTTATGGAGCATTTCCTCTGTAGTCCACCATCATGCCTCAGGTCACAAAATTTTCTCATTGGGCCACAACATAATACATTTATTAGAAAAGCCTACCTTTGAAACAGCGATGAAAAATGTATGTGCTATTGTTCAAAGAGTAGCAGGGTCATTAGCGCTCCAAAGCTAAAATAAAAACACATTTTCAAAAATTCTCCCAAGTATAAAAACTAAGACTAAATAATTTCCTCCGTGAAGTATAATAAATGTAATCAAATGCAATCAATGGTCAAAGATATGAATGGAGCATCTTGTCTCACACTGATTTTCTTTCAGTGTTCACACAAGTCCAAGCTGCCGCTGTCATCTTGCACTTTTGTGCAATTGTGTGCATTCTGACAAAGGTACACAATAACATATACTCAAGACAAGAGCTCAAGTGTTATGGTTGGGAGCCACTTGTGGTTTCCACCAGCACTCACATGTGACCTTTTCGATGCACCCCCATTACTATGATGATGGAGAAATAGATCCTGCACCTTTTCAAGTATAAAAAAAAAAAAAAATGATGCTTCCTGAAACAGAACACGATGCTTTCTCAGCCTTTGAAAAATCGGCGTTTGTTCCTGGCAGTTCTTATCAAAGCCTTGTATTCCTTTTTATTTGTCTTTTTGCGGACTTAAAGTCATTACTCTGGTCAGATTAAAGAAGACGCAGTAATTTTCGATAGGAGGGGAACGAGATCAAAGAAATAAATTCTCCTTGAAGTTACTGTCTGTTCTAAAACTGACCAGTGAGTCAAAGCTCCATTATAGTGAGGGGAGCATCAAATCATAAGACGCCACCAAACAGTGTGTCGATACTATAGAATATTGTTTACTGCCTCCCTTTTTTTTTAAGCCACTTTTTTTTTCCAAGTGATGTTGCAATTACCTATGTGAATATTTTTCACTTTATAATCTCTACCTAACAAAACAAATATTTGTGTAGAATTTTCTGTTTCTGTTTTTAAGCAATTGAGCCAAAACACACGAGTTTAGCAATATTTTGTGTGACCTTTTCTGCTGTATCACTGCCCTGGGTGTTTTGCGTCCTTTTTATTTTTGGTAGCCTTTTTTTATTTTTATTTTTTTTAAATCCCCTGTGGGCCACCATAGCTCAAGCTCATGACAGCTTTCGACAAATCGTAATTCTGAAATGACACCAAGTGAAAGAAAAATACCTCAAATAGATATAAATATCCTTCCATCCATTCTCTGGACCACTTATTCTAAAAAAAATATAATAATGTCTTGTAATTTTCCCCATAAATTGACTAAGGTTATTTAATCAAATGTCTGTACCTAATACGATATTGAAGGATTGCTTATCTATGCAAATATCTCTTATTCATCGTTCTACTCCTCAATTCAATTACCATTCATGTAAAAATTCCTTTTAATTCTTTGATATTTTGCCTCTGTGATAGAATCACTCAAAAGATTTTAAAAATATATATGTTTCTGGACTACTTTCCCACTTTGTTTATGTTAACCACATGTTGCATCACGTAAAAAGGTGAAAAGCAAAAATTCTGTCTGAATAACAACTTTGGTGAAAGGATATGTTGAGAGTCATGTAGGGGTTTCGCTCGGCCATATTTTGCAGCTCGCCACACTCGAGCTTGACATGGGGGAGGCAGAGAGTGTCGACCGTCACAGGCCCCAGAGCAGACGGGCGAGGGTGGTGGCTGAGGTGACTGGGTGTCACTTTGGATCTCAATGCGATGGTGTCCCAAGGAAGATCTACTGGATCCGGTGAGGTCCTCTCCATGGAATGGGGCATGCAATGGAGAGCCCCAAAGTTAGAATGCGGCCCATACTTGAGAAGGTGCTCCAGGATTTGACTGTCATGCAGCGGGGCACTGTAGTTGAACTGGAATGGCGTCTGGTGGACCGGATAGGGTCGCTTCACTGCGGAGGCGACTGAGCTTAGAGGTGTCGTCACCGGTTTGCGAACCACTAGAGAGAGCGCCTCTGTCTGGTCTTGATGCGGCTCTGAGTTATCATAATAGTCCAAAGAGTGGGGCTTGGCGGAGCTCTCTTCAGCATGCGGATGTTCCTGCATTGAAGCATCTTGTTGATTCTTTCTGTTATCACTTGAACTGATCTTCACCTCTGGAGATGGACACATTCGCTGTTGAGAGGACACATCAAGTCCTAATGAGGACACGTTTGTCAACACACGGTCCACACAGTCATTCAAAGCTCTGGACAGCTCCTGCTTCAACATTTCACGAAGGTTCTGAGTCTCTCTTTGTTGAGCCGAATGACTGACTACTTTTATTCTGTCGTCACACTCGGAACTCATCCTAATCTTCCTCTCAAAATCTTCAGTGCTCGTGTAGCTGCTTTCCGCCCGAGTGTAAAAATCAGCGGCTGCAGCCGCCTTGTCTTCATGATCTGCACCTTCCTGCTTATAAAGCTGAAGGAATTTTTCCTGGAGTTGACGCAGAAGCTTTTGCATGCTATGGAGCTGCTCTTTCAATTTGTGACACTCCTCATCTTTGGTGTTAGGATCATCATCAGCTTTTCCGCTCGCCGGCCCTCCAATACTGTGCTCCTGATGTTGAGGGAGCCGTTGTTTACGTTTATTTTCCCGGTACGCTTCTCGAAACTCTCTGGTGTCTCGGGAATCAACCTCGGGTCGCTCACTCTCCCCGTTTGGCTTGTTGTTGGGAGAGCCTGCCATCACCCTGATGATGTTCTCCACCCGGGCTCGCTTAGCTTGAAGGTGGTCCGTCGTGGGCGGATCTACATCTGCGCTGTATCTTGTTGACATGTGGCAAGTGGGGGAAGATGCTTCTGTTGTGCTGTCCTTTGACGACACACTGCTGCGGTCCTCCTGTCCAGAGTCAGTGACAGTCGAGTTTGAAATGTAAAAATGGCTTTCATCAAGTGCCCTTTTGCTGTGCATGGTCTTTCGGAGAAGTTGCGATATGATCGAGCCGTTGGGGTATGAGGAAAGTGGCTCATCGTAGATGTTTCTGCGTAAGCAAGGCAGCAGGGGACTGTGTTTGTCATCCTCAAGGCAGCCTTCATTCGAGCTGTGCACACTCTGCTCTTTAGGGCTGAGGTTCATGTTCATTAGGCTCGACACACTTTGTAAAATCACACTCTGAAAAGATGGGGAAGAATTAACACGGGTAAGTAAGTAATTAATAAATGCATTTAAAGTTGTAATGGGAAAAACAATTGTTACACATTAAAAAAAGTCTCAATTTTTCTATGAGCAGGAGTAGAAAAATATTTTAATGATTCATATTTGTACTTATCTTTTTTAAAGGCCAAAAAACAGGTACAGATTTCTTCACCCATAAACAGATGTGTTTTTTTTAATATACAGTCAAATGTAGATACAATTTAGAGGATGACTGTCACACTGTGGAAACCAGAAAATTCTGTGGTATTTGCAACTTGCAAGACAATAAGGAAGCAAAACCTTGATCGGAGGCAATGAGGCTTTCCTCCTTTTGATCTTGTGGTAGAAACAAATAGGGTAAAAGAAAGATTGTACAGATGTAGAAATCATTTAGAAGATGAATTATCAATCTTTTTCTATATCATAAACAAACAAACATGCAATAACTTTCTCTCTTTTTTATTTTCATTGTCTTCACTGGCTTTTATATTTTTTGGGGAGTGCATCTATGTATTTCATGAAATTGATCGTAGACCTTGAGTGCATTCTTAAAAGAAAATGCAAGTGGAATAGATGGTATTTGAAAATTGCCATTTTGATTTGCTAATGTACATTGCACATAATGTTAAGTAAAATTTGCTAATTGATGTGTGCTTTTTTTTAATTCAATCTCTATAATGTTATTTGGACGTGTAGAAAAGTAATTTTTTATGATTCTAAATTCAATTTTTTTTTAAATCTACAATGATGCACATATTGTAGAAAGCAAAACCGTTGAACACCTTGACAGTAAATTTTCTAAAATTTAAAGAGCATGTTAAAATGACCGGTGAGATTTGATTATCAAAACAGTTACTGAATGACTGGCATAAGACGTTTACGTCAAAGTATTCAGTTTAAAAGGTACGGACCTCTGAAACAAGTGTTGAAAACCATCTGTTATATATAAGAATATATTTTATTTATAAAAAAAAAAAAAAAAATTACAAATATTTGTACAAACTAAACACTAAATATGTTTGTGTGTTTGTGAATTTTAAATTTAAACTATCACATGATCAGAGCTTCTAAAATAGAACAACAAAACAATGGAATGGATGGTTTGAACACCACTTGGATTTTAAAGAACAAAAAATGAATGAGTAAAGTGACGGGGATCTCCCTTACCTGTTGCCGGTCTGATGGCCTCACGCTCAATGTGATGTGAGCGATCTAACAGCAGATGCATTGTAGTGCCCTTGGAGGCGTGACCATGAACGCATCACTCACGAGAAAAGTTGAGTGACAGCCCACGCTGGCTCCTCGAACCTGCCAACAAGCATCATGTGGTGCTTGATGAAACTTGTGCATATCCATGTGTACAGTTCTGTAATTCTATTTCTCCAAAAATTGCAGGGGGAAAAATAATGAACATGCAAGAGTGTGTAGCACAGGCGTGCTTAATGCCACTTTGGATTTGACCAGATCATTCGTAAATGAGGTTAGGAAGGGTAGGAAAAGATAATGCATGGTCTTTTTTGGTATTATATTTACGGGATTTTTTATTAATTTTTTTAGCACTTGCATTTCATATGAAACTGTTTATCTTCCTGCACCATATTAATATTATTTAAAACTTTTTTCATTCTAAAAGTGTAAATAATTGACAAATGACTCAATTAAATAAAAAAAAAAAAACAATCACATCAACATTTATGTATTTTATTATGTACATACATCAGCTAAAGTGAAATAGTGCGTGCAGCGTGGGTTCGCTTTCTGCGTTATTATGAATCCCAGTAAGATTCAAGGCAGTAAACGCCACACTGTAATATGATTGGCTGCTGCATCCAGACATGCTCCTCAGGTGAACCATCATCATCATTGCAATGTATCTTATCAATAAAAAAATAAAGAACAGTGAATTGAGAAGCGTTATAATTAATGTGTGCAGGGTTTATTGAGATTCATAATAACACCGCCACACTTAAATTGGATTCTGCCGTTGTGTCAGAAGAGACCATTCTGCGCACCTAACACCCCTATTAATGTAGCGCACTTGGTTTGTCCCGCAGCATTTCCTCCTTTCCGGTCTGACTCTTTGACCCTCTCCCCTCCGCTGACAGGTAGCTGTCACACGGCCAAAATGTTGTCCCGTTCCCGGTGTCTCTCCAGGAATATTGGTCGCTCCCTTTCAGCGATCCGCCAGGTAGGTCAAAAGGCACAAATGTGACTAAAAAAGGCTACTCTTGTTTGCAATCACTTTGGGCGGGCGTTGGTTCAACCTCTGTCATCGTTAGCATAGCTATAGCATTAGTCACAGCATGAGCCTAGCTACTGTAGGCCACGGAACAGGCCGTAACATTGGAAGCCAAGGACAGTATGACACCTTGCCTTTTAAGTATTTTGTGCTCTTCGTGTTACGCCTGTAAACCGTTTTATGCAGGAATGTTGTCAGTATTACCCTAATTGTTTTTTGATCGTAAAATCGTGTGGAAATATTGAAGTTTTACTTTACATTACTCGCTAGCTAGCAGTGACATGCTATCAGTTTTACTTAATGTATGTGATTTTGTCAACTAGATTGAACTTGCTTATTAACTTGACAAACATGCTTGAATATGCATATAATGTAGTATATCATTTCTGAGTGACAGTGTTTCGAAAGTAAAAGTCAGTGTTAAGTGAAGAGGGAAATAAAGCCGGATGTACATAGGTCTTTCAATTGCTTTATTCTTTGGACTCACTGTCACTCGGGTAAGCCACACATACGTTTGCCTGCAAGATCGATTGTGTCAGTGGGAGCATCGTCTAATACTTTTGACCCAGGGTGCTATCCGTTCTTTGCAGAGTGTGTGAATAGGTTTGAAAAGTAGAATTGTTCAGCAAAGAGTTCTTAGTCAGGTTTAATAGAAAAATGACTCATATAATCACGTTTGTTTACTGTAATCTGTATTTATCATCTTTTGTCATTGCATAGGGAAATGTGTTGACTCGCAGAGGTGCAGCAGGTATGTGTCAAGGATATATTTGTGCTTTTGAGTATTGTTTCTTCTGTCAAGTTGTTGATGTCTCTGTCATTTTCTTTGCAGCTATCTCAACTACTTACCCTTTCACTGCCAAGAACACTGTGTAAGAGAGCACCCTGACTTTATTGCATCCATTGAAACCTGTTCCCATTGCGTTTGAGCAATTGTTTGTGAGCCATTTTTAAGTCCTTAACTGTCAAAGTGGGCACATAGCAACAGTTATCATACAATCAAAGTACCCCAAGTCACATCTGTAATTCACGCAGAGCCTCATGGGAATTGTTATTCCAATGGCAATAGGACATTATATGCATGAATTACAGTTGAATTGATAACTATTTATATTGACATGTTTCCATATTATTTTCTCCCCTAAAGAAAATCTGATCCACGCTCCAGTGTCTTCCAAATCCAATACTTCAGGACCTCTCTTGCCTACAGTAGGTCTCATTGTTATATTCTGTACGTGCATGTGTATGGTGCATCTCAAATGAAAGCCCTGTAATAAATAAACTTTCCGACAATATTCAATGCAGCTGCTGCACACTGCACATGTTCTACATGCACAATGTACAACCTGAACCATATTTGAGACAAGAGTTCTAATCTCGTCTTTGTGTTTAAGGAGATGAAGTCCTCACCATAAAGACCCCTGCCTTTGCAGAGTCTGTTACAGAGGGGGACGTGAGGTGGGAAAAAGGTATGCCACTTTATCCTCACCTCAGTACCTTGTATTGCGTCGAGTCTTCATTCCTAAACAAACTTCTCCCACTACAGCTGTGGGGGACACTGTTTCTGAGGATGAAGTGGTGTGTGAAATTGAAACCGATAAGGTAAGCGAGTACAGAGAGACCACGTATCAACTAATGATTATTTTTGTGACTGTTTATTCAGATCTTCTTTCAGCATTTTTATCATCGTTCATGATGAATATTTCTAACAATATATAAGCATACAGTGCATTGGCTTAAAATTGTCTTGGTGACCTCATACTATGGGAGTATTTGATAATAGCTTCAAACATTCAAGAAATAATAGATTTCACCTGCTTTTCTTTCTAGACATCCGTCCAGGTTCCTTCACCCTCTTCCGGGGTGATTGTGGAGCTTTTGGTTCCTGATGGAGGCAAAGTCGAGGGAGGAACGCCCCTCTTCAAGCTTCGAAAAGGCCGTGTGTAGTATATATATTATATTATATATATATATAGTATATATAATTAAAATATCTTGATTATCACTTCTTTGATGCATAGCAGTCAATGGCTTTCAAGAATCAATTGTCACCCAAACTGTCGTGGTATTCAGCTTTATTGTTTTCTTGGTGTCCTCTTTAGCTGGAGGTCCTCAAGCTGCAGAAGCCCCAAAGGCGGAGGCCCCGGCAGCAGCTGCCCCTTCACCACCACCACCTGCTGCTGCACCTCCCCCTCCTACACCCTCTGCTGCTGGCCCCATTCCCACCACCATGCCCCCTGTGCCACCTGTGCCAGAACACCCGATGGATGCCATACCAGGTAATTCTTTCTTCCAGACATCTACACTCTTGACCTTCTAGAATGCTTTTTATGGCTCTGTGGGCAACAGCTCCGGATATCTTGTGATATACACAGTTTCTTCTGGGTCTTTTTCCACAGTGTCAGCCATCAAGCCCACCACCACACCGGCAGCTCCTGTGGATGGAGGAGCAAAAGCAGCTCGCACAGAGAGCAGGGTAAACACTTAAAATAAAACATACAGGGAAACTCTTTGAATGGCTCGTAATTGAGCAAGAACTATTTGCTAAAACCTTTTCTCTGAATTCAGGTTAAGATGAATCGCATGAGACTGAGAATTGCCCAAAGGCTGAAGGAAGCCCAAAACACCTGCGCAATGTTGACAACCTTTAATGAGATTGACATGAGGTAAGAAGTTTATCGGTTTCTAAATGTATGTTTTCATATTCAAGCATTTCAGGTTCACTACCTTTTGTCAGTACAGCCAATATATACCACCACAAATGGTTATAGATTATAATCTGCTCAATAGAAAAAGCTTTTTGAAACCAGATCCCCGTCTGAAACACCGGAATGTAAATATTTGGTCATAAATCCATCTAAAACAAAGATAAGAATTGTTAAAACGGCCATTATTAATTTAAAAGGAAATGTTATTGTCTGCACTCGCCCCCGGTGCTGAAGAGGACACTGAGGATTTCTTTCGCCCGCAAATGCCCGGTGTCAGCTTTCGGCTATTGAAGCTTTTCCATGTATCCTAATCGAATTGACATTGACGATCTGGAGGAAGACTTCCCAGGCTCGGGCTCATCTGGAGCCGAAGGAGGCGGTCGGAGCGCGAGGCGGCAGCATCTACGGGGGCCCGCAGAGACCTGTGCCCTGAGTGGAAGGGCAGCCTCCACTGATATGGGCTTTTATGTCTGCCCAATAAGATTTACACACTCGAGAAAATGAAGATTTTTATCGCTTCTTCTCTCCTTTCTCACAGAGTCTGTGTCTTGGGAGGGGCTAATTGTGTTAGCAGCGAAACCCTAGAGCTTTACAGACAGGAAAACAAACAATTAAAAAGAAAGATAAAAGTGAGCAAAGGTAAAATGATTAGCCGGTCCATCGCAATAGCTTTCCAAAGGGTCATTATCTTGTTTTAAAGCTGCTGAAATAAATACGTTTTGAACTTGTAGCAAATACTAAGCAGCAAGCACCGGCAATAGAAAGTCAATTATTCACCCACATTTCCTGAAGAATTCAAATTGTCACAACCAATAATTTGTCTTCTGTGCTTGGAGCACATCTCGGTCAATTTGAAGATAAGTTTTTATTTTACAGGTTCAATTAAAAACGACATTCATATTTAACAGATTGATTATGTAAAGGCAAAGGTTGTGCTTATTTGCGACTTCTCCTTGCAATTCCCTCCTAGCAACATCTCGGAAATGAGAAAGGCCTACAAGGACGGCTTCCTGAAGAAGCACGACGTCAAGTTGGGCTTCATGTCTGCGTTCGTGAAGGCAGCCGCCTACGCTCTCACTGACCAACCAGTTGTCAATGCTGGTAGGAGCTTCACCACAAGTGCTACCTACACTTTGATTTTATTTGACTCAGTGTCTGCACGGTGGTGTCAAGTTGTCTTTCAGACCCAACCTCAAAACCACCACTAATTTCCACCCAATATATTTTCTGCACTTTTCCATTGCTGACCTACTTAGAGCAACCTCAGTGGTTTGTTGGGTGTCTCCTTTTTTAATAATTGTAATAATCTAAGACCATCCCTGTTTCCAACTTTTTATGTTTGCTCCCTTGTGTTTTCCCAGTCATTGATGACACAACCAAAGAGATTGTGTACAGGGACTATGTAGACATCAGCGTGGCTGTGGCCACGCCAAAGGTAAGCCATTTGTTTTTGTGTGAGCATGCCACGCTCATTGGACGTGTTTAAGAACATACTTGACAAAAGTTTTCCTCGTGACTTCTCCCTCAGGGCCTGGTTGTTCCCGTCATCAGGAATGTGGAAGGAATGAATTTTGCCGACATTGAGAAGACCATCAATATGTTGGGCGAAAAGGTTTGTATTTTTCAAAACTAAAGTGACGAATGCAAATGTGGCTCTTGTGTCTTATCGAACAAAAGATATTTCGACACCCCGCTGTATATTGTTCATAGTTGTAAATTGGACTGACTGGTTTGGTGGTCTATATTGGAAAAAAGTCACCCATTGCAGGACATGGAAGAATGGTGTTGCAAAAGAAGAGAGCATTGTGAAGAATGTGGCGTTGTTGTGATAAAGCTCATCGGAGATGGATGAATATTTGTTTGTAGGCCCGCAAGAACGAGCTGGCCGTCGAAGACATGGACGGAGGGACCTTCACCATCAGCAACGGCGGCGTGTTCGGCTCCATGTTTGGCACACCCATCATCAACCCACCTCAGTCTGCTATCTTGGGCATGCATGGAATATTTGACAGGCCTGTGGCAGTGGCTGGCAAGGTTTGTGTTCTCCATGTGGAACTTCAGCATCTTAGTGTGTGCAAAAAAATATATTTACATGTCTTTCGAAAGATATTTTTTAATATAGTACATCCACAAATGATGTGTGCCTAATATTGTGGCGGATGAATGTAGTGTTTAGGGTACTTTCGGAACGCATTAAGGAGCATGCATGAAATAAGATTTTGGGAAAAAAAACAGAACATCAAGTACTGCAGTACCATCAAGTACCACGGGACGGAGCCTTATTCCACTTTAGTATGAAATTTGACACTTGCTACCAGAATGTAAAACTTAAAATTGATCAGTTTAACACACCGCCCTTAAGTAAACATTGTCATGAGAGTGCACATTTATTTTTTATTTTTTTAATTTGTTATCTTGTGATGGTTTTAGGTGGAGATCCGTCCCATGATGTACGTGGCCCTGACGTACGACCATCGCCTTGTGGACGGAAGAGAGGCCGTCACCTTCCTGCGCAAGATCAAGTCAGTGGTGGAGGACCCCAGGGTGCTGCTCCTTGACATGTGAGCCCCCCCAGTCAGTTCTAAGCCCGACCGCCCCAAGCGACCAGTGGCAACAACCACCCTATGAACATCACTCAAAGGTTTTTTTTTCTTGTTTTTGTTTTTTTTTTGTGCAATATGAGGCTGGCAGCGATAGAAGGGTTTGGTACTATCTGAGAATTCCCGGGTTCTGGTCTTTAGATCAAATAGTATATTCAATCTTGTATGTTCGCCATATGTAATTTTCTACATACAAACATCGTCAAGTTATTACGGAATGACAAATCGAGGTGAAACGTGCGTGGTGAGAGAACATGAATTCATTCAGACGAAGGAACACAATATTATGTCCAAAGTTAAGTCTAATTGGAGAATTGATGATATTTCACAGTAATGTGGAACATTCTCCTTATGCTCTGCTAGATATTTAAGAAAAAAAAGTTTTAATAAAAATATACACGACTTGACTTGCCTTATGTGTTTTTGAGGAACACCTTATTATATTGAAAGTCATTTGGTTCTCACAATCATGAATTTCTACCTAGCAAGAGGTCTATTCAGAGACTGCCATATAGTATAACAATGGCCGTAATATATTGGATGTGAAATATATTGCTTCACTTATATCTTTTTCCATAAGATTAACCAGTTTCATGCATGGTTTTCATGTTCTGGCCATTTGTGATGGGAACACATTGTTTCTGTTGAACAATATGGGTTTCCATCAGGATTTGATAGATCAATGCAGAAAAACCTGTACTGAAAAAGGTGCTGGTTCAGTTTTATCGGAATGGGTTTTTTTTTTTTTTGATAAATTTATTTGTATAATTTTTTTAGATTCTTTTTTTTAACTTAAAACAACGAACAATCACTAACAATCTGCTTTTTTTTTTTTTAACTTAAAAAAGCTGGTCATTTTTTTAAGAAAATAAAAAGCCTCACTAATAATGGTCTTTTTTTTTAAGTAAAAAATAAATAAATAAATAAAAAAAGGCTTTCTAGACATTTTGTTGTAAAAAAATGAAAAAAGCCATGGTCTTTTTTTTTTTTATTTAAAAAAGCCTTACATGATACATTGTCATTTTTTTGACATAGATATATATATTTTTTAAAAAGTCATAACTATCAAAAGTCGGACATATTCTGGTGATGTGTTTTGAAGTGAACTTATAAGTATGTGTGGCTGATGGGACTGCATGTGGTCATCATTCTCCTTATCACTGTCAACTTTCTTTAGATAGCACACACTACCGATTTGGACATGTTCATTTCCAGTGCATCACAGTCGTGCATGTGCAAAGGCGTCTGCCCACAGTTAGCAGCTCAGAGCCTTCCAGGAGACGCTGCTGAAGAAGGGGTGACACTTGATGTCGCTCACCCCTCCACCGCCACACCCCAAACGATAGCCAGCATCAAACTGAAGTAACTGTGGAAGCAGAAGCAAAGGCCTGTAAACAACAGTCAGGAAGGTGGAGGTAGGCGACCCTCTCATTCACCAGGGTGAACCCCAATGTGCAGGCGCCTAGTCGGGGGGCAATAAGTATGCCCACACCTGCTAGGCACCTCAATGTGGGCAACTCCAGAGTAGAGGAAAGTCCAGCCCCTCTCGAGAGGACTGGTAGCGGAACCCAAGCTGTGTATAGTCTGGGATCAGAGGGATATATCGATGCTAAAAAAAATAAATGTGTGTTGCACACCTCAGTGAGCAGGGATGCCGCTGTGGTGCTCAGGTGGTCAGGGATTAGCAGTTGAGTGTGGGAGTTGATTCCTGTTGGGTGGAGCTGCCATACTGGCTGAAGGTGCAGACAGCAAGAAATTACATTAAAAAAAAAAAATTATAAGAATGGCATTTCATCTCCTTAGTAGAAGAGTTGTGCAATATTCAACAGTGGGTGTAAAGGTTAGTGTATGGAAATTTCCTTTTGTAAGTATCACTGACCATTCCTGTGAGAAGTTCAAACAGCAGGGCCCCTAGACTCCACCAATCACAAGCTTCTGTGACTCGGGACACTCCACCAATTTCTGGTGACAAAAGCAGCCATTTATGATTTGGAACAACTATTTTGTCCCAAGTGTTTCTAACAAGACTAGAAGTTAGAACCTACCTGGAGCACAGTACATCTGTTCCATGGCATCACAGTCAATTTCTGACTGAACCTCACTCCATTGTCCAAAAAAAGTCAAGCACACCTTTCCTGTATTGATATGAAACAAATAGCTTTTCAACCAAATCAAACCACCTCCATGCAACGTTCTGCATGAGACTCACCATTGCTGGTCAGTAGAACATTTCTGGGGTTGAGATCCCGACAAATGATGCCCTGCTGATGAAGGCTTTCCAGGGCCAGCAGGATTTGAGCCGCCCACACGCGCACATCGGATTCGGGGAGCCCCCAGCATGTCTGATGGCTGGAGTTATCTGAGGATTTAAGTGGTAAATGAGGTATGTGACACCATCCATCCACCTCAATGATCTGGTCATCTCCTTGCCCCTCCGTCCTCACTGGTGAGCCCTCGGTCCCCTTTTGGGCTCCGAGCAGGCGAGGCGAGTACCAGCTAGAAAAGGATCCCTCTGTGGGCGAAGCCACATTTCCTGGACTGAGCAGCTCACGGGCTTCTTCCACACCGTCTCTCACGTCGACGGAACTCGTTTCCCTCACTGAGAAAGGCCAGGAGCTTCCCGTGTCGGTCCGTGCTTCCCTGTGGTCTGAGAACACGGCTCGGTCTGTGCTCCTGAGAACCACCACTCCATTTTGTTCTTCTAATTTAGGACTGCCGGCTTGCTTCACATCTACATTTGTAACCTCGTCAGTCGGACTTAAAATGGAACTCTGATGAAAGCCCGGGCCATCCCAACATGCTCTTCCGTGAATTTGTGTTTGGCAATGAAGAGGAAGATGTAAAATGGCCGGAGAGGAACTTAAAATATGACTTTTAGTGTTTGGAGAATCTATTTTTATACATGAGGTTTGCTTTTTCAGGTTCAAGTCACTTTCAGTGGCTGCATAGGGGTTGATTTGATCACCTCTGAGTGCTGGATCTGCAGCCTTCCAAGCGACTTCAAAGTCAGAACTGCACTCTATAAGACCAGTTCCAGCTTTACTGTTATTCACTTCCGACATGACGTCCAGAGCTTGACTGACACGAGCACAAGACAGAGGAAGAGTGGGCTTGTCCTGAGCTTGAGTGGAGTGCAAACACAAAGTAGGAGCTGGTGGAATGATACGAGCGCTGACCTGCGATCTGGCGGGACCAGAAAGTAAAGTCGCTCGGTCGAGTTTGCTATAGAACGATGCGGCCGAGCGGGAGTTCTGCAGGCAACCCGTCTCCTCGATGTAGGAGTGAGTCCCGCAGCTGTCCAGACGCCGCTGGGTCTCCTCCCAAGGGTCATCCCCATCCGGGCTGTCGTCAATGAGTTTCTGAGGACCGCTTTGCATGCTGATGCTGCTTTGGTAGTCCGTGCAGATTGCAGATGAGGTGTAGCTGCTTTTCATCTTGTAATGCTGGCCGGATGTGAGGCATTCTGGGTGTTCCTTGGCTCTCTCTTTTCTCAACTTGTGAAGTTTGGAGAAGAGCCTCCCACCTTGGGGAAAGAAGACACAGGATTTGAAGTAAGTGGAATTCACAATTTTTTGGGAAACAAATATTGTAAAATCCTTCAAGCTTGAAGATGTACTTGGTGTCTTTCTTACCTTTAACATGCTCCAGATGGAGGTAAACGGTGTCCTCGCTGACGTAATATCTCAGCAGCTTCACCATGTACGGCACTCCTTGAGGGATGATGGTTGGCTGCTCCCGGCTTTCCCAGCTGGACTTCATCAAACTCTGCAAACGCAAGATATCAGTTTCTCTAGAAGGAAAATGGTGTTGTCTTCAAAAACTGTGTGAGGGGGGGTGACAAAGCATAGCTCAGAAATATACACCCACCTTTACAACAAACGTCTCCTTATTAACCAAGCTTTGGACAACTAGGACCTATGCACGGGAACAAACATTTATTTATTTTGTGTCAGTTAAATGCCCTTTTCAGAAGCACCACAGATTTATTTACCTTATCATTGACGCCGACCACCTTACACATCTCTAAATCTTCCACAGGAGAGCTTAAGTGTCTTACGGGACGGAATCTCAGACTGCTGTAGCCCTGCTGACACAAAGAAATCATCATTTGACACATTTTATGTTTGACTTTCTCTCTTGATATCTTCCTATCTAATAATTCATCTGACATCATCCAATCTTTTGATAGTCATTGTCAGTGAAGCTAGCATTGAAGATAAACGGACCGGAGGAAGTTCCCTCAGAACTTTTTGGTCAATTCATACCCCTAAATGAGAGTTGCCTTTTCCGAGGTTGTCCTGCAGGTGCGTTATGAAGATTTCCTCAGCTCTCTTCAAATACTGAGTCGTCTTCCTCTTCACGGCCTCTCGACGCTCCTTGTTTGGGTCCACTGAAAGACAAACTCAATCTCAAATCTATCATTACCAAAAATACAAGACCTCTGCAATGTAAATTCGTCATGGTGGAAGTTCCGATATTTAACTTCCTATTTTTTATTTTGGTCTGTATGTTTCTGTCACATGCCTTGCGCTGCACAAATACCATTTTTAATGTTTGATGTAACTGTGTATAATATAATAAAATGTGCACTTATAGACAAGTGCATTTTCTTATACCTTCAATGGGTACGAATAACCCAGAATTGGCTCAGTTGCTTTTGGACCCGGTGCTTGACTAATTCTCTATGCCTCACCATTTGGAAAATAATAATAATATGTAGTAATATTAAAAATGATACTTACATTGGACCCCATTTAGTAGTAAATCCACCCCATTCTTATAATAAGCGAAAGCTGCCTCATAGTCCTCGTTGACCTCGCTGTCCAGAGCCATGCGAATCTGCTTAGCTGCTTCCACCAAGTAATCACGCTTCGCCATCTTCACCTTGTTTCGGGACTGTCAAGGTCCAGTCGGGCCTGAGCACAGGTTAAGATGTATTTAGCATTGATTGGAAGATGTTTACTATTTTTGTTTAATTAACCTTTGAACAAGAAGTGAATGTTGAGTCATTCAAAAGTGTTTTAAATTGATTCCTTGTAGGCTCACCTTTGCTTCCTGGTCTCATGAAAAGCAGGACACATCTCTGCTAGGTCTCACTGGGCTCGGCGTGATTCCCCTCCAGTGACTTCGAGATTTAGGCCTTTTTGATCCAGCATGATTGGCTGGAAAAGTGGAAGCAAAGAGTTAAATAGTTGACCGTCATTTAAACAGACAGGAAGTGAATTAAAAAATTGGGGCCTACTATCGTTCCCTTCAGGACAGATGCAGACAGTTCTAAATATTTTAATGTTTTATCATCATTTGTCATTCTACACAACCACAGCGTCAGTGTTTTGCACCTTACAGTATACTGGCTCTAAGAAATACAAATTGGTCTCATAATTAAAACAAAAATACGGCAATATTGAGCCTGGCCATCGATTGCATAATGGTGGTAACACATAGCATTGCTTTTCTCCTAAATCTGCCAACCACAAGCCACACATCCTTCAAGTAGGAGGCGACATCATCATCATCTAGAGATTCCACACCCATCATTTACTCGGCATGCATTGAAGCCTAACCGGTATCTAATCATTACAATCAACAAAAAAGACACCACAGAAAAAAACGATGACAAAGCACAGATAAACTCCATTTACCTTATGCGATGAGGCCGAGCGTGTGCCAGTTAGCAGCATCAGCATCAACCACTATCTTCTACGGAGCAGTGGAGGAGGAGAAACCGCAGGCCTACCCTCCGATTGGCTGAGCGTGATGTCACGCTTGGGTACCACTTTGCACGCAGCCCTCTCTTCCCCCACTCTCATCACGCCAGATGCTGTCTGATTTAAAGAGACAGTGTTGTTTTCTTGAAGGCATTGAATGAGGACTTTGTCATTTTGTACTTTTATGTGCAATCTAAATTGTATTTGGATTCAGTAATAGCATAATCAATAGCGTATGAATCGTAAAATGGTTTATCTCTGTCATATATGTGCCATCCATTTTCAGATTCTAAAGTGATGGGAGATTAGGAGCGAATGAAACTAGGCTGCTCCCTCACTCCCTCACCCCCCAGGGGAGGGCAGGATTACAGAGAGGCAGTGGTAACCCTGTATGACTGACAGGGAGGGAAGGAGGGGGACGCAAGAAGGATGCCTCTTTTCCCCAAAGAAAAGGGCAAGAGCTCTGGTCTATGAACCTAAAAGCTCAGTATTGATTATATTTTGATGACCTCATTATTTTGCAAGTATGATAGAAAAGTGGTTAGCACCACTGGCTGAGCTAGAGAGGGGGCCATAGGGCCACTGATCCCCCCCCCCCAGCACTGAAATATGCTTGGACATATTGACTTCGCGAACGAGTCAATGGGTGAACTGCCTTCCTTCCCGTGCATCAACGGATCAGTCAGTGAATGTGTTGCATCTCCCTCCTGGCGTGAACTATGTAAACCAGAATATAGATTTACGATTTGCCAAGGAAAGAAAGAAATTTAGAAATTTACTTTTGTTATTATTATTAATTATTATTATTATTTTAATAAACATTTATCTTAAACTTGTCTGGTGTTTTATTCCTTGTTTTTTGTTGGTTTTATAATATATATGGCCTGTTATAAGGAACACCTGAAAATGGCGGTGTACCTAATGGAGTGTCCGAGTGACGTCAGAGATCAAACAACCAATCAGAAAGTGGGGGTGAGGGCGGGTGTGGCACTTTTCACTTTCACTTAAACTTTTTCCCTAATGAAGTGATTAGGTACACCTGTGTCAGTATGACGTCACAGCTCAACCAGCCAATCAGAAAGTGGGGGGTTGTTCGGGTGTGGCACTTTTCACTTTCATTTAAATTTTGACCATGATTTTTCCCTAATGAAGTGGCCTGTTATTAGAAACACCTGAAAATGGCGGTGTACCTAATAGAGTGTCCGAGTGACGTCACAGACCAAACAGCCAATCAGAAAGGGGGGTGAGGGCGGGTGTGGCACTTTTCACTTTCACTTAAACTTTTTCCCTAATGAAGTGATTAGGTACACCTGTGTCAGTATGACGTCACAGCTCAACCAGCCAATCAGAAAGTGGGGGGTTGTTTGGGTGTGGCACTTTTCACTTTCATTTAAATTTTGACCATGATTTTTCCCTAATGAAGTGGCCTGTTATTAGAAACACCTGAAAATGGCGGTGTACCTAATAGAGTGTCCGAGTGACGTCACAGACCAAACAGCCAATCAGAAAGTGGGGGTGAGGGCGGGTGTGGCACTTTTCACTTTCACTTAAACTTTTTCCCTAATGAAGTGATTAGGTACACCTGTGTCAGTATGACGTCACAGCTCAACCAGCCAATCAGAAAGTGGGGGGTTGTTTGGGTGTGGCACTTTTCACTTTCATTTAAATTTTGACCATGATTTTTCCCTAATGAAGTGGCCTGTTATTAGAAACACCTGAAAATGGCGGTGTACCTAATAGAGTGTCCGAGTGACGTCACAGACCAAACAGCCAATCAGAAAGTGGGGGTGAGGGCGGGTGGGCACTTTTCACTTTCACTTAAACTTTTTCCCTAATGAAGTGATTAGGTACACCTGTGTCAGTATGACGTCACAGCTCAACCAGCCAATCAGAAAGTGGGGGGTTGTTTGGGTGTGGCACTTTTCACTTTCATTTAAATTTTGACCATGATTTTTCCCTAATGAAGTGGCCTGTTATTAGAAACACCTGAAAATGGCGGTGTACCTAATAGAGTGTCCGAGTGACGTCACAGACCAAACAGCCAATCAGAAAGTGGGGGTGAGGGCGGGTGTGGCACTTTTCACTTTCACTTAAACTTTTTCCCTAATGAAGTGATTAGGTACACCTGTGTCAGTATGACGTCACAGCTCAACCAGCCAATCAAAAAGTGGGGGGTTGTTTGGGTGTGGCACTTTTCACTTTCATTTAAATTTTGACCATGATTTTTCCCTAATGAAGTGGCCTGTTATTAGAAACACCTGAAAATGGCGGTGTACCTAATAGAGTGTCCGAGTGACGTCACAGACCAAACAGCCAATCAGAAAGTGGGGGTGAGGGCGGGTGTGGCACTTTTCACTTTCACTTAAACTTTTTCCCTAATGAAGTGATTAGGTACACCTGTGTCAGTATGACGTCACAGCTCAACCAGCCAATCAGAAAGTGGGGGGTTGTTTGGGTGTGGCACTTTTCACTTTCATTTAAATTTTGACCATGATTTTTCCCTAATGAAGTGGCCTGTTATTAGAAACACCTGAAAATGGCGGTGTACCTAATAGAGTGTCCGAGTGACGTCACAGACCAAACAGCCAATCAGAAAGTGGGGGTGAGGGCAGGTGTGGCACTTTTCACTTTCACTTAAACTTTTTCCCTAATGAAGTGATTAGGTACACCTGTGTCAGTATGACGTCACAGCTCAACCAGCCAATCAGAAAGTGGGGGGTTGTTTGGGTGTGGCACTTTTCACTTTCATTTAAATTTTGACCATGATTTTTCCCTAATGAAGTGGCCTGTTATTAGAAACACCTGAAAATGGCGGTGTACCTAATAGAGTGTCCGAGTGACGTCACAGACCAAACAGCCAATCAGAAAGTGGGGGTGAGGGCGGGTGTGGCACTTTTCACTTTCACTTAAACTTTTTCCCTAATGAAGTGATTAGGTACACCTGTGTCAGTATGACGTCACAGCTCAACCAGCCAATCAGAAAGTGGGGGGTTGTTTGGGTGTGGCACTTTTCACTTTCATTTAAATTTTGACCATGATTTTTCCCTAATGAAGTGGCCTGTTATTAGAAACACCTGAAAATGGCGGTGTACCTAATAGAGTGTCCGAGTGACGTCACAGACCAAACAGCCAATCAGAAAGTGGGGGTGAGGGCGGGTGTGGCACTTTTCACTTTCACTTAAACTTTTTCCCTAATGAAGTGATTAGGTACACCTGTGTCAGTATGACGTCACAGCTCAACCAGCCAATCAGAAAGTGGGGGGTTGTTTGGGTGTGGCACTTTTCACTTTCATTTAAATTTTGACCATGATTTTTCCCTAATGAAGTGGCCTGTTATTAGAAACACCTGAAAATGGCGGTGTACCTAATAGAGTGTCCGAGTGACGTCACAGACCAAACAGCCAATCAGAAAGTGGGGGTGAGGGCAGGTGTGGCACTTTTCACTTTCACTTAAACTTTTTCCCTAATGAAGTGATTAGGTACACCTGTGTCAGTATGACGTCACAGCTCAACCAGCCAATCAGAAAGTGGGGGGTTGTTTGGGTGTGGCACTTTTCACTTTCATTTAAATTTTGACCATGATTTTTCCCTAATGAAGTGGCCTGTTATTAGAAACACCTGAAAATGGCGGTGTACCTAATAGAGTGTCCGAGTGACGTCACAGACCAAACAGCCAATCAGAAAGTGGGGGTGAGGGCGGGTGTGGCACTTTTCACTTTCACTTAAACTTTTTCCCTAATGAAGTGATTAGGTACACCTGTGTCAGTATGACGTCACAGCTCAACCAGCCAATCAGAAAGTGGGGGGTTGTTTGGGTGTGGCACTTTTCACTTTCATTTAAATTTTGACCATGATTTTTCCCTAATGAAGTGGCCTGTTATTAGAAACACCTGAAAATGGCGGTGTACCTAATAGAGTGTCCGAGTGACGTCACAGACCAAACAGCCAATCAGAAAGTGGGGGTGAGGGCGGGTGTGGCACTTTTCACTTTCACTTAAACTTTTTCCCTAATGAAGTGATTAGGTACACCTGTGTCAGTATGACGTCACAGCTCAACCAGCCAATCAGAAAGTGGGGGGTTGTTTGGGTGTGGCACTTTTCACTTTCATTTAAATTTTGACCATGATTTTTCCCTAATGAAGTGGCCTGTTATTAGAAACACCTGAAAATGGCGGTGTACCTAATAGAGTGTCCGAGTGACGTCACAGACCAAACAGCCAATCAGAAAGTGGGGGTGAGGGCGGGTGTGGCACTTTTCACTTTCACTTAAACTTTTTCCCTAATGAAGTGATTAGGTACACCTGTGTCAGTATGACGTCACAGCTCAACCAGCCAATCAGAAAGTGGGGGGTTGTTTGGGTGTGGCACTTTTCACTTTCATTTAAATTTTGACCATGATTTTTCCCTAATGAAGTGGCCTGTTATTAGAAACACCTGAAAATGGCGGTGTACCTAATAGAGTGTCCGAGTGACGTCACAGACCAAACAGCCAATCAGAAAGTGGGGGTGAGGGCGGGTGTGGCACTTTTCACTTTCACTTAAACTTTTTCCCTAATGAAGTGATTAGGTACACCTGTGTCAGTATGACGTCACAGCTCAACCAGCCAATCAGAAAGTGGGGGGTTGTTCGGGTGTGGCACTTTTCACTTTTATTTAAGCTTTGACCATGATTTTTCCCTAATGAAGTGGCCTGTTATAAGGAACACCTGAAAATGGCGGTGTACCTAATGGATTGTCCGAGTGACGTCAGAGATCAAACAACCAATCAGAAAGTGGGGGTGAGGGCGGGTGTGGCACTTTTCATGATTTTTCCGTAATGAAGTGGCCTGTGATTAGGTACATTAGTGATTAGTGTGTCCCAATGACGTCACAGATCAAGCAGCCAATCAGAAAGTTTGATTTCAAGGGGGGGACGATTCGTTGAACGATTCGTTTGAACGAATCTTTTGAGTGAAATGATTCAAAGATTCAGTTCACTTAAAAGAACTGGAATGCACATCACTAGTGCCGTACAAATTTTAACAGGGGGGGGGGGACGTCAGTGCCTCCCCAGTCATGAACCTCAACACGTCTCTGGTTTAGTGGTATAAGTTAACACAAATTGTCCACACTCACACACACGATCCTAATCCAAGGGCCCAATTCGAATTGACTCATGAGTCTTCTGCCATCTAGTGGAAAGACGTTTTGTAAATGAAAAAGCTTCTACGTTCCTTCTTACATGTATTTAATGAATCAAAAACAAACAGAGAAGAACAAGTTGTTTATGACACACAATGCAAATGTATAAAAGTACATACATATGCATATTGATTTTTAAATTACAGATTGTTTTTAAACACATACAAATATTTATTTATATACATAAATACAATCAATGCAAGCCCACAGAAAAGAATGACAATCATGAATACCTCTCCTCTCTGTGAAATCATTCTCACCAGTGACAACATTTACAACATTTGATGTTTCAATAGTATTATTATCTCTGTGTCTACTGATGTATTTGCCATTTGAGTGGTAAGATGGCAAGGTGACATCGAAGGAAACATTTTTGGGCTACAGACCCAGGCCTGCTTTTCTGTCTTGTATTTGTAGCGACGCCATTTCTTCGCTTTGATTGTAGTCACAGCAGTTTTAATCTTATCTGAAACAAAGTCAAACAAAACAAGAAAGGAGATTGATCATTTATATGTCATTTGTGTGTGACTGAGACAAATTCAAATATTCATCACTTTACTATTTAAATGTTGTAACTAATGCAAAGATTTTGGACTATAATTAATATCTTACCTATGACACCACCTGTCATTCCAGAGTTTGTGTCAATCTCATCAAAGTTATTGTGCATAGTCGGCTCGTGTTCCATTTGTGGCAGCATACCTGTGATATGCAGACCAAGCAAAAAAAAATAAAAATAAGATACAGATTAACCGAGGCTGAATAGACAAGTGGTTGAGGTGTGTGCAGTTTTACCCAAGTTGTGAGCGTTCTCTATGAAGCAGTGAATGACAGCCGTCTCCAGTTGGAGATCTTTCTCTGTGTTGCTGTCCATCTTGGTTCTTACTTCAGACTGGAGAAGGGTGGGAGCCAAGACAAGTGACAAGTTACTGATGTTCATCTTATTCTTTGCGCTCCTGGAATGAGACCCAGATGTTAGTTAGCACGTTAAAAGAAAAAGTCCTTCCTGGATCAGGCGAAAGAAAAAGAAGCAAGCACCTTTTGGATACTTTTTGGAGGAAGTTGGCAAAGTGACGCATGACGCTCAGGTTCTTGTCAGGCAGGAGGCAAGAGAGCAGCATGGTGGCAGAGGTGCGGTCCTCCTTGGTGGGGAGCTCCTGGGCCTTGAGAAAGGCCTTTTGCATCTTAATGGGTAGCACAGGTTCTGGCAGTTCATTGAAGAACCGCTTCAGCAAGCCAGCCAGATCGCTGGGACGTGCACCAGACAGGCACTCCTCACCCCTATCCAGTTTTGTCTGGAAGCATGGAAAGAAATCATGTCTGAAAGACCTTTCAAG
Organism: Syngnathus leptorhynchus; assembly: GCF_054491065.1. Classification (NCBI taxonomy): domain Eukaryota; kingdom Metazoa; phylum Chordata; class Actinopteri; order Syngnathiformes; family Syngnathidae; genus Syngnathus; species Syngnathus leptorhynchus. Next base: position 5,738,341 of record NC_141209.1, on the reverse strand, counting down.
GGGTCAGCAATACCCAGTTAGAGCAAAGTAGAATCACTTACCAGCAGTACTTTTATATTAGCAAAAGAGCCTGATCTTCTGAACAAGCCCACCATGTCGAGATGCGCCTCCAACATGTTGCATGCATCCACCAGGAAGCTGGAAAAGCAGTCATATATTTAGTCTTGCACTTTGAGCAATATTCAATACATGTAAATGAACGCATCCTCTTACCTAGGGACGCTTCCATACTCCGTCTGAGAACATGGTAACATCTCCAATGGCACCCCAAAGACCTTTGTCTGAGAGCAAATGGGGAGTTGGATGAGAAAGGAAATGTATTGAATTTGTAATGTTCTCAGAAACTTTAACTCACTGTAAATGTTAAAATGACATGTCTACCAAAATAAGTGAAATATTAGATTAGATAGATAGTTTGAGAAACTTTTTTGTTTTTAATGGTCCCTTGTATTGGTCAAACTTACCGAATTTGTCGCTTGTAACTTGTAACTGACGTCTCTTTTCTTCCACTTCTTGATCTTGATCCCATACACTGTTCGAAGATGCTGCACAGCAACTTGACGAATCGCATTTTTCTCCAAGACTGTCATTTTGTCTTCTTATTTGGAAATGATGAAGTCGAAAAAAAGTTCCGAGGAATAAAATCCAACTCACTCGGCGCTCCGATGACAAGATAACAAGTGCCGTTTAACACTGCAATCTAGTTGGTAATTGTTGTTGTCCAGTTGTTAGTTGGTAATCGCAGGAAAAAACGACAAATATTTCAAGATGCCATGCAAATAAAAAGAAGTCTGGTAAGAAACACGTCCATCCGAAAAGGTGTCTGCATCAATCTGCTCCCAGACAGCGTCCAGATTGGCTCCACTGCTGACCTCTTTGATTAACGGCCGGATGAAGCAGTGATTGACGCAATTGACTGGGCCACACCCCCTTTTCTTTCTTCGTCAAAAAAAGTGGTGGTGGTTCTCTTGAAATGGTCAAATGATGACATTAAAAATTTGGTCATTAGGAACAATTTAAGTAAAGATCAGCTGAAGCAGAAGAATCGAGTTTAAATACAGTAGTTTTAACATTTCCTATGGATGCATTAAAATAAACCACCACAAGAGGGCAATACAACCCCTTGTTTATTGTTTTCTAGATTATTCACTTGGACGGTATTTGTTCCATTTGTTTAGGTTTTCCTTAGTGAATAACATTTTCAATGTGTCTCATAGAGTCATAGTTTAACTTTACTAACTTTTATTCACCACGTTATCTCTGTCACTGTAATTTATCACATAAAATACGTAAAAGTCACATGCACACTCACACATGCATAAACACGTGCACACGCGCACACGTGCACACACGTGCACGCACGTGCACACACGTGCACACACATGCACACACATGCACACACATGCACACATGCACACACATACACACATACACACATACACACATACACACTCGCACACTGATACTTTTATGATTTATTTTACTAGACCAGTTTAAAGTGTATTGTTCCAATAAAACTGCATTCTACAATAAAAAAAATGCCAGAGTTGAGTGGGTAAAATACCAAGCAAAAGTACATCCATATTGGTATGTACGTGCTATAATGGTTAAATATTTTCTGTTTCTGAATGCTGATCTTTATTCATTATCTGTGTGTACGCATGGTCCAAGGAGGTTCTCAATTGCACAAATTAAAGTACAAACCTATTGATGAATGGAAGAATCAATCACATGTACATGTAGAAACTAGGAGAAGCATAAATCTGTGCAGACACGTTTGTAGAGAATGAGGCCCAAGGTTGCTTTTTATTATGCCAGGAAGTAACTGGGAATGACAGATGTGTATCACTGTGAATATACAACCATTATTTATCCGTTCCACTTAATCGTTTTTCAATGACAGCGCAAACAGCTTCATTGATCATGTAGCAAGACGACAAATCGGGACTCTCATGAGGGCTTCGTTTTATTACAACAGAATATGTATATACAGGAGACAATAGCGGACAAAGGCGAATGATATTGATTGTGTATTTAGAAACATTTCCTGTGGACAATGGAAGGGCCTGCTTCATCATATTCCTGCTTACTGATCCACATCTGCTGGAAGGTGGACAGGGAAGCCAGGATGGAGCCACCGATCCAGACGGAATATTTCCTCTCAGGTGGGGCAATGATCTACGGTAGGGATAAACATGACATTTAGTAATTTTGCAGCAGAAAAAGAATATTTTTTTTCTTTTTACCTTAATCTTCATGGTGCTTGGAGCCAGAGCTGTAATCTCCTTCTGCATACGGTCAGCAATACCAGGATACATGGTGGTACCACCGGACAGCACATTATTGGCGTAAAGGTCCTTACGGATGTCAATGTCACATTTCATGATGCTGTTGTAGGCGGTCTCATGGATACCAGCGGACTCCATACCTGATAGATGACAATCACAATGTAAGTTAAAAATAAAGAGGGAGAGAATCAAAACGAATGAGAGGAACTCACCAATGAAAGAGGGCTGGAACAGGGTCTCGGGGCAACGGAAACGCTCATTACCAATAGTGATGACTTGTCCGTCGGGGAGCTCGTAGCTTTTTTCCAAGGAGGAGGAGGAGGCAGCGGTGGCCATCTCATTCTCAAAATCAAGAGCCACGTAGCACAGCTTCTCCTTGATGTCACGCACGATCTCACGCTCGGCTAAGGCACGCGGTGATGAAGTTAGGGAATGACACCTATACATGGGCGATTAAGTGGGCTTACCAGTTGTGACAAAGGAGTAGCCACGCTCAGTCAGAATCTTCATCAGGTAATCGGTGAGGTCACGACCAGCCAGATCCAAACGCATGATCGCATGGGGCAGAGCGTAACCCTCATAGATGGGGACGTTGTGGGTCACACCATCGCCAGAGTCCAGCACGATACCTTTGACAAGAAGAAAAGAGAAAGAACGTCATTGAGTCCCAAATAAAAGAATAAAATCAATATTTATCTTTTGAGTGTACCTAATAAAAAGAGACTGGAAATATTGGATTGTACTAACCGGTGGTACGGCCAGAAGCATACAGAGACAGAACAGCCTGGATGGCCACATACATGGCAGGGACGTTGAAGGTCTCAAACATGATCTGCAAAATAAGGCCAGCAGGATGTTCAAATGAGGGAGTACACGTCAAGATAAATCACATATGTAACTTGTGATTTTCAATTTGTCATTTCTCACCTGTGTCATCTTTTCCCTGTTGGCCTTGGGGTTCAGAGGGGCTTCAGTGAGGAGGGTGGGATGCTCCTCAGGGGCTACACGCAGCTCATTGTAGAAGGTGTGGTGCCAGATCTGATTGACAAAAGACAACAACTGCTCTCAGGACTAAAACAACAACCTGGTCCTCGATGTTTGGTTAAAAATAGCTTTGCCGATTGTGCTCGTGTGAAATGTTCCCGATCCAGAAGGTCAGCTGCCACGTATGGCGTCAATGAGTGTCGATGTCTATACACACCTTCTCCATATCATCCCAGTTGGTGATGATGCCATGCTCGATGGGGTACTTGAGGGTTAAGATACCTCTCTTGCTCTGGGCCTCATCACCGACGTAGCTGTCCTTCTGACCCATACCCACCATCACACCCTGTAAAAAGAATCAACATGTTCAACTTGTATCCTTTTTTTTTTTTAATACAAAAAGTAGTCAAGCCAACCTGGTGGCGGGGCCTTCCAACAATGGAAGGGAAGACAGCACGGGGAGCGTCATCTCCGGCAAATCCAGCCTTGACCAAGCCAGAGCCGTTGTCGCACACAAGGGCGGTAGTCTCGTCGTCGTCACACATATTTAGGCTTCACTGGAGTGGTCTGACGTGTTAAGAGAAGAAAGACACTCATTGGATGTGTGGCATGAAGTGACTTTATAGTGACCTGCCGGTGATATCCTAAACTTTTATTAACTTAACAGTGCGACTTCAAAGATCTGACACTGGCATTTATATTTAGGGTGCTAATTAGACATGCCCTTGTACCCTCCAGTATTTTGATCTGGACCTTGTTGTAAAGCAGCAGCTGTGGGTAAAGTATGGTTCAATCTGTTCTTCCATTTCATCCGTCGAGAATTAGCGAGAGTCCTGTAATAATATGTACTGTAGACAATTCGTGTTGGCTGTGTTAATATTAATTAAAAAAAAAAAAATTCTGAAAAATGGGTTAATTAAAGCATCAATATAAATACAATAAAAAATATACAGTAAATTATATTAGTGAAATTACAATTTTTGCCTATTGCATAAAAATTAAGCCTTTTTTTAACCTTCTTCCTTTATGGCCACACCCATCTGTCAGTTTTCCAAAATCCAATAGCCACCCTCGAGCCCCTACTGATACCATATCTCCATGATTGTTCCTAGAAGCTGCTGAGGTAGCACCAAAAAGGGTCATAACAGTGAGAGAGAAAGAGAGACCTATGGTCTATTTTAGGCCTTCACAGTAGTTGACACAAGTGACCTCTCCCGCCTATTTCAGATCTGCCGGCATCCAGCTGTTTCCTCACTTTACCACTTTTGTTTTACTACATCACCCCTGCTACCACTTAACCCTGTTTATGGGTTAACAGGAGCAAGCACAACTCTTTAACAGCGTGCAATGAAATTGGGCACCAAATATTATCGATGTTCATGAGGACATTTCACCATAGCAATCAATTGTTTCAGATAACTAAAATCAAGTAATCCTTTTTGTGGTAATAATGTTTAACAGATGAAATCACATTTTTTCCATGTTTAAAATGAACTTAATGAACACAATAGAAAGAAGACTCCAAGAAGCATACTCACCAAGGTGCACTTGTAGACGGATGCTTCCACTGGGACAAGGACCGAGGCTGAGATGAGTTCCTTATATAAGACCCCTTCAGTCTGTGGCTAGGGGGCGTGTCTGAAAGTCCACACAAGTCCAAATAAGTGCTGCTAGAAAAGAAATGTACAGGCCAGACTGAAGAGTGTTTAGCAAATAGGGATGTGACTGCTACACAGTAAAATTATGTGCAGTTATGATCACAGATATACAAGGCGAGTCCACACACCCTGCAGCAGTTGAACAGAAATCTGAGCAGATTCCTTCACTCATTTGAGAGGGAAACAAGAATATTAGAAGTAAATCTCAATGTATGCATAAACTGTATACAATCTACAATTTATTGCATCAAATTTTATTAAATTATTCACTCTCTTGATTGCAAATGTCATTTAATCTACTGCATAAGAGGTTTTGCATCATAGTTTTTTTTCCAATGTATGATAGTTATTACAGGACGCCAGACGATTTTTTTTTTTTTTTTTTAAACTAGTGGTACAAAGCTCCAGACTAACTTTTCTTATCTATGAGTACAGTTGCAAAAAAATGTTTTTTTAAATTCAAGAATAACAATTACAGACAAAAAATAACAAACTGATCACATATAGTAGATCCAAAAAATTGACTTGCAGTCTCAAATATTAGGAGCAAAATGTCACCATTTATGGGCAGTCTGGCACCCTGCATTGTATACAAGTTGTGATTTATAAATCTAAATTACATCCTATGAAATTAACACGGGAGATCCCTGCTTCAAGTGTTATTTTGAGCCACGGTGTGTAACTTTAGTTCCAAGTCACTCGTTTCATTTCCAACACTCACTCTGATGACCCAGTCAAGGTAGCGCCGCTATTCTCTTGTTAAGGAAATGAAAACATTGCATATGTGTGTGTGAACCATGCGGCTGGTATGTGCGCTGAGCCTCCGCCATGCGCGCAACAGCTGATGGTAAAGCCCGAGTGTGCTCACACTGTGTGTGAGTGGCTGTCAAGAGTTTCAGAGCTGCGCCCTGATTGGCTCAGCTTTCTCCTTCTAGGGTTATGCTCAGCAGCAGAGTCATTGATGAGCAGCCACTGAGGTTCCTGAGCTTCCTGTTGCCAAGATGAGCTCCATATTTGTGCGGCCCACATAACTGATTATTTTCTTTGATGTATAGTGAACCTTATGAGGTAAACTCCTCGCCTCGGGGAATGCCGCAAACATTCCCCGAGTGCAGAAATGTAGCATCAAAGATATAAATCATTCGCTTTGCAAATACTGTACTACAATAGCATGCATCGTCTGTGCGTATATTGTTTTTGTTTCAGTCATTTGAGAGATGGAGACTGAGATATATAATAGTTGGAAGGGGGGGGGGGGGGTATGTGGTAACATTGTTTGGTAGTGACCTCCACCATTCCTTTCCAAACATGTAGAGAAGGTCATTGCAGTGTGACGTGAGCTTTCTCTAGATGGGTAAAAAGGTAGAGTACAATTAATCAGTGCATCCACTGGCTGCCATTCATACAACGCCGCAATAGCTTTGTTTAACAGCCCCGGGATTTTAGACTGAGCAAATTATCATTATTTTAAATTACAATATCATCTTTTTGTGACATTTTAGTAAAGTGGTGTATAATAAATTGTGTAAAGCTAAAGCCACTATTTAGGGACAAGAGGTAAATTGGCATCCCTACATGTTGAATTCATAAATAATTAAACAAATGTGTTCTTACATCATGACAAACTTGATCCTCTTTAATTGTTCTCCTTGTTTTTTTAACAAGTACAAATCTAAAACAAAACATTTATATAAAAAAATACAATCACATAAATAAGTTAAACATGGAAGTAGTCACACAAAAATGAGAATTGTTAGATAAAATATTGCTGCATTCCACTAAATATCTGCTACCGTAAAGTCACGAGGTGGCCGTAGTAGAGAGGAAGCACGCTGCTTTTCGGTCTAAAAAATAACCGTGAGGTTGATGACTGCCCCAGCTTTGCTTTAAAGCCTGCCGGTCCAGCTTGTTGAGTCCTTGAGAGCAAAGACGCAGGTCTTGGACCAATTCTGACAAAGTGTCCAGATCCTCGCTATCCAAAGGCCCTGACACCTGGCAACCTGATGGTGGTGCAACAAATAGAATTAAAGTATCCATACTGGACACACTTTGATTTGGTACAACCATAAAGAAAGTACCTTGAAGGTTTAGTAGCGTCAATGGGCGATGTGCTTCTCGGAGGGCGCTGAGGATGCTGTGGAATCCTACTGAGGTGATGGATGGGTTTCCTGACAGGTCCAACTCTACTAGGTTTGGACATGTAGAGAGACACCTAAAAAGACGACAAGATCATTTTGACAAAGAATACATAGACGTGCATACATCTTTAGACACTTAGTCTTTGCAATGTTGGACAAACCTGGCCATGGTCGCTACACTGATGTCGGTTAAACCATTAGCTGCCAGACTGAGGTGTGTTAGTGAACAGTTCTCCTAAGGACGAAAACATTTTTATTGTACATCATGATCATGTACTTTGTAATACATACAGTCGATAAAAAAATCTGTACATTTATCGGTCCATTCAGGGTGCAGGTTTACCTTATGTTATGACACACTAGTGCTTGTACCTGTGACAGGAGAACAGTGAGGTGTTCCAGCGCTGGGTGATCGGTGGTGCCCCTACGCACAGCCGACAGGTCCAAATGTGTGAGCGTGTGCAGAGGTAGCGTTTTCAGCACAAGCTCAAATCCCGTGGAGCCCAGTGCATTGTGGGAAAGACACACTGAATTCAGGTGGCCTGTGGCTGTGGGAACAATATCAATATAGTCATTTACTGTGTATCAGTTGATAGCACAAATGTTGCCACCTGTTAGAGCGCTGGCGAGAAGCAAGCGATGTTGCTGCAGGAAGCGAGATGTCAGGCAGCAGCCGCGTAGAGACAGCTCAGCCAAGAGCGGGCAGGAGGACAGCAGTGAAGACAGAGCCTCCGATATACTGTCACCCAGCGGGTTCAGGCTGAGGTTCAACTCCTTCAGACACTAGCAGGAAACACAAAGAACAATGTTTTGAAACAGTCACAAGTTTCCAATACATCTATAATGCATTGCTTTTTAAATGCGTGTATGTTATCTTTGGCAAAATTCAGGGTGGATGTAGGTCAAGTTCCCAAAAATGTTCTGGAAAAATATGCCTCAAATGTCAAACAAAACATCGTGTGGGACTGCAAAAAAAAAAAAAAAAATCTCTACCTTGTTGACAAAAGCATCTAAAATTAACTTGTGTGTTTTCTTTTTCTTCTAATTTTATGGTGTCACCCCAAGTGAGGGCGAAGAGGCAAACAAATAACCATAACAAGTAAATAACTTAATTCAATATCAATTACATATTTGTATGTGATTTAGATCAAACATATGATAATAAATAGTACACTCCACTACACAATTGCTTATTGCAGCAATATTCCACTAGGGGACAGCATCATGCTGTTAAGGCTTTATTTTTCTATTTTCATTGTCTGCCAGGCATCTTCACTAGGCAGCTTTACTTAATTTTAGTTTTGTTACACAGTTGTTAAATTCTCTTCATACTTTTATGAAACTGCATCACAGAATAGATTATGTTCAGCTTGAAGTTCTTACTGTATATTTGTTTGAAAAAAAAAAAAAAAAAGTGGGATTCATCACAATCTGGATCAGAGCACTTACTGGAAATGCAGGATGGTTGAGTCCCTCTAAGGCTTTTGCTGCATTCTCAAGCCCCACTCCTGTGACCTGATTGGACGAAATGTCCAGCACACAGAGCCGAGGCATGGTGGCGGCGGTGGCGACCAGCTCGCCGAGGAGCTTATCGTCGAGACGGTTGCCTGACATGCGCAGCTCGGTGAGGCTGTCCTGCAGTTTGAGGGCACGGAGAAGAGCGGCGAGGGATGACGCGGCCAAGCCGAGTCCGCACGCTGACACAGAGGAGCTCCCATCCTGCACCTCGCACAGCCGGCTGACACGCTTGTTTTCCTCTGCGGGGACAAACGCGTTGGTTATTTTATTTCCACCATTTTTATGCTTAAATCTTGTGAGATCAAAAAAATATCTAGAACATATAAGTGAGTTAAAAGCCAACTTTTCATGGTTGCTCACCCACTGCCAGGCTGACGCATGCCTTCTTGTAGCGCTCTTGTAGAGGGGGAAGGTCCCAAGACAACACTTCAGCCAACACCTGCGACATCACTCCTGATCAGTCTTCATGTTGTTAGGACAAAGATGTCCGTGAATGCGGTCCAAACCTCCTCGTTGGTGTGCAGGATAGTCAAAAGAAGGTCGTGCGGGGATAGCAGAGCGCCCTCTTTCTGCAGCGACAGACGAGGTAGCAAGCCACACTTGTGGTAGTAACGTTGCGCTGCCTGGTCACAGAGCCACGAGACCGTGCAAGATTCGGCCTCGCTGCAGTAGATGACAGATTAACATCATGATATAAAATCGACTGAATGTTTTCGTTGTGTCGTCTAACCTTTGCGGAACTGGGATGAGGAAGACGTCGTCCTGAACTCTGACCCTCATCCTTATTGGCGGAGGCAGTGAAATAGGGGTGGAAGGAGCCGGCCTCTGAGTCAGAGGCTGAAAGGAGACAATTTTACACTGAAATACAAAATTTGTAAAGAATAAATACCTGAAAATATATTCTTTTTCTCAGACCTGCATGTGCGTTAGATGAGGTGGCGGAGGAGTCTCAGGTCTCGCTTCGTCATCTGTCAAGGTGGGGCTATGTGACCTGTTGACTTCTCGTCTGCCCAAACGAACCATACCGGGCATTTGAGTCATTTTCACCTGCTGAGGCTTCACGGAGCTGTTTCTTTTCACAGAGGGGCCCTTGTTACTATATGGCACAAGTGTAGAACCTGAAAGAATACAAATAAATCACGTAGAAACTATGGACACAATAAAGAGATAAAATATTTCCTGTGGTCTCACTCCTGTAGGACATCTGAGGGGTTAGCGCTCTTGCAGTTGAAGATACAGTTTTGTCCTCCCATGCTCCATTTTGCTCAAGTCGAAACCTTTTCTTTTTGGGCTGACTTTCTACCAAATCATCCACCAGCCAGTCGTCAGCCAGATAGTCCTCCTCTGCAACCAGAGCAGATTTGCTGCTGGATAAAAGGCCAGGCATGACGGGGGTGTGAGGTTGTGTTGAGCGGCCTTGCAGGAGAGTTTTAGCGCTACCCAGTCCTCGAATGGCGCTTTGGTACTCGTCCTGGGCAAAGACGAAGGAAGCTGGTGGATCTTGTCCGCTTTCCATACTGAGGGTGGTAATTGCCTCTTGATTTGGAGTTGGTTCTTTTTGACATTGAGCTGCTGGGACTGAAAGTCTTTGGCGGACCGGATGTAGGGGACTAACAGGGCTGTCGGAGTCGCTGTCATCTGAAGAGCTGGTCTTATTCTGAAAAGAAATTTCCCCTTTTTAATTCCACTCACAAAAAAAAAAAAAAATCATTTCCTTTCAATTGTCATGTACAGATTATCGGTCACAATAAAGCTGCATGGATAACAAATTGAGGCAGGGTGTTGATAATCATTATATCAATACACCAAGTGTGATTACCCCATAAAGAAGAGCGGCCTCGGTCCCTCTGGCACCGAATCGCTTTGATGAACTGCCGAGCTGCCGTTTCTTGACGCTTGGATAAGCATTGGCTTCTAACCGATTGCTGCTGCTGGGCCAGTCTTGGCTGGAGGCACAACCCCCTTCCGAGGATGAAAGTGGTTCTGAGTTTTCGGCATCAAACAGCTGGCTGTCTTGCAGAGCGTCGAAAGGTTTGGGAGGGGGAGCAGCGACGAGCACTGTGGACGGAAAGGGAATGAAATCTGATTTAAGAAAATGTTTTGGCTGGGTGAAAAAAAAAAAAATGAATTACCTCCTCCTGACATCGCCTTCTTTAGAAGTCGCTCTGTAGCTGCACACTCTTGCTTGGCCTCGTGGTCTAGCTCCTTATTGTATGTCCTCTGCCAATGACGGAGGGTGTCCATTGCAGTATCACCCTGACAGACAAGCAATGGGTCAAGGTTTTATGAAGGTGACTCATATTCACACCGAGACAGCAAGTACAAAAGAATATAAACACACCTTAGCGTTCCGGAGGTTGATGGAAGCCCCTCGTTCCACTAGGAGTCTGGCCACCGGGAAATTGCCGCAGGTCACGGCGTCATGGAGAGGAGTCACGCCCTCACACAAGTTGCCACCCTGGTCGTTTATATTGGCGCCGTGGTCCAGCAGCACGGCCACGATGTCTGGATGAAAATGAAGGAGGCAGAGATGGAGGGCTGGCTATTTTCTCAAAGAAACATATAAACGGGAATTTTATGAGTTACCATAGTGACCATGGTTGCAGGCCTCGTGCAGGGGAGTCCAGCCGCAGTAGTCTCTGGGGTTCACTGGGTGGCCCTGACAGCGGTGGAACAGTTTGTAAAATTCACGGTTTTGTACGTATCTCTGTTTTGAGCTCACGGTATGCATCAACTCTAAAGAAGTAACGCTAAAAATAAATTATGACTCGCAATGTTTTGTTGCTATGGTAACTAAGGTCATGCTATGACTGCATTCATGAAAAATTTATATTTTACATGTTTGAATCTATCTTGGACTCACCTGCTCTACCAGATACTGGACTTGCTTCAAGTTGCCGTCTATGCATGCCCTGTGGAGGGACGTCTCACCCTTCTCATTCCTCTTGTTCCACTACAGAAAGAAACAATGCAGAAGAAATTGATCACTCAAGTTGTGGGAGAGAAATAACGCTTCTTCTCTCTCACCCGTCCTGCTTTCCTCCTTCCGGACACCATCTTGTCATATCCCTCCAGGTCGTCATCTGGAAACAATAGAAAGCATTTAGAGACCAATTTAGGAGTGTTGTGTGGGGGGGGGGGATATCTGAACAGGCCAACCTGAGTCTGAGAGCACAACATCACTATCATCCAGTGGTTCACTGTAGTCCATTTCCTCATCGACATCCTCCTCTCCATCACTCCCATCTGGGGTCCAGCCATTAGAAGCACACAGCTCCAGCAATTTAGCTTCTGTGTCATTTGCGTCTGACGAGCTCTTTCGCTTTTGGGTTGCCAACCATAGCCTCAAAACACGCTTCTGTAAGGGAGGGATGCACATGCACATTTAGAAAAGTGTTCCATGCTGCCCGCAGCGAAACAATTACCAAAATATCAGAAGCAGCTATCAGTGCAAGAGTCTTCAGAAATAAATGTCATCACAAAAAAAGAATTCTGCAAAGGCGCACAATCCTGATGTAAAGGCTCTCTGCTACCATGGGAACACGGATCATAAACTGCAGTTTTTATCGAGGTAGGTGGGATGTCTTTTTCTGTGACTGGACTCATCTTGGCTGTGTTTGAGATGTTACAAGGATGGGCATGGTAACCGATGGTTAAGAATCGATTCAAAAGGCAGAATACGATGAATTATCAATTGATTTAAAGACAGTCCTGGATTAATTCAGTGAAATACTTTACTGTAACCAGTCGATTCAGTGTCTAACATTTTGCGGTCAGCAATGGAAAGTTGATTCAGAGCTAATCAGACATTCCGAGATTCTCCCGCATGAACGCTCCCATCAGAGGCCTACTCACCTGTAACCTGGCCTGCCCACACATGTGAGCGCAACGAAACGCCGTATTGTAGCTGTTGTCCTGATCCTCAGGGGGACTGCCACTCTCCTCCTGTGCCGCTGCGATGTTTAACCAAGTGCTACATTCCTGACACACGCACAGATGAGGGTTGACGTGCGAACGAGAAATTCCCCCCCCCATCAATCGGAAATCGGATTACCTCGGCCGGGCTGCCCTGCCGTAACGCCAGCTCCTGCTTGTAGTGATGCACGGCCTCGCTGTGCCGCCGTAGGTCAGTGAAGGTGGCGGCCAGTGACACGTGGATGACTGCCAACTCGCGTGCGGGCTTCCCTAACTCCTCAGCTCCTTTAAGCTAATTAATTAGCATTCATTTAAAATCCGGATGCATTCATTTAAAAAGTCCATTTAGAGATCACACTTAAAATGTAATTAACTGAAACGTGCAGAAAAAAGAAAAATGACCTGAGCTCGATATGCATCCAGGGCTTTGTGAAAGCAGCCGACCTTGCAGTTGAGATCTCCTAGCTGTTCCGCCAGCCCTATGGCCTCATGGGAGCTTAGTTTTCTGGCTTGATTTTCCCCCAACTCCTCTTCGAGCTTAAAACCCCGGTCGGCTATGGGAGTGATTTTAAAAAAAAAAATAAGTGTCACAAGTCAAGCAACACAGTTAAATGCAATGTATATTGTTAATAGCATTTCGAGAACAGTCAATAAACAAATAATGGCTTGACACTTTTACACTAGTTAAAAATAAATTGAATGTAGTGTATATAAAAAAACAAGTGAGCTCCTTTACCATATTTAAACATTTTCTTCATTGCCTGTTTGTCCTGTTGCTGCTGTGGACCCAACAAGAGGGCTTTTTTAAGGGATCGTCTTGCAGCTACAAAATCACCCAAAGAAAGCTGAACCTGTGTGTGTTAAGAAAATGGAAAAAAAAAAAAAAAGGCAGAAAATTAATTATTTCATTTTAACACCCCCCATCTTATTATCTCTTTTCAAGTTGTCACCTTGCCAATGCAGTGGAAGCACTCGCTTTCGCTAAACTTGTCCTTCATCTTTCGGGCACATTCCTTGGCCTGCTCGAGACAGCGCACCGAGTTGGAGTGCTGGCCATTGCGGAAGAAGATGTTTCCCAGGTTGTAATTTGCCCGATAGAGATCCTCGAGCAGCCCACTCTTCCTTTTTTAAGAGCAAAGGAGAAGAGCGTTAACAGCAAGCACAAAGGCCAAGATAATTGTTGACTGTTGAGATTACACACTCTCAGCTCTTACTCTGCAATGAAGACACTACGTCGGATGAACTCGCTGCAGCGTTCGGGCTCTCCCAGGTGGTCATGAACCAAACCGAGATTGAGAAAAAGTCGAGCCTTCATTTCATGAATCTCTCGCTCTGGTACTGTCCCTTAAAAAAACACACAGGGGCAGGTAAAGGTTACTTTGTTATTAGTATTTTTTTTGTAAACAAAAGGAGCGGAGAGCAGCAGCAAGTTCATACCTTGAAGATCATCTACAATATTGAGGCTCTTTCTGAAAGCATCTTCTGCTTGTTTGAGACTTTTCCTCGATTGGTCAGATTCGAAACAGAAGAGGTAAGTCCGTCCTATCGTGGCGAGCGCCCGTTGCTCCTCTGTGTGATCTCCAACAGAGCGAGCCAAGTCCAGATGAAGGCGCTGATGCTACACAAGACAAAGATACACATAACACATTTGTGTGGTCTAGATATTCTGTTTGCAAGTGAATATTTATATTTAATGTACATGAACTCACTTTAAGTGCAGTCTCGATGTTCCCCAGCTCTGCATAGCACTCTCCGATCTTACGATTTGCCACGGCGCGTCCGATTACGTCGTTTAACACTTCAGACAAAGACAATTCCTGCTGGTGCTCCTCAATAGCAGCTTCATAGTCACCTGGATGAGAGAACCCCCCACACAATCCACACCAAAACAACTAATTGAGCACTGAATTATTAGAAATACATCGTATACTTGATCCAATAATATTTCATACATGAATTTGTACAAAATACAATTCCTCTCAATGAATGCACATGCAGAGATTATACAGATGAATAGGATTTACAAGACGACCCTATTTGCGTAACACAAAGGTGGATATGATTATTATTCTGATTCTTCTTCTTGTTATCATAATTATTAACTAATTAGATTTATAGATCACCTTTACCACCAGCATGCGATGTTTTGAAGACAATTCAACTGAGACGAAACTTTTGCACTCGATATTGTGGTGATTTATATCCGTGAAGCAAGGGTAAAAAGAAATCGAGCACTTACCGTTTCTTGAAAGCAGTTCTCCAAGCTGATTGCAGATGTTAGCCTCTTCTTTTATGTTGTTGCTGTCTTGGGCTTTGCTTTTTGCTTTCTCCAACACTGCACAACAACAATCGCCGCCAATGACAACATCAAGAACGTAACAATCACTGGTGTCAACAATCGCGACGTGGTGAAAAAAGCAAACCAGCAGATCGATCAAGAGAATACTTACACTTTTTCTCCCGTGAAAAATTCATCCTGAACTTCTTCAAGCAAGCCAAGACAGTTACTAACTTGCTAGCAAATGACTGACTGATCTTGGTGGAGCGCGCTCAGCTGTATGTTGCGTCGAAAAAAAACAAATTGTGACTGACTGACAGACAATTTTACGCGTATTTTACATTAAAATACATAGTTGCCGGTAGTTTACATGGCTGATCGCAAACTGGTACTGGTGATCAGAAACATCGCCGTTTGACACGATCATATGTTGCCTCTCTTAGGAAACTTCGCAAAACCCCGCCAGCGCGGTGCTAACCAATCGGATATATATATCAATTCACCCCAAATTTAGACTGTCAGGCAAACTTCTTTTAACTTACTCCCGTGACGTGTTTTTTTAAAAAACCTTCTTAAATAACATTTCAAAATCTGTTTGGTGATAAGCTATCCCAATGGTGCCTTAACCAGAGGTAACATAATTGTAGCTTATGCCTGTAAGTCAAAAATGAGACATATATTATAATTACAATATAATGATTGGCTACCTGGGGACCACATGACACATAACACTTCCTCCCAAAACAACTGTTTTGTTATGATCTGTTATGATCCTCGACAATAGTGACATTTATGTATACATTTATTTTATTTGTATTTTTAGACACAACGTGCGAGCAGCAAACCAAACAAAATCATGTGTGTGATGCAAAGTTAAGAGTCAACTGTCACATCATATTTCACCACTATGATGATCGGGTTTTATGTAATGGTTTATGAAATAATTACCTTTACTGATAAAATTTATTACGAATATAAATAAAACAAATATTTGGGTGAAAGTACAGGAAATATATGTCAACAATCAACATTGAAGGGCAGAATTAGCGCCCTCGTTTGAGCCATTCAGTAATAACATATTAATCTGTTTTTGGCTCAAGGGTCAGATTTGTTATTTTGTTTGTTTGTTTTATTGGACAGATGGGCCAGGCTACTTTTAGATCATGCAAAAGACCATATTAGAATGCATATGTAATAATTGTTTATTGTGATAAAAAAAATAATCCTCATTTTTAAAAAGAAAGTGACCTGTGGCTTGTTCAATCATGGGATTGCCATGGTGAGTCACTCCAATTCAAAATCTGTTTTTTTAATCCAACCATCTATATGGGGAGAAAATAAACGAGAGAAATATGTCATATCTGTGGTGGCAGCGTGGGACACTTTTCAATTAGTCTATCCAGATGCATAACTATGGTCGAATGGGACAATTTCAGTGGATGATAGATCTGAAAAACTGGCACGTACTCAGAATATTTTACCCAAGCCAAAGACATTACCACCCCCCCATACCCTCATAGATGATATCTATTGAACGTGTTGCTGATAGTACGTTTGGTTCTTTTCCTCTTTGACGCAACATCAATGATTTCCAAAAACAATTAGAAATGTGGAATCGTCAGAGCACAGGACACTTTGCCACTTCACTTCCCTCCATTCATCTTAGATAATCGTGAACCCAGAGAAGCAGTGAGCGTTAAATAACAATGTTTTTTTTTTTTTTTTTGGCGTGTTCCTGAGCCAAAATGAGCCCTTTGAGGATGTTCCTTTAATATCCAATTAACTTGTGGAACATTCTAAACAGGTGTTGTTTTTCTTTTAGCATTCCACAGCGTTCTCTGTCTTTTATTTCAGACTCCCTGCTGCTTTATCTCACCTAAATGCCTTCGTTTTGGCTTTGACCTTTGTGTCGTGCAAACAATGACACCGACATCCAATTATGACAGAAACATAAATGGCATTCAGCAGCATTGTTCATTTTCTGGCACATTTTTGTCATGGTGATTAAGTGGTTTACCCAGCCGCTTCAGTTCTGAGGCTGGGGGTTCCAATCTGGGCTCCTGTGTTGAGAATGTATGATCTCGTGTGTTGTTTGAATTGTCCTTTGGCATAGTATAGAAAAAGGATGAATGTGTTTTTTGTCGTGACAGGCTCACAAGGAGTTAAATAGCCGTTCGCATGTAACTCAGGCCACCCCTCCAAAATGCCAGCCTGTGTGAGTCTGCATCTCCAAAGCGTTGACCTTACAAATGAGCACGCTGCATCATTGTGGGAATTGGTTCTTCTGGGCGGCGCAAAGTCGAGTCGAGAGCACACATCAGTGAGTGCAGCAGAGAGGCAGGCACATCCGCCGCTCGCTGCAGGGATCAAATCTGCACCATCTGACGCTCAAGGATTTATGGGTTTAGTCAAAATTGCTTTTCCCACTGTGGAGATTAAGCACCGGAGGACATAGGATGTTTTCCACCCGGGCCGTAGAATAAACCAGTTTGGCTTTGATTTGTTTTGTTTTTTGCTCCTTTTTTTCCCCCTCTCAACGTTGGAGCTCAGGCGCTGGCTGAGGGAATGCCTGAGGAAGTAGTTGGAGCCCAAGAGAGGAGCACGTTCTGACTGTCGGGAGAGAGAGAGAAAGAGAGAGAAGTCCGTTCTCCGGGGAATGTGAGCCATGCGGGTGGATACTGTGCTTGTGTTCTTCATCTTCGCCTGCCTGGCAGGCGCTGCCGGAAAGATGGCTCAGTCTCGGGGTCACAAGCTGGAGACCTTTACACAAAGCAGGTACAAACGTGGGAATGCAAAAAAGCGTGCACGCGTGTGGCTTCAGTCGCTTTTTATTGTGTGTGCTTGAAAAGGAGTTCATCAGGTTAGATTGACAGGATGTGGGGCGGCGTTTCCTGAGTCACCTGTGTGCTACCTCGCCCCTCCCGTTTGGATTTTTTTTTTTTTTTTTCATACAGCAGATTGGAGCACAAGGGAGACCTAAATCCCTACTTCTATTTATGAACCACTGACGAGTTGTTTTGCCCCACAACCGCCGCAGGCGAGCGAAACATTTCGTCACCTGGGGCTGACCATAAAAATGACAATTTAAACTTCTTGTTATCACCCAATGGTTGAAAGTCTTTAGCAAGCGTTTAGACTTTAAATGCTGAGGGGGAAATAGTCACAAATGTGATCGATATTTGCCCCTAAGTGACTTCAAAATCAATAAACCAATCCATCCGCTCATCCGTCCATTTTCTTTACTGCGTGTGTCCTAATTAAGGTTGCTGGGTAGCTGGAGTTTATCCCAGCTGACTTTGGGTAAGAGGCAGGTTACATCCCAAACTGGTTGCCAGCCAATAGCATGGCATACACGGAAAATACTTCCTCATTAATTAATTAGAGTAGCTATCAAAAGCAAAGCAGGGATGGCAAAACTGAAACCGTGCTCACTCAGTCCATCATACAATAATTCAAAACAAAACAGAGCAAGAAATAAAACATCAGAGGAATTGTAATTTAAATATAAATGCAAATGGGCTACTTTAGAATGCCCCCCCTCTCCAAAAAAAGAGAAACCTGTTAATTGAATTGTTGCAAATTTAATTATACATTCGAGACATTTGTTTTTAGCAGAGACACTGCTAAAGGATTCCGTTTCATCATTAATTTATGACTTCATTAAAAAAATAAAAGGTAGTCTATTCCTGAATTAAAAGAGTTGCTATAACTGTAGCACTGGACTGTTTTGATGGTTAAAACGAAAAAAACAATTTGTAGATACAAGCAGCCACCTCGTCCCTTTTGTGATCAGTCTCTTCTTAAATGCCTTCTTGGCTGACTCGTGGCCGCAATGAACTTGTGATTGCTTTTTTGTTCAGGATAATAAGACCATCGCAAAAGTCACAAGTCTATTGACAGCAAAGATCATCGCTCTGTATCGTATAATCCTGCCGCCTTTAGATTCTCTATCATTTGTCCAGATGTTGAGAGCTCAGTGGAGACAAACAGCTAAGCATCATCAGCCAGAACGAACACGCCTCAGGTCATTTGGGCTGCGAGTGTGCACCATTTTGTCGCTAATCATCTCACGGCTGATTGGTGGTTGTCAACTAGAACGGGGAGAACGATCATGGACGCCAACGTGATTGAAAGCAGTAATCCCTGCAAGCGTCCTTGTCGCTTTCTTCTCAAATCCGGAGTCTTACTTTTGTCTTTCGGGCAGCTATTTTGCATTGAGTTTTTTTTTCTCTTTGAAATGTATTGTTGCTTTAACCATGACACTGGTCAAAGCTAATTTTAATCAGAGATGGCTTGATGTGTGTCGAGACATATCTTTACGCTTAATTAAAAATGTCCTTACTCTTTTTCTAGCACGTCAGGTTTTCGAGATATTTTAGTTTGATCTGTAAATGCTTGCAGAAAATAAAAAAATCAGTAATAAGTATGACTAAATATATTTCCATATTAAAGATCATTATTTCACAATCAGCAGTAGAATATGCATGGTTTCACAAAAACATTGGTTTCTGACCAAAAAAAAAAAAAAAATAAAAAAAATGCAAACCACTAATCGGTGGGTGCCAAAGCGGAATGAAGTTTCTCCTTCAGATGCCGCATGTTCTGAAGTTGCGCACGTTTTTCGACTTAAGTACACAATCCTCCCTCCCCATAGTGGTAATCATCTCTTATTTCTTGTCGTCTCCCAGAAGTGTGAAATCACACAAACATGCTGCTGCTGTATTGTGGGTGTGTTGCCTGTTAGATTCCTCGTGGAGAAATCATCCCTGACGTTCACTTGTGCGATTCAAATTGAAAACATGGAGGCTCTTGGAGATTGATTAAGTAGGCCTACAACTGGGTACGCTGCGAGGTAAAGCGGAGTGCAGACAGGCAGTCGGCTGTGCTCTGATGACAGTCCGAGAGGGGATTGGAGCGTCATTTCTGCCAAGAGGATTAGGAACCAGCTGCTGGATGCAAGCAGACGAGTAGCACCCATCGGCCATGTGTGTAGCCAGCACCCATGATTTGCCCTTATTTCCTTCACCTCACTCCCATCTTGTTTTCTTTCTTTGCATCTGCTTCTGTGCCGTCGTCTTTATATTCGTCTGTGCTTGTCAGAGGGATTTGTCTCTGTCTCTCTGTCTGTCACAACATGCTCTACTCCATTAATCCATTTTGGAGGGTTTGGAAACTCATCTTTTTCTCCCTCGTGCCGCATGTGGTCTGACGAAAGCTGGTTAAGCCATGAACGTATTGAAGGCACGCCTCTGGAAGAGTGACATCAGAGAAGACATGCCTTCACTCAACTTGGAAGCAATGATGAGATGATGCCCTCTTGGCCCATGTGCGACTGATGCTGGGATTGAAGTTTACGTGATGTAATCGAGAGCTGCTTAAAGAAATGTGTGCTCTTGTAAGCCTGTTTGAATACGTAGAGTGGATAGAAAAAAAATTGACACACCCGTTCAGGTTTTTGTCAAATACAATTTTTAAAAAAATGATGACATCGGTCAAATTCACCAAAATCAAACTAAAGTCCAGTCTACTTTCTGTCACTCAAATTTTTTTTTTTTTTTTTCAATGATCAGGTCTCGAAGAGAAACGAGAATGGATGAAGATTTAGGTCACAAAACCGGAAGGTGAGGAAATCCACTATTTATTTTGGTATTGCAAGGAGGCATTTTATGTATCTTCATTTTTTTGATAGCGCTAAATGTAAACACTAGAAAAGCATTTCATTACACAGCAATAGGAATAATTATTCGCTCAATTGACTGTTAATAGAGCTGCCATATCCATGCAGACATCCACTATGGCATAACATTATTCTGCTCATTACACTGGAATGAAAACAGTAGTTCAGAGCATTTAGAGATGATGCCATCCCATCCCATCCAAAGTAATAGCAACCACATAACGAGGAACCCATTAATTGATTTCCTTCACAATAAATCAAAGTAATGTAGTCAAATGGCCCATGTCTACTTCAAATATATTTCTTTCCGCAGCCCAATCTACAAAAGAAGCCCTGACTTGACCAAATCTCTGATGACTAAATCAGAGCAGCTTCTCAGGATAGACGACCACGATTTCACCATGAGGCCGGCGTTTGGAGGTCAGCCAAGAGATGTGTTTAATGACTTTTAGCTTTGAGTAGTGCAAAATAAAAAAAAGAAATATTTATGGCTTGCTTGAAGCCGTAAGTGCTGTGCTGTCACTTACTCGGGCCAATTTGTTTTATAAGCTGAGTTTGAGTAGTTTATCAAAGCAGGTATGGCAGCTATGGCAGCCATAGCTGAGTGCTTTGTACTATCTCGTCTCTCCCAGTGCTGACTCTACTGTAGAAAGGGGATTTGAAGAGTTGTTGACTAAAATGTATTTATGGGATAAACATTCACAATCCTATGTGAATGTACACTCAGTAGTCACCTCAATGGTGAGCTCTCACAGAAGAAAATTATTCCTTTACAAAGAAAAAAATGTTCAGTTTAGATTGACACTGGAATGTGTACACAGATCTTTTTTTGTACTAAGTTGCTCCAGAGTAAGTCTCAACAGTCCAAAAAAATGTGTCATGAATTAGAAAAAGTAACATAGTAAGTAAAAGTCACATTTATTTATTTATTTATTTTCTATTTATTTATTTATTTACTTGTTTTTCTATTTATTTATTTGTTTGTTTATTTATTCCCAAAAATTCTATTGTATTTATATTGTTTATATATTTTGTGGATTCTAGCATTTCAGCTTTCAAATAAAAACTACTGTCAGCATGCAGTAGTAGTACTCATCTTATTCAAATATAAATATTATAATACAAATATTTTCCCCGCTTCACACTTCAATTGCACATCCTCTAAAAATGCAACCACAAGCTGAATTTCATCCTGCCGCTGCATCAACTTTGATCCATTATTGCGACCTAATTGTATTCGCGCACTTATCGGAGGATGATGCTGTGGAGTCTCAAAGCGGAAATAGGTCACAGGGACTCTCGAATCCCACAGCCAGACTGATTTGCGTTGACACTAAATATGTTTTGATAAGTGACAATGAAAGTGAAAGCCATCTGTGTGAACTTAGCATCACTGTGTCACTATCATTTTTTACTTCAGGTCCTCCCATTCCAGTCGGAGTAGATGTTCAAGTCGAAAGTTTGGACACCATCTCTGAAGTGGATATGGTGAGCAAAAAAAAAAACTATTGCTTAAGTCACGGGGGCAGCACTTTGACATTTTTCTTTCCAGGACTTCACCATGACACTTTATCTTCGTCACTACTGGAAGGACGAAAGACTGTCATTTCCCAGCACCAACAACCAGAGCATGACTTTTGACAGTCGACTGGTGAAGAAAATTTGGGTCCCGGATATGTTCTTTGTGCATTCCAAGCGCTCTTTCATCCATGATACCACCACCGACAATGTCATGCTGAGGGTTTATCCTGATGGCAACGTGCTGTACAGCCTCAGGTAAACGCAGCGGACGATAAACAGTTTCCTGAGATTTTACATTTAAAGGGAAAAAAAAATCCATCTCTGTCATGTTTGCAATTACCTACACACAAAAAAAATTTTTTATTCATGAACTTTTTTGTGTGAAAGGATGGTCAACTAAATAAAAACTTTCCCCCCGAATCACAGTGGGGAATGAAATTGAATGGGAAATGGAAACTGCAGTATATGAATAAATAAAAGTTGAAGGTTGCTACTGCAAGGGAAGGGCACATTGAATCCATCATTGTGTAAAAACTATAATCACAATATGAGACAAATGTGATATTGTTCAGTTAAACACAATGTGGAGCGACCTCATTTGGAATCATTAAAAAAAAAAATAATAATAATAAAGGGAAGACTTTTGCTCAGTATATAAATATCTTTTTCTTGTAGGGTCACGGTTACCGCCATGTGTAACATGGACCTCAGCCGCTTCCCTTTGGATACCCAGACGTGCTCTCTGGAGATCGAAAGCTGTGAGCAGATTCATCATCGCATCTTTCACATCTTGACAACAACCTCCCAAAGGCTATGCCCACATGAAAAAGAAAAAAAAACCTTTTTAGTTTGTGTTCTGCGGCATCTGATGCCGCCAGACAAAGTGCACAAAAGAAATGTTGATCTAAATGAACGCAGGGTCGATGCTTTCAATTTCTTGCCTGCCCCTTTCCACAGATGCGTACACGGACGACGACTTGATGCTTTACTGGAAGAAAGGCAACGAATCCCTCAACACGGATGACAGAATATCCCTTTCCCAGTTCCTCATCCAGAAATTTCACACCACCACCAAACTGGCTTTCTACAGCAGCACAGGTACCTAATCTCCTTCCTGTGTGTTCAAGTATCCACATGAGAATTCCAGTTCACCTCGTTTAGCTTTCAAAGTCTCTCCTACACTGATCCCCAAGTGTGGGAGAATATTTAAAAACAAATTCCAGCTGGATGAAAACAGTGCAAGCAACAACTATTTAAATTTCACAGATTGAATGAATCAAATGACTTCGAACAACTTGTGCGGCGCTTTGAAGGCCCTGCGGCATTTTTTTTCCGGGCGCTCATCATTTGCCTGCTCACAAGAGCCTCTGAAGTGTTAAAAGGATTTTACGCGCTATCTTCCCTTGCCAGAAATAGCATGAACCTTTCCTTTAGGAGGTTTCATGTCCTATCAACTGCTTGTACACATCATTGTATGTGTGATTGTGTGTGTGTTTGGTTTGTCCTTCACAGGCTGGTACAACCGCTTATACATCCACTTCACCCTGCGTCGCCACATTTTCTTCTTCCTGCTGCAGACCTATTTCCCCGCTACGCTCATGGTCATGTTGTCCTGGGTATCCTTCTGGATCGACCGCAGGGCAGTACCCGCTAGAGTACCCCTAGGTAAGCCCCGCCCCCTTTGAGTTTCTCATCATTTTCTACCCATTATACAGCCATAATGTTCACATGGGAAGACTGAAAGAAAAATGTGCCTATGGCAGTCCTTAGCAGCCTTGATCCACACAAAATACTTTTTTCTTGCTCATTCAGATTTAATTAACACATTAACGGCGTAATAGAAACTGTAATGACAATTAGAGATTGCAATTCCCTTACAAATTGGCACGAGATGCTCTTTCTGACTAAGGGGAAATGAAAAGAAGAAAGCAATGCACGACTTGCACACCACAGTACATCAAATTGTATCATAGCAATCAGTAGATACCAAATCAAATATGCTCCTCTAATCTGATCATCTAGGTTCTATTAGACTTCTCCAATGCTATCTCTTACCGTACTGGCAGTTCCTGAAAGGCCATTGTGGACCTAACAAAAAAGCGAATTCTTCTATATTTGTTCAGGTTTTAGATCGATGTTCTCTCAAGGACGCTGGCTGTCAAATTTCCACACCAAAGCTCCTACTTGAAAACACTCTTAGCTTTCCAAGCACCATAATGAGCGACATTAAAATACAGTTGCGTAATCGAACCATAATTTTCATCAAAAACAAGGTACAGCTAATATTCCAAAAATGAGCTTTTTGTGACCCACTGCAGCATTATGCAAATTTTGAACACTGCGCTGACAAATTGAAAAACAAAAAAATGCACCAAAACATTCATTCACAGGTGTCTAGTCTTTAAAAAATGTCTTTTTTTTTTTTTTTTTAATTAAAGCCAGACCTATAACTGGGGTTACATGGGTTATTTGACATTAGACTACACACTATTATTTTTAATGAGGTAGTACAATTTATATAATCTGGACTCCTGTTTCCATGGCACCGTTTTATTAATCAGAATAACGCTACCCAGAGGAGTAGTGGAGGAAGTTCCCATTGCTCCCGACATGTCGTTTTTCTTTAGACAGCAAACGAGTTGCGACTCAATCAACAGGATCGTTTCCAAGTCACGTCCTCCAAGTTCTCTACTCTCAATTGCTTCAAAACAGAATTAAACAAACAATCGAATAACTATCAGGCCTCTTTGTAATATAAACAGGTTCATTTATCAAGTTGAGAAAGAAGAAAACACTTAGTATTCATGTGCGTAGTGAATTTAAAAAAATAAACTTTTTTTTGGGAATACATGTTTTTCTCCTTTAGCGTCACACATAAAAAGCTGTTTATTTCTAAATGTGACAATCTCAAGCCAAAGGCCCTCCACGGCGGACAGCTGCAGGCAATCTGTGTCCTACATGTTTACTTCTTGTCTGACCTTGCTTTGGAGCACAATCGTGCAAATAATCGTGTCTCACGCCGTTCTGTACCGTTTTCTATTTTTGTGTTTGATTTAACATGGTCTTGTAACTAGACTGAGGGATTTTTTTTTTTTTTGGTGTGTGTGTTTCTCATGGTAGGTATCACCACTGTGCTCACCATGTCCACCATCATCACCGGGGTCAACGCCTCTATGCCGCGAGTGTCCTACATTAAGGCGGTGGACATTTACTTATGGGTCAGCTTTGTCTTTGTCTTCCTGTCGGTGATCGAGTACGCCGCCGTCAATTACCTCTCCACAGTTCAGGAGAGGAAAGAGAGGAAGCTGAGGGAGAGAGTAAGTAATACTCTTTTCACCGTTTGAATTTTTAATGGCGCTTTTAACCTGCACGATGTTGAAAAATGCACTTTCGCATCGTCTCCCGCAACGATTGTCAGTTGCACTGCATTTGAGCAAACAAATTACCCAAGGAAGATTAAAATACTTATATTATCATTGCGTTTAAAGGCCTCGTCTAACAACGGTGGTGCCGAGGGGCGATTTATTTAATCCAACAAGGATAAAATTGTTTCACTTTTAAATCAATGTACTTTTATTTGCGGAACACATGAATAAATACTCTTGCTGCCTGGAGGAGGTTTTGCTATTCCACTGGGTGCAAAAGACCGAGACCAAGAAGAGAATATATAAATATGAAACAGATATTTGGATGAAGCAAAGTCAAATCCCAAGTCATATTTTCCATCTTAAATAGCCTCTGTGACTGGTGAAAATACAAACTAAACCCCACATTACATTTCAAACAGTTCTAAATTGGCACAAGAAAGAAAGATTAATATAATGTATGCATTTTCCCACTGGGAAATAATTGAAGCCTTTATTAGTTGTGCTGGTAGTTTTAAAAGTAATTGTTGACTGTTATAAAAGTGTATGAGGATGTAACCCAAGGGATATCATTAAATTAAAGTAAAATAGAATAAAACTACTCGCTCTTTGATGAGGTGGAGTAAGGATTTCTCTGGCTGACTCAATACATTGTGCTAATTTGTGGTAAAGCTCACATGTGATCTTATAATGAAGATGTCCACCATAAAAAAAAGGAAAGGATGGATATGCCATATTAAAAGGCAGGTCTAAAATTACTACGGGCAAATCTAGTGTGGACGTTCATTTGAAAGACATATTTTTGAAATTGTATCAGTTTAAGTTTCCTTCAGTTTTTTTATCTATGTACTGAAATCATGAAATTCTCTTAAGGGATTGAGTCGTTTGAGTCTGCCATCCAAAATAATCCACTTTACATTATTTACTACAGTTTGAAAACTAATTAAAGCCAAGAGTACCAATTCAACAAATCGTCCGATAAGCATCGTGAAGGGAATTGTAAGGCGGCACACGCGAGAATGAATAATATATGATGTTAATTTGCAGTGACTATTTTCTACATTGCATCAGTGTAAGCCTCTCTCGGGGCCATGGCCAATCAATGCAGGCCTGGAGCTCAACCATTCTATAATATTTCATCTGGCAAATGTGAGGGCATATGGAGCCAAAATCGCCCACATTACCACCGGGAAAGATTTACAGCACAAACAGGATTTCTTAAATATCAGAGGTTATTTATAGCTTTTAGGAGATCAACAAACTAGTAAACTTTTTTTTTTTTGAAAAAATTTCCTAGCTGCCCTGCACTTGCGGCATCGGGAACCCGGACGACATGATGATCGACCCCCAGATCACCGGATACGGCTCCATGGACATCAACACCACGGGGAACTACGGCATGCCGGAGAATGGCGGGCACCAAGATCGAATTCTGGCTCAGGTGGCCCTGAACGATCCACAGCTCACAGGCCAGGTCAAGGCCTCCAGGGGCTACGTGAACATATGGATCGACACACACGCCATAGACAAATACTCCCGGGTGGTCTTTCCCGGAGCTTACATCCTCTTTAACATCATCTACTGGTCCATCTACTCGTAAGGTGTACGCACGAGGAGGAATGTGCGCTGTAGTGCGCTAAGCTGAGAAGAACTGATATGTAAGGACTTAGTGGAAACGCTATCGGGAACGAGGACCGTCGCCTTCTCAACAGAAGCCTCTTAAGACTGGTGACTTGCACTGATTCTGCTCCAAATGTGTGTGTGTGTGCGCGCGTATGTGTATCTGTGTGTCATGCAGTGACTATCGTGGCGTGCATAGAAAGACGTTTGCTGTCGCTCAATATACCGCCTGCTATGAGAGGCGAAAGCAGCACTTTTTCACTCCTTGAAGGATGAAACCACCGCACAAATATGTTTCTTATATATAAGTATTAACTGTTTGGGAGCTTTTTATTTTCATCATAGTCGCTCTGAGGTGTTTTTGCATCAGATGATGTGAAGGGCCTCTTGCTTATTCGCCTTTTTGGGGGCCTCAACATGTCACAAATGTGTGTATGCTGGTGAAAATTGATGTCTTTTAGGGGTTCTCAGCATGACAGCCTGCCACGAGAATGAAATAATAGAAAAAAACGGTCTCCAATTGCAACAGAGCAAACCCAAATCCCCACATCAAAAAAAAAAAAAAAAGCTATCTTCTGCTGAATTCCATCCATCCATTTTCTATAGTGCATGAATACATTCGGGTGAGCTGAAGTCTGTCCCAGCTGACTTTAGACTTCTGGATTGGTTGTCAGTTAATTGTGTGGCACGTATATGGATAATCCACCATTCACATTCCCACCTATGGACAATATCGTCTGCTTGCATGTTTCTGGAGGAAGCATGGGAACGACACACAGGAATTCCTGAGCCGAAATTCAAACACTTGTCAACTAACCATCAAACTCTATGGATCTTTTGGGGGATTCACAATGAAAAATAGATGTGAGGCCCTGTTTATCATTGCTTGTTGCTTCATTTTCTCTTTAGAATTGCATGGCAGGTACAATCAACTACTCTTGCGAGACATCTTTTGGTCCACGCGCCGTAGGTTGCCCACCCCTGAGGAGATCATTGAAAGACACTGCATCAACTCTATTTTCACACTTGCCAATTAGTCACACAACTCTAAACCTCCTCAAGACAATCAGCACGTGAACTATGACTCGATGTACGTTTCCTTGTGTGACTTTCGTATCAGTGCTGTGAAGCTACCGCATTGCATCTTTGTGATTGGACAATGGTTTGTTATAAATTAAAAAAAATTAAAAAAAGACAAAAGAAAAAAAAAAAGCACTGGCTGATGTACCTTATCATTAAAATGACTATTTCTTCATTATTGATACCAGCACAGCTAAAAATACGGCACCACGATGACATTACCAAGAAATGGACATGATCCCTCTGAAATTGATAAAAAGATGAGAATAAAACTGGTCAGGGATGCTGCCAGTACACTAAAAGCAATTGAATTTGCCGCAGTCATTTCTACCCAATAGTGGCTGTTAGATTCGGGTGCCAACAATCTCCCGTTATCGTCATAGTAGGTTTGGCATGCTTCATGATAAATTTCAATACTCGCTTTCTAGGCGATGACCTTCGAGTTTGAATTCATAAGTGAAAAGCATACTCGAGTGACTCGGCCACTGAATAATTTTCAATGTCATTGCCTTCAAGTACAAAAGTGTGGGATGAGAAGCACCGTTCCTGAATAAAAACCATTAAATGAGGAGGCTTGCTCAAATATTTCCAAAGTTTTATGAAGGTAAGGAATCCAACATGCAGTTGAATATCTGTTCTTGATAAGCAGAGAACAAACATGAAAGCAGAAAAACATAAGAAGCAAGCGAATGTGCTGCAGTCTCTGAAAATAGACAGTTTTATTTAAAACTGTTAAATGGCCGCTTTGAGTTCTCTTGATAAAAAGGCTTTTATACCTGAACAATAAAGGCCATGTTTTTGTGAAACCTTTTAAATGAAGCAAAAAGCTCCTTTTGCGTCATTTGGATTCCATTGCAGTGGTAAATAAAAGGAAAATTGTAAAACCTCTTGACTTTTACTTCCTTTGCATAAAACTGCTTCAAATATTTTGTAGTGAGCTGTTATGTTTTGAGATCTCGCCAGTTCTTTTGCAAAATCCTCTCTCACTTGGGTTCAGCAGATGCGGGCTGCACATCTACAGCTGTCATGGCCAGAGCCTTGGCCACCCTCAGGGTGTACATCTGGCCTGGCAAAGACACAGCTGACGTGAAGGAAGGGATGGCATCTAATGGACATTAAGTAAACAGGCAAACAACATGGCTAAAGCAAGAATTATTATACCACCTGCTGCTCTGGCGTACTCCTTGGTGTGATTAAACGTATCTGTGCCAATGTAGAAGAAGGGACGGATTGCCTGGTACCATGAACGTTGCCAAAGTCTGAGGTAGGACAAATGTGTGCATTCACTCATGTCTATCCACAGTGTGGAGGTGGATTAATCGTGTCTTGATGTAGTTGAGGCAAAGTGGAGTGCACGACATGGCTCCAAGCAGCTGAGGCCATGTTGTTTCAGCTCCACTACTTGGATATGAAGCAGTCATTCTTTAAAGTGTGGTATGCGTACAATATGCAGGCTCCCTGTAGTGATGCACAAAAGTATTGCTGAATTAAATGTTTCAACTGCATTATGCCTTAAACTCTTATTTTAATTCAATACAGTTTAAGTACATTTTTAAGTACCAAATTATTCATTATTTTTATATTATTCTTGAAAGTATAATACTTTCCATGGTATTATCCGCTATTATATATGTATATTTAAATATATTATTTACAATTTTAATATTTTAATCATTTACGCAATATTTGTTTTCACCTGAAATAATTTACAATAATTGATCCGTTGAAGGTGAATTCTTCTTATCATTCAAGAAGAGACTACAGCAGCAAAAAAATGAAACCACTGCATTAGTAAGGCGCGCGAACGTGTAACCCTAACATTACAGTCTGTTTATTTTCGGTGTACCCTGAGGGATTTACTACAGCTGCATGCGGTCTCTTCTCTCAAATATTTCTGTTTGAATTGTACGTGTGGAGAATGTAAAACACAGCAGGAGTGAGGAAGAATGGGCTCTATTGGGAGGCTAGCTTCTTCTTTAGAGTTCAATCATGAGATGACAGTCGAGGTTTCCGTGGCAACAATTGAGGAACATTCTTGGACGGTGATGGAAGGACTTCTCTTTGAGCATATTAATATAGTGAATGCAGAACACTCGAGCTAACTCTGTGTTTTATATTTCTGGACGTGTGAAAGTAGTTGAATGTAACAACTGTCAAAGCCAGACAAATAAAAATGTTCAAGAAGTGCAGGAACCCATCCAGAGCATATTTTCAGGATGAGCCCAAATGTCCTGACTCAAACCGCAGATCGTTCTTGTGACCGTCTATGGACGTCTGTTGTCTGAATATGAATATGAAACACGTGCCTCACATCTTCAAAAACACTGCCTTAGTGGGCTAAAAATTGCAGACAAGTGGTGAATCGAGAAAAGTTCTTGAAGTCGAGAAAGAGAAACTCCCACTACAACATTTGGGAAAGTGCCAAGGTTTTTGTTCAGCTTTCCCAAACAACTTGGCCTCAGGGAATGATTGTATTCTTCCCTTGACAGACTCATTTATTAAGTATTGTGGAAATTGGTGGCTCTTTCCAAAAGCACAAAAGTAGAAAACAAGCAGAGGCAGACCTTGGCCGAGGTGATAACTGACAATTTCGATCTAGTCGGTGGTGCATGCACAGGTGTGTTTTGTTTAACACGTTTGAAGAAATGAAAGTGTAAATGTGCAGGTTGCTCTTATGTTTTAATATTAGACAATGATAAAATATTTTCTTCCTCTTGCATGACTGCTACAAATGCTCAAATGGAAAAACTGTCATACGGTATATGTCTACAGTTGAACCTTGTAATGGTTTAAATCAATTTACATGATTTCCTGCAAATTATACAATCAAAGAATCCAAACATTTTCTTGGATGAAAAAATATTCCTATTTTGGTAACAATAGAAAGCATTGAGAAATGGTGGCCCTATAACACACTACCTTTGGAAGTTCTAGTATAAAAATGTCATTGAAATATTAATTAGGGTATAATAATTTTGAAAATCTATTTATTATTTACTATCATCTATTCATTATTCATTCTCGTGGTAAGGTAAAGGAGGATCTGAATATTGCTACAGTGATGTACATGTGATGATGTGCATGAGTTCAATAAAAATGTGTAAATATTTTGTTCTTATTTAAAATGGCATTTTTGTTATGGATCTGAATACAGAGTGTGTTGTTCTTTGCGGGCCTCCAGTAAAAGTGTAGAAAAATAGTGCGGTGCTTCATCATTTAAATTGCCCATCCTTTAGTAAATAAAATGTTCTCTGAAGCATGTGGCCCCATCTGCTGGTGTACTGTGTAAGCTTTCTCATTATAAGCACTGTAACCTATGGAATATTCAACAATTTATCTCCCAATTTCATCCTTAATGGAACATCATTTGGAAACAATCCAAAAACCAAATTCACCATGATAGTTATCAATGACGAAAGTCCACCTAACAGGACAACTGCCAATGTTTGCATGCCGATGTAGGAAACGATGCGCCGCCATTGTTTTAAAAAGGTCAGAGGGAGGTCGCACACGTGATCGGACATGATGACAGGCATGCAAGCCAGGGTGGATCCAACCCACTGGCCATCACTGTGGAAGCACGCTAGAGGGACCCAGACCTCCTTTGTGAAATGGCAGTGAACGTGGATTTGTATGCATACAGATATACATCGTGCTGCAAATGGAACATGCAAATGAGTTGCTGATCCGGAACGAGGTCAATGGAATTAATAAAGACACAACCCGGTGCGTGGGAGTGAGCAAGTGCACTGCGTGTTTGTGTGTGTGCAGGGGGTTAATTGGGAGCGGCTGTCATTCACAAAGGGGGGGACATGTTGAACAGCACTCAGTGAGTCGGCCGTTTGACGTGACCTGTCCGTCAGCGAGGTTTTATGCACCACTGACTATGTCCGTCACTCTCTATTGTGCATTAATTAAATGACATGGAAGGGAATGGGAGTGAGGGGATGGGGTGAGGTGAGGTGGGGGGGAAACCATGAGTCACACCATTGTTTTGGCGGAAGGTTTGCCCAATGGGAAAATGGGCTTGATTACAGATGATTCATTTGTCAGGGGTTGACAAAGATACTCATATACACACACACACACATATACATATATCATTTATTTGTATATTTTATTTTTATTTTATATTTTATTTATATATATTTTTTAATTTTACATTTATATATAATGGGGTTTTTTTTTTCAAGAAACAGTTAACGTCCATTTTGTTCCAAAAGACAGAAAGCTGACAAGATGTTGAGTGATTTTAAACATGACGGTTCTGCCCTGCTGAAGGAAGCTGACACCGTGTCACTTTGAGTCTCCTGTCAGCATCTCACGCTTGGAAAGGGGTACCCTACAAAAATGCATTTCCAATTGCACCCCGAGGTATATGCACGTGTGTGCATGTGTGCCATTGCTGTCTTTGGCATCACATCAGTGCACGCTTGTGTTTTTTGAGCTAGAATATATTAACACCTCGTTCTACATCTTCAGGGGATGAAGTTTGGGAGGGGGGGTGGTCATACTGCGTGAATATTTTCTATTGAAGCATTTCAGTCTCAACTGAATGAAATGATTTGATATGGCTGCAACAGATTCAGAAAAGCTCCACCCTTTCCCATTCAGCATTGTTTCTTTCTGTCTTGTAAGACTTGGTAATTTGCCAAACAAAATCATGATGCCCTGTGTGGTTAAAGTCATTACAATGGAGAGAAAGAGCAAGAGTGGCATTGCCTGGACTTGTAGATTTGGTTAAGGACAATCACCATGCAGCTCAAGCTCACATTGTTGGAAAGCAGCAATTGTCTCTAAAATAAGAAAACCTCGAGTAGCAGAGCAGCCTTACAGGAGATGAACCCTTCCTTTGTTTGACAACCGTGGCAAGGATGCTGTCTGCTCCAATAACATCAACCTTATCATGCAAGCGTGAGAAGGAGGAGGAAAGCCAAGTGTGGTAAGCAGAGTTGACGTTTACCTCAGAGAGAAAATGCACTCTTGGAAGTGCTTGTAGTTTGCAGTGTACAAATCCCGAGAAACCTTTTGAATAATTTTTCATTCGCACGGAAGAACCAACATCACCCACAATAAACATTATCAGTGATTCCGTACCGATTGTGTACAAGTGACAATGACAAATTCTCGCAAGAAAATCACCTCAATCAAATGTCAACAGATAAGACATAAAGTGAATCTTGTATACAATAACACTCATTAAAACGTCAATGCAAATTGAATTGCATGTTGACTGTGTTTGCTAATGATAATTAAAAAAAATTGACACGACGATGAATCAGTGTCGCTGGGTCTTCCACACTGAGAGGAAGAAAGTCAGGGGTGTTAATTGGGAGCAGGAACTCGTGGGTGTCTCCCTTGGGCCTCACTGTTTATCTGCTAATGTGATTGCCACAAATTCACAGCTCCTCCCGAATGAATAATGACAAACATGTTCTGTATTCCTTCCCAGCTACGACTGATGGGAACGATTACAAGAGCCACTCGGTTGGAATGAAGGCAGTTGTGGTGCTTATTGTCTTTTAATGGGTTGCTATGTTGGGGGAGAAATTGAGACGTGTTCATTTAAAGCACAAGTGGCTAGCAGTTCTCCGCCAAACCCGTTCATTTGTGGCCTTTGGATCGCTTCAAAGAGGTCAACTAGCGCCAGAGAACAGATCGTGTCTGACTCGGAAGGCTCCACTGCATTCTAATGACGATATCCAAAAATCTAAACCCAGACTCCCAAAGCTCATAAACATCACAAAAGTAGCAGAAACAGCATCACTTCCACATTCATGCTCCTTGCTCGCATAAAATCAAAGCGAGATTTCTACCACAACGCTTCGGGGAGTCAGAAAGTCGAGAATAATCTGAGAACAAATACATACTGCATTGTGATTTTGAAGAGAACAGGTGTTGCAGCGTGACATGCCATTAATCAATCAGGACTTAACAATGCACTTCTGACTCTGCTGGTCATGGCCCTTTGACCTGATGACAATCTGACAGCGGGGGGGGGGGGGTTTGAACCTGTGCAAAGACAAAGCTGAGGCGCACTAATGAGCTGACGTCTAACCTGGAAACATGGCGTGTTGCACAGCGATGATGTCTGCACGACACAGAGCCCCCCCCCCCCAAAAAAAGCAATATAATTTGGAGTACAACAACAACAAAATTATTTCAATGTACATCTTATGGCTCGAACTATGTTTGAAAGTCCATTCATTAAAAAAAAAGAATTTGATAGAATTTCTTGTCTGCAGAGTTTCAAGACAGGCACACACGGACGCATACTGTGCGTACGCAATGAAGAAAGCAGAAAAATATTCATAACAGTGTCAGGCTGGAATGTGAGGAGCGAAGATAAGAAGTCGTTTCCTCGCGTTGTGATGAGCTGTAATACGGGGCTGAGGCCACAAGGGATAATATCTACCGATTGAAGTTTAGGGCACGTACGAGACGGCCTGTCGTCAGTCATGCCCCAAGCTGAGAAGTGATAAGAAGTGTGTGGATTTGATGAAAAGGTGTGTGTGTGTGTGTGTGTGTGTGTGTGTGTGTGTGTGTGTGTGTGTGTGTGTGTGTGTGTGTGTGTGTGTGTGTGTGTGTGTGTGTGTGTGTGTGTGTGTGTGTGTGTGTGTGTGTTAGTACAGGAATCCACACACTTTGCCAATTTTCTCTCGATGGCTGGCAGCCCGCGGCCTATAGAGATGCAGCCATCTATGTAGTTTCCAGCACAGATGGCTGTGATTGCTTTTTGGAGCGCCATGTTTGAGTCTTACCTGACAAGTATAACAATGAAATACGTCTCTGAGTGTGATTTCCATATACAGACATCATTTTGAATGTTGTTTGGAAAATATAGAAAATAAGGTGGTTTATGTTTGGGTATGTATATTGTGTTTGTTATTCTTGCGTGCAGATTATTGGAATGTGCTTCCGGGAAATAACTAGCATCCAAAAACTAATTTCTCACCACTCAAATATTGTGCGGCTTTGTTTGCCCTCATGTCGTACCCAACTGAGTCTCTACTGTGTAATGAGTCTGGCTCAATTAACTTCTCTCCTTCCAACTTTTGCTCTTGTTATCTAGCCGAGGGAATACTCACAGATTTTCAACATTTTTAAAATGCGCGAGTGGAGAAAAAAAATAATAAATTAAAGCAGGCTATGAAGCGGTTCAGCCAAGAGAAATGTTACAAAAAGAATAAATTGTTGGCAATAAATGTAGACCATTTATTTCATGGAAGAATATTTGGAATTTAGGTTTCAGTGGTCATATTTTGGACATCAGAGTGCGCCAGCAGCATAAACAACATCAACAACACTTAGCATCTGCAGCAACAAAACATTTCTTGTCTCTCTTGAGTTGTAAGCTTATCGCTGTTGCTCAAAAGGCTTTGTCAATACTACTTTTCCTCTCTAGCAATTACCAGCGGAACACTAAGAACCACAATCCCAATGCAATTTTAAAGGCATTGCTGGATCATATTAACACAATTTGGGCAAAGCTCTTGAAAACAAAATCAAGTCGACAATGATGGATGTGTTTTCAAAAGGAAAACAAAAAGGAGAATACTTAAATGTTCTTTCTAAGCATGATTAAATCCACAAATAATGTCTGGGCCAACTATCTATTTAACTGTAGCTGTGTAGCTGGTTAAAAAAAAAAATCCTGCCACAATTTGGCTCCCTGAGACATTTAATATGAGGTAAATAATTTAACACAATCATTTCTTTTCGGTCAATGTTCGTTCAATCACAAAGCTCCACACACAATGGTGAGAGGAAAGTCTGGGGAGTTGAATCCATTTCACATTGTTGTCTCACTGACAAAAAGGAAGGAGTATTTCCAGGTAAAGCCACGGTTGCGTAACTGCAGTCAAACCCATTTGGGTTTCGTGTCAGTCTGGGAAGCTCTACACCTGCGTCCAGGCCAAATGAATTACACTGTGACTCTGGAACGGCGACCCGTCGAGGCCATCGGGGTATGCAAGCCCACGTCTCCACTTGTGCTGACTTTCATCATCATCACATGAGTTGAAAGTTCAATCTTCCTTACAGGCAAACACGGGGATTGTTATGTGGAACTTGAGGGTGGAACTCCTGGTGCTAAATACGTGAGGGGATGCCTGCAGTGCTCATTTGCATAGTGTTCCGCGAGAGAGCATCCACTGAAGCGCACGTTAAGTCTTTGCGATCACCCCTGTAGATAAACTAGATCTTAATGTGACTAAATGGTGCATGAAGGGGATTCTTTCTTCCCACCGGCCACTCTGCCATGTGACGAAATCCACCATACTGCTTGCAGATAGATGGTTGAGTTTATTTCAAATGCATTTCAGTATTGTAAATACAGTACAAAATAATAAGATGCATTCATAAAATATGCGGCGTGATAACTTGCTTGATATGATAAGATTTATAAAAATGGACAAAAATGTTGTTCTTTTTTTCTCTCTATTATTTTTTTTTTTACCGCACTCAAGTTTTGGTGGAGGCCCAATTTCAGCTTTTAAATGCAACTTTCTTTGTAAGTGGGGAGGCAGCAGGTCAGCGTGACAGCATCTTTTTCCTCCTCACACTCCATCCCCTCGTCACGCACACATCAGAGACAGCCCGCCTACCTTAGATGCCTTCTTGTATCTCCCACAGGGAGTGGAAAAAAAACACTGTATTTCCAGAAATGATTTCACATTATCACCCATCTGCAAGAATGATCTTGTGATTGTAACAACATTGGGGAAATATTGAAACAATACTAAAGATCTATGTTTTTTTATTTATTTATTTTCCTGTCCTAAAAATCTGACAAAGCACTCAAACAATGGATCAATATCAAATCAAATGTGTTAGCCTGCAGTTGCAAAGGCAAGTCTGCAAAATCAATTGTGCTAAGCTGCTTGGTGCATTCATGGGCAGAGGCAAACTAAAACTAAAAAAATAATGGTGTCCGCTTCTCATAGTAGTCAATGTAAGAGCATCACAATTTGAGTCTTTTGTCATTTCCCAGACAACATTGTGTTGGAAATATCGTTCCCTGACTGAAATAATAATGCTAATTACTATGATGGCTGTCTGGCCGCTGCTTGTGATTGTGTTGATTTGCAGCATCCTGATTTGTCTATACATAGTCTGAATTAACACAATGCTTCATTTTGACTATTATTATCTATTTTATGTAACAGTACCGCAAGTGGTGGGCAATTCGATAGGTTCACATATGAGGGCATTAATTGTTTAGCCATATTGTTGTGTGGCCAAATGGTATGTACTTTCTGCAATGAGAACCGTGTAATTTGAGCTGTACTCTGCTGGGAGAAAATGGTGGAAATAATTGCCCAGCTGCAAACGACAGGAAAGGAAAGGAAAAGTAGCTCTTGATGTTAACAGCATTCACTAACCTTTTCCTGCAAGAGCCATCATGATATTGTATGTATGGACAATCAAATAAATCTTGACATATTGGCTTGTCGATGAAAGTTACTTATATTTGACTTGTCTGATTATGATCCTAATTAAGTCGTACAAATTCCAATTCATCATTATCCCACCTCAGAGGTTATACTATTGCACATCACACTGCATGATCTTTCTAGTTATTACAAATCTGTCATGTATGAGTTGAAAAATAAAACATTATTTATGAATGATGGTGCAATGCAAAAAGGTACATACACTAAATACTTACACATAATTCACAATATAACGTAGTCTACCATCATTTTTTATTAATAGCATTAATTGTTCGTGTATGTGTGCATGCAGAAGCCTCCCTCTTCATTTATTAATAACGAGGTGGTTTAGGTCGTGAGCCGACTGGAGATATGCGCGCGCATTCAGCTTGCGTGCGCGTGAAACCATGTGACCAAGCGCACGCATGCAAAAAAAAAAAAACAAGAAAAAAAAGACACCCACACTCGCACACACCCACACAACCCCACCGGCTGCTTGCTTTTATTCCTACCGACATCCTCATCTCCTTTATTTTTGCGATTTGAACACAAAAAAAATATTCTAAAACGGGAAGTATCTCTTTTATTTACTTATTTTTTTGGAAGTTTCTGCAACAAAATGAGATGAAGATGCTTGTATAAGTCAGATGCTTTACATCAATGTTGAGTCATGGACAAGCGCCAAGTCAAGGTATGTGGGTGCATGTTGTTTCAATTCACGTTTACATTTTGATTGTTTTAAATGGATGATTATTGAAGTGTTAAGTACTCTTTTGCAATTAGGCATTTAATAAGTCTTTAAACATTAAAACATAAAAATGTAATCAATGCTGCTGCAATTTAAAACATTAGAACATTTGCAATATAGGAAAGAAAATTAAAAGTTAAAATTAACTTCAACCCACAAGGGGATTTTTTTTTTTTAATCTAATTATGTTATTAACAAAACAAAAAAAAACTTGTGTAGCGGGGCAGAAATATAAAGTTCCATGCATAATTTCAAGTCCATACAGCAGCTATGTAATGTTTTTATGTAAAACATGACTGCTACTAATTGAAATTTTTCAAAATCCTAATGGCTGTGTGGACATTTTGACACGTTATTAAACCAATGATTAATCAAATTAAAAAGCCAAATGTTGAATGACCTGTCTTTAATTGATAAGCAAGCCCTGACTGTCCTACATACTTAATGCAGTGATTTCCCCTGAGGCCGCACAACCTTGCCATCAACTGTTCACTTTCTCACTATTGTCTGCTCGGCTGTCAGCTTGCCGATGCACCGATTCACCCCAAGGAAATACAATGACATCATCATCATGCATCTTTGAACACTTAAGCGCATTGCTTTGACTGCCACATTTGCATTCACGAGGAATCAGTCACAAGCTCTTCATTACAGCGACACACTCGAGTGACGTCAAAAACAAAAGATGTAGTAAGGCCATTTGGCAATTTAAGAGGTATCCATTGAATATGTTTATGACCATCGCACTGCATTAAAGTGAGCTATTTTTAATATTTTGACACTTTCACATGGGTCAATAGAATAAAGTAATGTATTATATTAAGAGCACATCTCGGCCTTTGTTCAATCAAACAATAGCTGCACTCTCACATTGACACTGATTGGAAAGAGCACCAAATTTCACGGTTTTTGCCTAAACGCCCGAGGAAAAAGTGATGAAAACATTCTTAATAGAAGTCTAAAATGCCTCTCAGACAATGCCACTCACAATGAACACTATCACAAAGTTTAACCAGTTCTGAAAAAAAGGAAGATTTAGGCTCTCAGTGGTTAATTTTGAATATACTTTTGTTTTAAAAAAAAATTACATATATATATTTTTTAATTTATTAAATTTTGAAATAATCCTGACCGCGTTTTACATTCATATAGTCACCGTATTGGGTCATACACCAATAAAACTTGTTGAAATACTTTGATTCTCGGTGTGATACCAGTGCGACTGCTGGTATGCAAAAAAATGACAAAAAAACAACCCTCAATGTGCTGTTTGTATTATATTTTATTATTATTGAGTGCAGTACATTTGCTAAGTATAGTTCAGTTGCATTTAACTTTAAGATAAACAACCATATTGTCCATATTGCCTTTTTAGACTTTCTGCACACCAGTCCACTGAGCCTCTCTAGCGCCACCTATCAGCCATGAAGCTGCCCCGGCTGTCGGGTGCCACCATGAGTGCACTGACGACAATGGTGCCGTACCTGGGCTCAAACGACGCCATCTACGAGGACAGTTCGGCCAAGTATGGATTCCGCTTGGAAAAAATGCACTCTGCGTCCATTAGTAACACAAACAAGGTCATTTACAGCACCATCGCACCCATTTTCCCCATCAACATGTCAGAATCTCTGCTGACGAATGAGACTGATGGGATGTCGGTGCGGTGCGGGGAGAACTTTGAGGACAACATGGAGTGCTTTATGATCCTGACTCCTGGTCAGCAACTGGCCATTGCCATTTTGGCTCTCACGTTAGGTACGTTCA
The DNA here is from genome assembly GCF_054491065.1 of Syngnathus leptorhynchus. NCBI lineage: Eukaryota > Metazoa > Chordata > Actinopteri > Syngnathiformes > Syngnathidae > Syngnathus > Syngnathus leptorhynchus. Next base: position 5,698,350 of record NC_141209.1, on the reverse strand, counting down.
CAGTGTTAGAGAACCTGATGGTTCTGTGCGTCATCTTGCATTCGCAAACTCTACGATCCCGACCGTCCTACCACTTCATAGGAAGCCTGGCCGTGGCGGACCTTATCGGGAGCATCATTTTCGTCTACAGCTTCCTGGACTTTCACGTCCTCCACAGGAAGGACAGCCCTGAGGTATTTCTCTTCAAGTTGGCCGGCGTCATCGCCTCCTTCACCGCCTCCGTGGGGAGCCTCTTCCTCACCGCCATCGACCGCTTCATCTCCATCCACAGGCCCGTGGCGTACAAACGCATTGTGACCAAAACCAAAGCGGTGGTGGCCTTCAGCCTCATGTGGAGCGTGTCCATAGTGTTCTCACTGCTGCCCCTGCTGGGCTGGAACTGCAAGCGCCTCAACTCAGTCTGCTCTGATATTTTTCCCCTCATCGACCAGAGATACTTGATGTTCTGGATCGGGATGACGAGCGTCCTGCTGCTCTTCATCATCTACGCCTACATCTTCATCCTGTGGAAATCGCATCACCACGCTGTGCGCATGCTGAGCCGCACCTCCCAGAGAAGCATCATCGTCTACACAGCCGAGGGCAACAGGGTTCAGACAGTGAGACCCGAGCAAGCCCGCATGGACCTCCGCCTGGCCAAGACCCTCGTGCTCATCTTGGTGGCCCTCATAATCTGCTGGGGGCCGCTACTCGCCATTATGGTTTACGATCTCCTGGGAAAAGTAGACGACTTTATCAAGACCGTGTTCGCCTTCTGCAGCATGCTGTGCTTGCTCAACTCCACCGTCAACCCCGTCATCTACGCCATGAGGAGCAAGGACCTGCGAAGGGCTTTCGTCAACCTCTGCCACCTGTGTCGACGAAGTACGCCTATGGATAACAGCGGGGAGAGCGACTGGAACAGCAGGAGCGTCAGGGCCAAAGATAGCGGAGGCAGCGGTGCCGACAGCCGTGTCAAAGTGGCCAGAGTTTATATTGCTGGTGCGCCAGATCCAACTTCTGGTGCAGATTCAGTGTGAATGTCTTGTGAATATTGTGAATAGGCTGAACCTCCTTGTGCACTTCATTTTGACTGTGGAGCGTGCCAAAGGAGGACCTTGAAGGATTCAGACACTTGAAGATGAACTCTGCAGCTGCCTCCTTAGGTACACCTGAAAATGCGGGCACATTTTTCTTTCCTCCGACCTTGAAAGCTTCTGAAAGAGTCTTATAGAATTCGTTGCAATAATTTAGCACTTATTCTGAAAATTGGTAATTGTACTGGATCTCTTGAGGTTGTGCGGGTGTTCCTTATGAATCATGAAATGTGCTTTGTTGTACACGTTTCAATCTTAAACGTTTTAGGCCATCTTTATTGCTACTACTGCATATCACAGGCGTGGGAAAAGCATTTTCTTGTTAGAAAGCCATTACGTTTTTTATGAAGTCCTCCAAAAGTCATACTAAATTGATGAACAAATGTTTTATTTATCCTCCCATGCATTTTCTATAACCCTTATTCTGTTCAGGGTCAAGGGGAGTTTGGACACTATGCCAGTTTACTTCAGGCAAAAGCCCATTATTTATTTATTTATTTATTTATTTGATATATGCATTCAATATTATGAGCATAAATGTTTTGGTACTCTTAAGTTTTTATTTTTAGAACTGGGTGGCATGCATTATCAGTGCTGTAATGTTTTATGGGCAATAGGTTCCCCACCACAACATACCAATAGCAATAGCAAAAGTGGTGTGTGTGGTGGTAGTACTTTCATAATATTCAGTGGAAAGGTATACTACTAAACCTCTTTATTTGAAAGCAGACGTGGGTGGTTATGTAAGATGTTGTGATGTTTGGCATTTCACCTCTTCTCAGTTGTTTACTGTAGAATTCCTGTATCGTGTGTGTTTTGCGAAGCAAAAAATGCGAAAAATGTTTGGCTTTTTTGACAGCAAAAAATATTTGCAGCTATCACAGGAATGTTCAGTGTGCTTGTAAAACATTGCGTGACAAATTGACACTGCCATATTCATGTCAAGTATACATACTGCCATTCTGTCTTCAGTAAATGCTTATATTTCTGATCATAAAATTGTCACAATAATATGTGATATGTTTATAATAAAACCGTAAAATGCCACCAAACCAGTAGTGGATCAAATTTAGAAATACCACCCATCCTTTAGAAAGTATGAAATTCACAATTACTAAATTCAGCCACAGGTGCCACTCAAAAATTCATACATAGATCTGAAATACCTTTTATGCTGTCTCTCTGCTGTTGTGTGAATGCAAAGTGGTTGCTAGAACTTGGCATGCCTCTAACGAGAATAAATAGTTGGGGTTTCCACACCAACAAAGGCTGCTCTGCAATCAATTCAGCGCCCTGTGAAATGGCTACAATAAATGACAATATACACAAGTATGTCAAAGATGCATTGTGCAGGATTTTGCAACCAAAACATTTTTAAAATAGGCTTTTAATTCCACTATTTGACACACATTTTATAAATAACAGATTAACAGACACACACAATTTCTTAGAGGAAGGCCAAAAAATGGGAAAACCAAGTGCAAGCAAAGAAAGGTGTGCAATTGTGATTTTCCGGCCACGTGGCAATAGCGATTAGAAACTCAATATCGTGTGGAATTTGAAGCGTAAAAATATGATTCAGCAATTTCAAAAACATTATGCAAATCTTGAAACTTCATTTGGGACATATAATGGTAAAGGCCAGTGGGATTAAAAGTTTGAGTCTGAACTATTTTGTTTCTTGGGACAAAATAACTATCTTTTGAATAGAACAGCCAAATATTCAAATATAATCAATGCAGTAAAATTTATTTTCAAAATGATATTCAGTGGAAGAGATGACTTCCCCGTTATTTTATTCATGAATTATATTACACTATATCACAGCATTTAAAATGAATGCATTTTAGTAGTGCAATACTGACCTCTTGTGGCAACAAACACAATTTATTTTTATTTTCCCATCAACGTGGTCCGTCTGCCAGGTGACTTTAAAGCCATTTAGATTATGTGTAAAAACAACCAAAAACACGAACTGTTGGCGTCAGCTCTTATCAGGGCGTCTGTCATTCGCCTTTGTGCTGTCTTTACTATAAGCCCCAGCATGCCTTGCTGTGAGGTCACGGGGACGTCACTAGCCGAGAGGGGGGGGCGATATTCTCGTAACGAAAACAAGCGAGCAGCCGAGCCGCGTCTGCTAAAGCTAGCTCCGCTATCTTTAACGGCAGTCAGCCCGGTGCTGGGCTGCGTGCTCCCTCAACTTTTTATTCAACAACCAACTTTTGAAAGACACTTCAACTACTGTACAAGACACGCTTTTTTAAAAGGTAAGATGTGAAATTTGATCTAGATCCGGGCAGCTAACGCCACCGTTTGCTTTGTTTTCTGTTATTAGTAGCTATCCCTAGGAGCTAACGTTAGCCTGTTAGCACCAGTTTAAAGGCTCAGCTGCGCAACATGATTGTCATGTGCTTGATTTGCGGCGCAATGTGGTTTCAAGCAATAATTTCACGATGACAATAGCAACCTGCGATTGCAAATCCTTAACATTACGACTGTAAACGTCTGAGGATGTCTACTCTTCGTTTGAGGGTTATTTTGACATCTCTTCCTTATTTTTTTTTTTATTAGTTTAAAGCAATGGCGTGCGGAGCTACCCTGAAGAGGACCATGGATTTCGATCCACTCATGAATCCCGCTTCCCCCAAAAGACGAAGATGCATTCCCGTGTCTCAATCGTCGTCCTCCCCCAGGAAGTATCTAAGCTTGGAGCCCTCGCCATTCGGGGAGTCCTCATCTAGACTGAGCGCAGGTAATCTTCCTAGCAAAGTTGAGGACCACGGGCCTTTGCAACCTGTTGTTCAGGCGCATCAAGACAATAATATTTGGTGCTAAACGTCCTTCCCCCCCCCTAGAACAAATCCTCCACAGCATCAAGCAGGAGTACAAACGCATACAAAAGAGGAAGCATCTAGAGGCTGGGGGCTACCAACCCTCAGAGTGCTGCTGCTCTCCAGAATCTCCTCCTCCATCCCAGTCCACAATGTCAGGTTGGTTCTCACAATAGTTTGACTAAAACAATGCCAAAACAGCAGATTGTTAACTTTCTGTAGTTGCTTCTTTTTATACGCTGGTGATTGACTCACTGTGAAGATGCTTGCTTGGTTTTTGCAGTGACGTCTTCTGGAGGCGCTTCCCCGTCGAGGAAGGAGCAACCTCTATTTACCCTCAGACAAGTTGGGATGATCTGTGAACGTCTTCTGAAAGAAAGGGAAGAAAAGGTTCGGGAGGAGTATGAGGAGACCATGACGTCCAAACTGGCAGGTCTGTAAGGAAAAATAAATGTTAATAATCAGACATGATCACGACTTCTTCCTCTGTATTGTTATATTTGATTTTTCTTTTATCTCAGCCTTCACAAGCAATTACTTTGTCACTATGTTGTGCTTTGATGTGTACAAAGAGTCACATTTGTAGACAAATTACAATAGCAAATTCAAAACAGTCTTTAAAACATTTGAATTGTTTGCCTCTGCAGAACAATACGACACCTTTGTGAAGTTCACGCACGACCAGCTCATGCGATTTGGGGAACAACCTGCGAGCTGTAAGTGTGCGCCACGCGTCCTTCCCACATTTCTGTCCTGCAGTCACACATCTGCTTTCTGACTTTTGAGTTCATCTGCCTTTCTTCTCCAGATGTTTCCTGAGCTCACATGGCGACCGTCTCTCACTGCATACGGATCGTGTGACAACTCCAGCAAGGAAAAACAAATATACACACACACACACACACAAAAACACTCATCGTTGTTACGAGATTCAGTTTAGTTTAAATCAAACTTTCTTACTGTGCCATATTTCTGTGGTTGGGCAAATGGTTGTAAACAACCCGGTGCTTCCCGATGTAAGCGCAACCCCCTCCCCTTAACCTTTTCACCTGTGTGGTCGGTCACAGCTGTGTGTGTGCGCCGACAATTCTCACACTTTTTGTGACAATTTCCAGCTTTTACCAGCTTGTTCACTCTTTGGTTTGTTACATGTAAAAATGTTGGAACAGCACTGGGTATGCTGTCAAAAGGAAGCTTAAAGTTGCCCCTCCATTTATTCATTTTTATAATTAAGTAGGCCAAATAGATTATTTTCTTCCCTTCCCTGACCAAGTGTTTTATTTATTTCCCTTTGTTTTACTTGTATAACTTTGAATCCATTATACTTAATCTGAAAAACAATAAAGGACTTTTAATTTTAAAGCATATGGACTTCATTTTTTCCCCCTACATAAAACACAATAAGCTCAAATATTTTGGTATATTTTCCAACCGTGGAGTCATGCCTTCAATATTTTAAGAGGTTAGCACATAATCTAAAATGGCAGGCACTAAAAAAGTTTAATTAATGAGACACAACTACAAATCATTTCATTACATTCCAAATGAATTTCTTTTGGTTTTGGACCAATGGATCAGCATCCTCCCCAAGTCAGTCTGGCCACGTGGTCTGTCTTCTGCTTGGTGGACTTGATAAAGCCTAAAAATTCCAGCTCCGAAACTGCCCTGATAAACCGAGCGCTGGAGAACTGTTAGGGAAGTCTTTCCAGTATCCTGTACCCGGCAAAGATTACTTTAAAACTTTTTTTTTGTTAATCTAAGAACATTACATTTACCTGTTAGAAAAAGATACTGTTTGAGGTCATCCACTTTTCCAAAGTTGTCTGACTCTGGATCGTTCCCCTCGGCTGCAGACACCACAGTTGAGAAGGCCTAAAAACATAAACACTATCACACCACCATCCAAACTACCGTCAAATCCTTGAATCACTAACATCGATCCAGAGAAAACACCATAAAAGATGAGGTTATCGGGGCAAAGTTCAAAGGTGATGAGGCATAAAGACAAGTCAACTCACTTGCAGCCAGTCAAAGAGGTTTATGAGGCGGCCGCTCTCCAGGTGCAGCTTGTACACGATGCAGATGTCAGGCGCCGCATTGGACACGCTCCCATCGTCTGTTTTGAGGCTCTCATTCTGAAACAATAGTTATTTTGAAAGAAGACATTCATGATCGGTCCATCATCATTAAAGTCACGAGATGACCAACAAATCAAATGACTTAAGCTGATTTTTTTTGCCCTCCCCAATATCATCCAAAACAAATATGACGAAGTGCTTAAATGTGACAATGACGTACCAGGAGATAGTAGTAAGGGCTGCTGAGTGCGGTCTGAATGGATGTGCGAGGTGTGGCGTTGAGGTGGCGTCTCACGTTGGACGAGGAGCTGTAGTAGCACACTTCATTCAGCGTCTGAGACTCTGGAGGAGGCAGGTGATTCCTAAGCAAAAAAAAAAAAAGCAAGGAAGAATTGACAAACGGGAAGTTGACAATCAAGACGATCAAGATTTGTCTCACTTTACGAGGTTGTCGATAAATTCAAGGACTTGGTTTCGCAGGATCCCATAGGGACTCTCTTTCTTGGACCTTCTAGACCTGCTCATCTCCAGAAGAGCCTGTTGAGAGCAGGTGAAATATAGCATCAGGCTGGAACAACAAAATTTTGTACCAAGCTTGCCACAGTGGCGAGTTGCTGACCTGCTGCAGCTGGTACAGGTCCTTCTTTTTCTGAAGGTTCTTCACAGGAGCGCTCTCGATGTCACATTGTGCCACCTCACTGGCTTCTGCGTGTAGAAGAAAGGAAGGGATTCTTACTACTGAGGTAGTAATCATCCTAAAAGGGCATTGGCCGTGTTACAACTCACCATCCAACTGCCTAAGTTTGCTGAGCATGTCTTCCAACTCGACAAGGGCGCTCTTCATCATCTTTGAGTTGCTGAGCTGCAGTGTTTCTGTGCATCTTTGGAGCAAAGCGATCAGCTCGTCCTTGGCCATCATTCTGGAGGAGAAACCATAGGAGGCTCACAAAAAAAACCAGCCTGTTTAAATAAATAAAAATCATGCGGTTGGCCACATGAGGGCGCAATATCAACAATTTATGGCCATGATTTAAGCGTAATCTAATAAAAGGGTAATTGAGTTTGAGTTAAAATTAGTGAGACATCCCAGTCATAAATTGAGGACATCCTGTACTTACATCACTCAGTAACGTTTCAGCTTCAGTTGTAATCATAGGTATTGTTGTCATTATTCTGGTCTTCTTTTCAAATTGTAATTTGCATGAGCATCAAGTTCATTAAGCAGATTGGTGTTTACTGATATTGCGTTACAAATACAAGACAGATTTCTAAAGGTGTGGGAATTTTGACACTCCCAATAAAATTGTGACTTTCTGGAAGCTAAAAAACTTCCCCCAAAATATTTAGTGACATCTTTTTTTCCTTTCATATACACAGATGAAATTGGTAATGCCCACGTGTGAGTGTAGATTCTCAATTACAATACAGCCAGTGCTTACATTTTAGCCATTTAAATAGACCAAGACAAGCAAGATTAATTATCCAGGCTTACTTAAGCAGCTTCATGGCTGACTGGTAATCCTCCGTCTCCCAAACACACTTCTCCAGGCAAATTAAATGGAGTTCCCGGATCTGGGGGTAATCCAGTGTTACACAGGCGCATCAATGACAGTTTAGGGGGGAAAGAAAAGGATGCTTTGTCGGGATAAAGGGACTTCTTGCCTGTTTTCCAAGGGGGTAGCGAGGTAGCGATGAGGTCAAAGCGTGAAGACACCTCAGTGTGGGATAATAGTTCTTGTGATATTTATGAAGGTTCTTTATCAGCTTGCGACAAATTTTCTAAAAAATAAAAAATTAAGGTCTCACTCGAGTGTTGATGCCAGCAATGTGTCATGTTGTTTTGAAACTAACGGAACAGTGTACCTTTAAGTGAGCATCATCTTTTAACAGTTCAACTTGTTCTTGGGATTCCTGCTTGTTAACATACCTGAAGAAGAACAGTAACATACGATAGGTGAACAAAAAGTTTGAGTCCCACGTAAACAGGTACAGATAATCTAAAGTAGCACAAATCGGAATTTGAAGGGGGAAAAAAATTGCCACAGTCATGTACGAGACCTCAAGAGTTGGACCTTGGAATGGATTATTTCAATTTCCATTATTTGCGAAAGGTTCCAATATAAAATCAACACTCCAGGAATTAGTCTAAACATCTTGGTAGCCCTTGAAGAGATGGGAATATTTTGTGAAACAGCTTCCCAGAAGAATATTATTTGTATGGTTGAACAACCATGTGCCCCAATACTTTTGTCTATATGGAGTTTTAAACTTTGACCAGTGAGCCATGTACCTGGTGAATGAAGGCAGCTGCCTAATCTTCTCCAGGTCCTCGTGGCTGAGTTGTGTTACGTTTCTAAGTGCTTGCTTCTTCTTGCAGCACAGCACGCTGAGAGGCTGCGAGTGGAAGTGCTCCAGCAGGGCCAGCTTGAGCACAAAGTAGATCACGTTAGTTGGTGGCTGTTTTTACGCAGAGATCCGGCAAAACAATGTAAGTGCCAGTGTAAGGTACTTTTCTTATCAGCAAAGTTGTCATTTGGTAGGTACCTGCACACCCTTGATGAAATTTCGCACAGAGAAGTCATGGTAGAGAAAGAGACCGATCAGCACTTGCATGACTTTGCCAGTCAGCTTAAAAGGGAACTTGGGTGTGAGGATTAACTACGAAATAAAATGCAGCAAAACCAAAACACAATTTTGTCCAAATTAGAATCAAATGTAAATTTTGAGGTCATCTTTGTGCAAAGTGAAAACGTGCACCTTGTCAATGACAGTGGCCAGGTGTTGAGTGCATGACAGCGACTGGAAGAGCTCGATGCATAGCAGCGACGACACTGAGTGGGGCAACATGTGCTGGATGGTGCTCGGAGACGTGGCGATGCCGAAGATGAACATGAGGGGAAGACGCTCGATGTATCGACTGCGGCACAGAAAAAAAAAAAAAATCCGCTGCAGAAAATGATGCTATGAATTACTAAACTGTTAAAATAGTTCAAAAAGGAGGAAGGGCAGAGATTGAAAAAACAATAATCATCTTTTGTACAGGTTTCAAAATCAAAAATTTAACCAAAACCTTTGAATAGTGACAATACACCTTTGCAACGTGTATGATTATGAGTCATTCAAACTGGCAACTCTGCAAAAGAGCTCCAAGTTACCTGCAGATGAGAATGAAGTCCTGAAGAACTTTTGGGTTGAAGGCCTCTAAATCTTTAAAAATAATCACAATGGGGGGATGCTGGTCTTTACTTGGAGAACTGCGCTTTTCCCCAGGGGTGCTGGATTTCTGCTGTAAATAATATATTGATGAGGTTATTTCTTGAAGACACCACAGGAGAAAAAAAAAAGTCACAATGCACCGAGATGCTACCTTTGTTTGTGTGTTGTACCATTCACTGAGCATACTCAGGGAGTAGTGCCAGCCCTTGTGGACAGGAGTCCTGCTCTCCTCTTCCTCCTCTTCTTCATCATCCTCTTCAGCCACTACTGTATCCATCAACCTCTCCAAGACCCTCTTCATTAAGTGCTTCAAAGCTGAAACAGGAGCATATTATTTTGACACTTTAGAAAAAAAAATAAACAAAGGCCAAAAACCTTGTTTCCAAATAAAACCAACCAGCTTTTCATAACAGTGGTAATATTTCTGTATTTGTATTTTAGTTTTTAACTTTCTCCACTTACCTGCACATTCTTTGGCCTGGACAGATGCCACATGAGGAGTGACGGACTGCTGGAGGAGCTCAGACAGGCTCTGGAATGTCATGTCATGGTCTGGCATGTTCACTCCTAGTGACAACGAGAAGATCACAAAAAGTAGAAATTCAATTTACATTTTGCTGTATATACAGTAGTTTGTGTTAGACATCACACACAGAATGAGCTCAAATACATGCAGGCAGGCAAGGAGAGGTGTGTGAGTGAAGGTGCGTGGCATTCATTGCCATGATCATACCGAGCATCAGCGCTGCCGTGGGAATCTCGCTGGCCCTCATTTGAGATGCCCAGTTGCTGCGTTGACGAGTAGAAGAGTACTTGCCGATGAAGTCCAGCAAGCTGTCCAGGACTTGCTTGTTGAGTTCATCCTGCAAAAGCTGACAGTAAACACATTACACATTTTATACAAAGCTTCTGCTCTTATCAGTGTTCCTAATGTACAACGCCGATAGTGAATGAACATCATTTTATGAATCATGGATCATATGAGCTTCTCGGTTCTGGTCATCCTGTGTTTGAGCATGTTCTCGTGTGTGCATGTGTTTTCTCATGCAATGATAGTAATACCATTCTGGCTGATGGAACTAGGGAGCCTAGATTTCTCATTTTTAAACATGCAATGGAAAAGAACAAATGTCAGCGCTTGACAAGCCCATGAAATTCTCAAGTTTACCACTTTTTAAATACTGTACCTCCGTATTTGTTTTAATCTTGTTCCATAGAGCATAAAAAAGTCCGAATCGTACATCACTGGCCTCAGCGCCTTCGCAGCCAAGAGTGAAATACTCGTCTGTAATGGGGAAACATAATTTCAAGAGATAGTGGTAGGCCAAGTACTAAATCTTAAACGTGCCAAGAGAAATCTTACTTTACCTAAACCGAGGGATTTCGTTTTCTTCTTCGTGCTTGGCTTGAAAACAAAACAACCCTAGAAACAAGTGGCGTTTGTGTCAGAAACTACGCAGACAAAAAAAAAATGAAAAAAATACCAACGTTTAGATAAACACGAAATATTACCGTTGATACTGACGACGTGGACATTTCAGAATTTGTCTTTTTAAGCAACCTGTCAGACGGTGAAACGACCCACTGATTCTTAGGTTGTTTTATCAATGAACTACCGAAGTGGCAGTGCCACTGTTACTTCTGTTACTTCCCGCCAGCGTGACGTTACCGGAAAAGGTTGTGTTCAAGGCTCCTCCTACAAAATAAAACAATTACCGAAATTCATACCCGTATTAATCATTGATTAAAATGGCAAAAAACTAAATCAGGCATTAAGTTAACAATTTTAAGTAACACCCATCTAAAATATAAGTAAGGTTGATAATAAATTTCAAAAATTGACTCATCATACAAAGACTTCATTACACATTTGCATTATTGAACATACCTTTGCGCAGTTACTTCCAGTTACTATGCGAAGTCTGCAAACGTGGCCATTCCGAACCTTTAATGAGACAACTTATTTTGTGTTTGAAAATGTCACCCAAAAAATTACATATTCTACTCAGCCACACCCGTCCCCTTCTTTTGCAACCGCATATCACGCCGCAAAACAAAAGTGTGTGTGTATGTTTGAATGCTTGTGTGATGGCAATGCCCATGCCCCTTGTTGATGCTATTAATTTGTCTATAATTATTTTGATGATTTCCTTATTTTTCATGTAGAAATAATACCTTTAAGAATACATTTTGCCACTTGCTAGGTGATGACGAATCACGGCTAAACACTTTTTGGAGTTTAGGAATGTGATGTTCACAAGCTGAGTCATGATTAGTTTAATTTAGGTTGTAAGTAAGTCATCAAAGTTAGGAATAATAAACAATATTAGTAATAAATAGCTAAAGAATATCAACAATATGCCTATGACAACCTAATGTACAAAGACAATCTTTTACAAAAAGAACAGTAACATTTTATTGAACACTTTGTGGAAGACATGTAAATATTACAGATAGGTCTACTAGTGTTGAAAAAGGATGAAATAAATACAAACGAAACATTAAATCCCATAGGGATATATAAAAACATTTGTTTCTTTAAAAGTATCCATTTAGCAAAAAAAACATCTTCAGTACTAAGCATAAATACAAACATGAATCTAAAATCTATGCCCTATGGATTACCTGGTTATTAGGACTAACATACATACTTAAAATCATCCAAGACGTTTAAATTCATGGTGTAGAAAATAGGTCATTTCATCATTAGCTGTGACCATTACCGTTAAAAGTTGGAAATTTGATGCATTGTCAAACCATTCTGCAGCATACTTCTCAAATCCTGAGTGAGACGGAGTTGGAAATAAAACATGGGGCTAAGATCCGCTGTAAAGCCACTTTTTTATCATGACCAAGGGCTTCATGTCTTGTAGCTGCTTAAGCAAAAGATCAGCACCGTTTGAAAACGTTTTATCCATGACTATCTTCACATTGCTCACCGATTTGAGATTATGTGGATTTCTAAAGTCTACGAGTTTCTCACACCATCGGAAGTGATCACTGGTTTTAGTTCTCAGAGCAGTCCTCTGTTTGTGTGTCTGTCGTCTTTTGGACGCCAGCTCGCCGGAAGGCTTATCGTTCAGTTTGCGTTTGCAGGTGTGGGTCGACTCGGAGGTTTCCAAGAATTTCAGAAAAGAGTCCTCCAGTCCCAACGGTTTGAAAGACCCCGCCATAGCGTTCACGTCGTCTTCTGGGTCTTGGGCTACAGGGGTGCCAGGATTGGAATTTTCCCTTGAGCTGCTAACAGTCATACGATTGCGAAGGGTTTGTATCCTCTGGGGACAAGCTGGTGTAGGATTGACAGGTTTTCTGGGACGCCCCCTTTTCACTCCGCCGTCAGTCCCAGTTGACGCTTGAGAATCTCCACTTTCGTCGTCGGAAAGCTTGCCGTCGTCTCGGCTCATTCTTTCGACTATCTCGTCCATGTTCTGTTCAATGGATCTGTCGTTCTCCTCCGACTCGGTCTCATCTGAGGATGTGCATGACGTGCCTTCCGATTTGTCTGCGTCTTTGAATCGGTACTTTTTGCAGAAAATGAACTGGCTCCTCTGGTCTTCGATGTATCTCTCTGTGAGGCCGTGGGTCACGTAATGCTTGAAAATACTTTTTTCCGCTTCTTCGATTGTGTCACAGCCTATTAGCATGCATGGGTACTGCAATGGCCACTTCTTGGTGCACATGGCCGTTGCTTCGTCGTGGGTTTTAAGCGTAGGCTTCCCAAAATTGGTCCAATGTTCAATGGTCTTTCCGTCTTTTTTCTTGACATTTTTCTTCTTCATTTTGAATTTGTTTTCCACATTTTCTTTTCCATTGTTGATCGTCGTGAACAGCCCTATCGATCTATTCCTTCTTCCGTCAGTTGATCTCGGCTCATAAACGTAGTCGTGCTTTTTTATCAGGTGGCGAAGAAGATTGGACTTTGTGGAATAAAAGCGCTCGCACCCTTCGTACTCGCACTTGAACGTGGTGTCGACTGAGCCGCTCTCCGAGACGGCAATTTCTTTGTGGAAACTCTTGATGTGTTCAATGTACTTCTCCACTGAACTGAACGGGAGCTCGCATTCGGGCCGATCGCAGGTGAAAGTTCCTATGGCCATGCAGGCCATCATTGACGTGGCTTTGTCTCGGGTGAATTTGTGAAGCAAAAGGTAGTGTTGCACTAACCTCGTGACTCCCATGAACACCCGTGAACAGTTTTTCACTTGACACCTGACTTCGTGACCTTTGCTTGTGATCATCTCATAGCTTTCTTGGCCATTTGGGACGCTGCTCTTCTCCGGGCTGCATTCTTCTTTGCTTGGGGGCAGGGACGCTTGATGCATGGCCCGGTAGTGGAGGATCAAATTGTGCTGGATGGTAAACGCAGCGGTGCAGCCTTCATGAACACAGCGATACGGTCTGTAGGGATTGAAAGCGTTGTCGGCATCGCACATTTTGAGCCCTGTTCTTTTTTGAAGCTTTTTGTGGATTTCATCTTGAATGGGTGTGTTTTTGGAGCTGCTTGGTTTTTCTGGGGACGATGAAGCAGAACCAGGAGGAAGGTTGAACTTTGGTTCCCGAATTTTGCTGATTGCGTGAAGCTCTTTTGGTTTCATGAGACCACATTTCTCACTTAAACCAAAATTGCGTTGGACATCTGGGCATGTAGCCTCCACTGTCAGCTGCGCTTGGGACATTTTGGGATCAGCCTGCATGCCCTCAACCAACGGCCTGTCATCTAAGGAGCTTTCAGCCGGGGGCAAACACGTGACAGTCGATGCTGCTTGTGGGAAGCCATCATTTATAAGATTTCCTGGTGAAACAATCTGAGGAGCTTCTGGATTGTTTGCATTGTCAGTTTGAGGTTGAATTTCAATGTCAAGGGGCTCTTGTTTGATATACGGAAAGCTAGTTGTGGATTTTGTGGCACCACTGGTGTCAGCCTCAGCCTCACTTGAATGCAAAGAGTTCGATTGGACTAATTGCGGTCTATTTCGAGCACTTATCTTATACTTTAGCGCTTCTGCCTTTGACAATCGATGGACCTTCTCATAGTGAATTCTCAAGCCTGTCGTTCTTGTAAAGGTTTTGGAGCAAATCTGGCAAGTGTACGGAGACAGTTTGGCGGGGCATCGTTTCAGTTCTTCAATCATACCGTTAGAGTAATCGTGCATTTTATTCAAATGTCTGAATAACGCCTCCTTCGTCATGAATGAGTATTCGCAATCTTCTCTGACGCATTTAAAAGGTTTGGGTACTTTTGCTAAAACCTTGTCATCTTTCTTGCTTGGTGCTGGTTTGCTTTTTTTCAGTTCAGAGGTTGTATCACAATGGGCAATACTTGGCTCTAGGGACAGATTACCCCGCATCTTCTCTTGGGCAGCTTCAATTAAATCCAACCTTTGAAAGGCATTGGAGATTTCCATCAAGTGATCCTCCTGATGAGGTTGAGCGGGGGCAGTGTAAGCCGTCCCGGCTGCTTTCTCTTGTTGACTTCCAGGGCCAGCAGCAGCAGCAGAGATGTTTGAAAAGTCGGTTATATTTGTATTTTGAGGTTCTTTTTTCAGTGCCATGGAAGAGTTCAAAGGGGTCAAGCTACTTGGTTCCTGCTGGAAATCACCATTTGACAAGTTAAAAATGGCTCCGTTAGTTTCCGGGACATGCGGGTCATTGAGAAAATCAAGAAAGGATGTCGGCAGATCGGCAGTCAGGTCAATCTCATCTAACGGCCTACACTGCGAGCGTTTGGACAGATGACCACCGAGGGACTTTGTGCTTGTGAATTCTCTGAAGCACCTCCGACAAATGACCTTGCCGTCCTTAATAATAGCTGGCCACTTGGTCCGCTTGCTTATCTTAGTGCGTTTTCCTTTTTGGCCATCAGTATCCTCTTTATCATCAGTAGCTTCACATTCCGTATTAGTACAGTCTGCTTCAAAATGAAAGTCAGTCTGAGCGGTACTGGGTGGGCTAAGCATGCCGTCCACAGCATTGTCAACTTGTTCATATCCAGAAGCTGCCATGTTTTCTGTTTTAATTAATTTCACTGCAGCTTTTGATGTCTCTTGAGCTTCTGGGCTCAGACATTTCATAGAAATATCGACTGGTGAACTCTGAGTCATTGAGTTATCGCTCTGAGCAAACGGAGTGTGGTAACTTCCTTCGGGTAGACTATGAATTGTCGACATGCTGTCCCCATTATCCGACTGTCCTGCCACACTGGTTTTCTTTCCATCCATTGGAACCCCCCTTCCATCGGAAGGCATTAGCCCAAACTGATTGACGCCATTGTGCATCTGCCCTCCGTTGTCGAGCATTAATGAACTGGATAAGTATTGAGACATCAAACTTGAATCTGAAGGAGCGTTGGACCCAGGGGCTACATGTAAAGCTGCCGTCAAGTGCTCTCGCTCAGCTGGGAGTGAAGCCGTGGTTGGATAAGGATCAGGCTGCCAATGTAGATAGTTGCGGGAGGGGCACTCATTCACATTGAAGGCATCTGGGTAACAGCTGTTGAGTTGAGGTGAAGACCACGACTGGGGCATGTCGGGCTGACTGATTTCCTCGGTGTTGTTGGAGCTCTCCCAGGATGGGTACAGTGTAGGATTCACCATTGGAGTGATGGGCACAGGGTCCATTGAGGTGGGATAACACTGAGCAGGTGAGGTTGAACATCCCGCCGTGTAATCGATTTGCTCCATCCCGGGTTTGTTGCATAGAGGTCCGGGCGGATTTGGTGGTTGATTTGGCGGCTGGTTGTTACCGTTGGGAAACTGCCTGCGCACAGCGACTCCAGCTGGTGCCTTTTTTGCTGTGATTCTGGCCACTTTGTTGTATTTCTTGGCCAACTTCCAGTTCTCAAATATTTCAGGATGTTGCTTCTTCACGTGTCTCGACAAACTTTTGTTTGTACTGTAAGCCCTCGTGCACTCATTTTGCGGACAACTATGCAGACCTTCCTCGTTGCTGGATACAGCAGAATTTCCTGAGGGATATCCCTGCAGTGAGGAAGGGATTTCTGTCTTAATTTGGTTCAGAGAAATCATTTCTGGTATCGCTTTCTGAAAGTCATCAGCTTGGATGTTATTTTGCTCAACTGCTTGTTGACTCGCCAGGACATTAGTAGCGCTCGGGACAGGGGGTGGGATGACTTTCGCTTGCTCTGCCATTGCCTGGTGTGCCTGCTGAGCCTCCAGTGCTGCTTTCAAGTCAGCTGGCGCTGAGCACGGGTTTGTTAGTGGAGTGTAGCATTTGTCTGGGTCTTTCAGTTCAACATGTGCCACAGAATTCAACATGTTTTCAATCGAATGTTTCACTCTAACAGGAATGAGGTCTTTAGAAACTTCTGGGGAACTGCATGGAGACGCGTTTGCCTTTGATGCTTCTTTCATAAATGCGTCGGAATTATAATTATTTGTGTCAAGGCAAACAGCAGCAGATTGCATGTCTGCCTGACATGGAATATTCTCCTGCGGCAGTTCGACTTTGGAAAAGACAGGAGTGCTCTCGTTTACAACTACCACATTGTTGACCGCATTGTTGGTGTTGTGAATCTGTTGGTGAGATAAGAACTGACCCTGCGAGTAGAATATTTTGCCGCAGTCATCTGTCGGGCAGGTGTAGGTGAGATAATGCTGAGCTTCGTGATCGTACAAAAGGTAGGCCTCGCTAAAAATCTGCCCACAGTTTGGAAACATACACTGGGCCTTAAATTCTGAGTGTGTTTTCCTATGCATGAGAAGTTCTGAATTGGAATTAAAGTTGGCCTTGCAACCCAATTGTATGCATATGTATGGTTTGCTACCACAATGCATCTGCAAATGATCATTAAGATGTTGAACATTAACAAACTGCCGCCTGCAATACTGGCACACCACTTTTTGTTTCTGTATTTCCAAAAACCTCGTGGCCTCTTCGTCGTCTTTGTGCGATCTAACATGAGCCATTAGGTTGCGGAAAAACTTGAACGCTTTGGAACAATTTTTAACAGGACAGAAGCAGTCTTGACTTATTTGCGTGACGGGCGTCATGTGGTCTACCTTTACTGGTTGGATACTGGTTTGTGAGTCGTTACTGACGGAAGTGTTCATCGTTGTAGGAACGCATTTGATAGTTTTTGATGGACTTTTAGGAGACTGCGGTAGTTTTATCCCCTTTCTAACCGTTTTCATTGCAGCAAGCCGCTCTTTACACGACTGCTTGACGTGTGACGCTACATGTGGCTCTAAAACCTCTTTACTTTCAAAGCTGTCCGCACAAATAGGACATAGATACACCCCGTCTTTAAAATGCTTCTGAGCGTGCCGAACTATTCTGTGACCCAAGAACTCCTTATCACACAGAACACAATACTGCATGTAGGCTCGCCAATTTCGAAAGCGAGCAGATACGAATCCTTGCTCGCGGAGTTTCTTGGCTTCTCTGTTTTTTTCTTTTTCGTCTGTGATTTCATTGAGTTCATTTGTAGTGGTTAACAGGAAGTCCTCCAGGTCTCTATACTCCGGGAGTTTTGCTTGTGTACTTTCCACCTCTTGTTCGTCCGTGTCATTGAGCGTGTCAATGGATGACACGATAGCTGCTTCCTCGCCCATCAGTGCCAAGCAATTGCATTTCAATGTTTTCCAGTCCCAGAACTCTGGATCAAAAGGCCACTGTGTCTTCAAGGCCAGCAGTAATTCACAGCGTAAGGAATTGGGCACCGGCAGACTCCCGTCCTCCTCGGGCTTTTGATCCGGTTCGTTGTACAGTGACTCTACAGCGTAGTAGGAGTCAACAGTAGGTTGGAGGAGGAATTCAGTCAGCTGACATGCACGCTTCACTTCGAGATCAGTCGGCAAGATACAGGAAATAGTCTTGCAGATTGTGGATTTGCTATCCGTATGGTCACTTGAGGTCATTTTTAGAGCCTGAATGCACATTTCCACACAAACTGGAAGCCCCACTTCTCCAACCTGGACACAAACCAGAAAACAAAACAATTGTTGAGGCTTGTTGACATCGGTTCACTTGCTCGATTGGATTTGTCTGTTACCTCGTTCTGGATGACTTTGATAAGGAATAAAATGTGACAGACACTTCTGCAGAGAAGAGCCATCTCTTTACTGTGGCTAAGGAAGGAGTCGGCCGAAGACTCCAAACGCATGAGTAACTTACTCCAAAAAAGCGTCAGTTCCCTGCAAAAAAAGAGAAAAAAAATCTCCCTCAAGTGAATTCTAAACAAATTCTAAACAAGTACTTTACTAAGAGGTTGGACGGGATTCTTACAAAAAAAACAGCCACACTTACCAGGCACAATAAACGTCTCCTTGAAGAAATTGTCGCTTGAGAAAGGCAGAACATAAGCACTGCGCTCCTTTCTCGTCTCCTTCAGACTCCAAGTTACAGATCATTTCCAGAGCATCTTTGCAGTCTATTGATGATATCTATAGAAAGCAGAGAAAACCCAATTTTAGGTGGGATCAATCAGCAACACACTAATATAATTAATTCCTTTCCTCAGGCCCCTCCTGAATTATTATTTTTTGGTATCAAATGACATGGAAACCCAATCGCAGTAAGAAAGTGTATTGTTGATGGTGGGAACTTCAGACTAATCAAAACACAAAATGGTAGTTGACATGCTTCTTACCTCTTCCATGAGCTGCTCCTGACTTTTGCTCATGCAAATACAGAGCAAGTAGGTTTGTTTGAAGTTCCCTTTTCCTTCATATCCTGGGTACTCCGAGCACATCTTTGCAAGGGCGGCGGCTTTATCAACACTCTCCACTTTGATAAGGTGCTTTATGCGCATGCTGAGAAGTGTGGGGCCCTCCAACTCGAGATACTCATGAACTAAAGAATAGGAAAGAAGGTGAGATACGACATATGGAAAACATAGAAAAGTGTGGTGAGGGCAAGAACCTTGCTCAGTTTGAGGGGTGGTGTTGGACAAGATGCTGCTGAGTGTGGTGTTGGACCAGATGCCATCTTGCTGTGCCAGAGCAAAAAGTGGCCGAAGCTGTGCACTCCCACTTTCTTGCAAAAGGCTGTGTGCCAACTGTAACAGAAGGAAAATGAAGGTGTAATTTACTTTTTGGCTGCCCACACATCTACACAAAAAGAATATATCTATCCATGTGTAGTCTCTAGGTCGAGCTCAACTCAATAAGTAACTTCAACACAAAATATCCAAGAAGCTCACTAAGGCTGGGTGTACTGACCTTCATGGAGGACTTAAACTCCTCCCATAAGGCACCTGGGATGTGCTGGGGCAGTAAGAGCACCAGCTCCGCACAGCTCCTGCAAATTCAAACATTCAGAAAACAAATAATGGTTACAAGGACAGCCATCCATTACTACAGTTAAACAGAAAATATGGAGTGAGAACATGAATCAGCATGTGTGAGTACTGACAATACATACTTTATCCTCTATGTGTTAGTTACACATTTAAACTCGCAGTGCATGTCTACATTGCTGAAAACAATCACAAAAAAGTGATTCATGACTGAAGAACAGGTCTCATCAACTTGCAACATGCAAACGAGGCCTGTGGTGAGTGTTTGTTGTCATCTGTTGTGTGCAAGAGTGTGTATATTCGGTGCTACTTTGCATATTATTTCACTCTCCCTGCCAACATTTTTATGTGGATTTTGGCTCGTTTATTTACGTGGATCCACGCCAAAGTCTCCGTCAAACATATTGTCGTTTGTTAAGCGCTTTTTGAATAATAATCCACTTTCCAACATATATGTTCTAATATTTATGTTACGTTATGTAGCCCCATTAATAAGTCAACAAATTTGACTACCACTACTACTGCAAAAGTGTCAATAATTTCAAAACAGCACCATTGTAAAGGCCCCGTTATTGATACGGCTCTTGTATTGGATTTCACTGGATAGTGAATGTGTGCATGTTAGTGTGATAAGAATCAATGAAGAGCGTTTCCACAGCTTATACATACAATGTTAACTTTTCAAGTAGGAGTGGCACATTTTCACATTCGGAGGAGAGACAGGAGGCGGCGTTGGCGAAGCTGAGGATGGCCACTGTGTAGACCTCCAGCAAAGGCAGTGGATCCTCGTCGGTTTTCCAACGGCCGGCATAGTCCACCAGGGCCTGAATAAGAAAAACACAAGACAGTCAGTACAAATCTAGCCATCTCCAGCAAAAAAAAGGTGCATATAAAGTCATGTTGATCTTAGTAGATGATTCCTCACTGTTGATCAGAGAGGTGCCCGGTTTTCGTTTAAATTATATTTCGTGCATTTCTTATCACACTTACTTTGTGGATGGAAAATATTACGAAAAAAAAACCAAGATCCATATTATAATGCCATATAATAAATAACAGTAAGAAAATGTGGGATAAATTGTGGTTCTGTACAATAATACACACACACACACACACACACATATATTTTTGCCATAATAGTGGTTTAACAAAACAATTGTGTTTTTTTCTAGCATTTGAAAGAAAACTACAACAGAACAATTTCAGTTATAAGAAAATTTGAAACCTCATTGTACCCTTTTCCCTTACATTTGCATTCTAAAACTGTGTAGAGTAGAAACATATGGTCAGAGACACCACAATATATCCCCCTTGGCAGCTACCAATTGTGATTGTAAAATGAGTATTCCCCCTCAGAACGATTTTAGACAATAGAAACACACACTATGTTTATGCAAAACCTTTCTGTTTTAACATTTGTTAGTATGTAACAATCTTACAAATGTACTTACTGAAAAGATTAACTCTATCATAAAGAACCAGAATCACTCATTTTAATTTCTGATTAGTACACTTATCTGCAAGAATAAAAATAAATATTGAAGTGATTGGAATTAACTCTACAGTGACTTCTTTAATTATCAGTGGATATAATGCAAAAGAAATATACAGACATTATAATAACACGATGACAAAAAGGCTCCCGTTTAACAATATGATTGCAGTTTGCTATCAATGGTAGCTGTATTTTTAATTAGTTAGGAATTGGTTAAGTGTACTTTATCTAAAAGAGAATAGAATGTGATACATCAGAAATGGAACTTAACAAAAATAAATCAGATTGCATGCACTTTTCAACCCACCCCATAATCAATGTTACAAAAATCATCAACATTATGCACATTTATGATAAGCAATGTGCACGCAAAAGTAGCACAAGGCCTGAAAGAACCGTCCGCTTCATTTTGACGTAAAACGGCGCTTTCATTCTTTTAATTTTTTTTTCACTGTTTGGAAACACAACTCCTTGCCATTAGGTATACACAGGCCGAGCTGCACTCGCCCTTTCACACAAAGAACTTTGTTGTAAGTTGCAGGAAATCCTCAATGGGAGCCTCATCTTTGTTAGTTACCTTACAATGATCAGATCTCGATAGAACGACAAGGCTATCGAACACACGAGCAGACGATATTTATGTGGTCGTGGCAAATAAATAAAAGAAGGGTGGGAGAGTAATGGAGTCGACTGACCACAGCCGCACATTTGCTACGTAAAATACCTCCTAGCTGCAGTCACATCTCTTGCTAATCTGCCTACTTTCAATGAGTATTTCATCTGGTGTGATTAGCTGGGTAAAAATGAATGCATAGGGCCTAAGCTAACACCTTGGCAACACATAATTGATTTTTCCTGCCTGACAAAAGTAGCCCACATCCCCCCAAGCGATCAAAATGCTCACGCAAGCGACAGTGCGCGAGGTGCTGTGTTTATGACGGCTCGATTACACATCTGTTACAAATGTAATAAGCTATAACGAAGCTCTCGCTAACGTAGCTATCTTTTTTTTTTCCACAGCATGACCACTGCACAGGATAGTGGGACCCTGCATACCAGCTAGCAGCATTGATCTCCTGCTAGCAATCTGGCCTGGAAAAACGCGATCACAGTCGGCGCACATGAGCGCGACTTTCAGCCACCAAAATGGCTGGTCTTCGTGCAGAATTATCGGAGTGAAACATTCCCGGAGAAAGGGCGGTAAAGCACGCAGGCCTCCCACTACTGGTCCCCATCTCGGGGGTAGCAGCAAGCTAACAGTGCGGCTAGCGCCTTTAGCTACATTGTTGTAGCCGATGTAGACGGGCATCCTCGGCCAGGAAGGCACAGAAGGGGACGCAGAGCGAACGGAGCTAACTGGGGATGATCGGGCTAACCTGGCAAAACTCCTGGCAGAAAATCAGCGAGGCTTCCAGCGGCGACTTTGTGCTCTCCCTCAGGGCCGCGGTCAAGCCGTGGAAGCGGCCGCGGAGATCGTCGTTCGCTTTCCGTGTGTCATATTCCCTCTCCGTCTCCCCCTCCGCCATCTTCACAACAATCACGACCGCGTAGCGCGTACGCACGCACAGATGTTACGCTGCCAGAATGGCACACGCACGTGCACGTAAGGTTGGGGGAGGGAGGAGGGGGGAGAAGGGGGGAGGGGTCGCTAGTGGGTGGGTCGGAGTCTGTATCAATTGGTGGAGAGTGTGTGTGTGTGTGTGTGTGTGGGGGGTAAATATGCGCGTCTCACATGGACGCACACACGCACTAGAATGTAAACAAAGCGTTCGCGACCTTTTAAGAGCAGAGGTGGTGAAGACTCTTTCATTCAGTACCCCCTCCTGCATTTAAGTGTGAAAAAAAACATCATGCGATGATTGCACATACGTTTAATACGCATGTAGTCCTTCATAAAAGCGTATTATCATCAATAAGATAACATTTGCAAACATCTGCATTTGCTTTAAAAATTG
Source organism: Syngnathus leptorhynchus (assembly GCF_054491065.1). Taxonomy (NCBI): domain Eukaryota; kingdom Metazoa; phylum Chordata; class Actinopteri; order Syngnathiformes; family Syngnathidae; genus Syngnathus; species Syngnathus leptorhynchus. Next base: position 5,675,444 of record NC_141209.1, on the reverse strand, counting down.
TAAGCGCCAATCCTAATCAATTTACAATTTCATCTACTGCAAAAATAATTCTTCATATATTATGAATAACCTGTCAAAAAATATATCGAGTTTATTGGAGTTTATTTCAGGATCAGGTGTTTATATTTCTTAAATTTATCTTAATTTAAGTCTGCATAACCATTTTGAAAAACAATCCCTTTGTTTTGATAGTCCACATTTCATTTATTTTTTTCCACATTTATCTGCTAAACAATCACTGCACATAACACAAAGCTCACCAAACACAATTTATCAAGATTACATAAACACCAACATCACATACACCGATGACAACATAAATTGTGAGTTCACATTGTTGGAGTACATGACACATCACAGACAAAGGAGCAAAATATGACTTGGCAGGCAGCACGAGAGCATGCATTCCTAAATAGAGTAAAAGGTGTGCACAGAACATAAAATACGCTGCCGTAGAGCAAAACCGGTCCACTCATCTCCCATCAGTCAGATCTTGTGATATATGCAGGTGCCGCAATAGCAGCCTGTGTGGTTTCTCACCACAAAGTTATTCACTTTTACCTGTAAACAAATAAAAAATGAAGTCAAATCTGATGGTTGATTGCTTGATGACCAATGCAGGGTTTAACTTGTCTCTTGACATGAAGGAGACGTGCTAATCGAGTGAGAAATCTTTCTACTTTAAACGATGAATATCTTTCCAATTGATACGATAGTGTAAAAGTCCCAACTTGCACAGTTTATTACCTTGTGGCCGCTGCTCGCTGTGCAACACGTTGCCTCTGAAGTGATATTCTTCGAGTTCATCATAAATTTCTTGATCCGGAGAGGTGTCGGGTAAGCCCTCGAGAAGCAGCAACCCTGACACTGAAAGATTGGCTGGTCCCGTGAGAAAAGTTTGCTCTTTTTCAGTGTGCACTCCTCACATCCTACTGTATGGGAAGGTAAGCAATGTCAGAAGGTTTGGGTTGTGGATTGTTGCAATCAATCCAATCATATCAAGCACAATCTTTATCTCTTTTTTTGTTGAAAAAAAGTTACAACTTACTGTGTGAAAAGTCCAAGTCGGGATATGAATTGGTGATATAGAGAAGAGTCGCCAATAAGAAAACAAGTGGTCCAACTGATTTCACCGATCCCATTATGGTTGCAGTGGCTTCCTAATTGCAAAAAGACAAATACGTTTAATATATCCAGCCGATTTCTAGTTTCTGTCTTGTTCAGGATCACAGTGTAGATACTGCAATTATCCTACCTTTCTCGTTGTTGACGTTTTCCCTTTGAAGTGCCTCTGCTCAGGATGACTTTCCGATAAAGAGCCGTCCCTCGAAAGCAGCTTTATACCTGTGTGCCTGTTTTCCATCACTTCCTGGAGTAAGGGAAACCTGACAACCCTATCTATCATCTCTCTTCACTGTTCATGATGACCTCTTTAATAATCCCTTGGAGGCAGACAAAGATAAAAGCAAACATGAAACGTCAAACTGCTTCTTTCTTCCATGATGGTCGTTGGAATTAATTTCTTTGTTACCTAGTTACTAATGGGTGTTTTTAATTGTCATGTCATGAGAAGTAGCAAGTGAACTGAATGAGATCATTTGCAATACTCAGTTGAATTCTATAAGGCTCACTACAGTTGTAAATGAGAAATAACTGTATGCAAAGAAGTATTTGTATTTTATTTAAAAAAAAACAATACCCAAAAAACAAGACATCAGTAATGATCTCCTTTGAAGACGATGTCACATAGAATCAAGCTAAAAACTCTTAGATGGTCCTCTCTGTACTTAAAGTCAGCTCAAAGGTAAACATTCTTTATCTAACTATTTTTCTTTCATTATTAACATTTCAATCTTTACGCGTTTGCTACTTTTTCAAGGGTGTTTTAGAATGAACATGGTGTTATTGATCCAGTCTGCAAACATAAGTAAAGCACCTGTCTGAAAATGAAGGACAGCTACAGAGGAACCAAGCAAAGCATTCAGTATCTACTTTTATTGGCTTCTTGAAGGAAAAAAAAATGGAATGTTCTGTCATGGCCAACCAAATAAGTTTGATGATTTCAAGCAAGTAAAACTTAATGAATCGAAACATGAAGACAGCAAGAGGAATATGACAGTACTAAACACCATGCCGACCTTGTAGACCTTAAATGATTTCAAATCCACTGTGCTGGTGTTTGAAAGCAAAAACAACAAAAACACTTATCTTTGTGCAAACAACAAAATTAAAGCTGGAAATCTGTACCAATGTTATTTTAGTTTCACAATATATGTATTTTGAAGAGATTTATTTCTCACAATTTACAAATTGCTGTGCTTTTTGGCAATGTTTAAAATGTGGTGCATGGTAAGCTGGAGAAACTTGTTCATAAACAGAAAGAAACCTGATAGTCGTTAAGAGGCCAAATATCTGCCCGCCCCTCCGGTATCTGAAATGTCAAGGATTAATATGAATGTATTTTGTTTCTTGTTCCTAAAGTACCCTCATCCCACACGCTTGGTTGTTGGGGTGATAAATCCCATGGCTTTTAATTCAATTGACGAGGATGAGGAGGACTCATGTTGACACAAATAGATTTATTTGCAAAATTTGTACACAGCTCTTCGGAACCGCACGTTTGATAATTGTCTGATCGCTGCCGTTCTTAAAGACCAAGTACTTATTTACCATGCTTACAATAATCCATACATTTTTTAATTCATTCTTTACCATTATATGGTTTAGATTAAAGGGAGAGATTATATGCATAGAAGGTTTTGCCCTTTCATAACTGCATGAAGGATGGCGTTCACATGCTTTGAAGCCAAGAAACTTTGAGAGGCTTCATTAACAGTAAAAAAAAAAAAAAAAAGTCCTTTGGTGAGTTTGGCCGACAGCTTTGATAATAACTTCTTTAGTAAATATGATGTATTTTTCTGTAGTTCTATTAACAAAACACAAAGTTCAATAAACAACCATTTTCTTTTTGTCTTGAGGGGAAAACAGCCAGTCAACCACAATACCCAAATGAAACCATCTACCACCATATGCCCTAAATAGTAGTGCAAACAAATTGCATCTGCTCAAATAATCCAATTTCTTTCCTTGGCATATGCACCCTTTTTTCTTTTGTCCATGTTGATTTGCGTGAAAGCGATGAGAAGAGTGACACAGTGTGGGTGAAAGGGGAACCTTAAGTCATCACAAAAGGCCTCCACTCCAGGAAACCCATTCCTGCTTTAATAAATACAATTAATAACTTAGTAAAAAGAAAAAAAAAACGCAGATATCCTTAAACAATGTTAGATTTATTTCTATGAACCAAACTAGGTGAAATAAAAATCTGAAGCATAAACTGTTCAGTTGGTCCTTATTATTATTTATTAACGTGTTATTACCACTTATAACCACAGCGCTATTACAGTAAGTGGTAGGTTTAAGACAAAAGAACAAGCACATGAGTAGTGCGATAGTATCCTTGATGTTTGCCACATTTGACGACGGCCTGTGTGCAGCCAGGAGAGAGCTTCTATCGGTCTAGCACTAGTCTACTGTACAAACGCTTACAAGGCAGAGCCCGTGCACAACTCTACAAGAAACCCCATCGACGAGACAAAACTCGAGGCGTGAACGTGGCAGCCATTTTACATCATCAAGAGTGAATGACTGAGGCCGGACCCGTGCCGGGAGTTTTCCACTTTTTCCGTCTTTCAAACATAACCTATATCTTCCAAATTACCCTACACCGTATACGGTGGTGATCCAGCGGCAGGTAGGGTCATTGCTACTCTTCGATTGCGTTATCGTTGCCGGGTTTGTGTGTGAAAAGTCCGACTAGTGCGCTGCTGTTTCAAACAATGTGGAAACTGGTGGTGGCTGGGGACGAGTTCTCTGGACCGGCTTTTTGAAAATGGACTCTTCCTATGTGGCGGCACGTTGGCAGAGCACGCAACTAGCAAGCTAAATCTTTAGCCCAGCATGCTTCTAACAATACAATTCAACTGTACTTCGATATTATCCGAACCAGTGAAATCCGTGCCGACCGTTGCCGATCTAACAATGGCCTCACTGAAATTCCGTTCGAATTAGCATGCTAGCATAAACTAGCCTATTTTGACAGATCATGGAATTGACACGCTCATTGTTATTACATGCTAACTAAAGCTAATTGACTATTTATTACCGATGTTATATTTGTAGATCACGGAAACGGATTGTCATTTAAAGTAGGAATAACAGATGCAATCTCAAATGCTTTACACAAACGTGCTGTGTTATTGTCCAGTAAAGCCACGGCTAGTTAGATTAGCATTAGCCTTGAATACTAGCCCCTAGCCTGATCAACGTGCTCGAGACACTCCTAATCAAACTACTTCAGCACGCCTCGAACTAAATCAAGTTAAACGTTTTGAGGCGTGTGTAACAATTTCACTCTCTTTGGAATTCGTAACTCCAAAATCGACGCGGGAGGGATGAGCACATTTTCTTTGAAAGCACGTGCTTACAGACCTGACAGTATGAAAATCACTTCAAGGCAAATATTCGACAGTCCAATTTAAATGTCTGCATCGGTTGACATTTAAATAGTGTAAGTTTAACGTGATCTTAAAAAAAAAAGTGCACCCAGCAGTTTAAAGAATTTGCGTTGCGGAGTGCTGCAATGTGATTTAAGTGTTGGCCTACCCAAGCTTAGACGGTCAGTACAAGCTAAAGCCAAAAATATGTTTAATTATAGCACCGATGTAGTAGTACTCATAGAATAGCATGGGGCCTAACGCTAAATGATGCGATCTTCACATATAAGTGACAATCACGGAAACTGGAGCACTTGCTGATGGAACGAACACGTGTATCAGCAATCTAGCCTGTGCTGAAGTCAGCACTCAGAAGATACGCTAACATGTAATTTGGAGCCCAGAGCAGGAAAGGTTTCTGCACTAGAAACACTAACTTAGTCCACACTTGACAACGCTTTCTTCACACCGACCTGCAGCAATGTCATGTTATCGATAGCCGTGAAGAATCGCGTGTATGTGAGTTGTCTGTTTAGCGCCCAATATTCGGTCCATGTCCAGTGCCCATGCAGGTTATTTGATACAGTATATATTTGGATAAAGAGTATAGATGTCTGGAGACCACACAGCTCTAATAAATTTAGCACTCCTGTCCTCCGCTATGTACTTCACAGAGAAATGACAAATGTGAAATATCTGCCTGTCAAGTTTGAGACTTACCACTATCCTAAACTCATCCCAAACTATGCCATTGCACCAGAATTAATTTGGCTCATTGCATTTACACAGATTTCTGGGGACATGGCCACAGAACATATTAATGGAAATGGTCCAGAAGAACCAATGGACACCTCTGCTGCAGTTACCCATTCTGAGCACTTCCAGACTTTATTAGAAGCTGGTTTACCACAGAAAGTTGCTGAAAAACTAGATGAAATTTACATAGCAGGTAAGGCACAGTTAACACATTTGCATATGATAATAATATATGCAACCCTTTTGTCGAAAAATCTCTTGCATGTACTGTCACTTCATCACCGCTTTGAGTGGGGGATTGGGATCCTGAAGCAACTTTTTGTGGTTCCTACCAAAATGGGTACTGCAGTGCTACATAATATTAAATTACACATCACAGCAGTGAAAGTGTAAAACTGTGGCAGCATTTGCATTCCCTATATGGTTGCTTGACTGGGTGGAGGTCAACAGAGTTGTTCCCTCCCTGTGGATACTTTATAGCCTATCCAATTTTCTATTCACTTTACCACAATTTCTTTCTTTATTTGAGAAGTTTGAATCAAAAGTTTGCCCTTTTGGTCCGCCACCTCTCTAAATGTACCAGTCAAGCTTTTTTTTCTTTCTTTCCCCCCCTCAATTTGTTTTAAGCCATATTGGTCTGAGGCAGAAACAATGGCAACAGCTGTCTTGAGTGTTTGGCTGCCTAGGACAAGGTGATCATCCCTAATGCACAGTAACTCATTATGAAGTCTTAGTTGCACTGTCACATCTGCTGTGAATAATTCTGCAATATCATGCCATTTGGAAATTAAGGTGCAGCGAATGAGCACAGCTCATCTCTCTTTATGTTAGACCCCTTAACAGAAGTTTGATCATTCTCTGCACAAAAAAAACTGTATGCTCCTTTTCAGTGCCCATGAATATATTGCAAGTTTGGTACTCAGCTCTTTGCCTCTGCGTGTGTTTACTCCACCACTACTGCAGGATTGGTGTCACACAGTGACTTGGATGATCGAGCAATTGAGGCTCTGAAAGAATTCAACGACGAAGGTGCTCTTCAAGTCCTTTTACAATTCAAGGACAGCGACCTTTCACATGTTCAGGTAAGGGAGCAGCAGCCATAATGTTTACTTACATGTCTTTGCCTGAGATAAAATAGACTTAATTCAGAGATTTAAAATGAATGGCTTGATGGCCAATCGATTGATTCTCCAGTGTAGAAAATTTTGGTCAAATGCCCAATCCCTGCCTCACACCATATCAAGATGATGTTGATTTGTCGTGACAAAATCATCTCATTAGGTGCCATTAGCCTCATTTACTGAATGTCATTTTCTTTTTTTGTTTTTGTTTTTTCCCCCCCTCTGTTTTTCAGAACAAAAGTGCCTTTCTTTGTGGCGTGATGAAGACATACAGGCAAAGAGAGAAACAAGGGACCAAAGTGTCGGACACTAACAAAGGACCAGATGAAGCCAAAATCAAAGTGAGAACAAGTTTCAAAAGCGCAGTAAAGTGTAAAGAGTAATAAAAGTGAACAGAATCAGTCTTGTGTTACATTACATTTAATTAAGTCTTGATTTACCCTATAACATCATTGCAACTATTGTCAGGCCTTGCTGGAGAGGACTGGCTACACACTCGATGTCACTACAGGCCAGAGGAAGTACGGCGGTCCGCCACCCGAGTCAGCTCACTCGGGGGCACAGCCGACTGTTGGGACAGAGGTATGAAAAGTTGTTTGATTTATTTGTAGGTTATATATGATTGATGCCACTTTATAATAACGACACTCGCCATGCGAATGTTTCTCCTTCTGCCAGATATTTGTTGGCAAAATCCCCAGAGACCTCTTTGAAGATGAGCTGGTTCCTTTGTTTGAGAAAGCTGGCCCTATCTGGGACTTGCGCCTGATGATGGATCCCCTTAGTGGCCTGAACAGAGGCTACGCCTTTGTCACTTTCTGCACCAAAGAGGCGGCACAGCAGGCTGTCAAACTGGTACGTTGGAACGTTAAGTGAGAGAGTATATGATTTAATGGTGAAGACAATATCAAATATTAAAAATTGTTGTGATGTACCCGCGACATTGCAGAAACATGTCTGTTTAATAGACACGACCGCACTTTTTGTCTTTGTGTTGTCCCGCAGTGCAACAACAATGAAATCCGACCCGGCAAACTAATTGGCGTGTGCATCTCGGTGGCCAATAATCGACTGTTTGTTGGCTCCATCCCCAAGAGTAAAACAAAAGAACAAATTGTTGAAGAATTTGCAAAAGTCACAGGTGAGTTGTTACCGTTTCGCAAAACTACAATTGTGGTTTTCAGTAGCGTAAAGGTGAACCTTGTTGGATCTTGATCTTTCCTTTTCCTGCTTTTTCTGATCCGCAGAGGGTTTAAATGATGTCATACTGTACCACCAACCTGACGACAAGAAGAAGAACCGTGGCTTTTGCTTCTTGGAGTATGAAGACCACAAGACGGCGGCTCAGGCCCGCCGGCGTCTGATGAGCGGGAAGGTTAAGGTCTGGAGCAACGTGGTCACTGTGGAGTGGGCGGATCCCATCGAAGACCCTGACCCAGAGGTCATGGCCAAGGTAAAGCTCGAAGGCTTTTTCTGCTACATTTTACCGATTTATGTCATGATGACATTTGCTTCTGTTGACAGGTGAAAGTGTTGTTTGTGAGGAACCTAGCTAGCTCTGTAACTGAGGAGATTCTTGAAAAGACATTTAGCCAGTTTGGCAAATTGGAGCGTGTGAAGAAATTGAAAGACTACGCATTCGTTCACTTTGAGGAAAGAGATGGTGCTGTTAAGGTATGGAAATAAGAGTGGCTAACCTTGGGACAAGTGGGCTATGGGAACTCATTCTAATTGTTAAACATTTTCGCAGGCTCTTGCTGATCTCAATGGGAAAGATCTGGAAGGAGAGCATATTGAGATCGTCTTTGCCAAGCCTCCAGATCAGAAGAGGAAAGAGCGCAAAGCGCAGAGACAGGCAGCCAAAACACAAATGTAAGAGGAGTAAAAACAGATCTTGTGGTATTAAAGTTGCTTTTAGATGCCCCCCTCCCCCAACACACATGTTTAAACATTTTGTTTCCTTTTCCAGGTATGATGATTACTATTACTATACGCCTTCCCACATGCCGCCACCCACGAGAGGCCGCGGTAGAGGAGGGCGTGGGGGGTACTCTTACCCTCCCGAATATTACAGCTATGAAGACTATTACGATTACTACGGATACGACTACCACAACTACCGGGGTGGCTATGACGACCCCTTCTACAGCTATGACGATTTCCAGGGTTCTGGGAGAGGCCGAGGAGCAAGGGGCGGTATCCGCGGCGGTGTCGGTCAGACCAGGGCCCGTGGCGGCATCACACCAAGGGGCAGATTGAGCTTCTCACAGCGGGGCGGTCCTGGAACAAGCAGAGGTAACTGTAAACGATGCGATTTTAACAATTTGTAACGGAACAATTCTGTCAGATCGCCCAAAGTTTTTGCGTGCTAGCAAACTGAATTTGTCTTCATCTCTGATTGGTCCAGCAGGGAAGCGGGGCCGAGGCCGGTCCTGACCTGTCACTCACAGCGGATACTGACCTTATGTGTGGGGTTACACCATGAGCTGCAAAGGATGATGAAACGACGACGACAACAACAACAAAAAAACGAAAAGAGTGTGACAAAGGTCCAATGATATTCCAGCCTTACAGAAGAAGCATCTCCCCTTCCCCAAGTTTTGTTCTTAGAAGAAACTGCCACCTTAAAAAAAAAAAGAAAAGATGACCGCACGATTATTGTATTTGCCTAAGCCTCTTTCGCCCCTCTATAGCTGTCCCTGATGCAGGGTTCCATTTATTGCCCTAACAATCTCCCCCCATTCCCTGTCCCCGAATACGCCATTCTTAAATAATTATTAATGAATTTGCACTTTTAAGTTTCTTAGGTTTGAAGTGGCTCGAAGGAGCTTGATGCTATTGTATATTTTTGTGCTAATCGCAATTTTTTAATGTTGGAATATCCATGTTAATCGTTTTGATGTGGATGTTTGAGAGAGAACATTTGCAGGTTTTTATTTAGGGTGTACCCACCTGGCATGGATAAGTCAGGCATTCCAGGAAAGTGGTTCTTTTCAGAACTTGTCTTTAAAGGGTTGGTTGACTACCTCAGTACAGAGGACTAAACTACCCGGCCTGTACTGTAAATAGGGAAACTATATTGATGAAAACAGGGCTTGTTCTCGTAAAAAGAAAATATGCACAAGAGCTGTAGCACACAAACAATGTACTTAATGTAATATAGTCATTTTTGCTGCAGCTCTGACACTGCAAACAGTCAAACTGGGCATGCAAAACAATCTCATGAGATGAGAGAGAACAAGCTCTGCTTTTATCCTATTTTAAACTGAATTAGCTGCCTCGCTTCTTCAGAGTATGTAGTTACTGTTTGTATAGTTTTTTTTTGGATAAAATGTTACTTTTGTAAAGGCTTCAATGTCATGGGCATCAGACTGCCTTTGATTTTAACCGATAACAAAAATAAAAGCCCTGCAGTGTCCCTTTTGTGCCACTGTTAATCTGGTGGGTTTGTTTTTCTATTGAAACATCATCAAACATTAACGCCGGACAGGTCCCGTGAACATCTCCTAAACCACTGACTAACAAAATATGTACAAGATACTTGTCATGGTTTTGGTGTGGGATCATCAACGTAACATCTTGGTAGAAGGGATGCTGCAGAGAATACATTCTATTTCCAGGTATAGCTCCAAGGAAACTGTGCTGATCAATTCCAGTTTTCTATACAGTTAACTCCCTCAATGAAATCATAACCACCTTTTGAGAAAAAAAAAGATGTTAGCAGTTTTAAACTATTGTTGGTGGCCAACAACATTTTTGCATTCCTGCAAATAAATTGTTTTATACTGTAAAATGGAGGTGAGTGTAACTTATTTTTGTAATAAAGTTTTTGATTTCTATGTGTGTCTTAAATCATTTGATGAGCAAATGGCCAGTGATGCAATTGAAAAAAATATTGTAGGCCTGCTAATTATACAAATCTTAATATGTAATTGCACGTTTGCATATGTTACTGTGCGCGTTAGTATTCAAGAGCTAAATTCCTTGGAGTTTAAAGATGTCAAATGGGAACTACCTCTGAATTGAACGAGAGCAATGGCGTGGCTAAACGTTTTTTTTTTTTTTTTACAAGTCACTCATTTTACTAGTCGCGTGGCAAACGTTGCTGCGTCTAAAAATCAATTTAGGTTCTCATTCCATCTATATAACGTTGCTCCACAATATTTCCTCAAAATTGCCACGTAGAATTGACAGCTAAACAACACGATTCATCGCCTGCTTTTTGTGCACAAATAAAATAAAAATGGCGACGGTTCAATGTCCAAAGACAGTGACAATATGGTACTGGAAGTGAATTATTCATATATAAAGCGTAGCTTTGTACTTAATGTACTGTGCTGTACATCGAACCGTTTTCTCTTGCAGAGCGGAGATGACATCACGCCGACGCGTAAGCAGCCCCCCACCTCTGTTTGACGGACGCCCCTTTAACGGGCTCAAGTGACAGTACAGAATGGTGGTAGTAGCTAAACAACACCGCTCGATCGGATTGTAAGTTTAATGTTAACGCCTAAACCCTATCCATTAGTGTACGATGTAACATCTGCAAACGACTACACGGAAACGTAACCCACTCCAGCAACCCGATTGACAGGTAAGTTAAAATACACACGGATAGTATAATAATCGCCAGTTTACTGCATGCAATCTTATTTTGCAGTGAATTTGTATGCGTGAGGGATAAACGATGGGATGCATCAGGGTTTGTTTGCAACGCATACGACGAAAAATGAAGCTGGACCTGGTCAGGGATTTGGGCCGACAGTATCCCATATTCTGCTTCCTTTTACTGGTCCTATTACTGTCCACGGTGCTACTAAACAGGTAACAGTACTTGGGCTACATCCGTTCACCGTGGATCCCAATTTGCGCTCCCATTTGAATCCAGGTACATTCACATCATCATGGTGGTCTGGTCTTTTCTCGCTGGTGTGGTTACGTTCTACTGTTCCCTGGGACCAGAGTCTTTGCTACCAAACATCCTGGTCAACATCAAGCCAAAGATAAAGGTAGATGACTAACAGCATAAAGTGCTTAGCTGACATTTGCCTTTATAAAGATGCACTCAGTGTGTAACAGTCCTCAAATTAGTGTAACAGTTCCAAAATGCGCCTCGCTCCATTCAACAGCACTTCCTGTTAAATCCACAGTAAACTTCAGATTTACAGATGCCTTATTGCAGCACCGATTATTTCGTTTTGCCTCCAAAACAGACATTTATTTAGGTGTCATATGAAAAGAAATTTAACGCCAGCGATTGTGTGCCACTATTTTGAGTAAATAATAATATTTCAGTGTTTATAAAAATTGTTTTTAGTCATTTGTTTTGAATACAGTCATGCATTTATGCATGAATTGAATTTTCTCTGTGTTAATTCTTTGACAGTCCTACCAGCAGGAGTTGTTTCCGCTGGGGCACAGCTGTGCTGTTTGTGGCAAGATCAGGTGCAAAAGACACAGGTGAGTTACCAGTATGTTGCACTGTCACTCAAAACTGGAAATGACTTTGATGCATGAATAATTGTGCCCATGATAATATGTAAAAGTGTTTTTCAAACATTATGCTTTTTATCATATTTGTTAGGTTATACTGCCCTCTAGCGGAGGTTTGGGGAGGGGGGCGCTCATAATTTTCCAGCAGAGTAATTAGTATGTTGTCTATTTAAACTGCACTTGGAATACTGTACTAAATTCTTAATTCGATCAAATGCATATATCTGAGAAAATTTTAGCACTTAATATGAAAAATATACAATGAGAAGTAGTAAAATATGTTGCATGACATTTGTAACCATGATATATTGTTTGTCAAATTAATGTAAACGAAGGACCTTCTGTATCTTTGCTCATTCATGTTAGACCTACTTTATTACTGGAAAACTATCAACCATGGCTTGATTTGAAAGTTTCCTCTAAGGTGGATGCTTCTCTTTCAGAGGTAAGATATAAAATTACAATATATTGGATATTGACTAAATATTCCATAAACATATTGTAAATTCCTCTGTTTTTCTCCTCACCTAGATTCTGGAGCTCGTACTTGAAAACTTTGTGTATCCTTGGTATAGGTAGGACATTTTTGTAGTTGTCTGCCTGCTGTACACCCAGTCTTCTATATTTTATAACAATATAAAATGAAGCTTTTGCCATGATATAATACTGTAAGGATTGCTTATCTTTTCAGAGACGTCACAGATGACGAAGCGTTTGTTGATGAGCTGAGGGCGACTTTACGTTTTTTCTCTGCCGTGTTGGTGCGCCGGATCCAGAAGGTTACTAATTACGCTCGAAAATGAAATCCAAAATACATCAAGAATGCTTACGTCATTTTTTTTGTCTCAGGTTGATGTGGCGTCCCTCATCACCCGAAAACTTCTGAAAGCTTCCATGAAGCACATTGAAATAATTGCTAAAGCTCGTCAGAGAGGTACTGTTAATACCATCACCTAGTCCAAATTCATCAAGTAAAAGCTAAATGTTTCTTTTCTGCTCTTCAGTGAAGAATGCAGAGTTCCTTCAACAAGCTGCCCTGGAGGAATATGGTCCTGACCTTCATGTCGCACTCCGCAGTCGCAGAGATGAACTTCTCTACCTTAGGAAGTTGACTGAGATGCTTTTTCCTTACATCCTGCCACCTAAGGCTACAGACTGCAGGTAATTCACCAAATGTACTCTGTTCCATATATTAGTGTCACAACACAATTTTTTTCGAGATAGACATCTTTCAAAACAGACCTTCTTTAATTTTGTGGTCCTTAAACGCAATCAGATCTCTCACTTTGCTGATAAGAGAAGTCCTGGCTGGCTCTGTCTTTCTCCCGTCGATGGACTTCTTGGCCGATCCCGTGAGTATCGTTAGACTGATTCTCAAACCCAAAATTGGATAGAAAGGCCAAAATCTAAAACGTACCACACTAAGTAACATTTGTGTGTTTGCTTTTTAGGACACAGTAAATCATTTGCTTCTGCTCTTCATCAACAATTCTCCGGTAAGAATCCGTTGAAGTGTATTATCGTGTTTGTAGTGCAAAATTAATTATAACTAATTTGTCTGTAAATAATTACATTTGTTTGAACCACCCTATATAAGCCCGAAGAAGCCACAGAGCCAACTTCAATGCTGGTTCCTTTCCTTCAAAAATACTCTGATCCCCGTAGCAGAAAGCCTTCAGTAAGTTCTTTGTGTATCATGACAAAGACAATGAACAGTGCTTTCAATTCCACTTCAACAATTCAATTCAACTTGGATTTGCATTATGCTAAATTTTTTTTCCCACTTGGCAGGTTCTAAAGCTGGAGTTAAAAGAAATCAGAGAGCAGCAAGACCTACTCTTCCGCTTCATGAACTTTTTGAAGCAAGAGGGAGCCGTTCACGTTCTTCAATTCTGCCTTGCAGTCGGTAAGTTCGTCCCATTCCTGTCAAAGTTTGCTTCTGTAAACATACACTGTAATATTTTAATTTATTGAATTTCAAACTATCATTGGAAAGTTGAATTTTCTGTTCAACATTGGTACCTTGCCATCTAGAGGGGTCAAAAATATAACAACTGGTTCATGAAGCAAATTCAAAGCTTCATTTCCCCATCACCTAACCCGTCTGTCATCCGTTACTGTTTCACCTCTAATGTCCCAGAGGAGTTCAACGACAGGATATTGTGCCCCGAACTGCCCGACACAGAGAAGATGATGCTTCACGAGGAGGTGAAGAAGATCTACGAGACCTACTGTTTAGACGAGAGTGTCGACAAGATCCGCTTCGACCCCTTTATTGTGGAGGAGATACGCAACAGTGTGTGACATACTCTTATTTGCATTTGCACCATAAGAGTCACAGTTGGACATAAATCAATTGCTTTATGGTCTGTGCTTTCTCAGTTGCCGAAGGTCCATATGAGGAGGTGGTGAAACTTCAAACAATGAGATGTTTATTTGAAGCGTACGAGCATGTCCTCTCTCTCTTGGAGAACGTTTTCACTCCCATGTTCTGCCACAGTGATGAGGTCAGTACACATACCAAAAAGCATTTATCTACAATCACACAGCCAGGGTGGGCGATATTAAAATATTCTTACGCTATTAAAATGAACCATATCTGCTGTACTATTATATTTATACACTGCATATATTTTTACATATATTTCTTTTTTTTTTTGCTCTTCTGCAGTACTTTCGACAACTTCTAAGGGGGGCTGAATCTCCTGCCAGGAATTCTAAAATGAGCAGGTAAGTGTCATTTGTGTGTGTCTGTGTGCCATCCAAAAGAAAAGGTGCAATGTAGCAGAATTCTGATGGCCATTTCAGAAAAGTGACTTAATGGTTTTTATCTATCTGTCGCGAGGTGGGATGCAAATGTGGCCCCAGGCCCTGCCACTAATTCCTTATGCATATTGTTCCAGAAATAGCATCAGTATGGATGACATCCGGTGAGTACAAGGCATCACTGTCCTGATTGGAACAGTGGCTGGCTGACATGCCATTTTCGCTTGACTCTTCTACACAAGACGATGCTGCCTTTATAACAATTCAATTGTTGCCTGACCTTACAAGGGGAAGCAACTTTGCATGATTGGGATAGTACAATAATGACCTTTTTTTTGCTAATCATACCTCAAAATATTTGAGTCGTTTAGTATTTGTGCTATATTAAGAGTCAATATACTGATTCCGGGATGCACGATTCACAGAACACCCACCTCCAATCATAGTAAAGGTATTAAATGCAGCTTTATGGATTTCATCAGATTTTTCAAGTACATTGTTTGGTTTTCCTTATTTTTAATTGGTTGAGATTTTCACTTTGCTTTGTTCACTCGTGACTTTAAAAAAAAAATCCTGTACCATTGGAATGTGAAATGTCAGCTGTTTGTTGCCTTTGTTTGTTTACTTTGTTACAAAGGCAGTTTTTAGAGCAGAAGAGACACTCACACTGCATTTTAACACAAAAGCATGAAGGAGCCTGAACTAACATCATCACCTACTCAGGCTCTCATTATTCCATTGATTCCATGTCTGGGCTCCTATCGCTATGCTGCGCCATGCTCTGTGTCCATCTTGATTCTATCAACACCATGCTGCCTGCCTTTCTGTGATCCATCCTCTCCCTCCTTTTTGTCCTTGGGGACCCTGTTCTGCTTATAGTTCCTGGGACTGGAGCCCCGAGTCCCCCTCCTCACAGTTCACCGTCTCTGGCAGCTCTTCACCTGCATCTTTTAACTCCTTCCATGCTCAGCCCACGTTAACAACTTTTTCATACCGCCACTCCTTATCACCCAAGTAAGTCAGGGTCCATCCATAGCCCCAGCTCTGGTCCAATGTGATGTCATGCTTTGCTGCCAGCCTGACCCAAACAGTAGCATGCAGCCAACCTCTTTTTTTTATTTGTGTCCTTACCACCAATGTATTTCTATGTACCATAAAGTTAACTCTTGAATATTGGCGCCTTCCCAAAATGATGGCCCAAGTCGTGTTTTGTCCAAAAAATAATAATCTTCACAGTGCTGGCCACCTCTCCTAAAACCGGCCACATCCTGAGCCAATGAAATTATTTCATTCTACCCCTGGAAGTAAACTATTAATTCATATAATATAATCAGTATTTGGTTTAGTTTTTCATTTTTTCTAAAAAAAACAACAACAAAAAAAATCCCCCCAAAAAACGTAGGCCATTATTTTTGGAAAGTCATTGGTCCGACCAAAACAACAACAGTTCCGGCTGTTGGGAAACATCTGTGTTCTGTCTTTGGTGTCAACACTCTAAGGTCACAAATCCCAACTGATGTCCACCAAATGTTACATTTACACCATATTGAGTTTGAAAGGAGATCCAACACATTTTCAGTTCTTTCAGGCCATGATCCTTACCGACACATTGCTGGGCACAGCCTTCAAACTTTTTTAACGTGGATTAATGATTATTTGTTCTGTCCAAGCAAGAACACTATTGATTTTAAACAACCTTTTACCTTTCATGATTGGTTGTGCTGTGTCAAGTAAGAAGCATGCTGATTTGAAAGGATATTTAATCCAATTTCACATCTTTAGGGGGGGACGTTTCTTATCCCCGGCTGGGCTTTTTTAAAAGCTTTTTCTTTATGAGCCCTCTCCAGGGTAGAGTGATAAATTGATCATTTTAACAGTCAGGGTTTTCTTTTTTTTTGTTATCTCAAAGCCCGTTCCCAGTTCATTGTAAATCTAATTCAACCCCCCAGGATGTCTAATCGAGTTGAGATGAAAGGTCATATCATTTGCTACTTGTCGCCTTCATGTTTTAAACAAATCCTCTTGACATTTTCTGAGATTATTGTCCCAGTTCAAAACAAGAAATCTTACTAACATATTTTGAATGACAGCTGAAGTATTTAAATATTACTTGAGGGGCAATTTTCTTGTCATTTCTCTCACCAGTTGGATTTTCCAAGTAATGCTGTAATGGTGTCTATTGGTTTGAAATGATAGTTGAGACACTTATTGATGTTTGTTAGCTCTCTGTCAGCAATCAGTTATTGCCTGTCTGCCCTTTTCTAGTTAGTATCAAGACCTCTGCTCATGAAATTGCTGTACGCTTTATTTGCTTTCGTTCCCATGGTACCCGATTGAGACATTTCATTCCACGAATGTGCTCTGGCTTTGGCTTGGCTTCCTCTGCTTTCCCTTCTCCCTGATGTGCAGTGATGATACACTGCAGTGTGCTGGTCATTCCCTCCCTTGCTATGTGCTTCAATTCCTTCCCTGTCATTTTGCTAAGATGTCTGGGCTTTTTTTCCCCTTTCTCTCTCTCTCTTTCTCTCTCTCTCTCTCTGAAGCCAAGCACGTCTCTTCAATTGAGCATTGTCTAATAAGCCCCTTCCCCCTTTGGCCTGCAGGAGCACGTCAAAGAGAGGCGAGTCCTTTGGGATCAGCCGCATTGGCAGCAAGATCAAGGGTGTTTTCAAGAGCACAACCATGGAGGGAGCCATGCTGCCAGCCTATGGGCTCGTTGAGGGAGAGGACGATTTGGTGAGGCAAAGGCAAACATACACGCTCTAATCTTTGCATAGTTTTGAATAAATTAAAGACAATGTATTCAGACTCATCTCTGTTCAGTGTTATTGTGGTGTGTGTGTGGTGTGTGTGTGTGTGTGTGTATGTATATATATATATATATATATATATATATATATATATATATATATATATATATATATATATATATATATATATATATGCAAAAAAGATGAACAATATTCTGTACTGTCCTGAAATGTACCACACGAGGGCGCTAGTGAGTGAGCAAAGCAAGGTCTCAAATTTATTGTTTTCAAGCGTTTTCCCACCCTCAGTCAGGGCAACTATTATATTATGCATAAAATAAATATTTGTGGTATAGTTTCCTAAACACAATGTATTGGAGCACAGGAATGCTGTACTTATCTTACTTCACTGCTGTTAGGTGGTATCCCATTTTCCTTGTGATTTCCTTTGATGGCCATGAATGCCGACAAAAAGTCCCCAATGTTAGTTCAGGGATTACAGATTAGGAAAAGTGAAAAAAAAGGGTTCGACAGATGTTGGCATGAAATGCATTTTTTAATATTACTTCACACCATGAAGGCTATAATTGAACAGACAGTTCCTTCACTTCTGTCTTTACATTCTAGGTAGAGGAAGCCATGATGGTGCTGGAGGATGACTCCCCGATAGAGGCGGCCTCCACTCCCAGCACCCCACGGAATCTCTCTGCCTGGAGCATCACCATCCCTTACATCGATTTCTACGACGACGACGTGAAGAGGGAGAGAATCCCAGTGTTCTGCATTGATGTGGAGCGGAATGACCGGAAAGCGGGTAAGATAACGTCAACCACTGCGGTACCGCCATTGTTTCAACACAAACTTATATTAAAAAAGATATCTGCTGTCTTGTTTTGTATTCTTACTACTTCACTTAGATAGAGCTCCTAATCACTACCAGATCTCCCAGTTTGACATATACAGTTGCCAATGAATGAGTTTAGGAATGTACCATCATGATACAAAAGGCATTTTGGATTTTAGTGTGGATCAAGCAGACCTGGTTTGCCAGCAGATCCTTCAACATAAGTGACCAGTGACTTCACAAATACTCTCCTCTGGATGACTGGAGAAACAATTCCAACATGCGATTCCCCATTGTCTTGTATAAAGTCTTTCCAGTAAAGAGAAAGCTGTTACAGCTGCAAGGGGAGGGGGACAATTCATTTTAATATTAAATTGTCCATGTTTGTAGCTTGTTGATGTCTTCTAGACTGTGTCTGTGAGATCCCAAAGAGTAGTTGCAAAGCTTATAAAATCCTTGAGTAAATCAGGTCCTCATTGTTTTCTTTTTGTGTTTTACCACAGTGGGTCACGAAACGGAGCACTGGTCTGTATACAGACGATATTTGGAGTTTTACGTTCTTGAGTCAAAGCTAACCGAATTCCACGGTAGGTTTTTGGCGCAGTTACATAACTATTATCATCCTTTAGGAGCCAAGTTCCGATTTGTTTCAAAATTCTAAACCCGCAGGTTCGTTTCCTGACGCACAGCTGCCTTCCAAGAGAATTATCGGCCCTAAAAATTATGAGTTTCTCACATCCAAGAGGGAGGAGTTTCAGGAGTATCTTCAGGTGGGTGACTGATGAATTATATTAGTTGGGGTAAAAAAAAAGCTGATTAAGACCTCCTGAATCTAGCCATATGCTATTTCACAATTCTATTTTGCTCTGAGGCAATTCAATTTGAGCATGACAGGCTAACAATGACATACAAATGTAGAACAGTCATTTGTATTGATTTCACTTGCTTTCATGCAACATACATCTAAATGTATTCGGTACAAATCGTTCCACTCTCCTGTTGTTATATGTGAATAGGATCTTCACTGAGGACCTTCTGACAGTCATACTATCTTGAAAGTCTTGAGCCGCTGAAGACGCCATCATTTCAATAACCTGTGGCACCGTTTGAATTTTTATTAAGTGAGAATGTTCTCTTAGCTACATGGAAATTAGTTTGTCAGCAAAAGAAAAATAAATGATAACAAGCAACACATTAAAATAGGTGATAATTTTCTTTTTGTAAGGAAAAACATTTATATTCCTACACATCTCATGGGCTTTCAGCTGTAGCCTTAGATGAACCAGATAGAAGCAGATGTGTTGGAAAGCAAACAGTTTTTTCCCCATGAAGGGAACAAGTAACGGGCCATCCAATGTTATGCACCCTCAGGAGCTTTTTCTCCCGGGTAATTCAAGCACAAATTGCATCAACATTGGCCTGGTAAGAGTTTGTAACTTTTCTCATGCTTATCGTGCAGAAGCTCCTCCAGCACCCCGAGCTAAGCAACAGCCAACTTCTAGCCGACTTCCTGTCTCCGCACAGTATGGAGTCTCAGTTCCTGGACAAGATGTTGCCTGATGTGAACCTCGGTACAGTATGATTCAAACAGTGTGTCGACACCAGGAAGAGAATGTGACTAAAGTCCGAATGCGATTGCATATTTGAGCAGGCCACTACTATGTGTTGGGAACGCTAAGTGTTTGATCGACCTGACCTTGGCTTTTTGCGGAAAAGTTCTTTTTGGAATCAGACAGTGGCAAACATCACGGCAAGACATGACCATTCATCACTAAGATTAATTATACATGTTTTACAGGGAAAATCATTAAATCCGTTCCCAGCAAACTGATAAAAGAGGTGAGTGATACATTCCTAGTGGAGTATGCATGTGTAATTTGTTCTCATGAGAGTTTAAGGAACAAGGTAGTTAGATGAGAATAATGGCGACAAAAGCACTTTCCCCGTCAATGATTAAGTTATTCCAAAATAGATGCAGTAAATAAAGCACTTAATACCACCTAATATCTGAGAAGTTTGATGGAAAACCGACAATTATTTATTGCACTATTGACTGCATTTAAACTTCATCTTTGCTTCTTTTTTTTTTTAACATTGAATCCATGTCTTTGCATGGTCCGTATTTATCAAGAGGAGTTAATGTTTACACCCAAAAATCCATAAGCACATGGAAATACAAGCTCAACTAGAAACATGAGCTACAAGAGCTTTGTGACACATGGGGAGTGACGGGAAGCAATGCAATCCTTCACCCCCCGAGTCTTACTGCTGCTGTCCTTATATAACCTTGATTGCAATTGCTCACAGGTACGCCTCCAGGTGTAGTCCATGTAACACCTTTCCAAACTCGCTAGCGCATGTAACAGAGTTGACCTGTGATTGGCTTCCCAAATACTTGTAACGTGGGCCAAGACGCCCACCCATTAACTCCCTTTCTGATGCTATGACTCTTTTTATATTTTATATTTATTTTATATTTTATTTTAATATAATACAAATCAATTTATATTTTATTTATTTATACTTTTTTTATTTTAAAAATTTTGCTTGATTATTTATTACCATTAATTTAGTCGCTCATAATCATGCAACCTTTTTCGGGGCACTGGTCAAAAGATGGCTTTTCGTCATATTCACCAGTAACAGGAATTATCCTTTAATTTTTGACTGTTTACTGTGTTCATTAGAAAGGACAGCATCTTGAGCCGTTCATCCAGTCCTACTTCAACTCTTGTGAGTCACCCAAACCTAAACCCAGTCGCCCTGAGCTCACCATCCTGAGCCCCACTTCAGAAAATGATAAAAAGGTTTGACACTTTTGTCTTTCGTTTACCTAACAGTTCAGGTGGAGCCAAAATGCTTTGAGGGAGGATGGCGTAGTCAGGTCCATAAATATTGGGACATTAATACAACTCTCATCTTTTTAGCTTTTAACACCACCACAATGGATTCAAAATAAAACAGACTTTCATCTTTACTTTGATGGGATTTGCATCCAAATTTGGTGAACATTGACAGAATTACAATAGTTTCTATCTATGCCTCTCAATTTCCAAGTGAGCAAATGTAATAGCATGGCCATGGGTGTCACTCATTGTCTAAAAAACACCAACATGCAAATCAGCATTAGTAGGAGGAATTTTTAATTGACTGTTCAGTTGAAGCCACCCAAAAAAATCAGACTCCCTTTTTTAGCTCTTCAACGAACTCTTCAAAAACAATGCCAACCGATCCGAGATGGCCGAAAAGAGGCACAACCAGAACTACTTCATGGAAATCCTCACTGTGGAGGGGGTGTATGACTATTTAATGTATGTCGGTAAGTACAAATATGTCAGAGTGTAAAATCTCAACCATGATATCACGGCAGTTTGACAAATTACGGGGTGCTATCCTGTTGTTTGGCAGGCCGAGTTGTCTTCCACATTCCTGACTGGTTGCACCACCTGTTGATGGGTGGAAGAATTCTGTTCAAGAACACACTTGAGGCCTATACGGATTACTACCTTCAACAAAAACTGAACCAAGTGGTGGAAGAGCATCGGCTGATCTCCCTCATCACCTTGCTAAGAGGTGCGCTACTTTGCCATCTTATACTGTTTGTCAACAACCTAGCCTTAAAGCAACTTATTATCCATGTTCTCCACATACAAGGACATGGAAATGATATGGGATTAAGATTTGATGGCAAAAAAAAACAACCAACAACTCAGTTTCAAGATGGTTGTTGACCCCTGTTGTCGTGTGTATACATTCAAAAGAAGAAGAAGAAAAAAAAAATCACAGATAAATATCTGTTTGCTTCCCTAGATGCTGTTTTTTGTGAGAGCACTCCACCTCGCTCAGCTCAGGATAAGCAGAGGAGAGCAAAAAGGACGTTTGCAGAGATGATGAGATACATTCCTGGTAATTTCCTGTCAGCGTTTTCCCCTCACAAGACACAAAGACGTTTAAAAGGGTGGCTGCCAATTCAAAAAGCGTTTATCTGCAGACCTTCTGGGGAAATGTATCGGCGAAGAGGCTAAGTACGAAGGCATATGTCTCCTCTTTGATGGGCTGCAGCAGCCAGTTGTCAACAAGCAGGTAACAACACTCGCCCACGCCATCGCATGCACGGCTCACGTCCTCTTCTACCGCCTACTCTGCCGCTTAATAGCCTGTCCTGTCAAGGTGAAAAATGGACTTCACTTAGCTGTGGCAAATACTGTGCGGTCGAAGGCCAATGTGGATACGTTTCTATAGAATATAACATCTAAATGTAATGGAGCAAACCGTAAT
Organism: Syngnathus leptorhynchus; assembly: GCF_054491065.1. Classification (NCBI taxonomy): domain Eukaryota; kingdom Metazoa; phylum Chordata; class Actinopteri; order Syngnathiformes; family Syngnathidae; genus Syngnathus; species Syngnathus leptorhynchus. Next base: position 5,652,940 of record NC_141209.1, on the reverse strand, counting down.
AATCATATTTTAGTGGGAGGTCCAATGTTGAACGCTTCAAGATCAACCAAACAATTTTAGAAAATGATATGAAAGTCAAACAACGGTATTCAAAGCGTCAGTAAATTTTGGAAAGAATTGTTTTCAGCACTGGAAATTCTAGTACTACTTCTTTTGTAGATTTGCATGATATTATGCTTTCTTTTTAAAAATGAAACTTGTGAGTTTGTTTGAATGTTTCTCATATTTTTGTCACCCTCAGCTGACCTATGTTCTTTTGGATATTGCGATTCAAGAACTTTTCCCAGAGCTCAACAAGGTAAAACGTGCTAGTCATAGCCGTGCATTTATTCTCATACATACAGTGCTGAACAAATTTATTACCCTACTACAAGCTTCATGCCACTTTCGTGATAAGCCCAATTATTATTATTTTTTTATTATGATCTAGTTTGTAGTTATTGACTTCCATTTCAGATTTTTTTTTTTTTTTGCTATGATGGGTGGTCTCCAAGCACTGTATACTGACAATATTTTAAAAATCCAAATCCAGCTCTAACACTTGGCATGAAGAATTTAAATTCCTCCCTCTCAAGCTACATCTACGACTTTGGATATTTTTTTCACAAGTAAATAAACATTTCAGTATGCAACTGTATAAAATCAAGTATAAAGTCCTTGAAAATCTTGTGACCTAACTGTCAGAAAGTTGGAAGATGTTAATACTTTCTTTTGTCATATCTTCTCAGCAGGTACAGAAGGAGTCTTCAATCAATGCTCCTTGGATGTAAATTGTAACAACTGACAAAAAGTAACACTTTTCAATGCACGCTTAATGCACTTTGTTCTTGACTGACCTTTGTTTGATTTTCCTATGCTGTAAACTATGTGTACTTTGATATGACAAATAAAATGTGTTGCAATGACAATTGCAAAATGTTGAGTAATTTTTCATCACTGTTTAGCAGAACTGAGTGAGAAACTAAAAAATAGGAACGCTTTGAGATACTATCACCAGTTTAAGAAACATCTCAAATTCTTAATACACTGTCAAAATAGTGGAACAACACTATTCAGACTTCTTATCGTTGACATATTTCACTTTTGCTGTCTTGTTCTCATGACAGTTCAGAAATAATTCTCTTAGAATTTTCTTAGAACTGGAATGTCATTTTTGCAAAGGAGAAAGCTTTAACAGCTCTATCCAAAAATAATCATTTTAACTATTGCAGTACAGGTATCAGATCTGTTAGACACAGTACGGAATATTAAACTAAATTAAACTCCAGTAATCCAAAACTTATATTTGCTGACACAACTGATGTTAATCGTTTATACGCAAATAATTTTCATAATCACGGTGAAACTAAATTGTTATATTTAGAGTAACTAACAAAGCAAAAACATAACATTAAGATCAAATGGCTGTTTATTCATAAAATGTCATTTCAATATTGGCCGTTCTATTTACAGTGATGCTGAAATGAAGACTTTAGAGGTAAACACTATAAAATAGTCGGTTAAAATGGCAAAAACGCCTTGCACATTTTTGGAAAATTGCTTTCAGACAATTGTGCCAATACAATAACACCACACAATGCAGCAAATATTAGAAGTATTAAAATACATAGTGCATAAATGTGCTCAGAGCAAAGCAAAGTCAGAATCAATGAACGAATGCTACAATAACACATTCAAGGCTATGTTAAAATCCATTCAGACTAGTACAATACACAAAGTATCCCTTTGTCCTAATATAACTTTTATTTTACTTTTCTGCAGCACATATTAAGAAGGTGCTAATTAATGTATGTGCAAATTAGTATCAGGCAGGCACTAAAGACGTGTAAAAAAAAATCTCCACAAAAGAACAAACAAAAACCACACCTACTACTTTGAGTATACAAAAAAAACATTACCTTATTGAATATTTTCATATTCACAGGGAATTTCTTGCTGGTCGTTGAATCTCCTCTGAGAAAAAATCTGCAGGGATTTTCTCATCATAGTGTCACAATCAATGTGTCAGCGATAGGCCTAAACTCAACAATAGCAGGGTCAGGCTTTGGGCCAAAAATGCGGCAGAGTTCTTTCTGAACTTGATTCGACCTTCCACGGCTGGGTAGACGTGTTTCATGTCAGAGATGTATTTGGACAAAACTGAAACATCCATATCACCTGGCAAGAAGCAAATAACATTTGATTCATAACTAAAAAGAATTGTATCTTTTACAAAAGAATTTCACTTTTTCAAAGAAGTTTTTTTTAACCCCCTACCAAAGCTAGTATCTTGGTTATATCGGTAGGAAATGAGATAAGTGCTGTGTCATGTATATTCGAGAGAGCGTACATACCACACACATGACGACTGTGCTGGAAATGCTTAAATCATGAGGCAATCCCCCTCCCTCCTCGCAAGCATTCCTAAAGATGCTAGTTTCCTATTAATTGCAGAGTATTTGTTTTGTACAGAATTCAAATAAATTCTATTATACATTTTGAATTAAGTCCCGCTGTGTTGGCCAAACAAAACTTATGTCTGTGCTATTTCTAATCAAAGATGACTTCAAACTTATTAACAGTCTTGCATTTTTACATGGACCATTACTTAGCAGATATTTGAACTTCATTAAAAATTGTAAGCAATTTCGGGGTTTGATGGAACTTCATTCTAAAGCGCTTGCCTTTTAAGTTAAGTTGAATCTGTTGAGGAATAAAAAGCGCCTTTGCAAATTTTCTTTTTTCCAGTGCCAATAACTTAGCTCATTTTCCAGAAAATTTAGAGCTTCCAGATTCACAAGTCATCCTTGCTCTAAATCGCTTCTGTTTGTGGTTTGTAATGGAAAAAAGCTGCAGACTTAAGCTAGTTTGGCTCCTAGCACCCATTTGATAAGTTTGAAGAAAAATGCAGAAGTTATGGTAACGGATGACTGCAGCTAAACTAGGATAAAATGTCGTCGGTTTATCCACCTGTATTATGCTTCAGCATCTCATCCTTGAACATGGCGAAGCCGTCGCCTCCCCCCACCAGGTAGGAAGGCATGACCACAGCGTACGTCTTCTCCAGGTCCAGTGGTTCGTACTTGGGCACTCTGCACCGGGTGCAGAGCACAGATAAGGATACAACTCGCTGGTTTACCGGCTTGGACAGGTCATACTCCACATGGATGCCTATAAATGAAGAAAATGTGACACTTGGTTAAAAAAAAACAAAAAACAAAAAAACACGGAACTGGATTGACATTCATTAGGATTGGAAAAGATTTTTGTCAGCTTGCACAAACAGCAACTAACTATGATAAATTCAAAGCCTAAAATTTCTTTTTTTTGGCAGAATTAACCAAATGTATTCCCTAAAATGATTACCGTCTTAACACCAACAATGTTCAACATTGATATTTGATGAGAAATAGGACCTGACACTTGCAGGAATTCTCCGTGCATGCCCCCATATCTGTGAACGGAGCGTTCAAAAGCCTTTTTCATAGTTGATCCCTTTATCTGAATCAAGTCCACAGTTTGTTGAAATGGTAAGACGGTGAGGATCTCCTCCATTGTTATGCCACCTGAGATTAAAAGGGTCACACAAAAAACACAACACAATTCTAAAAACATACCACAACATGCATATAGACTACTGCGGGAAATGACATGTCAAGAACCGTTGTGTCCTTCTAAGTTTACCATTTTTGTAACGCTCATCTATTGCTGTGCGAATGGCTCCGCTGTTCAAAATGCAAGCGCCCACATGATTCCACTGCGACTCATTTGAGTATTTTAAATTGTGGTAGACCTAACGTCACAAAAAGGAAAGAACAGCGTATACACGCACAGTCAGAAACTGAGGTTAGTTTCAAAGCTCGTGTGCAAAACATGATGTCCCGTGGCTTGTTAGGCTCACAGTTTACAAAAGTCCCATTACCATAGCGTCACAAATCAAGTTTCCAAGGTTGCATTCTCGAAAACGACACTCCTCAAAGGAGCCATTGAGGTACACTAATGTCTGGCCGACATATTTTTTCGAGTACTGTGCCAGCTGCTCTTTCCACTTCTGGACATCAGCAAGGATGTTGGGATCTGAAGGGTGAAAAGATGGAACGGTGTGAATGAGATGTTTTGGTATTTTTAATGTAGACCTAAATGACTGAGTCAATTACTTCGGTTTACCTTGAGGTATGCTACTGTCCAACAGGATCGGGTTTCCAACTGCTTGTACAACATTTCCTGCCTGGTCAAAGGTAACCTTCAAGTAGCCCAGGTATTTTCCAAAAGCATATGCTTGGACCACTGGCACATCTCTGCCATCATCTGACCTCACCATGAACGGGTACGGACCTGCTGGCACTTCAGTAGATGGAGCGGGCCCTACAGGGAGGAACAACATCAATTTTATTCCTTAATGATGGATGGGTCAGTCCAAATAAAGATGTTGATATAGATTGATATCACTATCATGAGATCAATGTTAGCGGTTTGGTTGGTTGAAGACGTACAAATATGTACCAGAGTAAAGAAATGTGTTGGTGTGTCCCCCAATAACTACGTCGATCCCTCTGACTCGTTTAGCAATTTTTTGATCCACGTCAAAGCCGGAGTGCCCCAGGGCGATGATCTTGTTGAAGCCGAGTGTGAGCAGTTTGTCAACTTCCACCTGCAGGGATGTTACCTCATCCTCAAATTTCAAGTGCGGTCCTAATAAGCAAACACAGGAAGAAAGTTCAAGTTTGGGAACTGGTTTGTGCAGCTCTGAATATACAGTGATTAGACAAACAACTCGGGAGCAGTAATTCTATCAAAAAAATAAAAAAAGTTAAAAATAAAAAAAACAAGTCCATTGGGAAATTAAATGATTTTACCATTAAAAATCAATTTCAGTATTTCACAATTATGGTATGAAGGGCCATGTAAATGGAGAAAGAAAAATAAAAAGTATTTACACGAGTGTGCCGAGTGTTATTTCCATCACACCGCTGTAATTAGTTTGTAATTTCAAAGGATGAATAGTTCATTCATTATTTTTTACTTTCATTTAGACATGTTAACTTTAAGCATTTGTAGAGGTGTGGAATGAATCGATTATTTCACAACGAATCGATTTGATCAAATTGACAATCAAATCAATTGGTTGATATTTTAATCATCGAAGAATCGTTTGCAGCCATTGTTTCACTTATTGTTTCCAAATTCTCTGAGCTTATCTTATCAACAGTAATGATTTCATTTCTGATAGCCTTTTTGAAAGTATACCGCGTACTGCTGGTTGCGACCTATATGGTTCTGTTTTCATCCTGTGGTTTGTGAGGCAACTGCGTCTTCCTCTTCTCAATATGGAAAAAAAAAGACTAGAGTGACCTTAAATGGGCAATAAATTGGCTCAACTCACTGTTAACAATTAAAAGTAGAATAAATGGTGAGACTAGAACATTTTTACCTGGCCTCGACAAGATGGGGGTCTCAAAGGTGGTGTAGCCCACCACGGCCACCTTCTCCGTACCCACGCTGAGTACCGCGTGAGGCCGGTAATAGCGGCTGAAGTTGGCTGCAAGAGTCTGGTCCGGTTTGATGTTGGAACTCACCACTGAGCAATTCAGATTTTGCAGGAAAGGGGCGATAAGACCCTCCACTCCATTGTCGAACTCGTGATTCCCAAAAGCCTGTGACGCACACGCGCAAAAAAGTTTTTTTTCCAATCGCAAGACTTGACGTGGCAAACTTTAAAAAAAAAAAAAAAAAACTTACCATCACATCATAACCAAGTTTGTTCATGAAGTAAGCCGCTTCTGCGCCTTTGTAGAAGTTAAACCAAATGGTTCCTTGGAACTGATCTCCGGCGTCCAGTAGCAAGACATTCTTCTCCTCTTTGCGGATTTGGAACACCTTACTGAAGCGTCGCGCCACCCCAGCAAAGCAGCGACTCCCGTCTTGACACTTCCCAGAGTCTACGCTGGTCTCCTCGATGCGCGCGTGGTTGTCGTTGGTGTGCAGGAGCGTCAATTCGAAAGTCGAACCCCGCTGCACAATATCGAACAGCAGCAACAAATAGAAGCAAGCCGAGACCATCCTCGACGACAGACTCATTTTGCGCATGTGTCTGTGTGTGCGTGTGGCGCGCAAAAGGGACAAACAGAAAAGGCGTAGGCTCCCCCTATTTATCTGTGGGTTGAGTGAATACATTGGGTCAGAAGTCATTTTGTTCCTTGGATGGATTTTGATGAGTGATTTCTCCCCCCCCCCCTTTTTTTTTGCATGCACGTCATTAGTAGTCACAGGTTATGGGGTCGCCAACATTTTTGAGCACTATTATTGCATATCAATTAATGCAAAGAGAGAATAGTTTAATACTTGCTCCTGAAATAAATACTTTTATACATATTTATTTTTTATATTCATTTATAAATGGGGCTGTGGCATGGTTAAATGTACATATTGAGGAATTTTCTTTGTTTTATGTTTAGTTTTTACAGTAAACTTCTATTCAGAGTGGCAATAAAATTCTTGATGCAAAATGTCCAAATTTTGTTTGGAATACAAAATCAGACAATATGTAGCAGGAAATTCCAAGATTGTGTCAATGATGTCATGGAATTCAGCTATAGATACTGCTCGTGAGTATGGTATAGCTTATAAGTGTTTTTAAATGCACTGGGTCTGGAAATATGAATACATATTTAAATATATATCTAAAAAATAATATTTCTGAAGTGCTTTATAAACAAAGTTGAGCTGAGTTTTTAATGGAAACAACTTTATTGTTGTATAAGTCAAAGTAGAGCTAGAAGTGTGTTTAAATGCACTTTTGGCTGTATGAATATAATCATAGAAGAAAGATTATTGATATCATATATATCATTTGAGCTTAAATGTATATTTTAAATCAACTGTTGACTAAAAAAAGATTTCTAGAATGGAAAAAAGAATCCACATCCATCTGCCTTCAGATTTTGAAGTAGAAGACAACACTCCAGTCACAAATGAATTGTGTGATAATAACCCAACAAACTACAGGGAAAAACAAACGGCAAGAGCGGGAGCTCAGTTGTCAGAGGGCGAGATGAAAAGCAATAAAAGTTGACAATATAATACTGCACGCAGGAGGTGCGGAACAACGATAAGTGACAAGTGAAAACACTTGTGTGCAATCAAGTTGGCATGCATCAGTGCGCTGAAAGCTTGCTCTTCAATTCTCCAACGAATCACATTGGGAGCAAAAGGCAAGAGTGATAAACTGAAACGTCTTTCTATATTTATATATCAGAAAATGTGCTTATCTTTAAATGCCAAACCACAACATTGTGCACTCATTTTCAATGTATAATTTGCCTTAGTTTCTTCTTGTAAAGAATTCCATAAATATTTTGAAGCCAAGAGACTGAGATTGGAGATCCAGCAAAGAGTTTGATTTTAAAAATACGTCAATTTTTGATCATCTCCCTACAGAGACTGAAAAACTGCAGGCTAACATGGTTTTGTAGAAAAAATATGATAATAATAATAATAATAATACCCAGTGGAGCTGTTTGTTTACCTTATTATAAGAGGGGCGTAATATGAGAAACCTCTTGACATGATGCCCTGTTATTCTTCACCATGGCAACCACAATAATAAATCTTCCAATTTCAATGAGCACCCTTCTGACATTGTCACATATGGAATTCAATGCATAAGAAATGACTGGAGCAAAGGCAGGATCGCTCATATGATGCGGTTGTTGTCAGTAGATGATGCACGGTGCACAGAGACTCTTTTTTACCCAGCAGGCAAGCTGTAGACACACATGGCAGCTTTGTCGTCATGGAGACCTGCAGGCTTTAGTAACTTGTGGGTAAGGAGCCAAAGCCTATTGAGTGGGAGCCGTGCCTCTGTGAAATACCGTGCACAAAAAAAAACAAAAAAGTTGTCATCCACTTCCTCCTTGCGCTGATACATCTTGACAAGCTTTGGAAACCTCCATTTATCTCTCTAAAAACACTTAGCGGTAATCAGTGCGAGAGAGAGAGCATTTACAGCATCATTTCACACTAATGGCTACAAAAAAATTGCAAAGGTCATCACAACGCTATGTGCATTTACAGATGGATCTAACCATTTTCTCAGTCATATTGCATTTCTCAGATTGGAATAAATTTGCTAATTATTCAAGTGCATATCTTAAAACATTTTGTACAAATAGCAAAACATCATGAAAATGCTCTACATAGGTTATGTCAGAATTCTGTGAGGCATTATGTTTTTTTTTTCTTCTCGTGGTATTCATACAAATGTCAATATTATAGGTCTTTAATGTCCGTTTGAGGAATTTGACCTTTTTACGATGATGTGAATCTCAGTGTTTTACTCAATATGTATCGATACAACAAATGTGCTTTAGTTTGTTTTTCAATGTCTTCCCTTAACAGCCCTCATTGATTTAGCTTCTTTTGAAATACTTACTCACGGAAAAAGCCATAAAAAGTGACCTTCCATTGACCTGTTTATTCACATTTGGTGCTAAAGAGATTGATAGTTCACTTGCCAAATTTTAAATTCAAAGCAATGAGCTGCCTGAGGGCATTCTGACAAAGTTGTTTTATGACAAAACACAATCGTTTTAGGTCAAGACTCTTCTTTGCAGTTTGACCACATCTGCGCTATTTTCAACATTCTAACGCCCAGAAAGTAAACGGCAGACAGAAACCAGTGGAAAGCTAGTCTGGCATTTCAAATTTTAGCAACGCCTCACTCAGTGACTCATGAGAAAAACAACTTAAAGTGACGTTTATTCCTTCCGGCCACAGCAGCCCCTTTTGCCCGAAACGTACTGTACTGTTATTTTGGCAACCCATTTTCTCTATATTCAAACCTTGTTAAGTTTTCTCACGGTCTATCATGCTGACAAGCTGCGGGGATAAGGGGATAAGGGGGAATCCCAGAGGTTCAAAGTCCCATACGATTCAGCTCGCAGTCTGCCATGGATGCCAGTTACGTTCCCTTCCGGCCTGTCATGTTTTGATGGAGTCCTATCACTTATCACATTCCTCTGATGGACAACGGGAGCATGTTTGTAGCCTTGTCAGACTGGAGTGAAGCTCCCTTGTGGTTCAAGAGTTGATGTCAGCATTGGGGCTGAGATAGGGAACGGGGGTCAATAAATGCTTGATGACATTCGTTTTAGACAACTAATATACTCATCCATCATTTTGTTCCCAACTATGCAAAACAGCTCACTATGATTGCATTGCTATAAATTGCAAGCTCCCTCCACCCCCGTCCACACAAAAGCATGAAAAGGAATGCCACAGTGGGTAAGTTAAACATACGGTATAGCTTTAGAAAACATCTCGAGGCACTTTTCGACATATGCCTCCCAGACTGTGGCATACATCCAACTTGCCAGAAAAATGGTGGCAAAACAGGATAAAACTTGCGTCAAATACCGCAGAACATGACGCAGCTTGAAAGGACCGTGACAGGGAATGTAAACTTCACGCAAGACCATCTCCAAATTTCCATGTACTACTTTATTTTTCTTTCTATGGTCAACAAGGTTTCTCATTTACTGTCGTGGGCATTTTTTTTTAGCTTTCCGTGCATCACCGCCTGACATTTTTGTCCACCTCATCCCCCAGGGTTGTCTCACAACCACCTAGGTTTATATATATAGTGGCCTAAAATAAGGCCGCTGGGAACATAGTGTAAACGCAAACTAAGCAGCAGCTGGCTGCTGCAGTAAGACTTGTAAACAATTACTGATCCACTCCAGACGTCTGCACACCATTTTCCAAGGAAGCCTTAATAACATTAAGCACGAACATAAATGTACTGTAGCTTATTTTCATTTATTTCCAAACAAGAGTGAGGAACACTTTTGCCATCAGGGGCAATATTAGTTTTGGCAGGACGGGAAAACCCACGCAAGCACAGGGAGATCATCCAAAATCCTCACAGGAAGACCTGATTTGAATCCTAAGCGGCAGAACTGAGGCAAAACGTTTGGATTTTTCTTCTCCGATGTGGACCCCATTTTGGGGGTATTGATGATTTCAAAGGTTTGCTGAGTGGAGACCAACAAGTTCACTTTTCGGGTGTAAATGTTAACCTCAGTTCCACTTTCTTCCCCAGAACTGATGTGTGATTAGCACACGCCTGCACATTAGACGTCAGTCCTCTCGCTAACTGTTAGCACACACCAAGTACACACACGTATGTCATCGGTCGGGGACGTGCAAAATCTGACAGAGTATTCCTGCGGGAGGCTGCGAATCAAATCTCATCTCACGTCGCTCCCATAATTGCGTCTAATTTTGCTCGTACCTCATAGCGAGGTGTCATTTACAATGTTTGCAGCTAGTGCCGTCGGGTAATCTCCCAATAATTGCTGAAAGGAAGCCATCTGTAGTGCTGTGGTTGATTTCTGGGAATGTTGAGAGCTCAAAATGCATAATGCAACCAATTCTGGTTGATTGGCACAATGATATCGGCGCACCGTCACAGCTCCGGCTTTGATAAATCAATTCCGTGCTTTTGCTTCTTTCTCCGTGAAGCATGGCGGGCTTTCAGCTCGTGGAAACAATCAGCAGTTGGTTTCCCATCTGACCATTCTCCTACTAAATGGACACAGTCCTTTCCGCACGTAACACACCCTACCACAGTATCACGGCTCATTTCCCGTCTCGTATTCCCCAAAGGAGGATGAAGTTATGGATCAAGGTCGACTTGTGAGATGTACTTGTGACCTTTCCTCTTATTGAATGGCAGTGAAAGTAACATAAGTGCTAATCTAGGGCAGGCCCAGCAAGGCCTTCTCTGCCAGCCTAAACATTAGAAAATTTACCAACTTTCATTCCGTCATTCATCTATTCGGTCAACTTCAGCACTTTATTTAGATTGTTTATTTTGCCATGTTATCTGATAAATATTGAATATTTCCAGGTGATATAGGCACAGCTGCATGCAGTTTATGGTACTGATAATTTTCATATTTACGATGTGATGGTGGTGGTAGAAGAGGTGGATTAAATTGGTCAAGTGCCCACAGAAAGCAATTTACATACAGAGGGTCGTCTGAAAAGTGGGGCAGAACCGCTTCAAAAAGTGGCACACAAGCGCTCTCTACTCCATCAACATCCCATCTGGAAAATCAGACCCCCAACCTTCATAATAAATCTTGGCCTACATTTGTGCCTGCCGTGGTGGCTGTACAGAGCTCACACTCAAAGACATAATAACATGGCAACCAAAGACAACTTTAAATTCCGTAGGACCTCTAAAGTTGAGTCTTAACTTGCAATTATGTCACGTGGACTTATGCTCATTGAGCATCTGGATCAGCATGGGTGGGTAAATTATTGGGCACATGCAACTTCTTTTAACCTTACCTGTTTCTTAATTTAACTGTTTTTTCTTAAATAAAAATAATTTTGACATTTTCTTTTAGCTCAAATCATTCAATAATTTATTACAATTTATTGCAATACAATATAAATTTATATTTTTATTTATTCTATTAAATCATTGGTTAATTCATTCTCATTAATAATTTCATTGATTTAGCTGGTTTTCCTGGTTGAATAAAAATAATTTTGACATTGTGACAGAACCACTTTTTTTTCTTCCCAGATCGTTCAAAGGTAAACGCGGCTGACCTCGCAGCACAGCGTGGTCACCTCCCCTGTGTCATCTCATTATCGTGTGGATAAGGCGAAGCAGTTTCCTGCTGTGGTGATTTTTAGGGTTAGGGTTAGGTGGAAAGGGAGACATGTGACAACCAGGGGATCTGCCCTCATTTTGGATTTGTCCTATTTGGTACTTAGTCACCAGTGCTGTCCTTTGAAAACCACATGAACTCAAAGATGACCAATGAAAATGAAACAAGTGATATTGTTGTTAGTGTAGTTGAATTGAAGAAATTTCTACTCGATTAATATATTCTAATATACTATATTCTAAAATATATTAATATATTCCATATCGGTTATGACTTGGACATATTTTTGCGAAGCTCCCCGTAGAACTGAGTGAATCTTCTGGGCTGCCTTTTTCTGAAAATGTGTCGGAGTGAGTCGTTCTGAATTTTGGCAACACTGTAACATCACAATGGCGTAGCATACTGTTTAGTTTTCAACGGTATATCATGAAAATATAATCCATTGTCGGGTTTCGAGGAATAACAGATGGCTTGGGGGAGAGGAAGGCAACTCTGGTGCAGATAGAAGCGCAGACTGTTCAGCAAAGTTGTTGACACAGTTTTGGGCTATTTGTGTTGGGCGAGATACACAAATGCACAGACGGATTAAAATAACAAAATAAGTGTATAAAGTGGACTTTGAAATGCTTTTTTTTACTGGGGTAACGACAGCAAGTAAAATACATTTGCTTTGTTCAGCCACCTATCTCTGCCCCAGTTGTCAGGGTGATGAAGTCCATCCATCCATCCATCCATCCATCCATCCATCCATCCATCCATCCATCCATCCATCCATCCATCCATCCATCCATCCATCCATCCATCCATCCATCCATCCATCCATCCATCCATCCATCCATCCATCCATCCAATCATCTGTACCGCTTGTCCCCATGGGGGTCGCAGGGGTAGGGGACACCCTGAACAGGTTGTGATGAAATCCACACTCGAATTTGGCCTCGCAGCAGAAGCGACTGGGCGAGTAGTCGCCCATGCGTTGTAGCCCTCTGAATCGTAATCGAATGGAATCGTAATGTGCCGAGATTCCAGTCCTCCAGTTGAGTCTCGCTTACTTAAAAAGCTATATTTCAGACTCATTGTATTGTGAACCAGCAGAGATTCGCAGCCTGACGGAATCAGCTCTTCATTTATTTTTGGTTCATCAGGTTCACTTTGCAGCAGCTGCGCAGAATATGAACAGGGCTCAAAAAACAGCCAGCTCAGGACTTTGAGTAAAAACATATGGACCACTAACCAAAAAAAAAAAGCCAGGTGGTCAAAAGGGTCTTACCCAATGATTTTTATCATTAAACTATTTATGAAGGTTCAACAGGCCTGGGAAAATCTATGCGGTAAACCCGTACATGACCTTTCAAGTGAAACTGTTAAAGAGGCGTTGGTTTCCATTCATCCATTCACTTTGTATGTTGCTTATCTTGTTCAAGGTCGTGCTTGAATTGATTTTATGCCTCCCTAATCTGGTTGCCAGTCCATCTCAGGTAACATAACGACGGACGACCAATCACACTCACATTCACATTTATAGGCCTGTGTTGCAGATAAGAAGGACAACTTTTGATTTTCGGAGGGCCATTGTGACTATCAAGCCCAAATAAATGTATGAACGTCTCATATTATGTACAATACAGGCTATAGAGCAAATGGACGAATAACTTGTTTTGAAATTAGAGACTAATAAGAACTGTTCAAAATTTTCAAAAGATTAATGGCAATAAAAATAGCTAGAAACGTCTGTATTTTTTTAAAGTGAAGGTGAAGACAATTTGCGATTTTATTATTGACACAAAATTTGTCTTTGTGGGCCCGCAAGCCAGAATTTGACACCACAGTTTTGCATGCTTACTAAGAAAGTTTTCGGATCTCATCACCGTCCTTACCAAGGCGAGCATACCAATGAGAGGGACTAACATGTCAAACTTTGAACTGTGGGAGAAAAGTTAGAGATTGTTAACTGTAAGATAATATTGCTCAGAAAAATCTCAGTGTTCTGGAGGTTTACAGGACTAAAAATAGGCTTTTCAGAGTCAGCGGGAGATAGGATAGATAGGATATGTAGTCTGCGACTGTGGTTTGCCTAAATGCGCCCAGAGATGAGGTGAGATTACACAGAGGGGTGTGCAATGTCTGAGAAAATGTTGCTGCAGTTGCTGAACTGGGTCACATCCAATGAACAGTGATATGAAAAAACATGTTATGAAGACATCTTTGAATGCAAATGAAGTGTCATTGTGAGAGCTTTTGTATAAATTTACCATTTTAAGTCTGTGTTTTCATGGAAATAAAGGAATTAGAGCAAGATGATGGCAGACACAGTGGGACATTGCATGCTTTTGGGTGTCGGAATAAAAGCGTGAAAACGGAGAAAGTGTCTCTGCGTTAGGCCTCGCATTCACGGCAGATTGAGGACTACACTTATGAACTCACAGGAGGGTGCACAAACTGTTTTGCAACTTAACAATGCACAAGGGAGTGCATTCGTATGTAGATATCCAATGCAAATCATCTCTTGCAACCAAGTCTTTGGCTTTCACCGTTTCTGTCTGGGACACTTATCTTCTCATTGACATGCAAACATCGCCCTCTTGTCATCATTCTACACGAGCACCTATTTCCAACATGCTTCCATTAACATATATTTCATTCTCAGCCATTTGGCCGTCTGTTTGCTGATGGCAGCTCTGACTTTTCACTGTGTCTTTTGTAAGACAAAGAACCATTTACCAATCACGTGATTCCGCCGAGACAGGTAAAAAAAAAAAGGGTTAACAACGGTAACAATAAGAATGACAAAGTTTTAATCAAGGAATATCAATCGTTCAAGTTGTATATCGCACACTAAATAGACATTACATTCGGCCGTATTCACGCATGGATGTTAATTTTAAATTGTTTTACTTAAAATAGATAGATAGATATATAGATATATAGATATATAGATAGATAGATAGATAGATAGATAGATAGATAGATAGATAGATAGATAGATAGATAGATAGATAGATAGATAGATAGATAGATAAATAAATCTGCCCACCCAACCAAGCCTGCATCCTTCTGTCCAAACTCTCCAAACCAATAAATTCAGTCAATCATTAAATCAGTCAATTTGACTGTCTGTCCATCCATCAATGCATCCATCCATGTGACTATCACTTATTGTCTGATGTGGAAAAAAACACTGGAGACAATACATCCAGTTAAATCAACTCAACAGGTATTTTCCCTCATCAATAATGAACATGGTTTTAAATCATTCATAATGCCTCTATATGGCTCGACTTAAGCTTTTCATAACGTGCGTACCTGCGACGCGTGATAGGCTTCCCAAAGTGACAAATGATCCACGGGCACTATGACCCAGCAAACAGTCTGGACCATCATGGAGACATCAGTTGATGTCACAGACTGTATAAAAAGCACCACTTCGTGGTTCGCCTCGTCAGTCACCCTCTGCGGGGGTCCGAGCTGGAGGCACGCGTCTGGAGAGCATTTCACCTTCCATGCGGATTATGTCCCTCACGCGTTGGAAGGGCAACAACATCATCACCGTGCGCAGTCACGATGAAGAGTGGTGAACTATCCCCGCAGGGAGTGGATTACAAGTGAAACAATTCGTGCCATGGCGTTAAGGAGGCGACATTCCTCAAATTTTAACCTCAAGTGTGGGACGATGGACAGAATATGAGCCAAGAGTTACTGGAGAAGTGATGGAGGGCGCTGGACAAGTCGAGCTCACCCAGTTGCCGGCAAACGCCTCCAACATCAGCCAGCCTGAGGATGCGTCTGAGGTGGGTTGGAGCGCGCACAGCCTCGCCTACCAGATCACCTTGGCGTCGCTCCTTTCCGCCATCACGTTGGCCATCAGCCTGTCCAACGCCTTCGTCATCGCCACCATCTCCCAGTCCAAGAAGCTCCAGACGCCCGCCAACTTCCTCATCGCCTCATTGGCGGTCACTGACCTGCTGGTGTCCATCCTTGTGATGCCCGTGTGCGTCCTCTACACGGTCACCCACGAGTGGACGCTAGGCCAGGTGGTGTGCGACGTGTGGCTGTCGTCGGACATCACCTGCTGCACGGCGTCTATTCTCCACCTGTGCGTCATCGCCCTGGATCGCTACTGGGCCATCACGGACGCGGTGGAGTACTCCAAAAAGCGCACGCCGGGGCGCGCGGCCGGTATGGTGGCCACCGCCTGGGTGATCGCCATCTCCATCTCGCTTCCGCCGCTCTTCTGGAGGCAGGTCAAGGCGGACGAGTTGACCAGCTGCAGCGTCAACACGGACCACATCTTCTACACCATTTACTCCACCTTCGGCGCCTTTTACATCCCCACCCTACTGCTTATCGTTCTCTACGGGCGCATCTACGTGGAGGCGCGCAAACGCATCCTCAAACAGTCCCCCAAGAAGAAAAAGAGGGCGGCGGGCAAGAGGCTCACTTCGGCGTATTTGACCACGGGCTCCCCGGGCTCTAACGCATCCACTAGCCCCCTGCAGGGCGGAAGACACGACGCGCCGTCCAGCGACACCAACTCGTCCACCAGCGACAACCAGGTGAAGGTGACTCTGTCGGACGCGGCTCTGGAGAAAAAGCGCATTTCAGCGGCAAGGGAGAGGAAAGCCACCAAGACGCTGGGCATCATTCTGGGCGCGTACATTGTGTGCTGGCTGCCCTTCTTCATCTACACGCTGGTGGTGGCCGCATGCGACGCCTGCGTCATCCAAGAGCTCTTTGACTTCTTCACCTGGCTTGGCTATATGAACTCGCTCATCAACCCCATCATATACACCATGTCCAACGAGGACTTCAAGAAAGCTTTCCACAAACTGATTCGCTTCAGATGCTGCAGAGGGTGATCCTTTAATTGATTTTTTTCATGATTACGAATGTGAATAAGCAGATGCCATAAATTACAGTTCAAAGCCATGGCGTGTGGATGTGGAGAAGGTGGGCTATAAAAGGAAATCCACGTATTCTTTATTGTATTGAATATGTCATTGATTGCCTAACCTACAAGGGAAATCTGGATTTAATAATTCAAAATATATATGGACATCATTGCAGGATAACTGCTGTTTTCATGCATAAAAAGAGACAAAAAGGCCAAAAACATGCTCAATCCAATAGATCTGTATATTAAAAAAATCTGCCTTAACAAAAATAATAATGCTCACTTTTGTTAGGATTAATTTAACAGTATTTAAATGAATTGATGAAATGTATTTTTTCCTCAATCTATTTTTTGTTTTTTTAATTCATTATAATCATTTTTATTTATTATTTATTCATTTGTTTATTCATTTTTATTTATTGTCGAATTATTTAACCCCTTAATGGGAAATTTATCATTTATCATTACCACCTTATGTGTAATAATTGTATTTATTTATTTATTATTGAATGCAGTGTGATGGACTAAACTCACACTTGGTTAACTAATTTATTGATACAAAAAAGTCAAAATATTAGAATTACATCCGTCAATAATATACATTTTAGCCCCCCAAAAAGGCAGAATTTTAACTATAGTCTATTGGAGCTCATTAAATCAGAGGTGGCAAACCTGTGACCCGTGGGCCATATGCGGCCCGCAAAAGCTTTCCATTCGATTTGCCATGTCATTCTAAAAACAAACAAAACCTCAGAGGAACTGTCATGAAGCACCTGGAAACATTTGACTCTTAAATGTTCATAATATATCAGAAGAATAAGAATGTTGGACCATTGTATCAAACCCCATCACCAATGGTCCACTTAGAGGAGGTTGTCCACCCCTGCATTCGATGTGCGGTGTATCCTCATCGTAAACTTGTCTCAAGCTTTGCACAGTTGTGAATCAGATGTGTATGTATTTTCAGATCACTTTTGATATCATGCTTCTTATGTTTTCAAATGTCACACAGATAGGCTGTGTGGGCTGCTATAGTGTGTGTCTGCAACGTGATGTCTGACCTACACACACACACACACACACACACACACACACACACACACACACACACACACACACACACACACACACACACACACACACACACACACACACGCACACACACACGCACACACGCACACACACACACACACACACACACGCAAATGGGTGTCATCTCTTTCCTCTCAGAGAGGCTGTGCAATAAAGAAAAGTATTTCAAGTATTTCTTTGGACTGTTTCGTGAATTGCTGTGGGGGCGCAAGAGAGAGAGAGAGAGAGGATGCATTTTACTTTATTTATTTTGACATTGCAATACGTGTGCCATATGCGCTTGGCATGTTAAATATCTCAGTAGCTTGTGGTTTTCACAACCTTGTACTCCAATATGTTGAAGAAACAACAACAACGGGAAGCAAAGTTAGTATATATTTGCTATGGTAGCTACTCACGATGCCAATAGACACACATGCAGACGCACTCACACATACACGTGAAAACACAGACGTGTCATTCGACCGTTGCAAAATTTTTACAAGGCTCATCACGCAGTCACAGTGCATGTGAACCATGAGGAACAGCATTTTGGGATTTTTCCTTAAAGTTCACTCATATATGCATTTTGATACTGGATAGGCTACACAAAGATAGTAAGATTTAATCCCTAGATTATTAAATTTTGAACAAATAAAACCACATACTGTAACCAGCAAACTAAAATTTTCATTGCATTATTGTGAACATTCAATCTTATATAACTTTAATGGTATTATCAGAGATACTGCAGCATGGCGTTTGTAGTATAAAATTGGATATAATAGTCAATAGAGACACTTTATGAATGGACGGTCTGACAAGCACTTTAATTCGTACGTTTACCATAATGTATGCAATTTCAGAATGAATAGCTTTGCACGTCCTTGTTCTTTACATTTACATATTGTTGAACAATACTGACATATTTATTTTCAAGGTTATTCAATGAACTAGTTTGTGCACGATTTTGAAATATATCATCTGCCTCATGGGGTGTTGTTTAAAATTGATATGATAATGTTCAGTATAAGGACATGAAGTAGGGACATAATGTACTGTGAATGTCTGACAAGTTATTCATACTGTATATTGGTTGGGCACATTTTAGAAACACAATGGTGATCATGCACATACATAGCCTGCTCTTTAAATTTATTACTTTATGTTCTAGTTCACCAGCAGCCTGAGTCAGTATAAAGCGTTATAGAAAAGTGATGAACTATGAAAAAGAAAATCTGTGTCATGCGCTGTCATCTGTTTTTCCCAAAATATCTACACTTCAGCCTACAGGATATCCACTTGAAAATTGTACAAGAGGATGTTTGCGTTTGCTTAACTCAGCAGGTCGAGCACAGCACACGAATGCAATTTGCAGTTCATCTGACACAATCAGTATTAGCGACTGGCAATGAAGTTTGGTTTGCATTCCTTTCTAATGTGTTGGGCTAAGTATCTACAGTGATGCCAGGACACAGAAGCCAAAAAGCCACACCAGGAACCGAAATACCTGCTGCTTCTAGTGAAGTCATGAACACCGTAATGGGCGGGCGGGGCTTCAAGGCATGCCAACAATTGGCAAGTAAGGGGGACCCACCACCCCGTGTAATTAGTGTACTTTCCGCCCGGTCTCACTTTTCCAGTCCCAGATTGGCAGACATGACCTTCAGGAACCTTCCTGCGAGCGCCACATAAAAGCTTTATGTGCATGATGAATGAAAGTATTAAAATTTGGGGAATAGGTTCAGAGGGGTTTGTGCCTCACTAGTAACCCTCATGAACTCTAAACAAAACCTAAAACAATTATTTATTGCCTTGAAAATAAATATGTGAAAATATACAAAATAAATACTAAACCTACCTTTCTTACATACAACTCACGTACTGCAGTCCATCCACCTTCATTGGCTTTTGTTGAACAAACACGCCAGATATGATTTTGTGTATTCAAAGAAGTTCTTTGGCTTGTGCATCGTCATCTCCGTCCTCTGTTGACACGGGACAATTGCATCTGTAGAGCAAATACATTAATTACAATGTGCTCATCCTATTAGCCCGACGCGCCGCCTTGCTGCTTTGCATGGACTGAAGGAAGTCGCTGATGTTAACGGCTGGCGAGGCACAACACGTAAATAATGGAGCCATAAACTATGTCCTCCGCTCAATACAGTTTTGGTTAACAGCTTTATCGTTTCACCCGGTGGTGGCTGCGGCGAGACCCGGTGACATTCATCAGGAGAAATTGAAAACACGCCGGCCCATCTGCTATAAATAAATTGCCCCACCAAGGTAAGAACAATTGACCTTGACATGAGGTGGAATAAGTCAGCAGGTTACCTATAAAGCTGACCGAGAGGCTAAGCAAATCGTACAGTTTTGAGCTGTCAAACTAACTTTATCTCATCAATATCATCATTTACTTGCAGTGGATTCAGTCTGCTCAAATTATCGCACATTTTCTCATGATTGATAAAGTCATTTGCACAATTAAGCCATTTTGCATTCATAAATAAAGAATTGTAGAGATCATCATATTTTGTCTCTTTTCTGTTCTTCCTCTCAGGGTGCAAAAGTAACATGTAAGATGGATGACAAACACAATGCACACTTCAGTATATTATTAATCACGTGTATGCTGTGCACGCTTCAATGCTCCACCAAAGGTGCTTTGAAAAGGCCCTTGGCGCCTCACGCTAGCACTACATGTCGCCAATATATGTTCTTCCGCCTGTTCGAATCACACGATTAGTCTCGCTGTATGTGGCTCGCCATAAAGGATTGCAGTCAGAAACAAAAAAAAAAAAAAAAAAAGCTTCACTAACCTTCTTGACAGGCGGTTGCTGATGTTTCCATACCGTTCACGCCGCATCGTAAGGATCTCGCAACTGAAATGCATCTCAGTTAACGACCACTCAGACGCTGAAAGGCATCATGCAACAGAATTACTTGAAGATGTGTGGCCTAGTGGTGAGGAGACATAATGGCCATCTTGAGAGGAAGGAGCAGATCCTTCTTAGCTACTCTGGTCACGCAACTCGAGTCATAATTTTGATATCAATACATTTGTTTTTCATTGCTAACAACAAAAATCTGTTTTATTTAATGTTACTCAATTAAGTTTTATTTTACTTCAAGAATCTGTAACCTACAGATGTTTATTATGAAGATACTGCATACGATTATTTTCTTTCCAACAGATACAAATAGAATTAATATATTTTTCACTGTTTTATTGCATTAATTTAAAAGTATATTTAAAAGGTCATTTGCGTGTTTGACATGCTCCTGGGACTCAACCTGTCTTTTCTCCGAAGGGTTTTGCAGCGAGTAAATATCAGTTCAGTGGGACCTTCAGGGAGCAGGAAAAATATATTAGAGACAAAACAAACAATGAGCTGTCTTGTTCTTTTCTTCCACTGAACGCAGCCCCACTTAGGGGTCAAGCCAACAGTTTCATCTTGAATTTCTTTAAAATGCAGAGGATAGACTCTCCAAGCAAGACGGAAGACAGCGCGTCAAGAACAAACGCCTGGCTTGCCCTCTCTCACACGATAGAATTCGATTTAGATGTGAAAAGTTAAAATGAAGGGAGAACAGGGTAGAAAGCTTCAAAGCGGGTCAACGTCATCACTATTTGCCTGCTGCAATGTACATTCTAATTCCGAGTATGTACTATATGTGCACGATGATCAAAACCAAACACTTGGGCTCGGCGGAGAGCCTAAAGGAATATCAATGAGGACTTTTCAAGCACCTCGAGGCTCCATTTACATATTATCTATTAACCTTTTTTATATTAAGTACGAGAAGGTGCATTGAGACGGAAAGTGGACGAGCGTTTTTGTAATTTCTCAATTTCACATGCAATAACAACACAAAATGTCACAGCGGCTCTTAGCATGAAATTTGCCTGACGCGGGCCTAATTCGGTGCGTTCCTCATCGGCCCCGCCAAGCCTCCAGCTTGTTGTCAACGCACATTTTCCGTGCCGCCCGTTGATGTCAGATGCTTTGACACAGGTTTGGTATTTGGAACAGCTTCAGGGGGAGTTTTACCAAGGATGCAACTATATTTACTCGCATCATCCACTGCGTCAAGATTATTCAGCAGTCCTTTGTTGCTTCCTTTGATTGGAAAAAAACAATGTTGCCTTCTTTGGAACCTCATGTTAACATTTTTTTTTCTTTGCAACTTTGTAACTCATTGTTACTTTTTCAAGGTTCGCTCCGTGTCTGTTTCACTTCATGAAACTAGTTGTCATGGTTACGTTGAAACACGTGCTCACATTGCGACAAAGCAATCAACACTCAGCGAAGAGGGTGGGAAAAAAATCATTTGATTGATGCATGCAGGGCGTGTGAGTCACGAAAAGGCTGCTAATAGCATAAAAAATGATCAAGTTCTTTTCTGCGACAAAGTAATTGCTGAAGGTTTGTTGCTGATGAGAAGTGACAAGCACCCGGTGAGCATCATGACAAAAGTATTGGGACACAAACTGCTTTCTACACGCAGCGTAGCCAACCAAGGTCAAACACAACCTGTTGAAGTTATTCTCATTTTAAAATATTTTTTTCTTTGGAAATGATGCAGCATGAAATAATCAATTCCTTGGTGAGATCGTCATAAATGAACAAAATGATTGCTGCATTTACGTACCTGTGCACATTTTTATTGAAATCCAATTATCGGTTAGTATTTTTTAGAGGCTCTTTTTGGGTCATGATCTGTGTTTTTTGTCAATCTTGTTTTTATTGGATTTACTTTTATCATGTTTTCCCATGTGTCCCTTTTTTATGATGCCTTGTTAAATTTGTGTGCCCACCTGTTTTTGTCAGCCGGGTCCCTTATGTCTACAAATCAGCTCCCTTGATTGTGTCTCATCAATTTGCTTGTATTTAATTCTCCGCTTTCTTTCTGGAATTGATCCAAAGATCCGATCATTGCGTCTGTTGCGTTGGTTCCTGCAGTGACGTCAGTCAGGAACTTCCCGCTCGTCATATTTGTCTCCAGCGTACCTGTGACCCCGATACATTTAAATTTGGATGCATGCTTTTTTTGTATTACACTCAGCAAAATCGTACATCACAGCGCATCGTCACTACATAATCATCTTCAAATTTTATGGGCTGCCACTCACTTTGACCTCTTTGTCAGTGTCCCGTACTCACTCCACTCAATTACTTTCCACATCCTCCCCTTTACGTTTATGTGACTGTTTCAAAACGTCCTGCTTCTCCACTTTTCCTTCCTCAGTTGGCTCATTGTCCTTCACTTGTTTCTTATTATCGCTGCACACATCAGCTTTCCTCTACCCCCCGATCCTGCTTGATGAAATGAACTCTGCCCACTGGGGATATTACATACCGGATAGCACGATTCATGGCTCCATTTTGTCACTACCTGCACCCCGCCGCCTCCTCCTCTTTGTAGAGAAGACTGGAATCCCTCCAGGGGCGAGACGTGAGCATTTCATCCACCTGTGGTCTGTGTTATAAGCGGCGCTGGATATGATTCCCCTCGTGAGCCCAATTTCAGGCTCCCATGCGACGCCTGGGGACCACTTATTTCCTCATCATAAAACATCTCGTCACCGTAGCATCTTAATCAGAGCTTCTTCAGGTGAAATTTCCCCCCATGTTACAGTTAATGTCATCTCGACAATGACAGCTTCAATCTTTCATCTCATCTATCTGCTTGTCTTTCATCAGGTTATCTTGACGTGTGCTCGCATGTTGCTTTGCATTCGTCAAGGAAGCTTGACATACATTACAATGAGCATCTCTCAAATTGATGCTGTTTTGATTTAATTTGGTTTTAGAGGCTTGCTGTGTTTTTCTACGCTCGCGGTACGCGGTGTTGACATCATTGTCCATCTGTCTTAATAGTAGTTGCCAGGCAAACAGATCAGTAGCAACATGCAATCCACGCCAACCGCATGCGTCATCTCAAACTCGCTCCTTGTCAGAGGTCGATTTCTGTCAACGTGCTCGCGTAACGATAATTAGGCCAAATTTGAATATTCTTTTATCTCTTCCAATCAAAGTTAGCAAAGACAGGACTGTCAGATGTCTTTCATCATTATTTGAATCTTGAATCATACCTTTTGTGACAGTTTTTACTTGGTGCAGGGCTATTTTTTTAGGATGATCTATTTTTATGTAAGTTTTTCCTATCTTATTATCTATTACATTAAGGATTTTTTAGCAAAGATTTTTTTGTTTTTATAATTAGATTTGATTGAGTTACTACTATGTAGAGGAGCAGAGAAATCTGATCCATGTTGCCCTGAAACAAGAAACGTACGGTATGTGGTTGCCAGGGGCACGAGGCCATTGGGAATTTTGTGAAAATGTCAGATCTCTATGCGAGCACATTGAATCATGTGTTCTGAAATATTAATGAAAATATTAGATGGAATCCACTTGAATACAAGTATATTAAAGGGCTACCCAATTCTACTGTAGCTACCACAAAACATCTCATATGTGCATGTCCACTAGTTTTTCTTTAACCAAAAGTTTAGAAATAAATAAAGGCCAATTTAAGGGGATCCTATGTGGAAAGACGTCAATAAATACATAAAAATATCATGAGCCACCAATCAAGCTGCCACTCAACCTTTGTAAACGGAAAAACTCTGGTTTGATATTTGCATAATTGTTTCTTTTCAAAGCAACTGGATCGACAGCACGCTGGAACACAACCTTAAGCAAGTCACTCAATCCACTTTGCGTCCTTGTGGCCTTCCAGAAAAGAAGCAGGCCAAGCAGAAGCATTTATAAGACATTTAATTGCCTCCCACTTCCTGATGGTTATCCATTGATACATTCTGCCACTTTTGATACTTATCATCCACTTAACAGGCTACCGGGCCGGGCCGGGCCAGGCCAGGCCGAGCCTTACCACTTGGGGGTCGATTAATCAAACGGCTACTACTCCTATGAGCAGATCTTCATCACAGATTACGGCAGATTAGGACAATCCTCACGTGCAAAGTAAAGCAGCCAAGGTGTCGATGTTGACACTCTGACGCTTCACCTCAAATCATCCAAGAACACACCTGTGACATTTGTGAGAGTAAAATTGAACACAAATGATCATAAAAATGAATAATCCCCAAATGTGCTAGCTGCTCTAGTGCAAGGACAGGAACAGTCTGAGAATAGTCTTGAACCCTGAACCTCAGAATGATGAGGCAGGCCTGATTCCATCATGCATGTAAGATAAATGAAATCAGTTTCAATTAACTAACCCCAAGTTTAATGTTTCCACATTGCGACTCCAGCAACAAATAAATGAAAGGAAATCAATCACACAAACTACCCCCAAAGTGCCCAAAGGCACGCCACCATCACTCTTCTTGGCCCACCATGTGTCTCACTTCTTCTCAGAGTAGAGAAATGCACGCAATAGGTATCGTGCATTGCAGTCTAAAGACAATTTGCCTGTTGGGATAAATGAAGTACACCAAATGGAATACAATCCAAATGCAAAGCTACAGATGAGGGATGTAAGCACTTAGAGGACAATAGCTCGCCGAGGCATTTGCAGCAGTGAAATAAGTCCTCTAAACAGATGGCAAGTGCTCCTTTACTCCCTGCTGCATAATTTAAAGTGACCTCTGTAATTGCACTATGATTCAAGCCATCATCTGCGTGAGAAGGTCAGGCTTGTTGCCATCACATTTTGGTTAAGCATCACACTTGGAACAGTTGATGCTGGTTTAATTGTATTTTTATTTATTTATTTAAATCCGCATGAATACACGCCAATTAGATTCCGTTTATCCACAGCGGATTTAATCACAAACAGCGATGCAGACCGTCACTGTCACTTTTGCACGTAAAGCCCATGGGCCGGGTCGATATCGTTAATCCTCATCTTTGACTTCATCTTGACTCGGACCCTAATCCTGATGGATGAGGGTCACTTTTTTCCACTAACAGGATGATGCATGCTGAGCCGGGAATGATGCGACATCTGACTTCCAGGGAATAATATATAGCAAAGCTGGTTCTGCAAGAATTTGGACATCAACACAGTATCTGAAATACCCAATATATTTAAAATGGATAAATATGTAATTTTTTTGATTTTTTCCCAAATATTTACCTCCCTCCAAAAAATTCAATTCCATGGTATCCAAATATATATCTGAGGAATGTTCAATACCACTTTGGTTTTCAGACCAATACAAGCACTCAACAAGTCACTAATACCAAGAATCGATACCACAAGTACTCAAACATTCCTCCAAAACAAAAAAAATAAAACCTATATATCCCAATTTAGCTATTTTGTAGTTTATTTTATTTTTTACATTTCAAATTGCCTGAACGTATGGCAATTTTCTATTCTTATTTCAAATGATTAGGTCCTGATTTCAAAACTGGCTAAAGAGGTGGCCAATTTGCCTATAAGCTTGAATCTGTATCATTTCTGATACCAGGTATCAGGGGATAGTGAATAATCAACACCCTCCAAAACTGATTATACGGTCATTTATATTCCAGTCCAAACCAGCGGTCCTCAATATGCAGGCTATTTGTGGCCCCTGAACTAGTATGTCCTTTTCTGAGATGGGTACTCTCAAAGTGGTAATATGTTAGCAAGCCCCACTTCTGTCAATGTCTATGTGGTGGGCATCTGCCACGTGGCAGACGCATTTAAATTGAAAAATGTTTTCCTTCACTATGTGCCTTGTTTGGGTCGACACGTGTATATCGGGATCCATCTCCGGGCAAGCAACAGACGCACGCAGACAGCTTGTTACTGGGTCACTGAGTTCACCGCCACTTTCGCTGACATTTTGCCAGGTGGAGGAGTGTAGATTGCACTAAAATGGCACGCTCAGACTTCACTGAATAAAAAGCGGACAGTGAAATTCGACAATTCAAAGCAGAATGGACTGAAAAATTTGCATTCATTCGCCCTTCAACTAGCAGAAGATCAATGTTCTTAATATTCCAGGAGTTTACAGCTGTAAAGATTTCCAATTTGGAATGATATTACCACCTGAAGCATAGAATTTTTGAAGATGCAGTTATTCAAAATTCAGAGGTAAGAAAGAGAGAAGTAAATGCGTCAAATTTTAGTGTCACACAAGACAGCAAGTAGAATCCTTGTCCGATCTATGGCACAAGAGCAAAAAGCAGCTGAGTGCTCACTCGGAGTGGCTTTGAAATTTCCCTGATGCAGAAGCAATAGAACAATGCATGAGTGATGTGATGAGCACAATGGTTGAGGGCAAACAAAAAGAAAAAATGACAGCTACAATTAAGCAAATCCCCCACTCGCATTCCACAACAAGCAGATGCACTGAAGTCTTGACTGCTGAGCAGCTGTGTGATGCAATAAAAATGCATTTTAGTCCCAGTTGTGTTTAGCACTTTTCTCTCACGGTCGAGAAAATCTTTTTTTCAAAATCTAATTTTATTCCTTCTTACATTCAAATCCAAGCACACCACCAATTAAATATTGCTTCACCAAATAACGTGTTGCACCTCAGTCCTCGATTCTTCCAAATTGAGATTAGTGTGTCAGAAAAGTGCCAGGAGGGATTAGGCTGCTCTTGAAGAGGCTTATTTACAGCAGCAATTTGTTAGCAACTAACATGAACGGCTAATCCTCTTCACAGGAGGAGATGAGGGCGGAGACTTGCCACACGGAGACTTCCCGCCCTGATACGTTCCGACGGCAACCGTTGAGGCCGCATGCCAACACGTTTGCGTCACACATTTACGACCGATGATCTTATTTGTGATATTTAAAAGAGAACACAAAAAGCAATACGAAACAATTGGTTGTACTTGAGAGTAGAGATGAGAGGTTGCAAAAAGCAGTCATAGACAACAATATGAAGAACTGACTCTTGACCTGTTCCTGTCAGGGGTCGCCACAGCGTCTCACTTGAATGATTTGTTTATATCTGTCTGAAATTGATCTCATCCCGCAGAGGTTGCAGGATTCATTACCTTCGGGCACACACACAGCCTTCCAATCCACACGTTTGCTTGTGTAAGGATTAAGACTAAAGCTCATTGTGCGCATGCATAAATAGAGGTCTTGTGTGCCACTTTGTCCCACCAGAACCAAGGCGACCCAAAGCAAAGAAGGCGGCGCCATCCAGCAGGTTGTTTGGAAGTGGCCCAAACGTGTGCTCAGCTGACAGAGTCCGTTCGTGTCCAGAAGGCGGCTAACAAGATGAAGCCGGGCGTCCACGTGGCGGATTACGAGCCGCGAGAAGAAGGTAAAGGGATTAGACCCTAAACAGAATCTGCTGTCTTAACCTCATCACTGTTGCCGCTCTGACGGGAAGAGACCCGAGCTCCAGTCGGGATTCCGGGAGTGTCCCACCCTCCTCTTTCTCACCCGCTTCACTCCCTCTGCTCGTCCATCCATGCAGCCGCCTCTACCGGCCACTGGGATCCCACTGAGGCACCCAGTAACTTAGACAACAACAACTTGGACGGCATTCATTCGGATATTTGGACACACTCTGCGAGAAGAGGCATCCGGGACATCTTGTATCAACACCTTGGAATTTAACGCACCATGCTTTTTAAATTAATACTATTCCTCTTCATTTGGTGTCCGCTGGGCCTCCAAGCAAGTCAAGTTAAAGGTAGGAAAACATCCGAGAGCTTGTTTTGGCAGATGGCCATGAAGTATCTTACACAATCTAATGAGATCCAATACAAGAGCTTTCCATAATGATCATGTTTTGATTGTGGACAGTCACAAACGAGATGTAAGTGATGATTGTAATTTTCCAGTCTTAAATTTTGCAGTTTTATCACCATCGGTAACTGTGAGGCACCAGAACTCGTAAATCAACAAAGAAATCTTATGGTTCATATGATTCAGCTCATATGATTTATCAAATAAGGAAAATAGTCCTGTTATACAGATGAGTAGATTTCATATTGATTTCTTTCTTACCAATGTTCTATGGTTCTTATTGCGGTTGTAATTTGCAGCAGTGTAGAACTTGACTGCATCGAATCAAAAGCTCTTTTTCTTATATAGCTCTGATTCAATATCATAAAAAAAAGTGCCTTCGGTGTCTTCATCAGAATCATTCAGTCATCCTGAAAATGTAGAGGAATAATGAAACTCGGCCAATCATACAGTACAATCTTAAAATGTTTCCCTTCATTTCATTAGATTTTTTTTGTCATTGGATGTATGTGATTTTAGCTTGTCCTACACACTGCTTTGCAAAATGAAGTATTTAGATAATAAGTAGTTGAGTGGTCATAATATGCTTTTATTTTTCACATCAACGTCCTTGAGGGAGGAGTCCTTTTATCACGCACAAAGTATTTTCCGAATCATATTGAGCATTTTTTGTGTCCCCCCTCTCGTTAAGAGTTAACCGCCCCTTTAACACACACTATGACGTCAGTGACATTAGGGCCAGTATTTGGTCTTTCTTCAGCTGAGGCTGAAACAGTTGTTTGCATCTCCCGTGCTTGCTTTTGTTTTGTTTTGTTTCTTCTTCTTTTTCTTCTTCAAAGTTGAGCGTAAGGCTGAATAATTGATGATCTGCATTGTTTGAAGAAAGCGTGCAGATGTACCTAATTTACCTAATATTATGATATTCCCAAAGACGTTAGAAGTCCTCCACTGTGGAATGTAATGAGGAACTTTTTATTGAATCCACAAACGCTAGTTGAAACTCACAACTTAGTGTTAGCCATGAACAAAACAGGTGGTTGTGTGTGCGTGGATAGTATAATGTGATAACGTCTGGTGTCTTGATCGGTGTGATGTGCCCGCTTGAGCTCATTACGCTGAAGGAAACAAAAGCCATTCTGTTCCCGGCGTCACAGGACGCTAATCTTTTCTGGCTCGTAACTCCGCCGGGCGGCCTCCTGCGCCTGCGTCGGCCATCAGGGCCTCTCGTCCCTCCTCCCCGGTCTCATCCCCGTGGCTGTGCATGTGCGCAGTAAAACAACACCCCTAAAAAGACCCTCATTTGGAGTTTGTCTTGATAAAAAATTATGTGAAATGAATTTTCGCTTGGAACTGCGGTTGTCATAAAACATCCATCCAACCAACTGTCCTTTCATCTGTTCGTCCATCCATCTGTCAGTACATCCAAAATTAGAGAAAAACTGGAAGAACAAAAAAATACAATAATGTTATGAAAAAATATATATTTTGATTTTTTTTAATTGAAGGCTGTTGTTTTAATGTACTTGATGATTATTTTTTTGTTTTCGTCACATTTTTTATTTATGGGCACAAAAGATTCCGCCCCAGAAATACTCTTAACAAGCACAGAAATGTGACTGATTGTCTCCCCTGACAATTATTATTATTTTTTTCTTTCACATTTTCAGTCTAACGCTATTTTACATTTGGATTTCTGAGTGCATGTTTGTGCAGGGCAAAGTAATCATATTTCTCTATTCCCTTTCACAAAGGTGTCTAATAATGCAGTACAAAACACTGTGCTCGTGTATTGCTAAGACATGAACAAAAGCAAGGTTGAGGGAAGAGACATAATGGGTGTCTTAAAAGTTTTGTTCATTGGCGGCTGTTCCCTGGCGCGACATGTCAAAGGTGCACTATTCGCTTTCTCAACGCTGCACCGCTGCTCTTTAACGTGGAAATCTGAAGGACGTGCTTTGGAGTGTCAATCCTCAAGGCTAACGGAGGAGGAAAACACACCTACGCTGCATCCTTTCTCTTAAAGTCACATACTGAACATTTAACATTTTTATCAGCTTCCCTTTTCACTGTTGGAATTGCCAGTACGGTGCGTCACACTGCGACCTTGACTCCATCATCGCGTCACATCAGTGCACAAACCTTAAGCAGAATAACCATTTTCTATTACAGCAATGCTGTGAACATGGAATTTTCCTATCATTCAAAAACAAGTTCATCACTGCAAATTTTGAAAGCATAAAATATTTTTCAAACCTAAAAACAACAGCCTATCTGGATTTTAAATACACCTGACAATATATATGGCTGTATTTGTTAAACCAGATAGTATCATTTAATTTCCTAGAGGTGTCAATGCAAGTTTTGTGAGGAATTAAATATAACTCAAACAACAACGCATGTGTTCATCTCAGATGTTTGCACAAACACAAACTGAGTGGTCGGTACCGCACGTTGTTTATCCACTGTTTGCACACAGGCGTGCAAGAGTTCATCTCGCTTGCCAGAATTGCAAGAGGGTCACGTTGCAGAATTGATCTCTCATTTTGTTTCTCTCCCAAAAAACAACAAAGAACAACCCCCAAAAATCTTTAGTTTTCTTCAATCTTGTTGATAATCCAGAGGAAGGCCGTTTGTTATTTGGGTCTGACGACTTCTCGTCTGTGTTTGGGGGCTCATAAATCCTGGCTTATTGTCTTAAGAAGCCCTCTGAGGGTTGCCACCTGGCATCACAATGCCGGCTTTTCTTTTCAAACAGCTCTGATGCAATACTGACGAGTGTCGCGGTGGTGTGTGCAACAGCCCCGAATTAGTTTCTCCTGCACTGGGCAATGTGTGGCAACTTGTGCCCACATGGCCGCACGTGTTATTCTTCAAGTTTGTTGGGTTTTCAAATCTTTTTTCAGCACTAGTCCTGCACAAACTAAGCTCTATGCTGTCGAAAGGGTGACATTTGACATTCAACATTATGTCGACTGGCCAGTGAAGAATGAGTGACTTAACTAGTGATATTGGTTGTAATTGACAATTAGAATAGCCAATGTCGAGATATATAAATGCTGTCTATCTTCCTTGCAGACATCCAGCACCACGGTATTGCCGGACTCCGGGATGTTAAGTATCGTCACTTTCTAGAAGCTTCTAGATTGACAAAATACAACAGTAACAAAGCGAGAGCCAGCGAGGAAGGACATCGGAGGAAGAGGTCGACCATTCTCACCACTGGTGTCAAAGTGTGTCCCCAGGAGACCATAAAAGCTGTCATCGGCAGCCATCGAGCATACTATAAGCTCCGAGGTAAATGTGCTAATGCATTTTTTTTCAACTTGCAGTGAATCTAACACACACTTAAATATGTATTTTTTAAAATATATTTTAATAGTATGGATGTATATCCATCATAAGAATAAACTGTGTCTATAAAAAACTATGGGGATCTGTTCACTGGTGGATCTTTGGAAAACTTTTAGCAACTAATCATTTTGCAGATTGCTCTCCTCAGCTGTGTCCCTGCCCTGAGAACTTGATTAATTCCATGATTGGTGTTCTCACAAGTCAGCCTTGTCTTTGAGTTCAATCGTTTTGTCTGGATGGGCTTGTACCTTTCACCGAACACTTCTAAAACTTTTCCATTTCAGAAAAATACAGATGTCAGTTGAATTGTCATGCCTGTCTGATCCGTTTATTCCCTCTATCACAGTTCTCATACAAACACCTGCTAAATATGATTTGAACACAAAAAAAAGATAAAATATCCAAAGAATTAATATGTCAATAAAGATAATAGCAAATGGATATATCATTTTTGGTGAAGACACAAAGAAGCCTTGATAGCCAGCATTTATATGCAAATGTTCTCTGTCCAGAAAATAGATTGCGTTTGATTCAGGTAGTGCATTAAAATGTCCACCTTGCTCTTACAATACAGCAGTTGATAAAGTGCATGACTCCAATGCGTCATTTAAAAAAAAGGACGCAGGATGACTTTGCCGTTGCGGACGTAATCGCTGCATGCAGAAATTAATTTGTCAGAGAATAAAGATGATGTTGGACACTTTGGACCTTGCAGGCACAAGAAAACTCCATTGTGTTTGGGAAATTTATATTCATAAAGATATGCAAATGTGGCAGATTGAAAAAACATGAATAAGTTGACCTTTATTGAAGTGGACCAACTAAATTTAGTATTTTATTTATTTATATTATTGTATTTTATTTGGAGTTATGCTCAAACATTATTAGGAAGTGATCCGGTTTGTACTGTGGATTTACATAATTACGTTGATGCATATATGAATATTTATGAAAATGGAAATATTAATTTAAACTAATTAATTCCACCATACCAAAAATAATGTTTTCCACGCTCCAATTTCCCTATGAAGAAAACTGTAAGCTATGAGAACATTTCATCAGTACACATTTACAGTTGATATTAAGTGTAAATAAAGAGCAGAAAACAGAACTGTGCAATTAAAAACCAAATATGAATGGTAAGGTGCACCGCTTTGTGTCCACTCTTTTTCACAGACCATAATTTGCTCCTTCTTTTCTAGTTTGTCAGGAAGCCATTTGGGAGGCCTTTCGCATTTTTCTGGACCGGGTGCCAAACACTGAGGAGTACCGATCTTGGGTTTACACCTGTCAACATGAAAACCTCTGTATGGACGATCTGGCTCAGAACTTCAGTAGTTCGCAGGAGCATCTGGACATGGTGGCCCGAGTGAGTGCTAATTTGCTTGTATTTATGTCTTAATACATAACAGACAAATTTGACTTTTTTTCATAAACATCAACATTATTCCAAAATGCAGTAAGGATAATAATAGTTTTTAAAAAATTAA
The DNA here is from genome assembly GCF_054491065.1 of Syngnathus leptorhynchus. Taxonomy (NCBI): domain Eukaryota; kingdom Metazoa; phylum Chordata; class Actinopteri; order Syngnathiformes; family Syngnathidae; genus Syngnathus; species Syngnathus leptorhynchus. The sequence continues at coordinate 5,619,794 of NC_141209.1, read as the reverse complement.
CAAAAATTTTTGCCTTTCAGAGAGTGGCTGAGCAAGCTGAACTCGAAGGGTAGGTGCAAGCTCAATAGCTTTTTTTTGGGTCTGTGTGCGTAGCCTTTTTTGCCATCCAAACTGTTGTAGTACATTACAGTCAAAGATAAATGAATAAAAAAATGAACAAACTATTTCCAATTTGATTGAAGTTTGTTACCAAACGTGATTCTTTGCCTAATATACGGAGTCACGTTCTAATGACGATTGTCTCAATTGCCAGTGTTGTAGTGGAAACAGCGGCACCAAGGGTGGAATGTGACTTAAAAACAAGTGAGCTGATGATCTACCAATATCGTATGTGTTCAACATTGGGAGACAAACAGTATGCTAATTTGCACATTTCATTTGGTCTCAGGTACCTGGACCCCCCCAGTGATTCTCATTCCAACAGAAGCTGAAGAGGTACTAAAACACAATTTCAGCATCCCATTTTATATGAAAATTGTTGCACTGAATAACGCCTTTGTCTTTGCCAGATAAAAGAAGAGCCGAATATGATAAAAGAAAACTATGGGGAGTACATTGTAGAATTCAACGCGACCATTGTGGAGCCGTCGTACATCGAGCTACTGCATGACCCCCAGGCAGCTGATGCTAATGACATCACCGGAGAAATAACAGACAAGGTACGATCTCGTTCTCATATTTGAAGACGTTTAGTCTCTATATTCAAGTATTTGGATAAGTTGGGTTCTTGAAAGAAACATCAAAATATCCAAACTCTGAAACAGTTAGTCTATCCTATATATATGTCACCTATTCTTTAAGGCTGTGTTGGCCTTGCTTTGTAGACTGTAGCTACTTTATGACCTGGACTGAATCCAAGTGGTTCTTTTACCTTACAGCCACATTGGGACGGACGGTGGAGTGAGTCCACTTTACTCCTGGCCCAAACATAGTCATGAATCAATGTCCACAGGCGGTCCTATAGCGCGCAAGCCAGAAGGTTAGGTGTCGAGCTAATTAGGTGAATAAGTACTCCGGTGTCACCTCATACTCTCAATGGTTAGGGAAGGCTACCATATCTGACGTGATTTATTCCCCTATCAACTCAAATGTTCAGCTTTTGGCAGTGCAGCAACTTCTACTGGACTGTAAACTCATTGCTGTATTTAGGCCACACATCTCTTGGCAAGCCCAGCATTGCTATGGAAATGGAAGTAATCAATTAGAAGCACTGACACGGTAGTGATAGTTCCACGCTGGGAGTTCAGATTTGGGAAGGCAGTAGGGATTATTGGCATTTCTAAACAGATGTGTTTTTAATTGGGTTTTAAATCAGTTGAGTGGCTGAGCGTTGCAGATGTTGTCTGGGATGGAGTTCTAGAGGGTTGGAGGCGAAATGGCAAAGGTGTTGGGGTGTATGATAGGAGGAAGTCCTTTGGCTATTGGAGAGGCGAATATATTGAGATGCGGACTGGTATTTTAGGAAAGGTAGGAGAATTCTTGGGCTATGAGGATAACGCATTTTACCGCAGCTCATATTCAAGAAATTACCAGGCATGGTTGTGTTGGAAATGAAGTTTTAAAAACATACCTTGCTGGGTTGTATTTGAGTTCATGCCTCTTTTTCTTTCGGTAGATACTTCATGCACTTAAAAAAATTGCAGGATTCAAAGAAATTCGCATGTTGGAATTCAGGTGAGTTTACTGTTGTTGAATATTACACAATTGCACACATTTGTTCCTTGAATACTATTTTGTGGTTATGTTATGTTGCCGAGTCGTCAATGTAGTCCATAAACAGTCTGTTACCTTCATGCATCTTTATGACTTGAATTGTTGTGTGAATCAGGTCACAGGATGCCATTCTGCATTATGCTGTGGTCTTTAATGGAGACACGGAACCGAGTGATGAACCGGAACCTCCAGATGGACAGACAAATGTGGATGCTCTTAAACTGAGGCAAATGATAGTGAAAGCTTTACAAAAGGAGCCATCACTTCCTCTGGACATACAGTACCTCACCTTTGAAGTTGGTAAGCATAATTTTCACGCTGCAGGAGCAGAGCTGCTGAGGAGAAAGTCTGATTGATTTTTCTTGTGTTTCTTCTCAGTAACTACTGCTTACCCAGATGCCGCTCTCAGCATGTACACCACTGGGAGCGGGGATGCCATCAAGGTCACTGAAGAGAACATCACACCAAAGTTCTTCCCCACAGTGGCAGCGACAGAAAACACAGTTGAAAGTACCACAATTCAACCTCAAATACACACCTCGGTGCCTTCCTTACTGACCATCCTCCCAGAATCCACCTCTGAACCCACAACCGTTCATGAGGTGCCAGTGGCAGCAGCAGTGGAGGATGCATCCGGAGGTGATCCTTCAGGGGAGATGAGTGACATCATCATGACAGATACAACACCTGAGGCCATCCTAGAACAGGGACAAGAGGCGAGGGTCATTGACACAAGTACAATGGAAGGTAACAGTGGAGGTGAGGCGATGAGGTTATTATTTCTTTTAGGGTAAACATTTCTGAAAGTATTTTTTTTTCTTTTGCAAGAACCTGAAGGGGCAGACACAAGGGAGAATGATTCGCCACCACCAGACTCCAATCCTGAAATGCTGATCATTGATGAAGCTCACCTTTCTGGCACAGAATCTGAGTTGTCACCAGAGGATGTTATCATAGGCATGGAACCAGAGCCTGACATGCAGCCTACACCGTCACCAGAGGGCAAAGATGATGCCCCTATCGAGTTAACCAATGAAGTGACAAGCGTTGTCGCCACCAAAGCCTCCATTGATGTTTCCAGTGTAGCAAACAGCGCCTCTTCCAATGAAGTAGTCAGAAAAATAGTTAATGAAGTTCCCAGTGAAGCCTCTATCAAAATTCCTAATGTTGTCACCAGTGAAATTCCCAGTGAGGCCGCTATCAAAATTACTAATGATGTCGCCAGTGAAATTCCCAGTGAGGCGTCTATCAAAATCTCTAATGATGTCGCCAGTGAAATTCCCAGCGAGGTCCCAACCAACTTCCTACAAGACCCAAGTGACACTTCTAGTGATACCTCCAGTGAAGCTCCAATGGAAGTCCCCAATGATGTGTCCACCAATGTCCCCAGTGAAGCTTCCAGGGAGCTTCCCAACGAAATCTCTACTGAAGCCACCTCTGAAGTATTCAGTGACAGTCCCAGTGACATCACCCACAATATCCCCATTGAATCCACCACTGAAGCTCCCAGTATTGTTCCTAGTGCACCCACCATTGACGTTGTCAGTGAACTCCCAAGTGAAGCCCAAAGTGGGCTCCAAGTCGAAGTCTCCAGTGATGTCTCAACTGAAGCCGCCAGCATGACCCACAATGAAGCTCAGAGTGAAGTCTTCAGTGAAGTACCCAGTGAGACCCACAGTGACACCCCCAGCATTTTTCCCACTGAAGTCCCCAATGAAGTCTCCAGTGAAGGTTCTGTGGAGGTCCCCAGTGCAGCTCCTAAACCAGTCCCCACGGAAGCACTTAGTGTCTCCAGTGAAGTAACAACTGAAACCCCTGGAGAATCCCCTAGCGAACCCCCTACCCCAGTCCCAAGTGAAAGACATGAAGTCGAGTCAAGTGGAATGATCCCAGCTTGGGTGGAGCTTCCTTCAGAAAACTCTAACGTCCAGGACGATGTAGAGTCAAACCAGGGTGGGACAGAAATGACCGAGCCTCTGGAAGAGGACAGCAGTAGTGTTAGATACCCTTCTGAGGCTGACGAGCGGTCCACAGCCGCTCCGGCCTCAAGACAAGCCAGCACTCCTGTGTTGGCCGCGATACAGCAGAGCAGAGAGTTAGTGGTTTTCTTTAGCTTGAGAGTGACAAACATGATGTTTTCTGATGACCTGTTCAACAAGACCTCCCCAGAATATAAATCACTGGAGAACACCTTTCTGGAGCTGGTAGGTACACAAGCTTTTATGCTGGATGTAATGTTGATGCATGCTATTTTGGGGTATTTTCTTTTATGAGTTCATCAGTGTGATGAAAATGTTTGACAAGGTCATTGGCGCATAATATGGACTTTGTAGCTAGCCTTATTCTCACAGCTGCCAATTGAGCCAAACACAACGTAACGGATTGAATTTTTTTTTCCTTGACATATATATTTTTTATATTTATTCAGAAGTTTAATATGGTGGTAAACAAAAGCCAACTTCCGATTTAAGTGTGCTCTTGCCAGCAAATATTGAGCAATGTACCATATCAATGAGTTAGGAGTAGAAACTGCACAATAATCAGAAAGTAACTTTTTATTTTACTTTTTACTTGGTGGCTGCCCCAAGAGTTGTTAAGTTGTGACAATCATTATTTGCTGACTGACGAAGACCCGAGCCAAAGCTAAAAGAAAATAAAGAAGCCAAGCCAATGAATGTATGTGCTAAACACTAACAAAACTTACATAACATTTTCTGATCATTTTGGCAATGACACTAGAGCTGAATAGCAGCAGTGTCCTGGATGGTCTTAAATATGTTAGCTTGGTGATTTTGGGTCACTTTTGTTTTGTCTTCTTATTACAAACTGACATTCCAGCACATTGACTTTTCATTTTAAGGTCAAACAATTACTTACGATCAAGTGTCGAAAAAGGGGAATGAAAAAGTTCTACCAATAATTGTGTTTCACTCAGACTCAACACTCTGGGCCCAGAAAGCCGCCAAATCCTGGAGCATCCAGTAAATCTGGGCCTAGGAGACAGACGACTTTAGCCTCCATACCGGTATTTTTTTCCATATTGGAACTCACTTGTGTGACATCTCAGAGAGAGCGCAAACTTTTCTTACCTAACTACTTTTTAATGCATCTTTCCTAACTCAGTATGACAAACTGAAGCCACACTAACACACTTTTCACTTTTAGACGTCACTATAACTGCCTTTATATTTAGCTTTGGTTGTTTTTGCCTTAAACTGTGTGTTACATATAGCCGGCTGTGAGGAAAATATTACTAAAATGTTTTTAAATTAAAATCACCGCTAATGCTCATTGATTTGCATGCTGTATTGTGATTTTTTTTAACCACTGTAAAAATGAGAAACAAGGACATTTAATTTACATTTCAGATTTATAGGGGGCAGCACATGTTATTGTAAGACAAAATAAGAAGAAATAAATGCTGAATTGGTCCAGAAATCAAAACAATTATTCGGGGTGAGAATACCTAAAGAACATGTAGGTTACTTTTTACATGATATATAAATAATATGTTTAGGCTAAACATAGATAATCCAGTTTTCATTCAACTGTGAGATCAAATAAGCGGATTTTGGACTTTGTTGATATTCTTAAGCCACAATCTCTTGCGTGGAATAAAACTACATTTTATAAATGTGGTGCAGTGCAGTGTAGTTTGTCTTTTTTTGTGAGTAAAACCTGTCTGGATTTGTCCAGTCTCCTAACATGGATGTGTTGGGGCCTTATGTTCTTGTATCAATTTAGTAAAATTTCATACAAATTGTAAATAGTAGACAACTAATTGTGTTGAAATAATTCCTAACCACATAACTATTTTCAAATGATTAAATATTATAGCTCATCCAATATTTGGAGTTGCACATTGCTACTCACATAAATAGTGATTGTCCCTCGAAGACAGTGATGGGCAATTGGAGTCCTCCTGCGTGTTTTATAGGTCTACCTGCAGCAACATACCTGATTCAAATGATCAGGATTGCTATCCAGCTTGTGCACACCTATCTTAATATCTGCCCATTTGAACCAAGTGTGTTGCAACAGGGAAACTCTCCATAATATCAATTTTTATTTGTTGTTGAAAAATGCATAGATACGTACGCATGGAAAAACAGTATTTATAATGAATTGGTGGTTTTAAAAAAAGGTGCTTGAGTTTACAAGTATTAAATTCTCGTAAAAACAATGTTAGCAGTTGTACACATTATACAGTATATGATTATTAGAATAATCCTTAGGAGTGAGGTGGCCCATTTTACATTGGTTTTGGGGTGCTACAGGTGTGTTGTTTGTTGCTGTTTGGGGTTGCTAACCCGGCCCACGCATTATAGTCTGAATCATGAGACCTTGGTCTGCCTTAGTCATTGTGGAGGTTTGTCATTTGTGTATGCTAAGAAGCTTTCTGTTATTCAGGTCAGTTCCTGCCCTACACACACACACATATACACACACACACACACACACATACACACACATGCTATTAAGGGTTTCAAGCTGCTTTGCGCCCTGTGTGGGCATCTGCAAGCATCTACCTTGCGTGTACTTGTTCAGATATGAAAACAAACGAAATGTACATTCTAATGTGAATAAAAGTGAACAATTGCTACTGGTTGAGGTTTTGTTGAATCCCTCTCGTGGGTGAACGTATCTACCCTAGTAACGATCACCAGCACTACTACCAAGCTTAAACCTCAAAGGGCCTCCATTGTAATCTGGTTGGGAAAAGCGGGACGATTGCGTACAATAATTCAAGACGATTGGGAAATGTGGCAACTCGTCTGGTTGGGAGGAAATCAGCGGGCTCTGGGACAAGATGGATTTTCGTGTTTTTGTGAATTCACAAATACCGTGAGAATTCAGCTTGCAGGCAAGGTTACCCAATATTCAGCTAATATTCAAATGGTACGTCTTCAGGCGCTTTGGGCTATTGAGGTTGCACTGTTTGTAGGGTTCAACATTTTGTCATGTTCGAATGCGAAGGAGCAGACATAACATGTAACTGAAGTAGTTTTTTAGCCCGAGGCGAGCCCGCAGGCCAGGGAGCTGATTACTTCCTGATACACTGTCAGTTCACTTATCATTGGAATGAACTGATCCTGTTGACGATGTTGATTTATTTTCCCCACAGAGAAGCAAACCCTTTCCCGTCTGTCTGACATCACATTATCAAATGAAAATGTATTAATTAACAAATGTGGATTAAAAACAAAAAACAAAGCCTCTCCATCTCCAATCTTTAATGGTTGCCCAGACAAAGGTTTGTGCAGTTCTCATCATTCCTTGTTTATAACTTTCTGGAAGCACAAACAATAATGTGGTCAGACGTTTGAGATGGTAAGTATTTACTTACTACCTTTAATCAATGATAGTCCGCTAGAATAGTCCTTTAAATGGGCTATTTGGAAAACGACATTTGAATGTGACATAAAACAGCCCATTTAAATGGTTTTGCCAGACCCCCATTAGAGATGCTGCACACCCAGTCTGACATGTATACATGAAACTTGCCCTTGTTGAACTCCTCCTTGAATGTACTCCTGTACCTACTGGTTTGTGAAGCAACCACTAAAAACTGGACATGGAGGTTGGAATTACTCACAATGATGCGACTTTTGAAAATCAGGTTTCTATTCGCTGTGACGTTTGGCCTTGTGACACCAGAGAAAGGATGTTTCACTGGGAACCAGTAGATACAACTAGCAGTAGTTTACTCCTGCCTAGATGGGATGCGAATGTTGTGCGGTTTTGCGATAAAACCACCACTCTGACCTTCCGCGTGCGAGGTATCCGAGGCACTGATTGGTCTCAAATCGATTGTTTACGGATAATTTGCCATCGACGCTTGGAGAAGAACGGTCAGGAATGGCGGATAACAACCTGCCAGAGACTATTAGCCAAAGGGAAGTAGCTGTCACTAACTCGTCGGTGGACGAGATGTGAAGTAACCCCATCAGAGGCGAGCTCCTTAAGGCCTTCTTATCTCCCCCTTCGCAGCCCCGTCCAGCTAGGGCCTAATCTCCTTTGCTTGGTGTTTACCTTCGTTTGCAGCACGACATGAAGCGGCTGTGGGTTTGGGAGTGCAATCGATGCCCATTGATGCGGGGTCATTACTTGAACCGGTTGAATTCTTGCGCCGTTTCTATAGTCGTAGTATTTTTTTTCTGTCTTCCTCGTCTGAAATAAAAGCAGAGTTTATGGTCTGCAGTGTTGGCTTGTTGTTGCCTTTGCATGCAAGGCCTCGCTTGTTACGCTTGTCTTTTGCTAAGCGGCTGATCCCTCTCACTCTATTTCGTGACTACAATTAGCACATTCTCTGACATACGGAAACCCTAATTTCTCTTCTTGATCTTATTATGCCATGTGCCGTCATGGCGGGATTTCATGCTTGCATTAAAAATTAAACCGCAAACTATTCATAGCGATCGCACAGTAAAATATGACCCGAATAGCTTCTGGATCGGACGATGCGGTGCCAACCACACCAGCGAGACGATTCAAAGTAGATCCTGTTGCTGTGGTCTTCTTCTGAGGGGGGATGTAGATGTTGAATGCGTCTTATCTCCCCAGGATCAAGACACGATTCCTGCTTGCTCTGATCTTACCTTCAAACCCTGATTTAAAAGCCTCTTTTTCACCTTCTCTTGAATACTAACCAAGCTTGTAACCACACATAGAGCTAAGAAAATCAAATCACGCTTCTACTTTTGTGAGAACAAACTTATCAAAAACGAATATGCTTCTCCCTTACGTTCTAGCTTTTACCCTACCTTGAGTCCAATCTGACCGGATTCAAGCAACTGGAAATCCTCAACTTTCGCAATGGCAGTGTGGTGGTGAATAGCAGACTGAAGCTGGAGAAAGAAGTGCCGTACAACGTGACTGAGGCGGTGCATTGTGTTCTGGAAGACTTCTGTAGCGCCACGGCCAAACGTCTTGACATTGAGATTGATAGCCGCTCCCTGGAGATAGAACAAGGTGAGATGTCCTTGCTGATAAAATCTTGACTACACTCCTTGGAAAGAGTATTTTTTTCTTATTATTTTTCTGTTCTTTGAATTGTTCAACCACAAAAAGTAGTCTCTAAGTAAAAGAAAAAGTCTGACAACCCTCAGTGGCATCTCAATGCTGAAATATGAGGAATTAGTTGCAAAATTGCACAGTGCACAAGTCCACCCGATTTTGTGTCAAACTGTAAAACTGGTGTATGAGGCTAATTTATTCTAAGATTCCAAAGGACCTGACTGGGCAAAACGGGAATTCATGTGACTGAAGAATTAGTTAAGAATGAATTAATTTTAATGTTATTTTCACATGTTCGATTAATGCTTGATTGGATGCTTAGTAGACACATTATGGTAATAGATGTGCTAACAATTAGGTGATTGGTGTTACAACTGAGAAAGGTTACAGCTCTCATTTTATTCTTGTATTGACTTCACATTCGATGACGTGGTCAGGAATAGTAATACGAAATTTATAGAGCTTGACTCCTTCTTCTCTAATGAAGTTTATTGAGTTCTGGACTCAAGTCGTATGCTTATTCATGCCACAAGGTCAAAGTCCCCAGGTGTCCCTCCTTCTCGCAACGCAGCATACACGTGATGCATCTTGTTTGCACGCACGAGTTCCCGACTGTATATCTTATTCAAAGTCGACGCTTCGCTGCTCATCAATCAAAGCGCCCTTTCATTCCTCCTCTGAACCTGGAGATGGCGGTCGGTCGGTCAGCCGGCTGTGCACGCCGCGTACATGATAATGTCACACGGCTGCTTTTTTCCGCAGCCGACGAAGCGGACCCGTGCAAGTTCCTGGCCTGTAATGAGTTTTCACGCTGCGTGGCGGACATTTGGAACAACGAGGCCGAGTGTCTGTGCGACCCGGGCTACAGCTCTGTGAATGGCCTTCCGTGTCAGAGCGCATGTGACCTGCAGCCAGACTACTGCCTCAATGGAGGCTTGTGTGAAATTATCCCTGGCCATGGAGCCACATGCAGGTATAGTACACGAAAAACAGCACTAAACAATTGCAGCTCATAAAAGATAATAGACACAAACTTTTTTTAACTGCAGGCTAAAAGCAAACTGTGGCAGGGTTTTTACTTTTTGGACCTGGATTTTACAGTAAAAAAATGTCTGAGCTTCATCTTTTTATGAGGGTTGCAAAAATGGAAAGAAGAGGGACAATTATTGTTCGTAATTGCTGAAACTCATTATTGGGTAAAACAGTAATTGGGGAGGAGGCAGACAGTGGCCCACCACATAAGATAAGGTATTGACCCACACGGGGAAATTCTAGCACAGGGCCCTTTTCCTTTTTTTTCCCCGAGATATATTTTACACAGTAAATATTACAGACCAGTGATTAGTTGAAAAATCAATTTCCCTTGGCTGTCTTTCTGACTTTCAGTTCCTGCTGACACTCTGTTTCTTTTCCTGCACAGCATCGACAGCCATTAGTTTTTAACTCAAACAACGCAACTCATACAGCCAATAACCGAAACAAGATTCCGAGCTATTTTGTTGTCCGTTTCTGTATCTATAAAAAAATATACCCATTTGTTTAGTTTATTGACTTTGAAGATAAATTGGTATTGAATACATATATAATATGCACATACATAATTTCCTCCTAGATTTTAGCACACATGCCAGTATGTATATATTCACCAACATGGCAACCTCTGCATTTACTACATGGCAGTGGGGTGACATATTCACTAAAATGACAACAAAAATATTCACAAAGTGGTTTGTTTTATTTACGCCCGGGTCTAGCTAACCTAGATAATTTCCATGTTCTAGATGCCCTGTAGGCAAATACTGGCACTACCATGGGGACCGCTGCAACGAGCTGGTTTCGGTACCATTCGACCCGTCGCTAATTATAACCTGCCTCGTGGGGAGCCTCTGCCTCGTTTGCGCCATCATCGGTATCCTGGTGTTCATTAACAAGAAGTGCACAGCAACGAGGAAGGCCGTGACTTTGGTGTAAGTCGGAAATGCTTTGGCGTTCTTGTTATTTTTGTCATGTGAGGCTTTTTCAAAATGTCTTTCCAACCCCCCCCCCCCCCCCCCCCTTCCCCCACTAGGCACAGCCTTGCTCCTTATCCCTTTGAAAATACATTGAGGGTCAACCCAGTATATGAGAATGATGATGGCATCTTAAGCCAAGTGTCCACACTGCCGTATCCCACCAGTTCGGCCTCGTCTGGCTCTCATCATTCTGAGCAGGAAGTGTATGCCTCAGTTGAAAACATACATCTCAGTATCGAGGTACATAGTGCTGAGCGGTACAAGCACTTGGACTAACAATCACGCTACTAACCGCTCAAGTAGATGACTCACTGCTCTAACACACTCTTCAGTCATTTGTGGCATCAGAAACTCTGACTTCCACGCAATTGATTTTGAAATAGATTTACCTGTAGGATGGAACGGAAATAGGAATAATGTGTTTTGAGGGTTTTTCTTTTCTTCCTTGGAGGGCTGAGGCCATGGAGGGTCCAGATATATCTCAGGTGGTCAGCAAAATGCTAGATTAATAAATGAATGAACAAACAAACAAACAAACAAACAAACAAACAAACAAACAAATAAGTTTTATGAGTCAAGGATTCCAGCAACAGGTGGAACTGTCACAGTATTAAATTCCAATACATGGTGAGATCTTTAATTCACAAGCTTTTATAGGTCAAACATATCAAAAAAAAAAAAATCAATGTCCAAATATGTTAAGGGATTCTGATTAAAATTTCCTGTTGACCTGAGTATTTTGGAAGAACAGTAATACTGGTTCTACTGTGCTTGCATCAAGTGTGTAAGGATCTTCTCTGCGGACACAAAACACAGATGAGGCTCCCTACAACGTCGGAAAACTTCCAAAGCTGCTGTTCAAAACCCTCCATAGATGACATCTGCTGTGTAGTTATAGCTTTAGGTCAAAATGCTTGTTGCACTGTAGCGCCCGTCACTTTTTATTTACTCTCCATCTGCTTACGTGCTCTCTAGGCGCCACTGCAGGCATGAGAAATTAATGACGCATGCTGTAAACACAGTGGGTGTCCACTTTGTGGGCGTGTGTCTTTCCCACAGATCCCCAGACGACTCTACACCACAAGATCCGAAAAGTTAGTATCGGAGCTGGTGGACTTCCATCAATGCATCCCGCACAATGAGGTGCGAAAAACACACTCTGTCAAATGACACTCGTGGCTAGTAGGATAGAGTAGGAGTGGGAATGAGATGGATTCATGATTAAAAAAATGCTTTGCTCCCTTCAGGTTAAATATGCACTTCATCTTCAAGTATGATGTGAATATTTGATCATGTTTGCATGAAATATTGTACAGGTCTGAGACGCAGGCAAAGGAAAATGTGTTTATAAGCCAGACCCAATCATTCAACAGCAACTGCTAAAATCTAAATGTGCATTAGCAATCTGCTAGATTAATCTCTGATCTTAACGAACCACTTTATGGATGTTTTGAGCAATTTCAGCCTGGCTTGGACATCATTCCACCCCATGAACTGGACTTATAAAAATACAGGCGATTGTTGTCACGTATAGGACTCAGCCAGTACTTGACAGAAATTCCTGCTTAATGATACTGCTGAACTTTTTGAAGGGCTTTTTAACCAGGTTTCTGTAATCCACAATTAGAATATTATGTCTAAATAAAAGCGGGATCAGAAAGAAAACAGAATGACACTTCATAAACCCCCCAAAAATTGGCTAAAAATCTTAATGGCAAACCAAGGTTCAACTTTACAATCATGCATAAAACAGTGAAGTGTTGCAGATAAAGATACAAATTATGGTCAAATTGTGTGGTTTCAGCAGATAAGTTTTATCTGAGTTTTGCAAAAAGCCATAAAAATGATCAAAAATGATTCAACTGATTCTGTTAGTAGAAGACGGGTAATACCTCCCAGAAATTCTCGCTGCTCCTTCAGCTGTCAGCCTCCTCGAAGCCTCCCCGTTGAGTTTTTTTCACCCCTTTTAATCAATTCTGTGGAAAAGTCAAGTTCTTAGTAAAGCCGCCACAGTGTTCCATGGTATATCTAATACCTTAGAAATTCCTTGGTACCTTTCTGCTGATTCATATCTTTTTAAAAATACAATCTCTCTGATGCTTTGGAAACTCTCCGTGGACCCGATGGCTTTTGGAAATGAAAATGTCAGGAAAATCCCACGACAACAGCGGAACTTTGTCTCGGGTTAATCAGAGGGTATGCATCGTGCACAGTTACATAAAACGTGAAAACACTTTTAAAATGATGACATTTCAAGAAGAGTGTGTGGAGTTTTTTTTGTATCTATTGTATCTCCTCTTACATCTCTCAGACGTGGAGGCTGCCAAATGAATACAGAGCGTGTTTTCTTCTGTGGACATCAGACGGCGAAGGCGGTGAGGCCACTATGGTGTGATGGCGCGGTGGCGTCCCTGGGTCACCGTTGCTACGGCAACATAGCGAGCAAAGGATCTTCCCGAAGTCCCCGTAAAGTATTAGGTCATGAATTGTTCATAGTGATGAATGTGTCTTGTTAGACAAAGCGCTATGGATATCCCAATGTATGCGGATTGCCGTTGTTTTCACGTGGAATCGAATATTTATTACATATAATGAATGGTAGGAAAATTGCCTGTATGGCTATTCTTCCCTCACAATGAGGTATTTATTATTTATAGTGACACACCTGGTGGTATTTTACTTTAGACGTTCTTTTTATGCGCAATTGTTGACTCTAAAATTAATAGAGTCAAAAATAATGATATCTTAAAAAAAAGGTTTAGGTGTTTTACACGTTCCTCAACACCTCTCTGTCTGATCATCTTTGTTTTTTTTCTACACATTTTACTATTAAAATAAATAACCAATAAAATGTTTTTTTTTGTTCAATAAGAGCTTTTCTTTTTGTGGCAGCTAAATTTTTTTTCCATTAAGGTTTTTTTTTCCTTATCGGAAACTCAAAACTTTTTTTTTCCCATGAGGGGATGTTTTGAGCGATGCCTTGCCTCAAACAATCCAAAAACACCATGGAGATATCTCCTTTCTTTCCTCCCAATGAGGAAAAAATATCCACTCAAAAATGTCATACCGCAAATAATCATTGGGTATCCTCAAATAGGTAGATATTTATACTCATATAATGGTCTTCTTTTTTCATTTCAGGACAAAAAATATTTCTGTAACCACAGCCATGCCTCAAATAATTGTCATCCTCTGAAATAAAAAAAAAAAGGAAAAAGTAATCTGGATCCCCCCCCAATTTTAGCTGCCTTTCTTCATATAACTGCAGGAAAATAACAATTCCCCTTTGATAAACAACCAGACGGTACACATTTGGCAATTTGTTAATTGAGACAAATGACTGTTTTGATGAGATAATTTACCATGTTTATCTTGTCCCAGCACGTTTAAACGTGCAAGCTGAAGAACCAATTCCTTCGGTGAACCTTTAATCTGCTTTAACGCCACTGATCACCTTGTGAGCGTGCAAGCATCGGATGAACATCGGCCACACATTTCCCTCCGTTTAAAATTATCTGTATGTTAATCTCGTTTACCGCAATGCCCATTAGGACGTCAAGTCCAGTTAAGATTTAGTTGCGCGTAACTGCTGCACGATTCTTCCCACTTTGACCTTGATGAGCGCAGGCGCTACAGGACGAAGAATAAAACGTACGATCAAAAATATAGGGATAATGTATTTTATTCTCTAAAGTGTTGAAGGGCAAATACAAACAGAACGCAAAGATGAAAGACGATGTGTGAGCGTTTTGAAGCAAACAAACACAGCAAACGTGACAAGGAAAAAGGTCTTCCTGCATATCATATGAGCATCGATACAAAAAAGATTAAAGATTGAGATGAAACGATGATCGAAGAACCAACATAAGACGCTTATACGCATGATTAAAACACCAATAATGAATGCACCGCTCATTAAGGTCTCAGGTTGGACTTTTTGGTGAGGTGCAAATTTAAGGCCTCTGAACACAACTTCTACAAACACAGCATTAAAGAAGACTGGAAAAACTGCATCATCTATCTCATCCCGCTCACCTTCTGACAAGTTTAGACTTACACAAGTTCACTTGAGGAGATTCTGCAGCATGGCGGTGGCGTACGTGGGCCGAGCCTGCTTGTTCTCGATGGCTTTCTTCAGGTAATGGATCCCGTCGCAGCGCTCCCAGATTTCCTCAAACTGCCTGGGTAGGATCTCAGCACCCCTCTTCCTGGTCAGACCGGTCTCTTCTAGACTTAGCTCGCACATCTCCATATCATCTTTCCCTGAGGCGGGACACAATTCCACATGGAGAAAATTGCCATTCTCTCAACAAGCAAGAGGAATGTGAAGAAAAGAAAGGAATTGATGGACACATAATGAAATCATGATCACCAGGCTTGAGGATTGGACCCACCACCTTCAAGGTGGAGTCATGCTTTGAAAGAGTATTTGGTTGAACACGTATAAATATAAATCTAAGTATAAATATGAATATAAGTATAAATCTAAGAATAAATATATCCAACTCTTGACTCACCTGCCACCAACACAATGGGCCGTTTGTCCGGGTGCAGCTCCATCTGTCGGGCAATCCAGGGCCCATCAAAGTGGGCGTACCACCAGCCCTTCTTCTTGTTTTGCGGATCCTTGTATTGGTCGGCGGGCCGAATGAAAGGGATGCGGAAATAGCGCTGCTGCCGGTTCATAGCCACTTCCTGGTGTTGGGCCATCATGGTGGGGGTAGGGTTCTGTTGTGCTGTTGAGGGAACGCAAGGCCCAATTTCCAAGACAATTTACTATTTTTGTCCAGCTTTAGCAAAGGTTTTATGATAGTTGGCGGTAATAACCACTGGTTAGACCTTGTTTGGCATCAGTGTCTTTTTAGTGGGCAACAACCATCAAAGGATCAAACATCTCCCCTCCATTTGTGATCAACTTCCACAATCAATTTTTTGTGTGTAAAATACCAAAATGCAGGTCATCACAGTGTGCTTTCATGCATCTAATCAATGTGTGTGTGTGTGTGTGTGTGTGTGTGTGTGTGTGTGTGTGTGTGTGTGTGTGTGTGTGTGTGTGTGTGTGTGTGTGTGTGTGGCACAAAGCAAATCAGTGAGCTGTCACATTAGCGTCTGCTGAATTTGACAAAGCATGACCGGCATCTACTTGTTAATTAGAATAAATATTTTTCAGCACATAGGAGGTGGTTGAAATTTCTGGCCTCTACATTTTGTCGCCTAATTGAATTTTGTCAAGCACAGGCATCTTATTTACAGGCAGGTCATTAATCCCTGCCAATGAATGTGAGGGACGGGAGAGAGGCGGAGAAAATAAAACAAAACCATGCCCACAAAGTATGCAAATGCATTGGAATGAGGACGGAGAGAAATATTCCCCTAACTCACCGTAGTCAGTGATGGATTTGGGAGCTCTCTGATCGCTTCCGTCGTCATTGCGTTTTCTATTCTTGGACTTCCATGCGTGATAGACCTTGAGGCGCCGGTGGAATTCTTCTCTGCAGGCCGCCAACAGGTCGATGTCTGTCCAAGCAGAACAGAAAATTGTACATAAAATAAATAAATAAAAAAAATTACTGAGATTCCTTTTAACTCATTCACTGCCATTAACTGATATAGACATCAACGATCCATTTTAACTGGCAGTGAATGAGGTAATTCAAAGAATTTGAATTAAAGATATTCATCTGTGTAGAGACACTGATCATATTAATGCTTTGTCACGATAATTGTCGACAGTGATGTAATCATTGTTATGATATGGAGTTTAATTGTTTACTGTGCAAATTTTTTGGCCCGCCTCTAGTTTTGTTGTTTTGATGACCCGTTACGCAACAGTCACTTTGAAGTAGTTAAACAACAAATAAAAAGATGGCGGTTTGCTAGCAGAATAAAAGAGCCTGCCAACTAACAAACAGATGGACCAATGAACATAAACATGACATTTGTTAACAGTGAATGGGTCTGCAGTCCACTGAGTGACATTTGAAGTCGATGGGGTCATTAAAGAATTGCTAAAGCAGCAAATGTAATGGAGCATCTCATCTAATAGGCTTTTGCACAGTACTCTATTATGTACCATAAAGGTTATTGAATGGATTAGTCTAACCCAACTTCAAATGAAAATTAACTTTATTCAACTCTTGAAAAGTTGGATGAGAAATCATGAATTGGCCTTCAAAAACAGATTCATGTAAGCAGCAGCGTTACATGAAACGGCTTTCACAGATTATCCAGATGTCCTTGGGATCTCGTAGGAAGTATCTGAGTTGCTTGAGTTAACACTGTCCGCCATAAGGACATAAGCCAGGCAGCCAGTGGAAAATCATCTGATCTGAGGAGAAGTTGGCACAGAATGAGATGGAAGGCAGAGGTCCATCATCTAACATAATGGTGATAACTTCCTTTCTGTGCCACTTAAAAAGTCAGCAGCTGTGGGAGCTGATCCGTCTTTTCATTTGATGGGCATAAGATCACGTACAAACTCAGCTTTTTTTTCTTCTGGAAATGGCTGAGATAAATCCACCAAAGTGTAATTGATACACACAAACATGCAAGCTGGGTTTCCTCACCACAGGAGGTGTTGATAACATCTCGCAGTTCAGCATACTTCCACTTGCTGAGGTCATACTTTTTAACGCCAGCAGCAGCTTTGGTTGCCTGCACTTGAGGGCCCCTGTGGGTGAAGAGCAGGTAATAATGGCCGTGCGTGTGACGCATACAGAGGAAGACAATGACAATGCACAAAAGGTTCACAGTCCACCAATGCTG
This sequence comes from Syngnathus leptorhynchus, assembly GCF_054491065.1. Lineage (NCBI taxonomy): Eukaryota > Metazoa > Chordata > Actinopteri > Syngnathiformes > Syngnathidae > Syngnathus > Syngnathus leptorhynchus. Next base: position 5,602,287 of record NC_141209.1, on the reverse strand, counting down.
AGACGATTCTGTAGATCATATTTCACCTTTCACTTCCATTCTTAAAGAACAGCACATACACCAGTGCCTCAATGATTTTAGCAGAAGCACTTAGAGGTATAATTAAGGATTCATTCAGCCATTAAGAGGCAGTACCATTTTTAGACAAAAGCACACAAGAAAGAGGGAAAGTAATATCATTATAAAACAATTGTGACAAGACACTTGCTTTCTATGCCAATAGGAAGCAATTGTGTTTATGTTTTCTCCATTTTAAAGCTTTTATTATTTGGGTTTTAATTAAACTGTGACGTTTTATCTGTTTGCAAATTACGACAACAAGTGTCCTTTTCCAGTCCCTGACTCCTCCCTGACAGTCTCATTGGCCACTTTCCAGAAGTCTGCAGGAGACCAGCCTCCCTGTGACTACAGTCAATGAAAACAGACTTCCCGTAAAGTGTGAGCTAATGTCTCATGTGTTACCTAACGGGCACATTTTAGCCAAGCTTAATGTTTGCTCCAACAACAGAATCCTCATAATGGGTCCTATTAAAAAAAAAAAGAGAGAGAGAAGCTTCTCGCTGCTTCACTCCACATTACAAGCACGTCAGCAGCACTTTGCCCCCTACCTTCGCTGCTGACTAGTTTAGTGTGTTTACAACCGGCTTGACAACATACATCTGCAGGCATTTAGCTGCCTAGATTAATTGATGAATTTTAACGGGCGGAGCAGACCTTCAGACTGTTAACAGCAGGTCAGCTCGAGCCTTCCTGCAGAGTCGCGGCAGGTAATTCAATAATGCTGAGGAATTAAGTCCTCTATTTACAGCTGCTAATGTCTAAGAGAGGATGACGGTTGATCTAATCATGCAGATTACATTTTAGAATTGATGCTGAATAAAAGATTGAAGGGCGGCACAGTGGGAAACTGGTTACCACGTTGCCTCACAGTTCAGAGGTGCAGGATTCGATTCCGGCTCCAGCCTCCCTGTGTGGAGTTTGCATGTTCTTCCTGTGCCTGCATGGGTTGTACTCTGGTTTCAAAGGAGGCCTGGAATCTTACATTTTCTTAATAGCGCCATGTTAGCAGAGGTTTAGCTTGCTTTTGGCCACCAGCTGATGAGCGGCCAGCTTGAAAGCGAAAAGCAGCATGATGGATGATTCAAGTCGGATTTAGACAAGAAGGGGAGGCTCCTTGTGGGGTTAATACAGGACAAAACAGGGTGGGAACTTTCTCAAAATGATACAGAGGAAGGTGGATATATGAGGGTGAATTTATCACAGAGTGGGTATTTTTTTATAGGTTTTAAGCGACTACCTACACACCAGCGTCATGGCACGTCTGTAAATCAAACGTTACGACACAGCGATTTCGGGTTTGCCCAACAGCAGAAATAGCTTACCGTCTGTCCCTCACGTGAACATCTCCAGCAATGATGCCTTGTAAAAGGTTTACCAATTGAAAAGGCTCAATAGGGAGTCGCTTTGCAGTGGAAAATGAACTAGCTGTCCTGTTGCTGTGTCGAAATATCCAAAAAGAACAGCGTGTCCTTTTTGAATGCAATCAACAAAGATTCATGCGAAATTATGATGCAAATCATTTGTTATAAAAAAGTAAACCGGCTCGTATATTGAGTAGCTCCAATTCATCTTCAGAGGACGCCTAAACATCAATGTGTGTGCAAAACAGCAAACTGAGCAAACACTGAGAGCAAATAGCTTGCTGTGCGCCTTTGATCAAACACAAATATCCTCGACACGGAACATCCAGTGATTGTGTCGAATCAAAACCTCTATTGTTGCATTCGATATGTGATTGTGGGTTTGATGGAATGAAACGTTGCTTTGCTGATCTACTCAAAGCAGTTCAGAGATGGATAGAACTACAATGGGGGGTTATGGCACTAAAGTGTGAGGACAAATGACTGATTTTTATGCTACTCTATAATTGAGCTGAGTTCTTACATGGCTCTGGCTGAGGATGCAGAGATAGGAAGATCCGCAAAAGCCTCATCACTATGACAGGACAGAGTAATAGGAGAAGAGCATTACTTGCATACAAAACAGCCAGACAGAAGATTACACACTAGTGCCCAATCACTTCTTTGTAAAAATAATGCAACCATGTGCATTTTCTCTCTCTTTTTTTTTTTTACACATCTAATACCTGCGTAGACTGGGGTCCAGTTGACCATCTTCGGTGATCAGCTCGGCTTCGCTCTGAGCAATCCTCATGGCTAGCTCCCTGTCACGTCTCTCCTGCTCCAGCATGGCAGTGCGCTGGACCTGCTCCTCACGCTCCAGAGCAAACTGGATTTCAAACTCCGCCTGTTAAATCACACACATGCACAAACACACAAAACGCATGTTGGCTTAACACGGATGGGCTCTTCTTTGCTAGAATCTATGCAACAATTCCTGCTGTCTGCTCGAGCCTGATTAAGGCTAATAATCCACTATTAAGAAAGATTTATTGGTCATGTGTCTAGACAATCACAGCAATGCAGTTGGAGTTTTCGCTAGTCTAGACGGGTTCACTGGGAGGGTCCTCAAGGAGTGTGCAGCTTGGGCCTTCAATAACATCAATCATCCCACCATCCCTGAAGTTAGCTACAGTCATTCCACTGCCCAAACAGATCATCATCAGCAGCCTCAACGACTGACTCGTTGGTCTGAAACCAATTGCCATCAAGTGTTTTGACAATCATGTCCTGCCTCCAATCTTTATTCAGCGATATACTGCTGGTTTGTGGAGCCAAAAATGGCCCACAGGTATAAAATCACCCAAAGGTTTGGGATGAAATATATTTTGAACTGTGAAATATTTCGGTCATTTCTACAGTCATTGATGAAGTCCTCGTAGGGTCATTTCCTTTTAAGAGCTTTGAATTGGAATAACCTCCCAGCTAGCGATGTATTATTCATGCTGCCGGATGGTCAGATCAGTAGCAATGACACACAACCAGAGTGAAACATGGGGTGATCTGAGAATTGAGCTGCTCTACAGTCACCGAGCACAAGAAATGTTTTTATGGTTCCCAACAAAGCCGACCGTGGCCCTCGGAAGAGCTATTCCACAGGTTTTGTAATTCTAAAGCGGAGCTAAATCACAAAGCCTCTCTTGCGGTCCTTCCCTGATGACACCACAAAACAAAGATTTAAGTACTGTAGGGGCCAAGATATCATGACGAGTCCTTGATGCAGCAGAAAATAAATGTGAGGGAAGTAACTTTTTCCTTGGAAACTTTGCTGATCGCAAAGTTTGGTAAAAAAGTTGGATGGGACAAATAAATAGAACAAAGACTTGAGTGAGTTAGAACAGACAAAATGAATGGATTTAACGAAAAACACACGGAAGGAGAGCAGATAACATAACAAATGAGAAAACACAATGGGGCTAAACTAGTTTGGTAAGAGGAAAATTGTCAGGGAACTGGCTCATCAATCAAGACCACATAGGAAGCCTTCTGGGAATTGGTCCAAGGTCAGGACCAGGGTAGATCAAGTGGTCACACCGGGAAATGTTACATGGGTAGAAACTCCTAAAATAAAGAGACAATGACGGGATATGAAACTGTCAGGAAGCAATCTGTTTTTTTTGGAATCCATTTTATCTACTATGTTGTGAAAATGATACGGGCAACAGGTGGGATGTCCCAAATTTTTTAAAGGAATGATCTTGCACGGGGTGGTTTCTGGAGCCAATATGAAATGATTATGACTCCAAACACACTATCAACAGAAACCGAGGCAAACAGGTCAAAACACCAAGAGAGTCTGAGAGCTCTCAAGGGGCAAAATTAACCCAGCAGCAAACGCAACTATCCGCTTCTTGCTCCAGTACCCTCATGATAGAAAAAGTTCAAGAGCGCTACAAAATGACCACTAACAAGCCACTCTTGCAAATTTCTGCTCAAACTGTCAAAAACAAAAATGTCCACCATCGGGGCTTGTCCTCACTGCTCAGCATCATATAGCTAAGCAACAAAAATAATTGGCAGATTCACCATTGGAGCTGAGAGTCTGGAGAGGTTAAAGAGTTTATGAACAGATGTGTTGTGAGTCAGAGGTGATTTGGGGAGATACAGCCAAACAAAACTCCAGTGTGACATCATTACATTATTACATTCTCAACTAATTATACTTGCTATTGAAGACCAATTTGAAATAGAAGACTTGGACTGCATTCTTGGACGGAAGTAGCAAACTTGTGCTGACGAACGAAAGCTAAATTGCTTTTATTAGCCTTCTAATGTGACTATAAGATGTAATCCTTTTCCGTATACAGTGTTGAAATTGATTTTATTGAGTTTATCTTTACTGTAGTTGGTTTATGTCCGCTGGGTAAACTTCAATAAGTACCGTTGTCCAAATAAAAAGCTATGAGAGCAATGGGAGTGAACCAAATATAGTTCATTTGTTGCACTGGTTTCAAGCCAGACAGAATTCCCTGGTACACTTTTAATGTAATGTCATTTTAAACTATTATATACGCAGGATCCCTCAAAGGGGAAATTCAATTAGCAACTTTATTTTAGTTGCAAATCAAATGGAGAGATAGCAAATGAGTTGGCTAACCCTTGCATGAGATGAGTTTTGGGGATATGCTTCCCTTAAAATCTCGACCCAGATGCAGTCGCTAACGATTACAGCGGCTATTAAGCACAAAAAATATATTTTCTTTGAAGGGGGTGGTGATAGTGATCTTCCAAAGAGACATGAGTGCAGTCTAGATGAAGTTTTTGACTCAAAAACAAGTTTTGTGAGCTTTTTTCCAGTCGTGCAGTTGCCAACATAAATATGTTGAATACCAATCTGAAAAAACATAAATAACATATGAGCGCTTCCCAGACCTGCAGGACCTTCTCCTCTTGCTCTCTCTTTTTTCTATCCTCCTCTTCCTGCTTCCGCTTCAGCTCCATCTCTGATTTCCTAGAAAGTTAATCCACATTCAGACCAAACCCGAAAGACAGTCGGGAAAGATTTTCCACATACAGTCTTCGTTCCTCTTCCTCTTGCTTGCGTCGTTGTTCTTCCATCTCCCGCCGCTTCCTGTCCTTCTCCATCTCCTCCTCAATGCGCTTCAGCCTCTCAGATTCCTCCTCTTGCTGTTTCTTCTTCTGCATGGAGGACAGCAGCTGCTCTGAACGTTTCACCAACACCTGGTACTCTGTGTCAATCTCCTCCCGGGTCATTATGGAACTCTGTTGGAATGGGGACATGAGGTCACAAGATTGGGGAGCAAGATGAAATATATGGCTGCGTTAGCTCAATTACAATGGGTTCCATTTTTCTGCACAGGAGCCGGGTTCACATATTTATGAATGAAATATATCTGACGCTCATCCCACATATCAGCGGAGCCCGCTATCCGTATATAAACTGTATATCTCTATCATTATCAAATTCACCAGAATCACATTAGATTCCATCGGATTTCTGCCAGTAAATTGTCACTCCGCCAGGCTCATCTTCAGCAACACTCCCACTGCTGAACCAGCACATCTACCTTGGCAGAAGGAAACCGGTCACCCTGAACTGGTCACCAGCCAATTATACTCAATGATTTCCTTTTGGGATTTTTTTTTTATTTTTTTTTATTTTATTTGGCCAGTGTACCAGTGTAGGTGGCAAATGTGCAAAATGATCAATGGAGACGAATAATTGCACAAGAGAAAAAAAACAACAACCATCAAAACATGACCTTTTCAGCGGTAATATAATCGGAATAATCATTTTAATTTAATTTAACATAAAGGTTTGCTCCAACTTTGAATAACTAAATGACGGTATGACCTTTTGTTTGTCGCCATCATTTTGTCATACAGCAAAAAAAAGGATAAAAAAACAAGACATTTACTGACTGGCTACTGAATTTGTCAGACTATTAATGAGTAGAGTAGAGGTCAGTAAGATTCATTAGAGTGAGTTACTAACAGGAACACAAAGACGGAAGGTGACAAGGTCTTGTCTCCAAAGTATGGAGGCCTGAATGACAGGCATTGGCATCCCATGAATTATTCAGTCGGTGACACGGTACTCAGAGCCCTGCGAGTGTTGTCATAGGGCTGCTAATAGGCTAACAAAAAGAAAAAAGGAGGTTGAGAGGCTGACCGAGATGAAGCGGGGGATAGGACGGAAATCACCGCTGCGTCACTGTCAGCCAGGATGCCTCAGGCATCATCACCTCTCATTTATCGTGGCTGCTAATGGTGCATGAGGAGCAACAGTTTGTAGAAAAGAAAACACTTGTGGGCACTGGATGGGATGTAGAATGGCTGGTGATTTGCTGGCCTACAAAAATGTGTTTATTGCACGGGGGCGGACGGGGATTCTGCAAATCAAATTTGATCATTTAAGGAAAAGCCAAGGTAAAGGACATTATTGAAGAGAGCATTACATCCATATGAGCTTATTAAAAATATGGATTGTGAGAGAAAACACAAGGATTGGGAACTTAGCAAGGACCTTTGTGTGCATAAGTGTAAATGTATACATGTTGGCGTAAACACCAAACCTTCCTCTAGCCTGCACCAGATTTAAATCTTACCTCGTGCCAGACTTACCCTGGACACCAAAATAGAGTCCATAAAGTTCAACACTTCAGAGTATACCTGAAGCAAACTCAATCAGCAGCCATAAGCAGCTTTAAAGGGGTCAGTCTTTAAAACTGCACAATAATCCTTGGATGGCGTGAGAGTGTTTGTGATGCTCACCTTTATCTTGACTGCTAGAGAGTCTATACACATTGCCAGCTCTTGGACCAGCTTGGCCATCTCCTGTTTGCCCTCCTTCAGCCCGTTGACCACCTCGTTGAAACGTTCCATGTGCTTCTTCAGGTTTTTCACCTTTACCATACCATCGATGCTGAAATGATATAAAACATTTTTTTTATTAATGGCCAGCTTTTTAAAATGGAATGCAAATGATGTGATTTTGTTTTCTTCAGAAGGAGCAGTAATGAGAGTGTTTTGTGGAACTCAGTGGTGCCATGGTACTTTATTTATTTTTATATCTTAAGTATAGTCTGAATGGAACTGGCCAAGCAAAAATGTCCCCGCTTTGTGTAACCGTGTTGTTTCTGCTCATCGTATAACAATAAACATTGTGTATCCCGAATGACTAAGGTGAGTGTAACATCCAGAGCAAGAGACTCACCGCGGCTTGTGCTTCCGCTTACATAACCACATGCGCACTGTCTTCTGAATCTTAATGCAGGCCAAAGCCCTGTAGCTCATCTTGTTCCTGACTGGTGACAATAGAAAAAGAGAAACACTTTGAATAAATGTGTAACCTAAGTAAATGTGATGTTCTATCACGTAGAAATGTGATACCATCAAACATGTTGTAATGGCTTCTAAAAGCAAATCTCAACCCTGTGGGAAATCCTGTTTTTCTTACATACACAAAAAGAATACCCTGGAATGAATGCAGACTGAAATACAATACAGTCGTTGTATGGTCTGTTATGCAGGAAATGCCTCATCAAGCAGGCAATTTTCTTCCATAATTTAATTGAATGCTTTCAAAACAAAGAGTAGAATGCATGCTGTTAAATGTTAAGACTCCACAAGCGAGCGCAGCGTCAAGTGTTGCAGTGCTAAATGAGAGTAGGCTACAGTTTTCAAATTGCTTCAAGCTGCTTTCCATATTACGAATAAATTCAAGGGTGTGAAGTATGACTTTAATAATGCCATCAGGGCAGAAGAATTTACTGAGGGAAGGAGGTGAATATATAATTGTTTTGCATGGTCGACTGGACCCACGTTTGATCACAGACAGGCTACACCACTGGACCTTCTTCCAATGGCTGCACAACAGCCACTTGTTGACTTTCTTCAACAGCTCTGCCAGGTGATCAGGATCAGACTTCATGATCTGGTCAAACTCAGCAAACTGACAATAGACACTTATTTTTAAATGGACTATTTCAGGGGTATAGTTGTGTTTTGCATCGCATTTTTCGGATACCTTTCCGGGTCGGAAGAATACTCTGGTCAACCCAAATTTAAAGTCATTGTCATTCAGTCCCAGCGCTTTGAACAAAGCCTACGGAATAAAATGTGGAATAGAGTTAACATCAAATTCATGGTCAACAAGTGGGCAGCATAGCAGCGAGGGAAAAAAATGCATTGTACCTTGCAGAATAGTCTCGGATTCAGTCGGGTTAGCTTATCAGGCATGTACTGTTTATACATGTTGTAAAGCTCATGGAAAGGAGCTCTGGAGGGGAAGCCGCCCTGCATCAGGTCGAGCACGGACACCATTCCTGAATTTAAAATATAAAAAAAAAAAAATATCTTGAATGACCAAATTTTGTAGTATTTTATGATCATTGTGAAATATTTGAAAATGCATAAATCATTCTGTGAATCATCACATCTCAGGTATGCATACTTGAGTCTGAGTATTAAGTGCTACAATCATTTTCCACCCACTTTTTTTTTTTTTTTTTTTTTTTAATTTGGCTGGTTCAATTCTTGTCAATATCTCCCGCTGTTTTTACGCTTTCTTCAAGTCTGACAAGCGTTGCTTTTTTTGCAGTCTTTTATTCCAACGAGTCAATTTATCTGCACCATATTGGCAATTAAATGACTCATAGAATCAATTTTGGCTGTTTGTTTAAGTCTGGCTGATTATGTTTCAACACAGCAGTCGGCAGATAGACTTGAAAACATGTTACCTGAGCACTGCAGCTGTGAGAGAATGAGAGCGCCTTCAAATTGGTGGCTGACCATTTTCAGGTTGGGTTTGACACAACGGATAAAACTGGAGCCCTGCACACAACGAGGACCATTAAAAAATATATATCTGCCAGTAGAAATTTGGATTTGAGTCTACTATGCCATGGTGATTAGAACTCACAGTGCTGCGAAGCTTTTCCAGCAGTAAGTTGAGCTGCGTCTGTGAACAGAACCGGACAAGAGTTTTTGTTTGAGGAGGGTGAGATGAAGTGAGCTGGCAACATGAGCTTTGGGCACCAAGCCCCCCCCCCCCTGCAACTCTCTCTGGCCACCAGCACCTTATTGAACGGCATTATCTTTGTGCGAGAGTCCGTGTCTGGTGCATTAGTGATGAAAGCCCTGCAGCAGTCTCAGCAGTGATAAAGTCTGTTGAAAAACACAGCGCGTACCTGACAGGGAAGGGGGGGGGGGGGGGGTTGGGGGGGGGGGTGCTTCCTCTTCTTGAAACAAATAGAAGACATGAACGGTTTGGGTTTGTGGTTCAACAAACACTCTTTTGTGAGTGTCTCATTTCAGGTGTTTGTTTCCAGCCTTCTTTTCAGTTTTTGCCAGCACTGCTCTGTAATAATTGAAGCTGACTTCACTCATCTTTATTCTCTTCCAAACAAAAGAGGCTGAGATGTCGAGAAATCAAAAACTATATTCGTCTGAAGATGCATGAGAAAAAAAGGATCCAGGACTGGAATACGGAACAAATGAAATTGTTAAAGTCAAACATAATTTGTTCTATGACAATGATTTTTATTTTTCTAATTACATAAGGGACTATTGGAGGCGGGGAGGGGTCATCCGTTAAAGCCGATTGGCCGTTAAATCAAATGATTTTATTTCATGGTCTAAAAAGACCCACAATGGTACAGGATTGTTATTTTGTGGCATTCTGATGGCCCAAAAATGTCTAGTACAATTATTGTGATTTTTTCAAAAGTATTTTTTTCCATTCAGCACTTCAGCATTCACACTCACATTCCGCAGAAATTGCAAACATGTAATCCTTTGATATAATTAATTACACAACACTTGTCAACATTGTATGACAAACTCTGATTCATCTCTGACCTTGAATTTATTTCCAACGCTGATGAAGCTGAGTTTTCCCGCCTTGTGTTTAGACTCCTTGTTAGTCGCGGAGGTCTCAAACAGCTCACGAACAAAGTTGTCCTTAGATTCGCACACTAAGCTCTCCAAGGACATATGGAGAGCATCGTTGTTCTTCTCCACAAATCGAGTCTGTTGGCACAAACACGTACAATTGTTATTTCACTTTCTGGGAGAATAAATATGTCAAAAAGCAGAATTTAGTGCTGCCCATAAATAAACACATGTTTTTTTTTTTACAATAGCCATGATGACAGATGATTTTTTTAAGAAGGTCGAGGCTAAAATGAGAAGCTGCAAATTTGACACCCATTTAGCACCTGCTGTAATATTTCATCAACAACGCCGAACTGCGCCGCTCACTGTTAATTTCCCATTGTAATTTTCACCGACACCGTTATCATTGGTTAACGCAGACCTTTAATATTTACGACGGCAACGCTTCTCCATATATTACAGACTGCGGGACAAATTACCGTTTCATAGCAAACAGCTCCGGCAAAATGCCTGATGATAAATCCTTCATCATCCCGGAGATTCCGATGAACCGCCAATTTTGATTTCCTAGGAACCTGAGAGACACGAGAGAGAGAGAGACATCAAATTTTGTGTATTAAAATTGTCGAACCACAAATGTAACGATTGGAATTAGCCATTCCTGTCGATGCAGAAGAACATTTTTGTTTGGTTCAATTGGACTGAAATCAAACAAAAATGCTTTTCATTGTGCTTTGCAAAGCATATTATTAAAAAAAGGCTAATTAGCATTCATTTGACTGCTTGGCAGCTCACATGAATCATGCACATGCATTACAAGGTACACTTGAAGTGCATTATTCATGTATATAATTATCCAATACATCCAAAAGCGAACATACATAATTAGTACTTATAAAAATGGAATACATTTGACTCAGCTAGCTGTGGCTGGCTTTCAAACCACAGGTTGTTGCTTTAAATCCCGAGAAAAGATATCGAGCCCCAAGACGTTCCCTCCATGGCAACATATGCCACCATCATTATTCAGTGGGTGAACGAGGTGACATTAAAAGTGCTTCAAGTACCTTGAAGGCAGAAAAGCAGTAGAAAAGTGAAGCCCATTTCCGAGGCGATGAACCATATTTGGTAACTTAAGTGGGTATTAAAAATCAACTCTTAAAGACTAACTATGCGGTAGAGAAATGCATGATTTCGCCCAGTCAATTCGTAATGAAAAATTCAAAATAAAATATTTTAATGACATATTAGTGAAGGAAATATCTTGCCTTATTTACTGCAGGAAATGACCAAGTGTCTATTGAGGGTAAGGCCTTTCTTTAAAATAATGAGTCATCGTTAGGAACATAAAAATAACTGGAAGGACATCGCTTTCCACCGAACTTAATAGCGTCATTTAAGACCTGAATGGCACACGGTGCGACTTTTCAATTCCTCTGAGAGGCTTTTTATGTATCTGGTACAATAGTGTTTTGATTCTCTGTCCACGAATATCGCTACCTTTTTTTAAGTGAGTATTTCATTAAATTGATTGTAAAAGTTGTCAAGGATACCATGTCAAAGTCATGTTTGCAAGGTGATGGCTGAGGCAAATGAGAGCAACAAAGGCAGAGGGATAAAGCCTATGCGTCAGTCACCTAACGGTTGGAGCACACAGGCCGGTAGAAATGACCATAAAGATGAAACTAATGGAGAGTCGATCCGCTTGCTCACACAAAGGCAGAGAATGACGGTGGAAGACGGCAAGACACGTGTCTGTGTGTGAAAGTAGTTAAGATGTCAAACCGTAAGTCTGAAATGGTCTTTATGCTTGCTATGAACAGCCAGGGCAAAGTGTTGATCGCTGGCCTGAGGTAGACGGTTCTCTTCGTCCAGAATATCCAGAACGCCCACCAGTTTTGCTTCAACCAGGTCTGCAAATGAATCAAGACATCACAAACGTGGTATAATCCGATGAATCCATTCTTCGAAAATGTCCACTCTACATGAATATTCAAAGCACAAAATGTGTTCATCACAATGCTTATTCAATACCATGGCTGCATTATTCATATGGCATACTGTGTTTGGAATATAATCTAATAGCCAAGGACCTCCCGGAAATATTTGCATGAACAAGCACCTGAGCATGAATCCTGAAGACTGATGAGTGAATTAATGCGTAGCCCAAATGGTCATTTGCAAGTCATAAATGTTATTCATGGCTGTCAGTTAACCTCGCACCTGAATAATCACAGCCTTTGAAATACAAATCAAAATGCTTCACCTTGATACAATGACTACTTTTATACTAATATATCGGGGATTTATTTGACATATGGGACAACAAGAAACGAGTGGGTATCATTTCTCCCCGCCTTCATGTGTCACTAAAGAATCCACAAAAGCCACAAAGATTCATTATATGGCCTCCATTCAGACACGCTCGTCAGATAATGAGAAAATCTGATTTTGTAGCAGAGACAGGCACACTTTTGCCACTCTGACAAACACCTGACCAGGAAGAGCCACGCCTGGGTGAAATGATGACATAATTTAAGTATCTGCGGCGTGTGGAGTTCCTCTCCAGACATTCTTTTGGTCTGTGCGTTGCACTTTGCATATCTTAGGCCTCATAAGCATACCTTCATCTTAATGGCGTTCCTGAATGTTACCCGAGTGGCTTATTTTAATGTCAGAAGACCACTAAAGGTTCAGATATACGGTTCAGGTCATGTACTTAATCCTGTAACATGACTGTGATTTATGGCACTAAAAAAAAAAAAAAAAAACAGCACTGCTCTGGACTAGAAGTGGACTTTAAATGACTATTTATTCATTGTACAGAATTTTGGTTTTGCACCATAATTGAAAATTTGATGAATTCTGACTAGTTCATATATGAAAATGTAATCTTTAAAATTAAATCCTGTCAACTTCCTGTCATAGTTGACAGGACTTCCTGCACTGATCATCATTACAGTCCAGCATCTATTATCTAAAGATAGATCCTTTGTTGGATTTGTCTCCCTTGTACCCAAAGTGAACCTACCAATGCAGTCCTGGTTGTCAACATAATGCACTTCGTTCACTCCCAATCCTTCCTTTTGATAGAGTTCTTGTTCCTGCACAAAAAGTTACAAAGTGGTCTGAAATGTATATTAGAAAATGTTGAAAGTGCCTGAAGTAACTTAAAAAAAACTGTACTTCTTTAATTGGAGCCCTTAGAAGAAAATAACATTAAGAGATCACAAGAGAGAAACAAGTCTCATCACATCCCTTGGGAAATTAGCATTCTAATTTCATCGGGAACACGAGGAGACAACTACAGAACAGGAACGATGTCATCCGCAGTGTCCTGCCGCACTTGGAGATTAAATAAGTTGCCACTTTGTGACATGACAGAGGAGGTTTCTCTGAGGATGACTTAATACATGCTGCTTATTTACCTCTTTCAAGATGCGCTCATTGAAGAACTGCTGTAATTTCTCATTGCAGTAATTGATGCAGAACTGCTCAAAGCTGTTGTGTTCAAAGTATTCTGAAAAGAAATACCACAGGACAAATAAACTTCCACGGGACAGCCATGTTGCAATTTATAGACATTTTAATGAATTAGATATCAAATATGGCACCCTGATGAAAATTATAATTTTAATTGATATTATACAGAAGTGAAACATTTTGTCTGCTTTCACACCAGTTAGGAATTTGAAAGTGCTCCTGTAAAGTTAATGAAGGTTTTATGAAGGTGACAGTTTTATTCCCTTTACATTACCAATACTTCCTGTGGGAAATTTGTATTGAAATGAAAAACTCTCTGAAGTCAACCATGTGTCACGGAACAGACTGTGTTTAAATTTAGAGGTTGCATTGAAGTAAAAAACTGCTAGAAACATTCACTGTCTTTGACTTACCAAAGCCAGCAATGTCCAGCACCCCGATGAAGCTTGAGGAGGACTTGAAAGGAAAACACTGGTTGACTCGTTTGACCACATGATCGAAGAGGCGGCTGTACACGGCCTTGGCGAGGGCATCGCGGGCGTTGTTAGCTTGTTCCACCTTTAGAGGCACCCTAGAGGAGCACGTGTGACAGACACATTTCTTAGCCAAAGATGAATAGAAAATGTAGTGTGAACCTTGACCTTCTCTTGACTTTTTAATGGCATTTTAACACATTTTTAAAAATTCATTATTTATCAGGGTTGACTAGGAGGACAAAGTGCATGCCCACAGCGACCTCGAGTTCAACTTGGATATTCCAGTTGGGAGAACTGGGGGGGAATTTAATATAAATATATGTGCCTTTTAGCAATCATGGATGTTTATACATTTTGCTTTTTAAAAATTCAAAATATTCAGTCCACGGTAAAAAATAAAATAAATAGGCACCCTGCCAATTGTTCACTTTCTCCATTTTGGTATAAGTGCTGCAGGTCCTATAAAACACATCCGATGTTAGAGAGATCTGACAAGCATTTTTATCCATGGCAATGTTTCACATCCCCTCTGGAGAGAGACTCAGCCATGAGTGATACAATAACAGCATCCACAGCTTTATACTGCAGTCAAAGTCCCCAAGGCAGCGTGAATCAGTCGGGGCCTTTATGACAAAGGCAGGCCCCGCCTCCACCGTCCAGACAGTAGGGGCCTTTTTATTTTATTTTAATGGCGTTGAAGCCACACTTGCCTTCCTCCTCAGATACCTGCTGCATAATTCATATGGGGGAAACACTTCCAGGCCAGGCCAGCATCTGGCCCTCTTCAAATATTAATCGACCAAGCCCGGTTCGATCACTCAAACACCACATTTCCACTGCATATACATGGGGAGCAATGCCAGTATGGCCTGTAACGTATTCTGCACTGAATAAGTGATACGTGGATAAAATACAAGCAAAACATCTACAGCAGTATGCAATATTTTACGAGTACTCGTGCGCTTGAGAGAAACTCACAAATAGTAATACTTATTTAACAGATTCAATCTATTGACAGTACTTAAAAGAATTTGAGAAAAAAAATTCCTTGACTTCATTCATGAATTTACAATTCTTTCTAACTTTTATTGGCTCTACAATGGACTGACAGCCAAATCCATACATCAAGCACATTGCGTCAGTTCTTACTTGATAACTGTTCCTTTAGCGCCCCCTGCTGTCGTAAGCATGACCCTTGTAGTGAGGCTGACCTTCAAATCATCCTGGTCCAGACCCAGCAGATCAGCACAATACTCCAGAGTCTGTCTGGATTGATTCTTCAGAACACAGCCCCCTATACAATATGGACAAACACACCAGTTATTATCTAATTAATTCATAATTTGATCAAAAATATTTATATATGGCACTACCGTCACATTTAATGGAAAATGAACTCAATCAGTCTAACCTGAGCTACTTCCCGTTTCCTCAAAGTCAATGTTGCCGAGGTGCAGAACCCCAGCAACCACCCTGAACAAGTCCAGCTTCTCCACGTCATCCAAGCCAATCTTCTTCATAGCCACGCACATCCTATTAAAGTCGCCTTGGTCGTCGAGGAGAGGGTCCTTCAACGCGCCCACTTTCACATGCTGCGGGCAGAAGTGGAGGAGAAATTGATTAAAAACTTAGAGGGCCAGTGGTCTTATTATATTTCAATGCTTTCTTCAGCATCCAAAAGCTAATTAGCACAGCAAACACACTCCTTCTAAATGGACATACTGCTCTGAGCTTAAAGTTCACGTAAGAATAATAAAAGAAGCATGCAGTGTGAAATGTGAGGGCTTAATCACATAATTACAATTAACAAGGTCTGCTCTTTGGAGTTAAGTCACCGTAAGGAACAAAAGGTGCATGTTCCTAAATTGATGGATGTAAACATGTAATAAAACCAGAAAAATCAGAATAAGCACCACCCGGCATGCAATTCTCCATGTCTCACGAAAATAACACAGAAACGCTTATCCAACTTTGACAAAAACAATAATAAAATAATAATAAAAAAAAAAAAAAGAGATCACCTTATTGTCCTTTATGTCACAAACATGATGCGGCATGAAAAAATAAAAATTAGCCAACTTTATAAGCAACGGATATGATCACATACTCAATTTTTAAAGAGCAGATTAGGTTTTTAATCATTTCACATTTCATCACTAGACAGGAATGGAATGTTTCTTGGCTCACCATTATAATGTAACTCTTTGTATCATGAAATGAAATGCCCTGTCTGGATTTTCTAACTGGAAGCATTATACCGTGTGTCACATTTTCAATTGTTTCAAGAAATTCATTTCTTGCAGGCTTTAAGTGAACAAAAGCAAGTGTTCCTGTCTGTGTTGTACGTCATTTATCAAATATATACTGAGCAAACATTTTCGCCGTTGCTGCTGATATTTTGCTCTCAGCATTCAAGGCATTCTCACAGTTGTTGGTTAAACATTTTTGAAAGGAAAGTAGACATTGAAAAATCTTTGAAAAGAAAAAAAGTGAATAGACCCAAGCAGTGAAATCGACTTTACCTCGGGACTCTTGCGGTTCTGCATGATTTGCTTATCGGAGTTTGGGCTGGCAAAGTATCTGGTGCAGCCTCGGTTCAAATACTGCAACGTAGAAAGAAAATAATTGCAAACATTCTAACACAATTATCTGTGCTTAATTAAATCTCAACTTAGCTTGAGTGCATTTCATCCTTGTGGGAGAACCTGAGGGAGATATTCCTATTGATTGTCACTATGTGAAAGATTTTCCTTGGCGTCTGTTAATATTGCCTCTCACAGTTGACTGGAGGGCAATAGTGTGAAGTAATTGCCTCCGTTGATGTTTGTGCCACCTTGGGACTACATTTAATGACAAATATCTCAACTAAGAGAATTAGCTACTTGCTGCTGTTGCTCTTGTTATTTTAGCATTCAGAAGAACATGTTGCAGCAGGGATGAGCATGTTTAATTTACAAATCATATTTTGATCCAAATTGGAAAGACTTGGATTAAAATAAAAAAATAGTTAAAATAGACTTGAGGTTGCATAGCGTTGTAGTGATTAGTGTCGCTTAGTTTGAATCTCATCTTGGAAACATTAGTCCTGCTGCCTCCTAGATGATGCTTTTTAATACATTATTTTGGTGTCTGTGTGTGTATATAACTGGACATTCTTCTTTTTATACTTTGTATCACTCTGTCTGTGCATTGAGTCTGTAATAATGCAATTGAATTCATATCACAATATGTAGCAACTCTGCCATCTAGTGGGCTTTTACAGAATTGATGGCCACTCCCATGCAAACAGTCCATTGCTAAATAACAGTATGAACATTAATAAATAGTATTGGGGCCACAAAATGGAAAAACGTTTCTGAATAAAATCCAAACATACATGCTCATCACTTTAAAATATTTTATAAGTATTTCGGTCCTGGAGGGCATGATCCTAATCATTTGAATCAGGTATGTTGCCCTCCAGGACCAGAACTGCCCAAACCTGGCATGAAGTAGAAAGTGACATCATCTTAACGTTACAAGGGAATATACTAACTCTGAAGCTGTCTGGTGACTCGAGATGCAGTTTCTTCTTAATGTCCTCAGATGCTCCGGCACAAAGCCTGTAGAAAATGTGGTAGTTCCTCTCATCGTTACTTTGCATGCAAATCCTCGATTTCTCCAGCAAATAATGGGAGACAAATCCACCCACAACTGCATTCTGGCAATGAAAGAGGGAAGTAATGCAGATTTTATTTTCGGGCTGCATGCGTAATAGCATGAGTAAGATCTCATCACCTTCTCATTGAAATGGATTTCAACAAACTTTCCAAAGCGACTGCTGTTATTATTACGGACTGTCTTGGCGTTTCCGAATGCCTCCAGAAGGGGGTTTGCTAAAGGGTGAAGAAAATACAGTCAAGTTCACACTGAGGTTCTGCAGTACATTGAGTCCTTTAACTTTTTTTAAAAAAATGTTTACCTTCAACAATTCTCTCATCAATATCTTGACCACTTCCATAAGTTGTGGTCAAATATCTACAGGATGGAGATACAATTAAGATGACTTAAACACAGCAGGAACGGTAACGGTGTCTTCTCCTTAAAACTCATACCTGAGAACAAACTTGGTGTTTTCAGTTTTGCCAGCACCCGATTCACCAGAAACGATAATCGACTGACTCATTTTCAGAACCTTCATGTCTCGGTAGGCTTTGTCGGCTAAAGCAAGTGAGAAAAACACATAAGTAAAGTAAGTTAGTCTTATACAAATACACAAATGTTTTTTTTTTTTTAAGTTATGAGCTCTCACCAATTGCATAAACATGGGGTGGCTGCGTCCCCAAAGATTTCCCCTTGTATGACTTGATGGCTTCAGTGCCGTACAGTTTAGGGATGTCATAGTAAGGATTGACAGCTATCAATATATTGGCCACATAAGTCTGTAAAAGAAAACAACAAAAGGCAGATTAGAATCTTTGAGAGACAATGCTGTTAGAGAAGCCACCTTGACTTGTTTCCTTTCCCATTTACGAGCTGACCCTCATTGTTAAGTGAGTGACTTTTATCGGTACTCACTTTGACAGTTACTCTTGACAGTTTGACAGTTACTAACCGGACCTTACCCCGTGGATGTTTTTTTTTCTCCTTAGTCAACAATAGAAACCGTTTTCCTGGCTCTTCCTTCGAACCGTCAATGCGCTCTTGTAATGCAAAAGCTAAAGTGACAGGGTTGCATACGCTCCAATGACGGTAATGTTAATAAGTGTAAAAGCGGAAGGAATACGTACATAGATATGTTCCTTAGTGTATCGCACTTTGACGTTGTTGAGTAGAGTGGCTTCATTCAAATACATGAGGGAGCCTGAAAAAAAACAACAATTATTTCTATTTATATGGAATCAGGTCCAGCACTGGATATCGAGTTTATCTTACAGTTGTCCTCAACATGTTTGTTGACGTCATCTTCTGCTGGAAACACTTGGCTCATCGGCGCAAGGAACGTCTGTAATGAGACGGGTATCAGAATTGATCGATTCATCGTTAAGAATTCGGTCGATATTTATTTATATGATGTTATGTCTGTTACTATTGTCCCTACACACCTTTGGACATTCCCTTTGTGTTTTACAGAAGCAAAAAAAAAAAAGTTTGGAAATGAGGAAAAACTGTGTCAGACTTGTATTCAACTTTGGAGGTTCCACCGTAATTGACGATCAGTTTACCTTTTTATAACATCTTGTCTTGTTTGGTTTATAAATAAGAAAAATTGCTCTCCAGTTCTTGGAGTCGCTAATGACAAACATTCACGAGTTCTGGAAAATGTATCAACATTAAATATCGTCAAAATCTACGACAGGTATGCATAATCATGAATCATTCATCGTGCTTTAATATCACGATAATAGCATCTGGAGGAATACATTAACGGGCATGTGATATTCTCACTCTATTGTGAAGCGTTGATGAAAACAACCTCAATAGAAGAAGCCAGCTGTGAGAGGAACAAGGGCAGACATGGCACCATGATAAATAATTTGGTGCAAAGTGCAACAAGATCCGAACACCTAACTGACTGACTCACTGAGTGAGTGAGCAAATGATGACTGCATTCTGTGCTAATTCAGTGGGAACCAATAAAACCGATGAATTATTAAGATAAGATGGAATCCAAACAATTACGCAGAGGGAACCAATAAAATTGATGCATTATTAAGATAAGATGGAATCCAAACAATTATCCAGTTGGAGTAGCATTCTGTCTTATATGTCGTAAAATGGTACCTTATACATTTAATGACTGATAGTTTAGTCACCGGAACAGATTAATCCTAATTGAATTGATCTCAATGGAAAAGGTTGTTTTGAAAGTTTTACCAGCTGGTGTTGGACCTTGAAGGCAACAAGATTGCAGAGTAAGACAAACGAAAGTTACTTCACGTAGCTCTTTACACACTGTCCACTGATGCACAATTTATTATCACGAAACAGATTGGAAGAATACACAGATCTATAACTCGTCTCCAATCAACCACAATAAAAACCACATGACAGATGTCTACGCAATAAACTTGACAAAGAAGCGGCATCCAAGCTCAGCTCAGCCACTAATGAGCTCAGCACTGTAATAAAGAAAAAGTGTGGGGGAGAGAAATACTCAATGGGCCTTTTATTCCCCAACTGAATGGAACAAAGTTGACGCTTTTGCACCAAAGCATAAACTGATGATGATCATTCATGTTTTACTTAATTCAATGCATTCCAGCTCATTAAAAAAAAACTTATAATTTCCGTCGAGACAGAGCCATTCATGCTTTAAGATTATGTACGTTTTTTTCGTCTGCGGTTGAGATGTTTTTTTTTTTAAATGTTGTTGTAAACACGCAAGACACGTGACGGCTCAGGTGTAACAGGTGGCCTCTTGTCTAATGAGCAGCTCACTTTATAAGCAACACTATCACACACCTGCTGCCTCCGCCTTTACTTATTCATGTCCGTGAAAATTTGCTCTCGCTCGCGTTTCATTTATTAACGTGGTTTTGTTGCCACGATGTGACGTTAGAATTTTATCAAGTGAAATTAATGTACACAATTTGATTAGGATTATTCAATACTGAATGGGTTAATTGTCAATGGCATCACATTTATTCATACGTTGTTTTTTTTTTGTGTGCAATGACCCACCTTGCCCTTCTGGCTCAGCGGTTCTATAGTCAGCGTATCGGCTCCGATGTCGACGATGGTGCCCAGCTGGAACCCGTCTGTGGGGTGAGGGGCCCACACTGGCTTCCCATCCTCCATAGCTTCGCTGCAGTCAGCACGGCCTTGTCACTGAGGGCAAAGACACAAAGTATTCCAATCAATACATTTCAGTAATACATCACATGACCCTACAAACGACTACAATTGGGTAATACGCGTCGAAAGTCTCACCGTCCGTACTGCTAGTGTGAAAGCTTTACATCAACTTCATTAACAGCTCTCGAATGTTAATCCTAAAGCAACTACATCACCAGTACTTAGACCTGACATACTGGAGTATCCAATTAGGTGTGAGATTGTGGTCAAATGTCAAAGGCGATCGCTGTTAGAAAGTGCTGACATAGCCTTCAAACTGAAATTAATTGAGTTGCTTAACTTACTCAGCAGATTCAGTGTGAGCAGTAGTCTATGTGCCCTAAACATTTTGTTCCTTCTTGGAGACCTACTGCAATCTGATTTATAGTCGATCCACATTTATTTTGCCCTTTCTGTTGGACATTTTGCCTAGAGCCTTTAATAGTCTTCTCCAGTAAAGCAAAATGATTGCCTTTGTGGGGTTTTGTATCTGGACAAATGGACTACACACCTCAGAGTTGTTTCTGGGCCTGTCTCAATTAGTTTTATGTCTGTTTAACTTATATTAACATTCAGACACATAATAGGCAAGTCGAACTAATTTAAATGCAGAACTGATTTTTAATTGCTTAACTTTGTTTTATATAAATGTAGCTGCAAGTCAGACCTGATTTCTGCAGATTGAAATAGTAAGTAAAGTTTGAATGCAAATACTTAAATTGACAAAATAACACTATGTAATACGAACCGAATGCATATTATTATTATTTCGATGATCTTCACATTTGTCTTAAGAAGTGACATGCCAGCAGAATCAATAGAACTACAGTGAAGGTCAGTGACCCTTCCAAATTTTCCTCTGGAACAGAGATTACAATTAGATGAAGGGAATGTATCATAAATATGACCTTTGTGTTATCAGAACACCATTATCTGCAAAGTCATGCAATATGAGCAAGGGCGTCAACAAAACAATGTACCAGAACAAGATAAGATTTTTCTCCAGTATGTTATTTTCAACCCAAATTAGATCAAGGCTGGTCTTTCAGATTTTTCACGTGTCTACTTCAAATGCTAAAGTCAATCAGAAAGTAACACATTTATTTATCTTCATTTCTACGACTGGTGAAAAGGTGGGAATAGATGCTGCTGTGTCACTTTTATGTTAAAATAGGAGTGGAATGTGTAAATAACTTACTTCACTTAAATAACACCACATATTAGTTTCTAATAGTGACTTTTTTTTTTTCTTGGTTGCTATCAATAATGCAGAGCTCATGCTAAGAAACATGCAAATAAAGTAGAGTGACCGTCGGCAATTGAACTCAATTACTTGGGTGAAATGTGGGTGTAACTATTGACCAAGTGGCACCATTTTTTTTTCTCAAGTGGAAAAAAAGAAGCATAGTAACATGCAACATTAAAAGGAAGCTGTCAAACAGTCTATGACTTTAAGGAAGGCCTTATTCCTAAAAGTGGCATCTTGAACCAAATGCGTCGGAACTCCGCACACGCCTTAAATCCTCTTAGTATCTGACCCTAATCCAGACAATGGAGGCGAGATAGGGGATGCTTTAAACTTCACAAATAAAATGTCCAATGATTATTTGCGTAAATGCAAATTAGTGTCTGGTGCTGTGATGAAGAGTGGGAAATATGGGAATGAATATAGTGTATGGCAGGAAGACACACTTGTTTCCTGCCTCCTGCTTCCTGTTCCCTGCTGGGCATGGACACATGGAAAATGAATCAGAATGAAAAGACGTGCACATAAGTTTTGCTTTTGTGAGGTGCACATCTTTAAAGTAGAGAAGTCAATGCAAGAAAGAATATTAAAAAAAAGTTATTATTGAATCTTTTTTTAATAAATTCACATTTGTGTGACAATTTTAGAGCACGTCTGTGGGTTTCAAAACATTGATTTTAATGTGACAGATTTAAGGGCACCCCTTATAAGCCCCTCAAATCTTTAGCCGCACCCCTGCGTCGTTATGACGTCACACTAGTTCAAAAGTAGTAGTTTGCGTCAAATCCCAGACTAACAACATAGATTAATTAATAGAAGTGATTTGTTATTTATGCAAGCAATCCGGGTAGTTTCAATAAAAAAAAAAAGTAACTGAGTTTAGAAGAACTGTAGCCTACCTGTTGCTGTGACTATGCTCCAAAGAGTCAATGTGCAATGTGTATCCTCTAAACAGTGGAAATTATGTTTGCAGGGCGCTGATGACTGCAAGTTGTTGCATGCACTCATTCACCTGCTAAAGTGTTTTTCGCCGGGTCCCCCCAGGACTGGCCAAGTCCGGCCTGCAGGCTCAAAGGATGTCAGACAGTGGAGCAGAGAGGAGGAGAGATAGCGGTGCGTTTAAGTGCGGCTCGGAATATTTTGTATCGGGTTGTATGGAGCCTGTATGTGTTTTTTTTTATTTTGCGCCAATTAAAATAATCGGCCAGAACATTGATAGCAACCTTACTGTTGTTGCCACATTCATAATCTTTCAAATGATCATGATTTTTTTTCCAGATTCAAAGAGATTCTTTTTTCTTGGTGCAAGGAACATGGAACAATGAAAATACATTAGTATATGGTATTCATCTTCAAATATGTGAAATGCCTCTTTCTTATTTCATGCCACACATAAGATTTGTATTTGTTGTTTTGCAACATGATATGATTGCTATTAAGAGGTTGATTAGTTTCACTTAAGTCCTCAGGCTAAAACTCACTGTCTGCCACTGGTTCATACTCACAGATCATTTACATTTGGGGGTGTGATGATTTTTGTTGTTGTTGTTTTCACTATCTGAGGTTCAAATATTAACTGAGGGGTGTGCATACCAATAAGATTTTCCATGTTGTTTGTATTAGTCTAAATATCAGATTTTTTTTCATTCCAATGTTTAACCATTTTCTTATAGAACTAGCTGACTATCCCATTTGCCTCATGTAATTTAGCCTATACACTTCAAATTTATAATCTCTTCTGTAAAATACGAACTGGGAGCAAAATTGAAGCACAATTGCAATGAAAAGACGGCAAATGTTGCCTTGAGAGTCATGAATACTTTAACGGTATGTCACCTAAAACCTTTAGGAGGATTTTTGAAGGAGACACTCAATCCACCTTTGAAAGCCACCGCTGGGTTTGTGGATCTAATTCGGATACGTGATACGTCAGGTTTGGCCCGTATCTCATTACTGTGACTGGACAACAGAATAGAGGCACTAGTTTGACCATTTTCAGTTTTAAATTCCACTTTGAATGTTGTAAAACATGACAAGAACATAAGTATTGTAACAGCAGTCAAGTTTCAAATACAGTATTAATATTCACACAAATTCAAATGTATTTTTTTCCTGCATTGTTATATTTGATATATGTTTTTATCAAGTCAATCAATCATAAATTGCAATATTAGAATTTACACGATTGTGTTACTTAAATAGCATAGAATGTGAAAAATTCAAGGCAATATTTAATTTTTTTGGACCCACTTATGTTTACTTGGACAATACCTCCATCAGGTGGACAGACTCGTGACCCTGAGGGAGTTATATAGTTGAAAGTACTGTTGAATCCTTGATATTCTGAAATATACACTTTTTTGGACCGACTAAGTTTTGAGGTTCAGTGACCATATAGTCACCTCCCACGCAACACTCTTCTTGTCAATCACTCTGCAACTTTCCCAGCCAATTATCTGCGGAGCCCAACGTTATCTGTGTTTATGAATGTCCAAACCCCAACATTCCTTTACGCTTGTGCCTGGAACTTCTTCACATCTTTTTAAGCTGACTAATACGCTGCCAAGCTGCTTGTACGCTCTGGAAAAAAACACATCTAAAGGTGAGCCATTTTAAAATTCTCAACAATTACAGTATATGGTAGTAGTGAGATTTTTAATATTTGATATATTCAAGCATTTTTTTTAAATAGCTTAAAATGGTGAGATCTACAATTGGGGTTCACTGTTCACACAATTAGCTACACCAGCACAATCTGGTAATCATATAGTTGTGTTGCATTGTATCATTATAATGTATTTTCTTGAAGACAGATTTTATGGTACACAATCTCTATGACTTAAAGTGCATCATGATAGCTTTTTTTCCGTCTATTAAAAATGTAATAATTTCTGTTTGAATAATTAACACTTCCCACCTTAACAGCCTCCTACATCGTCCATGTACAATTATGAAAGGACAGAAGCACATACAATCATTCCTTGCCATGTATGTAGTGACTTTATTGACATTACCAACATCAGAAGGACAACAGCTACCAGAGGAGACCTGCACTATTCAGATCCTCGTCCCGGGCCTCAAAGGTAAAATGTAAAAGGGTTGACCACATTTTAGTTTGCTTCTTATTATGTTGTTTTTCTCAACAGGAGAACCGGGAGAGAAAGGACCAAAGGGAGCCCCTGGCAGACCAGGAAGAGTGGGCCCACCAGGGCAAATTGGTATAATTTTGCCATTCTAGGAAATATATACGTAATCATTTGATTACATGTAAACACACAAAAATGGGCTAAAGATCACATTGCTTGGGTTGTTGATGTATTGTGTGTAAAGATAATCAGAGCTGGTCAAGTGTTTACATTTGGATGAGAAATGACCCACACAATCCAAAGCAGTAGACATGTTTACTGAAGGCTTTAATGAGAAGTTGACCATGCTCAAGCTCATTACACACGTACAACATTTGTTTGCTTCCATTCCAGGTACGAATAGTCACAGACAGCTAAAAGAAAATGAGGTGATATATCGTAGTGGTTAGGACGTCTTGCCTGTGTGGGTTTTTTCCGAGTACTGAGATAGGCTTGAGCTCACTCGGGATCCAAATGAGTTAGTTATATAGAATTTGGATATGCTATGTACGTATAAGGCAAATGTTTGTAATGAACTAATACATTTTTCTATCGCCCATCAATTTCAGGTCAACCTGGGCTTAAAGGACAGAAAGGTATTATGGGACATTACGGAAAAGTGGGACCTAGTGGAATAAAAGGTCAGTAATTCATACTTCACAAAGTTTATTTCTACTTGAGCCATACTTTACTGTGTGTACTTTGACAATGACAGGGCCACTATCAGCTACTGTAGCAGATGTGCAATTTCACTTTATTTTTGTACGGCCTCATTAAAAGCATATTCCCGGGGTCACATGTGCCCCCCCCCCCCCCTTGGCATCGTACGACCTGAAGGGGGGGTCCGCCCCACTATTTCAGAAAGACTGCTTTAGACAAATAATAATTATATACTTATTATATATATTTACAGGCATAAAGGGAGACATGGGGGATCCAGGACCGAAAGGCCCAGATGGAGAGCCAGGTATCAAATAGTAATTGCCACAGGGTTGGGTGTTTTAAAACCAAATGTTAATAATATATCATAATTGGGCTCATTAGGCATCCCATGTGAATGCTCACCAATAAGAAAGATGATTGGTGAAATGGACATCGTAGTGGCTCAGTTATCTTCAGACTTGAAGTTCATCAAAAATGGTAAGATTTTGCGTTTTCCTGACCTTGAGTTTTGTGTGTACGTGCTTTTGCATATGTGTTTGTATGCACACCGTATTTACCGTTGATCCTGTAAGGTTTCTTTATTACTTCACTAGTCAACAAATGCAGGCCATGTCAAATATGAAACTTATAGAAATACAAGTGCTCATTTTTCAGCACTGCCCTCCCCCGCAGCTGTCGCTGGCATAAAAGAGACAGACGGAAAGGTGTATCTGCTGGTGAAGGAGGAGAAACGTTACTCGGATGCCGAACGCTATTGCCAGATGAGGGGAGGGCATCTAGCCATGCCCAAGGATGAGAACGCCAACACGGCCTTGGCGGTCTACATCACTGAAGCGGGTCTAAGCAGAGTCTATATTGGCGTTCACGACCTGGACGTGGAAGGAGTGTTCACCTACGTGGACCGCTCTCCCATGTCCACCTTCAGTAAATGGAGAAAGGGCGAGCCCAATAATGCTTATGACGATGAGGATTGCGTTGAGATGGTGGCTTCTGGAGAGTGGACGGATGTTGCGTGCCACCCGACGATGTTTTTTGTATGTGAATTTGACAAGGATGTTATCTGAGTGGAAAAAATGGACTACAAGACTTGCATTGTTAAAATGTTGCAAAAACATAACTTTTTTTTGGGTACCACTTAATAATACGGATAAACCTTTGAATGGTATTATAAATTCATTATTTGGTAGTTGGTTAACACATGGTTGATATTTTTTCCAATATAAAATTAAGGAAACAGAAATTACCCATTCCAATGTCAAACCATTTTGTTAACACAAGAACATTGTTAATATTTCTTCACCCATAGGAAATCATTGTCCCATAATAAAAACTTGACATACTGTACAGAAAATGCATGCTCATACAAGTGTAAAAATAACTTATCTGCTTCTTATTTAAAGGCAAGATGTTGTGACAAACAATCATAAAAGAGTAGCTGTTAATATTGAAACCTAAGATGAAACTGTTGGCTCCTTTTAAAACATATTCACTCAGTGATAATTAAAGTCGATATAAAAATGACAACGCTCAAGTTACTAGATTTAAAAATATTGTACCATGTTTTCTAAATATCATTAGTATTTTAAACTTAGAAAATATTTATTTTTCTGATTTTTTGGTTTTTAAATAATATTAATAATAATATGAAGAATAAAAATATACTAACAATTTGACCGTGTATTGATTGCAGAGTGACAAAAACAAGAGGTCACACGCTTTGGTGTGTGTGGGATTTTCTGTTTTAAAGGATATTTTGTTTAGTTGTCTCATTAATAATAATTCATAACACTTTGCATCTCCGTTGCTGCTGTTTTTTTTTAGAGTGGATGTCCCTGCTGAGGTATCCTACTGACCCCTCTAAGAAAAAAATGAATTTGAATATGCATGATGAAGTCCTAATAAAGCACAGATTCACTCCCTTAAGAAATGAATAATTAATGCTAAGATGAATTATGCATTTAATTGACCAAGAACTGTTTGACACAAACTAATTAAAAGCCATTGTTTGTGCAATCTCCTGTTACCTTTATAATAACTATATGTCCTGTTTAAAAACGTATAAACTGTGTGACAAAAAAAAGAGCCATTATCGTAAGATAAAGTAACAATGACCACTTTTAAAGTTCACGCTGTTTCTGTACAAGAAGAGCAAAAGGTTGTGTTTTGATTTACATTCCAAATTATTTGCCACAATAAAAATGCCAAGAAGAAGACATAACATACAATTTTGTTATATTTGTTGTTGTTGGGAATGTTATCACAAACTCAATTTAAGCATAATTCGGCTTCTCGTGACGTGACTTTTTTGCTTGTGTGATACGTGACAAGCGTTTCTAGTGTGTATACCCAGTAATTCGATTAACATTTCCCCACATGTGGTACATATGGACGAGTGCAATTGCAATCCATCACTGTTTGTGGGAGGCACTGACTTACGGTTAGGTTCCACTTTGATGGGTAATCCCAAGAGAGTCAGCTAGGCCTACTTGATCAAATGCGGCGGGACTCGTGCACAGATCAATTGCACCCAAAGCACAACTCCTCGGTGTGAAAAACAAAATACTGCATTCGTATTATGATTAAGTACACAGTGGAGAGTTTGGAATCCATATGAGGTTTGTATGGTGACGAGAACATGTACACTCAGCAGATCTGGGTGTCGCTTGACATGTGATGGTTCTAACTTATAACAGTGAAAGATGACTATGCTGAGGCACATGCCAATTTCTCACACAGAGAAAATTGAGGTATGCATCAATTGACACCTTTCATAATCACAGAGATTTGCAAGACAGTTCATGCATATCATGAAAACATTTTGGCTGCTTTGCATGAGTTCATATTTTGGTTCAATCCACACAAACATGCCTTTATCACGCCGAAACACCCCCACTTAATTAACATAGGTGTCTTCACTTAACGCAGGTGTCTTCACTTAGTCCATAGGTTTCAAACCTAGGCCCGGCCAGCCATGTCGTTCTATATGGCCCGCGAGATCAAATCACGTCAACTCCCATGATTCTTGCTAAAATTTGTACCATACATTTTAATTTGCATAATAATGTTGAGGTTTTGTAAGAATGTTTGTACCCTTTTTACAGTCATTTGAACAATAACTGAAGAAAATGTTAGTTCTGATTCCAAAACTAATAATCCATCTATTTATTGTGTATATTTATTAATACAGGACGATTAAACATTTATTTGGTATCACTGTCAAAGTGGCCCGTGATAAAAATGAGTTTGACGCCCCTGACTTAGACGATCAATCAACATTTTCTGTCATACCAATTAATAAATACAATTAATCAAAACATAAAATAGAAATAAAATATAATTGAGGGCATAGCCCAACACTCAATATTATATATCATAAAATATTCTGCAATCAAGTACAGCATTTCAAAGAGGGTTAAATAGTTTTGTGCCAATAGAAATGAAAGTCTTGCTCTTTCCTGTAGTGCCACTAGGTGAAGACAAAGACAACGATATAGCTGCGGTTAGCCGCCACCAACCTGAGCCTGAGCATAACTCATCCAGCAGACGTGATGGTGCCACATGTGAATTCCCTCAATGATCCCTTATGAATATCTGTAAACACGATGTGACCACTTAACAAGACCCTCAGAGGTGGCTAAAAAAGATCACGGCCCTCCCCGTTTCGATCTGTCACCTGTTATATCGTCCGTTAACGGGGTCATCTCCATCATTAATTTCAGTTTGACCTCGCAAAGCAAAAGCAGTCTGCTTGGAAATGCCTATAAAAAGATGCTTTAAAATGTGCCCACATAGGATGTGTAAAATTTAACCTTGCCTGCAGCGTGTGGGGGGGAACTGCATGTGAGCTGCTCAATTGGACATCTGCAGCAGAGCCGTTACGGGACTGCTCGGTGCAATGATGACATCATCCAGCACACAATGTTCCTGCTGAGCGTACAATGCTGACTTAGTTCTTTCCCGTAATGCACAAATTAAGTATATCTTTTGATAAAGCTCTTTGGCTTCAGTTCTTATCCTTAATCTAACCGATTGCCGTACAATGCAGATGGATAACTCACTGGAAAAACTTCACTGTGTGTTTTTAAGTTAAAAATGAGTCTCATCTTTCAGTCTGGTGGAGAATTGGCCTGCCATTCAGTCACTGAGCATTAGGGTTAATTAGAAATAGGAGCGAACTTCATGATGTGGTTCTGCTAAACAGCGATAAGTGCTGAGCGGCATTAGTGAAACTGCGACTCTTTGCTGATTAAAACGAGTTACTGCGGAAGTTGATTGATTGCGCATCATAATTTGTAAGAATTAAGAGTGGCTTGCCCAATATTTCTTCATAATCGGGCAACATGTTTTATTTAGTATTGCCATACAGCAAGTGAATGCAACATATGAGCAAATTAGAATTCTGCAAATCAAAAACATGATCAAGTGATCGGATTCAGTTGGACAATCTTATGAGATGTAAAAAAAAGAATCGTTTCTAAAGATTTATAACAACATTGGCAGCCAGTGACGCATTGACTTAACAATGCTAGTACTAGTAGTGCCCTGCGGAAAACTTCATCTCCCACTGCTGCCATTGCATTTGCTCCCCAAGGAGCATCGGGCCAAGGAGTGGCTTGTGCTGATACCGCAGCTTGCAAGCTCGCTGGAGGCTGCTGGGCCCACTCGGTCTGGACAACCCACACACACACACCAACTCCAGGCCTCTAGGCTATCATATCACTGTGTCCGCTCGTTGACTCCTCTCCTGTGACGTTAGAGAGGACGAGCGATTACTTGCTACTCAGTCCACCCCTTCAGTATCTCCAGTGTTGCATTTTCTCCCTAATGCTTGGGGCCTCCTGATGCACAATGCTCCCACGGGATATCGTACAGTAGATGTGGATGACCTCAACTTCTCCGTTGCTGCTGTTTCCATCCTGATGGATGCCGTTTGGAATGTAATCTCATCCCGTCCCATGAAGAGACCTAGCAGTGGTAGTGCTAGATAAGTTTCATAAGTAGTTGTTGCAACAGACCCAAAGCGAAATGTAAACATGGAGAGCAGATTGGTGATTTTTTATTTTTTTTGGTGCTTGTGAAGGCAGATTTTGATTTCACTCATGAATTGAGGTTATGAAATTGAATTATCACTTTGTACCACTGTGACGGTGCCACTTACTCTTCTCGTCTTTCATCTCGCCTGCTTGTGGACACAGCATAGGATACAAGCGTGAACTCTATTTCAACCCATCCTTTTCGTCAACGTGCCAAGCAAACTTCACTCCCTTGTTTTCAGCACCCCATGCTGCTCCTCGGCCCACCAGCGGCTGCGTGGAATTCAAAAGAATATCAACAGCGTTGTACATTAAAGAGAGCAAACAAGTGAGTAGTGACAATGCTGCCCCCCCCCCCCAAGACTGGGTTAGTGAGTTTACAAACACTCACTGCCACAAGTGCAGTGCGGCTGAAGCTTGAGATCACTACACCACACTACTCCATGCCCCCCCCCCCCCCCCCCCCCACCCACACACACACACACACACACACACACACCGAGTCCGCACAGGGACGGCGGGCAGTAAAGAGCAATGCGGCTGCAAAGACATTAAGTCTGTGTGTGCTTCTCATTCTCTGTAAGGCAGCTCACCTTTCTACCTACAAGAGAGAGGATGAGGAGAAAATTGCCTTTTCAGGGAAGCTTTAATTCAGATGTGTGCCCTGCTGTCTGAACATCAGTCAGAAAACACACACACACACACACACACACACCACCGTCTGCTTCCTTAAAGCTTGTTTGGATTTTCATTGTTTGATCTGCCATGGAAAATAAGACAAATGCAGTTAGGAATTCATAGATGCCCCCCCCCCCCCCCCCCTTCCCCCGTTTCATCAATAAATGATTAGTTTGCCACACTCCCCGGTGATTGATAGGTTCTGCACATAGGATGTATTGGAAGCAGATGAATTCGATAGAGCAGGAGTCACAGGGGAACCACAAAGCGCATGAAAAATGGAGGTCAGTGGAGAATGTTAAAAAGAGTGTTGGAACAACTTGTGTTTTGTCTTTTTTTTTTTTTTTATTACCAGCAACATATCAATAATGAATCATAGAGAAATGGAAGGACATACTGCATGTCCTAGTCTGTTTTTGTCTGGAATTTGTTTGGTTTCAGATGAGGACCTTGACAACACAGCCAGGGGCCTGGTAAGAAAGATACTGTTGAGAATAAATGATGGAGAGAAGTAAACAACTTTTGCTGTCAGCACTGAGATCATGCCTCAGCAGGAGGAAAGTAGACTACAATGTCACTCAAGCTTTCTCATCTCTTTTTAAATTTATTCGATCACCATGTTGATTTGGTGCACACTTAATGGGAACTTTAGATGAGGGAAAAAAAAAGACTCAATAGACCAATTAGTTTGGGCATTGAAGATATGGCCCATTACATTACATGGGTACATATTCAGTCGTAAGGATTATTTAATCTCTAGTCAATGTGCAGTAAATGTCATTATTTGCATTTTTATCTCTTCTGCATATGAGTCAAATGTCTTTTTTCAACCAGAACAAAACATTTCAAAGTCCAAATAGAAAATGGCTTCCTGCTGTTTGAAATGGGAACAAGCTTTTGGTAAATATTAATAACCAGAACAAGACTTCAAACACTGCCGAGCAGATTTAAATCATAAATGAAGTCAATCAGGCCATTTTGTTGAATATTTATCCAGAAAGGCTTGTTAACTGACTTGCGAGAAAGGGAAAAACAAAACACTCATTTTCCTCTGATGCCGGGAATGAAAATGGTAATCTGTTTTGAATCATACTGACAAAGGGTCATAAAAACATCATAACACAAGGCATTCATGAGGCTGATCACTTGCAATTTTCAAATTTAACATACATAGACCAATTACTAATAGTCTGTATTGGTGTATTTATTTGCCTGATTCTACTAATATGAGGCTGTTGGTTTATGTTTTGTTTTTTTCCCGCCATCTGTGCACAATGAAGCATATGACCACAAATAACACACATTACGTACAGATGTTTTCGTAGTCACTCAAATATTTTAATTGGTTAATATATTATAAGAATTTTTCTACTTGGTGATGTTGTTCACGCTGCAGTATTTTGACTTTAATGTGATGTCTTCTGGTGCAGCACACAGTCAAGTGATTTTAGGTTTTTACGTTTTATGGTCGAATATGCTCCAGTTCAGCATAGAAAATGAAAGAAAATCAATGATGAAGAGTCAAAAATATTTTTACGATGGAAATAGTTTGACCGTGGGACGGACAATTTCTATTCAAGTGTCAGAACAGACTGTTCAAATTTAGAGTCTCAACTTTTCATTTGTTCAGTCTGCCACCGCAATATAAAAATAAATATGAATCACTTCTGGCTTCAATCCGACAGCTGCAGACTCAAGCCATTGAAACAAAATGACTAGAGGCTACTGAAGTAGATTCATGTCCAATAGTGTTTTCTATTAATCAAGCGCAGACAACGAAGAGTTTGTTTACCAGAAAAGCAGTTTGACGTATCTCTACTAGCACTTGCCTCGAGAGCGACCTGTCACTGTCACAAGCCAACCTCAAAGTGAAAGGTCACACTGGCCGGGCCAGTCCCCTTATTTTGTTCTCGGGACCAATCTAAATAAATAAAATGGCCGAACAGCGCCATTGATCTCTGTTGAAGTTGAAGGGGGAAATGGAAAGGGAGAAGACAAGAAAGCCAGTGAGAGATTGAGCATGCACGCTTTCTGAAGAAAGAGGCGGAGGCTGCCAGCCGATGAGGTAATTGTGATTAATCACTTTTCTCAGAGGGTAACATGTCGAACAAAAGGAAAAAGACGCAAAGAGTGCTGATGTTGCAGGTAAAAGTGCACCTGCCCATTGTTCAGATAAATCTTTTAAAACCTTTGCTTTGACAATCAGAGATATGAAAATAATTTTCAGAAACATGACAGTCAATTGTATTCATCAAGTCTTCAAACTAAAGTTCGAAACTTTTCTTTCTTATAAATTGCCCCTTGTCCTTGTTTATTTTTTTAAGAGTTTGTGACAGGAAAACAGCCCAATTTGCAATTATAGTCAACACAAATCCCATATTATAATATTTTTGTGTGCACATAACTGCGCTTTGTTTTGAAGTCTTTCTTTGGTCCTCAAAAAGTCGTTAAAGACAGCGTCATGTAATAACCACAATGTTGCTCAACTCTTGTGTCCTGTGAGACTTTTGCGTCAAGCTTTAAAAACACTTGTGTTATGTGTGTTTATGATCGTACAAGGCTGTTCTCTCTGTGTGGAGCCTGTAATTGAAGTGTGTGCTTTATTATTATTATTATTTTTCTACATTTGCAGTGATAAAGTACAACCAAGCTTTCGACCCGACCAGACGCCTTTGCATGACTGTGTGCCTGGTTGAAATTATGCTCATTTAAATGCACTTATTTCTCTCTGATAATCCTCGAGGGACGGCAATATGCGGCAGCCTAACGTGGAAATGAATGCACACAACAGTTGGCTGATATTACCATTCCCGGCAATTTCATTCGCCTTTGGAATGAGAAGATATTGAGTCTTATTTAAGCAATCAATAACCTTGAACATTCCATTTTAATGAAAACTATAATTCCAAGCGGTGGCAATTACACCGCGGGGGAATGTTTTGGTGTGGCGAAGATTTTGCTGCTGTATGCACTTTTGTAATAAAGATATTCTTATCGGGATAATTATTGACTTCTGGGGGGCCGTTATGACCCCGGCTAAGGACCTCATCAATATCTCCGTTCATTACTTATTGCTTTAAGTCCTGCATGAATGTTGCTGATTCAGATTGGCTATGGAATAATATACTATATCAAACTCGCTTCCTGACACACCACAAGACTTTTTTTTTATACTTGTATGACTGTTCGGATTGTAAAAATGTCATATGTGTAGTGGACCCGCTTGAGCCACCCATCATCAAAAGGGTGAGTAGACAATTTTCATGTTCAATTAAAGTACAGCGGCTAATTTATTTTTTACATTTGTATGGCGGTTCAGAGAATTCAAAAGCATGATAAAATGAAATTGATTCTTTCTTTACCCTTTGAGGCAAAACATAGCGAGGCCGTCTGTTGGTCGGCGATCTCATCATGAAAAGAGCGCCGTGAATATTAATGAGGGATAACTGTGCCGCTATGACTCGTTGACTTGAGATTGAAACCCCATTCCCTCCTACTTGTGAAATTGGACCAGATATTGATGATCACATCCAATTAGGTGATTATATTTTCTGCTGAAGCTTTAAATGATTTATCGTATTTAATTCAGAACTGTGTGTACGGACACAGTCAACTTTTCACTCTATGTGTGTGTGTGTGTGGGGGGGGGGGGGGGGGTGATATTGACCCGTACGGTTGTGGCCAAATAACGAATAATGCAATTCAGCATTCGGGCCTAACTGCCAAGTGGTGATGTCCAATGGGAGAAAACGTGGACAAATTTGTCAAAGTTTTAATCACTCGACTGCCTTTTGTGGGACTTTTTGCCGTCTTTTGTGTTGTGCTGAATGATTTGATGTCTGCTGTGTTTGTTTGTGTGTAGGTGTGTTTTGCTCCACATCACAGCCTTTGAGAAAATATATCGAGGCAGACTTGATCATTTGTTTTGATTTAACCATATTGGCTGATTTATCAAGCAGTCAGCTAAGCATTTTTTCTTAATTAATATTGTTAGAAATGCCAATTCCACCGGGGACGCCTTGATCAATCGTCTTCCTTTCCTTAAGAATTTGGTGATAAAAAATCAAACCGCTATTGACCACACCATTGATCGGCTTCTGTTCCCTCTCCAAAGCGAATCACATCCATTTGTCTCTCAGCTCTTTTCTGTGCTCCTATTCCCCAAAGATCACGTTGGCCGTCGTAGAGGCCGTCGTCTCAGCATGCAAGGTCAACTATAATCAAGTGGAGACAATGTCACTTGCATTTCCACAGACAGCACAAGACGGCTCCTCTGGGTTTCAAGGGCCAACTGCATTATACCATTCAATTACTGCTCATTAGACAATGTACAGCCATTAATCAGGCCGAGATCTTCCGCAGGTCCTCAGTGGGGAATGAGGAAATTCATTCCGACCTCCCGTGACGAGCTTCACTCTATGTTTTCAACTTCTCCGTATCTCAAGAACTAAAAAAAATAAAAAAAAGTGGGCTTTATCTGAGATTTACTGCATATGTGCAAGAGTATTACGAGTCTGATATATCACTAAAAGAGGAGCAAGATGACAGATTTACTGATTAAGACTGCATATGCATTGGATATGACGAGATGATAATATGGAAAAATTGATTTATATCTTCCCAGGAAGCTGTAGAGTGCGAGGTGTCTTCTCACGGAGGCCTTTTTCAAGGGTAGGTGCATCAAAGCGTAAAGCCAGGCTGTAGCTCACCGGTGGCGACCCTCGCATCCTCCCCCCTGCGTAACATCCAGCGCCCATAAAGAGCCTGCTAATACACGGCCCTGCATTAGCAGGTCCTCCCTCGCATTGCATGTCACCACAACTGCAAGCAGCTTTCAACATCTGGGAGAGTTTTAGCACCTGTGCTTTATGGACACCATCTGCTTGAAAGGGATTTTCCGCTTAATCTAAGATGACTTACTTTAGTGTTAAAGGCACCTGTGTGTCAAGGTGTGCCACTCTTTATATTTCTAATGCATCTTGGAATTTTAATAGCCTATATGCAGCATATGTGTTGTGACTACGAGGGAACACCATGGTTCCTTTAGTAGCAATGTGTTTTTTATAAATCTATATTTAGATTTTTTTTTCAATGTATGGTTTATTTTATTGTCTTATCATCAAATTAATTTCATTTAATTTTCATTCATCGTCTTTCCCATCTGTTCTCACAAGGTTGACAGTGGAGCCTATAGCAAGAATCTTCAACTCATCTACCATGAGTAAAAATCCTTGTCAGCCTGAAGTCTTTCCCCGCAGCTAGCCTATGAGTTAGGAATGCTTAAAATGGTTTGTATGTTTTATCAGTTCTTATCATAAATACCGTATTGGCCCGAATATAAGACGACCCCGATTATAAGACGACCCCCTCTTTTTCAAGACTCAAGTTTGAAAAAAGCCTTTGTCTAGACCCCGAATGTAAGCCGACTCCTCTTTTTCAGTTTTATTTCGGTGAAAAAAAACCTCGTCTTCTATTCGGGCCAATACGGTAGTTCCTGCCTTAGTTTTTTAATTCAGGTTCTCATCCTGCTGTATGTTAGCATAACAATTAGCATATTTTTTGGGTATATTGTGAAAATGCAATCCATTCACATTCATATTTACACATATGGACCATTTAGAGACTGGAATTAATTTATTACGGGTGTTTATGAGTTCTCATTCTGCACAATTGATGAGTACAAGGCAAATTATTAAATCTTTTATGACCTCAGTGCTATTTATTAATTCAAATGTTACCATCCAAAGAAGACTGACGTAAATATAATAAGGTCCTTTGTTGTACCAACATGATTTTCGCCCCTTCTTCAATTCTATTCCTAACTGGCTGCAAAACATGGGTCATGAAACCAATTCAGTGGTCCCCCACCATTTTCACTTTCTGAAGAGAGCTGTAGGGATGGGATTTGAATGCCTCTGGGTGGTCATCAATGTCTGTCCTTCATTCAATGGCAAGCGCTGTCATTGCAAAATGAATGAAAATTGCTGCATCTTTTACCATCACAACAGGCTCCAAGCCTAAAGTGTTGTCATTCAAACAAACGTGTGCTTCCATGAATATGCACACCTGTCGAACATTGAACTGACGTGATTTCCTCACATTCTCTGTATATTATTCCCATATTGATGGTAGCAGATATCTGATACACTGCAGTAATAGTCAGTCTTCTGCTACAGAATATCAATAGTCTCCCAATGGGGGTGCATTTGAAATGAATCACAGCATCTTACTGCTTTCTATTCATTTCTCTGTCCCTATCACTTTGTTGTCTCTGTTTATAAATGATTCCGCATCATTCGTGCCTTACAGCCCTCGTATGTGCAGATGACATTAATGAAAAGCATTTGTCAAACCTTCAGTTGGAACACTGGATGTGTGTTCCAAAGCATAATAGGGGCATGTGTGAAATAAATTGTTCAGTTATGCTCTCAATTATATATTGTTTCTATTTTATGTTATTTTATATCGTTTCTATTTAATGTAATTTTTTGTTAATTATATTTATTATTTCTTGGTATGACAGAAAATGTTGAGGCCTTGAGTTTGACACCCCTGTGTTAAATGAAGACACCAGTGTTAATTAAGTGGGCGTGTTAAATAGTGAGCCCTTCTGCGCGCTGCAGCGGTAGTAGTTGCAGTGAGTGGTGTGTCAACAGAGCTGATTGTCCTCTGATTGTCCCCAATCACCGGGCCGCAGACCAGTACCGGTCATTTGGTTCCGGGCCCCACAGAAAAAATAAATAAATGTAGCGACACTTCGGGTGTCATTGTCTCCGATCACACCTAGATGGTACCGGCCCGTTTGAGACACAAGCTCAGAGCTCCCACTAATTCAACTTAACGGTGAGTTTTATTTTTACGTGGTTTATATTTGTTTTTATGCCAGTCATATCATTTTATTTCATTTTATTTACCCCCCACACTTTAAAGGTCGGTCCGTGAAAATATTTCTGACACGCAACTGGTCCATGGTTACAAATGGTTGGGGACCGCTGCTCTACATGTCTTTCATTTTATTTTAATTAAGTACCTGCTGCTGTTTGGCTGCTCTGCCAACATAAATATATTTAAATAATTCACTATTTTTTAATAATTATTTGCTATCTATGTCATTCTCAAAAAACACCATATTGACTATGTTGTATAAAAACTGATAGATGCAACTACAGTATGCTGCATTTGGTTGAGATTCTCCTTCAAAAGTTATTGGCAGCATGCACAATGGCCTTGTAATTTATGAGAGCTGTTAAGGTCTCTGACAGAAGGTGTAAAGCATGTTGAAGGATTGGTCGGATGCGAGATGTGTGCAGTGACGGCATATTGTCCCACCCGTCGAGACTTGCATGGCTCCCTCCGTGGTAGATAAATGACTCCACACAGTCAAATTAAGTTGTTGTAAATCACTTTGCGGACTCTGAACTATTCCTGAGTGATGACCTTTATGCCTGTTTGACTTCGACTCTTATTTGTGTTAATCACATCTGTATAAGACTGACAGTAAATTGGTGCCATATTCACAAAGGTCAGTTTTTGGCAGTATAGCACACGGTGACTAAAGGTTTTGTTGATTCTTTGACTTATGGTAAATAGAAGAATGATTGAAAAGAACAGGATATTACTCGGGTATGCAAAAATTTTTTTATTGACCTTATGATTTAAATGTATAAATTACCAATTTGAAGTCCAACCCAACTCTGCAAAGATTTTCTTACGGTGATGACAATGGAAAATAGTTTTCAATTTCACTCATTCAAAGTATTTGAAAATTATAGATATGTACAAAACATTTTACCAATTACGTCTCCTGGATCTGAATGGAAAGGAGGCTACTGCTCACAATTAGCATAACAAAGTGCCTTTTGAAAGTTGTTCTTTGGTTGTTCCGGGCAAAATTGACAGTTTTTAGTTTCCGACTATAAG
The DNA here is from genome assembly GCF_054491065.1 of Syngnathus leptorhynchus. Classification (NCBI taxonomy): domain Eukaryota; kingdom Metazoa; phylum Chordata; class Actinopteri; order Syngnathiformes; family Syngnathidae; genus Syngnathus; species Syngnathus leptorhynchus. The sequence continues at coordinate 5,563,029 of NC_141209.1, read as the reverse complement.
TCATTCAAGCATTCATTCAGTCGCACAATAAGAATCATCCATGAGTACAGAATCATGGAAGAAGTATTCCACAGTCAAATAGGATAAAAACATCTGCTTCTCATTCATCGCATTGTAAAATATGGCAGCTCCCACTAACCGTAATCTCACATGGCACAAAACGATAAAATGGGAAAAATCATCATTGTGATGTGAGCGACGCCTCGGTGTGTGATCTGTGCCACGGCCTAGACGACGAGCCTTGTGAAGTGCAACGCTGCCCGGTTACCGCCGGGGCTTTGATTGGCGGTTTGTCGAGCGCCTTGTCGGGCGCTTTGAAGAGCATCTCGAGATGAAAGCCAACCTTGTCCACAGTGTGTCCACTGTAGACCACTGCTGTTGCTTATTTGCTTCAGGCACCATCAAGGGCTTTTTTACTCCACCATACAATGCTTTTTTTTTCTTTTTTTCTTTACTACGGCATTATGTATAATTTATCATACAATTTATCCCAGGAGAGTGACTCTGTTTTCATACAGCGCCTCGACTCTTCTTTCTTCATCTTGTACTATACTGTCTGCAGTCCACTATGGTGTCTTTGTTGTCCGGCAAATAGGCTTTATTATTTGCGGGGTTGTATTGCACAAACATCACCACTCAGTGCTGATCTCCCCACTACCTTTTTCTTCCGTCGATGAGCCAGTATCGCAGTGCCAAGGGCCAGACGTCCTCGTTCGCTACTGTCTCCACAAGCCAGCTGCTCATGTATAAGATGAAAGTGTCACAAAGCAAATAAAAATGTCTTGGCTCCTGACAGGCCTGCTGTGGATATATGGCCTCTTATTTCAGTGAATATATTGAATAATTACGCCTGGTTATAAATATTGCATGGAGCCCCACACTGAGCCCATGCTAAGATGCCTAATTGCGGACTTTAATTATTAAGAGGTGATGGTCCCAAGCAGTTTTTTTGTGAGTTCTGATATATGATTTGGGCTTTTTTTTTTTTTTTTTAAGGGATGAACTATTTTTTTAGGCTTATGTTTAATCAACATACCTCGCGGACACCATATCAGCTCTTGAGAGAGACTCATCTCATCGAAAGGAATTCCATTCTGATTAAATACACTGAATTTAACTAGTAGCTTAATAATATTGAAGAAGAAAATCTTGTAGTCTGTGAGGTGCTTTAAAAAACCTTGCCCCCTTGGAATTTTTGGCATTTGTGAAGCTGCCGATAGGTTGGGCTCAAGTTCCTTTGGAGGACAGGCTTGGACATCAATAAAAATGTAGAGCATATTCAGCTGAATTTGTGTGAGAAATAGCAAATCCAGACTTTTGAAAAGCAACATGCGGCCCATCATACTTTGGAGCTTAATGATCTTAAGTCCAAAATATCCTTCCCTCGAGTGTGCACAGTTCAAAGTTGAAACTCTATGTGGAATGAATAAAACAATCATCTCCCCATGATGTACTTGAAACCCTCAGCTATCTTGCATTATGTATTCCTCCATAAAAGCTAATAGCCATAATGCAGACAATGAGAATCATTGACCCACTTAATCGCAGCTCTGTCAAAGTGTGACAGGCTGAAAGTCATTGCACCACAACAGTGGGTGCAGGACTTGCTCCTACAAAATGCATGCTCGTCTCTCACTCGGTGAGTTGCTTTTCGCAAGCCCGTGCAAACTGTAAATAATTGATCGCTATTGATGTGAGGATCACCTCAAGTGTATCCAGTTGTTTGCTTTAGACGTCTGCCGTGGGGAAGCCAAAGGGGCCCGACCATCTGTCAATAATGCACCGGTCACCGCACTCTTCTCGGACCACCCGAAACGCTCCGGTGAACAGCTGAACAATTGTTCTGCGCGAGATGTTAAATCAGGTCCTATGTGCTGACTAGAGAACGGATCTTGAAGTGCTGCATTATTCTTTCAGGAGAGGTCATCAAAGTAATGGAGTCATTCTCTTTTACACCCTAACATAGTTGTTTTTAAGGTGCCATTCGTAGACACTTTGTTGATTTATGTTTTATGACACACTCCAGAGCAGTTGGAGGCAGTATATTGCTTGATTTGCACATTGGGTGAAAATTCCACATTTGGTTCCATTCGTTCCTCTGCCCATCCATCCATCCATCCATCCATCCATCCATCCATCCATCCATCCATCCATCCATCCATCCATCCATCCATCCATCCATCCATCCATCCATCCATCCATCCATCCATCCATCCATCCATCCATCCATCCATCCATCCATTCCTGCGGTATGATACACATACATTAATTCTTAAATCTCCAAATGTTAACTTTAAAAGATAAATTATTGTGTATTGTGCAAACCAATAACAGATGCCTTTGTAAACTTATTGAGCATATGGGCACTCCAAATTAAATCACAACACACATCTGGAAAAAATGGCCTTGCATCAAAATCCTGTGCTATGAGCCATTATGCTGCATTGTTTCGCAGGTGATCAATTTTTGTTAGTGTCTTGCACAAGGGCACGATGTGGATATATTGGAGGTGTTACTGGAAAAAGTGTCTGTGAATGGTTAAAAAAAAAAGTGATACTAAAATATCAAAGGTAATATTCCAGAAAGGTCCAGCAAGTCTTGATTTCTGCTTTGGGGCACTTGGATAGACAGCCTTTGTTATAAAAAGACCTTCTCGTCAATGACATCATCCAAAAGCACCGGGTGGCCACTTTTCTCTCTCTGCTCGCTCGCTGCCCGCCGTCTCAAGCTAATGGCTGAATGCACAGCTAAAAGCTTTCAGTGTGATAAGGTAATATGGAATGCTGTGTCAGTGGGACCATCTATACTAATCATACAGTGATGAGGAAACGGTCTAAAAATAAAAATAAATGGAGAATGCTAGATTGTATCACCACCGGTTTTGCTGACTGCAGTATTTGGTATTTGTTTACTATTTGACTATTTCAACTGACCTTCCCGGCTGTCCTGTCCACATCAAAATATACTACAATATTAATGGAATACATATATTTTGCAGCTGCAATGCTACATGGCACAATTAAGATAAGCAGTATTGAAAATGGAATGGATGGAATTTGAGAAATATGAATAAAAAGAAAAACATGTCTATATAACTGCGACATTAGCGGCACCTCCCTGACTGCATTTCACCTTGTCCTCACCTATTTGCTCCGATGCTGCTCTTTCTCCCTTCCCACTTGTGTTCTTTATCTATTCCCGGACTTGCTGTCCTCAGTAAGACGGATGTTTGCATTCCCAGGGCAGATGGCCCTGCTGTTCCTCCGTGTACCCGTCCTGCACTTTACAACCGGGCGTGCTTGTTGGCTGTGACGAAGCGCTGCCTGGGGGGGAAATAATTTGTGCACAGTGTGGGCAAACCTCATAGACACAGCGCCTTTTTTTTCCAAATGTGCAGCTAGATTATTCGAACTTTTTTTTTTTACATATATTTCATGACATTATTCCCTTATTTTCGGTGTGACGTTTAAACGTGATCTCTTGAATATAAAAAAAACATATAAAGCCATAAATCGGCACTTTACTCACTGTTCATATAGCCCCCATATGAGGTACAAAATGAAAGTAAGCCTTATTTGACAATTGACTATTCTTTAAATTACCGTATTCAGCTCGAGTGTGCAAATTTACTTATTGACGATGTGTTGTGCAAAAGTGTCTGCCTGTGTCTAGCCTCCAACCATCCAATTTATTTCATTTGAATCTCAGCAAAAAAAATCACATTTTGTGCAATTCAAACATTGTCCCTTAGCTGCTCCCATCAAACGGAATGAATGTATGGCCCCAAAGGTGAGAGCCGTAATTGATTAAAAACCGTACTTTCTGCATGCCTCAGTCTAGTCACACCTAAGGATATGTGGCGCGTGTGTTTTTCCACGTGTGCGTGTGTGTGTATGATGGCAGGACATCAAAGTTGCTTCTGCAGCTCCATTTCATGGTGGCTAATGAAGAAGCTGTGAGTGAGCTTTGAGGTCGTCGTCTGAACATGATGCGCGAGGTCACTTCAAAGGCGGGATAATGACGGATTAAGTTGAAATCGTAGGCGTGCTCCAGTCGCTTTGCATTTTATTAACAAACCATCAGCGTATGATGCGATAAAATGGGCTTGCCTTCATTTCCCTTGTCCGTCCTACTCAGGACAAATCCTCAACATCCTCAGTGAGCTGCTATGGGGCTAAAGTTTTTTTATTTATTTTTATGACTAAAACTTAATTTTTATATCTCTTTAACTTGCGCAGATAGTTTTCTGCACAGTAAAGAAGCAACATTTTCCAACCTTTGAACACGTACAAACCACGAACTCTTTGGCTGCCATCTATCTTGTTCAGATGTGACCTTTGTGAACTTTAACCCCTCAAGTGTGCTTGCCAAGTCCGTGTTTACATGCATGGTAGAGGCACTCGGGGAAAGTCTAATTGCAGCTGGAAAGATTTATCCACTCCCAGACACTCCAGTGGCACTCACATTGTCAACGTGTTCCGCCATCAAGGGGATCATGGGCAGAGCAAATTCTTGTTGGTGCTGAAGAGGCGTAACATCAGCTAACTATAATAAATTTACTTTTACAATTTTTTCATTATTTTTGTATTATTCTTTGTGGATAAGGGACACCCTATATAATCAAATCAGAAAATCAAAAATATATAATAAATTAAAAACGTTTAACAAATCAACCATTATTCTACAAGCAATCAAATTTTTTAACAGCTATCCAAAAATTGAGTGGAAAAATTCAGACCTTTGCTAACTTTAATCAGAAAGGCGGGAGGGGTTGGGTGCTCCAACATGCCCCAATTGACGATGTGTGTTCACCACTTTTATGAAATGCAATACAGTCTCAACTTTACAGGCTTAGAGGTTAGTATAATTCTCATAAAATCTGTTGCCATTACTCTGACTTTACATGTGCATGACCATAACATTTTATCACCCTCATGATGGTGCTGCCGTTCTCCTAATGAATGTTGCTGTTGTCCTCAGCTGAGGGACTGCTGAAGCAATGCTACAATTTTGCTTGACTTTAACTCCTCTGGAGGACAATAGTGTACATGTACATGCAAATGTACTACTTCAGATAAATACAAGAGAGAAGACACATCAGAGGACCATTGGGTTCCTGTCCAGCTCGTGTCCAGAGGGAATCGGCCCAGCCTCATTTGTTGAAGTCTCAGCGGCAGCTTCCTATTTTGCTCGGCTTCCACCGATGTTTAATTGCCCTCATTATGTGATTAACTTGGCAAATTTACCTCTCACCCCTCAGGCGTGAGTCTCACACAGCGGCGGCCCGCAAAAAAAATAAAAATCTCAAAGTCACTCCATCAGCCAAAGAGCAATGTCAGCGCTAAGGGTGTCCTTCAAAATTTGCTGGGAAGTTTTTTTTTTCCCCCCAACAAATTTAACAGCAAGACGGTACAGGATTGTTTTCTCATGATTACTCGTCACTGATCACACATTTTTTCATCACGCCATTGCCATTTCAATGTACGGTGGTCCAGTTTATCGATTAGTTTATTGCAAAATATCGCATGTTATTGTATTGTTTTTTTTTTTCTTTTTTTAAATATTGTCTCCACTACCACTCAACCTACCCATCAAAGCATAGCACGTTTGTCCATGAACCAAGCCTGCAACCCCTTGTCGTGAAATGAGATATAAATCAAATCTATTTTGTAGTAGAAAAAGCTGTTAGTTTTGCAGCAGTGAGCTCATCTTCAGTTCATTTGACAGATCAAGGAGTTGCTATTGGTTCTTGAATCACATTTGAGAAAGTAGAGCTTCAGCAATATAATCCTTAAAATTTAATGTATATAAAAAAAATCACTTTTCATTTTATTGATGTCCTCTGAGAATAGTGTGGAAAATGAAAGAATGATGAAAGATAAAAAACAAAAGAAAATGGCCCCAATGCTAATCTATCTTGTCATGTTTAAAATATTCCTCTTGGCTTTCCCTGCCAGTCACTCGGAATGGTCACTGAAGTGCCAATTTTACCAGACCACTTGCTATTTGCAGGCAAAGTCATAGGTTTTCTTCCTTGTTTAATAGCCAGCGGCGGGAGGTGGGAAAGGGGCAAGGGGAGGGGGGGATGCGCATGTGTCCGTGAGGCTGAGCACGCCAGGCGGTGTGATAAAGGAGAAGTTTACAAATGGGATCCATCATTTTTCATGCACATGGGGTGACATCCCTCCGTCAGCTTATTTCGCTGTGATAGCCCGGTCCCCTGCTTCATTGATATCTGCATTAGGGACCTTTTGTTAAAGGTCTCATCTAAATGCATTGAAAAACACCTTGCTCCTTCTCTTGTGGAGCTCCTATACTGTTAAGTGTGCACATGCATTCAAAGATTTGCAGACTTGGCTTTGTCTACGTTGTGCTTAGCCTTTTGCGGTCAAAATATAGTTGTGTCGCTGCATGTGGAAATAGCAGAAAGAGATTGTGTAAAAACAACAATGGAGCTGGAAATGTGTCAACTGCAGAAATGATGGAAAGTGTTGTAATTTGCAGGTCGTGGATATAGATGCAAAAATAAGTGCTTGTTCTTCATGTCAAAAATGTGTACAAATATGTTTTTATTTATCATGACAAAGATGATTCTGCCTAAGCTTAAATTACAATTAACTCCTCGCTTAACAAAATTATATATTTTTTCATTTTAAATTGGTTCACATGATTGTGATTTGACTCTGGATTTGAGGCTTTTTTTTTTTTTTTGCTAACACTCCCGAGATGCTGCACTAGGCAACCTGAGGGAAAATAAATCTGAATTGTAAACCGCACATGATAAATACAACCTTCGTCTCATTCTGTGTTTGTAATGAAGCCAACAAATAACAAAACGAATTGGCTATGACCTTTTGACCTAGTTTGAAGTATATAGTTTGATGAGCCTTCCGCTTGAGTTGCTTTCAAATTAATATAAATGTGTGTGCGTGCATGCGTGTCTATGCGTGTGTGAAGTTGGCTGCTGTACGCCAATTAGCCAAAACACTTCACAGCCTCTTGATGCCATTCTGCTAAAAACACGACACTTCATTTCTCGCTCTCGTGCGGTCCAACAGTTCAAACCAACCCCACTGTAAATCCCTCGCTACTATTAAGAGGAGTTAATTTGCCATCCGTGTCTATCGCTTTTCAAGGCGCCATCATGTGATGCAACCGAGGTGCCAAGGGGCTAATGTCACTGTCAATCCTCCCCATTCCTCCGGCTACAATCTCATAGCTTAATTTCCACCCCCCCCCAAGCACCCTCTACCTTCAAGAGGTCTCAAATGCATACTTGAATCAAAATTGCCCCAAATTCTCCTGTTGAGTAATTTAATACAGGCTATGAGCAATGTTGCACTTTGGTAGTTCCGAATACATAGTACAGGTGCTCTGAATGAATGATGGACATTTTCAAGAAAAAAATACAGTCAAGTCTAGAAACATTGGGCCCATTTTTGGACCCAGACCAATTCTCTAAAGCAGGGTCTAACTGTGCGCATGAATGGACTTTTCTTTGTTTTGTTATTTTCATAGATGCACACAGATAGACGTGGGAGTGTGCGCCGTTGTGGGAGTGAGCCCAGTCAAATTGCTTCCTGGCCAATGAAAGCGGCGCCTTTCATTCTCTTTAAAATCAGCACAGGAGAAGAATAGAAGCATAAAAACACTTGCTGGAGTCCATACAGGAGAGAAAAAATATAATTGATTTCATGTTGCATGTTGAGGGCCATCACAGAATGGATTGTGCTCGACCATCAGGTTACAGCCGTAATGTTTTTTTCCCCTCGATATAAATCTGTACGTCGAATACTATTTAAAGCCATGCGTCGTGCTCTCTTAAATAAAGCCATCTCCTCTGTTGTCCTTCATCGTGTGAAGCGGAAATGCCAGGGCCAGCTCAAACAGGCCTTCCCAAACGTGCTGAGATTGAATACGAAAGCAGAGCAAAGGGGTCACTGACGAATGGAATTGGGTTTTATGCAGAGTGTGCCTCCGGTACACAACACTCCCAAAGCAAAAGCACAACCCTTAACAGGTTTTTTTTTTGACCCATCATTATTCCTCATAAATCCCCAAACTAGCCAATACCAGCGCCTTTGACAGCATGACTGATGAGTTTGTCATCATGAATGTCAAGAGAAATGGTCTCCTGCACCTTATCGCACCCCCCCCCCTCCTATTTCTCATTGTGAGTGAAAGTTGAGATTGGGGAGGGGGACATGGAGAAAAGACATTGTGATGAGCATCACCCGGTGATAATGAAGGGCATGCCGCTGTACTGTCAAGCCGCCGTGGACAGGCAGGCGGCCAGGGTGGCGGCCAGGGTGGCGGCCTGGGAGGCAGGTATGAGAAGACAAGTCTATTCATGCGTTTATGCGCCCTTATGTCTTTATCTGGAAGCAGGATGAATGAGCATATTCATATATTTACACTATGTCAGAGCCATGATTGCCATATCAACATCTGCCTTCACTCTCGGAGAGAGAAAATGCCAAGAGGTAATCAAGTCAAATGGATCTTCCATGCATCACAAATGGCATACCGAAAATATTTGGGTGATGGCTCCGTGAAATGCTCATTCCTCGATATACGTCATTTCACTCGAGATGCTTCCATTATGTTTGATTTATTCATATGAGCTTTTTTTTTTAAACCACATATAGTGACATCCATAATGGAGAGTGAAAAGGCAAGAAAGCATACATTCTTAATGTTTGTGTTTCCACTCCAAAAGTTTCATTGCTCATTGAACAATTACGGGTTGTCTGCGTGCAATGGACGATTTAACCAATCTTCACTAGTCAAGTAAAAATCCAACTGCAAAGCATCTTCTTGATGAACCTTACTTTCGGAGTCTGAAAGAGAGCCAACGTTTCCACTGAGTGCAACCTTTAGAGTTTTTCATAAGTGGATCCTGGCTGTAACTTGGCATGCAAACCTGCTGGTATACAGTCCAAGGATAATGAGCTTGAACCAGCAGCTCCGAGTCGTAAACTGAATATTCATGATGGCTTTAACAAGCATTTATTGCCTGGTTTTCATCAGAACATGGGCTGGAGAGACCTTTGGCAGTACACTCTCGGGATCCATTCCAAAGAAGAATTGTCATTCGAAAACCACAATGCACTCGGCTGGTCGCCTTCTCAGGCGAAGGGAGAGGTAGTGAGTGAGCCGAAACAGTTAAAGGTCTGCTTCTGTGCTTAGTTGGCTACTAGGATACAAATTAGTGTTCAACTATTTTTAGAAACAAACTCACGAATAGATGTCAAGAATGCAATTTAAAGTTATCTTGGGACTTGTGGAAAAACTGATAACGGTTACACAATCCATGCTCGGGTCACTTGGCTTGGTGCTCCAACTTCTCTTTCAGGAATTATATGTTGCTACTGAGAACATCCCATCCAACAATGCACTAAAGGATTCTGGCAGGAAAAAATGTTGACTGGCTCATATCAAGTTGGCACTACAAAATGTTTATTATTTGTCTAACCACTGAAAACAAGTCATCTTGTCAGCTATTTGGCGTGGAGTTGGACACCGCTCGTTGAGTACCACAACTACGAGCCGTATGATTCTTTCATGAGCCGTCATGGCATCTGCTGGCCTTTCATTGCCGCGCTCTTTGAGCACTTAATCAATAGCTGTCATCTCAAACTCATCCGCTAAAGTGGGCTCCGGTTATTTGTCCGTTCGTGATCCATCTCCATGCTGCTGTTTGAATTTTCATTACGCACTAAAGGGCCTTCTTCACTACCAGAAGACTTAACAGATTGTTTAAGGGCTCTCGATGTATTTTTATTTACACAAGACCTGTGTTATAAAAATCCATACGTGCGCCAGCGGGCAATGCATGGTGGCACGCGAGGGTAAGCTCGACCTGTGTGGAGAATTGGAGGCCTCTGAAAAAAGGCAATTTTAGTGTCTTGCCTTATTATTTGCTAAAGCTTTTTTTTTTTATTGCTGTTGTCCAGCACCTATCTGTCTGTCGAGATGTGCATTTGCTTTGGCTTTAAGGAGTCACCGTAGATAATTTATAGCTTCTCCCTCCTCCTCGGAAAAGTATTTGATAAAGCACTTGTGAGGCTGCCTGGCTGCAGGCTTGTTACGATTCTGTCTGCGTATCGTTTCTAAATCACGTCTTGTGATTGGGAGTCATATCTGCCAGAAAAGACTGATAGTACTCCCGGCGCAACAGTGGAGTGATTTGTAGTTTTGACTTAATCTGAAGTAAACATTGATAATATTGGAAGCACAAAGCCTGTTGTTGTTGTTTTTCCCCCTTCCAGAAACGACTGCACGGCGATCCATGCTTGGAACGTCGTTACGAAAACTGTTTTTGAAAATTGGACTTTAAAGAATTCAGATTGGCAAAGTAATTGGAGGTCAATAGAAAGTAATGCTCCACAACCGAGCCAAGCGCGAGGCAGTGAAAAAAAGGAGGGGGGGGGGGGGCAGCAAAGTGTCAATCAGCAAGCGCTTTGCCCGTATTGCCCCTTAATTTAATCACTGTTTAATTACTGTTGTCCCCTGAGGTCTGCTCTGTGAGCTTCAGTTACTGAGCTCTTTGCCTTCTTCTTCGCCGTCTCTCGGTGACTATTTAGCCCTCGGACACTGTCTCTAAAGCAGGCCGCTTTCTCAGAATCAGCAGCATTTCAACCTAACCTCGGGCTCCCCTTGCGTAAATCTGCTGATGATAATGTCAAGGGCAAGTACATATTTGCATGGGGGTGATGGACACACTTATCGGACGTCATTATATCCGGTCATGCAATGGCAAGAAAAGTTTGGCAATTTCTTGACCACACTGTTTTTCAGTCAGGTTTGTGGTCATCAGTGAAACCACTTCCCGAAGCTGTGGTGAGGTTGACATTGGCTATTTAATACAAGACCCCTTATCTATGGCCAAACACAGTCCATGTTGTGGTTACTCTGGATTACCAAGAGCCCACCACCACAGATACTACACAGAGGTCTACCAGGGGAATAGCTCCCGTTTAGCTTTTAAGCTGCATCAGTCGATACAAATTTAACATGCCAATGATCAGGTGCAGGAGATGCGAGGGTCTCTGGTGCCTTGCATTTATTTTTCCCGCTCTTGGAGACACACGAAGGTGCTCTCCTTGATCAATGAGGATTACATACGGCCAGGAGACAAACGTGTTAAAATGCGATTGGATGTGATTGTCACAGCAACCCTGACTTGATGTCATCAGTTCCTTCCTCCAGTCTCTGAGATATTTTCGAAACAAATGGAAATGTTGGCATGTGTAGGGTGAATTGTGTTCTGACTGACTGATGGATGAGATGCTGTCTCTCAGGAGAGTCCACATTGATGTGTATTGCCAAGGGAGGACAGTTGAGACCATTGTGACTCTTGGGTATTCACATTTGAGTGTTGACAGTTTTATTACGGAAATTTTGTTTGTGCTGGACGGGTAACATTGGGCTGTAACTGTCATAGTCTTCCTCTTCAGCTGCCATCTTGACAGTCAACAACACAAGGCTGCTTCTTCAACCAGCTGATGTTTTGCCCGGCGACCATTTTAACACATTGAAAGGAAGCTCGTTCCGTGACACAGATTAAAACTGTGCTTATATTTTAGCTTTTTATCACACCCTAGGTGTATTTTACTCTTTGGGATGCTTTATATAAAGCTCTAAGGCTAAATTGAAATTGGCTAGAGAATTGTGCCCATTGTAATCCCATGTAAGATGGCTCCGTGGCCTCATTTGTGTCAAGCAGGAGCAGCGAGACCTGTAATGCAATTTATGACCTGCTACCTCTGACATTAATAAAGACGGAACATGTACAGGAAATTAAACTCTCACTTTCCCCTTGTAATGAGATCTTATCCATCACAGTGCTGTTTACTCGTGCAATCAGATAAAAAGGGGTAAATTTGAAGCTCGGTTTCAGCCTTACGCGGGCACTACTACGGCAATTTACTGGCATTACTCTTTAAAATGGATCGAAAAGTGATTGGGATTGAAATAAAGTCTCTATATGTTAATAGGCGTGCTTTAGCTCCCCTGCTGATGCTCGGAATATCAGTGCGGTGTTTTCGTGTTATACATTCCTAATTGCATAGACAGGGCCGTGTAGTGAGCATGTGGAGCTCATCTGTGTGTGCTAGTTGGCCACAAGAGGGGAGTAGCAAGCTGAGGAGACCGCAGAGGGCAGGCCACAACAGGTTTATTCCAGTGCTGGAAAGCTGTAAAGTATATATTAACTAAAAGCTATAATAATCTTGTCTTTCTTTGATATAAATGAGGGGATAGAAAGCACTATGGACAGGGAAGAGGGGAAATGTAATAGTATTGGGTTTTATAGGTAATAAGAGTGAGATGATCAAAGGTTCTCGATACTCAAAAGCAGCAAGGTTGCACTCGAGGGGGAACTGAGTGCTCTCCACGTTGGCGCAGTAAATTGCCAGATCAGCTAATCAGAATTCAACTGGAAGATGTAAGTTTGAGGAGACTAATTGAAGATAGATTTAAGGGGCATCCATCTGGATGTAGCGACCCTCTATTGCTCTTCTTGGCAACTTCTGGTGAATATTAATAATGCTTTTTATATAGTGAGGAAGAGGAAAGGAGGGGGAGTCCAATTGAAACCCCTAAAAAGCATCAAACATGCAGGGTGAAATTACTCAGAGGATCTCTCAAGCAGACCGTCCATTTATGTGCCCTCTTGGTTACATGGAGGGCCATGCACTGATGAAAAAAAAATTAAAAAATAAATATCAGCACCTGCTCATGACCATATGAGCCAATTAAACAAGTATGGCCGTACAGTATGTTACCCTCCTCTAGATGATTAATCTCCGGATGTGTGGTGCTGCTTGACCCGACTGGCATAAGATTGAACATCCCAGGAAAGAAAAACCATCAGGTATAGTTAATGAAGAGTACAGACTGATCAAGAGGTAGGCCAGAATAAATGGAACTGCAGTTTAATGAAGTCTTGGTGATAAGAAAGGTTTAGATTTGCATAAGGCAATTGCAAAGAATTAATGGCATTATGTATGGAATACAGGTATCTTAAAATTGTGTTAAGGATTAGTTGGGTTGTTTTTTCCCAAGGTTACCTTTCATCTATAGAAAAATAAATTGTCATTAAACTTCATTTTAAATTACTTTTTATAAGCACTACTCACAAACATGAACTGTAATATATATATATATATATATATATATATATATATATATATATATATATACACATGGTGTGTGTGTGTGTGTGTGTGTGTGTGTGTGTGTGTGTGTGTGTGTGTGTGTGTGTGTGTGTGTGTGTGCGCGCGCGCGCGCGCGCGCGCATGTAGCTTGTCTGACGTCATGTTGATCTGGAGAGAGATTAAGCGATCTTACACTAAATCACAAGCGCTACTGTGGGTTGGAGCCAAGTTGTGCAATTGATTGCTTTAATACTTGATTCATCATCACTCAATTTGACATATTGCTATACTCACACAGTGAGTCAAATGTAAGGAAAATAACTTCTTTATCCGATGCACATTTTAAGAATGTTAGTACCTGTTTATAAAGTTTCAAGGACATTTATTTCACTTTTTTTTTTGCGAAATCCTGCTCAGTTTGACTATACGGCTTTGAATTATTTCCTCTGTTAAAAGATGGCTTCAAAACACCTCATATGATTGGTGTTTTTAGTTGGATATTCTGCTTTGTGACCCAATGACATCATCAGTTTTTTTTTTATATTCCTTTTCACCATGGCCCTTGATCTGATTGTGAGAACACCGAAGCGAACAACGCTGTCAATATGGCATTCACCAGTGCTGTTATTTCCCTCAGGACTTGCCAACACGCATCTGATGTCATCCTCCTGGGACAATTTCATACAACGGCCCAAGTGGTACAGAACTATTATCATCATTATTTTTTTAGATTAAAAAAAATAAAAAATACATTTGGTAGCTGAAATGAATTACTTGACAATTCAAGAACTTTCATCGACATAAATTGCCCATTACGGCGCCCAGTTTTAAATTGGTTGTGCCCGTCTTCATTGCTGAATTTCCAGTGTTTGATTTACATTTAGGAAATAGTGCCATTAGTCCCCAATAACCATAGCTGCGCTAAAATACTGCGCTATTTTACAAACTGAAGTACCTTTCTCTTACTCCTCAAGGAGACATTTTCACTTCACTGCTTTGATACGCTTGGCTGCTCAGTAGCTGTTGAAGTTTGGGGATGAGGCGGGTGGGGGGGATAAAAATAAATAAAGGCTCCCACCGCAGACAGGTGTCTGATTCTTATTCCCATGGCAAACGTGTGCCACACCTAGATGCAGATTGCCCGTGGAGATCACTGTTGGTGCAAAATGGAGGCGCTGACCCAAACTGGGACCATTTTTGCAGGCCTTCAAATATGATGTGTGCTTGAGGGGAGATGATACAGCAGCGAGGGTACGATTGCTATAATGATAGACTCCTAACCAGACATTTTTCATAAATGGAAACTTCAGAGCTTTGACAAGAATCAAGAATGGGCTCATATGATGTTAGGCAATTTGGAGGGAATGTTTTCTTTGGGGGGAGAAAATTACCATGCTGTGTATACTTTTGCAGAAATCGAGTTCACCTCGGGTGGAATCAATGAAAGTTGGGAATGAGTCCGTTTTGTCTAGGTTTTATTTAACTTTTTCATAGTGGAAAATTTTGCATTTTTTATAGACAGTGTTACAGTAAATCAGAGTTGGCTTGAATGAGGATGTTTGATATGATTTGTACAGCATTGATTCCCCTTCCAATTTTGGTCCAACTCTAAATTGGCCATGCTTTGAGGCACTGGACTGTATGTTCCGATGTATAAAGTCTGTCTTTCAAAGCTTTTTTGTCTCTGGTGTGCAAAATGGGATCGCCTACCTCGGGGTATGATTAGCATGGGAAGTCATTCCACCTATCCTCATGGCCACTGTGATAAAAATATAGGAAAGTGATTAGAAGAGATGTGGGAGGGGGATAGGCTTGATTCATTTATATTTTATGACATATGAAAAAGTAATCTGACCTATAGACGCTATGGCTCACTCTTGATGGGAAAGTAAAGGAGACTACATCTGTTGAAGACTGCTTAATTTCAATGGCAGCACTGCATTATTTACGTTATTAAAAACCACGACGGAACTCATTCAGGAGACACGTGCATTAATCCCAGTTTGGAGATGAAAATAAGGTGACAGCATGGACTCTCGCTCTCTCTCACTCTCTACAGAGCCATCTTCAACCCGGCTGGTTATTCTAGCATATTGTCATGGTTATTGCAACTAGGTCGGGTTGATGGTTTTCCGTCAGTGAATGTGGTCTGAAGTTGAAACTACTGTATGATATTTGATGGACAGTTGTGGTGGGCCAATGGCGATCCTCTGTTACATTTTAGAAACATGTTATTATAACACATTTATTTATTTATTCATTTATTTACTTATTTATGTTTAGCTCCACATTCTTAGCAGTACATGCAAGAGAAAGTGGATAAAGTTAAATCCCATGATTCTGACTTTGTTTACTCCCAATTTTATAATCATCCAAAAAGTATCCCTCATTTGAGCAAAGTAGTGACATTTCAGACTTGGTTTTGTTTTTTTTCCCCACACACAAAAACAAAAGCCAACGAATAATACGACACCATCGAGGGCAGTAGAAGGAAACCAAAACAACTATTAAAAAGACACTTTGATGGTCCACTGCACTAAAGGGAACCACAAAGTCAGGTGATGGCTATATGCCGCTTTGTCATGCCGACGGTCCCATTTAGCCATTATGGGATTGTAGTCCTATAAAATGTTGTTTACAGCTGTTTGTAATGTTACAAGTTCTACCTCTACCTTTTAAATTTTACATTAAGCTGTTGTATAAAATCTGCTCATTCTGAAAAGCTCCATGAAGGTTTTCATACAGAAACAACCGGTCGTACCAGAGACTAACCATTGACCGTCCATTTTATTGCTTGGCGAAGGTGATCACTCCATGTTAGGCAATCATATTTGCGTCAAGGTAAAGCGGGATTCTTGGGTACGTCTACTTATACTAACAACCCCCCTCCAGATTTACATACAAAAACATGACACATTGTCATAGTGACAGTATGCCATCGCGACAATACTTGTATTGTGCCATGTAAGCAATTTTGTACTCGCACGTCGGGGAGTGTGGGGTGATTGTTGTGATGGATCTTCTGTCTTTTGATGAGCATGGTTGTATTTAAACAGCATCATTTTCACTACGTTGGTCCAGCTCCATATTTTCAGGTCAGTCGGGGTTTAATTGTTGGGCCTTAAATATTCATAGGCAGGGTGAGTGGATAAATGAAGGTATAAGCACACTGTAAAATTTTCAATAGGGCAAGTGTCACTGACTTCCCTGGATACAATTTACTGTACACGACGACATTTACTGTAATGCCAATTAATATGTTAAGAGCAGGGAAAGAAAGCCGAATGGCATTTTCCATTTATACATCATGGACTAATCTAGAATGAGATGGATACCATTAAGACGAAAGGTGCACGGCATTAAAAGGAGCACTTTATGTGGGGTCTTTATAAAGGTATGACTCTATGTAATTCTAACATTCAATCTCACCTTTGATGCTTTCATTCATTACTTTATACCTGTGGAAGTAACCATTTCTTTTACAATACCTCCAATGTTGATTCTGCTTGACTTCCAAGTTATTCACATTTTGAGCCAAATGTTTGAATATACATTAAATAGTGTGTTGGGTGGTGTGTAAAATTATTCACTCATCCATTAATTTTTTTATGGTTTAAAGAAGTAGAGTCTTACCTGATTGGAGGGTTGTGTATGTCTGGATTTATTTATTAAGATGACGGCTAAGAAAAACACACTGGAAGAGTTCCTTTGGCAAAATTTGTTGATATCACGCACGGCGATGGTTTCAACTAAATTTTGCTTTTCAAAGATTTTATTGTCTAGTAAACTATAATTAACCATTCTTGGGGCATTCTACTAGATCCACTACAATCTACACTCTTTTGGGGAAGATAAAGGAGTGATTTATTTTTCTATCACCAAGATAGCATTTTCCCCCTTACTATAGTTTGTACACAGACATTTTTTCGAGTCACAATGTGTAACTTAGCAACAACCAAAGCCGATATAATCGCACCCAGCTGTCATCCCCCCTCCACTTACCTCTCTTGCCAAGGTTAGTATCCCCTCAACCTCTACACTTCCATCCTTCTCCTTAATGGCTTATTTGATGATAATTAACCCTGAATCCAACAGAGACGGGCCAGTGAAAGATTGATGGCTTCGTCGGCCCGCAACACCTGTTCTTCCTGCGAGGGCTCCCACTTACCAAACCGTGGCCAAATATGGCTGCCCTTAAGGCCCCCGCATGTTAATGTCAAAGACAAACACAGGTCCTCCCCAGTGTCCTGGGTGCTCTGTATAGGGCAACACTGCGACCACAACCTCTGATTACACTCATTATTCCACTCAAGCCAGGCTATTCTAAGGGGCATCTTACAGTCCCTTTTGTTCCAATTATCTACAGTGGCCCATAAAATGTCCATTCATCTGCTGCCACACACCCTTTGCATACAGATGCCCCGACTCACTGGAGAGCATCTTTCATTAGGCCAGTCCTCTTGTCAGGGAATCCATTTGGGCAAGGGACCAAGTGCACATTTGGGAGCCTGGCGCATGGGAGTCGTATAATTAAGGAGTCATGCGAAACAACTCGAGCGTAATAATGGTCAAAGTTATGCAATTTTCAGGCCACATTGTATTCACCCCCCCCACCACCACCACCACCAAGAACAACAACCCGGCATACACACAACACGCACATAAATATACTCTCTGGTATAGGTGGAATCCTTGTACCTCAGAAATCACATACAACGTAATTTCCGGACTATAAATCGTTACATTTTGCACAAGCTTTGAACCCTGCGACTCATAGTCCGGTGCGGCTTAAATTCAGGTGCGGCTTATAGTCAATAAATAAATAAACAAGTATCAAAGAATGGGGAGATTTTACTTAATTTAATTCTATTTAGTTTAACGATGCAACTCACTAGATGCTCATGACAGTTGAGAACTGAAATATTACATTACTTAATTTTAATTACATTTAGCTTTACTATGCAATTTCTCTGTACACTTGTAAGGCAGTTGAGAACTGGAGGACTGTTTTGTTCGGTCTGTCAGGTTTCACATTACATTATTTCCAATGGGAAAGATGGTTATGAAACTCCAAACTGGAAATTAACCAATGTTATTAGAGGTTCCACTTTAGTGGATATTGTATACCTATGTTGTGGCCGTGGGTGTATTTCTCTTGTGGTGAGTAACTGCTGTGAGAAGCTGGACTTTATGAGAGTGTTGAGAAATGATTCCAGACTTCACACGTGCTCACTATTATACTAAACAGATGTTAATTATTTCCTTTACTCCCCCCAACTTCACAAGAGATGTTCCCCTCTCCTGTCGATGTCGGGGTGAGGCATCCCCCCCGCCGTTTTTGCTGCAGTAGGGGCTTTCGGGAATTGGGGACTAATCCAATGCAGGAAAGTATTTAATTTTTCATAAGCAAAGGAACCTCAGAATGCACACAACTAACAATGCACCCCAAAGCAGATGTAGGGCGTTTTTAATTTATGGAGAATGGAGCGAAATGGGCAGATGGAACAAGAGGAGGTGGAGGCATGCTGAGGGACTCTACTTTTTCTCTCTTCTCACCTCACAAACAAGCAGAGGCTGTGAGCGCATGCCACCGTGCACGCACGCACGCACACACACACTCCCACTCGCTGCTCAAAAGACGGCAACTACTTGCACAAACACACCACCCCCACAAGTTGCGCACTTCCCACTCCCGACGTCTCATCATCACACACTCACAAACAAACACGCCCCCCCTCGTATATTTAAAAACCATTTCGCTTTCAATTGCAACCCCCAAGAAAACACATCCTCTAAATAAAACAGCACCATTCCTCGACCGGACCTGGTGATGAGCGTTCGTAATGAGCGGCCCTGTGTTTTCTCCAGAAAGGAGAGGGGCTTTGTGTGTGGTGGGCCATGTATAGATATGAATATGCATAAGAAGCTGTCAGACAGGCAACAGGCACTGCACATACAGTATATATGATGCCAAAGGTCACCAGAGTGAGGCGTGAGAATTAGCTCTTCGTCGGGCATTTGGAGACACTGAATAAGTGTTTGGAGGGCGTGGGTGGACTGTGAATTATGCTAATGCATGAAAGTAGTCCTTGGCTCACTTTGGAGGACGCTATTGATTGAGAAGTTCAGTCTAGTCGTCTAAAGTAATTTTTTTTCTTAGTTTGAGTTGGCAGAATACCAATGAGATCATTTCATAATGCTTACACGGTGAAATATGGACTGTATTAAAAAATCCTTTATTTAAAAAAAATAATAATAATACTAATTCAAATAGACTGTACCAGCAAAACATGCATATCATGTCAATAGTTTCCTAATAAATATAATGGTACGTTGTAGTTTGTAAAGGGAATGCAGTGTCACATTATGTGAGGAAGGATAGCAAGTGGGACAAAACAGGATGGGGACATAAAAATATCGTGTGCCTTGCCCTGCAACCAATATGTGATTTTAAAAATGTATGTATTTTAGGGCTCCTAAACACAGTTCGACATGCCTTCTCGTCTCCCAAAACAAAATCCATCCCCAAAATGGTGTCTATTTTACTTGGCTCCCACTCTAACAAGAACAACCATCCTCAGCTTGTTAACTATTCATTTGCGGTGACATTAGCCCAGCATTATGTCTCTCCCAAACGCATGTGTCCTCGGGCTTTTGCCCAGACGGCCTCGCTGTCCCGCGGCCTCTCTGCTGTAAATTCCCCACTTAAAATTTCATGATCTCCCGCTCGGCATGATACCACTTCCATCATGAAGGAGTTCTCAAACCTAATAACCGTTTCGACTCTCTGCGAGCCATCAAAAACCTATTTGTTTCAACAAAAGCCTTCTCCCTCCTTCTATACAACGGGTAATAATGCTAGATAGGTTTTAAGGGCAATGAATTGTGGAATTACCATTTTCTGCCCTCTTTGTCTCTGTCTCTTTCTTCCTGTTCTCTCTCTTCTCCAGATCATTATATTAAACACTTAATTATTCATTGGTAATGCCTGTCATGATGAAATATTGTCCTCTGCCAATCGGAATGCATCATACTGCCGAGGCTTCTCTTCCTGAGGTTAATGGCACGGTCCTCACTTGCATTAGCTTGGCTAAATGCAGCACACCTCATAAGTCAAAGTTCCCTAAGTGAGTGGCCAAGTCACCACCCTGATCGCTCGTGGGTCAGTGAGCTCATCCTAAGGAGGACAATTTCACACACACATACACATATAAATGTCCACATCCTATCTTTTATTGTTTCATCTGAAGCACAAGCCGGCAAACCCAAGGCCCATAAGCCATATGTGGCCTGCAAGAGCATTTGATCTGACCCACAATAAATTGTAAAAACAACCTCCGAGTTTAAACTGATATAAAAAGCTTAAAACCTTTAACCCCCAAATGCTCATAATATATAACAACAATACAATGTTGCCTTACTGTATTGACGTATAACCATGATATATTGTTTGAATTTAACTGTGTTTTTACAGCATACAGTATGTTTATTGGTATTACAGCAGCAAGTCTAAATTTAGAGTTTTGACTCCTTCAGTGTAGTACCATGATGTGCCGCTACTAGAAAAGATGCTGCATAGATAAAAGTTAAGAAGAGGCAGAGAAGGTCCCCAAGTAAAACTCCAATAATAGCAGTAATAGAGGTTTCAGACGTTTCAGATAGAATTAAAAAGTATATTGTATTATACAAGTATACAATGTCATGAATTTTAGTCTACATGGATGCTCATTATTGTTTCATAGGCGCTAGCCACTAAAATCTCAGAGATGCACCACAATAAGGCTCATGAAGACTGAAATGTCCTCAAGTATATTGCAGTATTCTAATTCCTATGATGTTGTGCAGACATTCAAAAAGAACTTCAAGTGAAATTCCAATCCACTGTTCCAGGTCCGAGGTCAGACGATACCGACTTGCCTGTGATTGGTGTTTGCCGTCGGGGCTTATAAAGGTGAAGAGTGGATGGATGACTATTCATACGGCATCCTCATGGATGCAGCCTCCATAAATGGCCCCAGCAGAGTCTTATGACTAAATTATGAGCGTGACATTAGTCATTCCATACCACATGTTCAATTTCCCCGACATAAACATTATTAAACAGATTACAGGGGATAGCGTTGACAAGGATCTCGCAGGTTTGATAGGAAGATGCACGGCACTCTCCGTGTGTTAATACACCTCGCCATGCAATCGTTCCTTTGCAAATATGCAGCGTTCACAAAAATGATGGTTTTATGCACTTAAGCAAATTGCAGCTGATTAAATCTTTCTAATCTTGCTAAAATGAAATTCATCTTATCATTGGTTAACAGGGCATTTCATGTAATGGGGTGGAAAAAGTAAACATTTAGCTGTTTGCCAATAAAATGCTGACAAATGAGTAAATCTCACTAGCCGTGCAGCTTTTGTCTACCGCGATTACAATAAATCACATAGAAAATTTATTTTACTTGCAGGGAGGTCAGAATGTTTCAAGCCGGAAAAAACCTGGAAACACAAAAGATTAATTGCTTAACTGAAAGCCAGAATAGGGGATTATTGTAAACTTCTCTTAACATGTCAGCAAATAATAAACAAAATAAGTGTTTAAGAAAAGGCATGTCTGTGTACAGTACTGCCATCTAGAAAGATCAATAAATGCAACAACTGGTTCATGAATCATCTTGAAGCGTCATTTGCTCATCACTACAAATAACGTGGGACCTGAAGCAGATCGGTTACTCACACCCTATGATTAGAGGAGTGGGATAAGAGGGAAAATGTGGATTTTCCTGAAATGTCTACTTTCTGCTGAATTTAAAGTCTACTGTGTCACATTGTACTATTTACATAACTAGTCCAAGCCCATTCCTTTTTACAAGCTCATGCGCCACAATTGTGTTTCTATAAACAACTTATTAGTGAATGACATTTGAAATGCAACACATTGAAGTCCAGAATTTATTTGACCTTCGCATGGCAGTTGACTCCCCTCACTGTCGAGCTCATTAGTGGATCATCTAATCTCATTAGACGATGACGCGCTAAGATGGCACGGCTACAAAGTCCTCCCTCTTTCTCTTTCTCGCTCTCTTTCAGGTTCAGTCCAGACGTATGAACAGGTGTCGGAGCGGCCGGCATTCAAGTCTGCACCCGGCAGTGTCCCCCCGCTCACCCTTCTCCCTTAATTACCGCGGCTTGCAGTATGCTCACTATCTGCTGCCTTTCATGACAGTTGGTGTTTGCAAAGCGGCTTTTATGTTTGTTTTAGCTGATGTTTGCTGCTTATTTAGTCTTTGTCAGAGGAGCAATTTTGCATCTTTATCTGTTGATTCCAACTGCTCTGAGTGCCAGAGAGCCGCTTTAGAAACTTTGGGCAATAATCAGGTGTTGATTTTGTGTTTTCTGTAACTATTTACAAGAAACTTAGTGTGCATAGAGAATGAAATGATGGCCCTACAGCACAGCTGTGAGGATTTGGCTGGTTCCGTCAAGGCCTTGGGCATATAGGCCTAGTCATTTCCATGTTGACAACGGTAGTAATCAAGAATTTTCCTGCTTTAACACGCTAACATTTCATTTCCGTGATATGCGACTTCAGCTTTGTTCCTGAGCCTAATCTCCAAATAACAATGAGCCGCTTTCCTGATAAATCTCATTGACATTCTTCACTCCAAACCTCCACTAACCTCGCTTTCAATCCCATTTGTTACTCTCCCCTGTCCACGTATTTTATTTTTTATTATTCCATGAAGCTCATATTGCATATCATGTGGCGTCATATTTATTGTTGCAGCTTATTTAAATAATCACCGGCATGTCAAGGAACATTATAGCCGCCTGTCAAGGTAATAACACATTGTCAGCGCTGTTGGCAAGCAAATATTAAACCATAGATCAACGTTTAACAATGCATAATGGACTGAATCTGCATGCTCCTGTTTCCATTTCAGTTGGCCCTCGGCTATATTAGAATAATTTAATGCTCCAAATAATATGAAAAAGGTGTTATTATTGCTTTTTTTATGATTAATAGTCGAGGGAATTATAGTTTCGTGTAGTAAGGAATATGAGGTTGTTTGTATGTGACAGTTGTTTGATTGTAATATCCCATGGTAACAAAACCTGGGGAAAAAAGAGAAAACTGTATAACTTGTAAATCTGCCATTTTGTGATTTATTTATAGCCGCATTATGATGGTAAATTGCTATGGTGTTTGTCAGTGTCAAAGTGCATAGTTCATGAGTAGCTTTAATATACAAAATATGTGAACATCCACCTTAAGGATCAATTCTTTATATTTATATTTATAAAAGCAATTTGTTCACAGAAATTTGCTCAATAATGGGGGAAAAACAAGAATCAGAATTCCAACTCCTAAAGTTGTTTGAACTTTGGGGTGAATGTTTGACCAAAATTGCTAGTTTGAATTTTGAGGTACATCTGTGTTGTCTTTTGACAAGCTGACTAATGTAAATCCATTAATTGCTTTTTAAAGCCTTTTATTGTTTCCCTGTTGGGCTTTTTATCTACTTAAATTCCGTTTGCTCGCTAATCGCTGCACTTGTGTGCCGCATGAGATTGGTGAAAGGAGGTGGACAAAAAAAAAAAATATTTTTTTTAGATCCTTTTAAGGGACGCTCCTTCTACGGTTCATCGACATTCATTGCTTGACGTTGCACTGACGGAGCAAATATGCAAGTGCTCTTTGACATTTCTCTGTCTGATTATGCGTGATGGGTGCTAAACCTGCAATGCTAGTCTGAGGGTTCCTCTCATCAGATACTCACTTAAGCAGCGCCTATCATAGCTCGGGGCAGCTCCGGGTGGGTTTGATTAGGCCTCTGTGGACAGCCAGGGTCAAGGAAAGGCTGTCTCCTCAACGAGGAAAGCGGAAACGAGAGATGGATGCGCAAATGAATGGTAACGGAGAATTAGACACGTCGGCCAAGGTCTGCGTTTTCCTGCAATCAGCACGACACCTGGCCTCGTCTTAATTGGTCAGAATACCTCCACCTAATCCTCTTCCTCTGTGTCTGCAGACCTTTGAGCTCAGCGGTGAATGGACAAAAGCCGGCCATGAAGGGGGATGAAAAAGAAGGGGGCCCTAATCCAATTAGATAACTGTTAGAAAGCCCTGAGTTGAGTTTCACATCCCTTTAAAAGTAGACACCACCTTTGACCTCTGTGAATGCTGTCTTGTTAGGAGTCACAGCAGGTCTGTCTGTCCAGAAAGGAATGTGTGTGTGTGTGTGTGTATCATTTTAATGCACGCACGGTAAAATGAGAGGTCCTCTTCTTCATCTCATCCACATCTCCTCCAATGTCTCTGTGGATACTTGCATGATGAAGCTCGTGTTTGTTTTTCAGTTTAAACTTAATTAACTCCTTAATGCGCTTATGTAAACACAACAAAATGTGGGAGCACAACAAAACAACAACAACAACAACAACAACAACACGTGAACTCTACTCCAGCAAATGAAATCACTACGGGGACTCCAACTGATTTATTCATATTTACAGTCCTCCATGCCTTAGGTGATGTTTTTGCCAGTGAACGCATTAATATGAATCACTGCTTGCTTATTTTATTTATATATTTTTTTGCGCATATCATGACGGCTGTGCTTAGCCTCCAACTCCTTTTTTTATTGTGAATGTCAAGAACACATATCAATAGTGCACTCGGATACTGTTGACCCTTTAACGTCTATTGCTGTGAAAGTGCTGCAATTTGGAACTAACCCAATATTTTGTTGAAAAAATATTATTTTAATGTAAAACAAAACTTTATCTTACTTATTTTCTTTGTGATGCTGCCAGAAGAAATGGAGCTCATTGTTGTTCGGTACAACACGAACAAGCGATTCAGTTTCAATTAGAGACATATATATATATTTTTTTACAAAGTAGATATTGGATTACATACACTACACAACACTTCCACGCCTCATTTGAATAAAAATGATTAATATGCAAAAAACACCTTAAGCGGATTACCACTCTACGTCAGTTGGGCATCTTCAAAAGGATAAGTAGTTTTACTCTATATTAGTTTTAATATACAGTAAAGCTTTTATTATGGCCACCGGCTGATCATGGAACAAATGTATTCACTTAAGATGATTGCCTGTCGGAAATAATATATTTTTTTAATTAGAACAACTTAGAAGCCAACCAGCTCGTGCCGCTTCCACGTTGGTAATTTCACTGTATAAAACTTTAAACTTTGTCAAAAAAGTGTGGCCTCAGTGACCGCTCCTTAAATGTTTGCTAAAAGGAGAGAACGACTGGCCCGTCCCCATCATGCCTCAGAATGTCTCTGCATAGTGATCAAACAATGAAATTTAATCAGTAGCCTCCAGTCCACTCCACATAAAAATGTGTTCTCTAATATAAAGTTCATTTCTATGAATATTAAAGCAGCATATCATCTGCTGAATATTTCATTTGATCTCCACCTTTAATAATGCACAATGAGAGATTGTACATTCCCCCACTTTGCCTATATACAACGACTTTGTCCATTTTTGCGTAGTACGTACATCATACGCTGCCTTGCAAGTTAAGCTATCTGTAATAAAGCTATCGTGAAAATGACACGTTCAGTAGCGGATATCACACTGACTGCTTTGGGCGCATAGGCTGTCAGGCTGAAATGGAGTCGATAGGAATGATGGTTTAAGTAAATGTCGAGAGTGAAGCATTGCTTGACATCTGCTCCATCTGGGTAATTATTAGATTTAACTTTTAAATGAGCTGGGAAGTAAGAAAACTTGTTGGCAGTATAGCAGCAGCAGCTTTTTCTCCAAGTAGAGCAAAAATCATTATCTATTGCTTACTCCAATAGAGAACCTCAATCTTAAAAGTTAAAGAAACAAAGATGTTGAACTTAGTTACGTAAGTGACTACATGAGCTCCCTGCAAGGCTTCAAATGCTTATGCAGTTTAATTGTGTGACATTATAAGGATGCAAATGAAGTGTGTAGACATGGCAACCCTGTTAGAAAAAAGGCCCGAGGCTGTCTCCCCTTTGTTTCCTTCCACATCAGCCCTCTTCTAATTATATTATCGCCGTCATTTTAGTTACTTGCCGCGCTCTCGTTCTGTGCACACCCCCACTCCAAATGCTTTTGTATGGCACTGTCATCAAGGTGATAATTGCATTTCAGTCCCCAGTAAGAGACATTCTTAATTATTTCAGCATTAGGCGATAGTTATACAGGCAATTATTGCTTGACTTCACAATTATATACTTTGTTGGATTGTCTTTTATCAGCGGGACACAAAGAGCTTTTTTTTTTGCACCTGTCAAGAGGGGCACCCGTGTTTTTTTTCTTTTTTAATATATATATATATATATATATATATATATATGCAAAAGATAAGTGATGTGACACAGTTTGTATGGATCCATTCAAATGCAAACATTGCATGTTGTGTTGCGGAGCTTTCAAGCAAGCTTTCAAGCCATGAAAAGCATTTTGATTGCTCTCTTTGGACACTGGAGGTCTGTTTCTTTCCCTTTTTCAATTCTTAATACGACATGGAGTAGTTTCAAACCTAAACCTGGTCACTCAATTTAAATTTTGGTAGACATTTTCCTCAAGCAAAACATGTAAATAAAATCACTCGTGAGACATATGGTGAGACTTGATTGCAAATCCATATTTGTAATTGCCTAACAATAGTTAAAAAAAATAAAACCTTGCATTACCATCTGTAATGACTACTAAAGACGATGCTTACTTTATGTTTATTATCTCCATGCCGGTGCTTAAAATGCAGATTCGATAGAATTCATGCCTCAAATGTTTAATTAATACACAGTTGGTTGTCCCATTTGTACTGTTTTAAGTCATTCCCGTAGCAACCGTGGATCCTCCCTGTGACCCTAAACATCCCATGCACATATGATAGGATGCTAATAAGCAATATTCATATTCTTTACGGTTCCTAATTTGTTTCAGGCCTAATTATGCGGCGGCACCCACCTGGCTGCCCCTCACGGTGCCACATTCCGCCTTCTCTAAAGTCTTGGAGCGGGCATCAAAGCCACCTGGTTTTGATGAAATCTTGGCACTGCTCCGTGTTGGCTTCAGTTTAAGCGGGATTAGAGTGTTGCATCTTAGAAAAAGGCTGTGCTCTTCATCTCTGCATAGCATGATAACTGAAAAGTTAGCAGACTACTAATGGGATATTGAGACTTATATGCGACTCCCTAGACATCAAACAGTTGGATTGATAAATTTGGGAATGCTCCAAAATCATCAAAATGGAATGCAATTATGCGTGTTGTGGATATATGTAACTAAATGGTGTCCAGGATTTACTGGTTGAAGGTTTCCTCTCACAAGGCTTTTGGTGCCTCCCTAAGGACTTGGGATGTCATCAATGTCAACATAAAAGTTTTTTTTTTTTGTGGGTGGTGTCAGAGACCCTCATAAGTTTTTATCGCTACTTAGAAGGACCTATATAGTAAAGTGCTGCTTATGCAAACAAGACCAGTCATGGTCCAGTCTTTGGACAGAACAGTTTGCGCTTGCCAGAAGCTAAATTAGGATCAGTTATTAGCAGTCAGCTCACCAGATGTCGACTTCAATAAACACACATTTCATGACGCCTAATGGATTGGACAGAACAGACTAGTGAGGGGTATGGAGCCAATATTTAAATGAAAGTAAATTCACTTCAGCTGTCCGCAGATGTGCGTTTACATTCTCTGCTAACGGCCAATTTATTATAATTCTGTTCTTAATTATTGTCCTGTAACTGCCAAGCTGGGCTGGTCTCTAGCTTTAATATTGATCCATGTGAACAGCACACCGCTGATGCAGCCAAAACAACTTTGTATACTTTAATTACAGGAAATAAAAACACACACACATCCAAACGGCTCTCTGTAAGCACCGACGGACAATAACTGCCTCACGACCGCTCACCATCTCATAAACCAAGCAATATGAAACCACATCTCAACAGAATGCCGCAAAACAAAAAAATACAAAAACAAATGAAAAAAAATCCAGCCAAATGATGACATTTAATCAAAAGTCAATCACACCAAAATCAAGCACACCTCATCTACCACACCCACCACAAGAGTCGTTTTGCATGCAGCAAGATATACATCAAAACAACAATGTGGACACCAAAGATCAAATTACACCTCCCAGTATGAGCTGCATTGATAAGCCTGATGTCACTAGGAATCTAATCAAAATCTAAATTGTGCCCTACTAAAACGGCCCCTTGATTAGTTCTCCAATAAAATCCATTTCCTGCCCCTGTGCCTATTTTAGGCCGTTTATTTCCCCTGTGGTATCAAGCAATAGCCCCTTTCCCAGGACTTCCATCTCCGAAGCCTGCTGTGATGTGTGTCTGTCTTCAGTACTTTACAAGAGCTTGATGCTTCTGTCTGCCCCCCCGACCATTCCAATCATTATACCAGCCCTACTATTAGCTTTTCCAATATTCACTGCTGCCACTACCTTTTGTGTCCACCCTGAGCACGACTAAACAGGCAGCGTTTTTCACAAGATTGCGCTGCCTTTTCCTCCCTTCTGCTCCTCTGCACTGTCTTGAATTGTAGAGTTGTCTTGCAGAGAGCAAAATGGCGCACATGTAATAGGCATCCATTTACTCTTCCTGTCACAAGATGGGATACCATGAATGATTCACCAAAAAAAAAGACGACTTCCTGATTTAAAAAGTTTTTACTTTAAAAATGTGTGAAGACGAGTGTTCTCTCTATTCGCATTTTTAGGGAGATTTAATTTGCTGCCATGAATCATTCAACAAAAAAAAAGATAAAAAAAGGGGGATTTCTTTAAAATTATGGGAAGACGAGTCTTCTCTGTATTCTTTTTTAGGGAAATTTAATTTGCTACCATGAATCATTTGCCAAAAAAAATATGACTTCTTGATTTAAAAAAATAAATAAATAAAAAAGCCATTCCTGACAAAGTAATTCGGTTATTCATTTAATTGCTGATATCTGTTGATTGGGCCTTTAAAATGTCATTCTAATTAATAACCAATTAAAAAAAATAATTATGACACATCAATTTTAAAGATAAAATTCAATTGAACAAAATCCTATACATGCACCTTATCTTCTCCAGTTAGTAAAGGGTTAACTGCCACAAATCCTCCAATCCAGTACAGATGAGCAATTTATCATTGAATGGACAAAAAGATAAATTGTTTACTCATTGTGTTTCAAAAGAGCCTCCATGGGCTAGATCCATCTCAGAGTGACAGTTTGACGTGTGGGCGTAATTATGTGTCACGCATATAAAGTTTACGAAAATAGAAATTGACTATCCTGAGATGTTTTACAGCAGAATTACCTCATTTACTGTATTGACATTATTGACCCCGTTACAGGCCGGCGTAGGGATTCCGGTGACCTCGGCGAGCAAACACACTGGTACCGATCAATACGTCAGAGTTCAGGCGGCTCACGCGCGTCACGTTAATTGCAGACCGAACTCCATTAAAAGTTTCCCAGGCCCAAAAGTCAAACGTCATTTTGGTTGGATATTTGAAGCAGAAGAAAAAAAAATACGAATTTGGACTTTAATTGTAGGTGTGTCCAAGTCAATAAGTCAACCGGTTTGATGTTGTGTTTTTTTTTTCCCATGGGGGAACCGGTGTGTGAGATTAGTCATTGAGGCCTGTAGCAACTACCCAATTCTGGTCATGTGACGTCTTATGTCGACATCTACTCCATCTTTAGGGGTGTCACCTGAGAGTAACACAGTGGGAAAAACACAATTTCAACATTACTCACTCGACCACTCCATCTTTTTTATTTTCTACACTAAGAATACACTCACAGGAATACTTAAGTTAAACTGTACTGTATGTTTTTTTTTTAAAGGGTTCACACACAAGTTTGCCAAAACGATTCCCAAAGCTAAGCTGTTGGAACAGAAATTATCAGAAGTTATCAGAAATTGTAAATTCCAGTCTCCCTGTTGTCATATGAAAAAGTTGGTTTTCAATGTTGTCATCGAAGCGTTATGGAGCTCATTTTTGCACTTATATGACAGTAAAGAAAATTACAGTAAAAGTTTTTATACTGACAGATTGATTGGGATG
Source organism: Syngnathus leptorhynchus (assembly GCF_054491065.1). Classification (NCBI taxonomy): domain Eukaryota; kingdom Metazoa; phylum Chordata; class Actinopteri; order Syngnathiformes; family Syngnathidae; genus Syngnathus; species Syngnathus leptorhynchus. The sequence goes on along the minus strand of NC_141209.1, from coordinate 5,532,778 downwards.
TGGATAAAAAAAGAAAACAATTCAATATCCACAACTCTACCTTGCATCTTGAATGGGTTTGTGTTCACCCTCGGAAGTTCTACTGTATTCAAAGCACTTTACCCAGACATTTTATGCAAGAACACCTGCCATTATCATTACTCTAATTGCCCATTTTGTCCTTCGAATGAGGGGCAAATTTAGCCTATTGAGTCGCTACCATAGTGTTGATTCAATTCAGTCATGGGTCTTAGAGGAGGTCTGCAGTAATTGCATTCACAAATTGTCACACGCGCACACGCATCACATACTGTGCCGTTACCCCCTGATGGAGGTAGCAATCTAGTGCCATTTCCCCCCACTGTTACCAGTGCATGTATTCTTCCTCCTTTTTTCCCCTTGCAGCAGCCACAGCTCCTTGCTCGTCTCATCAGTCACTTCCTCCACTATCATCCCTTCATTCCTTCCCTTCACAGGTTTTGCCCTCCTCTATATACAAAGATAAAGCAATAATGGGTCTTTTTGTGCTACAGACAGCTACTCAACCTCTGTGATGGCAGCCCGGCCGGCAGATAAACAATTATTTTCCTTTATCGGGAACTAGTTACTGTTATTCTAATGAATGCCCCCCATCACCTTTTGCTTCGCTCGTCTCCGCTCCATCCTACAACTAATTCAACTAAGAGATGTCGCTTGTGCATATGTGAGTGGTGGGATCTAGGGGGGTGGGGGGTGATGTGTTTTGTGTGTTGACAGATAAATGGCTGCACAGTGCAAGTAGATAAAGGGGATGAAGCAGGCGTCGGGATAGGAAGGAGTCCATCTATGACCCCCACCTCTTTCTCTCTCGCTCTCTTTGCTGTCCAATCCAGTGACATGTGGGCCGACACTCTGCCCCACCATGACCCCCACTCCTGCCACCCCTCCTCCTTCTGTAGATATTTTTATTCCTTGGCACCCGTGTATAGATAGGCCATTGGGTTCCTGTCTGCCGAGGCAGCTGGCCGCCATGAAGGATAAGTAGATTCAATCGGGCGTTGCAAATCAACTTTTCCACCAGCATCCTGGGAAGAACTGATAATACCGGTTTCTAATATCGGGACCTGTCTGGCAGAAAGGAAGAGAAAAAGGAAGAGTGCATTGGAGGAAAGAGTGCAATGAACACATTGATTTGATGCAGCTAATAGTTAGTTGATAAGCACCTTGGTGTTGAGTGAAAAAAATGAAAGGTGAACAGCAGAGTGAAACAGATTTGGTCCATCTTTTTTTGGACTCTTTTCCATTACGGTTTGGACATGTATCACAGATATCGGGTTAGCAAGGTGTTCTTTGAGGTGACCAGTCACTGCCAGCTTCCAACCACTGCTCATTTGAACACAGTAATTGAACAAACAGCTTGTTGCTCGTATGAGTATGACCTGACTTGCCAGATGGTTAAGTTTCATAAATCCATCCATTTGGGAAGTTACAGACACTTTAACATATTTCGAGATTCTAAAAGTTAAATTTCACTACAATCAGATATCGTATCCTTTGTAAAAAAAAAAAAAAAAACAATCTGAGGTTTCGGCATTCAGGCTTGCCGTCAGATAGCGCCTATTGAGTCCATCTCGTTTGAGCGAAACGTGACCTTTCCCATTGGTGACGGTGAAACCAATGGCGGTGCTAATGAGACACTGACATGACGTGACAGCCAGGGGTGGCAAGCAATTACTCCACCAAAGAAAACTACAAATGGATGTAGGCAGGAAGAAGCACTCCAATCGCAATACCCACACATAATCTTTCAAACAAAACTCCAAACATCTTTTGAATCTGCTCAAGTTATTTTAAGCGTAGTTCAAGTTTCATACAAAAGAAAATATTGCCACAATGACAACAAGTCTAAATTGAGTTTTGGAAAAGGTTCATCCTGGACACTGATCAGAAAATCAGCAATATTGACGGGTGGAGACACAAGGCCAAAAAACAAGAGTGCCTTTCATGTAATAAATGGTCAAAGTCAGCCTGCTTGTGTTTCAGTCTGCTCCTTAAACCAACAAAGTCACATTCTTGCAGCTTAGTGATTGATGCATCTAAATCTCGATGGAAGTGCCTTGACAGATGCCAGCACAGGTGACTTTCATCAGCATGAACTCAGTCACCCGAGAAGGACTTGCGGGTTTACTTAGACGTCCGGATCTTGGAATGTCTGCTCACCGTGTTGCCTGACGTGACCCATTTATTGACGCTGTCGTCAGCTGACCCGTTTGAAGTCTGGCTTTAGCCTTGAGTAATTTGGACTTGTTGCTGCGGTATTCATAACGGCTGAGAAGGTCTGGAAAAAATGTGCGAAGTAACACAGAATAATTCAACACTGTGTTTTGCTTTTCTGATCATCTTACTGTTGCTAATGAAAAGCGATGCTCATCTGGGGCAGCGTCTCTGATCCACTGTAACATTTCAAGTGAGGTGACTTTGAGGGTAGTGTCAGTAAATCAATTAAGACCTCTGTCGATAAATTACCTGGCAGAAGATAATAAGAAGTCCTGTACGGTGCCACTTCCTATACTCCTGCATTTGACTTTGACAGATTGATGGCAAATGCTATAAACACTGATTTGGTTTGTTCATTTGTTAGTTGTTTCTCCCTCAATATACTCAAGGTCATTAAAATCCCAGTGCTTTGTAATTGATTGATGCTCAGCTGAATTTATGTTGCAATACATGAAGGATGACAGTGAATAATTAGATATTTCTCTTCCCTTTAAATTTACGAGAGATGCTGCTGTAGAGCTAAAATGACAAAGAATAAAATAAATGGGCAGACCTGAAGATGCAGATCCATTTGACATCAGGGTCAGTGCTCTACCAAATTCTACACCAGTGACCAGATCCACATAGTTATTACATCAAAGCAAGTGCATGGAGTATTACAATAATCCAGAGGTAATGTGGGTGTATCACACATGGAATAAAAAAAACGCAGTAGGGAAGTGGGGTCGGGACCTTCTGGCTGCCGCCTGGGTGATAAAAGGAGGATTTGTGCAGAGAACAAAGCGGGAGCGGTGGAGCACCTTGGAGTGACAACGTGTGAACAACAACTAGTATGTATCAAGTCGGTCCGAGACAACTAAAAAGCCACTTGGGAAAAATATAAGGCTGCTTGGTGGAGTAAAAGCAATTGTGAAATTCTTGTCTAGCCATCTTGTAAACATGGCCGCCGTCTATCGCAGAGGACAGAGAATTCCAAAGAAACCTAAACGCTAAAGCTTCGCCTCATTTACTTTGATCATGGACTCTTAGCAAATTAGGATGAAAAATTTTACTTAACATCATAGTTTGACTTTCTTTAGTGGGAATATACGCCGGCTTCCAACGGCATGAATCAAAGGGATAAGAAGGGAGTTATTCCTTTGTTGCAAAGGCCACTTGGTTGAGATTGAGCTCACTGCGATGCCTCCGAGCAGTCGGCGTGCGGCGTTGCTATTGATCTGTCTGTGGAAAGTTTCTGCTGAGTGATTCCTCGGATGAAGCAGCAATGCATTTTTAACGGCTAGCTCGAGTCTAGACTGGACATGTAGCATTTATCTATCCGCGTAAACCTAATTATAGCAATTCCGCAATCGGGGGGAAAAAAATGCTTGACTTTCTTATTGGTGTTTTGAAATGTTTTGGATCTCTTAATTGCTACTCTTACATTCGTGATTGATGGCCAACTCTAATGGGGAAGTGTTGCAGCACTGATGGGAAGCAGAGGTCACTCTAAATTGTTATTTCGAATATAGTGTGCGACACTCTCAATGTTTCCTTCTCCCCCCAGTATTCTCAACAGTCATCCATTGTGGTGCCTATGACAAGAAAATAATATATTTCTTGCAGAGTCTATCAGAGACTTTGAAGGCAGGCAGAAGAGGTGCTAGATCAATATGTTTCAGGCAACTGCGAGTGTTGTTTTTTCTTTTCTTTCCCAGCTGCATTTCCACCTTCCTTTTGAGTTGTTTTGACCTTGATCTCCGAGCAGATACGTTTGCTCCGCTCCCCCCAGCTTTCAGCACTCCGTGATTATCCCGTACGGCAAGAAAGATAACCTGTGTGGTGCGCTCCCCCCCTGCCCGCCCGCCGGCACCGCCTGCACCACCACCCCTTGCTGCTCTTGCCGATCCGCCAGCAGAACAAAAGATGTCACTGCACGGCCATTGCACACCTTCATCCTGAGCGTACCCCTCATTATTTTTATTCCCTTGCTGTTGAACTGTTCAAGTTGATAATTGAATTGAAATGAAGGAAAGGCTAAATGAAAAGTGTTCCTTGGTTACTGCATTGACACAGTTGTTATGGTGATGGTTTTTGTCCTAAAACTACCATGACTGGAATGAAGAAGGTGATATTAGATCAAAATAAATTATTATTTAGAGCAAGGGCTCCTTATTTATGATGCAGTTTTTGTTCTTATAACATTTTGCAAACCCCCTTTTGTCTTAAGTCACATGACTTAGACTTCTTCAAACCAAGGTGACACAGTATAAATTAAATGATTGGCAGTAATAAAAAAAAAAATGAACAGACCACTCTCTTCTTTCATCCGGCATGATTATTGCTGATCAATTTAAATACCGTATTTATGATTCCGTTCCCTATTTTTGACCAAGTAATCTGCCCAGTTTTGGAGTTGCAAATGTATGACGAGATTTCCAAAACATCCAGTCAGGGTCATCCCTAGATGATTGTTCAAAAAGAGTTGCCCGTTGAGGCGTCAGTAGACAGCAACACATGTTGTGACAGTTCACACGGAACGATTCAATCATGCAAATATCAAATGATATGCCACAGCCGGGGAGCATTCCGACTGAAAACAAAATCAGGGGGAATTAGCATTTTTCAGCCGTGCTGCAATCACGGTCGTCTGTGGTCTCTTATGGGGATTTGCAGGCAGGCAGAGCATAAAGCTACAGCCAGAGAGATGTGAAATGGTTTTAGAGCCAATTGTCTCCATGCACTAGTGGCTGCTTTCAACCGACTGCTAAGCCAAGCAAAGGGAATCATCTACACTTAGATTTGGCTGTGCGGCTGACCAACTGGCTGACTGCCTGATGCGTTATGCTTTCAAGGTTGATGGACATATTGGAATATTTTTAAGGCAGAGGTCCCAAATAAGCAGCTGGCTGCCGAGCTATGGATTCTATTATTCTGTTATTAGGAACATTTTTATTTGGATCTACTTTTGTAGTTTAAGCAAAATATAATTGACCAACATTTCAGATTTTTTAATGGATACAAAAAAACTTCATGAGTATGAATTCATTTTTATTCTGATTATTTAAAAATCCACCCATCTGTTGTCACCCTAATTAATGTGGCAGAGTTAAAGCCTACTCTGGATAAGTTTAGGTAAGATGCAACTTCGATTAGATGCCAGGGCACGCGTCAAAAAAACATTCACACTTGACAGTCAATTAAAATATGTTTTTAGAATGCGTAGGAAGAGTAAACCCTTAGAAACACAACAGACTGCATTCATCGCTAAATATTTTTCCCCCAAAATTTGTTTATTTATTTTACAGTCATTGGTGGATGGAAAAATAATTATTTTAGGGTGTTTAATATTCAGATTTTTTTTTCAACATTTTTGTTTCCCCTCATTCCAGAAACTAGAGTACAAATATACAAACAAATAAACGTAAGATCTACCTTGTTTGGTATGCGCATCACTGCTTCGAACAAGTTGTACAAGTAATATCAACAGTATCAGTCCTGTTTAGCACAGACGTGACAACAGCTGCTAGCCATAATGTATTACATTTTCATTATGACCAAAGCAATGTGGCAGGCACATTGCTAGGTGCACTCCTGGTGCACCCCATTTATTCTGAATAAAGAGGTGGCTGCTGCAGTTCAATGACCTCTTATCTGATGCTGTGCGGCTGTCATTGAAGCCATCAGAGTGAAAGGATTAAGCTTGCCTCGTATCGATACGAGTCCTGAATGGACCTAAACGTACTTTGTATACACACTCGCACACAATGCGGTTCGTCCTTCTGAAAAACATTACAAAGGAGTATTAGGTCAAAGCTTCTCGATAGGAAGATATGTTTTCATCTCGGGAGCAGATGAGGGAAAAGAGGAAAGTCAATAGTGTTCCCTCAACTAGATATTAAACAAATCAGCCGTGGACGCCGCTCCATCCCTGGGTGTCGATAATACAATGAGATCATATTAAGTGTCCGCCACACAACATTTACAGCATGTGCTAGGGAAGGGAGGAGTACTTATGGGTGGCTCCATCTCACTGATCACTACTTTTGAAGATCTAAACTCACATTTCACAAATGTTAGAAGAAGGTTAAGAAGATTAAAAGCGACTTGGAGTTCTGTGGAATGACTGTAAGCTCTAATGACCTTCAGAAAGCATCCTTAAACAAAATAGAGCCTCCATGCATGATTTCACCAGCATATTAAATATTTATATGGACGGAAATTCTGATCGCACTTGCACAAGTGACACAATGAACAGTGTGTTTAATCAATTCAAAAGCCAATATTGCTTTCATGACCTAACAACGCAGACGGTCTAATGAATCGAAGCCTCCGGTTGTCTTTTTATTTCAGCATCGATGGTCATAATTACACAAAGGCCTGCTTTTTAAAAGTCCTCCAATGCAAGATTTCATCAGCTCGGACTAAATTACTTTCCTAGCATGCATAATGTATTTTTACTGTCTTTACGCATCTCGCTGAAAGATCCCCAAATTTATGTCAAAGATGTTTTACCAGTGACTGTGGACACTTTATTATTTGAAACCTTGACATTTAAGCAGTTTTAATGTGACATTAGAGGGCGACCTCTAAAATTTTTAAGATGATCTTTTTACAGTTTAGGAATAAAACAGGCACCTACTTGATGACTGAATGGATTGACGTTCGCTTTGAAAATTATTTTTTTGGGGAGGACAGCAAGCTCCTGTAGTTAATCATAACTTGAAGATATCCAAGTAACTGTTTCGTACATGTGACAAGCGGGAGAACTTCATTTTTATTTATTTTTATTTTATTCATTTAGCTTTTTGAGGATTTCTCTTTTATTCAATTGTGTTGGTTATCGGTCCCATACGGGATGTCTGGGATAGAGTCAATCAAACAAACTGTATTAATAACATTCCTAAAAGACCCTCAACTAATTTTTAAAATAGAAAATCGTATACTAGCATGTTTAACTATTCCCGATGTAAATTCTCTGCTACATATTGCTGGCTATTGCTTCTGTGTGAGATTTATCGGTTCAATAAATTCAACGGCAACAAATCTACTGGGTAAAGTTTGTTCAACTTGTAACAACACGGCTGGATTGTTCATCATGTTCCCGTTACCAATCTCTCGCCGTTCATTTAAATAAAAAAATAAAAAAATGTCTCCAAGGGAGAAATATTGACTGTTGGAACCTGATGGTGTCATAACTAATAAGTCAGCATCTTCATTTACCATCTATAATTCACTCCAGCAAGGCACTTACTGTCTTGGAATAAATTGGAATATTTAAGCAAACATATATATGCCTCGTGGCATTTAAATAAGTAATACATCTGCCTCCCAAGTGTTCTCAATTCTGGGTGTGGGGTGGGGGGGGGGCGAGCAAACCCGGTATACAAGTTTGATGCGCCGCTCACCAGAATGAGTGTTTTATTTTTCATGCTTTAACCTTCCATTAGCTATGTTTTGAGTCAGGTTGACACACTTTGAAATACGGCTATTCCAAATGTAGTCAAACTGAACATTTCATTTGGCATGCCTCCAATTCTTTATGCAACCATGCGGATGGACCTTCCTTTCTGCGGGATGTATGCATGCACCTCTGACAAGATTCTGGGAAAGTATAAACGTGTTCAGTGGAAAAGCCTCACTGAACTCTCAAATATGCTTGATAAGTTTTTTTTTTTATCATAGCTGAATTTTTACTCTTACTGGACAGTTCAATACAAGGTTCAAACACAATTAAGTGACAATTTTATAATTTGTATTTACCATCTTTCTTGCTTTATTTTCTTGTTCATGCTGATATAATTTAAGTCTTCACTAAATTAAGTTTTGAGGTTGTACGTGGTTTCAAGGAAAATTATTTTTAACATTTACTTGAAGGTTGACAACAGCTTTAGTCTTTTTTTATTAAACTTCTCATTGATTTTTTTTGTTGATGATTAGCAATAGTAAAAATGCTCAAACACTACCCTAAAGACTCAAGGGGCTTCTTCCACCCTTCCTCCGAGCTCTTAAGTCACTCTCCTGATATATTCACACAGCCGACTCCCCATTTTTTTTTTTAAATGCTAATGACGAGCTGCGCTGAAAGCCTTAAATTGGGCCATGCAATTCAGTCTGTGGTTTGGTGAGGCCTAGCTCATGTTGGAGATGGAGGGGTCCACCCTCCCGCCACCTCCGCCACCACCCCTCGCTTCTTGTCTTTTGTGTGCTCTCAGTAATAGGCACAGATGTTCCTCTTGCCTCACACAAGGCCACTTCCCCCCCCCCCCTAATCGCCACCTTGTATGCGGACGGCTTGCACCTGCCCCAGCAGCTCTCCGTTTTCCTCACCCTCTCACCAACCCCTCCACTCTCCCCCCCCCACCTCTTTCCTTTCCATTACTCCAGCCCCCAAATTTTCGACGCCACTTTTCAGTCACTTGATTGTTTAAACAGTGAATTGAGGCAGACTTGACGAAGGCGAGATCAGGTTGGGTGCACAGCGTTAAAAGGAAAGAGATTTTTTGTCATTTTGGCTGAAAAGAGCTATGTGAGCTTCCCTTCACTCCAGCTGGACAGAATTTGGAACTTAATACCCTTGTAGCAGCCAAACCTCAAAGCTGATGGGGCATTTAGGCTGCCTCACTCCCATTGGACAAGTGGATTCAAGTGTGAAAGGGGGTAAAGTTGTTGCCCGGGTTTAAAAAAATTGGACCAATATGCAGTTTTTTTTCCCGGAATTGCCCCTGTGGTGTTTGGTGATTTACAGTCATCTTCAAATGGGCCTTTCAAACTGAGTGTCCAAATTTGGTCTCTGTAAGGATTTGTCTTGGAGTGGAAAAAAAAAAAAAATCATATTCGGCTTGCTGATGTTTTTACAGCAAAGTAAATCTGATACGTATCTTAACCACCTTGAAATGAAACCACGGCAGGTGCCACTGAAGCCTAATGGTACGTTTTCCGTGAGTTATGCTTGGAAGTTATAGAAAATACCTTTTACCACTGACAATTCTGTAATAGCAGTGAAAAACGGAGTATTCCTTCAAAAAAAGCCGACCCCCCACTCAATATAACACCCAGACGTGATGCCTTAGTAACGGTGGATTTTTTTTTTTTTCAGGAAACAACACTCCCTGTTTGCCCAACTGCTGTATTTAAAAAACTATTCATCATTAGTTTTATTTTGCCAAATATTTGTTACACTCAAAACACAGATAAAAAGGAGATGGGATTTAGCAGCTGAGCATTAAATCAATAGATTGTCTGCTCAGTTTATGTCGCGCTGAGATTTTTTTTTTTGTATGGCCGCTGCTTAGTGTGCCAGAAGCAGGCCAAATAATTGATCATTACCGTGCATGGCACTGTAGCGGAACCAGGGGACTCTGAAATCAATGTCGTTTTTCCTTCTTTGCAACACATTCGTTTTAACGCAATCCCTACCGCCGTCAGGTTTTGGAAGTAACGAATGCTTAGAGAGCAGAATGGAAGAAAGACGTGAGAGTCTTATTTATTCATTTTTTTTCGTTGGGATCAAGCTCACACACCACAGCGAACGCTTTGATGTATTAGACAGGTTTATGGTTCAACAGAGACCTCTTTTAGTGCGCCTCTTCGCTGAGGGCATCATCACCTCATCGTAACTTATTCGAGTCCTTGGGCTCACTTTAGGTTTTTCACTGAAGTTTGACGTCACTTGTGATGTAATGAAACGTTTATATTTTTCACCTACTTCTGAATGAGATAAGCTTGAAATGAGCATTTAGCTGCTCTGTATGATCAGTCAATAGTTTATGGGAGAATTTTGTAGAAAAGGTTTTGAGGTTTAGAAAAATCATTAGAAAACGAAGCTTCAAAATGATTCATGAACTAGTTGTTGTGTTTACTGAGCCTTCGATATGGAACTCTGTTCACCTTAGGACTGAACGTACACTGACTTCTCATTTATTAAACCCCTTTCTTTAAACCATCAATGTCATCTAAAGGAGTCAAAAAACAACCGGTGCATGAAGCAAATTTGAAGCTTTATTTTCCCATCACTAGAAAATATAGCACCTCAGGCATTAAAATGACATCATACTGCAATATGATGTTCATTCGTTGTTATTTTCTGCCAATTGTTCCACAATAATTTCCAACTGCAAAAGTGTAATGCTCACACATATTTTGCCCCAGCACACACGAAGCGGTATGATTATTCAGCCTACCGTGATCTTGTTTGATTGCTTCTCTCAAAGGGCAGAGCCTTGCAGTAGCTCGCGTGCCGCTGGATAATTAGTGTTGTGATACAGGATCACCGCAGGGTCCCCCTGTTTTAGAGAAGCCACAGGCCACTTTGGTCAGTTTGGTTTGATGCACACCAAAGAAATGCGCACTCAATCAAGCACATTATAGTAGCAGGTTGCAGGCCATTTGATCATAAATTTATGCTGGCATATGTAGGACAAGACTTCAGCACTTTTTTCCAGCTGCGGATGACGCAATACAACAAAATAAAATATTTACCTCCAATCCCCCCCCAAAAACACATATATATATATATATATATATATATATATATATATATATATATATATACTTTGAGGATCATGGGGACACATTTGCATGGTGTGATTAGGTGATCGACATAGTCCTCAGACATCCCCGTGTCACAAGGCACTTTTGCAAAGTCTTTGCAGGCTTTAATGAATATCGAGTGTTCTATCTCTTTCTGCCTTCCAATTAATGAATAGATGTTGGTAATTATTTGACCAATGCCTCTCACTCTCACGACACGTCCCATATCCATCACTAAGTTAAAAATAAATTAAAATCAATAATGCCGGCAGACTCTTTGGACAGTGTCAGTGATGCCCATACGGGGACCCGTGCAGGTCTGAATAACAACTATTGATCCTCCTTGAGCAATATTCTCTTTTATCAGCACACACCCCTCTTCTGCATGCAAGATAAGTGTTGCTCTTCTTTCTCACAGTCGCACACATAGGCAAGCATCGACTCAACTGCATCTTGTTTCTTCTTATCGCTCTCAACCATGATAAAGAATGCATAAAGAAAAGCAACAAAGACCAGGAAGTTGCAAGGACAAAAAAAGACCGCTTTGTCACGGAGTCAACACATTTAATACAATTTCTACTACAGACAGCTCCCTCGCTTGTCCCTTGCCCTCTGCCTGCCATGCGCTTGGTGGCCTTTGAGTAAACAATTCCTTGGAAAACAAATGGTTCCCTAAATTGTTGTAAAAAGGAGCCTCGGCGGCGCTGGCGGCTCCAATCCGACCGGAGGCCCCGGGAGCACAGATAACGTGTGTCAGCAAACATTGACTGGGCTTTATCACAATGAGCTTTCTGTGTTGGAGGAGCTAAAGGGCTGGCCAGCTAATCGTCCTCCACAGAGAGAACACATTCCTGCGGGTCAGGGCCTCAGGCTTGTAAGTGTGTGAAGAAAAAAAAAAACTCCTGCTCCCTAAAAACAACGACCACATTACACAGTTTTGAACTATATATACATTAAAACTGCACCATTCTGGCTCCACATTGCTGTTATGTTGTAAACATTCACAATGGTCATATAAAAGTGCATTTTTTTGTTGCCGTTTTTGGGCTCTGTTCTGGTCAAAGACATCTGGTGAAGTACGTACGAAAGTAAAATTTGTACTTGTAATGATTTGTTTAGTCTCATTTGACAAAATACCAGAAATTAGCAACATCTGTCAATATAAGAGACTTTGTGTATCGTGAAGTGAGGGGTCACTCCCGGATGCCTCGGAGCGGGGTGAGAGTTTACAGCCAAGGACATAGCGGGGAATTAAGTTTCACACAGACACGGAAGCTTTTGCTCTCGTTACAAACGACATCGGAAAGGAAGGTGCACTAAAAGCACTCGGGGTGATTCCGCTTGGGCTGAAAGCCTCCCCTGAAGGCATCTTTTCATCTCGGTTCACGACTCCGCAGTTTTGCCCCCTCGTGTCTCTTTAAGTGTTTTCTTCGCAGGCACAGCAGCTCTGAACTGTTGCAAACCTCAGTGCAATAACACCATGTCTTGTCTCCCTGCTGCGGGAGTGGGGGGGTCGTAGAGGGGGTGAGTGAAATCATTTCACTTGCAGTTTCAGGTCACAGCCAACAGATGTCAGCCTTTTCAGTGGATTCAAATCCCTTAGTAAAAAAAAAAAAAAAAAAGAGAAGCGCTCTAAGTGCTTTAAAAACAATTATATATTGTTCTTTATACACAAAAATAATGCCAAAAATATCCACATAATTCTCTACCAAATAATGGGTTTTATTGATTTTTCTGAGAAAATGTAATGTGAATTTTTCAACTTTAAAATACTGTAAAAGCAGATCAAATTGGATCCAAGCATCTTGTAAGAGTCTCCGAATATAAAAGGGTTAGAATTAGTAATGCACACGTTGTGCGCTTGGTCTTAGTTTGGTATGCATCACCTATGTTAATCAGATTTTCAATTGATTATTCAAGGAAAAGTCTCTTTATGCCATGTCCCATGAGGGAGGCCTGACAACAGGGTCAGACAGCATGTACTTCTCCGCACACACCCACCCACGGTGCCTAGGAAGCCTTGTATCCTGCTCTCAGTCTTGAACTCGGACCACGTGGTCGGAAATAACTTCGGCATAATTTATTCCACCTTTCTCTCCCACATGCAAACCAATATAGGAAGTAACATGTCAGTGCTTTGAAATGATTGCCGCTTACTCGTTGGGATGCATAACCCAGCCAGTTTAATCCTGTTTATGTGGCAGGATGAGGATAACTCCTGGGGAATAGCTGCTATCCTTATCATATTTATCCAGTGATGAAAGATTACTGTCCAAATGCGCTTTACTTACACAAGGCATTGCATTGCATTGGTACTGTGAGCTAAGATGCGATTTTGTTTTTCCCCTCCCTTGTCCAAAAAAAAAAAAAACATGAATGAAAATCTAGGAGCTGGCTAATAATAAAAATAATAATAATTCCTGGCAATAGTGATTATTCTAGATCAGCATGTACAGTCTCGAAGGACTAGGGTTCCTATGAATTCCTATGAATATGGACTACACAATCCAAGTCTACTGAAACAGAGACCGTAAATATTGTTTGCTCTAATTTGTAAATGTTCAACATCTTGGCCATAGTTCCAAAATATATTTGGTTCATCACCAAAAAGAACACCATACCTGCAGAGAAATATGTTAGTGGCAGCTCTTGCAAGCCAAACTACCCAGATGCCCTTGAGCAAGAACTTGAGACCCTCCAACCTCTCACGGGTGCACAGCTACAACACCGAGTTGCCAATCATAGTTTAGCAACGGTTATATAAATGCAAAGAATGAATACAATAAATTCCCTCCCGTTCCCTAACGAGTAACACACACATATGTTTCAGTGGTTTGTGTAGCAGCTGTTGGTTTTCTTTCTTGTGAACGTTTAAAAGGTTCCAGCATGGAGTCTTGCAATCACACACACACATACACACCAAGTGTGTTGCTTCCAGGCAAGAGCTTGTCAGAGAATCTAAGAGGCAGGCAGGGAGGCACAAGGTGGGGACCTCTTCAGATGTGGCTGCTATTAACAGCGTTGTGATGTGCTCATGTTTTCGTACCCTCACAAGGCTGCTACTCGGGGCTGTGTGTGAAGCTTGGGACCTCTCTTTGAAGTGAACTTGATCTCTCAGTATACGCTCTTGGTAAATTGCACCTTCTCTTTCTGTCTCTCTCACCAAGATTAGATTTGGGATTTTGAAGGATGCATTGAACGAGGTTTTGACTGATTTAGGCTATGTGTGGTTTTGACAATAAATTAAAAAATAAATAATAATAATAATAATAATAGATAAATAAATAAATTTCACATTGATATTTTAAAACTAATTTCCCATTAAAAAACACTTTTTAACATGTACCACATCAACAGGTATTAACCCAAAGGACTAAGTAACAGAAAAATCTATAGTAAATTGCATATTGTGTTTTCCATCCGTATAGTTAAATCATGTATTTCTGATTATTTATTTTAAACTAGGTACTTGACCAAATTTGTGTTTAATGTAGTAATATTGGTTTTTATCATTTTAAGAGATGTGAAAATATCTGAATATATCTGATATCATCTTGCATCTCTGTTAATAGTGACTCACTGCCAGCATGTATTTCAATCATTGTGTATTTTTCATGTTTGTCTGTAAATTGTGTGTCTTTCTATCTGGATCGTTAGTCTGTCGATAAAGATAATAATAATGGCTAGAGAAGCAACAAAAGGACTGCTCATCAAGCGCCTGTTGTTAAGCACCATAAAAAAAATCTTTTTTGTTTATTCACTCACTGTCTGTCAATAAAGTCACCATAATGGCTGTTGTTTTAAATTACCTTCTTTTTTTTCCTTCTTCTTTTCATTCTACAATGATGTTTACTCCATCAGCTGTCAGCGAACGTGCGCGTGTTCGGTGGAGTGCAGCATTGAACACCTGTGTTTTGCTGTAATGACTTTGATTACACATTTTCTATGGACTGTTGCAGAGGGGCTCCATTTTAAGGCTCCACACATTCTGATTGCCACGGGAAAAAAAAAAAAAGCTTTCCGGAATATATGATTAGGTTGTGTGTCTGTGTCGTTGTGGTAAAACACGATGCATCGGGGACGCTTATTGAACTATGAGAGCCTCTTCTTTCCACGATAGCCACTGGTCTGCATCCAGACGTATGACAATCCCGGAGCCTCATCGCCACTGATGCCTGCTTTCCCAAAAGATGCTTGAAGCTGCCTGATTTGGAACAAATGCACACAAACAGGAACACAAACACACCAGGGGGACCTGGCTGATTATGCGTGTGTTTTTTTTTTTATTTTATTGTCAGGTGTGAAGCTGTGCTGAGGTAGAGCGAGCAACCGTGGGCATCTCCCGGTTCACAACGCTAGTCAGAAAACTGACAAGGCAAAGCTGCTTTTCATTCTGTACCTCAAAGAGCAACCCAACTTTCCTCTCTTTTTCCCGTGGCCTTTATCTTCTCTCTGTGTGTCTTTCCATTGCTCCCCCTTGTCTAGTTAGAGGGCATCTATACCGTTCTCTGTCGACGGGAGAAAGTATTTTATCACTGCCACATATGGAGAAAGGCATTTTCCTCCCAAAGGGAAAGCTGACATACAATTACGATGTTCTGGCAGCCCCAAACATCCTTCACAAAATATATGGCATCCTGTTTTTGACGCATCCGCCTTTATGATGTCCAACGTGGCACAATTGTGTTGAATCTGCTTTTGGGAGTGTTTCCATTTATATCATCAACAGACTGTTTTGAAGTAACTTTTATTTTTGCGGCCATCAACAAAAAACCATTCATACTTCAGGATGTCACAATTATCCAGAGCTGAAATAGTTTTTTGTAATTAGATATATTTCAAGCCCCTCACTTCTAAACATTTTCCGTTTTGATTCCATCATGTGTGTCTTTGCACGCAAAGATCATACAAACACAGCTGGGCTAAAATGCAGACAAATAAGGAAGGAGTAAATGCACAAGATTGCAGATTGCGGCTTCGTGAGATGTCTGGAAGCAGTTTGTTTGGTTGTCATATAAGCTGGCCCCATCAGAGAGTGGGAGAGAGTAAAGTGGGACAGATGTGGATGGAGGAAGCCTGTGTTGCAACTTCCAAACACCTGACCTGATCTTTCATAAAAGAAAGGTGCCCTTTATATCACTTAATATTTATCACCTCCTCCAATGTGGTTTTCAGCAGTTACGCAATACACAATTTGGTCCTGATTCATATTAAGATATGTCAGGCCTTGTCAAAGCTCCGCCCGCTTCTAGCTTCCATTTGGAAGAAAGATCCCACTCATTCCTTTCGAAATTGGATGAAGACAAACCTTCCAAATGTGCTGGTGAAACCAAGGACGACAGTTGGTTTTTAAAGAGGCGTCTGTGAAACATAAAAAAAAAAAAAAAGCCTGGAAAGAGAAGAGCGGGCCGCTTCAAAGTGAAGAGACATAAAAGTGCATTTTGAAGTCTCCGGTTATCAATTCCCGAATCATTGAGGGGGTTGGATCAATAACTGCCCTCTTGAATTTCAGGACAAGCCTTTGAAGTGAGCCGTGGGGTTATAGTAGATGTATAATACAGTGCATTTTGTTTTCCTGGAACTGCTGCTCCACAAACTCAATATCAGTCTTCACCATTTTTTTTTATTCCCTGCTGTCTTCCATGCACATCTAATAAATGTATTTTTCTTTTCTTTGAGTGTTTTTGGTCTGGCTTGAACTTCAATAAAGCCTTGTGAGATCTGAGATTTATTTACAAAAAAAGTTGAAGCAATTTCTTTTTTTAGGTAAACTGCTGTTTGGCTCGATTGGTGTTCAGGCTTTTGCTGGAAGATCTTTCTTTTGTTGTTGCAGCTGACCTTCCTTTTGCGTTTAGAATCTCATAAACATTTACAGTTGGAACCATTATAGTGGTAATCATAGCAATCATTTCTCTTTGCAATTAAAAGTATTGATCATTTGCACGTTGTCACAAAGTCGACTTGACTGTTTTTACTTGCCAACATCTGTGGCAAATAGCGGTCTGAACTTTGGAGGCACTGCATTGAGATAAAAAATGTACTTATACTTGTGTGCGTGACAATTTATGTGATTTGTTACTGTATTTGATTATTTTCTGAATGATCTCTAACAATAATATAGTTTGACGCAAAGTATAGAGACTTTTATGGTCTCTGTCATCCCGAGGTTGAGTCGTCACATCTACTCACCGCTTCTGTCAATGCTTTGCAGATGTTTACTAGGACTGGAGGTCGTCTTGGGGGCATTTAGTTCACTGCACTTTGCTGTCCATACATCTCAGCCACCTTTCAAAGTGTTGTGGACCAAGCCTCTGTGTCCCAGTAGCCCCCGGGTCAACCACAACACTGACTCACTCACTGCTTGTCAGTGTGTCAAGGTGCACGCATCTGTGCGGGGAAAAGAAGGGAAGCTTGATGTGAGGCGGGAGACACGTAAAAAGCCTTGCATGTCTTGAAGATGGTGGTCGAAGATGGTCGGCTAATACATGGTCCACATTATGCTTTGCCTTGAGACAAAGAGCAGTCCAGTGGAAACAAGATGACTCCTCTGGACCTGCTGTCATGTGACATCTTTGTTTACGATACCTGCATGCCTACCACTATAGCTCCTGTCAACAGGAAAATAATAAATCGATATTTTAATTATTACTTTCACTTGCAGATTAATTTATATGAAGCGTGCAAAGGTTTATTTGATTCTTGGGTTATCTTTTGCCATGGTTCCGAGTTTGTTATAGTATTTGGTTGTCTTTATTATTTGTAGTATTTTGAATTTTACCAGCCCAGTTCAGATTAAATCACTACTTTTTAATCAACAAAAGGTGGCTGTCTAAAAAGGTTTATTTACTACATATGAAATGCTAAAATTCTTTTTGGGCTCAAAGTCACAAGATAAATAAAATAAAATTAAATCAGCCCTATCGTGAACAGAGAGTGGGCTCATAAACATAAGAAATGGTTCATAAATCATCTGGAGCCTTCATTTTCCAATCACTAGCTCAATGACAAGATATAGAAATATCGTTCAGTCTGTGGAGGTGTGCATATTTTAAATAACGAATTCTTTGGCTTCTGCGGAGCTCAATGAGATGAAGTTTTGTCTCTATTCAGACTCATTCTGGCTACTACAGCTCTCAGATGAATTCTGCATAAATCAAGCCATTTTCATCCTTACATAATATTATGCCACGCCTTTATGGGTTTAAGCTCTTTCTATAAAAGTCAGTTTCGACTCAGAGCAAAGCACACACTGATGTGTGTGACCACTTGGGACAGATGTAGTGGTGGACATCAATGCATGGCCTCTTTCTATTCGTTTGAGGCTACTGTCCAAACAGGATTAGGAGCAGCTTCCAAGTGTCAAAGCAATTACAACAATGACACCAGGGTGGTTAGTGGGGGGGTTATGGCTGATGCTGTGTTAATGTCTGCAGAGATGAGCGCCTCCTGCCTAACACTTGTCACCGCCCAATTCCCAGCTCCATCTGTTCCCCTCTCGCTAATGCTTCAGATTAGACTCTTTTTACTACAAAAGATGCATCAGTCCATAAAAGTCACGGCAGTTTGAGATGGAAGCTGGAAAAGATTAAAGATGGCCGTTGGTCATCGGCAAGCCTCATTTGTGGTGTAGCGATTATATTCGGAAGGCGCTAAGCTCTTATCTGATGATGTAGATAAATTGATGCTTGCATTAAATTGTGTCTGATGCAATCATAGCTTTTGTGATACAGTATGGCCTTGGCATAAATAGGTATTTTGTTCAGCAACAGGTGGATTTTTTTAGGACCATCATAACTATGAATTACAATAAAATAAAAATAAAATTAAATAAAAGTAAAATTTATATTGTATAATTTTTTACAGGTCAAACTTCAAAACATTTTATAAAATCTTATTTCATAAAATCTAATTGTGATCTAATTGTTACTCATATTGCAAGTTATATTTTCTTTTTTACGTCTTTATATGTAAGTTATACTTTCTTTCTTATAAATTTGCCTGCCTGATGGATGTAAACTGGCTTTTAGCTATAATCCATCATATTTACATTTTGTACTCATGTTCACTATTGTGCGTTGTCCCTAAATAAATAAATAAATAAATAAATAAGCTACCTGATAGTTATTGACAGGAGCATTTTTGATATATTCAGTGGAATAAGAAAGTTTAACAGTTGATGAAAAATGAATTCAGGAAGGAAAAAAAATGAAACAGAAATGAAAGCATATTCTGAACAAATACATCCATAAGCCACTTAGGTAGATAAGCTAACTGGCAAACCTTACTCACTCCTTTTATTATGCCTCACTTGTACTCTGAGGAAAATGGGAAACAGTGCAGATATGACGTCCCCTCTTGATCCCCCTCATTAATCTTAATAAAACAATTGACCCCTGAATGGCTTATTCTTGCCCTAAACCATTAGGCTGCATGACCGAGGCTTTAAATATTAAGCAGGCTTTGTAAAATTTGATAAAATGTTTAGTAAATGGCACAAGACACAGTGCACTCAGGATTCCCCTCTCTTAGCCCCACGTTGTAAACAATATATATGTTTTTATTACCAAGAATGCTGTTTTAAGCAGTATTTGTGGTTGACCTTGATATTAGCTTTTATCTTGTTTGGTTTTAACTTGGCAAATAAGCACCATTAGGGTTTAATCTCCTTCCATTGATTTTGAGAGGTGGGAAAATGGTTAAAAACACGCAATAAAATATAATTGTGATTTTTTTTGCTATTGGTATCATGATGCTTTGATATTGGGAGATAATGGCCGGTCAAATCAATCTTGGGGGTGCCGTTGGTATTTGTTTTTATTAATTTTTAGATACGCACCATTGATGAGTCGTACATTCTTCGACATCAACCAAAGTGAATCTGATTTTGTACCAACCATAATAAATGCTTCTCAATGGATCTTTGAGCATTTTTGGGAAAAGCATGAAGGCTGTGCCAGCAATAACACTTATTTGTTGTCAGTGAGATGCTGTTGTGTGCACCTTTTGGACCTTCATTCAGTGGCAGCGCCTCAAAGCACACTCTGCAATATACAGTAATTTGTCACTGATTAAAATTTGTGCTGAGCTTTGAAGGCTGTACCGATGTTGCGTGCCGGAGTGGTCGTCCTCGTCTGGTAAAAATTGAAAGCCTTTTCATCTCTGAGGGCTTAAAGGGTCAAAGGAACACCAAATAAGCCTCCCCGTTGTGTTGCTTTGCTCCCCCTTCCCTTTCCAGCTTGTAACAAACTGCACCTTTGTCGGATGCAGCCTCTGTCAGGTTGGGGCCGGGGGGGTTGCGGGGGATTGGGGGAGAGCGTTGCCCTCAGGTTGAGGCTTTGGAGACCCTGTCAGCTTCAAAATGGGGTCTGCTTTATTTCACCCCTTGACCTCGGGCCCGAAAAGAGCCACGCAGGAAAAACACAGAGATATATGATACATCAAGGCCTTGTGAAACTCCTCGACTGGGAAATGAGGACGCAGCAAAGTGCAGACTGAGCACAAAATGAATGAGCTTATTGTTGTGACTCTTTTTTCCCCCTTTTACATTGAATCAATGTCACTGAAACAATTTTCAACTTATGTGGCTCCTCTATACACCACAGCCGGTGTGCAGTGTTTTCTATCTTGCCGGCATCTGCAATGAACGTGCGGTTGTCTCTACGCTGTTTACACCTTGTTTACGCTCATTTACAAACTCAGCCAGATAATGAGGCAAATTCATTTGCCAGTTTGCTGAAGCACCCAAGTAAAGATAACGTGTTAGAGGTGTATGAAAAAAGATCATGCTGAATTAAGTTGACAAAACAATTTAACTGTTTTAAAGCATTTACTAGAAGTTGTCAAAATTAAGGCAATTAAATTGTATTAAATTAAACGCTATAATCTTGAACGTATTTTTTCATTAAAAAAAGAATGATGTTGACATTGGGAATCAAATGGAATTTGTATTTGATTTACCAACAATAAATTATGAGTGCATGAAAAACATGCTGATTGTACACCTTTTATACAAAAGTTGATGGTTACAATATTTTCAACGTGTATCTGTATTTTTCATTTTGTTTACATTTCTCTCAGTAGTATGACAAAATATTTATTTATTTATTTATTTATTTACTTATTTATCTATTTATTTATATACTTATTTACATGTGAACATGAACATTTATTAGACGTATTAAAATTTGTGGATTTTGTAAATATTTCACATTTGCTTGCCACATTAGCATGAAATGAATTAGCATGAAATGAATTGATTAACATTGGTGATATTGTTGAATGGTAAATCAATCCAAAGCGGGGCAGGGGGCACAAGCCAGGGGGTGTCCGTGGGGATGCGTTGAGGAAAAAGGCCTCCTTTTGTTTTGTGGGCCAGTCCTTGACCTTGGAAAAGGGGGGTTGTAAGCTTCCAAACTGGGTCCTGGGTGAGAGTACAAAGGGCAAGAGCTTGGGTTCATGGGGTCAGTGTCAGTGCTCAGCGGCATTAATGAGTGACCTTCGTGAAATGCTACAAGAGGACGTGGAGATGAAGGGAGGAGGTGGAAATAAAGAGGTCGGTGTAAGGGATAAAAACTGTAAAGCCCTGGGAGAATCAAGACTGAGACCTGTTTCTCCAAGATAACGGAGATTGGCCTATGAAAATGCATCCATCACAAGGCCACTAAGCTGGAGCCTTCTTTTGTGTGGTCGTATAGACTCTGTTGGCTGAGGCTGTGGGAGGAGGAAGAGGAAGAGGAGAAGGTGGGTGAGATGAAGGCGAAGGGGGATGGGGGATGTCAATCTGTGGAAATGGAAGAACGGACGAGAGCGGAGGCTGGGGTCATTCGGACCAGCCTGGCGTGGACAAGTGAAAAGGAAAAACTCCATTGCCTATTCAACAGGGGGAGATGTTTAAGAAGATAGAGGTCTGCCTATCTCATGACTGACTGACCTGCTGAAGGTTTCTAATTTTCTTTTTTGGAGTCAAGCTCACATCTCAGAAGACAGAATAAGTCCGGATGAGTCAAGGATGGAATAGGTTCAGTCAATTAACCTGATATTTAATTTAAATATTATAGCCATTGTTTCTATTACATAAGGCGACTTCCATGCAAGACTGAAAGTATCTTCAAAAATCATCTGTAATTGTTCAAATCCAAGGTTTGTCTACTTTCTAGTGAGTTGTGTTTGCTTCCAACAATTTCCTGCTCACCACAAAGTTTTCAAGGAGACATTCACCTTGTCCTCTGTGTATGTACTTCATGTTCCGTACCCTGATGTGAGGAGCAGCTTGACACAGACAAGCTCATGTGCATGCGTGTGTGTTGGGGAATCAACCGTTCATGATTATGACTTTTATGCCAAAGTAAAAGTGGCACACGTACGCATTTGAATGAATATGACTGCCTTCAACTTTTTTTTTTTTTTTTGCTTTCTATTTCTTTCCCCTCAGGCCTTTTAATTTCCACCGGTCCTGTGGCTTCCGTCCATCGCACAGACAGATGTGCCATAGGCGCTTTAAAGCGCCGTAATGTATACATTATTCATATCACTCCACAAAAGGTGCTCATTAAACTTTACACGGCCAATGGAGGAGGCAGCGGCGGATTGAAAGTGGCTCCCGCATCACAGATGTCACTGTGGACTGACAGAGAAAGGCAAGCGTTGATTTGAAGATGGCTTTGATTTAACTGCAGCCGTATTCACATTTGGTTTTATCCTTCCTTGCCTCTCACCTCTATCGTCTATTGAGCCTGTTAATGGAATTGAGTTGAAGGGTACGAGGGGGTGTAAATGAAAATCATGTTAAAAAAAATAGACTTAATTTATTGTGGATTATAGCATGCAAATCAATATGGCTGGATAAAGATGCCGCAGTGTTAAATCAGTAAAGGAGGTTGATTGACTGTATTTCGGTGCGCGTCGAATAATTTTTCCATCAAATGCTTATTTTAAATCTGCTTTTTCCCAGCAGTGTTTCTTACAGCACAAACAAGCTGCCACGGATGTCACTCGGGTAGGTAAGACCTACTGTACATGCTTTGCCTTTCCTTTGGCCTTAGTCTCAGCAGAGCATTTATCCCTTAATAATGCATCACTTAGCGCCCCCTCCCTCCTCCTCTATTGCCCATAAAAGGCTTTGGCTGGCAGGTACAGTAAGCATTTGGGACCAACAAAAGCTTGGCGCCGAGCTGAGAAAAACAAGCACGCCGGGGAAACGAGCTGTCATCACAGCGGCGAGGCTCCTCTCGCCACGTGTTCGGCGCTTCTGCTCGCTACCCCCAAGGTCCTCTTGCGCTCATAAATACATAATTACGCCCGCCGCCCACCCGCCCGCCATGATGATTTCTGTTTTCATCAGCTGTCACAAATGACCTGAATTACCCATCACTGTTTGACCCAAATGCAGCCGTCAGATATGTTAATCACAGTTTACGTAACCACTTAGCCCGCTCCCTCCATCGACTTTGTGGGCCTCTGAGCTCGCCACCTTGCACCTGTCACAAGATGGAGCAAACTTATTGAATGTTATACATGACTTGTGTCCCTGAAGACCAGAAGAGAAGACAAGATGATTGGAATGTTAGCTTATCTACAAGTTATTTTACACAACAAAATTGAAGAGCCATACTTGAGCTACCAACAAAATGAAAAGTAGTAGAATTATAAACATTTAAAATATTGACTAGTTTCTTGTCATCAACCACTTAAGTCAAATTCCAATCGATCCCTTTTAGCTTCAGTCTGTTGGTGGTTGACTAAAAGCCTCCACAACCCACTCCAACCTTCCCAGCGTGTTTTAAAGACAAGTGTGTTTGACATTTTGGTGTTTGAACTCATGTAGTTCTTATACTGAAAAGTCTTTGCTTCAGATGCAAGCATGGTTCAGATCACTTTGGCATTTGTAAGTACAATCTGACGATGTGCTTGAATAAATATTACTTACACTGGAGTTCCAGTTATGGAATAATAGTGTTGTGACAAACTGATCTCATGAGAGTTTGATAGGATTCTTTGCCAGAAAAATAAGTTACTATGTGACAAACTGGATTCAATTTTTAGGAATCATTGCAGTTGTGTGATGTTCCACTGAAGCATATTATAACTGATCAGCTCTTACACTGCCCATGAAAGAAGTAATTTGTTCACCTTTTTCCATGTTCTGTGACACTTTCCGACTAGCAATTTTCCACTTTGGGAGATAGAATAGGAGCCATAATCAAGAAGGTCAGGCCAATGTGTTAGGATGTGTTTTTAATGCCGGGACAGGTGTGTGAAGTTTAACACATCCACATGTCAGAGAAGCTATTGTCTCCATCAAGGATGAAATGTGGCCACAAGAGATGGTTTATGGTTTGGTGTAGTTGAATGTTTCTCACCATGTTCATGATTCATTACTTGAGAAGCAGCAATCATTCACTTTGATTGATTGCTGTAAAACCTTGTCGTTATTATGGGGGGGGGCTTAGAATTAAGAAAAAATAATGTGAGTTTTCATCTCTGTTAATTAACCTCAAAGTATCACACTTTTCTACTAATAACAATGCCGAACTTCACATTAATGTAAATAAATACTTATTCAATCTAATTAAAAAAAACTTTTTGTTCTTGTAGCAATAGTCTATGACATTTGCTCAGCGTTGCTAAGTGATCACTTTGTACTCATTGCTCAAGTACATTATGTTTACTCATTTATTGTAAGTGGTTATAATTAGACACATCTCTTTAGCAGCTTAGCGTGAGCAGTTTTTTTTTTATTTATTTATGTATTTATTTATTTTTGCAGTCAGTGGATAAGCGCTACAACAAGTCTGAACAAGGGGCTTTTGCAACGTTATCTCATTAGCGCTACTTATAACAGATATCATCCTGTACACGTGTGTGAGCCGACACGCCGTACCCTGAAGCGCAGGCCTGATAACGTTTCCACACACAGCGGCTAGATTCGGCGCTGCCATCTTCTCTTTGCATTAACAGCGCCCGCAGTCGGCGTCTGCTCTGATCAAAGGGACAAATCTATCCAGGAGCAATCAGGTTGCCAAGCTCTCGTCGAGGCTGCTGACAACTTCAGGCTCTTTGATCAGAAGAGACATCATCCTCAGCACGCCGGCTGCTTGGATGCCTTTGTCTGGGGCCAGGAAATAGGGGACGTGATAGCTCCCTCTCGGTGCTCTCCTTCTTCGCTGCTTTGCCTTTTGGCAGACAGGATGAAAGCTTACCCCAATTATAAGTGAAAACACCCCCGATGAACCGAGTGCTGCTTCTGGGGTGCATTCAGCCTCCGTCAGCCCATATACAGTATGTACTGTATATGTGCGGCTATCTGCCATGCTATAAAACATTGAGTAGTGCCTCCAAGGTTGAAAGGCCTAAAGCTCGTGAAATTCTGCCAACATTTTTGTAAAATGTCTTAAAGTTGAACAAAAGAATAGTTCACTTATCTTCCATGTGTAACCCGATGAGATATTCCAACAAACAAAGCCTTTAAGATGATAGTTTATAATTTTGCATATCAAACAAGGACCAGGTTTTCCAGACTATAAATCGCTACTTTTTGCTCAAACTTTGAACCCTGCG
This sequence comes from Syngnathus leptorhynchus, assembly GCF_054491065.1. NCBI lineage: Eukaryota > Metazoa > Chordata > Actinopteri > Syngnathiformes > Syngnathidae > Syngnathus > Syngnathus leptorhynchus. The sequence continues at coordinate 5,507,476 of NC_141209.1, read as the reverse complement.
GCTTATAGTCCAGTGCAGCTTATCTATGGATTTTTATGATATTGTATAAAAAGACTCGATGCATGAGTCTTGAAGCTCAATTTCAAACCCTACCACTGTGAGCTAAAGCACTGGAGGTAAAACAACCGATGGTGAATGATGGACAGGTGTGCAGGCATTGTGCTTTTCTGAAGATCACTGATTTACATTCAAGTCACACATACCCACACATGCATACAGACGCGCAGACTCTCCCCAAACACATCTTACGGTTTCACTCGTGTGACTGCAGTTCAAGGTGGACCACCCATCCCTCAGCACCTAATCAAGAAGCAAATGGTTATCTCGCTTCCTAGCTCTTATAGGGGTGAAGCGTTATCGCCGGTTTCTGGTCCAACCTGAGATGGGAATGTAACCCCAAAAGCTACATCAAATCTATACGACTGAGAATGTATGTGAATTAAATAGAATCCTTTCCTCCTGTAGTCAGGTACATTACGTTGACTTGGAGTGACTGTTTCAAAGGTGTCAACAGTGTGAGAAGCATATCAGGTGTCTGTCTTTAAAGCCCATCCTGCTGTCAGTGAAGCTCTTTGGGCAATTACACGTCTGTCAAGTGTCGCCTAGCCGGGCTCTCACTGACAAGGGTTATGTCAAGCAGTCAGCCATTACAGCAACCCAAATGGAGTCTGCATTGTTTGGCGCTCGCAGGAAGTGGCTACGGCACGGAAGAGTGAGCAGAGGCTCTTCGTAGTGTGACTGAGAAATCGAGCTCACGGATAGTTTTGGAGATTGGAAGACGGTTGTGTGTGTGTGGGAGAGAGTGAGGGGTGGTGGAATGGGGTGGGGATGGGGGGGGGGGGGTTTCATCATATTTCTCACAGCTAGAATTGCAGCAAGGGTGATCCCCCCTCAGTGTATTGAGCCTGGAGACTCATCTCGGCAAGTTAAATCTTAGCCCAGGGCACCAGCTTTTGTATTCATGAGTTCCAGTTGACCTGTCTTCAGGCTGTGAAGAGGGTTATGCAAAATGAAAAAGAAAAACAAATATTAATCTAGGGACAGGTCTTCCATTTTATATTGAGTCTTATTGATAGCTATGTAGGTGGATTTTTGTGTGTGTCAAATACAAATAAATAGTATATCATTAAAACAACAGTGTACCCAAATGTGCACACTTCGCTTCGATTAGCCGGGGGGAAGGCCGCGTTCCATCCCTCAAGGGCATAAATGCACTCTTCCACCTATGCAAGTGTAGGAAAATACCAAAATTAAGAAAAATAAATAAAAAATATTGGACTGCACTTTAGATGGACCTCGTGCACATGGACACCAAAATAGGGCCCTGATACTTTTAAGTAAGCTTACTGATTGCAATTTCTTCATCTCCATCCAGGAACGCTGACTCATCATTATTCTTCAATAACCAACAAATCAATATCGTATTTTCCGGACTATAAGGCGCACGAAAAACCTAAAATATTCTCAAAAGCCGACAGTGCGCCTTATAGTCCGGTGCACCTTATATATGGATCAATTTATAAAATTGTTGATACATACTGGTTGTACACAGTGCTCTGCCAAAATTTTCAGTCCGTTTTAGTACAACTCGTAAATTACATTGCGCATCGCTTACCAGCATTACGGCAATCATGGTCAGGGGCCTCACTGAATAGCTGTTGTACCTGTGAGGCTATTTCATTTCAAAATAAACTGCTCTGTTAATGTTTCGAGTAAATTTACGGATCAATATGGAAGGGAATCATAGGTAAACTGTACCAAGGTGTTAGATCGAACTTTAATTAGTTCTAATCATTTTATAAGCCGTCGTTTGAGAAACGCGATTGTTTACACTTTGCTGAGGCTCACGGGAGTTTGCGGGTGGCTGTTGCTATAGTGATAGCTGCCATACGCATGAATTTTAATCAGTTATTTTATAGGATAGTTTGAGTAACGCGATTGTTCACAGAGGGCTAATCGGTGATTGGCTAGTGGATCCATACCAGAACCCGTCAACCGTAGTTTGTTGCAGTATAGCTTCTATTTAATGCGATTTATAATCCGGTGCGCCTTATATATGGACAAAGTTTTAAGATGGGCCGTTCATTGACGGTGCACCTTATAATCCGGTGCGCCTTTTGGTCCGGAAAATACGGTACATCAATTCTCCACCATTCACAAAGTGCTTTGCACCCTCATTGTGTCTTTTCAATGTGTATGACACCCTGACAACATGATCAGATTGTTTTCCAGCACTGTGTACGCTTATAATGCTTTGTTTGCTTTGTCGACTGAATTGTGTATCACAGGTGCTCTGTTTGGAGTTAAAAGCCCTCGCTAGTAAAAGAAGAAGAAAGATTGAATCTGGGTCACTTGAATGCATTCTCGTCCGTCAATGCGCTACATCTCCTCAAGCCCGAGACGTAAGGCACATTGTCAAGTATTAATGAAGAAAGCGTCCCTGTAGGACTGGTGTTTGTCAAACCAAATTACATACATTCAGTTGGAAAGGTGAGGATTAATCTTTCAAATCCCTTCTGGATGTGTAGGATGCCCCGCCACATACGGTCCCGAGCTGGAAATAACTCCCCTGACGCTGACACGAATTGGCTGAGCAGAAGCATTGTGCTGTTATGTATAGCACACTGTACATACTGCATGATGGGATTCTGTGAACGTAGACACACACATGCTGACAGCAAGACACCGCCATTTATGGCAGCTTCTAAATATTTACTGTACACACATACAACAAAAACTGGAGCAGAATGTATCTGAACAATGTTCCAGCTACACTTTGGTGTTGTTTTATTCCGCCAGGGAGTTTGGCACAGATTTGTGTGTGTGTGTGTGTGTGTGCAGAACATAAGTCACAGATTTATTTGAAACTATTTGTTGAAATTTGTTCAACAGATTACAAGGTGACTTATTTCAAGTCTGTTTACTTTGTTTGGAGGAAGCAAGCAACGCTGATAGAAAAAAAAAAGAATGGAAAATGATTTGTAGCAATGGTTGAAGCGCAGTCCCATGTGGTGGGGGTTTGTTGTGGAAAGCAAAAATAATTCTCAGTCAATTAGACACTGTTGATAATGCAGAGAATGGCTGTGTGATGCCTGCTGCTTTATGGCGGGGATTTGGCCTGCCATGGGAAGGAAACATTGGAGGTGGATGTGCACACCCCACCCCACCCCTTCCTCCCATGCTAGTGTCTTGCTGAGATTTAAATAAGCCTCAGATTACTTGAGGGCCTTTAAATGCAAATTTGGGTGAGCGTGCAAAGCCCCTACTGTAAACCTCAACCTTATCATTTGCCTCCCAGATTATGGCCTGTCTGAGATGGGAGGCTGGCTGCAGGCCCCCCAGTAAGCTGCAGGCCAGGGGCCACTCTGGGTAGATAGAGAGAAAGCGCAAGAGAGGGAAGATGGATGGTATGTGTGCCAAGGTCAACGTTGTCTGCACTCCACATGATCAGCCAGCATCGGAAAATTTGAATCGTGGAATTTTATAGTGTGGCGTGTTTGTGTGTCTGTGCACGCTTTGACTGCTTGGTGTTATATCAGGTTGTCTTGTCCTGTTATTTCCTGTTTTATTTTTAATCCCAATTCCCCTCATTCCAGGTCACTTGCCCCTCCTCATGTGGTCACCTGTTCTCAATTATCCTTATGTGTTAAATAGTCTGCGTCTCACCTGTCTTGTGCTGAAGTCTTCCCTTTGTGCGCACTGAAATGGTCACAGCCCATGAAGCATTGCCTTGCTTCACCTTGCTAATCCATCTCTGCGCCAGTCCTCTGTTAACCAGGTCTTGTCAATTGTGCAATAATCAATTAAGAGAATGAAAATAAGTGAGCATAACTACCTTGTATATTGTATATTATGGTGCACAGCTTGCACATGATCGAGTTAGAATAGCAGATGTTGGCCTATTGCCTCCAACGACATTTATGCTTTTGAAAGATGAAAGGCTGCTGGCTTGTCAATGTATTTCTATTTTGAATGGGTCTCATATCATCACTTAATGATTTGAAAAGACTGTTGGGAAAGCAAACCGGAGCCAACAAACCCGTGACCCCTGCTCACTCATTCACTGAGTCAATGTGCTAAACAGACACACGTTCTGTTTTTAGAGGCTTACACTTCTCTCATGGAGCAAATATGAAGTAGATGTAAAGGATATTCTGAAAGAGAGAACCTGATTGTCATATAACTGCATTGGGACATTGTGTAGTATTGAAGCTTTATATAATGGTCGTGGTCACATTAAGAGGTGAATTGAGTATGATAACGTCAATTTCTTTTACAATCTCAAGAGGTCGCTGAATTGCAGCGAGATGCCTCAGTATATGTTTCAGCACTATAAAACTTCATGTCAGGCCAGCCTCGTGTGTTTGTAGCTGAAACATTGCTCATCTGGGTCACACAGCTGGTGACGACAAAGACCTACGCTGTCAAAAAATGCATCACACTTAGGTCAAGGTCACGGTGGGAAATGTTACTGGTGCTTATGGTGGCCACCTTGTTGTGGTAGATGACTCATTCTGTCTACAACACCACCTACCGCCCTGCCAACAAAGTCGCACTCATGCACACAATTAAGCCCCCCCATTCTATATGCGGCCCATCCCCTTGTCATACATCGGCCCTTTCTCCAGGTGTTTACAGAGAATATGGATGAGGTCGAGGACATGAGCCCACTGGAGAGAGAACAGATGTCACATGCTTCTTGCACTACCCTCACAAAAATGTAGTTTGTATGTGTGTTCAAGCAGTGTTGGAGGTGAACGTTAGTCGGCCTTGCCTCTCTCAAGGGAAAGGCTGGAGGGGGGCAATGAAATAATAATCAAAATGATTTACTTATTATTATTGTAAAAGCAAACATATATTGTATTTGTATTTGCTACAACTCTCATGAGAAGACATTGCGCTTCTTTGATGTGTTACAATGCATCTGATATCCACCATAATCAATAATATTGTGCATGCGTACTTCATTTAAATAACTGTCCCGAGAAGGAGTAATGTATCACTAGGGTGGGGGAAGTTATTTTGTGATGTTGCAAGTGACAAGACAAGGTCCTTTGTCATGGCAGCATGTGTGCAGCCATGTATCATTCATGGCTCCGATTGTTGACATTGTTGATTACATGAGCCACATTAATGCCACCGACACAGCTTCAATGCAGATTGCTGGTTGTTTTGCTAGGGTATAATCCTGATTAGAAACATTTTACCTTTGTTATAATTACACGCACAGGGCCCTTAGAGTGTGCTCTCAATTGTCAATGATCTCATTAGACATCTGACTGATAATAAACATATCATGCTCTGGGTTCTACATGGGCTAAAGAGCTACTGGGTTCTTTGAGATGCCTCCTGTGAAAGCCCGAATGAACATATATTTTATGCAATCGGCCTGTCGGATTAGCAGAATATTCTATGGATAAGGTGCTTGGTTAACTGATGCTTTTCTCTTTTTTTATCCAGAGTCTCGTCTACTGAATGTGGTCTGTATTTTGAAGAAGACTTGAGTGGTGTACTAATGCTTACAGGCCATATTTGGCCACGAGGGAATAAGAGACGAGAGGATTTTGGAGGACCATGGAAGTCGCATATGCATGTTGTAAGTACTATAAATGCACACATTGCATGTTTATACAAATATATATGCTGTATGTTCTGTACGTGCATATGCTCAGCAAGCTTTTTAATCAGAGCCAAGGTGTGCTGAGGTTTGCATGTCAGCTATTCATCTTTCATTTGGAGGCGACGTCACGCAAAGGATGAGTGTGCATCCTGTATGTTTGTGCAACCGCAGGATGAGTACATGTTACACAAATGTTCATAATTACACATAGGTTTTGTAGAAGGAAAGTAGTTGGCAGGATGGGAAATGGATTTGAAAGGTCATTACATAAGTCTACAATCAGAGGGTATGCTGGTGATTCAGACGATGGTAAACATGTTGGGAAAATGAGGGGAGGTTTTAGATTTTAGTATTTCCGGTGGTTTAGTCATCACTCGGTGCAAGGTTTATGGGTATGATGGTATACGTATGTGGAAGGACTGGTTTGTGGGGTGAGAGAATTGAAAAGTTTCTGCATGTGGAACCTTTATCCAAAATTCCTTATGGTCATATAATTCAGTTCCAGGAAAATACACTTGTGCAGCTGCACAAATCACAGCGTTTGAATGGTTGTCACGCAAGACTTTATTTTATATATATATATATATATATATATATATATATATATATATATATATATATATATATATATATATATATATATATATATATATATATATATATATATATATATATATATATATATATATCACTTGGGAGCAGCCGGGTACAGACACATGCAGTGAATGAACGGTCAGGAGATTTATTTGTTTGCTGTAATAAGGACTGTAAAACAGTAAGAGCTCTGTGCAGCCTTGCAGCCCCGCCACCCCCCTCCCCTGCCCTATGGGTACAATCAAATGTTGCCAGTAAATCAATAGAGCTGGGAGAGGTTTTTATAACCCAAGTTTAACACCCGGCTCTAAGTGCTCCAGGTGGCAGCTCATTTGTTCATTATCCCAAGTTATCACAATAAACAATGGCAACTCTGATTGGACTGCCCCAGCGACTTCACCAGGGAAGAATTGCAGAGGAAGAAGCTTCACCAAAAGTCCACATGGGCAAGAGAAGGACAATAACAGAAGAGAAGGAAACAAGAGAGAATTGGAATGGAACACCTATTGAAGCACGCAGGCAATGCAGGTTAGAATGAACAGCAGATGAAGTCTTCTGGCTGTCGGGCGACATTCATTCCTAGCATAGGCCTTATCTGAGCCAACAGCAATAAATAGAGACATCAGGAGAACATCTTTTTGCAAGGGATATAATGTTTGCATTTCAATGTTTCTAACCAAACTCTTTGAGAAAGGATTCAGAAATTTGGGTAAGAGAATCTTTGAATCAAGAGAATGCAGTGGGGCAGGCAGACCTGATCACAAAAAGAATCTTAGATTCAATCCTGGATTTTTATATTTTCAATGTAATAAATGGATGGGATGAATACATATTTTCTTTCTCTGCCTCCTCTCATGTCATCATCTGACCAAAACTCTTTTACAAATCTCTCATGTTTAAGATTTAAAAGCTTTCATCAGCTCGCATCGCTTTGATTGATCAACATCCAGTTTTCTTGGTGCCTTGTGGACATACTGTTCCAGAAGCGTATGACGACATAAGACATCTGCTTCGCGCTGATGTCAGCCGTATGTGATCGTCGGAAATAACGTGGCGAAAATCAGCAATCCGTGCGTACTGAAACTCAAGAATCCCACTCACAGGAAGGGGAACACTTTTGCATATGTTTGCCTCATCATAACAAACCATGTTTGACCTGAACTGAGTGCTGTTATGTTTTAAAGTATAGCAGTTCCCAGCATAGTATAGATCAGGTAAAGGCATCAGAAAGAGTTGAAAAGGAGATTGAAGACCCTCCTTGTGCATAGTTTAAGCAGTAAAATAGGCTTACACCTTTGCACATGGCTCTACCCGAGGGTACTTACTGCATAAGATTACATTTTTGTGGTTCCATTGGGAATTGATCCCGAATACCAGAAGGACACCATTTTTTTGTGTGTGAATCTCACGCTAAATACAACCTTATGTTTTTGTCTTGTAATCATTGGGTTTGGTTGTGTAAAAACAATGGTGAAGCAAAATGAGAAAAGATGCAGCTATTCAAATTTGGTGTACTTAATTCATGACTCTTGTACAGGAGCGTGGCAGCTGGAATTTATAATTATGCAACACAACCGCTCTTTTTACCGTGCTACCGGCTTCTGCATAATTTACACGTCTATTAGCTCATCAATTACAGTGTAATTACTTCATTGCACACAGCTAGCTTTTTACTATACAGTACAATAAAGGAAGTGTTCAAGTGAATATGTTCAACATACAAACAAACATCAAAGTAAGTGAACAAATGCTAACTAAAAAAAAAATCTATAGAAAAGGAATAAAAAAATGACCCAATCATATGGAGGGAAATATTTTTAATGGACAACTTCAGATTTGTGGCTCACCTATGCACACCTTTCTAAACCTTCTCACCTCCGTTCACTTTTTTTTTTCTTTTTGGATTAATTAATGACCCTCTCCTTTTTTTTTAGATGCATTATGCATGATAAGAATCACTTTGCAATGGATACAAACCAAAGCGCGGTTGCACGGTTTGGGATGGCAAATCTATTGACTGTCAACAGCAGCTCATTTGGTATGCATTACTTATAAAAGGATAGATTTGTTTCAGTGCAGTGAATACTAACAATCAAAACAACGCAAAGGGAATCAAAGTGCTTATGAGCCATTTTGCATTAGGGCAATATGGTTAGAATTCCAAGCACTTGCAGAAGCGAGATTGATGTGAATTTAGAATCCTATAGGTGCCCATTCCACCTGCTCTCTCTTTAAGTGAAAGCCCCTCTAGATTTCTTTGTAGCAAACATTAATGGCAGTCCCAAGCCAAACCACAGCTTACAAAACACTATTAGGAATAAATCCTGTGAAGGACGTGTCATTATTTCCCCCAAAAGAGTGTATCGAAATAGAAATAATCTGGTTGTGTTGGATTTTGTGTTTTGATCACAATGTATTTTATGGCTTACATTATGTTCCTGTTTCCACTCCATTTGTCCCGCTACGTATTCTAAAAATATTGGCGCACCATGTAAGTGCTGAACATGTTGAAGTCCGTGTATGTTTTCTACAAAATTTTAACGATGTCGTCCTTTTATTGGTATCCGTGGTTCTTCCTAAAACGCTCCATAAATTTATAGGTCTGTAAACATGCAGCTGAAACTTATGCTTCACATTAATCGAAAAAGGTCTACAGTGATTCCATTTATTAGATAAAATAAAAATAGAGGGCTGCATCATCTCTTCAAATTTGCGTGAAACACAAACATTGTGCACACAATGTATCTCGAATAAACAGAGACATCATATATTTGCAGGCCTGCACTTTCCATGATAATCCAGAATCAGCAGTGAGCGGGTTCACACAGCTGTTTGGGCTGCTGCAGGTCACCGCTGTGATAAATCTGGGGGAAGCTAGTCTCTGTAATGAACTCCAGAAGGAGTCCGGGAGTTAAACACTGATGAGCAATGGAAATTGTGGTCAGCTTGAGAGCAGTTTGAACTGTCTAACAGGCGTGGACAAGATGGGAGGAAGGAAACGGCCAAATGTTCCAAGGCTCAGCCACGGGCCTATTTTTGGAGAGGAGGGGAAGAGGAGGCCAGCTGTGCAGGAGTGGAACATTGCATGTGGCTGACTCCTGAAGAAAACTCAGCAGAAGTCTGCAGAGAGATTACTCGCACTGAGGCGCCGTCTACTTAAAAACTTTAATGTTGGGCTTGCCTTTTTGTTTTTGTATGACTGTAGGGAAAAAAAGCAATGCAGCAAGCCACCGTTGCATAACTCTCTGGAGACACTGGTAGAAATCGGGTATTCATTGGATCTCTTTTTCTTCACAAAACCTAACAACCTCTTTAATTTAATCAGCAGTTTTTTACTTTTTGGTTACCCAACGCCGAAAACCCAGCACATCTCTTGGGCATACAAAGATATTCTGCTTTGTATATAAATCTTCTATATTTCCACCAAGAGCTGCGGCTCGGTTTGGTTCGAAGTAGTCTTGTGTTTCCACCATATGGTGTGTAGGCGGGATAGCGGTGGCTGTGTCAGCTATGTAAATAGTGTGACATCATAACAGCATGACTGAGTAAATCACAAATGAACTTAACTCAGAAGGAATGTAGGCTGACATTATCTGGCATGGTCAAATTGCAAACATTTTCGATCCACTCTCAGTCTTTCCAGTCCCTCTATGTCCGTATTTGTCCTTCTTCACACTAATTACTCGAAACTGTGTTTTTATCGTTGACCCATACTATATATATAATTTGATTAGTACAAAAATAAATAAATCTAATAATAATTCTGAATCAGCAAGTTATGGCCAATTAGTTGTATGTATCTATTTGGATCCCTGATTTAAGATTTTCGGGCCATAATAGTAAAAACAATCCAGAGATAAATTCACACATTTCATGGCAACGCAGTAGAATTTTCTAAACATTCCGGGTGGGATTACAGAGCTAATTTCTCAGGCCCAGGACTGAAATGAAAAGTTTTTGAGTAAGATAACCCCCCCCCCCCCCCCCCCCTCCTCAAGGTGCAGATTTATTTGCCCAAAGAATAATGCCTTAAATAATTCTGTACTTGCTGTCTGTGCCCAAATGCCTGCTTGTTCTTATCCTGGCAGGTGTAAGCAAACCCTTGGTCAAGCAAAAGCAAACCAGCTATAAAGGGAGACAGGAAAGGGGGAGATATGGGAGGGGAGGGTGAATATCTTGCTTTTTTTGGGTGGTCTGGAGTAAGTGCTTTCTCACATTTTGTTTTTTCTGCACCACCTTTCACCTTTGAATGATCTTTGATTCCTTCCATTTGTTGGCCACAAAAGATTCTTTGTGAATGTGCAACGGTAATGGTTCCTGTATTGATATGCATAATACACTCCGATGGCTGCAGTTTGGTGCATTCATATTGACAAGCATTCACTGTCATCGCCGCTTATTGTCTCAATAATTGATCGTATTGATCACGGTCAGTGAAAATGAACTCAGAGTAGTTTAAAAGGTGAGAATGTTTTGAGAGAATCAATATGAATCAATAGTCAAAAGGGTGAGACCGTTATTGCCCCGTCGTGTATTGGGTGTCCTCGGCTGTTTCCAGTTTAATTTGGCTTTTATTTGTGTTTTGAGTTCCAAACATTCTTGCCATGAGACTCGTCTGGCTTATGTCTTGACAAAGTAAATAAATCACGCCGTACCTTCGCCAGGCGGGTTGGAATGTCAAAAGTCAGGAGGTCAGCAGAGCCAACAGCCAAATTAGGTTTGAAGACGCCACACACATTTGATTACCAGCTAGCTGTCCAAAATGGCTGGCTGATGAGTTGAGAGATTTGAGAGCAGTTGAGTCACTTTGTGTGAAAGAGTGCAGTGCTATGTGCATTTGACACTGTCACAGTGGGACTACGGCTGGTGAACACTTTTGGCTCTCGGGCAAGAAAGTTCCTGTCACATACATGCAAGCGTTAATTCAATTGATTTCCAACTAGATACTCCCAATTCCCTGACAAAGTGTACGGCGATGTGAAGAAATATTGCCTTAGATTGGATTAGATCGCGTTCCAACATATTCTATTGAATCTGGCATTTTTGTGGCCAACTGTAAACTAGAGTTTAGACCGCCTAAAAGCAGGTCTAACTTGTGGCACAGGTGGTAAAACACAAGTTTTGCTAAATTAACTGAGGCACAGGCAGACGGGTTCTGAGTGGTGCATGTCATGGACAATCCCTCTCAATCATTGTCGAAATACATTTTTGGGGAATTAATTATCATTATCAAATAATAGCAACATTTTTGAACTGCTGATGCACGATCAAGGTGCCAAATCTACTTTTCAGGATTTTTTAAATAGATTTTGTTTTAAATGCACAACCATTACCGTGCTTGATAATATGCTAACCCACAAAATGCTTTTTCATTGCGAGTCATCCTTCGCCTTAAAAAAATTAGGAAAGCAGTCTTAGTTTTCACACATCTTGTTCCAATTTGAGTTTTATTTTTTTCATAAGACCACAAAATTATTTTTTGGAACAAGCTTCTTCTCCAATTATTTTCACTGCCAAAACTTAACGACTTCTGTCTTCTGCTCTCCATAGTAACACAGTACATTTGAGACGTGTTTGGGTCACGGGGTTTAAAAACAGTTAAAATGATTGCTGACAAGTTAAGCAGTTTGCCACTGTTGAAACTTTATGGAGCAGCTATTCAGAGAAAGCCAGGAATGCCATTCCAAACAAATTAGGCTTTAGAAAGCTCAAATGACAGTATTTCTTGTAATTGGAAACGATGAAATGAATGTTTGATATGTGGCTTTCAAGCGGCGCAATGAAGGGAAACTTGTGGTTTTCCTACCTCATCCTGCTCTCATTATAAATCTTCACAATGATTTATAATGTGGCTTTTGGCTGAATAAACAGTTATGATTTGGCGCAACGCAGACACGCAACAAGCTGCCAGCCTTGCTGTATGCAAACCATGGAAATGAGAACACTAAGGATCCTTGCTGGTGGCCATTATGAATGTAAAGTCATGCATTATAGATTTGCAGGTGAATTTATTTATTCTCCCGCAAAAGTCGGAAATGTAAGCTGGGCCTGAATCGATGCAAGCGAGTTCATCTCTGTCCGCCTAATCATTTGCTAATGGCTACTATCAATTGTCGGCCCCTCAGCTTCACCATCCCTGCACTTGCAATTAAAGTCAACAAGCACATACTGTACTGTCGGCTAAAGGTGCTTGAGCGCCGGATTCCGGGTTAATGTATTGATTATCCTCTGCATGGTGAATTGGATTTATTCCGCATCATCAGTCTTGTTTATTTATTTATAAGCCTGCTGTAATTCATCAAAAATGAAAGATTTTCCTTCTTGGTGATGGGTGTGAGCATGGGCTCTCGGGGTAATCAAATGTGTTGTTTGTGTTTTTAACTATAACACGAGTCGAATTTACCGGTGTATGTAATGGAGGTTGTTTTGTTTGTCGCACTGATTTTAAAAGGCATTTGAATATGTGCCTTATTTATTTGCTTGTAAGGAAGCATGCCCTGCACTCACACATCATTGACAAATACAACAGAGTACAAAGGGAATCTTGCTTTTGGAGCAGCATTATTTATTCATGGTGCCCTGGAGTCTTCCTGTCCATTCAGACATCAGGGTAGTGGGTCTGTTTCACTCTTTTATCTTGTTAGGGGAATATATTGACACCAGTTCGACGACATAGTCACATCAGAGTAGAAAGTATTTTTTTTATGTTCATTGTGTTGCATGTTGTTACGGTTGTTTTGGTATAGTGAAACAATAAATACTGTCCTTTTTTTTTCTTTTTACAATATTTCATTAAATCCCATTTTATTACTTTTCTTGAATATGACATTTTTCCACTGGCCTGACAATTCCCAACACTATTGTTTTGTGGAGTTATGCATGTATCATAATGATTACATTCAAGCATATGCAGGAGGTGTCTAGTGAATATTTTATTGGTGTCGCTCGACATAATTCTTCCCGGAGGTCTGATCTCTACTGGTCAGTGCTATTCAAGTCTTGTTAATTATTTCCATCAGTTGCATTTCACAGTCAAACTGTGTAGAACAACCATTGTGCATTTAGTTAAAAAAATCAAATAACAAAATCAAGTCTCCAAATGTTCATTATTCAAAAGACAAACAGCTCCTTATTTTTTGATAGCATCTTGATATAATATTAATATGATGCTTCTCTACGTCGCTGGAAGTAATTCAACGCTTAAGTCGCAGCTGAGCTCCGGGGAGCGTTGCTACTTTATGCACAACACAATGTGTGTGTGTCTTCACTTCTTACTTTGGCATTGATGCACACTAATGTACTCCACCTCCCCTTGGGTGGATCTGTCTGGATCATCTCATCACAATCCCATACATCCATCTCTCCGTCCGATGGTGCATCGCCTGTTATGAAACACTTTTAGCCAAGCGATGCTTCTTTAGATTGCTGCTGGCCAGCATGCGGCCTATTCACCGTAATACAATATTCTCCCTCTAGTATGCACCTGTCTCCCACTGACAAGCGCGCATCATTCTGTAGGGGGGTCAGCGGGGGTCTCCCATCACTGTTCAAGCCTGCCGTGTGACTGACGCAAATCCTATAGAATGGCTCGTTTTCAACTTGAGCATGCATCCCCTCTTGACACTGCCGGCATGCCTGCAGTTTGCCAATAACAATATCACCTATACAATCAATTTCACTGCTGCATTTGAGGTCCCCGTGGAAGCCATTGATCCACGCTTTCATGTCACGCCCTTTCATAAATTGCAACCTTTTTGATATCGGCATGGCCTGATCACCGCGGTGGAGAAGTATGCCCGTGTCGCTCTCAAGTGGGCTGACGATGGAGGCAGCAAGTCCTGAGCAGAGCCGCAGCGGTGTCACAGGTGTCAATACCGCTGCCTCTTATTGACAATCGTGCTCCTGTGGACCCACTGAAATGACATCTTAGATGACTAGACCCCACTTTAATCCTGACCCTAAACCTCATCCCTGAAATATGTAACTGCATGACCCCTCAGAGGGAAATTCATTTTTTTCCCATTTGGAAATCAGAAAGACTTTCAGCGGCGGGCTACACGAAATGGGAAGGTCAGTGGTACACAAAGACTGAGGTACACTTCATAGCATGAGATATATTTTTATGAAGGAAAATGAATAAAAGCAAGTAGGCGACTGGTCAGACAGACTAGAAATGGGCAAAATGATAACTTATTTGAGCAAGAATCCCGTTGATTGTGTGGAATAGATTCTTGATTGTCTTGAGACAAATGAGAGAAATGAAGTCACGACTGGTTGAAACCAACAGAAGTGGTCGGAAGTTTGTGGTCTGAAGGACTTCAACCTCCATCTATGAAAACATCCACCATGGCATCAAATAAAAAACAGGAGTCCATGTAGTAATATAAAATATTTTGGAAAATGAATAGACTAGATTAATTCACCGTCCATGCAAATATTATTGTAGAAAAAAACTGATGTCTGGTTATCATGATTATACTTTGTAGTTGTGTAGTACATTAGAGTGCAATACCCACTGGCGGAGCTTGTTTTTATTTTCTTGGAGGGGTTATGGGTTCGCGCAAGGATATCTAAAAAAAAAAAAAAAAAAAAAAAAAAAAAATTAACACCCTAAACTTTTTTCAGACAACACTAATAAATACGGACAAAAATACGTTCTCTATGATATGTAGATGGGTGGAAATGTGGAAAAACATTTTCAAAAAAAATCAAAACTACCCTATAGTCAATTATTTGACCTGGCACCTGGAGAAAGTCTAAGCATATTTCAGTGCCCTGCAGCCCCCACGGCTGCTTTTCTATCTTTGAAACCCGTAATGACGTTTCTCTACTATCCTAAGCCGTTTGGGTTCACATTGGCTCAGAAGTGATGCTTAAGATGCTTAAAATCATCCATAAACTGCTCATTGTTTTAAGAGGGGCCGGCCACGGTCATTTGATACTGGCACTCGACTGCCTCCTCACCCCTAAGCTATCCTGTTATTTGACTCTGGCGGCACACGCGGGAGCTGTGCGGATGAAATATTGCCATTATAAGGCGAGTACACATTGCTAGTGAGGGATGTGTGCAAAGCCTCCTTTGCCACTAGGGGAAATGTTAAGAGCTCTGACTGAAATCTCATTGTGGGAATAAATGTTGCTAGCCTGCTCTTAACAGTGTCATTTGCCTTTCCTTGACACATGCTCTTTTCTGCACAGGAAACCTCTCATTGAGTTAATTAACATTTGAAGAAATAATGAAAGGGAGACCATTTTTACATGTCCATCAGCGCCTGATGGTTGTGTTCACTTGAAGTGCCATAAGTCGCCTGAACTGACAGCAGATGGTGCTCTTCGGGCACATTCGCTTTGGCCCGCTCCTTTGAGCAATCCATCATCATTCTCCTTCCCTGTCTTTTCCCCTCAAGACCACTGAGAGGGACTCTGGACCACCAGCCTCCTTGCCATCATTTACCTTTGTACAGCGGGAATGTCAGCCTGCACAGCCTTGATTTTTTTATTTTATTTTTTTAATCCGGAGAGCCGGCGGCAGCGAGTCGGCGTACAATTTAGACAGGGATCCACAGGGCGCTTCTTAATGATGTAGTTCACTGATAAACCTGGCAAGACTGGCTGACGGAGAATTGTGTCTGTGTGGAGAGAAAGCCCCCCCCCTCACAAAAAAAAGAGGCACAGTGTATAGGGACTATGAAAAGAAAGCACAGCGAGAGGGCAACCAAAGTTCAACGCTTTAAACTTTCAAACTTGTCTTCAATTCCACAAATGGTTGCGTTATAGAGCGGATGACGAATGGCTTTCCAGGAGAGGAGGCATCACATGAACAATACTTCAAAGTGCTAGGAGCTAACTAAGACACAGAGGATTTGCAAGAAAACAAAAGGAATAATTGCCACTGAAAAACAGGTCGTGTTTTTCTCAGCAAGATTGCGTAGAAGTGTGATGTTGTCAGGATTATCTTGGCATATTAGGACTTCATTCTTATAAACTCAAGCCCTTTTTTGTGGGGTCTCACATTTTCTTACTATGACTTTTTTTGTAGTATTGTGAACCCCGCATTATCTCCAGTTACTGTTTTGTTCCAGTGCTCACTTAGTACTTGTTGAAAAACTCCCCTGAAATCCCAATAGTTCCACCACTGTCATTTCCTGCACAGAGTCTTTATTTCCTAACAGGGGGTCCAATAACCCAGAAATCAATTGGGTGTCTTTTTTATTTTCTCACTGATAATACATGTTGCACATCCCCAGTTCCAGTTGTCAAGCGATCAAATAAACTGGCACGGCTTGTTGTCGAGTAATACACTGGCACACCCTTTTTTTTTTTTAGAAGCAGAGGTTATTTTATTAGCATACTAATTTCTGACACTTTAGGGGGATAGTGAAAGAGGAGCTCATCACTACTACTCCATGAGCTTTCTGAACCATGACAACAATGCAAATATTTTAATAGGCCAGAATTTTCCATGGAGGTGTATTACGGTGATGAGATTAAAACCCGTTTTTTTTTTTTCCGTCCAGTCAGCAAAGCTGTATCGGAGCAGTCGATTAAGATTTGTCGTAATGTGATGGGTTATAGTTTGAAATGATCCTCTGCTCTGCTAAATGTATGACAAGCTACTTCTAAAAGGGTCAGCGCCGTGCCCTTGATCCACCAGAGGCTTTAAATACACATTCTGCTGCTTTCAGCATATGCACTCATTCTCCCCGTCTCCCCCTCTCAAGTGAAACGTCAATGAAGTGGATCTGCAGACACTTTTTTGTACATTTCCCACACAATAGGAATCAATGCACGACTAATTCACATATTCATTAAGAAAATATGTCCGCACTTCCGTACCGGTTTTGAATGAGCTGACAAATTATGCCTTTTCACATTAGTGCTTTGATTGAGCAGCAGCCAGTTGAATTCAGACTTTTGTTCTCTCCCCCCCTCCCTCCCAGTTAATAGTCCTACTTAATACTCATCAATCATTGCTGTCAAAAATATTGATTGCTAGCAAGATTAAATCAGAGTTATTCTACTGCCATGGCTTTTACACTGTATGTGGAAACATTTCTTGGTTTACTAGGAGTGAAAGGCAGTGGATTGTGCTGACATTTAAATACCAGGGTGTTAAATCAATGCTTAAATTGTTAAATCATTTTGAAGAGTATTTTGGTTTTTTTTTTGCACATCTATGTAGTTTTATGATGGAATACTTGTGCATGACTTTTCAATGGGAATATGTCATGGTGTTTTCAAGAAGCCAACCATATGTGGAGGATGTCACGCTGCATGACGACGTGCCTGCATGCAGTGGATGTGTCATGAGTGATGACATCACAGATGCAAATCATTGTGGCATTTTTAAGTGGCTGTAAGGCACTTAAACCTGAATCAATGAATATTGTGTGTTTTATATACACTTGTAGTTAATGCTAATTTGTGTAAAAATATTTTTAAAAAGTGTTATCTATCAAAGCTATGCAGCTCTGCTTATCTTTTACATGGACATTTTCAAAATAGGCAGATAAATGATTTACTTGCTTGATTTATTTCAATTTGATGGGTGGGCAGTTCCTCCAGAGATCCAGCTATGATAAAATCAATTAAACAGTCATTTGCTTTATTGATTTGTTTTTATTGATTTTTTTTTTTATCCGCATATCTACTATCACAGCAAAAGCAAAAATGAGGCATATTTAAAGTCAACAAAGAGTCATATCATCAAATATTTTTATACACCATGTGCCAATGTATTGTTATCAAATGAAATAAGTGTTAATGTTAAGGATTACTAATGCAGGTAATTAGAGAAGCATATTCTATGATAAGAAACATTTTTGCCATGTGAGAGATTCATCACAGGAGACTTATGATAATGTGTAGAGCGAGCCTCATCAGCACCACAGTGTTGAGAGCTAAAATGCCGTCGGACAGGTGCTACGCTGTGTGCCTCAGCGCCCCCAACAGAGTCCGATGGAGTCATGCTCGCCGGAGATGACATCACCAGGTTACGGCTCATCTGACTCATCCTCCTACGACACACGGCTCACCACCTTGGACAGTGAAAATAGAAAAAAAAAAAGAATTAAATTGCGCTAATCATCCTGCTCTGACGGGTGATGCTTTGCTTCAGTGCATCAATAGCTGTTTTATGTAAAACAAGAGTAAGTAGGTAGTTGGAGAAGAAATAAGCAATTCAAGTTGAATAGTCAAGAATAGGGATAAGGCTATTACACTTTTAGTGTGAGGGGGCTGTGACTCAGTGAAGGTCCATGGCTTCCTTGGACGTAAAGCAATGATCTCTTTAATTACCTTGCATAAAAATCCACCATATAATGCACATTCATATGATTGCATTGCAGTGACTGTCTTACACAAGACAACGGGAAATATGACGGCAATGTAAATGGATGGGCTCGTTTTTGTCTCGGTAAAATTAATTTTGCAATTCGTACTATATTTTAGTCGAGGCTGAATCAATTTTTGCCATTACAGTGTCCGCCGCGACATATGGAAACGTAATCTGTCAAGCACATAATAGAAGCTTTCAAAATGGAAGTGAAAGACGGCCACATAAAAGTCAGAACCTGAGATGCAGGTAGGATGACTTTAACAGTAATGTGTTTATAAAAAGATGATGACGCCACGTAAAATCACAATCTGCATTTTATTATTTGATGGTTTCCTGCAGATTTTCTCTCTTGCGAGCACATCTGATAAGTCGGCATTACATCATCCCTTTCCTTCCCGGCAAAGAGCGCCGTGCTGTGATGAGATCACAGCAGCGGCTCCATCACCATCTCATTCCCTTCCTTCCAACCCCGCAGCCACACACACCCACCACTCGTGTCATCCCAGCAGCGCAGCACATTGCCGCGAGACCGAAAAGATTCTTTCTTGACAGTTAGGGAGATGCTGTTTGTCTCTTATAAAATACTCTTCTGCTCGGGTTCATCCACGGGTGAAGACTCTCCATTTCAGGTGTAACAGGAAGAAAATGTCGAACACACCACCATGTACACACATGCAAACCGATAAGTTACAACACTTTGGTGGTGTTTGCAGAATGATCAAAGAGCAAACAAATCATTTTTGGATGAAAAAAAACTTGTTTTCCCCTTCTTTGCTTTTTCAATGACTCAACCTTAGTGCAAACACATAGTCCAACTATACGTTTCCCTTTCAATGGCTCAATAGGCTTGCAGCATTCTGATGGATGCTAACATTGCAATTTGAGTACAAATCTTCAATGTGCCCCGAAATCATAATCACAGAACAACGAACACTCCCCGGTGCACTAATATTTACCTCCAAGTACAAAGGAGGCTGCATTTGTATGGCGCTAATGTAACACAGTGTAATTCATACTAGGATCAAACAAACTGGTTAACTAATTGCTGCAGAGTGGAGTGTAGAAATCATTTCTTCCAGGGTCAAATTATGGTCCATCCGTCTGTCCATCCGTCTGTCCATCCGTCTGTCTGTCCGTCCGTCCGTCCGTCCGTCCGTCCGTCCGTCCATCCATCCATCCATCCATCCATCCATCCATCCATCCATCACTTGGACACATGTTCAGTTGTCATGATGTCATTGTTGTCATGTGGGTTCTGGACTGGCTGCATTCACACACTCTACCCTCTGACTGTCCTCCACAAATCCCACCCACTCCCCTCCACCTCCAATCCAGCTTATCGTGTCTTTGACACCATAATGATGACAAAGACTAACCGGTAAACA
Source organism: Syngnathus leptorhynchus (assembly GCF_054491065.1). NCBI lineage: Eukaryota > Metazoa > Chordata > Actinopteri > Syngnathiformes > Syngnathidae > Syngnathus > Syngnathus leptorhynchus. The sequence goes on along the minus strand of NC_141209.1, from coordinate 5,487,540 downwards.
GCAGCATTCAGCGCCACAGAGGAGCCTTTTATGGCCCAATGAAAGTGAGGGATGAAGCGAGGCCTGTCAGGGAGGAGAGCTCCAGCAAATCAACGCACAACAGCAAACAGTCAGATGGAGGAGTGGAGATGACCGCTGTGGCGTCACCGCTGAATTGAAGTGTTTGTCAGTCCATCCGTCAGTGTAATGCCGTGCAGCAAATCAGTGAGGCCCGTCTAGCTTTGTCCGTGGTCCGGGTCCCGACAGAACAGAAAATGAGAATTAGTTCTGAGTAGACTACAACAAAACATCAGACTATTTATTAATGTAAGTAAACATATCATGTCTTTAATAGTTTTCCTTTTTTCCCAGTGTTAAAAAAATGTCTCTCAGTATGATGCATTGCAGCGCTCCAGACGGAGTTCTACACAACCACAATAATAAACATTAAAACTCCGAATAACTTAATTTGAAAAGGAACAACTATTGTATTGTACATTATATTGTACAAACGTACCAAATGTTGAGCAAGTTATAGACTTTTTGCCATACGGCCGAACTTTCCATTGCATTAAGTGTGTTGTGTCAAAACAACATCCTGTTTCAATTCAAGTAATTTAAGCGGAAGGTCAAGTCAGATACATTCACGACGCAGAGTCAGATTCCTCATCCTTGCTTGACCAGTATACAAGCAATAGGCAGCACTTAATGTAGTTTTGTATTTTGGACAACTTTCTCCTAGAGGTTCTTTTAAAGTCATTTGCCCAACACAACTCGTACAAACCAAATCCCCAGTTGAAAAATAATGTCTGACATGTCAATTTGGTTCACTTAAAGAACCAAAACACTTGTTTAGCGTTGGGAAAACACAGTGGCTTTAAAGTCTACATTTGACAAATAGCTCTGAGACGCCTTCCTCCTACAGCATGCACTTATTCATGTTCTACCACACGCTGCGCTTTGACTCTGTTGAATTAGTGCGTTTGCCAATTGAGAGGAGCCTAATTAGCTTTACATTGGCTTTGTGTGACTTTTCGGTGCATGCATCAGCCCTGATGTTTTATTAAGCACAAACCTTGGAGACGCGTCAATCAAATGCTAACCCGATTAAAGTGTCACCAGCACTCTAATGGGTACAACTTGAACAAATTTCTGTTATGTGCAAAGGGAGCTGGGGACAGGATGACATCATGCAATCTGACTTGCATACACTGTGCTCAATAACACACAAACACACATACATACATACACAGAGCCATTGAATTTCTCCTGTGCATATTGTCTGAGCTGCTATACTATGGTCACACATAGTTGTTCCCAGCCAACGTTTCTGCTATCTTCAGACTTTTCCATAACCCTTCAAAAATAATAGATAAGAAATAATCACAGTGCTTCGTAGTGATGACAAAATGAAGCTTCAAATTTGCTTCATGAAATAGTTGTAATTTTTGACTGCCTTAGATGGCACTCTGTCTTCATCTTTGAGCTGCAAGAACATTATTTCTTAAACCACACGATTAAACCAACAGAGCTATCTAAAAAAAAATGAAACCAATTCTGGTTATTGCTCCCACAGCTTAAAAACTGTGCGAAGTATGATTCTTAATTTGCTACTCTCAATGTGGTGTTCAGACACAACTTTAATTGTAAATTCTAATGTTTCTTCTTCTATAACCAGCTTTATTTTGCCTCCCTAAATGGAGATGAGGAAAATTGCAAAACATTTTGTCCTCGAATTCCTGATTTCCTTTGAAGCCCAGCAACATGTCTAAATGAAGGCCGTCCAAAAAACTTCAATGGCTTCCTGTTTGCTTGATATTATTTGGTGGTCTTTTTCACATGAGGGTCACATTTTAAAGGGGAAAAAACCTTGACCCGAGATTGGCAGTGTCCCTGAACAGGATTAGTGGTACAGCACATGGAAAGATGGAATATCGAGCAAGATGTTTTAATTCCTTCAAGAGGCTGCATGCTGAGATACAACTAACAACCCCCTGTCAGCACACAACGCACACACACACACACACACACACACACACACACACACACACACACACACACACACACACACACACTCTTGGTGGTTGTGACACAGATGTGTGTGTGTGTATTGCCAAGTGCGAGGGGGCACTGGGTTATCAATGTTAATCACCAGCCAAGCATATGGTCCTCTATCATGGCTTGATTGATCAATATATTGACACGATCGCACCTGCGCAAGATAAATCAGCCGTGAACATGAGCTAGTTGTTCGCGTCATTCAATATACATGAGAGAAGTCGCTCCCTGCGGTATAACTGAGGACAACCTGAAGGTGATGCAGCACGTAGGAGGAGCCTACATGTGTGTCACACACATGCAACACAACAGACAGCTGTGTGGAAATGCATGTTCCCTCTGATGACATCACCATCTTTGGAGAGGTAGCTGCATGGACCATTTTCCATAGGCTGTCCTCTGTTGCTGTGGAGAGACCTCCACCAATCCTCTCCCCTCCCACCTTCACTATATGCCAGCGGCGTCATGAATGATCGGTGACATCGCTTCCTCGGGTCGATCCAAAGACAACATTATGTGACTGCCCCCCCCACCCATCGCACCAACAACACACCTCACATTTTCAATGGCTGTGTTTATGGCTATTTATGGCTCACAGTGTGAGCGGAATGATGAGGCCAGGATGTGACATGTGGCAGCACATCATCTAACAGAGATGTTAACAAAACATTGTAGAATAACCTTTTCATTGCCAAATGTGTGAACACAAACAAGCCAGTGGAGAGGTGTAAGCAGTCAGGACACTGTAAATATTGTGTGTATTACATGCACAGTAAATAATATGAAAATTGTGTCAAAAACAAACACAAGTAGTAATAAAAGCATATATATATATATATATATATATATATATATATATATATATATATATATATATATATATATATATATATATATATATATATATATATATATATATATATATATATATATATATATATATATATATATATATATATATATATATATATATATATATATATATATATAGTGTCGTCTTTTTAGAAGGCACATAGAGTACAGTCTGGTCTAACTGTAGCTTTCTGCTTTCTGTCTCTAATTGAATGTACCTTAGCTTACACAGACAAAGAAATGCTGACAAGACTGTGTAATAGTGGCCTCTCTACAGTCCATGCACAATATATGAATTGTGCATGCTATAAATCCTTGGCTGGTTTGCTCGATATCTCTACCTGACACCAGCTGAGGATCTATACCTATTCTGAAATGACCCCCCCAACCACCCCCCACCCCCTACACCCTCAATAGCCATGTCCCTTGGTGGACATTTAAAGAGACGTGGGCAGCTGAATCATTCTTTCTTCAGGGCTTGCAGAGAAGAAGGAGTTGAAGAGGTCAGCGATATGTGATATTTTCCCACTGCTACGACACTCAGGATGTGTCAGAGCCGCGTGTCATGAAATGACAGCGGAAAGAAAGGCAGACCTGGCGCACAAAGGCCACGCTTCACAGGAAAGCCGGGAGATCAATGCACAGGCCGCCGGTGCGCCGCAAAATGCTGCAGCTTGATGTTGAGATTGACCCAGTTAAGAAAACCCCAAAAGTGGGACAAAAAACACAAAACACTACACCTTACCAAGTACGTACTGCATGTGGTGAACCTTGCTATGCCTGTCATGTTGACGAATGAATCTAAGTAGCTGTCAATTAAGTGAAATCCCATCAGTATGGCAAGTCGAATGATGAGGGACCCACAAAGCAAACGCTTAACAAGCTTACCCACTGAGGAGCATGCTGGGCTTCACACGGGCCATACATCAAACAGACAACATTATCACCCACTCCACCTTTGAAAACTTCTGTGAGATTAATTATCATTAATTAAACAAGTGTTGCATGTTAGACAATGTATCAAATTTGAATTTTGTTCTAATCCATCATCAGTCCGTAGCTAGCAGCGGGGGTCCTGTTTATTCCTTTTTGACATAGCAACATTGTGCCAAATCATCATATTTTTTAAAACATTATTTTTGATAATTAACTGCCCCACGGGGCAGCCAATGATGGTCATTGATAAACAATTTAGTTTCAGCCTTTTGTGAAATTTCCACTTCCTTGCACGTAGATGCTAATTCATTTTTAGAGGACTTCTATTGATCGCTGAATGACATCCTGTAACCTTGCTGAATAAGATGTACATGCCAATTAATTCTATTTGATTAATGCTGTCAAGCATTTTTATAGGTGAATGATCTAATTTCTGACAATCACATTTTTGGTATTTTCTTTAAAAACATAATATAATAAAATATAATAAAATATAATATAATATAATATAATATAATATAATATAATATAATATATAGGTTTCATAATTGTCTTTGTAGACCTACTCGGGTAAAACACATAAAAAGCAACCTTAAGATTTATCAGGTTCATTGAGGGAGTAGCAAAATGACAATCAAAGATTCCAGATGACCTCAGCCTCGAGTCTCTTTTATGCTAAATCATCACTACATGATTGAGAGCAATGGCAGCGGTGAAAGTCAGTAGGCAAGCCTCATTACCTCAATTAATGGCGGTTCTTATTGCATAAGCAAAACTCTTGTGAGGGTAGAAGTCAATACCTTTGTGGTAGTTATGATAATGGCTTCATCGCTAGTCGACAAGTTTGGATCTTGACACGGAAGGACATCACTGCTGCAATCCAGCTAATTAAAATGAGTGAGTCTCAACGACGCAATTAAAACAGGTAAAAGTGTGTCGAGGCCCATGTGTGATTTGTATCATTAATTTTCATTACCACTGTTTATTAACCTTACTATCTGCTGTTAGTCGCCACCGTGTGCGTTTTCCTTCTCCAGAATGCTTTCATCACTGGAAATTCCACAAACGGTCCTGGGAGCTGTAAATGTTGTTAATGCACAGTGCAACCATCATTTACAGCAAAGTGCACAAAACACAGCATCAGCGGGCGATCCGATGAAGGAAATATCATGGCTCTTGATTAAATCTGAAATGAAGTGATATTTCATCGCTTCTTATTAATTAGAAATGAGGCCTTGTGTCGTATCATTATGGCTTTCCCTTACGGCTGAGGCTGTCGTAATCCTTGTTGGTGATATCCGGTAACTTTCCACTTCAGGTGTTGAGTTATTTCGGTAGCGATAGGCGCCATACATGTGCAAATTGACATTCCCGAGCTTTACGGCGCTTACTGATGCGAGAGGGTTTTTTTTTTTTTTTTTGGGCTAATGTGACTGATAAGCGTGATCCTCAAGATGTTGACTCCAAGACACAATAGAAAGGGATCCAAAAGATGCTGCTTGCATTAATCAGGCTATAATAACATTAGGCCATTTCCTTTCTATGCATCTGGGAAATAAAAAGGTTGTTCCATGGTGATTGCGATCAAAGCTTAAAGCAGGAATCCGTGTTAAAGATGCAATGGCAGTATGGATAGTGCCTGATAAGGGATTAAGGACATGATTTCTCATTCCACCTCCAAACATTCTTGGAAATGTCAAGAGGGGATGTGGAGAATAAATACCTTTAGCATGGATATATTGTGAGCAATGCCACCGCAGTCACCTGGCCTTAACTTTGATCAGTCATTTTCAAGTAACGAGATTTCTCTGATTTCATTAAAGAGTCATTTCGCACTTGGAAGCCCAAAGCTTTTTTTTTTTTTGCTGAGATCAATGATCTAATCATGTTAGCGTTAAGCCAATTGGCTTGAAAGTCCTTTGTGATATCCCTTTACTGTTTTAATGACTTATTTGAGATTAAACAGGGTTTTGGATCCAGGGATTAAGGGACACATCTATTGAGGTGGAAAAAGGCTCCTTTTTGTGATGCATAATTTATTGTGACGAAGGACACTCAACACCTACTGGCCAGCGATTAGAATGGCGGCCTCACCACATCAGAAAGCCTTAAAAAAAAAAAAAGGGAACATTTTTCATATACGATGCCATACTGAAATGAGTATGGTCTACATACCAACACAGATAATTCTGGCAAAGGATAAATATTTTCAGTCACGTAGTGAAAAGTGAATGTGCATTCATTAAGAAGGATGATTTGGTGACAAGTCTCAAAAGGGATTATGAAATAATTAGGATTCACATGATCAGGATTTTGGCGGCTGATCATCAAGAAAAAAACATATTGATTCAATCACAAGATGCAAAACCTCGGATCACAGAATTAATTGGTTCTATGAGCCTATTTGTAACGGTCAAAAACCAAGGTAATGTTGGCCACTGAAATCAATGAAAATATTCTCAATCCATCCTAACCAAAAAAGTAAGACTATGCACGTGTACAACTTTCACTCAAAGTATCTTGAAAGTTGCTGAAGTTAGTTGCTAACAAATAAAATCAACAACTCTCACTCTATGTTTGGTGAAAATAACAACAACCAATGGTGGATTTGTGATAAATGACTCACCTCCAGCATTGTTCAAACCATCGATTTGGCAAGTGTTGATGAATCATTAACCAGGGACACTTGATGATCTACCAACTATAGACAGAAAACCCATTGGTGACCACCGTCTGACTCAGCAGGATCTAATTGGAACGGAAAGTTTTGGGTTAGGCTAGGAAGTATCTTACCTAAAGAATGACTTTGCTGTAGCGATTATCGTGTTCTTAGTAAATTGCAAACCAAATTTGCAGATTAATTATTAATAAAATCTATTTTTTTTGTCTTGTATAACCCCATGAGCTCCATGATTGTGATAATGGCTTGCACTTGAGGTTACGAAAATAACCACAATACGACAATAGTCACATCGACCATCGAGTTGGAGTAGCTCAGCAACCATGAAGGCTTAATTATAATTTAGAAAACCACAGCTGAACACTTTCCAGTTACATTCAGTTGCTTATATCCTGATTGCCTTGGCTGTTTTACCAAGAAATACACAAAAAAAGCGCTGTTTTTATTTCCACACAGTAGTAAAACCTCCTCCGGCTGTTCGGTGACGAGCCCGTGAGCGGCAAGAGCTATTTGCTCCTGCTTGAATTTCATGAATAGCAATAACAGTGCTTTGAAAACACATTACCAAAACACAATGAGAGCGTACATTGTTCTTGTAACCTGCAAGGCCATTCGCAAACTCACAACATTGTATACACATACTTAAAACTCTTTTGCTTTTTTGCTTAGTTGCAATACAAAATAAGTTCATTTTTCTCTGGAAAAAAAAAAGGTATAATTGCAATGCAAATTAGTACTTTCCTTTAGTGATATGTTGCGTTTTGACATTTGTTGCACGCTTGTTGTTTGTCATTCAGACTGATTCTCAAGGATTGAATTCTTGAGTATGTAGTGAACACAGTAATGTTGTGATGACAAAATTGTCGTGGTTATACATGAACAACAAACTCAAATAATTCTGATGATTGCAGTTTTTTACACAACTGCAAACATCAAAGTGCAAAAGCTTATCCATGAGAATTGACTGAATTATACAATTTCCAGGAAATTATTTAATTTAAAAATTATCCATTAAAACATATTATTTCATGCTGCTTTCTGTGGTGCACAAACAAAAAATAATAACAGCTTTTTACAAGGCGATCATTTTCCCAGAGGTTGTGGTTAATTCCACTGCTAGGAAATCATTTGCTTGTGTTTGCAATGATGTCACAAACCTTGAAACATCCGACTCGCTGGATGTTTTGCACCACTTTTCCTCCCATCTTGTACTTGATGTTTGTAGATGAATTGCCCTTCTATTAGCCGGAGGATAGCAAAGCTTTCCTTTTATTGCTTTACCTGGTGCCTGTAAAAGCCACTGGAAGGCTGTCAGTGACAAACGGCTGATTCACCCCAGACTAACTAATCCAATGCAACCGAGAATGAGAGCTTCATCTCCTCCAGATAACCTTCTCTTGTAAAACACTGGTAACACAGCGTCTGGTTGCAGGAGAGGAGTGTCATGACTTTACCTTTTCTATTTTGTCAGATTGTTAGGATGAGATTGAAGTATTAAATCCACATAAAATATACTTATTAAAGGGATATGGGACTAAGCAAGTCACATAGACATTGTTATAAAACAGATTCATGCATCCTGCCTCAAAACGTACAAGGACATAACTCCACAAAATGTTGCTGGGTTTGTTTTGAAAAAAATTGGGCAAAAGTAGCCACTTGCTTCATTGTATTGCCTTTGCTTTGGCCACGGTCGTCATGGTAACGTGCACCATACACCGTAAACCAGTGTGTGACAGGTGGATCTTATGCATGCTGTAATTCTTTATCTTTTGTGCAATTTTTTACCAAAGAATGGATAAAAATTGGCGAAAGGATAAACATTTATAGAATGCTCCACTCTAATAAAGGCCTTAGACAATTCTCCAGCAAAACAGACGGTCTCCCCCACCGGTTCTCTTCAAGGTTTTTTCCTTCGTGTTTTTTTTTTTTTTTTTTTGCTTCCTTTGACGAGTGCTTGCTCATGTGCGTACATATATCTATAATATTTAATGTGTGAGGTTTGTGGTGCTTGACCTGCTTAATGTGATGATTTTAAGATAACCTCTGTTGCGATCTACTGCGATATAAATATAATTAACTTAACGCAGTCTCATTGGATGAACAGATAGTCATAATCTACATTGATGGAGAGATGGCTTTTGATACCGTCCGGTATCAAATTCCAGGAACCTGAGTGAGGTACAACGTAAAATAGAAAGGCCCCCTCACGTCTATGGAGGCACGCGTGTGTAACAACTCGGCATAATTAATGATTATATCCCGATTTCCAAATGTCAGCATCAACTCTGATCAACCAGAATGAGCGCCGCAGCAGTTTGACTCCCTCACAGTTATTAATCTCCTCTCAGCGACTCATCTCGCGACTCCCCTCGTTCCGTAATGACACCCCCGTGTTAATTGTGACTGTTTATAAAATGGAGCACTGGAGCCAAGCTGCGCCAATCTCGTCGCCGTCGTTTATGGCGTCTCTGCCCCACTAGCTTCGAAAATCAACTATTGATGTTCCTTATTACATTAGGTGAGGCGCTTGATGGCCGTGCACAGCTGCGGGCCGTTTGTATGGCTGTCCTATTGATCTGATTTACATAAATAGAGACTTTGTTGCTGAGCCGACACACTGTGCGTCTGGAAGTGAACTATTGAATAATTGGGCCATTCTCTGACACTTTCATGAGGTAAATCTAAATGCATCCAGTGACAACTAATCTCCATACATACACACACACCACAGTCTTTACAAAGGCAATTGAAGTGTGTTTTTTATACAGCTCTGTACTGGATCTCTATTGCTAAAGCCTCTTGTCCAATCAGATTCCTCCGACATCATCTCTCTAATACGCATAACCCCTAGAGGTCATATTTGCATGTTAATTGAGAGGATTGCAATGATATTCTGTTATGTATTAAATGGGATTATAGTATAGTGCAACGTCTATGAAAAAGGTCATTTTGGAAGGCTGATATTTGAAATGTTTGGTTTTGGAAAATTTCTCACAGGGGAATCAGATGAAATAGTCATCCTCTTAAAACCTGTATTAAATACATAGTTCTATTAAGATTTAAATATTCATCATCATCATCCTTCATTTGTTTTGCATCGTCTTTTCATATACATGAGCTCTCTGCATAGCGCCACCTCATGGCCATTCACCAATACTCTTGTTTTAGGAGGCAGCGTTAAGATTGACATCACTTTATTGGGTTCTTATGGTCTAGGGATCTGGGGGCCCATGCAGTGATAAAATCACCTCCATTTTTTTTCGCCAGAGAAATCCAACAGTGGTTTGAATCAGTGATGTGGAAACATCAATTAAAACTTGGCAATCATCACTGAATTCGTCATTAGCCCAGAGGTGATGAGGATGCTATGGCTTGAATTCCTGACAAACACACACACTTACACACACATATGCACACACACGTGAAGGGAGCCTGCCGGAATTCTTTAAATGATCTGATCTTCACTTTGAAGGAAATCAGACCCGTGTGCGTTTTTATCAGCTGTCAGAGTTATAGAGATATTTCAGTCGACCGAGCAGGAAATTAGGCTGTTAACTTCCAGCTTTCATCATTTAGTCTCACTTTTCTTATACAGATGCTCCCTTCTATCTTCACCCTATGGCTGAACACTTTGTGTCTGTCCTCTTAGAATGCTTCTCTGTTCTCCGGTTTTTCTCTTCTCTTTCCCATCTGTCATACTTTTCCGTGATTCGGCTTTAGGGTTCAAGCGCAAAATCAATTTGAAGGAGGTCAGCGGGGGTCAGTGGCTGGACCAGAGCCGGAGCAAAAAAAAATAAAAATCAAATTATCATGAAGACAACATATTGGAGCATCTATGACCTAGAAATATGTATGTTGTGCGCATGATGGTGGAGAAGAAACAAATCCCAAGATGTGAGTGAGAAAAGGAAAACAAATTCATTCTAAAGTTACAGAATTGGCTGCAGTGTGAAAGTGCAAGGGCACTTTTGATTGACTGTTGAAAGCTCTACACTGACCCGGTAAGATATATTCCAGTCGCCTGAGGCTTTTGATGGATATTTGTGCTTTGCGAATCTGTATTTGTGTGTATTTTCACTTGCAGAAACTTTAGAGAAGCTTACAAATACTAAAGTACTACCAAGAAAGCAAAAAGGAAAATTCTTGACAGTTAAAGGCAGGACCTCCATGTGATCACATTCATATGCTGTAGCCCCATACCGTGAGTACTGAATGATTTATCCAGTATATGACTTGAACTGTATTGAACTGAACCATCACACAGATTGATCTAGGCTCTTTGAACTATGCTTCAATGAAGATCCTGTTGGACATTTCCTGCTTGAATGGGATTGCATCGTTTGCTATAAATTAACTGGGGATTAGCGAAATTATGATCCAGTAGTTTGAGATGGACCACTCAAATGTCTAATGTCCCCTAGTGACCCAAAAAAGCCCACACCCCTTCAGAATAACTTGTTTATCTTGGATCACTTTGAGAATATGCTCGTTTTGCCTCAGCAACGCTGCCAGGGAAAACAATGCAGCCACTGTTGGGCATAAAGGACAAAGGTCATATTTTCCAGACAGCCTCCAAAGAACCATGACCCCGGTTTCCCCACTTAAAGTAAGCGTGTCTTCAGTTGAGGAACTCTGGGGTCCCACACGGTGTGAGACGTCAATGCAAGGGGAAGGCGCAAATGACAAGGAAAGGCCTGAACTATGTCTGTGCTCTCTAACCTGCCACTGAGTTTTAGAGGTCTTGGCCTGTCTTCCAGTGGATGTGACAAGCCACCAGAGATGGTGCCTTTTGGGCTTGTCACACACAACATATTATTCCACTGTGACAACCTGTCAGCTCAGCGGTAAAGCAACTTTTCTCTGTTTTTACTGCGAATTGGATGGAGGCTGATGTGAGAATACAGTATTGGTTAGCTAATTTTGAAGCTAGAGTAATTCCTATAAAGTGGAGACTGATACTTGTTAGTATATCCTTAGGGATCAATAAATAATCCAACTAAATGGAATCTTAGATTATTTTTCGCGAACATGAAGGCAAGTATAATTGTTTTTGCGAGCTAAAATGGAGGTTCCAACCATAGCTTATGAGGCTATGGTAATTGCTGCAAATTCCTTTGGGATAACTAAATTATTTACCTAAATGGAAGCAAGCGTTATATTGTTGCAAATGATGGAGTATAAGGCCGTTGTAGCTAATATGAGGCTTGATCTAGCTTGACCATTAAGGTCCTCTATTTTTTCTGAACCTGCTGCGTAATCTAAATGTTCTGACCTAAACATTTAGATATCAAGAGCAAACAATTTTTTTAGTCTTCATTATGTCCTGTCTGACATTTGTACATGCAACCTTTCAACCCAAGAATCACTTCCCCTGATATATCCCCAAAAGCTGATGAGGGAACATATTAAATGATTCATGGAAATAGTAGCCGTGAAAACCAGAATATAAGTATCCTCCATCTTGCCACACACTCACTGACCTCATCACCCCCTAGGTATGTTCATTCATGCGGGACATGCCAACATTCCACTTCCCATAGAGAAAGTGCAGTGGCAGCCAGGTAACTTGGATATCATTTTTCCTACATGCTCAGCACATCTTTATCCCACAGGCTTGAATGTACAAATAGATTTCAAATTAGAGCCTGTGCTTTAATTTTCTAATGCACTGACCCGTTCTACAGTGGCGTAATAGCAAGTCCCTGTGTGACAATTAAAATAAATCATGTCTGAACAGAATTCGCTATATGTATTCATGCCTCATCAGTAACTGAATTGACGGGAATGATTTATCCCAGGAAACTTAAATACCAATGCCCACACAGCGTAGTGCTAGCACACTCCACTTTCACACTTTTCAGCACCCCTGTTGTGTGTAATGAAATTGACGCGTCGGTGATGAATGAATGGATGTGGGTAGAAGGACATCACTTGTTTCTGAACACACTGAACCTTGTCAAGAACTAAAAGGAACGCGTCCAAGCACAACTTATTTGAAGTTTAATATCGGGTTGTGTGGACTTTTATTTGCTTCAGCTGTTTTAGGGAAAAGCTTCTCGGGAAAAGTAATGAACCTTTTATGAACTGCAGTAAACTCTCAGAAGGGGGGAAAAAAGGTTTGATATTGTCTGCTATCATCATGTTTTAATGAATGATGGCTATTTGTCAAAACGATTTGAGCTGGAAAAAAAGGTGACATACTTTGAAGTGTGAATGTCATTAGAATGCGGTTCATCGCCAGCTATCAACATGATCCGACTTGAATTCTGAAATCATTCACCCTTTTCATGACTTGGGACATCCCCAACCTCAGCTTCATCCTCATCAAGCCTTGCTTCATCTGCTTTTTTTTTTTTTTTTTTTTTTTTTATTAATCCCGTCTCATTTGAAATTTCAAAACCATCAATGGGAATTATTCAAATCCCCGAGGTATGAAATAGCTGTGAGGGAGCTACGGAAGACACTCATTAACCTCAAATAGAGAGGAGCCCACAGTAAATCTCGATGAATCCTCCCCGTCGTGGAAATCTGATTAGTTACGGTGGCTGTACTTAATCTAAGTTGAAGGTAGAAGTTAATTTAGTCCACTGTATGACATGTAATTTACTGTGTTGTTTTCTTCAACAGCTTTTTAAATATACTATATTCTATGAGAAATCCTATGATGAGGGTTTTCTACAGAGACTTGGTATATATTTTTAAAAAGGCCAACTAAGGTTTATGTTTATAAATTTAGTAGCCAACTGTGCGGTAATAACTACATGCAAAATATACAATAGTTGACTTTCTGCTTGACTGTGTTCATGCTGTCACCAATAGCAGCAACAAAACAATCATTAATCGCGTATGATGTCTTTGTCATGTTACAGTTAAGCCTTAAATCGCGAATGATTGTAAGGGAAGCACTGATTCTTTAAGTTTTGACGCTTAAGAGGATACCTATGGATTTGCTCCCTGGAATCGTGTGTCTTGTTCGGAAGGTTTTGCAGATTACATCACGACTATGATGTTTTCATTGTGGAAAGAATCTTTGGGAAAGAAGGTGGCTGTTGGACTTTTGATTTGTCTGAATTGTTCTCATTAGAAATATTTGAAATCGAGTTAATCCATTTTAAAGCTTGAATTATAAAAGCACAGTATTAACAATTTAGCATAATCTCTCAATGTTTTGAACTTCAGCTTTCAAGTGAGTGTTGCAATGAGCAAATTAATGAAATTTATATATATATTCTTTGTCATATGGCTGGACAGCAGAATTCTCACACAAACTAAAAAATTCAATTTTTTTTCAGGAGAGTCAGACCACATCCAAATTAGATCGACAGCTGCTACTATACATGATTCCACAATTAGTCGTCTAATATGTCCCATTAATGCGGATGCGCCCTCACAGGAGGTGTTCTGCCTTATTTCCCAGAAAACATAGCCTACGTCTGGTGCCGCCGCCATTCTCTTCCATGCAGATGTCAATTAAAGCGTTGGCGGAGCGCACACATCTGCCAGTGTGATGTATCCACCGAAGCATAAATAGCAACCATTAGTTGGCAAGCTCAATCTTTCTCATCATTTCTAGTGTGCAGCAATTAAAGCAACACTGTTATCTTCTGCATTATCTTTAAAGCAGAGATGATAGATAATCCGGGTCACATGATCTCAGCATGTCTTCAGTCAAGGGGAGGGATTTCTTCCTCGGATGTCTACGGTGTTATTTCGCTACAGAGCGGCTTCTCTACTGTTGTCTTGAGAACATCTTGTTATCACATCTTGTGCTCGACCACCTGCTGAGTTCACAGAGCTATCAGCATCCCTCGTGACCTGCGTTTGCCTCTGTGTGCCTCTGCTGGAGACCTTGGATATGTTAAACACCCCCATACTGACAGCCCGAGTTCCCTACACACGACTCCCTCTGAAAATAGTTCATCGGGAGCACTCATTTGTACACACGCACGCCCCCGAACAAAGTTTCCTATGAACGCGGCCTACCTACTGTGAGTTTGTATTGACTTGTCGCGGGGCTGCGGCAGATCACAAGCTGTTTGTCGGAAACAAGGCGCCTCTCTCCACAAGCAACACGCTCTAAGTGTTTGGATTACAGCGGTATACATTTGTATAACGCCTGCGATAATGGGATAAAGCGGCTTCCCTGTGCAAAATCTGTATGGAGAATGGATTATTCCAAAGCTCTGCCTATGGGATGCTGAACCCAGGAGTTATCACAAGCAGTCAGCATCTCAAGTGTGTGCATTGCCTCAGAAAAGCGCTTGTGATGCTGCGTTTCATGTCTGAGTTCAATTCTCCGAGGAGAAAGAAAATGGCCAGGGTAGGCCGCTGTTGTGGATTTTTTTTTTCCGTCCGTAATTACAAAAGAGTTACTCCTTGTTCTATTTCAAATTTGCATTTGCTTTACATTAGGATTGCGTACATGGTTCGGCTTTATTTATCGTTATCTCACCCATGATAGAGGAACCGGCTTAACTTGTTTGTCTGTTTCTCTTGATAGCCATTATAGAAGAAAATTAGACTTCCCGTGCATACAAAAGCAATTACCAGCAATTTCTACACATTTGATCCAAACATGTCACCAATTAGAGGGCCATTTCTGGGTGACTGATAAGACCAATAGCTCTCACATTGAACATCAGAGATGTGGACAGACAGCACGTCCAACTCTATTTTTTTTTATTTACATCTCTGTCCCAAGCACTAGCGCAGCTAATTTCACCCTCAGTAAGGGTGCACGAGTGAAAAACAAATAAAACTGAGCTGATAACATTGCTTTGATACTAACATGGCAGTTACGGTGTCAGGTAAGCAGGATGTTGAGTCTCTCCAGCCTGGATTGTTTTCATGTTCGTGTTGATTGTGGCCGTTTATTATTGTGGACTTTAGAAGTACCAAGGCTACACAGAAAAAGGAAAAACAGCTATTTGTGACCTCATGTAAAGGAATAAAATATGATAACTGCTGTTATTTTTGTATTTAGAAATGAGCCCTTGTAGTTTTCAGGCACAAATAATATTTTGCATTTAATCACTTTGAAATGTTTTTTTTCCAGCAAATTCTGACATTACTCGTCATAATTTATTGTGTCCCTAATAAAGCCTTTGTATATTACAAAGTTTCCGGAACACCTTAATTTGATTTACCCGAACATGAATGATGTCAATTCTCTCATTTCTTTATTGACTCTAATGGTTTTATGCAAGTATTTGCCCTTCCTGTCCGAGTCCTGTGATAAATCTCGGATGACATCTTTGAATCTGTCCTTTCATTAGTCCAAACAAGCTTATCTGCTTAAAGTATTTGGCTTAGACCCCATTCTCACTGAGAAATGACTCACCTCCATATTGCTTGCTTATTCACTCCCAGCAACAATTACGTCACCCCTGTGACTGGCTCGTAGAGATTACAGACTTATTTGTGCAAATCCTCTTTTTACATGACAGCAAATGCTCCGCCAGAGGTCTGTGGATGAGACTTGGAGGAGACAGTCAAAGAACAATGATTCGGGGGACTTTGCAGTAACTCAACTTTAGAGTGGGAGTCAGAGGGTGATTGATTATGAAGATGCTGACATCATACAACTGTACTTAGGTCAGCAGTCAGGAAAATCAGAAGGAAAACAAAAGACAGATTAAAGCTCGGCATCATTTAAGGAGGATTTATGCCGCAGATCTGATTTGGATCTCGGATATATCGGATATCAGATTTCTTGCATTTCTTTCAATTTACACTATCTCAATCCAAACAGTAAGAATCTGAGAAGCAATACTTTAGCTGTGTTCACACAAAATAACCTCTAGTACTTCCATATTGTTGTTTGCACACAGTGTGCAGATGTTATTCACAACACAAAACATACTTGGGATTAAAAAACAAGATTAAAGATGATCTCATCCAGTCCAGCCTGTCAGGGCTACTGTATTGCACAAGGCCCATGATTCTGCCATTCATTTATTTGGGGCGCCATATATACTTGGGAGGAATGGTGCAGGATTGCGAACTCAATCACGGCACTCGGGGGTGTCAACGCACAGGGCGCACCCCGTGAATCACACACTGAAAGGCTATCACCCAAACCTCCAAGGTCCACTGCCAACTCATCAGTCATCGCCGAGCACATCGGGCCGCCGACTGATCAGGCATGCACACTCTCGGGCCACCGGGGACGTTCGCAAACGGAGGGCCATGCCCCCCCCCCTCGCTCTGTCCACACCAATATACGTATTCCAAGGTCTGACTGTGACTTTGCCTTTCAAAATTCTGTCACTCTTCCCAGATTGTGTGTTAAACTGAAGGCCACACGAGCTTGTTTTGTCACTTTGGCTGCCTGCTCAAGATGGATTTTCATACTTTTTATTTATGGCTGTGATGTTTAAAGGTAGCAGCATACTTCAGTGTTTGTCAAATAGCTAAGCCCTTGTTACATACTGAATATGCTGGGGGGGCAATTGTAGTTGTAGTTACTTTACAGTATGTCTCATAATAAAAGGTATGTATGCAAAAATCTAAGACTATCATCACGCCTCCTGCCCCCCCCCCCCCCCCCCAAAAAAAAAAAAAACCTGCCCCTTCTAGCTGGGGTACCCAGCAAATGGTAATAAAAAAACTGATTTATCGATTGTTTAAAAAATATTTGTTAGTTGCAGCCCTACGGGTAGATAGCGCAATGGGCAGACAGGTACCATAATTTCTGGACTATAAACCACACTCAAAAATAAGCCACACTAGCCTAAATTAAGTGGAAATCCTGTTTTGTTCATATATAAGCCACACTGTACTATAAACCGCAGGGTTCAAAGCTTGTGTAAAAAGTAGCGACTTATAGTCCGGAAAATACGGTATATAAATGGTCTCTTGTAAAGAAAAGTAATGGTTAGAACAACCACTAATGTCACAGTAATTGAATTGTGTATGTTTGTTTACATACTGTATACATCATATTATTTTGATTATTTTATTTCTTATGCTCCAACATAGCTGTCATATAATTCAGCTGGTTCTTGTTACGAAGGTGTCTATTTGCAGGGCAGGGAATGAAAGTTCTGCAAAGCAGGTTCCTGCTATCTTAAATATCCACCTTCCAATTTCCTTTTAGAGCATAATTTTACAAGCACTTGGCTCGTAGGTTTCCCCCAGCATTTGTCCAACGTGATGTGAGCAATGTGGCCAAAAAGACAGAAACGCATAAATGAGTGCCAAGAGGCGTGTGCGACATGAGGGATAATGCAAATTTGCATGATTACGTGGACAGATGAGTGATTTACCTGCGCTTGTGCGTGACAGCCATTTGACATGAAAGATGCATGAGGTGGCGACGTGATCCCGTGTTCTTTAACTGTAGTCAACGTTGCTCCCCTATATTTGATGTGGAACCACCAGTACGGGAGACATTAGTTTTGCCCCTATTTTTCATTTTTCAGGTTTAAAGAACAACTGGTGACCAGTCCAGAAGAGAATCTCCCTTTTGCCCAATACAATAATAGAATCGGCTCCATTCCAGCTGACCTAAGATCACCAGGGGGCTCGCTCGTAGACTCGCCCTATAAGTACAAATTTGAAACATAATTAGCTAAACAATCCCATTGCTTGTATAAGTTACATAGGCCAGCACTCCTGATTCTGAAGGCCTTGACAGATTCGATTGACATGGCAGAATACAAAGGCTGAAATCTAATTGGACAGAAAAAAACACACAAATGTACTGAGCTGTGCGGCCAAGAGGAACATTACAAATTGAAGAGAATAGACTGTTGGGAATTCATTAATGCAATTCCATCTTGGAATATCAGATGTACATCATTGTTTCAGAAAGTGTTTGGGTCGACAGAGAAGACCTTGCTGGCGAAGACCGACTATCATATCGGCCCTTGATGCTTGGAACTTAATTGTAAATTGTACCTTGTGGTACCTGCTTTTGTCAACGGAATAGAGCAGCATCATCTTGATCCAAGGAATACAAAACGGAATACTTTATGGAAAGTGGGCCAACATTTTCCAAGCCTCTCTTAAGTTTTCCAATTAGACTTTTCAAAGTATTATCTGTCAAATTCACTTGCTCCATTGGCCCAGCGCACAAGATACACCGCGTCTCTTTTGCTATGCACATTTGGCAAAATCACGCCCAGACTATTAGAAAATAAATGCTATGGCGTTATCCTTCTCCTCAGTCTGATACACCTGTTGGCCAAGCAATCTAACTAAAGCAAACATTATAATAAGCCATTAACATAATGTTTGAATTAAAAATAAAAATAGACAGGATGGAGATAGATTTTTTTTTAAATGTAAGAAGGAGTCAGCGAGTTGTTGGTTTGGGAGGAGAAATATTTGATTAATCTTCTTAACACGTTTCATGTGCAGACTCTTTGAGTTAATTTCAAGGACCATGCCTAAAGCAGATTACCTCCCCATGCTCCTGCACATTTGCTCATGAGTGATTTTGTTTATTCATGTTTTATATTATAATGCTCCTCCTGCCGTCTGCCCGCCACAGAACCACAGCAAAAAATGCAATTTATTTCCCGCTTGTGCACACGATGAAGACAGCTGATAATGTCACCAGAAAATATGAAGACTGCTGGGACGGGACCAAGGAGCATGCTATTTGTGTATGAAATGTTTTGTGCTATTTAAACCAACTCCAATGACACAGATATAGTCTCGGAAAGTTACCCAGGTCTGTCGTTTCGAAGCAGAACTTGTGCGTCTATTTATTGTGGTTTTGATTTACAAACAATATGCACCATCTCCCTGTAGATCTAAATTGACGTGTAATTACAGAGGGTTCATATAAAGGTCAAAAAGGTGATGAAGTTCGCCGACATTGTGCATAGCAGCAATCACACTTAGCATCAGAAGCTTTTATTAAGCTTGCATCTCCCTCGTATGAAACACCACCGACACTGCAATGTTGTGACATATATGACACAGCCTGCTCATATATCATCGTCTCCCTCTTCAGTCCTGCTAATATGGATTTATATGCCGCGCTGACAGTGATAGGACGGCTGACGTAATTGTTTACACGCAGAGGAGGGTGATGACGACCCTCTTTGCCCGCCCCCGATTTATGGCCGACGGGTGCCCATCCTCACTGCTGGTATACATTGCATGGCGTGTCCTTGCTTTATTGATCACACTTCTCACAAGTTCACAACTTCCGTGTTTCTGACCCTTTGACAGGAAAGAGATTTAGCGAAGGGATGAGGTCAACCAGAGGGAGGATGGATGGAGTGTATACAACACAGGTAGTATCGAATGAAATGGTGATGAAAATGGTAGAGCAAGGAAATGGACTGAATGAGAGGGATTTCATCTTTTCACCTTTTGCTCTTCACGCTTTTAAATGCCTTCTAACACTCCCTCAAGCGCTGTGGCCGCGTAAGAACAAGCATCTACAAAGATGGTGTCCACTATATTTCAACGAGATCCTTCCATCACGGTACTTCTTCAAATCTAGGAGACTTTGAATGTCCTTGGGGGATTTACACTAGAGACACATATATGCTCACAAAACCCACAGGGAGGGTGAAAAAGGCAACCAAGACCAGGACACGTGTTCAACCTGCCAGCCCTTAAGGGAGGATAAAACTGAGGCTTTGTGATGTTTATGTCAACCCGTTGTGCAGCCTAATTGGCTTGGTAATCAGGGGATACTATGTACAGTAAACCAGTACATCCTCTATCTATTTATGTGATGCTCAAACACTTTTGTCCTGTGGTCATGTATACTATTCATTGTTAATAACGTGACGGCTTCCTCCTCTGCCGGTGCGCTGTTGGATCGCTCATTAGCGGCATGCAAGGAGCTGCCGCTTCTTGTTGTAAATCCTTTTTAACTCAGCCACACTCTGATAAAACATATCACCATGATAAACTATCACAGTGCAATATTCAATTATTGTTTGTATATTTTTTTAAATCAGAGCCCAATGAAGTAAGATATACCAAATTAAACATGATTATTTTTGTCTGTATTTATTATATTTGGTACTGGGCCTAATGTGTGTAAAGAAATGTAATTGTCTCAATCAAACCAAGTCTATTCAGTAAAATCAAAGCACAGTGATCCAGTGAAGATAAGTATAAATATATTCACTCATGTGGATACTATTTGACAATTATTTGTATTTGCTGTTGTATTTTTTCACCTGATTGGATGACTCCAGAGGACATACTATCACTCATTTTAGGTGTGCATGATCCAAAACTAAAACGGGTCACCAAATTACCCCGATGTTTGTGTGTACCTGCCCAATTATGATTGATCTCTGCAAGAGAAAACAAAGTGGTGCATTTTATTTGCATGTTAAAAGCCACTCAGTCTCCTCACTCCACCCCCCCCCCCCCTCCCTGCCATAATTATCTCCAATGTGAAATGCTATTTAGGTATTCATAATTTATTTCTGTGAGGGGACGGCACAATAGACAAGCTTGGAACATTCTGCCAAGCCTGTCTTTTTTTTTTTTTTTTGATAATTGAAAATCTGATTTGCATGAAGAGAAAATCAAACACTCATTTGCATACATGAGATTATTAGAAGATAACTGCCCGTGTTTGTTGTTCCATATTCGATCCGAGCTTTCGCACATAATTGCTAAACACCGCAAATAGGTCTAAAGTGGAATTCGCCGAGCAACTGGATGTTGTCATATCTGCCCCCAGAAAGTTTCTCTGTGCAATCAGGCATATTTGTTTTGGTTGCACAGCCGCTGATTTCCAAATTAGGAGCCCGAAAAAAAATTCATAGCTTCCAAGCTGGGGACTGGCCAACTTCATAGACTGCAATTGCAGCCCAGCAGGACATTGTAGCGGGAAGCAGATACACAACTCCGACGATGCCAGTGGAAGCTAGTGATCTTTTTTCCTATGTTGTGTACATGAGAGATCAGAGGTGTCCTGTTTCACCTCTGACAAAACAACCCATATATTCTGTCTCTACCCCACCCTCTCTTACCAACACGTCCACAAATGTCTATTCCAGAAGGACACCATTAAAGATGGAGCCTCAGCTTCCCATTTCTGACTTGAAGCTCATTAATGCAGCTTCCAACATGGATGGACACCAGGAGATTTCCTACAACGCCCACACCCACCGACCCTTAATGTTTCCTCCCTTTAACACCCTCCCGAAAAGGAAAACATGATTAATGAGATTTATTTAGCAAGTAAAATTGGCCAGAGCATTACTGGTCATGACTTCTAGTACACAGATGACACTTTTCAGTCCCAAACATTATTAATCAATTGAGACGCAGTAATCTGTTTTCCAATGAGAATGTTTTTTTAAATATCTCTTCGGGGAGTTGCTGTTGATCAAACATGTTGCACACTTACTCACAGACTGTGGAAATGAACACTGTAGTGATTGCTTACTTAATGTACTATCCATTTTCAAATATGAAAGCTGCACTGCATGCACCAAGTGGGATGTCAAATGTTTTTGCTAATGATTGAGTTAAATGAGAAACTGGATGATGATGAAATTAAAGGGCGGGGGAGTAATGATCAGTCACCGTTCTTGAAAGAAATAAGGATTTCTCCTTAGGGTGTGGTTTTGCTGTTCCCAAAGCAGCAATTTTATCAGAACTGGACAGGATTATGCTCATTTAAATGACCAATAGTAGAATCCAGAACCCCACAGTCTTTTTTTTCCCTCAAAGATATATAAGATATATTTATATCCAATATAAAAACACACCCAATTGGCCACACTCACTGTACACAAGATGTGCTTCCCCAGCCGAACAAGTGACGACCTCTATCGAATAGCCGGGAAAGGACAACTGTCAAATTAAATGACATGAGGTATATTTTATTTCTCTGTGTGCTATGTATTTTCGTCTGGGGCTCCGGCGCAGGTAATTGAAAAGCATTGCTCAGCGTAGCGTATGCACTCAGACACGCGATGAGGCCACCATTATGGTTCGGCATGGCCTGCAGGGATGAAGGGATGGAAGGAAGGAAGGATAGAAGGGGCTGTGTGCCATGATAGAAATTTAGATTAACTGAGACCCTCACACTTGGCTCAATGTCAGCTCAGGGAATGGAAAAGCATGTTATCAAACTTCACATACGTACAAACGGGACAAAATTGCTCCTATTTTTACTAGCTGTACTCTTATAAATGATTACCAATTTAATTACAGCAGTTTACGATTGCTTATAGTACACTAGCACTTAAAAAGATTCTCTTTCTTATGCCCTTGTGTGCCGTAAACGGGCAGGGAGCATGAATACTCAGTTCCTCATGTAATAAGCATATAATTAAACCCCTCTGACAATTACATCATGCATTATCAGCCTAAGCCAGATCCATTACTTCTCTTCGATCGATGGCTCGGCCACAATCGGCCTCCTACTCTGACCACACCGGGGACCGGCAACCAGGCAGCTGCAGGCATCTTTGCTATATTGCAGCCCCGGTAAGTGCTGTTCGTGACATCCAACACCGAGGATACTTAGCGCTAGGTATCGAAGGAAGGAGGAAGTGGGAATTAGTCCTGATGAGAATGGCGAGGAAGCAGCAGAGAGTGCATGGTGAGTCATGCTCTGGAGCCTGCAGCGTCATAGAATGCCAATGATAAAATCAGGAAAAAAAACAGCGACTTATATTGTGCAGATATTCTAAATCTCACGCAAAAAAAGCCACACCAGAGACACTTTTCAGCTACATGAGCTCATTTGCCAGAACTCAATGAATGTGGAATATCGCATCAATTAGCTGCGTGACGACATTCACACCAGTATGTTGTGTGATGCACAAAATGCCCGCTTTCAACACTACAGGGTGGGAGAAGTGAGTGTGAGTGTCAAACTTCACACCTGACATAATCTGACGTCAGAAATTCATCCGAGTTAGGAAGTGGTGTCCAATTGGTAACCATGTGATAACCATTTCTGATAATATATTGAATGTTCAGAACATATTTTTGCGAGCACAAACTTGAATTCCCCTGGTTCCTTGTACTAATATTTCACAAAACATACCATACTTCAGAATTAACAATCTGGTAGCAGAGAATGGAATCGAGCCCATTTTTAAAAGTTTCAGCCATCTCAGAATCGTCCTAGAAACAGCGTTGTCCCAGTTTTAGTGTAAGCATTGAGGAATTGAGTTGTTTCTGTAAAAAAAAAAAAAAAAAAAAAAAAAAAAAATGGAGAATGCTCACCTTAAAAAAAAAAATCATTAGTATCTCATCGTCTATGGTTTTATTGGCAGGAAGAAGCATATGCATGCCATCTGCCAGTGTGGTGTGAGAGGCGTATGAGATTATAATTTTTCTGCCAAATCCCCTACTGCCTGTCAGAGGTCTGAGCGGAGCGACCACAGGCCCTGCAAATAGATTAAATCAGCCCAACCTCTTTCTGGCTCCATCTGCTTTCCCCCTCGTTCTCACTGGCCGCCTCTCACCCTGCCCTCTATTCATCTATTCCCCTACTCATCCATCCATTTCATCTTTTTTCACCCCCTCCTCCCTTATACCCTTCTGCTCCGGCTCCTGCTCCTTTTCACCAAAATTATTACATTACACATCCAGGGAGCATCCATTAGCTGGGAACATATTCGGTTGTCCAACCCCCCCCCCCCTTTTCAGTCCCTCCCACTCCTCCATCACCTCTTTTTCTTTTCTCTTTTTGCAGGAATCGGCCGTGGCAATGTTATTTCAGATTATACAGCTGTTAAAGCTCATTCGGAGCGAACAACGGGAGACCGGAAGCAGTGAACCCTTCACAGAGGGAGACGAGTAGGTGTTGATGGAGTTTCCAGACAGGTGAGAATTGGAGAGAAGCTGTGAAGTAGAGGCCTGTGAGATGGAAGGGGAGAGAATAAGGGGGGGGGGGGGGGCTTTAACAGGGGCCTAGAGGGCCGCTTCTGAAGGAGATTTGTTTGGAAGGAGGATGCAAAATAAGAGGAAAAAAAAAAATCCTATTTTACATTTTCATTGAAATTTATGAAAGATTACACTATATGAGATGATTTTTGGGCAAATATATGACTGCACCTCTAGCGCCCTCCCTGTCATTACTCTGGAACAAATGAACTGCACATCAGCAGACATGCCCCCAAAAAGATGTTTGAATGATTGATGAAGATGGGATTCTGTCTTCAACCTCCCCCTCGGACATACCTAATTTCTAGAGACCCACTTGGCCACCCACACGTCTCGTAGGTTGAATGGCAGAACATCGCTCAGCATAATAATAATAATAATAGTGTCCCAATACTTTTGCCTATATACAGTGGTTTCATTTTGTTTGCGCCTCAGCTCTACTCTCCGTATTACTTCCCCTTTCTCCTCCATTTGGACCGTGATTTTCTGTGTGCAGCTCTCTTTGAAATGTATTTTACGCTTGAAACCTTTTTAAAGCTGCGTATGATTAGAAAGTACACCTCGCAAGTAACATCCAGGGCTGCGTCTCAAATGCATTGCGCCTTGTGCACTGCTCTATATTTATATTGAGGTTTCACTTGATGAGACACAGATGGAGTGTGTCAAAGCTGAAAGGGAAGAAAGTATGAAGTATGACTAAGGTTATAATGACGCTGAGCTGAGAGCCAGAAGACAAATACACATTTATTTCTCACTGTTTCCCATTAACTTGAACCATTGAGCCTCAGACCAGGATCACACCAGATCGTTCCCCCTTCGCATGGTTATTAGCGTGCATGTCTACAGTTGTAGTGCAAGCAGGGCTAATATCAAGACTATCACTCACTTCTTTCGTTCCCATCGATCCACCATAATATGTTTAGTTGATCCTGTTCTGAACTCCTTTTAGTCAGCAGACTACGCTGAGCAGTGTCACACCACGTTTGACCAACACCTCCACGCTTGGCCGGCGACTCTAGCTGCATGACAAGCGAAGTCAGGCCAGAGCTACTTTCACACGCAATAATAATAATAACAGAATTGTCATATGTTGCATGATCCTGATCGCATTTTTAATTAATTCACGTTTCAAACGAGATGTAAACCCGTCCGAACAATGTGAGCAGAGCAGCAGGTAAAAACAAAAGTTTACCCCTGACAGCCTATGATCAATATGACCTCTAAAAAAAACACACTGGCATAATCAGTCTCGTTTTAAAATTCTGTCTTCCAGCAGAGGGTGACAGAATAGATTACCATTAACAGCACTCATTCCGACACCTGCACACGACAACTACTGGCTATTACTTTTTATGCCTGATGACAAATAGAGAGCGGAGAACAGACACTGTGCTCATCAAGCACTTTTTCTGATGAATCACTGTTATGTCGGCGGCGATGTCTCCTGTGAGGGAGGCGGCGGTTCGATATTTTCACTCTGTCTCCTCTAAAGCGATTGACAGCTGTCTGTTCCCACAAATCGACTGCAGGGGTGGGGGGGGGGGGTAAACTGACGCGATGAAAGAGGTTGTGTGAGAAACTGTCCTGGCGTGAAGGTCATATGCAGAAATTACATAACCTGCACAGCTGATGCATGTGAGGGTTCTTTTTTTATTTTTTTATTTCTTGTATGACTACTTTTTAGGAGCTACTTAAAGCAGGATGATAGAAGAGTTTTTTTCACATAGAAAGTCATGTAAAATTAATTAATTTGTTCGAGGGTCAAACTGTATTAACTTTTATAACTTTTAATTGTACAAGCTCTGTCAGACAGTGTAAAAAAAACATAATAAGATGACCAATTCTTATATAAGCCAACTCGGCATGTTCTTAACTTTAACTGTGCTTATGAAACACCGACAAACAGGCAGAGGAAGATTATTGTTCATGTTTGGGAGGAGAGTCTCCTCACATATTCCAACTCTGCACTTCTGTACAACCTCTAGATACTATTGTTCACCCCAAAACGTAAAAGCTCAGCTGTATGTGAAAAAAAAAATGATTTCAATTATGGCAGATCCTGTCAACGAGGTATTCCACAGCAAACAAACAACTTGAGCAGAGTCAACACGGTGTCCAACTTGAAATTCCAATCCTGCACCATCGTAAATTTCTAGACGAAACGCCTACTCCTACATTATGCATCAGTCTCCTCCTCGTTTGGCTACAATTGCTCCTGTACATATTGACCCAATACGATTCTAATATATTGCAATGAATGAGAATGAGGCTTCCTGCAAAACAGGATTCCATGAGATGGATCCGCCACATGAACTAATACGGCGACACACAGCGGTGCGACCATGTTGTTCCCCCCTCCACGGGCGAGCAAGCTCTGTCACAAGAGTTTTGAAATCAATCAGACGGTATGAGTTATTCACACAGTCCAACATCAAAAAGGGATTACTTATCTAAGGAACCTTAATTTCCAATCCGTCTGTCAAGTGATCTGAAATATGGAATCTCATTACTTTCAACAAGTGGGGAGGGGGTACAACATAAATCATTTTATTTTCATTTTACACTGACAGAGTCTGTTTAGAAGCGGAGGCACGCCAAAGAAAAGTGGAAGTTGAAGAGTGAAAGTGACAGGTGGAAAACAAGATGGAGAGCTCAGAAGTGACACCTGCAAGGACAAAGATAGAACAACTAATGAATCACCTTAAATAACTGAAAATGCCAGTGTAGGTTCAATTACGAAGACAATCAAAAGACAGGTGATGATTCTCACTCATTATTTGCATTCCCGATTTAAGATCTCAGTTTGGATCAGATTAGTTTGACAATCTCAATATTCACCAAGGAGTTTCTAGAAATTTAACAAATGTCATTGTTTTGGACACGCTGACAACCATTAAAGTACTCAAAGTTGAGTCAAGACTTCAAGACCACTGCAGACAAAGCTATAAGTAAGCATTTATCAAGATGCTGTCCATTTGACGTCGCAACATTTACTTTCTGAAAAAAAATGAGACTAATTGGAGGGCTTCTTTTCTCCTAATTATTCATGTCACCTTGGGAGGGATTGAGGCACAAATTGAGTGTAGGGCCTGTTTAAATCCATCACTGTACCACAGTCTAATAATTCATGTCTATTACAGAGCCTCTAAATTATTCATTTACCAGGATAATGAAAATATGTTAATTAGAGAATTGTATTGGGGGTGGGGCAGTGGGGCAATGCATAACACTCAACCATCAAATTAAGATTAGTAATTAAGAATTAATTTCTGAAGATGACTTATTAGGGCCTGTCAGGTTGTTAAAATATGAGAGGTTTGGTTTGATAAAATCTCCCAAAAAATGTTGATGACATATTTTAAAAGAATATGGTCCTCATGAGTGCATTTAGTAAAAGTTATAACATTTGCTTGTTCAGTACTTGACTTTTTTCAATGACCCAAATAGGCTCGCCCTACAAAATGTCAGCTAAAAATCAGACGCACTTGGTCATGAAAATGTAACGCTAATATATAATGACCGCTTAAGAGAGCCATATTACAATAACTGTCACTAACTATGACTTATCAGCTGATCAACGTGGACCCTCCCTGGCCGTATATAGCGTCAGGCAATGTAGTCTGATAGCAGGGATAGTGCTGACTAATGTCTCTGTGTGCCTGGCCGGTGCCAGAGCTGATGTAACTCTGCCAGGAAGCAGTCTGTTAACAGATATTTGAGTCGCTGGCGCTGCCAAGACTGAATCACTCCATTCTTCAATGGACAATTTTTTAATGTCTGTCCTGTGGAGATTGATTAAATTTCCCGTCAGAATCGAATGAATGACCATTTGCTGTAGCTCAAAGTAAGTGAAACTGGGCCTCGGCCAGCCATCTTGTTTGCCCTTGCTATCAAAAAGTTGTGAAGACCAACCTCTCCACCGACTCATCCTAAAATGTCATTATTGGAAAATAGAACCCTCTTCCAAAAAATGGCAAAAGTATAGTGCAATGGTGAGAAAATTGTTTGAAAATTGCTCCGTGATTATTTCTTGATTTCCCTTTGATTCATATTAAATTGCTTATCATAATTGAGGATATTTATATTTAATTCACTGATATTTACTCGACTCTTAGCTCTAAAATGACTTGATTCCTATCCTCTGCCTTCCAGAAACCCAATTTAAATTTAATGAATCCCTTTGCGCTTGTTCATTTCATTTTAATACAAACACTTCCCCCTGCTGCTGTTCCACAATGATGACCCCAAATGACCCTGACACAAACTCACTGTCTATCTGCGAGTAGATATAAGCCAAAGGGCCTCAACTCTCCATTGACCCCTCGTCCATACTAGGGTGAATTATGGCACCTGAGCAGCACTCTAATGCGGCAGGTCCTGACACGGAGACATGAGTCCAGAAGGGCCGATCCAGGCGGACTAATGATCCAGACGCTGGTAAATGGTGGCCAATGGTTAGAGCAACAAAGTCAGACAGGGAGAAAGAGAGCTTATTAGGGTTGATTGCCTTGTCATAGTCAGGGAAGGACAAGTAGAAATATGTACATAAGAGTTCATTTCTCCTGGGTTTCTGCTTGCCTTCTTCACAGGCTAAGATCAATGTGTTGATTATGGACCGGATCGAGAAGATACCGAGCACTACTGAATCAGACTTTGGCATAATGTCTCATCTTGTTATTTCTTTAGTTCCCCAGTGCTCCCTCCTCTGTGTTCACCCCTCCTCTCCCCTTTCTACCATCTCCTGTCCCTAACTGTCTGGACAGAGGGCATGTGATGACAGAACCATCTACATAGGTAACAACCTTCTCCCGACTTTTGGTTCCCACTAGCTCAGGACTCAACAAATTCCTGGCCATGTCTTTACTCTCTACTTTCACATTCCAGCTCATCAAGAGCTTCACAATGTTTAGCCACACAGGGGTCTGGTTACATTGGACCTCAAGTTGGGGGAAAAAAACCTGTGGGAATGTTTTGAAATCCTGCATCTCATCATTCAGTCCTCCAGATTAATGACTGGGTCTCTTGTTATTTTCAGTCCACCTTTCTTATCTATGCTCGGTACTCTACATTAGCGTTGCTGTCAAAACTATCATGTAATCAGCACATTAGTGCTAATATGTCATTGGAGGAGGCAGTTATTGAGGATTCTTTTACTTTTTCACACAGTAGCATTGTAATGCGTCATTGCTATTTGACAAATGTTCTTTCTCTTATGAGAATTGCTCCAAGCATATTTCCTTTACAAATTAGAACATTAGATGTCCAGAATTAAAATGTATGCAGTATTACCATATGAGGTGAATGGCAGAGAAGTTAGTGAACTCACCAATGATTCTTTTTTTAAAAAGTACCCATGTGACAGAAAAGATCGAAACGGGGGATTTATGATTTTTTTTAGCAAATATTTTTTAGCATATCTTGTCACCCTCAGATAGAGAACAGGTGTTTCTGGCAATCTTCTCCCGACTGAAATATGTTCCTATATTTACATACTGGAGCTTTATATCTGCACTCCAAAAGGGAAAAATGCTGTAATTGTGAGAGTCCGCATAGCAGCAATCATGTTTTATACATGAAGAGAGTATGAATGTCTACAGCTGTCCTAAAGATTTACTCAACTTGTGGTCCCTTCTGACACCACTCTTTTCCAATATTGGACAATTCAGCCATATTTCCTCAGCTTGGGGCGATATTAGCGACAGTGTGACAGGTGATATTATACTAGTACTCTAAAATCAAATTCCATCTTCCCCATCTTTGTTCGCTTTACTAAAGTTCTCTTTATTGAGGCGGAGATAGAAGCACTAGAAGTCTAATTTTAGAGTGTTCAGAGAAAAGGTAGCCATAGATTTCAGCTTTATAGTCAGTGTTTTAGATGCAATCTCCTCCACTCACATACCCCTCCATCCTGTCTGCTTTATGAAATAAGCCTTGCCAAATATGTTGCGTCTCTCCCTCAGCTAATCTCACATCATCGCATCAGGCCTGTTGTATTGATTTCCAGGGGAAAGTAGTCCTAAATTGCTCTTCCTTTTGTCAATCTGGTCCTTGTTACCAGGCAACAGATGACCTAACTCTCTTGAGCTGCCCCCAACAGCCAATACACACACTGTGTTTTTGGCATTTTTGAGCCAATGTTAGAAATGCAATCTATGACTACCTTTCCACCCCCTTTTCTGCACTATGAGACATTGGCATGTGGATATTTACACAACAAATAGATGAATAACTAGTTTTAAAATCAGAGACTAGTAAAAACTTAAAATATTTTAAAAAGATGAATGGTCATAAAATCTGCCAGGAATTTTTTCAATTTTTTTTTAAAAGTGAAGACAATTTGTAATTTTAATATTGATGCATGACACTGATGCTCACATTGTCTTCATGGGCCACATAAAATGATGTAGCGGGCCATATCTGGCCCCCAGGCTTTGCGTTTGACACCCATGTTTTCACCCAATAAGAAATGAACTGGCCAAAATGCAGAGGTAGGTAACTGAGATCCAGGAAGTAAAAACCCTGACACTGTTTGGCTTTAGCTGGGATGAGCTCAAGGAACTGGTTTAGCTTCTGATGGAATAGAAGCACCTTTGGCCTGTTCACTCCCAAACAGCACATCTTTCTGTTGTGCATCTAACAAAAGATAGAAAAGTCTGCCTCTGTGCATAGTTGGACTGCGCTCTGCACTGGATTACAAGATTGTGCCAAGTGACTGACCAGCAACGAATAAGCAATGAAACCAGTAAATTAATATTACTGTATGCAACAATTGATGTGCAAAGCAAACGATGACGAGTGACAATGCCAGATAATCAACCTTTAAAGTGTCTGGAAAAATCAAATTGGATCCATGAAGAGAAAGGCAAACAGGAAGTTGCCAATGTAAGCTTCTTCAACAAGTTGATTGTACAGGTAAGGCTCTGTCTCTGTACCCTGAACTATATTTTATAGTTATGAAATATTTTGAATCAACTCTCTTGGAAAACATTTGTGCCATCTGCCCACAATGTGTTCAGCCTCCCAACTTTGTATAAATGTGTGGTGATAATCTTGGTGTCATTTTGAAGGATTATAAAAATAATGATTCTTTTTTTCATCCTGGTACAGTGTCAGATGTGAAATATATAATTTAATATTTGAGCTTTAGGCCTATTCGTTAATGATAATGTTTGAAGTTCAAGTGATGGCTGTCAGGCTGAATTCTAGTGACAAACCAAGCTCGAGATAAATCGTCAGTGGCTTTTTGGTAGATCAAATATAATTATCCAAACAAAATCCATCATATAAATCACATTTTGGACAATGCTTTTCTCGTTGCTCAACTCGTATCTCATTTGTCACACCTCCGCACTCCTCAAAATTGGACCAAAGGAACTCATTGAAGTAATTTCTCTTTCATTCAAATATTAAATCTCAAAGGCAGCAGATAGATGGACATGCTGGAATGGACACACACACATCCATACGTTCCCGGCTTCGGAAGTCTTTAGGGGGGAGAGGAATTAATTGTGGACCACCTGCTTGTGTCACCTGGGACACATTTCACATTATTGAGCCACATGCGTTTGATTGGACACACATGACAACATCCAGGAAATTGGGCTGGGTGAGCGTTTGCGTTTTTGGCAAGAAAAAAACATGCATGTGTTTGACTGAAGATAAACCCGCTGCCCTTCTTTCTCGTTTTCTGTACAGTCTTCCCTTGTGTCTCTCTTTCTAATAAGTTATTCCAAACCAATGATGGATAGGGATGGCACTTTTAATGAGAAAAAGGCAGACAAAACAGGAAATTAAACAGTAGTCGCCCATATAAATTGCTGTAATAAGCACATCAACATTAAAGGAGTGTAATAAGTTAGACTGCTTTGCTTTATTAAGGTGTGGAGTAGAAAAACAAAATAAAGCAAACTAATGTCTTTGGGCAGCCTTTTATGATGAATATCTCGTTAAGGTTTTGCATCACCATTTTTGGGTGTCATTTTAAAAGACGCAGTGGATTTCACAGTAGTTACCAATTGTCCAGAATGTTTATATATTTAAATCTTGCGATTTTAGTGAGTTGGAAAATGTATTCATGTATGAAGAATACAACTTGATCCCAATCATTGCCCAAAAAAAAAGACTATCTTTTGATTCTCACTGAACTGAAGTCTTGTGCAATGCATCTCATAGGACAGTTCTCTGAAGTTTTATAGAATGCTCGAGGCCCATTTTTCTTCTTAATTTTGGGTTGGATTCCCGAATGAAACACTTGAGATGTTCCAGCATATTTTATCTTCATAGTTAAGAGCTTTGGTGTCGCTTTGGTGACGTCTGATCTTAGCAATGTTAGCTTGATAAACATCACTGCCTTATCTTGAATCTATTTTTCTTACTGTGTTCATTAAATTGTGGCATATGGGATTTTATTTCCCTTTTGTGGGCATATATTCCGGACACCGATCTGAAAAAAAGAAATCCCTCGCCGCCACGTCCTTGCACTGATGAAATTGGCTCTCTTTGGAAAGTAATCCGAATGTGACAGCGGACGTGCACATGCGAATGTGTGTGCGGCGGCGGTAGCCTGAGGCGATGCTCCTCTCTATGTATCTGATCCAGGCCTAATGAAGCTGAAAGCCTGGCAGTTGTGAGGAGCATCTGCAGAGCCACAGAGTGATGGGCATCTCATTCCGCTGCCGTTTCCCAGGGGTGGGGGTGTTTTGCGCACATCTGAGGGCCCTGCTTG
This sequence comes from Syngnathus leptorhynchus, assembly GCF_054491065.1. Taxonomy (NCBI): domain Eukaryota; kingdom Metazoa; phylum Chordata; class Actinopteri; order Syngnathiformes; family Syngnathidae; genus Syngnathus; species Syngnathus leptorhynchus. The sequence goes on along the minus strand of NC_141209.1, from coordinate 5,454,469 downwards.
CTGTTTGCACGAAGACTGTGCCCCCGTGTGCCCGCACTGCAGAAGGTCACGCCACATACACTGTGGGTGCCATCTGGAAGTGCTTCTTGACAGCCACAGCACCTTCTCATGATGTCCTGGAAACAGTGATGTAACAGTCACTTTGGCAAAATCGGAACATTCTGGTTCAACTCAGTTTACACAGGAGAAAAAAAAAAAAAACAAGAAATTGGCGCTGATGGGCGCTATTTGTGTGCTTCATCTCTGGAGGATTACGCACCAATTAGCCGACCCCAAGTGAAACTCCCTGTGGAGGCCAGCACGAATAAAGCAGTCACGGAACCTTCAGTCATTCAAAACACTTTATGGACTACTTGGCATACTACCAAGCCTGCCAACATCCAATATGTCCCAAAACTGCAAAAGCTTCAGGTGTGATGTTAGGCCACGACACACACACATATGCAAATACATGCCCACACACAGTCTATAAATATTTGAAGATTTAACAGTCCTAGAAATCACAACCATTTATTGTTCATTCTTTGAATGATTTATTTTTGTAAATCCGTCCTAGGCGAACATCTCAATGGCTCATTTACAAGAACCATGTAAATCACAAAGCACATGCACAACTTTTCCTAATATTCTATATCCACCTTAAAATACCTTACATGATAAAGGGCTTCCATTAAAATAGTACATGGAGGTACAGCTGATGCCCCCCCCCCCCCCCCCCCCCCACACACACACACACACACACTCACGCTTCATCGCTACGAATTTATTATTTTATGTCGGGTAGTTCTAGAAATGAATTCAATAACTGTCCGTTATCTTTTTTTTTTTTCATCATAGTAACTATATTTTTTTCCCCTCCTTTGCGTAAGAACATTAAAATGTACATCTGGGCCAATGAAGAAATATTTTCACTCACCGAGTGTAATGAGGAGAGCACAGCTGAGTGAATGTCCGACCATTTGCTTTTCAAGCTACATAAATCCCAGAGCCAGAAGATGCTCCCTGGTAAATGTTACAACATCGCTGGTAAATTAAGAAAAAAGAGCTCAAACTAGTGATGTCATGCTAATAGAAATATACCCTTGACCATTTGTATCGACATTGAGACAAATGTTTGTCAAATTTCTCAAATTTGATCAAATAAAAAAATTTAAAAAAATCTGACGTGACAGGTTCCACTCTTCAAGAAGTAAAATGGTGGTAAAAGGATGGCGGTCTCAACTAAATCCGACAACCATCTTACAAGCAACACTGGAGCTTCAAAACGCCTCACTGTCAGGAATTTTTAAAAGCCGCGTTACTTTCTCAACCCTTATGTCAATTAGTTTCGATCACCTCATCGTAAATCAAATTACCGCCTTGGTGTTGAAGGTGGTATTTGTCAACATTTGCACACTGAATTCATAATCTTGTGCGCTGTGTCTCGTCTCTCTTAAGATTCTGTCGGCGTCTGCTTAGTCTGCAGAAAGCCATTTGGTGTTCTATTTGCCTGCGTGTATCATCCATGGGGTATATTGAATGCATCTGACCCCTCCATCTTTTATGGAACATCTTCTACTTGTTTCTAATTACCTTTGGTTTTATGGTCAGAGCTGTGTCATTCCCCCGCTCAATTTGTTCCTGTGAAATATAGCTTGGCCCTGGGTTCAAGTAGGGGAGAAAACAACAGAGCATTGATTAATCCAGATTCAATCTCTGTTCTCGTATAAGTCTATTCAATGATATCGTTTCACCCAGGGCACGTTCCGCTTGTTTGAAGTTGTGTCCTCGATTTTAATGAATTTCTTTCTATCATCTTTTGCTCCTTGATGGAAGTAAATATTGCAACCGTAGCTCAATCTTTGGGAAAGCTTTGAAATTAGGTGATTTGGTACTGCCCATTGGTGTTGGCAGAGGTGTTTTGAATCCCCAATGGCGTTGCAAAAGTTAAATTATTTTTTATTATGTGTTTTTTATTATATTATTTTTTATTCAATTGTTTTTTATTTTGTTTTACTTTTATTTATTATTTTTGTACAAATTTCTGCAATGTTAAAGCTCATAGAAATCCCACAAGATGATTTTCCACCAAGATGATCCAGCACTTCTGGTATTGTTTAGAGCCAACTTTATTTTATTACCGTTGTTGTTTATGTCATTTGAGTAGTACATATTAGTATAATAAAATGGAAATTAAATGGATAAAATACCATGCAACAGCCAAATTGAACAGGGGACCGTCCATAAAAAATGCAAAGCTAAACCATTTGTGGGAGCAATTTGACTCTGTAAGGTTATCTAACTGCCTTTTGATAGCGCCTCACTTTGCTTTATTAAGGAAGTATCTGTCTTAGCAAGAGCAGTGAAACAATTACCAAGACAATTTCACGGCGAGGGTTTTCTATAATCATCAATGCATGCTGGGAGCCCGTATCAGAGAAAGTTTCATTTGGACCGGAGATAATTCATTTGTACTTTAAAACTTGAAATGCAGCCATTAGGGAGGGACAACACTGGATCGGGGGAAAAGAAGATGTGACAATGAAAATGTGAAAACAGCATGCAAATGGAGGCTTCTGAGTTCAAATGGCTGAGGGAAATATTTTCAACAGTGGACACTCAACTTTGCCAAACATCAGATCTTCTTTGTCCCCTTGCCTTTGGAGCTACATCAGGCTGGAGCCTAGTACCACGCCGAATCAGCTTGGAAGGCTTTTTGGGGCCTTAATCATCTTAGAGTGAAAGTTTTCAAAAACCCTCTTTGGTGACATGCTGCTTGGAGCTGATGCAGCACTTGTTACTCAACTCACACTCAGCAACAACTTCAGACAGTGATGGATCACTTTTTTTTTTACCAGAGATGCTTTGGACTGACTGAAACTCTTCTGGGGATACTGAGGAGGCCTGAATTGAGGTTTTGACCTAAAGTAAAGTCTTTATTATCTAATCTCAGCTCAGAAAGGACAGAGGTAGAGTTTTTAATTTGATTTGATTTCATGTAACATTGACATTTTTACTTGTGACCAGAATATTAGGAAACGTGTCTATTATTTGAAGTCTGCTGCGATTCTAAATCTATTCTAAAGAGATCCACAAAAGCCTGATTTAAAAACAACAACAAAAATATACATCAGCACTATCGTACAAAATCCGCTGATCCTGAACATTACTTGAAGTGAGCACAAGGCGGCATTATATACATCTCAACAAGCTAAGAGGAACCAGAGATGGCCAACATCAGGCCACTTAGTGTAATTTTCATTATGCATGCCGACATCAGGACGTAGTGTTGTTTTGATGAAAACATAATAAGTCATAATGAATGGAAATGCATGTGTTTGCGGGACTAAAATAGCACGTAATAATACGATTACCCCAGACGACGCAGGTATGCCCCCATCTAACGCCACAAACATGAAGGTCTCGCCAGCAAATACTTCCTTGATGTTAGCGTGTAAACAAATTAAATTCATTAAAGGGCTTCAGTCCTGGTAAACAGCCACATGTGTTGCGGGCCATGTAGCGGCGGATTCTCCGCTGGTATAAATAGACTTCAGTTCATTGGACGTAGTCACATTAAAGCCACATAAAGAAGGACGAGCATTACATTTAAATGAGACCGAACGAATTGTACTTTCCTCAATATTTAAGTATATTACATTTAAAGGACCGCTGTTTTAATAATTATTTATGATGAATGGTTTTGGGCCACGCTGTGCTTAGCTATTAAGGGCTAAAACGGAGATGGTACATACACCCACTGGATCCACGGCAATTACTTTGAGACAGATCAGAGGGTGTCGGCATAATGACCGGTTTCTCGGATTCTAATCCCAGTCTTTTTTTTTCCCCCCATTGCTCTGTTCCTCATCCCGCCAGGTCTGGCCTTGTGAATGAAGGGGAAAAAAATAAAGACGAATGCGACTGTCGTGGTCCGAGTTAGGGCTCACACGTGGCTCCCTTGCTTTAGCGAGTACAATTACACACTAAGTTTGATCGTCCCTGATAGACAAAACAGCAGGGGCTCATAAATATGGATAGGGAGTCTGAGAAAATAAATTAACAGGGCCTGGCCTCTCGGCTGCCCCACTTAGACTGTCAATTACGGACCTGACAGGAGCCCCGTGAAAGAGCCACACAAGGATGGCACATACACACTCGCGCACAAACGCTGCCACGCACACACTGAGTCATTAAAGTGTGCATCAGAGACCATTGGGAAGCCATACAGCAGTCACCTGCTTCATTATCAGCAGGCAGAGTTCATGTTTTATGACATGTATCAAGAGCTTAGTACTGCCGAGCTGCTGCACAACATCCAATGGAAGGCTTGGCGTGTAAAAATTCAGTTTGAGTTGTATGAAAACTCAACAAAATAAAAAAAGAGTCAAGTGGCAAAATGGCGAAAACAAAGATCAGGGCTTAGCAATGAGGGTCACAATTTATTCTGTTTAATTTGAATAAATAGTGACAGTGAATTGCATTATGCATTCCAAAAGAGATTAACATATTAGGAGGGCAACGAGCGGAAGGACAAACGGGTAAAGACTACGAGTGCCCTTTTTGGACCATGTCGGCGGCGCACATGCTTTGGGGGATTCATGTTCCATGCAAAAGGTTCAACCATGCAGGTTTGATCACCTCATAAACGCTGCAGAGCCAATTTACAAGGATTTGCGGACAAAACAAGCATAAATTGAGGAGATGAAATAATTTGATGCACAGTTGCCCTTGGCTGTGATTGCTTATGTACTTGATAATATCATCTATTTACTGGCACTTTAACCTCACAGATGCAATGGTGCATGTTTTGGTATATATATTTTTTTATATGGTATTTAAACAAGTAACTCTGCCTGCTGTAGAAATGAGAAGAAAAAAAAAAACGCACTTGCCATTGGCGTAGGGAAGGAGGTCACACCCTCTAGATTTCAGCAAGGCTCAAAAAGAGAGTTAAGTATGTGGTAAATATTGTCATACTTAATTTGGACAAGAGCATATTCTGTAATATTTTTAATGTCTGTAATCTGCCAACAGAAATAAAAGCTTTAAAGAGATATATTGAAAAGCTAGGATGGCCTGCCAATTCCCTACGATCATTAACTCATTGATAATTTTGACAGCAAATTATGCATAATTAACAGCCTGACAATTTTGGGGCAATTTCCCCGATAGCCATCACATTGTTTGGCTGTAAAAAAACACATTTGGAATGACACATTTCTGTTTCTTTATATCAGATTTAGAACTTGGAAAAATGATGGAAGATTAGGATTTTGATGATGTGTACAATATTGATCGCGCCACCTCACATAAGTTGCCATAACAGTATCTTATTGATCAGAATCATTGATGGTATACATGAGGTTTGTCTGCCCTGTGGACAAATTCAATTTTATTGATGTGGGAATGTTGGGACTATCAAGTGCATACCAAACACTACTGCATGTTTATTAATCTTTTTTGTATGGCATACACAAGTGTATATTCTATAAAGTGTGTATTTTAAATCATAGTCTGATCATTTTTTTATCATTGAGTGTGAGAGCCACTGAAAAGAAAAAAAAGTATTATTGTGAGGAAGGAACATTTCAGTAGACACAAAAATAACAGGATGATCTTTATATTAAATTACAACATCAATGTTGCTAAAGGAGACACTGTGTGTTTGAATGGAAAACAGCATAGACACAGTTTGCAGGTGTAACTAGAGGACACATTAGCTCGTAATCTCATTGTAGTGTTTCTTCTTTCATTCACAGTCATTCCAAGAAACAAGAGTAGATTTTAAATCCATCCAAATCTAATTAAAACTCGTACAGAGGACACGTCTGCTTTTTCGACAGTTTGATTTGAAAGATGAGAGGCTCAGGAGAGGAGGAGGCCGGAGGGGATGATGGGGGGGGGCTACTGTAAGCATTTCACAGGAGGCTTCATGCCGTGTTTTGCTTGAGAGGGATGCCTTTTTGTTGTTCCTGGATACGGAGATGCTTTCCTGATAAATGTGAAAATGTGTCAAAACTCAGGAGAGGTGCCAGGGGAAGTAACAGCGGTAAATGTGGGCTACTTGGGCTATGATTACAGCATGTGGGAGTGTCTGTACACTCACTTTTGGTCCACTCGGTGGCTGAATTATATCTTGTTTGCTTGGTTTGTGGTTTGTTTTTTCTGATGCATCGCCCCCAACCACCACAAAAAAGAAACAGAAAAAAACCTAACTTTAGAAATATCAGGTTTCTTAGGGCCTCACAGATTTTCTCAAATGTTCTCAGATGTTAACAAATTTGGTTGATTCAGAAAATGGATGGATGGATGGATGGATGGATGTTTGTAAATGTTTTTGTCACGTCTTGAAGCGGGGGACTCACCAAAGATGGACTTAAGCTGCTTTAGGTTGTCGTCCCACAGACTTTCAAAACGTTACCGTCAATAGATTGCACTAATACAAAACACCCAGCAGAGGTGCTGTTGATTCAGTTCACTCAACTATTTTGATCTTTTAAAAAGTAATGAGAGCACGACAAAGTATTATGTCATCATTGTGAAGAGGTCCACCACGGTACAATTCGCCCAGGAGGCGTTATTGTGCTAGTTAAAATCATCAAAAGTATGAATAGATAATCAGAGTTCATAACAATTAGAGGTTGAACGTTTCATTGATCACTGATAGTTTAAGTACAGCTATTTTAAACGGGATACTCTGTTATTTTATATTTATTGACATCCTTCCAGAGAATAAAAAAAAAAAAATGCAACTTTTGTGCTCGACTCCAGATTCCTTCAAATGGTTCACACTTTGCCGTGAGGTGTTATTGGAGATCAACTCTATATATGGAGAAGATTCTACATTCTACCTCACTACGGGCCAAAAAATAAAATAATAATAAAAATCAATATTTTGTTACCGGCCTCGGACTCAGAGGACCTGCTAATGCCTGAACAGCATTTTTCCAGCACTGTCTAACCCTATCAGATCCTTGCAATTTCCAACTCTGCCTGGCGACAGTGCATGTGCACCCTCTAGCCTCCGCAGCCCGTTGCCCCGATCCCACTCCTCAGCCTCTAGTGGGCCGGCAGCAGCAGCACTGCTGTTAGCATTGTTAATGGCTATTGTTATGAATGAGGACCTCTGCTCCTCTTTCTTCATCGGCGGGCCCCGGGCAGGCAGATGGATAGGCTGCTACTTCTCCACTATCAGGACGGCCCAGACACTGGACGCAGGACTGGCGGAACAAAGTAGGAGAAATGATGCCCCAGTGGGAGGGAATAGGGAGGAGGGGGGAAGCAGGCAGGAGGGGGGAAGAGTGGGGCAAGGGTGGGAAGGGGTGAGGGTGACAGAATAGGAGGGGGCAAGAGACAAGGGTGAAGGAGCAAAGGAGCAATAGAAGAGAGCAGGCGTCTCCTCCCCCTGAATACATTTGGAGCGCCATTGTAAAGCGTGTAAGAGAGGAGTGTGGCTCTTGTCTGTGGCAGAGGCCTGTATTCTCAGCAGCCTGTGGAGAAGAGGGAAAAAAAGGGGAGGGTGAAAAGAGGGCACAAACTACCCCGTTACCGGCCCCCTGCTGTACCCCTCCCTTCTTGCAACACCCCTGCCTGGTGATGAATGGAGGTACTTGGTGAAAGTGAAGCCTGCTGCCGAGCTTTGGCACAGGCTGGGAGGGGAGACCGTTTGGAAGATCACGGGGCAGACGGCGGTCCTGTCGGTATACTGTGGAAGGGAACCAAGAAGCCAAGCCTGCTCTTGGCAAACAAGTATAGAGATGGAGAACAGGGGCAGTGGTCTAAACTTGTGCCCAAAAATATGTTCTTGATTTGCCTCAGATTGATTCAGACTCAGTCCTTTGGTGCACAGTGATTTAATAGATTTTTTTTCGTTTTTTTACTTGACAAGTGGACCCTTGGTCCTGATCAAGAATCAGACCCTTTTTTATTTATTTACTTGAACCTAAATGACTTACTTGTGGGAAAATTAGTAAAGTAATTGTAAAACACAAATATATATTTTGTTTCCTTTTAATTTACCTGGCCAGTATTTGCAAATTAGAAGTTCTGGACATTGACTGAAAGAAATGTTGATATTTGACAACCTTGTGAATCTCTCCAACCAACTCTGAACTAAAGTTACAAAATATAGATCCTCTCTTTTTCCGCCCTCAATGTCTTAATCGAACCTATTCTTAAATAAGAAGTAAACCTTCCTCTAAAGCGTAGTTTGTTGTATTGGGCCAACAAAAAAAAAAAAAAGAGGTGTTTTGAGGAAAGTGGGAGGAGCACTGGAGGGAGCCTGGGGGCTACCCTCAGACCCGGTTCCCCCGGCTTCTCTGGATGGCGGCCATCTGCCACAGCTGCTGCCTGGCTTTAACTGCCACTCTAATTGACAATGAACCCAGAGCCCTGTGATAATTGTGGCTGCTTGGTGACTTGGGCAGGTAATGCCTCCCTTTCAGGATTTATCAGGCCCCATCTGTTCCTCGGGCATGCTGTATGTGTGCAGAAAAGACATCGCCCCCCCCCTCCCTCCCCAAACCCACCCAAACCCCTTCCTACCCAACCTTCAGCATATAACCCTCCCTCTGCCACTCCATCTACCCCTTCTTCTGACCTCCCCTCCCTTCTCCAAGTCTTGCTCTGTCTTCATGTGTCATAGCCAACCAATATCGTTCCTTCCTAACGGCTCTTCCGCCTCCTCCTCTAGTTGCTGAGCAAATATCAGGCTTTTTTTGGAAGGGATGGTGGTGGGGGGGGTTGCTTATTAGAGAATGGCCCCAGGGGTAGTCACACCCACTAGAGGGCACGGCTCCAGAACGAGGATTGTTTGTCCAATCATTAACTAAAAATAAAAGACTCCTTGCAGTTGCTTGGAACTCCCCCATTTCCTATGCGTGGCGGTGTCAGATGATTGTGCAGTCTGTCACGAGCAACTTGAATGAGTGTTACTAGGGGGCGTACGTCATTCTCCATACAAGGCGAGGGTGGTGGGGGGCAATCTCTGCAGCGTTAGCAGGTGCTGCGTCCGATAGTGTTGGCTTATTGCAATGCTCAATCTTGATCACGTCTGTGTGCACGCCACCCCCCACCTTTTCGAATGTCACCGTCAACATCGGCGCACATTTAGCATGTCACAAATGGTAATGCTGATAAATTGAAAGATAATTCTCATATCATTCTTGATGTAGATAATTGACAATTCCAATGTGGCATATGAATGCAAACAAAAACTCCAGGACGTACAGTGCAAGGTTCTCATCTGGGAAGAAAATGACAACAGGTTTTTTTGTCATTGGACACTTGAGCAGTTCATGTAAATATTCGCAATTTGTATGATACAGGTGAAAGTTTTTTTTTTCCTCAGTAACACAAAGTGAAAAACATCATAAAAGTTTTATTTATTGATGTGATAGATTAAATGAATAGTGCACTTATTATTAATTAATTGAATTATTTCATTATTTTTTTCTTTAAAAATGCATTTAGACCTCTGCTGTCTACTGAAATAGAAATAACATCACGGACGAATCACGGCTCATCTGTACTCTGAATTCGGTCATGTGACGTTCGCAAATTGATTTCTAAACTGAATCTCACAGTTGATGGTTTGAATAGCAGGTGTTCATTGACTGTGGCATAGTTTTCCAGTTTTCATTTTTTTTTAAATGATTTGAGTTTGGAGGTTTCTCTACACCGACAGTATTTTTCTTTCCTAGTTTGTGAGGAGAAATCACACTTCGGTGTCAGGCATTGTGAACCCCCCCCTCCACTTGAATTATTAAATCTGGTGCTTTGCCTGATATAAGAGCAATGCAAAAAGTAATAATTATAACAGGATCTGAGATGGAATATCATTTCAAGATCCAGGCAGGAAACGCACGCTACTACGGGTACTGGAATTCGGCCAAGTGCTTTTATCTTTTGCCAGATTAATGTCAGACGCTGGCAGATAACTAGAAAGTATGTCAGATCCACTTTCCAGAAATGGACAGATCTTGGCCATGTGCTGCCTAATTGTGGGCAGTGTGTTACCATCTGTCAGGAAGTGATATAATGTTAAGACAGAGTGATTAGATATGTGACGCGTTTACCATCTAAATGGAGAATATGTATATTTATTTCGAGCGTGTTTCACAGCAATTGCATTATTCAAAAGGCTGAGGTACAATTAAGAAAGCCCATGTGGTAGTTCGAACAACAAAGATATATGAATACCTCAATAGATTATGATCAGTAATGAAAAATATATACCTCTATATTATTTTAATTTTGTAATTATATATATATATATATATATATATATATATATATATATATATATATATATATATATATATATATATATATATATATATATATATATATATATATAATATTTTATTTTTAATATTTATTTTCTTTTATTTTATTTCTTTCACACAAATGTGGTGATAACATTGTTTTAGTGCACTACAAACAGAATATTAAAATGATTGTAGGCTTTAAAGCAGCACTTGGATGAGGATTCTCTCCAAACAGTAGGACTGTGATGATGACACGACGGAGAAGTGGGGAAAATGTCCCATGAAGCCTATGAATATGAAACAGTCCTAAATCAAGACACATATTATTATAATGTGAGCAATTTCAATACTTTGGCTGTGACGAAATGGAAGTAAAAGCAGCTCTACACGAATTGTGAGAATGGAAATACCCGGCAGTAATGCCCCTTTATATCACCCTTTTTTAATGCCTTATCACTTTCGCTGCAGATTTTGGGATTGTCACTCACATGAGCCAATGTAGGCCATAAAAGCCGCCATCCAGCACATTCAGCAAGCAGGTGATAGCAAAACAGCAAGATTTCCGTCTCACCAACACAGTTACACACACACACACACACACTCACACTTTCACAAATGCATCCTGCTGACAACCCACCGCTCCTAATCCTTCCTCATCATGGCTGCCTGAGCCCCCGGGGTTTTCACTCAATCGGTGTGTATGTGCCCCCGGGATAAGATGCTGCCATGTTGCCTCCTCAGGTGCAGGTGTGAATGTGTGGATGTGAGAAAGGGAGGAAAAAAATGATTGTGAGTGAATGATTAAAAACTGGAATTAGCAGGCTAAATGCTTTAAAGTGCCCACCTGCAACCTAATACCTCCTGCGGTCTGTCGACTTTACAATCACGCTTTGCACTAATTCATATGGGTACAGTAGTTTATTGGATTCTAAAAATGTCCTCTGGCAGTAATAATCCAGAACATGTAACCTACATTCTCAATTAAATTTCCAGGGAAACATCCTGGCGCATTAGGTGTTGTCTAAGTGAGTTAAATCTATTTTTTGTTGATCAATGTAACTCTTTTTTTTGTACTGTTAAGAGAAAGGATTTGAAGTCTGTTTTTGTTTTTGTAGATGGCGCAACTTCACTCTTGCATTAAAAACTGTCACTTGATTTTTCTGCCTCATTCAAGAGTTCAATTCATCTCACAACTACTTGTTTACATTTTGTATATTGAATGGCAAAAGGACATTTTGATACTCCATTAGCACGAATATAACAAAGTTTTTCAAATCGCGCAACCTCGGCAACCATGTGCGCAATCACTTCGAGCCGAACAAGCCTAATTAAAGTCAGCCTTCTCCGAGCACTTGGCTTTACATTATAAGTGAGGACAAAGGCAATGACATGATCTTAATCAAAATGACAAGAACATTAAAAATGTAGCATTGCTCTGCACAGGCAAAGATAAGAATTGATTTGGGCTGCTGCTGATGGTTATCACCATTAATTATTGAATTAGTTCTCCATTATCATATTATCATATAAGCACATTGTGGCCTCCTCCAGGGGCGGCTGACGGGGAACATGCCTCTCTGCTAATGTACATTAATGCAACTATCCGACATCGTGCCTTGAGCTAAATTCACATGTACAAGTTCTACATGTAAACAAAACATTTTCTCTCCTTTTCAACTTGCTGTCTGGCTGCGTTGTGAGGAAGGGGTGTGAAAACCAGACCTTCAGCTTTTTTCTGTAACAAGTACAAGACTTGTGTGTGTTGTCAGCCTGTGATCTGATGAGCCGGCGGCCCATCACAAGCACCATGTCCCTTCAGGTGCTTTAATCCGACAGGCAGAGCCCGAGAGACCGAGGGCCGAGACCTGGCTCTCCCTTTGCATTGGCCTCCCAGGGTGGCCCCGCTTAAGGCCGGAGAGATCCCCACTGACCTCCAGGCTACAGAAGCTCTGAGATTAGCAGTGCTCACTAGACGTGGTAGGCTGTCACAGGCCAGTACTGCTGGGACAGACCAGGCTGGATTAGCACAAGGGAGAGGAGATCGACTCTTCATGTACACACAGCTAAGAGAGGAATCAGGATTCTGGTCACTGCCCACAGAGATTGCACGCATGTGGTTGTGTGGGGATGATTAAAGGAGATAAAAGAAAGATTAAAAATGTAATGATAGAGGACAACATGAGATATTTGGCGGCACGTAATTCAGGACCATCTTTTTTAAGCAATGGTAGTTTGTTTTTACTACAAGCTGCTTTATTTTTTTTTCAACACCAGTGACTAAAAAAGTTGTTTAATAAAAGCATGCACATTTTGAAAATGCATTTTTTATTTCTGATGCAATAAATTGAAATCATTTTTTCTTATTTTTTATATTTAGTTGTGTCTAAAAATGTATTTTAAATTCAATTTAACAGCAGCACCTACCAGCCCACAATATTATTGAAAGTCGAGTATTTTGAGGACCGTTAGCAAACGTTTTATCTGATGTCGTTAGTCTGCTATTTGTCGCTTAAGAGACCCCGACACAGTGAAAAGTAGCACTCATTCATTATACACTCACGGCGATGACTCAGACGCTTGCCAAATAAAAAATCTATGCATTAATATTCATAGCTTCATTGGAATTGATTTTCTTTCCGTGTCCCTTCATTCCTTTTTCATTTTTCCTTGATAACATGCAACCTATTTGTAACATTGCATATTTTTTCCCACCAAATGATGATGTTAAGCTTAATGGAACTGGCCATAGCGCTTAGACACATATGGAGTGGCTGTAAACCAGCAGGGATTCCTGAAAACCGTCGGGCAAGCAGGGGCTGCACAAATTCCCTCCAGGGGGTGTAAGATTAAATGTTTAATGGCAGTCTGGTATAAGAACTTTTTTTTTTTTTTTAATGTTGTTACCATCATTTGTACAATAACATGTTTTTGGCCTTGTTTTGATTTTATGCAGAGCAGGTTTGTGGGATGGTGCCTTGACAGAGGAACCAAATTGAGTGTTTTTCTTGTTATGATTTTCTATGATGGTCTCACGCTTATCCTTGGGATCTCATGGATTCATAGCCAGATATATACTTTTAAAATATGAATAACGTTTTCAAAAACACTGAATCAATGAGTCACAGAGAGAAAAGATAGACAGAGGTAAGCATCCATATCAGACTAAACGCTAAATGGCTTCCGATAGCTAGATTCATCAGCAGCTCATCTGTGCTGTAAACACACTAATTGTCTGACGCTTCCTATTTATGCTGTGTCACTTCCAATCGTCTGGTCCTAGCCTTCCTCCCACCAACGGGCCGTGTTTAGAATTTGCGGGTGGTTAACACTCCAAATGTGGCCGCCTGGTTTCCTGCGGGCGTCACTCTGACATCCCGCAAGCGAGGAGGTCAATCAAAGCCTAATTGACTAGATGTGTATGGTGTGAAACTCCCTATTATCCTTTATAGACATCTTGAATTGTGACACATTGGAGTGAATGTTCCAAATAAGATGACTAAGAGGAGCTTGCATGGCCAGTGTTCGAAGAAGCTTGATGCATACAGGCCAATGAGTTAAACTGACTTATTAGTGAACAGACGCTGCAGGTGATGAAGGCCTAGTTATATAAGCTTTCATTTTGCATGCCTTGACTATTCAACCGTCACCAAGTCCTATGAAAAGCAGGCTCAAGGGGGAAGAAAGATGCAGACCGCCACAGGTCTGTAAAAAAAAAAAAAAAAAAAAAAAAGCAAAAAAGCTGGCGGTCACACAGAGGGAGAAACCCTGCAAAGATGAAAGACAACACAATCAATAAGATATATAAGATAATGAATAATGCCCTGGGTATCTCATTAATCGTAACATAGGCCTATTATGCTGAGCACGGGTTTATAAACCTGGGTCACTTTGACATTCTTTATTGAAATATCAGCAAAGGCGAGTGGGGCTAAAACACGCCATTGACTGAAAACTTGCTGTAGCTTCAGCAAAACTTTTGACAGAAGGTCAGAGACTCTCCATGAAGAGCGGTGGCCATATTTGCATGAGGTATGCTATCAATATAGGGGATATATCAATATAAGGTCGCAACATGTAAAAAGTTGGGCTGGCTTTGTATGTAGTGCTCAAGTGTTGGTATATAAATATTTACCTTGATAACTCACAAATTGGAGTCATTGTGATAATTTTTAGACATGAAGTTACTATTTAACATAAATTTTAATTAGTGGGATTTTTTTCCCCCTTCCATGTGTTCATTTTAAGTGTGGCTTAGCACACAATGTATATTCATGTCAGCCGAGCATCAAATGTAGTTTAGTAGTTGTCGTACGTAAAATTATAATGGAAGCCAATAAATGTACTTTGATGTAGATTTTGTGTATCATTTTTGTTTTTTCAGGATGTTTGTTGTCTGGGTCGAGGTGCATTATTATAGACACTGTGATGACATTGGACATTCCGTCATTCCTCCCTTCATGCGTACTAGGAAGAAAATGATAGCTTATCCCTCGATGCCCTTGAAGCAAGGTGTCTCTACATAGTATATCCATCACAATCAACGCCAGATCATTTATATTAAATGCCGTCTCCAGCTCTCTCTCTCTCTTTCTCTCTCTCTCTCTCTCTCTCTCTCTCTCTCTCCCCCTCGTTCTCTACCCCTCCCCTCCCTGCCACATTGTAATATGCCGTTATGAATGGAGGCTGAATTTAAACAGCAATAAACAGCAGCAGTCACATACAACTTGTCCTTCTAATTTACAGCCTGGAGCTGGTCACTGGACTAAGGAAAGAGGAACGAGGGGAGTCCAGATGCATAACCTGCACATTTCTGCCTGATCCCCCGTTGTAGAGGTACCCAAGCCTTTCAGCCATTAACATGCATAAAAAGTCATTAATCAAGACAGCGGTTTACAAAAAATAACACAGCCATTTCTATAAATCCACTGTTGGTTGGGCTTTCTGTTTTGGGATGACATTTTAGCATGAGAAATTGTTCATGGATATGAATACACATCATCAGGTTCATAGTGAATTAATAGAAAGAAAACTAGAAAAAAAATGCACCTACACATCGTTTAAAAATAATGATTAACTAATTAATCAATTTTGTTTAATATCCAAATTAAAATGTAATAGGACATTAGCACCCACTACATACTATTTATTTCTGCGTGGTTTAAAATTCATCTGTCCCTAATGTGTTGTCACTGTGCTGCAGTTCATAATTTGATCATTTTTGTCATTCCTGTGTTAAATCATTTTAATGTGCTATAACCCGTTGTAAGAATGCATTACTAATGTGAGGAATGTGAGCAATAAGATAAGGTTAAAAAATTTAGAGAAAATCCCGTCTCAGACGAGGATCAAGCCTAAAAATGTCACCGGTGATGAATCAGCATTACGAAGCAGGACAGGACTTTGGGTTCAAATCTTTGCATAGTTGCTAAGCACATTTTGCATGTGAGCCAGCCAGCAGCTTAGTGATTACAGGCATGAGGTCACCTTATAAAATGAAGCCGATTTACCTACCTTTCTATTTACACCAAAATCGCAAAATCTTTGCAAATGTCATCTTGTGTCCGAGTGCCAAATGGTGTTTCGGATCGCATTAGTTTCACTGTTGGACAGAGAGAAATGTTTCCTTCATCAGACACTGATGAGTGAGTTCCACGACATTGCCATCCCATGTATATTTTGCATGTTTATACATAGGGTAGCCATCTCATGAATTGGAAATTTTCCATTCGGAGTCTTTCTATGACAAATGGCATTTTGCTTTTTGACTTACAAAGACGGATATGGTGCATACGGTGCCACCGCATAAATAGGCCCTGCCAGACGTGCTTCATCAATAAAACAGGTCGCATATTTTTTTTTCACTTGGCATGTGATTGGTCACTATTGGTTTTATCATGGGATTTGCTGCTTCAACTAGCAAATAGCAAGTGGTGCTTCAGACTGCTGTATAATTGATTGCAACCTGGGCCGTCATCGTCGTGAGCTGTGTGCAGCATAATGCAACGGCAACTGGCTTTGACCTCTTTGCTTCACCTATAGAAATTTCTATGGACGATAAACACAAGAATCGTGTCAGCTGATTAGGGCTCCATTCTGCTGCCAGTGTAAAGGTATTTCATGGAAGTGAGGCAATACTCATTCACATATAGCCAATCTGAATGTGGCCCACACAAGAGTACATGCCAGTGAACACTGAAATGCTTGAATGAAGACAGATAGGATTTTCTGAAATGTAATTCGCTAGAAGCTGCTGGACTCCCATCTTGCTTTTCATATATGATGTCACTTTGTCATCCAACCCGCTCGTGTGATGTGCCCTTGATTTCCCCCCCCCCCCCCCCCCCCCTCCCTCACACACAAAGGGAAATTACCATGGATTCTCAATATGAACCAGACATTCCATGGTCGTGCCTTTGCAGAAGTCCAAATTCAAGGTCTCGGTCACTTTGGCCTCTTTCCCCAATTCACCTGATCAATATGTCATAGAGCACCTCCCAATCAAAGTGAAATACTCAGGACACGCCTCCTAATGGGATATTTGCAGCCGTAAATGTTAAGATTAACGATAACAAATGACCGTGCTGGTCATATGTATGGCCAGGCGCTCTCCCAATGCATGAAATTTTCAGGCTAGCCGCTGCTTGTCTTCAGGTTCATTACCTCCGCATGGGAGGCATAGGTATTGTGGGGGGTGGGGGGTTCAATCATACTACCCATCCATTCCCTATACATGTACACACACGCATCTCACAAACCACCTCCTGTTATAATGAAAACATAGGTTAGGCGCACATTAATCAATGCAGACACCAAGTTCTATGAAATCAAAATAGGCCAAACATCCCCTGAGCATTGATTATTATCGTGACAGGCTAGTGAAATGAAATACAAAAAATATATACACTAGGTGTATTGATTCAAAGATGACTTGCATAGGAAGAAAGAAATGATTTGTGATGGTTTCTTTGAGGTATAAAAAAAAAATAAGTAAACCAGAAAATAGTGTTCAGAAAGGTTACAGCTCATAGAACATATTTTTGACTTGACTTGCCCTACAAAGCAAAAGTTGGGTGAATCATGGAGTCTCACATTTCCAAGCTGAGAACAGACGTTCAGCCCAATAAATAATCACCAGCGGCGAGCCATGTGAGTCTGTTATCGCCGCTGCCTGCAGCCATGATGGGCGCACATGAGAGACTGTACCGGTTGCCCTTTACTGTGGTGCAAATTACATGCAGAAGTGGCATGTCAGACATGTGCGACTGTTGGCCTCTGAATACATATGCAGTAATCAACATTGTTTAAAACGCTCATTTGCATATGCATGCGCCATTAATTTTATGCAGATGAGGCGACTGCACAAGTGTGACTCTCCTTGTAACCCGATAGTATGGCTGTCAGGAGAAGGTTAGCACAGGAGGCAAAGTCATTAGTATATTAGTCCCTCCATATAGATTCAGTCCCTCTCCTGATGATAAATGAACAAGTTGAGCTGACCAACTTTCCAGTGATGTATGTCCTTTTTGTATGCTTTCCCATGCCAAATACAGAACACTGATTTACAAAGAGCCCATAGGGAATGAAAGATAAGACGCTATGCACATTTGTGGCGTAAAACACATTCCCACATTACGGAAGAGCCCAGTTTATCCCTCAAACCATGATAATGTCACTTTTTTCAATTAAGCATGCACCGCATGAGAAGCCCAGTTTATAAATGGTCATTTATTTTCCTTTGCAGAATGAACATCACTGGTTGACGTGATTTGCATTAGAATGTGATTACGGGTGTAGTGGACATATCTCCTTGTAAAATATTCTGCTTCATCCCTGTAATAGCCTCAATCTAAAAAAAAAAATAATAAAAAAAAAAAAAAAGAGAATATCTCGCTGTGCACTAAAAATCCACGGAGAAATTGAAATGCTCCATCAAGTGTGTTTTTAAAAAGCCAAAATATATACAGAGAAAGTACCTCGTTATATCGGGCCAAATATTCTGCTCTGACTTTTTAATGTTAGGGCGATCAAACTCTGTGTGAACTGTATTTGCATAATGCAACAGAGATGCACTACTAGCACAAATACAACACATGATGCACTCTGGTTTTGGGTTGGAGGGAGGTGCTTCACAGATGTGCGTTTGAGGAGTTAGATATACACCCCCCCCTCACACACACACACACATCACATCCCTTGCCACATAAGCCCCCCTTAGTCGATCCTTCCGGAAAAGGGGCCGAGGAAGACTGGCGATGACAGCCATGCTCGGAGGAAGATGGTAACAAGATGTGATGCATAACACATGAGAGGATGGGGTGTCATTACAGGGGGATGAGCAGGCTTCATCAAGCACATCAAAAATGCATTTCAGATGACACCCCGCTTGTGATGCGCTCACTTACAGAGACAATAACAGTTATTATGCTGTGTTGTGTTTATTGGGAATATGGAGGCAGTTTGTGCAAAGCAAAGTACAGATGGCTTATTGGATTTTCATGTGTTGGAAGTTTTTGTGGTTATGAGTTGCAGTGCACAAGTAGGCTATATATAGAATGTATTTATAACTTGCCTACTTGTTGGGGTTTTTTTTTTTCATTATATTTTTAGTTCTAAGTGTGCTGGAAAAAATACATACTTTTCATAAAAGAAAGACTTGTGCTTGTGCATTTATTCGCCATCTCTTAAGAAGGACCTATTTTAGTTCCCCATCTCTGGTATTCCCTTGCTGAACTCTTCGGGGCTACCCAGAAGTCTGCTGCGATGATGCTGGGAAATTAAAGAGAGAAGAACACAAAAACAAAATCTGCTGAGCTCTTAAAAGTTGTAGGGCAATAATGTTTTCCTCCACTTGCCTGTTAGCTAACAAAAATGCTTACATACAATGAGACAAAATACACAAGGGTGATCAATATTTTATGTAACAGTTCAGGCAGTTGTGCAGTGAGGAGAGGTGGTAGGGAGAAGATGAAAAACATTGGATTCATTCATCTTTTTTTTTCCAGATGGTCTAATTCAAGGTCAGTTTGATATACGTACACTTTTGCCTCCCTCTAATCAATCCATTAATTTTTTTGTCACGTTACGGTTCACCATATAAAAAATGACCAATAATTATGGGCAAAGTTTATTCATCCTTTTTTAATTTTCCAATTAACTCTTTCCTGGATGAAATCTAAAACCATTTGAAGGCAGAATCAGTGCTATCAGGTAGGTCAACCCCCCGAGTCACGACTGTCACGATCCACCCTACTCACCATGTCACTGTCCACATTCTCCTTCCCTGCTCAATGTTCCATGACAACAAGGTGAGGTGGACAGCAGAGGTTAGGCAGAACAGCTGCTTCCTGGGTTGGAAATTCCAGCCATTGAGGGCCATCTGTCTATATGTTCACTGATGTATGTGGGAGCCATCTATCAGGCCGCGAGCCCTGCAGCTGCCGGGGCCGTCACAGCCCAGCCTGCCACCCGCCCGCCGCCTGCCTGACTGCCTGCCTGCCTTCTCCCAACCTCAAGCCCAATACAATGAGATCTCCTTCTTCACTTTGTGACACGCAGAATAGGCTGACTTGATTAAGTCCCGGGCTCTCATTATGTTAGGTAGGGGTGTAGAATTTCAATGATAATCCATAATGCATGACCGGGGGTTTTGTTGCCATGGTGACATAAATTCAAGGTTACCAGCGCAGACGCATAATTGGGTGCGCATTGAGCGCTGAAGAGGTGCTGTTAAAATTCCCCTCATGAAAGTGGAGCATCAATCATGCTGTCGCAGATTGCAAAAGTACTCATAATCAGACGAAATGTCAGACAGAGAGAAAACGTCACAGTGGGACACCTCTTCCCACTTTTTGAAAAGTAACCCAAACAAATGTGAATAGGAAACATCTTAACCTGGTAATATAGTCTCTTTCTGATGAAAAGCTTATATTTTGACTTTTTGAAAAGATAAAACTTCTACCACTGCTAAGCTTGTGTGCTTCGACAGTTGAAGAAAATACCAAATATCAAAATTGGGAAAAATAACCAATTACAATGACAAATAATTCATGTAATAATGTCAAATATTTTAAAAATATTATTTCTGCAGTATAATACCTGCGTTTTGCTTACATTTTAACTGTGCGGTGACCACTTTTTGGGGTCCAGTTAAAGAATTTTTGCTAGATTTAAAAATCACCTTCACCTCATCAACTTGTGTATTACACTGCTCCCTGTAATTGGGTTTGTGTTTAACCCCCGCCTCCGTCACGGTTTCATTGGTTCCGGGTTTTAAATGATTTTCAATACATCATTTGATGAAATAGACACCAATTATTATAGGACAACCACTGACCGATCTGATTTCTGTGTGTGATCATCTTAATTTCATTGACTCAATTTTTCACTGCTTTAATGCTTGGCTCTGTGACCGTGTTTCTTTTGCTTTGAAAAAAACATCAGTATTTGGACATAGTGTTTTTTATCAGATCACAACTACATGTTCTATTTTCTTTAATCCCCAGTCTCGTTTTTCTGGCTTAATTTGTAATTAAATCGGTGTCAGTTCATTTGGCTCCTTATCTTGCTCCGCCAGGCAGAGTGATAGCCTCGGTTTGTAAAGTTCCCGCCCCAAATGATGGGAATCAATGCAACCAAGAGCTCAGGACCTGTGTGACAAGCAGAGATTCCAGCTGCGGGCTCATCAGTCCCATTTGAGCTACAGACAAAAGCAAAGAAACATTTGCATCTTATACCCCCCCACCACCACCACCACCACCACCACACCACCTTTGAAATCCTATTGAAAAGCTATACAATTTTTCTTAATGAGTGGGGAGCTCAGATGGGTTCATAAGGGTGGGCAGGAATGGTGTAATCCCCAAATAAATATATTATGAAAACAAGAAAAACAAAAATTTGTCCAACCGAATGTTCAACATCTAATGCTGTAGATGACAGGGAGTCCCATAATAATCACACAATCCTGAAATTCCCCCGTCCATCAATGCAGCACCCACTACGGTTAATAACCATACATCAAATGAGATTCATAAACCATTAAGATGGTGCTTATTATCTCTCGGACGTGCTAGTTCAGGTATTCATGGCCCGGAGGTATGAACCTCCAGACCAATAATCTCTTCCATGTATGCAATATTTCCCTCCTTTTATCACATGAATTATGCTTTGTGTCATAATTTACCGGAACATTTCTCATCCCAAGATTCATACACTGTACTGAATTCATTTTCACTGCTTGCACACTTCACTGCTATCCCATTTTTCTGCAGTGTCGCAACTACAAGGTCAAACATCGCTTGTGGAATGGAATGCGGTTGGTTCATGGTGCTAATCAAGATTTTGCTGCTGGAATTCCAGCAACTATCTTTGGGACAGGTGCATTAAAAATGGATGCTGTTTACTTAAACTCAAATGACAGGCAAGGCTTTTGAAAAGAAAGTGAAGGTCTTCAAGTGTCAAATTGTGAAGGGCCTTCTGACAAAAAGTAGCTCAGAGCAACAGGAGAAACCGTTTTGTTACAGAGTACAAAGAAAAACAGTTTATTAGGAGGAAGACTTTTCAATAAAAAAAGACCTTTTTTTTCCCCAGCCCCAATTTTACCTCCCTACCAAATTTGCCACATATCATTTTGATGAGCACGCAAGATTCAACAGGATTTCTACAAAACATTTTACTCCAATTTTCGTTTTAATGAGCGCTGTCATTCTTGCTCCAGTCACACACAGATGCTGGAGTTCTGTGGAGATCAACACAAGGCTTACCAAGCCAATTAAATTCTATCAGATGTTCACGCCCAACAAGCTCTTTAGCATATGTGCCACCTGTGCAGCACAGTTCTCCACCACGCTTACAGAACCAGTGTTGCGGAACCTCCAAAGTCGGGCACCCGTGTGGTATACAAATATGTATATAAAAATATATATATATTTTTTTCTTTGCTCATTTATATTGTGTACTTTTTAGAAACATCTGTGATGGTTTAGGTCAGTCCAGACGTATTACAGACCAAATGGTGAATCGAATTGTGTAGTAGCCAATGAATACGTCGTCGCGTAGTACAAGAAGGCAGCTCAGTTAGCATCGTACTTCTTGTTTTCCACTTCATTGTCTTACCATTGACTTTACCATTAAGTTAGCACAGGTGAGTGATGGACTGTGGCACATTACGACTTATAACATTCAGGTTACGTAGCCACCGTTGTACGTAAATCGAACACCATCCTCACAGTTTTCTGCTTGAAGTGAGTGTGTTTTGGCCTAATTTACATGTTTGCCTCTCAAATAGTCTTAGCACTTACTGCAATCAGTGACTTGCTCTCTTGTCTTATATGAATTTGTTAGCCTTTGGGATTTGGCGATCCCACTTCTCTGCATGCATATCTATGAGAGTGAAGGAGAGAGGAAGAAGGCAACTTGCTGTCCCCCACATGAACCCCTGATACTGTCCAATATGTTATATTCAGCCATTTTACTTGTCAAATGGTTGATGTGTAGCTCCTATGGAGAACAAACATGAGCAATGAGTAATGCTTTGCTGTGACCTGACCTCTACTCGTATTTATATGCAAGTACATGTTTTGTTTGAATATAAGCAATGTGTAACCAGAGTGACACTGCCTCGGCAGAGTCCCGGCTACCCACCCGGAAAGAAAAATAAATCAATACAAGTGCGATTGGAGAATTAGAAGTAAAGTAGGAAGTTGAGAGAGGGGAGGAAAGTGGGAGGGAACGTAAGGAATATATTGGTCAAGCACACAAGCGTGTCAACAAAGCGATGTAAAGACTTGTCACTCTTGGTCAGCGCGCTTACTGCTCGGCGACTGGCGAGGAATGCGTCGGGTCATTCAGCTCTTTAGAATAGGCAATGCTCCTTTGGCCCTTCCTCCCTGTGCTACACCATTGTATCTGCAAGAACATTGTTCACTAGGTTCTTTTGTGCCTTTGGAGGTCCATTCTCAAGACATGCACCAAGACCCCCTGTGCAGTTCGACCCTTGTCGGTCTTCAAACAGCTGTCCAGGATCAAGCCTGAGACACCCAAAGCCTCGCTCCAATTTGAGCCAATGCATTACAGATGTTTATCCTACAGAGCTTGACTGCAGAATAGATGATAATGCATACTTCTATCTTTTAGCACTGGGGTCTTGGACCAAGTTGATCTTCGCTAAGGATTTCTTCATTCGGCTATTTCCAATGTGATTGAATTGAGCCTAGCTTAGTGGGCCATAATAAGCTCTTCCCAATGCTCCACCGAGCAGATCTCCAATCCGCAAACGGTGACCTCCCCCCATTGTAATGTTTAGAAGGTCAAGGTTGAGGGAGGTCACCGTTTCTGGCTTAGTTAAATTGCCGTGCCCTTTTTTTTGTAATGGATTACCAACTTGGTGATGGGTTCATGCTCGGTGTCACTTTTATCAAGGGCAAGAGAATAATATGAGGACAAGCAAAGGATTTAAGGCTAAATGCAGACAATTCGAGCATCGCAACAGATATCGTACACATACCGCAATGGTGGTGGGATTTGCATAACCTGGTCGGAGGAAGATAGCGTAGGAAAACACTCTCTTGGAGCTGACCGTCTGAAGGATCATTTGAGTGATTTATGCAGGAAATTGTATTTGCGAAGCAAGGGAGATAATTTAATAAAGCAAGGCCTGGCCAAGTCCTTAAGAACAGGGGGGGGGGACTCTTTGCTGAAAAATGATACGGCCGCCCGTCTGAGGGGAGTGCAGATAGTGAAGGCCAATATTTACTGTGGATCTGTGCTCCTTCTATTTCCTGTCTTAGTCTTTAACATTATCTCGTCTTGTTTCCTGAAATATATTATACACATACATATAAATGTTTAATATATGCAAATGTAACCCTCTTTCATTTCCTTTTATGCAAATGTTGTTTCATTATTATTTGCTGGAAAAGGACGAGAATATCAGCGGATCACCGCATGGCTTTAACTATAGCAGTGAATAATCACACAATTACACTGGGAAAGAGAGCTGATAACGTCATGTTCATCACATGCACAGCAATAGTCCTTGACATGTTAGTAGGTACTTTGTTGAAAAGGGAGATTTTTAAAACAGCAGGCAGCAGTAACAAGACAGCAGTCATGGACGATGAGCTGAAAAGTCCTCAGGATCATATAAGGATGTGTTCTAGTGACAAAGTATTTTTGTTAGGGGTTCAAGTAATGGCAACAGGTGGATACAGTTTTGTTGTGGCTTCTGCTAGCCAATGGAAAACTTCCTGTCTCTATACATTATAAATAATAATTGTTCAAAGCAACTTAAGTGAATTTTATTTTTTTTCCCCATGGCACCCGATGATCTCTAACAGGAATCACTGGTACACTTTTGCTTTATTCTGTTGTTGATTGGATATTGATACTTCCCCGCATTGTGTCCTTTCACCACTCAAAAGTTCACACAAGAATCATAAAAAAATTTAACTGTTTTGATATTTTGCTCAAATTCAGCACAAGTCTATGCTATGTGTTCACATAATAGTCAATCAAGCAATTTTTTCTTCCTTTTTGCAAGACGCAAAAATGATTGAACATGTCGGAACATGCTGTGGCTTTCAAAGTTTAAAGTAAAACTGCAATGATGTAAGCCATCATGGAAAAGGAATGCAACAGTAAGGCTACAGGATGTGTACGTCTAACTATTTGACTTGGCTTTTTAAGAGAATGGGGCGGTACGTGACAGCAAATTTGCGAGCGTGTGGTGAAATGTCAAGCTCTTTCAAGCCCACTGGCCAGCGTGGTGCACACAGACGAGTATTATAGAAGTGGGGCAATTGCAGCAAGCCCCTGTTGATGGCCCATAGAGTGCTCCCTATATGCACGCAGAGTCATTGGGCAGATGTGACCTCGTCGGCACACAGAGGCTCTTTGTGTCCATGGGATTTAGAGTCCCCTGGGCCTCCTGACTCTAAACATTAACAGACTTGCTGCAGGAGGAAAGAGAGAGACCCTTACTCAGCTGACATGCAACATTAAACGGGGGCCAAGTCACACGGGGTACTTATACAATATCGTGAAACCTCTTAAATGTACTCGCAAAGGTGCATTTAAGGAGTCCAGCAGTGAAGTAGTTAGTGAAAATGTAGCTGATATTGAAGAAAGGACATATCTACTCACAGTTCCAAGTTCTTACTAACAGTTTTGGCTGTCAAGACTCGAGCATTCCTCAGTTGTCACAGCTTTGCATGACCTCACCAAAATGTGTGCCTATGCAATGATTGTCTCCGAAGATCACAAAATGTTTGTTTCGCCAAGTGCAGCAAATTTGACATGCTACTGTGCTCGCTTAATGCACTCTTCTGCAATCTTGCCAGAAACATCCATATTGGGATCTCATATCAAGTCCAAGTTGAATCCAATGTTGGGTCAGGTGACCCGGCCATCAGCTGGCAGGAAAAGAAAATCAGTACATGCATCCAGCCAAAATGATTAACCAGCTACCAAGAATAAAGACAAGCAATAACCTACAGTCCAGTTGACCCTTGACATGGTTCTAACGCTTACCCACTGGTCAGCACTCGAGCTGCATCTAGAGGAGTGGCACTTCAGGGACAAAGCAGAGGGGACCTTTTAGGGGGCCCACAATGACAGCGGAGGTTGGATGAGGTCAGTAAGGTTTGATACCATCCTATTGAAGCTTTAATTACTCATGGAGAGCTTATAGGGGCCCTCTGTGCATCCACTGTGAAAGGAGTGAACCAGTCGGGGTAATTTATAACTGGCCGGGGTGAGATTACAGGAGCACGATGCCCTTAAAAGCGCGGTATGCGTGGCGTGGCCCCTCTCTTCGGCTCAAGTGGTTCAATAGATGGCAATTGAGCTACTTGGGAGGTGGACCCACGTTCTCATCCAGCTTTTCGTCATGTAACGCTTGCTCGCTCGCTTCGAGATCGCCTCATCTGGGTGCACCGAGGAAGGATATCAATCTTAATGAAGCTGCCAGGCCAGTGTCGTATCAACTTTAGACTACAGGCCTTGATAAGCATACCAATTCGGTTTAACAATAGCTCGGGTAATAACCGAGACAATAAGGTCTCACAAAGGATGGAGTGTGGGGACATCTGAATTTTATGGCTTGTGTCCGTGTTGTTGTGCTTGTGCGTAAATTGTGTTTGAATGTGTGTTCGTCTGTGGTGGAGAAGTAGAAGAGAACATAGAGCTATACAAGTCATGGATGGCACAACATCCAAATCCTGATGTCTGTTTCAGCCACAATGCCAGATCACATACATAATGCATACTTTCAAAGTAATTGAATGTCTGTAGGGTTAACAGGTTACAAAGCGAGCATCAAAGCAAGGTGGAACAGTTAAGAGCCAACACAATCCACCTACTATTCAGTGATTTTTTTTTTGTTCAAGCCCCAACACAAAGCAATACATTGGCCAAACAATAGCTCGGAACTTGAAAAACTTATAATTTGAAGTACACGTGAATCAAGATACCACCGTATGTTGGTTTACAGTCTGGCATTATCTCAGCAACCAGATCGTCTAGAACAGAGGTTCTTATTGGCTGCTTGTGATTTGGAGGGCATTAGAGGACAATGTGTGACTTTGTGTGTCGGCTTCCGTCACGAGGACGAAGCTGAGCGCCGGTGCTCTTTAATTTATTATGGTGGCTTTATGGGGCTTTATCGCTCACATTAGCAACATTACTCGTCACTTTCATCTGCAACGTTTTTCTAGGATTAAAAATTGAGGAGGAGGAGATGGTAACCACAAACTTATTTGAGAGGGAAGGAGGGAGGAGGGGATTTCCATGGCGACTTCCTTGCAAGGGCAGGCAGACATGTGGTTGGATGTTTGATGTCAGCTTGAAGGAATTTGTTTGCACAAATGGCTAATATGTCATTGAGGCCTTTTATTACCTTTCTAATTGTCGACATGGAATTTGGGCTGAGATCACATTTTCTCCATTTGAAACAGCTTTGGTACTCAAGCCGAATTTGAAATCACTCTTGATTCAGGGCTTTACGACACCAAGAAATGTGATGATCCACTTGATTCATTCATCGGATAAAAGCTGACAGACGCCACTGAGCAGACTCGCTCGTCACAGTCGGCTTTTTGAATTGGCGGGCCTTTAATCTCGTTTTTGCAGTTCAAAAGAGCTAATTAAAACGACACACCAGTGCGCTTACATCACAGACCTGGATGTACCCAAGCCTTTATAATCATGACTCCTCTTGCCCCTTATCTGTTTTGACACTGATACAGACATAATAAACACACCCACACGTTGCAGGTAGAAACAATTCACACTTGTATATATGATCAATGAGAGGATGATTGGTGGAGAGGCTGCACGTAGTCTATGGTGAGGCTCAGCTGGACATATGAGATATTTATAGATCCAACCACTCCGCCGATTGATTGTCTGGTGGGTTGTTTCGTATCGATCCCGGGTTGAGGAAACTGCAAACACGCCACAGGTCAGACCGACATCCACACACACACCTTGGGAATCTGGAGGCTGGAAATATTTCATGGACAGGGTGGTGGGAGGCAGCAATACACAAGAGCCCAGACGGTTGAACCTACCTGAGGTCATACAATTCGGAATTAATTCAGGAAAAATACGACATCTCTGAGTGAGATTGCGGTGAACCACTCAAGGTCCCAATGTGTGCTTTTTTTTTTTTTAGCGTTTGGCTATTTTGGACACTTTCTCAAATATGAAACAGCATTACCAATGGATGTTCATGACTTACATACTACACTCATTATAAATCTGTAACTTGTAATTTTTACACTTCGTCCAATTTGTTTGCGCTAGAGACTAGAGACTGGTAGAATTTATCAATTGTAGAATAACTGATTGTTTAGCATGAATCCCTCGTGTTATTTGCTCAATCTAACATTCCTATTAATAGGGCTGTGCTGTACACTAAGTCCGGTCTTGAATCAATGTACTGGATTTCACTAAGAGGCGGCGACCAGCCTATATTTTAGAACGACCTAATTCGTTGCCTAAACAGGCTGCGGTAGAGTGCGTCAAGTCAATACCTCTGCACACCTTTGTCAATTTGCTTTTGTGTTTTAGCAGCATTACTGACTGCTTTTAGAACCCAACAAGCTGAAGTTCCTTTATTTTTTTACAGTTGAAATGTGCATTTTAATGTTCTTTTTTGTGTCTTTAGTGTGCATGAAATACTTTGTCACTGCACTGAACAGCCAGGACAGACGTGTGAACCATTCCTTGAATGAAAAACTCAATTTCCAATTCTAAAATTGTCATCACACATTTCCTCTTTGCCATCACTGGTACCTTCATCACTTATGGAGGTAATCTTTCAGATGCCTACTGAGCTGTCAAATCATGCATAAAAGTGGTTCTGAGCTCAAAAACCTATGAATTTTAGAACTCACCAGGCATTCAACTTTCAAGGTGCTTTAACTATTAATCGATAACCTTTTCTAAATTACAAATCATGGGAATGCATATCTCTAATGTTAATTTTGAAGTAGAGATTTTTTAAAGCGTATCGGTGATAGCTGTCTGAATGGAAAGTGGGGTTCTATTCCTCCCTGTTTTGACACGGGAGTAGGATGATCCAAATAATAATGGCCTATCCGTCTACACAGCGCAGCTAGGCCGAGCTACTCAGCAATTACGAGGAGGTGGAGAAGGAGAGCGTAGGGAGTGAGGCCTGTGTGCCCCCGTTGCTATAATTTAGGGCACTGTTATCCATGCCATCAGTTCAGATTGTAATTCAAGAAGCAACAGTGTGGAGGGCCTGCTCCTTTTTTATGCATGGCCATTATTGGGGGGCTGGGCTGGGGAGGGGTGAGATACAGTAGTGGCTTTTAGCACACGAGAGGCCAGACATAGATTGGCTGTCCAAGTGTTTTACAATTGAATGTGCTAAAGCGCTGCCACCAGCCACACAGGAAGCCAAGCATGCGGGCCCTGATTCAGGATTTTTTTCACTCGCCACCCCTCCAACCCCATCCACCCCTGCTGCTGTCTGTCCTCTACTGCAGGCCTCAGTCATGGCCGGTGAGGACCGGGGCTGTTATCCCCCTCGGTAATTACCACCATTAAAGCTAATCCTGCTCCAATTCAAGCTGCTTTTGTTTTCAGCTTTATCTGCTCAGTTATGGAGACTTTCTCTTTTCAGAGCAGGACACAAAAGACACAGTTTTCAGAGTTGGTAATTATATCTGTTATACCCCCGCTCCCCCTTACTCAAGACATGGTGGACAGGTGTATATGTGCCATCTATCCATCTTCTTTGACCTTTGTCTGCTCTTCATATCTATGAACTGCTTTTCGCCCGTTTCCATTCTGGCCAACAAGAAAGATTAGTGTCACTCTTGGTGCTGGATGAGAGATTAACAAGATGAATCATGAATTTATCAATCTCTGTGACAATACTGCCGCACATGTAATTATTCCAGCACTTATTAGCATGATGGTAATGCGGCCGGCTAATTTTTTGCAGTAATTGCTGCACTATTTTTACGATGCCTTAACTGCTATTAATCACATTGATGATTCGGTAAATGTAGCGCAAAGATTTCTATTCATTTCCATTTCCTCTGACCTATCGCTCAGCAAATCAGCCTCTTATCACACGAATAAAAAGATCATTGTTACATAAAAGAGCCAGCTCCTTCCGTGCACGACATGCTTTAATGGATTTTTTTTTTCCCAAACATAATTTTCTCCAAATCAACTCTATGTCATCATTTTCAATTAGCACCCTCTATGCAGCTGTTAAAATCAGACTTTTTTTTGCGTAATAGTATTCAGCACATCATCGCATTTCGTACACAAACAGAATAACATAATTACAGCGAATCAATCAATCATGACATGTACGACAAAAGGAAGGAACTCAGATGTATCAACCCACACTCCCTTTTTACAAAATACTTATTGGATTATTTGAAATTTAAATATTGAATGTTGACAACTTGTTAATAGTGAATTTAATTCATTGTAATTTAATTCAATTTGTTGTGGGTAAACACGGCACGATACTGGGTATCCATCCAGATCTTTTTTTTTTTTTTACCATCAATATTGAAAGAACGGCTGTTTGTGCACCTCATTTAAATAAATAAATTAATAAATTAATAAATTAATAAATTAATAAAATCCATGAACACAATTGGTGTGACTGTCACCAGGAATCCACACGGCTTTTTTCCGGCATGATATCACGTTGCCGGAGTCACCCACTCACAGCTCAACTTGGCTCCAGATGGTACTTCACTTCCTGGTCCCTAACCTGCTGTGCTGGGACTGTCTCTGATTGGCGAGTCCACCTGCTCCTCTTTCCTCCGCCAGCCAAATGATTGACAAGCACCTTCCCCAAACAGAGGCCCCGATGCTGCCGGCGTTCTGTCGCTGAGTGACAGCCCCCATGGTGTGCGCCTCCTTGCTGACCATTCCGGGCATGACATCATTAGTTTCTCTCTATCAAACAGCTGGTTGGGATTCCTGGTGTTCACTAAATCAGATGTCTGACTCCTCACTGAATGTAAATAACATCAATTAGGTGTCCCGCAAAAAATGCTGTCAGTGGCAGGATGCGTTGCCTGTGTGCCAATGAGGTAAATCAAAGCTCATGTTTATTGATTTAAACCACCAGTAAAATTTACAGTCATTGAGAGTTTAATTTTATTCCCAGGCTACCACTACACCAATCAAACTTAGCAAAATTATAAAACACCATAACACTATGCTGTGATCTCATTTTTAGAACCGTTTTAAGATTTTACCGAGACAATCAAATGATTGTTATAAAATTATTTTCCTACAACTGTTGCACATTGTTGCTTTAAAGTTAGTCATTAATGCTGTTGAAATATTTACCAAAGTTTTGATTTTGTTGACCACTCTTTAAATAAATAAATAAATAAATAAATATACCTGTCATCGTATAACATATTTTTATCAGGAAATGCAGTTCCATTTTTTTTTATTATAAATTTAATAAACACACAAACACAAGTACGGTTAGCTAATGGCAACGTTTCCTCCAGCACCTGCCGGCATCTTTGGGCAATATGCTGGCACAGCACCTTCAGCATTGGAGCCAGTCGTCTTTCAAGCCACAGGCAGTGTTTGCCATTAGGAGCGAGTTTATTTATTTTGCTTTTCAGTTTCTTTCCAGCTTTGCCCCAGTACTCAGTCATAGAATACATCGTGTTGTTTTCGATATTTGAATACCATCAATACAAACTTTTTATATTTTCACTCCCTTTCCGTCTGGCCCTAATATTTCTTTCTCCAGTTTGTTTCTTCAAGGGAGGGCATATAAATAATAAATCTAGCATTTTTGTGAGCCGTCAATTAGCAGGACCTCACACCCACCTTAAAAATGACAAATTATTTCAATTTGCGGCAGCAGCCTTGAGCACTCGAGTGTGTTTGATGCTGTTCCAGTTTCTCTAATTATTTGAAACCACATTGACATGAAGCGACTTTGTTTAATGCTGTTGTCACCTCATTGCAGGCAATTTGTGACCACAAGGCATTTGGATTGTTATGCTGCCGTTGTATATATTTTTCTCAACTGTGAGGAAAAGTGTGTTTCTTATTCTGTGGAGATTAGCCATCTGGCTGTGGGATGCAGGGATCTCTCTGCTTGTTAGTGACTCGCTTTCACAGTTTCTCCCTCCACCGGGCTCAAAGCGTACTGAGTGACACCGCTGCCCACTCACACTGACAAAAATACTCCACTAACTGGATGGCATATGTGAGCCATTCACCGCAGGCCTTGTGCATGTGTGTGCGTGCATGTGCAAAAAGTAAAACGAAAGATGACAAAAAATTGTGGGGTTTTTTGTCCTTTTCCTTCGTCTATGGGAGACGGGGAATTAAAAGAGAAATCGTACAGATGTCTTTCCTCGATAAACTGGATTCTCACGTCAAAGTCCGGGACATCTCTCCCTCTGTGGGTTTGCGTGCCTGAATATTTGTCCAAACTTGGCGCTGAAAGGCGCGAATGGTGAGCACATGTGGGAAAAGGTATGTTGAAATATGTTGGACAAATTGGACTTTGTTAGCCGGTGCCTGCAAAGCTCTGCAGATGGTCTAATTGAAGTTGACACGGCTTTAGGTCTGCGGCTTCCTCTTTGGCTCGCCCTCTATTTATCTTCTTGCTCATGTTAGAGTCATTAGTCATATTGCTCTCATTGTCTTGCGAGGCTGCCAAAAAACATGAATCACATTTTAATAAAGCTTTCATTGTCAGATGACGCCTTATCGGAGTCAAAATAAACTTCTTCTCACAAAGTGGGAAGAGAAGTGTGAAATATCCACAAATACTCATCCAAAGGTACGCGAGTGGAGCACATATCACTGGGATATTGTTTTTTTTTTTGTTACAGGATAACTTGACCATGGATAAAACATTCTAATTTACATGTCAAGATCTAGAGATATTCCCCACATGTGCTCAATCTGATCCCAACCAATATAAAAGATTTGTATTGATAGTTTTTATTCATTTTAGAGCTGTACAATTTCAAACAATTGCACCTTCTAAACTTTTTTTGTAGGTCGTCTGTTACCATTTCACACGATCATTCTTCAGACTGCAGAATTCCACATTGTCAGAAGCTACTAGCATCAGTAGCAAATCAAAACAAACTCTTGAATCAGCAATTCTAGACAGAAACAATAATAACAATAATAATTACAATAATAATAAAATATTGGAATTGAACAACTTTCAACAGGGGGCACCACTTTGCAAAGCCAATGTACTACTAAAGTGAGAAAATGCTCAAAGGGGGCAGCTGGTTCATTCAAACGCGCACGCACACGCACACGCACACACACACACACACACACACACACACACACACACACACACACACACACACACACATTCTGTTAGAAGCTAAAAACAAGAAACCTCTTTGACATTTACGCAGGGCTGCTGCTTCTTTTCAGATGCACTGTGGGGTATGACAATACCCGCTGCAGGAGAGGCATTGAAAAGACTTGTGGGGAGACAGGAAGCCTCTACTAGCACATTGCACCTGGTCCTACCTACACCAGCCACACAAAAACAACCACTTGATTGAGTGAATACTGCGGGACAACAGAGCCAATAAAAGAAATAGAGTGGTGAAACAATGCCAAATGATGTCACCTGGTAGTCAAGCAGACTCCCGGCTCTGCTCGGCCGCCGCTGACCGTTACGAGTCACTTACTCCCTACTTTGTTTGTGCTCCAATTTCCAGCTCTCGCCGTAGCCTACGAATGGCTGGCCGAGGCAATTTTTCAAAACACACTTCACAGATACTACGGGTGCCATGAAAGTCCCCCGGAGGAACATTTGCATGGAGGAGTGTTTATACTTCTCATTGATAGTCCATTTACTCCAGCAAACATCAAAGCGCAGAGTATCAGCTTTGTTGAACGCCATTTACGCTGGCACGCCACGTTTGATGAAACAGACCGAAAGTGGTTCACTCTCGATGCCTCTCCTGCACTCTGAGGAAGCCGCAGAACTGATATGGGCTGCATAAAGATATAATCAAATGAATACAAAATAAGTTAATTTTGACATCTTTGGCTGATTAGGGCTCCCATTTGTTAATATAAGAAGGCTCAAAAGGCCCTTGCTCATGTTCAAGGAACCAATTTCACATAGTGGAACTGCAATGTTGGATTCTTGAAATATAAATGATGGTGATGGAACATATCATTTATTGGAGATAAGTTTGAATATGTTTTTGAATCTTCTTGTAATATACTCGCTTTTCAAATTTTGTGTTGGATGCGACTGTTGTCCATGGATGGTATTTTCTAAAATTCCGGACAGTATGTGTTAGTCCGATTTGATTGATTGGGTTAGGAATCCCGAGAAAACAGAATGCACCATCGATCTGTTATCCAGAGTCGTCACATTTTCAGGTCTGTGCATGGACACAAGGCGGATACAAACCCTCGACAAAAAAACATATATATATATATATATATATATATATATATATATATATATGTGGGATACCACAGGAAGCACACTAAAACAGAATTTGTGGAGCAAAGTGATCCACTTCATGGTACCAGCCTGCGGCCCTGTGGTTGGGAACCACTAGACTAAAACACAGCGACCAAAGTCTGTGTACTCAGGTTGACTGATTCCATGAGTATCGCATAGCCAGCTTAGCTTGTTTCCTGTGTTGCCTCTCCATTTGGTTTCCATTTAACTCACTTCAAAGCCAATAAAAGACTCGTCAATTACCACAAACTGGGAACTTCATATTAGGGAAATAGGCCAATTATATTAAACCTAGCATGCTAGGGGTTAAATAAAAAAAAAAAAAAAAAAGGAGGATGATGATGTATAGAAGCAGGGAGTCGGGTAAAAAGCGGCTGATTTGGGGCTTTCAATCTGCCAGTTAATCTTCAAACAGCAAGCTGGCAGTGTGCTGGTCACTGATAAAAGCTGTTGTGGTCTGTCATCGCACAGCCTTCAATGCTCCTGTCAGGACGTCATTTGGAATCTCGGAAAACGCTAAGGGCAGGTGGAGAAAGGCCACAGAAATAAGATGTGTGTGTGTGCTCACTTCTGCCTTAGTTTAATTCCCTGCAAACCTGCCAGTCTGTATATAAATGCACTGCTTTGGCTTTCACATGTCGGCGGGATGACCCCTGTCCAAGACTTGACCCCCCCCCTCCCTCCCCCTCAACACACACACACTATTTTGTCTCCCAGCATGCACAAACACACACTCAAACAGCCTCACACAAACACACATGCACGTACATGTCGTAAAGTCAAACGCTGATCGTGTGATCATGGGTAATTGTGTGAGGCGAGGCCATAAAGTCCACCCAAAAAGTGTGTGTTAGTGTTTTATTGGAAGGTGTGCTTTTACGTCTGGGGACGGCGGTGCTGAAAGGCGAGACAGGGAGGTATCAAAGAGCTGACTTTGTTGTTTAAGGACAACCCCTCACCCGAACTCCCTTACTGCCACCCCGAGGTGGACCGCTGGTGAAAGACAGTGTTTACTGCCTGCTGACTGACAATGTAAAAGCGCTCCAGCTGAAGAGCTAATTGAATACGGCAGAAAAAGTCACCCCTCCTTGTGTCCGTAGATGACTTCATCATTCATTTTGACACAAGATTATTTGAGATTCATACAGCAGTTTCGGATAACTTCATTCATTCAGCAAACATTATTCCAGACGTGAATTTGTGAAATACGTCTGCTCTTTGACTTCTCTCTGCGGGATCTCCAGATACCTGTAAATTGTGCAAAACTGCTTGTTTGAAGATCGGTTTTCCAGCCATAGAGAAAATCTGACAACTATATTATTGTTGTTGATGAGAAATGAACTGAATAATATTTGTACTGTGGATATATATTTTTAAATTTATTTATTCATTTATTTTATATATATATATATATATATATGTGAACCATATATATATATATATATATATATATATATATATATTGTATTTTATTGTGTGCTCTTTAGACACCCGGAAACTATTTTAAATTGTGAAAAAATGGCTCAATAGGTCTCATTAAAAAAAAAAAAAAAGTGAGGCGAACACCTGTTTGTCATAAGTAATATAACAGAAAGAGTCCAGTTCCCGAGCAGTAACCTGCATAGCAACAACCACTTCCAGGTCTTTGCATCCAATAACAAGTGGTGGCACATCGAGACATGCTGGCATAGCCGAGTGAGTCAGTCGATCTTTCTTTAGGCCTGGAGGTGAACGGGGTCAGTCGCTGCTCACTTCACAAAACCGAGACAAGCAGCACATCTGCTCTGAGGCTGATGCTTGGAATGATAATACCTCCTTCTCCTCTTTCTCCTCTCACTCTCGTTTGCTCCGCTCCCTCCCGCTCGTCCCCTTTTTTTCTTCCCCGTCAATCCGTCTCCCTCCTTCTATCTGGTACTCCCATCATCCGCCACCGCCGCTGTATGGGGCATCGACATTGTGTGGGAGGTGATTATTTGTGATCTGCCGACTCAGACTTGACCTTTTTCGTGTTATCCCTGCGACTGAAACAGACATGCACGGACTCGCCTCCACCCATGTTTCCAATCCGGCCCCTGTTCTCGCTTTGACGATCGGTACAGATCTCGTAGACCGCATGCCTGAAGTAATTAGCCAGCCTCACTTGTAATCCGTGTGGTTTTGTGGCTGTACAATTTTGGGGGGAATACGGTTTTTAATTACAAGTGTGGCTGTTTTAAAGGCTCCATGAAATAAAGAAGTGAACTTAAATTATAGATGTTGCATTGGAAAGCCAATTGGTCTGCTATAAAACAGTCTCTAATATATGTGTACCGTATATACTTTTAATCAGTCACATATTCAGCAAATGAACAGCACGGCGCTCTCTATTTTGTAATTGTAAACATTCTTTGGCTGACAAGTTCAAGTTGTTAGCAATTTACTCTGTTTTTCGTATGGAGCTGCAAACGCGTACCTCGCTCCTGCCACTTCCTCTGAGCTTTGCTGTCACAGCAGTCGCTGTCAGTTTGAGGGCTGCCTACCCCCAAATATAATGGGGTTTTCTCCACTGCCTCCCTTGGGACTGAATGGCGGGGAAGAATTCACTATGGCTCATTTGGAACATCGAAGGGTAGCTCCTTCGTCACTCCAGGCGGGTTTGTAGCTTTTCCGAAAGGAAGTGTTAAGACCGGCGGTAATACCGTGATGGAAAGCAAACACTTAAGCTTTGAATATTGCCTTGCGTGTATTTCAGTAGTGACAGCTGACTCAAATGTTAAAATAGCAAATAAACAGCATGATTAAAATACTTAAGTGAGTTTCTCAACAATAGTGAAAATAAAATATTGTAGATCTTATGCTGGTCTCATCTGGTGTGACTTTCATTCTTGTCCTACTTTCACAAATGTTTTGGACACCTTGCATAGACACACTCCCAAACCACAGGCCTGTGTCTACGCTATGAGAGCTTCTTGTTGCTAGACAGCTGCATGCCTTGGCCTCCTCACAGCGGTAGACTGAGCTCCGACGAGCTTGACAAAGAAGCTTAAAGTCCTCCCTAAGTCTGCAGCCCCTGGGTTGTCTGCATACCCCGAGCCCAGCTTTGGTAAAAGGCCTGAATGCAAGTTAAGCAGCTATGGTTACACCGCGGCAGACCCCCGCCGCCGCACTCACTTGTATTACCATTTTTTTCCCCGAGCTGCTTCAGTCTTATAGCCCGGCAACAGGTTCCTCCGGTGCTCTCCTCTTATTTCATAACACCATGAAAGAGTTGACAGCCATGCTGCTGCTGCTGCCACCGCTGCTGCTGCTGCTCTTGGGGGACGAGGTACAAGGTTAACCCCCTTTGGGAATGTGTGAGTGTGCAGGAGCATGTACGTCTCACACAAATACGGTCATGTTCTTTGACATGAAACTGCATTGTCCCATGTCGTGTTTTCTGAGGAACAAGAATGTTAACAGGTCATTAATTAATTATATATATTATTATCCTCCCCAACTTTAAATGTCACTTATGAAAGTCTTTTGCTACCCGTAGTTGAAACTTGGGACAGATTATTTCTATTTCCTATGGGAAATCCGGCAGACCAACATCCAGGAATGTATTGAGTTCAACCTTAACATAAACAATTTGCATCAACTAGTAACACATACATATAACAGAATGAACTAGCACATGTCTTCAAAAGTCAAAGTAGCAAGAAACTTCTGTGTCTGATTCCCCAAATGAGGAATGCACAGTATCTGAATGTGTGTCTATATTGCACCCATTTTTGTACCTGTGTGTGTTTTTGAACTGTGTGCGTGTGTGGGAGGTGGTATTCAATGTCGGCAGCTGGAAGTACTCAGAGCTAGTGCTCCTGCTGCAAACAGAGAGAGAGAGAGAGAGAGAGAGATTGAAAGCAAGGAGATGCCTGCACAAAAAAGAGAGGCTAAGAGAGGTACCAGCACAAACTCCATCTTTACAGGGGCTGAGCTCTTGCAGAGTGAAAGCCCCTATAGAAAGAAAGCAGAGCTCTCTCAACTCTATACACACACACACACACACACACACACACACACACACACACACTCACACACACTTCTGCAACCGACCACCAAGGCCAGCAGGAGTGCACAGCAGTCCTCCTTAGGAAGGCCTTGTTTGGACTCGCAGCTATGTGCAAAGAATAATAAGAAGCACGACAATGTTGGTCCAGACACGAAACCTCTTATGAGTACACACACACACGGTCTCCCTCGTCTCTTGGACAGATGCTCCCTTTGTGTTAGATTGTACATGAAAGAGGATTAGGCATACCTATGTTATGGTCACTTTTGAGACTCCCACCCCGGGATGTCCAAACACTCCTTGGATAAAAAGATCTTGCGGTTTGGAAATGTCACCGCAGGTATTTTACCCAAGCTCCCCTTGGAATTTATTCAACTTCATATCTGTTTCAGACATCCCATTCTTCTCCTTTTGACTCGAAGGTAATCAAGGGGAACCAAGTCGCTCGGCTTGGCATCGCTACGCTTGCGATTTTCACAGCAAGATGTCCAAAGTTATGGCTCACAGCTGATCTTGTATATTGAACCTGTTGGCACGTTCGAGACTCCCCAGGCGGAGCCACATGTTTCAAAGTTTCAAAGTTAACAGTGAAATGAAATGAACAGGTGTCTCAGGCAATGTTACTGTTTTTCACGGAACTATTATTATTAGTCTCCTCGACTTACAGTCACGTAAAAACAGGTTAGTCTGGCTGTTGGAATTTTAACTTTTCATTGAATACCATTCTTCTACATCACTGTAATGGACACCTGTATTTTGCAAGGAGTTCATACAGTCCTGTGCTTTGTGCTTAGGCACAGGCGACCCCCGGGCGGAGGCCAGCCAAATACAGTATAGAGACAAAGATGGAACATTGTAAGGAGAACCCAAACCATTTGGTTGAATTGTTTCTTAGTCAAATGTGCCAGGTAAATTGCTAGCCTTCATAGAATAAAATCTATAAAATCCAGTCAACTTTGACGGTTCCTTTGTATTATATTTAAAAAAAAAAAGAAAAAAAAAAAGCTAAATGTCAATTACGACTTCTTGAGTTGTAGACTGGGCCAGAAGAAAATCGCACCAACGCGAGTGGCTGTGAGAGCACTCAGTCAGTGGACTTCCTCCATTTCATATGGTGTTCCAATCAAAGTCCATTGACCTGACGGGCTCGCGAGAAATTATCCCAGCGGCTCTACATATGACTCAATCAGTATGGCGGATAGCTTTGTGATGAGCTATACGTCTCAGCCAAATCACCCCCTGGCGACCGCAACAACACGTGGAGCACAAGGTGAAGAGCGATCATGAAATCAGGAACCTGTTGTTTCAAGAGCGTCCTTTGAAATGATGACGTACTCCATAGCTTGGCTCCTACTCTTGAGATACAAGAGATTGTGTTGTTCATGACAACTATATTACAATATCTTCACAATGACATATTGTATAAGCACCACAGGTGACTCTTATTGGATGGTTATTAGACAAGATATGTGGATTATATAAAAAAAATCTGTTCAATGTCCAAACCTTTACTTTTGGCAGAGCAAAACAAAAGAAGCAGAAATTTGAATTTCTTTTCTGGTTTGGAAAACAGACAATCACATGATGATAAATCAAAATTGTAAAGAGATGACAAAATACGAAGTATATTTGTGTGGTAAAATCCACAAACCTTGCTTATCTTATGTAAAATACAATACAACTTTACGTGTACATTACAACAGACTAAAATGAAGACTGTCAGCAAATTTAACTACCAGAAATTAACTTGATTAAATTGCAATTAGAACTTGGTTCCCTGAACGTGCACAGTCGTAAAAACGACTTTTGTGTCACATCGTAGGGACCCACCATGCACTATAAGTCATTTAAATAGATCCCTTTAGTAGTCAATGGTGTATTATAAAATGATGTATTTTTGCTCTTGCAATATGAAAAATATTCAACGTAGTGGCAGTTGAATGCCCATGAATTGCATAACGTCGACAATGAATGATTATTGGACGCCACCACATCAGGCGCAGCCGCATCTGCGACTGTGGGGCTTGAGCACACCAATCACGCATGAGAGACATGCCAGAGGAAGCCCGATACGTCGTGGAAGCCGATGTGGATGGATATACTCGCGTAGAAGCCAAACAGGCCTGAAGCAGCCGCAGCTTTGAGCCCCCGAGTAGTCTGACATCTAAAGGCCCAACCTCTCCTCTTGTAATTGAAAGTGCACTCACCGGCAGAGCAGCGGCGATGTGTATACGTCTGTCTTGCTTGAGAGCGTCTCCCAGAGGGTGTCTACGGGGGCGTTTCATTTTAAAGTTGCTATCTGTCACATGAGCAAACTAATCAGGGAGACGGATGAAAGGTAGGGGGTGGGATGCGATGGGATCAGTTCCTCAGTGATGGCTTCCTCTGATGGCTGGGTGACCTCTCACCTTTGCTGTAGCATTCTGGGTAAGGGCTAAGCCATGTGTGATGATGAAACTGGAGTGCTCCCTCCCGGGGTTCTGATGACATACATCACTTACCTACTTATACGTAAAGTCGTCATGTAGAGATTCGTGGAAATCTACAAACAACTGTTATCTTATTCTTTGAATTTGTTTTTTAATAACCAATCATTGATTTTGGCTAAATTTAGGTGTATTGATGTTGACAGTTGATCATCATTAGGCTGTATAAAGTTCAGAATGTCATACTTACTATTCTTGTCGAATCAATAGGAATCAAGAAAGCAAAGCACGACTCGGATGATGAAAAGGAGACAAAAAAATTGGAGAAAAAAGTTCGGTATGCTTTCAACCTTGATTTTACTGACTTCAATGCAGGCAATTTCATTTGTATTCTTTTTATTCTTGTCCCACATTCTTCTCGGCAAACCATCACTTGAAAAAAAGTTTCCCAAAAAAATTACTGTTTTAAGTTAATCCTTTGAACCCTTAAGGAAGTGAGTCCCAATATTTTAGTTTACATATTCAGTGATTTGTTGATGATGGTTTTTATTAAAATATTTTAACAATCTAAATGATTCTTCTTATGTAGGATCAAAAGTGGTGACACAAATCGCGATTCCCTCTCTCAATGAAAATAGAACAGCAACAGTAGCAGACAACAACTATATTTACTTGTATCGTGTTCCGGCAAGTCCCGCCTGAAAACAAACTCTTTGGATTTGGATAAGGTGTCTGTGTAGAAGAGCAAACAACAGCACCAACTGTCTGGGTCACCAAGTTCAGGAATTTGATCACAGCAGCGTCCCTCCACCACCAGCGGCCGGATGAAGCGCTGTGGCGACTCACTAGTAAAAAAAAAAAAAAAAAAAGAAAAAGAGAAAGAAAAGTTAAAAGAAATCCACTACCCCGCAGAGCACAAAGCACATTTCCACTGCCTTTCTTCTCAGTGTGGATGCAGTGTGAATTTAAAGCTCAGTGGGCTGTTTATGCCTTATTAATTGTTTCTCA
This sequence comes from Syngnathus leptorhynchus, assembly GCF_054491065.1. Classification (NCBI taxonomy): domain Eukaryota; kingdom Metazoa; phylum Chordata; class Actinopteri; order Syngnathiformes; family Syngnathidae; genus Syngnathus; species Syngnathus leptorhynchus. Next base: position 5,412,763 of record NC_141209.1, on the reverse strand, counting down.
GTGATTGTCAACGTAAGCCTGAGCCACCGTTAACTACCTCATAAAACATCCACATGCAACATCTGGGGACGTCAATCTACACAAAACTATGAAAAATACTTTCAGTCGATTCAAAAGGTTTGTTCTTTTGGCACAAGTAACCCCGACAGCTGCTCGGCTCCCCTCACTCGTGTCGGCACATGTCCGCTGTTGGGGACCTGTGCCAAAAAACACCATTGTGTTCAATTATATGACCCTAATTATGTCTGATACACTTGAATCAAATCTAATAATCAATCTTCAATGACATATGCTTAGCCGGGAACCCGTCAAGTGGGCGATAGCTACGGAATACTCACGACTATTCTGAATTTAAAGAGTATATTAAATTAGATTGCCGTAATCAAGTTGAGAATTACCATAAATGTAATTTGGATGTCATCTGAGGCTTACGCACGCAAAGCAGCAACAGCTGTTTGAGAACGTGCGAGGGGGCATAAAGCACGGAGGTGAAATTGAAATGTGATGTCATTAAAGGCTGGCCGGGCAGCACATTATTTACATGATGTAACCTTCCTCTGCCACCATGTGTCACTCGGGACTCCATCTGCTGCCAGCGCAGTGTGACGCCACAATCTCTTCGTGTGCGTGTGTGCGTGTGTGCGTGTGTGCGTGTGTGTGTGTGTGCAGGTAGGTGGGTGTCACTAATATGTGACCCAAGTGATTGACCAAAGCTGTCATCTGTTACCTGTGAAGAATAGGACATCTTAACAAGTGATTATCTAATGCACAGGTTGTGGCTTACTGGAAAGACTCTGTGTTTGTGCAACAGAGATAGATGAATATAGTGTAAAGAGATTTATATTACCATTTTTAATGTTATGTACCAGTTGGTGGATTTTCTATTTGTCCATCAACAGATTGGAGTAGCAACCTTTTTTCTTTAGCAAGATGCTCCATGAATCGTATAGACTTCTTTGATGTTTTTCCCAATTCCTTTCCCGTTCATCCTGCTCCATTCTAAAATCATCTTCAAATGGGTGACTGAATTATGTTATTCCAGAAGGACACCTGCGCAACAGGCCTATCTTGAACTCTCTTCAAGCATGTTGGTATTAATCCAAGTGATTCAAACAGGAACGGTGCAAGTATTTCCAGTCTTTGTTTTATAAAATATTGTCATTGATAGAAATGCTCATTCATTTTTCTCGCTCATCATTTCTGTCATTTTGTCAATTTACTCACAAATGGACTATAAAATCTGAACCTCTTTTAATTAAACAAAAATCTCTTGAAGCCACGACTTATTTTGTTGTGTCAAGACAATTTTTGACATCTAATAGAAGAGCTTTTAATTAATCTGCCTTTCACTATATGTTGGCGTAGAGGGACAACAATACATTTGGAATTAAATACAAGGCGGACTGAAGGCATGTTTTTTTACGTGCTCACGGCAAATGGGCCAATATGTTGGCTGAAAGTAGATTCATCTTTAGAACAGCTGGAAGGAGGTCAAAGTTGTGGCGCAAATGTGATTTTGGTGAATTCTTTTGAGGTTCTGACAGATACTGTACTCTGCAGATGTGTGGTGCATCAAGCTGGGTTCATTCTCAAAATCCATTTCTAACATTTCCAAAATGCTAAGTCCAACTTTGAATTCCAAGCAATTTACTAGTGTCGTGTGAGTTAGAACTTAAAAATAAAAAACTACCTGAAAACACATTGGCAAAAACACCAATCACCTCTTGTCATATAGCTAAAACAACCTCGTTGCACTTGCTCGCATGTTTTGGTGGTTGTCCATGTCACGGCTAGTTCACGTGTTGTTTTGATCCCTGCTGCCAGAGCCCGGTGAGCTCACGCAGACACAGCTGGCTAGGGTGGAGCTGCTATGGGGTGAGTTTGGTGAGTTCTGTAGAGGGGAGGGAGGGGGCGAGCACAGGGAGTTGAAGGACATGGATCCTTGCCAACACATTTCATACATAGTGCATATCTTACAAGTGCAGCTGAGAATTAGAGATAGGGGACCCTCACCCTACTCTGCCCACCCCGCCATCTGCCCGCCTGGGGCTGGGGGCTCTGTGGCTTAGCTTCCACATTAGCAGGCGTGACAGCTCTGCCCTCAATCAACCTCTCATGCACGTACAGACACATGCACACATACACACACCTTTTTTGCTTCTCATCTCTCCTCTCCCCCTCACTATTTTAATGACAGGAGCTGGTTAGTGTGACTTTTTTCCCCCTTAGTGTAAATGAGAAGCCATTACCGTTCTTCCGAGGAATGACGTTGAATTCTTCTCGTGTCTAATCTGGTGCTCACTCTTGGAAAGGATTGTCAACATAAATGCCGCTAAATAAATGTGTAGCAGAGTTTGTCTGAGTGAAGGCTGGATCTAATCTTCGCTAGATGTTCAAGAGGGGAAAAAATAGACAGCTTCACCGGGACTGTTTTCCTTTCATCATTTATCTCCTCCATTTTTGTGCCTCCGTTTCTCCACAGATGTGAACCTCACATCCTGTTCAATGTCCAGCAAAATAAACAGTCAAGCTGGGAATTCTCAGAATCCGTATACTTTGTACATAAAGACAGAACCTCATTCCTCTCGACCTGGTCCGAGGAATTAAAGCTTAAACAGGATACAAGAAAGGAAAAACATGTCTCCCATAAGTCAATGCTTTGGCTCCCCCGTAGTGTCTGTCTTTGGGGTTTTGCAAATATTTAACTTATAAATGCCATTGTCAGACTTTTAGTGGAGCTTTTCAAATGTTTCGAGTTCAACTGTTAAGTTTGTTTCAACCAACAGTTTTCCAATAGTTGATGAGAAACAGTGGTGCATTAAAGTTTAAATTTCCCATCAGTTCTACAATTTGGAGTTGAACCAAATTGAAATGTTTGATAGTTTTCACAATTGTAAAATATTATTAGAAGTAGTATTAGATGAGTTTTTAATTTTTACGTTACTGTTATAATGTTACTGTTATTGATTCTGCGATGGTTGTATGGACTTGGGGTTGATCAAACTCAAAATAACAAATAGCTTTTAGCTTTTTTTGTGAACAAAACAATTTGATTAGGATGTTCTGTGACTGGCACTATTTGAGTCCATCTGTTTTTGCTATTTGCCAAAAAGCCTCACTGAGTGAAAATATAAACCGCTACATTGCAGAGTTACAAGTTGTTGATTCATAAAGTTACAATCAAGTTGAAATCAGACTTTAAACATACAGTTAATAAAGGTTTTGTAATGACAGACTCCGGATCTAATTATACCGAATATAATTGACCTAAATTGGAAATGTTTTGAAAGAAAACCAAATTGAGCTTGGACCAATGTGACAGAACCGATAATGGTTCCAGGTAATCTGTTTTGTATGACTTGAATTCTAAACACAATAACATATTTTATAGTTATAGTTTGTCAATAATTTGAAAAGTATTACATTCAAATTTAGAATATTTGTGCCCTCCTCCAAAAGAACTCCATGTATTATCATCATCGCTAAGATTCAGAGATGATGGTGCACTTCCATCCTCACCGCCTCCTCCATCACCATCTGGTAGTCTCAAGCCTCTGCCAAGGACAAGGGCAGACTGCAGTGTATCATTCACGCCACTGAGAAGGTGATTGACTGCAATCTGCCATCTTTACAGGACTCCCGAGTCATGCTGGGTATATTGTGACCCTTCCGAACTTCAACTTGCAAATCTCCAAGTCCATCAAGCCCAGAAACTCAGCATCTACCAGCTTGTGCCTTTCATAAAAAAATATTTTAAAAAGGGTAACGTAATATTGCCGCAACATAGAATTCCACATACAGATAATCTTATGTATGACCACATGAGCGCTAGCGTCGAGTACGATCTTGAAATTGCATTCAACACAAGTGTACGTTGTAAATGATTGCCAGGTGTTAAATTTTGCACCGCCATTCCGGGTTTCCACTATTTCCTTTCACGCAGACGCCTTCCTGCCTCTGTTAGGTTTCAAGAAATCAGGAAATAGCCAAGTCACCTTCGCACCCTCTGTGCCTTTCACACAGAAGAGTGATACAGAGGAAAATCTCTTTTTCCAGCCTGTGTGAAACTCTACTGTTTCACCAGCATACATTTCTCAAATTATCTTCACTTCATCTGACAAGTGACAAATTCAGATGTTTTTAAAGTGAAAGCTACTTTGTATACGAACAACAGTACCAGATTCTTCTGCGGTGTGTAATCACTGTTTGATTCCTGTTTCCAACCATGAGTCAAGACTGCTTTTGACTTGTGTGCGTTTGAGTGAAACTGTAACGGCGGCAGACCGCTGTTCGCTTCCTTCCCAAGTGCTGGTGAAGAAGCCGTAATAGGAGACTGCTGTTCTTTCCTGTTTCCAACCGCGAGCCAAGACCTTGCTTTAAAAAGCACGATTGTCCGCTAACCTGATGAGAAAGGCTGACTGAAGAACTTTCAAGACACATTACAGCAACTGATACACTCAATGGTTTGTGTCTGTTTGCAGAATGTCTTTTTTTTGTAAGTTTTTACTTTTCTGTCAAATCACTTGGACGTTATTTTAACAAATAGAAAGCCTTTATTAGGAGAAAATCTCTCCCGTGCTCTGTGGTGTAGAAGAATACCCAGCAGTCAACTTCTCAGCTGGTTCTCTGAAGAATTTGGGAGAATGTCAAAGAAAAAATGCTCTGTAATTAGTTGGAAATGACACAAGTCAAGCCTTTGAATGTAGTTGAAATTATTTATTGAAATTATGGCAATTACTAATGTTTTTATGACATTGTCATTGTAGACCGTCATCATGAATGAGAGAGTCAATGAGTGAGAGTGTCAATTTCTTTTTTATCGTCTCTTGCTGGCATCGGAATGATCTTTTTGCAATATAAAGGCTGTTAAACTGCTTTGCTGCTTTTGTTCACACAACAACTAGCGCAAAATGGAAATGTTTGAAAACACAGCCAAATAATATAATGGACCACAAATTATGCATTCAAGTTTTTAAGGTGATACATATAATTAAACGGTTTAATCAAGGAGAGCGCTATATTGAGTTTGATCTCTGGTTGGGTTATTGGAAGGGGGGGGCAATCTTAGCACATAGCACCATGATTATCCTTGCTTCAGTAGAGCTGTCACTCATCCTGCAAAATCTCTCGCTCCATCCACTATCAAGAAAGAACAATGAGTTGAAGTCATCCCAGATTTATAATTAGTCTGGTGTCGACTCCTATTGACATGTCCACTCTCTGATTAAACTATTACCTAAGTGTGATTGAGCGATTGAGTTATAATCTTGAATAAGCCAGAACCGGTTATGGATTCTAATGATGAGCTCATCATTTGCGTAGTGGCTGTGCCAGTTGCAAACCGCCACCTGATATGACGGGATGGTTTTATTTTGGTTGCGGCCTTCACCAAAAACATGATCTATTAAATTAAACCAAGTGAATGAAGATGCATGACAAACTGAATGCTCATGTATGCAAATGCTTTCAAGCGTGCGCCTGCATGCTCTTGACAAGTGCAGCTTCTGGCATGATACACACATACAAGGCACAGACACTTCCTTTCACACATGCACTTGCAAACAAATGCATCTGCCCACCTGCCCACCCAGCACTCCTACACCTCACACATAAACAGCTTGGCATCTGTCACATGGGGTAGTGGGAGTGCGCTCGGAGGGGAGTCTCTCGCTCATACCCGCAAAAACATCCGGACACACCGACACCATCTTGCTGTCTGCACCCGGGGTCCCCTTTTGACCTTTTGACAGGTACACGAAGCATCTCAAAGTGAGAAGGGGAGGCCAAGTCAGAATTGCACCTTAACCGTAGGGAGCTGTCCAACTCTTCGGGGCTCCGTGGGGATGGCGTTGCCTCTCCCAGGAAGCTATAACTCTCCTCTCAGGAACTGAGGTGTGTCTGGCGCTTTATCTACATCTGCCTGCAAGAAACGCAAGAGGACAAGAGGTCAGACAAGAACAGGACCACTTATATCATGTTTTATGTATGATGTTTGGCATGTATTTGAACACTCGCATGTGTCTCAAAGTGATGCAAAAAGGGGAGGAAATATAGGGAGGATTTCAGGGGACCTGCACTTCCTTTGTAAGCAAAGACTATGCGGACATTTAAGTACGTTGCCAAACACATATCGACTGATCAGAGCCGTGCAAAGAAAAGTTAGGTTATTTGTTATTTTATTTTTTACAACGTTCTATTTACACATTAATGATCTAATTTTTATTGAGCTTATATTGAGTATAATATATATATATATATATATATATATATATATATATATATATATATATATATATATATATATATATATTTATAATTAATTATAATTGGAAAAACTACCATTGGAAGACTTTGCATACATAAATGCTCCCCTGATTTAAATTATCATTATCATTAAATATGTCGTTAACGGTTATATAACTGTAACATAACAGCATTTTCCAACATCGTATAACATGGATGTCCTTCAGATGTTTCCCTATCCTATTCCCAATGGTTTCTCAAACTCAGCGCTCAGCCTTCGGCATGTCGAGCGACCCTTGAAATAGCACGCCTAAGGAATATAAACGATCAGCACACACAAAGTCGAGTTAAAAGCTTTTGGCGGTGATCTTCTGAACTTTTGAAACACTCCCAGGCATATAATTAAAAGGTAGTTTCTAATTTCTTGGAGAGTAATTTAGCACCTCAGCTTCATTGTTAAATCGCGGCTGGCGGCATGTAGCCTGGGGAGATGGATAGAATGGATCAGAAAGGGTTGGACAGTCACTGGGTGATTTTGACAATGGTACAGAGGCTATCATCCATCACTCAAGCGTTCGTATGAAAGTTTTGACAGGTAGAGGTCAAAGCAATGTGGCAGGAGCCAACGGAGATGGATGCCTTTAATTTGGGTAATGAAGAGTTAACCATCTTGGGAGAAGAAGAGGAGCGTTAAATAGGGAGAGCCATCCGCCATTAGAAGAAAGTCTTATTTAATTCCTCGGAGCCTAATGAAAGACATGGGAACACAATCCTTGATTGACAACAAGGCCTTCGCCATAATTCCCCGCAGACAGTTCACTTAAGTTCCCTCCCTTGTTAATCTCAAAAATAATGAATTGCAAAACTAAGGTTAAACGTGGCAGCGTGAATTCATTACCGCTAATACATGGGACCATAAGATGATTTACAGTTCGGTCCCCCTCTTTTTTTTCATTAACGGCGAATGGATTTGATTGAGTCGAGATTTTGCTAGGTCGTTCATTCTCTGCATCAATCTCACCAGTTTGGTCATTGTCCTCCTTTTTATCTGACCTCTCGCTTCCAGAATGGAGCAAAGAATGAAAATATGTAGGTGCAGGCAAGCATTATTCCAATTTTTAACGTTTGAACCCGTCTTTATCATGGATATTTAAATTATATTCATCCTGAGCTGTCATTCAACTTCATCCCTGACCCTGGGCTTATTGTGGTTTGGCTTAATGGCTGTGCCTTTAATGCTTTGACCTCTCTGCCCGCACACACCTGCAAAGATTCCCTGCAAATTTGTTCCTTCGAGAATTTGGTTGAGTATTAAAAGGCTATAACGGAAAACCAGTGTCACTACGGCAACAGGAGACCTCTTGTAACATAATCCACAAACCTGACAGACATTTGAACTTGACTGTCTTTTTCTTTCTGAGGTTTAATAACAATTCATCAAAATAAACGGGAATAAAACATATTTGGCCATTTTACAACTGTGCCTGCTCTACCTCACTTATGCCCAGAGGATGTTCATGTTAGACACTGTCATGCAATACAATTATCCCTTTCATGTATTTTTCTGTCTTTATGCATTCATAAACGAATACACAAGACTGTCGGAGTCTCAAGGCTGAGGCAGAAACTCTGAATGACAAGGAGGTTATGGGATCCTAATGACTTGGTTTTAAAGCTAAACCATCTGCTAATTGGGGTGATGTGTCCATCCTGTGCCCCCCCCCCCCTCCCCTCCTTCCTCCTCCACTCTAAAACATGTCTTGCTTGCTTGCAGGGATTAGCTATGATTAAGGTACTGGTCTTTCGGGTGCTTTGAGCAAAACAGTCAGATTATTCCGCTATTGGAAAGACAATGACAGTCAAAGCTCACCGAGGTCATCATGGTATAGCCGAGAGTTAGTTTGAAGCCGGTTATAATTGTCTTGTATGCTTCTGAAAGTTTTCTACATCTATAAATAGATAAATTAAGAAGTATAATGCAGACAGAGCCGCATATAATATTTATGCAGTCATCTTGTTAACTAAAAGTAGTTAAAAAAAATATTGCCTCAAGATGTTTTTCACATTTTCTTGTTAAAAGAAAGATGAGACGCTTCATATAGAAAACACAATTAGGGTGAGGAGAATCATTATGTTGGTGCTAGCAAACTATTTAGTCCACTATCATAGACTGTAATGACTCCCTTCGATTAACAAGATGCTAATTACGTGTTGCTTCCATCCGAGATTTATGTGAAATCTAATATTGTATCCCCAGTGTGTGTTTCAATAGGAGGAACGAGTCACAACACAAACTGATCAAAAGTGCTGAGCCTTGTTCTCTTTTGCTTGTTAGGCCTTGTCGGTTTCACAAGAGCTTCTCATGTATTTTCATTTGCCAACAACGCTATGAGTTTGAAGGGTGCCGGAGAAAGAAAAAAAAAAGTGCACCTTGTTAAAGTGAATCGTCATGTATGCGTGACAGACACTTGTAATGAGATTAGTATCGCTGCACAAATGTTGGAAATAAAATATGAGATAATCCGCCCGGCGCTTACATGGCTGTGTTTATCTTTTCTATGTTTATTTTTTTTTTCACTTTTTTTTTATTTAAAAAACTTTTACTTTTATTTTAATTGACAGAACTGTTTCGCTTCAAAAAAAAAATGTTTTCATACAGTCAAACCTACCTTGCTCATAGAAACACACAAAAAAATATTGATCTTTGACATGCAAACATCAAAGCCTTCTGAAGGAAGCACGAAACTCTGCAACACCCACGTCAGGAAGTGTGATTGCGATGACACATTACCTTCCATTATTGATCCCTAGTTGTTAAATGCTCTGCCATGCACACAGCTTAGCCTCACACTATCCCCCAGTCTCCTCCACTGACCTTTACTGCTAGCTCACAGATAGTGTTAGGCTCGTTCAGAGGATATGGAGGATTTAGCAACAACAAAAAAAAGGGCACATTTATGAAAGTCTTTCTTGAAGCCTGTCGAATATTTCAAGAAGAGACGTGAAGGAAAGGGCAAGAGAGTCAGTTCATAGAAAGACTGATATGGAAGAGAAAATAGTGTGCATTTGTAATTTTGTAGCTACAAAAAAAAGATAGATACTTTTTTTGCTATTTCACTACATTTCAGGAAAGTATTTTTTTTTAAATGCTCTGAACTATTCAACTCTTTAATTCCTTGGCATCAAGGGATACTTTTATTGCTTTGGCCTTGGCATGAAAGCAGATAATTTACAGTAAATCATGGTTGATAGTCCAGAAATGGATAAAAATCTGCAAATGGGTAAATTTGGGAAGACAAGGGTTAAATGTTGTCCTTCTTTAGACAACAAACTTATTCTTGTAAAATGATGTGCGACCACCTCGTCGACTCCTGGTGACTGTTTTCATTCTGACCCACATGACTATGATGATGTTTACAAACTTGGTCCATGTTTACGTGCCGCGCTGCTGGAATGATTATCCTTTAGATCTTTCCCGACTCGCTATTCCTCAACGGGATGGAGCCTTTGAGGGTGACTAATTCCTCCTTGGTTTTAGGTTGTTATTTGTCACCATGTGGTTTGAGGAATTGATTTTCCTCCTCACACTGCGTTGATGAAACCCCTCCAGGGGAGTCCTCTGGGAATTCATCTCGCGCTGATAACTTTGAGCTATCTTATCTGGTCACTGTTCAAACATGACTGAATGCTCAGATTTGCTTCTAGTGTTTGTCTCTTTGTGAGTCGGTTTTGTCTTGTTTTTGTTTTGGAGGGTAAAGCTGGATAAATGCTCCAGATTTGCACGACTGTGTTACAACTTGAAGAAATGTCTTTGACTATTGTTTTGCAAGCTTTATCGTTGCTTCGAGGTTTCTCATTTTAATTAAAAATATATTGTATTGAGCATAATCGGAATGAGTAAAAAAATAAATAAAAAATTAGTTCAGGATGTATATCATAAATGGTGTATCAAGAATACCTTTGCATGGTCATATTTAGCAAATGAGAGATCTTGATCTTACTTTTACTTTCCTCCTACCTGCAGGTTGTGTCCGGTATGTTTTATTGAGTATCAGGTACCTAATCTTCCGTCGTTTTCATGGAAGATAAAAAAAAAAGGTTAACAGGAATCCACTTTGCACAATCATAAACAGAACTCTCCTCCCTCCCATTTTGCAAAGATGTCAAAAGTTCACCTTAACCTTAAAAACAATCCCTGATTTGAATTTGGGCTCACCCCAGCGGCTCATAATGAAGAGGTTCACAGGGCATGGATTCTCAATTTGTCATGCTGCTTTGAACTGTCACTATTCTTAGGATGGTGCAAAGATCATAAACCAGTAAAACTTCAGAGCACAGGATGCGGCTGAGGGTGACTAAGCACAGCCGAGGCCCCCCCACCGCTTCTCCTCGCTAGTCACCGCACACACCGGCCTGCAGTCAACACTATCTTATCTCGGGATAGGGGCAAGCAAGTCTGAGCTAGCCAGCAGGAAAGCAAACGCACGTGGCATTAGCCACAACCTGGCGCTATGTTTCTTGTTAAAGCTTAGTTGTGAAATATGGCAAACAAATCCATTGCAAATCGTTTTTACTTTGAATTCAAATTAATAAGGATACCCGGTAGAGAGAGCGCGGGATTCCACGAAATATCCATTTGGCAAAAACAATTTGAGTGAATGTGTCTGTATGTGTATTTTTTTTAATTATATATCTTTGTTATATATTTTTTCCTTTTGAATTACGTACAAACAAGCTCAGCAACTATTCGCTGCAATTTGTGCTATTACACTTTGAATGAGCGATCCTTCATTAACATTTAAATTATCTTCTTGTAGACTGACACATATTTTATAGACTTGCAAATGAAACTTGTCTTCGTCCCCCACCCCCCAATTGTGTCCTCCAATGTGCGAAAGAGCACAAAACTGGACTGGCAGCCACACGATCCATCAGCATTAGTCGCACACGGTCTCCAGACTAAACACACTCTCATTACGAGGCCTGCAAAGTGCCTGGAGGGCTCTTCCTCTGCAAGTTTATTAACACAAGACACAATGTACAATACAACCTGAGGAGAAGCCGGACTCGGATGGTAAACAACGTTTCCATGTCGCCAGCGGTGCTGCTATATAATTAAAGAATTGAAATGGTCTGGGATGACGCGGCGATATGATTACTAGGGAACATGTACAGTGTAAGCTGCAAGATGATGTCATCCTGTTCTGGCCACTGTGCTTTCTTGGCTTTGTGGGTTTAGGAGCAGAGAAATACAGGAAATATTTATCATGCTTTTTTACAGAGCAGTCAAACACTTGTCACCTTCATAGAGAGACTGGACTTTAAGTGTTATATTCAGTCTCTTTATTTAGTTAAAGATTCACTTGAGTGCCATAATATTTATGTTGGATTTTCTCATGTGTAGTAGTTTAGTTTAGGATATGCTAGAGTTATGGTGCTACCTAAATATAGAAAAACAAAGACAACATTTGTGAAGAGGCTCAATTTTCCTGGTAGGTATCCAATTGGGGGAATTGTGTCTGACTCTTAGTCAAGATGTTCTGGGTTTAACTTTTTGACCAAATTTTGTTGGCCCATTCTAACTTAAAAGCGCTTCCGTCATTGCGTCTATCACTGATCCGTCTGTCCGTCCATCGTTTGTCCTTTGGAAACTGAAAATCGTTCCATCATGTTAGTGTGCCGAAACGGTCCGTTAGACGGACTGAGAGGTTCGTCAGTATTTGACCTAGTTATTGATGGAGACGAACAAAAAAGCACTTCCGTTCGTCCTCAGTCTGTCATTTTTTTAAACTTTCTCATACCTTGTTCGTCATCCGCAAAGTGGCCGTCTATCATATTGACGTACGGATGTACCATTCCTTCACTCGGACAGAATACCTACCTCTGGAAATAACATTTTGATGCGAGTAGCGCTTCCTACGCTCGGGCTGACTACCGAGCAGGGCGAATGCAGAGAAGCTTTGTCGCGAGTCGTTTATTCTTATTGGCTGGCTACGACACTTGCATTCCGCCACGGTGTTCAAGCATCAACTGTTTACATTCACGACAAGCTACTCTACTCTCAAGTATCTGCTAAGCATCAGGCTTTTGAGACACAGAGGCCACATCAAGGAGGTCAACAAAGAACCTGACACCTGGGAGAACCATTTGCATTGAATCGCTGATGCAAAGCGCTAAGAGTGAGGAGTTGGGGGTCGGTGAAGGGAGGATTAAAAATGGCCCAAAGGCTGCAAACACTCAAGTGGTGGAACAACAAGTTCCCCAACTGTTCCTCATTTGTATTATCTGCAAAAAAGGGTGCAAGGGAGACAGCGTGATGTGTAAGAAATGAGATCATAAAGTGACAGGCAAGCAGCGAAGCGGTTCTAGTGACATCTCGAAGACACGGGCAGAGGCTGTGGTGACTGACTGGTGAACTTTAAATCATCACATTTATAAGACCAGATTGGGTTCCTGAAAATGTGCTGTACAGGAGAAGCAATTTACCTTCTGCTGCGGTTTAAATTCTAGAACTTGTTACACAAATTCAAACACAAGGCAAGTGCGAAATTAGTCCACCATGAGAAACGACACTTGATGGTGTGGACAATAAACATTGTAACCTGAGCACACAGGATACCCAAGAATGTGTCTGTCAACTGAAAAGTCAATTTGCGTTTTTATACGCTACCTCCCCTGCTTCTGTACCCCCACTCGCCCATTGTGAGGCCATCAGATAGCGGCTTCCAGAAGTCCACACCTGTCTCAGGGCTATGTAGAGGAGATGGATCCATGCATTTTGAACATCAGATAGCCTCCAGCCAGGGTTAGTATTGATCTAACGCTTCACTGGCCCTTTGTGAGTGCACCAGCTGCTTTCAGGGGGCTTTAAGATAAGCAATGCAAAGAGAATTGTTTTGCTTTTTCCCCTCCCTTCCCTAAAACCCTCTTTCAATGCTTCTACATGAAAACCATCACTTAATTCAACACTCCATCGCTCTAGAATAAAAAGTCCTCTCCCTTGACACGAGGCAGCAAATAAGCATTTAAGCGTCAGCCTTGAGGGGGAGCAATGGGAATGGGGTGTAGCAGAAATCTGACTTGGAGGAAGATTTGCTCAGAAAATTATTCCATACACTGGACTAAAATATTTTTTTCACATCAATTTTGGCATCTGAATCAAAATTTTGGACACGGGATTTTCGTTGGAATGACACCTCAGTATTCCAGAAACTCTTCCTTTCAGTCTGATCGTAGAGGCAGTCAGGTGGGTGAAACCAGGAGGGGGATGGGCTCTGACATGGGTGGGGTTGCCTTGCGAGAGGCAGACATGGCGACCAGCCCCTCCCAAAGATGACTCATAGGGCTGCATGAGCTGACACCACACCTCATTCACAACCAATAATGAGCCATGCTAATGAGCAGCACAGCCACCCTGCATGCTCATCATTAAGCGGGCTGGTGATTCATGTGTCCAGCCTGGAAGCATCATGAAGAGATAAGGCAAGGGAAGCAATCACAAAAGGTCCTTTACTCATTTTGCCTGATCCTTATCTTTTGGTTATTTAATAAGACTGAATTGAACCAGAATGCCCTTGTAACCATGATTTGAACTACCCTTCAAAAAACAAGACATATCTATTTATATAGTGCTTTCACAGCCTTAACAAAGCAGTTTACAAATCATATAACTAATACAGCAGAAAATATCACATTCAATGAAAAATCTGATGAACCTCTACCAGCAGCATCATTATGAATAATGATTCATTGCAGCATTTTCTGTATCCGTGAGGCAGAAACTGAAAACGATCTCAGCATCTTTCTGCCATGATGCAGCCCCCCTTCCATCCATAGGCCACGCCCCTCCCTTGCTATGCTCTCGCTGACTACCTTGGTAGAGACACTCCTAAACCCCAGCTGGGAGAAATAAGGTGGCAGGGTGTATGTGGGGGGGGAGGGTTTCAAAAGGGTAAATGATTGCCCTCTAGGGGACGAAGCAGAGAGAAAAGAGTGGGGCCCGGTGCTGCTGGCTACCACCCAGGGCCTGCAGACACGGGATGGGGGAAGGGTGGGGTACAGAGTAGCCACCTAGATGTTGCTCACTCTTGACACAGCAAATGTCAACAGGTCATATGCATACGTATGGGCAAGGCTTCACGGTTGCATTGATTATTTTTGTTCTTATTCTTTTGTGCTGGATATTCTCCCTTCATGTGGGATGTGTGTTTGAAGTATGATCTTTTTCTAAATTGCTGTTACAATTTACCCCGGACAAGATGCACACCTTTGAGAAGTTTAGCTTTCATCTCGTCAGTCCAGAGACTATTCTCCCTAAAGTCTTGTAAATTATTAGATTTTACCTTGTTTCAAGTCATATACGACAATGACAAAAATTGACTACGATGATGCAAATCCAAATTAGAATTGTCAAACTGGGGTACCATTCTGTGTTTGCATGCTTTAACTCACCACATGCACATTAATCCATATTTAAATCAAAGCACATACTCATTTTTATTTAGTTGACCCATATTCTTACTTAATTAAAATGTGCAAATACAATGTTACATGCAATACTTTTGGGAAAGAGAAAAAAAAAAACGACCTGGAAAGATACTGTACTACTGACCTACTTCTTTCCCTCTGATACAGACGCGCGCACACACATACAAACTCACAAACAGGAAAAGAAACGTCACCAAAATAGATTAGCTGGGACAATAACACTTGGTTAGATGCATCTTAGGGGAGCTGATATCCAAGATAACAAATAACGCTGGGGTTCCGATTTTTTTTTTCGAACTAGCCAGGCGCCTAGACGGGCATTACGCATTCAGCGCATCCAAGCGTCTGCAACAGTGTCCAAGCGCCACCTTCAGTATCCAACCTGAGGGAGAAGAAGCAGAAAAAAAACAAATAATCACATCTCGTTGCTGCACAAACATCTGCATAACCGTTTTATAGATTTACTACTAAATAACTAAAATAAAAAGGTATTCAACCGCACCCCCACCCCACAGACGCACTTTTACGCACACTACACTAGGCTGCACGATGGTCATCTCGTCTGTGCCCAGTCACAGCGTAGCCCCACCAACCCCCACCCCTCTTCTGCTCCTCCTCCCCCTTCTTCTCCTCCTCCTCATCCCCCACTCCGACGGGGAGGACTAAAAGGGTTAAGAGGAGTCTTGGATGGAGTCTGTTGGGCGGAGTGCAAGCGACTTGATTGGACGCCGCACCATGACGCAACGACACGAAAAAAGCCGATAACTAGTTAAGAAGGCAGTTTGGAAGTCTGCAAAAAGAGTGCAGAGCTTGAGACGCGCGCGTTTGGACGCTTTAAAAAGACCGGTGCCCAGACACCAGAGTAAAGGGGAAATAGAGAGGAAAAACAGAGGACGCAGCCGGGGCTGATCAAGTGTTGAGAGACGTTGGGGTGGCACCATGGTGCAACACACCGACAACAGCGAGACGGACGGGAGCATGTCACGAGAGGCGACGGACTCGGAGGAGAGTGAATTTATGGCGTGCAGCCCGGTGGCCATCAACCCGGACTGGTGCAAGACCGCCACGGGCCACATCAAGAGACCCATGAACGCGTTCATGGTGTGGTCCAAGATCGAGCGGAGAAAGATCATGGAGCAGTCACCGGACATGCACAACGCCGAGATCTCCAAGCGGCTCGGCAAGCGGTGGAAGATGCTGAAGGACAGCGAGAAGATCCCCTTCATACGGGAGGCGGAGCGGCTCCGGCTCAAACACATGGCCGACTACCCCGACTACAAGTACAGACCCAAGAAGAAACCAAAGCTCGACAGCTCCAAGTCGGCGCCGTCGCCGGAGAAGTGCGGCAAAATGGCAAAGACCCCAAGCAAGAAGTGCAGCAAGATTAAGACCAAGAACGGTCCCAAGTCCTCGCACGGTTACGCGGACGAGTGCAGCGGGGTGTTCTCGGCTTTCAAGGCGGCCAAAGTGATCAAGAGTGAGCCCAGCGATGAAGAGGAGGACGACGATGACTACGAGGAGGACTACCATATGCACCACCACATGCACCGCCACCACCACCGGGTCGCGGGGATTAAGGAGGAGCGCCTGAGGCCGTACAACGTCGCCAAAGTGCCCGCCAGCCCCACGCTGAGCTCCTCGGCCGAGTCGGAGGGGGCGAGCATGTACGAGGAGCTGCGCGGCTCCGCCGCCAGCACCACCGGCACCACCAACAGACTCTTTTACAACATCAAGAACATTTCCAAGCAGAGCACATTGCACGCTGCTTCCCTCTCACCAGCATCCTCCAGGTCGGTCTCCACGTCCTCCTCCTCTTCTTCCTCATCCAGCAGCTCCTCCTCCGGCGAGGACGCGGACGATTTGCTGTTTGACTTTAGTTTGAATTTCGCCTCCAGCGCCTCTGGCTCGGAGCTGGGCAACCCAAATTCAGGGAACCTGTCGTTGTCCCTTGTGGATAAAGATCTGGACTCGTTCAGCGAGGGCAGCCTGGGCTCTCACTTTGAGTTCCCAGACTATTGCACGCCTGAACTCAGTGAGATGATCGCAGGGGACTGGCTGGAGGCCAACTTTTCAGACCTGGTCTTTACATACTGAGTTAAAAAAAAAAGAAGTAATAATTCAGAGGAGAGAAATTCACTGATGCGTTTGTCCTGATCAAGTTGTCCCTAAAGACCCTGCCTCCCTCCTTTACGGTGGGGAAGGTGGTCCTGTGTTTCAGGACCCAGAGGCAAGGTGAGGTTTGAGATGCTTAAGAAGATGGTAGCAAAAAAAAACTAAAAACATAAAAGCAAACACAAGTCTGCAGACTTTTTTTTTAAAATTATCTGGCAGCATGACAGGGTTTTCTGGATTTTCCCTGCTGCATAGGGGGGAAAACATGACTTCTATGCATCTTATCCTCTTTTTAGACAAACTGCAGGGAGACGAAACTTGTGGACTGACTCGAAACAAATCTGTGAACTGTTCAGGATGTTACTTTATCAGCGAAAAAAAAAAAAAAAACACACGGTTTCTGTAATTTCTAAATCAAATGTTTTTGTTTTTTGTAACCGGTTCCGTTTACCTCCTCCTTGTTTGGATAAATTCGACAAACCTCAGCAGTGTACACACAACACATGGAGGAAACATTTTGATACATGACAGACCTCATCTTTTTAAAAGAAAAAGTAAGATAATATTTTCAGGCATATTTTTGTACAGTCAAAAGGGAATGTTCTTACTGTGCTTTCAGTGAGTTTCAGGCACTTCTTCCCTTTATCCTTTTTTGTTTTGTTTTTACGCATGCAAGGGAGTCCTGGTTTTAAGGATTAAGTTAAATTAAAACTTGCATCAAAAATGCCTTGTGATTTTTCAACTAGGTTTTTTTTGTACAGTTGTAGAGCAGATTTGTTGAGTATTTGTAGACAATACAATGGCGTCATGGGGGATACACATACCTCAGAGCTGGAACTAGTTTCAAGATTGTATATGTACTGTAATATAGTAAAAGTTAGGAGTTTATGTATATCATACTCGTGATATGTGGATGGGTCCCGATCGCAGGTGTGAAACTGGATTTTTTTTTTTGGTATTTTTATGGCACATACTGTTTTTTCGCCCCTCTCATTTTTTGTGCAATATAATACTCTTTAAGAAACAGACCATCAACAATTGTAGCAAGTGATGGGAAAATTTGAACAGACTTGTGCACTGTCGACATCCTCTCATGTTATGATGCTGAAGCCTGTCCGGGCAGACAAAGAATAAAAACAAATCAGCTGGAACTGATGCAAAACAAGTTCATATGGCCTGTGGTGTGATAAATACAAACACATTTTTGAATGTTATTGGAAATATCGGGGTGGGTGGGTGAGGGTGGGGGGGGCAAACCAGTTGACGTGACGATTACTTCTGCAAAAGGGCATGTGTGATACCGTGGTGGTCAAAGCAAGCAAAAAAAAAAAAAAACTACATTCCACACTCCGGTTTCATTAAATGAAACTTTATTTTAAAACTGAAGACTGCCTTCTTTTTTATCATAAACCATAAACCTGTATTTTTTATTTCTTGCACTTAAAAAGCAGTTTATTTTTATGTGAGTCTCATATGAAATCTGTTTGATAAAAAGCAGAACAAATGGTTTTTGGAATATGACTTAATTATATGCCGAGACTTTTTTGTTTTCCTTGTTGGAAGTTCTGGGCAGTAGTTACTTCACATTCCGAGTGTGAACCTGTCATCTTTTTTGGAATAAATAACAACCTACCACCATAGACTGTCCTTTCAGTTTGTGAATATATGTATATGTACACAACTGTGTTATTTGTTTTGAAAAAGGATGTGTTAACAGTATGAGGCCTAGTTTGTATTTAGGCAGATGCTGTGAGAAGTGGATGGGCTCAAAATAACATGTGATTTCACATTTAATAAAAAAAAAAAAGAAACGAAAGAAAAGTGCTTAACTCCAGTCTTGAAACTGATTTACTTCCACAACATGTCCAGTTTAAAGCGGTTGCTGCGCCTTTAAACAATTGAATCGCCCGCTTGCCGGCGCTCAGCAACGCGATTGGTGGGCTCGGTGGTCCCCTTGGAGACGGAGCTGGAAACAGGAGCCGCTTCCCCCACCCTCTTCCCTCCCCTACCCAGCATGTGGGAGCACTCAGTGTGTCTGGCTTCCATTCAGAAAAGTAGCTCCATGCTCAGCGCTGAGCCGCTTGAGAGATGTGCAAAAAAAAAAAGCACCACATCTGACATATGTTTACTCTGAGATAAACATTTGCACTTGTTCCAGGCAGATGTCTTCTAATCTATAAAAATGTGTTGTTAAGAACATAATTCCACTGTGGAAATTCAGTCTAGCGACCTTTTAATTCTTAAAAATATCACTGGGGAGTGTGTCATTTGGAACTAAAGACGATTTAAAACGATTATTCAGTGGACGCCGCACGTGCCATTCAGATTAAATGAATAGCTAAGAGTTGAAATGATATTAAAGGTGAGGGCTGCACTCATAAGAAAAATACACTTAAAATGAAATAAAATAAATATAATAAATAAATATACTATATATATATATATATATATATATATTGAGCTCTAAAGCGGAACATATACTACATATATATATATATATATATATATATATATATATATATATATATATATATATATATATATCTAAAGCGGAACATATACTACATATATATATATATATATATATATATATATATATATATATATATATATATATATATATATATATATATATGTATGTTCCGCTTTAGAGCTCAAAATAAAGA
Organism: Syngnathus leptorhynchus; assembly: GCF_054491065.1. Lineage (NCBI taxonomy): Eukaryota > Metazoa > Chordata > Actinopteri > Syngnathiformes > Syngnathidae > Syngnathus > Syngnathus leptorhynchus. The sequence goes on along the minus strand of NC_141209.1, from coordinate 5,393,255 downwards.
TTAGTGACTGTTAAAAGTACCCATACGTCACTTTATGTGCAGAGCCTCCCCCCTTACAGCAAAGACAAATGTTTGAGATGTTGTCATAGGTATAACTTGGGTGTAATTAGAAAACATCTCCTCCAAAAGTGATGTCACAGTACAATGTCAAAGGATGTAAAATGATGAACTTTTAAGTGCTTACATCTTTGCACACGTGCGTCCTCCAGTCTCCTCCGAGGCGTGGCCGAAGAGCTCCGCCTCCAATAGATCATACGAGCCATGCATTTCTGGCTGCTGAGAGATTTGTGTTCATTACGGCAATAGAATCCGATGATTAATATTTGCCATGCATGGCCGCGCAGGTACTGGCCCCCCATTAGGTCGGTTTGCAAATCTGTAATAAAACATTTATCCAGCTATTACTTTAGCTGACCTATTGGTCAAAGTTGCTAATGGGTTCCCGGGCTATTCCCAGCAGAATCTCAACATTGATTTTGTGTTCCTCTGAAATATCTGCTCAGAGCTAATGCCACAGCTACATGTTGAAATGAAATTAGTGACCCGTTGAAATTTCCTTCTATTTCCTGTTTAAATAAATAAAAAGGGTGAATCTGAAATCCTCAAGAGATGCGGCAGTCGATTCATCGGTGGTGACACAAGTAAGTCATTTTCCATTCCATGAGCTTTTAAATCATTCATCTACAAGTCAAAATCAAATGCCAGACATTTGCACAAAAAAACACCAAAAGAACCCAACGTTTAAACATGTTACGACAGCGTCCTCTTTATTATTAAATCTCTTAATAACAAAGCCTGTTATGTATCCCTTGCATCGTCCTACAGCGCCCCTCCTTCTCCCTGCATGCTGACTCTCATCCGGTGAGCTCAGATGCATTACATCATGGCTGAGCTTATGCCACCGTGCAGTAAGATTCCATGTTGTGTCATCGTTGATCTACATCGGCTCAGCCCCCCCCCCCCCTCCCTCAAGAGCTGTCTAATATCGCTATGGGAATACTGCTAGTGCTTTCTTCACGACAATAACAACAGCGCTCACCTAAATTTAAACCTGCTTACTGTCGGTTAATTTACGAGTCGGCAGGATTTATTGTACCCGAGCCTGTTGTCTGCCGTGTCTGTTTGACTGACAGCGGTCCCTTCTGTCCGATGAGTTATACAAGCCTGGAAATATCACTTTAATAGTCTAGTCATGAATCCTGATGAGAAAGGCATGAATGTTTAGCCATCAGACCTTCAAAGTGCCCATTCACCCCCCTCACTGAATTTGTCAGTAAAATTGCCACATTTTAGACCCAGTATCCTCTGCTCTAGTCTTGGCCCTGGGGCGACTCTTCCTGCTGCTGTTGTTGGCTATCCATTTGGTGTGGATGTGCTGGGAGGCAGAGATGAGCGCATCAGCCCCATCTGCTGCATTGGTATCCACTATCCCTTCACATTTGTGGGACGGGGAGGGGGTGGCCAGAACCCAATTCACCACATGGCGCCTGAGCAGCTTGCGAGATTGAGCATGCACATGTGCACGTACATATTGGAAGGGGGTGAAGAAGGGAGAACTGATAGGCTAGTTGGGAATTGGGGGTATTTTTTTATCGGAATTGGTTAAATCAGAGTAAAGTAGTAGACAGAAAAGTAGTACCCCCGAATAGGGTCTACCAATAGAATACACTGGAGCTCAATTTCTAAGGTCCTAAAGTTCGTAGCTCTGGGAAAAGCACCTTATGCATGGCAGGCCAGTAGTTTATGATGTCACTTGGTAAAGCAACTGGTATAATCTCAAACCGTCTTTAAGCAACGTCCGCCAACGAATGGCTTTAGATTTGGACACGGTGGGGCAAAGCAGTGGTAGAGTAAATATTGCTGGATTGTGTTATATTGTATGTACACGCAGTGCTTTGTTCCTTTTGTTTTTGTTGTGGCTTACTCACGTTTGCCCACCACTTCACACACGTCCTGCTTTCACACCCTTTATAGAATTCAATCAGAAATGTTTGCTTTTAGACCCACTATAAAATGGCTTTGACGTTAACCAAATGGCCAACAAGACACTGTTTCAGCAAAAAGCAATATGGACTCTAATGTAGAGAACCTTTTAGTGGGTAAATCCGTTCTCAATGATCTTTTCCCATTTTACAATATTATGAAAATTGTAACCAAGCCCCCTCCCCCCCGTAACCGTAAGTCTTATTATTACAAAAGAATACGTTAGAGAATATTGATCCCAAAGGAAATTTACTGTTTTATGTCTATTTAACAAAATGTTTTATGAGTGGAAGAGCGCTTGTCTATATATGAGCCACCTCTGGATCGTTGATTTTTCTTCCTCATGATCAATAATAAATATACATGTTGGGACTTGCTATTGTGCTTATGTTGACAAAAACTAGCCACGTTTGAATCTACGGTAATCGACTCCCAAAATAACAAAAGTCTCTTCTCAAGCTGCAAGCGAACATTTCCCCATTCCCAATTGTTAACATTGCACTTTCATTATTTACTAACAAGTAGAGAAGTTTAGAGTAGACTCAGCAGGTCGTCGGTGGTTGATTGAAGCGGCGGTATTGTCTCATCGACACAGAAACAAACAGTTCAATCAATCCTCCTCAAATATGTTCTGACATGTGGGAAGATCTCATTGGGATAAGGTCACTTTTTTGTAGGGAGCCGCTGGAGGTCGTGCATCACTCATGTGCATTATCTGTAAGGGGGGACAGGAACCCGGAGGCGCACCTGCTTCTCTTTTCAACTTGGAGTAATCCTATTAATTACACAGAGGCCCTCGGATGACATTCTGCCGATTTGGGGTTGAGAATTGTGTTTGCGCTGCACACTGCGGGAGAAAACAAATAGTTTCTATACCGTTTCATAAATGCCTCAATAATGGGATCAGTGTAATTAGAGGCGTTTTGTAATGACATTTGCTCAGAGAGCAATCATAAAAGTCACTTGGCCTGATTGTGCTCAGTTTGGGATTTGCAGAGCTGTGTTTGCAATTAATTGTGACTGCACATTTGATATTTGTCTGTAGCAGCAGCAACGGGAGCATGGCCTCACTTTTTAATGAGAAAATTGGAAAAACTTGGGTTTTATAATGGAATTAATTTTATGGATTGTGTTGGTGGAAAATCTAAATGATATCATAATCCATCTGAGATTTTTTTGTAGATGATTCATGAAGATTGAAATACAAAGAAGTGCTTCGACGACACATTGGTTCAAGGTTGCAACGGTTTTGGTGTATTTTCTTGTCAACCAGAAATGATCAAAATTTCAAAAACCGGTCTTATCTCAAACCGACTTTGAACGACATCCTCCTACGGCTGTACCGGTTTTGAAGATTCTCAAAATTCTGGTGACTGTTTGGCGAACATTGGCAAACACAACATTCACAACCTACTAAAACACGTAACTTTTTGCAACTCGGGATGGCAGCTTTGATGATTTGATTACTCCCTTGTAAATGTCTATATTTATACTTGGACAGATAACGTATTTGCCAACTAATCAAAGGGACTGTGTAGTACTTTATCACTTCAGTTCAGTGCTCTCATTGCTTGCTGTTGAGGAAAGTCTGTTTGGCTATCTGCCCGGATGCATGGATTTAAGACTAGAGCAATACCTCCTCCCCCGCTTTTGGAACCAAGATTGCGTGAGTGTGTGAGAGAGAGAGAAAGACCGATGCTTGGGTTTTTGTGGGTGTCGTTAGCCTAGCAAGATGCATGGACTAAAAGTAAATCAACAGGCTCTCAACAAAAACTAATGGCTTCATTTGGAGCGTTATGGTCACTGTAGCTATATTGTAAAATCGACTTAAAAGAAGTAAAGTACCTCTCGGCAAGTCCCCATTTTAATGGCACCGGTAACAGACATTCATGACCCCCTACCTGCCACACCAGGATTAAGCAAAGCAGTAATCTAGATTCAAAAGTGCAGCTCAAAGGGAGCCCATGCAATTTCCCCCTAAAGCTAGAGCAAAGCCAGCAGTTGGTCATTCATATGCATCTGAAATCTAATACTCGGCCGCTGTTCCTCCCGCTGTGCAACGCCCTTCTCCCTCCCTCCTTCCCTTCCTGACTCACCAGTGAACTTCTACTCCACCAGGGCAATCTGACCATGCCCCGCCTCAATCTGCAATCTGCAACCCCCTCCCTATCTTTCTATCTTCTTGTAAGTTACCCAGGTGACACCACCAGGGCATCGCCTCACAGTTCAAGCGAATGTTGGGTTTCATCTGGTCGCCTTTGCTGCATCAGTAAATAATTAGCACACAGGAAGCATGGAGTGCTTAACATGGATGTGTCACTTGTTAATTTAGTCAGCAGATGCTGACCTGCATACATCCCTGGAACTCTGTTCATTGACAATATATCTTTGTATATATAATATATTTTTATTATTTTATATATTTTACATAATTTATTTGATATATATATATATATATATATATATATATATATATATATATATATATATATATATATATATATAACACATATATTTTATTATTTTATATATTTTATGTAATTTATATTATACATTAAAAATCAATTACTGTCTTGAAATTCCTTGTCTTTCAAACAAAAACAATGGGTGAGGCCCAGTTTAAAGCATAACCACATTAATATTTAAAGAGTAGTTCTAGTGGCCAACACCAAGTATCTCATTGTGTTAAAAACTTTAAATCATCAGAGAGCGGACATGTTGATTCTAATCCAGCCATTAAGCAATTCTGTAACAAATTATGCCGGAGTGGATGATGGATGGTTGACCTCCCTAATTAGCAAAAGGCAGTAATGCCCTCGAAGGCTTGCATCTGCAAAATGATAAGCGCTGCCAAAAAGTCCATTAACTGCTTGTAGATTTTAATGGATCTCCATCAAGTGTTGCTGCAGAGACAACTTCAGATGCTCCAGGAACGTAATATGTGTACAAATTTGCCAGACAAAGCTTAAGCGGGTGTTTTTACGTGATTGCTTGTAGCCAGCGGGATCACTCGTCTCTTAAAAGATGTGACATGTGGCCTCACTCTTCATCCTTGATACACACAAACACGACCAAGACGGACACTTACCTTGACTCGCTACTTTTTTCCTGACTGGTCAGAGTTATTCATTTGATTGAGCCGGCAGAGAACGAATGTCGGTAGGTCATTACAAATGGCCACAGGCAGTCCAGAGACGTGGGCCTGCTGCTTCTTGATGTTTTGGATGACCTACACTTCTCTCCCTGACATTTTCTTTTATACGGGGTACAATCAAACTTTGGCTCAGTATTCCAGGTTTTCAGAGACATTGAAATATCTTTCAAAGAAATACACAGAATGCAAAGAATTCCAAGTCAGCAAATGTATATCATAGGTTGCATCCCACAACCGTGTAAGATGCTCCTGCTAAACATGCTAAGCTTGTATTAGCCTCAAGCTAACACAAATTTCATCACGCATAAACGAGATGTAACCGGGCGTGATTGAGAATCAGTGGGGTGAAATGACGAGGCAAGAAACGGTGCCACTGTGATTTTGTGAATTATTAGACTCTGTGCTGATTAGTTAATTAGGAAGGCTAATGCAGTAATTAACATGAAGGCCAGTTGGTGCAGCATATTCCTGACTCATACGATCCCATTTATACATATCACTGTGAGCTGCTCGCTCCCTCATTGAAAGTAGTCACTAATATTCTCATTAGGCCGTACTACAGAAACTATACTCCTCTTTAAGTGACGGCTTCAAGCGTGTAATTGCTCGGAGCAATTTTGTCCACGGTCACAGAAACCCACTCACCGCTGAAAAATTAATGACACTAAAAGCCAGTACTGTACCTTGACCAGTTAGATTGTCACTCCATAGAATTTGTCATGACGGAAAAGATTTTTTTGAATGTCACGTTGGCCTCTGGCTCTTAAGCAAAAAAAAAAGAGAAAATGTTAGTCATCCATGTCAGCTTCAATTTGAGTGAGGGACCGAGTGTTTGTCGACAAGACACAAACATAGATGTCAAGAGGTTTGCCGTCCAATAAAATCTCTGAGAACTTGATGGAAAGTGGCAACAAAGATGTGCTTGAATTTGTTTTGGTTTTTTTAAAAAGATACAAACCACTTGCAGGGACACAGTGAGAGATTTAGTTGTCTTGGTACAATTTCGATCACTGGGCTGATCTGTTCCTGTCACCCTTGCACACTGCAGGCGTGTGATTGATATCTATTTCACTAAATTTCTCACTTCAGTGCACCTTAGAAGCCTGTCTAACCTCATCACCCAACTTCAAGCAATTTCCATTGCCTTAGTTAAACATAAGATTATTTACAAGCGCATCCAAAGTTCCTTAAATTAGGGGAAGGGAATCAACGCTATTAAATAATACCCCATAATATTTTGAAAAGCCTCTAAATATGTGACTCAAAAATGTTCATAAACATGATAATATAAATGTATTTTTTTACCTCATACATTGAAAAGAAAAAAATTGTGCCCCATCAAAGTTTAAATTGTTCTTTACAGCACACATTGCCCGGCATCTGCAAAGTCCAATTTGCAGTTGAAAAAGAAAGTGCTGCTTCCTGCAACCTCAATAGTGCCCATAAAATTTATTAGAAATCTACCTGGCCTTGATTTTCCATGGCATACACAACTTTTTTTTTCTTCCAGCATGGCTATGAGCTGCAGTAATTAGATGGACGCCATAAGGCTACTGCCTCGTGACAAGTGATCAACAAACAATGATTTATGGTACCATCTTGTATCAGGGGGATGACCATTGATTTGAACACACAAAGGGAGCACACACATACACACATGCAGACACACGCCACAGATGACCACGCGCATAAATCAAACACAATACGGTTACATTTGCTTGTGTTGTTTTTATGCTGACCTGTCGCTTTTACCTGCCATTCAATTTTAATAAACATCAGTGTTTGACGAGTGAGCCGGCTGGCGCTTTTTTAAGTCCTGTGAACGAATCATCTGCTTCTAACGGTTGTCACTGTCATTCCGCAGATGCTGATTCCACATATTTACTCCATTGATTGTCACAGATGCACGTAAACATGACAGTGTGTTTGTGTTTTAAAGGCTGGTGGGTGTGAGGGCATTCTTGTGATGGTATGCTCAAGTGAATACATCTGCTAATATTATTACGGCGACAGATGCTAGGTCAAATATATGCTCTGAAATCATTGAACGTATTTCCACGTTGAGGACAATGTTCATATAAAATATGCTGAGTTTGAAAAATGATTATTATGTGACCACTCTCATCAGTTGATTGATTTGTCAAAAATTCAGAGTGTCCAAGATATTACCATAATCAGCATCAATCATTAAGCAATGACATAAGCAACCAGGACATGTTCCAAAATATTTTATATTAACTCATTTAAACTTCAGCAGGAAACCTTTGTTGTTTACTGCAAGTATGAGGCAAATGTTAAATGCCCATGAGAGTTTGGACAGTGTGGTGATGAACTCTGCATTATTGTTTTTCCTTACCACAGATTGATCGCCATCGCAGTCAGGTCGATAAATGTCTACACATGACGTTAATAAGGTGACTTGCTTGACTACAGTATGGTAGCATTATGGCGCATAAGTAAGCAAAAAGATAGGTTTGCAATTCTTAGATGATTACAAAAGCCGTCGTTATTTCCATGCCAATTATTCTACTGGTCACTCAAGGAGAAGATACATATAGACTAGCTGCCATTGCATGGGAGTCACCAAGTCGCACTCTCAAAAAAGAAGCTGTACATGGAACCTTCCCTGTTGTAACTTGTGGTGTGGCAGTGGAGTAATTTTGTATGCAGTATTAATTCACCATTAGAGATTCGTGTGTCTCACTCAATCTCACTCGCCCTGAGTCCCTTTCAGCTGCAAGATGATCGAAAGGCCTCCAGTGTCTCCCAGCTCTTGGATAAGCAGTTGTCATCGGAAATATCGATATGTGAATGGGTACAGTTTTATCCATTGATTAAACTCTGAGTGAATGCACAAGCACTCAACTCCCAACTACCCCTCCATTTTTGTGATTTAGGATACATTTATGCAATGATCTCTAAGTGCGATGTCATTCTCACACAGCTTGCCATATTTGTGAGAGCGTAATCGATAGCTTCATTTGATCTTCAATAGATTGGGATGGAGAGTTAAGGTGGCGAGGAAAGCAATGCTTCATGCCGTTGTATAAGGTCAGACCTATGTTTCGCCTGTTCGGTGAATCGGCTCGGAAATAGCCCCATCAACATTGATGAAGCAATGACGAAAAGAAATTACGGTTTGACGGGTCAAAAATTGCCACTTAGATAAAATGAATCAATCGCAAGTGAAATTATATACGGTAGTTAGTAAAATCCTTTCAGTGTCTTGAAACTGTTGCATTGATAACTGAAGGCCAGCTTTTCTACTGCATGGAAAATTGATGAATACTGATTTGGGGGACTGTGTTACCGTAAAAAAGAACGATTGATTTTTATTGAGATGGCATGCCGTGAGAATTTCTAATATTCATGTCACATAATCTGAACCCAGGGGAATAGATGCTTGGGGAAACTACAGGTCATGGTCAAATAGAACTCTTACGATAGAGGCTATCTCATTTAGATGGTCATTAGACATTCAAATGATAATCATCTGCCTGGATCTCAATTAGAGGAAAGCCAATTCTCCCGGTGCTCTGATGGCCTTTCTGAGATCCACCGAGCCGTACCAGGTGTGCCGCTCACGATGGTACCTCAGAGATTTCACGATGTGTGAATGATCTTTATGATGGCAGAGGAAAATGCCATGGGCAAAGTATATTGTTCACGAATGGAGGATGGAAAGGGTAAAACTTGCACGAGTATTTGTGATTTCATTAATTTAGTCAATAATGGATGAAGGCTCCTTTATATTAGTGAGTCTTTATCTGATGTAATTTTACAAGATTTATGCAAAATTACCAAAAATGAAGTCTCGTGAGGTGCATTGCTCCAATATAGTCACTGTTAAAGGTCCAAAATATGTACAACTTTTCAGATATGAACTATTTTCCCCAAATTTGGTCAAACTCCAAATTTTAAGAGAAATTATAAATGACTATGCTTTAAATGATCACAATGCTTGTTTCACTTGCTTATTAGTACACTGCACAAATGGACTCAATTATTGATGAACTGTAAACCAAAACAGACCCAAAGCCATATATGCCCTCCAACGATCCGAAGCATGCGGTTGTCAAGGGCATTCACTTGCTCGGTCCTCAGCCCAAAACAGCAGTGACCGTTGCTCTTAGCATTAACCCCTGCTGAATCCTAGAGGTTAAAATCCCTCTCTTGATTTACAACAGCCAGTACACTCGGGAGGCCATTAAAAAGATGTAAATTTGGACTATTTGTACAGAGAAAGGTGCATGAACCCAGGGACAGACCACCCACTCGCTTTGCCTTCAACAACACTTTCCATGGCTTTGGCTCACAAATCAGAAGTGGGGGAGGAGGGGTGGGGGGTCTTCCATTTCGGGAAGGTCACAGACCTTTTTATCACCTCTTAAAGACACCCGTTGAAGCCATCTCTCATTGGGCACAACTGGATGCTGCACATCCTTTTATTGGATAGCAGTATTTGTTGCCTCGATCCAGTGACACGTGTCTCAGCAATGAAAATGTGCCTGGGACACAAATGTAGATTCAATCAAAAATCTGTTTTAAAAGTCACTTTTGTTGCTGTGCCATGACATCATATCACTAACAAACCAAACATTTGCATTTAGCGCACAAATGGCGCATACACACAAGGTTTGACCAACCTTGACATCTGCCTTTTGGCTCGGAATTTGATGGATGGATTAAATGTCACCTATGCCCTGGGTGATTCTGTCACTCTCTGTATGGCCGTTGTTGTGTATGCGCTGCTGTTGTTTGTTTCTGCCAGACGTTTGCATTGTGTCTGTCAGTCTCGCCTGCCACTCATGCCCTGACGTGCTCTGCTGGATCCTGCAGCATTTGACACCCTCCCAAGAACAACCTACCCCCCACCCACCTCCAATTCCTGTGCAAAGACACGCACACAAATGTATCCACAATTAGCTAAGATAAGCTCGGATTCTGTGACTTCCTGCAGATTCCTCTTTAGATAAGAGCAGAGACATCCCAGTAAAAAAAAAGAAAAAAAAGCTCTCTGGAAGGTGAAGGAAAAGGAGCACACATACAAAAGCTGTTAGGCTATTCAGTTGATGTGATGATGGACCACAACAGCATCCTGTCACGACATATTACTTTCGGTTTTTGCACACTTCTGTAGCAGTATCTGCTAAAACTAATTTATCACACAGCAGGCAGGGGACAGACACCATTATGTCTTGCGGGACATTTCTGATTGTAACAAAACTTACTGTTATGGAAATTTTTGTCTATCCAATGAAGAGGCTACAGAGGAGAATTTGACATCATTAATTCAATACTGTATAGTCTGAAGTATCTTTTGACATTTGGCTCCATTTTTTGTTCCCGTAAATCAATGTTAATGCATTCCTCTTTAATGTCTATGTGAAGACAAAAAGTCAAGATCATAAAGTGGGCAGACAAAAAGATATTCGTCTGAGAGGAACAATATTTTTTACCCAACTTATCTCAGTACTGGCAGAACTTAAGAGATGAAGTGAGCAATATGATCTTGACATCAGAAAAAAAAAAAAAAGTCAGCTGCAATGTGAAAAGTGTCTGCCACCACAGCATCATTAACACCCAGCGGTGCCGGAGGAAGGGAGGGAGAGCAAACGCGGGCCTCCAAGCACTCGGAGCAAAATTGCAAACCCAAGGTTCCTGATACAACCTGTTATTATTTTTGACACAAGCCATTTACAATAGCTATGAAGGTGGCAATGGAAAATGTAATATTGATTGTATGCCCTCAAGGCTTTGCTCCCCTGACTTCTAAAACGTCACACATCTCACATACTGTATAATGGGCATGATATGTTTCTCCCTTATTTTTTATTATTTTTTTGTTTACTCGCCCTCATCTCGACCTCCTTCCAGAATTCCTATTTTAGCATTTATATATATATATATATATATATATATATATATATATATATATATATATATATATATATATATATATATATGCGCACTGGAAGTACTTTGCACTTGTTTCTAAAATGAATGCTTGCGTCCGAGCAAAGCGCTGATTGCTGTGCTAAAAGCTACCCTCGGGAAGACTGCTGTCAAGGAACAATTTATCTCTGGCTTTGGAACATTGCCACACAGTCTCCTGTGATGAGTTAATTGCCACAAACTCCAGCAAAAACATTTGCGGTGTCATAGACTATTTGTGTTTCAGTTGTTGTTTTCATTTGAACATTTCCTCAGTGGAACATCCAACGTTTCATTTTAATCATTTGCAACATCATCCGTGATACTTTTGTCTAGGGCTATTAAATTCTGAATTCAGTTTTCTCATCAAGAAATGTTGCCTGGCCATTCATATTAGGCACCCAGTAAAACACTGATGATGACGTTTTTTTTTTAAATGTTGCAAACTGAGATATTTAATTAAATTCAGGCAGGCTGGACTGCAGGCTGGGCCACTCGGGGGTTGCTTCTGGTCCATCTCTTTTAGTCATTGCCAGGTTTGAGTCCTAAACTAGTGTTTAGAAGGTGTAATGAGCTTGCTTTTTACTGCCTGGGAACACATTAACATGAAAAACTTGACACTGTTGTTCGACCCTAATCAGTCAACAATTTCCTTGTGGCCTTAAAACCTCCCTTCCTGTGAGACTTGGTGCAAAAGGAACTGTCCTCTGAGCTCACTTGTCCGAAGAATTCCCACTAATGATAATAAATATAGAGGCTTTGTGAGACAGTTTCACAATTTGATCATTGGAAAAGGCTGGATGCAAAAAATGAATTTCCATAACATATTTAAAGTTGCCTAAAAATAGGAAATTACAAATTAAAATAAGTCACGCTAATGTTGGTACTATAATAAAGAGCATTTAAGGCATCAAGCATCATTAAGCAAGTCGTAAAAACTAAAGCAGTTTAAATACTACAAGTTGGCTGAAAACTTTTCGTTGGAGCTGATGATTTGTGATAATTAGAAGGCTTTGCAAGTTAAAGGGCTATTTAATTCTTTGGAGTGAAAGACCCTGCCAAAGGAGATTGATTCAGGTCATTTATTATTTAATTCCTCTTTAAAATGACTGAACTCTTGCAAAGGATCTGCAGTGGTTCATGTCGCTCACTAAAATGAGGATAACTGTCTGTCGGGAAAGAATGGTCTCTAAATATTGGAAGAAGTGTTTCAAGTGTTGATGAATATTTAGTGTTCCATGGCTTTCATGTGACTGCCATGATGTGAAGAGGAACTCTTATAATCTCATATCCCCCACCCCCCCACACCTGTCCTCATCAGGTGTCTTCTCTTGTTGCGCCACGATGGCCGTTTCGACGACACGGAGGATTTGATTTGCTCGGAGGCTTCCCATGGCGAGTGGTCCTGGAGGTTTTGATGAAAACTCGAGAAACATTGTGAAAGAAAAGTAGATCAAATCAGCAGCTTCTAAGTGCCGTCCCCCCCTGAGAGAGCTTGTCCGATCACAATGCTTCCCATAAAACAGTGGGAACGCATCCAGCTAGCTTGAAGAGGACCTGCTGAACTGGAGAAGGGAGAGAGAACTCTCTTAGGTTGAATGAGGGCTTTAGTGGTCAAACCTATAGAAGTGGAGGATGGATGGATAGATGGTGGAGAGGGAGTTGGTATGTAGAGAAGAAAAGGAGGGGGCTTGTTGGTCATTATGTGAAGCCCAAGTAGAACAGTAGCCACTCATTCGCCCTCTCCTGAAGGTTCATGTCCCTGCTGTGTTTACCACAGCCCCCCTATGGACTCACTTAAATCAGACAGGAATAAGAAACAAGAGCGCCTCACATATACCTGAGGCTTACCCCCCTATGTCCTCAACTCAGCAAGTCCCCTCAATGGGATGCATTTCCGATGAAGTTCTTTTATGTTTTCATTATTAAGATCTTGTTCGCTAATTGCAAAGAAGGTTTACATGCATATCATACCTGGTGGTTTTTGTCATTTGCCCCAAAAGATGTAGGACATTAACAATTCACTGATTTTACTGCCTCTCGTGAGTGGTGTGTATTTGGAATGTCGTTATAGGAAAGTGGTAATTTCACATTCATTCCCTACAGCGAGCTAATAACTATGTCACACACTGCAGCCTTCTTAGCATCCACAGAATAACTGAACAAACATTTCATTTTATGGAAGTGATCTGATTTAGAGCACACATGAGGATGGAAGCGGCTTGGTTTTTATGGATCTCGAAAGTCTTAGAAAGTAAATTTACGTCTGCTGGTGCTTACATTTTTATTGACAGCGTTATTTTACGACAAGCGTCCTAAATTTTCTTCATTACTTTTACATATGTTTTCGGCTTTGATGACATTTCTTTGATTCACTCACAATTTGATGATGGCTGTTGCGATAGAAACTCGACTTTATGTTCATTGATTGTGTTGGATCAAGTCGAATCATGGCTGACCTTTGAACCTGTGGTCCACTCTTGACTTTCGGCCTCAATGTGCAGCTGTGGGGGAAGAGTTCAGATTCCTCGCCTGGAGGTCAGAGCACCATCAGTCTTCACTGTAAAGAATGCAACACCATTTATAATGAGCGAACAAATGACAATAATAGTTTCTATGCAAATCTCAAAGAGCATCTGTTTATCTTTGTCCGGTGCTTATTTGCTAAGTTTCCCGATCAGTCTTTAAAGTCTCGCTGCATATTTAACCCCTCATGTTTTGTGCATGTAAGATCATTTATCTCCTGCTCGATGAATTATTGTAAAGACCTAGAAAGATTCACAATCTCTGTTGTTGCACTCAGTAATGAGCTTTTAATGGCTTTGACGATCAGAACACATGTTCAAAGAAAGCTGCGGCTTGGTTAGCGTGGTCAGCCTGAGACATATGGCATCCGTGCTACACATCTAAAACTTAACCAGGTGTTGGACTGGAATGCCAAGTACTAATTCTTTTTATTGGCTTACTTCTAATTCCCCCCGGGTTTCATTATGGTCACTGTGGAATGTCAGGCTTCTACACTGTCTAAACTTTAATGATAAGGGTTGAAAAGAGTTATCTCTAAGCCTTTTGGGATAGTTTGGCCACAAGTGGCTGCAGGGCTGTCTGTATTGGAATGTGTTTTGTTGGAGTCTGGGAAAGGAAAATACCTCATAAGTTCCTCCAAGCCTTTGAAATGGTGTTATTTGGGATCGATTCGTAGACCAGTTGGGTAAACCCCAAAGGAACGAACCCCTGCTCATATGCTCCGGGGAAGATTGTTGCTTTTGAAACATGCTGATCCGTCCCAGGCATGTGCTGCTCCACTGAGTTGAAGACGCTGGTTCACTCTGAACTCTTTGCCAATTGATGTCATGGGGGGGAAGCGGAAGGTCTTATTGTTTTTCTCCTTCTGTCCAACTCAACCTATAAACCTTCCATATTTCTCTAAATCATCTTATCAACTTTTCTCTTTTTAGCTTTTCTTTACTGATATAACTTCCAGTCTCTCAATAAGTCGTTGTAAAATCAGCCCTGACATAGACACACTGTAAAAAAAAAAAAAAAATGCAAAGAAAAAGCATCCATGGATGCTCATTAATATCTTCTGTTGTTTTAATTCCATATTGTACAACTTTAAGAACATTACACTTTGCAATTTCTCATGTCCACTTTTAAATTGCGATATGTATTATTCCACTTTCCAATTCTAAGGCTACTCTTTTTGTACTCTAAAGAGGCACATCCTTTTTGACTTTGCCCCCGGCACTTCCAAGCCATGAAATAAAACGCACCTGTGATAAATATTCTTTGCTATTTTCACTCACTGAATCAATTAATTAAATCTACCTAAAATATTTATGCCGCCTGTTAGCGCACAATCCCTAAACAGGGAGATGGATTACAGGTGCTTCCTGTAGGCTAAAAGGGAGAAGGCGGGGGGGCTGATTAAAGAGGAGCATGAAGGCTTTTCTTCCACTTCTCCACCCCACATGGCACTGTTATCACACTCCACTGTTTGTAGAGTTTGACACACCTTTCCTATCCAAAATAGTCCACCGAGGGACATCCCCTTGTGCCGCCAGCGTCGGATCATAGCTTGATGAAAACGAATAACTCATGCTGAGTTATTTCTCCATGAAGGCAAGAAAGAGACAGCTGATGAGGACATGTTTAGACAGTTGCAAGTAGGCAGGGAATTCGTCATACGCTACACACACACACACACGGACTAAGGCCGATTGTCCGTTTGGACACGGCCACGCGTTTTACACAAATGCACTGACACAAAATAGTGGGCAGGGATCTTGAGTCATCCATTACCCCACGCAAATATGTCCACACAGACATACTGACTGACATTCCAAGTCCTCTGCCAGCATGCCAAGGCTTTTTCACTCTCCCTACGCACGCACACACACACACACACACACACACACACACACACACACACACACACACACACACACACACACACACACACACACACACACACACACACACACACACACACAAACACACACATAAATAAGAGCTTGATTGGAAAGCTGTGCCCATTTGACAAATGGTGCAGTGTTCATATTTTGCCTCTAGCACGGCGGTGGTAATGATTCCATAATTGTCCTGAGCGCTCAACACTCACTTCCAATCAGCATCCAGAACGGCGCCGCAGCTGGCTACCCATGCCTCTGTAACCTGAAAAAGAAAAAAAAGAAAAACGAAGGCACACAAGTCAGAAAGTTACCCTTGTGACAGTGGTTAATGTGAGTCATGAGAAGAACGCACTTGTGCACATTGTGTTCATAGCTTGCCTCTATAGTGCTCAAGCATTTGCTATGTGATTTGATGTCATTACCCCGAGAATGCCGGGCGAGATAAATTTGACATATTGACAACGCAGCTGTGTGCCATTGCTATCATGCCTTGACAAGAACCTATTAGGTCAGGGATTGTCAACCGATGGTCCGTGGCAGTATTGCAGGCGGTCCGCGGAATTGGAAATTGAAAATAATTGTGACATTATTTAAAATAAAAGTTTGATTTGATTTATTTTCCAACTAATTTTGTGAACCGTTTACCCATCCAAATGATATCAAATGTAGCTGAGATTGCCAAAATAGACATACAAATGCAAATAAATAGCCTTTATAGGTCCAGTACCGAAATCAGAGTTGCAACATTGAAAAGCATGGTGAGAGATTCCCTCATAAAAACATAATCTCTGTAGTGCAAGCTAATCTTATATAGCAATGAATGTCTCTGGCATCTTGAAAGTTTGCAACGTGCCAACACTTTCCAAGTGACCTTTTCTGAATGTCTGCCAAGAATATCTGAAGTCCTGGCCATGCTGGACACCCTTCCCCATTTCTGGCATGCCTGCTTCCACTTCAGTGTTTCTGCTATTAGCAGTGCCCTCTGCAGGACGCCGGGATTGCATATGATGATGTAAGCATTCCTCTGTGCTGTGCAAAGCGCCTTTGGCGACTAGACCATGCAGGACAGCTTGTTTTTGAAACCATTCCATACTGCTTGCAGCCAAAAAATCCACAAACTTTGATCACTTCCTTTATTATTCATTCAAGAAATATGGAAGCTGCATCATCCGGCGTCACTGTTAAAGAATGCTACTTTTATGAAATATGACCGTCTTGAGGAATTTTGCATAGTTGGCTGTGGGATGTGATGTCATGTTGCTTTTGCATCTTTACCACATTTAAAATGTCAAATTCAAAAGTGATAATTATATTTTTTATATCATGCTCAACAGTCCCAACTGGGCCTTGAAGGTCTAAAATGTGTGTCCCTTCCTTTCCCACTTCTCACTTCTTCCAATTTATTTTGACAGTTCTCCCTTTCCCATTTCCACTCAACTCTTCTCTTTCTCCTTCGTCACCTCTGCCTCTCCCTCTCCTCCTCACATTCACCCCCCCCCCCCCGCCTCTTTTGGAACTGGGAGATCTGGGATGGGCGACGGCAGCAGCTGCAGAAGGAGCAGCTGCTGAGTGTGTGTGCGTGCGCGTGTGTGTGTATACAAGCCACAGCTTGTCCCTTCCACCAGGCTGCTTGAGCCCAGTTTGTCCCAGCAGGGTACCACAAAGCTCGCCAACCAATCAGGGGCCTGTGCATTGATGAAATATACACACACACACACACACACACACACACACACACACACACACACACAAAACACTGACAGACATAAGAACCATATGCACATTTACTATATACGACACAATTTCACACACACATTCATATTCAAATCTTCCACTGTTGAATGAAGAAAAAAAAAAGTTATGACTCTTGGCCAAAAGTATGGAAAAGGTTCTCTAGTTTTATCACAACTTTAATAAGTCATCCTTGTCCTTATGGAGTTTACCGAATCCGATTTGTGTACAATGCAACATTATAAAGAATAATGCAAGGGCATTTTATTAAAAAACAAAAATCACACACAGATGGAAAATAATAATCACACTCTTTGGAAATACCACTGCTGGCTCCCAAGGTTTAGTGCCCGGGGCAATGTCAAGCTCCACTTTTTTCCCGTGTCTGAAGGTGAAGGGAGATCTTCTTATTTGATTGTCAATGGGCAGTCCTCAGAGGCTTTCATCCTGAACACACGTGACAGGCACACGTACTTTCATACAGACTTCTAAGCATGTTTAAAAGCTTTCTCGAGTCGCTGTTGTCTTTGTTTGGATGCTTTAATGAGCGAGAAGCCTGGGGCGATGCTCTTTCGTAGGTAAACAAACAAAGCTGCATGTCTCAGATGGATGATATGTTTTCGCAAAACAGGAGATAGACAGAAACAGAGGACGGTAAAACTGACAGAGGACAAGAGTGAGAAGAGAGATTGGTGCTATTATACAGTTAGCGCTATGAGTTTACCCCAGCTGACGTTAGGTGAGAGGCGGAGCTTATCACACGCCAACATGGAATACATTTCTGAAGCATCTCCTTCCATTCATCCTTTCTTGTGAAAGTCTTTTTCATGCATGCATGCCGATCCTTTTTCCACCTTCCTCTCTGTTCTTCCTGTCACGCTCTAACGCTCATGTGGGAAACACTCGTAATAATCATGTGGTGTTGTGGCCGCAGCCGAGGGTGGGGGAGGTCACGTCTTAGTCAATGCGGGGCGCTGCTCCTCTTGCCTCTGGAAAGCCCAGTTCTTACGTGGCAGCCCGGCCGGATGAACAGCTGGATGCTTGGAGGCCAGTAAGAGCCAGCCCAGAGGTCACAGGGGTCACCGGCATTGAAAACCTTGGCTCCCAGCTCAAAGGTGCAGGGTGAAAGGGGATCGTGCTTCTGAAAGAGAAAAGGAGCTCTTGTTTCCCCCCGTGGCTTACAAAGGACACAGCCAAGCAGTCAGCCAAGAATACTCTGCCAAACAACTAGCCGCTCATGTCATGCGTCTACATTTTCCACATTTCTATGCACGGCAACAGGAATGATTATATTTGAGTTGCAGCAGAGTCATAATATATGGTGTTTATTTTTAATAAACCAGGCAGTGTCTATGCACACCTCTGAAGCCATTACTTGTGACATATAATACTCAGCCGTGGAGTGTTCATCTTTCACATTTATGACGCTCATATAGGTGGGGGGTGGGAGTCAATAACTTTCAGGGTCTTGTGCGGAGCCACTAAGCCCATTCTCTGCTCCTGCCATATCGAAAAAGCAACTTTTTTTTTTTTTTTTGATTAGTAAATAGCCGAGCATGCCCTTCAGGGTACTTCCCAAGACTAGCAAGAACGCAAAGGTTAATCTTCTATTTATTGCCACCGGCAGTCAGACAGATAGTATCTTCTCAAATTCATCGTTCGTAGGATGTTATTGATCGTCTCTTGACATGACATTTTCTTGTTTTCCATGCTACCTGCACAACTATGTTCAGTATGATCTGTTTACCTCATATGGATAATTATTTCCAGGACCCAGAAAGTGAAAAAAAAAATATATATATATATTCAACGTTCAATGTTATCATATGAATTAATTTTAATTTGTATTTCGTTCAAGAAAGACAATGAGATCAACCATCAGACTGGCCAGCTCTCTACTTCCTCTTTTATCACTCTCTTTACGTTCTGCGTCTTGTTTAGATGCTGCTTTGTGATGGAAAATCTATATGGTGCAAGAGGGCAATTTAGGTGGTTTCCAACAGTGGGGCTTTGAAGAACCAGCAGCCGAGGCGAAGCGAGTGACTAACACCTCCGTACTCTGAATCAGTATTGAGGGAGTGTTTCAGATGGCTTTTTTTTTGTGCCCGCTCTTTCACCGGGGATCGGAATGCACTCGTTTTATGTCACACTTCCAGAATGACTGATAACCGTTTGATCCTGGTACGTTTTTACTATTCCTCATCGGAAAAAAAAATGTTTCAGAATCGAAACAAATCAGAGGTCAACCCGCATCCCACAATGCACCGTTGTACCTCCGAAGTGAGTGTGCAACCTTGTGAACTACATAATCTGTCTTTGTTGGGAAAGCCCTAAGAGCAAAAACATTCCCAGCATGATGGTCTTTTGCACACAATTTGAACACATTTCCTTTTTTAGGCCTTTTCTCGTCAGGTCCGCAGCCCTCCTGAGCCTGGAACTCATTCCTATTTAAGATATGGTGCATCAGGCTTAGTGGGCTGCAATTAATTCACTGCCCCCGGGGCCTCTCTGGCTTTGTATGAAGGGTCAGACTAGGTCAGGGCAGATTTTTTTTTTCTGAGCGTAAGCAGGACTAGGTTTGTGTTGAATCAGATGAGACTGGGCTAATTCTCTCCAGCAGCTGGTCCTTTTCACTCACTGTTTACCCTCTAATGCAAAATTGGCCGCTTTGCCTGGCCTGCCTATAAAGAAATCTCTTTACACTTCAGCTGACCAAATTTAACAATCCGCTTAATTAAAAGCAGACAGGATGCCTAATTTTTTTTCAGACCGTATCGATTCAGTCGTGGCTGTTTTGTCCGCGGTAAACAAATGCTCGAGATTGTACTGGATTGAATCTAAATTGAGTTGTGTTGCGTATCTTTAAGCCAAGCCACTTCTTTGGGTTTTCAAGCCCATCATTATCTCTTGTGTCCTTGTACTGCCCCCCTGCCCCCGCCTCGCTCCCACATAGCAGATTCCCTGGTCATTTGGTTACTCTGTGGGTCAGCCAGTGTGCTTTCTGTGACCACCACCTCTGCATGTGGGAGTTGTTTGCCGAATGCTGTGTCATCGCAGCTTTGCAGTCTTGCCCTAGAGCAAGCTAAGTCTAAACACTGCAGTTTGTGGCTGAAAGGCCATCTGTCACGGGGAGGGATTCCGGCTTCTCCTCCCAAAAAAGCATAAACAGGGGCGGGCTGTTAAGCTGTGCTGCAGCTCACTGTCATGGAAATGCCCCCCATCTGAACAAGGCTCCGGCCTTAATCCTTCACCCTCCCATCGCTGCAGCTGCTTTTTGGGCCTCCGTGACGGCCTGTGTATAGTCACTGCCTATTTAGCCGAGAGCGAGCGGCCTTATGAATCACACTAAGAGTGCCGCTCAGCTGTTGGCTGAATGAATGCAAAGTCTCACACCCACCCTTGCACAAAGCGCTATATATTATGTAATGTTCTCTAAATACAGTGGAACCTTCACGATTTTGTTCTCATGTGCAAATATTTGACTATTTCTTCCCCAGCTGCTAGATTCTATGTGACAATCCATTTTCTCAAACCTCTTTTTATCAGTAAGAACATGTGCTGTTTGAGACCACTGAGGACAAGTAGCTAAGAGGCAAAGTGGGAGCCGGAGATCCTGACATTTCATATGTGATTGCAGAGATTTACGTCAGGTAATTATTGCGGCTATGTCTGCCAACCTCGGGAAGATCAATTCTTTCAATCAATTCCACTTTTAAGAGGATGGGCCAGATTACCAGGGCGGCGGGCCTATGTGGATGTGGGCCCCATAATGCTCTTCATAGGTCACTAAAATGTGTGTTAGAAGCTTCGCAAGTATCATTCCTCAGAGATCAGCCATTGCTCTCCCTTGTTGGCCATATTCTTTCTCACATCTCTTCCATATCTGCTCCTTCATTTCTAAAATAACTAATTCATAAAGCCAGTTTTGGAATTATTGGAAAAATCAAGATGGTAATATCGGTATTGGCAATTTAAAATAAATCAATAGCTAAAAATGTATTTTAAATCAATAAAGCAGCATAATTTTTTCCATTGTTTTCATCAACATTCGCTATTGGACTTGCAATACAGTTACGCTGATTGACATAGAGTTGAATATTTATTCATAATTGTCTTTATTTTATTAATTTTGAAATGAAATATTTCGAATGGTTCCCCTACAGCATTGATATCTGTTTTCAATAAGGCCTGCCTGTGTGGCAGCATGCATGTCAAAGTTCAAGTTAATCAAGAAATCTCTTTTTGCCAATCCGATGGAATGCCTCCAGAAAATGCTCACTTTGCAAAAATGTTGCAAAACAGACTGTGTAATGACACATAGGGGAGGGTTGTGTTTATGTGTGTGTTACTCTTAGTCCTTTCTCTGTGACTTGAATCAGATAAGAGTGCGTATGCTAGTGTAGATGGGAAAGCTCAGCCGAAACCTCTGAATTGTTTATTTAGACATAGCAGCAGGCCGGTAAGTCAACAGTAGTAGAACAGCGAATGCTCACTCGCATTAGAGAAACCCGAGACCGCCGACTCAACCTTGTGTCAAGCATCTCCGTACAGGATCTCTGGCCCAAGATCAGTTTTGTGTCTTGGCTTTCTGTGAGTAAAACTACAGCCAATTGGAAGTGACTGCTCTGGTCTCACAACTGGGGCTCTGCTCTGAAAACGTCTGTAAACAAAGACCCTGACTATGGCAGCCTGTCTAGTGTTTCTCGCACCCGAGGGGTGGCGGAAGGTCAGCAGGGCCCTGTCAACAGTGGAAGCTACAACTCACCTCATGCCTTGTTTGAGAAACAAAAGAAGTAAAGAAAACACAAACACACCCACACATATATGTCTCACCCATACATATGTGTATACACATATTTAGGTATATATACGTATATCTATATGTATATACTACGTATATACGTCTATACTAATAACTATTATGGCTTTGCGAAACAGTGCTCTAAATGACTTTACATAACCCCCGAGTCTACTTTAGACCTTTAGGTACTGTTGCGATTTACTCGCGAATTATTTCTAAATGTATTTTTGTATAATGCTTGATTACCTGCGTGTCACAGCCACCAGAATGCTGATGAGCTTTTTTTTTTTTTTCGGTGTTGCATTTGATTCCATTTTTATTCCTTTTTATTCGTTTCCCTGCCATTCCTCAGTCACCGGTGCATACCTCTGAGACATCTGCAGAAAGGTTGGCATTAGCATGTGAAAGGGTTCACGCAGACAATGCTATGCATTATGTATTCACAGCATTTGTATGAAATGCAGCCGCTGTCGTTCTTGCTACTCTGTAATCTGCCGGCAATATTTCAGGCAGAGCGGGGAGAACAAATCTAAAGGAGACACATAGTCTCCTCTACTACAGCGACTGTACCGTCCTTCACATTCATGAATCCCAAGAAACATCAAATGCAAGGAAGTGTCGGATCCGTCAAAGATGTCTCGTAGTGAGACATACCACCAAGGCCGTGTTATTGAAGAGAGAGAGGGTTGTGTGTCTCTGACATTCAACTTAGTATTTGACTCCACAGACTTGATTCCTCGTGTACTAATTTAGACCAAATTTATCCCAATGTGTGGGCTGCAATAGATGAAGGACCAAATCAGATTTGGCTCTGAATGTCCTAACGTCTTTGTAATAATTTTCCGGTAATTACTGAAGTTTTCTTAACATAGAAACAAATATTAAGCTGCCAATGAGAGGCAAGTCAGGGTAAATTTTAACCCTTACTACACCCTTAATACTGTCGGGTTCAAAATTGGACCAGTGCAAGAAATTGGGTCGAATTGACCCGAAAGCAAAGTCCCACAAAACAACTTACTTTGCCTTTTTTACTTTGAGTCCTTTTCTCAATAAGTGATGGATGATTTGGCACGCTCGGCTTTGTGCGTCACAGCCAAATGTGTGTTTGTATGGCTATTAGGGAGGCCCGCTGAGGGATGAATTGCAGGATCTTTTAACATCCCCCACCCCCCCACCCCTCAAAGCTAATAACATAGCACTGTCTCACTTTAGCACACTTTCTGTGGTTAAGACAATTTAGTTTTTGGATGTTTTCCATATTTTTAGTGTGTGTTATTGTACCATGCCAGTTGAGTCTGACATTCAAATTGTATGTACGTTTTAGCTTGTTAAGAGCCATTACAGGACACTCTGTGTTCACAATTTGTCCCCCCATTCCTCATTACCAGAGAGCCGCTTGATGACAACGCCAATATTGATCACAGCTCAGTGATGCGCTGGCAGCCATTGTGTTAACTGGGCCAAGCAAAGGAAAGTTATCTTATGATTACCTCTAGCCCCTCAACCCTCATTTTGTATCATCTTGCATTTTGGATCAAGTGTTAAACCATGTTGCGCTTCCGTGTCCTATGCATTCTATCAATTTGCTTCCCAATTGCTTCCCCTCTGCATCGCCTCCCACCAATGATGCCATCTTTGCTTACTTAAGATGCATTAGATGGCGAATGTGGAGTGTTTCATCAGCTCTTTAGTCAGCAGATAATTGTACATCAGTGTGCCATGAAGAAGATTTAGTCAAGTGGAGAGTTCAACATGTAATCATTATTTTACAAATGATCCTAGTCCATATCATCATAAATCTGCTCCTTCCCCCCAAAAAAAGTTGAGATCCCACATTTAGAGGCTGTCACAACACATGGCTGCAGAGGATAGACATCCTGAACATTATTTTGGACTGTATAATGTAGCTTTAGCTCGGTCTGCATCACTGAAAGCTTAAGTGACAATGACAAAAAGACCAAACCTGGAAAAACAAATGTAAAAATGGAAATAACTGGTGCCTCGCTGCTGGGCCGCTAAGCTCAGATGCTTCTGCAAAGCAAAGTTGCATTCCTTCTGATCAGGTCTGAAATTTAGCGTGTTAGGAGTAACTTTCATCTTTTATCTCCAGTGTGCCCTAAGCTTGTTGGAGGGTACTTTGGCTGCAGCAACAAAAGGAAATGAAGGAAGTTTTGCTGCCGCCTTATCTGGTCTGGGTCAGTTCAGTGATCCCCTGAAAATTAGCCCGGGACCTAGCCTGGCTAAGTTGTTGATTAAATGTTGACAATTTAATTGTCCAGCATCAAAGCTATAAAATGGACACATGCTTGGTAAATCATGTACTCTTTTCAAAATGTCTCTTCAAAATGAGATTTTTTTTTGTTTCAGGTCACATCAAGCTAATTCACTGAAGGCAATGACAGTGTGAATATCTTCCCTAAAATGCTTTTAAATGTTTCAAGAGACTCAAGAAAGGTCCCATGAATCAAGATTCATTTGACCGCTTTTGAATCAAACTGGCTCTGCTTGGGAAATTGGATTCATTACTCCAGCGACTGATAGAATGATTACCTCATGATTGATAGTCTTCCCTCTTCATTTCTTTTCTCTTTGATGCACAGTATTTCATTCTGTTTTCTCCACTATTCCCTCACTCCTTAATGTGATCGTCCCGGAATGATAGCCATATATAATTTTAGAAACATAGAGGTTTTGTTTGTTTTTTTGTTTTGTACAGATTCATTTTGTGGCTTCTAGATTGAAATTTCCATTTTTATTGAGTGCGAGAGAAGTGTTTTATTTTATGTCAGTATACAGAGCTGAGCTAATGTATGATGTTGAAGTGCCATGAAAGCCAGCGAGCCCGTCTTAACGAGGCTTTTCATGGCTAATTAAAGATCCATGCAAGGCAACGCGGGGAACTTTGACGGATCAGTTGCCGACGCTGTTGAATAATGTCGTAGTGCCTATGAAAGCTCGCTCGGAAGCGAGCACGTTTTCAAAGTGGGGGAAACTTCGACCCCCAACAAATAGCGTTAAAGATGATTGATGCATCTGGCAACAATCCATCCCATAATTTCACCTTTTCACCTCGCAGACGCTTCTTGAGACTCATATTAAAGCTTAATTCCGAAGAGACGAAGCGAACACATGTCAGTGAGGCCTGTTGCTTCTTATCTTGCAGCTTCAGCCTGAGCCAAAGATAGACGTCTACCACGCTAGAATGTTTATTTTCCTTGACGATTAGCTCTGATTAAAAGCAGACCGTGACGGCTCACCCCGCCGTATTTGTGCATTTTGTGTTTCCGCATGTGTGTGTTTCTCTGCAGTGCTTCCGTAATCCCTGTATGGGTTGTCATTATTTCATTTCTTTATTTGCACAGGTTTGATTCCCTGAGTGTATTCTCAGCTTTACATTAGCCAACATATTCTGCATCTTTTCTGCCTACGTTATACCCTCCCCTCCCGAGGCGATGCACTCCCCTCTGTCGGAGCTCCAATCCCACCTCAGGGTGTGGGGAATTTTCTTCAGTCACACTTGGCTTGCCAGGTAAACAAGCCTGAATAGGGAGACGTGAGCAGAGTCCATGGGAGCAAATAAAACAAGGGGAGGATGTAAATGGATTTATCACTGAACCGCCTGTTCCGCCTGCAACACCCCCGTCTCAGACAGCCACATCCTTCACCCCCAACCTTTTTCCCTTCTAAACCAGGTAGCCCTCTTTTAATCTGGGATGTCATCTGAACAGTTCACTCTGTTTGAAGAAAACTTTTTTTTAAAGTCAAATGACCAATTGTCTGGACAACACAGCAGAACTAATGCTTAAAGGCAGCTGTCTCAACTCCTGTCCTGCGTCCGACTATAACAGTGCACAACCTTTAAGCCTTTCAGCTCAAACAGACACACTCCCTGCTCTTCTCCTTCCTAAATTATTTGCCACTAATCCAGATCAGAAAGTTAAAAACCAGGTCAAGCGTGAAAGCCTTATGCTGAGTAATGAGAGAGTGACCCGCGTGAGTCTAAGTGTGTATGTCACTGTGTGTATGTGTGAACTCACAAATGGGTGAGAGCGCTCACAGCAGCGAATCCCTATCAAAGCCACCCGAGGCCGTGTTTTCAAAGAAGCCTTTCAATGTGAGGGCAGGAAGAGCAGATTTAAACCAAAACCACTATAAACACAACGTTTTATAACACCCCCCCCCCCTCGCTTTCTGTGCACTGCATAGAGGAAATAAACTCAGGAAACCGGGAAGAGACAGAAAACCAAATTTACGTGGCACTGTTGACAGCACTCAGGTGTGTGCAAAAGCAGAAAATCTATTTCCATCGATCCGAGAAGAGCAAAGCTGAGGCAGAGAGATTGGGTTGTATACTGTGTCGGCTCCTCAAGGGAGCCTTGATCACAGTTATAGCCCCGTGTGGTAATTAAGGCACTTTGACATTTCAGCATTAGCACATGTTCGCTTCTTGGCACCCTGGCAAATCTTTTTCAGACTCCTAAAAAGCATACCTGGGAAAAAATAACCCGTGTTACGGCACTGCTGTTAGGAAGGCGATAGGATACAGGTATGGGCCTTTCAGGCGCAATGCCCGCTATGTCTTTACCGATCCTCAGCGTATTTGTGAGTGCACATTTTTACTGCAGTATTGTTACGACGACGACTGCCGCTGCTCATCGATTGATTCTTCCAAAGCAGCATTATCCGTCCTAATCCCACGTTGTCATTAACGCCCACAGTGTCGTTTGTTATGCATCGATCTATTGAGACATCAATTGACTGGGTATACAAATGATAACCTAATACAAACCTAATGAAACATAGAGAATAAAAGCTGTAAAGCATTCAGTATTTTTTGCTAGGTCATTGTCTTGGTAGTGCAGGGAACTTTCCTTGGCTATCCTGTTTGTCTGTACGCCTCTCCTTGTCTTTGTGGGGCGCTGCTGTTTGTAATGCTAAGGCTGAAGCTGAATGCTCAGACTGCCAGATGCATTATGGCTCAATGCAAAGAGAGCAGAAAACAGACACTGCTCCAGACATTGCCCGAAGCTTTGGATTTGCTGGCTATGCCTGCTTCTTTTCTTGAAACAACCAGTGACATGCAAGAGGAAGGAATACACAGTGTCCTTTCTTATGCTCATGGATATATTCTTAGAAGTGGAGTAATACTCCAAATTTAAATTAGAAAACTGTAAATAGCCTGTGAACATTTTTAAAAACGCAGTTGGCTAATTTTGGAATAGCTTTCGGAATATTTAGTTGCAGTGAATGTATATATATATATATATATATATATATATATATATATATATATATATATATATATATATATATATATATATATATATTATCATCCTTACACTTGCTCTTCCATGAATCACTTTGCAACATCACAACCAACACACTGACCCTGGACGAGCGGTTTGGGTGGCGCGATGGCGGTTACTCCCCACACTAACAGCTCCTCAGTGGGTCGTTGGGTCCTCGTATTCATCACGGATGAAGTCCTAACATAAGGCTCTTTCATATGCTACTGCTGCAAAGCCCCATGTTGTGTCAGTACGGCCAAACCAGCCTTTCCATCACACTGCAAAAATCCCTGCGAGAAAAACCACGCTCTGCAGAATGTTTGAAGCCACGCGGCTTGAAAGTGATCTTTGGAGTGAGCGGGGTCGAATAATTCATGTGGTAAGAGAACAGTCCAGGTCCTAATCAGGGTTCGCACAGCAGGAGTTCTGATTCTAAACCCCCAAACACCATCTCGGCAGCCCTTCTGTCTTAACTTAGAATTCAGAGTCTGCAAAATAAAGTTTACTGATCCACACCACGAAGCACAGTAACAGTTCACATTTAGTTTCGTCTTCCTCCCGAGATTCTCACTGACATCCAATTGCAGTCGGCCACTTAGATTTGGCCCAGCTTTGGATTTCAGTAAGCCTGTAACACTTGGCATATTCACTTGAGCGTTTCATGTGATCTTTTCCGATGAAACCACATCAGAGAAATACTCTTCCCGAACGACACACCTGCTGCTTGCGCTCAGTCATAAAAATAAAATAAAAAGTACTGGAAACACAGTTAAGTTTTTATTCGGAGAGCTTGTTGAAAAGAGTGGGCAGATTTGCATTCCCATTTCTGAGAAATGTGCAATGTGTTTTCAAAGCACTCCTAATTGCTCTCCTTTTCCTGTCCACCACCACACTCTACTCTTTTTCCGGTGTCCTCGACTGCACATATTTCATTCAATTCAAATTGGCCAGCCTGAGGGCGAACCAAACTCCTTCATGAAAGCAAAACATGAACACTTTGCCACTTGTAAATCTCCTTTTTGCCATAAGTGTAGAAGACTGAGAAGTGGCAATTCAGTCGGCCATTTGCAAGACCAAACATGGAGGAGTACGTAGTTGTTGTGGTTCCTCATTAGCTTGGTGCGGCTTTTATCTGGTTAATTACACACATTATCAGGCATTAACACATTCTGCAAGGGTGCCTGACACACTTAGACCTTAAAAGGGCAGAGCTTTAAGTAACCATGTTACTACCAAGAAATAAAGTGCAGTTTGACGAAGCTTGCATTTCCACTTTGGTGACAAAAATGGCGTGCCAACAAGCAGTCAAATAGTTTGGGATCCTTATGACAACGAAATCCAACGCACACCGAAACGTACCTTTCGGCTCGGTAAAAACGAGGCTATGAAGATAACATGAAAGTGATTTTTTTTTCTCCCCCTTGTTGAAATTCCTGTCATTGTTTAATCTCAAGTTTGCCTTTTTTTTTGTGTTTTTTTGTTACCCCCCCTCCCATTTCTCACCTTTATCTATCCTGAGCTCTCTCGCTCTGTCATATGGGACAGCGCCGATCCCTCCCCTTTTTCACTTCTCTTTCTTCTTGCATTCAGCCTCTTCCCTCACTTTTTCCACATCACAATCAATACTCCCCTCCCCCCCTTTTACGAGCGTTTGTGTATATCTTCTGGGCTCGCCTGAGATGCAAATGACACAAGAAAATGATAAAAGTTGCATGTTGGCACCAAAGTAATTAAATATTAAAGACTCTCATACACCCCCCCTTTTTTTTTTTTTTTAGTAGAGGGGATCCCTCTAGATATTGCTTTCACGTTACTGCAATGGAAGCGGATGAAATTTATGAGAGGCTTAATTTAGACTGCTAAGGTTTCATAATATCTTTCTGCCAGTGTATTATATCATAAGAGGGAAAATAAATGAGGTTAAATGGGTTAACTGTAGTGAGCCGAGCTGTTTTGACAGAAGCGTTATTAT
Organism: Syngnathus leptorhynchus; assembly: GCF_054491065.1. NCBI lineage: Eukaryota > Metazoa > Chordata > Actinopteri > Syngnathiformes > Syngnathidae > Syngnathus > Syngnathus leptorhynchus. The sequence continues at coordinate 5,363,980 of NC_141209.1, read as the reverse complement.
TCTCTTGTTGATTTATATTTATGACATTTTACGAGAAAGTCTGTTTTAGATCTCTGCGTTTCTTCCAGCTACATTCAATGAAGTCAAGTCCTGTGACTAATTTATCAAATTAAAACACATTTTTTTTAGGGGGTGGTTACATCACTGTTACATACGTTATTCTGATGCAAAGTGTGACCCACTTTCTTGAATTGTATTGTTCTTGGGCCCTTTAACTGTGTGTGTCATAACTGCATCCCAACGTGGGGTATCAGCCATTCTACTCTGCTCATCCGGGCACAGCGGAAAAAAAATGGGGTGGGGGGGCGTAGAAGGAGGAAGAAGAAGGGCTTGTTGCTTTTAATTGAATTGTAAATGGGAACGGAGGAGGAACGGGGCTCCTCTGAGCTGGGACAGACAACAGATGGAAGGCAGGGCTTGCCCTGCAGAGTGAGAGGGGTTAGAGGGGAGATGGGTGGGTTGGGTGGGTGGAGGGCTGATGGATGGATGGGTAGGGGGAAGGGAACAGAAAAAAGGGCCTCGTGGATGAAAATGACATGGATCCATAGCCTCTATGGAACCTAAAAGCCCCCCTTTTTTCAACAGTACTCAGACTGGACATTGCGAGTATAGCGCAGATGTAGTACGATGTAAAACTTATCAAGAACAATCACCATACTGAAATTTCTCCATATTTGGTTTAGAGGTGAGAGAGAGGAAAATTGCCCAGTCTGCCCTCCTCAGGTGAAAAAGGCTGAGGGATTTAGTCACTGCCCCCATCAGACTAGGTCAGAACTACACACACCAATTCTGTACATCTATACTGCACACACACACACACACACACACACACACACACACACACACACACACACACACACACACACACACACACGCACACGCACGCACACGCACATATGCATACGCACACAACAGACCAGTAGGTCAATACAGGCTTTACCCCTTGACTAGATTAAGGGTATTTGGGTTGTTTGTGCATTTGTGATGATAATAACTCCACATGGGGTTGCCTCTGTTTCACAGAACTGATCAGCAGCCAGGTCTTATTGCCACATTGATTTAGCCTTCTTAGTTTAGACATTCCAAGAAAGACTGTGAACCAAAGTTTGGGAATCTATAAAAAATGAAGGAAAATGGCGTTAACATTTTAATACATTTTATTTTGAGTTTTAATTTTACTATAAAGTGGCTAAAATACCATCTAAATATAAACCATTGGTTGTTGAGTTAATAAACAAAATAATAAATGTGACAGTTTGAGGCTGGAACAAATTTTAAACGATTCATTCCCAACTTGGAAGTCAACTAGCATTTTAAGAAAGGTTATTTTTGAATCTGGAAGTTGCATTGCAACACGATTATAGTCTTATACAGCAATTATGGCCAGGTGCAGGGCTCATTAGTCGAGGACAAAATGTGTTCTTCCCGATAAGCATTTTTCATTTAGTTGAGTTGCAATTTCATTTTGTAAAAATATTTCATGCAGGTATATGTCACAATACGATGCCTGTAATGGATATTCCTCATAACCAACCTGGCAGGGATGATGTCACTGAGCTGCATTAGTTAATCTCACTCCTCCCAGACAGCATACTCACAGCCTTGGGGCTCGACTTCACTGCTACATCCATTTGAAGCCAAGGCATGCACTGTTGCTCTCCAATAACTCCGCTCAATTGCCTATCATGCCTCCCCCCAACACCTTGCATTTCAGAGCACCACCGTCCACTGCTGCATTTTTATACTGTTGTTAATCTACAGTCTGCCAAATAATTAACCTGGCTGAGTTATTTATTCCCCAGGTGATATTTTTTCTACCTGTGTGAGGCTGAATGCCACTGGTGGGTACTGCTGGAGGAAATATATATAGTGCTGCTTACAATGACTCAAGCAGGATGAAAACACAATTTTTAATTCAATTATTTTATTTTGATTACAGCTTGAAGTATATTAATAAAAATTACAAGTTATATTTTGTAGGATGAGGAAATGTCTGTGATTGGATGAATAAATCGGGTGACGATGCCAGTGCATCTAAGGACACTTTATCATTATTTTAATTAGCGATGTTCGTTGATAACAATTATCCCAAAAAATGATCAAACTATAAATACGGCCATATTGTGCATATCGCATTTTATACTTTAGGGGTTTACGCATAGCACAAAATCTTGGGCAGGAGAGAAGATTTGTTTGAAGATGTTAAAAATACCCCACCTACTATTTCCACTTATTGAAAACGAGAATACTCTAGGGAGGGATGCTTATAAAGAGCGGGAAAGTGTGGTTGGCGGACTACTTTCAATAGTCGTTCTCTTGTTGCAGTGTTTGGGTGTATGCACCCCCAAACACATATATTGCCTCTCTCACTTGTAAACAGCGCTGGCAAATCCCGCTCCTCGCTGGCTGTGATTATATCCCAGAGAGAGGTAATGTGCTGCCTGGGGTGGAAGGTGCTAGATGGAGGGGACATGAGTGCTTTGGCCTTGAATTTCACCCAGGACTGCCTCCCAATTTCCGTATGCCCATTTCTCACTCTTACCAGAGAGCTGTGGGGTACTAGAAGTGCCGGGCCACAGCGCAGTGAGCTGAGTGTTTGGAATCCACCTTGTTAGACTGAAATGCTCTCATGATTCTCACTCCGTGGCAGTCAGATGAAAATGTAGTCGTTTTAGCTGGAGTGTTTTTAGATGATGTATTTGTGTGAATCTTCTCTGTAGGGATTTAGGTGCTTTCTTGGCATCCACAACTGTATAGAGATGAGGCACAAAAGTAGAAAAATGGTCATAAGCCACATAACGGCGTGAGTCAGTGATTCGCAAGTCAATACCTTGTAGAATTATTAAAAAAATGTCAAACATAAATCATGCTTTGCAGACATAATAAAAAAAAAGTCAATTCTCCTTGGTGAAAAGTATAAGCGTTCCAAAGGCCTTCAAGTGCTATCAAATGACAAGTTGAGAGACATAAAGTGAGTTTTATACAAGCGATCAGCGTTTGGGCAGCTGTTGGAGCTTGTCGACTTTTGCCTTCCCGTAATTATTTTCCACACATGCCATGATAAGCAGATATAGATATGAGGCTTGTTTTTGTATTCATCAGACCTCTTGTGCAAGTCGGAGGATGTGCACGTTCACATTTTACGTGCATGTTTACCTGCTTTCACTTGGTTGGTGTCTGATATGAATGCCGATGATATATGATCGAGAACTGCCTTGAGATAAAAGTCGGTCCGGATCTGATTTGGTTTTAAAAGAGCTTGTCATTGATTAATTGGGGTTGTAAAGGCAGGAAATGACTTTTTTTCTTTATCCTGTGCTTCTTCTGCATCTTCATTCATCACTCATCACAGCCTCTTGACTGAAATGCTTTCGATGTCGACTGTCTTCAACACATCATAGCGGCGGAATCTTATCAGATGTCTGTAAATGCCAGTCGAGCAGATGGCAGTAATATTAAAAAGAGTGTAATTAAAATGGAAAAGGAACGAATCATGCCGGGTGACACCTTCAGATATAAAAGACCTGTGAGTCGGCCACATCGCCTGCCGTCAACCCCCCCCGCGCCCGCTACCACTCTCTACCCCTGGTTCACTCCTCTGTCACCCTCAACACAGGATTGACATTCAGTCGAGGACAACCCTGGCTGGCGGGTAAAAGAAGTGGAATTAATGTGTGAGTTGAAGGGAGAGGAGAGCAAGAGGGCGGGGCCACTGCTTTAGGTGAGGCGGGGTTGCCTGGTGCTCGTGAATGATTGACACAGTTTTTGATAGAGTGCAGACATGGATGACTCACCCTCTCCCTTCCTCCTCCACCATTCATTCTGTTTGGTCGTCCATCGCACCCCACCAATGCTTGCAGGGGTCGCAATCTTCACCCCCCCCTCCTACCCCGCCCTTCTTCTCCTCCCACCCTCTTTTGGCCTTATTGTTTTACATCTCTTCATTCAGTTTTTTATGGCTGCTTCGTCCTCGCGCAGACCTATCTCGCCGCCCCGAATATGGCTTCCTCCTCAAGTTATCGCGGCTATTTATTACTGCCGTGGGTTCACGTCACATTTTTCTGACTTTGGGAAGGTGGTTTTCACATTGGAGCGCCATATAACAAACCTCACATAAACACGTGCTTTCAGTCAGTGAGGAGGCCTCACATCTCTATATTACATCGCAGATTTACAAGGCACTAAAATGCTACATAGCATTTTAATACCTCCCACTTTGACAGCTTCCCTGGATATTACCTTACGAAAAACATCTTCCACTGATTTTTTTTTCACGCCATCCTTTCTGCTGGATCTGTGATTGGTTTTTAGGTGATCCCACACAACCGACGCATGCCCTCGTGCGTGGGTTCTGGGTAAACCACGATTCACTTAGTCATATGCCTCTGATGACATCACGTGAATTCCTAGAGATAGGGGAGTTAGACGCTAACTGACGCTTATCAGATTATGCCGTTTGAAGTTTGCAAGTGAGAGCGAGAGAAAAAGACTCCTATCTACCAGGAGCTGCTGTGAAACAGTTTTCAAAGCTAATGAAGTTTAACACTGTAGCATCAAATGTTCTATTCTCAAAACCCTTCATAAAAATGTTAACAGAACATCACCTCTTTCTTACCTTTTCAGTAAGTCATTTAAAATGATGTGAAGTGTTGCAGTACCTCTGTGAGGCATGTCGGAAAGGGGGGCCGAACACGTTTAAGCTCTTAACCTCCATGGAGCGAGCAGCTGTGGGGCCCAGAGGGTCTGCAGATTCAACAAAAGAGGGCCAGCCAATTAACAAGGCTGGCCTGATGATACAAAAGCGTCTTTTCAAACGTTGAATGTGTTTCTTTAGCCATGGTGAGGAAAGCAAAGATGTGAGGTGACGTACACATAGAAGAATACAGAAGAATCAGAAGCTTCAATGGTTTAAAAGTGAAACTCACAAACAGAAAAGCATCACTTTCACCTTTTTTGTGGAAATTTTGCTTTACCAAATAGGTCCTGTGAATGGTTTGTTAGATTTGCTGGATTTTACAGAGAAGGAGTGTTGTTAGTGGGACCCCAGGTACTTCTGCGCTCATTATGGATCGATCCTCCTGTCTCTTGTGTCAGGTTCTCTGCAGGCCTGATTGAAGTGTTTTCACCCTAGTTTCATGAGTCTGTAGAGAAAAAAAATATCTCTGCCTCTTATTGATTTTAGAGTGTCAAAACCTGAACTTTAAGAGAAGCACAGTACATTCCAAAATGCCTCAAGATGGGCTTAATAGCTATGGGGGGGAAAGCCTTTGGGAAAGTTTTTACCCAGTTTACGCTTTCTGTAATGCTCTCCTTTTTGTCTTTCTCATCAGGATGATTTTTCCCATCCAAAAAGAAGTGGTAGGTGAAGCATATCACCCTGCCAAAATGAGGAAGAAACTGTCAGTTAGGAAAGCATCCCGTCTGGTTTTTTTGGGGATTAGGCTGGTTGGGGAATGCTGTGAATTAATCCCGGGCGTCAGACATCACACCAAAGCCTTGCTTTGGATTAGTATTTGCTTTTGTTTGATTCATTGCGAATTAACCGACATAATCCACCTGGTGTCAGACACAATAATAGTACTCTGACACAGACACGCGATCAGATTTATAGAGCCCATAAAACTCGACCGGCATCAGTTCAGTCAAACTACTGCCTTGTTCCGATCACGTAAATAAAGTTGTATAGATGTTGAAGTTGTGGTTGACAGTGCAGCTACGTCATCATTTCTCCAGCTGAAGTTGCTGGAGAAGCGACAGTCGAGGAGGTAGGCGTGTTGGAAACACCTGCTGGGTTTCCTGGCTCTATTCTCGTCCATCTCTCCTCCATTGTCACGCCCCCATGCCTATCTTGAAGCTGTCAGCACGTCTTCTTTCATCTGCATCTATTTTGTCACCCCCTTCTGCCTCTCTGCCCCCCCCCCCCCCATTGGGTTCATTTTATTCATTCCTTTTCCCTTGTATCCATGCATTGCCCACTCATAGGCTTGACAGCTATTGTGTTCAACAGAACAATGTGAGGCTGGAATTGTTGTGGTTCAGTATGGGCACACTCATCAGTTGATTAATCGTAGCCATCAGTTTTACCAACATACGTAAAGATGCTCAACCCAGACCCGATCAGATGAAGCAAGCCCAGATCTTAACGGTGACCTCACCGGTTTGTATGGTAAGGTACAGGGCATGATGGAAATTCATCTGCCTCACTCCTTAGCCTGATGCAGCCATCACTCTGGAACAGGGTCAATCTGGAATCGTCAGACCACATCAGCTTTTCCTATTTCTCCAGAGCCCAGTCTTTATGGGCCCCTTTGCCCCACTGATAATTGCTTTTCTTATGTCTATGAGTGTTCAAAAATATTTTCCTCCAGTATACGGGGAAAAAAAATTAAGACGTATGTAGTAGTAGAGTCTAAGCTTGCAGATGCAGTGGCAATTCCAACGAGCACTCTATACTCACAGGCCACTCATAGCGCCATCACTCAAACAGGAAGCCAGTAGTCCAGAGCAGTATGACAGATACTTAGTACAGGTCTCGGCGTCATCATGTTTAGACAAGCTCAATACGTTAAGATCCAATAATGTGTGTGTATGCAATATGACCGTGCATGCTGCAGACACGAAGTAGATGCATCAGTCACAAAGGGCACGTGAAGGATGATTGGCTGTCTCCTCTTGTGTTCCAAATGGAGAAACTGTCATAGATTCTTCGATTGATTACACATAGTGCTCATAATCACACACAAAGTCAAGGCAGAAAGTGTTTCTTGACCAGAACACTCAACCACTTATCGTTTATTATAAAGGGCGCACTGAGGAGTCAATATTGAAAGGCATGTCTCATGAAGCCTGAGGAATCTTTGATACAACCATAATGAAAAATTGAACATTATTGACGTTGAATCATTATGCATTTTGCTTATCTCCAGCCGAGGTGTGTATTTGACTGTATTTCTTGTCTGGATGATGAAGCAAGTCAATGATCCATTTAACTCCAATTTCAATGGAATGGAAGAATCACCCTGAATTATTTGAACCCATGAATACATTTGTACATTATACTGTATCTTGATTCTTGAATTGTGTGCTATAACATGTAAAAGGTATGCTAACTACTAGCTCACCATGCTATGACGATAAATCAATTCCAGCAATTATTTAGTACTCATTATATGGAATAATTTATTCTACCCATTCACGATCTCCAGGTGGGATTGTTGCTCCCTCGGCATGCTAGCGAAGCCACTTTTCTCGTGATGGCCTGCGCTCTTCTCTGTGCTCAGATCCATCAGGTCAAACTAAGGACATCTCATCCAACACACCAGATGAATATGTAAGCGCGCCTTCCATCCTGATAAAAGATGAAAGGGAAATTAAATGTGTGCAAAATCAAATCTACAGATCCTCAGATCATAGAGAGATGGTCTTAAAAGAAAATAAAAGCGGACAGTGGTGCAAATAAGTGGAGACACTTTGAAATGCCGAGTAGTTGGTCACTAAGTCAGGTGGTGAGTGTGTCCTCCCCTTGCACAAAAGTGCACCGGGGGCTATATAATGTCAGCCCCCACGTTGTTTTCTAACCCCCGTCTCTGTGTTCTGCCGAGGCAGGTTGCCAGAAGCTTTCAGACTTGGTCGAACAAAATGTATCAGCAGGTTTCCTCAAGTAGCATTCAGCACCTCCACATCTCGCAGACAACCTCCCCATTAGCATATATGTATGAATGTAACATTGTAAAAGGGCACGTTGAAACATGTAATTATTTTTTCTCTCCCCTCCCCGAGATCAAAGCCGAAGCACCGGCGATTACGTAGAGTTAGGGCTCGTCTTTGAAGATGCTCTCAGATTGCTGTTTGGTTGATGTGTAAACAGGGCACGGGAAAACGCCGCTTTGCTAACCTCGCCACAGCGGGTGCACACTCAGAGTGGCTGGTGTGCTTGTTTTTATAGACAGATGCTCTTAGCATGTTATTCTCCAACCCTGACCGATGCAAAGGTTCCTGTCCCTCACTTTCTCTGGAGGCCACCCCCCCACTCCCTTTCTTCCTTCCTTGAACTCTGGTTGTAAAGGACTTTTTTTTTTTTTTGTTTTTTTTTTTTTTTGCGTGATCTGTTTTGGCTATGAAAGGTTCAGCAACGGCAAGAATGCAAGATGAACTGATTGCATTGTTTAGAGAGAGAGAGAGAGAGAGAGAGAGAGAGCGAGAGAGAGAGAGAGAGAGAGAGAGAGAGAGAGAGAGAGAGAGAGAGAGAGAGAGAGAGACCCTAAAACGGTTTCTGCATTAGAAAGCACCCTGTAGGACTCCTTTTTAATTTGCTAGTCCAAACATCATCCTTCATCCCTTTTTTTTCCCCCACCCATGTATTTACAGTACACGGATGACTGAATTACGGCGAATCAAAACCCACGGTCTCGTTTCCTTTGTGTTAGGTTTAGGAGGAACCAAACTCTTTTGGCAACTGGAAGTACAATGCCAAGTCTTCCTAATGTCTTCCAGCTGCAGGAGATAAACTGTAGGAATAATAAGACTGGGTACCAACCTATGTGTTGCTCTGGATTTTACCATGGGATTATGGGATATTATTTTAGAACCTTAGTTGGCTAAACACCTTTTAGTGCTGGATAATAGAAAAATAGCATCTTTGTGAGTTTTAGATGACTTAAGGAAACTCACCAAAATAAAGTTTGGGTAAATTTCCCATCAATAGAGCTGTAGAAATTGATATGTCTGCCTTGTGTGTGACCTCTTAAAAATGTAACACAGCCCAATTCTGCTCTTAACTCATCCACGGTGTTGACACTTGTCAATTTTGAGTTATATCACACAACCTCATTGCTTGTATGTCCCAGATTAGAAAAAGGTGCATACAAAAAAATTCCGTCACAGAAGGCCCAAGATGCGAAGCATTAGCAAATTTACGTCGGGCTGTCTGAAGCAGAAGGGTCAATGCGGTCAGACGGACCACCCAAAAGCTCCGTCATCAAGGGTGAAGACCTGAGAAGGAGGAAAAAGAGGGAAGGAGGTAAAGATGGCGGCTATCCTGTTTCAGGACTGCCCTGCAGAAATGTGCTGAGCTGGCACAAGCATTTTGCATGTGGCGCGTGCACTCAGCTGTGAAGCCACACCTACTGTCAACAGCATGGTGTTGTTCATTATTGCGCGTGCAAGTGTGGCACTTTTTATGAGCCATCAGTGCACACATTAAGGAAAAGTGTTTCTCCGTTGAGCCATTGCGGTGTAAAGCTTCAGTCATTGCCATGCACATAGTTTAAGCTTCATTTTGTCAACACTCCTTGTTTGGGTTATTTGGGTCATCATGACATGACAGAGTAATTGCTTTGCAAGGTTCACCCCCCCCCCCCCCCCCCCACTCCTGTATTTGACAACGTGCCCCATTTGCCGTCTGAGCACTCCGGTCAAGCTGCTTATAAATCTTTCACTAACTTGATTAATTGTCTGAAAAGTGCTCCTCAACCAGGTAAATAAATAATGAGCAAAGTGATGATTTCTATTGTTGGCTAGTCAGCAAAAGTGAATCTGGGAGGTTGACGCGTGAACATGTCTTATGGTTTGTTTGTCAACTTGCCATATGACGAAGAACAGTCTATTTTTCCAGAGGATATTTTGGAAAAGTGTATTTTTCAGATGAATTTTTCAGACTATAAATTGCTTTGAAGAAACTGATCAAGTCAGAATTATAAAGCAAACTTTGACTTTAAAATACTTGGTTGCAAATTATTTTAGTGTGTTCAACTTTTCACTCTTTATTGGTGATTCAGCAATATTTAAGGATAGGTAGGATTCTACTTATATAGCTGTGAGGAGGCTTGTGACCAACTCCCGACAACACAACACCCTGCACAAATAGTGCTGGATTGATGGTTTTCCGAATGGAAGGATTTCAGAAAAGCCCTGTGCTCTACTAGGACAGCAAGGTCTTGAAGTGTGTTTGTGTATGTGTGTGTGTATTTCTTCAGTTTACCTTTCCCTCATGCGTCTCCACTTTAATGGCACCAAAGTAGAAGCAGTAGTCCTCCGCTGGCCAGCATACCAAAGAGGAAGGCCTCACCCTCTGTCTCATACAGTGTCTGCTTGGGTATTACAGCTCAATATGAGCTGTTCTATTTGGCCTGGCTGGGTTTTTAATAAAACCTGACAAGGATTTATCACCTGTTCATGGCTCTATGTGTTGGCCCCACTGTCAGACAGGAGGCAGTGGCGCTTGGAGGCTGTGCAATACGGCACTTCTGTTCTCTTCACCTCATATTAATGTATTTACAAGCGTTTGAGTGACGGTCGCTGATGAAGTGAATACATTAAAGTGGGAAAGGCTGCCGCCTTTTTTTTCCCCTCTATTTCCAAGCTGACTGAGTGAAGTCCCCCGCTGTGAAGTCTTTGTGTGACTTGAGGCATATTTCTGCACAATTGTCTGACCTTCAAATTCAAAAGTTTCATCGATTATATATTGCACTGTATCATCATGTGGACAGTGGCTGTCTCACATCAAAATGTCCTCTCTGAAGTGGTTCCATTATCCTCTTTCCATCTACCCCCCTACTACCTCTCATCATTGCACTCCCCATCCTGCTCTCCACAGCTCCGCCATTTCTCTGCGCACCTCTTACCAGGCATCCCCACTGAGGACTTCCTCTGGACCGTTGCTAGGTGATGTCCCCCTGATTAGCTGGGGAGCAAGTGGGGAGAGAGGAAAGCGAGGGCATACACACATAGTGTGTGCGTGTGTGTGTGTCTGTCTCTTTCACTGCAGTTATCACTAATTGACAGCTGCCGGCCCTCAGGGCTGTATTCCAACCCTTTGCCCCCCCCTCAGTGTAATAGGAGGGCAGGGCTCTGTCGCCCCCCGTAGGAGAGCGAGAGGGCTGAGGGGGGAAAGGTGGGGGCAGCTCAGGCCTAATGGTGGGGCAGCACACTACTGTTTGGATAAGCAAAAAGACGTGGTGAAAGACGGGGGAGAGCCAATGTGAGGCGGATGGGGTGAGAGGTGACAATTAGATGGGGAGTGAGAGATAAGAGAAGGACACGAGGAGGGCAAAGACTCGGACATTGAGAGTAGGGTGGAAAATGTCGAAGATGTGGTAGAGGAGGGTGGAGGGCATCCTGTTTAAAGCGGGGTACCCCCCCCCCCACCTCCCTACACCATCTGGAAGTGTTCCCATACACTGGTCAACCCTCCCCTCTTCAACTGGGACAGTCTGATTACTCAGCTCGCCATCTCACTGGCAATAACACTCAAATAAAAACAAGATTATTGTGATCCTACTTCGGGCACCTTCATTTTATTTCATATCTGAAAAAAGTGAACATTTCATATCTGTTACAGAGTCAAACTGTTGAATTTTTTTTTATATTTATTTATATTTTTTATATTTATTTTTTCATTGCAGCTCCTCCATCACTGCTGAATAATTACACCTGGGAATGAAGTTAATGTGCATACAGGTGATTTTGTGCTGAAGCCTCAAACACACAGCTGTGCTATTCTTCATGACCACAGTCTCAGATTTAGGATCGCAATTAGAACTGTGTCACCGTCACTCCACGTAATCGTGGTGAGTGATTATTTTCACAGGAAGCAAAAATCGAATTACTTTTTGTCCCGTGATAAAACTGCACTGCCTCCGCAGTAATTATTTTCACATTACTGTAATTATTTGAGAGTGAACACAATGGATATTTCCAGCCCCCCCCCCCCAACATCTTGCTCGCAATTCTGTATCAGCTACAACCAGAGTTCTCACACATGCACTCTGTCTCTGTGTCTCCATGCAGACTTTGACATTGCCAAGCAATCAATAGATTCCCCAGCACAGAAATGCATCTCAAGCTGATTATAATGAAGATAGCCGGCCATTTAAAATGCTAATGGACAATTTTGCTTAATAAGAGCCATTCAAGCCAGCAGTTCATTAAAATTTAGAGGTGGAAAAGTCCATTTCAATTAAGTTTCACTCTCTATTTCCCCCAAAGCATTAAGAAGTATAGGATTTTTTTCAAAAAGGTGAAAAAGTCCCAACACTTAATGGTGTAAATAAACTTTACACTAAGAAGCAGTAGCAAGAAATCAACTTTTATTTGTTTCCGTCTTTTGAAAGATCGGTTGTTTTGAGTGTATGTACAGACACAATATTATCTGGAAACAGCATGGATAAATCTACCACAAGTAAAATGAGATTTCTTTTCCTGATGTGTTCTATATTCAAACCCCACTCATCATGCCAGTGAAAACAGGATGAACGTTAGTTGCATCGCAGGAGGGAGAGATGGAAGGTTGAAACCAATAAATTCAACGAGCACATGGACAACTTTGAGCTTTGGCCAAAAAAAATCTCCTAGACCTTTTGGGATACAGCTACACACTGAAGCTGTCTGTATTCTTTGTGTTGGCCAGCAGGGGGCAACTTTAGGGATATCAACCAGTCTGTCTGGTCATCTCAATGGATTTTTGACAGAGTAAAATATTTAATCAGGGAGGACATTTTTTAAACCACGGCAATGTGACCCAGTTTCTGCTCTGCTGGAAATGCAGTTTATCATGTGATGACCCTCATAAAAATACTCATCTTAACCAGTTGGAGTATCTCCAAAAGCTTTGAACAAGCCATTTCACACGGGCATTACCGGAGCATACTTTTCTGTTATTTTGACGGCTGAAGTGTGTTTATTGGGAGAAGCACATCTCCAGCATAGGCTCTTATATGGCATGTCAGCACTCGCTGTGCAATACGATGCCTATATTAGCATAGTGAATGAACAAAACAAAGGCTCCAGCGGTGACGTAAACACAGAGTATTAAAGCTCCTGCAGTTCACCACACGGTCATCCCTTGACTAATTTGACCATGCGAGAAATCAGCTCTCCACTCAATTACAGCATCTGCTTTCCATGCAAAAGTACAAGCGGGGGGTATCATTTACAATGGTAGATTTTCAATTGTGTAAAACCTCTTCAAAGGGTATTTAAATTAGAGGAGTCAGGATCTTGAAAATGGTCTACTTGGTGCAACTATATATGCATAATTTGGATAACTAATCATCTGATGGGATTTCACTACTGATACATGATTTTATCTTCCTATTTTTTTATTTTCCATGTATAGTACAACTGTTGTCTCGGTGCGGCCGAGTAGCACACACACACACACACACACACACACACACACACACACACACACACACACACACACACACAAGGAGGCAGTTAGTGACCTTGTAACCCCGTCGACTGAGAAACAAAGCTGGTCACGATTAAATCAATGCTAGTTGAACCGAGGCCAATGTCTAGTCAAAACATTCTGGCTGGAGATAGCGTGCAATTTAATTATATATGTGTTTATTTGCCTTTAAAGATAAATTGCATCTATAATTACACAGCGTATCAAAAGTAGACTAATGTGATTACGATGAATAAATAGGCTGCGGTTAAGTCAATTTTGAAAAGAAATCTGGCAAACATATTGTCGAGGAATCAGGTTAAAAAGGACTCTGGTTTTTGTAGAAGCAAGCAAATGTACTATCGCAGTGATGTCAAACGTATTTCTGTCACGGGTCGCATCATAGTCATAGTTTGCGTCAAAGGGCCATTAAAATGTTCAACTCAAATAAAAATGAATCGTAATAAAAATTGCTATCAATATCTCTATTTTTTAAAAGTGACAACAATTTGAAATTTTGGAATTGACATATGAATTTGATTTGTGGGCCACCTAAAATGATGTGGCGGGCCGTATCTGGCCCCCGAGCCGTGACTTTGACACCTGTGTACTATCGTATTCAACAATTAAATGGGATCGTAGGTTTGTAAAGAGGGGGATACTTCCCTGGTGTTTATGAAACCTTTGATAGAAGAGAGACTGAACCGAAGGAGACCGAATACATTTTTATATAGCAGGAAATCATAAGAGCAGTTATTTCAGGGCACTTTTGATAGAGCTTTATCCAGCGCAGGCTTTCTCTAAATTCTTCCCGTGTGTGTTTTTATTGGGTCACCGATTATCGCTTGTAAACTATTAAATATTAATCAAGCAGACATACAATTTATGATTCATATAAACCTCCACAGTTGTTTTTTTAGAGGGTAGCACATAGTATAGTCGCTAGTTTTCTGCTTTGTGGGCTTCCATCCATATTGGTTTTCAGGACTTTACATTTAATTTTTGTACTTATAGGAAATTTCAATACCATTTGACCAAGGCAGAATGACTGAGAAAACAGGATAATTGGCTTGAGTGAATGACTTTGAAATGTCAGTCGAAAAGACGATTAATTGCTTGGAATACCAAACACTGGCTGTAATTCACATTTCAACAAGTAAGTTGATTAAAAAAATAGGCCTACATATTGAGAGAGAGGTACCCCCCCCCCCCCCCTTACTCTAAAGCCAAACATCTCTTTCAATTCGCATTTCACGCAGCTCAAGTTAGCCTAAAAGTGTATTATTTTCCAAAATTGCAGCCACTTCCCTAAAATCGTACGCACACCAGGGGCGACAGATTGCGGTACACAATGATAGAAAAATGTGCCAAAATGATCCTCTGCCGCCTCTGTTCTTAGCCAAAAGCTGCTCTGCTTCCGCTCACGTGTTGAAAATGCATTTGTTATCCCCAAATTTCCATTTCAGGGCTGAGGTCCCCGGCATAATCCACTATTTTCTGACCACATGAATAAAGTGTTTCAGACAAGCAATTGGATTTGCATACACACTCACGTTCGCATTCATGCCATACCTGTGTCGCCACACACTAATGAGGCAATTATTCAGAAAGCAGCTCGGCGTGCTTTGTAGGGTGTGATGATGGAATAAATGAGGTGTTAGTTGTTACTAGTTGGAGCGGGTGTTTCCACAGCAGCTGCGAGATGAACAAGGTTTAGTGGACTTAGATAGAGACTCAGACTTTTCCTGGCCGATAAGGACTGGCAGATAAGGACTGTCCGTCCAGACGAACCAAAATACATTCACAATGCTACTCATAACGCATTGTAATGCTTTCAACAGGTGAAAATCAATTCCAGGAACTTTTTCGCCTGTTCAAAGATTTGCTGTCAAATAGATAGTCTTTGTTAGGCAGCATGTTTGTGAATAATGAGCAGCCGTGGAACATTTGGCCCCGATCAATGTGACGGAAAGATGTTCTCTAAAGGACTAATTATGATCTTTTGATTACTGTCTTGGGCAAAACTGCAACAAAAATGTCAATGCGCTATTATGTCCTTTCAGGAAGTAGTGAGGGTTTGTTGGGATGACAAACATAACTTTGGATGACATACCGCAGGTGTGTTTAGCGGCCTTTTGTTTTTTTTTCTGCAAAGTACAAAAAAGAGGCTGGCTTTGCCTCAAGTTGGTTGAGTTAAAGTTACACATTAATATCCACGCATGACCTTTTGGATGAGCTGCAGCATTAGTCTTGTGCGCTCTAACCTGTCCGCCGTGGACATAGAGTAATGTGCCGCTTGACCGCCGAGCTGACCTCTGAAGGCATTAGAATGGAGACCACATGTCTCGACCGTGTCTACCTCCAACGCGATACGCGATAAAGTCTAAAACAAATACAAAGCAAATTTGTTATTGTATGTTGCCTTATCTGCGGCGTGCATACTCTGCTGATGGAATAAGCTGTATCTGCTTTGCTGCAAACGGTGGCGTGCTCATCTGCACGGTAAACACTGGAATATAAAAAAATCTTTCAACCTTCAAATAGCATTGAACTCCACGTTTGTTTTTGTGATGCCCCCACCTCTGCTTGATTGACAAGTTCAAATAACTGGAAGCATTAGCATCTTCATTCCAGGCACTGTCACATTTGCTTAGCGTCTCCTCTTCAAGGATGCGACTAATAAAGGGAAGGTATTCTTGTTACCGAACAAGCCCTCCTTTATAACCTAATTGCTTTTGGTTCAATAGCTTAAAAAGTCATTAATTACAGGGCCAGCTCGTAATGGAGGTTAAGGTGGCTTTTTCAGTAAGGTAATGAGGCAGCATGTATACCAGCCAGGCAGATTTTGAAGCAATAATAGGAGCAGTGAGTACCATTTTTCCATCTTTGCTCAATGGTGGTGCACAGAAAATGGAGGGCTTTTATACTGCCGGAGTTAAAAAAAAAAAAGATCTAAAGAGGTAAAGATAATTGAATTCCAAACAGTGTTATTTGTATAGCTGGCAGCACATTATGGGTGAGCTACAAATGGCCTTAGCCAAATGTGAATGGTAGCAAAATGATATGTAATGTTGTAGCAGAGAATGTAATGTGTTTGGATGTGCAAAGGGGCATGTCCATTCTCATTCTCTTTCCGTCACGGTCACTGTGGTGATGCTGAGGTTGTTTTACGTCATTTGTTTGTTTGTTTGTTTATTTATTTATTTTTTTACTCACCTCACCACACGTTTCTAGTAGCATTATTGATTGAGTAGTTCAAGTTTAAAAGATTATTTTATCCTGTAAGGCTTTTTTTTTTTTTTACCTTCTATCGCATGGACTATTTGCATTTGCTAGCAAACAGCTATTTATGTTCCCCTTATGACCTCTAACCCCTCTTGAGAACCACTGGCATTTCACTGGAGACTTCCATCTTGCCATCTTACAGAGGCTTTGGATGGGACAGTGTGGGCAAAATGTGAAGTGTGGATGCTCGCAGTGGCTGCTCAGTGACTTTGGAAGGGGGCGATTAGATGATTGAGTTCACCTTTAATGACAGTGGAGATAGTCTTTCAGCAAGGGGAAATGCCAGAGCTCAGCAGTTTGTTTTGTGTCACTTTAAGAGCTTCCTGTGCTAGGTTCAGGTTGCCTGGCTCTCTCATTGTCTCGCAGTCACAAAAGGCAGCACAGTGTCGGCTGATCGACAGAGCGCCTCGGCTCGGGCTGTCTCCACCGCGGCAAACCAGACCGTCCCCGAGGGGGTTTTCCTGTCACCTCTTGGAATTTCATGAGAACACGCTCGTGTGGGTGTATCCCATTGCGACATTAATCGCCAAGCACACGTGTCCGAAGGCGGAATGTTGGGGCAATTCAGAATTGGGCAAACTAAGAGGAGCTCAACTTTTATTGGTTTCCAAAGTGTACTGATGAATCAACTAAAACACCTTGACTCGAAGAAAGCTGCCACAACAAGGAAGGTCTATATACAGCTGTCCGGCTTACAAAAACACACATTCTTCATGGTCAGGCTCCAAAAGACACACACGCACAGATGTCCAACAACAATTTCTCCTTCACACTCTTCCCCTCGATCTTTTCCACTTGCTCCCTCTGGCTGTGAACCTGACATCCCTGCTGGCCGTGTCTCTTTGAAGTGGCTTGTTGGAGCAGCTCCCATTACAGAGGCCGGGACCGGCGAAAGGCGATCTGTCTGACTGAGGAGAACGGCCCTGGCCCAGGGGTTAATCAGCAGAGCCAGCACACTGCCCACTCTGTTCACACACGGGCGCAAACACACAGTCCCCGCTCAAATGCAAACACTACTCACTCTGTCCCAACAGTGCAGCTGGGATGGAAGTGACGAGATTTGGAGGTTCAGAATGACATGATGCATAACTGCTTTGAGACTGACAGCTACTGAGACATTTAAGGCAAGAAAACAATTTAGTAGAAGAAGCTCTGTGTCGGGAAGACAACATTGTTCCTCAGTCAATTCAAAATCATTGTAAGCACATCGGTAATTTCAAAATAAAGTTTGCCCAAAAACAAATAGGAAGAAGGTTCATGGATTAGGATTTCATGGTTTGGTAATTTATGACTAAGCTTTCTCAGCAAAAATAATATAAATTATTGAACCAAGTTTTAAATAAATGCAAATTTCTAATCAGGTTAGAATATTAATCCTCCACTCAATATTTTACTAGTTACGTAAATGTCAATATATATCCGCACTTTAGTTTTCTAAAGGGGCAAATATGTATCCAAATAAACCTGCTGAGCATTTTTCAGTCATGCCGTGTATATGCAAGAACAATTCGAGTAAATAGGCGTTTTGAATATACATTAACCCTTAATGAAACCATTAGTTGGGTGCATTTAGCATAGCTATCATGCATGCTCATATTTAGATTGCTTTTATCTTGACTTAATGCTTCACTGGTGTTATTGCGTGGGAGTCATTCCACAAAATAATCAGCAGGCAATAAACTCTGATAAAGTGCAGCAAACAGCAGCCAAACCATCCAATCAGAAAAAGGTGTAAATTAACAATTTTATTTCCTTTTATAAAACTCATTATAAAGTCCCGTGTGGCGTTAGGAGAATAAAGGCCCGGGTGAATCAAAACCAATATATAAAACCTAGTTTTCACTTGTGAAGATTGTTCTGTTTTCTATTCTCAGGAAGGCAGCCTTATCCGTGTCTTCTTAATGATGTTCTAGGAACTCTTCCAGTCCTGATTTACTGTAGCTACTCTTCACAAGCAGAGCATCCAACTAGGTTGCTAATGTTACAGTTTCTGGCCCCAAAAAGCCACCGAAGACCTTCCATGCTGCCAGCAATTTTGCTTTGTATCCGAGAAACATGCCCGTCGGCTCAGCCAAGTTTGTGTCAGTGTGAAACAATCCATAATAAAACAGACTAAATAAAACCCCAATTCTAATCTAAATCACTTTGCTGGAAAAGCCTATTTGTGGCCCACAATCCGCAGATTCCGGATGACTGTAAAGGATCCCTGACAGGCCTGTACTGTACAATCCACTTATCTCTCTTGTAGCATCTGCTTTTGGATATGATGTGTGGACACCATCCAACATGGCAACAGGACAAAGTCAACACTGTAGTTTATGCTCAAGGACATTTGACTTGATCGCCTCTGTCTTTTGTTTACCATTAGCTGAGGCTACAATCATGGCTAATACTCTTAATATTAATATCACTATCAAATATGCGTATTTATCTTAATCTGTGGATATATCCCAATGTATAAAACGACCGGGATTTTAAATACATTTGTTTTCCTCTCTCCATATCAGGGAGGGCTTTGAACTCTCAGGGTGCTCACCTGTTAATCAGAAACATTACACTGCATTGCAATTAGGAATATTTCATTGTTATTAATTTATAATATGTTCTACGCTCACAAGTCTAAACATGGCATTCTGATTAATATTGAATTTGAGGGATGTCAATTAAGTAGCAAAAAATATTGAAATGGAATGAGAGGAACCACTTTCAAGTTTGCTGTGTTCACACCCTCGATGGCTCAAACCTCTCTTCTGTAAAAGTCATTTTTCATTTCTTTATCAAAATGTTCGAAGACTAACATGGGCAGTTGTAATAAATCAGCAGTACCGATCCACATAGCTGTTCATTTCCATAGTGCCGTGTGATTCAAATTCTCTTTGTCTTCATTTCCTGCAGGACGTAAGCCGTGATAAATACAAATT
Source organism: Syngnathus leptorhynchus (assembly GCF_054491065.1). Lineage (NCBI taxonomy): Eukaryota > Metazoa > Chordata > Actinopteri > Syngnathiformes > Syngnathidae > Syngnathus > Syngnathus leptorhynchus. The sequence continues at coordinate 5,344,606 of NC_141209.1, read as the reverse complement.
TTATAAGCGTAAAAGTAATTTAGGATAGCTCTATCTGCACGTTTGTTTTGTTTAGCCCTCATTTGCAGTGGGTGTCAACAACATTATGTGGTTCTCGTTTTTACATGTACACATGTGAGATAACTAGCACCTGAAGACAAAGATTCTAATCGCGTCCACTAATCCTGCTCTTTAGCTCCAGCCGCCATCATCATCATCCGTATCACTCCAACCGTGCTATTGCAACGGCAAGCCACTCATGCACCTCATCAACCATCCTCCACAGTCCCTGACAGGTGCCGGCGACGGTAGAGCTTTATACAAGCGATCCCTCAAGCACAAAACTTTAATATTCATGTTGACCGATAAAGGGAATTACTTCTTGATTGCTTGGAGAAACAGCGATACATCTGGCAGATAGCGAAAGCTGCTAGTTTGAGGATTCAGATCATGCTATTTTATTTATTTATTTATTGGGCTAGATTGAACTTTCTGTAGAGGCAAAGTCCATTAATGCGCTCTATCCTTATCTCTCTGGGCACACATTTGCTCCCCTACAAGCTCAAATGTGTCTCACTATCCACATGGCCAATGGGAGGGGGTGTGCAAGATGATGCCAATAAAAACACACTTCACGGTGGTGGTGAGAATTCTATGTGTAATGTTTGATTTACCGAAAAGGCTTTCCTTTGGATGCTTGCTGCTACTAATCATAAAAAATAGTAATAACTTGTATTTATATTGCACATTTGAAGGGAGTCAAGGAGGCGTAAAGAAGTAAAGAAGTTACAGTTGGGCAGTTCATAAATAGAATAAAATCCATATCATCCATCCGTCTGTCCATTCGTAAAGCCGTACAATCCCATCCATCCATCCATCCATCCATCCATCCATCCATCCATCCATCCATCCATCCATCCATCCATCCATCAATATTTTCTGGAGATTATACTCGGCCTCCTTTTTTTGCGTCCAGTCAAATAAACCATGTGTCTAAAAAATGATTACATTCTACCTTAGAGGTTCATTTGTAAAACCCTTGCTCTCTTTTGTCATACTTATTTTAGTTTACTGGCAGAAACTTCGTCTTGGTGTCTTTTGTTGAATACAATCTATTTACGCCTTATCCAAGTCAAATCTTTGACGGGCAATGGTGTGATGAGGCCGCCCGTGTGACTGTCTGACCGGACCTGCAGGGCATTTCCTCCTGACACGTGGCATCTCTGGGTAAAGAATGACCCTAATTTCTGTGGACACGGCATCGTGCCCACTCCCCCAGATCTTGGCGCCCATTCCATTTCATGGTGCATCGCCCCCGCCCGTGATTATGCTGCGCTTTCAGGTGCAGAGGAGGAAATGTTTCATAAAACTGATGTCCCTGTCAGAGGTGTGCCGCTCTCCTTTTCTCTCGCTGCACATGTCACTTGGCTGATTGGCGAATTACCATGCCGATGTGAAGAGCAGCCCCGCCCCCTGCCCCGGGTTCACAGGCCCCTCGTGCCGGCAAATGAGGAGTTGCATATGTTGGGGAGGCGACGCTTTGCTGCTCTCATTTTCATTAGAAAAATAGAAATCAAACGGTTTAAAGCTGGTAAACAGCAACGATGTATAACTTAAATGCCGTTCGGATCAAAGCACACCAAAAAGTAGTCATTACTTTATAGAGCTTTTATTTTACCACTCGGGTCACCCCCGTTACTCAGGGATTAGTTGGATGTTTTTAAACTCAAAATATATATATTAAAAAAAAATAGAATTTGCTACTTTTTCTAAATGCAAGCTAAAGGCTGCATGTACTACATATCAAGGAGAAGCACACAACTTGACTTGGGATCTGTGTAGTAATTAATTAACCATTAGCTGATTCTTTGGTCAGCTGAGATGACTAAATGAAATCTCCTCCGCAGTTCTGCCCACTCACTTCCACTTGAGAGACTTCCGGCTTAATTTAAAATCCAAATTCCCTCTGGAATGAACTAAAAGTAAAACTATAAGCGGATGTTTGTGCAATTACGCACGGCTTCGCCGTGTACTCAGTCTTTATCTGATGATGACGAAAGCGAGTGATGTTTTTCTTGTAGACATGCAATGTACTCAATCAAGGGGGGAAAAAAAAAAGACATTAATTCAAAATACACTTAAGAAGAAGTGAAGAGTTAGTGGTTGATCCTTTTATAAATGAGTGTGAATTTGTTATTTTGTGCAGTCTTGCAATTGTGTGTGACTTGCTAGGATTGTGGGATTTCCTTTGGGTCTGCGTTGGTCTATTCTGGACCAGAGACGCTGGCTCAGTAGACTGGAATCCTTTAGGGCACCGGGGACATCTTGATTCCCTCACTGCCTAAGCGCTCAACTAAATGCCCCTGCATTATTCATGCGTGTATCACTTTATTGCTGTGCAAGGCTTTCACTCAAAGTTTCTGCCGCACCGCTGATAGTAACCACCCTCAAGACTTCTTCCTGACACAACTTCCCCTCGGATCATGTTTTAAGTCTAACAACAAGTCCAAAGAGTTGTTTTGCAACAAGGGGAGCCTGTTACACAGTTTTTACACAAGGCGGCATGTTTAGGAAAAGAAAAAAAAAGTAGAACACATTCAAAGCTTCAGTGTAGGTCACCTACATTTTGTGTTTGGCCTAATTTGCAGGCGTTGTTGTATTGCACAGGAGAAATAGGAAAGTGTTTTCATGCAATTATGATGTAACATAAGTAAGAGCGTTTTGGAAGGATGCTCTTTCTTAGTCATTCTCTAAATGTGTTTTGATTGCGTACAGACAAACGTAATGAGTCACATCTCTTATTTTTTATTTTTTATTCATTATTGGGGGACCTTGTGTAATCATTAGCAATTTGCAGAATGCCCTTTTCTGTTCAATCCTTTGAATTATGATAGGATGAGGTTTGTGTGGAAAAACTCAACTCCATCAGACAGACTTGGAATGGGACACAGACTGGAGCCAGACTTTTTTTTTGTCAAACAGCTGTTACATCTGACCTCACAAATGTTTATTTGGATGAATGGATAAAAATTCCCATAGACAAAAATCTGTCAAACGTCGCCCTAGCATCTGTTCATCAAGAATATATATGCAAGTCGATCCCCAAAAAAAAAATTCAGGTAAATATGAATTTCCTGATTCCTACCCGCCTATTGGGACCCCAATCTGTAAAATGGGAATGAGTTGGTTTCCAATTTCCACCTTCTGTTGATCGACTGCGTTACAATGCAATGTAAATCCAGCGATCAAAAGATCTACTTAATCCACTCTGCTGATCCCTTTGGTGGAAAAACAATGCGCGTGGATCTGTTCCGGTACTATCAACAGATAAACATGCAGGCAAGCAGATGGAGAACAGATCTGACTAGGGTGCCGGACTTTTTGCTGGAGGGAACGCAGTTGAAGATAATGTGCTATGACGTGCCATTTTGATGTGGACTGCTTCAACACAAGACGCTTTAAGCCATGCAGAGAGAAAAATTTGCAAGTTTGCGCTAATTACCTGAGAGAGTCAGACAAGGCAGAGACATATGAAGCTCAGCCAGAAAACCTGCACACCTTCTGACCTGCATCTCACTCTTGCTGCAAGGCTTCGAGCAGCTGAAGTCGTGGTGGCTGACTTTGATGTCTACAAAACTAATTCATTCATCCATCACCACGCTTGGGAGTTTTATTGTCGTCCTACGATGCCGTGAGACATACTGAATGGAAAGTCCCACAAGGAACATGTCTGAGTCATCAAGGTGGTATGGCAGACTTGCAATCAGTTGGAACTTTTCCAAACTGCAATTATCCATTCTCAATGAAGGGATGACAGCAAGACTTATAAAATGACAAATCAATTGTTCACTTCTCCTTATAAATTCCTTCTCCTTGTTTCTATATTTGCTGTGTGTATTCCCTGCAAAATAAAGCAGAGTATTTTTTGCAATGTTCTTTACGGTGGTTAACTCTTTTTTTTTTCTCCACTTCCACAACCGCTAAAAATGTTTTTATTAATTGTTTTCATTTTAAATGTCAACTTGTCAGGTGGTCCTGCTGAACTCTACTCTCTTTCTATAGCTGTCTTGATCGATAAAGCTACCTTTGGCAATGCAACATGTCGCCATGACATTTGGTCAACCGTCTTTTCTTCCCTCACCTTGCTCTCGCTGCTGAATAGGAACATAACAATAAGATTTAGCACTGGATCAATAGCTACACTCCTATGATACATTTACTCACAAAATGAATACTGATGTGTGAAAACAAATACCTGCATAGGGAATTCGTATTCTGGCTTGTGTGTAATAGCTGCGCCAATGATGTTTCATTATGGTTTTTCTGCTTGTGTGTTTTTTCTCTCTCCGTCCATGCAATCAAATTTAGGATATACACGTGATTTAATCAAGGCTATGACAGTAATGTCAAGCCAAACTCTTGTGTGTTTATGAGCAGTACCGTGGGTATGTGGACTCACATCACATGTATCATGCCCGTGAATCCTATGCGATTGTTTGCATTTCATTCAACGGTGTAGGCTTAGTGGGATATGTATAATAAATATGGAAAATGAATTGATCCTTACCACATGTGTTTGCGGGTGTATTGAGTTATGTTCCTGGGTCATGTGCTCATTGTGTTTGTATTGTGTGTGTGAGGAATTACCAGTGGAATATAAATGTGAGGTTTATCTCCATTTTTGAGACTATATACCTGATTTGTTTACTGTAGCCATGGAACACGGAGCGGTAGTAGTAGAAATAGTATGCTTATATTATGTATATGTCCATACATATGCAGGGATATTTATGGATTCAACCCAGAGTTCATTACATATTTGGTCATTTTTACACACTCCAAGGCTTGATTCTTAAATGTTGAGAGAAACTGTAGTAAATAAATTAGACGAGGTGATCATTATTCAAGTCACTAGTGTTTTCGCTGTTTGGATTGGCTCAGTTCTAGATGCCTTGATTTCAATGTGTCCAAATCTTCATACCAAAGAATACAAGTGCAAGTGAAGCCTTTAAAAACTGAATTGGAGATGTGTAAAGGTAGAGAAACTAACTCTGATTAACCGTCCACTATTGTCACAATTGGAAACTGCAAATTTGATTTTATCAAGGTTAGGGTCTGTGATATTCATTCAAAACACACTTGCTCCCTCCCAGCCTCCTGTTGTTAGACAATTAGCTCCTTGGGTTGTGTTTAGTGTTTGTGCTCAAGGCCCCAAGTATTTGACCCCCCCCCCCCCACGTGACTGACACCTCCACTGTTTAAACATCTCACCACGTGTTTCCTTTTTGATCAACGTATGCCATTCTTACTGATTATCCAAATCACTGATGCTTGTCAAAAAATTAATTACCTGGATCGTTGCTCTGCAGATCCTCACACCAGCTGCAGGGGTTCACTAGAGGGACCTCTGCATCCTTGCAGCATTCCCCGCTAATCACCCACAATCCATTTCAAAGTCAACCTGATTGGCCGGCTACCCGAGGAGTAATGTGGAATTAGACTGCATCCTGACAGTAACACTCTTATATTTGCATACAGACACATAGCAGATTAGCTTTCAGGATCCTGCCGATGGGAGGTGAATACCCGCATCAGCGCCAGTCCTAAATGGCAGTTGCATCCTACAGTTTATTAGATAAGTAATAGCGTAAAGTATTGTCCTAAGCGCGCATCCTCGCTGCCTTATTGGGTTTTCTGCACAATGTGTTCATTAACAAGGGTGATGAACATTAAAATGCATACCTTTTCAGGGAATGGGAATGCTACGAAGTGATCCCAAATGAATTACTCTGCACTTGCTTTTTCTGAATCATAAACATTCATATTCGTAATATATTTAGAAAATAAAACATGGCACGCTTGAGATGGGTCCGCCTTCAGGGCGTATCTGCCGATGCAGCTTGCTGTGGGTTGCATACGGGATAAGTAAGCGGCTGTAAAGGCGCCCGCTGTTCTTGGTCTGTCAGTTGTGCTGCGGGGGGTTGCGGCAGGATGACGTCAGGCGGGCTCAAGCACTCACTGACCTCTGTAACAGCGATAGGAGTGCAGTGTGCTCCAGACAGCTTTATAACAGTGCAGGCGGTGTCTTCTAGTGCTGTGGGAGATGCTTTACAAGTACAGCAAGGGATGCAATATAAAAGAGGATTGCAGACAGCTTGCCTGGGGCAGAATTTTCCATTGATTCACGCTTAGTGGTTGTACAAAAATGGAAATGAGAGTGAACTTTATGGAAAAAGAGACAGTGAAATAAAGCCTTAATCTGTTCAGCTCCACCAAGAAAATTATGTATTCATCTGTGTTTGTGTAACCTCTGAGTACAAATACGTATATCAATTCAAATTTATTTTTATTTTTTTTCTCAGAAAATGTATTTTACAATCCACAAAATGGACAGTGGACATTTAGGTTTAAAATAATCCATCATTCATTCTCTGTGTATTTATTATATGTTATTTTATTTTATTATAATTTAGTTATTATAAATTTCTCACCTGGAGGCAAGTAAGAATTTTTTTTTTTTTTTTTTTTTTTTTTGCTGCATCAATGTTATACTTCAGTGACTTTTGTTGCTGTTGTTCAGAGCTAATTCAGTTAATTTTATTAGGGAAAACCGTCTGTAGCAAGGAAAGCCACAAACGTACCCGGAATATAGTACATACTGTACATGCAAGGCCCATACTCGTATTTTTATTACTCAACATTAGATTTTATCTTAGGGCAACGGATGACCTTATCGAGGTTTTTGACACCATCCTCAATAGGCTTTCTAGCCATTCTCATTTCATCTCTTGGTTAGCCCATCTCATTAAGCTCTCTTTCCGTAATTCAGTGTGTCATTTTATAGCCGGCTCAACAATTTAGCCACTTTCCTCTGGCCTCTTTTCCCACCCCAATCCCATTACATAGGGAGAGACTATTAAAATGTATGCTGGCTCATGAACCTCTTCTTTTTATTTACTGTATCCTTAATGATGAACATATTTTGTCCATATTTATGTTTAGTCACACTCAATTCTTCTGAATACATAAACTGTGAATTTGGAAAATAAGAGGTTATTTCTTCTTTTTATTTACTGTATCCTTAATGATGAACATGTTTTGTCCATATTTATGTTTGGTCAAACTCAATTCATCTGAATACATAAACTGTGAATTTGGAAAATAAGAGGTTATTTTGCTGCCAAAGACACTCACAGATGGGCTTGATGGAAGGCAGCCATTTAGTCTTGAGGCCAAATTGTAGCCTCAGTGTCTGATGTTGGATGCTTTGTGATGGTGTGATAGCTTGACCTCTAATTTTGGATCCCCTAGTATTGCGCTATAAATGCTGGAATCACACTTCAGAAGTTCATAGAGTACATACATACCAGTAATATTGCGGAATGGAACCCGGCACCTCTGAACTGTGAGGCGACGTGCAAACCAGTACTCCACCGTTCCGCCATGGACAAATACATCACATTTATTACAATCAATATTTTAGGCAAACCTTCTCATTACCGTTTAGTTGAACTGTTTAATGCTTGAACCGTAGATGAATGTTGAGGACCTTACGTTGTTTTTACCATATGAAAAGCAGCACCTGCCTTAGGATGAAAGCAATCAGGCGAAAACACATTGCCGGTGCCACCGGCTCGCCTTTGTGCTAACCTCATCTAAAAGACCAGATATGCTATAAGACCGTTTGAATCCATGAAAAAGCACCTTGCACTGGAGTGGGAAATTGGCTACAAGTCATTATGCACAAACACCAAATGCCTTGGCATTTTCTGTCCCTGCCAAACAATCACCTCCCTTTCCTATGTCTATTTGCAATTAATGATTGAATTTCAGTCCCCTCCAAAATCCCATTTCTGCTTTGTGTATGTATCCCCAACACACACTGCTAACAGTACACAACATGCATAGCAAAGCTTATCTCCAGCCTTTAGATGGGAGGAGGAGGGGGGGGACTATGGAAACAGTCTTGATTATTTCTCTCCTTCTCCAAAGCACTGCTGTGTGCTTTGGGATTATAGAGGCTTTCTGTGGTGGCTTCACATGCACACTGGCTGGCTGCAAGTGAGAAAAAAGTGCTAGAGAGAAAAAGACTCTTGCTCAATAACACCCTGGTTTACTCCACCTTTTCTCCTCACCCAGTACTAAGCCAGCCCACCCACCCCTCCACACGCAACACACTAGCGAGTCCTTGGAGTATTACATCACACTGATGTAATGTCTAACCAATCACAACACAGTGGCGCTAAAACCTTCCAGGATTAAGTTGGTTGCTCAGACTGGGTAATGAGAGAGAGAGTGGAGGGGCGGTACCAGGTAAACGTTTTCAAGGTCCACAATATTAGAACAAAGTCTTCCTTTCTGGGTGTTTACTCGGTGGGCCAACAGTCATCATTGAGCTGGTCAATTCAAAAGACGCAAATTTGCAACCACAATTTTTTTTTGTTTTTGGTGTGGGGTCTTATGACATAATATCTACCAAATGAGTTTAGTATGTAATACTGATAAGTACGTATATCTGTGTAGATGTCGAGGTTGGAAGCATCCTCTGAGCCCTTTCGGCCCATTAGCTCATCCGGTTGTTGTCATCGGGCCTGACGGTAGATCGAGTGTGTCTGTCATTGTGACTGACGCTGTGTGGTGTCACCTTCTTCCCTCTCAACATGACTTCACACCATATGGACCCTCCCCTTGCTAACATCACTTCCATTGCACCACTCGTACACACACAACTGCATGAAGCCTTCCAGACGGCATCAGACAGTGGCAGTTGGTGATTTTGGATTGTGTTTGTATTTCTGCATGTGGTATATACAGCAACTGCCACACCAGTTCTGCTGTGCAGAATCGATGGGGTGTTTATTTAATATATATAGGTGCAGTAGATACACTGAGAGGAAATGACTGGCTATTGAAGGACAGGAAGCGGAATGCTGAGTTCTGACAAGAAGGCCTCGTGGCGGAAATGATGAATCACTAATGGGATAGCTGTTAGCAGAAAAATGCTCACTTCCAGAATCAATGTTCCATACTGGCCATACTTACAGCATGTGCATTTATCTTGTTCCACGGAACAGTGGTTAAATTGCAGCATTGCCACCATTTCTCACACAATGCGTAAGTTCATACCAAAGATGTCACAGTAAAACCTTTTTTTGATCGGTATCAAGGGGTCTTATGGTTTTCAATTTCTGAACCAATTCTCAACTCACAAGTGTATATTTGCAGATTTGTAGGGGGTTGTTATTCATAAGCGAGGTAACACAAACTGCCGTGTGGCGGAGATTTGTTAGCATCAGTGGTGTCAGCTTTTTCTTCTCGCCAAATCTCAGTGGAGATTGGACACTGGGCAAGCTGCAGCTGGTTTACCTGACACACATTTAAGCAGCTCCTGGGAGAACCCACCCCTGAGGAAGCTGCTGGACTTTGGACTGATCCTTAACACCAACTAACCAAAGCGTTATTTGAGTAACATTTTTGTCCTTGGAGTAAAATAAGTTTCCAAAATACAATTCCCTAATACATCTTTGTGAAACCAGTGGCCCCATCCAATGGGTCAGTGTCGTAAAAGCTCGGAATAATCATATTTTATTCGAGTTTCCTTTGTCGAAGAGAACATCAACGCAGCAGATGTACGCTGTTAAGACGTACGGGAGGGGGTGAGGAGGAGGGTAAGCAATTTCACTCAGACTCTGTAATATGTGAAACTGTAGATTGCAAAACAGGAAAATGAAACTCTCAGATGCATCTCATCAAAAGATACATTCAAGCTTCCCGAGCCCGGCTTTCAAATTTCCCATTCACCGAGGTGACAGAAAGTGGCGTCGACGGCCAGAAACAGGGAGGAAAGATTAATGTAAATCTCCAAATAAGGCATTAATATTTCATTAGTGCCTCTTTTTTTCCCCTCCTCTCTGAGTGACAGAGGAGAGGAGATAGTGGCCGATTTAATGATTTTAGACTCTATTCCTTTCATTCTCTCCAATGTCACTGGCACCCCCCCACCACCCTCCGCCTCGTTTTCCCAGTCAGCAGATGGGCTTAGCCTCATTTTTTTTATGAATCCTTTGCAGAGCCAGCTGCACGTAATTACATTCAATTCAACCTTATCGCTCAAATTAAAAAGATTAGATTATTTGTGAAAGAAGTGTATGCAACTCTGCCACTTTATAGTGAGCTTTACCCTCCCCCCTCACACACAAGTCCTTTACAGATACAATGTCACCATACAATATTATCTTCAAAAAAATGGTTTGATTTAAAAGAAATATCCCACACTCCCATGTTTTTCCATCCGTCTACATACAGGATATGGATACTGTCTGCTTGAGTGTCGATTCAGCGATGAATCAGCAGCAAACAAACTTTTTTAATCTGAGCCCAATTTATTCCACATGAGTATTTATTTCATACTGCTTCCATAATTATTCACATGCAACAGGAATGTATTCTGACTCAGCATAACCAAAGTGTGAAGGCAGCACATTTTTACCAGACGCACGGATATTAATATTTGTGTGTAACACTAATGAATCTCAGCGGACACGCCATCGTTGAATGTGTATGTGAACGCTTTATGTTATATGATATGAATATACAGGCCCATGTATCACTTTGTCTGCCTATTGATCGTCTACTGTAATGCTGTTTGATTAGTCTGGTCTGGCTTCTACAGAAACAGTCGCTGCAGAGCGGGGAATATATTTCAGATTTCCCCCAAAGCCCCCCACGGGGATTAGTTGAGTTGCTATCACCCGGCAGCATTACTAATTGATTGGCTGATTGCAAGCACATTCATTCCAGGTCATGCACTGTGCGTTCATGCCACAAACACTTCACATATTCCTCAGATGTTGCGTAAGGTAACATAGGAGCAGGAGGTTGTATAGATAATGGATATTCCACATGACATGATCGAATATAAATGACGTTTTGACGTTATTTCATCGTTGTCCCTTATCACACCGAGCCGAACGAGAGTAGTATATGACAAGAAAGTTGGTTAGTTTGTGTTTTGTGTTACAGCACCTGCATCGCACGATAAAGAAATATTTTAGGTCACCTAAACATTTATTTATTTAAATATTCATTCATTCATTCCTTTTTAATTAGAAAATGTATTTATTTTCTGTAACAAAAATTTGCTAATGTGCCAACACCAATAGTCCAACCAGCGGGAAATTTAGCATACATGTTACTTCCTGTTTGCCACTTAGAACTTTGCAGGATTACGGGGACAAACTTGGAGAAATTTCTCACCTCACCTCACAAAACCTTTTTGTAGAAGCACTGCTTTGCTCCTATTTGATCACAATTAGGACTCAAAATGTCAGCGGAAAAGATTTTTGTTATCTATATGCCAAAGTATATGCCAGACAAGGGTCCATTGACCCAGTAGAAAGTTTTTTTCCGACAGGAGACAGCTCTTGTGTAATTAAGAGACCTTTTGACGGACGACACTTATAGTTCATGAGGCTTCAGGCGACACTTTTGTCGCTCGTAATCAAAGTCGTTGACTGGACCGAGACACTGTGGAGAAAAGCAAAGATGTTTTGTCCAACGTCGAAATCGATCAGCATAGTTTCACACCAATTAACGGTGTTCTTGCTTGTATTTGACTCAAGTGTTTAATGCGTCTAAACATGGATTGTTAATTAAGCCTCTGCTTCATTTCTGGTATTTCAGCCACTTTGTATCCGCCCTGCTTTTATTACACAATCATTTCAATCCAGGAGACATGATTTAGTTATTAATGATTACACTAGTCACTTTCACAAGGGAAATTGCGAGCAATAGAGGTGACTTTGGCTCTTAAACTGTCACTGGGAAGTCAAATGAAATAAGCTCTTTAATGGCGAAGACATCAGTGTGTTCTGGGTGTACCCACGGCCGCTCGGTTGTGTATGATATACAGTTTATTGATGAGTGGCATATTTCAAAGTGACACCCTTCATTCCATTCTCCACAATGACTATAAAGTGGACATGTTTTACTGCACATTATAATAACTATCATAACGGCAGGATCGAGACTGTGCGGCTGAGCATTAAACCGGAGGTGCCCCTTAATGACTTCAGGAATGAGTGAAGTACATAATTTATAGATTTGTATTTATTTTTTTAAATATTTTTAATTTAATGGATTTTTTTAACATGAGACACAGACATACTTCGGTAGAGTTTTTTTTATGATGCATTGTGAATTTTGATGCTTTTTAATCATTAATTTAGTTCATTTAAATATGATTGATAGTTTGACTATTTTTGAAGTCTAATCAAGTTATTCTGGCCTGTAAGATTATAGAAAAGAAAACAACCCCTGGTTGCTCTAAATTGAGGCAATATTAAATTCACAATGTTAGGATTAGTGTTGTGAGAGCAGGGAGATATATAATGGTGGTGTGGTATAATGTTATAATTCATGCAAACATCCCCAGGCTATTTATACCACACCACTACAATGTAATTGTGGCCAATATTTAATCCAACTAAGAGTTGCAGTGGCAGACGTTCAAGTCTGGTCTGAAATTAATATTTCAGTGGTGTCATGTTGTCGACAAGTGTGACAATTTGTTTGTACTGTTGTGGACAGCTAACCATTGGTTAGGATCAAAAGCAAATGAATGTCTGAATTAATTTGTTTTTTGGAGCACTTGAGCATATTTACTACTTTTTTTTAAAAATCGTTTTAAAATAAAGGTGGCTCAGTAGGTAGGTGGTTAACGTAGTATTCATGGTGATTCCATACTTCTGCTTTAAACACTTTAGAATAGAATGCTCCAACTAAGTAATCACATTTATGTCTAAGATTTGTGTTGCCCATTAGCGTGTGGCCTGTGAGGCATGCCTAACATGAAATTATGCTCTTCACTGGCACAATTGTTTGCATTTTTTTTTGGAAGGGGGGGGGGCACAAAGTAAAGGAATTTCATTACCCCTTGCAAATTGATTGGCTAATGTTTTCTGAAAAATCAATACGACCTCGCTCAGTTTACTAATTGGATTATTTGGTTCTGATCCGTGATCTCCAAACACAAACCTAATATGCATTGTTTATGAAATGAATACCTTGGAAGAAGATGCTACTGTCAAAGTCAAATGTGCCTCTGATGATATTTTTAAAATATTTTTTTGCAAGAGAAACAAAACAAAGCATAATTATAATAATAATGTAGGTTGGCATTTTGGCGAGCTGGCATATGAATCGGTTTAATACTAATCAACCAAGCTTACTTTATTCAGGCTGCTTTGAAGACTGTTTATTAGTCAGGGAATAATAAGTAATCCATGAGTATTAATGATAATGGATAAGACTAATGGCTGATGCCGGCTTTCTCCCACTCTTAAGCACCACACTTCATTAGTGACGGGCAGATTAGTGGCAAGGAGAAAGTGCACAACACACTCCACCTGAGAATCTGCCGACACACACACAGATACACACACACGCACAAACTCCACCCCCCCTCTCCTGTGACAACAAGATGGAACACTGTCAAGCTCATTTGCTCTTCAATAGACTAACCATAATTAAGGGCATCCCGTCCAAGAAGCGGAGGGAAATAAAATGAATCGACATCAAATAAATCATCCGGTAGGCTTGGCTTCTCCCAAGCTTCCAGTCTGATTATGGTATTTTTCACCAATGCTGAAGGTAAACTGAATGTGGGTTTTATATGTGTGTATGGATTTTCATCCCACATCACTAACCGTGACAGCTGAGCCAAGTCGCTTGGCGCAAGTTAATTCCAGCCAGGCCCCGCAATGTCTTTTCACCACACTCATTTATCGTACATTATGTAGATGGTGTATTGCTATCACATCAAGCAAAGAGTGAAGCACTTATAGGAAGGACTTGACAATATAAAGTTCTCCCTGCTGCACTCTAATATGCTCTGTGAAAGTGATGAGAATATGATCATGCATTCCAACAGTGTCCACAATGCACATTGCGCTTTCCAACATTAGGGGTACCTATTTAATCTTATCAGATCCATTTATATGCATTTCATTTTTTTTTATATTTTCAATATGATTTATACCATTTCTCAATCCAGAACTATCCAAATGTTTTCAGTTCGTAATAGATAAAAGACAAGCTAACTGCTGATTTCCTCAAAACTACCCCATTGAGTAGCTGTATTTATATATTACAAAAATGTCTTTAGGGGTTTAAAATAATGCAAAACAATATATATTAATAATAGGAAGACGTATTCGCTATCCATTCAATAGTTCATGCCACCTAATCTCAGATGATTTGTTTCTTAACTGCGTGTCATTTAAAATGTATTTTTAAAAAAATCTATTGAGTTTTTGTGGGGTGCCTTTTGATTGTGCAGGTGGTGTCAACTCCTTCTTTAAGTGTTAAAAGACAAGAGGGGTCTGACACGAGATGTTAGACTGCATGTTGCAGTGAACTGCACAGACAGCAGTGGCGTGTACCGCCTGCAGGGATAAGACTGCGCAGATTCACTTGATTTGACACACTTACAGTAGAACCGACGCCGTACGCACTCTACATCATCACAGCGATTTAGACTCACGATGGCGGTGTAAAACTAAATAAAGTGAATCCTCACACATCAGCAAAGTTAATGTATTGTTGCGCCAAAATTACCAAGTATTTGGACAAGGGCAGATGTGGATTCAGACTCCAAAACAAAAATTTGAAATAAAAAAAACTGTGACACAAAGAAATTTTACTCGAAATGTAGTCTTTATTCACTTCTCCAGATGTTGTAAAATGCTGTTCAAGAGAAATAGAGCAAGGCAGAAGAGTCCTACATAGATTCTGCAGCAGAGAAATTTACATTTGCAATAATGTACATCCGAAGGAAGCGAACACGCATGATCAAAATAAACCACTTGAGAGAAAATGATTCGCCAATGAAATGGCTCTGCCATTATCCACTTTAGTTGTCTTGCTGTAAGTTACTGTAAAAAGCATCTAAAAAGCTTTTTGAAGGCAAGAAAATTGAATATATATACAGTAAAAGGACGAGTGAGTGAGTGGCCTTATCGCAAACAAGTAGACCGTGCTTTTTCCACTTACTAAAGACAAAAGTGAAAGCACACAAGGCGTGTGAAAAACGCCACCGGTCATCATGCTTAAGTCTTTTTTCTTCCTTCGTTTTTTTTCTTCCTCTCCTTTGCTGTCACTACTGTCGCTAAGAAGCAAAGGCGAACCCAAAAGTCTCCATCAACTGTGGCGGACCCGAGGGATGAGGGAGCAATCACATTATATCTGCTGTCACACAAAGTCACTGTCAAGGTGTGCTGCTGGTGGAGGGGAGCAGCAGCACATGTGGCGCCAGAGACCCAGAAATACCTCGGCTTCATCTCGGCCCTGCTGCCCCCCGGCTACAAATGTAGCAAAAGTGAAGGCCACTGATTTCATGCAGACAAGCGCCTCTCTCAAGTTTTTCTTCTTTTTACGTCTGACTGGAGTGACCAATGCAGTTCAGTTCAGGCTCATTCTGTTAGCCAAGAGGCTTTTGTTTTTAACAAAAGGAGCAGGAAACACATAGTTAAACATACTAAGACATAGGTGTCAAAATCAAGGCCTGGGGGACAGATATGGCCCGCCACATCATTTTATGTGGCCCGCAAAGACAAATTATCGACTTCAGGTGTCGATACTAAAATTGCAAATTGTCTTCAATTATAAAAACTACAGATATTGCTAGCAATTTGTATTACCATTTGGTCAATATTTGTAATTGGTAACTGTAATTAAATGTAAATAATTGACTGACTGATCTTGGGTCTATATTTATGATTAAAAAAAAATCTGTGCTGCACTGAACAAAGGTATATACTGTATAGTGACAGATAATACAATGATACTATGTGAAAATAAAAAAGTGCTGATAGTATCAAGATACAGCAATCTGAAAAAAATGCTGGCAATCCAAGAGTTTGGTATAAACATAACACCAAGTGGCTGTGACATGTGACATCTGACACAGCACATTCCCACCAGGTTTTCTAATAAGAGGAAGTGCTTGTTAAACATGAACCACGGCTGATGAAACTGCAGTGCAATGCAGAGGTAGCAGTGAGGAGTAGTGTGTAACACACATATATTTTGCTGACCATGTTATGTGTGTGATAGTGTCTCAGGAGTTGCAGGGAGGGGAAAAAAAAGGAAAAGCTATATTGTGGTGCCTTGCCGTAGATGGAATTGAATGTAAAGCTCTGGAGGAATGTGGTGTCACTTCACTCGTTCAGCCATGTCTGTGAATCAATTCATCACTTTTTTATATCAGTTCTGTCAAGACTCGGGTTGTGTAATATAGGCTCGCTCGGCATGGGGACGTTTGCTTCTCCCCCCCCCCCCCCCCCTCGGTTCGTGGCTGGTTGAGACTAAGAGTGAGAAAAAGATATGAGCAAATAAAATGGTTGCGAGTTCTTCATACCGATCTGTTTGTTTTTTAATAGTTACATTTCAATTCCCTACAAATCTGCAAGACCTTAATGGCGACAAACGTTTTATTTAAACGTACATCTACTATTTGATTTCCATCTTTTTTCACAAATATACAAGCAGTTAACATTCAAGTTAGCGTTTAACTTACTGATTAATTTGGTTAACTTCTCTTTCATTTTGCGGACCAATCTGGCATACTTTGAGTTTCTTAGCATTTAGGTCAACTTTAATATAACTTTTTAAAAATAAATTGATGTGATCTTGGCTAACAAGAGCTGGCTTTTAGATTCCATCTCTATAAATCTGCCAATTTTCCAACCATCCATTTTCTATCCCCCTTATTCTCTTCAGGGTCATATAGATGAGCTGCAGCCAATCCCATTTGAATTTGGGTGAAAAGTAAAAAAACTCACATTAAACGCCTCAAGAATCGCAGGAATTCCAGATCACTATCTCTCTTAATTGGCTTCCTCATCCACTTTGTGCATTTAGGTCGTACATGTTACAGCTGGCTTTAGATTGTTATTCCGCGCGTTAACATCCAACAGTGATTGGCAGTCCAACACGCCCCGAACCTTTGGCTCAGCCTTACTCCCATGGCAGCGGCATCCCCCTATGCACTCCATCATCAGCAAAATGGAATCAGCAAAACATCTCCCCCCCCTCCCCAATTCTTCAGAGAGGCTGTTTCATGTCAGGACTATCAAGTGGAGTGTGTGTCCTTAAGTTTCTCTATATGCTCTTCCAAACAACTAATACATGTTATTTTTTTTCTACATCAACACACAAAAAATAATTTCCATATAAGAGAACTCAATATTAATGTCAACATAAACATCTTTCCCATATTTACACTTCCACTGCACTTATATTACCATCTGTCTTTTCCTCACTTTTACTATCTGGGTTAGATAAACAAGCATATCACGCAAATGCGAAATCCAAAATGTGAAATCCCACAGTGAGCGAGCTGCGACTGGAAACTAAAGTGGATCTCCACATATCCAGATTGAAGTCCATTAGCAGTGAACCGAGAGAACACCCAGCATGACTCTCACCTGCTCGCTTGGAGACCCCCCAAGCAGGCCCCCCATCTCCACTTCCCTCACGCACACACACACGCATGCGTACCTACAGTGACCCTCAACTCTGAACCGAGTACGCTAATAGGATGTGTCGTGCATCTATAAACATGAATTCCATCTACATGTACCCAGACTGAACACGAGTGGATAGGCATGCACAACACAGCAGGCCGTGTCCGTTTTCAATCCATCCAATCAGTCCGTTCCAATGAAGTGTTTGTTTTTTTTCTACCTAAATAGATGCAAAGTGGAAATACATTTGTTTGGCATAGGCAGAGCCTTGGTTTCTTTGGTCAAATTTGATCCTTTATTGAAAGTCAAGACGGTGTTTCCCATTTGCAACATCCTGCTGGTGTCAAATGACAAAGTGGCTAGTGCTGCAGTGTATATTTGTCTCAATAAGGAGGAGGAAGTGAGAATGAGAGAATTCTCAAGCAAGTGCTGTTTGGCTTAATGCGTTCATGTAGGAGAACAAAACAAGAGGAGAACCAAATTAGAGTTTGAGATGGACAGAAGAGATCACCGAGGCCAATAAGTATCCTGATACACTGCTAGATGACACATAAACAACAAAAGAAGAAATACATCAAAATATATTTAGTGTCCAATTGACCTAACATACTTTTTTATCCAGATGTGAGAATGGATCCATGAATGGATTGACCGATAAATTTTAGAAGTATATTTTAAGTCTCCAATTATCATGCTGTTTTTGTTAAACTCTTTAAAAGACCGACTGGTGCATTATATGGCTTTTTTTATTTTTCACAGCAGTGTTTACCTTATTTGTATACGCGATCAATGAAGTTAGACCTTCGAGGTTTGTTCGCAAACATTATCCAACGTATTCATGTTAATGACCGAACGAACCTCGCAGTCACATTGCCATCGCCGCCCGAGTCTCATCAGGCACTTAGCGGCGATAAAGACGAAGCATGGCTCAGCCCTCTCATCTCAAGTTCATCATCATCTAATGCTTGAAATGAATCCAAAGACATGAGGCGCGGAGTGTTGAGCACATTTAGCAAGTTATTCAATTAACTAATGAGAAATGTCTCATTAATAACTGATCAAGGATGGTCATTAAAGTATAATCTAATCGCGACGTCGCCGCGTGTCTCCCGCTCGTTCCCTTAAAAAGTGATCATTAAGACTCCAAAGTGGCAAAGTGCTTGTGGCTTCGTGGCCTCCGCAGCGTTTCATGAGGAACAAAATCAAAGTGCTGCAATTGCTTTTAAGGTGCGGCAAACAATCGAGGCTTCCCGGCTAGTTGCAAGCGGAGCGGCAAGTGTGCTTAATGATCTAGTGTATAGCTACTCCTTTTGTTTTGCATATCTATTTGATATTCATGAAGTGTCCAAGCACACTGCCTTGACATGTGTCTCCATGGTGATAAATTATTGAGAGGTCTTTTGAGTGAGGCGCTTGAAAAGCAGTGTCCATTAATAATGAACCAGTCTGTGTACGCTTATAATTGTGTTATTTTCCCTGGAAAGTTGTGCACCCGTGGTGGCTTTCAAATAAACTTTGCCTTTGATATGTGGACAATGGCCAGCGTTTGTAAGCGCATGTTCTTTAAATGAGGCTATTTGGTGGATTTATCAGTTTACTCTTTGGTGTATTTAGCACATAAAGCACAATGTAGACTTGTAGTTGGCATATAAGAGTGGAACACGAGTTAATTGGAGCCCAACTGACTTTGTGCGAAAGGCAAAGTTTGACAGCAATGAATTAATTTACTTAAACTTTCTCAACTCTACAGGAATAAAAAAAAAATCTATCAACAAGTTTGGGGGATGCTGTGGACACCTCAGGTGTATTTAAGGGGGCCCTTGCCCCAATGTGCCCCCCCACTTACACGCCACTGAGCGGAAGTCCCAGAGATAAACTCTCGGAATTGGAGGATATAAAAGCAAAAGAAATTGGCGCACATGACTGTGAAATAGCACTAGCTTCATCAGACAGAAGTATAAGCCTGTTTGTGACGCGCTGCTCCTGAGCCGCTTGTGTGAGGGGATTGGAGAAGACATGTGTAATGTGTGTGAAAGGATGTCCTGTGGCGCAAAAAGCCGGCATGTCCTCTTCACCGCCATCTTCTCTCTCACCTTGTATGCTTTTCTCTTTTCCTCATGTCTCGTGTTTGGCCTTCAGACTCAGACAAAAACAAGTAAAACATCAGCTCTTTGCCCGACGTCTCCGTCAAGTGCAAACATGCGCCGTCTCAATCTGTCCTCCGTCTTTCTATCCTTTTGCCCTTCTTTTCTCTCATCCTCAGTCAATTATACAGATGTCTAATGTCTTCTCCCGGCTGTAAGGAGAGGACAGAGCATCTATCATACTTTGGGGGGGAGGCAGGGTGCTGCCGATGATGAGGATGGGGGGTGTGGGTGGAACACTCATTCCTCTGGGCTGGAAGGACGCCAGTCGGCTGGGCATCAAACCTTGGCCCTCGGCCCGGCAGCAGGCTTCCACAGCTCCTTCCCCTCCCTGCCAAATCTGGGCCATTTCCATGTGGGCCAACAGTAGGCAGCCCCCTTTTTTTGTTTTGCTGGTTTCTAATCTGTTGTTTGTTCTTGGGAGTGTGTTGCCGATGAGCACTGAAGGAGAGTGGAGAATACATATCACGAATACTAGCAAGTCCTCTGGCGTTATTCTTAATACATGGAATCGGAGATGTGTCCTGGAACTTTTCTGACACACGTATTATACTCAGTAGATAAATGAAACAAAAGGTTAACAAAATCCATAAGTGGTTGTATAAACCTCTCATATTCACCTGAATGCATTACAATTTAAGTGGCACTGTTTAAGAATTCAACAGCTTCCTCTAAAATACCAAATTATTTTGACAGTGAGATATCAACATCCCATAATACCATTTATCCCGGGCCACATTGCAAAACAAGCTGAGCTAGAGAAAACAGGGTGAGCTCAGGTCAGCTGACTGGCTGTCTGCAAAGCTTGTTTTTGTCAGACAACGCTCAATTTCTTTGCCAGGAAGTAGGAATAGAGCAGAAAATAAATGTGACTAAATCTCACCTCGTCAATACCTCAGCCAAGTTGCAGGAGCTGCAAGAGGTAAGGGGGAGTTCATAATCAAAACAGACTCAATATTTCATCACTTCGCAAAGACATTTTTGCCTGTCTGGGCCAATTTTGCTGACGGGAAATCTAAGCCTTCAGAGGGTAGCGTTCTTACAAGTTACTTTTTTCCACACAAAACACCGTCAATCTTTAGGGGCTTGCGATTCTTCGCATATCTTTCTCTTCAACTTAAGTCAAATACAGAATCACAAAGTTACTAAAATGTAAATCCTGCAGCATGCATCATTATACAGTCGAAAATAGCTAAAAAATGGATGACTTGATCAAATTGTGGATTAATTATATTTTCTTTTGCCGCCACAAATAATAATATTTTCCTAAACACACAATGACGCCACTCGCTTTACTGTAACTGTGATCTACGCTGTAGTCCAGATTCCAAAAAGTCAAAGGCTAACAAGTGAAAGGCTAGATTCTGTGTGGGTGAACATAGCAGAGCCAAATCAATACACATGCACACTCTTACCTCGGCCTGCTGGAAACATTGCCGCCGCAAGCTGAGGGTTGAGGTTGTGCGTTTGATGGTGATGCTGATGGTGCTGTTGAGACAGAGCACGCTGGAGGTGGACACAACCCTGTGAAGAGTGCGAAATAACGATCTTGGCATCCCGGCGGTTTAGTTACCCCTGTAACCTCTGTCTACGAGTACTCAACTAGTCTTGTGTGTGTTGTGTGTGCTTGTGTGTGTGCTCAAAGGCATTAGAACGGCAATGGAAGTGCACAGGGAGATGGCAATTCCCATTTGCCAGTCTGACCCACAGGTTAGCCGCTGTACTTCTGCCTGACCAGCTGTAAAATTAGGAGCAAACAAGGTGCTCTTTAAAAACAAGGGCTAGCATCCAAAGCTTCGCCTCTCTGGGGTGAATAATTTATATTAAAAACATCACTCACCAAAGCCCTAAAATATGCCCAGGGCTCTGAAGAGCCCTTGACGTGCCAAGTCTGTGGATGCTTGTTTTAAAATGCATTGACAGCAACGATACTCCTGAAGACACAGCGATGTTTTCACATAGATATTTTGTAATGACTGCTAGAGAAAGTTTAGAAATATAGTTGTTTAGAACTCTTTTCTGGGAACGTCTGCGTCAAAACTCCAAAGTTGGAAATGCGATCAGTCAACACTCCAGGCAGATGATAAAAATATTTCATATATAAATAGTTAAATATTTTTTATTTGTTTTTATATTTGTTCCTTTAATCATAGTGATAAAGGTGGGAATTATTTTCAAATATTTTGTACATTTTATTGATGAAATCCACCAAACCTTATTTCGCCATATGTCTAAATGGGTAAGGGATTTATTCATTTCTTGCTTGATTGAATTATAAATCTAAAAATTAGAAAATCTAAATTCTTGTGTAAACAGGGTTAGATTCAATTTACCAAGTGTATTGGTATATTTATGAATTAGTTTGTAAGTTAGTGACTTAAGCAATTGTGCAATTTGGCTAACACTAACCCATATGGCACTCCATACTTTCTAGTACAAGAAAAGACGTAAATCAGTTCTCATTTCTCCACTCTGGAGAATGCACTTGGAAAAGAGCGAGGGAACGTCTCACAATAATACTTCTTCGTCTACAATATGGCTTTGCCTCTTACAAATGGATGAGGTTTGACTCAGCAAAAGAGCAACTGCAGGAAGATCACAAAGCTTTAGCGAGTCCACAAATGAATCATGCATGAA
The DNA here is from genome assembly GCF_054491065.1 of Syngnathus leptorhynchus. NCBI lineage: Eukaryota > Metazoa > Chordata > Actinopteri > Syngnathiformes > Syngnathidae > Syngnathus > Syngnathus leptorhynchus. Next base: position 5,322,321 of record NC_141209.1, on the reverse strand, counting down.
ATATAAACCATCCATTCTGGCCACGGGACATGAGTTAGTGTTGCGCCGCTCGAATGCTATATGAAGCTTTCAGTGGACCGCTAAAATAGGTCAATAGATTGTGTGTACGCCTAATCTCTGATCAGATGGTCTTCTCATCCAGGGCTATTAATGTGCTGATCCACTAATTGGGTGAGCTTGCTCTCTTAATGCAATGGCCTCCTAAATGTGTCCGTCCCAGTAATTTAATAATGGCCATTTCATGCTTCTCTGACTTTTCAAACAGCTTGCTCGGGGCAGCTACGGGGACTGCTTATTGATTGGAACTCCCCGGCCTGGCTGGGCTTGGCTGTGGGTGAGAGAGGCTGAGGAGGTTGCTTCCCAGAGTCCAGATGTACCCCCACCCCCTTTTCCCTCCTCCCAGCGTGCTGCCCATAAACACACAAACAAGTTCAGGCACACAAATGAACAAGTGGCGACATAAAATAGCCGGCAGCGATCAGCGAAGCACTCGGGTGCTTTAAATACAATCCAGCAAAGATGTCACAGAAGGCTAAAATGAAAACATGGGACCACTTCATCAGTTATCTCATTGGGGTTCCTGCATGCACACAGGCCCCGGTTGCTTGTGCACAAGGAGTAATGAGGAGCGGGACGAGGAGGAGAGATAAGAGGAAGAGTGATGGGGGTCATGCGGCAGAGTAGCTGGCAGCCCTTACGGACCTCACATAACCCCCCCACCCCCCCACTCTGACAGGCTGTCCAGGACACAGTTTGTTTGCACAAGGTGATAAATAATTTGGCCTGCGCTGACATGGATTAATGTGGCCCTTATCCCCCTTTTCCTCCCTCTGCGTTTGGTCACACATGTTTGGCCCGTACCAATGGTGAGATACTCAGTAGCAAGACACAACCAACTCCCGTTGAATGTTCTTAAGATCTTAGCTATAGTCGAACTTCTTGTCTCAGATGTTGTGTTGCCTTTATTTCTATTCAGGGCTAATCTTTTCTATCCCCAATCACTATATAGGGATTTGTATCAAGTGGACTAACTATTTAAGGGACCAATAATCCAAGTAATAAACTAAAAAAAACTTTGCTTTCAGTTGATGTATAAAGACATCTTCTTACAGCATGCGTAGGCGATCGGAATCCTGATTTATTTGCGGCCAGCAAACACACATTCTCCCATAATATGAGTGTAGGATTAAATGCTTGCATCATAAACACAGCGTTGACAATGTCTGGCTTATGAGATTTGAGTTGTGTTTGTCTGTTGATCACGCTGGCTAATTAGAAGTAATTGGGATAATTGGAGCGTTCGTAGAGAAACTGATTCGCAGCAAGCGTAGTTCTTTTCGGCCTAATTTGCGGAATGTTCTCGCTCACTTTGGGGCAAAACTGCACAATGCTCAAGCAACTCAGCAAATTAAAGGGTGCTTTTTCTTTTTTGTCTTCACCGAGGTGTTTCTTTTCAAACTACATTATTAGAGGCTCTTTAAAATATCTAAGATGTTTCTTGTTTCAATAATTAAACAGTGCACAGCTAAGGGCTCTCGTTATAACTCTTAATGTGCATGCCCTATGGCCTTTATCTTTGATCTTTCATGCTAGTCGGAGAGCTTTTGCATAATTTTCCAACGTAACAAGAAACACTTGAGCTACGCGTCCTCCCACACACTTTCACCGCTCTCTGCTATGCTATTTTATACAGTAAAACTGAGAATGTTCTCTAAAGTGAGAGAAGCTTGGAAGATGTCTAGATCTGTTGACGCGCAGTTTGTCGGTCAGTCTGGGGCAGATACTCTCAATGGAATGGATGAATGTCCAAAAATTATTTATGATGCTCATCCCTTTTTGACAGCAGTAAAATGACAGGCAGATCAATGAAAAGGCGTGAGCATAAGCAAACAGCACTCATTAGTAAACAGCATGTATCCAGTAGGCACAAGTTCAAGACCAGTTAATGTGGAGGTACATTTTCTTTTTTGGCTAGCAACACGTGTGATTACTTAGTCTGCTTTACAGTACACCACAGGAAGCTCTCTAGTCCGAAACGTGAACCACAAACCGACGTGACACGTCTCCAATCAACACTGATTGACTGCATGTCGTTTGTGATCATTATACAAGACCAGCACACAGAACAGTAGCTTTTCATAACACCTCAATACATTCATTCATGGCACATGCATCTGTAAACCCTTAATTCCTAGTCGTCACACTGACCTTCGTTGGGATCATCAAAAACATTGAACGTAATGGCTTACGTATGGAAATGGTTTGCTTTATGAAAAAAAGACCAAGAGCATAAAAACAACTAAACCAATTAAAGTAATACAAAACAGTACAGCAACAATAGTTAAGGTCAGGGGTGAGATTGAGCCTATTTAAGATGACTTAGGGGGAATGGGTGAGTCAAATTTCATTGTAAACCAACCAGAGGTAAAGTTGGGCAAAAATGGAAGCAGGGATGGTTGCAAAACACACACACAACTAATCCACACAAGTTGTGAATTAGTGACGAGTGAGGACTAAGGAAATGATAAACATCAGAAAAAAAATATTTACTCCAATTTTTCCACATATTTCTCGGGTACACATCATTTAATCTTAGTTCCTATAAATAAAACATGATCTAGCAATGACGTTCAAACAATTTGTATAGTTGCAGAAAATGTTACACTGTATTAATTCCTAACTGCCATGTGTATTAATTTACCATCTGTTTGTTTTTTTATGCATACCGAGTTGCTATGAGAACAGTAAATCTATGGGTCCATAACTGGCAAGAGCTTAATATTAAATAGTTGATAGTTCCCAATAGGATCTTTTTACAGGGTGTCCAGAAGCTCCAGCCATGCTCATAATATACACACATTCTACAAATAACAAATGTATTTACATCATTAGTAGTAACAGTTTGACATCATTGGCGTTCTCCAAGGTTTTGTTGTCTGCATCCCTGTGTCTTTCTTTATCTTTTTCTCTGAGCATTCACGATGAACTGGCTGGTGCTTCGAACAGCAGGCCCACACAGACCAAAGCATTGGCGATGGCGGATTAGTCTGTTGAATAATTCAAAGGCAAATTCCCCATTGAAATGTGTAAAAAGGTCCCTCACCGGGGTTGAAAAACAGAGAATACAGTTGGAACTGACAACAAAGGTTCAACTTCAAAAAAAGCGCCATCACTTTTGGCTCATTTGCATTGCAAGTAACCCATTTTAACATTAGACTATTGTTGTGGCCTGAAGAAATTAATGATGTTAAAATTTTAGTTCTTATTTTGTTGACTGCTATAACACGCAAAGCACATGATTAGAACCACAGGGTGCGTGGAAATTTATTCTCTTTTGCTTGCATTTCTTCCAAGTTTACAGCAACTCTTGTTCAAATAAACACAAGACCTTGACATGTTTCATAGTGTGATGTAACACTGAGCCAAGATCGCAGTAAATAACACCAAAACCTTTTCCGTCTACACGTTGGTATGATCCTTAACGACGTGATAGGACTCATTTGCTAGATATGCAAGACCTCAGAGGTCACATGTAAACAGTTTGATACTACATTTTTATGAACACTATTCTACGCGTGTAAGTAATTGACTTTTTATTTTATCGAGCAACAAAGGCTTTATTCTCTATTAAGAAAGGGACATTGTAGCACCTGCTAACACACATCCCCACAGGAAAACTAAATCCACCAGACCAAGAGTATCACGCAACTATCATATGAAGTCGTCTTCACCCCAGAGAGTTGTTTTGTGTATAGCAGATGTGTTGGAAATAGTGTGTTCTTTGATAAGGACAAGCAGCAGGAAGGAGGAATTTTAATAGAAATCCTATTCGGTAATATTTAATCTCCAAACTGAAAGGTCACCACAAAGTTCAACCAAACTCTTGGGAGCCTTCAACTCAGTGAGTATTTAAAGGACTAACTCCACGAGTTGTTTTTTTGTGTGTGTAAAGCGTGTGTAAAGTAGGGTTTAAACCTAGGGTTAGGGGTTTAAAGTAGGCTTTAACCTAGGGTTAGGGTTTCAAAGTAGGGTTTAAAACTAGGGTTAGGGTTTCAAAGTTGGGTTTAAAACTAGGGTTTCAACATGGGATTTAAACTACAGTTAGGGTTTCAAAGTTGGGTTTAAAACGAGGGTTAGAGGTTCAAAGTAGGATTTAACCTAAGGTTAGGGTATCAAAGTAGGGTTTAAGACTAGGGTTACAAACCAGGCTCAGGCTCTATACTTTTGAAACTTTATCGTGTTTCCACAGTAAAATGTGCTACACAGTGTACATTGACCATGTCTGCCAAATGCCCTCTCTTGTTTCTAAGTTACATCACAGTGTGAGACTTATTAAGGAACACACTTCTGGGCAGAACATAAAGAAGAAAAATCTTAAGTGAGGCCTCTTCAGTGTATCTAGAGACCAAAGGCACCCTTTGAACGGCTCATGGGCAACATAATACTATATGGCCCCTTATGTCCCGTTACATCCTGAGAATTGGCAGACATTGCAAATCATTTCTTATGGAAATATGTAAAGGCACTAAATATAGACGTATGTTGGGCAGCGGCCGCATCATCAAAGCATCACACTCTTGATGCCAGTGGTGGAGTTCAATAAGCTGAAGAGATGAAAGCTAATGAAAGGCAAACATGAGGGGAGAGGGGGAGAAAAAAGAGGGGGGGGGGGGTGAGGGGAAGCTAGACGTGTGAGATGTTGTCTCGTGTGGTCCAATCAAGCCACAGGATATAAGAGCAGTCAATAGAGGAACATGAAAGGGAGATCACTATGGAGGCGGTGTGGTCCGAAGTACAATTTAGCTGCGTTTCGCCTTTTTTTGTCTTATTTGTAAGCACGTGCGCGAGTGTCTGGCCTGCCCATTCATTCGTGTTCCGTAACTACATTTGTAAGCAGCAAAGCATGGCCACCGTCCTCACGGCTACATATTATGCCGCTGCAGCTTCCCACAGAGTCTCATGGGTGCAGTGCACTATGTTCCAATCAAGGCGCCTTAGATCATATACTGTAGCCATCAGCTCTGCTGCACGGCGTGACGGCGTCTGCAAATCAGCCAGACGCGAGGGAAGAATAGACTCATTTGATTTGCACATTACCATTACATCTCTGTCTTTACTGAAGCTAGCATGCTGTGTAATTGTACACCTACTTTTCAAACCTTCACAGCGTGAGTCAACCACTTTGAGACGAGCAATAATGCACCAAAAGGCTCATTAGGTGTTTGCAGACGACCTTACGCGCTTTCTCTCGATGGCTCTCTGCTCGGTGGATCTTAAAGGGGAAAGGGTTCATTAAGTTCTTGCTCATTTAGATCATGTGCAGTTATTTTATGCATACTGCCAACATTGGGGCGAAATCCTCGTACCTCCAAAATCATCACTTGTCAAGAGACCCAAAAAACATAATACTGAAAATGAATGGAACTATTTTGTTTGGCTTTATATTCCTACCAATGTGTTTTATAACCAACAATTTGGAGAATTTGATCATATCTTGTCAAAGTGACTCATTTCCGTGAAGAATGTCTAAGTTTCAAGAAAAACACCCCTGTTATCATTTAATAAGTCATAATATGGATGACATTGTATCAGTTTTCAGTTAGAAAATGGTAGGCTCAGTTTGACCTAATTAAGGTCATCAAATCATCGTAATGCATTAGTGTATAACTAATTGCCTGACTATCCTTATTACTGCTACATGTTTGTAGGTAAGCCCTACTAACTGGCTCCCAGTAAATGCATACATCATTCTCTGCACTCATGACCACACTAATGAAATTAGGCCCTACTTATTTTTATCCTCTATCTCCTGTCTTCCTTGTCTGGTGCCGGGGTCACTTTGTTGGCTGCTTCTGTGAAATGTCTTGGCCTCTAATAGCTTTTATAGTAGATTCAATTGAACTACACTATGTAATTTTACTCATTATGCCTTTAGGATATTTGGAATGCATTTACTCCATTGTAGCTTTCTGTTGACCAGGCCCTCACATGCACGTGTATGTCAAGCTGATTTTACATGACGTCATTCCTGACTAAGTCACATTGTGATAAATAAAAATGCTGAATGATTGTCAATAAAGCTCACTGGAGGCAGCAAGTTAATTTATACAGAATGGCAGTCCTATGACATCATGTACACAGCAGTAACAGTTATCAAACTAAATGTTCATGACAACACAGATTGCCTATTAACGGGAGAATGGCTGTGCTTCATTGTTCTGTTGAAGCATGTGTGAGGATTTGTGAGTTTGTTGGCTCTGATCCAGAGAACCTGTTATTTGGGATGCTATCTCTCCTTCTTCTTCTTCTTCCCCTCTTCTTTGGCTCGCTTCCCCCCAATCAGCCGCCAGGCATTTGAGAGCTGGAGTACTTTAACACATAGTTAAATCCTGAACAGTCCCAAATTCAGGCTGTAGGCTCCAGCTCACGATTGGGATAACAGGAGTGCCATCTGCTGGGCACAACAGCTACTCCCATATATTTACACACACGAGAAAGAGAGAGAGAGAGAGAAGGGAGCGGGAAGAGGAATGATGTCACCCAACAACATTTCGAGTCATCATTCCTGGCACTGAATCCTTCCTGTTAGGAAGCCAGACTGACAGAATGCATGACTCTGAATCGGAAGTAATAACCGATGATGTCATCTTTCGCATTCATCAGTGCATTCATCAATCTTAAATTTTCGTCATCAGTTTTGTAAACACAGTGGATGACTTTCTAGATTCTTGGGAGTTTGGCACTTATTCCCGATCCATATCCTCGTACTGCTTTGTGGAATGGAAACCGAAGCATTTCTGTCACAGGCTACATACAGTCTTGGAACTAAAGCCCTCGGGTGCAGAGGCTCAATGTTTCCTCTCAGCTGAATATTTAACACCTCTACTTCTATTGTTCAAAATTGCTGGACCAATAACAAGCCTTTGCCTTCTTCACCGCTAAAAAAACAACATCTTTGCATCAACTCATAAGCAAGGGAGGTGTCTGTGAGCAGGGACCTATGAGGTTGGGGTGCATCTCCCGGACCCTCATTTAGCTTGTCAAGCTTCCTAGCGAGGGGGATAGTGCGATATTGATCACAACTCGGTGGAGCAGTAATCCCTCAGACTAGATTGATTCCGACTGGTGTTTAGGCCTCACTGCACTGCCCAATCCTCCTCGGATAACCCTTCCTCTATTTGCGTCCCAATCCCTCATCCCCTCCCTTCCACTGCTCATAAAGCATTGATATGCATGATGGAAAAGAGGCCCCATGTAGGAGGGGGTACAGGGAGGATTGGAGCAGTGGGAGTGTTAAGGGTGTTAAGTGTGTGTCTGCTGTTAACCAGGAAGTAGCGGGTCAGGTGACGAGACTGGGCCCTTAGCTGAGTCACACTTCCCGACTCGATCAGCCATTGCTTTTAGCTTGTCCATGTAAAACGTGGTCTGCTACCTGGTCACTAATGGATTTTCATCCATCCATTTTACTATATCGTGTTTGGTATTGTTAAGACCACTGTAAGAAGGAGCCTTGAATCAATGACATGAGCGAGGTTGCCATGGGCGACCGGAGCGGGTTAAGTATTTGAAACGTTAACTGGTGGACCTGTAAAGTTCCCTGGGTCCAGTCAGTATTGCACTTTAGAGGATCCTAAACGTGGGAATTTACCTCGTTTGACTTTGTGGGCCTTACAACTTGAAAGCAATATGTCCACATTTATCTGTGTCGTACCGATTGACTCAGGCTTATCATCGCACATCCCACAAGTCTTTCAAGATCGCCGTGAAGGGTTCTTGGGGCTCTTTACTGAGACCCCGACAGCTGCATTGGGACATGAACCATTCCCACTTTTCACCCTGGCCTGTGCCAAGATGGAGGCTGGCTCCGAACTCACATTGAAGGGTATAAAAGACATAGTAAAGTGTCAAACAATATGCTTATTTGCATAAAGAGACAGATGTTCAGCACAGGTGGGTCACGGGAAGCCGTTTGGCCCTGAGACAAGCATGAGAGCAGCATTACATGTTGACCTTGTCAGAAGATATTCCAAAAGTAACACTGATAACAATGCGTGTTATTAAAATGTACACTCAATGATAATGGTGGCTGGAAAAATACTTTTAAATGTGTTAAATCATTCCAAAGACATAAGTCACATGCTTAAATTGATGGTACCATATGCTAACATGTTGGCAACGTCTGGATGTAATATCATACTATTAAAAAGTAATATTTGATGACATCCTTGACTCATAAAAGCATTTTTTTAAGGGTGTCCAATTTCTTCCTTTCTTCAGCATAATGGTGTTGTAAAACCGAATGTCTACCACAGGACATTTAAGATGCATTTAAAGCAATGCTTAATCCAGATTGCCTTCCTACACGACTTGTTTCAGGCCTTAGTGTGCAGCTGACAGGCAGCTGTGTCCTCAGACGCATGCTCAGGTTGGTTTTAGGAGCTCATAATATTGTCGGCAAGAATGACTATAAACCCCATGTAATATTTTCCTTTTTTCCTGCTCGTATATACTTTCTTATTGGTACCGCTCTCCATTTCTCAAGCTTCTCATAATATCGGTTTGTTCTCTTGCTCTTCCGGCTACCTTCAGATGTTTTGGTATTGGGGGAATTCCTGAGGTGTCCCCTAAAAGTGTCTGCCAATGGTTATATTAGTGCAGGGAAAATCATGTTGCAGGCGACAAAACGATTTAGAAAGGTTTTTTTTTTCTGCTGCTCTGACGATATTCTAGTACAATGTGAAGTATTATTTTTACAGTCTCCCTGCAGTATGACACTTTGGTATATTTATTGCCTCCTTCAAAGTTTTTCTCCCTGAACAATGTTTTGGGTTTATTGACTTTTGTACTACAGAACAAGGAAAACAAATCAGTACTGATCATATTTTTGTTTTACTCTCCCTCCCCCTGCTGTTACTATAATGTCTTATTCATGCATTTAAATCAGCATGGATGGAACATACAAGTGACGGAATCCAAACAACGACGTGGCAACGTAATTGGTGTTTCAGAAAAAATGAACAATCACAGGACTTGGGAAATCAAACCAGTTGTATTCTTTCACTGCCATTGACGATAATAGACGTCAAACATCACTTTGTTCTGGGCTGCCATTGACGAGAATTGACGTCAAAAATGACTTTGTACTGAGCTGGCAGTAAATGAGTTAAGACAAAATGGCTGCTCTACGTTCTATATTTTCAAGTAACTTTCCCTTAACCCACTTGTGAAAACCTATGAAGTGATTGTTGATTTGCATAAAAATGACGATGGCACAATTATCAGTTCCACAAAAATATTTGCAAATCAATGTAACTTGAGTTGACGGGATCTCTTTCTAGAGTGCCTGATGGTCACTAAATGTGTTAAGGACTTCCACAAAGGCAAAAGAGCACTTTAATATTTGCTTAACACAATGGCCTCTTTTCCTTGACAAAAACATTCCATAGATGGATAAGCAACAATTTGGCAATTACTTGCCGGGTGTGGAAGATGCCACTCGCTCTACATAACAATATATTCCACAAATGCTTTTTTTTGTGTTAATTTATTGGAACGAATGGCCAATCTGTTTTGCATGGGGTTAATCTTAACCAAGCTTTACTCCCTTGTGGGTGGGAATATTTTATTTGATATACAAATTAAATCCCCTCCACAAATGGGGATTGTTGAGGGAACATAAAAAGGAAATATTGCTGGTGTGGTAATTTCTTTGAAGCCGGCACGACTTTAAGAAGTTCAGTTTTTGCTTTTTCCGAACAACGTGCTTTTTTTTCTCAGTGGACTTTATTCGTCTCTCTTCCACCTCGTATTCCCAAAGCGCCATGTCTGCGTTTGCATCTGTAATCACAACATTACGTCATCGGCTTGTGTGAAGTGTGTATTCAGGTGTGTGGAGGGATTTAGCAGCACACGGGGTTTCAGTGGAAGTCCACGCCACAGCTTTGCCAGTTCTTATCTCATCCCATGCAGGAGAGTGGCACCATGCCGGTGGCTTATTAGGAAAGCGGAGAATGTATCCCAAATTCAATTCGCACCCCTTTTGCCCAACCCACACATTGGCTTGTGGCAAGGCCCTTGAGACGATATGCATACACAAAGTTGTTGTTTTTTTGTACGGCAAATGTGTTACTGATTCAAAATGACATTTTAAATCGGTAGCTGGAGCACTCTATTGCATTTATTGTGCTCAAGCTGTAGTAGTAAGAATAACTGTGTTTTTATATTGCGTTCTTTGACAAAGCAGATGGCATTAGATGTGATTTTGCCGGTAATACTGCCACCGCTCTGGGCTAAAGTGAAGCATTATTTGTGAGGCTAAATGGGTGGATTCTGGACATGAGGGTTGCTCCTTTCGGCTTTCTTGTAATGCCGTTATTGCAGAAGTGCGTAGCTCGGCCATTACGCCTCAGCCGGGGGATAATAATCCCAGAAATAATAGCCGGCACTTCCTTTAGATAGCAGCGTAGTGGACCTTTGACAAAAACATAGGGCATTTACCTGCAATCAACCACAATCATGGAGTTCTTTTACCTTGTTCCACTTGTCAAGGTAATTTCACAGCCCCCTTTGATCCAAAAACTGCTCTATGGCACCAGAAGATGTACTGTGGCTTTTTCCCCCCAAATACTGCCATTCTGGAATGTGTGATTCAAGGCACTTTTTAAAATTGTGTCAATAAGAGAGAAGCTGCACCTTGAAATGACTGCCTTATATTTGTGGCTTTATTTTGAGAGAAGGTGATAGGAAGATAATAATATGCATTTCTAGCAGTGCTTTAAAGTGTGACAATGGCTTTGATTTATAACCACCATGAAAGGTCAGTTAACCTTATTAAAGAACACATAGGTACACAGCTGCATAGTATTGGATAACCATTAGAAGCCAATCTGTCCGTTGCCAGTGTGACTGCACGAAGCATTAAGGTCTCGGTAAAAAATGGCTGCATACAAATCAGCTTCAAATTAGTTTGTTTAATGAAAACAAAAAACGTTAGCAACATTCTGGGAAAACTTCACCCCCGCCCCTTTCCTATTTCAAGCTACCTCTTGGAAGTCTCCTTCGTAAACTGCTAGTGAGTCATGTTTATGTTTGTTTGCCGCTTCTTTGAAATAAAATATTCACCCTGTGGGCTCAGCGGGTGACTTCCACGCAACCATTCACTCCCGATCAACCCATTCATCCATTTCTCTCACCGAGTCCTTTGCAGTTATTTTGTATGATTAGACATTGTTTAAACTAAAGCCTTGAGGGCTGATTGTACATGCAGAACAGCATCTCCTCATCATTGGCTTTATTGTCTTAAGGCATTTGCATGTCTGAGGCCCATATGAGGTGAATGGAGGCGGGGCTTCATAGAGCTCGACTAGGATAGGAAATGAACAGGGATGAGATTCAGGAGGTTTATGGGAATATTTGCCTCTTATTTGCTTCTGTTATGCTATGAACAATGTCAGTTTTCAAACTATGACAAGTAAATGCTATGTAAATATGGCCGCCCTCCTCCCTCCGTCTACAAAAGCACCCACCTGTGCAACGCTGACAGGTGCGAGTGAAAACAGACCATCATAAAGAAAAACCATCTGGACCCTTTGCTCCCCTTCAGAGCGTCGTCTGTGCCAGTCGCTGCTGGGATATAGCCCGGGCCGAGGGATGCAGGAGTGGATGATGAGATGTGGGATTGCGGCGTCCGCCTGGAGCCGCTAGAGAAAAGGGAGCAGAAGAAGCAAGAGCGGCAGCAGACCCTGGAGGTGATCCAACAGGCGCGCTCATCCTCTCAACTGATGTAAAAGGATTGGTGGTTAGTGGGATAATCCGGCGGCGTGGACGCTTCAGATAGCTGCCTCCACATGTGTGGAAGGAAGAGGAAAGAATAGTCGCAACACAACGGGAGTCTTAAGCAGTGATGGTGCTCAGCACTGCCAAATTATGTAAACAAATGGAGCACATGGTCTGGTTTGGAATGCTTTGTGTGTGGGTGATGTTATTTTGGTTTGACTCGTATTCTCTCCTACATGGTAACATATGCAGATCACCTTCAACCAATATTTTCACAAAGACCTCCATCTGTTTATTTATTTATACCCCCGTCAATTCCAATATGCATTCTTTAAAGTGATCATCTATTTATACTATTATGTGTATATATACTATATATGATAAAAAATATGACAAGAAAAATTCATAACAAGGCTTAAGTTTGAACATTGTGAACAATGTTAAATTTTTTGGTTATGAGAAAAAGAAATGATAAAAGCACAATTTGCAATATTGGGAAAAATGTGTGTTTTGAAAAAGTCACAAAATCACAAAATGATAAGAAAAACATGGTTAATAATATAAATGCTAATTTGGCATGTTAAAAAAAAATCTAATTTTAGGAGATTATTTTTTATTTGAATTCACTTTTGCCTTATACCATTTTATCTCTTTCTTTTTCATATAATAGGCCAGTTTGTCTTAATTCTTACAATTTTACCACTTTATTCTTGTTTCCACCAATGAAACCTGCAGGAACATAATGAGCATAAAAAGGCACATATTGAAGATCTGAATAATCAAAGAAAAAAAAATGTGGATCACAAACATATTCATTTAAATATGTTCTCCCCGGCTCATTAGTTTTTAATCTCTTTGTTTATTCCATCCCTGGCCACAGAGTTAGTTTGAAGCCATTTCCTTTCAAGGGCATCATAAGATAATGGTGGCAGATGGGAAAGATCCAGGGTGGCAGCACGCCTGTTTCCACAGGGTCATCTCTACCGTTAGACCACCAACATCAGGTGACGACTGATAGGAAAGCTCCAGCAAGTGCGTAAGGAATGCGAGAAGGAGCCAAGACTAGCAAGTGTGTGCCAACTCTTCCCATCTGCAAAGTGTAGACAGACTCAATTGAGAAGCAAGGTAAGATTCGCAAATGGTTGCTTCTGCTAGTTCACTGACAGAATCTAAAATATTTCAATCTGTTTTGCTAGCTGTTGACTATTGCTTCCATATATCTTATATGGCTCAGTTGCAGCTTTTCACAAAATATGTACATCCTAAATAGATATGCCAATTACACTAATGGGAAGCAAGAAGTGTGACCAATTCAATTAGCAGGCTTTTCCATGTTCCATTTTTCTGCAACACCTCACAGCGTTTGATGATGACGCACGATAGTGTTTATATGTTTTGTAGTATGTGCTGGAAATTATTTTCCTTTTGCTTTGAAGCGATGGGACACAGCAATGGATGGTTTTGCCACCATGGTGGCTGGTGACTCGTTTTGTTTGTAAGTTATTGTGATATAAACAAGAAGAAGAATTTGCTCATCAGCTTTTTTGTACTTGTGCCCAATTTGCAGGATTGTTCATGTGAGCACTTTGGTCCTTTTTCATTTCGTCCAAATAATATATATTAACTTTCAATGTAGAGTATAGTCATTTTTTCTATTTTTTTTTTAATGAGCTTCGCTGGTTGATTTATTTTGGAAGCCACATTTTTTGCCAGAAAGAAAGAAGATCTGGCTGCCTGCCCATTCCCATTCTCCTCTTTCTGTGACTTGCTGGGGCTATTGACTGTCACTCATGTTCTTACATAAAGGAGCTTATTTGAAAGGGCTCAATGCAAAACTCATATCTTACATGAAACAGTCTTGATTTATTTTCCCTCTGCTTTTCTTCCTAAATCTCCCCCCATGTCTGGAATCACGCCTTTCAACATGCAGTCAAAGCAACAGGGAAATGCAGTGTGGACGGTTGCCATAGTCCTGCGGCAACCTCGAGCCTTTTCCTTTTCCCTCCAGTCCATATCTGTCCACAGCAGGTGTTGAGTCAAGCTCAAAGATAGCTGTGATATTAAAAAAAAAAAAGTATTGGGAACTTTATTTACACACTGCTCACATAACTGTTATTCATCTTATTCCGGGCAAAGCCAGATGACACACTTTATTATCAGCAGCTGCTCCGTCTATGTTTGTAGGTGCACATTCCTCTTTTCTGTCAGCGAGATCTAAAGCTAGTGTTGTCATCCCCAAATCTATAGGCCGCAAATAAAAAAAGGGGCTTTCTTTGAACGGCTTATTGGTAGTCTGTGTGGGTGAATGATGGTGATATGTCGGTTGTATCTCAATAGAACCGGTCCAGTTCTTCACCTATGCTTGTAATTCTTCTCTACCTTCATCGTCTTCCATTCCCAGGTGTGACTGTGAAGACGACACAGAGTCTGGCACACGTTTGAAGAGCGAGACTGTAGGCGGGGCTTATACACGACCGGTGTGACCTTGCAAACAGAAGTGTTGAGCTGGTGCCAAAACTTGACACTATGGTTCCCCGTTGTGAGGTCCAATGTGCCAGCAGCAGCAGGTGCCCTCACACAAGTGGAACTATGGGCTGCCATTCAGAGTCTGATTTGCATTCGAATAGAGCGCACAGGGTAGATGGTCTTGACTGATTGGCTTAGTTAGCGGTTGAATGATTTGCAGATTTACTGTAGACATCTTTTGAGTGAACAATAACCCTGATACACCAACATTTTGGCTCAAAGATTTAAAAACATCCCATATAGTTCTTTGGCGACCTTTGTGACTTCAAGATAAAGGAAAGGAAAGCATAAAAAATAACAGGAGTGCATTTACACTCTTAAAAATAGAAACCAGTCATGATTTTGAAGCCATTATTTATGATATGATTTTTATTTCCATCCGATTAAATACGTTTATTAAATTCCATCTATCCAACATGAATCAATGTAATTACCCCCCCTAATCTACATTGTGGTTTATTATTGATCAGTTTTTGAAAAATGGCATCCACTAAAATCAAATCAAAATCAATTTGTCTCATTATGGAAATTAAATTCAAATTTTGTTGTAAACCAACCAGGCATTGACAGGAATACGATTTTACTGTGGTACAACGATGCTCATTCGAAGCTCACATAGCTTAACTGGAAATTTCCATAATGGCCAAACCTCCCTCTGTGTAGAGATTATCAAAGAACACATGTAGCACTCCTCGAGGCTAACAAGAAAAACATGCATACATCAAGTTAAACATTGGCGAACACAATTAGCTACCTCATCCCAGTGGTCAGTGGAACAATAAAATCAATAAGAATGTTGTAAAACTACATTGAGCATGCTGGAGTGTTGCCTCAATGTAAATATAAGGGCAAAGTCAGCTGAAGCAATGGGGGTTGCTGATTTTTTTATTTTTTGGGCAGATATTTCTTAAACTGTAAAACATATTCCAAATTTTAAAATGATGGTGTGAACGATTGTAAAACCGCAACTGAGTGGAGAAGTCCAAGTGGGCACAGAGATAAACACAGAGCGTGATCCTGGGGTCTTTTCAATTGTTTTCAATTTCCTTTTACCAACTTCTTCCGCATGAAACAGAATAACCTTCCCTGCTTATATAACCTGAATTTGATTACCATATTAACATCCTTAACAGCATGAAACTAATTTGTGGTGCCATGAGTGTCTTTGGGAGAAGGTCACAGTAATGAAGAGTAGACCACACACGTGATTTCAGTGTCACTTATTAAACATTCAGTAATTGTTTACGTTTGCGTGATTGGAAACGTTAAGAAGAGAACAAAGCTTAGTGCTGTCACTGTTTTCTTGTGACCTAGCTTGAAATGCAATTTTGTTGTACATCAAATCAACATTCAACAGCTTCCAGCCCGCAAAAATCGTTAGCATTTTTTCAATAATAGTTACCGTAAATTTCTGACTATGAGCTGCGACTTTTTTTTGCAAATTTTGAACCCCGGAATCACGGGTTTTAGCTGGCGCGGCTTATAGTCCGGTGCGGCTTATAGTCCGAAAATTACGGTATTTAGAAAAAAGTTATGTTATCGCATAAAAACATAACAGACAACATAAAGGGTGGTTTTACTGTACAATGTTTTTTGTTTTTGTGCTGATGGTGGCAAATTTTTAACTGATACAGAGATGTTGCGTCACAAAAGTGAGACAAGACTGTAAACTGACAAGTCATAAAGAGGAGGGAGTTTTTTTTCCTTTCGCATGTGACTACAAGTGCAACAAGAAACCTCGCCATGTGTCATGAAAGCCACCTGCACACAGCGAGGGCACCCCGCCACTGTTTCAACGGGCACGGCGTGCGCACCCCAGCGGGCTCCCAGATAGCGAGCGGCTAAAGAGCTTATTGCCCCAAATCTCTTTATCCTTTCTCGAACTGTGAGACGTTGACAGAAAGTCAGTTAACTCTAGCCAGTGGCAGCTGCATGGGTTTTGCATAATTAATTATTTATAGGGAGCCAGACATAGTAATTACCATCCAGATGAATATGATATTCTAATCAGCCAGGCTTTAATTTTAATTGCCCTCCAGCATCTTACTGTCAGTGCTGGCCTAGCTTGATAAAGGAGAGAGTCTCTAAACACCATTAGACATCTGCTCCGAGAGCATTGCCTCCACTACCCAGCATCCCCATCATCCGCCATAAAAATCAATACAGGACCGGGCTGTGTGATCTCCCTCATTTTTCTACGGAAAGCTATTTTTTGTCAATGACAAAAGCAGAGCGGGGCTTCCAGCAATGGAGCCTGCTCCCCGGTGATTGATGAGGCCTTTAGGATTTGCTATTCTTTTTCCTTCCTTGTCTTCCTTTTTTTAGGGATTTTGGAGTCTCATCTCAATGTACCATATGGAAGAGCTTATCAGGCTTTATAAATTCTCTGTTTTTTTCCTTTACTCAATGAACTGATTCTTCATATTGGACATTTGGAAAATAGACCGATTTAGACTATTTTTATCCGTCGAGAATGGGCAATAGGGCTGCGTGAAACTAAAACATAAAATACTTTTGAGATTGAATTATTGATTCTTTTAATTGTTATTGTACATTGTGTGGCTGTGGCTAACCAAAATTGGGAATTGCAAAATAACATGGAATAATATTATGGCTGTGCATCTCAAAGTTCATCAACCTCAGTGACTTCGGCCATTGCGAGGTTCAATTTCCTGAAAGTACCTTTCAAATACGCAATAACTTATTTTAGCAGCTTTGCTTCTTCTTTGATTTAAACTCTTTAACTTTTCAGATGAAAAGTAATCGAAGGCACTTGTTTGAGTCCTTGGCTCTCATCCAAGCCAACCGTTGTTTCTCATTATCATTGCGCATTCACAGAGCAAAGCAACACACTTCTCTGCTTCTCGCCTTGGCTCAAGGTGTTTTGATCTCCACACATTGCCAAGAAGGTCTTCAGATGTCTAGCTCTCCACACGCCCAAAGTTTGAATTTCATTAAAGAGTCTTTCTGCTCCCTCGGCTGCGAGGAACAAAGCATGAGCCGGACTCAATGGTAATCCTGCCTGCGAGGCGCCGGTGTCAAAGGTCGCTCGTCGCCAGCTGATGAATCCTGTGGTCGGGGTTGGAAAAGGGGATGGAGAGACGGTGGGTAGGGGGGGAGGGGTGGCGGCAGAGGGGCTTCTCAGGTTATCCGGGGAGAATCTAATGAGGAGGATTGGAGGAGAAGAGGAGCCATGCTGCTGAGGCTGAGCTGCGGGGAAACCTCAATACAGAAAGCAGCAGTAAAGGAAAAAAAAAAGGCGCAACATGAAAAAGTAAGAGAGCCAGACGTAAGGCGCAATCAGAGGTTGCAATCTATGCTGTTGTGTGAGAGCCACTTAGCGCCTCAGGACAAGCCCTCGGCTAATAAAGCTAAAAAGTTGCCGGGTGCTCTGACCTTGCTTTAGAAAGCAAAAATCCCTAACAAGGACATGCTGGATAGCCAGGAAAAAACTTTTCTCCAGAGTAAAACACTCATTCCTTGAATGTTTCATACGCTCTGCTTTCATTATAACCGAGAGCCTTAGCGAACTAAGTCAAGCAAACAGTTTGGCTCCCGTACATTAAAAGGAAGGATTAGACGGTGTCGGACACGGAAGCCGACTTTTCAAATGTTCTCATTGCATGATTAGTAATAGACTGTGAAATGTCTAACTCAATTATATAAGGAGCTTTCATAGTAATGAGATTTTTGAATGCAAGAGCATCAGTCAGTTTTGTTTCGTCAGTCTCAAACAAATGCTTTGGAGGATGTTACACATTTTGAAGTGGTTTCATCATGTGTTTCTCTTTAAACACTACAAAAAGTCCATCGTCTCATAGAACCGCCATGTTTGGATTAGCTCATCTCTCGGCCTCCTCGGAGCTTTGATTGGACATTAAAGTATGCACTGGCTTTCATATAAGCAGAGTCAATGGGGTTCAGCCACGATGACCCGTTTCTTACATTTCATTAAATGACTCATTATCTCTCTGTATGTGAATTCACCGAAGCCTTAATGTGCCTTATTTATGGAAGACGACCGAAAAGTCCTCCCTCCCACCAGACAATAAATTGATTCAGCATGTGGAAAATAAAGTATTCTGCCAATTTAGGGAGCATTCATTAATCAGTGTCTATATATTTGTATGGGTTCTTTCCATCCTGCTTAAATGGCTGAACTCATTGTTTGGGTGCCGTGGTTCATTACTGGGTTGAGGTGGATGATGGAGATGCTAGCATTGCAGAAGCATGGCGTCATCAAGATAAAACTTCCTCAAGTTGCTTTTGAGTCCTTAGAGGTGAGAAAAGTTCTGTCTTAATACTGTAGATAATTTGTGGCATGATGATTTTATAAGGAGGCTGGGGATTTTCTACTGGATCAATATTAATAACATCCTCCACAAACCATTTGAACAAGGTGCCAGATTTATTTATGAATCACTACCTGTTGTCGGATGGACAAAGGCCAGTCGGGAGAATACATCAGTGAAGCGAGTGACCACTCGGCTGTGAATCCACATGTATGGCCTTAACATGCGTGTCACACTTTGTTTTCTCGAAGACCTTTAACACACCCTAGTGAACATGCCAAAGCAAATCTGTGTGAATTGGCCTAGTACTCCAACATGAATCCAAGGCAGGGGTGACCAGCCATTCTAAATGAAGCCCTCAGAGACCACTCACCCAGAGAGAAGAAGAAAAAATGGGACTAGGAAGAAGCTGCATGGAGCAGCGAAAGAGATGAAGTAAATGGAATGCCAATAAAATACTCCAAGGATGTAAACATGCATACACTGTAACATTTTAGCGATAACGATCTATTTATAGTGGAAGGACTTAAAAGCTATAAGTGGTCCCCGCTCTCACGCACACAAATTATTTCCTAGATGTCTTAAAATATTAGCAGCAGCTGGTTCACTGAGTGTGAAGCAAAACATGGACGAAGTTCAGCAAACAGTCATGTTTGTTTTCGGGTCTGACCCCTTGAGCATTGGGCTCTATTGTGTTCAGAATAGTTCAAAACTACAAAGTATTTTTTTTTTACTTCCAATTGCTGCATTTAAGGGAGCCACTGATTACTAATCATTCTCATTAGCATATGATGATAAGTCTAATGTGCCTGCGGGCTAATCCTCTTTGCCGCTCAATTCTGGATAACAGACAATTTTTTTAGTTTTTAATCCATTGATGAAATTTGTTTGCTTATTGGCTTGAATCATAAGCATAATTATAGGGATGAATATATCGTTTTCAGCTATATGAAACGATTTGTATTGTACATCAGGATTTTTTTTATATGTAAGAATTAGAGACGGTGATGTGTCATTAATTGATGTGATTTTTTTTGGCACATTGGCTTACAGTGCAAAATGCATTCTTGAGGCTGCATTAATTTGACATAAAATGTGCAGGTTGACATCCACGTGATAATTCCAAATATGAACACTTTGCAGTGGTTTGCATGTCATGTTAAAAAGAGGGAAGCCGACTCATGATTTATGCAAATGGGCTGCCCATTACTGTGCCATCTCACACGCAAGATGGGCAAAGGTGGACGAGTTTAACCGTTCCAAATTACATTGCCAGGACCTTCAGATGACACCCTCAATGCAAGTACAATATTACCGGTCAGCACTTTGAAATCATTACCGCTGTTTAGTGCCTAATGCACACGTTAATTATGCATGAAAAAGATCTAACCAGATATAGACTTTTACCATTTTTTTAGTTCTATTGTTGAGGATACGACAAACTTTGGAAAACGTGTTTCTCTCCAGTTGTCCCTTGTGTGTTAGAAAAAAAAAAAAAGTGCTCGCTTTGTGATTTGAGGCCATCTTTTGGCACTTATTTCTAGCGTTGGAGATTTGTGAAGGCGGCGGCGGCTCAGTGGCTACGGATCACAAACACAAGTAGTCATCGCACACAAACCACTGTCAGCTCTCATCACTCCCCGAGACCCCGAGGGCTGGCATGTGCATGTGAGCGAGGTGCATACTTTGCGCGCCTCCATCCTGATAGCCACCCTTGAGGCACCTTTCATCCAGAGATGTGCTATCTGCTATTTTCAGCCTCCTTTTTTTTATTTTTTATTAGTGAGCGCTGCAACCATCAAGTAGCACTAGATTGGAGGAAGTGAGAGTGGCATCAAATAAATCGGTTCCACAAGCATTTCCTCACACCTATTACAGTACTCCGGCTGACCGGCCAGCACGGTTTCAAGTTAATGGAGGGTTTCCGCCGCATTGACTCCTGGGAAACACACTAAGAAAAACAAACATGTTGCATGCGTTTATATTTTTGTGTGAAAACCACATGGGGAGCTGATTTGTGAGGATTTCATTTTATTTTGGTGACAGGTTGTTATTTTCATACAATCACGTCAACGCCGCGGGACACAAAGCTTCGACGATCCCTTTAAGTGCTTAACGGCGACAATTCCTTCAATTCTTCCCATCTCACACTCAGCCCCTCCTGGGATGATAATCCTCCTGCATGTTTAACATTCCAAATCCCTCGACACAAGTGGAATGAGTTCACAATCCTTGAACCTGAAATCCAAAGCTATAAGGTGCACTAATGGCAATTTCCTCCGACCCGTCGCCTTAATGCAACCCCCGGTGAAAGACGGCATCAATATTACAGCAAGCGGCACTTTGGGCCACAATGCTGCCTGTAAGCGTACAAGACAGCTTTCACATCTGATTATGACCTTTCATAAGTAGCGCTTGGCGCGTCTCGCCAACCCCTGCCCCCGAAACACCGCTTAGGGCTACGGAGGCGTTCATATGGCCCCAATCTCTCCATGTCAGAATGGCAGCAGGGTAATCACAGTTGACAGAGCTGTCCGTCTGAGTAGCCCTTCGTGCTGCCTGTCTGAGTGGCCACCGTGGCGCGTGTGGATATTTCTCAATCTCCACAATAGGCCCGAGGTCTATTGCCACTCTGCCAACCATCCTCATCAGCACGTAAACCCCCATCCTCCTGCTCCCTGTTGTTCACCTGGGAGAAATAGGGAGGGACAATGATGAGTTTCTTGTCCCAAGGCTGCCTGCAGGGATCCATGGATAGTGTGACGGTGTCACGCAACCCGTCTAGGCTTCTGGGAGAATCCTTGACACGCACACAAAGAAAGTAGACGGGCTCTTTTGTCACATTGGGATGCGCGCAGTGCAGCGGTGGGCCCCGTAAGAGTGTTTGGTAATCATGTCATATAGGTGTCTGTCATCTATGGCAGAGGTGGCCGGTGTCACCGGGGAGGGGGGGACGTTCATTCTTCTCCGTCCTGCTTTGAATTCTCATCCACAGATGTCCATCACTCATGCAGACACACACAAATGCATGGACGCCCCTCAAGGAGAAAGAACGCTTATCCATTCAGTCCACTCTATTCCATCCAATCGTTGTTGTGATTCACTCGGGAACTCAATTTCATTCAGGATACTGTTTGTGTGTTACTGTTTTGAATCTAGGGACCTGACACCAGCGGTTCTGAAACACTCCAATGTTCTTGCTAGCTAAAGATGCATTTCCATGACAATTGTACAGTTTTGAAAAGGATGGCCAGGAGTTAAAATCACTTTTTTTTTTAAATATCAACTGTGGGTTTGGAATATATCAAGATATTCGTATTTGCTGTCAGGTAAAAATGATTGGGTTGAGGATTTGTGTTGTTAGTGATTGGGGCGTCATCCGTTATTTTACACCTCTGTTCGTTGTTTGACAACTCCAACATTAACATGAAATCAGAATTTCATACAGAAAGTCGTACCACTGCGCCTCAGGCAAGCACACTTAAATCCCCACCTCGTCCTATGTGCCACATTAATAGTTAACAGTCAAACACTTCCTGCAAACTTTGGAGCAATTTCCACATGCTTCTTGTCATGCTCCTGTCACACTCTTTAGACACAAGAATGTAATATTAATACCCAGACGCTTTTTTCACCGCTACCATGACTCCTGTGTTTTTTTTTTCCTCCTCGGCCCCGCTCCATTCGAGCTGTCAGGCCGAACCTTCATCTTAGCCCGGTGCGAAGCATTTGTGCGTGACATGTGCCAAACAGCAATGGCCTGTCAGCATCCTCTGCCTGTCTGTCACCGAGTAATTGGCACACATGTAATATGAGCAGACACATGCAGGTGGTTGCCCCCGTCTCTGTGCTACCTTTACCTCCCCAGTTCGGAGCCCCGGGGGGCCCGTTTAAAAAGAAGTCCTGCGGCGGCAGCCTGCTTGTGTGTATACATTATGGGCAATATATCCTGCACACCTTCTCAAACTTTTAGTGCCAAAATAAAACATAATTGGCCGTCTGGTGTTGAGGTGGAATGGCTTGCATTCATTTAACACGCAGGGAAGTTTCTCCTGTGTCGAAAAAAAAAATGTTGGTTGAATATGTTTTGTTTATTTGACAGATGGCATTTGTTCTGTGCTCTTTCTAAGCGGGTACCTCCCGCAGTATGCCAGACTTAAAATTCAGCAGCATCTGCGCTCCAGCAGGGGTGTTAGTCACGGTGCGATAGCCAAATCCCAAACAGGTTGTAAATGGGGGTCCGCCTTTCTTTCCCTTCCGTCTACATCCCTCTCGCCCTTTGCAAACTTGACTTGCCAGTGTACAGAGATTTGCTGGAGCCTTCTTATGGGGGCTGCTTACCTGCCAAACATGAGGCAGAGTCACTCACTGTGACTTGAAGATTGCCCCCTAAGTCTCCAACAATGTCCCACACCAGTCAGGTTTAATCTCTTCTTTGCTTGATTTCACCCAATTTACTGTTTTATAAAAGGTTTTGCAAGAGGTGGAGTACACCCTGGACTAGTCCCCAGTCCACTGTAGATCACATATATACAATATAGACACTCATTAAAATCTATGCATAATTTAGACATATTGTTAATCTTTACATAGGCGAGTGTTGAACCCAAATTTTCTTGACCGTGATGGGGACATGCTAACCCTGACTTTTTTGTTTGAGCAGCAAGCTTCAGAACAGTCCTGTTTCCTATCGTCACCCAAATTGTTAGCATGCAAGTGGTGCAGAACATATAAACGTTGTTTATAATCGTGAGTTAAGATCATTTGTTTATATTAGACTGCATGGTTAAATGTGTTTACTAAATCACACATCCAATGACGTGTTTTTGTCACGTAGAGGCACGTACTTCTTCCCTCGTGTGCTGGCAGAGTAGTGAAATGATGTCATTAGTTGTGAGAAGATGCACAAACAACTTCAAGTTTTGTAGAGTTTCACCATATGCATTTTAAAAGTTGAGTCATTGATTTGGGGCATGAGTAATTTATGACATTTCCCTCTGGCTCAACAGCTAAACTACTAAAAAGGAGCTAAAGTCTATTGATTTGAATCAACTTTAGCCTTTTATTTCCATAAACAATTCTTGAGTTGACCATTTTGGACTCACAATATATATCCCACGTGTTTTTTTTTTTGGATTGCAGGACGCAGCCTGACTTCCAGGCAAGCGAGCAGAAGCATACATGGCGCTTAGCTCTTGTGAAGACCAAACCTCTTATTAGTATGCAAACAGGACTGCAGCGGGTCAAAACAACGAGACCCGGTGGACTTGGACTCAGAATAACGTGGCCTTGAGACTCTTGCACTGACAGACACCGCCAGCCTAGGAGCTGTGCGAGCCAGACCGCCAGCCTCCCCGCTGACTCCATCCGGCAATCAGCAACGTTGCGAGCCCGCCCAGAGGTCAACACATGATCTTATCAAACCGCCTCCCAGTAGCCACCAGAGTGTTCACATCTTCTTAAGTAAATTGTGTGTGCGCAAGTCACTAAGTGCTCTTCCATCCTGACACTGTGGTGACCTCTGGAGGCATGGATGCCAATTTCCTCCTCTTCTTTTTTATTTTTTTAAAATCTTGTCTTCCCCCTCTTCTGTGGTAGTCTCATGCACTGGCTGCTTGCAACTCATTTCATCATGCTTTATATATGGAAATTGTTCCATCGCCACGTTCGGAAAGGGAAAAACAAGATTCCAGTGGAGCACAGGGTGAAGGAAGCAAGGCAAATAACTCGGAAAGCATGATAAAGTAGAATTTAACCTAGGTTTGTGCATTGTAACAATACTGGACCATACTATTATTTAATCTGTCAGGGTTGCTGTACCCAGCTTTTAAAAATATACAATTTAGACATTCGCACATTCCCATCTAGAGAATTTCCTTATGCGGGTTGACCCTTATACTATACTTCCATTTATATCGACCTCGGGGGAATGGTTGGCTTTTGTGTCTGCGTACTGTACGGCATAGTGGAACTCAAAGTCTGAATCAAGTAGCCTGATTCAACTTTTCCCAGGGGTTCCACGCTATTGAGGAGGGATTATTGCCAATACATTCCTGGATCTCAGGGGACCTCACAGTGACATCCTACATGTGAAAATGGTTTTTCAAACTTAAAAAAAAAAAAAGCCGAAATAGAGATATGCTGCCTGACTGTGAATAGGAAGAGGATAGTAAAATTCTACGGTACAAAGAATTCCATCATCTGGCATCATCATCTGTTTTTATTCCACTTTCTTTAGATCTGCTGTATCATTAAATTTTTCACGCACCTTTCCCCTTTCCAAACGGCCAATATCGATTCATTTGGCCAATCAAAACAGATTGTGTCACCGCCCGCTCACGTCGCAGCTTCGACTTCTGATACGTTCACCTCGTTTTTCTGCACGATTAATCAATAAACGCCCCGGCAATTTTGCTCAATTAGTTTTACACTCGTTCCATCGATTGAATAGGGAGGAAAAACATATTCCATTTTGATGCACATCACAGAGAAGTCAGACACCTCATCAGGTGGTATTGATCAAAGTCAGACGACGTGCCGATGGCCTCCATTATTAGTCGTGACGGCCTCCGGCGTAAGCACATCACACGTGTCACTGTCATCACCCTCATCCCCCGATCCAGAAACCCCCCCAACGTACATCACTCCTCCCTTACCGCCCTCATTCTCATCCCCTCTTGTTTCCCAACATTTCCTTCCGCTCTTTATTCACGCCGTCCACTAATCAGATCATGGCGACCCCCTGCTGGTGTTAATGGAGGTGAGAAGGAGCTCCGGGTGTCAGGATGCAGCCCATCTCTCAGGTACTCGCCTACCAGTAATGAGGACGGGCACTGTCGAAACACGAGGTCCCGCTGTGCCAGACGCATGGGAGGGCATAACAAGCGTCTCGTACTGTACAACAGAAGAAAAATAAGCATGAAACATATCATTTCAACTCGTTAGAGCGTCTGGTATCGTACCAGGCGAGATCGACCGTCTGTGTTGTCTTTCTCATCACAGCTCTTTCCGTTTTGATTCCCAACGTGCAGTCCAGTAGTTTTAAGAACTTTATTCAGAAATGAAGGAGTGTGTTGAACAAGGCCTCCTGAAAGCTGTCAGAGGCTGTTGCAAAGCGTCAACTCGCAAATGCAAATAATTGTGCACTGATGCGGAATAAAAATGCAAATACATGCATACGTACATACGTATATGTTTCACCCATCCACACCAGATTATGCAAAAATTGTAATTCTGTCAATTCTTGCAGACAACACATTGGAGGAAGATAGTAGCACTTAAGGAATATGTTGTTATAATTAAACTTCGAGGCAGATGTAGGGTGGAGGGTGTAGACTTAATAAGATGCGGCTTTTCGGTTGGTTTGTTTTCCTGTAAAACTTTGCATTGATTGTTTTTTCTTTTAATGAGGCTGATCTAATTAATCAATCAATCTTCACTAGTCACCACGAATATGCATTGCAAGCGAGGGATCTCTGATGGGCGGAGCTATCAAATAAACAAGATTGAGGCCCAACGTGGTTACTAATAAATATTTTTGTTGTTGCACATCGATTAAGATTAGATCTGATTTTATCGCCAAATCTTGCTGAAATCCAGCTAATTCCAAACAGTTCACTTATTTTTCTTGTATCTTTATCGAGTTTCCAGATATTTATTTTTGCAACAGATGGCACATGTAGTTAAGTATTCGAATGTCCACACAATATAGCCAAATACAACACAATATATCTGTTCCACACTTCCAAGCAAATGTCGCTCTGCCTGAACAAATCTCTTTAGTATGTGCAAAAGCATAGCCCGGAGCAGCACTGGTCAATAGAAACAGACAGATCAATATGTGAATGGTGCTGTCATTATTCACCTAATGCGTGCTGATTTTACATGCATGAGGCAAATTCAAGGAACAAAGTGAATGCCGAATGTTGTACTCCTTGCTTTTATTGTACAAGCATAAAAAAATAGTGGAGAGACAACAAACCATTTAAAATATCAAGACTTTAGATGTCTTTAATTGTTACAAAACCCAGTTTCCACTTCCACTCCTATTTCACCCTCTTACCAAACGTTCTCCCTTTTGCTCACATTCCGGCCGAGGGTTGTTAAATCAAGCTCATACCGGTCTCCGAGCTTGTTGATGTGTGAAAACATTCACCACCACCAGCAACAACAACAAAAAAAAGCTTCTTGAGACCTCTTTAGTTTGCATTGCTTCTACCTTTTGATGGGAACCCCATAAATTATGCATGGGCTGTGCATCAGGGCTGAATTTAAGCCCCAGTGTTATACACCAGCGCCTCAAGATATCTGAACACACAATCGATAATTCTCCATCAGCCGGCGAGGCTTCCGAGAGGCCCACACAGTCTTCTTTGAAGCCGTCTGACAAGTTAAACCCAGTCCAGTTTCTTTTCTACTAATGGCCACCCCCCGGAGGACAATATGACATGTGCTTTTGTAAAGTTTTATTTCTATGTGGCCCACTTCGAGGATATATAAGGTATGACGGAATTCGGTAAGGCAGAAGAGAAATCACGCAAAAGGCTTTCATTCTTTCATTTCACTTTAAATGTTGATCTCCGGCTTGGTTCTGAATATGGAGATCGGGTTGGAGTTCCCGAGCTTTGTGCTAATGAAACAAACATCTTATTTTCAATTCCTCCTGCGAGCCATCGATCAATTAGCAACACTGCTATGTATGCATCCCTCTGTGTCTCATTTAGACTCGGCTTGATTGATATACTGATTCTACCGACAACAAAACAACATTCCCGAGGGGTATGGGCAAAAGGGTATCCTTCAACCATTTCTTCTCATTTTCAACACTCTCGCTTTTAATCTATCTTTCTGTCTAAGTAGGTTTTCATCTCGGCTTGGGGAAAGTTACTCGTGAAATGGAACCTCGAAGGGAAGTGCAATCAGTTACGGTGAGCTGATCAACCTCAGATTATTATTTTTTTCATTCAAATTTATAAACAATTCCTTCTAACAAGTCATGCAAATAGAAATACGCAGCGGAAAAAGCTCCATTGTTACAAAAATCAAAAATAGTATTCACAACACCCATATAAGTTGAAATTAATGAATGCAAGATGGGAAACTAATTAAACATTCAACTTGCAATTGTAAATCTACATAATTTAGTGAGTCTTACTCTATAACACAGATGTGTGTCTCCTTTGTTTTCCTCGTGTCCTCTGCACTCTCAAACCAAGGGCGAGCCAATAAGCTCACGGTTGTGATGCAAGACGATGCAAGCCTGACAGAGGTCTTGTGTGTGAGACCTTTGTCACACAACAAAAGCAGCAGCAGCATTTTCCTGAAGAGGAAACCGATGTTGCTGCAACATGTAACATTTGACTTTGCCGGAAGAATAGTATTGGACTGATTGGACTCTACCATTTTGGATTAGAAACCAAGTAAAAGGACAGTTTGCATGACATGGTGTCTTGCCAAGCTGGAGTGTCCTTTCCTCCTTTCCCATTACAGCTAGCACTTTCAAATACTACTGACCCTACGTGCACCTACTGACAAACACACCACAATTGCAGTCAAAAGAAATAGGTTGCGAGTCTACGTTTACCCCCCTAACAACCATCACCATAGAAGCTATGGAGTGAAACAGTCAAGTAACTGTCAGACGAGACAGTGGAGCGAGGAGAGACACATAGGGGGCTGCAAGGGCTTTATATAAACAGACTCCCTGTAACAAGTTTGTTTTTTCCAAGGTGTCAGCTTCCACTGCCCAACGGTTATCTGTGAGGTCTATCCTGTTTGGTTTGGCGTGCGTACGGGCTTCAGCAATAAACTTGACTGAATGCAATGAGCCATTAATTAGGCTGCCAAATGGAGCTTGTAATTTGGCAGCGGCAAAACCAACAGCATTTTGAATTGCAGATACACGCCATCACTGAGGGTGAAAGGAGCTGCAACTGGCCTAACTGAAGTTGGTGTGTGGATGTGTTTGTGTGTTGAAAGACTTGAGGGGCTATCTATCTTACTGTGTCAATACGTGTGTGTATCATGCATACCAATACATAAGCAATGTGTGTTTTATGAATGGTAGCCACACACACCTCTCACCATACCGTCTCAATTGGAAATGCGCAAACAAATTGCCAAATAGCTGGAGATGAGTCAAATTATAATAATTCTTCTCACTACAGGTATTCAAAGGGATTTTGCTTATCTGAAGGATAAAGTGTGGAGAAAAAAATAAATAATCACATTGTAGTTTTAATCAGCATAATAATATAACTCAACAGATTTTTTTCAAATTGTTACCCAGTCTAATCAATGTGTGTTTTCAAATGTAAGCACGTGGGCAAATTTAAATTTCCAACTAATCGTTCCAAAAATGCAGTTTCCTCTATGAGTAATTGTACACAGGAAGTTGCATACATAAGACCAAACCACACTGACTAAAACCTCCTTAAGGAGGCAGTAATAAAATAGATGTACTGTAGTCAGTACAGGTGTGAACTTTAGCCATTGGTCACACTTTAAATGCAACTGAGTGGTCGTTAAGGAGCACAGTGGAAGAAGAGACACACACATACTGTAAGTGGTTAGTGGGTGTGCCATGGGGGACCAGCAACGGTCCAACAAGGATCAATTACCGGCTGCTTGCTGAAGAGGTCATGCTGCATTGAATGTCCAGGGAAGGAGGTCGATCAATGCAGACTGCACGGGGGTCTGACATACCGAACTCACATGTTAGAACCATGTTGGAACAGGACCTGCCACCCAAGTTACTCTACTTGTTGTCTAACAAGTGATGCAGATAGAACCACAGCTCAACCTGGTAAAAAAAAAAAAAAAGTGCATATATGAAGTAAATGTTGCACTCTGCTGACCCACCCATACTTCTTTCGAGAGGGCGTCCCTCTTCAGTTTCTTTACTGTTATCAATGTAATTGCTAGTTTTGCTTTGAGGCAAATACTCTTGCCAAGATGAACGTGCCAAGTGTGCGCCAGCCAACAAAGTCAAATGGGACTGCAGAATGGTCGATAATGGGGTAATCAAGTAAGTTAAAGTCAAGGAGGTCAACAAAGTGCACATCCATTCTTCAAGAGTCGATCAGTTCAGCATTTTGGCTCATGGTGGAAAAAGTCACTATTTGATTCAGGCAAGTTTACCAACAAATTCACAATCCCCTGACAATTGTGCCCTCCTACTACGGTGATCTTCTGGCCTTCAAAAATCTTTGCATGTGACCTAATATTCGCATAAAGTTTGGTATGAGCATTCAGAGTCATCAGGTGATGCAATAAGATCGGATTGGTGATTCCCCTGATTGTTATTCTTGCACTGCAGTCAGACCGGCATTGCTCATGGGCATAGTCCATATTCTTTGCTCTGGGAGGACAGTGACCATTAACGGAGCTCGGTTGGAAACATTAGCTGCCACAGCATATTTCTGTTAGTTACGCTGTATCTCTTTTAGCAGACTCCAGTAATGCCTGGTATGTTGCAGCACTGTATTCACACATACATGTATACTGTAAAAAAAGCATTTTAAAAATCACTTGAACATTCTGCAATATAGCATAAGCCTAAAAGATGAATGGTGATGTGCCATAGGTTAATGCACAGATGCAAGATTTTACACTATATGTCTTATATTGCACTTGATTTATGTTAAAAAAAAGATATATTGTATAGTATGGCCACTTTACAATCAAGAAATGATTTGACTGGATTGACCCTGCACCATCTTCAAAGTACTAGAAAGCATTTTGATTAGATCTCCCTTGGTAGTGGTGATTATTTTATATATATATATATATATATATATATATATATATATATATATATATATATATATATATATATATATATATATATATATATATATATATATATATATATATATATATATATATTATATATATATGTGTGTGTGTGTGTATTGTTTTATAGCTCACATGTAGGGTATGCAAATTAAATCAGCTTTAAAAAATACATTTCAGGACATATTAAGCCATCTCTCATTAAAATGTGCTGTTGAGCAGTGTGATGCCATCTTATATTGATCACATAATACAGACCCAGTTAAAAGCATTCCGGCTCATAAATATCAATGTTTTTTTTCAGTTTGTCTTCTTGTTTCACACGCTACCGGGCTGTAGACAATCCACGTATTAAAACTGCCCTTCAAGTCATTGGGACAGCACATGTAATAAAAGAGCCAAATAAAGCATTCCTGGTGGAAATCACAGGCATGAAGAGCGAGAGGCAGACACAAAGTTTGAACACGTCAGCTGATTTTTCTTTTTTCATCCCTGTCTCAAAGGGGAGGTTTATGTAAGTGGTTTATTGTGTGCCTGCATCATTGGGAGACAGGGGGGAGGTGGAGGGCATTTATGAGATTAGCACCAAGTAAACTTCTTAGACTGATTCCCCCCTACAGAGGACATCATCAGAGCTTCGGGTTCACGATCAGT
This sequence comes from Syngnathus leptorhynchus, assembly GCF_054491065.1. Classification (NCBI taxonomy): domain Eukaryota; kingdom Metazoa; phylum Chordata; class Actinopteri; order Syngnathiformes; family Syngnathidae; genus Syngnathus; species Syngnathus leptorhynchus. The sequence continues at coordinate 5,291,281 of NC_141209.1, read as the reverse complement.
TCAGGTATCATTCACAGCATGGTGTGGGGATATTGCGTTGGAGCTTTGACATGTTTTCAGGGAAAATAAAGCAAGACAGAGACAAAATATCTCCATTACCTTAAGTGCAGTACGTCTGAGACATAGCAGGTGACCGGAGGTGTCACATGGATGATGGTTATCCATGTTGTTTGCACTTTTTCAGTGTCTTTGAGGACAAGTGCGAGGTTACACCAACAGCGATTTTCAAGTGCAATAACTGGAAAGAATTTATGACAAAGCCACTCATGTAGATAACAAATGAGTTTGTTTTCTGCAGAATGACCAGAGGAACGTCAATGAATTTTTGTTTGTTTTCCTCTTTTGTAGCCTTAAAGCAAGTCAGGATTTAGTTTTAGTTTGAACTCATCTTTTGAGGTAAAGCTTGGAAAAGTGCACGGCAAGCTCGCCTCACCATGTCTGTGAATTATAGGACAAATGCCCTGTGACTGACCCGCGGTCAGTCCAGAGCGTACGCTGACTCTTGCCCTATGTCAAGTGGGATTGACTCCTATTTTAAACCTGTTGAAGACAAATTCTCCGGAAAATGGATTGATGTTTGTTGTGTGGTGAACATTGATGTTTTTATCCTACTTAGCTTTTGGAAGTGTGGCTGGGGTTGTGAATGGGTCCATTTTATAGGGGAGAGAAGTATATATGATAAATGTAATTTTTCAGGAGTAAACCCCATTTCAAAATCAAAGCATTGTTGAAGGTAGTCTGAGTTTCCATCACTGAGATTTCTTTCATCATGATTGGAAAAGCACAAGATGTCTGAATAATCTGGAAACTTTTATAATATTTGTTATTGTGAATGCTTCAATCAGAATTTGGTTGATATTGTTTCCATTGTCCGCTTAACGTTAGAGAATATATTTGTGTGATAAAAAAAAAAAATCCCCTCCAAAAATGAGGTTGTTGTAGTAAGTGACTTTTTATCATGTATTTTCAAACAACTGCATTATTTCTAAACAATAATGGAACTTTTGTCCCAACAGCATTTTCCATTTGTTGAAGCAATAAACTGTACATTTTGGCTTCCTGCAAAACAACAAGCTACTCTGCAGGAACGGTCACAGACGACAAAATCCATTCTCTGAATCGTTTTGGGGCGAAAGTGGAGAAGCGTATCGCTGTAATAAACATCTGACCTGGTGATAAAGTATCAGGCGGGAAGTGGCACTACATCACTCAGTGAGAGACAAACCCAATATAGCACATGAGAAGAGGTAGAGAAGGCAGACAATACACCCGGAGAAGGAGACTCGGCCTCTAGCGAGGCTGTCGCCGCTTTGCTATGAACAGCAACAGCTGGCCACTTTGATTAATTTGTCCGACGGTGATTTATCGGTTTGTAAGTCACCCATGTGAACCCCGGAATGACTTTACACGCTGTGCATACAAAGGTAACATGCGGTCCCACTTGGGCTCACTTGATATATATTACAAGTTATTTTCCCTTCTCTCTTCTTATCTGCATTACTCAGATGTGACAGGGGAATCTTTAATATGAACTTTTAGCATGATTATCTTCATCGAACCAGGTATCGGTGATACATTCCAATGAGGTATCTTGATTGATTCTGCGTCATATAAACCCACAATGTTCGGTTCATCCTTATTGCTTCTTCTCCCGCACTGATTGGAACAAATACCCAAGAACCATTTTTTAGAATAACCGGTTCATTGTTTGACTCATTTTGAAAGGAATAACTTTGAATTTTCAATGCAGGTTTGAAATATACTAATTGCGACATTAGTCCTGGAACTTCTCTGATGCAGTCCTTATAGGTCTTGTTTGTTCAACCAGGGTTCCCCCCGGCCCCGATTCCATTTTTTGAAATTCAAGCCGTGTCTTCAACCCAAATAAAAAGATGCAGACATTTCATATTGTGTGCCTCCATTGAAACATCCGCTAGCATACAAGATAACATCTAATTCCATCTACTGAATTCAGACTATACATGGGTGATGGAATTTTTTTTTTTTTAATGCACCATGCACATATATGTCCCGCTTGCTAGAGATGGCGCAAAAGATGATGCCAAGAGCATCCATAAAGCATAAAACCTAATCCCATTATGGATAAAGCATCTTTGAAACGTGAAACATTAAATCTCAAAGGCCTTATTGAGGACGACACTTTTACCACTGCAGCACTGTCTGTACCAAAAAAAAAAAAAAAAAACCTCACTCAAACATTCTAACGGTGCCATTTCATCCTGTCGTCTCGCCCGTACTTTTTCTTCTTTTCCCTCCATTTACTCTGGCAAACACACGAGCACCGTTCAACGCACACACCAACTAAACGCTGACACCAGCAGTTTCTCGCCTCAGTGTCTCAGCTATCAGCTCTCTGGAATTTGTTTCATCTCCACTGCTGCCAATAGCAGGACAAATTAATGAGAGGACGTTCCTAATGTAATTTGGCCAGCACATGATTATAAAATAACACATCACCCCTACAGCCTGTATAAGCAATGAGAGCAACATACAGAAAACAAAGTGAAAACTCTTTTAATCTTCATCACCTTAATCAGCTCTCCCTAAAGCACATTGATTCTCTCTTCTCTGCATAAATATGTACTGAATCTAATCTGTGTGTTTCTGTCTCTACCTGTGTTTGTATAATCGTGTTTGCATGTGTGTCAGCAGCTTTTCTTTCACGGGAGGGGTTAGGATTTATCTTTCCTTGCCGGGGAAGTCCCATACTAATTAAGTTTGGGCCTATTAGAGTGCGTGCCTCAGCCCCGCAAGCATTAGGAGGTGTCACTCCGCCATTCATCCTGGGACCTCGCAGAAGCCAGCGGCAATCGAGATAGCGTGCCGCCATTAAGATCCAGACTGCTGATGTCCTCACAGGATGGATGTGTTTATGAATCAATACATTCACTTGGCTCAATTTTTTTTTTTAACTTTCTGACTCATCAACGGGAAAGAAGTTCTTTTAAGCTTGACAGTGGTGCTCCGCCAAGGCCGTCAATGCACGGCCATTAACTCCACATAAGGAGTAAATCATTGATGAAATGTGGATTGTGTGTAATTTATTGATCCACACTTGAATAATATTAATGGAGAATGTAGATCACTCGTTTTTGTCGTGCCTCAACTTGCAATAGATATTCTTGCACACATGTTGGTTTACTAATGAGAAAAATTTTAATTTAGGTTGTGCATGGGTTACTAAATAGGCAACAACAATGATTAGTCCTGAGTTTTAAGTGTTGTTGTTGTTGTTGTTTACCTTTAAACCAGTGTATTAAATATAAAGGTGAGAGTATTGTTTTTATTATTCTGTATATAACATCAAAGAAATTTGGACGGCAGACATTTTTGTAATTGGCAGCCTAAATCATTTTTACAGTGTTCAGATGCAAATCTGCTTTCGCTGGGGCCCCATAAATAATTGAGTATGAACAATCATTTTGAATAATTCATTTCTAAATATTCTTCACTATGTTTTTTTTATTACCGGGGGGCAAGCTGAGTTCGGTGACAGCGGCAACGTGTGGCGGTAATTACGCCATGTGTCTGCGTCCCTTCTTAATTGCTGCGCCTTGGTGCCAGCAGGCGTCCTTGAGAAAAAGGAGCCAAAGGAAAAAGCGGGAGAGAAAAAAAAAACTCTTTTGGATTCCTATCTCTGAGATTACTATACTGACTCCTGATGCCTGTGTTTGTTGCTGATGACTTGATGCTAATGGAATTAATGACTGCTGTTGTGTTTTTTTCCCAATACGGTTTGTCTGTTGGGAGGGCTAAGACGAGGATGGAGAAAGTCGAGGAGACTTCGAAGGGGGTGGGAAATTAAAACTAAAGCTTTAGGAAAGAGATAAGTCGACGTGTGCACTGAGGCTTCCAGACCTTTAGGACCTACAAGGAATATGACGCCCCTGATTAAAATCACGACTATCATTAAAGCAGCGCCTAACTTGAGTTTTGTTTTTTGTTTTTTTAATTGAGGGATTTTCAACATTCGCTCTGTGACTTGACTGCAAAAGTGGAAGAAGCTGAAGGCGGACAGACTGTGACTTTTTAGGCCATTGAAGTTAATGAAGGATTTCTTGTCATTTAAGACACTGAAGTTAGTGATAAATATACCAATTAATTGTCTGTGTACAAGACATCTGAGATTTGTTGCCCAATCATGGCGGCACAGTTGTTCTTCCATTTACTAGACATATAAGGCAAGGGAGACTGAGAAAATAATTTTGAATTAAATTTGAGAATATCAAAGAAAATGGGGCTTAACAGTGGCTACACAACTTTTTTGAATTTCTGCTTTAATTATTATCTGTAAACTTTGTGCTTCAGAAGTCTGTTTGAAATTTTGGACTCCATTTTGTTTTCCTGTTTAGCCAGGGACATCACCCATTTTTCCCTGTCTTGTTAATGACCTCTACCAGAAGTGTTGCAACGCTATCAGACACCCAAAGCCACTCTCTCATTGTTTTGCAGTGTAGCCAGAAAGTTAAGCGAAGGCCTCACTATTGATTTACGCGTCGTAGTGATGGCTGAGAGATTGCCTGCGCCGCCAAGTGATCCGAGGAGCGAGTGCAGGATTAAGGAAGGCATGGATTGTTATCGATTTCTATCAGATACAATCATTTCATTTGGACTCAAATCTCTTTCCCGGTGCATTGTGAAGCAATCCATAGCAGAGATCTTTTAATACCTCCTGCCCCCTTTTCCCCCCTTTTAGAGGCCACTCCACTAACAGGGTTAACACCTTGTGTTGTTTCACCATTACAACCCAACTTATCAATTAGGGCCAAGCAGAAGACTAAGACCTCCAAACCCCTCGGCCTCATGAGACATTGAAGATGAAATGAGGTCTCACATACTGGACATGCCACTAAGTCCGCTGGGTAATTTGACATGGCTCCGTAGTGACAGATTTGTGTGAAATGCACGGTCGTTTACCTGATTGATTGGTTTTAGGTACAGAATGCTCCATTTTGCCTCTGAAAATAAGGCCAATTTATTTAACAGTGTCTCATGGGTGGCTCTTTTTAATCTGCTGATGAGACGAATCTCTGCCACTGGATTTATGTCCAAAGCTCAAAGCAAAACACTGACACATGCACTGTACAGCCGGAGACATACTCTGACAGATGTGAAATGAAAATGATGTGTGATGTACTGTGTCATATAAAAAATAGCATACTTACTGGACAGTAAACATAGCTTTTGATTTATTTTTAATTTTTAATGACGGCATAAAAAATGTCATGTATCTGTTAGAAAATAAAATATTTATAATTTGCCTAATTACATTTTACAAGCAGTGTTAAAAGAATAACAAAGACACATAATTATAAGCAGTGTAGTGAGAAAATAAATCAATAATATTACAATGAATACATTTTTCCACATTATTTCATAAAAAAAGTTAAATTTCATATCCATCTTATTTTTGTGCTAAACCTCACTAAAGCAGGCAAAAACCAGAACCCTGCAACATACTTTCAAGGTTTCTTGTGTTTAGTCTTATGAACTCAATTTGTGCTCATGTATTTCCTATCATGTTCTGTTTACTTTTTCATCTTTGAGGTTTTTAAATCGCTCACATAGAAATCACGCTGGTACAAACATGCTTTATGGAAGGTTTGTCTCCTACTGTGTTCTTCAATTAGTCCAGTTTTTTGCAGCGAGGCCTGGATTCACCTTCAAAAGCGGGGGCGCAAACAGCCTGCTTTCTATTGATTTGCCCCTGCTTTTTCCTTTCGGCCATTGATTAAATCTCTGTCATTATTTGCCTTACAGGCCAGGGGGGGCTTTTATTGCACTGCTTGGCTGTTACGTGTCTCTTTTCTAGAGACTGAGAAATAAGGCCACCCGAGGTAGAGAGGTGATGAAAAACCCCAAAGATACCCCCACAGTCTCATGCTTGACACTTCTAGCTATTTTTTTATTTTTTAACTCCAGAAACAGATTTGTCCCCTTAATAAAGGTGTCAGCAAGGAAACAAGAGTAGTCCAGGGGGGTCATTGAGGTTTCAGGAAACGCCCTCTTATCCTGAACCAGCATACCTCCTCAGCCACTGGGGATGACAGTGCCCCGGTCCAGTTTGACCCCCACACATTGATTTATCGTAATCAACTGTGGAGCAGGAGAATACGGAGGATGCCTGTGAAGTGAGGAAAGGCACCTTGGGACCATCCAGACAATCACGAGAGCCTTCATCAATTTACACATGACAGGAAGCAAAGACAGAGATCTGCTGCTAGTAAAGGTGAGAGAGGGGGAGGTTTGAGGGGTGAGCAAGGTGGGGATGGTGAGATGAATGTGTATATTTGAAGCGTGGGTGTGTGTGAGGGGGTGGGCAGCGATGGCAGGATATAGGATGGGAGGGTCCCTAAGGTCGAGACAGTTAATTAGCTTTGCGAGAAAACAATCACTCTAACAAGCCAAACAAACTTATTAGACTACTTCCATTATCCTTGCTATCCTCCGAAGGCCACCGCCAAACTGGCAGGTTGAGAGACGGCGTTTGGTCTTTCCGCACTTGCACATTAACGCTCCTTGCATGATAATTTTTGGTATAGAATGAAAGAAATTGTTGTTGTATTAAAACTCAGCCCATTTTAAAAAATAGCTGCTTCTTGGTAAAGTTTTCAAGATACCGTAATTTCCAGACTATAAGGCGCAACGGAATATAAAACGCACCAGCTAAAATTGGGGGATTATCTTTTTTTTTTTCTCCCTCTCTGTCCATATATAGTTACCAGCCTTTTTTTGGGCTCATTGAGAATGATGGTGATTAATCAGACAGTATTATTGTATTTTCTTTTTTATGGGACAGGTAGGAACATTATTTCATGAAAACTATTTTGTGGTTGTTGCGCAGTCTTGCCTATTAACAATGGAACAAATAAATGTCGGTCAAATTTATATCTCTCGCAAAACATTTAGCTGATTTAATGGTTGTTGACCTCAGCAGTTTCGACTATTGGAGGAGGATACAGGCATACTGTAAAAAGTCAACCTCGAGAAATCAGATATTTACCAGACATTGACAATATAATAAAAGCAAAAGGTGCACACTTGATCAATTCTCCTCACACTTTCCACACTTGCCAGTTGTTTGGCCTGGAAATGACTCCATTAATGAGAGAAAGAAAGTGAAAACGATACCACAACCCCTTCTCACTTCCTTCGGGCATGACTGCACCGCTAGGTTTATGTCGCCAGTGTGTAGCGTACACACTGACGAAAAATGAGTTTGCTGCATAAAGCAGCATCTGCCCACGCAATCTGCACCCCTGCGAGCGGCCACTTTCATGCCGTGACTCCTACTAGTGCTCACGCAGATTAAACAAAGCTTGACATAAATTACCAAAGCAGGGAAGTGATCATCACAAATTAAATTGCAGCCGGTATACTGGAAAGATAAAACAGCAACTTTAACAATATCTTGTCTGTTTTTTCCGATATGGCCTGCATTCATGCAAACAATGAGAGATAGGTTCATTTGAGTTTATTCCCCGCTATGGTCTCGTGTTAAAGCACATGTAGTGTGGTGGCGCTGGCATATGGCCGCATGGGAGGATGTGTCGGGCTGAACATAAAGGGGCCACAGTGGAGAGCCAGAGCAGATGTAGTCCTCCGGGGGTGAGGTTGGCACCAGGCTGCTTTCCTTGGCCAATGTCCACGCTCTCCCACTGGTACCCGACCGCAGGAGATGCCTTTAATATGGCTTTAAGTCTCATTGAGCAGCGGGGAACCCAGGGATCCAATTTAATACAGGCCAGCTGCCCAAATCGCCTTCTCACAATTTGCCATATGTAGGTCTTAGTGATAATGAGTGGGAGCAAGTTGTAACACCGCACTCGCATGTGTGTTTTAATGATGCACCAGTGCGTAATGTTAAAGATAGTGTGGAAGGGGGGATGATGCAAATATGCACACATGACTAACCGGCAAAGTGCATAAGGAGAAAAACAACCTGAGGTTTTGCAAAAGTAGCTTGTAATTAGAGCCACTTCAAAATGCTTTAAGCCAGGGAACAGGATATAACATTCTTGAATAAATAAACACAAATTTGCTAGCTATGGTGGAAATGATGACATCGCACTGAAAAGATCCACAGTTTGCTTATTTATGCTCCTTTCCACAAGTTTCCACTAGTGTAAGTTTCTCAAATTGGCATGACAAGATTGGAAGGTCCCAACAGTTCTCTCATTTCTTGGCAAAAAAAAAAGCCAAAACATTGCCGCCCTGACCCTTGTCGAACATAAATGTGAGTCTGGATGACAGTGGGCCATTTGAGACCCGCTACCCTGACCTCAACCCCGACCTACAAACCACTGCAGACGTCCTCCACGACAAGCATGACGGTGACATTTATTGTTCTGTGAAATTCATGAGCAGATCCGCATGGCCGTACAAAGAGGAGTTTTCGGGAATGCGTCGTCTTCTTACATCCTAAAAATTGTGGCGCTTAAGGGTCCAATTTCATCCCCCTCCACCCCCAAAACAAAAATAGTTTTAAAAATGTCAAAATTAAATGATGGAAAACAATTTGGCACAACAGAACCGCAAAAGTTTACAATCCATAGCAATGCTTTCACTTTGCAGGGTCATTAAGGTAACCTGAACATTCATATTGGTGTTACTGCCTCTCATGTTTGTCCACAGACAATAAAAAGCTTGCGTGTGTGCGTCCGTGCGTGAGTGTGTGTGTCTGTGTGCACGTGATACAGCCTTTGCCAAAAGGCATTTTCTAATTTATTACCTGGCAATCGTCAGTATGGAGGATGTGCAGCATCTAGGGATGCATAAATCTAGCTAACATCGAGGTTGTTGCTCTTTTTATGTTGAAATTCTGCTTGCCTTCGATTGTTGCAAACAATGTTTGTTTTAACAACACAATCTGTTCCACGCAACTACCATTTGTTTTATGGACTCTGCATGGTTGTACGATTACAATCACAAACCACATACGGACAACCGAGAGTGATGAGGCAGAGCATAATCAACTGCCTCTTTCGTCCAATCATCCAGATATTGACATGAGTAATAAATTAAAGTTTTAAAAAATATCTATAAAGCTTCGATCGGATTCCATTTTTTATATTGCTGCAATAAATCACTAGGGTTGAGACGATAAAAAAATATATATCATGAATATTTGCATGTCCTGTACATATGTGTAGATATGGGATACAGTAAGACATATTTCAAATAGATTCTTCTGCTTCTCTGAGGCAGCTGTTCACAGTGAGTGTTGTGTAGTCACAGTCGTAGCCTCTGGAGTGCTGCTTCACTCTTTACTGCTCTACAGCCTCCTGTTAATTGTGCCATCAACCTGGTTGCTAGCAGCTGGAAAATACCAACAACCATCGCCAAGATGTGTTCAAGTTCCTTCAACCTGAATCTTCGGTGATTTGTTTCTCTTTTCAAGATTGGATGTTCAGCAGGACTTTCTGACATGATGGACGGTACAAATCTGGAACAAAAAAGTTAAGATAGAATTTCTAATTGGAATATAGAACATTTATCTACATTTGAAAGCATATGAAGGAATTATTCATATTTTTTTTCAGTTGCAACATTGCTCCAAGGGGCGCATAGGCATCCAAACTTGGCCGGCCTCTCAAGTGGGAGGAATTTGAACACTTTAAACCTCCGGCCAGGTTCTGCCTGGAACAAGGCAATCTCCTTCGCTCACAGAAGCTGCATTTTTAATGAGAACATCTGCTCCGGTGGCCCTCTGGTGGAAGCTAGGCTTGCTTAATCACACAGTCGAGCTCCTCAAGTCCCTCGCAGCGGGATTTGCCGAGTCCAGTGATCAGACGGAACTGGCCACTTGGAGGACGAGGCTGATGGGGGGGGGGGGGGGGCAGGAGAGAATGAGGGGAAGATAGGGCACAAGGATGTCAAAAATATTTTAAGAGGAAGGAGTCCCTTCAGAGTTGACAGAAGTTGAAAGGTAGTTTGTGTTGCTGCTCGAGAAGGTTTATTTTCCTCTTCTGGAGGGTTAGGGTTAACATGGCTACAGATTTCTCTGAGTGGTCGATGGTCACAACAAAACTTCTTCGACCCTTTTTTTGCCAGCAAACAAGTTGATATTGAGTCAACAGCCCCCTCTCCTGGTTGTTTAAAGTAGTGTCTTTTATTTTGATTCACTGGCTTCAAGATGTTGATGACACAACACATGAACAAAATTCCACACAATCAATCAATGGTTTTAATTTTAATTTTGATCCTTTCAGAGTAAAAGCACAACTCGGACCTGGAGGAGTCCCATCTAACACTAACAGCCATTAGACGGCAGGCATAATGCATACTAAAAGATGCACTGAGCCCGGCAGCATTATAAACAACCCACTTGCATACAACTACAGCTTTATTCTCATTTTTTGATTTCCATCGCAAATTTATTTGGGTGTTGGGCGTGACAGATCCACCTCCGAGACATAAAACCATCCTGACAGTCATCGCTCTCCCTCTCCTGACTACATTATCTTATCTGATTACTCTCTCAGTCGGGTTACGCAGACATGGCGTCGACTGCAGTGTAATATAACATGCCTCTATATGACTTGTGGTTGCTATATGAGATATGCCGCCCGCACACATCATGCCAGCGGTAACATCAGCCCTGTCTGCCTGCCTCTGAGACCTGACAGCTTCATTGTTATGGAGCGTGCTTGAGAAGCAAGGCCCAGACAGCGTGGCATGTCAATGCTGCCGCGAAAAGAAAAAAGGAAAAAAAAAAAGTGCGTAATTACGCAGTAAATCAAAGCAATCTCCGGGCCGGGCTCTGACCAATTTATCTACAGGCTTAGATTTAATGTGCCCGGGGAGATTGCTGCGACTTCTATGCACCTCATAACACAACAAGGAACTAGTGAAAGGCATTAGTGTACAGCTGTGAATAATGTCCGTACCTCGTGCATTCTCCAGCTTTGACTTTCCTTCCCGGGCTGAAACTCTATCCCTGCCATCAGTATACAACGCTATTAAATAATCCTGTGTTCCTTAGTGGCCTGTAGGGATGAGACGGAGGATGGTATAAACATTAGAGTGAGGAACAGCCCTCCAGTAAGCTTTTTGTTTGCCATGTGAGCAGGTGTGATCTCTGACTCTGTGCTTTCAAACAAGTCTTGGAAGTAATATAAGAAACATGACGCTAAGGATTGTGCTACAGGCAACCACGGCGTGTTCTCCTTGAAGTGCATCCAATTTTTTTTTTCTGGTATATTAACAGCTTGTGTATCAGCCTATAAATACTGTCTGAAGTTTACACAGTGTCATGATGTAGAAAATAATATATACTTAAATTTTTTTGTTGTGGTGTTGCACGAGAAAAATCCAGTGAAACCAGTGACTTCAAGACAGAATGCCACATCTTGATTTTCATCAAGTTCTTTTGTCCAGGAGTGTTGATTTATAATTCCAAGTTCAAAGAAGCATGATGGTCAATAGATCAACTTTAATTCTCACTATTTCCGTCTCTCGTCTGTTTTCATTCCGCCTGCAGTGCTTGTCAGGAGGTGCTTCCTCCTTCGTTACAAATGGCTGCTCATGTGCAAGTAGGTGTGTCTGGCCGTGCAGGTGGAGGACTGGAGGTGCAAGGATCTGTGAGATTGTTCCCAACCTGTAACTGAATCACTGGCTTTTCTTGCTGTAGATATCCTCTGGGGTATGCCAGAGGTCACTTTTTGTCATGTGACTTTTACCAGTTTTGTTTTGAGCTTTCAAGCAAAAAGATGATTCTATTTCTTATGTTGGTGGATAGTCACAACTTATTTTTTCCTGTTTTCATGGCAAGACACACTGTACTCGAAAGGAGTGATTCACAGTGCTAATACTCCAATAAGATGTTGACTTTATCTGTGTAGGCACTAAAGAAGAGTTGTCAGTTCCATACAGCGTCTCTAACAACACAAGTGTTTGCAGCCGCACACCACCTGTCTTGTGATGGTAAAAAAAAAATCCAGTCTCACCTAAGCATGATGCTGCATCCAATAGATGGGATTAATCATCCCCTGGCTTTACAGTGGGCTGCTCCGAAATGCCCCGGGGGAGATATCAAACGTACCCTGCCTGGTCCCCCCCACTCCCTGAGAGAGCCAGAGATGGTTTAGACTGGCCTCTGGTATAATGCAACTCTCTGCGGAGTCCATATTGATTACACCTGCCACCGGCGGCTAGCTGCAGCCATGTGCTCTGACAGCTGGCAGCGCAGGGCAAGATGGATAACCGCCCCAAGTAGCTACATCATCACTTGGAGAGGTGGAAGGGCAGATGACTTTTTTTTTTTCTAATTGGATTTGTCACAAAGTACTTTTACTTCTGTGACTAAAATCTAAAATGGACACGCTCAACTTGTGTGTCATGAGAACATTCTGATTTTAGAAAGACGAAGAAAAATCAATATCTCAACTCAAATACTCTAGATTCCTCTTTTTTTCTAGCCAGGAAAAAAAACAGAAAGTAATGTCATCGATTGTTCAGGCAACTGAGCACATTTGAATTTTTTTGCTAACCAAAACAGCAGCAGCCTCTTTCCAATGAATTCCCACATTATGTGAAGATGGTAAGTTATACGAGGCAATTTTTTTTTCTAATATAATAAGAGATAAATTGGAGTTACATCTGAAAAATGTAAAATAGTTCGACAGTGTGCTACCAGTCCCCATTTCGCACCGAGTCCCTCCTGAGAAGAGTTAACTTTAAGGTGTTGATTATGGAGATGAGCAAGCTTTAAAACTCAATATTTTTCCCTGAGCAAGAGAAAGACTTTCAAGCGTGTGAGTATGGCTGCGCTCTCACACTGGAGAGCCGTAGAGCGAGCAAGCTAAATGGGTGTAAAGGGATCGAGATGGCTTAGTCAGGATAAGAGATCTAATGCTACGTGTGTTTTTGTGTTAGTGCCGCACTCTCTCATCTCGCTCTAGTTCCACATACCGAAGGCTGTATTTACCATTTTTTTTCTCATAGTAGAAGCATCAAAACACCACGATGAAGTTTGAATGTGACAGTATGTGGTAAATTAAACCAACAAAATAAGTCTTAACTTGACAGTTGAGTAAGTTGAGATATGCATTCATGTATAAAACTGTAACATGATTGTAAAAAAAAAAAATGCTTGTTGCTTTATTTTTTGTTTGCAGTCTGGAGCATAAAAACTCTGCAGATGACAGATGGAATCAAAGGCCGGGTAGAAAAGAGGCTTGCTATTGGTTTGCCGCAGCTGATGAGGTAGGAAACACGCTGAAGCATTAATGGACGTGAAACAAAAATAAACCATTTTCAAGTATGAGATAAGAAATGCACAAGCTGAGCTGCATGCGGAACATTGCCTTTGATTTATTCCTCTTGGGGGAAGAAAGATGGTATTGTTGTGTTTGCTTGGGCTGGGGGGGTGTGGAAGAAAACATGGCAAGCAAGGAACAATCCAAGTTCACCACAGGAAGTCAATTTATTTTTGAGGGGGCAGCCCGAATAAAAATAGAGCCCTCCCCCTTCCCTCCCAACAACAGTGGCGGAATAATTGCCCAGATTTGTGTGAGAAGGCGAGACGACTCCAGAGAAAAGAAAGTTTGTTCTCTGCCTTGTTTCCATATGTGTGTTATGGAAATATTAGTCTGGTATTGTTGTCATGTTATTTTGTTTCTGGCACACTTTCGGGTGTCTGCAGCTGTCAAAACACAACAGAATCTCAATCATATTTCCTCCCAGATATGTCGACTTAGCACCGCAGTCAGGCCGACTGCCAGCTGCCGTCTTTTGTTTGACAGGATGTGATGATTTATCACAAGTCTTACGCAGTAAATAGACAATAACTGTTCGGTGTCACACTCGGTTGGGTTCTAACTAGGTTTCGGGGGAGTCTGTGAGGGAGTGCTGTGCGGGCCTCACGGGGGCCGATGTGCCGTCTTTAATGAGATCTCGCAGCGGTGTTTAAATATTTAACCGTTCCTGGTGAATCCTCCCTAACAGCCGCCAGGCAAAAATGGTGAGGGGCCTGCAAACATCAGAAAATAAGCACATCCTGCATATGGATTTCAAGAGATTATACCACCCAAAGTTGGGCGGCAAAAGTTGAATGACAGGCGAGTGGTTTCAGTTGGTGTTGGAAAGTTATTTTCGGGGAGGGAAAAGCCTTTAAAGTGGAGACAGACTCGACAAATTTTGTCTTAAGCTTGCTAGTTATCACCGGAGCATCTAATACTTGACAAATATGAACAGTGAACACTCGATATTCACAAGGGATTGGGACCAAGACCTGCCAAGAATAGCACACATTTACAAATAATTGATATATATATATATATATATATATATATATATATATATATATATATATATATATATATATATATATATATATATATAGTATTTGACAACTTTGACTTTGTTCTCTTGCCTCATGCAGCGCTATTTTTTATTTATTTATTTATTTTATTTCCCCACCAATCGATTCAGGCTCAGCCAGCAGCCGCCATTGGCAGTGAGTGGCAGTGGGGTGTCTGCCATCCCCTGCTGTGTTCAGAGAATAAGAAGAAGTAGTAGCTTGAGTATGCTTGTAGCGTGTTAATGTTTGCAGCTATTGGGCTATGGGGAGGGAGGAGGGGGGTGATTGACCAGTGAAGTAGTTGGAATCAGACTTACCAAAAAATGAATCATGGGAGTGTTTGTGAACATGTGCTTGAATTGATCCAAAATATTTGCATTCAATAACGTGCAGATTCCAATCCTGATCCTTATGAGACATCTCATAATCATCATGTCTTTGCTAACTTTGATTCAATCAATTTTTGTTACGTGTCTTCTGTGTTCATCGCGCAGTGTGCAGGGCGATGCTTTTTGACATGGGTGGGCATTGGTGTCGGTGCCAAATCATATGCATGAATCTTCTTGCCATGCCGCTTCATGTGGCAGCCAAGTGAGGCCCGCTCGGGTTGTTTGCCAGGGAACCAGACGACTATTCAAACCCAAACGCACACACGTAGCGTATATGAAACACCTTGTGCGTGCCCGATCTATACCAACCCCCATGCATGCCTCCACTCTCGTTATTCCCCTGCACCCCTTCAGCTTCCATGCCCCACTCATTATTAATGATCTGAGGGACAGCTTTCATTTGATCTATTACTTAGGACGGGACGGCGGTTGCTGTGCTGCCACATCCCTGCTGGATCTTTAATTATTTCATGGAGGGCTTTCCTCCTCGCCGTCACACCCCGCTCTGTTGTGCAGATGAAATATTGAAGTTGAGGTGTGTAGTGCAAAGTAGCCCTGCACAGGGTGAGGTGTGTGTCAGTCTGCCGAGGTTGTGTGTGTTTTGTGTGTGGGAACGTAACGTCTAACCCCATACCCCTTCGACAGATTCTGCCATTTTGGACATAAATGTGGCCTCTGTTTTCTGTATGCATGACCTCATAGATGGGAAGCAGATATGCTGTGTATGTACAAGCGTGAGTTGTTTTCCTAAAACCTTAGCGAATACCCTAAAAATTCCAAAAAGCAAAACCCAGGATGTATACATGTATAAATAATCATTCCAGTGCATATGCAATGTATTTTGATTAAACTCTAGTCAAAGCCAATTATAGTACGGCAGTAATCATGTGATGCCGCTCACGTTCTGTTGCCAAGAATAACAAAACAGAGCAATATCCGACACGGAAATATGGTTGCTACTACTCACACACATTTACATTTGGGTATGATGTATGGTATAACGCTTAATTGCTTTAGTCTCCTACTTCATAAATTTAACCTCTCCTGAGAAAGAGGCTACTGTGTTAACAGCTATCAAAAACTCTGCATTCATTTTGCCTCACACAGCACATCCACTGTGTTGCCAGGCGGTTGGTGACTAATGAATTCAATAAACTCCACTGTGGTACCACATGCAGAGATGCATACTCAATAAACACCTTATTTTACTTCACGCGATTGAACGTGATAGTTACGTTTTTGCATCCGCAGCAGCGTAATTGCCGGAAGGAGTAATCCATGCGCTTATGTGGGGGAGCAGCCCAATGACATTGATATACAGCGCTCCATTAATTGCCATATGAATAGGGTCTGTGGTGGTTGGCATGCTGCTGATGCATCACGGTGAAAAAGATGGGTCACTCTGTCTTTTGGAGCCCCCGGCTTTCCCATGCTCATAATTACTAAAACCTCCAATTAATCTTCCCATCACATAGGCCAAATATGCACTTCCTCCCTATATAAATGACTTACAGTATGCACTCGCTAAATGGCCGTGCAAAGTGTATCTTTCATGTTGTGCACGCATGAGAACATCAAATATAAACATTATACTCTCACTGGTTGTGATGGAAGGTGTTACTGAGATCAAATACAAAAATGCTCTGATAGGCATTTATAAGTCAATAGAGTCAAATTTACCAGAGATAGGGCCTTTAATAACTGGTTTCTACAATGACTCATATACATTTCATAATACATCATTATCATTATATATTGTTGTCATATTTATGAATGAATTGCGTTATCCCCCACCTGCGCCACAATTTTGACCTGCTATTAGCTGTTCTAATGATTAGTCTACTTTGAATCACCCAAATTGTCAGGTGTGCTGGCCGCGTGAAAAATAAAACGCCCTTGAGTAGAAGAGGCTGTGAGTAAATGGCGCTCCACAGGGCCTGAAGGATACTTGGTGTGATTTCTGCGAGCTCACAACAGCAGTTAAATGCACTCTTTGGTTTAGGGATTGTGTGTGTGTGTGTGTGTGTGTGTGTGTGTGTGTGTGTGTGTGTGTGTGTGTGTGTGTGTGTGTGTGTGTGTGTGTGTGTGCGCGTGTGTGTGTGTCTTCGGATGAATATGTATCTCTGATTGGTTGACTGTGACTCCTCTGGCCCATTCCCTTATCTGTAGCATCGACACTCATTCTAATCTAGACCACTCTGCCATCTGCATCCCTTTTCTGGCACCCAGTGGTGACACGAGGTAGTGCATCCACTTGATGCACAGCAGAGACAAGAGAGCTGTTTACAAGTGGCATTTGGCCTTAATTAAAAGCAGCACTTGTTGGAGCACTTGCTCTGCAGAGGGGCTGGCGTCCACGCTGATGCACGTTGGACCACTGATCCTCTTGTAAGCCTCATCCACTCTGTAAATGCACACACAAACACACACACACACACGATTGCATTTTGTCAACAAGTTAAAATGCATTCAAAGTAAAGAGCGCTTTAAATCAATTGTGTACGCTGGCATAACTCTAAGTGAACCCCTCAGTGATGGTGAACGGAGAAGACAGTGATGAATGGTGTGGCACCCTTGAAATATATGAGAAAAGAAACACCACAGATGGCCCAGAGCACAGCCATTTTCCGAGACAAATGAGTCCTTGTGATAGTGATTGACCAAGTCTGTGCAATCTCTCGTCCGTTTTCTAATTGTGCTGGCCCAACATCTGGCTGTCCCATGTGGAAAGGCTATTATGTCAGGAGAAAAGATGAATGGAAGTAGCCATCGACCTGTCTGAGCAGCGACCTGCTGGTCTGGCCGTGACTGCTGAGTTTTGAGTTGCTTTAATGGAGCACAACGCTTTAACAACTTATCACCTGCACTTCCTCATCAGCTACCCTCCGCCCCGCTCTTCCTCTCTCACAAGAGTAATTGATTATTAAGTGTTTGATGGATTTGACGCACACTTGAAATAACCTGACAATGTTCTCTGTCTCTACACTGTTAGGTCAGCTCATACCAAAGGGTAAAATACTTAACATCCATTTTTGATGGATGTCTTCACGTTGCAAAGGTTTAAATATTTCAGCAACTATAAAAACAAACCGAACGTCAACATATACTTCATGAATATTTATTCACCTGAGTCGAAAGAGCTGGTTGAGATCCAGCTCATGCTCCTCTTTGGTCTCCCCTTGACCTCTGCCCTTCAGCCTCCTCTTCCTTTCTTCGGGGTCCAACGTAAGGAGGACAACCAGATTTGGTTGGGGAAGGTCATCGGGCCAGCGGTACAGCTCGGAGCCCTCTGCTGGGAGGTCAGACACTGGTCCGCTGACGGCTGTGGCAATGGCATAAGCGGCTGTGCTGTGCCAGAACCTGAAGACAAATATTGGTCAGACTTGGTCACACCTTATCTGCTCTGGTGTCTTTTGCTTCTCTCAGGTCGAAAGACTTTACCTGTCAAGGATGACGGGTGTCTTGGAGGCTTCCCGGTAAATTTCTTGTGCTGTGATGTAGTTGCCCAATGCATAAAAGGCCCTTCGAAGGATCGGGGGTTCCTGATCAAAGCGGGCCCTCAAGGGGGAGAGACACGGCGGAGGGGAACGCAAAAGAGTGGCCTTCAGCACATCCCTGAGAGACTCGCTCAATGTGGTTTTACCTGAGATAGGAAAAATCAGGGAGAGTAAATCTTAAAATTTGATCACAGAGCTGTTGAAATGTTGATGACCTAAAAAAAAAAAGTTCAGCTGCATCACAGGTTTTCATGAGGCTTGGCAAAGAGTATCGCATGAGTGAGTCATTCAATAAACCATTCTCCTAGCGACGTTCCTCCGCTGAGGTCATGATGATACACGATATTCCATTAGGCCTGAGCTCACTGGCGGATAATAGCTTCAGCAGACAGTGAGCGGCCATTGCTTTCACATAACATCTATACATCATGGCGCTCATGTCTTTATTTGTGGTCTAATGGCATTAACCTGTGGCATCCAGGCCTTCTAAGACAATAACAGGGAAGTCTGGTTTGCTTCTGGCCTCCACGTCACTGTCACACGGCAGCAGCTCCAGTACAGATGCAGCCTCCGGAATGATGTCAGCACACTGCAGGACAACCACAATCAATTTGCTGTTTTAAATGCTGTATAAACACAGCGATAAAAAGAGTTAAATAAAGAGCAGACCACCACAGAGGTCAGAAGTAAACTTGTAATTGTATACTGTAAACATATACAGTAGACAATCAAGCAGTCACGCTCAAATGTAATTTAGTCTTCAATGAAGTTAACATTCGTGTTTTTATGGAATGGAGGAAGTCAGAGTAATAAGAAACCCATGCAAGCATGGAGAGCAAAATACCAACCCCACAATGGAGGACCGTGGCCAAGATTTGAATCCAAAATTTCAATACTGCGAGGCAGTCGTGCAAAGCACTATTGCACAATGCTGTCCACTTAACAATTCAATTTTAACTACTATTTTGTACAATAAATGTTTTCAATTCAAATAAAAATGTGAACAATGTGCACTGTACATTCGAGCTTAATAAATATATAAATAATTTCAAATTTAAAAGCAATGCATAAAATACTCGGGTACTGGAGCATGAGAACATTTGGTTCCCCTAATTTGATATACCGCCTACCGCCACACTAGGGCGCCATATCTTCAAATTCGTAAATTCATCAAGTGCAGGCCACTTCATTAGGTCCACCCACTTGCATGGAATTCTCGTCCATTTTTTTAAACATCCATCCATCCTTTATACTCAATTAATCATTTTGATTATTATTGAAAGTTAACATTATTAGATACCTAATGCATGTGCGTCTAATGAAATATCCCGTAAATTTAAAATAACGTGACGTCAGCATTATTGACCTTTTCAAAAACTTCACGAGCAGCTTGGAAACTGTAGAAGACATCCGAGTTGATCAGGTTGAGTGTTGCTGGGTGGTACTGCGGCGGTTCAGATGGAACTATGTTGTGATTCTGTTCCTGATTCCATAAGGACTGAATCCATCGTGGAGCGTTTTTGTCATCCTCATGCACATATGAGCACACCAGTAAGGGGTGGTCAAGCTGCAGCCACTGACGTAAGAGTCGCTCCGTAGTGGCGGAGCTCTCAGGAGAAGCCGCTTGTAAGAAATAGCCACGGACGAGGGAGTCCCTGACACTAGGCTGGAACGAATACATCGGAGAAAAACGACATTCTGCAGGAAGATCTGTTAACAATTTGTCCTTGAGTTTCCAGTGAAACCTTGCGGTGTTGATTTTGTCTCCGTTGGAAACAAGCAAAGAATAACATCTGGCATCCTTTTGAACGTTACCAAACATGCGCTGCTGCACTTCTTTTGCTCCTTTTCCGGGTTGGTTGTCGTGGATTTTAAAGTAAACCGTCTCCCCGTCCAAATCCACGGAGAAAACACGCGAAGACCACTGAGAGAGAAGCGCCATGGTCCGCCTTGACATTGCTTGTGTTTCGATTTTCAAGCTGCAGAAGGGAAAACGAAAGTAAACAATGTTGTGGAAACGAAACATGTTTGCGCGTCGGTTACGCAATCGATGTCAGCTTTACAACATAACAACCGGACCAACGATAGTATTGTAAGATTATAGCTTCTATTCTGGCTGCTGAAGACTGAACAATATCTATTTTTTCCCCCTGAAAAATGACGAGTATGACATCATCACCTTTTAAGTCTTGACGTTTGAAGTGTGAGCTTTCTTCTAATGCAAGACGAGAATCACAAATTAAAATGAGGTCAATTCATATATACTGTTTAAATCTCATTTGAACATATTTGTGTTGTGTGTGAATACTGCATTCATAATAAAGATAAGCAGTAAAGAATATGGATGGAAGGACAATTGGCACATTTCAATATTGCAGAATTAGAAATAAATATCAAAGTAATTGTAATGCCTTTTACTGTTTTATCTAAGAACACTATTTAGATCTTGAGGTGAGTCATCATTGCTTTTAATAGGTTCCAGTCTTGAGCAGACATGCTTGTACACCCAGCCCAGCAGTAAGTTTCATTTTCATTGTTTGAAAACAGAAACTGCAGTCAGCTGATCTTCTTAGGCACTATTTAAGCAGCACGGCTGAGTCGAACATCACTGCACTGGAAAGCTTAGAAATGAATGTCTCCACAGTCTTTACAGGTCCTTTGCTGCTCGTGCAGCTCTGCATCTCGACAATCCTCTCCTTTTTTGCCAGTGTGTTGGACGGAGTTTTCTCCTGGACAGTGGGAACCTGCACAGGATCGAGCATCGACCCGGATGTCAACAAAGCTAGCCCAAATGCCGTGACTCCAACCAGCGTCAACTACCATTTTACACGCAAGTGTAACTACAAGTGTGGTTTTTGCTTCCATACGGCAAAAACATCCTTTGTGCTTCCTCTGGAGGAAGCCAAGAGGGGTCTCAAACTCCTGAAGGATTCCGGTAAGTAACGTGAAGTATTTGTTTGTGTCCCACTTGGCTGAGTTTAACTCGTTTATTGAAATCTCTCTTCTTCAGGTATGGAAAAGATCAACTTTTCTGGAGGAGAACCATTCCTGCATGAAAAGGGGGACTTTCTTGGAAAGTTAGTCCAATACTGCAAAGAAGACTTGGAACTTCCAAGTGTCAGCATCGTCAGCAATGGAAGCATGATCAAGGAACAATGGTTCCAGAAATATGGTAAATATGTATGCTTGCTTAGTTTCAGGTAGCATACCAGACATTCATTAGTAATTAGTTTTAGGCAAGTCGGTAATGAGTCAGAGCTCCAAAGACCATTAAAAGTTTCAAAAGGAACTCAATACCTTTCTTTTTAAGTGACATTATAACAAATTTTGGATATTACTTTTATTCTGTGTACGACTGTATCACTTTGAGATCTGTGCAGATATAAAGTGCAATAAAAATAAAATGTATAATAATGAATATATTATAATTATTATATAATTATATCATCCATCCATTATTATTATTATTGAATTAATAAGGAATTTTGAATTAAACGTGAATTAATAACACAAAAAATAGATAGCATGGAAAACAAAGTGATGAAAAATGTCATTTTCCATTACACTTGTTTTGTCCAAAGAGATGTGATACATTTCATAGTTCAGAGATAGTGTATCAAAAATTGTAGAACTTTTTGTTTTAGATGGCCTGGTACTTCTACTAATTTTCTTCAAACAGTCACTGTAGCATTTTTAGTTATTTTCATTTCGTACAGTACCCAATGTTTTGTCTAATTTAAAACTAATGTTTCTGTTAAAGTGTAACAGTGAGCAGTCCTGAGTTATCAAATATGCTTTCTCCCATGATAAAGAGCTACTAAATGCTTTTGACACATAATAAAAGGTAACTTATTAAAAAGTGTTATCTTCTGTTCCAGAGTTCACAGTTTATGTTCCGTGTCTCCCACTCCCCTCCTTACTTCCGTCATAGGCGATCATCTTGACATCCTGGCCATATCTTGTGACAGTTTTGATGAAGACACTAACCAGTTGATTGGCCGAACTCAAGGCAGAAAAAGCCATCTGAACAATCTCTACAAGATCCAGAAGTGGTGTCAGCAATATAAAGTGGCCTTCAAAATCAATTCAGTCATCAACACTTTCAATGTGGACGAGGACATGACAGAACACATCCTCCGTGCCAACCCAGTCCGATGGAAGGTACATACACTAATGTGGAATGTTGAGGACTGATTATTTCAGTGACCATATTGATTCTCAATGCAATATGTTTTTCTCCTGTCCTTCAGGTTTTCCAGTGTCTGCTGATTGATGGTGAGAATGCAGGAGAGGAAGCCCTGAGAGAAGCCGAGAGGTTCGTCATCAGCGACCAGCAGTTTCAGGAGTTTTTGGACAGACACAGCAGCATCTCATGCCTGGTTCCAGAGTCCAATGAGAAGGTACCATTGCATTGATTTCAGTAGGCATCAGCACAATAATTAATTAATTGACTGGAACAAATAGTGTGCTACCACATACATCCATAACCAATTGTTTACATCTTGTGGCTCACAAACAAAAACAAATGTTTATGGTTTTGTCTTTACAGATGAGGAATTCTTACTTGATCTTGGATGAATATGTAAGTGCTTTGTCATTAGCCACTTAGTATGTCTGATGACATCATTCACTGCTGACAGAATTCATTCAAATGCTTTTCCCTCACTTTCTCTCCCTCAGATGCGTTTCTTGGACTGTCGGGAGGGTCGAAAGGACCCATCCAAGTCCATCCTCGACGTTGGCGTGAGCGCGGCCATCAACTTTAGTGGATTTGATGAGAAAATGTTTCTAAAACGTGGAGGGAAATATGTGTGGAGTAAAGCTGATATGAAGCTGCAGTGGTGAAGTTTTACCACTCAACAATTGTATATAGAGTGAAAGCATATTAATTTTTTTCTTGTGGTTCCTAAATAATTTTATGTTTATCACTGTCTTAATTTTCCTGCTCTGCAAAAAAGTTTGACTTGTTATTTTCAAACCGTTGTGGAAAGATTAGTATTGTTAAGTGTTGATGCATATGCTTTGAAATGTTATTGACAGCAGATTTTCTCTAGTGTAGAGGGATAAAGATGATTATATAAATATTTTTTTACTTTAAGTGTGTTCGGAGTTCAGACTAAAAAGCAATAAAAGTGACAAGAAAAATGTTTGGTGTTTGAGTCGCACTCACATACGCACCCACTCATTATTGCTGCTGAACAAAACAAAACCACGTGACCATAAGAAGAGCGGAGGTGGTGCGATGGCTGCGTTAAACCTGCAGGGGGCGGTGTTGCTGGCTTAAAAACAAGCTGTCAAGGTTTTGCTGTCAGCGTCATCTAAGCAGCAAACAGGAAGCCTTTCCTGCACAGTACATCGACTATGGCGTCTCAGCAGTGGGCTCATTTCCTACCGAGGTTGGCAGCAGCAGGCGACGGACAGAAGTAAAAGCACCGCCTCCTCCCTTCGTTTCCTCCTTCCTTTTTTTTTTTTTAAACACTAGGACGGACGTTTGCATGTTGCAGACATTGGAGGACATTGCGCACTCTTGAGGGAACCGAAAGCCAAGCGCTGCTGCTGATCTTGTCTTCACAATCAAGCCTGGCTCGCAGGAGAAGCACTGTTAGGTGACATTTCTTACATACCTGCAAGGAGTGACTTATATATCAAAGCGATGTTTTGTTAGTTTGGAGCGGACTGTTTTGCGGTGCCGATGTTCGTCGACCGGGTGCACAAAGACCATGGATGGGCATCATCAGCCCGCCTGAAATAACCCTCCGTCTCACTTATTTGGTTGGACGCCTTTTTTTTCTAAATCCAATTCAGGAGGTCATCTTCACGTTCCCCTGCTACTCCTCCTGCTGAGGTTTCACCATCACGACGGCGTCATCCCAGGGAGCCAGGTAAAGTGTACAAGTGTGCCTCACGTAGAAACTGCATTGTTTTCATCTCCCACCCCTTTCATTTCAACAACAATGCAATCAGATCGTTTTAACAATATGCTGTATTTATTGCTCACCAGAGCCTCAGTTCTAATGTTTATTCTTACCCAGGAAAGGTCATGTAGTGGGCTGTCATTTCCATTTTTAATTACCATCTTGCCTAATAGACATCCCTTTGAAAAGCAGGCTTGGTAGTTTCACATTCCAGTGGCCTGGGATGTGTGTGCACATGACTACTGCCTCATCTTGTTGTGTTCAACCTCCTGTTTTTTTTTTTAAAGCGGCCTACATACATAATGATGTAATCTTAACAAATTCTTACAATGAAAGATACCCTGTGAATGATGAGGAGGGAAAGTGTGTGCTTTCTAAAATGTGTCATGTACTCAAGAAGACCAACAAAGCTCATCACAAATAAAAAAAATCTCTACTAACCATCACAAACATCTTCCCCCAAAATAGATGTCATGTCATACCAAAACTGACCTGTGGAAGGCGACATGGTGCCACATGGCATCCAAACAGCTAAAAATTTCAAAAAAGAAGAAAAAGCCAACTCTTTGGTTGGATGGTAACGAGATAATGTTTGTAAACTCTTCTCTTTGTAATTTTCAGGTTTTGGAATGTGAAAATTAAAGAGTAAAGTTATATAAAAACTTCCCACAACCAGTTGCTCCCCCGTGTGTCCTGAAAGAACGCAAGACATCAAATTTCTTATCGTTCCGTTTCACGTCACAGTTGCAGAGTCTGTCTTGACAGTAAATAGCAAGGGAAAGTTCAACAGTCATAAATTTCGAACGAACAATGTTGTTTTGCGAGAGACCACACCCCGCACCTTCATTGCTCAGGATAATCTTTTGGCTACAAAACAAGCCCTTGTAAGGTCACTCCCTAATTGATTATCATTCCAACAGTCATAACGTCTGTGGCATGGCCAAACTCCTTTTTACCATATGAGCAAAAGTCATGAACAGGTTTAACGATTTAATTTCAGGACCCAGACGTTTCCCCAAACAGATCTGTTGCAATATATTTTGGACAGCACCAAGAGGTCCACCCTAGTTGACTTGACATGTTATATAATCCTCCCTTTTTTATTCTATTGATTCTTTCTCTAGTTTCATGCTTTTAGCCATTTTCTATGGGCTTTCGACTGAAACGCACATTTCTGGGAAATCATGTTCAGACACGTGGCTCTATTGTAGAGAAAGAAGTTCTTAAAAGCTCCTCCGTGGGAATCGACAAATTTGATGCAAAAAAAAAAATCAAAAATAGACCACGCAAAACAGAAAACACCCAGCGGTGGCTATCGACCTACTCCCACAGGAAAGATGAGTTTACTTAGAATTGAAGAGGAGGAAGGTTGTGATGCTTGGAAAACTGGGCTACTGCATGCGAGTGCGAAAGATGACACATGGCAATAATACAAAATACATAGCTAAGGATGATTAAGGAGACACAATGTCGACATGACAAAAGAAGACAGTTTTTCAGTTTGAGCACGATTCTTGGTTGTTTTGTTATGACAAGATTGTTTCACCCAAAATAATGATAGATTGTTGTGATGTTTTTACTTGTTTTTATCCAGCATACTTCTTTCTATTAGTTACATCAATGAAATTCTACATTCCAAACATGCGCGAATAAATGTTGCAACTTCCAAGTGTAGGAACAGGCTCTATGCAGCATAACTTTTTTTTTTTTTTGTGGATCTTTTTGAGCTAATATCCATCTAACCATGATCGAGTTGAGGTCTGGTAGTAGAGGTATGATCGAAACGACTACTTGCTAAGATACTAGCTGAGTGTGTTATGATATACTGTGCATTTATTGCTACCATGCTGAACTGGAATTATTTCTAAAATAGTTTCTACAACAGGGAATAAAAAAAGAGAACGTTCTAAACATGTTTTGCCTTCCGCTTCCACTCCCTGTGCCAAAAACTCTTTCTCAAGTAATTTGGAACAAAATCACAGAGTTATTTCGGATGAGGAGATAAATATAAATATTTTGCTTTGGCCAAGTTCAGCTCAGTTCAGTTGCGTTTTGTGTTCCTCTCGACTGGGAATAAGCCAGCCCGTTGCTCTTACAATGTGTGCGTCTATCACCGAACTCTGCCGCCTACATTTGAGAAGAGAACAGAGGGCACCCAGACTTGGATGAGCGTCATTTGGCAATGAGTAACCACAGTAGAAATAAATGAGTCAAGTGGTGGGCATAAATCTGGGAGTGTCAGCGGGTAGGAGTTGATGCAACCCAGCACGAGTCGATACCACACAGGGTTAGGTCACTTCTTATCTAATAAATGTTATAAATTGTATTTATTACAATGTTGAACGGCTACAGTCAAATATTTGACGCTGGTGAATTTTTAATTAATTTGCACTGAGAACATGCATATGTCTTTCTCCTTTAAGACAAAATAGTTAGAGGAGAAGGGAGTGCTCTCTGCTAATCTCTAAAAATACTTTAAATTTAAGCATAAGAGACTTCAGAGCAAAGTTTTGGCCGGTCATCTTGATAACACGCTCACCTGTTGTTTTCCTCAGTGTGATTTCTTAACAGTCTTCTCTGCGGTATTTTTTAACCAGTACCAATTGTTAACCTATGCAAATCCATACTTGCACTTTGTAATTATAATTTATGGATGTCTCAAACACAAGAAAATCTTCAAATAATATCTGGATGCGCAATCATTTCAGTAGTGCGCACCCACACATCGCACAAACTATATTGAGTCATTTTTTTGCGTCATCTTGCAAATCATCAAACAAGGAAGAAAGCCTCCTTAGTGGAAGTAAAAATAGCTCTGCAATTTTGAGGAAGTGGGATCGCGAGTTTTCACTTTTTTGGTCAGCCGTAAAGACGTCAGCCTTTCACAGTCGCTTCCTCTCCTCTTTTCTATCCTTTGTATTTGTTAAAACAAAATGAGCAGGATGTGAGCACATTTCCTCCTGCAGTGGGAACACAATTGTAGATTTGCTTTACAATCAACCAGCTGACAAGCAATCACAATATTATTATGTTATATACTACATAGAAAATCAATTTAGGTGGTTCCAACTATTTGAAAGATGTTATATGTACAACACTGTGGTTGGAGCATTTTTTTTTCCCAAATGTAACAGGATTTTAATTACATAGACAAACAACACCAGTATGAAAATGCTCAACCTCATTTAGATACAGCTCTTTTAGTGTCTGAACAGTCCCACTAATATTGGGGATTAAACACAGTGTAATACCTGTCGCGAATTAAGGGATAATAGGGAGGACACAACCTACGAGGTGTTTGTAGAATGTCCCTTAATTCCTGTTAAGGCTTAAGACTTTAACCTCTCCCACTCAAAGAGCATTAATTCACTGGATTTAAAGATTTTCCATGTTTCTCAAAGAAAAAAAGAAAAAGAACTCGCTTTTCAGTAACCTCACAGATGTTTTTGGTTAAGACAATCTCTCTCACTCAAGGTTTGAAAATTACAAGACTACTGGCACTCTGGAGTAGTTAAGGCTCATATATGGCATTATTGTTTCCCACAAAAAATATGGAAGTTGAATAAAAGTAGTAATGTGACAAGGTGGTCAGGATCTTTGTGGAATTAAAAGGAAAAACAAAAATCAGAAATCAGTCAAGCATCTGTTATCTTTGTTGTTTCCTTTTAATTCTCTCGGGACATGTGATTTTTTGTTGTTGTTGCCACATTTTAATCAGATGGGCATTACTTAACATTGGCAAAATGTTAAGCAGAGATGATGGAAAAATAAAGGCTGTGGGTGGTTAATGATTGGGAATGGCTGTTGTAGTTATTTATAACACAGCCATAATTTCACACCACAGATACTAAATGCAACTCGGGGATCCATTTCAAGGTTGACCTTGACATCTTGCGATATTGCTATTTGCTTGCACAATATGTGATGGAAAGTGTAATTCAGGGGCAGGGAAAGGAGTTGTGTTACTACTTCTGCTACACTCTTCCCACAAGACATTAAGTGTGCTGTCGCAGTAAGAGAACAAAACTAAACATCAAAACAACATTAGCTCAGCAATTTAGCTTTCTCTTTGCAGACATGTGACACTGCTGTCTGTCTCATTACTTGGCATGCCAAAATCTGTCTGGGGTGGTTATATAACTCAGAAAGGGGGGCGCACAGACAAACAAGGGCCATCACCACTCTTGGCAAACCTCGTAGGTCTCTCCCGTCCACGTCAAGGGCAGAATGTGACTATCCGCGACTACTGTCACTTCCTTCAAGGCCTTGTCATCTTTCGCATCCAAAAATAAGGCTCGCTTGAGCGCTAAGTGCAGTACGATGTCGTGTGCACCCGCCCTACGTATGTAGGTTATGGCATTGGCCAAATCATCTGCCACTGCATTATGAATACTGCTAATTAATTTACATGCTAAAAATACTTACTGGGATATTGTTTTCCCCTTTTGCTCGATTGTGACAACAACACCTAGAGGTCAGTTGTCTTGAATATTAATTGTATAAAAACAGGACAAAGAAAACATACTTACTATTTGCCACTTGGAAATATATGTCATGGTCAGCCCCATTATCAGAATGTAAACAATGTCGGTCTTTTTTTGTTAAGTCTTGTGTAAACAATATTGCTCTTTTTTTAGGTCATTGACATTGTTGCAAATAAAACATTGAAGTTTTTCTAGGTCACTAGCATTAATACTTAACCTCAAAGTTCCAATTTAATAAAAAGTGTGTGTGTGTGTGTGTGTGTGTATTATAGAATCCTGGATTTATTAACTTCTAACTAATTAATTTCTTCAATATTTAAGTGTTATCTTCAAAAGAATGTGAAGTTTTTTTCCAATACCAGTGTTGTATCAAACAAATTAATGCTGCTTGGAACAGTTGTTATGCGTAGGTAGCAAGGCTGTACACTTTTATCAAGACCAGGCATGTCACGTTCGGGTCACAGGAATCTGGAATAAAATGCTAGTATATGAAATCTATTATCGGTTTTGAATGTAAACAAATATGATCCTTTTTTTTTTTTTTAAGTGATATACTGATGAATTAAAATGCGTCTTTGACTGCGTCTCACGCACTCTTCTTTGTTGACAAGTCTCGGTTCTGATCCATTCGTGACTTTCCGCCCCACTCTACCCACAAACTTTAATATTAGAACATGAAATAAATTACCAAGAATATATTTCTTTTCCACATTGCTCCCAAGAGAAATGATCACTCACTCCATCATGACTCATGTTATGCAATAGGGTGTCGTGCATTTGTGTGGCTTTTTTTAATGGCCGCTGAGCGAGAGTCACATGAATACCGCCCCAATCAGCTAAACGAGTGGATTCCCTTCAGACTGAATGAATGTTGAACCCGATTCATAGCATTGCAGACACTCGGATACTTGTGTTCAAATCCCTCGCAGTAGAATCATTCACAAATTTAATATTGGGACAAGTTCAGAACATTCCCTTAAAGCCAACAACAACAATCAATTAAAACGTGTTTCCCATAGCCAATCAAGGAAATGTAGTCAATTACCTATTCCTATTGTGTAAGACTCTGTGTGGAAATGTGCTTTGAAAATGCCAGAGATAATGGACCATCTCGTTAATAATGCAACATCCGAATTGCACTGCACCACCTTTTCTCTGTGAATCTAATTATTAGTCGTGTTCTTGTCTCGCTCACCTCCTCGGAATAGCCTTGCCTTTTTAAAATGTGCTCCTTTTTGTCTCTGATTTATATTATGGATATAAAAAAAGTTATCTTATTGGCACTGTTGCTGTTGAAATTGCCATTTATACACTAGTGAGATTTGTTAGAACAGCATTCAGTCCCACTCTCAAGTCATTTGTATTCAGGGTGCTGTTTAAAGAAGGCAATTAACCTTGTAACCTCTGCAGCCACATTAAATCATTTTGACACTTTTATGACTGATACTGTTTCACCCTTTAGAAGCTGACTGGCTCCACATTGCTCATTCGGTACTGTCTTGCTAAAATAGAAATATTTGCAAATGTGAAAAAGTGCAGTCAATCGGTTTGAAAGAATTTTGCAAATGATGTGCACTTGAACTCAAAATTTGTCTTGTGTTGCAAAGTAGATTTATTTTTTAAGAGCACAAACAATTTCCTTGTTTTACTACTTTTTACATTACAGTTGAATGTGAAGAGACTTCCTCTCTCTTGATTTATTTAGTAGTTTAATATTTTGTGCCATCCAAAATAATAATCCATCCACTATACCAAATTGTTATTCCCTAATTTTTCCTATTAGCATTGAAAATCATAATCCTAGTTGTTGTTTTTTATTTTGAAATCATGACATAATGTGTTTTCAAACCACAGAAGCCACTCACTCGATAACAAATTGCCGTTTAAGCTTCGGTTTACGAGTTCACTCTCTGCATAATGGAGAGTCGTTTCCGCTCAATGCTTTCCGGTTAATGTGATGGATGCTGAATAGATGGATGAATGCCCCGTGATATCAGTGAGTCAGACACGAGGTGCACTTCTGCCTATTGCTCCTTTCTTTTTTCCTTCTCCTCCCATGTCAGTTTGATTAAAATGATAAGATGGAGTAATGAAGGAAATCATATGAAACAAATTTGTTCCTGTGGTATATTTTAATGTCATCGGTTGAATCTTCGGTGGCCGGGTGTGGCATAAATGTGGTTTTCATATTACCATGTTTGGTACATGGCTGATAAACACATTTTACCCAAATCTTTATAAAGGATCAAATTTAGGAAGATTTTTTTTTAATGTTGGAGCACATGACATGAGCATTACACAGCTTTCAGCTAAAACAAACTATGTCTGAGTGTGTGTTTTACTCTCCTCCTCCTTGTCCATTCCTCCTCCACCTCCCTAATTCTCCTTCAGTCAGTTGCTAAGCAGCACGGCCAGAGCTTGATAGTGTTGACGTATGTGCGAGACCACTTCATGAAAAAAAGAAAGGAAAATGTGGCGTGGGTGCGCCTCAGATAGACGGAGAGAGTGAGCCGACGCTGGTGAAAATAACTCTTCTGACTCTGCTGGCATAGAGATGGATTGATGTGTAATGAATAAATGAACTTTTTTTTCATTTAGTATGGATGTTTACATGATTTTCAGCTGATTGGTGTCTGTATTTTATTTTTTATATATTTTTATATATATTTTTATTTTTTTATATTTTATATTCTATATTTTACTATTTTATTTTTAATGTCGCAAAGCCTCTATTGTAAAATATGACTTTCTTGGCTCCATTTTTTTTTTTGCACATGCTTATGTCTTTGTCTTTTTGTGTGTTAAAGCTCTGTGGCGGCGAAGATGACCGCAGCGCGGTACCGTCCCACATGGGATCTGGCCGTGGACCCCCTGGTCTCATGTAAGCTGTGCCTTGGAGAGTTTCCCCTGGAGCAGATGACCACCATCACACAGTGCCAATGTATCTTCTGTACACTGGTGAGCAGCAACCAGTCAATTAGAAGTGACCTTCTGTTCATGTTTTATAGTCTGAAGACTTGTTTTTTTGTTTGGCATCAGACCTTTTCAGGGTTGAGTCAAACTCATTGTCTGGTGTTTTCAGACTACTTGCTGTGATGATTTGTTTTGTTTTTGCACTCATTTATCTACCCTATGTGTCAGACTGTCTGACTGGTATTTTTTGGCTCTTTCCCCGCAGTGCCTGAAGCAGTACGTGGAACTATTAATTAAAGAAGGCCTTGAAACTGCAATTAGCTGTCCCGACTCCGCCTGTCCGAAAAGAGGGCACTTACAGGAAAATGAGGTATTGAAACAATCATTAAATTATGATGACCAATAAGACTACATGCCCTGAAGCTTGTCTGATGAGCAAATATTAAATTCATCCAACATGTCGCCTAATTTGATTTTGTATTTTCCAAAAACAAATGAAGTCATGTTGTAACAAGCCTCTGCCACATTTGCACATGAACTTGGATAGAATTACCACGGAAGAAGCAAAGTTGTGGCTTTACAAACTTTTGCTGCTCCTGTCTTCTATCATGTGGATGTCAATTGGAGAAAGAAACTTTGTTCTCTTCATCCTCCCGGCACTTTGATTCTCTTTGCCGAGCTCACACACTGATGTTGTTGTTAAGAGCATCAAACAGCTGCAGCTCATTCAAAACGCGCCAGCTTGGCTACCCCATTGCCGTTGCGTTGTTTGATATATTCAATTTGGCATCCCGTGTCTAATTGTATTTTTTTTTACAACGATAAATTTCAAGTGTGCTCAATTCATAAATCTAACAGAATATTATCTGTCCTTCTCTCTGACCTCGTAGATTGAGTGCATGGTGGCCACTGAAATGATGCAGAGATACAAGAAGCTTCAGTTTGAAAGAGGTGAGTCAATGCAGGAAAAAAAAAAAAGAAGCAAACAAAGATGTCACTATTTAGCATGAGTGCGCCTCAGCGGGGGGGCTACAGCAACAACCCTGTCTCACAGGCACGTGCATCCTCTGAGCTCCTTCTGTGCTCCTCCCTCAGCTACTGTATCGCACAGCAACACACAAAAGGCATGACGACAATTCAGGCTGGACACGTGTAGCTGCAATGAGTCGATCATTTACACACGCTGGACACGGTTGCCGGTGAAGTACGCACAGGCAGTTTCTGAGAAGATCTCAGCCGCATAAATCAGCACCGTTATCATGTGCTGTCTTCATATTATACAAATCATTGCTACCTAGAAAAGCAGTTATGCAATAAAAATAGTAACAGCTGCAAGGTCCAGATTTTGCAGGATAAAGGGTTTTGTTCTCACTGACTGCTTTAATTGCTCTTGTGCTAATGAGCACATTAGCTGAGCTCTCTTGCTGCCATAGAGAATAGTAACCAAGCAACACATTCACGCTTTTAGAGCACTCAACTTGCACCTTTTTCACCGCCTACACATCAGCACAAGTGTAAGTTGAACTTGGCTCTCACTATAAGAATACTGTATATGCATGAGAATTTAAAGTGGGCCAGTCAATGACCAGAGAACCACACAGGATGTCGAATGAAAGCCACTGTATAACTGATTTATGAAATGAAGTGTGAAATTATTTTTATGGCTGTTTTTAAAGGGCATTTGTCAATAATAGTGGCCTTTTCATTTTGTGGATTAAGAGGTGCTGTTGGATCCTTGTCGGACGTGGTGCCCTTCCTCGACCTGCCAGGCCGTGTGCCAACTAAAGGAGGCCGATTCACCGGCATTGCCCCAGTTGGTCCAGTGTGCCGTTTGCGCGCTTGAATTCTGTTCGACCTGCAAGGCCAACTGGCATCCAGGTCAGGCCTGCTCGGAGAACAACCTTCCCATCACTTCTTTCCTGCCGGGGGAGAACAGGTACCAATCATTTATTTTTAGTCACTTGCCCACATGCTTTGGTTTTGATAACAAACGGAAACATGTGATCTTTGCTTTGATTATTGTAAATGATGATCGCATTTTCCATTTGGAACAGAAAACAAACAGAACACAATGTCTCCTTTGATGACTAAAAGTTCGTCACGTCTTCGTAGTCTAGTTTTTGTTAACAAAAAAGACACTTCGCAAAGGAAAAAATAATATTTCTAGTCATCGCAAAGCATTCCTTCAAACCAAAATAAAAATTGCCTGCCCAACTGTACCAACGTGCCCCATCTTAAATTAATAAGGCTTAAAACAAGACGCTCAAACCAAAATGTGGTCTCAGCTTGGGCAAATTGCCCACTTTCAGCATGGAGGGGTTCCAAAAGAGGGCTGCCCCCGCACGTAGCTGACCCATTTCTCGATGATATCCTCTTACTGTGGAAAAAGTCATTAGGCCTGTTAGGCTTCCTCTACCGGAGGCCACAGTGAAGGCAGAGAGGATTAACAAGTCTACTCTTAGAACGACATTCGTCTGCGGCAAGTTAATTCTTTGCACACCTGACCTTTTATCGTGACTCTGAAGTTCAGCGTGAGGAGAAACTGATACCTTATCGAGCACGATTTGGATTACTGAGGAAGTTTCTCTAGTCTATTCAACAAATGTTGCGCGCACACATTGCCGATGACTCGTGAACCGCAAAAGAATGTTAAAAGCTGCCAGTCAGATAAAATGCTGAATTACATTTGTTCCAGAAACAACAGGACACAAAATCCCGTATTGCATTTTCAGCCAACAATTTCATTTGGATAGTTTTACTGTCTAGCAGAAAAAAACATTTGTCCAAAATGACATGATGACATGATTTGTGTCTTTCAGCTCTTTCTATAAGAACGAGGACGACGCCCCTATCAAGCGCTGTCCCAAATGCAAAGTGTACATCGAAAGGGACGAGGGCTGCGCGCAGATGATGTGCAAGAACTGCAAGCACGCCTTCTGCTGGTACTGTCTGGAATCCCTCGATGTGAGTTGGCCTTTGACCTCTCTTGATTCGGATTTGCTATTTCGCGGGACATGCAACTTGGAAAGCGAGTATAATAGTTTCATTGCATGTTTATGTCTCTGGAATCCATTGAGAGACTGGCTGATAAGGGAGCGTGCTGTACGAGAACATCAATCTGGGTCACATGGCTCCTATTTAGATAACATTATTTTTGCTTTGCACAACAGTTGCCCACACTTCTTGAAATCCAGTGTTAGCAATTTTATGTGTGGTTGTGTGTGTGACAGGATGACTTTCTCTTGATCCACTATGACAAAGGGCCTTGTCGAAACAAACTGGGCCACTCCAGGGCGTCTGTTATCTGGCACAGAACACAGGTGAGAAACGCTCCTCCCTTGACTCCTTGGACACCAAGTGGCTATGCACGTGCTCTCTCTCCATTTATATATCTCGCTCTCCCTCTCTGCCCACCAGAGTTGGTGCACACACGTGCAGTGTACGTTATCTTTAGAGCACAATAGAAGAAAAAGGACAGCTAGCTCTGTGTCCTGCCATCTCCATCCTAAGCCGATTATGTGCACCTTTTTACACATTTGCAAGGTTTACATAACAAAGATTCTGCTTTTGCTATCGCCTAGAAAATAAGGCAAGTTATGCAAAATAAAGCAGTTGAGAAGACACTCCCTTTTGTCCAGCCTTGTTCTGCTGTCGTTATTAACAAACACAGTGGCATCTGTTGCCCAGTGGGGCAGGCTGAGTCACACAATTACAGTTGAGCTGGTGGGGAGCAAGTTGCCGCATCACTTGTGTGCATGCGCACGTCTTTGTTCGGCTTGCCTCATTATACTCTCTCGGGTCTCCGTGTCCTCCTCGTCCTCCTCATACAGACAAAAGATGCACCAGCACAACCTCGCCACCCTGATAACGTCAATTGATATGGATGTTCTGGCCCTTTTGTTTTAGTTTGCTCTTTAAAAAGATTAGCGGTCCAGTAAAAAAATACTCTTAGTGATGAGGACACACGTGTCTGTTCTCTAAACGAGGAGCAATGGTTGTTGCATGTGACTGCGTGTCCATGCAGTGCCACTGTCTCTCCAAATTAGCTTGTGTCTGGCTCCCTCTTGTGGACATGTAACTGATTTGCTAATGTCATGTCTTGGCAGGTTTAATTTTAAAGTAAATCGTCATATTTTGCAAAATAATTATTTTTCAATCATTGTGAAACATAATTCATGAAAAGGAAATTTCCTTCTTAGCTTACAGTTTGCTTGTCTCTTTGCAGGTGGTGGGAATCTTCGCTGGCTTTGGCCTACTCCTGCTGGTCGCCTCCCCCTTCCTCCTCCTGGCCACGCCCATCATCCTATGCTGCAAGTGCAAGTGCAGTAAAGGCGACGACGACCCTTTGCCCACCTAAACACCGCCGCCAAGAACCGATGACGTGCTAAGCCCCTCAAAGGATGGCCCATCTTCATTTTGACCCCGCCTCCTTCTGTTCACGCTGTTTTTGTTTTCCTCCTCCCACCAGCTTTGAGTGCTTCATTTTTATGGGGCTGAGCCTGCACGAAGCCCAGGCTGCTTTGGGATCCATCGCTCTGCATGGTAGATAAGCGAGTTGACAGTGTGTCCCTGAAGAGAGGAGCGCAGGGTCAAAGAACCCCTCATGGGTCAAACTTGCCAAAAAATGGTCATTAGGGGGAGCAAGTCGGCGCTTTTGCCTTCAGTGAAATACCACAAACATTACGAGAGTGTTTCTCTTGAACGGACAATGAACTGTTGTTGTCTTATTGTACGTACTCAACAACCCCCCCATCCGCCTCTCACCACATCACCTGATATAGCTCTCCAGGTTCGGTCCAGTAGCATTAGAAAGGCGCACCACGCATGTTCGGTGTTCACTCAACTTGGACACATCAGCGTGAATTGTTCGTTACGTTGATGGTTGCCGTAGCGACTACCACCACGTCCCCCCTTCAATGATGTCATGACCTCACGCTTTTGAATAGAACCAAGTCGTGTCTGCTGTATGTCTTGTGTATTTTTAAGAGTTTCCAAACCTTTAAAAAAAAAAAACGTCAAAGGGGGTCGCCGCTCCATTGTGCACATTCGTTATCGTAGAGCGGCTCTCTCCTTTTTGAAATTCAGTGCCGACTTAAAAGCCAATCGGGAGGACTTTCTTTTTTTTTTTTTTAATCGGTGTTTCTCTCCTTTAATACTTCGACACCCCTAAGTGGTGGTTTAGCCAAAACTGAAACAGATAGCCTTAGGATTGAAAATAGCCAAAAGCAGCCATCCCCCCATGTGGTAAATCCAAATATTCTGTATAATCCCAGGGAAAATGTGTACAAAGACCTTTCAAAGTGGCCGTCGAGCTCTGTGTTCTGATGATTCTATGATGTCATTCATGTGTCACTTTGTTAATAGCCATACTTGTTGGGGTTGAGGGATCAAATTCTGTCTTACCTATAGGCCCATCATTTCTAAAATCATGACATCCATTCAACCCTCACAGCACGCAATCAGATCTCCCGCTCATGGAGATTTAAAAGCCCAAACTTGCATATATGTTAGTGGTCCTGAGTGTTTTTGTCTTGTTGATAGCAACAAGCACCCACCTCCCCAAAGGGGAGCTACAGAAGAGCCTGTACAGTTGATCAAAACGAATGTACCATTTTAGGGCAGCTTGATCTAAAGCTGCTTTGCTATATCACTTTATCTATGCAAGTTTGAACATCCCGCCCCTCTCATTTTAATGTGTGCTGATTGGTCTACAAAAAGTACAAAACTACTACGTTAAAATGTCTCTATACATTTTGCACATCATTTATTTGCAGGGAGTTCATTTGAATTCTTGTATCCAGGGTAAAAAAAAAAAAAAAAAAAAGTTATGATTTGATAGTTTGACATACCGCAAACTGCTTCCAGAGCAGACATGACATCTGGAAAGGTTAAGTGGAATCGTCTAACACTTTAATTTGACCCAAAATCAATTTGCGAGGGGAGGGCAGGCACGATCTGATGTCTGCTGTCATGGAACAACATTAATACAAATCTAAACCTCCCACGAGTAGAAAATACGGTATGGATGTTTCGTATCAGCTTTTCTCTGCTGTAGCCGAAGTCATCATTCATCGATATAGTTTGTCATTATTTTAATCCCAGAAAAGTGACCCAATCCATTCAAATAAGGAATCTTAGTGATTTTAAAGGTTTTGTGTTGATCCACCATCACTTTTATATCTTGTTAACCAACTAGCAGATGATCATCAACAAACTTTCAGGAATTCTTTCAAGCAAACTTCAGAACTGGACTAATTTTGGATGATGCTCCAATATTTTTAAGATAATTTGATCATATAGAAGTACTGCTCAGGGCAAAACCCTCCTGGTCCATTGCTTTTGAATTATACAAGATGACGAAATTGTGATCACTTTGCTGGGACTCCACACATACCTATGCCCTCCACCCACCGCCATATTTTATCTCTGATTTTACAAATTTTTATCCTCCTATATTCCCACTGTTGCATTCCGGTGGAATTCATGTAGCATTTAGTTTTCAATATGTCTTACATTACCAAGCAAAAAGCAGGCCACGTGTTCTATGATAGTCAGTAGCTTTTTGAAGCTAACAAGTAGCTCAAACATCTGCAGCTCCCTCTTGATGTATTGTTCATAATATTAGTCGCCTTAAGTTTGTGTAGCCCTTTTTACTACAGTGTAAGCATGACACTATACCACATTTGGTAAAAACATTTTTTCAACCTGAAAGTGATTTGATTCTTCTTTTTTTTTTTTTTTTTTTTTTTATATTGTTTGTTTTTATTTTCATGACAATCGTGCCAAGCAGATTTGCTATAAAGAAGGGCAAAGTTGTCTACTGTATTTGTAATGTGATACCAGTTTTTACAGGGTGGAACTATCTTAATGCTTCTTTAATGTGAGTGCTGCACTGTATTCGGGGTTAAGTTGTTCATAAGGAGGTGTCATTTGATTTTGTAGTTCTGGTGACTGATGTGTTTACTGGCGATAGCTTTCAAAAGATTAATTGCTTGTAGTTTTGTTTATTTAGGCTTCGGGCTGGTGATGAATAAACAAATACAAGAATGTCACATTTACATGGTGAGTATAAGCACCATTGAGATCAAAATAAAATTCTGGCCATTTCCTTTGACATTGTTTATTATTCTTTCAAAATAGTTTGCACAGTTCTACAATTGAATATGCAACAGAAATTAAAAGATGGGCCAAATTCCACAATCACATTGCATTATGCCAATCAGGACTTCTGTAAAGCTTACTACTTCTTAAACATCAGCACAGGTGTTAAGTAAGGGCTTGCTTCTAAATGTCTGAATGGAAAGCAAAAAAATTACAATGAGCGTTTGATGCCCAGTTTGTATTTGAATGACCCGTCCTAAGATAAAGCTGCATGATTTCTATTGGCCGTCTGATTAAAGCTTTGCTTTAGCCTCCCATTGGTCATCTTATGTTAAAAAAAATGGCCATGTTTTGTGCATTTTGAGGAGTCTATCTTCACCACCTAGTTCAGCTCCGCCTGACTTGTATTTGTTTTATATAAACACAATACTTGCATTTGTTTGTTCATTGTTTGAATTAGATAAAAATAATAATAACCTGGTTGCCAAAAAAAGATGACATTTGTATCAGTTCTGTAAGTCTTAGGTTCAGTATATCAACAGTTCCACTAACACTGTGATACCAGATATTAAATGTTTTTTTGTGATTCTCTTCTCTTCATTCTTTCAAATTAACCGTCCGTCATATTGGAGACGCCTTGACAGTCGGATTTGGCGCCCTCCTGTGGTTCAACGCAGTTTGCATGGAGGCATTGAATGTTTGCACCACATTTACTTCTTCCTGCTTATAATAATCCTAACACTTTCCAAACATATATTTATTTTAATGCAAACATATGTGGTCAACATTTTGGAAAAATAACAGGCTTGTTTCTAAAGTTAGGCAATATAAATAATGTAGAGCAATTCATAATATACATCCATTTTTACTGCCTATAATTAGCCTCATCATACTAAAAATAATAAGTTAGAGATCAAGAGAAAAATATGATTTTTATGGTTGATCAATTGAATCCAGTTTTTTTTCTGGTTATGATCAAAAGCTACCACTAGAGGGCATACATGACTTTGACCACGATTTTTCCCTAATAAAGTGGCCTGTTATTAGGAACACCTGAAAATGGCGGTGTACCTAATGGAGTACTGAGTGACGTCACAAATCAAACAGCCAATCAGAAAGTGGGGGTGAGGGCGGGTGTGGCACTTTTCACTTTCACTTAAACTTTTTCCCTAATGAAGTGATTAGGTACACCTGTGTCAGTATGACGTCACAGCTCAACCAGCCAATCAGAAAGTGGGGGGTTGTTTGGGTGTGGCACTTTTCACTTTCTGTTAACTTTGACCATGATTTTTCCCTAATGAAGTGGCCTGTTATCAGGAACACCTGAAAATGGCGGTGTACCTAATGGAGTGTCCAAGTGACGTCACAGATCAAACAGCCAATCAGAAAGTGGGGGTGAGGGCGGGTGTGGCACTTTTCACTTTCATTTAGGGTTTGACCCTGATTTTTCCCTAATGAAGTGGCCTGTTATGAGGAACACCTGAAAATGGCGGCGTACCTAATGGAGTGTCCGAGTGACGTCACAGCTCAACCAGCCAATCAGAAAGTGAGGGTGAGGGCGGGTGTGGCACTTTTCACTTTCACTTAAACTTTTTCCCTAATGAAGTGATTAGGTACACCTGTGTCAGTATGACGTCACAGCTCAACCAGCCAATCAGAAAGTGGGGGGTTGTTTGGGTGTGGCACTTTTCACTTTCTGTTAACTTTGACCATGATTTTTCCCTAATGAAGTGGCCTGTTATCAGGAACACCTGAAAATGGCGGTGTACCTAATGGAGTGTCCAAGTGACGTCACAGATCAAACAGCCAATCAGAAAGTGGGGGTGAGGGCGGGTGTGGCACTTTTCACTTTCATTTAAGGTTTGACCCTGATTTTTCCCTAATGAAGTGGCCTGTTATTAGGAACACCTGAAAATGGCGGCGTACCTAATGGAGTGTCCGAGTGACGTCACAGCTCAACCAGCCAATCAGAAAGTGGGGGTGAGGGCGGGTGTGGCACTTTTCACTTTCACTTAAACTTTTTCCTTAATGAAGTGATTAGGTACACCTGTGTCAGTATGACGTCACAGCTCAACCAGCCAATCAGAAAGTGGGGGTGAGGGCGGGCGCGGCACTTTTAACTTTCTGTTAACTTTGACCATGATTTTTCCCTAATGAAGTGGCCTGTTATTAGGAACGCCTGAAAATGGCGGTGAACCTAATTGAGTGTCCGAGTGACGTCATAGATCAAACAGCCAATCAGAAAGTGGGGGTGATGGCGGGTGTGGCACTTTTCACTTTCCGTGAAGCATTTACCATGATTTTTGATTATTTGCTTTATTTAAAAAAAAAAAAAGGTCTGTTTGTGTGTGTGTGTGGGGGGGCGATTCTTTGAACGAATCTTTGTGTGAACGGATTCTAAAGATTCAGTTCACTTAAAAGAACTGGAATGCACATAATTAAATTCAGTATCTTGCCATTTTGGGTTTTATTTGTGTGTGTGTTCTGGCTTTGCATTGGGGCTCAACATACTGACTTTTGTAGCTCAACTACCTCAAAAAAATAATCCTGTGATAACCACAGCATACCAAACTATGTAAAAAAGGGCAAACTCAAAGTCTGCTTTATTGTCAATTTATTCACGTCAAGACACACAAAGAGATCAAAATTGCGTTTCCTACTATCCCACGCTGACAAGACATATTACATATTATATACATATATTATATTGGTTCACGGACAAACAAAAAATTCAAGTAAACAATACAAAAAGAAAAACAAGAAGGCACATACAATGAATAAATAAGAGCAATGAATAATAAATACATACATACATACATACACATACACATACAATACACATACACATTCACACACATACATACATACATACAGATACATACATACATACATACACATACATACAGATACATACATACATACAGATACATACATACATACATACAGATACATACATACAGATACATTCATACGGATACATACATACATACAGATACATACATACAGATACATACATACAGATACATACAGATACATACATACAGATACATACATACAGATACATACATACAGATACATACAGATACATACATACAGATACATACATACAGATACATACATACATACAGATACATACATACAGATATATACATACAGATACATACATACATACATACATACATACATACATACATACATACATACATACATACATACAGATACATACACATACATAGATACATACACACAGATACATACACAGATACATACATACATACAGATACATACATAGATACATACATACATACATACAGACAGACAGACAGATACATACATACAGATACATACAGACACATACAGACAGATACATACATACAGACAGATACATACATACACATACATACATACACATACAGACATACACATACAGACAGACAGATACATACATAAATACATACACACACATACATACACATACATACATACACATACATACACATACATACAGACAGATACATACATACACATACATACAGACAGATACATACATACACATACATACAGACAGATACATACATACACATACATACAGACAGATACATACATACACATACATACAGACAGATACATACATACACATACATACAGACAGATACATACATACACATACATACAGACGGATACATACATACACATACATACATACACATACAATACACATACACACACACATACATACATACATACATACAGATACATACATACATACATACATACACATACATACATACATACATACATACATACATACATACATACATACATACACATACATACATACATAAAGACAGATACATACATACACATACATACATACAGACACATACATACAGACACATACAGACACATACACATACATACAGACACATACACATACATACAGACACATACATACAGACACATACACATACATACATACATACATACATACATACATACATACATACACACACATACATACAAACACATACATACATACAAACACATACATACAAACACATACATACAAACACATACATACAGATACATACATACAGATACATACATACATACATACATACATACATACATACATACATACATACATACATACACACATACACACATACACGCATACACACATACACACATACACGCATACACGCATACACGCATACATACACGCATACATACACGCATACATACACACATACATACATACATACATACATACATACATACATACATACATACATACATACATACATACATACATACATACATA
This sequence comes from Syngnathus leptorhynchus, assembly GCF_054491065.1. Classification (NCBI taxonomy): domain Eukaryota; kingdom Metazoa; phylum Chordata; class Actinopteri; order Syngnathiformes; family Syngnathidae; genus Syngnathus; species Syngnathus leptorhynchus. Next base: position 5,248,335 of record NC_141209.1, on the reverse strand, counting down.
CATACATACATACATACATAGCACAAAAGTACAGGAGGAGTAGTGCAAGTCAGCCAACGTGGCCCAAAGGTCCAGGACGTTATGCAGCCGAGGGTGGAAGGGGGGAGAGAGTTCAGGATCCTCACAGCCTGGAGTCTGAAGCTGTTGTCTTTAAGCCTATAAAAAAAAATCCACAGCTTCAAAGTCCACAAAAAGCTGCATTTGTTCATGAAAGCATATGCCAGTAGAGGGAACTCAAGTGCCGTCAAAACAGCACCGCCTCTTTGTCTCCATGCTGGGAATACGAAGTGGGAAAATCCATAAGAACATGTAAATGTACCATTAGCTCTGTTTAGCTGCCACAGTGACACTGATGAGCAAAGTAGTGGCGCTGAAGGCGGGATCACAATTAAGCAAGCATGGATGGATAGATGATCGAATACATGGATAAATAGTGGTGTGCAACCCGTGGCTCCAGAGTAGCATGTGGCTCTTTCATCCCTCTGCAGTGACTTTCTGTGAATTTTAGAAAATAAATAAATATTTCATTTAATGACTTTTTAATAGCTTGTTTGTTTTTAAATTCAATTCTGAATTTAAAGATGGTGCTCCATGGCCACCCTCTGACATCACCCTGTCAATTAAATGCAGATTTTTACTATTCATGGTTCAGCCCAGTCACAATCCCCCGCAAATGTCTACTGTGTACATCTCCCCATATTGATTCAGTGGATTATATTTCTTCAATCTTCCAATGAGGATTAAAGAAATCGAAGCAAACACAGCTCCCCGAGAGGGTCAATGATTGGCGTGTGCATGCAGTCATTTGTGCATGTGACACAAAGGGCGCTAATTGTGACCAGAGGCCATTGTACATCCAACCTCTGTTTGACTCAAGATGACAGGACACACCTCGGACCTGTTTTAGCTCAGCATGTCGCTGCCTCGTTTATTGTCCCTCAAGCCTGTGACACCTATTAGATGCCATTAGCTTCCCGTGGCTCAAGCTTGGAAAAAAAGGCCCTGTCAAAACAACAAAGGCTGTACGCTCATTTGTTGATGGTCATGTATTAGAGAGAACACGCTGTGACAGGCAGGGGAATGCTCCTTGGAGATTGTAGACCTCCACCAAGGACAACACAATGAATTCTTGGATCTGACACTTGCTTCATGGGAACAGACATATTGATAACCAAGATAAGAAGACCATTGTAGTAATCTTATGTTAAAGGAAATGATGATGCTGGTAACACTATCCGATGAATCAAATTCCACATGATGATAGAAAACATCACACCACAAAAACTAATGAGCAATATATACAGTATATAATAAATGAATTGAATGCTCTTACTGACTCCGCTTCACTTCCACTTGATGTATTGTACCCTGTTGACACTCACCTCAACGTCTTGAACAATCACTCCTCACTTCATTTCTTTCCTCACTTTCCTGCTCCATTTCTTCCCCACCTTCCTCTTGCCCTTTTCCTCACTTGTTAACGAGAAGAAGTTGGCCTGTGGTGATTCACCTGTGTGTTCTCACCTGGCCTCTGACTCACCTGTCAGGGTGCCAAGTGAGGTTTGAGGTTGTCTAAGGGCCACGGGGTAGAGAGGTAGGAGGAAGGAGGGGAGCGCTTACTGTATTGTGACACACCTTAAGACCTAAAGAACTGGGTTAGCCTTGTGGTAACGGTCAACGGCCTGGGAAATTGCTAATAAATTATGCTTTTTTTTTTTCTTTAATAAAAATAAAATATATTTTTTATTTTGTTAGTTTGCATAGTTTTGTGAGAAAACAGATGCTGTATATATATATATATATTTTATACATATTTTATATATATATATATATATATTTGTTTTTTTAATAACTTAGCCACAAATGCTGGAGACTCCTGTCGCATCATACAATGACGGTGTTAACTTCAACTTTCTTAACTTGTGAGTGAATATAATTTCAGAATAGTTTTAACAACTGTGATGGCAATAAGATAAAGTACAAAAGTGTACTTCAAAATAATTGATAGCGTGTTTTGGTCTTCTTCCTTCTTCCTTGAAGACGTCAAAATGACAGTGACTCGTGAATTCCCGGGTAATTAAAAAGAATTGTGCATTTTTGAGAAATGCCAGTTTCCTTCCCGCTACCCTTTACATCATGTCAGTCAGGTATTTTTGTAGATTGACTGCATTTGATTAGTGCGGCTGCGAGCGTCAACCATCAGTGATGACACACCGTATTCTTAGCTGCACCACAGCTTGCAGCCATGCACCTGTTCCCTCACACACACACATACGAGTATGCTTCGGCGCGTGTGGTTTTCAACTTGGCTTTTTCTCATTAAAGACTGGGCGCAATTTGACAGCTTTTGACAGTGACGACTTGCACATAGCAGGCACGGCAGTGACAGATATCCGACAGCTTGATGATAACTGTTGCCTTATTGCAGAAACACAGGTGTCCCTCATGGCCTACGACAATAGACAACTCTGAGTGACGGATGGCTTTGATGAAAAGTTACACAACTGGAAATAAAGTGGATGTGGCTCAACCCGTCGCTGTGACATCATCCCATCTCATCATTTCCTTCTTCCCTCACAAAATCATTCTTAGCAATGCTTTTTTTTTGGTTGTTTTTCTTTACACATTATGGCGTTTGCTCCTCTTGCGTGCCCTCTGTCAACAGTCAACTTTGGGAAAAGCGAGCTTAACAGGCCGTGAAAGGGCAGCACAGATGGCTACATCCTAGGTGGTAATTATCAACTACTTCCTTCCCGACAACAAGGAAGGAAAAAAAGTAACAAGGCAAGGTGTTGCCGTCAGGTCAACTGATGGCGCTGACACGTTTCCTAGGAGTTCTCTGGCAGTGAGCTCAAACCGACAAACGGGGAGAGGAAGGGGTGAGGGAATTTACCGCAAGGGTTTCTCTGGAGGCGTGACAGCACATTGACGGTGTCAAAGGTCAAGAACCACCATGAGGAGTTTTTTTTTTGGCTTCATTACACAGAAGCCACAAGCAAATATCTTTATTAAGGTTTTATCTGCTCCACTGCAGGTGCGAATATAGGTCATAGTATATTTATATATTTTGTTTGTCAAATCACTTTTCAGTTTCTGACACGTGTTTGGGAGTTTTAAAGGTCGAACATGAGAGAGGACACAGAATGTGAAGTCTCAGTTATGGTTGTGGAAGGTTTGTTCTTTTGTCAAGAAATGATCCCTCTGCAATTTTGTCATTCCACACTGGGTGTTACTAATGGATGCATTATGTCTTCGTTTTTTTCTCCCCAAAACTTTACCGTTTATTTTGCTGTAGATGTATTAAAATGACATGTGACAGCTAATTTGAAACCTCTTTGAATCACAGGAAATGTAATCGAGAACAAGGTGATAGACAAGGCTCCCCCTACCTCCGCACAAGCCGCCCGCCACATGCAAAAATATGGAAATGGGGTCCGTATTCGGATCTTTGTCTGGTTGTCATTCTCACATGGGGCACATCAAAGCCATATGACCTGATTTTGCACCTGCTGTTTAATTAAATTTACAAGACAGACACAGTCTCCACTCCTGGTGATATACAAATCTAGCTTTATTACCCGCTACTGTAATTTACAAGGCAATTTACCGCTGGGCGCTAATGGAGCCTGCCCAAGTGCTCCCTCTGAAAACATATACAAACATGTGCAACAACAAGTTGTGTGGAGACCAATCCCAAAATACCAAGTTCACTTTTTTAAAACGTAACCACAACTAGTAACATTCCACCAGCTAGTCCACAGGTGTCAAACTCAAAGCCCGAGGGCCAGATACGGTCCGCCACATCATTTTATGTGGCCCGCGAAGACAAATTGTGCATCAAATTCGTGTGTCATTACTAGAATTGCAAATTGTCTTCACTTTTAATAATATAGGTTTTTAAATATTTGACCAGTATTTACTCATCTGATTTGAAAATGAGTTATTTGTCTGTTTGTTTTAAAGCTTTTACTGTATATGAGATGCTCATACATTTATTAAAATGAGTTTCACACCCCTGAGCTAGTCCGAAGCGATAATAAAACATCCATTAATCCATGACACTCACCCTACCTTACATATTTGTCCTGAAAAAATGCATTTGTTGCTACTTTCAGAGAGCTCCAAATTTCATCATAAGTATTAACCAATGCACATGAGGTGCCGGCAACAGCTAGAACATAAAAGTCTACTGTGTGCGCTTAGAGCACCAGCTGCCATGCGGCCATGGGTGCACTCCTGCCTCATGAAGGGAATTCACTTTTGAGAGACACCCACCAATCTGTAGCTAACCCCCAACAAAGATACTCAATAGTGCTAAATGTTTTAAGGTCTTACAGGGATTAAACTACAACTAAGCACACCGGCTACTAACAAGATCTTACATATACTTGTACCAGGTGCTTTGTTTTCATCACAGTTGGCTTCGTGCAGTCCTCTATTTGGATTGCCAAATTTGAACTGTGCTCACAATTGCGGTTCGTTTATAGTTGGGAAATAACCACAGCCATAACCCTAAACAGAATACTACAGATGTGAAGATTATTGTCATCTGCCAACATGGCCCCAGCGCAAAGTTATTTTTTCATCACGTACACCCAGATTAAGCGGTAGGAATCAGAGAGTTACTTGTATAAATCAAAATCCAAAATAAACCAAAATATTTTTTGTTGTCGTGCCCCTCCTTGGCCCTATCTATTGCATGGTGATACACAATCGACTATCCTTCTCAATTTGGGGTTTGAAATGATACACATTTGTATTTATTATAAGTATATACATGGAGGTGTGCATTTGAGATTACATACAAACCTCTGTGATTGCATGTGAGTAAATGACAAGCTCAGGTTTGCAGGAGAATACGCATATCAGGCAATCCATAATAGATGATGAAATTTGGCAAGCCGTCCAGCCTTATGGTCTTTTCTCTCCTCCTCCAGCTGCTTGTTTTCCCATAACTCATCTGTGCTGCTGACCAACACTTGTTCGCCTTCATGAGCAAGAGCGACAATGTGTCCGAATGTCACCGTCTCTGGCAGGGAGCATCTTTGTGTTCTCCCAAAACAAGTTAGATGGTAAATCTGAAAACATATGAGAACATATGGTCACAAAGCCCACGAGAAAATGTCAAAGTTGAGCCGAAAGGCCAAAGTTGGTGTCACGGAATACATAGTGGCAACACACTGTCGGGTGGTATTTCTCCTCTTGCCGTTCAAGTGTGAATCGAAGAACAGAAGCCAATGTGGCTGCTCTCAAACAGGTATTCTTCATCTTCATTGTTGTCTCCACCCAAAGGATGGCCGCAATTAACACCCGCACACACCACAGAGGAGAGAAAACGCCTCGAAAACGACAATGCCGCGAGCCACAGCACATGGCAAGCAAAGTGAGGAGAAGGAGCAAAATGAGAAAAACAAAAAAGAGTGAGGCAAGACACCGGAGAGGCTGGTTTTTTTTTTCCCTATAAAGGTGCAGGTGCATAATTTGAGTGACTGCCAGGCTGCGCTCTCTGTTTGTTTCCATATTAACGTTGTCAGCTTTTTCTACCTGCTCGATCCTCATCTGCACTGCTCTATGTTGTGCTGCTCACTCATGTCATTTCTAAGCGCTTCCTCCTCATAAAGCACAGCAAGAAAAAAAAAAAGTATGCCGCAAACTTTAAGCCTAGGCCAATCCAAATTATTTGTTTTGAATGCATTTGCATTTTTCATACTGTGGCAGCTCAGTAAAGTTTTATAAGATATACGCGAACTAGAATTTAAATAAATAAAGGCACATTTTTATTTTATGACTACATGAATAAAAACATGGATATCATACACATATATGTATGTTCTACCGCTTATCCTGTTAAGGCTCAATGGCGAACTGGAGCAACATCGTGATAACTTTCCAAAGATGCAGTTTGAGGCATGCATTGTTGATCTCTGCAGACAAACACACAAACACACGCACGCATGCACGCACACGTAAACACACAAAGTCTCGAAGAACCGCCATATTTGTGTAATTAAGCCCTAATCATGTCGTTGCTTTATCACATTATTTATTTTCGTCCCTACAGATGTTTGCCTCCATACCGAGAGCTCTTTTTAATCAGCGAGACAGATGTCTCTCGTGACAAAAGCAAAACCTTTAAATCAGCTCAAATGCTCCCACCGACTGTGCACAAACACGTGCAAAACACAATCAGCTTGTTGTATTTTTGGCTTTCTAATAACAAAGCGGTACATTCAAGGATTATTATGAACAATGCTGTATAATACATCGTTTGCCAAGCATGAGGTAAAGTTAAGTATTTTTTGATCATCTTTTTGAGGTTTAACAAATGAAAAAAAAAATCCATCAAAAATCGGTTGACAGACATAAAACAAAAACAAAAATGAGTGAAAATCTGGTTGATTATTTTTTTTCCCCACCTCAGAATGCAAATAGCAGATTACTGTTTATTCCTAATATCTTTGTGTGCCGCTTCACAATAAAGGTCATTCATTGTCATTCATGAGAGTGAAAACTACAGATTGTAGAAACTGTAGCCCACCAAAAAACAGCCACAATCTTTTTATCTACTTTTGTCACTACTTCATTCTTGGCGGTGGGCTCCACTGACTAATGACTATTGATCTCTGCTCAGAAATGCACTTCTAATGATGTAGAAACCGACTTTTGTCATCAATAAATATTGAGAAATCCAATCTTTCATGCTGATAAAAAGTTCCCAGTTCTGTCTCATACTTGACAGAAGTTGTGCTCAGAGCAGCAAAAAAAAAAAAAAGTTTTACAAATGACCAAATGTCACCAATTAGTTTGAACTCTGCATTTTTGATGACACCAGTTGGTGTGGTGGGGCGGTTGGCAGGGGTTAGCAAAAAGAGGGGGAATTGATGGGCTGTGCCTCCAAAATGTAAATTAAACAAAAGGCGGGAGTTCACACGACAGCTTTGGAGGGGCAGGACCGCAGAGTTGTGATTGGCTCGGCGCGAAAGGAGAGCAAGTGGAGCACAGTGCAGCAAACATTGGCACACATGACGAAGAGCTCGGAGGCAGCCGAAGCAAAATAACTTCTGTTCCAGGGAACAACAAAGGAGGAACAACCGATGAGGCCCACAACTTCTTGGTCCTTGTTATTGTGTGATTTTGCAATCAAGAGGATGAGATCTGATCTACAAACCATGGACAGCTGGTTCATTTCCACCGCCGGGCCTTGTGGGAGATGTAGTTTCTTCTCTCAATGACATATGCAATTCCCAACTGTCCCTCCCCTCTCTCTCCATAATTGCCGACTTTTCAGTAACAGAAGGAGGGCCATTTGTGTGTGTGTGCGTGTGTGTGTACAGCCTCTGCTCTCGTCAGGGTCCAGCCTTACTTCAAGGGATAAATAAAAGATGCAGAGTTTATCTAAAGGAGCCTAGCAGAAGGTAGACGCAGGCAAGATGGATACAGAGGGATTCTTCAGAGAATCTGGGCTGTGCATGGCATCGCATCCATTTTCCATTTGGGCCCGACATGGTTCAAACACGCTGCATTGTGGGCTACAGATTGTGTTGACTGGGTGTCCCTCAAGTGACATGTAAAAAGCCGGCCCCCCCATCTGCCCGACAGATCTGTGCGGGCAGCGCCTGAAAGCGTTGGCAGAGAGAGACAGGTGGGACGGACAGACGGACAAACTGGAAGGCAAGTGCCACTCAGTCTCCTTCCAGCTACATGATCAGCACGACAAAGGGAGCGAGGAAAACTTATGCGGCGGCAATGGAAAATGCTTAAATGAGCCCCGATCATGTGAGTGGCGTGATGCATACCTGTCCATACACACCCGGAAGCTCCAGGAAACAGACCTGCTGATGTTGCACCCCGACAGCCTGCATGCAGCTAAATTATGCTAATAGCATGCAGTCATCTGCCTGGTGCCATTTGACTCGACAAAAACACTTAAACACTCCATCTATTCCTCTAAGTGGGAAGAAGAGAGGCCATCTTGGATGGGTGGGCCTGTGGGTTTTTTAACGGGAACAGAGCAGACGAGTCGGTGACATGCCGCAGTCTGTTCGCCGCAGCGGCAGGAGGACTAGAAGAAGCCCGTCGGCATACGTGTGTGTCTGTGTGTGTGCATGTGTGGTGAACATAAAAAATCTTATATCATATCTCAGCCAGTTATTTGCTTGCATACATGTATGGAAGGAATAAATAAATAAAACCCAACAATGTAAGAGAGACAAACTGTGAGGGAATGAGAGTGCCGAGAGAATAGAGCAGGCCATGGTTTCGTTTGAGGCTCACTATGGAGATAAATGTCAATTCTAACTCTCCGTTGGCCTATACGGGCACAAATTGAGCAGCCGCGCTCCCGTTATCAGCTGCGCACACGCACACATACACACAGTCTCCCTTCCGCTCTTGAACAATTAGCTTTATGGTGGCTCTGAGCCTGTGAAATGTCATTCTGCCAGGTAAACTAGCTATTATATCACAAAGGCTACAGCTGAGTCAATTATACAGCATAGGGGGGTGAAGGGCGGGGGAGAAGGGGGCAATGAATGCATGAGTCCATCAAAGGAGAGGGCACGCAGGTCAACGGTGGAAGAGGCTGCGGGGAAAAGAGGCTGTTGGGATTTAAGAAAGAAAAAAAAAAAAAAAGAGGGAGAGAGAGGGAGAGAGAGGGAGAGAGAGATGGAGCTTTTCAGTCTTGTCAGTAATTATGCTAATATGATATTTACAACAGAGACGACATCACTACAATCTTGCATGCAATTACAACATGAGCAATATGCTGTCTTGAGTACAGTGTACATCACAAAACACTTTTGTGATATTTCAAATGGAAACTTAACAGACGGATTTTAGTAATAAAGCAGCCGGCCGTACTCAATTTTAATACCTTTGTAGCCGCCATAGGGGAAAGAAATGTGATGATGGTTATGGAATGGTGAAGATTCATTTAAAAAAAAATAGCGTACCACAAAGAGGAGGTGATACGGATAAAGTCCTCAACATTGCGCTTGAGTAAATTTAAGAGCAGCCAAGACGATGAAGGGACTGCTTCTGAAGCGTAAGCCTGTCACAGATGCTGTCCTCTCTGCAGAGTGACCAGATGGAGCCTGATACACGGGGGCAAACAAAGATGGCCCCCTGAGGGCCTCCCATCCTTACTCACTCACCAGTCCTCACCTCTCAAATGGATTTGGGGGTAAAAGCCACTTGTTCCCTGTCTCAAGCCCTCCAATGCACCCATTACCCCCTGTAAAGTGCCCAAATGCCAGCACATCCCACCTGGGCCCAGCCAAGCCTGTCCCAACAGGAAGGTGGTGCTGATGGTGTGTGTGTGTTTGACACAGTTCTGAGGGCACCCACCCCTAACGGAAACACAATGGCCCAAGGGCCGGCTGGCCGGCTGACTGGGTTAGCTACAGATAACGTTGTTAATCGCGCAATGGCAAACAGCGGCCGGCGAACAATGAGGAAGCGCCAGTGCGGTGATTGGAAAATATCTCCCAGCACAACCGCGCGCTCATTGATGTTAATACACACATACACACACACATATACATAAATGTGGAACATTGTAATTGAGCTCTCAACTCAAGGTGTTCCAGCCTGATAGACATGAGAAGAATAGACGATGTATTCCTTTTTTTATATTCAGACGAGTATAAATCGCCAGAAATCCCTCAGCCTATTCTCTCATAATCTAAGTTTTGTACAATGAAAGCACATTGCTTTGGAATCCGGATTTTTTTTTTTCCCCCCTCTACCTTTTTTCCTCCAAATTCCATCTGGGTGTTAGAAGATACGATACATTCATACTTAGGAAAAGAAGATATTTACTATTGAAACATTTGCAAAAGGGTTTGCCACTAAAGCCATACAGCACATCCTCTGCAGATGTTTATTGTTTTAGAACAGACAAAATAAACAGAAGAGCAAAAGTGAATTTAATCTCATAAAAGAAAAAAAGCTAATGTCCAATAATGTGCAGAATATAAAATTGGGAAAACTCCAAAAAGTTGTATTATGGGAAAATGTGTATACATGGTTTGAAGGGTCACCAAGAAGCTAAAGTACATTTTTAACATCTTAAAATTTTAAGAGACCCCACACATATGCCTTTCCAAAATGACTTCTGCTCCCTCCATCTGGGGTGCTTGGGCGACGATGCGGCAACCACATAAATCCGCAAATCCACTCAGTTTTTCACACCTGACAGTCATATTAATTTCACGACGCCTTTCTGGGCTAAGTCGTGATTTTGGTTAGTTCGCCGATCAGCGGGGTTTTCTTCCACCGAAAAGCTGCTATAAAAAGCACCCAGCAGCTTTTTTTTGCTAAAAAGCGAGTCAAAGTCATTTTGATCTTCTGAGTGGTGAGAATCAAAACGCTCTCAGAGAGAGCAGAAGCGCATTAGCACATTTAACACCACAGTGGAGATTTTAGAAGCTTCCAACCTTAGAACATCTTTGTATGTCATCAAAACAATCTTGAAGATTTATAATTTTCCACATTTGGTTTCATTTGAGCGGATATAAAAGAATATATTCATCCTTCCACTCTGATGCAAGTTAACCTTCATGATGTGAGTTGGCCCTCGTTGATGAATGTTTACGCCCGTGCATCAGAATGTTGCCGTGCGTGTGTGGAAATCACAGGGGGCTCCTATCCGCTGTTTGGCTCACATTTTGGCAGTCCTCGAAACTCTGCCATGCATACGGAAACACGCAGGAGCGGGCCTGGAATCAAGGTCAGGCCTGGAAAACCATGTAGCGACGCTCCCAGGACTTGACTTTCTGCTGAGTTTGGCATTTGTGTGCACAAGCTGTCCCCTGAGGTTGCAGCCAGGAATCACCCATCACTGCTTATCCCGAGCAACCTGTAATGAGCTACTGGAGGACAGTCCTTCTTAGGGACAATGTTTGAAGGATCTTGGCATGCCAGTTTGCATAAAAGAATACATGGCCTTCTGGCACAAACGTAGAGCTACATTCACCAGGTACATTAAAAGTTACTCTGCTGGTGGGGGATTCTGGCAACATTCATCCATTTCTCTTTAATACGGGGTCTCATTTTGAAATCAGAGACAAGTAAAAACTGTTCAAATTAAAAAAAAAAAATGAATGACAATAAAAAATGGCTAGAAACATCTCTAATTTTTAAAAGTGAAGACAATGCAATTTTAGTATTGACACAAGATTTGTCTTCGTGGGCCAAATGAAATTACATTACAGGCCAGAATTTGGCCCGTAGGCCAGAATTTGACACCCCTGTTCCAATGGGTTTGACAGGTGACAGAGAACTGGAATAATACCTGAATGTTGACTGGTCACCGATCAATCACAAGGCTCACATGGGAGGGGGCTGGACATCAGCCACTGTGTTCCAAGACAGTAGAATGCATCACTTCAGAAAGTAACCCGTCTCTGTCTGGACATCATAAGATGATGCTGAATCAGTCCAACATCAAAATATCCAGTTCACCAATTGATAAATTCCCATCTCGCTCTCTCCAAATGTCAAGAGGGCTCCGACTGAAAGTACAAAGCCGCAAAGATTAGAAAGCCTTCGCTCCACTTTTTGCGGCGACCTTAAAAGGAGCGGCGCAGTGTGCAAACATCTGGTCCATCAGCTGGATCCTATGCATCAGCGGGCACAGGGACACACTGGGACAGGTTGGCGGCTGCCTTTGACAGCAACAGTTAATTTCCAACATAATCAATTTATGTGCAGCTCCATAATAACCATCTGTGTTGTGCATAGAGGAGGACAGTTCTGAGGAACAGCACAGCGTTGGCTGCTGCTCCGCCTCTTCCTCTTCTCCACGAGCTACGCCAGGAGCTAGAGGGAGAAGGAAGCAAGGAAAGGGTGATGAAAACAAAAGGGTGAAGGTGAGAACTCAGAGGAAGGAATGACTTTGGTGTCCAAAAAAGGAGTTAGATCATGGCATTGGGTGGCAGTGAATAAAACCGAGATCATTTAAATACTTGATATCAATTAGATGAAAAATACTGTAATGTTCATTACATGATGCAAATGCATTGAGGCGGGTCCCTTCAACATTCCCCCCTGCCGCGTAATATAATTTTTCTACAAGGTTAGCTCCCCTGGCACCACATCCTTGTTCACCTCTAGTGTCAAAATTTGCCAAGGAAAGTGTCACTCAGCCAATTACTTTGTGTGCTGACACGCAAACATACACACACACAGCTGGTATGTAACACAACATGAAAACTGAATTAAGCTTGGTTGACCCCTGACCCCACCACATCTAATTTTTATAAGAGGAATCAACATAATGGGCCCCACCTCTTTCTTCTCACTTCCCTTGAGGTTAAAAACATGTTTGTGTGTATGTTTTAGCCATGTTCAGGCATGGGTCCAAAATTGAGAACAAGAAATTAAAGTGAAAGACTATATTCAAATTTTGCAAAAAGTCAAATTTACGCTTTAATATGAGCCGAAGCCCTTTTCTGCTAATTTTGCTGACTTGACTATTTTAGTTCTAGTGACAATATAAAATAAGCAATTAGTATTCCAATAATTGTCACATTTTTTTTTCGAACCAAGCATTTTTTTAAATAAATTTCCAATGCTGAACATAGTCTACAAGTCAAACTCGATAGTCCAAGCAACCTATCATGAATTATACATGTGCTGTGTGAACGTCCATGTGTCCCTCTACATCCTCTACCATCCTAATTGACATGCAGCAGGGCCGAGCAGCTGTGAGGCTTTCCGCATCACGTGTGCGTGTTTGTGAATGTGTGTGAGAGTGTATATGTGGAGGGAGAGCAACTGTACAGCACTCTGTAAAGTCATGGCATTCTCAAGGCCACCTGGACATAATGGTCTTCAGCTGCCACCATTGCTGCAAATATAGGCGGAGGCACGAACATAAAATGAATTTGTATCTTTTTTTTTTTTAAACATGTAAAGTCATTTACAGACTTGTAGTTTTCCAAAAAAAAAAACATCAGAATGCTGAATACAGTGAGATTGATACAGAGTGATTCTATTAGTGATTGAATTGGCTACAAACGAATAAATATTTTTGATGCGCTGATTAAAAACAAGCAAGTATGTCATAAAAATGAGGCTCTAACAACATAAAGTATTGTCATGAGCAAAGGTTTGTTTGAGTTCTTAGCCAAGCATCGAGAGGGCAGCTTGGACATCATATGATGTCAGGATGAGAGGGACGTTCCTTCTTTTGTATTTTCCTGGTGAAGCTTTTGCCAGGTTGTTGAAAATGAGAAGAGGTAAACAAACCTTTGGACACCTTTTTACATGCTAGGTAAGAAGTGTCACAATGAAAATCAAATACTCATGCTCTTTGTTTCTCGACAAGCAGTCTCGCTCAAGTTTTGTTTCTCCACTTCCTTCCTTTCCTCGAGCAGAAGCCTTTGAATCCATCCTGCTGCTGAATTCTTCATGGAACTCCAGCATTTCAAAGAGTTCTTTCGCGCTTCCCTCCTCCTTCCCACGTGGAGCGCTGGCCAAGTCTGGAAGAGGGACTGCCCATCAGAGGTTGGCTGCTATCAGCAAGGGGAGCCCCGTGTCTCCAATTCAGGTCACTCTTGGCTACAGACGAGGACTTAAAAGCAAGCCACAACGTGTCCTGTGATCCCAGTAAGCACGCTTGTTAGTGGAATTGATAAGGCACCCATACACCTGGGTCCTCTGAAGTTGGCATGGTGTCTTAAAGGGGGGGGGGGAGTACGGAGAGCCAAGGCCGGGCGCAAACGCGGCGAAACGAGGAACGGCGGGATGGAGGCGGAGGGGAAAAAGGTCTTTTTGGCATGGGACGAAACAGAATATGTTTGGGAGAGCGACCTAGAACATTGCGGAATGATGTACAAATACAGGGCATATGGCAGCCAACCATTCCGAGAATCCAAAATGCGCTTTGGCTCAAACGTGTCATTTTCCTCCTGCAGAAACTTTCAGCAATTTGTAAATCATTGCCAAAACACGGCAGCTTGATACTTTTTGTGCGTCCGTACGTGCGTGATGCAACACCTACATCCTGGTATTTTGATGCCACACAATGCTTAGATGCCACATTTATGATAATCAGTGTATAATTCATTTATCGGCTCTACCTTGGCCATGTGTTGACCCCACGGCCATGTTGCCAGCGCACATCTGGCTGCACGGTGCGGCGCTGAGACCTGGATGGGATTTGCCCCTGGTGATGGGGCATCTGGGAGGCCAGATGAAGCTGAGGCTTGATGAGTGCTTTGTCTATTATGGATATGGGGCTTTATGGAGACATTGACAGCTGCACATTGGCGGTCTCCAGAGCAGGAGGCCTAGTTCAGCAGTTGTGCGCGTTCCCTTGTCAAAGAACAAACGGAGTGCTTTACTTATAGGATGGATGCTATCCAGGACCTGCCGAAGGAAGCAGAACATGGTTAACTCAAGGCCGAGCGACGTGACTAAACCTGACTGAACAGTTTCGCATTATAGGTTTCATGAGAGACTGACCTTTCGGTTAAATGTTTTGCTGCAAATTTGAATGGGATAGCAATGTTGCGGACGTTAACAGCTAATCAGAAATGCATAAATGCTTTTACTTAAAAAGTTTTCGACTTATCAAATGTAGCTGTGCAGCTTTGGGGCACATTTTTGGTCACATCAAACCGGATCGCTTGGCTCCTGAGTTGGCGACAGCATGTTGGAGTGGGGAGGGGGATTGGGGGCAAATAGTGCTGTTCAATGAATGTTTGATTATGATTCACTAATCCATCTCTTGTACTAAAACATGCAAAAGAGCGTGTTTTTTCACAAACACACAGAAGTGCGCTCGCATTAATTGCCTGAAAATGCAAGCACTTCTCTCGCTCGCTCTGTCTGAAGCATAACACACACATTGACTCTGTTACAAACAGGTATTGCACATCTTGAAAATGTTTCATATTTTCATTATTCTTTGGCAATAGGTATTCCGATCCTTTGAAGGTTAAACCTTGGAATTTCAACATATTTTTTAATGAGTGCCCTAGAAAGGTTTCAAATCTCTTGATTAATCTGCTTCCACACAAACCAAAATATGAGCCAAATATTTTCAGTAATTGCAAGCTACCCAACGTCAGCGCTCATTGAATGTTGCTCCACATAGACTTCACTCATTGCTGTCAAATATGTAAGCAAAAAAGGATGGCACTGCTGAATACATCCACAAAGTAAAGTGTAGGCCACTGACACTCAAATGTGGAATACGTCCCGGGTCGGGTTGGCGAAAACGTTGGCGACGAACCGAAATGAAAGCTCATCCACTGACAAGAGACATGCAGCTTGACATTCTCCAACCTTCCCTCCTGCCCATTTGTGAAGGATTTGGGGGGATTTCATAATTTCCTGTTCTTTCTAAAAAAGGGGGGGGGGGGGGGCGGCGGGTTGGGATGGGGGTAGGCAGGCAGCACCTGGTCCACACAGCTGTACTTCATTTAGAGAGCAATTTGAAAAGAGCGAGAGGGAGAGGAGAGGAGCCGAGCAGCCTTGTCATTAAGGGCTCCAAAATGGCCTCCGTTTGTTCGACACATGGCACCGAGTTAATGCTGCTGAATGGGGGAATAGGCGCGTCGATGTGTCGTCGCAAATTTTTCCTAAGTGCGACGACATCTGAAAAAGCCACTCCAAGTGTGGGTGTTGGCTTGCTTCACATTTTTCTTATCAAAGAGTGTTTTTTTTTTTTTCGTGTAGGTAATTGACAGCTGCGGCTTGGAATGTAAGCACGTGTAAAGATGGATAGTCTATTTGTGTGTCATTTCATCTCGATCACACACCTTGAAGTTTGTTGTCGCGAGCAGGTGACGGCGCCGGCGGAGTTGCGCGTTGTCGAGTTTGACAATGACAACAACAAGCAGACTGTTGGTAAACTGAGGTGATGTAAAGTTTTGCTGCACGGCACCACAGCTGCCTCACCTCTTCATGGTTGATCTAATTCGTTTTGACATGCACATGTGCAGCGTAGGAATGGGGAAAAAAAAACTGTGAGGCGGGATCAAAGGCAAATGCTTTATTGCCACATCACAAGCCCCTGCTGCATTTCGAATTCTACCAATCTGTCCAAATAGTCTGATAAAATCCCGCGACAAGGCGATGCGCTTTTCATTCAGTGTACTCCGCCCTCCTCTTCCTTTGCAAGCTTTCTGACTTCTCTCGCTTTGCTAGTTTCACACTTTTGAGACTCTCGAGATGTTGGAAGTATGTACCGTATGAAAACATCAATCACAAAAGCTAGCGAAAGATCTTGTTTTCAAGATGACAGATGTTGAAAATGTTTGAGAGCGGCTGGGGTACTGGTACGATTTTAAAAGGGTCTGATTTTGTAGCTCAATACAGATGCAAAAGTACTAAAGGTTGTGCTGAGCAAAAGTATTTGAACAAATCAATTTCAAATTCAAAACAGTTTCACATATTCTCCTGCTTGATTGGGTTGTAAGCTGGAGTTTAATGTTGTTCCAACAATTTAAATCAGATCAGTTCGGGAGTAGCAAATTATCTACGACACGCAGGGCAGTGGGACCTCACACTGAACCGATGCACCCGTTGTCAGCCATCCTCGAGCTGCTTCTACAACATGGTTGGAGTTCACTGGTGCCTGACTAAACTCATTGAACATAATTAGGAACGGCATACACCTAATTGGCTATGTCAGGGTGAAAGCAAGTGAGGTGTATGTTTTGGGGCAAATGTAGTATTCTGAGATTGTGCCAACCATTTTGCCGAGGCATGACAAGCGCAAAACAATTATACGTGTTAAGTTAAACCTGCAAGCTTTGCTCCCTAAAAATCAAATTTGTCAAGCATTCACCTGAGCAGCTTTCAGACCATAACAAGTAAAACTATCACAAAACATGGACGAGGAACATTAGCTTTCCTCATTTACCTTGGTGACTTTGCACGATTATGCCAGAATAAACTTGTAAGAATGAAAGTGCGCCAGGTATCTTTTCCAAGAATACTTGAATAAATATTTGGGTAAATACTTGAGTTAATTAAAAAAAAAAAGTCTGGCTTTAAACGCAAGGTTAGGGACGGTGACAAGTTTGAATTCCGTATTAAGAGTTACAACCTGAGAGCAACCCAAAAGTTATCAGTAGGTTTGTCAAGTGCGTCTTCGGCAGGGGCAGCGACGTTTGCGAACGACGTCGGGCGGTGGTGGAGGTATAGAGTGGGGGTGTCAGAGGGGCTGTTGGCTGCTCTTCCCCCTCCTGTCAGCCCCCTCTCCCGGCCAGCCAGGCAGGCTGTGTTGGGCGGCCCGGCTCCTCAGTAGCAGATGCGAGCCCTCATGTCAGAGACAGGCAGTGGCCCGACGGAGCGCCGCTCGTGCTCATACCTCATTGAGCCATCTCCCCTAGCAGATGGCGCGCTGCTGCGGGCGCTCCTCTCCCCGATAATTACCAGGCCTCGCCACAGATGGAAATGTCAGTCAGCCTCACAGGTCCTGGTTCCTGCCACTGCCTCCATCCGCGGCCTCTCTACCTAGGCTGGTCACTGCCAACACTCACCATGTGTTCTGTGACTGCTGACTAGGCATGCAACAAAAGACAAATCCGCCCGCATGAATATTTATGCAGAGATGTTAGATAGCAAGTTGCGGAGCACACTTGGTACTTGAATTTGTTGGCCAGGTGGACCCCGTGACGTCTTTTTGTCTCGCACTTCTACACCGAGTGTCACAAGCAGACACGCTTAAGGACATCAGCCTTCTCGAGATGGAAAAACGATACCTAGTGCCTTACACTACAGTTGTGGACTGACATATTTAGGAGATTAGGATAACGGTGTTTGCAAAATGGATTAATTCTAACAGATGCCAGGACTAACCCCCACTTATCTGTGATAAGGTGACCAGATGTCTCAGCTTGGCAAAGGCAACACACTCCGAGTTTTATTACTCGCCGCCAAAAAACATCCCTGGAGAAATTTCCCCGTACATTCGCAGATAATCTACCTTCCACGAGAACAAGGCAACAGGGTTTAGTCTCTGTGAGTATTTGTCCATGTAAGAATGTACGCAAACGTGTTTCCGGATGCTAAGAAGCTCATGAAGATTAATCTAAAGTAAATACCTATGAGCCGGAGTGGCAACGTGGCAAAGGGAAGGTACAAGGGGAGTCTAAGCGATGGATTAATGCAAATATCATTGTAGTACTTATCGTATTGTGACGTTAAGTAGAGTACTAGAAAACAGATCAGTCAACATCAGTGAGGGATTCATTTAGTCTTTCTTTCTGCCCGAGATATGCTTCTAAACATTCCATGATTTATTTATTGTTGTCTAAATGACAACACTATTGCAACTATAATGCTTTCTTGATACAGTATGTCTGATATCATATATAACTTTGTACAAAAAAAACCCCAACTTGTGCCATTCAACTTCATCCAACCATCATTTCATATCTTGCTAAACAGACAGGGAGACCCAATTGAGCAAATGATGATGATGGCAAAAGAGTCAGCACAAAGCAAATCTTTGAGACCCAACGCTGTCAATCACTTCCAGTAAGTCAAACAGTTTGAGGAAAACGTTTAAATCCTTTTATAAGTTAAGAAAGCTAAATGTTCCTAGGTAGATTGCTTAAATTAGTCTTTATATTGTATAATGATCTATTATTGGCCCTTGAAGTGCTCAATATAAGCTGTGATCACCGCTAAAATGAGGGCCAAGATATATTACGGCTTTGTGTCGTTACAGATGCGATTCAGCAGGATGGCAGCAGTCTGCCCCCCACCCCCCACTCCTTTTTATTCTTTCTTCTTTTTGTCTTGGTTCGACAAAGCTGGCCCCCTCATTTGCATTCTACCCATTATGCAAATGAGAAGGGATCACATATTGGTTGAGATGAGTGAAGCAAGTGTGCAGGCCAGGTCTCCTTTAGGACCAAGTGGAAATTTGCACTTAAAAGCCAGTTTGTGGGCTAAAACAATGGTCCAGGTGCTGTGCCCTTGACCAAGGCTTTTATTGTCTCCTGTGAGGCACAAAGTTGGTGTCACACCTGTTTTCAGCTTTCTTCTTTCTGTTCCTCATTCATTTGGGTTAACAATTGATTCTAAACGATTCTGTCCATCTTGATCGATAACTCTTTTTTTTCTGTTAAATGTGTTCGAAAACTTGTATGTGAGCTCGGTTGCTTGTTCTTGTGGAATCGTATTTAATTTCTAAGCCAATCAAGGGCCAAACTGTGTTGCTTAACCTTGTTCAACGTTTAACATTCCCATTAAGTGTTTATTGTTGTCGAGGGAACACTACATTTGATTGACGATTCACACTGGCCAAGTGTCATCTGTTACCGGGTAAGATTATTCTCACAAAACCAAAGCCAGATCACTGAGATTAGCATCCATCACTTCATGCATCCAATCATCACACCAACCAATGGAAGATACACCGAAAGGCTTTAAAAAGTAGATGCAACTTGAGAAAAAGAAATCAGAAGTTAGTCAGCGAACCCTTTGGGCTTTGTGTATAATTATGATTTTGCTCTTGTGTGATGCAATAAGAACGAACAATGGTGCTTAAAAAATTAAGCCCTCTAGTTGCTGAAGCCAATTATTTTCCTAATGATGAAAGTGTGCTTTATCAACGGGGATCAAATTATGCAATTAGCACCGGACTCAGATAACCAAGTTGTTTGTACAGTTTTGCAAATGAAGTACGTCTGATTATGCCCATCTTAAGACAGAGAGATAACAATGGTGAGACGTAGAGGGCAGCAGAGAGCAGCTGTGCATGAGCGAGCAAGAGAAAGTAGGAGTTGGGTGACCTTGTTACTAGTTGGGTTGACTTGGACAGGCTGGTAGGAGGTTACTGTCTACGGGGAGGGACAGACAGATGCTCGCTCTTCTCCCTGGGCAAAACATCTCGCCCGGTGCAGGCAGCACACAATCTGGGCTGGGCAGCTGTAACCCTAATGATCACTGGTGGCGCTGCACCTGACCGACCCACCAACCAGATACACTGTGCACTCCAGAGAGCCCTCCCCAGCCCCACCCCCTCCCCTCTGCAGCCTGGACCACCAGCTCTTCTTTGACCTCCAATGCCTTCAAACTGTGAGGAGGGAATTTTATGTGAATGTTCTACTTAAGACATCGGATTTAATGAGAAAAAGACTTTGAACCGATTGAGCATTCTAAAATCACGAGTGAATTTCAGTAGAGTACCCGTGTTCGGTTGGTTTCCCCAAGTTGTACGTAAAACGAAACCATTACTTAAAAATAAATGACTTGCAAGAAAATATGGCGTCAGGTTTACGACAACAAATTGAAGAGATGCTCTCGGAAATAGAAGCCGCCATATATGATTGAGAATGACTATTTAGCCAGGTGTGCTTTTCATTGAACCTGTAACTTTTACAGCTTCATATGCTTCAGGGAAAGAAAGAAAAAAAAAAAATACTTTGAAATGTAATGGTTGATTAACTTGACATTCACACAGGGTAGAATAAACAAAGCCAACAAGAGTAATTAACAAATAAATACATTTAAGTGGAATTATGCCAAACATGTTTATACATTTATGAATGATTAGTTGTAAAACCTTGTTAATCCACATTAATCAAAGCTGTTGTTTTCACTAAATAGTCATTTCTCAGGCATGTGAATTACACATGAAAAGGTCAACCACAACAACCTCCAGCCATAAACATTTTAATCCCAATTAATTCCCTAATTCACCCCCACTGCACTGCCCCGTCACTTTATTCTGTTCTACATACCAGGAATGGATCAGGGCAGACGAGTCCAAGGATGAAATGCTGTTTTTCTCTTTCAAAAGGGGGTGCTAGTTAGCTTCTTTTGGTTCCACAACATTCGGAGTGCCCATCTGTAGTACAAAGAGGAAATGGAGAAAGTAAATGACAAATGAAAAGGATGACAAAATGTACTGCAAAAAAAAAAAAATAAGAATAATAATAATGTTGCATTTTTAATTTGCAGAATACTGTATAGATTCAAGATTGAAAACAATCATTTGTCATATGCATAGTAAAGCAAAAATACTCTTACATTGATAGTCTGCTTATATAAACACCATAAACTATTTTTAAAGCAATTTTAAATACTTAAAAAAGGGGAATAGACAATGTGCATAAAAGCAAAATAAATAAATAAATTGCAACAGCAAACTAGTCCAGCATTTATACCCTGAGTTGCCATCTTACTAGAAATGATGACATCAATGGAAACAAAAGAAGGGCCAGTCAGCAGCCCACTTTACATTTGACATAAGTAAACTGTAATAGACTTTTCGACCTGTGAAAAATGCATTGTACTCATACTAAGCAGTGCTGTGCATGTGTGTGTATGTACTGTATGTATGTGTGTGTGTGTTTGGAAACCGGCACAGGCCAAGAATGTGTCTGTGACTGCTGCTTTCTGTATCTGCTTTCACTGGGTGACACCGGTGACACAGACATTTCCCAGCAGCTTCCTTGCAATTCTGAGCCATGGCTGTCCTTCCGGGAGCCGATCTATACACACACACACACGTACGAGTACCAAGAGCACACACCTTTCCCTCACTGGCTCAACAATAGGTTCTGTATTAGGCCAAGCAGACCAGGACTGTCAGGACCATATGACCCCAAGCAGGGTTTCTCAAATGTGTGTTGGCCAAGAACTGCTTTGGTTGTCTGCGTTTGCAAAACACTTTGTTCGTTGCATCTGTCCATCAGATGGCTGATGATGACCACATGGTATCAGATTCTGACTGTACGAAAATCTTGAACACAAATATTCTTATTCACAATATCACAGTATTTCAATCAGATCTATAAAATATATTCAAATGTTTGGATGAGTAACATTTTGTTTCTATTGAATACACTCTGGAAACGAAGTTATTTGTTTTGAAACAGTTTTTATTTTTTATTTAGCAGCATAGTTTTAGCATCTCAGCACATCCACTCCAAAGATTTCTGAGGTTATTGTTGTTTCTAGTGACACAAAAGAGAAAGCAGAGTGATCAGATGCCTAACAGGACAATGGTCCTGACATTTGAGATCCTGTAGGGAGTTCACATCCTCCTCCAGTAACACAGTTGTCGCTCTCTCATGTTTTCTTTATCAGACTCTCGTCATCCGGCGGCAGAGCACATGTCCAAATTAGTCGCCCGTATCTTCCGTTATCTGTCCAAGGATGACCAGATTCAACCTCTTCCCGGGCCTTCATCTGTGTGGACTGCTGCAGCCTGAGCAAACCCAGGCTACGGATCCCCAGTTTGAGCTTCAGCAGATCCTCAGAACTGCGAAGCAAGGAAAAGGGCTGTGCTTCCTTTTAAGGCGGCTGACCTTGCTTTGGTTTATACAGTCAATATAGGATATAAATTATATACTTATATACCAAGCAAGGGCCGGCAGGTTCCCCGAGGTGAAAAGAAATCTCTTACAGAGATACACAAAAACAGCAAAGGGAAGATTAGAAAGTGCAATTTGGCTTTCAATGCTATGCTAGTCAAGTCACTCGTGATGTCTTAAGTAACAGAATATCCAGACTATAAGATGCTAATTTTTGCAAAAGCTGCGGTTTATAGTGCGATGCGGCTTATCAATGGATTTTTCATGATATTGTAAGAGGATTTCTTTTGTTACTACAGGTAATGGAAATGAGGATGGTATATGCAAATATGTACAAGTAACCTGTCTCCCTGTTGCAACACATCTGATTCAAATGATAACTAGCAACTAGTCAGATAACTAGCAAGGTCTGCAGAAACTGGATAACAATCCTGATCATTTTCATCTTGATTATCATTGCTGTAAAACATCTCAAGGCTTGGACTATTTGAAAGAAGTGCCACTCTGTTGTCTTTGATTTAATATTCAGGGTACAAAATATCTCAGCATGGCACCGAAAAACAAATACAAGAAGACAGCATACATGCAGCGTTCCAGACGCGTGCATATGCATACATCCACAAGTTGCAGCGTGGCCCAGTGGAGCCGTATAGCCTGCATGTTTGAAGGACGGGGGGGATGCAAAGAGGTGCCAAAGACCACAGCTCGATGCGGGTGCCAAGCAGCACGGAGCGCCCGCTGCCATCCAAACATAAATAAAGTGATTTTGGCTGCTTTCAGCCACCAGTGTGTGCTGCCTATCCGCCAAGCATGACGTTTAAAACGGGACAAATTTGATACAATCACAGGCTGGAAATAAACACGTCTTGGACCGAGAGGGTGTGAATCAGATGGTCAGTCACTTATTAAGTTTCCTAACACAACTTCAAGCAAGATTTACCCGTGGCAGAAGTTTCCGCTCATTTATTTCATCTTGATACTGAGTGCTGCCAAATTGAGACACGCATACTGGATTTAATAACATGAACAATTGTAAAGTTGTCAAACGTACGTACTATGTGCGGTGAGCGAAGAAATTAACAAAAGTCGGGCTAGTCACACTCACTGATACCGACATCAAGTTCCGATACTGATACCACTATGATACATAAAATTTCACATCAAATTTCAATTATCCCAAAGATAAATCATTATGACGACTTTGATGATTGAGCTGAAGCCTTTGCCTGCCTAATTTGGGCACACTCTGGACTGGTATAGGGCACACATACGTAGACAACAGGAATAGATGTACCGGAACTTTGACTTTAGAGGTACAAACTATGATTGCATTTCCAGCTAATCGCACATGACTCAAAACATTCATTCCACTGTGTTTACTTGATACACTATTTTGTCCCAGCTCTGTTTTTGTGTGTGTGTGATGCTGCACTTCCAAATAGCCGCAGGCTCCATCATCCCTCTTCACCCTTGTATCAGCGCTGACTGATTAAGGGTGAACTGCTTCTTGAACAACACTCACACTGCTGATGGTGCCTCGCACCCCATGACTCTAGGGTGGGTAACAAGCAAGTTGCCGTGGCAACGCATCACATTCACTGCTAAGAAGCTGACCCGCTGCCCACAAGCTCTGTCGAACAAAAACCATTTCGCTTTGCGTGTCTTATATTCTACCATTGTGTCCGCATTTACAAGTGAAAAATAACTGCTTGGTGGGTGGTCGCATATTTTTATGAAGGTATGTCACAGATATATTATTAGGACACCTGGGAAGTAATTCCAATTGTGGGAAAAAATAATCTTTGGAAAAACTCCAGCCAGGGTGAATACTACAAAACTCCATCTTGAGTGTCTTGGGTAATTTGAAATTGATATTTTATATTTATTTATCTTATTTTATATCATTCATAATATTTATGTCTCATGACAAATTCAGAAATGCAAGATTATTTCCCATTTATGACCTTATGTAAGACAATTCTTTGATGTTCATATTTACTTGAGTGACAAAAGTTTGAACCTTCACCAGAATAAGGGGTGAATATCCGCCGGCCTGACAAAGTGGAAGCCTGGGCTCATTCCCCTGTAGGAGTCATTCCAGGCACTGGACGCTCAACTCCATTCCAGAGCTGACTCCCACAGGAAGTAACACATTAACAGTACAATCAGGTTCCTTGTTAGGGAGCTTAACACGGCCAGAGAATGCAGTTAACACCACTTAGGGGGGTGGGAGGGGGGTCTGGTCAGTTGATAGGCCTGACAGATGAAAGTTACACACAAGTTTGACCTTTAGATATGTGAATTATATTTAATTTAACTATATTGAATTTATCTATACTTGTCTGCTTTATTAGGGAAAGTTTTATCTATTTTTAAATTGCAGCATGTTGCTAATATTTCCTGCTTATAGTGTCACAGAATATTGCAGGAACATGATTGCTTGAACAACTAATACAAAATTCTTTATTATAAACTTACATTGCATGGTTGGGGTCAATAAATTGGAGTTTTTGGCTTCAAAAGTTAGATCCATTAGATTGGGCAATCAAATTTAACATTGTTGCCAGCAAGTGTATCTCTCAAGGCTAGTGGCAATGTTTGGCATTTCAGTGATGTCACGATAGAGATAATGCTGTTTTTGTTCTCATCAGATAACCATTTTCAATGTGTACAGTTGAAATATCTCGCTGGAGGCTACGTCGCTTTTCAAATATTTGTCTACGAGAGCAGTTCTGCGAGAGAGCTCAATGTGTGCTGACAAGAACGTGTCTAAAAACCACTCTGAAGGCCACCGCAACAAAAATCATGCAAGCTGTTTCGCACTCTACTACCCCTCCTCCCCCGTCCCCCGTGCCCACCCTCGGAGGAGATGGGGAGCCTGGCAGTATATGTGGCAGGTGGACTTCCTGTCTTTGTAATTAGAACCAAATTAGGTTAAACTGCAGTTCTCCCCCCAGCCCGCTGTCCACGGAGAGCCCCCTTTGCCCGTGCTCCCAGGCAGAATTAGTCCTGCCCCACTCTGGGAGCCTTAATGGACACGCCTGCATGCCACGTGGTTGCTGTTTGTGAGCTGGATAGCACCTGCACACATTGCACACTAAATATTACATTATATAGCTACAGAGAATTGCACACCGGAGATGCTGCTGGTGTGGCTAAATTGGGTCCTGTTGGTTGGAGTCTTTAGCAGAGCTTCAATTCACAACTGATGGATCCACATTAATTTCCTTCTCACACCTGCCTCCTTTATCTGCTCTCAGATAGCACAGCAGCAGCGGCGGCGGCGCTTCTGCCGGCCAACGCGCCAGCCTTTTCTGTGATGAATAATGGGCACGGCGAGCGCACGCCTCTCCCAACCTACACAGCCACGCGCTATTATTCAGTGCAGTTGGTGGCGCGGTAGAAAATGTACCTGAGAAACTGTGAAATCCAGCATGTCCGGGGCTGCCAATGCGAAGGAGAACAAAACAGGCACGAGGACAGGTGCAGCTTCCCTCCTGCTGTTGTGTGTGTTGAGTGCACAGATGACTCAAAAACACAAGCTGCTTTTTGGGCAACATTGAAATATGATGGCCCATTTTGAGGACTATTGATTTAAAAGTCGACAGCCATAAAGTACAATAGTGATTTTATGTACCGTATTTTCCGGACTACAAGGCGCACCTAAAACCCTAACATTTTCTCAAAAGCCGACAGTGCACCTTATATTTGGACCAAATTCCTAAATTTAAACGGGCCCGAAGCATTGTATCATAAAATCAATCATAAGTGGCCCGCTGATGACTATGAATTATGAATCAAAAAGACTATGGATCATTATTTTGTGATTATAAAGTAATTTGTGGTGTCTGAAGTTGAACTAAAAAAGATAAAATGGAGAATGATTTGACTTGGATTAAAAATCTGACGATGCATTAATGGTGCGCCTTATAGTTCGGTGCGCCTTATATAAGGACAAAGTTTTAAAATGGGCCGTTCATTGAAGGTGCGCCTTATAGTCCGGTGCGCCTTATAGTCTGGAAAATACGGTATATGCTTTAGTTGTACTTTAAGTTAAAACATTCGTATATATTAGCTAGAGAATAAGGCCCATTTTCTTTAGCATTTTACTGTTCCCATGTCTTCAATGAACAATTGTAAAGTGCATAAGTGGGGCTCCCCTTTCCCACATGCAAGGGCATTAAAAAAAAGTAGCCAATCTATTTCTTAGCTAGCAGGCTACTTCCTGGTTTATGGAGGATGACAAACAGATGGACAGTGCCATTATGATTCTTTGGGGTTGGACTGTTCCATTCCATCCATCTGCCATAGTAGTACGCCAACTGTTTACCGTGAAAAAAAAAGACCAATAAAACACCAAAACTACTGGTGGCTTAAGCTGTCTGCATCGTTTTTACGATACATCATTCATTGCCAAGCCAAGGGGGACTCATCTGTATGGATGGTGTTGAGTGTTCTATGACCTAACATGGACGCTGTAGGCTGGAGGTCTAAGAGCTAATGGTGAAGAGCCCCAAGCTGTCGCAAGTGACAGACGGGGGAGAGGAACAGCGAACGGGACCAAGAAAATGGATGCAAAAGGGGAGTCGGGGCAGGAAGGTACAGATTGAGGTGTTTGGAAGAAGTGATGGGAGAAATAAAGGAGTGTAATGTCTCCTGCAATGATTCAGGGGCCGACCTCACCAGCTGGAGAATAATTGCTGAGTTGGGGAAGGGAGAGGAGAGCGGGCCCTCATGATTGACTTGTCATTGATCATAATCTTAATTGCAGGCATCCAAATCCCCGGGGTGTGATTTGTCCACTTTGCACGTATGTGTGTGCGGGTTTGCGTGTGCGCACGTGATTACTACACGGTATAATGTGTATGCATTTAGTGCAGTTTTAAGGGCAGGATCAGACAGTGAACGAATTTCAGTCTTTCTGTGTTTAGTTTGTATTTTGTGCTTGTGTGTTGTTTTTCTTTAAGTATTCTGACTTTCAATCTAATGATGAGAAAGTGAACAGGCATTTTTTATAACATTGTTTTGTAAATCAATGAAAATGAGTTGGGCACATCTTATCACAAATTAATTTTTATTTTTAATAAAAGGTAACAAATGTCGACCATAAACTCTTCAGCCAACATTAACAGAAATACTGTATGTGGTTTCATGGCATCTAATGTCATTTGTCATTTTCTCGCATTTGCGTGGGTGCGTAATTAATGGCAGATGTTGCAAAATACAACCACAATATTTCCCCGTGTGTATGTGTTGCTTTGTATAACGAAGGAATTTATGTGTCATTAAATAATAATCCTACTGTGAGAAAGTGACCTTTTTCTTTCTTTTGGCATTTCCAGGCCCTGGCATGTTTTAAAACAAAGACCAACAAATGGAACAGTGCGTCACAGCCAGCGCAATTACAGCATAGCTCGGACTTTTGTTTGTATTTTTGTGTGTAATTTTAGATGCAGCTGAGTTACTGCTTTGCAATGTTACACATTACTGGAAGATGAAAATGTTTTTGATGTAAAGTTTATATTATCAGTTCAGTCTTGCATGTGGTATATTGTGTACAAACCAAAAACCGCATTTTTCAGAACAAAATAAAGCAGGCATCAATAAAAGGGTCAAATGAAAGTGTCAACTGGTTTTTTTTTTTTTAAACTATTTAATCTGCGAGAAAAATATCCCAACTGCATCAACATTGGACGGTAGCGGGCACAATGTATCACCCCAGTGGGAAACAATTTTTCAAACTAGGAATGCACTGTCGCAAACCACCAAAACACATCAATCTAGATCGCCTCATGCATTCCATTACGCAAGTGGGTGACAGCAATGGAGTTGCTCACAAAAACTCAGACAGTAGGGAAACCATTGTTCCTATACACCTCACAATCAAACTCAAGAGCGTTTCATCGCCTTGATGCCCTGAAATTGGCCTGCAACCAGTCCGGGGCTTTCTACTTGATAGGACTCTGAGATCACAAAGCTTTGGATTATGATTTGCATTTGAATCCATTTGCTTGTGATGCTTGTCGATTATGTTCAATGTCAGGGTGTGTTTAGTTGGATGGTTTTGTATGAAATTAGAAGTTGAATGACACCTCTGGTAAAAGTTAAGGGCTATTTTATGTAATTGTAGTAATAATAAACTCGCATTATTTTTTCTTCCACAAACCATAATACTCACCATTTTTGTGTAGTTTTATATCTATGTGAAATATTTAAACTTTTATGATTTAATATTTAATTTTTTTTATTATTTCCTTGTAGTTGAACCCTAAATAAAATGTATTGGCTTTAACTTGAAACCAGAAATTCAAAAACATAATTTTACCCACTTCAGGAAAAAAAAAAATGACCTCTGCTTTTACACGCTGCCTTTTCCCTTGGTTCTCAAGCCTTAAACTGGGTAAAACACATTCCTGTGTGGGAAAAATGCAAACATGCGCACGTCGAGGCGGGTGAGTGTATGGCTGAGAGAAGCAGGAAACAAGGTTAATGTTCTATGACAGACAGAAGCCAGCAACTCTCTTTAATGTTGCTCCCATTAGGGCGCTCCTAGTGCTCGCATCCCACTCGAGCATCCTCCAGAAGACGCCCCTGCCAACAACTGGTGGGACTGCAGCCAAACATGACATTTGCTGGCTCGGCCACTGAACCCCAGCGGGTGACATCTGCGGAGCAGCCTTTCATCCCCTCGCCGGGTACCTGCGTGGCCCCCGGCTCCCGAGAGCCGCGATGAATGCGCTCCTTCACCCTCCCAGCTGGCTTCCCCGCTGCCAAAAGGCCACCGCATTGACACGCATTCACACGGACAGGTACACAATACACACATGTTCACGCGTGCCCACGTGTGTTCAAATACACACAGCGGCTCTGCCTTACAAACATCCCAGCACAACAAACCGCTTTGAGAATCGACATTTGCAGCTGTGGGCCCCGCTTTTGTTTTCCCTGTTGTTTCATCATTAGGGTCCGCTTTTGTTTTTTGTCAAACGTGGCAATGAAAGGGCAATACTAGCAAAACAGTTTGGAACGCTTCCCCATTCTGAATATTCTAATCGGATCAAACACATTCCGATCGAGAAAAAAGTAGCAGTTTATAATCCGGAAATTACTGTACTAATCGAATCGACATTTTTAGTATCCGTAAAAACAATGCATCTGATCAAAAATCTTATCCAAACTCTGACTGGATTGAAGAAATTCTATCTATGGAAACGTAGCCACTTTCTGTTTCATCACTTGCGACGTGTCTCTTCTGCGTCTCTTTAATCAGTCTTGAGCTTTGACCACTTGTTGTTATGAGCGCTTCTATGTAGGGGTTCTGCTCCCGGCTGACATTCCATTAGCCCCACATTAGGAAATTCTAATCACTGCGCCACCGGGACGCTGGGACTCGCAGCTCCGATTTCACTTAACCTCCAGCAGGAGAGATCAGGCTCTGCGTCTCAATGTTTGTCCCTAATTACCTCCCCACAGTGAGCTGCCACACGCCATTTCATCTCATTTTCAACCCCTCTCATCTTGAACATCGCACAAAACACATGCTTTCAATGTCTTATCTTGGCAAGCCCGATGTTTACAACCACTTCTACGATCGCACGTTGGCCTGGTTTTACATTTGCAAATTCTGCACATTCGATGCTAATGAAAACAAGAATTTGAAACACTTCAGTCATTAATCATGATGTTCTTCTCCGTTGTTGCAATTCCAACCTTGGATGACCTATTTTAGTGGTCCATAACGTTGATGGACCAGTGTGGACGAATGAAAGTTCTTGCTCCCCTTAGTGAGCGGTGTTAACGGCATCATCTTAAAAGTCAATTACCATTTACAAGTTTAGGGGGAGCCTTGGAGCAAATATAAAACAACGCTTCAATTATAGCCTCGGTCTTATCTCTGAGAAAGCTATCATTTCATTAACAGGTGTGCAATTTCTTGGATCAAAAAAATATAGCTTAAAAATAACAATTTACAGTAGTCAGGCAGAAGTTGTCAACACTCACAAAGTCTTCTTCCTAACAACCTGGTGAGTTTGGATGTGTTTGATTGTCTGCATCCATGCCAGCCTGATTATGAGCAAGCTGCTTGCGCACATATGTTTATATATTTGCATTGTGTGTGTGTGCGTGCTTTAGAACCTGTGACGGCGTCCCTAGTGTGTCATCCTGTGCTTCACAGTCTTGGTCCTCATTACTATTTCTCGCTGCGGCTGTTGTGGGGTTCCGAAGCCCACCAGAGGGGCCTTTGGCTCGGTGGGAGAGGTGTTGGAGGCAGCCTGGCCCCGCTGCGCTTCTTCCTTCCCCCTCCGCAGGGCGTCAGGCACAGCGTGTACAACTGGCACGCCGAGCCTGGCGACTGGCGGCCGCCTGCGTGGCGTTTGAACAGGGCAGGGGGTCGCTGCGTCGCTGCCGAATTCGCACATACGGGCCGTCCTAATTGCACGTGCTCAAACACATGCACATCACCATAAGGCTGACTCCTGGTGGGTTCCTCAAATGTTTGCAAGATGCTGCAGAGTTATGTGTGGGGTCTCATTTGAGTGAGTTTGTGCACGAAAGACACGCTGGAAGAGAAAACATCTGCGCTGCTACATTTGGATACGTCAGAAGATATTTTTGCATCATCACCGTTATGTGACATGACTTTGAATGTTGGCTCACTCTGCTAATTTAGCATTTATACAAGAGACTTTTTTCAAATAAAAAGTGACTGGAGTTCAGTGTTTATTAAGCAACCCTGTCATCCGTGGTGCATTAATTCATCCTCCTGTGACTTCACAATTTCAGCATATTGCGTGCACATTAACTTTTGATTGAGTCATATGTTTGGCTCTCAGGTGTGCCTGCAGACGATGAAATATTCAACCTGTGAATTCAAGAAGATGTCACACTCAGTTTCATTCAATATTTACGTCGACACTGCACAATGTTGATCCTCTGCGTTCATTCTAATAGCACCTTCATTTTGATTCATCTACAGAAACAAAATTCCAACTTTGCATTGTTTGTCTTGGTCAGAACCACTGGCAGAGCAAGGGGGGCATAGGGCACTCCCCCCCTGTAATATGCTTGAACCGCTCGAATACCAGGCCAGATTTTCAAAAATCTTTTTTTCCACATAGCCCTGTACTCCATAGGCTCTATATAACAAACGTTTGTCAGCATTTCTTAAAGAATTTTAAAGAAGAGAAATCTTTGGCCACCCTGTGGAACCCCAAAGACAAAAATCCTAGCTCCACCAGTGGTCAGAACTCCTTCAACTCAGTTGCCATCAGATATCAAACATTTTTTTCTGCACAGTAACTCACATGCATGTACAGAGCCTTTAGCGTATCATCACGAATCACAAGAGCCTTCACCAGAAACATAACTTTGTATCGCCCTGCAAAAACAACAGTATTACACTACACTCAAATCCTCACCAGCTATCATGGGCACTCAAGAGTTCAGTCAGAAAGATTTGGTTACTGTGGCATAAATCCTCCTCCTGTGTGTGGGCTGCAAGGGCAACCAGGCTCTCCCTGTTATTGGGAATGCAGGCTGACACGTTCTCAGGGGAGAGATGAAGGAGATCATTCAAAAGAGGTCTCTCACCTTCAAACCTTTTCACTCTTACTGCTTGTATCGAACGGGAGCCATGTTAAGGCAAGGGGCAACAAAAAGAGAGCATCATTTACAAAATTGCTCTCTCTGCTTTGTGCAATGCCATGAAGTGCACAGCAAAGGTGACACTAAACTCTTCAGTTTCAACGAGTAAACTCTGCAAACTGCTTGCATTACAAATGGCTTGTTTGCTGATACTTGCCATTGTGTAAGAGATCAAAGAGGTGATGACACACCTAGCATAAAAATGTGACGCTTGTCAGCAACCGGAGGGAGTCTAGGTCAATAACTGTCACTGTGACTTGAAAGAACGTATGCATGAAGGTTTTATGATGCAGATTGTATGATGCAACATTCTAACCTCCACCCCGGAAAGTAAAGGTGTTCAAATGGTATTTACGGGACAATATAAAGTTAATGTGTCATTTATTTCTTCAGGTTTGCCGTTGTAAAGGTCAAACGTTATCAATCTACGAAGTGGCGTGGAGCCCGTGGCACAAAACATCATGAATCTTATCTACGCGATGCTTCACAGCCTTGATGATTGCTAAGGCCAAGAGGCTGCAGCCTCTCATGTATTTTCCTGCAGGCAGGTCATTTGGAGAACCTGCAGCTGTAATAAGAAAAAGCCTCGGAGACACTCCAGTCTCCCTTGACGAAGAGAATAGCAATTATTGTGGAAAATCAATTTCAGACCCAATCTCTGCCTTATCGACCAAGGAGCTCCTCGGAGGTGGAGGAGGTGACAGGAAAATTTATATTGCAGCTTCTATTAGTGGCTTTCTATTTGCTGGCTGCATCTGCAGATAGAAAGAGAGAGAGAGAGGCCTCTTGTTTTTGAAAACACTTTGACTGCACGTTTGGACTACCCACACTTAACAGTCTACATGTATAAACATTGATTGATGGATTTTTTTTCTACACTCGGTGAAAGTAAATTAGTATTAGAAGTCATGCTGACTAAATTGCTGAAGAATACAAGAAGACTACATCCACTTGAACATCATTCTCACAGTCTCAGTGTTATTTTTGCACTGGTTTTCTTTGCATGTCAATGTCCAATTGTGATTTATTGTTTTAAGCCATTTCTAAACTTAACTTCACAGACACAAAGATATCCGTTTGATAACAAAGATATTATATATCCGATATATATATATATATATATTCTATTTTTCACAAGTGATTTTTTTTGTTCGTTAGCTTATGTTTTTGTGCACCCTTTGCTGGAAAATAAATCTGGTGGATGTCTTGTCTACCTTGAGCTCCTTTTTTTTTCCAAGCACTTTTAATATCAAAAATCTCCAATACAGTTCTAAATAAGCAAAACTGTTACAAGCAGAAAGACGATCTGTTCCATGGATGAAAAAACCATGACTAAATTAATCATACATGGTGGAAACACGACGAGGAATCCATCTTTATGTGCAAGGTTAGGCAAAAAACACATAATAAATAAAACACAATATGACTAATTCTATCATCCTAAACCTAAGCAAATTATTTTAGCATGTTGCTGCATTAGTTTGCAAATGATCACAGAGCTCACTCAGCAACTGTGCTTCTTATTTTGCGTTACAGTGGACTATTTTACAAGCCATTTAAGACTAATTTCTCACGGGAATAGTTTGATGTATATACATGTATGTCCACTATAATGTGTTCATGTTGACATTCCATAGAGTTAGAGTGTCAGCGCTGTGATATAAAATCCATCTACCCGAGGTCACTAAAAGCTCCTTCGTCATGCATTTCCAGTAATGCAGTCCTCCGTATCCTCACATGTCCCCTTACGACTACGGTTGGGTCACTTTCATGATTAACCATAACTCCTCTAGAGAAAATTCATTACATCTTGTCTGACAAGCGCACAAACGCGCACACACACAAGGCTGCAAATGTTAACCACTTGAGAATAAAGACAATAACATACACGTGTTGTTAATATCCTGATGCAACAACTAAAATGGAGGATTTATGGCAAAGCATCATTTGCTTTTGGTTAGTTGTGCCGCCCTCCCTCCTCAGCCATTCTCGACACCACTTCCCGCTCTCTGTGGACGATTAATGTGTCCAACAGCATGTGTGTGCGTGTGCTGACTGTTGAAACAGATGCATGTGCCACCTATGTCAACATGGCCGGTCTCCGGACACGATGCTGTTCGTAGATAGGACCCTGCCCACAGAGCCACTAAGTCTAGACTCCAGATGTGTTCACACACTCTCAGACCAGTGCGAGTCCAAACTCATAATTCCTATATGACACACACTCTGATGGACGTTCACTCGCACAGTTTGCCATTAGAAATATGGTTCCTCTCGACAGCTGTTTTCAACTTTTGAAAGAGATGTTACATTGAGTTTGTTGACACAAGATGAAAACAGAGACAAACGATTTTTGAACATATATGTTAAATTTTTTTAGGGATTTTTTGGGAGTTTTTGCGATTTTTCAAAGAGAAACAAGGATTCACCTTTTTTTCTAACTTTAAAAAATACATTATTATTGGGCTGACATAAACATTGCAGCAATTTGAGTTATTTATGACTGTTGTCATCTATAAAGGAAACTTTCCAGACTGCAAAACATTTTGACTCATTTTTGTGTGAAAATACCCTTAAAAGCTTCTCTTGCATGTGAATGACACTGGAGGCCTAATTAATCCATATCAGCATGAATATTGGATGGCACTGAAGCAAAATCCTGCGCGCATACATATGGATGGATGTAAAGATTTTTCGGCTTAGTTAGTTCAGAACTTTCCACATCTAAGCAGATACGAAATGTAACGTTGAAATGATGGGCTCTCCAAAGTGCACCGAAATAAACAGAAACATATGCTTGCTGCATATGCTCCGTGCGGCTTTATTTAGACGGTTCTATAGCAACATGACAACAAGAGGGCTTTTGTGTGAGTGTGTGTCTGTATGTGTGTGATTGTGTTGAGAAAAAGTTGCAAACGTACCAAAACAAGAGTCGGGAAGAGGGAAAAAGTCAAGAGTGAAAAAAGTGTTCAGAACACAGATGCACCCGTTCTCTCGCTATGTGACGCGCTCGTGGGTATGCTGCCGATCCAGCTATTCTTGTTGGTTTGTTAATTGTTTGTCACCCACCAGGTGCCATCTGTCTGTAGTCCCACAGTCCCCGAGCCATGTGGGCCGGCCTGCCTGGCGCCTGCCAACGTCACTGACCTGCAGCAACCGTCCACACCTCCGTCACACACCTCCTGATCTGTCTGGGATAAATAGCTCCTCGCTCATCTTCCGCACCACCATCACGACTCCCCAATCTGTCCTGTGTGAGAGTAAGGAGGGGGGTCTGGAGGGGGGTGACGGGAAGCCACACGGAGGGGAGACAAATGAGAGGAATTGAGAGATGGATGGACGGATGGACCGAGTGAGAATGAGCAAGAAATGGAGATGGATATCCGCATGGGTAGAAAGGATGAGCTGCGCAGTTAATGGTCTGTTTCTGGTCAGTCTGTTGTTGCGAGAGCACAGAGGCTCAAACAGCATGCAGTCTGCTACAATTACTCAGCAACAACTGTTACATTTGCGTCTGCATATGTCTACGTACTGTAGATGTTAAAGCACCACTTTAATCATGCCTTTAATTGCTATATGCCACAACAACAACAGTCTGTTCAGAAATATTCCCTGTTAGCATCACAAGTCTTCTTGGTGCTGTTTGGACTTTTTTTTAGAATGGGAGGGAGGTCACCTTCACCCAGCCTGATGTTGGGGCAGCTGTGTGCTGACAAAAAATGAGACCATGAGCCTCGTGCGGTACTTATAGCATGTAGTGGCCAAGGTACAATAAAAGTGAACAATGCTTTGCTATCCTGCCTCTCCGCCACCCTGGGGCATGTCGGGTCACCTTGACGAGACGAGGCTCTGCAAAGGGGAGCCCGCCCCCACTTTGGGGCAATGGAGGGGTAATGAGGCGTTGAAGATCCAAGCGGGACAGCTTTTGGATAACCCCATATACACACTATCTGCATGTGTTTACAGAAAGGGCAACGGCTCTTAGCGAGAACCTCTCTGAGTCCAGTTTGAAAGAGATACAAGGACATGAGTGGAAGTCACGAGTCGCAGTCTCTGTTTACATGCGGTCAATATTCGGGTTAAGGTCAAAATGGGCTTTTGCAACAAATATTGCTATTACCGACTAACTAATTTGGAACACTATTGCTCAAAAAATAAATAAAACATCTCATGTATTTATTGATTGAACTTTGCTTTCTTTTTAGTTTGATGGTGTATTGAGATCATTTAACAGGGTAGATTTCAATTGTCTGTGTGTAATCATGGTAGTAAAGTTTTGAACATGAGGAAATCATTTAGCGACTTTGGCCCGTGGAAAGTTCCAAACAATCACGGAAAAGTTACAACAACAGAGGATTACACATTCAGACACACATTTTTATGTTTCCACTTGTTGTCCCCTGTAAGGAAAATAAAAGGAATCCTCATCAGCATTTTCTGAATAATTGTTGTTAGTGCAGTGTGTTTGTTAAAGTGTCTGTGAAGCAATTTGTAACTGTGTTGTTTGAACAAAGCTGTATTTTCATAAAAATAAAACACCAACATCAATTTTCATCCACGTCCAATAGTCCTCAACTGATTTCCAGCTAACAGATTTCCTTAATTTTGAAATGTTCAAGCAGCGAGAGGCAATACTTTCTTTCTGCTTGTAACAGTAATGAGCCGAGACAGTCTTCGGTCAAAGAAATGAAGAACATTGGTGCCTTGTTCCCATAAATAAGAGTTATGCCGAAACTGGATGCCATCCAGCTTGAGCCATGAGGCAACATATTTTGTGTGGGCTTGCAAATAATGTTTGCCCCGACCGCATCTACAGTATCTGTTCCAGCCATGGAAAAGTCTTAAAAGTGTAGGTGGAATTCATGTAAAAAGAAAAACCGGGGGGAGACTTATTTGCCATGGAAGAATTAACTTGTGAACGTAAAACAGTGTGCAGCCAGGTGATCTTACTACTCTCAATTTTGCTCACTTTTATTAGAAAAACACATTCATCTGGAAAACAAACACAAAACAGTACCGCTTCTGTTTTCTTTCTCCACCCGACACTCCCTGATGGTGTATTGTCCTAAAGCTGACCAGGCTTGAAATATGACAAGCTCAATACGTCCTACATTAGCGCAAACTTGGTCCGGTTACTAGAGTAACAAGCGTCCTGCCGGGGCCCGCAGCAGTGTGAACGTAACCCCTCGTCAAAGGGTTCAAGCACAGAAGGGGACATGAGTTCTGACGCGAGTGGGAAATGCATGAAATAAGAGATTAGAGCTCAAAGGAAGAAGGCCTCTTGTACGCGCATGCATCCCGAGGAGACCGCTGCTTGGGTGGGTGCCTGCTCGGTTGGGTGGGCCGCGTGAGAGACAGCCATGAACTGTGTGGAACTTGAGGAGGCAGCCCTAGCGGCGCTGTCACCTCCTCTTGTGTGTTTGTACAAGGGCACGGGAACACGGGGGAGTCGGCGTGAGGCATTACACCTGGAGGAAAAGACAACTCCATCCAGTCCCCAGTATGACGGCCCTCGGCTCCAGCCAGTCTAGCCGGCATCTGGAATGGATATGTGGAGATGCTGCAAACTTCACAGCTCTTTCGTGGGAACTCGTCAATCTCGCTCTTTATGCTGCCGCTAAATGCAAACTGAAAGGCTGTGATAAGGAAGACTATGTTTTGCTATTGTAAACCTATTCCTTAAGGTTCCTTTTTTTGGGGGGGGATTCAAGGTCAATGTGTGAGCACCGAATCCCATTTTTCTCATTTTTCTAATTTTTCCTAATTTTTCCTAATTTTTCTCATTTTATCAATTTTCTCATTTTCATTATTTTTTTCACCTTTTATGATATTATATTTTTGAAATTATACAGCAAGTCCGTTTCTGCTACCGTCATGTAGACCGTGTTGAAAGTGAGACAGAGGCAGGCCCCGCTACGTTTGTTTACACAGAGCCACTCCACTCACCCAAATAATCAGCCGCCGTGGTCCTTTTCTCATCCCTACACGCAAAGTCAATCGAGGCAGGTTGAGCTGGCAACAGCCTCGATAAGATACTCAAACAGTGACGACGCTTGATCAGTGGGCTGCCCCATCTCTTTCACAGGCCGCTTTCCAACGTGAAATGGATTGATGGGCATGCATTCATTTTTGGCTTTTAAACAGACAACAGAAAGACAAAAGTATTGGAACACATAGCCCAAACTAAATAATTCATGAGATACTTTAGGTTAAGTTACCAAACTACATTGCTCTTTAAAAAAAAAAAAAGAACATGCTTTTGCAAAGGAATGCATATTTGAAACAGGATTGATCTGGTCTTGTGTGATGCTAACATTCATTAACTTTACCTGTACGGGAAGAGGGGAAACGATTATGTGTGTCAGCCGGTGTGTGTGAGATAGCGAGTAAGGAACGGGCGGAATGGTAGGATAAAAACACAGCTCAGTGATACAACATAATCTATCTTGCAGCACCACATCTCAATATCACAGCATTTCAGACATTTTCCCCCAACTTGGCAATGTGGCGGCACTTCCCCTGATCAGTGGATTTATTTCGGTATTGTGTGGTGGGATGCTGCAGGACCAAGATATACTTTGCAACGGCACAGATGGGAGAGGCTATAGCTCCGGTAGCTCGGTATCGCATGCAAAAATGTTCGGTATGTTCTAACACAGATAAAGCTGACATATTCCGAGGCGTTTCACAGACAATATCCATGAAGGAAGAATCTCCCATCTGCCAGTGCAGCCTCTCTAAAAATCCTCTCTGCCATGCTTGATGAGGAAGACAAAACATTGGCTGTGTGCATATCGCTCCTTATCAAGGCTCTACCTGGGCCTTGCGTGGTATCAACAAACCATCACTCCACTTGCGAGCCGAAGCTTTGACAAATAAGCGCAAACATCGCTCCGAAACATGTTTTCATGGTGTAATGCCCAGCAGAAACAATTTATGTATGCTTTCCCGTGGCTTTAAATACGGAATTGAGTGGACAAATCAAGAGTATGTACTATTTTATTTCCCCTGCCAGAGAATATCATCTCGCCTTCTCACGTCTGCGTGAAGGATTACTTTGTGAGTGGAATGTCAATGGAGTCGCTGGAGTACTCCTTCTCTCCACATGATGGTGCAGATAGAGAAGTATCTCCCTGTGCAAATTCTCAATTTTTACCTTTGTTCTTTCCACACACATGGAAATAATAAATTTAAAAAAAGATACAGGCCACATCAGAAAAGTACACCTTGCTAATTACAATTCCAATATTTGTTCTACATAGTAGGTAGCAAAATATTGGACTCTTATTTGTTAATTTGAGTCTAAAGACCAAAGTCTGACTGAAGACCAAAGTAAAATTTTGATTCACCCCAGTTCAAATAAATTCATAAATTATTATTCATTGTCTTTCTTATAGTACAACATTTTGTATATTTTTCAGTCAGTGAACAAAAAGATGTATCATGTGTGTATGTGTGTGTGTGTCCTTCCTGTCTGTGTGTTGTCGCACCTGTTTTCTCTGTCATGATGTTATCATATCCTAAACACCTGCTGCACTGTCTAAGGTCACCGACTACACAAACCAGCCGGGCATCTGAAAATAGGTGTGTTTTCTATGTGTGTGTGAATAGAAAATGTGTTGAGATCATTTAAATGCAGCCGAGCTAACACAGCACTCACAAAGTGCCATAGCGACCAAAGAAATCAAATCAAAATCGATGTTGCCATGTCAATTGATATTTCCTGTCTGTGTAAAGATGTAACGTTGATTTTTTTGTTGTTTGATTTCAAGATTGCTGATCTGAGTCTGAGATGTGGTTTCCTATTTCTTAGAGATGGCCATAACGATTGATAATTTGATTTCTGAGAATAATATTAAGTGTGTGGAATTGATTGATGAACCAAACAAATAAATTAAGCTACTATTCTCGTAATATTCTTCTGCAAATAAATCTATCAAATGAATTCAACAAGATGTCCGTGAGCTTCTGTGAATAAACACCAAATGTGCCAATGGGAAACTGAAAGTAGTTATCAAACGATTAACTTGAAAAGTGCAATAATAACAGAACGACAACCTCCAGGCTGCCAACAAAA
This sequence comes from Syngnathus leptorhynchus, assembly GCF_054491065.1. NCBI lineage: Eukaryota > Metazoa > Chordata > Actinopteri > Syngnathiformes > Syngnathidae > Syngnathus > Syngnathus leptorhynchus. The sequence goes on along the minus strand of NC_141209.1, from coordinate 5,208,324 downwards.
CAAAAGAAAAACATTTTGATAAAGGTTTCGGAATGAGACTGCAGGACATTACTGCGCTGGTTGGATTACTGTGTGGGAGGGACAAAAAAAAAAAAATGCATTGTAACATTGTGCCTGTTGGTGCTTTTGCAACGCTTCCCTCTCTTTATAACAAACAAGAAAGCTTTTCCGATTGAAGACAATTCCAGCTCGTCAAGCCATAACAAGAATCCCAACAAGTTTTTTTTCTTTCACCAAAAGGAAGACATTTCACGCACTGGGAGCCTTTTGATACTTGCTCAAGCTCCCTCTTTCTACCCGTCTCTTCGCTTTTGTGTGCGTAAATCATCTCTTCCCTGCGGCCTGTCTGTGATCATGTTGATGGGAAACAAAGAAATCATCTTGAATGGCACATTAATTTCCTCCGTTCTCCCCCTGCCCTCCGCTTAATGAAATCCCCTCTGCCACAGGGCTCCACGAGCCACACTGGCAAGTCGTCACCAGCCAGTAAATATGTTTACCTTGGAGCGCTACGCTAATGGACTGTTTACTAGGGGGAGGCAGCGAGGGCGGTTACAGAGATCAGACAAGCTCCGGGCCGGGGCTGCAAGTTCCTCAGACCAAATAACAACACCTCTTCTGCTTTCCTTTTTTTTTTTTTTTACAATATTCAACCCAGGGATGCTGCTACTTTTGCCCAAGAGTGAATTAACCATTTCGACCATCTAGCTGGTCGCCATTTTGGAAGTGTTGCTGTGGATTGTAATACATTTCACAGTTTTGACATCTGATGCTCTTTATGATGCAACCCACCCATTTTTCTCCGGAGGTGTACATAAACACATTTTAGTGCGGTAAATATTACCGACTATTTGCATGTATGGATGCATCATGCAAATGGACTTGTGTTTATAAGACTTCCAAGGGCAACGGTCTGTGATAACGCTCCCTGTCTCTATGGGTGTCTGGCGCCTGGCAGCACTATCAGCGACTGCGCCTGGATGTGGCCCACACACACACACATACACACAGACAATCACAGGAGCCTGCAGCTGGTGACAGGCTGCATCTCTCAGTGTGCTGCCAGTCTGTCCAACACAAAGCTCTCTATCCAGCTCTTATCTGCACTGATTTCCTCCCCTGCCTTCAAACTTAGATATGCACTCGGTACAAACAGGGCGGCGGTAGGCTTTGGGCCCTGGGAAGACGGCACAGCTCTCCAAAGTATGGACCCTTCTACATTTAGGTCTACCTCCTCCTTCGGGGCGAATTTCTTTTCACATTCAGTCCTTGTCCCATTTACGGTGATTCATCTCCGTCTTTTCTCTATTTTAATCAACCCTCCCCCTTCCCTATGCACCCAGACACACGCTCCCTTTATTTCGACAGAATCCATCGATTGATTTCCCCTCACTGTGACACATTTGGTGCAGCCGCATGTGGCCTATTAATTATATCCACAGCAGACTGTCGTCACGCTTTTCTTTTTTACCAACAATGCAAGCCCTCATGCGCAAACGCCGCCACACGTCGACATACATCTGCCTCGGAGCGGATAACCTCTTGTAGGCGCAGCCCGGCACATCAGGCCTCGCCCACTAGGAGACAGAGGGATGAAGCGCTTGTGTGTTTGAGGCAAGCAGATATCTGTAGTGGGGTGGGCTCCTGTAGTGTGTAATCTGGCTAACACCTGCTAGCTGTGTGGCTCCACTACAAGTCCTACAAGAGCTTGAGGAGGCTGATGGAAGACTGTAAGTGAGCCCGCTCTGAAGATTTAAGAGGATCGTATGCAGTTAGACAAAAATAGGATGGTTGCCAGGGGATGCAATTGTTTGACATTAGATTTTTAAGCATCCTACTAAGATCAAGCATTATTTTGAACAGGAGACAAGGTAATTATTTCACCGCACACAAAGAGGTTCATGATTATTTGCAAACCCGGACAAATTTCTAACCCGCTGGATGAAATAAGGTTTCCCCATTTGGTAAAGTTGCGTAAACACTACCTATCTGTCCTAAAAACAAGGACAAAGTGTCCCCCCCCCCTGGCTTGAAATATCATCAGCAGTGGGCGAGCCTTCACCAAACCCACGTCTAAGCTCTCGTATCATAACGTGTATGTTTCGTAAAATGCAACAAATGAGTTGCTCCTTGTTCTTGATGGACTTGCTGTCCTATGTAAAAACTGTGCATGATCCGTCGATCGTCTGTATATTAAATTGTAATATAATAGAAAATAATATAATATTATATTATATATATGACATCATGCTACCGTTACTTTAGTCCTAAATGGACATCCTATTCTCTCTTTTGAGAGGTGCAAGACACTTTAAATTTTAGAGGTGATGTTCAAAGACAAGCCTTCAGTGACGAAAACAAACCGGCACGCTAAACATCTGCTGTTGAGGATATTGTTCAAAAACGGGAGGGAGGGAAACACATAGATTTAGAACAGATTACAGAGCCTTTTCCTCCTGGGCTTCCATATTCCAGATTGACAGAGTGGCGGATTGTGAGATCAACCTTCAGATTTTCATATGAAAAGATGTTGTCCATCAGAGATTAACAGCTGTTATTATTCATTAACTTTATTCCCGCCCCGCACGCACACACACTTGTTCGTCCATTCTACTATTGAAAATCTTTGTTTAGCTCACTGTTGGTGCCGTAAGAGGGCAGGAATGAGACAATCCCTCACAGAGTATGCAGACAGCGAGCTGGAATGAGAGGATGGAGGAGCACATTGAGGCGTTTCTTGGCGTGAAGGCACAACACTCAGGGCCATGCTTTACATCATACCATAAACAAAGGCTGGGGCTCATGCATTATTCATTGGCAATAATAGTGAAGGGCGCACACATAGAGCAGATACATTAATCATATGATCATCTGGAGTTTACACTTGTTCATACTGTAGCTGTTGCTTTGTTTGTATACATTTGTTGATTTATTTGTTTGATCGTTGCTGCTGGGGTCGCCCGTACAATTATATGTGGGCGAATGCAAATGCAAACAGTGCTTGGTTTTATTTGGTTAGGTATTTGAAGCATGATTTATCATCTTGTTTTGAGACATATGTACGAATTAAAAATGCACTTAGGCACTTAGATAAAATGCATTTTTGCAGATGTATGTTAATTTAAATCAGCTTTTTAGTCAAACATGGATGCACAATTGAAGGGGTCTCCTTTACATCATCCGCAAGTGGAAATCCTGTAGTTCTTTTTAAATGTACGTTGCACTGGGCTGCTTTATAATAGCAAACAGCAAAAAAATTATCAACCAAAAAATATTTCAGTGTCAGTGCAATGTCTGTTGTGTTTATGCGTTGAATTTGTGCGTATAAAATAGTGGACAATACTGAGTGAATGCATGTGCTGCTGTGTGTTCACAGATGATGCCATGCCAAAAATGGGGGAGAAAAAAAAAATCCCACAGGGTGAATCAATAGATGAAGCCAGATAATGGAGGCCTGCTCGGACAGCTGTGCTCTGGTTCCCCGTGTGCCCGACAGCCTGGAGGACTGAGTGAGTGACTGAGTGAGTGGATGACTAGCTGGCTATCACGCTGACCGAGGGACTTCACTTAGCCCGCATGTCGCGACGTATCTGCGAAAGGTGTAGCGGCTAACACATTGGTTAATGGACAACACCTGATCACGACTCACTGGACACAATAACAATCTTATGAGGACCACAATCGTGCCTGATGCAAGCTCAAAGGCAAACGTTACAACAGTACAACACTCTCAGTCTCTCTCTCTTTCCCTGACCGGCGGTAGGAACAAATAAATCTTCCAATTCATTTCCTTAAGTGCAGCAGTCATTGATCCAGGGTTTACTAGATCGCAAAATGTCCAATGAATATCAACAAGCCCTCTCAGCCTTGATGGAAATTTTATTATAGTGTTACGCTCATAAATCCAAACCCTCAATGATAAATTTTCTTGGGTGAGTCCAGTTCTATTGCAAATTTGTATTTACAAAGATTGCACGACTGATCCAATAAGATCACATCGTTTGTATGATCAATACAAGTCTCAATTTTACAATGAAAGTGATGATTGTTGAATGTTTTGAAGTTTGACTCATATTCAGACTTTTTGACGGACTTTTATGTCAAAGTTTGAGTATTTCTGCACATATATGGTATTGGTGTACGAGACAATGCATCTGGATGACCTTGAGAGTAAAGAAAGAAGACACTACAGTACATTAAATGACAACCTGATCCTGCACTGGGTCACTGTCCAAGCAGGTCAACAATGCTGGATAAGCAAACGGGTCACATTAGAACCGTTGTGTAGGTGTGTGTGTGTGTGTGTGGGGGGGGGGGGGCACCTTAATGGGGCACCGGTGAAGCATGTCACTGAGGCGATCGATGGACTCAGACATCTGCTCAGTGATGGTATGCAAAAGCGTGTGCGTGTGCGTTTTTCTTTTGTCCTCTGAGTCATGTAACAGTGCACTGCCTTTGTAATAGAAGAGGAGAGTTCCTGTAATCATTTATTGATGGCAACATCTAAGACAACTTGCTTTATGTAACTTCGATGACACTTGTATCACCTCTTTTACACTGCATATGGTATTTGTACAAATAAAGGCATGATTCAGGTGATCTAATAGAGGTGACCTGCTTTTGAACAAACGTTTTTGAATAGTATAGAACAATATTGTGGAGAATTTTCAAATGCATATTTATAATTAACAATAAATAATTTAAAAACATGTACTTTGTGATGATCACAATTAGGAGTAGAGTTTTAGAAAATCATTCAGAGGGTTACACACACACTCACACACAGGAATTATAGTAAAAAATCAACAATATTTTATATATGAATTTTTTTTTAAAATTGTATCTTTTTCAGACAGAGCTCTCAACATTTCCATTTGACCACCTGGCTCTAAAAAAAAAATGCAATGTATCAGTACTGCTGTGTACCTGTACAAAAGGCCAATCATCTCCAGGATATTATATTCTATTTTTTTTTTTAAAAAGATACAAAAAAAAGGAGAATGAGACTGCTTGAGAGACACAGACAGACAGACAGACACAGAAGCAGAAAGATGAGTGCTAGTGTGAATAGGAGGGAGAGAGAGTATGCTGAATCCCACTCAGACCACCTGCTCATCAGTTCCTCTGGCACAACAGATACTGTCATTGTCCACACACACATACACACACACATGCACAGACACACACATGCACAGACACACACACACATAACTCTCAAATATAAAAATCTCCCGGTGCGCTCACAGAAAGCCTTTCCCAGTCCCTCCCACATCAGATGCTGGGCACACAGGCTTGATTTAAAACTGTTAGGTGCCATTCAATATGGGCTTGGTTGGCCGCCAACTTTCGGACATTTCTCTGCTCACTTACCTGCTCTCCTTTTTGTTTGGGAGCAATGTGAGTAGCCCCCTTCTCATGTGACTCAATGTTGGCTGTTAATGAGTAACAATTATAAAGTTTAATTTAGGCTGCATTTGAAAGGTTGCTACTCATTGGGAGCAAACAAAAACAACAAACGATCCCAATAAAAACAGTTAATGCGAATGTCATGGCAGCAGAAGTAGCTGTCAAGTTGCCAGGCTAACAGAACAACGGCTGGATACTTTATTGTTTCATTACCTCCACCAAGGAGCCAATGTTTTTGGCTGTAAAACAAAAACTCTAAAAGTCAAACACACGCTTCAAACTACATTGCATCTGAACGTGTTGTATTTCCTCCATTCACCCATCTAGGAGCATTCCTGCTCATTCTTCCTCTTTAAGGACAAACCCCGCCCGATCCCAAAACAAACGGGTCCTCACTTTGTGACATCACATTCACCTCGTATGAGTACACCGAAGGTGAGGTTTTAGTAACCCAGGCGTCTTACCTCCAGGTTAGGAAAATAGCTAGCAAAATATTTAAAAAAATATTTCATTATTATTATTATTATATTTCATAATATAACAAGCTTTCCATTAAAATCCCACCAAAAAGATTTTGTGGGGTGCCACTGTCGTGAAACCACAATAATCTGAGTATATATCTCAACATGGTCACTCTCCGCATTGCTCCCATTCAAAGCCCCACCTTGGCAATCTATTATTCACGACTGCGGGGATTCCATTAAAGGGACAGGTGCAGCTATGCACCCCCCCAGCGAAAGGCACAATCCACTGTGTAAACTCGCACGTGCACACATGAAATCAAACAATTCCTAATACACAAGAGCGGCTGCTCAATGGCCATCCATCTCCAATGTGATGTGTATTGTTTGTTCCGAGTGGTGGCGGTGCACACTCAGGTAGCCAAAGTAATGGCACCTGGGGTTATTCAGGCCCAAATGGCAGCTCCGGCTACACAAAGTGTCTACGTGAGCACGGCAGGGGCTAATGCGCCTGTGCACACAATGTGCTCGCCTGACTACAAAGGACAGGTGTGTGCGTCCCTAAATTCCCCCCTCCCAACCATTTCCGTTGTTCGGGCCTTGCCGGGGTGGTGGGCCTCGTCCATTAGCCGCAATTTAGCAGGATGATCCAAGTGCTTGAAGCAGGCCACATCAAACAGGTCTGGAGAATCCCAGGTGCCCGCTGCAAACGCACGCATCAGCAATAAGCGAGCCCACTTATGGGTCTAATGTATTCTGTGAGGGAAATGAAGATGTTGCTCTATTGTTGGGCGGCAGACACACGCGAGGGATTGTCTGCAAGTTCACATGGTGTCTGCTTGATGACGGCGGCGAGAGCAATTATACCCATAGATGCATATTAATATTTGACTAATGGAAAGATGCTCCTGCTGTCAGGGCAAAGTAATCGTGGACAGGACGTGGTGTAGAGGACAAAAGATTATTTTAGTACAAAGGCAAAACAACGTCTCTGATCTTTTTTTTATTGTCATTAAAACATAATTGTTGCAAAAGAAAATCAACATAATAAAGTCAAATTGATGTGCATTTTAAGACTTGCTTCTTGTCCCCTTTAGTGCTGTCCAATGAAATAAATGTAATACGCACATCAATTTATTTCCCTTTTATCACAAAGAAAAGTTTTGTTCTTAATATTTTATTGAAAGGCGCTTGTTAGCTGACTTTAGTTACGTAAAACAGTGGGAATAATATCATATATTGAAACTCATCACAAAACCTGGACACACGTCTCCTAATGCATCAAGTTCATGTGGAAAAAAGCCACTTTGACACTACAGCAAAACCGCCAGCTTGATGAAATAATTATTATAATTATAATATGTAATTATATTAATTATGTTAGCCTATTTCACGTGACACTCCAAGGCGAAGCAAACCCAAATTAGTTCAGCACTAGCGGAATATTCGGGAAATATGAACTTTACCTGTATGTCAATTTACATAAAAAAACACAAAGTGAACCATGGAGTTCTTAATTACCTGATCTGAAACGGTTGTAGCACTGTACTTTCATTGACAGCTATGTTTCTCCAAGGAATCCCGCTCAGCAGTTGCCATAGTAACACACAGCTGTACCGTACTTGCACTGGCATCCCCCATAGTCAAAGGAGATGGCGGTGTTGGTGTGGGAGGGGGCCTGTCCTTGTCAACGATTGTCTGCAATGTTTTCATATGAATTCTTATCTTTTTTGCATTTCTGTAGTCAATGTCAAACTGTCTCCTTGCATAATAATCAGCAAATGCCGAAAATCTTTACCATTCCTTCAATGCATGCAATGAGAATCTCATTATTTGTAAACCACTCAATGTTCCCCTCGTGCCCAATAAATGACGACAGACTGTCGCTCCACCCGAATTTACACAAATTTGTACGATAATTTGTCCTGTTAGTGTCGCGTCCGTCCCTGCCAAGGACATGTTTTCAAAAGCACCTGTTGGCATAATAATTTGAATGTTTTTTTTATAATAACCCTCCCAAGACCAGATGACTTCTATTTCACTATTTGGATATTGAGAAAAGTTCATGGTCAACTCTCTGCTCTAACTCTCTTAAATTTTACTGCAAAAGTTTTCAGAGATAATTATTTACCCAACTGGTAGAAGACTCTTATTAAAGCTGAGGCATACATTCAAATCTATTTTTTGAGAATTGGGGATCTATTTGTTGTAATTATTTAGGGATTTATTATAAGTGGTCAGTTATTTAAGTAATGAGACAATGGCGTGTTAATTATGGGTATTGTACATATTTCATATTTTTTAAGATAGAAAGATAGATATACCTGTCCACACATAGTTGGCTGAGTGCTAGCTGTTACTGTACAAAGCGCATGTTAATGCTTGGTGTCCCCGCCTGCCCACTGTCTGTTTACCACTCGGCTACCCATATGCCGCTCCCCCTGCGCTCCTCTCATCCAGCCAATGGGGGTTTGATTAAGCCTGACTTGTCACCAAATTACACACACAAAGTTTACATGCATTCCCCGGCTCTCCAGCTGTTGCAGATTTGTTGCAAAGAATAAATCTTGAAGCAGTTGACTGAGCAGGTCTGCTGCCTCACTGATAGGGAGGAGAGAGGGGGTAGAGAGATTGGATATGAGTGAAGGTGTTGGCAAAAGTTTGCATCAAATTGGATTTTCATGGGACTTTTGTTTATAATTTGCACAAAAAAAAATCACGGCACCCGTTTTAGGCCGTATTTTTTTGTGCTTAAGTTTTACTTCTACAAAGTTGTTCTATGCGTAATTGATTCACTGACTATTTAAGAAGAAATTTGTTTTATGAATGAACAATGCAGATTTTTAAAAATATTTTATTTTAAGGTCCATCTACCAAACATTTTTTTCCCCACAGATAATGACACTCTTCTTATTTTACATTTTTTATGATTCTCTCTTCGAACACCAGAGCGAGCATGGCGGTTATCAGTATGCAGGCACCATTACCCCACGAGGCATGAACGAGCTAGAGTAATGAGCAAAAAGCCCCGCGGCTCTCTCGACCGTTGATCGATACCATTAAACAACGTGCATTTTGAGGCGAGCTGCGTTGGAGAGCAGCGCCACTTAAATGCGTATTCCTTATAGCACTAATGGCTTTGAACTAGGCCTCCATTACCATGTATAAAATGTTGCTGATTAACATAATCAAATGTCTCTCAGTGGATTTTTGGTGGTGTCAAAGATAATATGAAAAGACAGAAGGGTTGCTAATGTAATTAAGCGCATGCTATAATTACGACAGCCAATCACATGACCTCTTCTCCCAACAAAGATGAATAAATAGTCCCATTATACTGATGAGTGCATTGTGGTTTTACATATTGTGTCATTTTTTTTACATAGTCTAATAAAGATGTGTTTAGTTGCTAACATGCTAAAAAACAAAAAACAATGACAGAAAACAACTGCAAAAAAACAAACATTTCTGCTCGAGGTAACAAAACGTACAATTCGATTCAAGCCGAGTCTGGAGGATTGCTGAAAAAACAGGGCCATTATGATCAGTAGATTTAATTAAAAATTGTTTGATTTGCATCTCGGGGCTCTCCTCATTACATCCATCTTGGCTAGCGGCGCCATTCTCCCTCCATATGCCCAATAAATAAATAAAAAGCTAAAAGAGGGCCTGGCAAATTATTATTATTATTTCAAATACAATTGGCAGGATGCTAATGGATATAGTATTGATTGCTCGACTCATTTAGATCAAGGTCGTATTAAAATGTAATCAAAAAGCTTTGATAATTCCTACTGAGCCATAAAATTAAAATAAGTAAATCAGGAAACTGGGCTTGAATATCCGCTGGCACTTTTGTATGACTGAAATGTATTTTTTTATTGTATATTATTTATTTAATTAACATATTAATTAAAATCTCTCAAGAAGAACCTACATTATGCTGCTATATATATATTTTTGTTGCACATCACACAGACCTAGAATTAAGTCAGTAGTTGTAGTTTCTATAAACTCATACACTTTTCATTTTTGTCCTCATTTGTGTTTCACAATCTTTAATAAGATGGTGGTGCAGAGCGCTAATTGAGTGACTGATATTGAGGTTGGCTAATTGATCGGTGAAATTGTGTCAGCGGGAGCACAATTAATGGCACAATGATGAGCTTGCTTGGAATCAAACATCAATAGAATCATAAATAACCACTTTGCACTGGAATTAGTTCAGGTGAGAGCTGCAACCACAGTTTTGCTAGAGGTGTATTTAGAATATGTGATGTTATGGAGGTAAAAAAAAAAGGGCAAAATCCACCATATCCCAGTAACTTATGTGGGTTTAGGAATGACTCCGCACGGCGCCTGGAAAGATGTTGCAAAACATCCCCCCCCAAAAAAATTCCTCATCAGTGGCAGCTCAACTCCTCCGCAGCAACTCTGTGATAGGTTAATCCCTGTATCACACTTCAACACCAGTTCACTAAGCGGCTTAAAAGGACACATTAGAACAGTGACAATGACCTGCTAATGGTGTTACATTTCTCTGAAGCATTATGAGCTATCTTTGACACCTTTATCGCATAATGAGATCTGTCAATGGGGAGGAGGGGGATCTCGTGCGGCAGCGGCGGCCAAGGACGTTGATGTTTTACATAATAAATAATGACCTAGAAAAAAAAGGCAAGGAGTAGTAAACCTTGATCCTTTTTGCCCTCATGTGTTTACAGTGCCGGCAGGAGAGAGGGCAGCCCCTTGGGGGCCTTGAAGCTCCGTGTCACCATTTAGCCGACCCCAGTCCCTGACCCAACGCATTTGATGGATGACTGCCACATCCACTGGCTATAAACATATTTTTCTTCAAGCAATTTGCTCCTCTCAAGAAACCTGCCGGGTTACTTAATAAACATTTTCTTCTCTAATGTCTTTTTTTTTCTTGTCTGTAAACATGGAGCAAAAAAAAAAAAGATGTCGTTTGATTTAATTAAGGTCTGAATCATGGAGCCCGGTGGCGCATATAAAAGTAATTGCAATAGAAATCATTCAAGTGGATATCACAGCCAATTTTATTTGGTATCAGATTGATTTGTAGGTTGGATCAAACGTTTTCTGTTCATATGTTGCAACATTTGTCCCCATTCACTTTCATCTGTTCAAACGGTATTTAAAACCTAGCTTTGGTTTCCTGCCAGGCTATTTACATTTGATGTTTTCAAAGTTTGGGTGCATATATATTTACACTGCATTTAACATCAGGTACAATTTGCTCCTGTGAATCCACCAAATGGTTTTTAATTTGAAGGAGAATAAACCTTTATTGCCCTCTTTACACAGCAGGTGTATCGTTGATTTGATTTCATTTCAGTTGATTTGTCAAAGAAGTACCTGCACTTTGTGTCTCGTGGATTTCCAAGGTAAAGTAGAAAACCGTCTTGCTCTCCACAGCTCGGAGCAAAGCGTCCATTTCAATTTGATAGCCTCGTTTCTCGTATAAGCTACATAAACAAAGACACTAACCCAGACAATAATGGTGTTGTCATCTAGTGCACTAATCCAAAAAGCGCTAAGCGCTATTACTTTTAATTATCCCTGACAGCCACTCGCTTTAGTCGACACAAAGCACATGCAAACGAGCCGTTCGACTCTGTCACCAAAAACGGCGCCGTGCCCGCCTGCCCGCTGAGAAGGCCTTTTCTGCGCATGACACGGACAAGGGCGCCGGTGACCCGGCTGGTTGCTCGCCTACGTCTCCTGAACGCTACGGAGCCCGCCATGTGGCATCTGCTGCCATGAGGCTGGGGTGCTGGCCCTCTGTTTGCCTGCAGGGCTTGTCTATGGCACATTTCTAGTGCTACCTAGCAAAATGTTTTCCGAACAGGAAGTGGCAAGGTCACCTCGCACTCGGCTTGAAAGACCCCCACCTGCCACATTCTGCTCGGCTGTCACACTCCACTCAAGAAAGGAGGGAGGCGCTGAATTAGGGCTCCATGTGCATGTATATTGTATTTTTTTAAGTACTTGCACAAAAAGCCTGACAAGTGAAATTATAAAAGATGAGAATAAATCTATAGTCTCATTCAGAATGGTGACATTTTTGACGTATTTTTTTTATGGAACCAGAGAGGGCAAAAGGTGGGGAGGGGGTGGGTTTACCCCTGAAGGTTACTTGTAATTCCTTGCATAGTTTATTCAAATAATGCCCTAACGATAGTCTCCGGGATTTTTCCCTTACAGCAAGAAAAGCATGACCTTTACATTTGACGCATGACAGTTCTTCACAATCGACCAAGCAGAACAGATGAATGCATATTTATGTGTTTGTCGCCCAGCAATGGATGCTCTTTATCTCCAGGAGAACAAAAGACTGAAAGAACGACAGCTCCTTGCAGGTCATCCACACACGTGCTTATTAATTTTCTCAAGCTTTGTTTTATTTCTGACAAAATTCTAGAATGGACAAATGTATTAGTCAAAAAAGAAATGCTTTTTCCACTGCTAGGTACTATAAAGAATTCGGTATCAGCTTTCCTGCAGTTTTATTTTAATGCACATTCCCTGGAGTGTTGAAATCTGTGAATTTTAGAGATATTTTTTATATAAATATCTTTTCTGTCACACACTATTAGGAATATTAAGCGAAACTAGATGAAAATAGGCGCATCAACAGCTCTAAATTAATATAATTGTATTTAAGCGGAGCAGAACATAACGGAGATATCCTTTTGTTATTCCAGCCTACGCCATGTTCTATTTTAAAACCGGTTTATAATTCCATTTATGTGTGTGTGTGCATCCCGCTATTCATGCCGCGTGCATGTGTGTGTTGCTAAGAGGGAGCAAACAAGACGTCTAACCGTTCACCAACACACATTCAAGGTTGCCTGAGTAAGGGGCCAAGGAAACAAGGTGTAGTAAACAGAAAATCTCCCTCTATCAAGGTCTAGGAAGGAAAGAAGCACAAATATATATATATAGATATGACCTTAGACCTGCCAAATCCAGCTGCAATTGTGTATTTTGAATTATTTCCAATGGTGCGTGCCTTCCCGCAACATCATGACACATAATTGGACAACCACACCTTGGTGCTGCAAAACTTCTGTGCTACTGCTGCTGCTGCTGCACCATTAAAAGGTCCTGACTCACCTTGTTTCAAGTGCAAAGCCTAATTGCCAGCTTCCAGCAGCTGGCAGCGGGATGCGAATATCGTGAAGGCCGATAACAAGCACGGGGGGAGGAGGGGACCAAGCCCATCTTACTCAAAGTGGCGACTTGCTCTATTCTGAGATACAGCAGGAGACGGATAGACCCGCAATGCCCTCTGTGGCACCTCGCCATACGTTTGACTCATAAATGTCGCTATTATTCCAGCACCCACCCGGTCAATCTTAAGTGTCTCCTATAAAAAGGAGTCATTATTCAGAATGCGGTACCCAAGTCATTTAGCGCTATAAATGAACCTGTTTTTAGACCTCCGCACTTCCAAGTGAGGTGTGGCCATTTTTCTTCCTTGCAACTGTAATACTTTCAAAATGCTAATAATTATTTTCAGATGAAGAAAAAGTCATCAGTGCAATGTGGTGTAGCGGGTACGTTTAGTTCCGTGAATCGAAAATAGGCCTGAGTTTTGGGAAAGATCTTGGTCTGGGTTGAAATAAGCATTGCTGTTTATGTTCACACTTGCGGTGTCACCTCTCCAGTTGACACAGTGACAGAACCAACAACAGAAATAGTGTGAAGAGAGAAACTAAGCACAGACAGTGAGGAAATTGCTCATTAAAAACTGCTTCGCCTTTCTTTTTTTTTAAATTATTATTATTAATCCCCAAATTGAACTTCTGTCATATTGCAGCAGGGGCTGAGAAAGATCAAGATAGATTAAAGCCAACCTGCAAATGCTGAGACTTTGTCCAGCTGGCCTTGTACAAGTCACGGACACCGGTGAGGGCCAGGGCAACACTATTTATCATAACGTCAACAAATTCAGCGATTAATGGTCCGTAGCCTATCACTGCCCGGCAGTTTATGCGACCATATCCGTTCTCTGTCCCCTGTGATCTGAAAGTATAGGAGGCGGCTAAGAACCACCCTAAATGTTTAATCCCTCATCATTACGACAGTCATTTCCTTGTAGTGACAAATGTGTGCACCATAGAACCCCCATGACATGTCTTCTAAAAGTTAACAACTTCCATTAGTGTAGCTACATACAAGCTCCACATTCAACAACAAAAAAAAGGAAGGAATTATATTTAACGTAGAATGGTAGATATACACGTGTATTTGCACATTGCCATTTAAATGTGCATGCATTGAGCTTATGTTAGCCTGAATTTGATCAGCTGTAGCCTGCTCAGTGTTTACAAGGCCCGGGGAACAATGACAGTGTGTGATCAGGGTCAGTGCGGCCAATACGGGCCTGTCCCAAACACAGCTGGCACCAACCGGCTCGCAATTGAGCTTGGGAACCACGCATGTTTCTTTTTGATTAATGTGAGAGCGAGTCTGTGGGAGACTGCCAGTCCTGCCCCCGTATACCACCAAAAGAGGAAAATGTGGTTCCGCCCAAATATTGGTAAGTCTGTGTAGGTTGGGAGACAGCTGGTAATGAAGGGGAAAGTTATTTTTGGTTCATTTGAGCTTCAAGCTAAACAGAATTTCAGATTTCCACATTTTGATGTGCACCCCTGTTTATGTTCAGGAAAGCTACGTGATTGATTTATTCCACCCATTTGACCTTTTCCATAATGTTATTCAAATTTGCTTTACAGTCTTCTCTTGTTATGCATTTTAATATATCATTGATTTTGTTATATTGTATCATCCAAAAAGGTACAATATTAACAATTCAAATGAAGGTACTTCCCGCTAAAGCATCTGGAGGAGATTATATAAATAAGACTCGTTATTATCTACGGGAATAACAATAGCATATTAACTACATAGCTTTGTATTCACACTATTGTTAAATAGTATATTATGACTGGTGACTAATATAATTGGTACTCATGTGATCTCTTTGTCCATTTGTCCAACCCAATCCTCAAGAGTACGACCCCACTGGGGAGAATATTGTGGTCCTATCACCTGGTGTGAAAATGTCAACCCTTCCTTCTGACATTTAGCCTCACACCACAGGGGGCGTACCTCTATAAAGTGCATCATATCAACAGCAACACACCATGCCGTTATAAGGTCAGGTCGAAAATGCGTATAATGCTGATCCGACGTCAGGCGAGATCACAAATCTTTTTAAGACATGCGCCGGTACATGGGACGAGGCATTACTAGGGATGCAGTATCTAAGAGACAGCATTCCTCTCCCTGCATCCGCTCCACCACTTCTCTTCATCACCCCCTCCTCCTCTTCTTCCTCTTCCACCCATCACCCTCTTCCCCAGGTGGCTGTGAGGCTCGGCCTGTCTGAAATGTGATAGGCATAATCCCATTTAGCCTAATTGCATCTGCGGGAGAGCAGCCCTATGTGTCCCAATGCGTGCCGACCAAACCCCCTCAGAAGACATTATATGTGCACCCACGGCACATAGGAAGCTCCCGAAAACACCGCCGTGCATGTTGTTGTGCGCCATATGTACTGCATTGCAAAGTCCCACTGCATTTCTTTGTTTGCCTCCCAAAAGTAAAACGCCAGATTCCGTGCGCATTGGTGTGGGGGAGGAAGAGAGGGAGTGTGTGTGTGTGTGTGTGTGGGGGGGAGCTACACCCAGTCTGCATTAGCACAGATGAGACAGAGCAGTCATACAACCGTGTTAAGAGAAGCGTGCTGCGGCAAATGGCCTAATGGAAAGGCTGAGGGGTGTAATTTGTGCATGCGTGTTTGTGTGTGCACACGCATCTTTCTGAGGGTGGGTTGCGATGCAGTGGGTGCCGCCACGGGGGGGCCTGGGGAGTGGTCCACTACGATTGAGGTCGTAATGACACTTCCAGGCTACAGCACACATTTTATTCACACTAGACTGGAAAGGGCATTAGGCATGGAGGCCGGTGGCATAGCAGCATCATCCGAGGGTCCAAATAACCCCCCCCACCCACAGCATCAAAACATTATGAAGCAATTCTAGAGATTTGGGAATATGGATTGTATCTCCATGTTATATGTCTGTATTGCAGCTGCTTTGTGTTACAGTCTTCTTGTAGAGCGTGGCATATACTGAGATGGAGCAAGCCACAGATCAATCAACAGAGAAAAAGAAAATCAATGTCCGAGACGGGAGTTACTCCCCCCCTCTGAGTGCAGATCATTAGATTCTGACTTGAAGAACAAAGCAAAGTCTCATGTGGTGGAATTCAACTCAACCGAGCAATGCATCGCTACATTGCAACATATTTTGATTCATTTCTCGTTACAGTGGCAGCTAATGTATTGATACATTTTCAAACACTATAGAGAAAAAAAAATTGCCATTGTCCTTACTATATGATCTGTTGAGTTGGAACATATTCCAGCTGACTCGCAATTACACCCATGGACAGTTTAGAGTTTTCAAAGTCTTCAAATATGTTGAATAATAACTATATAAATACAGATATAACAATATAAATAAATATAAACTAATATACATAAATATAAATATAATGTAAATAAAAATATATAAATATATATCTAAAAATAGAAATCTAAAAATATAAATATATCATATAACGATATGTCAAATATGCATCAAACCACACAAAGACAGGAAGAACATTTAGATGGTAGCTCAGGTGAGATTCAAATCCAGAACCTCAAAAGCATAAGGCTGAAGTCTACTATTGATATTAAATAGACCGCCTCTGCATGATGCAAAATTGCAGACATATAAGTGTCATTCGCTGCTTCATATTCAAATATGCTCCATATGGTCACATTGTTTTGGAGATGGGTAGAAGAGAACGCTCCATCACCTGTTCTTTGTGCGCGAGGATAAAACTGCGGCATCGCTTTTTCAAAAGCAGACAGCTTGCATGTACCTCTCCCATATAAGAATAGCCATTACATTACAGAATCTCCAGCTGTTCCTTTATCCCCCAACCCCCTCCACTCAAGCCACCCATTAAAAGTTTCACATCTTTTCAAACATTTGTAGAGAAAGCTGCCAAAGCACGCTCGGTGTGAGAAAATTTGTGACGTGATGCGTTGCGCCTTTGCCAAACGACTTCAAAACATTTGCATTTTGCAATTGTTTCAGACTGGCCACATATGCGGTATTACGCCGCATGAGTGGAGCGGATCCACATGCTGCCGAGCCCTCTAGGCCCTCAACTCAAGGTGTGTGTGGGTGAAAATGAGATTACCCTCACGTTAAAGCAATTTCCTGTGGAAATTCACTTCTTGTCCTCTGTTGCAGGTGAGCTCCCCGCGGACACGAGTGTCTTCTCAAAGAAATGAAGCACCTATAAACACAAGCCTTAAAGCAGGAAAGTAGAGGCAAAATGCAATTAATATGCAAATTCAAGGGTGGAACTTAATGGAGGAGCCTTAACAAACATTCATGTGTAGAGAGATAAGGCTGTTTCACATTGTTTTCCTCTAACCTCTGCCTGTCCAAAGTCAGAGCCTTGGGGAGCGGCAGCTCTCACGCGGATGTCGCCGCTAATTGATTATCGCACCGGGAGAAGTGGGACAGTAAGTGGCCGAGTTCGCCATCACAAGTCATTGTTCCTCCTTTTATGTTATTCTGTGTCATTTCCTCCCGCGAGCTCACCAAGGGTGTTGAGAATGGAGGACATGGAAAAGAGGTAGAATCGGTTGCCCGAGGCGAGAGAGGCTAGAAGTACGCACTCAGACTGGGAATTCATTTGCCATTCCCGTGTCGAGTCATACTTCAAGGGGCTTAGAGGAGGCGCAGAGGAGAAGAGAGGAGAGAGGAGGCCTCTGATGGAATGACACGCCTGATGAGAGAGGGAGAGTAGAAAGATAGCGACAGAGGCAAAATATTAAAAAAAAGATGGACAGACCAGCATCGGATTCTGCAGCCGATGGATCTAAGTCACCTGGGGGTGCCTACCCTCCCCGCCATTCTAATGATTCATCCGTGGCCTGCGGCAAGCCGTCCTTGTCCCGCCGTGATTCACACCCTCTCCCCGAGCTAAATGATGGCTACCGTCCCTCGGAGAGTTCCATCACTCTCCCTCCATCTTGGGTTATCATCAAACAAGTATATGAGCTGAGACCACAGCTTGATTGCATTGAGGAACCCAGCTCAGCAGTTTTTATGAGACCATACACACATACACACACATACAGGATATGCACACACACACATACACACGCGGGTGGCCTTGATGGCATTTTTGCAGGAGGAGATCTCCATCTTAAAATGCTTGAGTGTTTACAAGTGATGATGCAGAGGCGATTTAGTGGAGGGCAGCGTAATTCCACTGGCAGGACACTATAAATGTTGATTAGATGAAGGGTGAGTGGAATATTTAATCACCCCAGGCCCATTTGGTATTCTCGTCACTCTTTCATCGCGTTAGCTCAGGTGGGGGTCGAGATCACGGCAACGGTTCACACAGAGTGGTGACAACACACACCTCGGTCCACAGTAATGTGATCACATGCTGGATGATGACGAGAGGAAAATGAAGGCCAAAGCGCAGTGAAATACCCAAAGGCTTGATTTGAACTACTTTGCTGAATCCAGGCAGGTATTAGTATTTAAGTGGAATGGCACTTACGAATGAATCCTTAATTTACCTGTACTGTATATCGAATCAATTTTCCCCATTCAAATGAATAGAAATGCAACTAATCCGTTCCATTGTTTTGTTACTTTATCCATCCATTCATTTTCTATAGTCTAAATTTCTATATCCTTCCATCTATGCATCCATGCATGGATGGATCCATGCATCCATCCATCCATGCATGCATCCATCCATCCGTCCGTCATCTCGGTTGTGCTCATACTCAGTAAAAAAAAGAAAGAAATCGAGCAGTATGACTACAACAGGTGGGCAGAAAAAAATACCACCATGATTTGTGTGACATTTAGTGGAATCACAAGCACATTCTTGATCACCCACCCATGCTGTCACCACCGTAGTCACACATCAGTACAGAGGGAACGAACGATCTGGCATGTACTGGCCTTGTGATTCGAATGCGTAGAGATCACCTGCCCAAGTCCAATCAGCAGCTCTGCTGATTGCGACAGCTTGCCCGAGAGAAGAACTGGGGGACTTTTGTCAGTGGGGAGGCAGCGAGGGTGGGGCAGCAGCTCCATCAGTGGCGAAACTACAGTGGGGCAGCGAGAAACTGCAGCCCCTGGGAGGACGCAACCCCTCTCTGGCCAGACGGGGTGAATCAATCATCTCCAAAGATGTCAGCATCTGCCCAAGCAATTTCAGATTGGAATAAATGGCAGATGGGGATGTTGTTCCCTCTGTTTAATCAGTTCCACCAAATGTGGTTTTATCTCTTATAAAATGAAACCATCTGTAGCACGTAGGTGTAAGGATCAAGTGAGGGAGGACGCAGGGAGGAGTGTGTGTGCGTGCATATGAGCATGAATGTGAGCATTTTAAGTATGTGCATGCGTGTGTGTGTGTTGAAGGAGGGCAGTGAGAAAAATGGAACACTGCTAAACAGAAGTGCAATAGTGGGAGTGACACAAGGGGGAATAGATGCACGCGTATCTATTAAAAATGAGGGAAAATGTAATCTTACTGCAAACTCACACCTCCACTCTCATCTCTTCTCCTTTCCTCACTGGAGTTCCACCCAGGGGCCATTGCTATTATATCTAGAGCCATCTATTTCCTCCTCCACCTTCCCCGAGCAGATACTGAGGCTATAATATGGTCCCCCCCCCCCAACCGGAGGCAGACAGACACTCCTGATAAATACTTTTGTCTTTAACAGAGTAACACGACTCTTCTGCTATAGGGGCTTCTTAAAGTTTACTTTTGAAAAGATCATGAAATAAAACGGAGACTATTTTTATATGTGCATCGTGAGTGTGTGTTTTTTTAAATTATTATTCTGGAGCAGCTTTATTTTATCCCCAGCCTATTTGCTTTTCAGCAGGATATTTTCTTTTTCATGCAGAATGATGTAAGACGGTGGTAAGAACCAAATGGGACACTACCATTGTTAGAAGAAACAGTTCAATCATGAGCAAAATAGAAAAAATAAAGAAGTGTATTCACATTTAGATCTGGATTCAGTGGTGCAGGATTTGCTCGGGTGAACCGAGAGGGAAAATGTAAGAGAGTTTCCGTGTCCCCGCTATGCATGTGTTGTGCATGATATGGCTCATAGCAGTTATTAGCGCCAGTCTGGCAGCAAAATCCACTGGAGAGACAAATTCAGGAAAATATAGCACCTTCGGTAAGAAATCATTCCTTTTCTATCAGTCATATCTAAAAGAGGGAGACGTGCCAAGAGAAGTACATTTTTCTAATAGGTAATTTTTAATGTGAGAGAAACAATTATATTTGACAGTATCACAAAATTGATTTTTTTGCCTTGTCTTTTTTTTTTTTAAGGGACATTTATTTCCCCGAGACTGGAAGGCAGTCAGCTCCCTTTTCGACTGCCAACAATGCGAGCCAACTACAAGTGATGGGCAAACTGTTCCTGGATCTTTCTGTCTGCCAATCATCACGACTTATTTTTCCTCTTGACAGAGACAAAAAAAATGTTGACTGTTTTGGATTTAATACAATAACATCATTTAAAGCATTTATTTATTCTGATAAAGGGTAATTTGAATAATATTCTAAAAGGAATGGAAAGAAAAACTTAATAAATATGCTTTAAGGGAATTGAATCTACTGTTTGTATGGATAGTAATTGTGATTTCTTTCATTGCTATGGCCTGATTGTTTTATGTAATTTATTCAGACTTTTCTAAATGCATTGTTTTGACAAGATAACGTGAAATGTTTTAGAATTAAATATTTATAAATCTAAACATAGCCTCGAGGCAAAAATATCCAAACCTTCAAAGAAGATAAGGAACATTTAATGCAATCCGTGCTAATTGGAAATACATGTAATTATCCGTACATTTAAAGCAAACACCTTTTTAAATGCTTGTGACTGTTTGTGTATATTTTGTTTATTTTTTAATTGAAGACAAGAGACAACTAGTTCAAGGTCAGTACTGGGATAATGATAATTTGTTTTTGCAAACAAATCTAAAAGGTGTGAGAATAAACTAGTTATATAATTAATATTTTTCTTTCTACACTCACATTCATTAATTTTTGCTTTTAAACTAGTTTTAACAACCCTACTACGATGCCATTTGTTGAAACTACTTCATGTGTTGAAGATTCTTCAATTCATTAAAAAAAATCCAACCTCTTTTGTACCTGGCTTAATTGAGTATTTTTCAATAAATAATGAAGCTTCCAATGAAAGGAAGGCCTTACTAATTAATTTTTCTGCTTGATTTCAAAAGGCTATGCTCTGGCCCTTCCTCCATCCTGCAGTGACCGGCTGTGTGCCACATAGCATCATGTGATCACAGTCATAGTGACAGGATGAGGCATGCCGGGCTTCTTACTTTGCTCTTTGCCTCATGGCCACTTGCGAGATGGAGGCCAGCTATATGCGGGCAGAATTTCCAATTCATAATCTTGCTTTATAAATTTTTAATCATGAAATAGGCCCCGATTCCTCCCAGCTGTAGAAAGACAAAGAGACTATCAGGAAGTTAGATTTTTCACAATTTAACCTCCTAATCACACTATATTTAACTCGGCAGAGAGAGATAGACACATTCGAGCGTGAACGCTTGGATCTATTGTAGCGGGGAGACATTACGAAGTGAGTGTATGGCCCACTTTTATCGTCCCCTTTATTCCAGCACCAAGAAGCCTAGCAGATTTATTTTGTTAATTAGATTGGCGAGACAACTTTGCTCGGTCCAGCTGGCCGATTGGAGATTGTGAAGAATGAGTGCACGTGGCTATCAAAAGGTTATCAAGCCCATCAGATGGGAGAAAGTCAGCTCCTGATGTACTGGACAGTGAGCAAGCGTTGAGGAAGAAAAAAAATAAAAGCCATTCATTGAAGTGGAGCTACTATATTGACATCACAAGGTTGGGATAATTGGGAAACTTTTTAAGCCAATTTCCTTCTACGCTGGAGACTAGAAAGTTGCACACAATCTGCTGATAGTTGTTAAAATTTCATATGACTATAAATTGAAGGAAGAGTGCTCAAAATGGCGTATATGGATTTTTTTTAAATTAACTTTGAACATCCTTAATTGTGAGATAAATACAAAGAAAAGTTGGAATGTACAACAAAAACATCTAACTATCCGACTGGCTTCTGCCATTAGAGAAAGACAGTACACACACACACACACACACACACACACAAACACATAAACCATTCTTCATGGTCACATTGATCAATGTGCAGGAGCCTTTAGACGCTCACAATGCAAGACGGGCAGACATGACGCATGAGGATGCCTTGACCTCTAAGTTGGTTTGACTTTTGAATCATAATTTACACGGGGATAATTCCCCGAACCCCTAATATGGGTGTTGTTGGACTTTTGGGGACCAGTCATTTCAGAAGAACTAAATAGCCTGCTATACAGAATGCTAATCAGCCATGTACTGATAAAGCCCACCAACTGCTCTGAAAGTTCCAAATAAAGCCTATTAGCTGCAGCTCCACATCCAGATGCACAGTGCAAATAATCACCTTGTAAAATCATTGGCCTTGTCCTCAGTGTGCCAGCATCTTGGCAGTCAGAGAGACTGCAGCCAGCCATACATACATATGGATCGCGAGCGGTAATGGCTTCCCTCAGGAATCCAAATACCAGTGGCACAGGCCAGAGAAGAGATCCTGAGGGAAATCAGAAGAGCAGCCAGCATTCGGGTCAGCTTGTTCGTGTCCCCTGCACGTTAACGTCTCCATTTCCCCAGCCTGATTTATACACTTGTATTATGTATTGAGTGAAGAGAATGTGAGCAACACAATAGGCGTTGTGTGCAAAAGTGAAATAGGGTTTAGCTGAAAGGATTGATGATGTTTGACGAGGTGCGCCTGTGCATTAATTTGACAGAGTGGGAGACTTTGCTCAACAATTTAGTCGGCTGAAAATGATGGGAAACGTGTGTTTAGAAGTGCCAAAAATATTATCAAATTCATCTCATTAGATGAAAGATTTGCGGTGTAGAGAAGGTTGTTTTCAGTGTTTCACAAATCCAAATTACCATTACGTCATTTTCGAAAATGTTTTGTTTTTGAGCCGAGGAGTTAACTTTAAGGTGGAGGCGGAGCTAGAGGGAGGGCACTTGGGGCACTGCCCCTGCCCCAAGTGCCAGGCCAAATAAACTGACTTTGGGGTATTTTCTGGTTCCAGAATAGTACATATAAACATATAATGATTTTTTTAAAAGCATTTTCTGAAGATTTCCGGGGTTTTGTCTTTTTTTTGTGAAGCCCTTGAGCTCCACCAGTGCTTTTCTATTCCATTAAAATTGTACTCCACTGTACAAAGAAAGTTCCATAAAGGCTTAGAATGCTTTGGGGACTTTGGTACTTCAAACTTCAAAGCTCTTTTCAATAGTCCAACCTTCGCACAGACAGATTCTCAAGCATTTTCACTTCCTTCAACTTTTATAAGGTAAAAAAATATGACAAGTGGAAAATTTGTTTCAAAAACTTGGTTGTACAGTTTGTGTGTGTGTGTGTGTGTGGGGGGGGGGGGGGGGTGCTCAAAAGGTAGATTTCAATAAACAAACACCAGACGGTGAAGTGGGAGACATCTTCTCCATTCCTCATAGCGTCACAGTTGCTAAGGACAAAGATGACGTCTTTCAAGCGTTAATGAAATGAACCAAATATCAACACAAATTAATTTAGTAGACAGATGTATCTTATTTTGAAAGGTGACGTACATCAACTGCAGAAAACAGGCATTTTTATAAAGCTCCATAAGAAAATAAACCAAATACTCGCTGGGTTTCTTTTGTAGGAATGGCCATAATATTGCTTCATTGACCGTTGATTGTTTCTTGATTCTTATCTTGATGCAAATGAGACAAATTGGTGCACACTAATTGGCTGAAGCTAGCAGATGCGCTATTGATTCAGTCTTCTAGCTTTCTAGCCAACATGGCATCGGTTATGGGAGGTTACATTTCAACCTGACCCCACGACTCTTCTTCACAGCTTTATTCTGTTCAATACGAGTTCAGAACTTTCAAGGAATTTCATAAGAAATTAACAAATGAACTGATTGAACTCAGAAACAGTTTGCATTGTACTGCAGAACAATCGTCCTCATCTGAGCTTGTACAAGAATGCTAACAATGCAAGTGTCATGAGCAGAACATGTGACCTTACTGAAGTGCTGCTGCCGCCCCCGAAAACATCTTGTCAATGACGCCTGTGTCCTCATTGCTCAACTACTTAATGTGACCAAAGATAAGACAATTGATGGAGAAAAAAAGCTTCTGTTCCATGCCCAAGTCAAAAGGCAAACTGATGTCATGGAATGAAACCATGAGGCGCTATGTGATTGTTATGTGTGCATCTGTCTGTGTCTGTGTGTCCACAACTCCAACTCACACTGATAGACTCCAACCAGTTCACTCTCCATCCATTCACCCAGTTACATCATCATGCATCTTTGTGCAGTCCGCCGTGTGTGTGTGTGTGTGTGTGTGTGTGTGTGTGTGTCCGTGTGTGTGTGTGTAGCCGCTGCCTGTGGAAACAAAGGTAGGTTGATTTATAGCCCCGCACTGAGAGCATAAATCACACCTGCAGCGCTGCGCCTTTAAACGCCCTGTGTCCTGACAGCATTTACCTTTTATAAATGATCGGGCTGCACCTCCCATGAAGCCCGAGACCACAAAGCTCTACTCATTCCACATCCGACTTTTCCTTTGTTTCACCTCTCCCTCGGTCTCATTTCAATATTCTCTCGCTATCTCCCCTCACACGTCATCACTCTGCTTCACCCTCCTCCATCTTTTTTTTTTTACCTCATCCTAATCGTTCCATATCGCGGCCCTTTTCCGTTTGCCGGGCATGATGGGATGCTCCCAGAGGCATCTCGCTCTGCATTCACCCAACGTCAAAATTTGTTAGGGGATAAATAACTAAAGCTGCTTAAAAAGAGGCAGCGCCGCATCCCAGCCTGTTAAGGAAATGAATGTGTCAGTCTCGGCCCTATCTGCCTTCCTCATGGCCACTTTTGTGAAAGACATAAGGGGGGAGTTGGGGGATAAATAGCTCGCTTGCACGCACACACACACACACACACACACACACACACACACACACACACACACACACACACACACACACACACACACACACACACACACACACACACACACACACACACACACACACACACACACACACACATACATATATAATACCACACCTGTGCATCATGGAGGGAGTGTGTGGCTGGAAATACACAGCCTCAGCTGCAGGAGTGTGGCTAAAGATAAAGGTGACGTCTTGAGGCCATTACTTATCCAGCACAGCGGAAAAGGTTTCCTGATATTATACCTGCTGTCCTCGCATAATAGCTCCGGGTTGGTGGCCGCGTATATACACACAAATACACACAATACGCGCACACACGACAAGACACACGATAAATTCCAGCAGGTCAATTTATGCACATCTTCTCACACACACACTGCTCATCTGACTGAGTTAAAGCAGATAAAATAGCTGGTAAATTAGATGTGACTCAACAGTTTACACCGCAGAACAAAATGGCAATGTTTTTCAAAAGGCGACAGTGCGAAGACATCCACAAGGTTTTACGTTTGGATTTTTTGTTTTTTTATTGCACATCACTGCGGGACGGTTGGAAAACACTCATGCTAATCATCTTTAAATAAAGCCGAGAATTGTCAGAGAATTATAAAGACCTTGTAAAGTGAATTCAGAGATTTATTTCTAAATACTTCATAATACTTTATAATCACCCTGAAAAAAAATACAATTGTTTTATTCTCTGCATATTTTTTTGATAACTAAGTTAAATATAAAGGAAAGCGTTAACTTGTGTGTTTTGGTCACATGACTACGACTGGCAGTAACATGTAACATGCAAAGTGGATTCATACTATCCATGCATTAGCGTTTCGTTTAGTCGCAATTCCATCTGTTAAATCCTTACGCACTTGATCTTCTCCCTCTCGCATGGGGGTTCTCATACAGTTCCAACTTTTCATGGCAGCGAATAAAAAAGAGGGACCCTGACAGACAAGATGAATGGAAACCCAGCCAGTCATTTCAGCTCGAGTTTTGAATGTGACAGTTGTTCTTTGTATTTGCGTTGGACCCTCTACAGTGGAATGGAGAGATACCCTGCAAATGTGCGTGTTTCTGCTGCCAGCACGCCGCTTGTTCTACTGTAACCGAGCAGGAGCCCGCCTGTGTGTGTTTTGTGTGTGTATGCATGCGGAAAATAAACACCAGCAGCCTTGCATTGAATAAAGCTTTGCACATATCCTCGAGGTCTGAGGAGATTCTTTTTTTAAATTTATTTGTAGACAGCTATATGTTTATTGCAAGAGGCAGTAAATTGCAATGCTTTACAAATGAGCAAAAACATGGTTAGGGCTTTATGTTGTTGGCAGAAATCATCGCTTTTCCGTTATAGAACTTTTATTCCTATCGTTATATTTTAGGGCATTCACTGTGTTGCATTAGGAAATTAGGAGTGGTTGTTGGAGCTACAGTTTGCTACCTAAACATTGTACAATAAACATTGCTAAAAGGACCTTGGGTAAGGCACAAAACCTTTTGAGGAACAAACAGGAGAATTACAGTATAATCAATTGACTAACTAAATATGAAGGTGGCAAAAAAAAGAACAAGGTTTGTAATAAAATGTTCTATCACTAGTGTGAAATTAAGTTAAGCAGCTACTCCACATGAATACTTTTGTCTCACACATAATAGGTCTTGTATGAGCCAACACTGCAAACAAAATCCTTTATTTTTATCAGCATATCATCATAACAATTTATAATATAATATAATATAATATAATATAATATAATATAATATATAATAATCCATTCCGCTATTGCCACTTCCCTCACTATGAGCAACAAATCAGTCTTTCAGTCATATTAAACATTATAAAAACATCCCCACTAAAACTCCCCATTTTGTTCAAAAATCCCACTAAATTCTTGTGAGAACAGGCTTAAAAACAATATTCCCAGAGACATTCCTTTCTTGTGAGAGGTCAGCAGCTCCATGGGGGGATAAGAGGCTAATGTTTGGCTGCTTTTAGTGTGCCCTCAGTTAGTGCTGCAGAGCTTGTTGCAGGTCTGACCTCTACATTGCAAAACACTGCGGCACCGAGTCGGGTGCCATCTCCCCTGAACCCGACCGTGCTCTTGTGAGACACGGAATTAGTAGAACTGCAAACACACACACACACACACACACACACACACACACACACACACACACACACACACACACACACACACACACACACACACACACTGCTTTCGGCCGTGGGTTAATTGGCTTGATTGTTGCCCCGGGGTCTGACTAATTCAGTGGGGGACTTCAAGTCGTATGATGGTGAGGGCATATAAACCATTCATATGGTATTAATTAAGTATTCATAAGAGTATAGCTGCTGCCAGTGGTATGTGTTTACCTCATCTTCACCACCCCCATAAATATTTCCTTTTATAGTTAAGTTCACGCTGAACCTTTCTACCTTCACAAGTCGAGGTCAAAGCTATGAAGTCACGGCAGCCGTGCCAGGTATTGGAATAGTTGTCGGATTTTTGCCACGGTGGATCTCACTTGACTTGAGGAAACAATGAAAATTGGGGGAACCAACTAAAAGATCAAAGAAAACAGTGTAGAAGTTCAGCCCTTTGTAAAGTGGAGAATAGCCATGGCTATCATTTAATGAGACGTTTTGCCTTGAGATTAGAAAAAGGAATATTAAGTACAGTTTGACCTGGGCCAGTTTAGCACGGTGCATGCTGATCAGTAAGAAATTCCTCATGTACAAAAGGAGTAACTTGTCTTAAATCACACAAGTTTCTGGTCTAGTAGGCACAGCCAATAAAAGGTGAAGGTGCCCTCCATCAAACGTATCCTTCAGCGCTAGTTGAAGTGGAAAACAAGGCCAAAGCATATCAGCAGCCAAGGCTGGGTAAACGTTCTGTTCTGCCATGCAGTGCTGATCTGTAGATAACAGCAAGGTGCACACTGAAATGTCAGGTCACATTAACTTGGGATGTGTCAAACATAAGCTCAAAGAAACCGTACGGAATAGAATGTCCAGCTATTTTTTCATCCTACACTTCCACATATAGTTGTGAAGTTTTAGTCAGGTCCTAAACCAATGACAATGTTCACCTAGGTACATATATCTATTATTCACAAGCCAGACAACCTTGGAAATTATTTTGAAAAATATTTATGATCTCTGTAAAATGGCTACTGACATTTACGAGTCCAATGGTCAATTTATATGATATTTGAGGGGCCACAAATGATTTCATATACGCAATGTTTGTATGACGGTGCTGGTTGTTTACTACAAGTTCCGTCCTCTCCACTGCACCTGCTTCAGTTTCCTTCTCTATATATACATTCTGAGGCTCAACATGACGACGGGAGGAAGAAATATATAAATAAATATAAACACTGGCTTTGGAGCATGTTTTCTCCCTCCTCCTCGCCTCCCTCCTGGCCCCTACACTGAGAAGTAATGAGGGGCTACCTGTAATTACAAGCAGCTGCTGTCTTCCCTGACGAACGCTAATTGCCAATAATGATTTTGGAGAGCTGTAAAAATTTGCCGGCTGACGCTGGTCTCCTTCGCCTGAGCTTTGTACCAAAGGAAGAAGTGAGAGGAAGACTGGAGAAGACTGGAGATGTTTTTTTCCATCATTTTCCCACCTGGCTGTCGGGAGTGCAGAGTAAATTTCTGCTGCTGATATATCGGAGGCCTTTGTTAGCCTTTTTGGGAGTCCCTCCCATTCCGCCGCTCTCACGTCTGTTTGCTGTCTTCTTCACGGGCTGATAGCGGCTTTATTACCGTTATAATGTGCAGGTAGAGGTTTAAAGGTCCCGTGCGAACCGCAGTATGGGAAGGAAGTGGAGGGAAGCGGAGCAAGGAAGACTTGGGTGAATGGCGGAGGTGACTAATAAGCCACATGCATAATTAAAAGACAACGAGGCCGCTAATTAATGAATGCTTATGTTTGGCAGTGCGTTGTAATGGAAGTGGCATCAGCGTGCGAGAGACTCGGTCTGACACAAATTCAATTAGGCCCAAAATAAGAGGGAAGAAAGCGTGGGAGATGATTCACGGAAGTTACATTATGTGAGCTGTCATGTTTTGTTTTTGCCATACGGAATATGTTTGAAGGTGCAGACCAGTGCTGACTTAAATACTGTCCGAAGCATTAAAACCTTTTTTTTGCAACCCTACTTACAAAAGACGGACATTCCCAAAGGCTATTCATATCTCGAATTACCGTTAAGTCCGTAGCTCAAATGTTTATTAGAAAGCTAGTATCTATGTTTCACGAAACAATCCCCTGACCTTGACAATGAGTTCATCCCACTACTTTGAAACAGAAAGCAAAAAAAACTCTCCTCTTCCTTGTCTTGCATGGTTATCTCCTTTGATGTTGTCATCTTGTCCTAAAGATAACCACACTAAGACGGTGAACAAACACCTTGCTAGAGTTGAAAAGCGGCAGAAAGTCTTAACTTGAAAGCTTTGCCGAGCATTTCACAGCAGACAAAGCCACCTGTCGATGTTATCAAAACCATAAAATTGTTAGGATCTTTTGGGGTTTTTAAATCACACCCTGTCTGAATTAAATTTTGGCTGACTCACAATTGAAGTTTTTCTTCTCAATGAGTTTCGCGATATTTTCTAAATTGTGAATGGGCAAAGTCGTTCAACAGTCGGGTTAAGGTGAACTAGAATTTCAGCTTTTATTTTCCCTGTGAAGGTATAATTGAAAAAGATTTCAGAAGGAATTTAAGGAGCGGTAATTTTTATTACATACACTGCATGTGGTCAAGAGGTGTTGATTTTTATGGAAGCTAGACCTTTGAACACCCTGAACTGTGGGAACAGTGTGCTGTAAAAGATGTTTAAACACCACCTTATCTCCACCGGCTTGAATAGTTTACGCATTTATTGTTATGTGTTCATCACTCTCTAATTGTTATATTACTCCGAGCTTTGTCTCTGTGGGAAAACTGTCAGGGCATTGACTTTAATTGACACAGAGATTTTTATGACGAAAAGAATATTACTCTGAGCTTTGGGAGGGCAGTAAAACGATATGATAAGACTCTTTCATTGTCCTATTTGTTTTTCTATCTTTTCCTTTAAAAGGAAATCAGACCTGGAAAGGCTGTTTGGAATGATCTCATTGTTTGGCGTGACTAGCCCGATTCTCTCCTTTGAATCCAATGATGTCATGACAGCTAACGTAGTGGGAAGTGCTATCAGGTGACCTTTTAGTATTCTCCGTTTTCATGCTATCACACATAGTCTCAACAAATTAGAGAAACCCTCTGTTCTGCTTTGGAGATGTAAAGATTAAACACGCCGATAAGGGAAATTAGCAGAACAAAGTTACGGACATATGGAAAATGCCAAAAATTACCATCAGAAGCAAATTCCCTGTGGACATTTGTCTGTATACAGTGCTGCTCTTAACAGGCTCGACCAGTTTGGGCATATCCCTCCTGGCCAGATACTCTGGATTTGAATACGGTGCCTGATATTTGGTATGTAATAAGAGGCCTGAAGCCTTTCCCACTCAGTGAGCAGCGAGGGCCTGTCTTCCCGATAATACCATGCATGGATAACCGAGTGAGACGCCATCAGATACTGAAACCGGCGGGCTTAAGGGAAATGAAATTTATTTGGAGGCATCGAGCGAGGGCGGCGAGGATAATTGAAACGGGGAGCGTTCAGTTGGGGAGAGGAATTGAGATGTTGTCACCGCGTCCTCCTTATCGTCATTGGGGCCACTTTGCAAAAGCAATTAAAGAGTCAAAAAGAATATCTGCGCTTGTGCGGGGCGCAAGAGAGCAGAACGCAAGTCAACTAAGGTGCCCCCTGCCTGTGCGACACACACATACACACATATTTAAAAGTGCCAATGCATCAGTTGATCATTTAAAGTCATGCATATGTTGCAAATCGTGTTTCAGATTGGCGAAACTATCAAAAAGGCAAATAAAGTCCATGCGATGCTTATATAAGCTCACTTTTTTTTCTCTAGTCTAACTCTAATGTCATTTCACTAAATTGAATTGCTAATGGGAATCAAATGGGACAAGTACCGAAGATGGCATAGACGAGAACAGAGCGAGATGAGGGGGGTAACGCCGGTGAAACAAAGACAGAACTGGAACGAGCAGAGAAAGACAGAGCGAGGATGAGACGAGCTCGAATGAGGATGGTGGGGTGGGGTCTCGGTGAGGAAGGGGGGGGGGGCATAGTAATGAACAGGTGGTGGGAGGAAGAGAAGGTTAAGCCTGTTTCTGTGGGTGTCACTAGAAACCGCCCCGTGCTGTGCGGACAGATGTGTGGATGGACCACTATCTACTATACCCCCCACCTCACATAGTTGGTCCTGCCAAAGCCCACTAGCCTGCGCTGGAAACCCCACTTGTTTATCTGCCTTTGTTCTTTTGGTTATTTTTGGACCCAAAAATCATCTCTGTCGAGGCAGAATATTGCATTTCACAACTAGAACGGCACTCCGGAGAGTGAAAACCTCCACTAAGGCCGAGCAATAATCGCAGAAAGCGGTGGAGTCAAACTATTTGGAAGGGCTTGATAGCTAATAGTAAGATGCCTTGATGTCACACTGTGAGTTTGTGAATTGTCGGATTCTGATGTGGGAGAAATATGCTTCTCTATTTAAGATGAGGCTCAGGCAAGGCTGAAATGGTACGCTGACCTTTGACTTAGTCACAGTTTTTACGTCGCATGCACTTCCTGACACAAATCACCCATGATGGGACCTGAGAAACAGCAAATCCTGCAAAGGGTTTTAACAGACCCAACTGGTTGCTTCCATTCACCCTGTTCATGATTTTATTTCTGGTAATCCCAGTTTAGGAAGTCAGGAGTGCTTCCCACTGAGCCATCCAGCCGCTGATACGCAAGAAGTGACCGAAAAGAAATCTGCTGAGAAATACCAACAATGTGATGCATGTCTCATTATTGTGATATTTTGCCAACCTATTGTGAGAATGTTCATCAGGTTTCACGATTTTATCGGTCTTTCATTTAGAAGCAACGTGACTGGTAATTTACCGTATTTTTCGGACTATAAGGCACACTGGTGTTAAGCCATTGAGCACTTATGGCTCAGGACAGGATCCTGTTATAATCCTTTTAACAACTTCATATGTGGAGATGTATATTAACATTTAAAAGGATGTTGCAATTGTCTTTTGTCTCTTGTTTTTAAAGAAATCGACCCTTTTGGTGTTGAAACCGGCTCTTCAAACAGGTATCGTTCTACGCTAATACAACTTTTCTCACACCTTTTACTACAGTTGCTCAAGGTCTGTTGACGGGCAACAAGGAACAGGATGTTGTCGTTAGGCGCTTCCACTGTGAGCGTGTGTTGCGAGTCGTTTGACTGGGGGCTGTATGAGACAGGTGTTTCCTTGCTTGCCTCACTTACTGGTGATACGTACATTTTACAAAACTGCATTTCCAGTCGGTAAAGATGGAGTATGGAATATGATGGATGCCATCTAAGTGTCATTTCAGAAAATCACCTGTGATGGCATAGTATTTTTCCACTGCACCTGTTGTCTCTCTCGCTCACACACAGCAGATAAAATCAGTTGATAGCATGGCCAGCTTCATCAGATGGGCCCACTCCTGCTCTGTTCATTAACGTCCAACCCAAGGCTTGGGCTGGCCCGCAGCCCACCGTTAGTCCCACTCGGATAAACGGCACAAAGCAAACACGTGGAGAAAGACACAGATGCCGACGAGAAACAAAAGGTAGCAAAAAATGAATTTAAGAGGGTAAGGAAACGCAGCTGGCGGGACAAAGAGCAAGATAGGACTTCCAAAGAGAGGCGATGGCAAGCTCAGCTGTAGCCTTGGTTTCGGGGAGGTCAGCTGGGAATTTTGGATTGGCGTCGCCTGTGTGACGCCCACGCGCTCGGCCCGCTCTCCCTGGGACGCCGGCGCCACCTGCTTCCATGGTGGATGGCAGCTTTGGAGCCCAGCAGGAGGGCTGGATGGACGGACTGACAGACAACATGTTTCAGTGAGTTTGTTTGGAAACCTGTGCCCGCCTAGCCAGAGAGAGGAAAACTTTGGGAGAGAGGGGTGAGGCAAACAGACATTGAAAGATTTTTTTTCCAAGAGTTTACAGCATCTTTGCTGTGTCTGACTGGTAAACCACAAATATTGGTTAGCATGTGCTTGTTTGGTGATTTTTTTTTTTTTTAGATTTGGTGACGCTCATTTCAGAAGACAACTGTGGCATATTGCCATCTATTCCCCAATCATGCAAAACCAACAACACAATCACCATTCAAGCATGCCTGAAAAAATAGCCTTTTCTCTTCAAGGCATATTCGTGAAAGTATACCCATTGATTATTATTAAAAATCCAGACTGATATACTGTATCAAAATCCATAACCTTTGGTTTTGATGCGGGTAATAGAAATGACATCACCGTTGCTGCCAAAAAAATGACTTCAGGCAACACAGTGGGTGTAATCCTAAAACTACACCAGTGGTATTTATTTTTATAGGAATTATTTGAGGATAGCAGTGTGTATTTTACCCGGGGTGAGGGTATGGTGCCAGAAAAGAATTACCTGTGTAGGGAAAAAGAACACAGAGGCTACGAAAATAAGTTCAAAGTTCAAGGTTCCAACCCTAGAAGCTACCAAAACGTAAAATAATCCCAATAGCATCTGCTCTCAAAAGACACGGAACAGGCAGTTCCTACTTTTTTCTGAAACTTGAGTCTAAATAAAGACCTGAAATATTGTTGTAGTGCTCAAACTAGTGATCCAATTAAAGTTTCCTTTTCAGGTCACTCAGCTCAGATTAGCTGCTATAAATTCTCTATACTATTATTCTACATCACCAATGATTTTTAATACTATCCAAATAACAAAAATAGGCTAGTCGTTCCTTTTTAAATTCCAATACCTGCACAGTCCCTCACCTGACAGGAAAATCTGGCAAAAAAAGAAGAAGAAGAAAAATAAATGGAAGATCTGACAGGGTGAGAGATCCACATCATGCAGACTCCATCAAGTCATCCTCCAGTCAATCATAAGCCTACGCTTTTCCCTGCCTTCTAAATCTCATTTGCTGCCTCTGCTCGTCGGTGAGACGTTAAAGTGGGTCTGTGGGAATAGCGAGCGTTATTACTTTTATCCAGTGCAACTCGTGCAGTCAATAATGGCGCGACGTCAGGAGCGTTATTGTTCCCAGCTGCTGCGATGGAGGAGATGCAACATTTCCTGTTGACTTAATGACAGCAATCACTTCCTGTACATCTCACTCAATAACTGTGCAGGGCCCACCCAGTCCTGTAAGGTGCGGCGATAAGGCTTCTTCATCATCTTTATTGGATTCCTTCTCCAAAGCAAATCATAGCAAACACACAGTGCATAATTTTGCCATATTTTCTCATATCTACGTATTGACTGCGGCTGCTGGAATTATTGGCTAATAAAAGACTTATGTTTGCTTGTTGAGGTGCTGCTGACCGACTTAGACAGCCAACGGAATTCTCGGGTCGACTGTGATCACCTTAACCCCCAATATAGCTGCTCTGGGTTCAGTAACGTATTGCCTCCCACTCCCTATGTGGCTGTCAGGCAGGTGAATGCCCTGAAGACAACGCAGCAACTGGCCGACTGTATTGTCTGAGGGTGTTTTGGAATTGGCAGGAGCTTCACAGGTATGATGCTGAAGGGAGAGAGAAAAAAAATCACGGAAAAGATCTGAAGGGATGGCCAGTTTGTGGTTACGTGCTGAACCGTTGCGGGCTACTTTTACCGCAAGCTGCTGAGATATATTCCCTCCGGTTTGACTTTTTTTTTGTCAGTGCGAAAAAAATGTATGGCATGCTATATGTAGACTGAAATCAATCTGAAGCCACATTCCAGGTTGCCTAAAGGACAAATAGTCAACCGTACCAACTGGTACCAATCCTGGCTAAACTTGATGACATCATTTGCACGGTATGAGTAATAATATCACTTTGGAATGTTTCATAATGAAATGAATCAAGTCCAAAATGTGGAATACTTGTTCTTTACACATACTTTCCCGTGCAGCCTTTCTAGACTTTCCCTATTACCCTTTTGATCTGAGCCACGGGTGCACCACGTAGACCGCTGCCCAGCGACTGAGCACCCACATGCGGAATGTAAAGAGAATTATTCATTGTTTTCATGCAACAACAAAAGTATTGGTGCTCAAAGAGCAGATGCCCTCCCATAGTTAATTCAACATCGGGCACTAAGCCACGCTGACTAATCAGAGGTGCCCTATCCGTTGCCATTGTAGTGCAGGCCGTGCTTATTAAAAATACATGCTGGTGAAATTTGCCCAAAGCGTCTGAAATCAGATCAAAACACATCTGGACTTTAAAAAACGAATGCGATTGAACAATAGATTGACTTTCAAAAGTCCATTCAAGGGGCTCTGCAGGCTTTGCAGATTTGAGACTTTAAAAATGTCAGATTGTTTGGTTTTCCTTTTGTCAAATAAAAATAATGTTATTTAATAAATAAAAATATATATGTATTCTTCAGATAGATGGATGAAGCCATCTTTGAACATTAAACCAATGCAGTATTTTTTTCAACCTGTACTAACAAGAACATTACAATTTCACAACCAACCAGTTTTTGAACATTTTCTATGGAATCCCATAAAGAGCAGGCCTAATTGAGACAAAACAGAGAGAAGCTGATCCTGGTTGTCATCCCTGCAGTTCACCACTGAGAACACGAGAGCCCGTGCCAGATCACCTCACGCACCAATGATCACATCGACTTGGACCAATTGTGGTCTGGATTGGACTTCCACTTTTGTGTCCCAACACACCATCCCGTGTCTGCTGCCACAAGCATATAAGTGGTTGCTCGGTGCCCAACCCAGCAGTGCTGCAGGCTCCCGCCCAGTACAGCAGTAATGCTTGAGCCAACGGTTAAAGATGTGTGGTGTTGTGCACCATCAACTGAATGAAGTGGTCATCAACTTCACATTAACAGAGATGTGCACAGCTGCAGCCAGCAGCCATTGGCGAAGCGGTGTTCACCAAACAAGGGAAACTAAATGGACTGGTTGAAAGCTGGACAGAACACCTGGGGTGGTCTTACTTACCTCATGAGAAGCCAGCAAACGTTTAAAATTGTTGAGTGTAACATGGAAATCAGTGGTACAGATAATTCTGGGACAAAACAAAGACCCAAAACAATAATATTATAAATGGAATAAAATACCCAGAATCCTGGGTTGGACCAAATAAATTTCGCCATATGGTCACATGAAAGCTAAACACCAAAATGTTTTTTCAGGTGAAAGTAAAAGCATGGAATTTCTCATTGGATGTCAAATAAAGGGGAATACTGAGCAATAATTATTCCCGCTGTGAGGTGGAATACAAGCCCACTTCGGTCTATTCAAGTGCACCAATCAGTTGCTCAAGCTGTCAGAGAGTCTGCAGGTAACACAGTCCTACAGAGGTAGCATCTTGTACCTTTGCTTCTTATTCTGTTCCACTGCCAAATTGTCTCCTGAGCCAAACTGGAAAATGAGAGTCTCTCTCAACCCAGTACACTGAACAGAAGTTGTGTGAGTTGACAGACATGGCCGAGCCTGCCAAATATTGAAATTTCCAGTTTCTGCCATCCCATCAAACTTCAGATCAATCCTCAAATCAACTAATGCACAAATTAATTATCCAGGCAACTGCATTTAAAGAAATCTTGGATAAATGTTTCAATAAAGACAAGATTCATTTGTATTGTGAAAATCAATCCGTGGCATCTTATAAGACTAGAATCAAGCAATCAAACAAGACCATCCATCCAAAAACTGATTGCAATGTGTCATCTTCATTTAAATAAAGTATTTCAAACTGGAAATCCGGAGAAATTAGCATTTTATGAGTCATAAATTCATTTCCACACACAGCCGGGTGCTTCCATTATTCGCAAGCAACTTCATCCTACGCTGGCTGTCACATTCGTATCAAACTGTTCCATTGTGTATTGTTTGCTGGATCCACAACTGCAAGGGTGTCACTCGTGTGAAAATGTTCACATGCAAATACTTTGAAATTAAATTCTACAGCCACTTTAAGATTGTCCTGGTATGAAAAGCGATAACATACTAC
The DNA here is from genome assembly GCF_054491065.1 of Syngnathus leptorhynchus. Classification (NCBI taxonomy): domain Eukaryota; kingdom Metazoa; phylum Chordata; class Actinopteri; order Syngnathiformes; family Syngnathidae; genus Syngnathus; species Syngnathus leptorhynchus. Next base: position 5,171,081 of record NC_141209.1, on the reverse strand, counting down.
ATTTTGTTAATCTGGTTTTGACCTCGCTCTAATCCCACACTCGACTAAGGTAAAACCTTCATCATGTAACTGTAAAAGTGTCACAAGACAAAGCCACATGGCATTTGCAAAAAAAGAAAACACTTTGAAGCTCATACTTATCTTACCTTTAGAATACGATTGGCAACAATAAGCATGACCCGGCATTCCTAGCCAAAACCTCATTAAAATGTAAAAAGGCAGGGAATGCTAATTTCACCCTAGATCCTGAAGAAGTAGAAGAAAGACAACAAAAAAAGGGTCTTCATTAAGAAGAGCATGCATTATTCAAGGAGCAGCAGGCCAGAAGAATGGCTTAAGGCCAATTACGCACTACTGGAATCTTCCTCTGGCTTGCTGCTCGGCCCCACTCCTTTTCTGTTGTCAATATTCATATATAGTAAAAAGGAAAGAAAGGGGAAAAATATAAAATGTGATGAATTATTAACCGGTTTTGCGGGGTAGCCTCTGCGTCTTAATAAGTGACCCATTTCTAGTGATCATTATTTTAAATTTTACAACTGGAAACAATGACTTGAAGAAATGGTCTGTCATTTTTATTATTATTATTATTATTATTATTATTATTTCCTGTCCTTTTTGAAAACACAATTTTTTACATATACAGCTAAATAAAAACAATTAATTGCATGTATACTAAGTCAGCCTCAACCTACAGGCAAACTTTTAATCTCCACTTCTATTCTAGTAACTAGTTGGTATCACAGCACGCACACTAAGCCTGATGCGTCACTCGCATGGCAGGTTCGCACATGGACGGGAAGTGGAAGAGAAACAGGAAGGAGGAGAGTCAACGGCTTACTGGACGTCATTGTCGGATCAGATCACACAGCAGACGGAGGCAGCAGTCGAAGCAAACAGCTGCTGGGACACCATTTATTAACACTGGAATATAGGGAAGTGTGTGTGTCTTTGTGTGTGTGTGTGTAGAAATCATGTGACAACAGCCTGTCACTCATCCTGTCACAAGACTTTCACAGTGTGTCCCATTGTGGTCGTACATGAGTCCGCATCAACCAGTGACCACGTTCATTTGAAGCAGCTTTCCCTATAGAAACATCCCAGCAAGACTTTGTGTGTGTGTGTGTGTGTGTGTGTGTGTGTGTGTGTGTGTGTGTGTGTGTGTGTGTGTGTGTGTGTGTGTGTGTGTGTGTGTGTGTGTGTGTGTGTGTGTGTGTGTTTGATTATGTAGTTTTGTTGTGTATGTGTGCAAGTCAGCACGGCCTGGGCCTACTCCGAGTCCTGCACAGTAATATGAGCAGACAGTGAATGGGCAACAGAACCCCAGACCGGTCTACTCCATTTGAGATTTATGGGACTAGCAAACACCTGAACTCTTGTTGACACACACGCACAGGAACACACTGACACACAAAATACTGATGACATAATTTTGTAATAAAAATAGTCATGCTGCCATGTCCGAACGAGATATCTCAAGTCATGTTATTCATAAAATATTTTTTTTTAAAAAGCTAAAAGACACAGCTCGCGACTATCTTGTGCCTCATCCATGAGCAATCAATAACAATCATTACTACATAATTACTTGGATGAGTACTGTTCCCAGAAGTTTCCGTCTCTGCATCCTCACATACGCAAATTTAATTCATCATACATAATGAAAATGTGTCTTTATTCACACATGGCAACTGGCTTAGTAAACACTTTGAGCCCCCGTGAATGCACAATGCTTTGCTAGTCTTGTAAGCGACTAAGAGCCTCATAATTTGAATGCCCCAAAGTTCATAGAAAAAAAATTGTCCTAATGATGCCCACTGACTCCAAAAACTTTGCGACTGTGCTCCATCCTCAAGGCTACTGCAACACCAATTAGTCCTTAAATCATGAGTGATCAGAATTGAAATATGGAAGACAGACTTTGCTTCAAGGCAATTTCCAGCCAAATCACTGAAGATTAAGTCGGATTATTATTTGGTCTACAGCGAGATTTAACGACACTGGGTCCTATGCTAAAGTGAGAGCGAGGGAGGGGGGAGCAAAGGGGGATTGGTGAATGTACATGAAAACGAGAGGACGAGAGCAGAGAGGAGAGCAAGGTTTGGTTCCAACTGAGCCCTTAATTAGCCGGGCTAATTGAGCTGTTAATTGATCTGTTGTCTTAATTAAACATCTCCTGACACTTCTTTGCTCCTTGTAGTTGGAAATTTGAGGGAATTGTCCGAGAGAGAGAGAGAGAGAGAGAGAGAGAGAGAGAGAGAGAGAGAGAGAAAGAGAGAGAGAGAGAAAGAGAGAGAGAGAGAAAGAGAGAAAGAGAGAAAGAGAGAGAGAGAGAGAGAGAGAGAGAGAGAGAGAGAGAGAGAGAGAGAGAGAGAGAGAGAGAGAGAGAGAGAGAGAGAGAGAGATGTAATACTTAAGTGGCCAGCCTAAAAAAAAAAAATAAAGGTGATTATCTGAGAGGCCTGATGACTCCATTAGACACTTTGGCTTGTTTGATTTCAGAGCTAAAACCATCATCACAGATTTGCTTGCGGTTAAAGTGCTAGGCAAATGCATTTAAAGCAAAAATCTGATTAAAACTAATCTAGCAGCGATATACTACTCTGATAGAGCTGCCAATTTCCACAATGTCGGCTGACTGACGGCTCAAGCGTGTTCAAATGTAAAAGCTTTTTTTTTTTGCTGCATTTTTTACAGTTGTAACTTTTCAGTATCAAGTAGTTGATTTGAGCTCACCTTTATTGCCAACAATCACAATGAAAGGAAGAGGAGAGAAGGAAGTAGAGGCATTATTGAATTCCTTTACAGGCCAAGTGAATGATTTATTGAGCATTGTAATGAATAACCAGCAGGGAGCGATTTGGTCTTGTTGAGAAGATTGCACTGATTGACAGAAATGCTTGACTTAGTTGACCCTTGTGCTCAGTGAAAGGTGAAGGGTAAGTAAACCCTGGTCTGATTTGTGTTTTCACCGTGGGGTGCCTGAAATGGTGCCAAACTAGCATATATAATTCTTTCACCATATTCTGAATAATTGACAGAAAAGTAAGATAACTCATTGCCTTCTGGTTCTCATCTGATGTCTTATAAATAGTAAATATCAACATGTCAGCAATATATCTCCATGTTATTGACATGAGCATCAGGAGAAATAACTCATAGTGAAGCCTGCATTGCTGTCTTATTGTATGGCCTGTTATCAACTGTCCTCTGATTACAGAGTTCATGCTCAGGCATTCTTCACACTTAATGTAAACAGATTAGCTCGGTGGAGGATCCAAGTGTATTCTTGCAACACATGAAGGATGTCAAAATAAGGCTTGCTAAAAGGTTTTCCAGCGTGGTTACATGATAGTGTGGATGTGCCTTGCGGAGAGAAAGAAAAGATTCGATTAAAGAGGCGGGGGGGGGGGGGGGTTAATGGGAGACTGTGTGATCAATACATTTGAAGGCGAGGTCACCCAAAGTTCAAGCCCACACGCAAAGTATCCTGATGAATGAGGAGCGTGTTTGATGAGATTGCATGCAAGCAGGATTATTCCTGAGCCATTTGTGTATTATTTTTGTTTCAGGTCCAGTGAATTTTGCTGAAGCTGCGTGTATCGACGTCTTTTTGTCCTCTTGTGGTTGAATTCCGATTTTTTTTTTTCCTTCGACTTGGATAGAAACTTTGACAGCCTGCTGTCTTTGTTCTAAAGTTCATACAGGGAAGCAGATGGTTCTTCTCAGTGTGACTCAGCAAGCTATCTAGCTATACTGTGTAACTATCGCCTCCGGTGGTTGGCACTCATGTCAATGTATAGGACTACAAATATTTGATATGGAAAAAAAAGGAGCATACAGTACAATTCACATTCATAAAAATAAAAAAAAATGCAGTTTGTCCTCTTTTCATAAGGCACATGATTTGTCAGCTGATTTACCTCCAGCAGAGGGTCCGACAGGATCGGACCATTCGCTTCCAATAAGGAAAACTTAACTTTGTCCCATGTGCTGCCATCCTTTCTGCTTTTTTCGCCCCCCTCACTTCCTCTCCTTCCACAAGACGTCTGGTCTTTAATGTATTTCAGAGAACATCTGCTAACTATCACTGAACCTCATGGGATTTCCATTTAGCCCAGTTAATTACTCTATCAAGCCAGGTTCATTATCATATTCCTCCTCTTAAAAAATGCACACGACACTTTGTGACTGTGCGTGTCAGTGTGTGTGCGCATAGGTGTCTCTGATGTGTATGTGTGTATGCGTCTCTTAAAGACATTACTAATTGCAAGTGGTTGAGCTATTATACTCGCATTAATGAACCACAGCGGTCCATAGGAGTCGTCTCTGAGAGTCAAGGAATGGATGTGTTAGTTTGTTTCTCTCGGGAGGACAAGAAGCTGGTATTAATCTAAATGAACAGCAACCTTCTGACTTCTCCCTGTCTGTCTCATCCCCCACGGAGTTTTTTTCAGGTGACTGATGACACGCCCTTACTCGAATGGGAATATGATGTCATTACCGACATGTGATACTAGCTTTTATGTATTATTATTATTATTATTATTATTATTTATTTATTTATTTTTCAGGTGTCTATAATGGACTTATGTCAAAATACCCGAGAATCAAGAATTATAGCACACTTTATACAACCTAATTTTTGTCTTGCTCATGCAAGTGAGCGAGGCATTAATGGGCCAATGATAGGTTCAGTAACTCAAGGGGCGGCGCAATTGGGTGGCTAGACTCAGAGCCCTGAAAAAAAAACAAGACTCCCTACTGTGAAGCCCAAGCAAGCTCCGACAAGACAACTTGACCGAAATATGTGTTGAAACTAAGTTAGCTAATGCAAAACACTGATGCTAGCTAAAGCAAGTTCAAGTATGCTGAGCTGTCAGGAGAGTTGCTGCCCATCCTGAAATTTTAGTTTGGTTTCAGAACTGTACTACCTCTGAAGTGTTTGAATTTCGAGGTACCACTGTATACAGAAAGTTTTGTGCTAGCAGACTTTTGGGAAAAATTTCCAAAAAAAGATTCACTATATGATGCGTAGCAAATGAGAAACTATTTGTCACCCACAGGGTCAGATTTCTCCTTCAGGGATCAGTATACAATAACATAAAAACAATCATCAACAAAAGATTGCCTCTCTCAGTATGCATACAAAGTACTCGAAGACTCCATAATTAATTCGTTGCCATAATTGAAAATGCCTTAAAGTGACTATTGTCGTGTTCCTCGAGGTCATGCGATTGAAAGCATCGCCAGCTGCTCTACTAAACAGCGACGAGATGACGAACAATAATCACAGATTCATCTTCTAAAGCGCACGAGCCAGAAGGGGTTGGCAGGATCAGGGAAAGCTATTTAAAAGTAATAGAGCTGCTTGCTTGAAAAGCTACGACCTCGAAGCCGTACCACTACTTTGAACCAGACTTGCAATGATGGATAGTGTGCATTATGGAGTAAAGACACTGAAAGCACAGTGGAGTAAATGCCTCCACGAGAACCAACCATTCTCTTTAATTGAATCAATAAACCATCCATACCTACTTGATAATTTAAAATAAATAGGTCTGACACAGCCAGCGACAGCGTAATGGAACCAAAGCAGAAGAAATTGCAGAAAATGGTTGATAAAAATAACTTCTTAAATCTACTGTTCTGTGATGAAATTCCTTTTTTTTTTTTTGCGGTGGTGACAGTTATAGCATCATTTTGTTCGCAGACAAACGTAAAAATGAGCAACGCACACACATGCTGGTGTCTACTGAGCGGAGGTCAAGAGCAACCTGTCTCGACCAGGCAACGCTGCGTAAATAATTCATGAGGATGCACTTTTTAATTCATGAAATAATCTGTTTGTCTGAGACCGGCTCATATTTTCCATTATGATGTTTACAGCTTAGAACATCAGAGAAAATGACTTCAATAACATCAATTCAACTTTTTCCAATACTTTTTAAAAACGATCTTTGCTTACAGCCTAAATGTCCGTCATTAGGAATATTACATTTTGAAATATCGGGCAACCAGTTTATGAATTGCATTTCCCGCACACTATCTTGAAGTCTAGGTGTGTTTGTGGAGCACCGAGCAGCAAAATCTCCTCTTTGATGAGATTAGCTGAGTGGTGTACTTGAAATAACCTTTCATGCGCTGCCATTATTGTATTAATCTATTCTAAAACAATTTGGTTGAATTAATTAGGCCTTACATATTTCAGCGCTGCTCACAGGCTGCCTAGAAACAGATGGCAGCGAGGACGAGACACTCTCTTAGACGGATGTGTAGGGCTAGGGAGTAGAATGGTGGAGGCGGAGGATTTGGAACGAGGAGAAAAAAAAAAGTGTGGTCGGAGGGTGAGGAGCGCCGTGTACCTGACGAACTGACAAAAGGGGCTGAATTAAATTGAGACAAGAGAGGGAGAAAGTTGCTCGACAAGGTCTTGGTCCTAATCAGTTCCTCTGCACCTGACAAGAGATTGGTAGCTTAACAACATTTGGGTGAAGGAGGCTATTATCTCAATCCTACAGTGTTGCGGCTGGGTTCAACCTTGAACAGCTTGTAGATGATGAGCCTATCCATATGGTGTTTAAATCGCTCAGCCTTTCCTGAGCCATTAACCTTCAGGACACCTTGTACTGTTCCTACACTTTGATTGACAGCTCTGTGTAGATTTCATAAAATTGTCTCTGCTTTTTGAGAAAATTTAGACGGAGTTTCTGGTCCTTAGCATACCAATGAGTTGGTCCAACATGGCTTTATGTTTTGTCCCAGTTTGTGGTTGGGGTAAGCTAAATTCATTTGAATTTGGGAAGTGATACTCGATAAAGATATGCTACATAATTTCCAATTCCCGCAAATGGTGAGGACGGTTAAAATGTTTTACAGCGGACTCAAAGAGTTGAGGAGCACGAGTGCTGAAGCATTTACAAGCCATGCCATGAAGAAAGGACAAGCTAATGGCAAGAGGAGAGGCGGTGGATCGTAATGCACTTTGTGGCATGTGTCCAGCAGACTCTTACGTTTTTAGATGATCACGACAGCACCAGAGAGGAACGAGAGAGAGAGAGAGAGAGACAAGGGCAGAAAAGTGGAAGGGAGGGTGGGGAAGGGATGACTTGGCAGAAAGGTTGCAAGAACGATGATGCGGAGGTTTAGGGACTAATGCCACAAGATAAAAAATATCTTATTTGGACTAAAACATTAATAATAAATTACCTTTGGATTTAAAGTGTAAAGAGAAATATTTGGGAATTAGAAGCCACTAATGTTTATATCAGACTTCAAATAATTTAAGAAATGACCGGTCAAGTGTTGGAAATCCTGACTACAAATCTTTACAGAGCTAAACGTAGTCCTTTGGCATTGTATGAACTACATTTCCCATCTTCCATTGCTCTAAGTGCCCCTCTGTTTTCCTGGCACGGTGGTATTACCATCTCGCTCCAGTCAGGCAGAGCCATCCCTCGAGTCTCGCTTTTATTACCTTGTTGACACCAGCTGCTACTTTTAAGCACTTTTAAATGCTGAGTCGGAGCGGAGGCTCAAATCACAGAATTAATGCCGTTATTCCTGCCCAGCTTTCATTTTGGCAGCGCTTTTAAGCCACGGACTTAACAACAAGCCTGGGTTTTATTCATTCAGACAGCTGGTGGGAATAACACGGTTGCCAGTGGCATAGAACTGCGTGTGGGACTTAAAGTGTGCTCGACACGTGTGGGAGGGCATCTGAATATTCAAGTGTTCTTTTAAGAGTTGCTCATACGCCATCCAAATATTAAAAAGAGGCATGATGGTCAGTTTCTATGAACAAAGATTGAGCTGTCATTCTCAGGATTTTGGCATCAAAAAGGTGATTAAAATGAAATGTGGTGGGAATGTGACATAACCAAATGTTGCAGATTCCTCCATCCTTCTTCGTCACTTGACTTGCCACATTGCTGCTACGCCTGCGTGAAGTCAATCGCCTCCTCTTACACACACACATGCTCTTTCACTCGCTTCACACACAGCAACTAAGCAATGCTATCGAGCAGCTGTACCTCTCCCTATGTGCAGAGTGTTGATCTCAGTTCGTCTCTCACACACTCTAAGCATATGTCAGTCACAAACAAGACACACTTGCCGTGCATCCTTTTCAATGAGAAGTTTGGCCTTCTGAAATCTGACCAATGTTGCAAAGTACAAAGCTATGGAAAAGTTACAGTATTTATTTCTGTTGATTACAGTCAACAAATATAATGACGCTTCAATAATGCCGCAAATATAATCATGGATATTGATTAATATATAATACTATACAAGTAAATAAATTAAATTGTGCATGATTCAATCTTGCACGTGTTTAGCCTTTCAGTGGCCACCTGAATAAGGAAAATGGCCAGAGGGTCTAAAAAAAGAACCACTCTGACTGGTTCACTTAGAACAGTTGAATGGGGACAAAAATCAGCCACGACACCTGTGCGAATGATGTCTCGCTCTCACTGCTATCCCATTCTCGCCTGAGGCAGGACTCGATTTTTAACCTTGTTCTTAACCTTTCTCTGCCCTCGCTGAATGAAACCTTACTCTTCCTGTTCAGCCACCACACGTAAACTGACTAAAAGACGCTGTGGCAAAACTTCCTCAGATGTGTTTATTTTGTCATGTGTACAGACAGGTCTTTCTTGTCGAGACAGATCGAATTGATAGCCAAGATCAACTCCAAAAAAGGGGACAAAAAGGCACAAGGGTCAGCAGACTAAAGTGACATTCGATGTCAGATCTAAGTATGATCAGACATTAAACATTCGATATTATACACTTCATGTAAAATCTGTTGTCGTTTGTCAAGCTCCACCTCTTTTTGGGTTTAAAAAAGGTTCAAGCTTTTAATTGGAGATGACACATGGAGTAAGTGTGCCCTCAGACCGCAACCAGCGGGATACAGGAGAGGAGCAGCTGTGCTGACTTCCGATTGAGGTAGACTTGTGCGGGCTGCTGATCAGACACAGATGTACAGAGCTTGGAACAGGACAAAAGAAGAAGGTCACCCCTCTCACAATGGAACGGTAGCACTTGCAGCAAGGTCAGCCGCACTCACTCGCTGCGGGACCGGAGCTACTGTTCTAAAAACATGCCAGGGTGGCTCTATCATGGTTGACTGAGGGGAGGAGGGCAGTGGGTTCAGGTAGTTTGTGTCAGTTGACAATTAAAATCGATTTGAGGCAGTTTTAAATCTGACATTTGTACCAGAAATATAATTCAAGCCAAAACTACAGCCATTATTTTGCTGACATTAATTAACATTAAAACCCCACGCCTACATATTTTTGCTTTCTATTTCAAACAAAACAGACAACCAGGACAATTAAAGCCTTGTGCTTAGGTGTTACTGTAACCATGACGAGAAATCCACAAAAATTTGCTACACATTTCCAAAGCCTTAACTCTAAACATAATTAATCAGGCATGAGGAAATGCTCATCCTGGGCCATTCAAACAACATCAAGTAAATCAGGTACAAAATCAAAAGTTCCCACAAACAATTCCAAAATAATCATGCTTGATTAAGAGAGAACCCAAGAAAATCCACCTGCCAACACCTCATGTGACACACACATACACACATGCTTTGTCAGCAACTATTACCTCCCCCAGGGTTGAGTCCCCACCTGGGAGCTCCATTCCGTCATTGCACATTAGCTCAGTTACCCTTTCATCCTCTCTTGTTACACTTGTTCCCAGAGTTTTCTCCTGTAGATCAGGGTCGCTATTATCTCAACCAACAATTGAAGCCACTAAAGAGGGTAGCTGCAAGTCATTGTCATAAGGGATCATTCTTTCGTTCCTTTTTTTCCATCTTGAGTAGTTGAAGCCCACTTGAGAAGTGAGAGAAGCAAAAAAAAGTATTGTGCTACCCCGCTCAATGTTTTTATAATAACTGGTACTGTATTTTACTCGGCATTCCATATCCTGACTCACTTAAACCAGAACACTTCAACGGTTGTTTGCACTTTTCCTGTTCTTAAAAACACAAATAAGTCATTGTTTTGTGTCACAACAGTTATAAATAAATAGAAACTGTAGGTAAGAGCGAGAGCTTAATGACCCTTCGGGCTCCTGTAATGTCTAACCAGTCTAAAGTAAACATTTACCTGCAGACGTGATCTGGAATTAATGTGTGATCACCGCCTGGGGCGAAAGCAGCGCTCTATTTCCTGACTTAACATACTAATAAGTTGTCCAGGTGTGTGTGCACTCCAGGAGGTGGACGTGAAAAAAAAAAAGCTGTGAATTTTAAAAAGCAGATAAATCTGAGATGGTTTTTCTTACGGGGATCTGAAAATTGAAGGAGATTGAAAAACCAAGCGAGAAACCAACGACGTCCACGGCATATTCTCCTTTGGAATTGTTTGTCATTGCTATTAATTCTATCTGAGCTTCATTAATCCCTATTTTCACATCCAGACCCAGGCGTCCTTCATCATCCTTTCAGCTTTTGCCAGCACGGCCTCCGGTGTCCAAATTCAACCAGGGTCACAGCGCGTTCCCTCTGCCTCTTGGGAGTCCGTGGGCACGTCCACGTGCATACAAAAAGACAGATTATTAAACAGGTCATCCATCTCAATCACTGGTGTTGGAGCCCGTGTCAGTGCAATTCTCCACTGGGTGAAGCGAAGAGTTTAAACTCTAGATGACTGAGTTGGAGGTCATTGGTTGTCACCCTGGGACCTGCATTTTGCTATATCAAAGTTGAGAACACAAAAGATGTGTTGTTTATAAATGACCGTTGAAAATATGTTCATATTAAGTACAGTTGTGTGTGGAGGTCGGGGAAGGGGGGGGGGGAGGTTTTTCCGTCAATCCAATGTAAGCACATAGAATAATAGTCACCGAGTGCAGGATTGTGACAGCAGATGTTAAGAGTAATGACAGTGGAGATTACCCAATAATTGTAGCGGTGTAAATCATTTTTGAAGGGGGGGGTAAGAAAAGGAGGAAGAGCGAGGTTGGAACAAAGGCGAATTAATGAAAGTCACAGCAGGAAAATCAACGATTCATTCAAGATTTTCCACTGTTTAAAGACAATCTAAAATGTGATAAGTTTGTTGTTTGTTTTTAAATCTAACACTCGAAACAAAAGGCTGATTTTTAATATTCAAATTTTTGGTTTGAATAAAAAAATTTAATTGAAAAATTGGCTACAGGGCGGTGTTTTACTATTTGATTTGTCGTATTTACGCAATCAACAAAATAATTAGTGAACAAAAGAGAGAAGCTAGTTGTCAATACGAAGCAAGGCGAATAAATGTTGATGGCGAGTTTTAGGGGGACTGCGGTGAACAAGATCATGGCGATAATCTTGTGGCTGCTGGTGTTATTGTCTACATTTGGGAGCTAATCGCTAGGATGCAAGCTGCCGCCTTAGGCCTGGGATCACAGACAGAGAGGCCCCTCCATCTAAGGATGCCGTGAGATATTTCTCTGTGATGTCCCACAACAACATGACACACCCCTCACCCCATGCCCCAGTATGCAAGGGTCAACTAAAAGCAAGTGTGTGTGTGTGTGTGTGTGTGTGTGTGTGTGTGTGTGTGTGTGTGTGTGTGTGTGTGTGTGTGTGTGTGTGTGTGTGTGTGTGTGTGTGTGTGTGTGTGTGTGTGTGTGTGTGTGTGCATGTGTGTGTTTGTGAGCTTGAGCGGTTGTGTGTTTGTGCATGCGTGTGTCTGACTGGCTCCGTTGTCACCTTGATTGTGTAATAAACTTGATTCAGTTAAGCGTGAATTATTGTTAATTGAACTAAAAAGTAATTTTCTTAATTGAAAGCCAGGGGGAGGGGCAGAGCAGATTAACGACATAAAGGAACGTTACCGTCAATTGCATAGCGAAAGCATCTTGACAATTTGATCTTGTCTAATTCGTTTTTCCTCACTCTTGTCATTATTTTTATTCTCCATCCTGCAACTATTGTAAAAGACGGTAATGTAATTAGCTGTAAAAAAAAGTAAAAAACGTTTGTACCTGACTGCTTTGTCCTCCAAAATGCAATTTTGCAAAAGTATGTGTCTTGCAATTGCACATGATTTTGCTGGCATCTTTTAAAATGGTTCAAATAAATCTAAAACAAGACTTTCATTGCATTGAAAACATATTAAAATAACAAATCAAGATCCAGGTACCAGAAAAGCAAAATACAAAAGCAACTGGATGTAAAACAGGTTAGTGGCAATAATGCAGCACAACATGTATGTTTTAATGACACAAAAAACAGTTAGTGCTAATGTTGCTATGACAATATTCTAAAAACTGATTAACCTGCTATGGTTAATCACCATCAGTAGCCACCAAATGGCAGTATAAAGTCAACGATGCAGAAGATGCTCCTATTCCACCACTAGGATGTCTGCCATCTTGTACAAATGTCATTGTCAAATATGTACATTGGCAGCTCGAATGGCTTTCACTCAAGCGGACTATAGCGTTAATGTTATTATGGAAAGGGAGCTATTTTGTTGTCATTTATTTTTCTTAGAAGAGATCTTTTTAGTGTATGTAAAAATATGAAACGGGAAAAAAAACATTGAGGTAATCCATCGCACGTAATATTCGAGCTTCAACTTGTGTAAATAATTTATTCAATTCAATCAGAATTTTTTACTTTAAATAAACTCTTTTCTTATTTCAAGTGATCCACGATTTTAATTTTTTTTCCAGACTACCATACATAAAACTGAATCAAATAAAAATGCTTTCAATGCATTCTTACCATAATCACATTCTTATGACTCCATCTTTCGCCCCAAAGTTAACAGTGGGAGGCCCCTGCTGACCCCAATGAGGATAAGTGCAACTGAAAACGGACGGCAGGAGGGATATATTCTAATAAGGGCCATTTCCTCCTGCTGAAAGCTGTTGAAGATTTTGGGGGGAAAAAAATGTCATCTTGAAAAGGCTTCAATTTAACCTTAGAATGAGTGCACGGAGCAGAAAAACATTCTCTTTCTGTAAATAGAGCTTTCCACTGAGGAATTTACGCACAACATACAGAAAATGTTCCCTTTCATTGAAAATGGTTTTCTAGGAATGACCATCATCTTGCAGACCTCGACATCTATTCTTCCCTTCAAAGAGCAAACAAGGCCGTGCAGAAAACAGCAAATATTTTGGAATCCAAATCCACATACCAGAGCTGCTGGTGAGCTTCAGGAAACACACACACGCACACACACTACATTCCAGTAAACACGTGTGGAATTACCAAGGAAGGCGCTTTTGGTTTCAGGCCTAGTGAAATATTATCACGTGCACAACAATATCAAAAAAATTATTTGCTGTTGAACCCTATTTAAAAATGCGTAACGTTACAGTGGTTTCCAATATTAAATGTATTTTTTGGAATAAAAACATCTGCCTTGCTTTTGATGAACTGAATTTTTTTCCCCATGAAAAATTGATATTCAAAAATTGTTCTTCCATTGTTCAGCTGCAAACCGTAATTTTGTCAAACATGATTCGTGTGCAATCTTGATTCATTGTGCGGCCCAAATTACTTTTCATCAAGCTCCTGTTGCATAACAACCAGCGTAAATGACACTCGTGCTATCATTGTAATCTTCTCCTAAAATGATTAGTGCACGTAATAAAAGCAAACACTGCCGCTCCTGTTAATTAAAAAGAACATTATGCATCCATTCGTACTCATCTTCCTTCATCATAACGCGCGACCTTTAGAGCAGAGACATTCCAACAATGCCATCCCATAATGCATTATGTCTCCACAGTGTGTGTAGGGAAAGGGGGGGGGCATGTCGAACCTTGTCAATCATAAAACTGTGGGATGGGGAGGAGGGAATAAGAGGAGGGCCATTACCTGAATCTTCCCGGGCTAAATAATTAGACATCTGACATGTAGTGAATGGGTTGGGACATTATCGCAGGCCTCCTTTGTAGCCCCGCCTCCCAATACACAGACCCGCTCACGCACATTAGGGCCCCTCTGAATGATTTAGGGGCTCCGTTAATAATGTAAAGGCTCCTGGAGCTAATTAGGTGAGTGGCGGAGGGCGCCGGCTGTGACGCATCGTCTCACTGATAGGAGCTGTAAAGGAATGAAGCACACACACACACATTCACCGTTTGGTTTAGGTTTCCCTGTGCATACACTGCTGCCCACAATCATGAATAACAGCCATAGGTGTTCTCAAAAGGGCCAGCTTATGAATTGCTTGTATTATTCATCATGGTTGAAAATGAAAAACGGGGGCCTTGCATATGAGACCATGACTCTTGAGCTTCTTTTATTCATGGAGCTGCATTAAAAAGTCAATAAGGAGCGAGGAGTGCTAGAGGCTAAGTATGGCTTTTGGGAAAAGTCTCCTAAATGAGTCATTGTGAAATAATAACTGATGAATCACGTATTATGTCACGCGAGAGATTAAAGACCGGTAAAAATCACGCCTCTGAAGATCTAGCCAAGTCCCGTGACTTCCAATGTTGGGAAGTATAAATACTTTGTGACTGTGGCCTACTTAATTAGACTTGTCAGGCACTTATACTTTACATTCGATTTTTATTTTAATAACTTTTTATTTTATCTGGCCAAAAATTAACTACCATTAAAATGAATGCTGATAACAAATTATCAGTGTGTTTTAAAAAAAACTGCAAGAAAATAAACTTCCGCCTACTGATAATTTTGTGTCATAATGTTTTGTGCTGAGACGTCAAGATAACTTGAGCGGTGCAGAACAAACAAGCTAAATGTGTTCATTGAAGCAAGATATGCTGGATGGTGGCTGCTGCCAGGTCTTTAAAAGCGACGGGGGATCATACCAAGATTGAAGGTTACAAACGGCATGCAATTAAGTAGTTTACGCCGTGTAGGTAAACGTCACGCAGCACTCAATGGCATGCTCATTTACTGACATACTTACTGAAGGACCTCCTTCATTTCATATGCCACAATGGAAAAAGCTAAAAAAAAAAAAGCCTATTGATGGTTACAAAAATGTCGTTGGACTTGGACAAGCAGCCTCAGAAAGATTGAAAGGTGAAAAAAAGAAAAAAAATCAATAGGAGTGATTATCTTGAGAGGGAACAAGTGAGGAGCCAAGGTGGGCCTTGTCACATGTACAATGTCTCCCTCCCCACTCTGGCTGGCGCCATAGCTGTCAGCCCAGTAAGTGCAGTGTCAGGCTGATTAGAGAGCAGCGCGGCCCAGACAGAGAGCAGCCAAGCTCCAGACGAGCCCTCCGGAGACGCCGCGCCACAACAAACCTCGGCCCGGGGTCAAGACTCGCTTGTCAGCCTCCCCGCTTTCAAGATGGGCCCCTTCAGTGCGCAGCTAGCAACCGTTTTGCACAGCAGACGGCCGGGTCAAAGATTTGTGGCTATGTATGAAAAAAGTATCCCCATCACCAAAACTCCCATGTACAATATTTCCGTTCTATTGAAGATTTAAGAGTTTTCTTGGCCTTGACACCAATGGAGAAATTTAATGTGTCTTTTCACCCATGGTTAGGATGATTACATTAATCTCAACAAAAACAGCCTATGCTGAAGTTGATAGAAAATAATATAATATAATATAATATAATATAATATAAAAATTAGCTCTATCTGAGCTGGAAATATTTCACAAAATTAGCTATTAAGTCATTTATCTCACAGCCACTTAGTCATAATCCACCTTCATCAAGCCTCCTACTGTCTTTTAACACTACCAGCATTATTACCCTATATCGGCCGACACATTTGCATACATACCTCTGTCATTATATAAGATGAAACAAGGAGCATAGTCACTATATTGTATAATTAGAATAGTAAGGATAACTGAGGCGGTCTTGGCTAGCTGGGAAAATAATAATCCTTGGATTATACATGATGTTGATTGTTGACGAATTAAGTCTGTTTAGAAGGAATTTGGTCAAAATGATGTGCACTATTTGACCTAGTTTTGTACATGTCAGTGTGCGTCATTCAAAGTTGTACATATTTGATGACACGGGATCAGCAGTCTCTGTGAGTTTACCAGTTTCGTCACATTCCTGAGCAACATTATACGCCTGAGTGAGTTCTACCTGAGTGCGTGTGTGTGTGTTTAGCGATGGCTGGAGGGTTGACTATCTAATCACAGCCTGGGAAGTTGAGCGGAGGAGAGGGTGTAGACAAGGTGGCACCATGTGGAATAACTCGACTGGATTAAAATTTGAGTATTTCGGGTGAATGGAGTTTTGTGTGCAACAAATAATACGCAAGATATACCGAAGAGTGAAAAAAGCATTTAAAGTAATTTGACCGCTCTTTCACCTAAAGGGATCTGAGCCGCGTCAGGCGTAAACATCATAAACAAGAGGCAGGGGAACCTCCCCAGCCCATACCTCCTTTAGGGTATAGTCAAGTCGGAGTGGGAGGAGGAGGTGTCGGCGTCTCTACAAAGCCTTCTTATCCACGAGATATCAAAGCTGTCCTCCCTGCATGAGATCTTGTCAGGATGATGTGACTCACGCAGAGGGATGGCGTCCATTGCAAAGAAAATCCACAAAAGGAGACGAGGCCAGAAAACGACACAAAAGCAAGGAGCAGATTTCCGTGGAGATTTGGCAACGTGCATAAGATTCCTTGCAAAATATGTTTTTTCGATGTCAACAAAGAAAAGTATCGCTTCTTCAACCAGTCCCAGATGACTCACTGTGTGAAATAGCGGTGGCGGCATTTTGCTACTTCTACCATAAGTTAAAGATAACTTTTCTGACCGTATTTTCTTTCTTTTCATATTTTTCAAAAGTCATTTATCAAAAGTCCATGTTGGCCGGTGATATTGTAAGGGACGGAGAGAAATGACCTTGTGTACGTCTGTATACTTGTGTTTGTGTAATCAGACAGAGAGGGGGATTAGAGACCCGGCACCTGGCAGGTGGAAACAGTCTGTGCTCATCACAAGCCCTCCTGTCCTTCTTGGATAGCATTTGTGTGTCTCTGATACACACAAACACACACACGCACGCACGCACACGACAACTTGTCCTTTAGTCATCGCTGTCATGTTCGGTAATCACTTATTCCTTGACTTTCTGTACTGATTGTTCAGAACACAACACTGCAACCACAACAAAAACATTAAATTACAAAAAAAATGTTACTTTATTTTTAAATGTATTGGTATAATGTAGGCAAAAACAAACTGACTTTTTTGTTGCAAATGCGTAAATCAATACATATTGTTTGTCTTATCACCTTAAATTGCTTCACATCATGGATTGGAAATTTAGCACTGAATCTCTTCTTTCAAAAAAAAAAATCCAAGGTAAACTAAATCAACATCAAACATCTCAATCCCAACTCTTGTTGGCATTCCCAAAAGAACGCTGAGCCATCTGTTGTGGCCCGCTCAAAGATAGTCACTCAAGAGGAGTCAACAGTGTTAAGTTAAAACAAACACACTAATTAGCCTGATTAAGATCTGGAAGATTCCTTGAGATTAATACTAGTCTGCTTTCGTGAGATACAAGAGTTTACGTCAGGGGAGCGCAAAGGCGATTTGGGGGCTTGTGGGACAAAAACTGGGAAAGAAAGTGAAGCTGAGGGAGAAGGTGGAATGTTGAGTTCATATTAATAGGGGCTTTGCTGTTTGCGGATGAGTGGAAGTATATAAAGTGAGCAGAGAAAAGGGGAAATGAGAGCTAAGGGCCAATCCTGGACGTGGGCTTTTTTTTTGGGGGGGGGGGCTTCACTGGGAGTAAGTGTCTCTGCAGGCGCTTGTCACTCTGAGGGGCCAGCGTGGGACAATCAGTGATGATGACGGGGGCACGGACCTGTGTCAAGAAGCTGAACTGAGCTGTCATTCAAAGCTCTCGACCCTATGGGATGACAAGGATGGGCCTTAATCTGCCGGGAGGGTGACAGAGTGATGGAATGAAAGGGGGGGAAATTAGACAGGAGGAAATTGGGAGTTGGAGGGGGCAAGAAAGACTAGTTTGGACTTATAATGTTTGCTTATCTCATTCAAGGAAGTTGTTCGAAATGCTTTTTCAATCTGACTGTCAATACTTTTAAGTCTGGTTTCAGTTAATAATGAAAAGTTCATTTCAAGGAGGAACTCAAAATGGAGAAAAAGAAAACAGTCGGGAAATAAAAATAACTGTTGTTTGCTCTTTAAACAGTTGTCCAAGTGCGAGTTAACTTTGACATAATTCGCAGGAGGAGACTGTTAGACTCCAGTTGGCAACAGTGACTTTGAATTTTCCAAGAGTGTCAAAAGCATGTATCTTTTAAAACCCAACATACTGTCAAACCAGACCGCCATCTCTCCTTGAACCAGTTTATATTCTACCAAAACATAGCGTTTACACTTTGTAAATGGTATTTTGTAAATTTGGAGGATTTATAGATCCCAAAGAAGCTGGCGTTCCACAAGGCTTGTCATAGACAGATTGCAGTGGTTTAGTTGTGATGGAATGTGATGTTTAGGAGACAGAGCTGTTAATGTCTGGATGGGATAATAAGGCACCAAAATGACAAGTGAAACATAAGAAAAACATTGTGGTCTGCGTTATATTTCCATGCAGTTTCATTGTCATAGTTCTCATACAACAACACCAATCTATTACTGCACATGAGTAGCTTTTGGTTGCAAATCAATCAATCGATAATACCGAAACGCCGCCATCTTACCTGATCCCTTCCTTGGTATGGCCCAAGTGAACTTGACATTGGTTGGTCCAGCAAAGCCCATGAGTGAGTCATCAACTCGCAATCTTGGACCACAAGCTCGCTGGCAGTTCTCCTGGGAAAACAAAGAAATGACCAGTAAAGCAGCATGTAAGGAAACAAAAGTTGCGGAGGCTCAGTCTCATAGTCAGGATTTGCTGAAACTCCAGCAAGCTGTTTCCAATTAGCTCTCACTTATTCTCGGTGTTGGTCCACCGCATCATTTTAAGTAAATTTAACTATAGCAAAAAGCCACAATGTTTGGCTTTGCAAAATGTTCTCTGGTCTGACGGAGGGAGCTGCAATGAAGATCCTTTTCACTCACGGTTACATCTATTCTTCAGTCTGCGGTGTTTCACCGTGATGTAATGCAATAACAGGTAATCCAAAACCAGCTATAAAGAAGCCAGCAGATAATAAGATACCAATTCCAAAGCACAAAAGCAAAATTTGTCAGTGGTACAGTCGGAATGAAGCCATTGAAACAGAACACGACTTGAAAGATCTTAACGAGCGTTAACATTTATTCGGAATGTTGCTCATCGTCTCAGATATATTCTTGGATGCTCTAGCCTAGCACCGGAATTTTTTTCTCTCTACTTCCTCAGATTACAATTTGACCATCCTAACCTGGCACGATTTGTACTTTTATGGTTTCACAAAGCCGTAGCAGCCAACAATGGCTTTCTGAAGCATTTGACACAGCGGTAACAAATACTGAACAAAAGGGGTCCAAGGATTGACCCTTGAGGGACCCCACATGTCAAGGCCATTTGATCCGCTTTGAAAACACCACCCTGAGTACTGGCAGCATTAATCAAGACTGAACATTATGACTTTTTCTCTTGGCTCACTTACTCATTGTACATCGTTAGTGAATGCTGAGTATGTAAAATGTACCATATTTGTAAAAAAGCACCAAACAGTCCAGTTGCATGACAAAAAGACAGGTGGCGAGTGTCATGGTTGCAGGTCACATCCCATGCGACTCTATGCACCAAGAGAACCAGCCAATGATCTTTCATCGCCCAGATGTACGGTGTCCCGGAGGTGATCGGAGCCACGACCTGACACTGTGATGTCCCAGCATGCTCGGCAGATGTGGGTCAACTGACATCTGTTTCTCAGCACAGGCCGGGCTCAGCTTGCCACGACCCAACCCTGATGCCATATTCATCCTAATAACCACTCCCATAATCACCAGGGATTATTCTAATATTAGTGTGCACACGCACTGGGACTGCTCTGATTAAGGTATAGTGAGTGCTCCATATGTTTTTTTTTTTGGGAGGGCTTTTTGGGGGGATTTGTATGTTTTCAGTCCCTCAGTGAAAAGCCATGAAAAAGCCAGCTTAGAGAGGACTAAAGAGAGTCAGTGCATAAATAATATTGGAAAATAGCCTAGACAAGAGGAAGGAGGGTGGCGCTGAAGTGGTTTAGCTACAACACATGTGTTTGGTGCACGATGAAAATGGAAATAGTTGTCCTTTTAAAACGTGAATCCCAAAAATCTTATGTAATTTTGAGTCGGTGTCCATCAGCCAATCAAGATGATTTAGATCCCCTGAATATGAAGGTACTCCTTGTTCTTGGAATGAATTAAACTAGTAAGTCAAGATATCTTTTTTGTCCAAAACAACATATGCAGTCATTCTATAAAATATCTTTCCATATAATGTGTTCTTCTTTCTTTATATGCTGCGTGTGAAATTTTCTGCTTCCCTTTTTACCCTAAGAGGTCTATTTGTGGAAGTCATGGCCTGCTGGTGTTTATGACTTTCTGGGCTCCTACTGCCTCCCCTACCTCCACACCACACACACACACACACACACACACACCAAGCACCACGCAACACACACACACGGAGTTGTCCCTTAACTGCTGACTCTCAACTTCATTCCGAGCTGCAGCTGCATCTGCTGTCACCATGGAGACCTTGTTTATTACTTAACCCCCCCCCCCCCCCCCCCCCTGCTCACTCACAAACACACACAAGGATGCAGCGGTGGCAATCTGCAATCTCCCCCTGTGTTTGATTTGGTGTTATAAGACCCAACGGATCACAGCCCCCAGCAAGCCCGGACCCATATGCACAAACACACAGAGGCAGCAGTTGGCCTAAATGGATGCAGCAGGGCCCGAGTATAAGCGGCACACTCCCTAATCACCTCCAGGCTGCTCTGGATAATGACATTTGTGAAGGCTTGGCCTGGACGGTACGCGTTAAGAGCCAGGTATGCATACCTTTCCTCTCCTTTTGCACTTCCACCCAAAAAGACATTCAAATCAAACATTGCATTATTTTCAGGGTGTTCCTCCACACATACAAGTAGGCCACAGTTGAGGTTTCACGAGTGGCCCGGTGCGTTATGCAACATGTGAGATCCTGCTAATCTTGTTCAACAGCCTGCTCCTCCTGGCCATGTCGAGGCCACCCCGCACACATACACACACCTCCTGGCCATCTTTGGAGCCATGCATGACTACACACCCAGGTGGCCTTAATGGGTTTAAGAGTGAGTCCAGATCCTGACCTGAGCTCTTGGGTCTCCTGTCTCTGCATGTGACAGCACAGCAAGCGAGATGCGTGAGAGGTCAAGGCGTCAGTGAGATGGCCAAACACATCACACTGCTTGTAACATAAGTGGAGCGTGACAATGCTTGACTACACAGGTTTCGTAAAACCTTCACCAAGAAAGATACTGTAATGCTAAAACCAATAGATTTGTGTAGGAATAAAAAAAAAAAAGTAAGAATTAAAAAAAAAAAAAGGTACTAGTTATTATAGAAAACCCAGAATCCCTGTCGGATTTCACCTAGTTTCTTTCTAAATCTGGTGGCAAACTATCAAGGGAAAAATCTTGGGTCCTCGGTGGAAGTCTACGTTCTTTTCAAAGCGTTCAGTCCACGCGACTGTGACAGAAATGACGGAGCCTCCCCCAACGGCAGCAATGTTTCACAAGGCATACTTTGATAACAGCAAAAACAAATAACAGAGCAGTCCTCACAGGCAGCCCCTTGTCAGGGCTCGGTTCTGGACTCCTGAACCGAACAAAACAATTGGTTCCAGATTGAGGCGGGCTTCTGTTCTCCCCAGGGGGATGGGTTAAATATATCGCAGGAGCGAACGAGAGCGAGGCAGCAATAACAGTGGAAATGGTGAGAAAGTATTTGAGAGAGGAGGAAGGAGCGAAACAGTGTGGAAGAAATGGACAGTGTGGGAACATTGAAAGGGAATGGATGGAGAAATCATTTGTAGACAATGGAAAAGGAGATGCCATTTAAATGAATGTCGCAAAGCAGCATTGACAGATGTTGCAGAAAATATGATTCGGTGAAAATAATCCTATAATATTTCTGTGAAGTGCAACTGTACTGATGTGGTGAAAAAGGAACAAGGGAATAAAAGAAAATAGATTCAAAAAAAAATTTCTCTACCTTTTCCTCTGCGTTTGACCTCCTACAAAGAATGCCATGATCATGCATTGTTTTCCTTTGGACACACATACACACACAACTCGTAAGCGATGTAAGAACAAACAAAGCATGTCCAATCACAAGTGCAAATGGAGACAAGTGACAGTGATGCGACACGACAGGCATGAAGCATCAAACAATATGAACACTGAGTCCTAATGGAGGCTGCGGCACCATGCTGCATGTCAGCAATATCAGACGCGTGACGGCTGAAGTCAGACATCGCCATGGAAACCTGCCAGCCACGACATCATCTATCTACTGGGCCAGTAAGACATGTTTGCCAAGATTAGTGTTGTCTTCATAATGTCAACACAATGCTAGTGTCAAAACAATGCTAATTATTTTTTTGTTATATTTATTTTCATATTATTAATACATTTTTGTTGTTAAAAACAGCTACGATTTAAAATCACATTTCTGTTCTTATTGCAAAATTGCGACACCACTGGGCACACGTGTACACACACGCACACAAACAGGGTGTCATCAATCAGCATTAAAGGTGGCACTTTCTCCTCTTCATGTGTCTCAGCAGCCCTTGGTCACATGGGAGACTCCTACAGCAGCTGTGCCAAACACACAGTGGTGCTTCTATGCACCAATGTATGCATTTACTGTCTGCTATATAGGTCTTAAAATACACGGAAAATTAGTGGAACTGATAAAAATAAAACAAGCGGCACTGAGGTCATGTTTGGGCCTCCCTTGTGATGCGTGACTTTTTTCAAGTGAATGTGCACGCTTTAATCAATTAATAGTGATCCGTAAGTTTCATTATTGTATGCCAAGTAACTGCAAGTTTGTTGGCTACTACTGTTTACTAATTGTTTGCTACTTTGTTTACACATTTTCTTTTGAGCTAGAACTTTTGTAGGGTATCTCTTATATTCATATAATTAAATAAAAAAATTCAGCAGTGATTCATATTTAATTGTTGAATCAAAAACTAAAAAGTGAATGAACAATGTTAATTGCTTCATTTGAGCTCATGAGGTTCAAAAAGAGTTTGTGTTTCCTATGTCAGCAAAGCCAGGCGTTGTTAGCCCGAGGCACGTTGACATTTAGCATGCTGTTGCATTTTATCGCTACCACACACAATCCCTCTTCTGCAGTGTCGCATCTCAGGCGTCCACACACCTTTAATGTGAGCCAACCTGAGGAGAGGAGCACGTTATCTCAGGCAGCCTCGGCCTTGATAATGGGCCGCATGCCGAAGATACTACTCGTCTTTGGGCAGCGGGATTACAATGTTTACCCGTGAATGTCTTTTGCTACGCTGCTGCTACTGGCGCGCGTATTTTTTACCGTGACGGTGATACATAATCAAAGAATATACACATTACAAGGAAAACCTTTTGACTTTGATTTATTCAATATCCAGTTAAAGGTCCATGTGCTAGTATGCTCCTTGTCTAGACTAATAAAACAATTCAGTCCACTTGTAGAAATGACTGTCGTGCTCCTTTTTAGTAGAAAAATAGACACAGTAATTTACTTGTATGGTTTAAACCATCGATGGATGTCAAACTCAAGGCCCGGGGGCCAGATACGGCCCACCACATCATTTTATGTGGCGCGTGAAAACAAAATGTGCATCAAATTGTCTTCACTTTAAAAAAATAGAGATAATTGCTACCAATTTTTATTACCATTCACAATTCCAAAATTATTAGCTATTCATAAAATTAACAGTCATAATGACCCTCCAATGGAAATTATGGCTACGATGCGGCCCGTGACAAAAATGAGTTTGACACCTCTGGTTTAAATGCATCCCAGTCGACCAAAAGAGGTAATAGTAGAAGAAGAAAAAATGTTATGAATAAAATGCTAGTCTAGTTACTGCTATTGAGGTCAAAGAGGGTTACCAGTATGTAAACCTTAATCTGGATATGAAGGATATGGAATGGATGCACATACGGCTTCCCATACACATCCAGCGTATTCATCTGGCCAGGCCCTTCCTCGCTTTGTGTGCTTGTTGGGTGATGAGGTCTGCACCCATCTGCTTGTGTGTGTGTGTGTGTATGTAATCTGCCTGAGACAGGCTCCAGTGCTTAGAGGGTCCAGACTGCAAACACTGCACAGGGATGAGACACCTGCCACAGGGCTAAGACCAGAGCCTCCACATACACACACATGCACACACAGATGGAGAGGCCACGGTTACCATGGACAAAGCAGTGC
Organism: Syngnathus leptorhynchus; assembly: GCF_054491065.1. NCBI lineage: Eukaryota > Metazoa > Chordata > Actinopteri > Syngnathiformes > Syngnathidae > Syngnathus > Syngnathus leptorhynchus. Next base: position 5,146,729 of record NC_141209.1, on the reverse strand, counting down.
ACCAGCAATCAATCACATCCCCAGGTTTGTCATATTCACTCGTTCCAGTGCTCTTTTAAATCATATTTACGCTACACGTTCCCAAGTGCGTGTTTGGATTTTCTATCCCCGTACCGCAGCCACCAGTACTAATTAGCTGCTATTAATCGTCCACGGAGGAGGAAGTACCATTTGACAGTTGCTCCTTGTACGCCATGCTGCTTAGTGAGGAGGGAGGGAGGGGGGGGGGTGTAGAAAGCTCCACTTATCCTCATCTTGAAGTCTAGCTTTGAGCATCTGCTGTCAGAGTGTCAGGTCTGAATTTAGCAAATGCCCAAGCACGAGGTGGCTGCGTTCTAAACGCCCGACGCTCAAAGGAGTGTCTGTGGAGGCGCGGCGTGCCAAATCCGAGCTGGCTTGGAGCTCCCTATAGGCGAACAGATGGCCATTACTATCATTTATAACTTATTAGCAACTGTAATCTTACCTGCAAGCGTCAAGCAGTTTTTTATTTAGATTTTTTTTTATTTGACAAAAATGTATCTTTCATCTTCCTCCTATTTTTTTTATTATCTACAGGAGCAACATGGTGGCCTAGCAGTGCTATTAAATACCGAGACTTAATATGTATGTATATAGAAAATATCAGATGAAGTTTTTGTATCGGACCAGGAGCTAAGTTCAAATTGCACCAAATGTTTGGCTACTGACAAACAAACACGTGATGGCTCACATGGAGCAGCCAAGCAGGTGTGGGCATTGACGTTTCTGCTGCGAACAGGCTGCATCTGTCATGTGGCAAAGCAGAAATAGCTCCAATCAATGTCCCCCCTCGGACACACACCCACACATACAAATGTTATACTGACGCACGCAAGCGCACACACACTAGGTGTGGCTGCTCGCCAGCAAGCTAGAATAGGCGAGGTAACCGACCAGTGGGAGCGATTGATTAGCTCGTCCGTGCAAAGCCAAGATGGCTGCAAGCATCTTGCTTGAATTTTATTTTAAGTCACGTCTACACCAAATAAAGTCTTGCTATCAAACATTTCAACTTGCCATGGTTGAGTTTGGAAATATCCACCATGAACTGACCAGTGATTGTTCAAGCAATGCCACAATTGATCACAAACAATATAACTAGAAGGCAATTCATCCTTCAAGCAGAATTCCTTTATACAGTTTTGCGAGAATTGATTTTGTATCCGATGAGTTAATATTTTACAAGTCCTACTGATTCCTGTGTAAAGGTTCACTGATAAAAACAAAGCTACTGGAGATTTTTGCACTGTACTGTGTGTGCGTGTGTGGATGGAATGACATCATAGCAGTGGTAATAGCTGATCAATTCGGCAAGTCTGATGTTTTTCTGCCAAATCGATACACGGTATCTTATCTCGCTCGACCCTGTAGATCGCACCGATGGGGGCTTATAAAAGCAGACAAAGTTGTTGATAACCTACTGTTAAAGAAAAAAAATATATATAATTTGTATGAATATGAAATTTAGTTTTAACTTTTAAAATTTCAAATTGGAGAAGCGGTAGGAAACCTTTGACTCAGTGTGACATCGGCATTTTGCAGCAGCTAATTTGTCACAACCAATTTGGGTCCGTACGGCTGAGCTTTCTATTGAGTTGTGATTTTCCCAAATGGCACGTGCCCCCCCCCACACACACACAAACACACACACACCATCATTTGTGACCATTTGGATGTGAGACAAATAGACGGGCAGACAGAGAGACAGAAGGAAGGCAGATGACTGGCTTTGACCAGCTTTGTGGGGAGATGTGTGCAGACGGACACGCAGACACAAATGAGTGTGGACAAACAGACAGACAGATAGACGGACAGAAGGTAGACTTTTGTGTTTTCATGTGTGTGCGTGTGTGTGTGTGTGTGTGTGTGTCAGCGGATGTCAGACCAGGTTGTGTGTTCCTGCAGTGGTAGAGATAAGAGAGAGAGAGAGTGCGAGAGAAAGCAGGAAGCTGCTCTCCTGGAGACAGATGGACTGCCATGCTGTGGACACGCAACCACACACACACACACACAAAAAGTGACACACAACCGTTCAGACAGCAAGAGAACACATCAGAGAACACCAACATGGCTGCTTAAACAGACATCCCGGACACACTTGTGGAAGGAGTTAAAAACTTTGCACAACTTAGAATCCCATTCAAACTGCTAAAAGTGTATATCACACAAACACACACTACAGGTGCTAATCATGCCATCATCAGGTATATGGCAACAACCATGTCACACCCAACCTGAGAGCTATGGCAGATCTAAACTATACCAGGTTGTCACACAGGATGTGTTGAGGACATGCGCAGACACATACGCACCCACAAACACATGTTCTGGTTCGTCTTGTGCATTTTCAACACACCGTGAACTGGAAGAGTCCTCACAGCAGCCTCACACCCTCATTTGGGTGTCTCGGCGAGCAGGCGTCTGTGAAGGTGTGTGCGTGTGTGTGTGCATGTGTGTATTGTAGGTGTGTTTCACAGGATTGCCAACACATCTCCTCGCAGCCCTATAGGAACAGAGACATCTGTGGAGTGAAAGGACGCCAGCTTGCATGGTCGTCTCAGGAGGGGAAGAGAAAGGGAAAAAGGGACGAAGGGGAGCGAGGAGAGAAACGTCCTATTTAGTTTGGATAGAGATGAATAAGAAAAAAAAAGTCCTGCGTTCCTTTGTGTCCCACAGTACATCTCAAGATGTGGATCTGTTATGATTTACGTTTCTGAATATGAATACGAGCTTAAAAGAAGTCAAATAAAAATAATGCTTTTAAATTATATGAAAAAATGATCATAATAATGCATTCAATACGTTCATTTCTACAATCACAACACACCTAGGGAGCTCAGAATCTGTTTGCCCACAACTTAAACACGGTTTTATCTGGTCTAGAGTCTAGTTTACTCTCTGACACCAAATTGTCAGGGACACCGAGAGTTTTTTTTTTTTTTTTTAGAAAATGCCCTCAGTCTGATGAAATGCCCAGCAGCAATACGATCTGCCAAATCCCAAATCTAAACACGCCTCGGCACAACATTGAGGATGCGCCAGTTTTTACGGCAAGCCTGTGCACCTGTCTACACACAAAAAAAAAAAAAAACGAGCCCATAGTCTTTAGAAGCTATAGCATATGCTTATTTTCACTTGACCTGCTCTGTGATGTGTACAAAATAAAAAAAAGCGAACCCAAGTACGAGTATCACAACATCTGCAGTTCATCTATAAAGCTGCAAGGCCGAGCCCCACGCCGCAAATAGAAGGGATGACAATACAAGCAAATGCCCTTATTGTGTGCACAAGTGAGCGCTCTGGAACAGATGTGCCCCGCGGCACCTTGGGAGTATATGAGCCGGGCAACGGGACACAGGTGCACCTGCTCTCTGCTCTCCTCAAAAGGTCAGCCAAAGTCAGACGACCGCGCAACCTCACAGTGCATTTGGTGTGGCGAGAAATAACCGTGAAAAAGTGCAAAGGAGTCCGTGGAAAAGACGGACCCGCGGTCCGTTCTCGTAAAACGCTGCCGTGAAGCTTCCCCCCCCATCTAAACAACCATCATTGCCACACGTGGCTCCGCCGCCATTGCCAAAGTGCATTTCCAGCCATGTGCTCAGGTATACAGCGGAAAACATGTGCAGCCGAACCGGTGCCAGGACAGACAGAAGGTCCGCAATGATGTTTCACCATATAGATTATGCAAATTGTGTGCCCGGCGATCACAAAGTAGTTGGGAAAGAACGGGCGGAAAGGAAGCGATGAGGGATGAGGGGAACGAGTGAGCGAGGAGGGAGGGCTGCGTGCAGGCTACAGCTGGCAGAGGGATTCCCACAGCCAACTGTCAGTGTAGAGGAGCTCCTTAACAAGCGCACAGGCCTCTCAGAAAGGAGCTTTAAAGTGGCCACATGGCTTGGCCGACACTGCAGAGCTGAGCCCAGCAGCAGGCAGGCTTTACTGGGACCCTCACACACATACACATACATACACACGGTTGTACACAAGCTCAAACAAGACTCAGTCGGCCAGCTGCTGACAGGGACAAGAGTGTCCAGAGCGATAAACCTGTGCACGTGCATGTATGTGAGTGAGACGAGAGCAAGGAAGAGCAAAGGAGCAAGAAGCTTTTAGTAGGATGTCGACTGTACTCTATGGAGCACGCGCAGAGTCTTTTTGAAAGCATCGTGTTTTTTTGTCTGCAGGTTTAGCGGTGGTTCGTGGCAAGAATAGTAAAAACCAAGACAGATTAAACATAGGTGGTTGTTTTTTCCACAAAAAGGTTCACTCATGCAAATCACGAAAAGGCCGCTAAATTAGGGACCCATGCCCAATTTGATTGCACTGCAATTTCAAATATGTTTATGTGTATCGAATTTGGTAAAACTTTTTATTCCTATAAAAAGGTTAATTTTTGTTCATATGACCTAAAGTTTTGAAGTGAAAGAATTTTGTTATACAAATATTTAATTTTCCAATATGGAGCCTATTTATTTATTTAGCTATTTATTTATTTATTGTTACAGAAAACCCTGTGTTGGAAGCAGCTCTGAAATGTCACTGCAAAGTGCAACCCCAATAGTAAGTGCTCAAGTCTCTAACAGCGTCAATCCAAAGTAAACATTAGCATCTTTGTAAGTATACAGTGTGCAGGTGTACCTAATGAAGTGACGTATATTTCCAGTGACAAAAGGTCGCTTTTTTTGTTCCCACCATCACTATGCCGGACCACCGCTGCAGTAATGTGGCGGCATTAGCATTTCAAGGAGCCTCCATTAAGAAGGGCAAGAAAAGCTGCTCTCGGCAGGGGGAAATCCATTTTGTCCCGGGCTCCAACATCTGCTCCAGCCGTCTCGGGGCCAGAAGGACGCTGGGATAAAGCCGAAGAGCCCTCTGATTTACTGTAATGACACACGGACAGATAGACAGACAGACGGGCAGAATGGGCGACCATATGCGGAAGCGCGGGAGGAAAAAGGGGAAGAGACAAAAACAACTTCTGTCTCGCTGTCTGTCATTTTTTTTTTCTTCTTTTTTTATGCCGGTGCCTTCTTCGAGCGCTTATGTGAGCAGTGGGAAAGGCAGCGTGCCAGATTATGCTCTGTGTGAAAGTCTACAGTAGTGAAGATAATAATAGAAGAAGGTTGTAAAAATAGCACCACCATCATCATCATCATAACACACTGCTGGATAAGAGTGTGAGAACTTTGCAGGGTTGGTCATCATTTGGATTCCAACCAAAAAGGAGAAAGAGTCAAACAGGCACGATGCTACGACTCGCTCGCCCTCAATTTGTTTACATGAACCCAAAAATTATTCTCAGAAAGGATATTTTGGACACAGTTAGTACTACACTGAAAAAAAAAAAAAAGAAATCAACAAATGCTCGCTTTCTGATTTAGGTTTGAGGTGCAACCACAGAACTGTCAAGTGGTGGAAAAATAAATCATTGTAAAGATGTTTTCGGGATTAAATAAATAAATTCGACTCGATTTGACTGACGCGTTGACTGATCTACTACCTCGATCAATAATAATTAGAGACGGTTCTTTTTTTTTTTTTTTTTTTCCAAATGAGCAACCTTACACATACAGCGGGGAACCAAATGATTATTTCCCACACTGCATGACACACTGAATTATTTTAATCTGGGATGAACAGTCTCTTGGGTAAAAAAAACAAAACAATGTAGGGCAAATGGCACGTCTTCTGTTTCAGCACCGTTGCAGCAATTTTGCAAGCACGAAAGAGGGTAGTGGAAGTCCACTGTTGGAGTCGTATTACATAACGTGCCTTGTAATAATACAGCGTGTGACCAAAGTGATAGTTTGTGACCTTGCGGCTCCACAGTGTTGATATTTTCATATGACAGATTGGCGACAAAGAGCATAATGATAGCAAATTTCCCCAAGGCGAACACGGCCGCAATTGCAGTAAAAAAAACATTTTTTTTTTTATAAAACTTAAGCATTGGCGTGACACACAGAACACGACGCCATAGTGATGGATTGCCACACGGTCAAGCGACAAAGAAAAGCTGATAAAGTATATTCTCTGGTGTTCTCACTGCAGCTTATCTAAACGCTCGGCTCGATAATTCATTGCAGTTCATCTTTATTTGAAATATATAGAAAGCGTCTCAGGGAGTTCCAACAGATGATGTGCTGGGAAGAGAGTTTCAAAACAATAAGTTATAAAATGGTAAAAAGGTAGTTGGAATGTTTAAGGTTAGAAGTTTTGTTTGGAAACCGTCGAACTAAACTATTTCATTTATTTGGCATATTTGGATTTTAAATGATTTCTATCAGTATTGTATGATTACTATTACTACTACTACGATATTCAATATTGAATGAAAAATTTGGGTCATCTAATCATAGAAATAGTTTTTCTTGTGATTGAAGACTAGCAGGAGGGGAAAAGGAAGCAGAAGGCTAGCTTGCTTGCTATACTTGGAAAAAAAAGAGGGTTTGACGTCGTCGTCTTTCTACTGGCGGATCATGTCCAGTGTATACACACACACGCACACACACACACACACACACACACACACACACACACACACACACACACACACACACACACACACACACACACACGCACACACACACACACACAGCCAGATGGAGAGCAGCGCTAAAGCTTAGTTTAATGACAAAAGGACCCTCAATCTGGACACGGATTTATCACTCACTTTAAAGTCCATCTGCGACAAGTTTGGACTGTAAACACAACTGCTCAGTCTTGCTGCCTTCTTGGGCTTTCGTGTTGGAGGATCTTAGCAACTCCCTAGAGTGTGTGTGTGTGCACACATACGCACACACATTCCTGCACAGGCCCCTCATTTAAGGTTTCAAAAACGAGAAGACGCGGTGGTGATGTGACGTCGTGTGACGAGGAAGGAGAGCGCGGGATTTTACACTGGGCCCGGCATCACATGAGGTTGGGTCGGTTTTTTTTGGCAAGGGGGGGTGAATAAGAGTGACAGCACAGAGATAGACTAGCTACCTATTTATAGCCCGGGCCATCTGCAGAGCTCCCTCTTGTCTTTGGTCATCCTGCTCACAAAGGCTTGGAGGCAGATTCCAGCAGCCCAGCCGCTCCACCATCCATTCACTATTCATTCCCGAGCCGGCAGCACCATATGGATCCGGCCCCACTGCTGGGCCCTGGCCGGCCCGCTTCTCCCACTCCAGCTCTCTTTCTACAGATTGACATGGTAATGAAGCCTGGGTGGCTTGCTTTTCTTCTTCTTCTGCCATCTTTCTTCCGACGTCTTCCCCTCTTCTGCGCTCAAAGGAGCCGCCATTGAACATGGCCGGACCCCCACTTCCCCCTCGTACTGCCCCCCCCCCCCCCCCCCTCCTCCTCCTCCTCTTTCCAGGCCTCTCACATACCCTCACAAGAAGAATGTGCCTCACAACAATGCACACCTGCACCAATGCTCAAGAGTCCCAAGGTGAAAATCTGCAATATCAAGAAATCGATTTATTTATTTATTTATTTATTTATTTAATTTAATTTACGAATTTAATTGTATTTTATTGTAGCCCTTCCACATGCTATAAACATATTTCAAGTTGCACCTGAACGCATCCAAAAAGATTTTTATACCCTCACACACACACACACACACACACACACACACACACACACACACACACACGCACTGATTCGCAAGTCCAAATACCGCGTTGTGTTAGTCAGCACGCACTCAGCTGCACTGCATCCTCTTTTTCCCGCTCATATCCTCTTTTGAGCTTGACCATCGCTCTTGAATGAAGGCCAACTGGCAATAAAGCGGAAATGGAATCAGAGGGGGGTGGCTTGGTAGTTGGTGGGGGGATTGGGGGGGTGTTAAATGGGGATTCTACACAAGGAAGCTGTTTATGATGCCACAAAGCGCAGCTTCGTGGAAGGAAGACAAGTGCGAAACGGATCTCAAACAACAGCTTCTGTCAGCCTCCCTCTGTCACACTTTGTCTCGTCGCTTAAAATGACAAAAGGAGACATTTCTAAACAAAACAAAAAAAATAACCGCGTAGTTTAAAGATAACTTTCCAAAAGCCATATATCTTACATACACATAAAACCTTTCTCATTTTTCAATTGCTACAGTGCTGTATGCCCACGTTGGCTTTATTTAAGATCTTGTTTTCCTTGGCAATTGTCAATCGCTCCATTAGAGGTGGGTCGACAAGTTAAAACAACTCCAGCATGAGATGAAAAGGGCCTTTAAGTGACGCGTTAAACATGTTTTGATGCTACGCTCTCAGAAATAGGAGTAGCTTCAAGAGGAGTCATTTTCTGCATATAATCTGCATGACTATATTTGTATTTATTTTCGGTTTTATGGACTGAGGCTGGATTTATGTGGCATGAATCAAACGACACAATTCGACATCCAACAAAATTTCGGTGACAACCGGGTCATGGTTATCTCTGAACAAGAGAAAATCCATGAGCGCTATGGAGTATCATTGGTGGGCTGCAGTGGAGCAGTCACCTTGGGATCAGTGCAGCAGCCTGAGGCGGAGGCCAGCCTAGTTAAGCATGCATGCTGTGCTGGGCCTAAACCTAATTAGGTGCCATCCCAATGTCAACACTGCTGATAGAAGACAAGCCTTCTCCTCCTCCAGCCACGCTGTGAAAGGCCTCCAAAGAGCCGCTTTGCACGGCCCCGGCCATCTGCAAGCTTTTTCGGCAACAACATATAATCATGTTGTTTTGACATCATGAAACCAAGTCAACAACTCACAATTGATTAACAGTGCATCAGTGCAATAAATATAAAAATATATAATTCTGTAGAATATTTGCATCACTGTCTCATTGAATCTTTCGTCATTCGGCACTGATTATTTTATCTTGTTTTAAATTCGGTCCCAACTTTTATTAAACAAGAAGTAGGCTACCAACACACTTCAGCTTCTTCTCACCTTTGTTATCACTACAACCTTGGCAGAGGCCTGCACTCAACTAATTGAGATAAAACTGTGGAATTAAGGTGCTGGCTGACTACTTAAGAGTCAGATTTATAAAAATATAAACCCAAAAAGGATAGTTTCTTCAATTGGCTACCGGTGTTTTGATTTCTCATCAGTCTTACCTTTGTTTGTAGATTTTGGCATATGTTTGCTGGCTTTTCACAACAGCTGTATTTCTCCAACATTCCCAAGATATACAGCAGGGGCTCGTCCATCATCACTCTTGTCATCAAATCCCCAAAACTCCTCCATCACTTCACAGTTCAATTCAATTGTGGGTACAAAAGAAACCGAGATCTGTCATTTGTTTGTGACATGCATGGTCTAGTCTACCTCTTGAGCATAAAATAAGGCCGTATTGATCATCCTGTGGCTCATATGCGCCGCCCTTCAGTACTACCTGTGTCAATCTGTGCCTTTTGACTGCAGTTTTATGTCACATCAGCAAAATAAAGCATTTTGCCTTTGTAGATTATTATTATTTTTTTTTTAACCTGTCAATGACAAGTGAGGCATATCCTTACTTGCCTCCCCTTGACCACACATCCCTGGTTTCATTTATACTCCTGCTCACTGCAGAAAAATGGCACAGAATTCCAAATTTGGGTGGACCAAATACAGAAAGCTGGTAAACATGTCGTTGCGCACAGTTGCCTTTTTAATGTGTCATCAAACCGTCATCTAATTCCATTTATACGGCTAAAAAGCCTCTCACAAACAGATTACCTGCTGCATAGAGGGGAGGCCCCTCTTTCAGTGTGTAATTGTGGCATGGCGCCATGTCCTCCCACTGCTTCTTAGTCCATTAAAATACAGATGAGAGCCTTTTACAACGCGCGCCAACAGCAACGCCTCCCAGCTAATCCGGCAAGCAACACAAACATCACATGAATTATGTGTAATGGAGACGACTCGCTGCTGGCACAGCTGACGGAGGACGCAAACAAAACGCCCGTTTATTTTTGGTTAATGTTTGGATTTTTTTTTTTTTTTTTTTTTATTGGGCTTTTCATGTAAGTAATTAGCTGGCAAATATAGAAATCCTCACACTCCGTGGAGAGGCTGTCGTTAGGTGCGCTTCCAGCACTTCTTCTTCTGTTTCGCACGAGGGGAAAACTTCCTCTGCGTTCAGCATTTTAACTTGTTTGTCTGCTAATTCCATTCCAAGTCCGCTTTCACTGGCTCCCGGGCTGCGTAGCGTTGCTTCCGTTTCGCCATCTCATCTACTTAGCGAGCGCTATTTATTCATCCTTTTAATGCTCAATCTTGGCAAGGGCGAGTGAAACCCAGCACCTTAATTCCATTAGCTTGTTACTCCAATAAATCCCAATAATATACAACTACACACACACACGTTTGATGAAGCGTGAAAACACAACAGTCGTATAGAAGCTCCCACTGGAGCTTTTTTTTATTAAGAACATTAATAGAAGCTAAAGGTTGGTCCTGTTTTGCTGATATCAAAATAAATGATCGTTAACCTATGCTGGCTTTCGCAAAGGGGGGGTGCGACTGTGCTCCTTGGAAAAGCTTACTGGCAGAAGAAGTAATGATGGGAAATTGAATGAAGCTTCAAATTTGCTTCATGAACCAGTTTTATTTTTCTCTACATATCCTCTACGTTGATTTCAAGAAGCGGGTTGAAGAAAGTGTGCTATGTTCAATAGAATGCCATCTAGAGGGCTCAAAAAATGACACAACTAATTCATGAAGCATTTGAAGCTTCAGTTGGACCCTGCACATTCACAGTTTGGGATGTATTACGTTGTTTCTTTTTGTTTAATTCCTTGACAGGTTGTTTCGATTTTGCCCACCTTCCCAGAATACTCCACCATTAAAACAGTTCTGTAATAATCCCATATGAACTGCTACTTGGCTTTACAGATGAATAGGCAAACTCGACGAATTCTCCAGTTTCGAATCTTCCTCTCAGCCTCAGCGTGCACCTTGAAGACTCTTCATTTCAAAAGTAACTACTTTTTGTTGCTGAAAAGGTTGAAGAGCGTCCATGCTGAGGGAAAGAGCAGATTAGGTGTCAAAAGCGAACTGAGGGAGGGAGAGAGAGAGAGAGAGAGAGATGAAGTGCAGGGAAGATAAGCTGAAAGACGACAAAAGAGAAAGTAATGGGGATATGAAAGGGAAAGGCAGTCTGTGTTGCTGCTGCTCCGTCTGATCCTGAGCGGTGAGCCGATGAGATGGGTAAGGAGGAGGAGGAGGGACGAGCGATAAGAGGCCAAGACGATTATGGCCGTGAGAACCTTTGTCGTCGTGATGCGTTCAATGATCCACCTGACCACTTCAACACGCTCACTTGCTGCAAATCTACATGCGAGACCACTACGAGACATTGCGGGCCGTTCCCTTCAAAAGGGAAAGTGTGCTGACACGTATTAAAGCAACAGTAAGAAATAAATTGGATCTTTTCACTGCACTTAATTACCAGAAACATGAGCACAATCATAACTAATGTGACTTGTCCTACCTGGGACAGAATTATTTATTTCTGAGCATTTTCCTATGCGGCCAATAATGCTGAGCAGAAAAGCTAGCACAGATGCTAGCACCAACACAACTTGAGAGGTGTCCAGACTGGTCCATCAATATTTTAGCACACCGAAGCCAATGATGCAAGCTAGGTCGCCACGACAGTAAGAAAGATGCTCTTCAGCTCGTGACCATCTTGAAGCTGATATTTCATGTGGATAAACGCAAACACTTTCACGAACAGCTCTGCCGTTAGACTTGTGACCGTAAAGGAGTTCTCATAACCTCATTTCAGGTCTCAATTCCCCTTGGAATAGAGGAAGCTGACCAACGGCTTTGTGGGATTGAAACAAGAGCAAGTGTGCTTGCTTCTTAATTGTTTGGCTAGATCGTTTAAGATCAAGCAGTAGTTTTGTTAATAAAACCAAGAGCATTTTATTCATATTTAATAACCCCCTTAACATGATCATTTAAAAACAAATTATGAAATAATAATAATCATTAATAATAATAATATCTATGTACTATTTAAACATTGTGCAAGTGTACCTATTATTGTGACCTCTAGTGCGACTTTTTCTGTGTGCTCTACTTGTTTACTATTTGAATGGAGGAACTGGACTTTAAACACACTGTACTATTCCAGAGATAGAGATCGAGTGTGAGAGAGACAGAGAGAGAGTGAGATGAGAGAGAGACGGAGAGAGAGAACGGGGTGAAAGAGGGAGAAACAAGAGTAACAAAAATAACATTCCATCACCACGGCGTGTGCACGCACATGCATGCGTGTGCGCGTGCATGCATAAGTTTGTTCGGACCTCGGGTCGATCAGCTGAGAAGAAGTCCGGCCTCCCCGAATTGACACCCGTGGTGACCATGGAAACCGCCTGAGCGGCGCTTCGAGGGGCTTGCAAAGGGTCTTGTTATGAATCCAGTGACGTCACAACGGCGGCGCCAGAGAGTCTGCTTGAGAGGGAGGGGGGGGGGGGAGAGAGCGAGAGAAAGAGAGAGAGAAAGAGAGAGAGAGAGAGAGAGAGAGAGAGAGAGAGAGAGAGAGAGAGAGAGAGAGAGAGAGAGAGAGAGAGAGAGAGAGAGAGAGAGAGAGAGAGAGAGCGCTCCTCACAATGAGCCTCTTGCGCCATGCAGTCTTCTTACCTTCTCTGCTCCAGGCAGACAGCGGGTTTCGCTTATGAACACAGGTGGTCCTCGCTTCACGGCAACATAGGACATTGTGATATTACGAAATAGCACCGCAATTTTGACATGACAACGTTGGCGTCTGTTAGTGCGTCATGGCGCGGTCCAAACTCCGTACACGCTCAGGTTACGTCGCTGCAGAAGGAAAGATACTCCCTCGTTAACCGAGGACCAGCGCAACAGAATTTGTAACTATTAATTTGGTCAAAGTGGCGCACGTATGATAAAGGTCATAAAGATTATAAATCGGGTAACAAAAACGCTCAGTAATGATCGGCATTATCAGAAAAGGTATTCATTTATATTTTATCTTTGTAGAGGTAATATGCATTGCGGTGCATGCTGAGAATAGGCTATTATTGTACATGTTGAAAGGTAATATAATATATGGTGATGCGTTTAACAATGTGCAAAGCGCACGAATTGTCAGCCACTTGTATTAAAACTGGATACGTACAGGTGCACGGTGTGCCTAATAGTGGCTGTCGAGAGCATATGCGCTATAAATGTGACGATTTGTGCGCAAATAACTGGAAATCATCTGTAGATAACGGAAGATTTACATGCATTAGCACAAAATTGAAGATGATGAAGAATAAGAATAAAGTTTGTAATGGGTCTGACTTTACACGTCGCATCGTACTTATTCCCTCAGAAAGTTCACACCGGTCTGGACTTGCGTGGATTAATCAGACGCGCCTAGTCTCGTTTGGGTCAAAGCACAAAAAAATAATCATATGCATTATCATTATTAGTATTATTTCTAAATGCGCACTGTCAGACGCGCGCGCGCGCGCACGCACTATAGAGCGTGTTTGGAAAGTCGCTGCGTGTGCACTTTTATTAACAGACAGGTTTGGTAGCCTACATTTGTACTCTATATTGAAAAAATAAATATACATAGGTAAATATAATAAAAATACAAGTGCACAGTGACTTTCCGAACACGTTGTATAATTTCTCAAAAATCCCGTTTGCAGGGGGAAGTTTATTTTTCTGCATTTACAGACCACACCTTGTCAAAGTCAATTGCGAGCCTTGTGCAGCATTAATTCTCTTGATCACAAACAGGTAAGAGCTTAATTTTCCAAATTGCCCACCGGAGCTGCGGAGGCTGCCGGATGGATCCCCGCCTCCCCGCTCGCGTTGCCACCGGTAACGAAGCGGAAAAGAGGCGGAACTTTGCGTAAAACCCCAATAGAATAACGAGCGCTCTTGGAATGACACATCAGCTCGGCCCAATCGGCATCTTGGTTCCGCCTCCATCTCGCGGTCGACCTGCCGTCTATATAAAGCAAACTGCCGCTCTATTAATCCAGTCGGAACAACCACCGCCTGACAACACTGGACTTAAAAGAAGCAACACACGAGAAAAAAACTCGCGTGATACTTAAATTTAACTTGGGGGGAAAGAAAAAAAATGAAAGCAATAAGCCCCGTTCGGTCCTTCCGGAAAAACACCGCCGCGTTGTCGGAGCATTCGTTGGGTCTGTCGCGGAGCAAGACCCCCGTGGACGACCCGCTGAGCCTGCTGTACAACATGAACGACTGCTACTCCAAGCTCAAGGAGCTGGTGCCCAGCATCCCGCAGAACAAGAACGTCAGCAAGATGGAAATCCTGCAGCACGTCATCGATTACATCCTGGACCTGCAGATTGCGCTCGACTCCAACGTCGCGCTGGGAACCAGCCTGCATCACCCCGCGCGGCCGGGCCAGGGGGCTCCTCCCCCGGCTGCATCCCGGACCCCGCTGACCACCCTCAACACGGACATCAGCATCCTCTCGCTACAGGTACAACCCCGCTCCCCAGCCCGTTTGCGTTATGACGCATGACGCGTAAATAACATTTGGTGCGCTCGCTTTCTGTTTGTTTGTTTTCAGTCTCCCGAGTTGCCATCCGAGCTGACGACAGATGACAGCCGGACTCTGCATCGCTAAAGGCGGTGAGTAGTCTGGACTCCTGTCTGCTCACGCATGCCGGCCAAGTCCAAGGGTTTTTTTTTTCTCCCCCCCCCCCTTGCAACCCAATCACCAACAACATTTGTTCCGATCACGTCCCAATATGCTTGCGCATCCTGTCAGCGAGGATCCCAACCGTACCATATGCTTACTTTTTCGTGCATTAAAAGCATTGCTGCAGTCACGCGTGCAATATGTCCACTTGCACAGGCTGTTTAGGGGTTAATAAAGTAGCAGTTGACAGGAGCGTCTTCTTGCCTCTCGTATCTATAATGAAGGGCATCTGTAAAGAGGAAAATAATGGCTGTTTTGGATTGCTCGCTACTATGTCTGCACATAATTGGTACAAGAAGTGGGTAGGCGCCAGCTGAGCGGCAATTACGATGATTCTTCCCCAGATTGGAGGCTAAACTTGTGTGTATGTGTGTGTACATCTGGAGTGCAGGGTTTGCTTAGTATTGGGAGTGTTTGGTTAAATGTTAAAAAAAAGTATGCGGCTTCCTCCCTGGCGCCAGTCTGTCCGATCTTTCTCTCTGCCCTGTTTGCCTTTTTCTAAACACGCCTCTCTTTCTTTTTCTCTCAATCTTTTGCAGGTGTTTGGTCAAGAGAAGTTAAAAAAAAAAAATATATCTCACAGGACCTGGGGAGCATGCAGGGCTTCCTCCCCCTTCCTAAAAAAAAAAAACCCCAAGAAACATAAAAAAAAAATCCAACAACCTCTGTCCTCCTCCAGGCCTGATGGATTATTTTTTCCTCCCTCCATCACGAGAGACTTTGTGCTTACTATGGGACAATCTTTATGATGTGATGTGCATTTTTCCCGCATTATTATTATTTAACTCAAGATTTTTTTTTAATTATTATTTGTAAGTCCTTTCTTGAAATGGAAGGCGCGTTATATTCCCAGTTGTGGGAGAAAAAATGAGATTATTGTCACGAGGCTGATTATTATTATTTCCCTCCCTCGCCTTCCTCCTCTTGTCCTCCATTACTTTGTTGAAGTCTTCGCTTTTTTTGCGGAGGTGGGAACTTGGTTATTTACTGTAAAAAAAAAAAAAAAAAAATGCGAAAAAAATAAGTTTAGTCTTGTATTGTCAGGATTGTTGGCACATGAAGGACTGGACGTTTAAAAGAAAAGTGAAAAAAAGAATGACACCTTGTGAACTCTTCTTGAGAGTTTATCTTGTATAGTTGCAGTCATTTCTGCAAAAAAGTGTAATGTTGTACTTATGCTGAAACTTTTTATAAAAGTAATGTAAATTGTACCTTTTTATACAAAATAAATCACAAAAGCAACCTTAGCATGCTTTCATTTTGTTGGGGGGGGTTGATGGTGGGGAAACCTGTGGCTTGTGGTTCTGCGGGGTGCACCAAAGCAATTCATGCGACCCACAACATAGTCTGAAAATGCTCAACTCACAAAACCTCATGTACATGAATTTTTCATAAATGTAATACGGCTATGACCAAAATAGCCGGAAAGAGAATCCTGGCCACAACTCTTTGCTGCGCTTAAGACACGTGCATACTATCAAAATTCCTTTAAAAAAACAAAAAAAACTTGTTCCAACCATTACTATGTGACCCAGAATGGTGCGAAGACTAGGCGAACAGCACCTCAGGGCCCACGGTTGCATAAAACGCTTATGTAGGGCGCGCTGACTGCACTTTTACTTCCTTGGGTGCCATGTAGAATAAATAGGATTCGATGGCTTAGCGTGACAGGCCGAGACATTAAAGCTAAAAGGGCTGTCGGTTGGGAGGAATAGATGTATAAGGAGGGGGGGGAAATAGTACACAATTATGAAAATGTATCTTTGACTAGGCAAATGAGACAGTTGCAATCAAATTGAGTAAAAATGAACCACTTGAATGCTTTGTTGCAGACATACTGAAGTGTTCAATATGATACTTAAAAACGGGCTCACTTTATGGGACTTGTCAGATGACTTATTAGGATTATGTATATCCACAATCCAAAAGGTAATGTACACTTTGAACTCGGCAGTTGCGGCTCACATATGGGCAAACATTTACCCTCACACCCGTGAAGAATTTCGAGTCTTCAATGAACTCGCATGTATGTTTATGGAGTGTAGTAAAAGCCCGCACAAACACGTAGACTACATGCAATCCCCCAAACAGGAAAGCCAGAGATGAAAAAAGATGTGGAAACTTGTAAGTGATAAATTACTGCTAAGGTGCTTAAAAAATCATCAAAGTACCTTATTAGTGTCCTCAAAAGAACCCTGCATGTACCCCGTTCAGAAGGTGGGAGGGAGTCACTGAGACAGTTGACAGCCAGCATTTGGGCAGCAAGCCAACGTGCAGTACCGTTAGAAGGGAAAGTGCGCCATCTATCGGACGATCTTAACGGCAACTTAATATTTTTCAGCAAAGGTAAGTTTGAAAGATCAGATTGTCCTGCATTGAGGGGGGGGGGGGGGGGGGGAAAGAAAAACGTCATTCTAGTGATTGGAACATCCAGAAGAAAAGTGTATTGATTTAAATAATGAAACAATTTGACAAGGTTTAGCAGACAGAACATTATATAGAAGAACCTTGGAGTGCATGCAAATACCTTTGACAGAATAGTCCACTACTCCACATGACCACTGAGTAAATGTCGATACCAGCAAACGAAACATTCGACATGTAACATTTCACCACTCCACAAATCATCTCTAGGTAACAAGCGCCACAATGTCACAACAACTGCACTATAATCCATTCCTAATTTAGACTTTTTTTTTTTTTTTTCTAATGATACTTTAAAGCCCGGGTGTCAAACTCCAACCGTCAGACGTGGCCCACGAAAAACTAGCAGGGGCAATTAAGGAGCATGATCACGCCACATGCTTTGGTTCATAAACAAACCCAGTGCAGCTGAGCTTCTGATTAACCAATGTTTTTTTTTTTTTTTATCATGGTCAAAATTGGAACGTTAAAAGAGTTTGACACCTTTGTTTTAAAGTACAATATTACCATTAACAAGCAACAGGTTCTATAATCCCATCCTAACAGATTACATTCTATGACACGTCACATGACCAAGGCTCGAAATAAAGCGGCTTTACATTGCACTTTGTAAGTCAAAAGTTGCACATTGCGTCTCAGTTAAACACAATAAATGGCAAAACGGAATCACAGATTTTATCGTTTTTGCTTTGGAGATGGTCCCAAAAAGCTTCACGAGACAGGGCGCACGCACGGTAACGTGTCGCAACGTGGTTTCGTCACCAAGGCAGCGAAGTTTGGTATTAAATAAGCCACATTAAGGGATAATGAGTACAAATTGAGAATTGTTAAGCTAATTTACAATTGACATGTAAATATGAAACACTCGAATTAGATGCTTGGGTGACTGAGCCTGTCGCATTATTATTGTTGAATATAACCATCAAAATTAGAAAAGTCACTCCGCAAATGAATTCATTGATTAGCAAAAAACGATCACTGAATCATAACTGGAAAGAATCTTAAAGGACGCTCTCCCTTTCATCTCCCAGGTTGATGGAGCGCAGGTTCTGGTTGTGGTGGACGGTGGCGGTGGTGACGGTGGTGTTGCCGCTGCCCGGTGCGATGATGACGGAAGGCGAGACGCCAGAGGGGGAAATGTCGAACTCTTGTTGTTGGCAGCTGCTGTTGTTGGTGTTGGAGTTGGCGTCGTTGGTGTTGTTGTTGAGCGTGGTGTTGCTCTCGCTGCGGTTGAGGTTGCCTATCCCGCCGGGAGGCCACCCTTCGTCCGGGCTGCTCGCCATCAGGCTGGCCTCGGACGCCGCTTCGGAGCAGATGGACATGCGGGCCACGGCGGCGTCCTGCAGGCAGCTCAGGCTACTGGGGAGAACGCCTCGCTTCTTGACCAGGCCCTCCAGCTCCAGCTCCATCACACCTGACCTCGCTGCCGCCCTCTCCAAGCCGGGTTCTCCCGCCGCCTCCTCTGGGAAGTTATCGCTGGACTCCTTCCGATTCAAAAGCCCTTTGGTGAGGAAGTGTGAGAACTTGGCTTTTGCTTCTTTTTGGAGGAGCGGCGTGGTGTTGTCAGCCTCCTCCGGGCTTGAGTCATCATCGCTGGACAGCTTGCGGAGGCGCGTCTCGGTCGCGTTGTTTCTGGAGCTCGTGTTGTGGTCCGGCTTCTCATCCTCCTCGCTGATGGGATCGAGGAGCTGGGCATCAGCCCCCGAGGGCACCTCTGTGGCCTCAGTCACCTTGGAAACTCTCTTGACGAAGGGCTTGCGGCCATCTTGGTCTGCTCCTTCCTTCGCCTGGGAAGTGGGCAAAGAGTTCAATGAGAACATGAAAATATACAGAAGCGGTTGGACGGAAGGTCTCTGGAGAGAGAGATTTTTTTTTTTTTTTTTAGCATTTGATGCCAAAATACACAAAGTTAGTCATTCAAAAAGTGTTTCCCAAGGCAACTGAACTTGTGACAGTCCACCCACCACTTTGTCGTCCGAGCTGGCAGCCTGAAGGAAGGTCGAAGGCTGGTGCTGCCCCGGCCTCTCCTTGGCGCCGCCCGCCACGTCCAGCTGGGCCATCTGAGCGATGTACTCCTGGTAAGCGTCGTGATACTCGGCCTGCTGCCTGTCGGTCAACCTGCAGATGTTGTTGGCTGATTCTTGCGAGTTGAGGCTGGACATGCTTGTGGTGCGGAGACTCGCCACCTGGGCGACAAGACAAAGAAAAAACGCCACGACATAATTGAGCGAGTTGAATTTGAACTAATACAAGTGTGTGGAAAAAAAATAGTTTCAGAGTTTGCTGATGTGTCTGAGATTTTGCAAAACCAGGCTGAAGGTGAAAATAACAACCATGAGGCCCCTTGTGTGTGCTTTTTTTTTTTTTTTAAACCACTGACTTCCTCTGCTGTGCTCTTTTCTCACTCCACTAGATGAATAAGGTGCGTGAAGATGACCTTGTGGCTTTGTGACACTTTTTAAGAGCACGTCCTTACGCCTATGCCCCATTTAAATATGCTTACACCGGCTTTTCTCAATTACAAAATGTACATTCTGCACCAGGTCATATCTTGCGGTTGTAGTATATGAACAGTCGGCAGGGCGAGGACTAACCGGCCACTGTGAGATGCTACTTGGTTTCGGGGGCTCTTCGAGTCCTGCTCCGCTCAGCTCCTCAAAGCTCAAGTTGAGGTTGAAGGTCCCCGCTTCCCTCTGGGCCCCCACCAAGCGCTTGGCGGGCTCTCCTCCGTTGAACACGCTGTTGCCCTGCTCGCTCGCAGCTCGCGACTCGTCCTCAAGCACAGCTTGGCTTTCGGCGTGCCGTTGTTCCATCACCTTGGGAAGAAGATTTTTGTTAACTCGACACAGACTCACAAGTGAGATCATGCAAACAAACATGTTACAAGGCAACAGCAGGAAATCACACGCAAGCAAGGAGGGGAACTTTGAGCTGCTCCTTATGGGAGTCCACTCATCCCTGACAATGACCTCCCTTCATCCAGATATCAGTCGGCCATCTTCGAGCAGATGGCTGAGCTGGCTGCGTCCTGGCAACACAACACTGGTTTAGTGCATGAAGCTGTAAGGACGCAGCACTTTCCAGCTGCTCTGATGTGAGCTCAGCATCAGATGTCTGCTAAAAACACGACTGGTTTGTTAATAGGGAGGCTGCTACGTGTGTCTGGGTATTCTAAAAAACAATAATCAAATTGGAGTCTTCAATATTACAATAGTGATTTAATACGCGGTTATTTTTTAAGGTTCTCTTCGCTTTGAAAAACATAAGCAATAAATTACTGTGAAACACAAAAAGACAGCAGGCCTGTTTTTAAAATAGCTCACTGATGACATGAGACTATTATATTGTTATTGTTCTTTATGAAAAAAAACCAACAAAAAAAACACTTGCCCGGAAGTTCCATCCAATCTTGCTACTCTTTTTAAATCACACTTGCATTGGTGCAAATCTTTTAACAATAAAAACAACAAAAAACGGGATGGGTCAAAGGTCAGCATTGCATCATTTTTGGAACTGCTCAAACACGATAATAAACATATTGGAATAATCTAAGAACGTGTCCATAGAAACTGGGACATTTTTTTTACAATTCTTGTATTGGCTCTCATGACAAAGTACAGGTGCTATGCCCAATGGGAGTGACAACTAGGGCCTCACCATTCCCCTGAAGAGCTGCCAGTCACCAAAGTTCATATCCATCTCTTTCTTCAGCTCATCCAGGTTGCATTGCGCCAGCACACGTCCGTTTATATTAGCCTGCAACGTCGGAAGAAAATGGATTCATTTCAACAGATTAAAAGATGAGAAATGTAGGAAATAAAGACGACCGCACGTCGACTTGAAAACGTTATTGACAAGCGCACCTTCTTGATGGTGGAGGTGTACTGACGCAGCATGCTGCCGTCGATTCCTTCGATCTGTTTCAGGAACTCACACACTGCATCGGTACTCATGGAGCTGAGGAGGACGGCTGGGGAGGCCTACCAAAACACGCACTCAGAAATAAGAACACATTCATGGCGTCCTACATGTTAGTGCACTCTGTTAGTGCATGAGGGGGGGAAAAAAAATGGATCTCTGTGGAGGGTAGAAACACGCCGGCCTGTGGTCAGAATTGCGCACACTAACTCCCTCTGTCAGTCACACAAATTAAGGGGAAGAGCAAACAAAGCTGCCAACCTATCCAAACAGCGAGACCACTTTGTTCTTTTTTAGTATGTATATGCTGTACAAGCTCATAAATTGCACGTGGCATACTTAAGGGATGGAGACTGGGAGTCTGAGTGGTGGTCGTTGAGCAGTTAGTCCAAGCTTTGGCATCACTCTTGATGTGTCAAGAAAATCATCCCACTGTCTACTTGAAAACCACAACTCTTCGTTCTTTTCTTTCCACTCATCGCCCAGTATGGACTCACTACTCTCTTTAACTTTCTACAACCTGTGTTTACCGCTCTCATGCCCACCCAGGTTTTGTTTTTGATTCCTGGACAGAGGAACGTGGCACTTAATCATATTGTGAGTGGTGTTAGAAGGGGACGAAACAACAAATATAATATCGTACGGCGGAAGGGAGGAGAACTACTGCTACTTGTGTGAAACTGTTAGTGCGACTAGGAGACAGTGCGTGTTTTTTTTTTTTAATTATTATCTGATTGTACATCATGCATGATATTGATAAGACGGTCTAAGTGTTAGTTGAATGTCTGCTTGGATGCAGATTAGGGTTGCAGCGGTACACTGGTTTCACAATCTGTATGAACACTGATGGATATCATGCTTCATGTGCATGATGCAACTTTGTCAAAAAATAAAAGATGTTTAACTACACTTCATTGTGGAGTTCAAAGTAGTTCTAAAAATTTGGGATGATAAATGTGAATTGATCAAATCAGTTATTGGGGAAATGAACAAAGATAATCTGGACATTTCAAAAGTGTTGTCCATTAAATGTTGAAGAAAATCTGAAATAAATCAGTCAATATACCAACTAATTATTGGATAGTGAGACACAAAGGTAATCAAAATAAGATTACAATTTCAAGAAATAAATCAAAATAAATGCTGGAATTGAATTAAAATTAAATTACACTAGTGGACTTTATAAATATCTAAATAATTGCATTGCATAACTACATTACATAAATTCTATAAGACTCACTTTATCTATACTATTAAAATAATATGATGAGAATCGGTGATAAGAAGTACCTCAAAATGCTTAAGAACTGTTTTGCATCAAGTTTTCATACTGTACAACTGTCTTACCGTTGCAACCCCACCGCAGAGTGGGGGGAAAAAAACAATGAAACCAACAATGTACCTGCTTTGATTTGTAAGGCAGTGACCTTAAAAGCTTGATAAGGAGACAAAAAATAGCAGACGGACATATGGTCAGGCAAATAAATACAAAGACATAAGGCCAGGGTGGCACCTGTGGAAAGAGGTAAGAGAAGGCAGAGGTAGAAATGGAAAAAAAGGCACTAAAGCACAACATGAAGGAAGGAGCGAGAGGGAACCAGTCAAGGCGGCAGCCCATTTCCATCCAAGCCAGATCGGAAGAGGCGAGGCTAATGGAGGTAGAGTTATTACACAAGGCGATTTTGTTTTCATAGCTTCTGGGGTCATAATCTTTCCAGCCAGCACATTTTACACCCAAGACAGATTAGAAACCAAGTTGAAGAGAAGCAGAGGTATCAATTTAAGCACGGCCTTCAATTCGGAACACACACACACACACACACACACACACACAAAAAAAAAACGTGCAAATATCAGTGAGTATGTCAAAGTGTATGTTTGTGTGAACCAGGGTGTGTGTGTGATAAGACTATAATTACAGCCGGGCTGAGCTCAGGGCAGGGCAAGAAGGATGGGGAAGAGGAAACAGAGCTCTGCAGGAGCGGAAGCGTCTTGGTAAGGAGATAAGCTTGAACAGCGCTAGGTTCATTGTCACTATGCGTGTGTGTGTGTGTGTGACTGAGTGTGTGTGTGTGTTGCCAGTTGCTCTGATGATAATCCCTGTAGACAGAGAAATCCACATTCACACTTCTATAAGCTTGGCAATTATACTGGGTTGGGGCCCGCTTACATAGCCAAAGAATTCCACATAAATGAGGCCGGCCGTGTGCACGCACACATTCACAGATTTGCGGGAAGGGATAAGATGAGCATCGGAAAAGCCGGAGCGAAGGATGAAACCGAGGGCATTTAACACAAGCGGTGGAGACGGGACAAAAGAGCAAGAGGCAGATGGAGGTGGAATGGGAAAGATAGACAGAGAAGGAACATTCTCAGTGCTCTATATTCAAATCTTTCATATAGTGACGCTCCTTTTAAACGCTTGCTGGCGGCAGCCTGATAAGTGGCTTTGCCGAGCGGGCGAGAAGTGTTATCGCTCGTTTGTTCCAACAGAAGCTGCTCTCTTTGAATGCGCGGACGTCGGAGTGTCTCATGCGTCCTCCTTATGACACGTTGAGCAGAATGCTTCCTCTGTGTTAAAGGTCTCAGTCAAAGACGATCGGTGTGCGGCGACGAGGAGTCCAATAACTTCTACGACACATGCGCCCAAAGAGCATGTTTGAGAGACTAACAAAGCATGCAATGTTCAGCATGCTTGAGGTTTTGCAAGTTCATCGGCGAGCAAATTAGTAGTAATAACAAGCTACGGATTTGCAAAAACCGTCAGAGCGGCTTTGCTTGCTGGTTTATTTGGTTACCATGGCGGGGTCAGAGGGACAGGTGTGGAGGCCTTCTCTCGCATCTTCTGCTATAACGTCCTGACGTGGACACAGAATAGAAAAAAAAAAAAAAAAAGGATTGTGCAGAGGTTGAGTCTAAAGGACTTGATGGACGTTTTGTCTCCATGTAACCGTCGAGGACTTGCAAGTTTTATCGAGAGGGGACGTGTGATATCGATACACCGAGAAGAAGAATTAAGGGGATAGGATGGGGAGGAGTGAGCAGGTGAAAGACACGTACAAAAAGAGCTACAGTAGATAATCACAAATGTGTTTTTTTGGGATGTGTGTGTGTGTGACAGCAATAAAAACGGATTCATCTTCTCACTAACCAACTGACATGATTGACATCAAGAAAATAATAAATCTGATTTTCGAGTCCGTACTTACAAGTCCACCGGTGATGTCCTTGGGGTGAGCAGGATGCTTAATGGAAGGGTGCAAGGATGAGGGGGCATGATGGGGGTAATGCCTTGGCAGGTGATACACATGTTGGGGGAAATAAGGCTAAGGAGGCAGGAGGAGAGGAGGTCAGATGAAAATCATAGGAGGGATCAAAATAAATAATGCTACAAAGCAGGGATGGGCAACTTATTGCTTATGTATAACTTGTATGTAAAATATTTTACTAAAAAAATCTTGATAAACCCATTTTGTCAATTGCCCATTCCTGCTATTAAAAAACAAAACAAAAAAAAACTTGATCATTCTCATGTTGGGTGCGGAAAAATAAAACAAAAATAGGATTGTCGTGATGGATGGAAAATGAGGCATGAAGCAAAATTGAGGCATGTGTTGGGAGTGGTTGTGGGGGACTATCCATCACCTCTACATTATTTTATTGACGGACCAACTTGTCTTACTCGGTTGTAGAAGGGGTGCTGAGGACCAGTCATCCCACTGAAGTAGGCACTGTGAGGCTGAGGCGGCAAGGAACCGGCAAAGGAGCCAGCCGGGGAACAGGCGGCCGTGTGCTGGCCGTATCCCGGCTGTGGACGGGGCACCACCGCCTCCTGCAAGGGCATTGTGGGATACGTCACCCCTCCCACGTGCATCTGCTCCCTGGCTGCACGCACATCTAAAAGAAAAGAGAGAATCACGGGGGAAGAGAGAGGGAATTGTTTGTGTGTGACGCCCATGATCATATCTCTGGCGATGACTATAAAGGGTCTTCAGATGCTACCCACGCATCAATAATTTTGCTTTATTTCGTCATCTGTGCCGAGTAAATGAATAGAGGAAACCAATTTAGGGGGGAATGTTTGAAATAAAGAGAGAACAACAACCTTCAACAGTGAATTCCATTTAGACTTTGATATTTACAATTTTGCTTTCAAGGAAGCAGCCTTGTTGACATTCTGGGTTGTTGGGTTTTTTTTTTTTATATGCACGCCACGTGATCATTTTGGCAAGCAAATACACAACACAAGACCATGGGAACTCATAGGCATAACCGAACTGTGCCGCAATTGTATTCCGCAATCAATCCGAGTAGGCGCCGAGTAGGAGAATTGGTGGGGGAACCTCCCTAAAGTGAAGTTAAACAAGGCCAGCGACAGAAACAGAGTAGCTCTGTGTCGCTGGCAAGAAAGTCGAAGCCAGAAACAGAAGGCACCAGAATGTCTCCTGGTTATACAAGTGGTGGCTGAATGACACACTGAGTGAGACCCAAAGCAGTCTGTGAACACAATGGGGGCCTTATGATGTGAGTCAGGCCCATGGGCGGGTATCAGTGACAGTGCTGCCCACTGACTGACCACCGGGCCCCAAATAAACGGCTGCACACACGTTGAGAGGATGGAACGAGATGAGATGACCTTCCTCCGCATAAGGAAACGTATAGAGGTGAAAACCTGCTTTGACTGGCTATTTTTAGGAGTTCCTTTAATTTGGTCCAATGCATGACTCAGCATTAGGACAGACTTTGTGTGTGTGTGTTTTCCTGTGGTCTCCTCACGATGATGCAGCAACTTCACACTAGGCGTCATTGACACTCTCAAATGGGCTGAACGTACACGTACACTGACGCATGGCATGAAAAGTGCGGCGCCACTCTGGCTCCTATCTTAATAGTTTTAATAGTGTTTGTGCCGCACGAATGCTCGAATTTGGTGAGAACAAGTATTTGTGAGCACTGTGTGTTAAGGATTGTTGTTGTTGCAATGTCGACAAAATTGAAGAAAAAATTATACGCAAGTTACGAATAGTAATTTAGTATATTGCTAGTTATTTTTGAATATTACTTTTTTTTTTTTACCCATCTGAATTAGGAATTAAAGTGGAAACAAAAGTGCCAACTGCACTACTTGTGTTCATACCTGCTATGATCTCTCGAAGTTTGGGGTCCAAATTTACGGTGCAGGGAAGGAACATTTCCACATCTCTGGCAGTGAGGACTGGCGTTCGGGAGGAGAGGAACACCTCAAAGCTGCGGATGTCGCCGTCAATCTCCAGCAGCGGTTCCACATCCTTGGTGGTGGGAATATTCTTGGACAGCCTTCAGAGGGAAAAGTGCAGACATTCAAAAATGACAATATAAATAAAAACTTATTGGTACGGATTGTACAGGTTTTCAAGTTATTTAACACTAGCCAAGTATGAATTTATGAGCATTGTTTAATTCATACTGAAACAAAACAATAAAATGGACGCCATGCTGGAAACTTTGTCAAGTTGAATAGTGTGAGGAATTAAGAGCTGCGGAATGTCTCAATACTGAATATACGGTGTAAGAGGCAGAACGTTGTCTGGTGGGAAAGTAAGAGGAAATAGCAAGATGGAAGCGATACGGTATGTAACGGTCATCATCAGAGCTCTCATCAGAGGGTCGAGATAACCAGATTTAGAAAAGACAAGACAGCATAAGGAGGTGGATGTTCAAGGACAGATAGAGTCAGGCACGTTATCTTCTGTGAGCAGAGGAGGAAACCTGAGAAGATGACAATCGGGGCAATTTACCAAGCAGCAGACGGAAGCGCGTCATGGTGCAGCGCTACAGTTAACATGATGTTTGTTATCTCAAGCTCGTCATAAACAGTATGTTCTGGGGTAGTTACATTACTGTGTCGAAGTTCAATTCTTGTTTATAACACGAGGCAAGATTTTAGTTGAGAAGGTCAGATGAAAGGAATTCATGTGACATGTTTTGAGAGGAATGTTGACAAGCGGCAACAACATCTGAAAATATAAAGTGGATTTTACATTTTGACAATTTTGTAGCGCATAGCTACAATACTGACCAATAAATCAGTTAATTGGATCATTCAGACCTGGAAATATGAATCTCAGAACGACTTGTGACAAGAGCCGTTCATCAACACAATGTGACGCTCTTATCAGATCCACATGGAGACTCAAGAAGGGAATTGGGCTTTTTTTTTTTTTTTAATCGTTGTCTCCATCTCACATGTGGACTCAGCGCATACAATTCCATCCTTGCACATACTGGTATGTTCAGGGGCGGAGCTACAGGGTGGCCACGGATGGTAATCAACCTCTATAGTAGTGCTTTGGACCTCCATTTCATAAAGAAATCCTTTCTCGGAATAAACAAGCTCACGTGGAACAGCCAGTCAGTTTTTTTTCTTCTGTTTCGATTTATTTTTTGCCCAGAGTCTCATCTGGTGTTGCCAATGAACACAGGCCGGCCTATGCGTGACTTTATTCAATGATGGCTACCATCGAGGCAGCACTCTCACAAAGTCAGGGGGAGGTCAGCATCTGGCGAGGGCTCAACACAACACATTGTTAGCGAATAATCAAACTCGCAGCTATGATAATCCAGTTAACGCACTGGTGGAAATAGCTCCATCAGCCTGGAGGAATTCCAAAGCGGTAAACGTTTCATAGTTGAGTGATGGGTGGAGGGCACAAAAGTTCATTCATAGCCACTTTTGACTTTTCATTGCTTTTAAAATCCAGCCAGTTTATGGGCAAACGGGCAGGTAGGGGTCCACCTTTCTGTTCAAGGACATTTTGACAGCACAGATGGCTGGTGATGGACTCATCTGCTGTTGCGGGGGCACAAACCTGTGACCTTGTGGATGCAGGACGTCTCCAACCAAATGTGCAAGTCTGGCAAGATGCGCAAGTGGAAGAGAATGTCCAAGTTAGGAACATTCTTTAAGAGTAAAACAGACAGTGAAGCAATGTGTTGTCATGGCAAACAATCAAAACTTTGTTGGCCCACTTAAAGACATGCCTTGTTAATTATCCATAAAAACGCAGAGACAGAGATATAAGAATAAGTGCTGTGAACACTTGAGGACACACAGCTGGGCTCTAGAGGACAAAGCCTTCTCAGTGTTTTCTCCCATTAAAACGTGCCGGACCCAAAAGGTCAACTAAGCAGCATGTTGGTAAATAGATAGAACCTTGCTCACCTGGAAGAAGACGGTACGATGTTTGCGACACATTTCGTGATTGGCTATCAAAAGCAGACAACCGGACTGCAAGGACGGGAAATGATAATAGAAGGCATGAGCTCATGTACGTTTGTGTATTTGCTTGGTTTTCCCATGAACTGTACTAACCCGTGTACAGACTGAGAGAAGTCTGTTTTCCCACATTTCCAGCGGGCTTAGTGATGTTTATTAGCGGTACGCAGACACAGACCAACAGGAGCCAGGGACTCTCTCACTCTCTTCATAGTGCGGCCACAGACAATCAAGCTGTTTATTAGTGGGATATTAGCTACCATGGTTCATATTTTTACGGTGAAAGATCGTCTTCTCCTTGGAAACTGAGAAATGTACTGTAAGATGACATTTGTTCCAAAGATAAGAACGAAGATGGTGAGGAATGCCCAAGAAAAAGCACTTTAGACAGATGGAAAGGGGAAGAAGAGAAAAAAAAAGTCGGAAGTTCGGTTCTGACAGTCCCAGCTGAACACTCATGGCAGTTCATTGCGACAGAGAAGAGCGAGCCAATCAGTAGGCGTTTGATCAAGAGAAAGGATACAGAGCCAAAAGCAGGGGAAGTGCTGGAATGGCGTTAAAGGGTGACCAATACCCAGTAAAAATGACAATTGGGTTTAACCACATCAAATGGCGTCCTTTGCTGATAACTAACGGCTGAGTCGTTAACCTTGGCATCAGGCAATGAACACAACTCACTTCAGTGAGTCATTCGCACAGCCAACGGATGAAGCAACAAAGGCGTTCTTATCAACAATCGATTCGCCAAACGACAAGTAGGACGCTTTTGTCGGGAGCGCCGACGAAACGGGGGTTTGATACTTTTAAGCTGACGAGTGAGATGGAAGCCATGAAGCATCCCAGCAGTCATGGCAACACAATAGGGCTCATTGACGAGGACCCCGGCTTATGACCGCGGCAGTACAGGCTCTCAGGTCCGACCGCTCTCTGTGTGGCTCGGCCATTGGGAGCTTTCGGAGCTTATCCAAATGCTAATAAGTCCAAAAGCTGAGTGGAGTACAGGCTTTCTTCTGCGCTCAGCCTCCCACACGCTGCCGGGAATGAACAGAATTCATCTCTCCATCCCTTCCGTGCTCTTTAGAAGCTGGAAGCATGAATGTGCCACTTGACTTTGCTTTACAGCTGCCCTCTGTGCTAACAGACAACATGCGCACACAAAGAGGTGGTCCCGCAGCCAAACATTTCCATAAAGGGGTCCAAAGACTGAGAGGGGATGCCTACAGAACAGACAATGTGCATTGTGTTTGAGCAGCTCAAGAGCGGCGATGTCAGAAGCTCAACGACCAATGCAACAGCGCGTGGGTGAAGAAGTTAACCAGGCCCGGGGTCGTCGCATTCCTCTGCCGGGCATTGTTGCAGCCCCTGGCACCTTGTCTGGATAAAGCAAGCGGGGCCCTCTCGAGGAAAACAACAGATCTACGGGCAAGCCGGCTGGCAAAGACTAATAATACATATCTCCAGCTACCGCAATGTCAGACGAAGGGGGAGAGAGCATAAATATGTTTTCACTTTAGACGGTGCCGTGTTATTTGTCTCCCATAAATCCGGCAAATTTTCTTGATTTGAATCAAATGCTTCAAGTAATGCGGACACGTTGCTTTCCCTGACTTGTGGCCATGTCTGGTTTGAATATACATTGGGTTTCGTCAGACTGAGTGAAGCTCTCTTCCACTGAGCTGGACTTGTGCATCCCCACATAAGCCACAAACACTAATGGGAAACACAACAGGCTGATAAAGCGGGCGGCCTCTCGGTGAGGAAGACTCGGGACGCCGTGGTTCTCCCAATCAGTGATTAAACTCATATGTAGCCTTGAAACAGAGACGCTTTTTCCAGACCACCCTCCCCCAAAAAAAAAAAAAAATCCGCACATAGTTTAATTTCTTGAGAAACAGCAAAAACACAAAACCTCAGCTTCGTGATTTATGCACAATTTGGAGGGCACTAATTTCACTGTAGAGTTCACAAGGCTGCATGTGGTTGTTTGATCGATAGAACAGACCAGTTGATAGCTAAGAGGTGCAGTTAAAGACAAAGTCTGTTTATGCACCAAAAATCCCAAAAGTGAAGCATTATTGCCCAAAAAAAAAAAAAAAAAAAAGTTAAGCTCAAGCTAAAATGATAATCCTCAAGTCAATGAGGGAGCCTTGTGTTCCAGATAAGGATGGGACTGTCGATAAACAAATAAGTATTGAACACAGCTAGCCAAGAACGGACAATAATGTCGCTAAACAAATGCGTTGAAAAACGTTTCACTTCTAACAAACCTCTGTTATAAAATCTATCATGACTATTAAATGCCGTTCAGCCATCGCCAAATCTGATTGATAAATCCTCACTAGCGGAATGACGCCAGGGTTCAAAAGCTGCTTTTAAAGCCGATATAAAATGACGAGGTCATGAAAGGCAAATAGGCCAGGTCAGATATATCGGGACAAAATTAAAATTAGAATTGTTCGATAGTGTTTCCAAGTCATCCAAATATAATAATCATGAATTAACTAATTGTATATCACGAGAGATGGCTCACTACGGTAGAGTGACAAATCTTGCCATCTACTTAAAGGTCAGCGCTGACCCACTCGCGACCCCGTGATGCTATTTATATTCATCCCTCCCACCTTCCAGCGGTTCTAGCACAAAGAAGAGAAGGAAAGATCATTGCTAATGCTGCCGACTGTATCTCAACGCAATTTCAGCCATCTCAGTGCAACATTTAAATGTTAATATGAGTCTTTTAGGAGTGAAAGCACAAGAGAGGGCCATGAAAATATTCTGAGTGTTTATTTGGAAGGATTCTTTTTTTTCTTGACTTTGAACTGAAATGGAACAAAGCATTTCTCCTGTTTCAGACCAATTAAACTAATCCATCAACCTCAGCTTACAACCCGAAAGGGGCTTTAAGGATTTTGGAGCAAAGAATGCTGCCTGACGTTCTTTCCATTCGCACATACAGTACACACAAAGCGACTTGGAAAATTTTGCACGACACCTGCACTTCTCGTACAGTAAATGTCCTGTTTGGCAATAAACTACACATGAATGGGTTCATTAGCAATTTGATGGTTCAGACTCCGAAATTTTAGCCAATTATTGGAAAAAAAAAAAAAAATCTTGACCAAATTCTAAATTGCACATTCTCTATGAAGTCTGATTTTATATCAATTGTATATTGATTGTCTCACTTTCCCTACTCGAGAATAGCACTCGAGAACTTTTTTTGTTTGTAATCACATTGAGAACAAATATGTAGACAGGCAAGGCAATTCAGTCTTAATTAGTGGAACTCCCATCTGAAGTGCTGAAACATTAAGATGACACTCAGCATTTAGGGTTACTTTAATTATTGTAATTTGGTTGCAATTATGTGCTGGGATAAAAGTGCCGCTCCAGCGCTCTTGTGGGTGGGTGATTCTCTTTATGTGAAATCCTTTAATACGATTTGAGATATTTAGCAGTGGCGGAAAATGCTGCGACCCTTATCTGTTCTTTTTTTTTTTTTCAGCTTTAATGCTTTCTCAACCTTTGCTCAGAATTAACTTCAATCTTTACCATGTGACTTGTTGTCATAACGTGTCCTTGAATTTTGGATTTGAGTAGATCAAGGCCTAAGCAAGACAAAGCGGCAGATAGCGACGACTACCAGCGCCATCTTTAATAATTTAGCCCGCAACGCCTGTTTAATCCGAACTCTCAGCTCTTGTCCTTAACCTTACCTGACAGCAGTTTTGTTTGCAGAGTTCCGCTTCCTGCGCCGTGCAAATGTGCTTGTTTGTTGAACGCAGCCGGCGTCTCGGGGTCTGATTAATTACACGGATTCTCGGAGGAATTGAGGGTGACATATGCTCTCGTAGTGGTGAGACAGCGAGTGCGTCTGTGTGGCGGCAACGGCAAGCGCCGGGTTTTAGGTGTGACTTGATGAGGACATATGTTCAACTGTATTGGCAAAGATCGTTTGCGTGTTTGCAGTTTTACAACAACTCTGGTGAGAACATGCGGTCAAGTGCTCGGCATCCATTAAGTTGTGTGTATGTGCGTAATGATTGGAAGATTCAGGTGCGGCGCCAGAAACCTACTTCTATGTGCAGCGGGGGCATCCTGGCACACACAGGGCACCAGATGTCAGAGCTGAGCAGGAACTTGCTCAGTGGACCAATGGCACTTTTTACAGCTGAAAACAGGATTTGAGCGTCCAAGAATAAACCCGCTGTGGGGACTGAACAGAACCGGCCCTCATTGAAACACGGAAAAGTTTTTCAAAAGTGAGAATTAAAACATTTGAGTGTACAGATTGTAATCAAGGCAGAGCGTGTGCGGGGAGGTACAGGGGGGGTGACCATGCCCTTCCGTTTAATTTCTATGGCGGTCTGTCACAGTTTTGTCCCCTGTGTTTGCAAAAGCGTCTCAATTGCTTCTTGGCTTTTGGAGTCATCTTGTCTAGCCAATTTTGCAACAACAAGGAAAGAATATATCACTTGCTCAATATCGTATAAAAAATTATATGTATTTAGTGTAGTAAAAAAGAAGGGTCCTTAAGAACAGTCCACTAGGACGTTTTTGGCTTAGTCAGCTCCAAGGGCATGACCAGTGTCGGGTTTGATTGACAGTTGTTGGCAGGCCATCATCTCATGTGGGATGGAAACGAGACAGACGGTGTGCTCTATGACCACGCTACTATTTAATGGGCCTGATTTTAAAACTACATGTTTGTCAGTTTTTAATGGTGCCGCTAACTAATCACTTGTGTCGTGTTCCATTCATTAATTTTCTAAATGTGTTTTTTCGGGCTGAATTTAGCTGTCACCACTTTTGATTAGGTATCATTTGTAGACTGGAAATTACATTTACTCCAATTAAGATTAAAAATAAAAAATAAATGATTTTGGCAAGATAGGTGATGTCAGTAACTTCAACATATTATTAGTTTATGAAAAAAAAATGTTAATATTTAATAGGGGGAATCTAAATAGCAGTGAATAATTCCGAATGTTGGTTTTACTTTGGTATCTCCAAAACAATGGAAAGATAATTCCGGAACAGCATTGCTCTATTTCACAGAAGCAATGCAATCAATTAAAGCATAATCGTATTGACTCGTGAGTCTTGAGAAAAATCCAGAAGTTAATTTACATAAGGACTAAATGTAATGTAATGACTCGAAACTACATCAAGGAAATCAACAGGAAAGGCGTATTAATGGTATTTAGAAGTGGTAGACCACATTTGGGCAATCACCATGAAGCAGGAGAGACACTAGTTAGCTTGTTGTCATTAAGGCTCTAATGGCAGCTAAACCTGAAGAAAAAAAACGGACCCCCGGAGAGCACGCAAAGGATGAAGACATGCAAGAGCACTGAATATGATAGTCACGAGCTTGCAAGCTCAAATTCAATTAGTGTGTGAACAGACAAAACAGCAGTACAAAACAGGAATACTAATAAGCCGGTCCAAAAACACGACTTGCTTCATTTCATGTTGAATCATCAACGGCGGTGTGCCGGGCGGACCGCAACGTTGGAACACAGCGCTGACTTTAATTTGTTTATTTCCCCTCACAGAACTTGTCACGCAAACTTTTTTTAATCACCGTCGCTTTAAATGACAACTTCAAATACATATTTGCTGCTACATAATTTGCGGCTGATGTTACCTTGCATCAGTTTGGTTAAACCCCCCACCCCCCTCCGCCTTCCTCACTCGACCATTAATGGTAAATCGCTGAGGTTATAAACCGATTGCGCATTCTCCATCAGATTAGAGGCTGTACTGGTTGACGCCCGGCGCCCGCTACGGTATTAGCGCTCAACATTTCTCCTCGTGTCCTTAAAAGACATTTCACAGCTTCTGTACATGGTTTTGTGGTCTGCTACTTTGAAGGCTGTACTGTAATTCCTTCTCTCCTTTTTTTTCTTTTTCTAAAAAGTTCACCAGGTTCGTTTATTGATATTTATTCATTCAGCCTGATGGGAATGATGGGAAATGAAAAAGAGTCAATGTGCGTTTAAAATATTTGCCTACAACTTAGCCATGCATGGGCTCACATAGCTCACCTGACAAGGATTAAACCCCACAGCACTCCCCCCCCCCACCTATCTCTAAAGCAGAATTCTAAAATAACTTGAGAATTATCAACCATAATTCCTCCATTCTACGATTTACAAAACGCCGATGTTATGCTCAGAAGCTTATAACGAAGAGAAGAGAGGAAGAGCCGGCCCGCTTTGTGACTGAGATGCAGGACGACAGCTGACCTATAAGGGCTGACTCACCCCCACATTCACTTCACCATTAATATATTCACTTATTAACGCTCAGGGGAAGTGCGGTAATGCTGGGTAAGAACTCGCTCGGTGATGTGCTAAAAAAGTCAAATGTGCATACGTGAGAAAGAATTTGTTAGAATGCAATGTCACGATTAAGACTTGTTATTGTGTTCACAACAAGACACTTTCAAAGATTATAGATGAAAATGCAAAAATATGATTTAGTACAGCTCATTATACTGCAAATGGATGATAATGTATGTCGGATACAGTTAAGATTTTCCGTATGTATGACTCTAATTACTTCTGATTTATGCCAGCTCGCAAATAAATAATCTAACTCTTAATGAGGCCGGTCATTATTACTATTTCGTCTCTGCTGGTGAATTGTTTCAAAATGTCGCAGGGGTTTTGGAGATTTCTCGCACAAAGCAAAGACCTGAGTCTTATCAATGGAAGATTTGTGCAAAAGATAAAGGCCCCAAGGCGAGGCCTGTTTAAGATGTCATCATCATTAACGTCATTTGTCCGACGGCCACAGCGAGACAGAGCGGCCATTTGGAAAGACACCCAGTGAGGAGGAAGATGAAGACAGACAGCGCTGCTGGTCAGGAACAGGAAGATGGTTACATTAGGCCTAATGAGCAAATGTGCGCTCACACCCACGCTTAGCTAAATGGCAGCTTTTTGTTGGACGTTCTTTTTCCTCGCAAGCATGTCCTGGTTACTTTCTATAACACTGCAGTGACAAGACATATCTCATCATATTCCAAAATGATCAGATTTAATCAATCCTAATCTTTCATCCACTCGTTAAAAGATATGACTGTGAAAAAGCAAAAAAATGCTGTCTGTTGAATCGAGCTGGCTGACCGGCTGACGATAAGTGTGTGTGACACTTCCCTGCCGCAGGAGTTGTAGGCGCTAGTGTATTGTGACAGAGTGCAACCTTTAAAGGCCAGCCACTGATGCACAACAGCGCCCAAACCCCAGCGACTCAGCCCACGACGGCCCTTTGCCTAAGAGCATGCACAAAGATGGCATGTCATCGCTGTGGCGAGCGCACAACGCCGTCCCTTAGCTGCTCAGACAAAGACATCGGAAACTACTTTGACCGCTTCAATGGAAACCCATGTCAAGTCATTAATCTAGCCTGCTTACTTTAATAGAGTCATCATTTGATGCATGCATAATGGGGAAAAAAAAATACAAAATGAAAGAGCCAGTGCTGTGGCACTAATTCCCATTTGAAGGCTGTTGGAAATGTAAATCATCTACTGCCATCTGCTGGTCACGTTTATGATTGCCAGGGAAATAAATAAATACCTTTAATTCATTTAATATATCCTGAGGAGTGAGGATTGGGATAATTGTTAATGTGATTACCAACCAAGTTAGTTGCTGGCGCCTGCTAAAATGGAGCATTAAGAACTACAGTAGCGGCACTGTGATGTTTCTTCAGGAACAGTCTCAATTACCAAGCGTCAAATGCTGATACTACGCCTGTTCGATGTGCACTTTAAAGCAATTGTGACCTTTTAAAATGACGCAAATCTCAGTGCTTGCCTCACTGGAAAAATATTTGTTATAATCATTTACTATGTATGACAAAGATTTATATGTTTTTGGGGTTTTTTTTTTAATGGGGGTGTTTTGACCTTTTGTGTTCTTACCTCTCATAGATCGTCTTGAGAGCCACCTGATCAGACACGCCATCACTTTCTTCTAAAAACAGGATGATCCATGATGTCCTGTAAGGCCACTCCTCAGTCAAATTGATCCACGACGCCAGACGATCCCAATTGAAGATGATCTGATTAGCTCGCAACAAACGACCTGTCAACGGGCAGACATAGCTGGTGACCCATACTGTAAAAATCCACCAAATTTTCCATGTGTAGGTTTACCAGTGATAGAAACAATATTGAGCAGCCTCCTCATGGTCTGGGGGCTGATGTCACTGAACCAGTCTTCGGTCACCAGCAACTTTGTCAAGTCAAAGGACATCTGTCGAGTGATGGTCCTCTGCATCTGGCGTCGCCGATACGTGTCCTTGAAAGATAGGTATCATTCCAACGATTACTTAATTACAAACAATATTTTCCATGCTTATGTAACAAAAGTCTTAATGGGAAAGGATGAAGAATTGATGGTGATTTTAAACAGTAAAACCCTTGAATAGAACTAATCATGTATATCAGATTAAATGGAGCTAAAATAATTTCCTGGAAGTCGTAAATTGACAGTCTACTCCCTGAGGACAAACTGACACAAACTGCATCATGAGATCCTAGAGACGCCCTACAGGGTCACCATGTGAGCTCAGGCCAAGTCATTTAAAAAAAAAACTAAAGGCGGAAATAAACATACACTCTTATTATATCATCTAGAAAAAAAATATTCTCTTTATTCATGGCAATCTGTTGAGATTACCTTGAAAAGCCCAAAAACTAAAAGGAACAATAAACGGGAATTCCTTTAAACCACATTCTTATCCAGCAGCTTTTCCTGTCATATAATCTGTTAAAGAGAAAAACTCTCTGTGACTGCAAGAGAAAAACAAATCAAAGAGCCACTGTCCCAAGCAGAACATGACACACAGACAAGCTATTGACACAGATCTACCGGGGAACATCTGTGATGGTATCAGACAGCTGTCATGGTCATGAGCCAAGATGAGGCTTTTGGTCGACTTTGAAGTCGTAATAGCACTTTTGTGACCTCTTTCTCAGAGATGAAACATATGGCCACCACTCAGTCAGTGCCCAAAAGCTCCAAGTTAAAGATAGACTTTTCAAGTTTTCAACTTGTACATCCGCTTTATAACAAATAGCTGCTCCTATAGTTAGCTCGAAGCTAACTGTCACAAAGGGGGAAATATTTACTTGCATTTAACTTCCACAAAAATAAAAAGTCATGGAAAACGAGTCATTCTGTCATTTCGCCCTCCTGCCAGAATCAAAGAGCTTTAGCATTCGAGGGTGCCAGAGGTAGGGGGGGGGGGGAAATATGTTTAGCAAACAAGTGAGGGAGGCGGGGAGGAAGTGTACGGTTGGTGATAAGGTCTCGCAAGGGGCAGGAAAGCATCAGTGACAGCAGCAGAGTCGCTTAGCCTCCTGCCAGCAGAGCCGGTGCCAGTGTTTTGTCGCGGGGACCCACTGCTGCTCGGCCTTGTCATTAGACGGTGGCGACGCAGCAGGAAGGATAAACAGCCATTACATCAATTACACCGGGAGTCTTGGCTGCACACCCAACTTTCTCTTTCCTCTCGCTTTACATATCAGCGGGTCTCCTCCTGTCCACTGGCCTCCACGCTGCTTGCCAAAGCCACGCCTACACTAAGCATTCTCTTCAGGCGGGGGGACGGAAATGAGAAAGCAGCAAGGGTTTCTAGGGCACAGAGTCTGGAGTAAACATTTTCCAGTACGGGCAGAATGGAGTGTGAATACTATCACAATGGCGGGATAAATGATTGATTTAATCGTTTATTTATGACTGCCTTCAATTTGTATTTCATGGCAATAATGAACTTTAAATTTGTGCACATTCAAGGTCAATCAAAATGCTGAAATTGAAGACGTTCCACTTCAAGGATTTTACTCGACATCATTAAAACGAGATTTACCCTGCGGTTAAGAGCGTTCTTGCTGCCAAACTTCGCCTGGTCCGGAGCCAGGCTACTCTGAGACATCTTCTTGTCAATGTCTTCAGTCCATCCTAAGTAAAGGAGGAGGTGGTAAAATATTACTTTGCGACCCAAAGTCCGCCGATGGATTTTGCTATACCTTCTGTAGCAAAGCTGTCGCCATTGGTGGGCGCCGCCATGCAGAGCTTCCTGGCAGTGCTGAGACCTCTGCTGTTGAGGAACACTGGCAGGTGGACAATGTTCCTCATGTAGTCATGACCGTTGATGTTGGAGTCTCTCAGCACGCTGTTGAGGTTTTGATTGATGGCTTTAATGATGATATGCGGGTCACTGGCGAAGATAGAAATGAAGGGCCCTTTGGAGAAGAGAACTCGCACCTAGCAGGAGAAGAGAGAGAAATAAAAATGAGCATGTGAAGCTGACTGGGACTCCTTTAATGACTAGAATCTCAACTTGTATTCAACTTTAACACACTTTGTTAACCTTTGACCATTTAGCCGCAAAAACTCCACACAGGAGCAGTAGCAGCTGTCATGTGCGCTTACTTCAGAGAGAATTGAGAAGATTGGATTAGCACACAGGAGGTTTCAATCTACTTTGGGATCACCCCATAAAATAATAACATTTGGCTAAAGGTGGAATAATTCTATTAGAGCAGCTGGGAGCAGGAAGCTAAATTCAAAGGGAAGTTGCGGCAGCTGGGAACAACAGGGTGGTTGTACACCAGCTGAGTGTTTGTGTGTCTGCTCAAAGACACAGAAAATTAGGTTCATGAGAACAAATATTGTTGAACCACAAAAGTGACAAGCACAAACCGTGTCCAGCATTTGCAGCACTTTGTCCTGTTCACAGGCGTCCAGCCCGTCGATGATGACGGCCATTCGAGTCTGGTTCTGAGTGAAGCCGTCAATGGTTTTGGCCATTTTCGACATCAGCTCCACCTCGTGTTTCAGAACCTGCCGTGACGAGGACGAAAGCTTTCAAAACATTTACGAGCGGCTGATTTGATTTGACTTGCAAATTCAATCATCTTAATTTACGATCACAAAGAATTCCAGCTGCCTCAGTTGGGATCTGTTCACGCTACCTTCATAAAGCCTTCACTCTTGAGTTGGTGCA
Source organism: Syngnathus leptorhynchus (assembly GCF_054491065.1). Taxonomy (NCBI): domain Eukaryota; kingdom Metazoa; phylum Chordata; class Actinopteri; order Syngnathiformes; family Syngnathidae; genus Syngnathus; species Syngnathus leptorhynchus. The sequence goes on along the minus strand of NC_141209.1, from coordinate 5,107,422 downwards.
GATTGTTGGCAGCGCTGTGCAGGCGTTTTCTCTGGGAGTTGAGGACCGAGTCGCCCATTTGCCACCAGGTCTTACAATTGAGCAGCAAGGCCAGGCCAACAATGCTGGCCATTGCGATAAGCACTGCATTGACTGTCAAGTTCTCAGGGTCCACCTGAAAAACAAAGCACACATCAGTCAGAGGCCTACAAAAGCAAGACATACTGTTCTTACTGAGCTTACCTTAAATATTGCGAGCAAGGCTAAACCGGCGATGAGGCAGCAAAGTGTCAAGGAAAAGAGTACAAAGGATGGCACGCAGCATGTCTTTTTCCACTTTTTACCTGGGCGGTGAAAGAACAGGAATGATTTAATCAAGCTTGCAGTGTGCTAATCGTAATTAACAGCTTCCTTAACCACTTAATAATGCACGAACGGAAGTAAACAGCAGTTGTCGAGCCCTAATTTACTTATTGTTGTTTAATAAAGCAGGGTAACAGGATGTCTGTCATATTTCTGCTAATGTATGATGAAATATTCATTTATACGATCTTGACCAATGAAAATAAAATCAGGAAATAGTAAATGTAATATAAAAGAATAAAAAAAGTCATATAATGTAATATGAATGTACTGTGACTTGCTGGAAGCTGGTGTCATAAATAGAAGACAGTAAAGTCACCTTGGATCTCATCATTCTTGAAAACTCGAAACAGCCGAGTGGCCATGAAACCAAACTCCCTTTCACACGCGTCAGAGAGCGTGGCAATCATCTCGGCCATGGAGGTCTCCCCTCCCACACTGGATAGGCGATTGTAATCCGTGAAAAGGAATCTGTCACCACCAAGAGAGAAAATTTATGTCATGCAAAGATTCAGCTAAAGGTTTTGTGTGTCAAGGTCACCTGACGGGCAGTGCACGGGTGGTTTGTTCAGGCAGCTCGGGGGCATTGACAAACATCAGTTTGAGGAGAAGCTCCAGGTAGCCAATTTGCCGGGCCAGGCGAGTGCTGATGACCCACGCCCAGTTCCAGCTCTCTCTCTCACGTCGGCTTCCAAAGTACACCAAAACTGGAGTACAGAAAAAAAAAAGCAAATATTTTTAATTGAATTTTTTTAACATACATACATAACATTCAACATGGCAAGCTGTTTTCTTTCTTGATTTCTCCTCCAACATCTTTTTATTGTTTATGTAATGGCGCCCTCTTGTGGGCAACACAGTTGAAAGCACATTTTCACATAATACAATAGTCTATCATTTTACCAAAGAAGATGTAAATCAAAGCGAGGAAGCTGATGGAAACGGCGATGGCCAGCTTGTGATCAACAGTAAAGCCCAGTATCACAGCCACTGAGCCACACAGCAGGAGGGTGAGGAAGACCACCAGCCAGGAGAACTGGAACAACGGCTCAATCTGCTGCCCTGCAAACGTCTTCATTTCATCTTGAGAGACAAATAGAGAGAATAGAGGACTCCTGTTAATTCAACTCATCGTCAAAAAGGAGATTTCGGATGATGCGCCTACCCTCGAGTTTCTTCAGAAGAAAAGATTTGCCACTGCCCCACTGTGCGTACAGCCCAACGCAGATAGGAGGTTGCATGGTGGGCTCGCTGAGAATGTCGGCAAGAGCGCTGCTGTACAGGTCGTAACCCAACATGTCCCCGTCGGTTTCAGTTGGAGAGAGGTGTTCTGAAAGAGACAAGCAATAAAAATAAGCATGAATGGGTTTTCCCAAAAAAAAAACTGAACAACAACAGGGGAAATGGTCCTACTGGCGCCAAATATTTGCGTGAGGATGCTTTTCTGGTGGGTGCAATCGATGTTGTACGGTGTTTCTCCGGCCTTGTTCGGACGGTAAAGTAGACGGCCATCTTTAGGGTTCCTTAGCAGCAACTCGGCTAGCTTTCGGCTCCTCCCTCTGATGGCGATGTGGAGGGGTGTGTCGCCTTTCTGTTTAGTCAAAATGAGGTCACATTAAATAAAGATGATAAAATGACTAAGCCATTAAAAGTTTAAAATTCCTGACCTTGTCTACAGCTGACACTTTTGCTCCTTTATCTAGCAACAGCTCAACGATCTCGATGTTCCTCATTTTTGTGGCTTTGATGAGTGGGGTTTCTCCCTCCTAAAAAGACAGGGTGGACAATCTGCTTTTTGGTGGAAAGGACACGCGACATTACATGCTTGATAGCTGTAGAATGTTCTACCTTGGTGCAGCTCTCCGTGTCAGGGTTACACTGCAGAATGTCCCTCACCATGGTGGCATTACCTTTTTCCACAGCCCAGTAGAGAGCAGTCTTTCCATCCTGATGAAAAAGGCATTGGGATTCAATTTAGAACAATTACTATGAAATTAAAAAAAATAATAATAGAATTTTGTGATGGCAAAAGATGTGACGACCATTGCAAAATATCATTTTGACATAATGGTAGTGCAGCAATCTCCAAAATGTGTCATGCACTCTATTGGTGTTTGTTTTTGGAGTCAAAATATTTTCTTAAACTCTTGAGCCGTGGATTTAAATTCACTTCAAGTAAAATAAAGAGGGTTGAGTTACAGTGAACACAAATAGGCCTCCCGCTTGCTTCTAAAGATCAACAAAGGTTTCGGCGAGGAGCTACCTACCTGGCCCCTGACATCAATATCTGCGTATTTGTTCAGTAGAGCTCGCACTATTTCCACATGACCTCCTCTGACTGCTCCAATCAGCATGGTCTCCCCGCTCTGGAAAGAAGAAACAGTGTGAGGCCGATTGCATTTGCTTTCCCATGTGGTTGTCTAAAAAAACAAACGTCTAGTGGGTCTCACCCTATCTGGTATGTTAACATAGGTGCCGGCATCCAGCAGATCCTGCACAATTTCTGTGTGTCCCTCCTTTGCAGCGATTGCCAGGGCTGTGTTGCCGTCCTTGTCGGTCATGTTGACATTGGGGTTCCTCTTCAGCAGCTCTTTGACCACGTCGGTGTAGCCGCCTTTCACGGCCACGATCAACGCTGTCATGGAGTTCTGCAAAAGAAACAAATCCAAGTTGGCTGTTTGTTTAATAAACTGACTGTTATGATAATAATAATCTGTTTACAGCTCCTTCCTGGTCTACGTCGGCTCCGTTGGCCAGAAGGTGCATCACGCTGTCGTAATGACCTTTCCTGGCAGCCCAGATCAGTGGAGTGGTGCCGTACTGCAAAGAGAGAAACAATTTAAGAATTATTGAAATGTTAGACAAGTTATTGTGCAATTTAATTATTCCCAAAAATATTCCAAGACTTATTTGAATGATAATGACACGGGTACAATATCACTTAGTGGGTTGTTACTTTGTCCGAACAGTTGACTTTGGCTCCGTGCTGTAGCAGGAGATGGACGATCTCAGCGTGGCCTCGACCCGCCGCCCAAATTATGGGATAGACGCTATACTGTTAGGAAACACCACAGGGATCATGTTAAGTCAAATCAACATCTAATCCAGTTGAAAGAATTCTATAAAAATGTGAACCACCACTGAATCTTAAATGCATCGTCAAAACCTGACATATGAATGCGTATCCGTTTTAGTACCTGACCCGTGATGTTCGGGTTAGCTCCTTTGCTCAGGAGCAGTTCTGCCACATCTGTACGACCTTTATAGGCGGCCCACATGAGAGCAGTCCAACCTCCCTAATTAAAAGACACAAACAGATACAATTTCGGGAATAATACATACGGACTACAAAAATGGCTTCCAATGAATCCCTGCGCAAGACAATAAAGACGACCTTTGTAGTGCTTTCTGGGGACTCAAGTCAATGTGCTATTTCGAGAGTGAGTGACACACATTGTACCGAGGGAACAGTAGCACCCAACATGATCTTTTGTTGTTATAAATAATCCCACCGTGATGCACAGTGTGCATGACTCAGATCATGTCGCTTCCTTTAAGAGCTTAACGGGGATTGCTGTTAGTGCAACTGGACACAGAGGCGACTGTATGCTCGTACAGTAGGTAGGTCTCTATTACAGAAGCAAATCCTATCATTGTCTCATATAAAGAACATTAGGGGTTCTATAAATTAGATTAGTAAAGGATAAGAGCCATCACTCACAATAGTGCTGGTAGTAGTAATGTCATTTCATAGCTAATGCATCTTCAGATTTAACCAGCACTCCAAAGAAAATACAATAATAGCTGTTGAATGAAGACCTGAAAGTTGAGAGTTGGAATACTATATGTATATTGAATTTCTTGACTTGACTAAATGTCTATTTACTTTTACAATCTCATAGTTTCAATTTCCCCTCACCATAAATTATTTCCCAATGATTTCACTTTTACTGACATCTTTTTATTTATGTCGATATTCTCACCATGTCTCTGTGTTCCATATTAGCATCGTTGTCCAGCAATTCTCCCACTATCTGGATGTGGCCTTCCTTGGATGCTGACATCAGAGCAGTCCAGCAGTCCTGTACAAAGATGCAAAGTGTTACCATGGGAACCGCCACCCAGCAACATGTCAAAGCTGTGTCTGGCTGTACACAATCTACAAATGTAGGGGCCATGATGTGACATTTATGTGCAATCGCAGGTTACAAGATCTGCCGTTAATGAAAGAATGGAGTCTGATTAAATATTATTATTATTAAATCGGAACAATTTTTTACACCTTCTCCGGATCGCTTTAAATTCATTTTAAGGTTGTGTACGTGGCAAGCTTACAACATCATCGAAGTTAATGTTAGCTCCTCTCCTGATGAGCTCCTGTACGATCTCCAGATTGCCTTGCTCAGCCGCCACCATAAGGGGAGTCTGTCCATTCTGAACGGAAAAAACAAGGAGATGAAGAGCATGTTTGTTAAATTTGAACAAACAAACCAGGGTAGCAATGTCCATACAGAAACTTCATTCATTTTATTGGGGAAAGATAGTAGCTGTTGCAACTTACATCACTCCTGCTGTCGACGTCTCTGAACTTATCCAAGTGTGCTTTAATGGCAGCCAGGTTCTCCTCCTCCACGTAGTTGAACAGACTCTGGACAGCCACGGAGGTCATCTTCAGGGAAGTGGTGGTGTCCATGGCTCAGTGCTCAACACCTGGACGGCGCTGTGACGGGCGAGGAAGGCCAATTAGCTTATGCGTCGGTCCTACGTAGACAAACTGTAGTCTGGAAATAACACATAGATGAAGATGAGCCAAAATGAATATTGGTCACAGAAGGCAAATTACAAAGTAGATTTTAGTCATATTTGCAGGTCATTAGTGCCACCATAGCATTGCCGGAAATAGGATCAGGATTAGAACATTTAATTCAGTTCTGGCTGCTCATGCAGAAAATGAAACCGAACATGAAAAATGTATCCGTCCTCAACTGTTGCCCATTCAGATCTCTTAGTAAAAGTAATTTATGTGTGGCACTACCTTAATTTCTCCTGAACAAATAAAAGTTGAGGAAATACGGTAAAAAACATTAAAGTAGTTGTAAAACATCCATCAATTTTTTAATCAAATCAAAGATAAAAACATCAAAAATAAGATCATGAGTGACAAATTAGCTTCATAAAAACCTTTAGGAATGATGGATGAAGAACTGGAGCAGACAAAGTGCATACATAATTTAAGTGCAGAATTTTTGGCGAGCTTTGACCTTGTTTTTAAGCATTAAGCACTCTTCATTTGTGTAAGTACCAGGCCATAAGATCATAAGATGCAATAATTAACTCTCGTGACCGCTTTTATTTCACCGAACAAAAGAAAAAGCCATCAAACATGGCCGCTTCATTGTAAGAGTGATTCAAACGATCGATGAACATTAATAATTCATCAGAGTTGGGGGCTGGTGATCTGTCTATGGTGTACCCTGCCGGCTGGGATGATATCCAGGTGGTATCGTGCTAATAATCTGAATGGGGACAAGCGCTATAGCAAATTGGGTGCGAGATGGGCTCTTCCATTGTGGCACGACCATGCAACCAAAGTGGCCTCAGAAGAGATTTCCCCTGAAAGCAGCTCAGTGTTTCAATACAATCCAGGAAGCACACAGAGTTTGTGCTCGGGTCAATACTGCCTGACATAATTGTTGGCCAGACAGTACAAAAAGAGCCAAAGCGGCCAAAGACTGACATTTGTGTTTTTCCTATTTCTACCTGGTTGTTATTTTCTTCTAACAGAAATCCTGAGAGCAGGGGAAAAATCCTTTGTTGACAAAAACGGCAACAGTTGACACGCCCTCTCTGCTCTTTGGTTTCCCAGCGCAACAAGGAGATGACTACATCACCTCGTCGTTCGGACAAAAAACACAAAGCAACCAACAAGTGCTGCAATCTAGTTTACGTATAAATATGGCAGATTATCCAGAAAATGAAGAAACAAGGATCTCTCTTACCTTGCAAGGTTTTTTTGTCCAACAACAGTGTAAGTCTTGCTCTCTCGCTACACACACACACACACACACACACAGAATCTACAAACACTGCCTGGATCAGGCTCAGAATCCCTCCCACCTCTTTTTTTTTTTTCCCCGTCAAGGATGAATATTAGATGAGGGGGGCTGGCTGACACTTATGGCTTCCCCACACAATGGCAGCACTAGATTTCAATTCAGAGCATGCTCCTCACCATTTCCTTCAAATGAAAGAGTTCATTTCTATTTTGTGTAAGATTACGTAATGAAGGTTTAAAGTATAACTAATGACGGGGATAAATTAATTATTATTTATTATTAATTAATGGTAAATCATTTAAAGCATTTATTTCACAGTACATCATTGCATGCTTTCAAAACATATAAAACATGGACTACATTTTGTTCAAATGAAGCTTTACTGTCAAATAAAACAATAGCTACTCAGGTCTGTGGGTTAACTCAAAATAGCAGTCTGTTTTTTCTACAGCCCGCAAACGTCTAATGTCACTTATCAATTTTCAGGATCTGTTTAAGGTAGCAATATGTCCCAGTTTGTATGTATGTTAAACAAAAACAAAAAACACCAATCTCATGGAATAATCCCCAGTGTAATATGATCAACATGCTCAGGTCAGCAGTTTGAGGGCAAGACTCTAAATTTACCAGTCAGCTCTTCATTACATGTCATGTAGATGTTAAAACTGCTGAGGATCCCGTTTCAAGACATGCCCAAAAACATTTGACACTCAGAAGCCACGTAAATTAATTTAGGCTGTTTTTACAATGCAATATACTGGATGGATTATTTTGTTCATTAAAATCAAACAAACAAAACCCTGCTACTTCCTGCTCTTAAAACCAATCAGGGACATAACTCAAAATTATATATTAAATAAGAAAATCACGCTTAAAAACTCAAAGTGATCTGCACTTTTGGACTTGATGTTTGTTTGGCATATCAAGCAGTGGGGGTTAAAGAAACGATAGCACAACATCTGGATGGTACTTTTACCTGTCACATGGCCACAACGTGATACATTTGCAAGCTAAACAAATATATATTTGTAATACTATCCGGCGATTTTGTGCTCTGAAAGACTTACTTCGATCTTACTCTGTTAAGTTCAATCCACAAGAGTCGATGACAACAGTGACAGTAGCGATCTGAACTTCCAGTAGCTAACAAGCTAGTTGTTAGCCTTAGCTACGGGTGGTTAGCACCCTCAACAAGTACTTGTCATTTTAACAAAGTGAAGGGAAAGAACACAAAGAAGAACCAAAATGCTCCTACCTCAAGCGAAAAACTGCGAAAGCGTTGGGACTTTTCTGTTACAAGTCGACAATGTCCCGATCATGTTTTGTTGACATTTCCAAGGCTTGTCATTTTAGCGTTGGGTTTTTTTCCTTATTTTTTTTTATCCCCCAAATGACGTCAACGTGAGGGGTAACACGTTACAGAGCCGAGGAAAAAAGGAAATATACAAACAAATATAAATATTCTTTTAATGCATCAGAAATAATCCAAATATGCACATCGTAATTTAAAGCTAAGAATAAATATATTTTTAAGACTTAATATTATATTGAAGGACACGTCACATTGCGTAACTCCGCCCCTACGAATATTGTAACGTACAAAAGGGATTAAATACTTTCTACGATCAAAGTTGGACTTGTATCGGTGTAATTTAACAGAAGTAATCCTTTCTTGACGTCATACACCCTGAGAGTTTGACAGCTCGTCGTTAGTTGCTACATCCCCTGCTTTATTGTTGTGATTTTTTTTGAAAGAAAAATTAAATGAAATCATTCTGTGGAAACAACAAAACAAAAAAAATGACTGTATATATGAATGAATAATATTACATAGTACCAATCTTTAAAAAAAAAAAAAAAGCCAACTTGTAAAATCAAAATATACAGAGCGCCCCCCCCCCCCCAGTTTGAGTTTTGTTTTGTTTAATAACAAAGCTGAACGTTAAAGAACGTGTAAAATGTTTAATGTACATTTAGATTCTGCTAAAAAGCAACAAAAAAGGTCAGGAAAAGTCTATTAGATCCAGACTTTTCAGGGATTAATCAGAGGCACTTTAAATTGTGGCAAGTGTATGCTGACTCCCATTTACCATGGGTTTGCTTTGTAAACAGTACAGTAAAATAAACAACCACCTTATCACATACAATTTGTTAATTTTTACCGTTTTAAATTCACACATCAGTGAAGTCTTCCTATCTGACTAAAATTAATTTGAGCAAAAAAAAAAGACATTTACCTATTTTCAAACATCAGCGTATCAGCAGTGGTGTTTAAAAATAACCTCTCTTTATTTTGCCACATAAATCAGAATTGTAATGAACTGTCATACAAATCTTTCCATAAATTTCCTTCTGACACAAAAATAACATTATGTGACACAAGCACGCTCGCGAGCACACACCCACAGACATAGGCAGGCGCACATGCACGCATACACACAAAATAAACAGGAAAAAATAATAATAATAATGCGCCATTGAATGCTTTGGCACTTTGGACATATGGAGCAGTTTGCATTGATCTGCTGGTTTTGGTGGCCATGCAGTGTAATCATGTCCTAAATGTTTTGTTTGCAGAATGACTGACATCCCTTTCTTTATCTTCCAGGTGATTTTCACCTGTACAGGGCCGCGCTACAAATATACATATGTACGAACTACATGAACACAGGTACACACATACACACACACACACACACACACACAAACTCTCATACAGGACACACATTATGGCAGGAATATGCAAAATGTTAAAGCGTCCCAAAAAGAAATCCAAAAGTCAACTTGGCTGCTTTGTTGTTATTTTACAAATGCAACAAAAGAAAGGTCACAAAGTGAACATGAAGTTCCTCATTTGAAGGATATGTAGAACTGTGACTTCTTAGCAATGATGGCGTTAGGAAAGAGTCACGAGGGTGTAATGTGTGTGTGTGTTACAACAAACAAGAAGGCTTGATGTGAAGCAAAAAAAAAAAACAACAACAACAACACAAGAACCCAGTGTCTCTTACAACGTACAGTAAATGCACCTTGAAACATCCCCTATTCTAACATAAAAAATAAGTTAACACGACATCCGGTCTTTGTACAACATCATCAAGTCAATTGACAACACAATGACAATGAAAGCAAATTGCACTCACTCTTATAGCCTCAGTACATGATGTGCTTTTTATGCACTGTGCACCTATTTGGACCATTTTATTTCCCAATCACGAGGATCATTATGGTTACGCTGACAATTAAATAAAGATCATTTAAGTTTATGTAACAGGGCGTCATTAGAATATTAGTACTGGAACTGTACAACATGTAAAAAGTCTGATTAGTTTCCAAAATCTCCGCAAATAGAGGTGAAGGAACTTTTTTTTTTGTTGTCAACTGAAGATAAGAAGAGTGTCAATTACGGGAAGGAGGCACGACGCTGTATGGAATTACCAATATATTTCTATTTAAAGCAATTGGAACTGGGGTTTGACATACCATAAGTATTCGTATGTAGAAATGCTTAGACATGGCAAGTACTACGCGGAACTCATAAGCTGCATGGGGCTCCCTGAATCGCAACAATTGACGGACACAACATTGTGGAATGAGAACATGTCAGACTGTACTGGAACGCTAAACACTATTAAAGGTGAAGTCAAGTCAAATATTTTCATGACAGTACGTTCTATGCACCCCCACGACTTTAAACGTGGTATTTTGGTTAATATTGTTTATGGAATATGAGTTCAGAAGATAAAACCATCCATCTCAGGGTGCGGCCATTTTGCCGCTTGCTGTCGACTGCAAATGACATCACAGTCTCATCTGTTCTCTGAGTTTGGTCATGTGATGCTCGCAAGATGAGGCCTGTGATGTAGTAGGGGTGCATGGAACAACATTTTTGACTTGACTTCCCCCTTCCTCTTAAGATCTCCTTTAATACTGCGCACTGAACTCACTGCTGTGATACACCACGCTTGGTTTTATATGAAAAATTGTCCAAGTGCTTTGCTGCTGCCGTTTTGGTTAGCAACAGAGTTCAAATTGGCTCAGTAGTTAACGTCCGTGTATAATAACAGTCCACATCAGTGACAAAATGTGTTTCGAGCACTGTCGCTATAACTGCCAAGCTTCGTAAAGTCTTTTAGTACCATCATTTCCGTATTTCCTCAAATAGTGGCCACGGGTGTTTAGTTTGTCAGCTGCAGATGATTGTAGGTATTTACGATTTATATCAATTAAAGTGTAGGGAAGAATCAAATACGATACAGAACGAATACATTGTGTAGGTCCTTGAAACATAAAAACATGGCCAAGCATTGTGGAGTGATCACATAGAACACAAATCATCAAAGACGGCGTCTACACATAACACAGGATCACATTTGATATTGCACAGTAAGCTCGCGCTTTATTTCATCAGTGAAACTGTCAACCTGAAACAGTGTTGCTGTTTTGGTTAGCAACAGAGTTAAAAAAAAGGCTTGGAAATGATCCCTTTAACACAACTACAAGTAATTACTTGGGCTGAACAATTACATTTAAACTGACATTGCAGTGGGAAAAAATTCAATTCACAAAGGCTGCAATGTTGAAAATAAAAACCTATTTTGGTTAGTCGATACGCTTTATTTTTTCATAAATACATAATTGACATTATTTTATTTATTTAGTGTCCAGATAAGTTCAGTGCTGAAGTAGTGCAGTCCATGTGTACATGGAAAGAGGATCTTGAAAAAATAATCACATATTAAATCGCAATATTGAGGGGAGGAAAAAAAAAAAAAAAGAAATTAGATTACTTTTCAAAATCATTCAGCCCTTGTAATTACAGTCATTTGTTTTTATTGTGATGAAAAACGACTCCTATTTGAGGGAGGTATTTATTAAAGTGAATGATCCACCTAGCAAGTAATTAGCGCATATTGAAGCAGAGGCCACTATTTGCGGAAATGCAAGTATCGACTTATTTGTCATTTAAGGGGCTCGTTTCATGTTGCAAGGCTGCGGTGTGAAAAACAGGAAAATCAAATTAACTAGAAAAAAAAAAAAAAAAAAAAAGAACTCACCTTGAAAGGAATTACCCAAAGTCGCAACAGAGTGAATCATCTCCCTTTTGAACCGCACAGATACTTAATGCTGATAAGTTTTGCCGAAAATCAGAACAAAAATATATACTGTGTAAAAATCCATTGGGCGAGACATTTCCATCTCCGGAGACAGACAAGCTCTTTGGGACTTTTCTATTCATTCCAATCTCTGCAAAAGAAAACGTCGGGGAATAGTGTCGTCACATCGAAATACAAAACACTTATTATTCATGTCAACTCGGCGTTGAGTAAAATCAATATTTTGAGGATCCTAAGGCCTGTTTGAAAGTTGGCAGCTGATGATAAACGTAACGTTCCCACCTAATAGAGGCTTGTATCCAGACAGTGACAAAAACCCTCCACATACTGACCATCATCCAAATGTGTTGTTGTTTCACCTGCCAGGTACATAGAGGGTTTAAGGCAGCTTGGAATTCAGTTTTATCTCCATTTTCCACAAGTAAAATGTAATGCAACCACTCTGTCCTCCCTTGCTACTGGAAGTATGGTCAGGTTCCATCCAAGCACGTCCAAATGTTTGCTTCCTGGTCCGTAAACAGACTCCAGCTCCCAGCGGTGTCCATTTTGTCCTACTAATGCTTTTTTTTGTGCCGAGCCTCATGTGGTTTTGACTTTCTGGCTGCAGTTGTTTGTGGCGCCGCCGTCCGTCTGCGTGCTTCCCTGCTGACCTTTGGCCTCGCGACGTCGCGATCGGACCGGTAGGGCCAGCGCTACCAGTAGACACAGGAGGTGTAGGCAGAAGTACCAAGACCTAGGAAAAACACCACAGTCAGTACACAAACGAACCAAAATCACATTTCATCTCCATTTTAGAATGACGCTGCTAATTATTGGTTATGTTAAAGCGGCTTTCATTTTCCTCGATCGTAAATTCTCACAATGGTTCATTACGACGTCTCATTAACTGCGGTGGGAAACGTTCATATCCCCGCCATGTGCCATCATTTCCATTTCTGTGTTAGATATTACAGTAATTTCCCCCATTAGGACAGGATGCAAGTCTAGCTCTACTAATTGCCGTCATAAAATCAGTAATCAGCCCTCGATTTAACACGGACAAGTTTATACCTGTAGAACTTGAGCGAAGGCCCCACAGCCAGTAAGACGAATGGCACCACTGTGTAACTGATGGCAACTTGAGTCCACGCCCACGTGATGACATCATAGATGCGCTTGGATATGTCCGAGACCTGGAAGTAAGGTCTGACGTTGTGCCTTACCTAAAAGTAAAGAGGAAAAAAAAAATCATGTCATTTGATCTTGGTCAAGAAAGTAAAAAAAAAAAAAAAAAGGAATTAAATCGCTTCAGTATCCGATAATTCACAACTATTTCGCAGTTCATCGTTTGCACCCCTACTATAGCGGCCTTTTTTTTTTTTTGAGTGGGGGTGGGGTGGTTTTTACAGTAGACAGTCAAAATTTAGAATTCCTTGCCTGTAGTGTAGCATAACGTTGTGCCGGAACATGTCCGGCAGCCTTGAGGTCTACTGGAAGAGGTTCAGTGTATAGTAATTTGTAATTTTACAGTTTTACAACGAACAGGAAGTGACAGTGACCTTTTTTTTTTATATATTGAAACATATCCTCCACAATAAAGGAGGCTTCAGTGTAACTTCACACTGACCCAGATTTTGGATGGCCGCCATCAATATTCTTATTTTTTACTGACCGAGGCACTCACTTTAATTGGGCTAATATATGATGATTGCATACGAAGGATTTTGTGGTGTGTTGTTGGTCTGCTAAGTAACTGCGGTGAACTCAAGTCAGGAAGATGGAAAAAGTAAATATATGGATATTTCAGGAACAATTCCGGGAAAACAAGCCTTATGATTAATGTGCAACACTTTGGCTTGACAAACCCGCAAATGGAAATCACTTGAGTCGTTTTTGATTCACGCGAGAACAAAAAGGTCCAATTTATTCGCATGGGAAGAAGCGTTGCGTGTACTTACTGCACGTGCTGCCATGGTCATGCCGATGCCAGTAAGGAATGTCAAGTAGTAACCCGGGTAGACGCCGTGCCACATTGCTGACAGCAGGAAGGTGGCGGCCGTGGGGTTGATGGGACAGCGCTCGTAACACACCCTGAGGAAAAGTCCATGAAAATACAACAAAACATTCCTCCCATGTGTGCTTTTTACCTTTTGAGCCAAAGAGATGTTTGGATGTTCCAGTTGTCAAGGAAAAGCTTGAAACTGGTGGCAAACTGAAAGTCCCCCAAAAACACAAGCGCTTAGACGATTCAATTAGGGCATCGAGAGGAAATCATGAAGGGAAAAGAATTGAACCTCAATGTCCAGAATTCTAAGGTTGGAAATCAGGTCCCACCGCGGGGAGCCGTCTTTGTTGTAGCCGTTGAAGCCGAATCCTGCTGCATTGTTGATGGCATCGGCTGCAAAGGAAACATACAAATGAGCACCTTGCTTAGAATTCACTTGACACAAAAGAGGGTACACTTTTCCATTACAACACCAGGGGGAGCTCTAATATCAAAATTGTGAGGGTTGCATTTTAAATGCAGGTCCGGGTTTGACCTAATGCTTAAATCGGATATTAACATAACAATAACATCGAAGTAATATGAATATTAAACATTAGCGGCTTATCTAATGGCCTGATATCCAATGTCATGTGTTTTTTTTTATCTTTATGATATTTAATATAGGGGTTTTATTACTTATTGTAAAATCCAAATTTGTCTCTAATCAAACTCACCGAGTGTCCAAACAAAGTAGTACTTTGGTCTAAGCGCCAGCATGGCCAGGTAAAGGTAGACCACTTGTACGTAGAAGGGTGTGTTGTAAATGAAATCTTCATCTATGCAGCGCTCCACTGGGATCAGCTTACAAAGTGACAAGTAGATGGCCAGAGAGATGGCGCAAGTGCACAATTTGGAGATGACATCATCCTAAGTGACCGAGAAAGAAAATAGAAAATCATAACAATGAAAAATTGACACCGTCTCAAAGCACACCACAAAAAGCCACAAGATTTATTGCTCATGGCTTTTAAAAAGTCAATAGAGGTCGGGATAAGTTGCTAAAAATAGCTGGAAACACTGCGTTCCCTGTCATCGTGTAACATTTGAACCAGAATGTGATGATTGTCTTGTAATATTTATCCTTTGTGTAGTTTGACAAACACATTTCACAAGTGTGTAAAAAAAAAAAAATCTTCAGGCAGACCTACACAGTAAAACTAATGTGAAATTTTAATGTCGTTCTGACTCTATCGAGAAGTTACGACTCTTACCTTGGGCGAAGGTTCGCTCTGCTTGTGCTTGCCATTCTCCTTGCCGTTGGCGTTCTCCTGATGACGCGGTTGGTAGCACGTGCCCTCGATGAAAGCCATGTAGTCGTTGTAGGCGCACGTGGGTCCCGCCAGGATGCCCATAAAGTTGCAATTGTAGCTGAGGTACTCCAGCAGGCTGGGCATTCGCCTTCGGGGGAGCGAGGCGGGAAAGAAAGTCTCTTAAAAAAAAAAACGTGTGCCCTTCTCTTCAACCTTCCTTACATGTCAAGATGTCACACTCTGTTGACTCTTCTAATCTCTGCTCTATTTAAGTCATGTCATGTATTAATTCCCTGACCTACTTCTTACATTCTTGCTGAACCCCCACAGCCGTGCTCACTCCCACAGCGAAACGTTTTGGGGAAAGAGAAACGTATCCATAAGACACGTGGGCCTAATTATTATTATTGCCCATTAAAATGGACTATATCCCTACTCAGCGCAAATTGCGAGGACCCGTTCGTCATCTAGAGCAGTAAAAACATACCTGTGTCACATACCTGATAGCAAGGTATTTCTGACCTGGAGTCAGCTGTGCGTCCCGTTTGGTCAGACCTACAAACAAGACAACACATTTATGAACAAAAATAAATAAATCTGGATTGACCCTTCCTGCTTGAGGGGCATTGGGGGGGGCTGCAATGCCCTAAAAAGATCCAACAGTCAGCACTCGAGTTCTCTTTTTCCAGTATTGTCTTCTTTTTTTTTTTCTTTTTCTTCAACGTGATGAATTGTAGGCTATTCCTGGTGTCTGTGTGATTTACAACGTGGCTGTTAAAAGGTAACTTGAAAAAAAAAGAGAAAAAGCACCCCCCCCCCCCCCATCCTCTCTTCCAAATGTCACTTTGGAACTGGCCTTCTTCAGCGAAGGTTAAACAAACAACACCAAAACAAGTGAAGGCTCCACTTTCCTAAACGGCACCTAGGTGACAAATATTTTAAGCTATGAGTCTTGGGGACTGGCTGAGTCAATATTTGTCTTCGCAGCTTACCGCTGTCAATGAGAAGCCCAGCAACAGGGTGACTTGGTGTTTTTTTAATTCCGACTAATTAGCTTTGCGTATAAAATGATCTTTTCCTTCACTGTTATATGAAAGTCAGTCACGTGACACTTAGTGATACTTGATCCCCAAAAATCTGACAGTGTCATATGCTGGCCGCCTGCTGGCCGGATGACATCACGGGATGTGACCTTTCTTGGCCCTAATGTAATGGATGTCCCGGATTTAACTGTGTGTGTCTTCTTGCAAAACGAAACTTGTGTTTTAAGTCAGCCATTTAACCGTTTAACCGAACGAGAGGGCGTAGTGGGTCATTGCTTTTGTTACGTAACAGTATTTCTACTCTTTGGGCTGGCCCCACTAGTACTTGGCTAGGAAATGTGACCGTGTGCTCTGTTTTAGAAACTACTCATTGTCACGTGTGGGGGAAAAAAAATAGTCGTATTTCGCTTACCGTCATGTATTTCGAAGGCCAGGCTTGTAATCTTTTGCGTTATCACCATCATGGGCCTGTTGAAGACGAGAACACACAAGCCGTTCAAGCTCCTGTCTGGATCTCAAAACGACTATAGGCTGTTCACTTAAGTAATTAAATGCCATCCATATCTTTGGGGAAAAAATAAGAGGGACAAGGAGAGAAGATAAAGTGTGAAATCTGTGCTCTCCAACAGGCGGTATTGGTTTGGATCCGGTTGCCAAGCAACAACCTTGTGGAGTGTGCAGGCAGTCTGCTTAAATTGTCACAAAAGTGCGGAGGGATCAAAAGCGTGACTCCCTTATTGACGAATCTTATTGGCTCACGGTGGAAGAACCCCCCCCCCCGCATGTCGAGCATCATCACAGCATGATATATGTACTGATGTCTGGCGCTTACCCGGTAAAATCTGCAGAGTACATGCCGTAATCAAACACGTAGACGCGTGTGATCTGACACACAATCAAATAGCCGAGCGTCACAATGAAGCAGTACCTGTGCAGAGAGAGGGAGAGAGAGAGAGAAAGAAAAATTCTTACATTCCGGTCTGATGTCTGGCGCATGAATGAAAAGAACCCCCCGCCCTTCAAGCTAGCTCTTGTACTTATTAATTATTCATGAGAATAAAGCAATACGCTTTCTTTACTGTCGTGTCATGTTGAACATGACGTTCTAATTTTAAAATGTCATCTATATTGATGAATGGGAGGAGTCAGGACATTCAACTATAGTCCATTCTCCGTGCAGACAAAAGTATTGGGACATCCGAGTAAACAAATCCAATAGAAACAATCAATCGCGATTTGTCAGTGGTGAAGAAGAAAAAGACAATGGCATCACTATGGAAATGCTCAAGAACTGGACAAAAAGGGCGGAGGAGCGTCCAACAATGTGCCACTGTTCAAAGACAAGCAAGTGCTTTCAAAAGATAAAGCTAAGGCAGAACAAGAGTCTGTGGGTGGACTGAGTACAGTCCAAGTGTTAGCAACCTAGCATCGCCTTGCTACAAACAATAAAAGGATTGTGCTGCTCTCACAAGGAGCGCACAACGCGTCGGCCGGAGCCGAAGCACGACGGGCGAAAAGACACAGCACGTCCTTTTGATTGGGGAAGCTTGCACCCAGATAAGGATGAAAAATTGTTGGGGTACGGGGGGGGGAAGATTTTTCATGCTTTCTTGAGTAAAGAAAAAATGGTCGCAGTCTGACAGCGTTAATCAAAACTGCAGCGACATTATATTTGTAAAGACAGCATTTCCGTAGCTACCATGGAGATTACGTCGGATCTATGACATATATGTTTAATGGACTATAGAATATAAGCAGCTCACCATGTATTTGCGTACTAGAGGAGTTTTAATCCATTTTCATGATCCCATTTGCCCTTACTGATGTACAACTGTGCTTTTTATGATTGTGTGTGCAGCTGCTATGTTTGCAGAAGGCCCAACAGGGATCCTACCATTATCCACATCTGATTTGTTTATTTGATAGTAAGCAAAGCCACCTCCACGAGCCCAATACGACCGAGCCCATTCAAATACATGCAGAGGAAAATTTCCATCTGCTCGGTTAGAAGCTGTGATTCAGTAAATTCACACAACAGGCTTCGCAGCTTCCGCACCAAAGTCACGTGACATGCCATCAAACAGCTTGCAACACAAAGCAGGACTGTTCGAAAGGTTATCTGCAAATCAGGCCCAAGGCCAATGAAATGAAAGCATTAATCCAACCCCTCGATGAAATGCCAAAGATCTTTCTGTTTGTGACCGCCAGTCAATTGGAAGGTAGTATAAATTCTTCTTTTTGCGCCAGTAGACGAGGCAAGAAAGGTTAGCATTAGTTGTACTTGCACTCAGTGACCAGCAAGTAGCGCTGTGTGTCACACTTGGAACACTGAAAGCATTCTCGAACATTCTGCCTGACATGTACAACAGGTGAACTGTCAAAAGGGAGAAAGGGGAGTGCACAGTGGAAGCCGGGAGAGTGGGAATGCCGTGAAATACGATGCTTAGCATTTTGAACAAAGCATTTGTTTTGAGTCACGAGTCAGGCTGGGCCGTTTTCAAATTTGTTCCCACAGTGAAGGGAAAAAAAAAAAAAAAAAAAAAGGCTTTTGGCAGTTCCGTAAAGTTGTCATACTGCACTCAGTCCGAGGATGGCAGAACTGAAATAGACATAATTGCCCTGACCAAAGTCACTGTGACTCATGTGGGATGTTCTAAAAATTAATGCAGAAGTCACATAAGGGTTAACAGAAGCAACAGCTCGAGAGTCACTTCATCTTTTTTTTTGGCAGTGGTATCGAACCCGGTCTTCAGGGTGTGGAGGACGTCTTACGAATAAAACAAACAAAAAGACAACAGGAATCAGATAGCGAGGGAGCGAAACTTGTCATTTGAGACAGATTTTGAGTTCTGTAAAAAGCTTCCGTTTCTTGCATTCCATTTTACAAGAAGGAAGAATTTAACAATATAATCCTTAGACAAACATGTGCGAGGGTCGCACACAGCGGAGTCAATCTCAGCCTGTCACCACGAAAAAAAGAAAACTCATTTGTAATGCAAAGACAGCCCACGCCTGAGGGTTCAACGCCCTTGCTGGCAAAAAGGAGCATGTCATCCTGCCACAGAATTTGTGCCCTCGAGCGGAACTTTTGACTACCGACAGTGCAGCCAAGGTGACTAGCTTGAAGCTGCGGGACAAAATGATAACAAAACGACTCTCTTAACGAGATTAGGAACACCCATCGGTAAACAATCGCAATAATAACTTGACTCGCTTCGATAAGAGTACACAATCCGGAGACGGCATCATTTCCCTTTCTTCCGTTAGCATGAGTCTGTTCTTTGTTTTAGGTCATGGTCACGCTAAGGCCTTTAATCATAGCAGCTGCTTTTGGTGGAAAAAAAAAAAATGTTTTGTTAGCATCTATTTTCAGTGCTTAGCCAGCGGGGAAACATTGTCTGTTTACACCTGCACTCATAACCTTGAATCCTGGCATCCAAGTGTGTGTTTGCTCGCATGTGTGTGTGTGTGTGTTTCCTGATGAGACGTAGGCCTTAGGGCAGAATCATTGTCATCGTAACCCTGGCTCAAAACAGAGCCAGACAAACAAACGCAGACGGTCGATTCTACTACGCTGGCGCTGATATCGGTTGTCCCGCGCCGCCGCTGTGCGCCGGGCGGCTCTTTCTGAAGGCTAAACGGGACGAGCGCTTACTTGTGCATGTGCTCCAGGCCGGCGAAGACGATGACGCTGTAGGACAAACCGCTCTGCACCAGGAAATGGAGGGAATACCTGTAGGGAGGGACACCGTGTAAATATAGACGCACATGTGTATTTTCTTG
Source organism: Syngnathus leptorhynchus (assembly GCF_054491065.1). Taxonomy (NCBI): domain Eukaryota; kingdom Metazoa; phylum Chordata; class Actinopteri; order Syngnathiformes; family Syngnathidae; genus Syngnathus; species Syngnathus leptorhynchus. The sequence continues at coordinate 5,087,805 of NC_141209.1, read as the reverse complement.
ATCAAAATTGGGGGAATTTTTTATTTATTTATTTATTTATTTATTTATAACAGTGTCCTAATACATTTGACATGATTTCATAGTCCAATAATAATGCTTGTCCAGATGATCTCAGATAATGCATTTCAAGATTTCCATGCCCCGATTGTATTTTCACTTCACGCCTTATAAAATCGCTACACGACAACTAATAGCCTGCCTTGTTGATATGGCAACGGAGTAAACACCTCGAGGACGAACAGATTGTGGACCGGACCCTTCTCTGGTCCAACATCAGTGACTGTTGACCTCACAAATGTTCCTTCTTGAAGACTGGACAAAACATTGCCATTGTGTGGAAAGTCTTTGCAGAAGAGTGGAATTTGCTGTCCCAATATTTTTGTTGAATTAATGAATAGTCCTCAAAAGTGACAGGCAATTAAAGCAGTTTCACACCAAGAAAGTATAATGCATGAATAATACCGTTCTTGCTTCTTTCTGTCATCTCCCGCTGTGTCACCTCTGACTGACACCCAAAATGAGGAAATTATGGATATCGTCCATCCACCATGTGTTTTTTTTTTTTCTTTTTTCAACCCAAAATGAGTCATTGCCGTCACAGGATAGCAATCGGAGGCCGACTTATATTCATAATATCAATTCATTCCATTAAGACATGGTTAGAGTTATGACAGTTAAGGTATGAATTATACATAAGAAAGTTGCATTGGTTGCACAATAAGCATGATTTGAAAGTCCATTTGTGATTGAAAGCCTAAATTTGAAATGCTAAGTAAAGTGTCCCATGCTTGCGCTTTAAAGCCTACCAGGGCACAGCAATCTCTCTGGGATTATAGCCTATTAATGTAGCGAATAACATTCATCGTCTGGCATGCGTTCAACAACATAAAAGTCTTTTGTATTGATCCATTTCAGACAAACCCGCTGTCAAATTGACAGGACTTTTTTTTTTTTTTTTTTTTAAGTCGCCTTTTTTTTTTTTTTAATTCAACTTCCTATCAGCGACACATGATCAGTTTTACTCACAGACCAGTTCCTCTTTTGTTGTTGAGATTTATCTACACGATTGTGACAATTGTGAGTTGTGAAATTACGGGAATTATTATTCCACTTGTATTGATCATCATATATTTGAAGTCAAAACTTAATACTAATACTGTTTTATAAGCAAGCGTGCAAAACGCACACACGCCTTGTGCCAAATGTTGTTCGTTGCCTATTCCGGTGTGACAGACAGCGTTCTAATTGGGTATCTGCTTCAACGCCATCGATTTATTTGCTTTGGCCAAGAGTGAGGAAGGAAGTGCTGTCATCTATTTACGAGAACATGCACCCATTGTTGCTTTAATCAACAATGAACTCAAGTCATTGACGACCATAAAGCTCACCTGAAAACACTATCAGTGAACGCTCAGTCTACATTCCAATGTTTGTTTGACGGACGGACGGACGGACGGACGGACGGACGGAAGGAAGGAAGGAAGGAAGGAAGGAAGGAAGGAAGGAAGGAAGGAAGGAAGGAAGGAAGGAAGGAAGGAAGGAAGGAAAGGAAAGAATAGCATGAATTTACATAGGGGGAAAGGAGTGACTCACCAGCCAAAGCAGAAGAGAGCCAAATAGAAGCCCAGCAGAGTGGCCACCACATGTCTGACAAAGGGACTGGTTTTACTGGGATGGAGGTAGAGACGGAACCACACGGCCATGAGCAGCGCAAACAACTGGCCTGCCACAAAATTCACCTGCACGGAGAAAAAAAAAAAGCACAATGGTTAGACTATGGCCGTATAACCACGTGTACATTTGCGGCAACTTGGATTTTCGTTTCTCCAGACACCACAACACGCCATCCATTATCTATGCTTCTTGCATGATTTATGAGCAAGTCGCTGAGACAGATATAGCCTCAAATGCATACATCAGGTGCTCAAAGTGCATGGGGAAAGTGAAAGCAGGGGGCGATCGTGACCTGACAAGCCAGGGTGGACAGACTTTTGGCCTCAAGATCCTGGACTACATAAAAACAATAAAAAGGCATATGCTTATTTTATTGTGTACTGTATAATTAATGTTGGATTCGAACAATTTGTCTGTTGGTGCTGATCAAATATTTGTTATCACGCTTTGTCATATGATCTCCAGGTTTTCAGCTGGAAAACAGTTTCATTATTGTTTAATTGACGAGCCCTGCAGTAGACCAAAGCGGGATTGATTCATTTATCGATTATGGGTTGTTCCTCACAACCGTGTCGATTGTGTGCTCATCGGTTTAGCAGGTGGCAATTGTCCACTGTTGTACGACACTAGGAGGTATTTGAAGAAGCAAGAGGATTGAAACTAAAAGGTTTTTTTTTTTTTTGTTATTGTATTTGCATAAAGCAAAGTCTGACAATAAAACCAGTAGGTTCCGTATTTCCATTCTATTTGCTAGTGAATACAATTCTTCGGCAGCCGGATGTCAATAAGAGGTTAGTGCATATTGACTGGCAGCTACCTTCCATCATTCAGCCCAAAATAGACCCCGCTTCACCTCTCGGGGCTAAAAATAAAACCAGGCCTCGGTAATAAACAAATCCCATCAAGTGACCCTTTGAGCATCCTCCTCCTCTTGCTGCGAGCTCCACAGTTGGGTGTGTTTCGCAAACACACGGCTTTGAAACTCATTTCACGCTTTGATGACTACACGCTGATCTTTTTCCAGAGGATCTCACAGCTGGCTGGTCCGACAGAAAGCCGGCGACTGGTTGGCCGGAATATTCATCGTTGGATCACAAGCCCTCGCCACACCGGGCAAAAAGGAACGGTGGGAGTCAAATAGTTTAACGTTAGCATGAAGACGAAACAAATAGCTTGGCAATGTGTCGATTTTTCCACGGTACTAAAAAGTTGTTACAATAAATCAAACAGGAACAGTTTACACAAGTGGGGGTTTGCTTAAAAAGTGCCTTAGAAGACAAAAGAGCTAAATGTTGAGGAACTTGAACTTGTGAGTGTGAAGTCAGAGCCCCTCCCTGAGTAGCAACATAGTGCACGGCAAGAAAGGAATCTGGTGTGGTGTATTGGGAGGGGTGCGAAGGAAGAACTGTATTGTTCAAAGTAGAAGTCAAGTTGAGTGCAGTAGAACTTGAGTCAAAGTTCAGAATGTGTGGATTTTTTTTTTAATGTATCTATATAAATATATACATATATAAATATAAATGTAAATATAATTTAAAAAAATTAAAATTAAAAACAAAACCTAAATTAATCATGAATAATAAATAATAATGTATCTAGAAATAATCTGATCATCCCCTAACCCTAAGCCCTAACCCTAACCCTAACCCTAGACATAGGTCAGCACATCAACTACAAGAATCATTAAGCCTGAGTCAGCTTTTTTTGTTATTTCAACCTGCAACTGTTGTTTTTTTCTGTAAATCGGTTATTCTGTCAGTGAAACCTGTTAATGTTTAATTGTAGACAACGTTTTACAAGTTTACACTAAACCATGGCATAATCCTACTTCATGTTCTTTCTACTTTTGTGCCCCCCCCCTCCCTTCCCATCAGCTGCAGGTGGCTCTACGACCAAAGCAACTCGAGACCAATCACAACATTTCACGTCAAACGCAGTAACAAACATTGCGTGGAGGTTTTTTCTTCAAATGCAACACGGAAGGCATTCGAGTGCGTCCATCAGCACGCTTGTCTTGTACGTTAGTGAAGAAACATTCTGCGCGAGGGTACAACGTTTCTTCATTCATAATACATGGATCCTTTTTTTTTTTTTTCATTATTGATCTGCTGAAAACATACCCTGGGGGGGTTGGATGCTCGCACTGTTTCAGATGGAACGCTTCGACAATGGCGCCGCGGGGAGGTTTGTAAGGCGTTCAGAAACGGGAACACAGATTGAGAGAAATCTCGATTTAACAAAACAAAAAACAAAAAAAACGGTGAATGGCATTTGTTGGGCAAGAGAGGGCATCCATTCAACGGCTGGTCAAAACTCACCTAACCTGAAAAGCAAAACTCAAAGCAAGCACAATAAAGACTCGAGGTTGGGTCAAATTTAGTAAATGCTTTTGCAAGTGATTGCAGACTATTTGAATGGAGTGACAATTTTAAACGCCTTACCCTTTCAACTTTGATTGTTTTTGTCTTCTGCAATGTCGCAAACAGACTTAAGGCTAAAGAAAGAAATAATAATAATATATATAATAAATAAATAATAAATATTAATAATAAATATATATTATTTATATTTTAAAAAATATATAAATAATAAATATTTCTTGTTGCTGTGAAGAACATTTCTCTTCAATAAGGCAATGTATGAGAAACGAATCTCTTGCAGTCCCTTCATTCCTCCTTGTCACTGCTGTCCCTGTTTTTAACCGCCTTATAAGAGACCCCACGGTATTAATTAACCAGGCTTTCAACCTCGGTCGACTGCCTATTTACATTTTTATTTTTATTTATTTTTTTTACAATGTGTCACGATCCACTGATAGCACTGGAACGAACACAGCAACAGGACAATCTGTCATTTTTATGGTTATCAAAAAGATACAAGTTGCAAAAAAAGCCAGACGGCATACCCGATGTTTTGATAGGTGGCAGGCGCCAGTTAGCGATTAGCATTTAAGGCCAATAAGCTCTCAGGCAGTTCCTCCTGGCAGAGGCGGTGCAGCGCTGTGCAACATTTAGCCTCATACGCTGGCAGAGGGAGTGGGAGGAGGAAGTCAGAGCTGGTGCAAGTATGAGCGAGATAAGACCAGCTTCCTGAAGCTCCTTGCTGATTCAAATACAGTGTGTGTATATAAATATATACGGAGAGCATGTGTGAGAGAAACACAAGGCTCCTCCAGGCATCTGTGTCCACACTTTGCCCAAAGTCTCCCATGCTCACTTGTCATTTTTAACTTCTTCTTCCCACTCTCCTCCCTCGGCGAGGCTTTTTATGGTCAGGTGAGAAGTACTAAGATGTTTTTCTTGGGAGGGCCAAGGGTATCTTGGGGCAAAACAGTCTTATTGCACCTCACTCCTCCATCAGGGAGCACAAGAGGTTCCAGCCCTGGTGTGTGCTGGCTATGTTTCTTATGCTTCAGCTGTTGCCCTCAATGACTCGGGCAGGTTTCCAGCAATGCCTCAACCCTGCCGGGGAGGGGATCAAGGCCGGCGCAGCGCGTAAACTCAGCTAAGGGGGTCGTTTCTATAACGTAGTTTGCAATGGAAACAACAATGTTCTTTATGTCCAAACACACAAAGTTATCCTACGATGCTGGTCGAGCGAGATACACCGACAGCTGGTGTCATGCAATATGACAGATGTCCTAAATTTGGACATCAGCCAAATTTTTAAGAGCTTAAAGGTTAATTCAAAGCTTCGACTGTTCTTCACTTCTAAAACAACAAAAGGCAGACAAAAGGGGTTTTTGTATTCTTCTGCCAAGAGTGTACATTCTGCAAACCAGCAGATGCCTACTCCGCACATTCCTCAAATGCCGTATGAAGATTCCCAAAAAAAAAAAAGAGTTTATGGGACAAGCAATTGCTGTGCATACCACTCATTTATTCAGTGTTGATTGTGCAACATAATAATAATAATAAATGATAATAATAATAATATCAGCAGTCAGCCCCGCAGCATCCCATTAGGAAGACCTGAGGGGGAAGAAATCAATTGACATTATAAGACTCCCCAGAGGACAGCCAATTAAATTCAAAGGAGAGCTGAGCGAAACTTTGACTGGACTCTGGGGCTTTAAAACAAAATCAGCGCTCCCAAATCAGGTACTTTTGGGACAAGAGCAAGAACAGAGTGCTTAAAGCCATGTTTTCCCATGTGTGTGTGTGTGTGTGTGGGGGGGGGGGGGGGGGGGGGACAAGATGTGAATCCGTTATGTAAATTAAATTGGTGAGTCAATTCCGAACAACAAAATCCACCTATCTCAGTGGCCTGGGTTAAATTTCATACAGTGACTCGTTTAAGAAGACACTGAACCCCCCGCTCAGCCTGAAATATGTCATGGAGGAAATGTAGCTCACGAACAAGATTAAACTCTCCAAGTTCCCGTCAAGCCATTAGCCAAAGATGTCTCTCCTGTCAGAAAACAGGGGAAAACATTCATATCAGTGCCAACAAGATCCACTCTCCCCATTAGACCGAGCTGATCCAATGATAGGCCATCCAAGATCTCACAGTCCGTGGCTGGTCCAGACGAGAAATAGGATCATTTGAAACTCAACCCCGCTGTTGTCACTGAAGAGTTTAGTCTGCCGTAAACTGCATCAAAGGTCATTCGAGAAAACCACTTCAAGGATGCAAGTTTGCTCAATTACCCTGGCCTGCATATGTGGACCACCATCATTCTTCAATTGGAGGGGAGCATGGATGACCAATGTTAAAAATATTCCTCATACAAATAGGATTGCATTGACTGCTTTTCACCGATTCAACTCTCTTTACCAACAATATCAGAGATAGGATGGAAAAGAACAGGAAAGAAAAGGGTTCTCTCCAAACTATGTGGGCAGAGTGGCCGCCTGGTGGAAAAGGCAACAATGGAGACAAAACACGGCTTGTTGTAATGCGACAAAAGACGACTATTGTGACAAAGTGCAATATGTCACGGAAACCGATGACTGACTTGCACAGTTGCTTAGCGGGGCACAGAGAAACAGTGTTGACACCTACACGATTAGGCTCCGTTCGAAAGATTGATGTTACAGGGGGTTGCAAGATGCGAAACTGACAAGCTTTGGGGATTTTTCGGTTAAAAGCCACAACACAAGCTCGGACTCGAAAAAGAACGAGTCGCTGGCTTAAAAATACTCCAAAGTGAAAGCCCAGTGTGCTTTTGTGGACATAAGAGGCGGAAATCCACAGTGGAAGAAACGGATGCGTAAGCGGTAAAATGTCAAGGATTCTTCTGGAATCAACACTTGTCAGGTCAATATCTTCAAGCGCAAGACCGGTGAGTCAGTCAAGGTTTATGATGGGTGGGATGAAGACAGGCCAATGTCTGACAACATTACGAGTCTCTCGGAATGAGGTTCCGTCACGTTGAGCATATCATTCATGAGCCTGCACTTGAGGCTTTATTTAAAGTGAGAGGAATGGCATCGAGAGAGGTGGCAGAGGAGCTAGGGTGAGGAAGAGGTGCACATTTCTCACTCCCGTTATAGCTCCGAAGCTATTCCCGAATGGGAATTGCACAATTTACACAGAGATACAATCACAACAATGGGTGGACCACCACCATGCAGATGCTAACCGGTAGCCCGCATACCTATGATGTTTTCCATTGTATGCAAATATTAAATAAGACTTGGTTTTATATTTTGGTTGACAGTAACCTTCAGATGAATACCTCTAGGTCTACCAATGCATATAGTACTCGTATCTCAAGTTTGCAAGTTTATATCATATCTCAAATCAAAGCAAACAATCAGCTAATAGACAGCAAAAAAAAAAAAAATCTTAACTCGGGTCACTCGTACCTCAAGGCGCCGCTGTAGGACCACACTGCATAAAATCACGGCACGTCAAAACGAGACATGCTGACAAATAAAAACTATTTAGAATTAAGAAATATATTCATGAAAATGTAACATCTGGTTTAAATCTGAACACCACATTTGTTCCAGTGTCATCTTTTCAGCAATTGCAACTGGACACGTTCACCGGTGGCCTCAAGTGAATATGTAAATGAGATGGAACTAGTTAATCCACAATATAAACTGAACGCATCAATAGAGCGTGATGACGGACGGACTACTCAAAAAGGGCTATGTGGAAGAAGAGACAATAGATATTCATGTAGTTGCAAGCGAGCTAACGTCGTCAATGATGGGGATATTCAAGCTTCAAAATGTTGACCGGTGCTCCTCGCATAAATCCGACGTTTTTAATCTGGTTTTTGCACACATTTGGCAGTGGTTAGCGATGCGCATCATTCTGCTAGCCTTGTGTGCACACATAGCTAGCGAGCCTCGGCGTCATGTGCAGTCTGGGCTGCATTTTTTCCACCCAAAGCCCGAACTACTTGTGAGTCGTACCTGGTCGAGAGGGAGGTTGATAATGTCGCTGATGGGTTGCAGCAGAGTGGATCCAGTGCACGATGCCGTGCTTTGGGTAGCCATGCTTGGATGATGGACGTATAAATCCTTTCTCTCTTTCGTTCCCAACTCCCCCTCGGGTGTGTTTCGCCTCCCTCGGCTGCCGCGATGATAAATAAACCGCCACAGCCGCTGCCGCCGCCGGTGCTGCTGCTGCCGCTGCGTCTGGCTGGGCGGTTGTCATCCAGGGCGCACATCCAGACAAAGAAGAAAAGAGTAAAACGGGAGGAACACCACAATCACCGTGTTTTTCGTCTCGCCAATGACAAAAAGTCGTTTCAACGGGTTTGCTTAGTCATTTTACCTCGTAGCATTTATTTTATTCACTTGGTTGTGTAAATAGCCAAACGTGATACAACCGGAATTCGTGGGGAGTTAAACAACTCTCAAACACTTTTAACACCGCATTTATCGCATAATGACAGCCTATTAGATAATAAATACGACCGTGGTATAATTGGGGGTGAAGTCTCTTGCTAGTGCGTATCTTTGGCATCAGGAAAACTGGGAGAGAGGAGGTGGGAAAGCTTCCAGTGGTTTGGCGAAAGTGAAATCTCAACAGCCAATCACGACAAAGAAAAGAAGCAAGTGCGTTGAGTGACAGGCTTCGGGGCAAATTGGGATCCTCTCAAAAATGTTGTAGAACCGCCCACATTTCTCGCGTTCTTCGGGAAGTGTGACGTAAAAATGGGCTGGGTCCCTTACATCTGGACCAGTTGTGCGGCACCTTTCAGTGACTATAGAAAATACTTTCTCATAATAATTAGATTAAAATAAAGAACGTAAGTGACTTGAGCACACGTATTTAAATCAAATAGTTTTAATTAGATTATTTGATTATTATTATTATTAGTAGTAGTAGTAGTATAATTATAATTATATTTATTATTATTATTATTATTATTATTATTATTATTATTATTATTATTATTATCGTCGTGTTGTGAGTTGTCTGACGACACCACCTAACGGTAAATTGAAATAAAGAACGAAATAAGATAAGTTTACATAATTTGAGGTATGTTGTAATGCTCCATTGTTGCCGCAAGAGGGCAGCATGCGCATAAGAATGGGCGTTATAACGTTAAAGTGGAACCCACAGATCTAGTTGACTAATGAAATAGAATTAAATACAATCGAAAGAAATTTTAAACTTGAATAAATTAAATAAAGGTTTAAACAACCAGAGAGGTTAATTCTAATTAACATACAAAAAATAAATATAATCTTACTATTTACTTAGTGTTGCTCATTCATTACATGTAATATTTCAGATAATTCTAATACACAGCATAGAATGCGTGATAAAAGCACTTTGGAGCTTTTTAATTGACCATAGCTATCCACAAACTTAGTCTTACTTTTTTTTCCAGGAACAAACATGATTAACAGGCATTAAATAAAGCAGTGTGTCAGTCACATAGCTCCTTAGTTCTGTATTGCCTCTCACCTGTAAAGTGGAAAAGAGGATGGAAGGAAGCTGCCAGGAGATAATAAAGTGCAGGACACTTGATATACTTGCACTCACTGGAGTCAAGCCTAGAGTGGACTCATCATTAATGGAACAAAACAGGCACCTTGCTTTAAAAGCCTTCCAATCAATGAGCATTTACACATATTGAGCCACTTTAATTAGGTTTCCCAGAAGCAACAACATGGCACGCTTTTGATTCTTTTATTCCAGTTTAATTTCCCATTTACATACAGAGTCAATCATGACAACAGATGTTATTTTTACACTCACACTAAAGTCCAGCTGTGTTACCCACAGTCTCTTTACATTTAAATAACACACCTATGTACACATGTATAGATTACATCCTGTTTCCAGTGAGTTAATAATAATAGTCAGAATAAACACCATGAATATTAGCTGCAATTTTCCTAGACACTCAGCAAAGGCTCTCATGGTGTCAACTTAAAATGCTTTCTCCTACATCAGAACGTTTACTTTAGTATACACAGAGTTGCTCTGCAACACATTTTAAAACTAATGACATTGAATGCTTGTGTTAATATGGGGAAAAAAAAAAAACACTGTACAAAAGGAGGGAGGAGGATGTTAGTTGCTGAATAAGCCACTAGTTTGATATGTCTAAAACACACACACATATACATTCTACTGGCGTCAATGGCGCTTATGCGTGCATTTTTCTTGTGCGGGCCAATCGAAAATGTCAACGCACAAAGAAAAGTTTACATAAAGGCAGAATGGCAACAGGTTGTGAATGAGCGCATACATACAGGTACATTCAAAAGTATTCTTATTCTAGCCAAATTCGATGTATCTGTAAATGATACAGAAAACAAAGTTGTGTTATATATTACAATAATGAACATTTTTGGTGTTTTTAATTCTGCATTTTCAAAATTAGTCCGACATTGTTATTTTTTGAGTCGAATTTTGCAGCATTCTAAAGGATCTTTGTAATTTCTAGCAAAATCTAAACAGTCATGTTTAATTATGCAAAAAACACATTTACATCTGGTTAATTATGTAGTGAACAAAAACAGCTTTTTCCGCACATTTCACCATTTTCTTGTCTCTTTCCCATCCGAAAGTATTCTCTATGCGTTGATCAAATAAGAACACAAAAAAAAAAACTCAAAATGGGGCCAGATACGAATCATGTTTCTATTTTTACATCGTCAGGTTACAACCGAGCTGCTTAATCAGGCAGATGACAGGTGGAGCACACGCAAATATATTACCCATATAAAGCCTCATCATCTGACGAATAAATAAAGTGTTATTGTTCACTTTTCATTATAAGGCAGAGCAAGCGTGACACAATTGGGTTTTTTTCCCCCTCTCCCAAAATGGTACGAGTGGGAAGCCTCCTGCCGTGTTGGGCATGTAAGTAAAGTGGAACGGTGAAGCCAACCTCCTCTCTAAATGGATTTTGATTTGCTCGTGTACAGTAAGGAGCAGGAGGAATTGAGTGGTGCAAAGGGAAAGTGCATTTATTGTGAGATGTCCTTCACTACAATCATTTCAACTAGTCACAAAGAGCAAGCGGTTCAAAAACACATTGAATGTCATCAGGGTCACCAAGACTGGGACTTGCTGACCTCCCCTGCAGTGACATTTTCAGTCCACGATGAAGTGTACAAAGGTGACCGGGAAAGCTCCTCGTCTCATCGGTTCTCCTTCAATGTGGCCCAGCTGGAAAGGAAGGCCACAAGGGAATATGAGCACAAAACATTCCTCCACATGAGGGCAACTATTTAATGTCAAGTATACAGAATACATACAGCACACACCTATTGGAGCTAAATTGGAAATTTTTTATGGTTTTTTCTTTGTGTGGACTTGCTAGAAGGGTTTTGGATGAAGCACCGTATTTTTCGGACTATAAGTCACTTTTTTTTTTTTCATAGTTTCTCTTGTCCCGCAGCTTCTACTTTTTTTTTTCTTCTTCATGAATCATGTTTTGACCGATGTGACTTTGACTCTGAAGCAACTTAAGTCTGAAAAATACAATATGTGTTTCATATTCATGACTGACAAGGAGATTCATGACTTCACAAGCGGCTATGCGACTATGACAGCGGGAATCACCGTTCATTACCTTGACATTGAAAAGCTCCATTTCTATACCTGAAAACAACAAAGCTAGAATATATTTGTGCACTGGCCAAGAAAACATAGCGGCGCTAACAAAGCTAAATGCTAGGAGAGGATGTTGGAGACCCTTATGGGTGTGGGAGGGGGGGGACGGCTGCAGCTGGTTCACTTTCACACAAGGGGCTCCGCAGAGGAAGCGAGAATGGTGGTAAAGGGGAGGGGGGGGTGAGCGGGAAGGGGCTTTTGTGTGTGAGACACGGTTCAAGATGAGCTCATGGCTTTTTGCTGGCGCTACCATGGTTACCGTGGAAATGAGACCAAGGATCGTCTTGAGGGTACGTTTACAAGACGATTACCGTATTTTCACCAAATAGCGGCCTCGACTCAGATAAATACTGAGTATTAATCAGTCACAGCTTACATTATCCATTTGAACAAACAAATACCCCCAATCAAATAGACGCCTTGTTTTTCGCCATCGGAAAATAAGCGGATGCTATTGTTCAAAAACAGACATTCAGTTAATTGCTGAACGCTGTTGCTAATTAAACGCAAACAAAGAACAGACTCTCGGATTAATTAAAGCGTGGAAACAGTGCACATGATTAAAAAGGAGATGCTATCTATTGCACTTTCCATCATTTTCATATGAACGATAATGTCATCCGGAAAAACTCGAGACTCGATCAAATATTTGTGTATTGAAATCAGATTTCCACTGTATTTGTGTGTTGCTAGTATTGAAAGACACAAACATATTTTGGGATACTGACCCACCACTCCTGGTCTTCCTCCCCATCCACCACAATGACCTCGCCCTCCGAGAAGGTCAGTTCGTCTGGGTTGTCTGCCATACAGTTATACATGGCCTTCACTCGCTTCGGCCTGTGCTTCTGAGAAGGTGATGCGGTATGAAATGGTGAGACGTTGATGCGAGACAAAATGGGGGATGAACTCACAGTGTAAGGCTTCCTGGAGTGGTGAGCTGGAGGTAGAACGTGACCTATGGAGTTCTGGGGGCATACTGGCACTTCCTTAGCTGCACCAGGAAGAGGAAATGATATCAGAAAGACAACAAGGTTTGAACGCTTTCCACAGCCTTCGGGTAGAGAAACAACTGACGTGTAGCTTTTTAATCGGACTGCGCGGTAATCAAGTTTTCCTGCACACGCAAGACCTATTTGCCTTTATTTGTTTTTTGTTTTTATCAGTTTACTCACTTGGCCGTTCGATAGACGCTGTCCGATTTACTGCCGTTCGGTTGAAACCTTTATCATTGCTGGAAAACAGAAGAAAAACAAAGGATTCACGGATGGAACGCAGAACAGAAAGTCAAACGGCGACAAGGCCATGTCAATAGACATCGTAATGAGAGATTTTTCTCATAGTGTGAAATAAAATTAAATTAAATAATGCCTTTATGTCCTCACCCTGCCGACGACTTTTGTTGACTGCTTCTAGATCCGGCAGATCCTTGACTTGACTTGGAATGTAAACTCATTGTTTCAATCTTGGCTGCAGGAGAAGCACCCAAACCTATGGCACATAGTGACACCTCTTTTATTTCACATCCTATCTTTGCATATTCAAGCTCTGGTAAATGATGCAATGATTTTTTTTTTTTCATATCCATTCATCCATGATCTGATCTGCTTACAATAAGATGTATTCATAAATATTTCAGAATATCTAACTTGTGTCATGCTTAGCTGCCGTAGAGGTGAGCCGAACAGGTGGCGCCGGGGGGTGCATGTTGGGGGGGTCCGAAGACGACCGTTGCCGACCGACCAGGTCTATGGAAGCTGGCTTCCAGCTGCCTGACGACGAGGGCTGATTCATCCCGCCCAGACCCGCTAACTGGACTGCGAGTGAAGAAGAAGAGGAGGCTCGTCAAAAGAAGGAAGAGTAACTTGATTATACGTGAGTGGAATTGAGAGGGACACTAATAGGGGGAGAGTGAAAGTGAGGAATGGCGTGCTCCTTGGCGCTACTCCAGACGACCACTAACGTTATTAAAGAGGGTCTGTGATGGCGGCGGTTGGCCAGTGGAGCTATGTTACTTTTTTTTTTAGTAGCACATACAAAATCACACAGACGTTCCTTTAAGAAATGAAATTGGCTTGCTGCAAAAACGTATATGGCGTCCAAATGTCAGAGGGCCGTTATTAACACAGGCCAAAAAAGCATTACAGAGAAACAGTTTTTTTACGACGAGGGCAATCTGCAATACACACTGTAATTCATATACCGAGATTTCTCGGGGGTAGCGGTGGCGCAGAGGTGTTGGCGGGCAGACCGGGCTGAGGTGGGTTGTTGTTTACGATGGTGCCGTAGGTCTCGTTGTTGACTAAATTTGGCAGATAGGAACGTTGCTTGTCCTTAGCCAGGTGGGAGTTTGTACTCGGTGTGTAACAGCTGACCGGACGCTCTTCTCTACGGTGGGGGCTGGGCTGGAGAGCACAAAGATGTTTGAATTCACCCAAAATATTTTGTGTTTCAACGTTTTCCAATCAACCGCCATTACTGTCACCTTCTCATCGAGATCCTCGTCGCTCTCATCCAAGTCTTCATGCTGCAGGCACCATTCGTACTCCACGTGGACGTGCGCGTTGAATTTCCCTGCCAAGGCTTGGTTCAACTAAAATATGTCAAGAATGAGTGTGAGGCCGTGAGGATCTGCGTTTAAAAACGGTGAGTTCGCTCACCAGTTCTTCACATTGATGATGTTTGAGCCTGCGAGCGATGTCCAGCGGCGTCTCCCCGGCCTCGTTAGCTGAAAGGGTGGATCGGATAAACGTGGAGTCAAAAAAAAAGTCGACCCAATTTGCTTTCCCACACTTGAGATCTCGACCTCTCTGTCGTCATTATCAGTGTTTTGCCGATGACAGGCCACAACAGAGGAAAGATTAGTTTTGTGAGAAAGAGTCTCCATGGAGCCGAAACTCTTGGGAACTAAACCTCACAGATGTGTGAGAGAAAATCAGCATGATGTCCTTATTTAGACTTCTCAAAGAGATGATTTCTGAGTCAGTAAATTGTGGCCATAAATCAAAAATTCTGTAATAATTATAATAGCAATTTAAGAAATCAATCAAATTGAGAAGAAAAAAAAAATATATATATATACTAAAAAGTGTCAATAAATACAGAGGAAAAAAATGATTTTCTGCTTACGGATGTCTATGGAGGCTTTTCCCCTCAGCAGCAGCTTCAAACATTCACTGTTGTCAGTCAGACAGCAGTAGTGCAACGCCGTGCTGCCTTTGGCTGTCTGCTTATCCAAATTTAAACTGCAAGCAGACAAAAAAAAAAAAAAGATGATTGTGATGAAATAAAATATGACTTTCTGTACCCGTAATCAAATTTCCAGACATCTGTCCACCAGCTCATGCCTTTGAAATATCACATGGATAAACAGACCATTATAACATATGTTTGCCAAATGAACTCTCCGAAAAACTGATTTTCTCTTTGTGTAGTTTTTATTGACCTGTTCTGGGTGAGGAAATCGACGATGTGAAGAGAGGTCCTGTCCACCAGCCTGACAGCCAGATGTAGGGCGGTCTCTCCTTGCTCCTGAGCGACAAAGTCGAGCTATTAGATCTTTCATAGTGGACAAACTGAGCGTGACATAAATCAACAAGATTGTCTTTCAAAGTACAAAATCCAGCTTTTTTTTTTTTTTTTTTTGACACAACTTGACCTAGACCTAATTTTGTGTGGCCAGTGAGTGTTACTGACATGTCCATTAGCTAGCGGTATGGGTTCCATCAGGTCCACTCCCTCAGCGTAAACTTGAATGAGGGAAACGATGTCACGAGCTTTGACGGCGTCGCACAGAGTGTGGAGTCGCGAAGTTGAGTCGGGATATTTCTTCTTGGCGAAACGTTTCTCGGTGTACTTGGCGATGATGAAGTCTTTCCTCGCCTGCCTGATGGAAGGTGCCGGGTGTCAGCTCATTAGAGGTGTCGGTCATGCGTATAAGCACGGCGGCGACTTACATGTCACTGGCGGGGTTGGGTTTCGCTGCGTTTTCGGTACTTAAACCTGCTTCCATGATTTCATTGAAGACTGCATTCCCCACATTCTTGGCCAGCTGTGGAATGCGTATGTGGAGCGGTTAGTTAGAGTCGCGTCGCATTGATTCGACACTTAAATCAGGCGTGCGATGGACATCCTAAACGAAACCCTGCACTTAACCACATGTGACCTAGCACACAGACACAGGCGAAGTCAAACAGATTTTAACCTCCCCCCCAGAAAAAAATGCAAGCATGCTTTCATCCTGCCACAATATTCCAGAATTATGGATGTGTAGCTTACCAAGAGCTCGGAGGTGCTGAGTACATCCAGAGTGAGCGATTGGATCCTGGAGTAGTGGACGCCCAGCTCCCGGTGGATGCCGGAACATTCGATGCATGTGAGGATGCCCAAGTTGGTGGACAGCCACGTCGGGTCTGGAATTAAAACAAGAAAATGTAAAACGCAAAAAAATATAGATATTTATTATTCATTTTATATTTATTTTCAATATATATACATATTATTTGTTATTAAATTGAATTTTTATTGTTATTATTATTTATATTTATTTTCTAAATACAGTCTTGGACCATTTTATAAGCTGTCAATCATTTCCTACTGTCACCACTTACTGGGCGCTCCGCAATCGCAGCACAGGTCGTTCCCAGTCATCCTCTTCACTTCGGACAGGATGGCCTTGGTCAATTCCTGCACGATGTTGTTCTCGCCGACGTGATGGTCGCCTTTGAATGCCTGGTTCAGCGCCTCCTCCTTGCTGTTCTGGAGCACTGAGATCCAGCTGGAGGGAGTAGTAAGGAATATTTGCATGGGAAGTGATGAGGAGGAGGAGAAAGTAGAACAAAAGTGGGGTAAATAGTCTCCGGGTAGAAGATAAAAATGAAGCAAAGCGTCAGACTTTGTTATAAAAGGAAGTATGGGAGATGTACAATTGCTAAAGGAGGTAAACAAGATGAAGTTGGGCGAAAGCGAGAAAAAAGATGGAACGGACGATTACATTTGGCAGTCCTGGTCGTCTTCGGCCTGAAAGTGATACGTTCTGTCGTCTAAAAGGGAAAAAAAAAAAGTTTTGTAATGAGTTGTACTTTTTTTTTAATTGGCCTTTTTACATTAACAGTAAAACAGCAATGAGAAGATAACATCCACGATGGAGGTAAAAATAAAATAAACTGCTTTCTACCCAGCTGTGACCTTCTACTTTCTGTGAGCACCAATTTGAGAGCAGGAAGGAAAAAAAAAAATGGGGAATATCGAGAGTAAGGATAAAAAAGGAAAGAATAAAATCAATTAAAAAAAGTCTGGTCTTACGTGATATGAGGTCAAAGCTCTTCTTCTCATCTGGATTGTGCTTCACCTGACAGGTGAGCAGATTGAGTTTGGCTGGCGGTCTGTTGGCCTGCAAGACGTACAATGGAAAATGAATAAAGAGATCAATTCGAATTGACCACAAACATCATCACAACTGAATTTTTTGCTTACCGTGCTGTGTGGGATAGTGAGGTATCCATTCTTAGCTGTGCATTTCCTCTTCTGCCACACTTTCCTCAACCTGCACCACACATTCATCAGCAGACATAGAGAAAACATGTTACATGGTATTTTTCACCTGATCAGTGAAGCAATTATTATTATTTTTTTTAACAACCCACCCATCACTTCTCTTGTATAGATATCCGCTGCGCTCAGTGCCGTGCTCTTTGTTGCCTTGCGGCTGATGTAAGCTATAAGTAGTGCTTTGCCGCACCTGCGATTCCTGGAAAACACACACACACACACACACACACAAAGACTATAATAAGAGCTTTTTTTTTCTTTTACATCTGTAATCAATATCAACATTGACAAGCGGATGATGTCAAGTGGAACTGTCTGGAAGCTGGAAATATCTCAAGGCCTGTGATGATACTAATACAATTGTATTGATATTGTATTTTTTTTTTTTTTTTTTTTTTTTTACCAGCAGACATTCACACAACCAACAGAAGAAAATAATCATAAAATAATAAATACAAATAAAATAAAACTCCCACCACAATAAAAACAGGAAACTACACAGAGTGAATGTGTTATGTTTTATATTTTTAATCCACTTACTCTTCTAGACTTGTTTCACAAATTGAGGAGGCGGTAAAAGAGAGGAGAAAACTTCAGATAAGATCAAGATGTAAAAAGTCATCACAGCAAAATACATTTAAAGTGTGTGTGTGTGAGTGTGTGTGTTACCTCCTTCTGCTCCACTTGTAACGCCGTCTTAAGAACATCCCGTAATTGTGTCAGCTGCTTGCGTTCCTCATCCTGCACCTGTTTAATCTGGTGATGAGATGATAGAAAATGAAAATACAGGAAAGAGTAAAGAAGGGCAATTTATGAAGTGTCAAGAAAATATTTCTCACTGTGTGTAGATCTGTGGCTAGTTTCTCAATGGAAGGCTTCAGGTTGTCCACAGCTTTGAGACCATCCTGAAAAAAACTGGACCAGAAGAACAATCAGATCTGTGTGGAATCGTTATTGCGAAAATCCAAATTGAATTTCGGTCTTACTTGCACTGTGCATGGAAGTACTTGATGAGATTCTGCAACAGGTCCACTCCCTTCTTGATTTTGATCTCATTGACTTTGAGCAGATACTGTGAAAATAGTCAAGATGGCCCCACTTAGGCAAAGGTTCAGCCAGAGGGAACATTTATTTTCAAACCCCCCCACCCTCTTCAATTCATCTTCTTCACTTGAAAGTAAAAATGTTATCCTTCAAGTTCATGAAAGACTTTACAATCATAAAACATGTTAAGCCAACATTTGTATTCCAAAAAATACACCTTCTGGATCTGAATATTTATCAAATAATGACATTTCTGGTAAAAGGTGTTATTTTCCCAAAACATCTATGACATATGTTTGGCACTTTCTTTTTTTTTTTAAATTGCTTACTAATGATAATGAAACTAACCTCACACATCTGCAGCTGAAAGAATCGCCTCTCCTTCTCCATCTCCTCGGCAATTTCCGCCCCGCTAATTTCTGTCCTGATCATACCGTGCTGCCTCGCGTGCTCCTTCTTCTCCTTCTCTATCTTGGTGCTGCCAAAGTAAGGAGAACATTGCATGGTGAATTTGGGGAACCTCAACTCCTGCCATAAATAGGTCTTTGTGAAATATCATAATTCCTTTTTTGAGGGCAAGCAAGTTTAGGGTGCATATTTTCTTGACAAGAGTATCTTGGCAATTCTGGAGGTGATTTTACACAAAGACCAACAATGGGGCGCACTTTTGCAGGCAGTGACTGAAACATAATGGAGAGGTGGCTCCATTTCCATGCAACATGTGGTATTCTTTTGCAAAAATAAAAAAAGGCAGCTTTGGATCACCAATCAGAAATATTGCAGCGCGTCCGATCGATGCTAACGAAGAAAAAAAAATCATAACAAGTCACTACTTTTCAGCTTCTGTCTGAACATCAGCAACTGTTTTACCTGTCACATGGAAACCTTCCATTGACAGAATTACGCTGCGTCAGCACATGCTATGACCGTGTTTTACAAAATCATGATGGCTAATCCTGATGACGGGAAGCAGAGAATTCATTCACTTCCATTCCAACTTGACCTTACTGATGGTGGACTAATGCCATGCAGCATCAGGCTGAATACTTGATGTTGGCACCAAGACCCGACAGTGCAGTATTACCCTTTCAGTAAAGAATGTCCTTTGCAGCTTGTAAGATATATATCAAAAGCTATAAATTTCCTTTTTTTTTTTGCATGCACAAGACTTTTCAGTGAGGGGAGGGGGGGAGGCATGCAGACAGAGGTTATTTACAATATTGTTAAAGTGAGAGAAAATCACAAGGGGGTGTTAAAGCAAGGGAGAGACACATTTCAAAACAAACATTTCAAATTGGATGAAATTGTCTTCTTACACTTTCGTTTCGTAGTCCTTCCAGGCTTTGTCAAAAGGTTTTTTCAGATCCTGTGTGGCCAAAAAAAAAAAAAAAAAGACATTTATGGAGATTCAAAACTGCATGTAGAGCAAAATGTTGACAATACAAATACAAAAAAAAAATGTACAGTAACTCTGACAAATACAAGATTGGCCAATTCATGCTGATCAGTCACCCCCAAAAATATTTCGAATTAAGAATAGTGAAAGACAAAGCAACCATGGCTATGCAGCCAAACACACACAGGAATTCCAGTGAGCAGACACGCTGAGAGCTTCCGTACTGACTAATGAGCAAATTCAATGTGGATGTGACGACGAGAATGAACACAAGGGAATCCCCTTCCGTGTATGGATGCTGTCTCAGCAGGGAACAGGGAGGCCCGGCGGCTCCGTGCCATTGTTTGGAGGACATTAAATTCCCCTTGGGTCACGCCTATGACAAGCAACGCTGATTTCTCATTGTCAAGGGTGAGCTTTTAACCAACTTTTGATGAAACAGCATCCCCGCTGTTGCCGTGGAAATTAAAGGCAGATTAGATCCGATGGCAAGTCGACACAATCGCAATCAACAGATTCGGAAATGATGAAACCACCAAAGGATTTGATCCATATCGAACTGATTTTAGATTGCAGTGCTATTGTTGGATTTCCACAGCGATGAAGCTGCAGAGGAGTGAGTGGCATGCTCAACTTCTCAAACCCCCGGGATCAGATTTGGTCCACTGAACCAAATCCAAGAGCACTCTGCCACTCACCGAATACTTGAAGGGTAGCCGGGAAACCAAAGTTTAGAGCCAACGGGAAGCTGATAAAACAAACTGCAAAGTGGGGCAAGATGGAAGGAAATATCAGAGCCGGAGACACCAGAAAAACAGAAAATGATAAAAATATCATACGTGGGCACGGCTTGGCAGAAAAGGCCAAGACGGGGGCACAATAGTCCCTCTGGGAGAAGCAGCGTTTAGTACCCTTGTTCCCATTTTGGTTGGAATTCAGGAACGAAGCTAGGACATGGTGTCATGCCTTTAAAAATGCTTCCATTAGCAAATCTACCATCTTTCCCACTTCCATGCTGATTGTGCAGCAAGGTCAGCACCAGTGGAGACCAGGTTTTGTACTTAGGCAAGAGTCCAGGTACAAAATACTCCAAATAGATCCAACGAAAGCACCAAGGTTCTTAAAAAAAAAAAAAAAAAAAGCTAAGGCAGTGTAGTGGTTCACATTTCTGACTTCCGTACAGCTGGCGTGGGATCAATTCCCGCCGAATTACAAGCCCCCCCCCCTGGCTGGCAACATGCCAAGGGTGTAGTCTGCCTTTCACCCAAATTCATCTGTTATAGTCCAGCCCTTGCCAAGACTCTAAACAAGGTAACCATAGAAAAAATGGACAAATCATTTTTATCTCAAATCGCAAGCGTGGGTGGTTCACCAGCGGCCGGACCACAACGGGACGAGGCTCAGCTGGACTCCATTCAGAACCACTAACGCCCTTCTCGTCTCGCGTCTTACTTGTGCAAACACAGATGATGCCACAGTGGCCATCCAAAGCACGGGATGGCATGACATCATGCCGGCGTCCACTTTGAAAATCCCTCCCCGTTAGCACAACTGATTTTTAGACTCAGCACTTTTCATTTTCCGCTGCCTGGGAGTGTATTAAGCTTGTTTATCTTTAAGAGGGACACCAGCAGGTCCTGCGGGAACTCATGCGTGGTCATTTTGTAGGAGCGGGAGCTAACCCAAACAAAGTCCAGATTGTCTTGGGTGGCCAAAGGCAAAAAGATGACGTGGAGTATTTTTTTTCTTTGCTGAAAGGTTGCTAAATTAGTCACTAGCAAGGCATTGCTAGTCTTCCTGACAAGAGTAATGGGGGAGTATTGACATGTTTGTGGAAAACATTAACCAGCAGGAAATTAATCCTGCATTCCACAAAACTGGGAAGTCCAAAACTTCCTGCTTTAATTTGCAAGTTACTCTACAGAGCCTTATTATTATTATTATTATTTTTTTACTTTTTGAATTTGAACAACTTGCTGTTCTCTATGATGAACAAGTCAAATTAGAGTTGGTTTAATCAAATCAAATTGCACGGCATTTCTCCACACATGACTGCACTTGGTTTTTTTTTTTATATCCACATTGAATACCTCCATAAGTGACATTCATTACACCGAGTTCTCGACTCCCCCCCCCCCGTCCTCCTTTCGTGACGTTCAAGTCGAGTTGTTACTTTGTCTTTTTCTCCCAATGGCCTCGGCGGCTTGTCAAGCGAGTCTGGACACGATGCCGCTTCCCCATCTACTGACAGGTCGGTCTCGTGGGAAAGCCATACAGGGCGATAATGGAGGAGGAGGAAGAAGATGATGAAGGTGAGAAGTGGGTTGGGAATCCTTCTGAATACTTCGGAGTTGGGGAGCAGAATTTTAATGAACTCCGTTGCACTGAATCATTCAAAAAAACTATAAGTGGTGAAACATTACAAGTAGAAATGGCGTGGATTTTTTTTTTTTAAAAAGGGAGGGGGTGAACTAGTGGTGCAGAGTTGCGAGAACAATGACAGGAAGCCATGTCAGACGCTTGGAGAAAACATTGACAAAAAAGAACAAAGAGAGACAAACAGTTCCGAGATAAAGACGGGCCGTGCGGCTGGAGGTCACGGGGACACGTTTCTATAGTTACCAGCCTCATTGGAGCTGACTTAATCTCATCATATTGTCACTGTAGCGCCAGCCGCTAGCCAAAGACAAGAAGTGAAAAGGTCACGAGGTCACAACAAGTGTTTGTACGGTGAAGGGTATGC
Source organism: Syngnathus leptorhynchus (assembly GCF_054491065.1). Taxonomy (NCBI): domain Eukaryota; kingdom Metazoa; phylum Chordata; class Actinopteri; order Syngnathiformes; family Syngnathidae; genus Syngnathus; species Syngnathus leptorhynchus. Next base: position 5,065,357 of record NC_141209.1, on the reverse strand, counting down.
TTATGCAATAACAGATGAGTAAATATGGGAGAAATGACTTTGCCTTTGTGATTTTAGTCTTGTTGCTGATTCGGCAAAAATCCTCTCATTCATCCCATTCATAAAAGTTTGCTCGTAAATTGACACCAGTAGCTGACTTACCCCTTTGACTCCTTTCAGGTCTCCTTTCAGCAGGCTGTCCAGAGGAAAGGTGATGATGTTGTTCATGTTCTGGAACTAGATGACACACATGGTGTTCAGTGTGTGCCTTCAGGCATTTGAGACAAAATGGAAATTCTCTCCCCAGTGGATTTTACCTACCAGGTTTTTGAAAAGCGCAGTGAGCTCCTTGGTGAAGACGGAGAACTTGAGGAACGCCGAGCCCAAATCGGGATCGTCTCTATACACACAATTTTCTCCAAACTTTTCCAAGGCCTGAGTGTACTGCTCCTCGTTCTCAACATGAGCTAGACATTAAAAAAAACCATATACATATTCAGGTCAGCTTTGACAGATGCTACACAGAAAATGAATCTAATGGCACACCACCAAATCCAAATGTTGATTTATAATAAAACCTTAAAAATACACAAATTCTGAATCTTCCATTGGAGCACCTTAGCCATCTTGGATGAGAAGGGGAACAGTTAATATAATCAGGACAGCAGCAGAGCTTGGGAAGACGCTCGGGGGGGGGGGAGGATGTTGCCGTGACAACCATCACTCGGAAATATGACGTGTATGTCTGCGCGTGAAGCACTGGAGGTTAGCGCTTCAAGGAAAGAGGAGGAGTGTTAAAATGCAAAGGTGAGCACTAAAACACACCTGGAGCGACGCGGCCGTGACTCACGCAAAAACACACAGACAGAAAGAATCGCTGTTCAGCCATGTGGCACTTTTACAGATGGAGCTGCATCACATCATGTCTGTGGCTCGGCAGATATGCACAATCTTATTAGCTGAAAGCTTCTGAGTCACTAGTCAATGCAAAACTTTTTAAATTGTACATTGCATCGGTGTGAGCTGTTATAGTTTAGTTGTCGTTGTAGAAATGTGTAGTAAAGCACTTAAGAACTATCAGAATGTGGGCTTTAATAATACTGGATTGATTCACTTCTCATTCAAAATGTTATTATCTTTTAATGCTAACATAGCAAGATCGTGTTTACGTAAAGAGGCCCTCTGCATATTTATATTATAACTTTGAGGAGACCAAAGCAAAATGGCCGCACAGGGTTTCATGGATCTGACTTGTTTGTATTATAAACAAATGAGAGTCCGGGTAGATCGATTTTCTAATACCGAGGCTTCGTCGGTTAAACTATTCCAGAAGCCCAGTGGCTTAAATGATGTTTTTAATGTAAACACCGAGATTTCTCATTTTAGTTGTCACAGCACAAAGACGCGATTCCAGCCATGCGTGTTAATAACGTGACGGGAGGTGAAAGTAGCCGCGGCCTTCCCAGCTGTTCCTTTGAGAGTCGGGATCAGACAGCTGTCGCGGGGGGACCACAACAGAGCTCGTACTGTTCACCCCAAAGATGTGCTCAGCACATTGTTCGCATGTCTCTCGCCCTGGCTCGCTGGCTTTCTCGCCATCAGCAGGGGGGGCTCTGGCAGGTCACACAAAAGACGCTGGAAAACACTCAGCACTGGCACAACCAATCAGAACACACTGTACGTTCCAATGTCTGAAGCGGAATACGTACGTGGTGGGAATACAGAAGCAGGGTGCATTATTGTCCCTGCTTGACCCCGATTGCACATTGGCTGTAATAGCAAACATGACCCAAAACTAAAAAAAAATGGCCGAACTCACCCAAACCAGATGTGTAGATGGCCTTCACTGACTTTTTCATCTTGTATAAAACGCTCCGGTCCACATCTAAGGCCTGAAATGGATAGAAAGAAGAAAATGTGGGTCAAGGAGGATTTCATTCAAATAAAAGAAATGTAAAAAATATATATATATCACACTAATAGTGGAGATTTCTGGAAATGACATTGACATTTTAGTGTTGCTTCTTAGAACTTCTCCCACTTTGTGTGCTGTGTATCTACACTGACTGCAAAGTAATGCATTATTCAAGGCAGTGCTAAAAATAGAAATGCTCCCCACAGTTATTGTATTTATTTTATGGGATGCGTGCTTGTGTGATTTTCTTCGTGTGTGAGCTGCTACGACAACAGTAGTTTGGAATATCCAGAACGTCCTTAATGAGAGAATCAAAATAATCACAATAGTGTTAAATTCTTTCAACATGACAACACAAGTAGGGTTATTAAATTTGGAAATACAGAATTTTTGTGAGAACTCTCATATTTGGCTTTCAATTCAAAAAATAGAGTGCAGGTCAAGCTAATATTATGGCTGATGATTGTATATTTAAAAAATGCAGCTGAGACAATACGCCACTGTACCTCTAAGGAAACGGGGCGATTTTGAGGAGACCTTATTAAGTATGTCTGCTCAAGCGGGGGAAAAGCAATGTTTACCTAGCCCAAATCTGTTTAACACGTATCAGATGCTCCAGACACTTTGCATACAAGAATGGCACAATGACTCCCATTCAGGAACAGCACTGTACACACACACACACACACACACACATTCATATTGCTGGTTTGTCTATAAGGTTTTTGCCGTGCACCCCCACCTCTCACCCAAAGAGAGTTGGGATAGACTCCAACTCACCCGTAACCCCGATGAAGACAAGAGACGCTATAGAAAATGAGTGGGGGAAAAAAAAGAAAGCACGAAATGTCTACATTTTGTTTCCATACATACTCGGTACATGTAAAAGCTGCGGTTTTATTTCCTTAGGCGCCTGTTAAATGACTCATTTGTGTCATGTGTCATTATCCAATTAGTTGCGATCTGTCACAGTGAGAGAGAAATTCCACATCTCCGATTTTACACAAGCTAGGGTGCAGTTTAAGAAAGTAAAAAAAAAATAAAAAATTTAACTTTCTAAGCCAGACCAATTTTGCTTGTTGTTTTTGCGTGGAAAAGTACCCAAAAAAAAGTAAAATGATGATGATAACCATAGAACCAATCATTCAAATCTATTTCCTCAGTCTGAGCAACACAACAGATCAAATAAGACAAATACACTCATTAAGTTTAATGTATACTATAAAGTTATACTGCACATTGAACAATACGTGAAGGCTTCAAATCCATATTGGCAAAGAAATCCCCATTTAACCTTAAGAGCAGCTTTAGTCGACCAATTACCTCATAACCTCAAATGTCACGTATTAGCTAAAAAGCTCCATCTATCAGTTAGCTGATGGGTGAGCTTAACCTCTATTTGACCGCAACAAGTAATCACCCTCTGAATCAATTTGACCGTTCCAAGCTGTAACACACGGTCGCTCACTGATTCAGCCAAGAGGCAAATTCTCTCAGGCAAAGTCTCCCAAAGCGAAAGAATCAATGGCTTTCTCATGTCTGCACTCTGCAGGCTTGAGGGAAGTGACTCGGCCCTCTTGTTTTGGAACGCGGGCCTCCGCTCTAAAATTAGCTGGTTTTAACCCAGAAACTATTCCCGGGGGAATTCCGTCGCCTCGGAGGCTTCAAAAAAAAAAAAAAAAAAAATCGGAGAATCTTCACACAATAGAAGCTGCTTGACAAAAAACAATCACAGCGTTGTCAGCGTTTCCCTCGAAAGCAGCTCGTGGGCAATAATTGAAAATCTCTGACTCAACCAAAAATAATACCTGACATCATTATGACGATCTACGTTTTGATTATAATCAGGCACCATCTGTCGCGGGACATCTACAAGCACAGAATGGGTTCATGAGGGCCGTTGCCGTGGAGATCCATTGACTCATAGTCGGACGTTTCCTGAGTTTGAGAGTAAAGTATGAGTGGGACAAGTGAAAATTTGGCCCTTGTACAACTATTTGCCGATTGCTTAAGTCTGTTGTGACCGAAATGAATTGCAAATCACGACTTCATCTCTAAGCCGCATCCAGTCTAAGGAACAGATTTCAGTTGATTGTAATCTTCTGCCAAGGCTGAACACTCAACATAATGACTAGCTAACATTTGGCCTCTGGCCTACCATTCCAGTCTTGGAGATGATAGTAAAATCTTTTTGCTGATTCAAAGCTTTTGTTTATGTCAAAGTCAGCTATCACTGACAACAACAGCTCCATCCAGTTGTTCTGTTTGACTGATGTTCTTCTCTCCGTTGTCAGCGGTCTGAAAACATTCCTGGATGATTGCATGCAGACAAGCCACCCGGTCTCATTGTTTGTACCACTTAAGTACCTTGCGATGACAACATGTCTGCAATACAAGATGGTCTTACGCGTTCCTCAAAGGCCAGGGGTTGGCATTCTGGATTCACAGAAACACAAATAAACTTACAAAACAAAGCGATACTTTACAAGGCTAGCGCTAACCTAACTTAACCCAAGGCAGTCATGAGTAAATAGTCCACCGCATGAGGTCGATGATACCAGGTAATGAGAAGGCAGCAGTCTCGTATTTAATTATCCTATTTATTTGCTGGACTTGCGTCTTGAAGAAGACATCTTGTAACTTTTAAGTCAGTGAGTTGCAAGATGTTGCCGAGTATATAAACACGGAGTGCTTAAAATGTGCCAGACACAGCGTGGCTGTTCTCCACCTGTGTTCTCCTGGTCAGGAAAAACTGCTTTCCACAGTTCAGTCAGTGTAAACACAGCAGTCGGAAAAGCTATGACTCATCCAAAACATATGTCAAATATACAGTTCCACCTTGCTGGCCCGGAAGAATCCCGCGGGCAGAAATCTGAGGAGATGAGACAACGTTACAACCGGGCTGTTACAAACATGTTCTGTTCCCAGGTAAGTCATTGGAAAGTCTGAGGATTGCTAGCTTGGTTCATGAGTCTCTCAGACATTTGTGTAGAAATCAGGAAGCCTTTGTCCTCTGTCCACTTGAGGATACATCCATGTCCAGGTCTTTCTGCACAACTCCAAAGTTAAAACGTTTGACCTAGCTTCTGGTAGGACTTTATGGTTCACTATAAAATGAGCAGTAGCTCCAGGCCCTGCCGCAAGCTGCCAAAAGTCACGGCAGGATGTCAACATCAGTTGCAGTGCAAAGAGAAAACAAACTTTCATGTTCACTGCTGAGACGTTTCGCATTTTACAAGGACCTGGGCGGGCCATTTGTTTCGTTTGGTTTTCTCAGGAGACTGAGGTATTTCCACTTTTCCATCATTCTAAGCAAAGGTGAGCAAAAGAGCATATTTCAATCCAAATTGCGAGATCCCAAAGACTGTGGAGACCTGATAGCAACCTTGTATACTTTGAGTACTATTTCAAAAAGGTAATAAAGCAGCAGGAGACTCATAAAAGTATATTTGTTGGGATGAAATGTGCCAAGGTTTTTTTTGGAAGGGGAAACAACGGATGTCACCTTGGAGAGTCATTTTGGCCCTTTCGCATGAACATACGCATCAACCCCACGGTGTCAGAGCGGTAGCGGGATCTTTTACCGCAATCTTAAATGGAGCGTGACAGCATTCGGGAGAATTACAAGGGGAATTGGGCTTGCTTGTCGGTTTCTAATCGGCTGCAGTATCAAGCAGTGTTACAGTCTGAAGAAAATGGAGGAGGGCGGAGTATGCCAATATTGCAACTTCTTAGCGATAGTTGATGGATTCGGTTTCTCCAAAAAGCAATAACGTCGTGACAGCTGGATTCATCTGTGGAATTTGATATCAAAGCAAGCCATTTATCTTGAAGCCATAACAGAACATGCAGATGATACTTTGTATTATTTTATAATTCTGTGGACCAGGTGCCACAATGTACTTGTTCAGTCATTTCAACTTCTTAGGTTCCTTGTCCAGAGGTTTAATGATAAAGATAACGTATTGCTAAAATCTTCAATTATTTTTACTTCACATTTCTTTGGTCTGATGTCAAATGTGACAAATTCATTCAGACTCCCTTAATTTAAGGTAAAATGATCCCCAGAGAGAAGAATTCTGGGTCATATCTTTGAGTAAAAGTGACTACGGGAGAACAACACATAAGGACTCACCCTCCCACTAGAGTGGTGCGGACGACAAATCAATGGTGGAGTTCATTAAAGAAGAAGCCCGGCCTGTCAGAGGACAATAGCCAGCAACAGAGGTTGTCCCGGAGAATCTGGTAGAGGACAGACTGATGGATGAGGAGCGTGTCATATGCTTTTGACCCCTACCAAATGCCGCAAGTGTCCAACCCCTAACCTCTTTTTGGGCTAATAAGTAGGTAGTACCCCCCCCCCCCCTGGCCCCTCAAGTCTCATTCACCATGGTTGAATCGAGTGTTTGAAGTTTTCTTCTAAACCGCTGGTTAAGATTGTGGCTTTACACTGATTGGGTCCAGACGGTAACCTTTACCCTGGCCCTGAAGGAGCCACAGAGAAAGCATCCGCATAATGAAGGCCTTGATAGTTTGTCTCTGCATGATAACGCCAACTCGACAGTATGAGCTGATCTCAAACCAAGAACCCCACAGGAATTAAAAATGTGTAAAACAAGTAGCCAAGTCAGCTAAATCAAAAATGTCTCAGAACGACCACATTCATATTCGTAAAAGGACAAAGACTACTGATCCCAAGGTCGAAACGATTTTGTATAAATCTCAAGTCTTGGTTTTTGTCAATATATTTATCAACGTTATTGGATATGTATGTCCGAAGCCAGACGCAAGCACTGTGCTAATCCTTCTCGAATCCCATTTCAATTAGAGGGAGCATTAAGCTTCTTAGGAGATGTACTCAAGACTGGCCATATCTGCTCACTTGGGACCAACTGACCATTTAGGCAATACGTGGGAGTGCTTGTCCATCCCATCCCATCCATGTGTCTCTAAGACTATTAGATGAGGATTTCACCTCAAATTGATAATCCACGTGTCTGGATCCTTGTTAAAACTTTCCACTGAGCCACCTGTTCGAAGACAGCAGCTGCTACTCCCAGCGTGGCCACTATCGTTCCTGCCAAACATTGAAAGGGGGGGGGGGGGGAAACTGAGCTGTAAAAATCCCAGAAACAACACGAGATGTCAGACCGACACATGGTCAAGACGTACGAGGGAAACACTTGCCACCTCGTGTCATCACATTAGCTTATAAAATAGATTGTGTTGAATGAGACGTTTAAGTACCTGCTAGCGGTGAACAAGAATAACAGTCGTGTAGCGCCGAGAGATATTAAGTGTGGCCAGCTGGCAAGATGGTATCACAAGAGACCAGAATCGAGTTAAGGGAAATTGAGCGGTACCACGATTGCGGGTTGATTGTGGTTACAAAAGGATAATAGGCGAAACAGAAGGAGCTCATAAACTGCTCTATGAACTCTCTTTAGTTCATAGAAAGCTACTTGCTTTTTAACGAGCTTCATTACGTTGCTATGTGCTATGCAATCATCTGGAAACTGAAAAGCCTGGTATGGCATTCACGCTCAGTGCCAGCAGTTGCCTAATTGATGCTGGGAATACCATCCCCAATTCCCAGAGGTATTCCGCAGTAGTCCCTGCTACAAAATCAACAGCGAGGCAACTTGTTTGAGCTTTGCATAGCTGGCATACCGCTGTGAAAGCAACCTTCTGCTGGATGAAATGATGGCCAGCTGGACAACAAATCACTTTGGGTGTTGCTGTGCCTGACAACATTAAGTAACTGTAGCAAATCTTCCTCTGGGTCAGCTAGGAGCATTTTAACCAAGATCAATACTTCACAAGGAGGTCAACTAAACCCCCGGGGGGGGGGGGGGGGATTGACAACTACTTCTTCTAATGGAATTTGTGTGCTCACATAATTTTACATGCAAAGACACACAATACACAACCTCTAATTATTCAGACAAAATTTTTCCATCGTAGAATTGATCGGGTTGGATCAGTTGTAACTTGGGTTTAAATTGATTGTACATATTTTTTAGGAGACCTGTGAGAAAAGGTTTTAGAGAAGTACAAAGGGGGGGGTCGACATCCTCTTTACTGGATGAACTGGTTTTTACCACGCTGGTTTTACAAGCATCAACACACACACATATAGGGGCTCTATGAACTGCACTTGTTTCGGACTGAGATCTATTTCGTGTCATTTTCTGACACATTTAGGACAGAAAGAAGCATCCCAGTGCTCTAGTGTTCTAGTTGCTCTCTACTTGCTGCAAAACTTGGGTCATATCCATTTGGTGCAAACTGGAGGTTTGCAAGCCATCTGGTACAACAGATTTGTGCATTAATCACACAAGACAAACCAATTAATCCCCTTTGTTAGCACATTGTACCCTAAGAGAAACCTGCAAACAGACGCATTGTCATCACTTAAAGGATTTACCTTCTTGGAAGCTAAATCAAGAAGGTTGGAACTAAGTTGAGCGCAATTATCTTCTTTAGATTACTGCTTCAAAGTTCTTATCAAGAAAACAGTCAAGTGATGTAAAATGTGCGTTTGTGATTGTTTAGAGAGCAAGTCACAATAAATGGAATGGTTCACCAAGTGTACCACCGCAGACCGAGCTAACAGCTAACAATAAAGCCTTGTGTCGGCCGAGCTTGAGGTCAATATCGGCGGAACAACAGTTGAGCAGAGTCAACAGAGTCTTTTAATCTATTCAAACGCACCCACTGGTCAGCGGTAACGTCTCGACAAATTTCACACATTTTGCTCAAAAGCGCAAGAAAGGTAACCCCCAAAGCAGATGAATCATAAACCAACAACAATGGTGGCCAGGTGATGATGTCAGCGGAGAACCCGACAGCCTGAGCAAGGTGTCTGTCGGTGTAAAAATAAAACGAGGTGTAGAAGCTCAGACAGTTGAAGTTGTTGACACAGAGCCCAGATGTGGATTAGCCTTACGTTCTCTTGGTAATGTTTACACAATGGGAAGGTGGAAGGAATTGTGAAACGACTGAAATTCAAATTGCCTTCCAGCGTGACGTCACAACCTGAAGCGACCTCAGTTAGGTGAGCATTAAAGGATTAACGCCGCTTATGGTTTTGCTTCTTATTCCACTTGTCGGACTGAATGTTGAGCTGCAAACAGGCCAACCGAAGTGATACTTTGTCACCGCGCCGTCACAACTAGTATTTTGTAAAAAGTATTGTCAGTCCTTCTGGGCATGGTACTAATTAAAAAAAAAAACTCAATTCTGTTTTCTTTCTCAGAGGTTCCTCTGCAGTTTGTTTGCTTACAGGTAAAACAGTTGCAGACAGGAAGTGATCAACCGGCCCTGGTCACCTGACGTCTTCCAGAGGCAGAGACACACTAACACATATATATATATATATATATATATATATATATACACACACCACTGGCTGCCAACCAGCTCATGTGGGAAATTCTATTTTTACCGCCGGGGCTGGGCGAGGCTCTAAGTCGTGGAGCACACAAAGTCGGGAAACTCTAGCAAGAGAGAAGGACGTCGATGGGGAAGGAAACGGAAGCCCTTCTTCAGAAAACCTGCATGGAAATGTGCTTCTCTGTGTACACACGCAGAGTGTAATGCAATCGTTTAAAAAAAAAAAAAAAATGGACAGCTATACTTACTGATCTTGTTAAGTCACTCCAGATCCAAAGGTGTATGCAAAGCATCCATTTGTTTCAACTCACTCATATAATACAGTAAGTCTGCATTGATAACCATTTTGATTGATGCACATTAATTAGCAAATCCAATCAGAATGAATGATATTAATTGTATTAAAAATATGCAATTCATTTTAATTGCTTCCAAAAAAATATTCATTTATATTGACTTCTATCTATGACCACAATGTAATACAGACAGGATCATTCAACTTCAATGATGCACAGAGAGATTTTTGTTTTGTTTTTGGAATTTATAATACATGCAGTTGGGAAATGCTGCACTCAAGAAGAAAGGTGTATTTGCATTCCAACCCGTTGTACTCACCTCCTCCAGTGCAGCCACCGTGTTCCTGCAGTGGGACATCCTGGTGGTGAAGTTGGAGGCGGTGGGTGACTTGTAGTCCTCATTGGTCTCCACCACAAATTCAGACACTGTGATTTGGTCAGGCATCATTAAAACTCCCCTTTACTGTCTGATAAACAGGAAAAGACGAGCTCTTATCCCCCCCCACCCTCGATGCCTTCTTCTCGATGTTGGTTTGTAAAAGTTCAAAGAAGCGGTAGTAGTGTCCTTGACGATCCCGGTTGACAGTGAACCATGTCTGGGTAGATCTCAGACAACGCTCGGTCCCCGACACAGTCCTCCGCGGTGATGGATCGTTTTCTTAACCTCTAGTTGCTTTTCAGTGAAGTATTGCCAGTCCATTCAAGGATAAATAGTTGTCCCTCGGTTCGATACAGACACTAAAGTTCCCTCCGTGGAGTCTATTGTCCTCCGTTGTATTCAAACGTGGGACGAGGTGAAAGGGATCGCTGCAGCGAGCCAAGGGGAACAACAATAAAACGGTTTCATCCGGAGCGCATGAAATCCACAAAGGTAGAGGAGGGGTTCAATTGACCGGCAGCAGCCAATAAGAAACGACGGCTGGTAAAAAGAGGCCAATCAAAATTAAGCAGGGGCGTGACCTTATGCTACCTTCAAATTCAATTTAAACAGTTGTAATTATAACAACTTTGAAGAAAAACCCCTGGACACGATTAAAAGGAAACTCGATTGAGTAAGATCTAAGATTTTATTGTGGATTTTTATTCTGTTTGTTTACGACTATGGTAATTTTTTTTAGTGTTCACATTTTAAAACTCTTGTCTTTGTTTTAGTTGTTTGTTCAGGAAAAATGTTCTAGTAGACCATGAATGCAGCGTATACTAAAATTTTACAAATTTCACCAGTGTTTTTCCTTTAAAATTTTGTGGTGAATGAATGAATGAATTAGATATTGCATGATTTACTTTATTTATCCCATGAGGGAAATTAAGTTTATGCACATGTCATCATTATAATGCACACGTCTGTAAACAGTGAAGAACAAGATGAGCAGGATCTCCGCCGATGTGGTAATGAAGGCATTACTCATTGTGTGCTTTTTTTTTTTTGCTTTGAACAAAGTAGTGCTTCAGAAGAGCATTGCGTACAGCTGATCACTGTTTCCCAGAATTATTTTCTTCTCCCAAAGTAGCATGTATTTTCCCTGGGTTTTGGATTGATTTTTTATTATTATTGTTTCCAATTTCAACCCAAGGCAGGGAAATTGGTATATATAGTATCAGCCAAGCCAGACTTGAAATCACAAAAGTGGGCAGTGTTAACACATTCTTGCATTTCTGCAGCAGCTCCTGGAAAGCTGCTCAAATGAAGCAGCTCAAGATTTGTCTAGCATCAAGGCCTCAACTACCTTATGAAATTAAAAAGCAGACCGTGACAAACATCTGCTACCTAGATTCACAACCTCCAGCTTTCTATACCAATGACCTGAATTCAGCATACATTTATTCATTTGCATGATGTAAATTCAATTACTTCTTTTTGTACCGCAAGGCGATGTCTTATAAACTGAAGCAAACCACAACATGCGTTCTTCATCAAAGTCCACCCAGTGCAAGTTTAACCTTAACTCAATGACACCAAGTACCGGTACAACCTGTTCAGAATATGCACAAAGCGTGCATGACATTCTTGACTTTTAACACACCCACCTTTTCACAAAGTACACGCAGTCTCAGTTAAATTATAGTACTGTTGTCTATAAGGAAGGTTTTACACATCAAGAGCGCCCTCTGGTGGATATTTGAATTATATATTTTTAAAAAAGGAGAGGCACTCAAAAATGGAAAAAGTTTCAGTCATTTAATGTAACAAACATTTTTAACAAATGGATGAAAGTGACAGTAACATGAAATAAATGATGTACCGCAATTTGCTATCATAAATGTGAAAAACATACAATTAATAAATTCAAGTCTTAAAAATTAAGGACAAGCGGCTACATTGCAAAGAATCGTACTCTAATAGTTGCACTGAACTATTGATATATTCAGCACACTGTTGTACCATTTAACTAGAATACCTGAAATACATAAAAATTGATGCAACCATTTCACTTTGCATCTTTCATATTGAACTTAAAGTTTAAATTCGATTGTTTGTGTGGTAGTTGGTTGGTGCAGATATTGATGGAAGGTATGGCATCTAGGTAGTAAGTGAAACAAACTTGATTTAGAAAAAAAAAGTTGAATTTCTCAGTCATTGTTGTCTCCCTTTGTTGGTTTCACTTTTTGCACGCCATCCTCACAACTTGTCTGATGTGAGTGCACAGTCAAAGGAAGCTGAGAGGACCTTGCAGATGGACTGAGCCTGCTCCTGTTTACATTTAAAAAAAAAAAAGAAGAAAACAGACATTTATTTCTCCATTTTTTTTTAAGACCATGTTATTCGCTGGCACTCACAGAGCTGCTGCACTGGTAAACCCAGATGGTGCACCCTTCCTGTTCGGGGTCGGTGGTTTTGAGGGCCAGGAGGTTCTTCCCCGTGCCGAGGCCGTCGTCGTAGCACAGCATGCGCACGATCAGGTAGAGCGGGTGGCGATGCAACACATCCTGAGAGAATAAATATTCATTATTATCCGTTGCTATCACCACATTTTTATTAACCTAACACCTTTCTGTGCAACAAAACTAAATCCATTCTGAAGTGACAAATGCTGTGCTTTTGCTGCCCTCTTGTGGCATCAAGAGAAAGTGCATTGGTAAATTACTGCTGGATATATTCACTCGTCATGGCTAAAGTTGTATTTAGACCCGCTATAATACAATACTCACACATTGGTCCAGCGAGGCCACTTTGACTCCGTGTTTCGACACAAACAGGATCATTTCCTTATCTCCTGGTACAAATGGCAGCTTTCCATCTTGCTAAGATTAGAAGAAGTATGATAACATCAATTGTATCATTTTGGCTGTATACATAATGGAATTGAATTAAAACTCAGCATGACTGGCAGATTTGATGTCATACAGATCCTGTACGACATTGGATTCATAATTTTTTTTACCTGTGCTGCATCAATGTAGTTAATGAGATCAAGGGGTTCCTGGAGCGTCTTGCTAATGTCAAACTGTAACTTCTCAATGGCTCCCACATACTTCACCCGGAACTCTGCGCACGTTTCGGATGAGTTGTTTCCTAGAGAGGTCATACATTTTGGCATCAATGGGAGAGGAGTAATAGAATAAAATGTTCCGATGATGCAATCCAACTGACCCGAGCTCTTGGTAGAGTCTGTGTCGAGGCTGGCGACTGTGCTGGACCTGGATAGTCCTCCCAAACTGGAGTCTACAGACTACAGAAGAGATAAAGGTCAAGACCATGACATAAAGGTACACCTGCATGATCAAATGAGATCTAATAGAAGACACGTTAAAAAAAAAAGAAAAATTATCAGCCTCAGGTTTTTCACGTGACTTGTACCTGATGTCTACTACTGGGTCTGGTTACTGTACCTTACTTTTGGTGCTGATCTCACTGCTTTGAGAGCTACTGCTGCTGTGGCGCTTTTTCACCTTGCGAAACATCTTTCACTTTTGCATCCTGGACCACCGCATTCCAGCCCACCTCCAAGCTAAACGCCACCAAAGGTTTAACATGTAAGACCACACCATAGTCCCAATTTTGTTTGACAATGTGTATTGACTGTTTCTAATTTTTGTATTAAAATGAATCAAAAACCTATTTAACATGAGTTTTAAGTGGAATAGTGAATCAACCCATTCAATTGTCAATTAATTGAGAAAAAAAATTCTACAAACTGGATAAAATATACTGAACTTGATGAATTGACAGTATCTATGCTTGCAATGGCCGTCTTTGGTCATTTCAATTTTCCATTTAACCATCTTTTTTTTCCCATGCAATTTTAGGTCATGATTAATTTTTTTTTTTTTTTTTTAATCCGATAATTGATCTTATTTAGACGTGTGACGTCAGCTTCCTGCGAACCCAAAGTTGCTTCTCCGTCCTTTGGTGGACTATAAAATATTTAAGGTTCTCACATATCTGTTACATCCTTCCCCTTAGCTGCTATTTAATTTCTATTCCCAAATGACACGTTGTGACGTCATTCAAGTTACAACCAACATTCAATTTAGAAATACAAAGCCTCAAGCGAAACCATTCATTATCCACCTCCCACGCATAACGTCGGTTTCATTTGAAGTTAGTCAACTTTCACTTCCTCGAGAGATGATGGTAATTGCAAGAAATCCATCAGATGCATACCTGGCTCAACCTTGTTGGCGCATCAGTGGACCGTTAACATGACTTGGATCATCTCCCTGCTTTCTTTCAACAGGGCGTTTGTCGGCTTTTATTCACTGTTTAGCTTCTCTCGTAGTTTCACAGCCTCCGCCCAACCCGTCTTAAAGGGGACTTAACCAATGACAGCGCTAATACTAAACTACTGTCACAAGAGCTAAACATGAAATCAATAAACCCGCTCATTTTGTTTACTTTTAATAAATTATTGAAGCATTTTGCTATGTTTTGTTCGAAAATAATCATTATTCTGGAAGGGAACATTTGTGCCGGAACCTTTGTTACTACCCCTTGTTCTTATCGACGGTGTTTTGAGAGAAGACCTAAAGTGTCCCGTTTTGCAAGGGACCGCCTCCTCCTCATTCATTTTCAAAACAGTGCGCGATGATCGGATTGTGATATTTATTATTTTTATTTTACTCTGTGATTTTCGGCTGCTATGGCTTCAAAACGCAAAGTGGAGATTGCCGTTCCGGCAGAGGAGAGTGATCAGCTTCACATTCGTCCGCTGTACGATGATAAATTCATTAATTTATATTAAATGATATATTTATAATATATATATTGCATCTCTGTGTCAGCTTTATGATAGCTATTATTTATTTTTCTTATTTTGTCTTTTCGCCAGGGGTGCTGGGCAGGAGGTTGGGAGGTCTTGTATTATACTGGAGTTCAAAGGGAGAAAAATTATGGTAACTAATTAATTGAAGCCGATCAGATAGAGGCTATAATTGGAGACTATAATTTGTTTTGATTTGTCTATTTGTCAGCTGGACTGTGGTATCCATCCTGGCTTAGAGGGAATGGATGCCCTCCCCTATATAGACTTGATCGACCCAGCAGAGATTGACCTGCTGCTCATCAGCCAGTAAGCATCTCTTTTTTTCAGGAGAAAGATTCAATTTTTTCTTCCATCATATTCTTCCAACCTAATTTGCTTTGACATTTCATTCCTCCCTTCACTTACTTCCTTTGTTCTGTTTGTCCTTGACTTGCATCCTTCTGTCCTTCATCCAGTTACCTTTGCTTCCTTCCACCAAATATAAAGATCAAGCTTTAACACGATTTAACGCTTTTTTTTTTTGTCTGCAGTTTCCACCTTGATCACTGTGGAGCTCTGCCTTGGTTCCTCCAGAAGACCAGCTTCAAAGGCAGAACCTTCATGACCCACGCCACCAAGGCCATCTACCGTTGGCTCCTGTCGGACTACGTCAAAGTCAGGTAAGCCATGAAACCCGTCATTGTGTTGTAAATCACAATACAATATTATAATTTGTGCTTTTTTTTTTTTACCCGTTGCAGCAACATTTCTGCAGATGACATGCTATATACCGAAACGGACCTGGAGGAGAGCATGGATAAGATTGAGACCATTAACTTTCACGAGGTCAAGGAGGTGGCGGGGATCAAGTTCTGGTGCTACCATGCCGGCCATGTGCTAGGAGCTGCCATGTTTATGATTGAAATAGCCGGAGTCAAGGTAATAGAATTCTTCGTACTTGTATGATATTCTAAATCGACAGTACCTGAATGTAAATCCGATTTTTGGCTATTCAACCTACCTCTGACTGCTATTGTTCATTGTGTTTCTTACAAAGCTGCTATATACAGGCGACTTCTCACGACAAGAAGACAGGCACCTCATGGCGGCCGAGATCCCGAGCGTCAAACCGGACATCTTAATCATTGTACACCACCAAAAATTTGTGTTTTGGGTTATTTCTTGAGGTGAACAAAAGTGTCTTTAATCGCTGTTGTGCAGGAGTCCACCTACGGCACGCACATCCACGAGAAGCGAGAAGAGCGCGAGGCTCGCTTTTGCAACACGGTGCACGACATCGTCAACAGGGAGGGCCGCTGTCTGATCCCCGTATTCGCTTTGGGCCGAGCTCAGGAACTGCTGCTCATACTGGGTGATTATCTAACACATGCAATCTAAAGTTTCTGTATGATGTCATCTCTCTTTTTTTTCCCCCCCTGTTGAATGCAGACGAGTATTGGCAGAACCATCCGGAGCTCCATGACATCCCCATCTACTACGCCTCATCCCTGGCCAAGAAGTGCATGGCCGTGTACCAGACTTATGTCAACGCCATGAACGACAAAATCCGCAAGGCCATCAACATAAACAACCCTTTCGTCTTCAAGCACATTAGCAACCTCAAGGTAGAGCACAAAGCAGATATAAAAAGTCTACACACCCATGTTCAAACGGCATGAAAAAAAAAAGACCAATGCAACAACAAAAAAACAATTCGGAATAGAAACTTACTTAAAATTCCAGAGCATGGACCACTTTGACGACATCGGCCCCAGTGTGGTGATGGCGTCCCCCGGCATGATGCAAAGCGGCCTTTCCAGGGAGCTCTTTGAAAGTTGGTGCACAGACAAGAGGAACGGCGTTATCATCGCTGGATACTGTGTGGAGGGAACATTGGCCAAGGTCAGCTCCAAACGAGTCTGTTGTTACAAAGTTACATAATTCATGCAGCTTACAGTCGGTGGTCGCGTTTGTTGGGCAGCACATCATGTCCGAGCCGGAGGAGATCACCACCATGTCGGGACAGAAGCTGCAGCTGAAGATGTCGGTGGACTACATCTCCTTCTCGGCCCATACGGACTACCAGCAGACCAGCGAGTTCATCCGCGCTCTCAAACCTCCACACGTGGTAGGCAAGATGAAATTCATCGATGGCATCTTGTGAGAAAATTGGACTCGGCAAAAAAAAGAAACGTAAACTAGTCCGTGTACAAAACAATGTCAAACTTTTGCCGCCCTCAGATCTTGGTCCACGGCGAGCAGAACGAAATGGCCCGACTGAAAGCGGCGCTTATCCGAGAGTACGAAGACAACGAGCAGGTTCACATCGAAGTCCACAACCCTCGCAACACAGAGTCCGTCACCCTTAACTTCAGGGGAGAAAAACTGGCCAAGGTTCGGAAATACATCGAGTCAACATTTGCAAATTTCCATGACCTGGATAATTAAAAACAATCTACACAGATTTAATAAAACCAAAAAGTATTTTATTGGGATTATGAGCGTCGGGACGTGGTTTATGTGCAGGTGATGGGCTCTCTGGCAGATCAAAAATGCGTTCAAGGTCAGAGGGTGTCGGGCATTCTGGTGAAGAAGAACTTCAACTACCACATCCTCAATCCCTCAGACCTTTCACGTGAGTCAAGTCCTCGGCAATCCGCCCGTCATCCCACACAGTGCATGTTTTTTTTTTTTTTTGCAGTGTATACAGAGCTGTCCATGAGCACAGTGAAGCAGACCCAGGCCATCCCCTTCACCGGACCCTACTCGCTGCTGGTCTGTCACCTTAGGAACCTCACAGGTCAGCCTTGAAATACTGCATTATGAAATTAAATGTTCCTTTGTACTGAGCACTGAGCTTTCTCGTCATCAGGTGATGTAGAAGAGCTCGACGGGACAGAGAAGAAAACCCTGAGGGTCTTCCAAAGTATCACTCTGATCCATGAAATTGGCATGGTTCTGCTCGAGGTGAGCACTGGGGATGCTCTTGCTCCATCCGCTGCAGATGTCAAACTTGTTCATATTCTGCTTTCAGTGGATCGCCAACCCTCTTAACGACATGTACGCCGACGCCATCACTACTGTGGTGCTGGAGGTCCAATCCAATCCGAAGGCTCAGAAAGGTGGGCGGTAGTCGGTGGTAACAATGCTACTGAACATTCAAATTTTTCTTATGTTTAGTCATGGAAAGCCAGAGTTCCATTTTGGACATGGACGTCTTTCAAAGTCGACTTGAAGTCATGTTACAGTGAGTAGTGTGACTTATTTACACTTTCTGTTTTAATGAAGTAAGTGAAGAAGTGTTGTTTGGTTTCAGGGACATGTTTGGACAGGACTGCGTGGACATCAGCGACGGTCAAAACATCTCGGTGAGCGTCGACGGCAAGACGGTGAACATTTGTTTGGAAACGCGGGTGAGGTTTTTGCGCCATTGCTTTGAGATTTGACACTTTGAACATTTCAACAACAAAAAAATGAAGGCACCCAATTGACGCTTTTTTCCCCCACCCCAATTAGTCGGTTAGCTACGATGACGAGGACACAGAAGACGATTCCCTGAGGGAGCTGGTGGAGCAAGCAGTGCAGCGCCTTTTTGACGCCCTCAACCCCATCACATCAATCATGCCATCACTTAAGTGATGCATATTTTTATGTCCTGGATAACACTTATGAATAGTTTGTCAGTATTTTCAACATGTATCGTTTTGTGTTTTTAACTACAAGCTCTTCTATTTATTTATTGTTGATGTTGTGTTCGTTTAAAAAAAAAAAAAAAAAAAAGCACTGACTTGAAATTTGTGTTTTAACATGTAATGTGAATTTTTAATTGCACTAAGTGTTCAGTATTTGGCAATGTGAATTTCTAATTGCACTAAATGTTCAGTATTTGGCAAAAGTGGTGTCAGTGATTTGAATGTGTGCTTTCGCTTCGATATATAAGTTCAAGAAAATTTAGAATGACACAATGAACATAAGGTATGTTTTCATTCATTACTTATATATGTGGATGACAAAAGCACCCACAGAAAAGGCACATTATTCTAGAACATTGCAACTCCCAAAAAGACCGACAAATAGCGATAGTTATAAATACAATTGTGACATGACGTTTAAATACCTCGAACCATTTTTGAGAAGCCGTCATCATACAATACGCAACTTTTGTGGCTCTAAAGAGGTCAAGATTACCCAGAGTTGATCATTTTCTATAAATATGAAATTTAACTATGTGTGCATGAAGGAAAATGAACAGTATGACTTCAGCTCGACACTCCCCTCAAGGTGATCAGCAGCACTATGCCGGCAACGAGCATCATGACGACACCCACCTCCACGGTACTTTCCTTGTTCCTCTCGCCCAGCGACTCCTGCTGTTTCTTCAGCATCTCCTCCTTCCGTTTTCGAATGTCTCTTTCCCTCTGGAGCTGATCGCCGTAATGCGAGCGAAGGAACTTGTCAAAGTCAAATATGGTACTCCGGGGGTCCACGGCCGCGTTCCTCCCTCCTGCTGCCGCTGAGCTCCCTCCTCCGGGGGGATTGGCGGCGGAGGGTCTGACCTGGGCCTTGTCGGTCAGGTCGAGAAGACTCAAGAGGCCACGGTCGTACTTTTTTCGCAGGCCCTTGTGGCCCAGCACTGAGTAGGCCTCGCTGATGTCTGAGAAGCGGACAATGGCATCGTTGTTTCCAGCGTTTCTGTCCGGGTGGTAGAGGAAGCACTGTTTGTAGTAGGCGGTTTTGATCTGCGCTTGGGTGGCCGTGGGAGACACGCCGAGGATGTCGTAGT
The DNA here is from genome assembly GCF_054491065.1 of Syngnathus leptorhynchus. Lineage (NCBI taxonomy): Eukaryota > Metazoa > Chordata > Actinopteri > Syngnathiformes > Syngnathidae > Syngnathus > Syngnathus leptorhynchus. Next base: position 5,045,806 of record NC_141209.1, on the reverse strand, counting down.
AGCCGGTTTTGCTTCTGTAAAGAGGCTCCTCTCTGGTGCCATTGGCGTAAGTCCTAATAAAGGTTAAATGTCCCCAGCAAGAACCTGGACCAGCGCTACTTTGAGGGAAGAAAATCCCCTGATAGTCTCCGTGGCCCCAAGATACAGAAGTATTTCCATGACCTGCTCTTTTGTCATCCCTCAGCCCTAAAAAAAAATAAAAGGAAAAACAACAACAATGACATAATTTGAAATCTCAACTGTTACTACACAGTTTGTTTAGTTACTATTAAAATTTAAAAATGAAACCTCGGTGGATAACGTGGAAGAATGCACTGTACCTTCTTTGTGCTTCCCAGGAGATTTCGGTGGAAAATAGTTGCATATTTTGGGCGAAATGTTGACAGTGCTTCTGCTACAGCGGAGTATGACCTCCGCCATGTTTGTGGAGTCAAGAAACGGAAACGGAAATTAATTGTGTTTGTTATTGGGGTGTTTTTGTGCAGCGCCCTCTACTGTCATATAAATGGCATAGCACTTCCCTTAAACAATGGCCTTTAAATCTTTTTTCTCAAATTTCCCCCGAAACACGAAAATAAATACTGAAAACATTCAATTTATTCGTTTATTTCAGGTGTAGAATGGAATGATCTGTTAAACTAAATGTGCAGCCAATTTTTGCAGTAGTGGTGGCCAGCATTCCGAGGTGTTTTAAGCAAAAGGAAATATACTTTCTGTAAATATTCCCATATTATTGTTTTGTTTATTTTTATAATGTATATTTTCTCGTTTAATTACAGTCATCTGTACATTGAGTTGGACATTCTGCGGAACTGAGGTGAGTTTGCGCATGCGCTGTGCAACTCGAGGGTCAAGTGTGTATAAGTACCGCCATGTCCAAATTGAAAACTTTAACCTGGCCTCAGGTGGTTCTGTTCGGGGATTCCATCACACAGGTTGGCTGCTTCATAAGAACTGCACGATTTTTATTGCTGTTCGTTCGCTGCTTTGCTATATGTTGCTAACTGATTTAGTTTCTTTCAGGGTTCCTTCCAAGTGAACGGATGGGGTGCGGGCATCGCAGATAAATTAGCAAGGTCTTTTTTTTTTCTTTCCCCGTTTCCGCATTTTTGTACTCGATGCATAATTACGACTAATCGGTGGGAATATATTAACTTGTTCGAGCAGGAAGTGTGACGTAATCAACAGAGGTCTGTCGGGCTACAACTCCAGATGGGGAAGGATTGTTCTTCCTCGGATACTGCATCTGGACAAATCGGAAAACATTGCAGCAGTTACTATCTTCTTTGGAGCCAACGACTGCGCCCTGCAAGGTATACAACTTCTCATATATCCAAAAACACCAATTTAATATGCTGTTATTGCATTGAAATCTGGATTTAGATAAAAACCCTCAGCAACATGTTCCTCTGCACGAGTACTCGGAGAACCTGAAGGCAATGAGCAGCTACCTGACCAAGGTGGGGGTCCCTGCAGGCAAAGTCATCTTCATAACCCCTTCTGCCATCAATGAAGCAGCTTGGGAGAAAGAGTGCAAGCTGAAAGGTAGCGTTGGCACGCACGTTCTCGTCTCCGCCGAAGATCATAAAGTGTCTTTGCATCCTAGGTTGTCCTCTCAATCGTCTGAACTCCGTGGCGGGCCAGTACGCTCAAGCGTGCGTCCAAGCGGCTTCTCAGTGCGGCGTTGATGTCTTAGACTTGTGGACGCTCATGCAAAAAGACGGACAGGTTTTATTTTATTGTATCATATATTTTATGGAAAGAAAAAAAAATGCATCCAAATAACATTTGATTCTCGTCCTCTCAGGACTTCACAGTCTATCTGTCGGATGGCCTCCACCTGTCTGCAAAAGGGAACCAGTTTGTGATGCAGCACCTTTGGGAGCTGCTGGAGAGCAAAGTGTCTCATCTGCCCTTCATCCTGCCCTATTGGGGGGATGTGGACGTTGGGAGCCCCGAGAACAGTCTGCTGTGTGACCCCTAAACTCGAAGATGGACAGACGGCATGAGGACTTTCATTTTGAATGTCATATTTTTGGTATACAATCAACTCATTTATTGGTATGTTTTTAAGTAATGCAAGCGGTGGACATGAATAAAAGCTTTACACTGGTTAAGAATTTCACAAGCATTCAATTTGTCAGCCTTGTTGCTGTTTTGGGCTTGAAATTAAATAACAAGGCAACAGTGGCGAGACATTGTGACGACAATATTAACACGAGCACACAAAACGGTAACACAACTTGAGCACCTCACAGCTTTGCAACAATTCAAATTTTCCCGCCTCTCTCTTAAGTCTTTATGATGGTGGAATAACCAATCCAAAAAAGGCACAGCAGTGTTTCGGAGTCAGGGTGACACAAAGCAGACGTACTGTATTTAAAAAAAGAAGCCAATCATGATTCATGACACAAGTGTATACAGTAATCCCCAGCATATTCACGGATAACTAATTCATTAAACCTTCGCACCTATTCGAGAAGAAATATTGTAACTGCTTATAAGCTGTTGATGACCGCCCAAAATTCTGGTTTTGGAATTTTCGGTTTTAACTGTCAGTTTGTCATTATTTGCAGCAGGGCTTGGTCCCTGTCCCCCCCCCCCCCCCCCCCTACGAATAGCGGGGGATTACAGTAAAACGATCATCCGGTGGTTTTGTACACTAAAACACAGCGGGAATTATTTCAAAAGTGCAGCACGGCGAATCTTGGCGAGCAAATACTGTTCGAAATGTGTTTGAGGTAAGATGAAAGAGGAAATGACACTTCAAATTGAGGTGGTTCATCTTAAGAAGAGCATCGAATGTCCTTTGTGAATGTATTAGATATCCATGATAGCTAGCTTTAGGTCAATGTACGAATATATAAATTACAAACTGACTGGACTCAGCACTGAGTCTCTTTGGAATCAAAGCACTCTTGCCTCTTGAGGCGCCGCCTCTCCCGGGCCGACGGGCTTTGATCGCTCAGATCCTCGTAGGAGGATCTCGTAGCCAACGAGCAGGCTCCTGCGGTTGGGAAGTCGTCGGCCCTGCCTGCCTCCTCTCCCAGGTGAGAGTCGCTGCTGTCCTCCTGGATGGTGGCCATCCGCGAGGCCGCGTCGCTGCCGTCCGGCGTGGGCACGTAGCTCGAGCTGGGGGTCTGGTTTGAGACGGCGCTGGCCGCCACCAAGCGGTGCTGCGAGAAGGGCGCGGTCGGGCCGGCGAAGGAGGAAGAGGGAGGCGGAGGAGGCTTGACGATGCGGATGGGCGCCGTCTCCATGTTGTTCAGGATTTCTTGCTAGTGGGAGACCGAAAGGTGTGAGGCATGTGCGGATAGTAACTACGTGGGGGGGTAGCATTTTTTGCTGATTTGAGTAAAAGAGGCTAAAGTAAACAATTTTTTCACCCAAACAACAAAATTGTGAACACTGTGCAGAAATAGCAACTAAAAAAGAAAAAGGGGTAAAAGACAGGAAGTGAATAAAAAAAAAGAACTCTGCTCACGGCAGACGCAAACTGAAAATGTAGACACACACCGCATCTGATCTCACGAACGACAACAAGTCTTTTGTTTGAGAACTCCCGAGATGCAATCTCGTGTTCTTGAGGTAATTTCTGATCGAATGGCGTGTGGGGACGTCCTTGCGGCGACTTTGTGGGTGATCAGCGATTACGTCAAGGAGTAAAGGAGTGCGGGGAGTATCGCAAACGTGGGCCCACGGACCATGCATCATCATGGACTGGATGGCAACGCAACACCAAGCCATGGCACACGCACTCACCTAAGGCTGGAGCTCTATTACAAACCTCCAGCGTCTGCTGCAGTTCCAATAAGAAAAGGTCAAGAGCGACAGAAAGGTCATTGAAAGCCCGCATGGACCGACAGACCCAGCGCTAATTGAGCTTCAACTGTGAACACAAGTCTCGGTGTGTCCCCCCCCCAAATCTATCTACTGAAACATTTGGTGCCTCTTGTTTTGATGGAAATGAATGGAACCCAACCAAAAAAAAACATCTCAACTAAAATGCTTCATGCTCACCGTATAATTCTTCAAAATGGGGAGCATGCAAGAGGTGATACACTTACATTCAGAGGGCAGTAGAGCGACATTGTGTTCTCCTCGTATTGCTGGTCGAGTTTCTTGTCCTATGAGAGAAGAGCAAAAATGATAAAACGGGGCAAATCATTTTGAACGGTTTCACTCGGCCGGCAGAATTAGAAGTTGGGTTCTTACCACACAGTGAACTAGAATACTCAGAGGGATCCAGAAGATGAGCGAGAATACGACAACAGAGCCCACAATGTTATCCGCCAGGAACTTCCCTAATGGGGAGAAAGTCAAACTAAATGGATTAGCTCTTTCATCCGCTTGTGTGACGTGAAGAACTTACCAAAAGTGTTAATGTCCAATTTGTCAATGAAGTCCCACAGACGCTCAATTACATCCTGCACCTGTTTCATGCACTTCCCCTGCGGAAACGTCAACACCACCATTGAATCAATCGTAAAGTGGCGGTGTCGGGGTTTGGAGCGCACGTTTCCACACTCACGTTCTCGTCGCAGAAGCCCACGGTGCAAGGTTTTCCTTTACGTAATAAAAGCAAAGTGCCGTCGGTCAGGACGAAGGGCGCGCAGGTGCCATCGCGACGCCGGCAGCACACTTTGCAGGAATCCTCTGTTGCTGCATACGGGAGAGTGGAAGAAATCTGTCACACAGGGTAAACGAAAACAAAAAAAAATGTAAAAAAAAAAATAAAAATTGCATACCATTGCAGGCACAGGACTGAAGGTTCTGCATAGCCTCACAGAACGGGTTGCACTCTCCGTTCAAGCACCTGCCGTTGTCCACGCAAACTGTGTTGTCGATGGCGTTTTCAGGGGCAGGACACTGACTGCTGTTGCCTTGAAGTAAAAAAAAAACAAGTTTATCGATTCCTAAAAAATTTTTAAAAAAAAATGCTATTTCATTTATTGTCATAATAGGCCTACTTAAAGGTGCCACTGAGTATCATTTTTAATGAATCATGGATTCAATTGTGTGCGTCTGCTTTAGCCAGCAGGGGGCGAACGTGTCAGATTCAAATGTGTGCCTACTTTGGCCAGCAGGGGACGCAAGACTACCTGTGCAGGAGGCAATGCCTTTACATGTGGCACTGATGGGCTCTTGGCACCTTGTTCCTGCCCGCTCAAACATGCAATTTCTGCAGCACGGGCTGTTTCGATCACTGTGAGGAAAAAATAAATAAATAAATATTCACTGTTGAAAGTGTTTGAAAGGAATACAGTGCATTTTTGTTTTAGAGTTTTATATCAGCTTGCCTACCTGCACTGGGACCCTGATTTAAACATGCAGTTGGACGAGCAGCAAGCATCATCATTGAGATGAAGCAAGCCGGGGTCGCACTCTTCGCCTTCTTCCACCCGAGAGTTCCCACACACATTGCTGTTCCTCTCCTTGAAGCACAAGGGAGCTTTGTAACGAAGTGTCTTTACGATGGAGATCTTGCTGCAGTTGGAGAAGCGCTGGAAGAGATGTTGGAGGAGTTGAATCAGCGGGGCAGCCCGATGAGAAGAACTCGGATTATTCGTCTTATTAAATAATGAGCACAAAAATGTGCTTTGTTTTTGCACCGATTCCATTTAATCTGCACTAACAATAACAACTAAAGCCAAAACGGAGAACAGGTTGCTGTTATTACATATCATTGAAAGGTAAACATTTAAAACTGGCTTTCACACATTGCATGATAGACTCAACACCTTCAGTGGCATCTAAGGTTGAGTGAGTTTGTATTTCCTCGAGTCTTGCCAGTTCGGTCGGGTGTCATCCAAGCCTTTTATGCAATTTATGCAAATTGTGCGAGCTTTCTGGCAAACTGATAAGTCGCCTACGTCAACGGTCTGTGCCGATGGGATACAACAAAGATGGCTGGAAAAACAAATTACATTTCATGCAAGACATGGTTTATGCATTTGCATTTTCTGTGACAAGTCAGTGAATGACAATAAAATTACTTTAAATTGGTTGAAGCATTTTCAAGTGTTGTAGCAATTCATGAAAAAGAAAAGAAGAGGCAGCAAGCGGTATGTACCTTGTTGTTTACATGATCTCCGCTCACAGCTATTGGATACATGACAAACTTTCCACCATGGTCATCACTGGGAGCGCAGAATGGAATGTTGTCCGGATCGTGCTCGGCTCCGAAGTTATGGCCTAGTTCATGAGTGGTCACCAAATCCGCCTCCTGATGGGACAAGTATATGGTTGCGTTTATGGCAAACATTCAAAACAAAGCTTGGGAAACAAAGTTCATATTCATATTTAAAGGGTCATCTTGACCTTTGTCAGGATTGTTTTGCCATAATTCTTGGTGCTGGTCAAGCCGGTGTTGAGGTAACTGGGCTTCTTGGCAGACAGGGATGGATAATAAGCTGTGAAAGCAAACAAGATTTCACGATACAGATAGCACCCCAAGGGAAATATTAAAATGCACCAAGCAAGATTATATGGCAGGCATTTCAAAACAATGCCACTGTCCTCACGTTTGGGGCAGAGGCCGCCCAAGGCCATCGGTTTGGAGGGAGCCACATAGGCCAGGCCCAGAGTACCCTCGTCAAAATCCTGATAGGTGAACAGGTGGGCCAGGCACACGGTAGACGCGTTGTCCGCTATGTCTGAGCTGAATTGCTGGAAACAATTACAGAATGACTTAATGACACAATGGCTTTCTCCCAGTGATGGGGAAAATGAAGCGTCAAACTGCTTTGTGAACCACTTGCTTTGTTTATTGAGCCCTCTAGATGGCACTCTCCCTGACTCGCCATTTCTTAAACCTCTTTCTTTAAACCAAGAGTGCCATCGAGAGTCCACAAACAACAACTGGTTCATGAAGCAAATTTGAAGCATCATTTCCTCATCAACGTTCTCCCCATCTACCTCCAGAAGCTTCTTGACATCCCAAACCGCCTTCCCTTTCACAGGGCTGTTCTCCATGTTGTAGTGGGCCCAGACAGTGCCAGCACGACCAGGAGGAGGTTTTGTGGGCTCCTTGTGGATGATCATCTGGGAACGGCAATATAAACAAACATGTGGTGATAAAGTAATTTAAAAAAAAGAACAACTCACTTTTATGTAGTTTAAAATCATAAAAAAAAGCCTTTGCAGAAGCGGTCAAAAGTTCTTGTTGAGGACAAACAAGAAATGACTTGGTGTGGCTGAATCATGAATGCATATTTTTGGAGTGAGAAAAGGCTAGTCACAGTACAATAAACAGTGTGTCCATTCATGCATAGCGCAAGTGGAACAAACTTAATGAGCCGCACACAAAAGCTTTCAGTTCCTCTTAAAATGTATATGTCTCAACGAGGGGACCGCGAGTCAATCGCTTCCTGCGGTGACACAAAAAAAAACAAAAAACGGAAGAGTCTTTCCTGCCATCATGCTATACTACACAAACCTGATGTATTTGCACCCCGTAGCCTTTGAAGTCATCATCCCACGTTGTGTTTCGGTAAATGTCATCAACTCGATCGATCAGCTCAATCTGAAGACAAGGAAAATGACGACACAAAAATTATGGATCGTATTAGCCAGATAGAGGTTTACAGTTTTCGGCATCTGACCAGGTAATTGAGTGTGACGCTTTCTTGTCCGCGTCCCATGTTTTTAAAAAAGCGGTGGTCTGCAACCAACAACAGGGGGCAGGTGTTCCTCTTGTGATCGTGTCGCACTTGTCGCTTTTCTCTGTGATGAAAATCTGCAAAGTGAAATTGTGCTGCTTTAGTCAGACATAAGAATCTGACACCCACATCCTTTTGTCTAATCACCAAAGCCTCCTCCAGCTTAGACATTTATTATCCTCCTACTCGGTTTTTTTCCCCTCTGCTTTTCCTCGCCAACTTACATCATCTCTGATCTTCAACCACAAAAACACTTCCATCTTTCTCTGTACATTTTAGGCGACAAATACAAGAGTAAAAGCAAACGCACCGTCGATCTTGTCCGTCACCTCGGGCTCTTCCCAATCTGCTCCAGCGGACTCGGGCAACAGGTCCTTGGCGTGCATGTAAGCACACACATTTGGAGAAGCGATGCGGCTCAGATTTTTTATGTCTTCTGAGCGATACACGAGCAACCTGCCATTGTCAGCGCTGTCTGTAAACCTCCATAAGGGCTGGAAAAAAAATGGACAAAACAGTTGAGTTAAAAAAATTGCGGAAGATATTTGAAAGACATGAAAAACTGCACTTGGGCGAATACTGCATGTCTCCTAACCTCTATATTGTACTCTGCTTCATTGCTTAAAATGTGAGCTGAAAATTCATCTCCATCAATGTGTGCCTGCACACGAGAATTCTCTTCACCTGAAAATAGAAACAAAACAATGAAACTACTAAATAATACTATAATTGCACAGGAAATGTGACGATACATGTTTTGACCCCACAAACTCAACAGCTAAACATGATTTAACATCAATTTACCGACGACATGACCCGTGAAGTAATTCTGACGCTGAACGTTGAAGTTTTCCTCCCTTCCGAGGTCATCTACAAACACAGCTCGGAAATTGTCGGTGAAAAGGTCCGTGTTGCTGGTCAAGTACAACTTGAAATGTCTGGAAAGAGCACACAAAACTAGGTGAAAACACAAATCACATACACCGTTGAGGTAGTAGTGAGACCTCCCCCAACCACCCAGAATATAAACTCAGTAAACCTTCACCATTTACACAAGTTAGACAATTTATAACCCCAAAATTACATGAAAACAAATAAATCATATGTGGTTTAAATGCTCCTTGTGCACCTCTGCAAGGCTCTGAAGCTGACCAGGCGCTCCAGGTGGGACGGGGTGTGCACGTCCCTCTTCCTCACAGAGTGTAACTGGAGGTCTGACACTGGCAGAATCTCAAAATCAGACAAAATGGAATGAAGTGAATCTGAAAGACATAAGGAGAAACCAGTCACGAATAACTAGATAACGAACAGCTTTACATGAACACAATAGCATTGTATAGCTTGAGAAAAACACAGCTGTCAAACAACACGCTCGTGCTTGACTACAACGATCAAAATATCTTATAAACAATATAAAACTCATAATTGGAATGAAGGAAGATATATGACAAGAAACCGCTATTAGTTAGCGGGGTTATTTTCCTGAACGACAGATGACTACATTTGAAAAGCTAGCAATATTTACCTATTTCGGCGTTAGCTTTGCGGTTTTCTTCCGTCGTAATTCTTGATTTAAAAGCTCCGATTAAGCATAAATGTGCCAGAAAAACAAATAAGCACACGCTCCACATGGTGAAACCGCGCTGATAACATTTATCACAGCGTCGCTGACATTCTCATAAAGTTTACTAGCTCGTCGGGCAAGCTAGCGGGACAGAGCGGAAGTTGACTGAACGACAATTTCCGGTCGAGTGTCATCAAGAAATTAATCATGCAACGTCATTCATCCAGTTTTTTTTTTATACTAGCCGAGTCATCCGCCTAACATAGAGCATTTTAAAAGTTCTGCATTGTGGGTTTTCTTTTTAATTCATGGGATGGTGAAGACTGGACATTTGTTCATTTATTTCATTTGAAATGTCATGGCTAAAAAAATATATACATTTAAATTAGCATCCAAAATACTTTCAGGGAGACAAATTAGCCAATTCGGATCTAATTTTGCAGTTAACCAATTTTCCCGTGCTCATATATAATGTAGGAGCTGAAAATAAAACCCATTGGAAAAAAAAACAGGAAAACATCTGAATTTTTTTTTTTTAGGGTGGGGATGCACAAGAAAAAAAAAAAACACTAACCCTCTGAATACAGCATGGGGTTTTTTTTTTTCAACCTCTTAACTCCAAGTGACTTGTTACATATTACGTAACAGCGGCTACATCTTACCAGTTACTGAATGTTGTCCAGGGTTGGCTTGGAGAGGCAGAAAATCATCGATGTCACAAATTCCGACATGGAAAAGGGAGTTACAGTACAATAAAGAAAAATATTGACACAAGCGGATGGTTTATAAAATGATTTATTCATGTTAACATAGCTGTTACACAGGGATTCAAACGGTTCCACAAGGCTTTAGGGGACTACAATCGAATGAATAGCAAAACAATAGTGGTCCAAATCTCTAATGACAATCACTGGACAGACAAACAGACCACCCTCATTTAGGATGTGTACAAACCTGCATTGAAAAATATTAAACTTGACACTTGCGCTTGTGTGTTACAGCATTTGTTCCCATTCCAGTGTAATATCTCGAGACATGCAATAACAGAATTCTCTTCATCTCCCCCCATTGAAAAGGTCCCGGCGTGTCAGTGAGTCAAGCCCCCCCCCCCGCTATTCCCCGCAAAACAGACATGCTTCAGTGAAAGAGTGGCATCATAAAGTGAGGATTAATCCGACGGGGTACTACTAAGTATTTGCCGCCAGCATGCGTGGAACACTGGCATTCCCTGCAACATGAAAACTATCTGAAGTGGAATTTCAGACACTGTAACCGTACCACAATTTTTATTTCTCTTTTTTTTTATTTCATACAGAGCAGGAAAAGGAAACTATGATTATAACCTTGACACAAAATCTTCCTTGGATAAACTTCCTGTTGCTCAATGAATTTTAAGGGGGTTCTGCCTCTAACTTTAGGAAAAGAGCGTAATACCATGTCAAGCTATCAATACTTTTCTAAAGCTGAAATTGCACATACTGAAAGGCCAGGACACACACACACACACACACAAACCAAAGGAATGGAGGGATTTACTTTTACAAGTCATCCAAATTTCATTTTTTCTCTCCAATTTACTTTTTTTATGATTACATTTTTTTTTTTGGAGCAATGGGTTTCATTGGAAGAATGGCGCAATAAGGAATGACGGATGTGTAAAAAGTTTTTTTTTTTTTTTTAATCCTTTTGTTGTTTTTGGAGGTCAAGGACTATCTTCTAGTTCTCAGTTTCGCCGGAGTCACCTCTTTCTCCGGCGTCGTTCTCCTCCGCGGCGGTGTCCGATGTCCATAGCTGAGAAGAGATAAAACGGGAGACACGGGTTGCATTTTAAACACTATCCAGCAGTGACTGTGCGTTCCCAGCCAGTAACCGTAGCTCCAATGTAATGCTCATTCTGTGCAATGTGAGAAGAGGACACTCACTGTCAGATTGTCTCTGAGGAGCTGCATGATGAGGGTGCTGTCTTTGTAGGACTCCTCGTTTAGTTGGTCAAGCTCGGCGATGGCCTCGTCGAACGCCTGCGAAAAAAAATAAAAATAAATGGAAGGAACAATTCCATAAAGCTAGAGTGGCAAATGGTGCGAGATTGAGCACAAACCTTTTTAGCGAGTTCACAAGCTTTTTCTGGAGAGTTGAGGATCTCATAGTAGAAGACGGAGAAGTTAAGAGCCAGACCCAAGCGGATGGGATGTGTGGGGTCCATATCCGTCTTACTGATGTCAAACGCTTCCTGGTAAGCCTGCTGCGAGTTTTCGATGATCTCTGATGAAGAAGTCAATCAGAAAGAAAAGCGCTGATTGATCAAATCAGAACATTACAATCACGCGGTAGGTTTGTGCTTAAGCCGAGTCAGCGCACACCCACGACTGCTCTAGCTTCTGAAATGAGGGGCCCGTGACATCGTTTCCAGCAAACAGTCAGACATACTATGACACATTCCGAGTTGGCATGCAAAGATGTGAAGGAGGTTTTAATAATTCAACCTTAAATGCGGTACACTTACTTTTCTTGTCATCTCCGGCGGCGACTTCAGCAAGGTATCTATAGTAGTCCCCCTTCATCTTCAGGTAAAAAACTTTGCTATCTTCTTTGGAGTTCTTAATTAAATAGTTATCCAGCAGTGACTGTAGAGGGAGGAGGGACTTGGGTTAGATGCGGTAACACGAATAAACATTGACCAGAGAACAAATCACACACTCCTCAATGTGACATCTGCCATCAGATGACTTTCATCCCATTATTTCATGTCACAAATATTTATATAGACTAAAAATCCATCCTAAGAGGGGCTATAATTACCAACCCTATAAATAACATACTGCCTCAGGTGGATTACAGCGGCAACATAAAATCATAACGTGCGATGGCCTTTCTAGGACACGTAATGGGTCTTTCGACGGAGATTAAAGTGGAGGAAAAAACGTGTCCTACTTCAATTAAAGCACAGCGCAGATTAACCATCTGCAAAGCACCATAAACCTCAAACCTAATGAAGAAAAAGGAGGTTTGGATTCCAAGCCTTGGCAGGGCGAAGAAAGTGTCCTTGTCTGAGCCAAATCCCTCCCGGCAACCACTCCCAAGTCACGTCCACAAGCCACCATTGGCTCGGTCAAAACATGCACGCGGCTCATGTGCCGAGCATTCCTTTCCCCCTTGCAAGCTGCGCACAAAAGACAAGGAGGAGGGATGCTCTCTTGGCGGCGCTTTCACACAAAGCTCTGATTTCAGTGGCTTGGCCCTCTCGAGAGAAAGCAAACGGTGTCGCCAGATGAAGGAAGGGTCTGACCGGTCACGAGCTTGACTCCATTCACGCGGCCGACAAGAACTTATCTTTGGGGCATCGATGGCTTTTTATAACCGATTTAGGCAGTATTTGCAAAAAATGGCAGTCACTGACCCGTTGAAACATCAAATGACTAAAGAAATGTTCCCTCATTTTTAGGCATAAAACAGTTGTAATTTAAAAACGTACAATTATTGCTTTATCACATCACTACGTCAAGCTTAATGGACCTGTGTAAATATGTGAGGAAATGAACTAGACTACCTCAAATCACCTTTTGTTGAGCCGGACAAATATTCAATGATGGTGCCTGATTAATGTATGACTGCTCTCTCGAGAGACAGCAGATGTTCTCAGACCGTTCCATTTCCATGGGAATTTTGACACTCGCCTGTAAAAAATGACTGCTTTCAGAACAGGCTATTTTCTCCTCATTTCAGGCCCTCGAAAGGTTTTGCCCAAATGTCACCTAAACACAGCTTTTTTACAAAAGCCAATAGACACAAATTACTGAACATGTGTGGTGGCGTCGAATCAAAATATAGTTCAAGCAAACCAGCTGTCGGACAAGCCGAAATCCTTCCTATTGGCTAACGTGGTCCGAGATTTATTTTTTAGAGCGAGTCAAAAAAGCCGGAAGCCTTCTGCCGACGAGTTGAGGCCTGAGGAGGGACACACCCTTCTGCAACACTCAGCAGAAGAAACACAAAAGGCTGAGTCACTGGCAGGGAACAGCCCCTGCGGCGTCTCAGTCAGACAGGAGCCCGCCCGGGGGACATTACTGGAATCTTCCAACCCGATCTCCTCTAATCCACTATCAAGGCAGGATGGGGGAAATAATGCAAAGCGCAATCTCTGCTGCTGCAATAGATTAATCAAGAAGTGAGAGCGGAGCCCCGCCCCCACTCGTAGTCAGCCCGGGCTCGGAACTATTACTTCGAATGTAGGCCAAAGTCACGAGCTTGAAAATACGGCCCCGCTGAAAGGTATCCTGTTTAACTAGTGGGAGCTGTTTGTGCACGTCGGTTATTGCACATGGCTCCACATATTAGCAATCCATCTGCCAGATGAGAGACAACATGGATACAAAGGTTGCACATTAACATAGAAGGGTTGGGAGTAAGGGGTCCTGCGAGAGATGTTCCAATTGCAGCGGAATCCCAGAAGCCCCAAAACCTGTCATTGCGTGGCATCAAGGATATTTCCCGTGACTTCTGCTCCACGAGCATTCAACGGATCAGTTTCACAAGAATTCGGATTTTTGGGTGATGCCAACTCCTTGCGGGCAAGGTTTAACAACCGTCAAAGCAGGAATGGAACTCATTCATGGGGAAAGGTCTGGCTAGGGATAAGACGAGCGGTACAATCAATTAGATCCAAATCCACTGCACCACAATGACGCGACCAAAAAGACAATTTGACGTATTCATAACAGAAATACCCATAAAACGCCACTAGGTGACAGCATCCACTCTTTGGCCTTTGTGAGGTATTTTCAAAGGTTACCAAGTGCCTTTGTTTTAAATTCACCATTTCATTGTGTCTACAATTAAGTTTCAAGTTATAAAGCAACCCAGTCTGGAGTTAATGTATTAGAATGGCATGTAGCGTGAGCATGTAATCAAGTCCGAAAATTTATGAAATGTGAACTATTTAGAAGTGATTTAGCATCTGACAGATTGACTGTGACGTTGAGGTTCTACTATAAAAAAAGAAAATCACTTCATTCAATGATCCGATACCAGTAGAACAATGCGATGTACTAACACGTCTCTAAAATTCTCGCTTCCCAAAAACGGTTGAAGGAAAACCACAGAATACTTCCTTATACACCCCATGCAACAATGTGTTACAGAATAGGGTTGAGATCATGTATACGTATCACACACCTAAATGGAACAAATGAAATCTCCGATGACAATTCAAATAAAAATAGATGGCATAATCGCCCTGCAGCATTTGAGTTTGTCACAAATTACACGCAACCTTCCGACGAGCAATTACAAGCCCCTCAGGGATTGCGTAGGAATGCTGGCAATTCCCGTCGCCGGGGTAAAAACAGAACAAAACAAAAACTTCACAACGTACAGCAACACCGCGTTACAACCTCCATATGCCATGCCATTGTGTTCAATACTTTTGGAAGACAAAATACACACTGAAACTGGGAAACGTATTGGCTCACTTGTTTCTGGATGAGCTGCACGTTTTGTTCATTCAAGTTTGAACTGGTTAAGAAATGTGTCCTGGTGAAGCCTCTTTTAAACGTTCACACAATTCAGTTCTCTCGTGAGATGAAATCAGTGTTAAATCACCTATTTCGATGTATGTAATCATCTTAGGCGCTTTAAGCTTTGGAAATGGGAGAAACTTTGATGTAGCTGTACCTAATATTTGACTGGTTGATCCATCCCTTTCCTACAGTGAAGCTATTGCTATTTTAAAATATATATATCATGCCTGGTTCTCTGGAAATCATTATTAAAAAGGCCACGTACCAAAACGCTCGAGCAGATCTCTTGCAGCTCCTTCTCCACTTTCTCCCGATATTCCTTAACCAGCTGCAGCTTCTTCTCGCTGGTATCGGACTTGACTTCGATGCTGGAGAGCACCCTCCATGAGGACCGCCGGGCCCCCACCACGTTCTTGTAGGCGACGGACAGCAGGTTCCTCTCCTCGTTCTTCAGGTCCTCGCCCTTCTCAGTGACCACCTTCATGCACTCGGCCATGTCATCGTAACGCTCGGCCTGCTCTGCCAGCTTGGCCTTCTGGATAAGATCCAGTGTATCCATTTTTCTTTTGTATAATTGATTTGGGAGCGATGGATCAGACAGCACGGACGGGGCGAGCGAGAGTCGGGGACTGTGAACTGGGAGTGGAACAAGGAGTGGCGTTATTACCACCGCGGCGTGACAGGCTGAGAAAAATTTACCGATCGCTTATGAAGAAAAAAAATCAAAACATCACCTTTTCATACATCAGGAATACGAGAACTGCACTTATTCTAACAGAAAACGACGTGGACGTTTTTAGTGCGTTTACGTCGCCTTGGGAAACACAACGAACGTTAACGCGGTTACGTAACGGTCCTTTGGTGTAATATAATGAACAAAAATACTGTAGCTAGTTAAAATTTGATTTCTGACAACAAAAAGAGGCTCTGAAATGGTCAAGCTGAGTCACGTCGATACCGCAACCCGCCACAAAGTTGTCTGGAGGCAGCTAGCTAGCTACAAGCTAGCCTAGCGAAGCTAAAACCGTACGTTTAAGCTAACGGGCCACTCCTATCAATGAAAAAGTGTCACCGAAAGCGCAGCTCACAAAAACGGACCGAGTCCTCTTTGATCATATTGGCTGTCGGAAAGACATTATGGACGCTTTCTTGAAGGCACAAAATGAATTAGTCGAGGTATCTCACCTACAGAGGTCCGAATTCGCTTCACAAATTGGTCCGACTCGATGGATTGGGCAGAAAGGCAAAGAACAAGCCGCGGCAGCTAAAGTCCAACTGAACGTGATTAAAGGAGGGCGGGTTATTTAGGAGCGACTCTCCAATTGAGAATCGCTATCTTTTTTGAGTGACAGGTAATTTTGGGAGGGCCGGCGAATAGACATTGAGCGCGGGGGTGAGAGGCGGGGGATGAAATCGTAGTTTGACAGACCGGAACGCTGCAGCTGCAGGTCGCACGGGGTTTCCTCCAATTAGAGCAAGGGAGATGACGTCACCACGTTGCCAGGGAGATATCGGTCCAATCGTCCCCGAGTTTGGCACGACGTGTGGACACTAGGCGGGCGTGGCACGATCACGCTCAAACGCACAATGCTATTTTTATTCAGCCTTTATTTGAATTATTTCTCTATTAAGTCAACATTTAACAGTATACGGTGGCAAAAAAGTTTATGTAATTATTAATATACTCATTTTAAGCAATAAATAGATAAAAACGAGTCAATTCAAGATGGGTTATTCTTGGGAAAAAGGCCTTTGGAAAACATAATTGCTGCTCTCATTAAGCAAATTCCAACCTCCCTGCCCTGCCCTTTTTACTCACTTATGTCCCACCCTTTTTTAGTCATGGGAAGGCACACTAAGGTCATGGAAAGAAGCTTGCTTGCAGTGAGTGACATGTCACATTTAAATGATGTATGGCACACGTGTCTGCTGCAATATTACATTTTTTAGTAATGAAGGTTGTGTAATCATATTGTGATACTAATGGCATTAAGTGTATTTAGTCAAATAAGTCCTAGGTAAGGCCCAGGTACCAAACACAACGAAAGACTGTTGTCTTGACTTAAAAGTAGCACACGGTGGCAATTTCATCTTTCTTCTTCTCCAAGATCCAATGGGACGTGATCATGGAGACTTTCCAGAGCACACGCTGAAATAGGCCAGAGCAAATATGGCAACATTTGCTCTCAACAGGAAAGAACATAAAGACTAATTTCCTGAATGCAACCAAATGAAACTAGGCCCTTCTCTCTCTCTCTTTCGTTCTTTTTTTATTTTTTATTTCACAGACTCACATCTGCCTTCCAGTGTATAGGAAGTAAGACGTCTATTTCGGTCACTAGAACCAACATTCTCAGTTATAGACTGTCTTGTCCACAGTAGGCCAGATGGCTCGAAATAGCAATATTAATAGGATAGGAAATCCCACGGCGTCAGCTCTAGATTTGATCCACCCCGGTTGATATTAGTGAGCAGCGGGCCTTGTGTAGCCGTCTTTTCGACACACAAAATATGACATACGTGCTATTTTTCCACGTTACAATCGATATTGTGAATCACGACCGAGTGAAATGCTTAAAAGGTGCACCATGTTTTTTATTGTATAGTGAGTGAGAGTCTGTCGCATATAGCAACAAAGCCTTTGCTCTTCAATTCATTAGCCTGCCTCACCTATAATTAGAGCTAATTAAAACAAATTCACACAGTCAAACACAGAGATAAACAATCGAGAAGAACCATGTAGCCTTGGAAACATGCGTGCGCAGTCTACAGCTGCTTTTGCATGAATAATGGCCGACAGTCTATGCAAAATATGCGCCGTACGCCTTGAAGGAGAGACATGCAAGCTGGTGCTTGCTCCACCTGTCAATCAACTCTACGCACCCTCTTCCGCAGTCCCATGCATGCGACATGCTGCAGCGCTACGGCAGCGGCTAGCTCAGAGCCGCTAAGCATCACTGCAGCCTCTTTGTGAGGCCCTCCCCTCCTCCCTGTGTGAGAAAGAAGAGAGAGATCCAACAAATGCTTTTCCTATCGCAATGTGCTTTTCTGCTGCAGCAACTGCAATGACAATCAATTATTGATAGGCGGTAATTACCCTCACAGCCGCACTGGCCGGGTTATTGGCCTGGTACGGTGAAAGATCCGGGCTTAACAAAGGGGTAAGGGGAACATTTGATGTTTCGGTCTCGATTAATGTGTGAGATAGGTAAGATGATATCAGAGCAGACTAAATAATTGAATTCATTCAGACATTCTTGTTGATCACATTTGAGATGGCTTGATGTTGACTCAATATGGAGTGAAAGTGCAGAGGCACGAAAGCGTGAAACATCCCACAACGGATGGTGAAAGCAGAGTTGGGCGATGGTGTGGAGGAGGAATAAAACGTTACACAACAGTGTTTCGACATAAAGTGGGAGATTTGTGTCTGAATGTGCACATTAAGGAGTTACGCCATTTTGGGATGGTGTCCGAAGGTGTTGATATGAGACAAGGAGAAAAGTAGTCATTTTTTTGTTTCATATTAAGACCCTCCTCAACGACAACCCCACCAGACAATATATCATCATAACTTCTTTGAGTTTATAAACGCCACGTCTGAATCATGACTATTGACTCAGAGCTCAGTCACATCCACTGAGCCTCTTTTCCTTCTCCCACCCAAGCCTCCCCCCTTCCTCCTCTTTCGTGAGGTAAAATACAAAGGAAAAATCACTTTTGAAATTTCTACTGCCCTCCCTCCGAACCGATGAACGTGGTCAATGCTTGAATCTATTCGCCTCACGCGGACCTGGAGATGGCCAAACGTAATTGCAAAAGCCATGTTGGCTTTTATGAGTCACGAGTGGGCAGCGGGACGACAAATTTGTCGCCAGCCAATCGCAAGGCACCTCAACTGTGAAGTCACCATTTAAAATTTTAGGGCTTAATATACTTCAAATATATATTGCACACATTTATATATATATATTGATACATATTGACATATTATTATGCTGAATTTTGGAATATAGGAGGAAGCTGTGAGCCAGCCGAGTGTGTGTGTGAGTGTGTACATATGGTTTAAAATTCTGTGTGTTGGCTTCTATTCCAAAACTTCCACTCACCAAACCAAACTGTTATTTCCTGTTTTCACTTGCAATGGCAGGCTCCAAAAAATTCTTGTTTAGTGTTTTACTATGTCATCCAAAGCTACGGTATGTTCCAAGTGTGGACCAGCAGGCAAGCTCTCCCCGTCCTGGCCAGGGGGGCTTTTGGCTCCAGCCACAGAATGATGATGTCAGCAGGATGCACTCAATTATTCACCGGCATGCCTCATTTCCGATGGATTTATTGACTGACGAGTTTGGAGCATTTTTCCAGTGTACTCCTGGTAATGCATTAATGTTGTGGGGTTTTTTTTTTTTTGTGTGTGTGCATTTTATAACAGCAACTTAATCAAAAGGAAAATCATAATCATTGACACAGTTGGGCTAAACCGGTACCACCAGTTTGTGTGAGTTATTTATCAAAGTGACTTTGCAAGCCGATACCAGCAGAAGGTCACGGCACGTGCTGCGATCATTCCGCAGTCCTACGCGGGATTTTGCTGGCTGTTACATAATGCAAATGCGAGGGCAAATTCAACTACTCTCACTATCACACACCCACTTGCTGGAAGAAAAAAAAAAAAGAATAACAACACACACAGCAAAGCAAACACATTTTTCTTCACCCATTCTACATTTCACAGATTGTGTAAAATGGAGGGTGCCATTTCTGCTCTCGCTTGTCTTTTGTGGTCTGGCCCGGTACGTCTCTGGGGCCTGAGTGGATATTGTTAGTAACAGTGAGATGGCTCCGCCTCAAAGAGACAAAAAGAGACAGCAGAACTGTGCAGCAGGTAAAAGATCTACCGCCGATATATCACAAGCCATGCCAGTTGACCGACCGAATGCTAATATGGCGTTGTTATCTCACAGTGTCGTTAGTTTTATGGCAACGTTGCGCAATCGCTGGAAACAATGAAGAAGCGCTTTATAACACCGATAAGAATCAACTACACATTACTGGAGAGTGCAATGTTTACGTGACTTCCGACAAAGACATGTCGACAACTTGTTTGTTTTTATTTGTATAAAATTCGACTAATAACCCAACAATAAATCAACTTCAGAGACATTGAAATGAAATCTCAGCAAGAATTTTAGGCTCCACTGATGAGTGGCGGTGTACGCCCTGGAGTCTGCTAGCCAGCCAATCACAAGGACACTTGTGGGCAAACAACTATTCACATTCATATTCTCACTCAAGGCCAGAATTTGAGTCACAAAGTGTCAGAATCTTGTTTTGGAATGAGGGATGAACCTGAGAAGAACATGCAAACTCCACACAGGAACAACCTTTCCTCCTTTTAGCTATCTACCTTTATTAATTTCACAAGTGCCAAATAATTTAACCCTGCTGGATCTCTGCTTGCCCTTTTGAGTATTATGTAAAGTCCACTTGCCGTAAAATCTATATTTGCTACAGGCGCCGAGCCAGGACGGGTACTAATATCCTTTGTGTGTCTATAAACACACAAAGGATATCCCTGGAGGAAGTACCACCTCTTCTATGGCCTCCTCCCAACAGGAAGGATTCATGTCCCAAATATGGGCACAGCTTCCCCTGAGATTCAATAACCCAATAAGATTGACTTTTGTATTTGTAATTTTATATTATTGTAATGTCAGAAAGTTGGGAGAAGGAAAAAAAAAAAGAATCAAGTATGTCTCTGTCTGTGTATGACAAAGAGAAATTGATGACTGTGTGCGATCATGCCCTATCCATTCCAAACATGTTTTTTTTCCTTCCTTTCATGAAAGTGCTTGTCCTCTTCTCTCCCAAGGTGACCTCACTCAGTTATAATGCAGCAGCGCTCGACTATCCCCCCCCCTATCCCCCTTCCTCCCCCCCTCCCTCCTCCTATGTACCATGTATCCTCCTCCATCTGCTATTCTGCTCCTCTTAAAAGCCTTCCTCTTTTTTTTTTTTTTTTGATCTAGCAAGCACAAGAGACTACAAATCATAATTTCGATTTTCTTTTGTGTAAATGAAGTCAGATTATCTTTTCACTACTCACACCCAGTTAGTTACTCACACACTAATCCGACAACATCAAAATGTTTTTTTTTAAGTGGGGCTGGAACAGATTAATTACATTTCAATTTATTTCAATGGGGTGAATTGATTTGCTATACTTACATGTTTATTATTTTGTAATTTTTTGAGATGACTACCTCTGAAAAAAAAAATTGATTCTGTTTGTTAGGCACAACATTTAAAGCAGCTCTGATTTTGGATATCATCATACGTCATCGTTGTTAAAGTTGTCGTAATGTTGGGTCGTTTCGGGCAAGTTTGTCATCCTTAAAGCTCATTTGTGCTCTCAGTTATCATACTGCTGTCAAACTGGGCGTAGCATAAATGACGATGGTGAGCTTTTTGCACACTCAGACATCGTGATTCATCTGTGGCGAACGCTCCTTTCTTCTCGCGACACGACGCCCTCTCACACCCCGACTTTGGCTGTTGCTATGGAGACCTGGGACAGTTGAGGAAAAAAAAAAAAGAGAAGTCGCTCAGTGCGTAACCTTTGCACAGCGAGGTCAGACGGGGAGGATGCCAGAACAGTGTTGTCACCGCCGAGTAAACAGACTCGTTGCTTTAGTCAGACAAAGAGGAAGATTAAAAATGGGCGAGTCAGCGTCTTGTCTTGAGTGTGCATTCATTTCTTGTCTTGTGGTTGTGTTTGTGTGCTGAACATCATTAGGTGTCATTAAAATTGAAAAGTTCAGTCTATTGACATTTTAAAATGTTAGTGAGGTGCTTAAGAAGTTGGAGTGCTGCAAATTGTGTCTTGATATATATTTTTGGGGAAATTATGTTAATGCTTATTTAAATATAGCGCTGTGGCTTAGCGGTTCATACAACTGCCTCACTGTTTTGAGGTTCTGGGTTCGAATATGAGTAGATTGCCAATTAAAAATGATATCCTGGCTCCCTGTTGTTAGAAGAACAAAGACACCATAGTAAATAACACATTTTTCATTTCAAATTGTGAAGTTGACAGCAGGAAATAATATTCATCCCAGCCATGCTGATGAATGCAAAAAAAACATCTTCAGGTCTTCATGGTGCCATCACTGTGAGATCATTCCCGGTGCAGTTTCCATGGTAACTGTCGACATACTGCCGTTACCAGTGCAGAGGATTGTGAGGTGAATTACACGGGAGCATCTGTTAGCAGGAAGACGAGGAGGAGGAGAAGCAGGAGGATGGGCTTTACTGCACTTCCTGTCTTTATGTCTTGCTTCCTGTTTCCTCTCCTCCACGGATTTTTGCATTCATCCATCCGTTTCATGTTTTCTTGAACCTCCTTCTGCCTGCTAGGGCTTGTTTTTAAATATTCATCTCACCTTTGTCTCTACATGACTGGAGATGTTTGGCAGTGAACACACACACACATACTGGATAGAAAAAGTCTACACACTCTATTGAAATGTCAGGTTCTTGTGAAAAATAATTTCATATATTTTAATGCTTCCATGAGGGGAAAATGAAAAACTAAGATGTGTTGCACAAGTGTGCACACCCTCCTATATCTATGATGATGATAATGGAGATTGCAGTGTGGTGAAATATTCATTAGAGCGTGAACGTGACACACGCACGCTCGCACGGGTTTTTGTGTGAATACATAACGAACACTCCTTTCATACAAGGGCTCCTTGCAAAAGAGGCTCAGCCGGCCGTCATTTATCTTTTACTAAACGTCATAATCTAATTAATGTTGGCAGGGAATTATTCACACTGTCCAACAGACATTTGCATGAAAGTAGAGGGGGGCTGGGGGGCAATGGTGCCACTTTACATTAAAAAGAACCTTTGAGCTGTCTGAAATTACGCTTTTATTATGTTCAAGTGTGTGTGTATATGTGTGTTCTCTTATTAGACATGTTGGGACAGATCAGTGGAGACAAACGTTATGTTTTTGTTATGCAAGCTGTTTCTACCAAAAAAAAAAAATCCTCCCTGAAGTGAGCTTGCACTACACTCTTGTGGATGATAGGCCACATTGTCACACAGACAAATAATAATTTTGACACTTTAATATTGTGGTGACACTGAATTGCAATGTATCATAATGGGGAGCTGTTTTTAATAATTATTATTTTTTTAAAGTTTTGTTTATTACTAAAAATATCAGTCATCAGCTATTATACCAAAAAGTTGAACTTAAATGACTTGAAAATAGGTTTTTCAAATACTTGATAGATGAAAGTTACATATGCTATTTTGTTTTACTGTAGATGGTAACACAAAGCGGAGACGAGTTTGGGCCTCATCCTGGGAATTTCTTGGGATGAAACTCTGCTTTTTAGTGGTGGCTTATTCACGATGGGAGGAGTATTTGACACATCAATCAGAATGCAGTGACAAGTGTTGATACAATGGGTCTTTTCTCAAACAGAGGTTTCGCTGCTCTGTCTTCCCAATCATCTCTAAGCAGTAGCAACGGTTGGCTCATAGACAACAGAAACTGACTGGTGCACGCTTCTACATGTCCTTTCCTGACTCTCTCAACCATAAACAAGTGGTTGAGACAGTGTGTGTGTCAAGTGTGTGTGGTTCCTTTTTTCTTTTTTTTCAATTTAATATTCTAGTTTGAAAGTTGGCTATGAATACACTTTTTCTATTGCAGTGTATTTTTTCTTTTTAATTTCTAAATATTTGCATTATTTTTCTTCTTAATCAATATTATAGATATGAACTTTTGTTTCATACGTCATTATTTTTCATATTTTTTTAATTTGAAACGCACAATAAAATGCCATTGTGTATTTTGCCTTGATAGTGGAAATCAAATGATGTTTATAAATTAATTTTCGTTAAATGTAATGTCATAAATTAATGTCGTCAAATATTTATGACATGTTAATGTAACTAAGATTGTTGTATTTAAGTATTTTTTACTATTTTATAAACAGGCACAATTCCAGCTAATACTCAGATTTCATTAAGATAAAAGGTAATCATCCAACAATTGTGGCCTTGTTTACCCCAATGAATTTAACAGGCAGTTATTGTTATTCCTTGGAAGGTGAGTCCCAACTACTCGTGAGAAGAAACCAAACTTGACGGCCCGACGAGGTGTGAAAAAAAAGTGGCAGAGCTCGTTTCGGCAGTCCATCCCACGCTTTCGTCAACGTTCTCTTTCACAGTTTGTCAGTCAATAGGTCACGTACAATTGACTTAGAGTAGTCAAGCTCTATCTTGACTCACTGGACCAAACTTCAAGTGCTCAGTTGTGGACCATGTTTTTGGTATCATATGCTCGTCCTGCATGTCTTTAAAAATCCCCCCAAATATTTCAGTCCCCTCTGCATGGCGAGTCTTCCATTCAGCCGCTTCTCCAAGCCACCATACACATTTGTAACACTATTAATGTTTTCGGAGGACACACATTTAGTAACTCCTGATGTCCTTCAAACAAACTCTCAACTGTTCTTTTGTTTGTGTACTTTTGAGATGAGTGCTGGTGTCCACTCGGATTCCCAAAACATGAATGTCATCTTTATTGAGAACTGAATGAGAGTGTGAATTTTTTTTCTTCGTGTGCCCTGCAATAAATTGACTGGCAACCAACCAGTCAGTCAAAATGGAAAGATGACGCCTCATGGTCAGGTCAAAGCTACTTAATACTAAAATGATAGCAAAATTTCTCTCAGTTGGTATAAAAAAAAACTGAAGCGACAACTTTCCCAAGGATTGTGTGTTAAAATAACACCTTGTAGCGTTCACATAGGAATGTCACACGTTGTGTTAGTCGACATTCCTCAGAAAGCCGGTCGGGCCGCTTCCTTAAAAGAAACTCATATAAAAAGTAAGCTGTCGCTTCTCGGTAAAGTGAATTGAGAAGAGCAGAGGAAGATAGTACGTGCTTTGAGTGTTATTTGGTTGCAAACATTCTGATATTAGCACATGAAAATGTGAGACGTGACTGTCAATCACTAGTTACCAAGACAACCAGGACATGTCATAAAACCTAAATTGTTGTATTGGGGTTCATTTATTGTTTTGTTTCCCCCGATTTAGTGATCAGGCTGAGTCATGAACTGGATCGTCCTTGTGGGATATTAAGCCATCCATCCATCCATCTTGACGTATAATTCCAACTTGTTCAACCATTTTGCATTTTAAGATTTATGAGACATTTTGATCAACGAGACATAGGAAAATGATTCTGTCAGAAAAGGAGAAAATTTAACATATAATTTGCTTAGATGTGTCACGGCCTTTGCAACGTGTTCAGATAAATGAGTCGGTGTTTTTTTTTTTTTATGTTCACAGGCGACATAATGACGCCAAGATTAAAAAAAAGCGTTTTTGAAAATTTCTATTCTGATCCAAGAAATGTACAAAAGCAAATAAGAAAAAACATAATATTTCTAAGAACAAAAAAACACCTTGGAGTGAATAAAAACATCATTTTTTCTTCCAACGCATAAACAGGATTTTATTTTGGCCCAGTTTGTCCTGCTATTAAATAAATCCAAATGGTCAACTTTCATCATCTGAAGAAATAAAAATCACAAAGAACACAACAAATATTATTATTATTTTTTTTAAATGAAGCATTTTACTTCTTTAACGGGACAATCCATTGTGTATGATGAACAAGAGTTATTGTAAACTCTGAATGTTAGATCATGTTGACAGCTCACAGGTCAAACAAGCTCCATGTTGTAAAGCCAAACACACACACAAACACTCCATTAAAAATCCCATAATCCCACAACGCCTGAGCACTTCTTAAGGATATGTGTGTGTGTTAGCGAGAATACGGGTCAGCCCTGTCTTCGGTGCCTCGGAGTGTTTTGAGTGTCATCAATGTGATCGGCGAGATAGCATCAAAGCACTTCAGCAAAACACTCCCAAACATTATAAGCTGTTTTGGACCTCAAGCTTAAACGGAGAACCGGTGCGAGAGATGATGTAATAGTATTCGCCAAACGGACACACGGTAAGACAGACGAGAAGCAGTTAGAAGGGGGCGAACTGACAATCCCACAATGTCAATAAATGGATATTTGCAGATCAAATGTGTGCGCTCACGTGTTGTTGAAATGTGAATAATAATCACTTTACCAAATGCTCTTAAAAGTCAACATACGATTAGAGAGACACCCATCTGATCATCATCTCCACACATACACACGCACACACTACTGAACTGCTTTTTTTTTTTTATTGTTTAGCCAACAAGGACTTTTCCGGCGATATGTCAGTGTGTTTCTGAGCTAACGGTTCCAACACACTTGTACACCTCAAACAGGTCCGGACATGCTGGAGAAGTGGATTTGCATCCTATTTACATCCCGGTTAGAGTGCGCAGACAGTCATTAAAAAGCAACTGTCTTGAAGGATGAGAAAAGGTGGTCCTCTTGTTATTCTATGGAAAAAAATAAATAATAATTCTTGAGGAATAAAGAATAGAAATATGAGCAAAAGTAATTGGACACTATGAAGGGATTTTGATAGTTTTAATCATTTCATGTCAGGCAAACTGTAAAACTAATACAATACCATATGAGATGTACAATGGCATCAAGATAGGTTTGCTTGCTAAATGTTTTATTTCATAACAGAATCAACATAAAACCACCATCCCCCAGGGTGATGCCATCTTCTTTCAAAAGGTATAATTTGGCCCGCTGCAAAACGTTTGCAAGGCAAACAAGGATGAAGCTAGAAAAGCACCTCAGGGCATACCGTAAAGGAGTTTCACATGAGAGCAAATGAAGAATTGGTGACAAAAAAAAAAAAAAAAAGAAACAGTCCGGGGCTTACCTACGGATACACACCCAGTACTTAAAGGGGAGCAAGATGCAAAAATAATCCTGCGACACCCTGCCTCAACGTACGTCCTGACAATCTCAATAATGTTCTCTCAGAGCAGCGGTTTTCAATTTTTTGGGGGGGGGGGGTCTGGAACCATTGACTCAATGGACTCACAGATCATATATTTCAGTGTCTGTGTCGAGTCAGCATCCAGACAGGACCCGCCACCATCAGCAACAAGGCCCAAATAGCCCCCCTCCCCCTCCCACACAGACCATTCTCTCCATCCCTACTGTCCCATGTCCTCAATGCAAACACAAACAAGCTCCAAGAGAAGCAGGTGTCTTTCCTCTGGGATACATAAACAGCAAAGCAGGATCTGGGACCTGGAGGGGGGGGAATTACAGTTAGTTTCTATCCCAATGTGTCTGTGTGTGTATGGGAGGGGTCGCTGATAGCATCTCTAAGACCCCTTTGTCTCCAACAAAGCTATTTGTTTGCACCTAAAGCATTGCTTTTTCTCCCCGCCTTTGTTTTTTTTCCAGTACGATATTTATTTAGACCACGTCGCGACCCATCAATCAGCTGTTTGAGTGGTACGATAATAAACAAATGACCCCCGATAGGTGTTTTACTGCCCCTCGAACTCACTCCCGATTTGCGTGTATGCTAATTAACTGTTCAATTTGCAATCTTTCACAAGTCTTGGATGATTTGCATGCTGCTTTACCTGCAAGTTGATACTCATCTACACAGGTGATATCGGGGTGCAGTATTAGACCACTTCACCTCGTGGTGCAATTTACGTACCCCACTTAAGGGACTTGCTATGATACCATCAAAGTCACGAGCGATTTAATCCTGAAATGATTGAAATTAGTGCAAAATGTTGGGTGATGAAAATTGAAATGACTGAAAAAAGACCAACATAAATATATGGTGACTGTATATAGAAATATTGGTCCATGAGTTGAATGTCTGAATGTGAATGTTTGTCTGTGCCCTGTCATTGACTGGCGACCAGTCCTGGGTGAGCCTAATGTTGTACTATAACTACAATTAAAAGTCCTTTTACTTAGTAATGTTTTCAGATGACATTTTGCTTCTATGATGAGGTTTAATCATACCTAATAAGGACTTTTTAGGTGACTGTGACATTTAAGAACAGTCTTGTCAAATCTCAGTTGATATTATTAGTACTGTGATGAATCAAGTAGTCAACCGGCTCAGCCAATCACGGCCTTGGAACGGGTAATGGCCAAAGTAGCCCCGCCCTCCGGACACCTGTAATCCAATCCGTGTCGCCTTCACAGGTAAAAACCGGCCTCGATATCTCAGTAATGCCCCCCCCTCCAAAAAAAGCGAGTCGAGCCGACAAAACCCGTTCTACTTCGCCGGGGACACCTTGTTTGTTGCCGCTGCCCTCATCCAAACGTTCGCGGCGCCGTTTTTCTACGCTTAAAAGAAGACGGATCGGATTTTCAGTACCAACTAGAAAGTCCAGTTCGACCGACCGAGATGTCACAGGAGCATGACAAGTAAGTTGTCCTGGCCTCGCCACTTTCTCACCCTCACAACAAACCACCTCACACTTAATGGTCACACTTGTTAATAACGACCTTTCTGGATTTTTTTTTTTAAACATCTTTTTTTTTTTTTAACGACAATTTTCTCTTCATCCTTGGAGTTTAAAAGTTTTGATTTCCCTCTGACCAGCTGCTTCTCCTTTTCCGTTTTTTTTTTCTTCTTATTTTATAAAGTTTCCTCTGAACGCAGCAGACTATTAAAATGTCACTTTAGGAATGATTCTTTTTGTTTTATCTTGTTGCTAATGGTAAGTGTTTTGATACAGGCATCGCCTGTCATGTGTGATTCACCTGTCATGTTGGAGCCTGTACAGGTGGATCAGCACCTGTTGTCAGAGTATAGGCGCCTGTTAGAATGATCAGAATAAAGGAGGAGAAAAAAAAGGACTGTCCTGTGAGGATGATGGCTGTTTTTTTTTTTTTCATTTTGGATTGTTTGATTTGGCCCAGAGCGTTAAACAGTTGGGCCCTATTATGTGTTTAGTCCTAATGATGTTTGTTCAGGAATAAAGTGCAGTGGGGGTGATGTCACATTAAATCTTCCGATATCTCGTGTGTAAAAAAAGTCATCAGCTTCATACTGCTACATGCAAATAAATGGGTGGTTTTTTTCCTTAATGCCAAAGATGCTTAGATCATCATTTTTTTTTTTTTTTTTTTCGAGGGCAATGGCAAGGAGACTTTTTGGAATGAAATTGTACACCTGTTAGGCGTTGGCTCCGCTACAACAATGTAAGCAAACGCAGAGGGGGTCCTTTGAGGTTTGAGATGAGTTTTGTCAACTTTTCTTTTTTTTTTTTAAATTATTTAATTGAATGTAAATCCCCATGTGACTCATCCAAACAGTTTTTTCCTCATGAATGTTATTTTCCCAAGACTTTTATTGCTCCTAAATAATGCTTCTTATCAGGTTGCGGTTTTATTGAAAGGCACAATTAGATCTAGGATTACTAATGAACACTTTGCAAGAACAATTGAAAGGGAAAAGGGTGCATTTGTTGTAGATACTATGCATAGAAACTGAGCCGCACCATCGATGGTTCACAGCTCACCTTTAACCAAAAACCACAAAAGAAAACAGATTAATTTAATGCTTTGGTCCATTCATTCGGTATCAGTGCGAGTTTCCAGAACAGAATTTTTTTGTCAAATTTTCAATAGTGTTCAATGGTTGAAATCAATATTTTTAAATTCTTTCATATCAAAATAATCATCTAGGTTTGGGCCTAGAGAAAATATACAGATGGAGTTTTTGACAGTCAATTTTTTTTTTAAATTTGACAGCGGGCCAAATCACATGCTCATGGTGGTTGGGGTGGGGGGCCTCACGTTTCCCACCTTTACTGCAAAAGTTAAATTAAACGAGAACTCAGCTCATAATGCCGTGAAGGCTTCGTCATTAATATTATCATAAGCAAATATATTCTGTGCAAACAGGCCTGAGCCAATAGTAAAAAGTCTAATATTTTCCGACATGTTGATGGCTGTTTTATTTTCATCTCTATTCAAAGAACAGGAAGTTCTGAGCTCAGAGGCTCGCAGTGATGACAAAACAAGCCAAAGGGGGTTCAAACTCGCACGCAGGTATCTGAATATTCAGTTGTGTTGACAAAGCAGCAGAGGAGGCAAAGCAAGACAAAAGCGTTGGGGCACATCCAAGTGTACACTCGTCATTTTCCAGTAAGTCGTCGTCTTTGAAAACTAAAAATTGCCACAACGTAGGAATGCGGCTCGGTGTGGTGTGTCACCTCCAGTTGGCGTGCGGGCCTATGAGACGGCGGCGCCCAAGTTGTTACACTGGCCAAGCCTGTAGAGCATCTTTTCTCAAGGCGCATCGGCCGTTCCATGACTGAGATTTGTTGCACAATCACAGAAGAGCCTGAACAACTGGTCTTGCAGATAAAGAACTCTTTCTCTTCCCATGTGGCTATTTTGAGACGAGAACGTCATTGACGTGATCTTTTATTGACATGCTTAAGCCTTAAAATGAAGAAGGAGAAGGATGAGCTCAGTATAGACCCCGGAATGGTCGCCAACCAATCACAGGGCTCGCATATACACAAATTCACATTCACACCGATCATTTAAAGAATCTCTACTTCACTTAAAATAAATGTCAGATGTCCCGATAATATGATAAGGTCTTTTTGGCCATGACTAAGCGTTTGTCATCTTTGCTTTACAGCAAGCGTGCCGTCCTGGTCGTGCAGAATGACCCCAACTATGGCGGCCAGCGTCGCTCCTTCACCACAGAGGATGAAGCCTGGAAGTCGTTCCTGGAGAACCCCCTGACGGCGGCCACTAAGGCCATGATGAGCATCAACGGGGACGAGGACAGCGCCGCTGCGCTGGGTCTGCTCTATGATTACTACAAGGTATACCCAGCGGGTCAAAACTTTCTCGTGAAACAATCACAGTGGTCTTTTACTCAATTAAAAGTGCAGAGGGGAAGGGGGGGTGCAGTGCCTTTGCAATTTCATCATAAGCGGCGTGCGTGGCGCAACATCTGTGGGGCAGAGCGTGTAGCGCGCCACATGTAACTGAAGACGGCAGCCTGTGGCGATGTGATGTGGTCAGACGCTCAGCGGCTGTGTTTACCCTCCCATACAGGTGCCTCGGGAAAAAAGAACAATAACCCAGGGCAAGCCAGATGCGTTGGTCTCTGATGTGGATCCCAACAAAAGGTACGGCCTGACATATAACAAATTTTATTGATCTATTTATGTATTTATTTATTTATTTATTTATTTATTTATTTATTTTAATTTTAATTTAATTTAATTTAATTTAATTTTATTTTATTTTATTTTATTTTATTTTATTTTATTTTGTTTTATTTTATGTTTGGAGGGGGGCATTGAAAAATTTGGTGTGTTTTTTTTTTCTGTAGGCACCAGCTTCAAGCAGCACATGGTATCCCTCCTCTTCCAGAGACCAGCATGGAGAACAGAATCCAAGTCCTCAAGGGGCCTTTCAACATTCTCCAACTGGCCCAGGACAAGAGAACTCAGTTCCCATCACCAGGTAGGTGTTCCTTCAGCTTTGAACCACCTTCTTCTTCCATTATTGTCATCTCATTGCCACATGGCGTCTTTCATTCAGACACGACCGTCACCGTGTCCATCGCCGCCCTGCAGAACTACCCGCACGTCAAGACCGAAGTGCCCATTCACGGTTTGACCGTGCCCAACAGTTGCGCCGAAAACGAAAGCCACGTGGGTGTCTTTGACCGTCCTCAACTGGCCCACAATTCGGTCCAGTTCAGCCCCAGCACGCAGTCCCGCACGCCCCCGGACTCCACCTTCTCGGAGAGTTTTAAGGACGGTTCCCAGGAGGTGAGCAGAATCCTCCTCTTCTTCTTCTTCTTCGCCACGCTCAGATCTGGCTCATCAAACAATAGCGTTTTCACCTGATCCCGTGGAGTCGACGGTGGGCTTGGCCTCCTTTGGTTTTATTTGAACACGGCAAAATGGCAGCTAGTGTGTGATTATACTATTGTCTCAGCAATACAAAGTGTTGTGCTGTTTCCTCAACAGTCTTCTGTTTTTAACCTAGAGGGGAATTTACCACAGAAAGAGAAAAGACGAACCAACAACTATGAGTGCAAGAAAAAGAACACGTCAAAGGATGAGAAAATAATTGATTGGAAAAGTCATTCGAAAACCATTCATTTTACCACAGAAAGAAAAAATTCTTTCAACAGATGAGATGTTGAAAGAACTGTCTTAACAGTTAATAATAACTGTTAAGACCAGTTATTATTACTGAATAACCTTTCAGTTATTTTTTATTTAATTTAATTTTCAGGAAAAAAAAAAAGAGTCAGAATTGAAGTATTTTTTTCGCCGTATGTGTTAATCTGTATGATGAGTTTCACTTTTTTTCTTTTTTTTTTTCAACAGGTGTTTTCTTTCCCGGGTGAACTTCAGTTACGCATGAGCTCCATGAACCCCGAGGACTACACGCAGTTTGACACAGTGCCGGGGTAAGTCACAATTCTTTCACATTCCACTAGAGGGAGCCCACTTAATACTCACCGCTGTAGAAATAGGATAGTTTCATGTTTCTCCTGATATCTCTCCATCGTAGGAATAATTTCGAGTACACCCTTGAAGCATCCAAGTCTCTGCGGCAGAAGACAGGCGACGGGACCATGACGTATCTGAACAAGGGTCAGTTTTACCCAATCACCCTGCGCGAGATTGACAACAAAGGCTTGCAGCAGCCAATCACCAAAGTCAGGGTGAGGAATGATGAGCTCCAGCCCAATTTGTACTACTTTTATTATCACAAAAAGATCCATAGGTTGTACTCAAGACTGCTTGTGCTATCACAGAGTGTGGTGATGGTTGTATTCGGGGAGGAGAAGTGCAGAGAGGACCAGCTCAAACATTGGAAGTACTGGCACTCAAGACAACACACTGCCAAGCAGAGGTGTCTCGACATTGGTATATTTATTTCTTTTTAATTCATCGCTTTATACATAATAACTTGAATTTTCTAATGAAACCCCCATGTAAGAGCTATTCAATTTATTTTGTCAATATTTTTGTCATCGCAGCTGACTACAAAGAGAGCTTCAACACGATTGGCAACATCGAGGAGATTTCCTACAATGCCATCTCCTTCACTTGGGACACGAATGAAGAGGCCAAAGTAAGAAGGAAAAAAAATAATACATTCACACATATTCCAGTTACTAGAGTCTTATTCATTCCGTGAGAGAAAGCAGACTGTCACAGCAGTATATTTACAGTTTCATCAAAAAGGAGCAAATGACCAATTGAATAGAAAAAACAAAAACAAAGATTAAGACAAAATAAAAGTACAAACAAAATGAAACTTTGGAAAAAAAACAATGCAACAAAGCAAATGAGCATGTGAGCAAAGTCAACATCATTTATAAAGTGCTGCCAAAGAATGAGGAAACTCAGCGGGAGGGTGGCTCCTTTTTCAAGCGAGCGGATGATGGTGAAAATATCGTTTGCTCACCCTTCCGTGGCCCTGATGTGTTGTTTCACTGTCACGTTTGAGAGGAAAGATGAATGATATAATTGGGCCTCCAAAGAACTTGGCTGGCGCCACACGTGCACATGCACGCACGCACACCAGGATCTGACTCTAACCGTCTCATGACTCCAGGCAGGTGCCCATAGGATGTTCATCCTATTTGTGTTTTTTGTCAGAATTTTTTTTTTGTCCTATTTCCAAAATGAACATTGATGTCATATAATAAAGTAAACTGGTTAAAAATAAAATTAATTAAATAAAATATAAAATGACACCCCCCAAATTCAAAATAAATTTAAATGCATATTTATAAAAAAATTATAAATTATAAATAAAATCCAAAGAAGAAAATAGTACAAGTTAAATTTCATATTAGGCAAGCATATTGTCCATTACTCCCTATCCGTGAGAAATAAGTGCGAGCCTGTGTTTACAAAATTTGTCCACTAGAGGGTGGTACAGCACTGAACAGTACAAGCTCGTTGCATTCATTCATTCAGTCGGTCCTTCTGCTGCTGCTGTCATAACTAGTTCTGTAATAGGCAGCAGTTGTATAATAGGTCATTTCTTCCATGTATTTGGATCCTCTGGAATGTATGGTTATCACACCTTCCTCAGACTGCTCCAATCTCGGCTTAGGCTTTGCTGTGCAAAGTTTCAAAGTTCCCCTCCCGCGCTTTAGTGATTTTTTTTTTCTCCCATACTTCACAAAGTTCATGTTAGGTCTGTTGTATAAAGTGAACTGAGCCGAATCAGACGAAATGAAGCTTCATAGGTTCTTGTCAGCATGCTAGCACAAGATGTCATTTTTGTATTAGACACAGCTTTGGCCTGAGCAAGTTTTCAGCAAAGATCGGTTCTCTAAAAAAACCCAAAATGTGCCTTCCTCAGATCTTCATCTCAGTCAATTGCCTGAGCACGGACTTCTCATCTCAGAAAGGCGTGAAGGGCCTCCCTCTCAACCTCCAGATCGACACGTACAGCTACAACAACCGCAGCAACAAGCCCATCCACCGGGCCTTCTGCCAGATCAAGGTGTTCTGCGACAAGGGGGCCGAGAGGAAGATCCGAGACGAGGAGAGGAAGCAGTCCCGCAGGAAAGGCAAGGTGGCCGACCTCAACCCGGGCCTGTCCTGTGAGTGGCAACGGCTCGGAATGTTACGAGGCAACAGCGCGGCACGCCGGCGCCGTAACCAGACTTTAACCGCTTCTTATTTTACAACCCCTTTTTACAGTCGTGGATGTCAAAGTGCCCATCCTGCAGAAACGCAACGACGTGACCATCTTCAAAATGATGAATGATCTGGAGACCCAACCTGTGCTCTTCATACCTGACATTCACTTTTCTGCCTTCCAGCGTCATGTGAGTTGTCACACCAAACACGCTAGCAGATATAAGAACATGTAGCACGTGCGCTTAAGTTCCGATTTTTATTCGTGTTGGCATCCAACCCCCGGCCTGTCAGTGGAGACGTGATCACTGTGGACTCTGACCAGGTTGACCACGTAGCAACACATGCAAGTGTGGATGTGC
Organism: Syngnathus leptorhynchus; assembly: GCF_054491065.1. Classification (NCBI taxonomy): domain Eukaryota; kingdom Metazoa; phylum Chordata; class Actinopteri; order Syngnathiformes; family Syngnathidae; genus Syngnathus; species Syngnathus leptorhynchus. The sequence continues at coordinate 5,011,067 of NC_141209.1, read as the reverse complement.
TTTTATATTTGATGCAGAAGATAGCGAACGGACCTTTGTATGTAATAATATGAGTCATTTGAAAAATAGTCTCTCGCAGTTTGCAGATCATATATCGAGCGATGAACACAATCGTACCTCAAAAAACATCAGGAGCGCTTTCCGTAGGTCACGAGAAAAATGTCCCCTTTCCCCTCCATTGATAAATACGTGCAAACTCTGAGTGCTTCCTAGTAGTCAAACAACAAAGTGGCAGTTGCTTCCAAAAACAGCCCCCCCCCCCCTTACTGCTAACATTTACCTTGGTTATTTTAGGTTCTGCCGCTAACTTTGAACCTGGCTATCACTTTCTGATAAACTCTTGAGCTTACCGGGTTCATCGTTCCCCAGAATAGCATTCTAATAACAGCAACACCTACAATCGATACGCTGGAGGGAAATCATTTGAACTTGATTTGATGAACTATTTGTCGGCCATCTAACTGGAAGTTAATGCGAGTCTGTTTGTGTGTCTTGCAGCCTTTTGCGGCGGAAGATGGAGAAGACAGGTGAGCTGGGATTTCACACTCGCTCTATTCACATTTGGGTTTCACTACTGTGACCGCGGTGACCTTTTGGCACTTTTCTGAGGGAGGAAAAAAAAAAAAGAAAAAGGCACTAAGGGAAAAATGTTGTTTTTAGGAAAGCCTTGAAGGCGTTGCATCCCCTCCACATGTTTGTTCTCTAGTGTCTTTTTACTGCCTGTTAACTGGCTGTTAAGACCTCGTAACCGATGATGTATGTGCCCGCTTGTCCCACGCAGCTCCGGCATGAAGAGGTTGCCCTTTAGCGACGATGAGTTCGGGTCACCGCCCAATAAGGTGGCCAGGGCGGAGGAACCCAAGAAAGGTAAGCATGCATGCGTGCGCCGTAGAGGGACGGGGTGGGACTTGCTGTAGGGGGAAAAAAAAAAAAATGCTAAAGCTAGTACACGTGCATGTCAGCTTGCTCTGGTAGCCGCCTCTGAATTTCAACCGCACACATGCTGTGGCCTTCACTCATTGGCTTCCAACAGAAATACCATTGCGCACTGACACACACAAACAAACTTGTGCCCTTTAACCTAGATCAGAGCTAAGCTGAGGACGGCTCGCGGGCTAAATGCAACCTAGTTTGCTTGTCATTGCAAAATACTAAGTATTTGGCTTTCCTGCAGGAGGTAATTGGTGTGAGAAGCTCTTATTTTAGGAGAACATAGCTTAACATTTTTGTAGCGGTGTATGTAATAATTATTTCAACACCTCAGTACAAATAAGAGCGTTTACATCGTTGATTCCCGTCATGAGGTTTTTGTGCAAAAAAATATGAAAGGGGTCACAAGATATTTTGTTTTCCCCCACATAATTTGTTTTGAACTTTTTTTTTCCTCAGCTTATCAGGCCGCTCAAGATTTCCACACAAAATCCAATCGATTTACAATCAAGCTTCTACCATGACCTCAAATGTTCCTTTTAATCATTAATGGATTAAAAAGAATTGAGTGTTATTTAAAGAAAACAAAAACATCCACGTGAACTTGCAGCGGTTCAACCGGTCCACCTGCCAACGACAGGCGATGACGATGTTGTTGTCGAACAGAGCTGTCAATCATTTGTCACGCCGTTTCTTAAAATGACGCCAAACACATTTTCATAAGAGCAGTCATGAGTGAAAACAAACAAATGCTCCAAACACCGCCGCCACAAAAACAAAAATGACTCATAACTCAAAAATTGAACTTGTCTAGTATGTCACTGTACAATAATACATAACGTATACTAATCACTTATCCGGAAAGGCCTCGTTAAGCACTTTAATTGAAGGTCTGACTTGACAGGGTTTGTTCAAATGACATTTTGACTTTCTTAGTAGTAATCCGCCCATAACTAATGAACCTCTTTGTGTGTGTCCACCTTAGTCTTGTTATACGTACGCAAGGAGACGGAAGAGGTGTTTGACGCTGTCATGTTAAAGAACCCCACTCTGAAAGGCCTGGTGGACGCTGTAAGTAAAAAAAATAAAAAATAAAAATGTTCACACAGATGAACTCGCAGATCTTTCTGCAGCTCGGAAGCTACATAGTCGCTCGATGAGCTGTGACGGGAAATCTGACGAGGATTTTTTGTTGTTTTCAGATTTCAGAGAAGTACGACTTGCCGTTGGACAAGGTTGGAAAAGTGTATAAGAAGTGCAAGAAAGGGTACGTACGAATCCCGATGAGCAAACCTGATCGGCAGGTACTTTTCGTCTCACGTCGCATTTAGGGCATGTCCTCCTGTGGGAGATTTCGCTTTCCAACTAAAACAAAGAGAGTGAATCATTGAAATAAAAAAATCCTTTCGTCTAAAATAATGAAAAAATATCCATCCCATTTATTTGGTTATAATCATATTTGGGCTAACAAGTATTATAAACCCGAACCCTGTTTTTTTTTTTTTCTCCAGGATTTTAGTGCACATGGATGACAACATCATCAAGCACTACTCCAATGAAGACACCTTCCAGATCTCCATGGAAGAGCTGGGCGGCATGTACAAGCTCACTCTCACTGAAATCTGATTGGACGGAGGAGGAGGAGGAGGAGGAGGAGGAGGATGAAGGGTTTACACTGTGCATTGATGATGGACTTGTATCACGTTACAAGGCAAAACAAAATAACGGTATTTAACAAGCCATATAGCTCTTAATGTGCCTTATTGTCCCATTGGTTCCAATGAATGTCCAAATATTTTTGTTCATCCCCTTTTTCTCCTTTATGTGTGTTTAATATGATGCTTCTGTGTTGCTGCTATACCTCATTCTCCTATTGCAAAAAAAAAAAAAAAAAAAAGCAGCAGTGTTTCTCGATATCCTGAAATATTGTGAGGAGAAATAGCTGATATGAATCAAGCCATAGCACTGATGATTACAACCGGTTATGATGAATAGTTAGTTGATCGTAAATCGACTGCAACATTAAAGAAATTGTTTAAAAAAAAAAAAACGTGGCAGTATTTAGCATGTAAAAAAAATCTCCTTTGTACAATTAGGATAGACACATGTACAGGTTTGTAAGAGTAAGACACTTGTTGTTTGAAAGTGAAATGGCTTCAATTCAATCAATAATAGCCTCTCGAGTATTTTTAAATAGAAGGCTAAAATACATCTTCCCATGCGAAAGATTTTTTTAAAAAGCTACACTAATTGGTCGACCATAGTCGCCATCTTGTTTTGGAAGTGCAATATAGTTGTATGCAGAAAAAAAAAAAAAACATGACAGCATTAATATATGTACATATCCTTTCAAAAATATGCTTACATCTACTCTTCTGATCCTCTTTGTATCGCAGTACTTATTTGTGTATATATTTATTAAGAGAATGGTTGTGGGGTTTTTTGGATTTTAAATATTCAGATGTTTATCATTGCTAATATAATGTTTTTTTATGGATTTATTATTGCATTATGTGTCAAGGGACCAGCGGTTTTTCATTTTATTGGAGCCTCTGCTTTTTTTTTTTTTTTTTTTTTGTAAGAATTTCACTACACAAAGCACTCAATAAAAGCTTGCTTGTGCTGCTGTCTTTCTCTCGAAGTCGTATGATGGATGGATTGAAATGTCCGGGAGCAGATGTCTGTATGGGCATAGACTCAACACTGTGGGGACTCGGGAAGGTTTTCTGACACCACCTGGATACAATTTCCTGTGCTGGCCCTTTAAAAAAAAAAAAAAAAAAAAAGATTCTTTTTTTTAGAAGCTTTCTCAAACGATATAGTACATTGATAGAACTAGTTAGCCACAAACGGGATTTTTGTTTTTAAATATCTTAATTGGAAAAACTAGGTCAGTTCAGAAAGGCGTGCACCGGTTGATCCGAATTTTCATGGGTGTGTCCAGAGTGTGATGCAGGATATCGTTTAACTAAGCACACGCACTAAACATGACCATACTGCCCCCCCCCACTCTCGCATATTTTCATCGCTTTAGGATAAAGCCATCTGCTGTAAGTCTTTTTGACTCTGTCCCTTATCATCGCTTTCTCTCCCTCTCTCCAAATTTCCTCCCTTGTCCTCATTCCACCTCACAGTTTCTGTTTCTGTGCTCGAAAGCCAGCCAACCAAATATAAAAAAAAAAAGGAAAAGGCAAAATACAGGAGAGCATCTGAGGACATTTTTTGTTTCTTAGAAAACGCAATATCTAGCTTCATGATGAGTAGCAAATTTGTCTTGTGGTCAGCATGTTTGTTGACCCTAATGAGGACAAGCGTTCGAAAAGAAAATGTTTAGTTTTCATTTTGATTCTGTCAAAACTGTTGACATAATTGACCCAGTTTTCCCTGATGTCATCACTCGCATCCATATGTGTTTATTTAATCGCACTGGTTTCTTTGTTTATGCAGTACCCTGACCTCTCCGTATATTTTATTTATTGATTTTTAAATTATTTATTGGCAGGTTATTCACACTTGCCATGTATTTATTGATTAACCTCATTCCAATGCACATTACATATGCATACCTTTCAATTTTTAATCAGTCTCTTTTTTTTCTCATTTTTATGCAATCCTACATGTATAACTTCATATTTAAAAGAAAAAAAAAGCATGATTGTGCCTAAGGTGACATTGTAAATTCCTGGGTCACAATATAGTCCTGTGCATTCAAACCCACTAATATTCTATTCTTGATATTATTCAAGTTAGTGCGCAAACATTCACTGTAAGAATAATTCCAAGTGGCGTCAGACTGTCTCTTGGCACCTCCTTATTTTTTTTCTGACAGCACATGTTGTCTATGGGGTGGGTCAGTTTCACAGAAACACACTGGGTGGTAGAAAACTGAAAACTTCCTGCTGGGAGCTGATGAACTGACTGTGTACACACTTGTTATGACATAACACAAGCTCTCCTTTGTTTCTTGTGTGCACTGAAAATAGCAGCGATCGTCCTCCGGTGAGGAGCAACGCGATGGAAATGGACCGAGTAACACCGAGGTTCCGTTATGATCTACAATCCATAGGATGACAATTCCACAGATTTTGCAGTCCATAGCATCTGCAGAAACATCATTAGGCGGCACACATGCTCACTGCATCTCCAGGGGAGAGGCTCCGCCGTTGGGAGCCCGGCAACCCTGCCTCCTGCTCTTCAAGTTGCCATGACAACAGACAGCCAGCCAGCAAGCGAGCAAGCAAACTGGCAATCAGTGTCTCCTAGCAGCAGATTGGCCTCAGTGACTCTCGTTGACCAATGGAGAAGCGGCGGCTGGTGGTGGAATGTGTTGTTGTTGCTCATGTGTGGGAGAGAAAAAGGGGCGGGGCCACGTCTGCTGAGCTACACAAAGCCTCCGCCATGTTCACGCCAATGACATCATCACCATTGCTGCAGTTCAGCAAGTACGTTCTTGGTTCTCGTAAAACATGCGCTTGAATCTTGTTGGACTTGATGAGCGTACTGAAAGTCAAGTTTGACTTTTGTTGAATGGATTTGTTGTCATTTGAGGACATTGATAAGTATAGCATGTTAGCTAACTTTGGGGTTCCGGTGAATTTGATCCAAAGCGGGCTGAACAAAAGTGATCCCACCTGTCATTGGATGAGATTTCAAATTTCCAATGGTCACAAAATAACCAGATTCCAAAATGTTTGTCGATATGTGCACTGCAAATGGAACTGTCGTCTTCAGCTGCCTGTCTGCAGGATCTGTTTGTGAAATATGGCCCCGGGGTGGTATATTTAACCCTGCACGGGCAACTCCCCTTTCCCTCCCTCCATATCCTCGATGACTCCTGGACTTCCTGGACTGGAGAGGGGGGGGGGGCACACAGGAGGAGGTGTGCATGCAGAGGCCTGGCTAGGGCCTGCATAACCTTTCCTCCAGATTCTCTAACTAAGTTGAAGCGGACTTCCCCACTTTAGCGCGCAAACAGCAGTCAGGAGCGAAGCTGCCTGTCGCACGTTTACTGGACCACCCCCACCTCTGCATTGCGTGCACTCCCTCACCCCTTACTGCTCCTCTGCAATGCCACACACTGCCCTCATTGCACCCTACAGTCATGCTTAGACTGTATAGGACACATACACGACGGAGATACACGTCTGCAGTGGTTGCTAGGCGAACACACCTATTGCTGCTGGATCGCGAGTTAGCTGGAGTCTTTTCAGGCTGACTTTGAGAAAAAAGGCAAAGTACAGCCCGGACGTGTCGCCAACCAATCGCAGGGTAAATAATAAATAACCATTCACACCGATGGGCAATTTCAAGTCTTCAATGAGACTAGCATGGCGAGTAAGACAGACAACCCACGCAAGCACAGGAAAGACAGCCACAAAAAAAGATTTGAGTCAAAATCTCAATGTGGAAACTGTGTGTTGTTATTTTTTTTTTATTATTATATAAACTTTAGCAGTTGATATTTCTGGCAGCATTCTTTTTGCCTGAATGGGCCTTGTGACACATGCTCCTTTCATTTACACAGTGTGATATAACGTCATATGTAGGTCAAGACTAACTTTGCTTCTTGCATGGTTTTTTTTGTATAAAAAATGGCCGTTTACTATCATAGACATGAAGTTTTAAGAAATTATCTGTGTGAAGAAGGAATGTGAGGTTGTTTTTTATTTTTTTGTGCATCAAGATTGAGTCTTCACAGCATGGCAACTCATAGGCGCATCCCTAACGTGCTCATGGATTGATACAACACATCACTTTAATGTAAGGGTTAGTAACTTGGAGTTTGTGGGACCATACAGTAAAGCCTAGAGAGCATGATTGTGGCTGACATGCAATTCTAAAATACAAATAAAACCTTGCAATACCTCTAACAAAAGCCTCAGAACACATAGGCTCACAATATATATGTATTAAATATATATTAATCCATCTATTTTCTTATTCATGCTTATCCTAGGGTTGCGGGTGTGCTGGAATCATTAACACTGTGTCAATATGGGGTGTGTGTGTATTAAAACACTTCTACAAGCACGAAAATAATTTTTTTTTTTAATTAAAGTAAAATCGTTTTTTTTTTTTTTTTTATCAATTGTCTATCAGCTGATGCACAAACCGTAAAAACAAATAACAGGCGCGCGGTTCATTCGACCAATGTTGCATTTAAAGACCATCCGTTTTTGACGTTACGGATTTCTCACTGCGTTTACGTCATCAACTGTCGCTTTGCCTAAAATAGTCGCCTTTTCAAATCACCCCGTAACATATTTGATCATTTGTGCCGATATATTTTAAACGTTTTTCCAAGCCGTGTGGAGAAAAGCTGACCTAGACTTTTTTTTTTTTTACTTTTGTACGTAGCGGCCAATCAGGTATAGTATTAGAAGGAAGCATCTTAACTTCTAATCAAGTAAACAAGTTATTTTGCCATTTTTTTTCTCAATAGCCACTAGACGACATATGTCGATACATTCTCGTTTACAATTGGATATCATCCTTTCGAATGCGCGACACTGCCAAACGTGTGACATCTCTAAATTCCTACAGTACTTGAATGCAGCATACACTCGATCGACCTTTCGCCTAGTTTAACGGATAGCAGTTCACCGGGTTTACTCTGACACTGCTGACTCGCGAGGCCACGCCTACCAACGGCCACGCACCCCGTTTCCTCCAACCGCCCGCTGAGCATGCACTGTCCACGCGCACGCCGCCATCCGATTGGCCGAGGCGCAGCACACACACGATTGCGATTGGCCGAGTGTTGCCACCCGCACGGTGTGCATTGCGAGTTTTGTTTTTCTTTTTTCTCTCCGCCCCCTGTTTTACTCACACAGCTGAGAGAAAAGAGGGAGCCAGTCCGAGAGTGGTTGGAAAAAAAAAAAAAAAAGAAGCAATCGCTGCCCTGCCTCAGAACAAGCAGCGGCACCGGGAAGCGCCGTCTCTTTGTTCACTCAACTGGTCTTTGACCATTAAGAAAAAGTAACATTTGAACGTTTTTGTTCACTCATGCCATCCCGGAAGTATATCGAAATGGACCCTCGCGGGGTAAGACATGTTTTTTTTCCCTATATAGTTGTGTTAACCGTTGTATCGTGTTCATTTTTGTTCTCTAACTTGTTGATGAGCCTTTGACTGTCATCATTTGTTTTACCATTAACGTGACGCAACCTGAGGTGACTTTTGAAGAATGACAACATCCTTTTATCCCGATATCGAATTATACGTCATTTTTGGGGTTACATTTCGTCATCATCCCCCCCCCCCCCAGTCTTTTAATGTGTGCCAATGTCAGTTCGATATATCACTCTTTTCTCTTTTCATCAAGTCGTCTTTGCATGTAAACCTAAATCGTGTGCTTGTTTACTTTAAAAAGGCATAATTGGTATGAGCAATCCTCCAGAGGCAAACCTGCTTTATAGGGGATTTCACATGGCCCATCTGGCCAGCACGTCACTCTTTGGTCTATATTTGGCTATGGGAGTTGTCCTGGCTCTAAATGTGGGGCAGTGCATACTGGGCCAGGGTGTAGTCTGCAGCCCTCCGCCCTTTCACTTCATTCCCAAGTTGAGATGTAGGAAATAATGACTGAGCAGCTAATTCTTCCCATTGTCAGTCCGGTTGTTTCCGCGCCGTGATGCAATCTCAACTTGTTTACGCCGTTCTTTCCTTCAGAACAAGTCCGTCGATCAGTGCGGGTCCCACGCAAAGCGGAGGAGGCACGACACCGCCGAGCAGCCCGTCCCCAGTGGCGACAGCAGATGCTCTCCCGGTCTGGAGTACACAGACCTGGAGGCCGCCGAGGCGCTGGTGTGCATGAGCTCCTGGGGTCACTTTGTTGGCAGCAACAGGCCTAACCCTTGCAAGCCTCGACCCCTGACCCCGGCCTCGGACTCCTGCGACTCCATCCTGCCACCCGAGCTCCCGGAGCCCTCAAAAGACTTTGTGTCTCTTTCCTCTCTGGTAAGAATCCCACCACGGTCCAGAACTCACAGAGACCCATAAACGATAACAGTTTATTGATCCGATCAGAAGATGGACCGATCGAGCCAATTTACGTTGAAACAACTTGTCTATTTAGTGTACAATATTGACTATGAAATGAGATGGGAGGATTTTCTTATCTCATTCACTGCCATTGATGGCTATAGAAGTCAGGGCTGGCAGTGAATAAGAAAAATATATAAGAAAAGAAATGTGCTTTAGTGAACAAAAAAATGCACCAAAATGTGTAAATTACCATCTTATGAACAAGGGTGCATTATTTGGAGTCATTCAAGCAATTTGGGATTCCCCACATCACACCTGATGATCTCTGACGGCGCACCGTTTATGCATGAAGGCTCATTAAAACATCTTACCTCCGTCTAACCTCCTCATTTTTTTGTCTTTGGTCTCGTCACAGTGTATGACTCCGCCTCAGAGCCCCAGCTTTGCCGAAACCTCATCCTCCAGCGGCGGCGCGTCCTCGCAATGCACTGCCTCCTCCGTGGCCAAGAGCCCGCCCTCGCTCGCCCCTCCCTGCAGGTCCATGGCGACGAGCGTAATCCGCCACACGGCGGACAGCTCCCCGTGCCAATACCACATTCCAGCGGCCCCCAATTTAGAGAAGCCGACAGCCCGCCAGCTGCAGCAGAGCATCACACCTCCATCTCCTCTTCTTCCTGGCACATGCTCAACAACAGAGGCTGGTCCTCCCAGGGCCTCTTTGGACACTCTCCCCACTCCCATTCCTATTAACAGTCAACAGCTAAACAGCCCTCCTGCTCAGGCGACCCTGACCCCGCCTCCAGTCACCAGCCCTCAAATCATCTGCCAGATGTTCCCCTTTAGCGGCCAATCAGGTATAATATCAGCCTTAATCCCCAGCAGGGTCCAGACGTCGTCCGCCGGAGCCCGGAGCGCCTCTGCGCCCATTCTGTCTCAGCCCGGCTCCGCCAATCCCGCCGCAGTGCAGCAGTCTCTCATCGTGGGCTCTGCGGTGCCTCAGGGCACGGTGATGCTGGTCCTCCCCCAGTCCTCGGTCCCCCAACCCCCCCACGGATCTCAGACTGTCATGACGCTGGGCAACACCAAACTGCTCCCGCTGGCACCGGCTCCGGTCTACGTGCCCACGGGTCCCGGCGGCGGCGCGGCGGCCACAAAGATGGACTTTTCTCGCCGGAGGAACTACGTGTGCAACTTCCCTGGTTGCCGAAAGACGTACTTCAAGAGCTCGCACCTCAAGGCTCATCTTCGCACGCACACGGGTGAGCATTTTTGGGCTCTTTGTTGTTAATGACTCACACGGATGCGCAATTCGGTGTGACGGCTTCAATGTCCCGTTTTGTACGACAAAAAATGTCTGTGTGAGTGATTATAGTTACACCTCGAATTATTATTCATCAATCCATTATTATTAGGCTGTGCTTTTAAATTTCCGTTCGAGTGACTTCGCTGACCGCCACCACCTTTTCGTTGTTTAATTGTAGGTGAAAAGCCGTTCAGCTGCAGCTGGGACGGCTGCGACAAAAGGTTCGCCCGCTCCGACGAGCTCTCCCGCCACCGGCGGACGCACACCGGCGAGAAGAAATTTGTGTGCCCCGTGTGCGATCGGCGATTCATGCGCAGCGATCACCTCACCAAACACGCCCGGCGCCACATGACCACCAAGAAAATCCCCACCTGGCAGGCCGACGTTCGGAACCTGAACAAGATGGCCACTGGGAAAAACCCTCCTGCCAAACCCAATCTGGCCACAATAAGCATGCTGGTACCTGCCGGCTCTCAGTAGGCAAGGAACACTTAACCAAGGCAGGGAGCGGCCTGGCACATACGGCCGTCTTGACTCATAGGAAGAAAAGAAAAAAAAAAAAAAAAACATGCACTGGACCTTTACATCTCTACTGCTCATTTGTACATTTACACAAAAGGATTCTTTTTGTTAAATGGATGCACTCTTTGCCAAAGCCTTTGTACAACTTTCATATTTTCCACTCTTCTGCAACATTTTTTTTTTTTATTTGTTGTGACACATATGTGAATGTTTTGTTGCGTGTCCTATTTGAGGAACGTGTCGAAATACATATACCAACAATGTAAATAAAACGTAATCGTCATTATTATGATACCTTTATGATTACCGCATACCTCTTATGTGTAACTTTCATATTATTTAATACATATTTGTAATTAAAAAGATGACTCATTTACTGTTCATACTTGTCTTTGTTGGTTGTTTTCTACTTTTTAAGTCATCACTTTTCCAGTATCCAATCCAGGAAAAACAAGGTGTGGGCTCTCAGTTGAGTCAGCGATTCTCCGTCGAAGAAACGGAGCGGTGCCTTCCCACATCCCGCGTGTCACGCTATTCGCCCTTCGTTGCCCTTTTTTGGTCTGGAACGTGCACACGCATCCTCCCAAATGTGCTGACGAATATGTAGGACAACTTCCTTTCTGGCCCACTGATTGGTTTATCGCTGCTATAAAAACTCGCTTTTGTAAGACCACGCAGAGACGTCATGTCTTGTTTATTCACTCGGCTGCCAAATTGTTCAGTGAGTCAGGGCAGAGCAAAAATGTTGAGTGTGCTCTCGCCATTTATTTTAGGTTACATTGAAAATAGATTTATACACACTTTCATTCAACTGATTTAAGTGTGATATACAAAAGAGAGCAGTAATGTGAGTAGTGGTACACATCTGCCTCATAATGCTTATTATAATGAGCCATCCATTCATTTTCAATACACCTTGTCCACGTTACGATGACATGCCAAATTAGACTATCGTAATTGTCATTCGATATTTTGATGTAACCTATATAAGGCAAGTTGCATCCAGTGCGTCAGTAATGCCTCCTCCATGCTTCTTCCTGGTAGCGGTCTCACCTAGCAACAGGGCCTTTCTTCCTATCAGAAAGAGAGAAAAATGAACTCTTGGGGGCGCGACCAATCATATTGCTTGCCTGCACACTCGCCCCCTTTGCCTTACTGACCGACTTAACACCCGACTTGATTTGTCCCCTGGAACGCGGTCAATAGTGACGTCTAGTGGCTAAATTAAAACATTACCTTAACTTGTAAGATAAATGAATTCATCAAAACAAGGAAAAATAATACAAATTTAAATAGGAAAACCGTAAGTAATCATTTAAAATGTTTAATAACTTTATGTTGCGTCAAATGGTTTTGCATAAGAGGAAGTCATGTGACCTTCAATCGATTGGTTTGGCAAAACAGGAAAAAAAAAAAAGCCGGAAATGTGCATACAATTTTTAAAATAGTATTAATGCCACTCGTTGTAGATGACTTATAAGCACATTAAAACCAATTCTTGCTCTTTTTTTAAATTATTTTTTCCCCCACGTACAACAACAGTGTATTCGTTTCTATGGTTACAGTACACGCATGACAAATGGTGAAGTGAATAGAAGGAACCTAAGATTGTGTCAGCAAACATACTGAAATCAAACTGAAGACATACTTTGAATTCGGGAAAATGTACGGTAAGTTCAAACAATTTAAAAGCTAACTTTTTGCATTGTTCGTCACGAGTGTAACTAACTGCCTTTAGATGAGTTCATGCTTAATCAAAGCCAATATCATCATCATATTTGTTTACTGCTGCTATTAACGCTGCCAAACTGGAGGAGAGCATTTGTTAATCTTAATAAAATCGTTTTTTTTGTTTTTTTTTTATGTTCATTTTTGGGCGTTCTCATTGCAGGTGATCCGAGGTCAAAACCTTCACCGTTGTCCTAATATAATATCTTGAAATTCATTTCCCTTGAGTTTTTTGTGATTACTCTACTTCATCATGGATATTGGAGAAAAGCTAAAAGAGCTCAACATGACAGGAGATGAAATAAAAAGATTAACAAAAGCGTTTAAAGATGAAAAATTCAGGGAAATGCTAAATGATTACGCCCAGGAGATAGCAGATCCGGAGAATAGGAGGATATACGAGGAGGAGATTGCTACGCTGGAGAAGGAAAGGGGTAACACCATCGAGTTCATCCACCCGAAGCCATTCAGGTCTTTGAGGACCAGTGTGAACCGCAAGCAGAAGTGCTACATCAACATCTGCGCCAATGAAAAAGTTGGAAAGCCCGAATGTAAGTGGGGTGTGTCAGAAGATGGTCGCAGAGGGCAATGCTGGTCATTGCCTCACAATCTCCACCCAGGAAGGCAAGACACAGATCCAAAGGGGAACAAAGTTATGATCTATGATATCATTTTCCACCCTGACACGCTCCACATAGCAAATAAAAAAGCTGAATTCATGCAAATGGTCATCAGCACGGCCATTCAGGGAATCCAAGATGCCTTTAAGGTGACGCTGGATAAAAACAACGTGAGGGAGATGAACACCAAGTACAAAGGTACGCCTCAGCCTTGTGTTATCCGTAAACCCATCCCTGGATATGTAGCCAAGCCTCCTGAAGACCACCCGCTTGCCTTTCCATACCCAGATGAAAAAAAAAAAAAAACCATCCTTGATCCTAAACCGCAGAGCTTTAAAATTCAGGAGGAGAAAATCAAAGGGCCCACTGAGCCAAGCTACACCGTCAAATACCGATCATTTATCGACCTGCAGGACTTCAGATACTCCAGGGACTCCGGAAAGACCCCCAGACCCAAAGAAATTGTCGTCACTATCGACGTACCGCTGCTGAAGTCAGTCGGGAATGCCAACCTTGAAGTGAAGGAGAAAAGTCTGCTGCTGGAGTCTGAGACCCCCGCCTACCGGCTGGAGCTACCTCTTTCCTACCCGGTGGATGAAGAAAGAGGACAAGCCAAGTTCAGCAAGCAGAGAGGACAACTGACAGTCACACTGCCCGTCCTTCCCTCCAATGACACCGTGGAATTCTGCTGGAGTAATAATGTCTCGGAAGGTGACACGGAGGAAGAGAAAATGGAAGCTGAAGAAAGTCAATTAATTGAAGGGGAGGTGATAAAAGGTCAGAACGGAGGTCAGACAGTGATTGGCGAAGAAGACACAGGTGTGGAGGAGCAGCTAAAAGACAAGGGAACAGATGAAGAACTTTTTGAGGAGGAAAATGAACTTGAAGGAAAGAGAAGAGTACAGGAAAATGGTGAGCAGAATGTACTTCACGTTAAAGAGAGCCTCGTTTGTCACATTGAAAATAAAAATGAAGATCCAGTGAAGGAAGAAGATGCATCACAGAGAATTGATTCCAATCAGGAAAACCCAGCAAGTATTGATCTCCAGATCCCCACCCAACCTTCTAAAAATCCAAGCGCCCAAGTGAAGGATGATGACTCTATGCAAGAAACTGCAACGATGGAAGAGCAGAAGAAGAAAGACCAGGATTATCGGGAAGGTGAGGAACCTAAAATAGACGAGCACCAAGAAGTTGATATTAGTGAAGAGGAGCAGCTCACAGAGAAGAGAACATGCAAAGAGCTTGAGGAAGAAGAACAAGGAGTTGAAAAAAAGACCATAGAGGAAGTGGGGGACGACACAGAAGAAAGTGGAAAACAACATGCCCTTCAAAGTCAGGTCAACCTCAATGAAGAAGAAAGTCATGCTTCCGTGTGGGAAGAGGAGCCGTTGACAGGGAAACGAAGAGATGAGGACACACAAGAAAATGAAGAACAGGATGTACTGTGCATTCAAAAAAGTCAGACCAACCTCAGTGAAAATAAAAATGAGCTTCAAGTGAGGGAAGATCATGCACCACAGAGAATGCATTCTCAAATAAACCCGGCAAGTCAAGATGCATGTTTCGACTCAAGCAGCCAAGTGAAGAACCTTCAAATGGAAGAAGCTGCAGAAACCAAAGCGAAAGCTGTTACGGTGAGTCCTCACTCATAACCTTGCTTGTTATTCCTTATATCAAGCTAAAACTCAACTTTATTTAGACAACCATAGCTGCATAAAGAAAAATGAAAAACAAATGACTAACATAAAAACAAAACAAAAGGTTATTCATCAGACAAATTATATTACTGACAATTATGTATCGTTTAAAAGACATAGTTTTGTAAGTATGACTCAGAGTAGGTTTTATAAGTCCAGTAATCTTTGGGTGTAACCAATTAATCACTTGATGTACTTTCAAAAAAAAAACAAAAAAACCCACACCTCCAAACAATCACGGGTGGTGCCACAAAGTAGCTGTAATTAAATTTGACATTTGATGATGAGATGTTGATATAACATCACAACTAAAGTGGAACACAAGCCATTCCGTAATCCTGGTTGTCTTCCAAGTTGTTCCAATAAAAAAAAAGTATAAAATATATAATACAAGCAAAAGTTGAATTTTTACTCAATTAAATTAAAGACATCAGGCCGATTAGATACAAAGATAAGTCGTTTGCAGACCAATACTGCCATCTAGTGGCAATTTATATGGATGCAATGACCCAGTCAAAAATACATATTTAGATCATTTATTGTCAAAGTGTGGTACTGATTCCCTCTAAACATACGTAAAATGATGTTTTTTTTAAATCACACAAAATTCAGTTAAGATTTGTATTTTTAATATTGTAAAATATTCAGAGTACATACAATTTGTATTTTGTTTCTACCAGATGGAACTAGAAACACTACAGGAGGCATCTGGTGAAGCCACACCCACAAAAATAAGCTTTAAAAACACCACAAAAATAAGTGAGACACTAGAACAACCTTCTTACATAGAAGCAGGCGGCAAAATAACCCAGATAAGTGAGGAAAGCAGCCCAACCTCCACGAAGGATGAGGCGAGGATGAAAGAAGAGGAGGCAGAGAACCCGCCAGAAAAGGAGATAATCCAAAAACCAGAACCAGAGAAGAATTTGCCGCCTGTCTCACTGAGAGAAATCGACCAAGACGGAAACGAGACAGTGTTAAGCGATCACGCCACATCGGCAGGATTTACCTTTCAGAACTCCCTCTTGTATGAACTTGACTGACTCCAAAGAATTATTAGATTGTCTTTTTTTTTTTTTTTATCACAAAATCTGGCATCCAAACAGGAGTTTGTAGATTTATTCTATCAACTAGAACTTTAACTATGTCAGTTTTACAGAAATGAAAAAAAGGCTTGAAGCAAAATTAAATACAAATTGAAAATTGTCCAAATTATTGGTGGTGGGATTTAAAAAAATAAATAAAAGAAAAGAATTAAATTTGAGATGCCACAATGAACTTCTGGAAACAAATACTTTTATTGAAATTTTCAACATATAGAAAAATAGTAGGTCACGAGCACAACACAAACTCTTTATTTAGCCTTCTGGTAGAGAGAGAGAGAGAGAGAGAGAGAGAGAGAGAGAGAGAGAGAGAGAGAGAGAGAGAGAGAGAGAGGGGCAATGAGGTCACAGCACATCTTAATTGCATTATGCAAATAGGTCAGGAGAAGGATGCAGGACAATTCAGCTGGAGTAGATACGCTTGCCTCCTCTTTTTTGCCATTTCTTATTTCTAAAAATAAAATACTGAGCCCCCAACAGTGTGCACCCATTTGAACAGAATTCAAAAAGTGTCACGTCCTCGCCATCCTCATCTGATTCCCCTCTGAAGGGAATTGTCCAAGAATTCGGAATAACAAGAAAGGGAGCAAAAGTACTGCTGTACGGGAGCGTCAGTTCCTCCCATATCGTCCACGAGAACAACCGTGTGAGAAACTTGATGTAGGTTCATGCTCACGCACGTTTTGATGTAAAAGCTGACGCAGAAGCGGCCGCAGTCGCAAAGCTTGGCCAATTCCAGGTCTCGGCACAAGTGAGTGGGGATGAGGTGAGGTCCGTATGGGATTCTGAAAATGAAAGTTCATTAGATGATGAGGTGGCATTAGTTATGCAAAATTGTTGATCCATTGATTAGATGTATAATGCACCTGAGGTTAGCTATAGCTCTGGAAGCTAGCTCTTGAAGAGGAACCGGGAACGCCAACCGCATGGTGTCGTCCTGAGGGTTAGGCTGGATGAAGGGGTTTCCGAATAAGTCTAAGTTCTCCAGTCTAAGCTTGCGGAAGTTGCCGGGCAGCGCGGTTAGTTGGTTGTGGGCAGCCGACAGGAATCTCAATTTAGCGAGACGTCCCAAGTGGAAGGGTAGAGAGACCAGCTTATTATCATCCAGCTTGAGGTTCACCAGCTGGCGGAGCTGGCAGAACTGAGCGGGAAGCGATTGCAGACGGTTCTGACTGAGGTCCAGGAGTTGGAGGGTCTGCTGCAGTGTGGACAGACAGAGAGCCTCGCTAAAAGTTTCCAGATGGTTGCTGTGGAGGATCAGCTCGGACAGGCAGCCCAGATCGCCGATGGTGGCCGGGAGCTTCTTGATGTGGTTGTTGCTGAGGTCCAGCTTGCGAAGAGCTACCAAAAAAAAAAAGATGTACGTCTAAGTGTACTGATCGTGATCTTTGATCATCACATACCTTTCAGTGACAGCATCCGCGTATCGATGCGTGACAGCTTGCAGTAGGAGACCTGAAGCTGCTCCAGGGAGTACGGGAAGTTGCAGGTGAGCGGGTAGTCCTTCTTAGAGACGATGGTCATCTTCTTCTTGGGCTGCTCCACATCCCTGGCGCGAACGGGCGTGAGAGTGGAGAGCGGAAGGCTGCCGGCTTCGCTCCCCTTGTCCGCCAAGCGAGCGGCCGAGAGGAAGTTCTTCAAGCTGTTTGCGTCGGCCTGAGTGTCAAGTGACATCATCAGCGCGTTGATACGGCGGATGCTAAACAGTACCCGAGCCGAGGTACTCGTCTAAAGCCACTGTCGGGCATTTGCAAAGTGAATGTTATTGTCAGTCGGGTTTAAAATGGAGGTGAAAGGTCACAGCTGCCTAACGGCATTCAGGCATAGCAGCCACTGGAAGCAATGAGGCTGCCAGGGTGTCCGTCAAAACAAATGCTTTTTTTGAATGCCTCGCCATGCCTACCTTGCTCAGAGAGATGTCGACAGCAGGTTCTTTTAATCTCACCGTGGCCTTGCCCTCCTCTACGAACCACGTGAAGAACTTCTCAATGTTGTCTTTGAGCTGCAAGACAAAATGGAATCATGTTCAAACAAACGGGAAAATTTCATTTCACAACAAGACGACATAACGTTTGTCACACTCTCCACAAGCTTAAACAGGAAGGGGTTGCGTGCGTCACTTTTGCAGTGTCACAATATTTTAAAAAATATGAAGATGTATGAAGTATGAAATCGGGACAATACTTTAAGGGTGTCAAAATCTATTTCTTTGTGATTCTAGTCATATTAAAAAACTAAAATAAAAAGATCAGGAGACAAAGGTGAATTATCATTACTTTCCTCAAAAATATATATTTACAGAGCAAGCAACAAGCTACTTTTCTTCAACCTACAACTCATTATATCTTTGTCAGCGACGTATAATAACAGGCAAAATAATTCAATCCTCTTCCGCTAGATGGCGTACGAGACATAACACATCAAG
The DNA here is from genome assembly GCF_054491065.1 of Syngnathus leptorhynchus. Lineage (NCBI taxonomy): Eukaryota > Metazoa > Chordata > Actinopteri > Syngnathiformes > Syngnathidae > Syngnathus > Syngnathus leptorhynchus. The sequence goes on along the minus strand of NC_141209.1, from coordinate 4,992,750 downwards.
TCAAATATGTCAGCTTTGTCAGACCTTATACTTGGATCCCGTTCTGTCCTTGGCCGTGCAGATCATCATATAGACATTCCCGCGTTGACTGGTCTTGTCCAAATGCTTCCCGATGGACAGCACCGCCCTTACCCCCTTGCCGCGACTTTTCATACCGAAGGTGGGAAGCAAACGATTGACCACCTCCACATCGCACTGCAACTTCATCCTGATCGGCTATCGTGGATTAAAGTTTCACAGCCAGCTCCGCGCTAACAAGGGCCGGGGCGATGCATACCTCCGGAGGGGGAGAAACTTCGATGAAAACAATCGTACGTATTGGGTGTCGGAGCTCAGAGAAAAAAGTCACGATTGCACGATGGTCACCGTATTCCACGGATGAATAGATGCTAGTGGAGAAAATCTGGCGACACTCTACTATGTTTGCTTAATACAGTTGTAGATGATGACAAGGAGTCGATTAGCTCACTGTTAGCGTGAACGCGCGCGTCGGAAATGACGTCAGAGTGATTTCAAAATAAAACAGTGTTGTTAGGAATAACACAAGGTCTTACAAAATAATGCCGTGTCTGTAGTAATGAGAAAGAGTGGATGAAAGGGAATAAGCCACAAATATAGACTAGTTGGGGACATTGAGGAACGTATTCAGCAATATTTTTGAATGACTTTTAATGGTTGAGCTGGACAAATCAAATGACATGATGGTTTGTCACTTGTTTTTTTTCCCCAAAACAAATTAGAAAAGAAATAGTCCGGATTTCAAATTTGATTTTGCTTAAATTAATTTCTTGAAAGCAGTTTTCTCTCGTTGTGTATGGACATAAATCGAGTGTCTTCTTTACAGGGATGTCTCCACGCATGATGAGTCCCTTCGAATGTAACAATGCTGCGGCCCTCCTCTGCCGTCGTCGCTCCCGCATCCGTCAGGTCCGTGAACTATCAGCACAGGAAAGAACCTGGCATCGCTGTAATTGGGCGGACTATCGCTGAGGGCCAGCTGGCTGGAATCCGAGCGGCTCTGCTCATCCGTGCAGCAGGGGTCCGTCATGTTGCTGCTGCGGCTCCTCCATAGCGCCACCGTGCGACGTGACCCGTACATGCGACACAACGAGAAGCGGGAAGTGGCTGAGGACAAGCGGGATCGGAAACGTGCTCCCTGGTAGGAGAAGAGAGAAGAGCAGCTGGAGCTGATGACGGTTCTCCTCCTGGTTCTCCCGCGCCTGCCTTCCCGTCCCGTTTGACTCTGGAGGGCCCCGTAGCTCTGGGTGGTGGGGCTGCTGTCCAGGAGGTTGCAGTTGGAAGATGCGGTGCAGTCGGTATCGTGCAGGGAATCGGAATCGCCCGTGCTCATGTTGATCAGCATGGCCTCGGAGTAGCTGGGGATCACCTGGCGGTTGCAGCGGATGTGCCACTCCAACTCGGTGCTGTCCAGCGTATCAACTCTGGGAATGACGCAACTGACATTCCGATCTTCATCCAGAGGTGAGTCGCTACTGCACGTGTAGTCTACCCCGAAAAGTTTCTCAATACGGTAATGCACGTAAGCGGTGCGATACTCTATCAACACCCTCAGGGGCCAGGAGAGCATGAAGAAAGCAGCCAACCAGAAAGCCACCTGAGAACTATACCAGGGCATTTTATCCGGGTGCACGTAGGCGATCAAGTTATCTCTGAAATCCACATTCTTCAGCTGCATCCCCTCCCTGGCCTCCATGTAATCATCCAAACCTTCCACTTCCGAGAAGAACCTAGCCCGCTGGTTGAGGTAATCGTTTTCCGGGCCGACTTCGGTGAAGCTGAAACATTTAGTGAACTGCAAGCGAGTGGCCGTATGTTGATCCAACCCTCTGAGGTCACGTGACACGTCTTTCATCCCGCAGCGGCCGTAGTCGAATTCGCTCTCGGCCACGTGGGTATTGACTCTCTCGTTGTACACTTGCGTGGTGGTGTAAGCGTCCCCGTTACGGTAACGGGTGACTTGCCGTGTCCGGCGTACAAAATGATAACTGATGGCTTTCCACCATATGCACGGCTGAGCCTGCCGCATACGCGCCACGCGTTCGTACACGTTGTCCACGTCGGCTTTACACTGCCGCTCGCTTCGAGCCCGGCAATGCCAACATTCCACCATGTACAACACGTAGAGCATGAAGAGGAAGGCCAAGGGAATATAGACGTAACCGTCCGAGCAAGGGCTATCGTGATAGATCATGGAAAGACCTCCGGGATGGGATCCCCTCTGTAGGGACGTGGCGAAGGAAGCTGTAAAAGTGGAAGCCAGAGCTGAATTGAAGCTGATCTTGGTGACACGGCTGACTTGACACCAGCTGACTGCACCTAAGCAGCTGTACATGAGCAAGGAGAGCAGCAGGCAACGCCAATGAGTTCGGCGGCACACGCAAGCACCCAAAGATTGCTTGACCGGACGTTGCTGTGGAGAGAAGTTCAGAAGCACAATGAGAAATGAGTCACTTAAGGCAATGAGTCCTTCTAAAAAAAAAGGAGTTGTAGCCGCGATGCTAATGAATGAGCAGGCGCTGTAAATTGTGAAGCTTTGCCGTAGCTAAGCAAAAAGTCAATCAAATGGAAGAAAGCTTAAGGGGATTCAATTCAAACGCGTCGTGTCGCTGTGAGGACTTGGACGTAGCTTAAGATGTTGTCATCTCAATTTATATAATGGCAATTTCATTTTTAATTTCAGTGAATCAGGGGAATAACACTGAGTCATTTATTTACTCCAGGGTACACGGGCAAGAAAAACTGCACACATTTGCATGACTAACCAGAAGTTAAATCTTTTGCAATCAGCAAGGACAATCGCCTAAAGCTAAGACACTAATATATTTCATGTATTCCAATCGATTCCATTGAGTCGTTTTGGAGGTTGACAAATTAGAAAAAGACAATGTTCCCATCGTGTTTGTCACTTGGTAGTTCTCTTCGGGAGATCTTGTTTTGTTATCTTGTATTTAATGGAGTGAAAGGATTCTTTGCTGACAACAAGTCATCCATTACTGCACAGGCTCGGGCGAAGATGTCATTGTGCTGCTTCAACCGCACTTGATTTACGGCGGAGGAAAAGACAAGGGATTCAATTGTCACGATGAACGACACGGAGGTCAGACTTATTGGCAGCAGTAACAATGGTCAATGCAGATGCACACTTTCAGGAGCACTCGATGATTTGAAGTTTTGTGCTTTTTCCTCATAACTACATCCATGAATGGATTTTCATACAAGTACAGAGTGATTATATTATAATTCAAAAACACCCTCCATCCAAATGGAAGAAGCACTCTGAGGTATATTCAATTAATTCATCTTGAAAATGATTGCGCTTTTAGAGGATATTAGCTTGTTTGATGGCCTGGTTAATGTGTGCTAGCTAACATTGCTAATTAGAATATAAAAAAAAAAATGAAATCATCATATTTACTTGTTCATTTTATCGGAATGCTGCTCTCAGAGAGGTTCAAAAATGAATGTGAAGTACTTTACTATCTTTTCACGGCTGACTGCTAACAATAATTACAATTTGATGGATGGTGGATTCAGTAGAGAATTTTCCTTGGGAATAGTACAGGAAGAAATAAATAAATAAATCAATAAATAAAAGGTTAAATGATTAAACACTAAGAGGCAATCATCATAGAGAATAATGCAAACATTAAACAGAATTAAATCTAATGGGAAATAAATAGTTTTGGGTTAAAAATGTAAACATATTCTACACTGTTGTCTTCAACTCACTTCAGGACACAATGAATTATACTGGAAACTGAATTAATTATTAATTATTGCTTTAAATTATACATGACCGACGATGCTGAGGATGATGACATGAAAATTTAATTTTGCAGTAACTCCCAAGATGCCGTCATTTGAAGATTTATGATCATACTTGCCTTTTAGATAATATAAACACCTCATTTTAAATATTTAGCTTTTGCTGACGTAGCATTTTTCTGTTTTGATGTGCTCATTGGACTACAGCTATGCTTTAGTTTCTTCATATTATGGTTAAATCAGATCACCAAAATATTGGAAACAGCTCAACTGAATGGGACGCAGTGCAAACTACCACAAGACAACAATAAGTATTTTTAATCAGCAACTATCATTGCAAAATTGATCATGCAGGCTAATTGGATCTCATGAGATGGTGCTGGTGGTGAACCTGTGAGTGAAGACTGCTTACCTCACCCACATCACTCTCAACTGGAGAGTCCACCTCCTGCGCCTCTTCCTCGGCATGATTAAGAGCGCTGGCCTCGGTATCTTCTGTTGAGTCCAGATCGGAGGAGAGCATCCTGCACTTCTTGCATGTCAGGCGGCAAGTGCACGATTAGTCCGTTTTATCGGTATGTGCAGAAGCATCCGAGTCTGCTCGCACCTTCTTCGGACCCACTTTACTCTTGGTGGTGGTGGTGGGCTGCAGATGCACTGTGAGGCGGGGATCCCGTGGTGGTCCCGACCGAGGGGGGCGGGGTTGAGGGATTTCACCACAGCAGAGACAGCAAAGGTTGACCATGATGCAGTCAGCGATAATGATGATCGGGAGGTTGCGTCCCGATTTAACCCGACGTCCTCAGTTCCACCAATCAATCCCGCGGCTGCACAAGAGAGGAAGTCGTGTCAAAAAAAATGTTTCTTCGGGAGGGTGTGATATTTTTCTAGCTCAAGAAAACGTCGTACTGTATGGCCGCGCATTCATTTGGAGCTTTTATTTTGAAATTGTTACAATAAAGCTGTAAAAATGCTTGATTGTCATAATACGCTTAAACACATAAAAAAAGAAAGAAACACGAGAAAATAGTTTTTACACTTTCAAGCGGAGGCTGTACTAGTGATTACCGGGTAAAATGATGTCATAGAATTTCATAAAGTCATAAAAAGTCACTTCCGCTTTCTGGGAGAGCTTTTATTTTGAAAGCAGATATTATTGCGTCACTTCAATGTACATCCGGAATTTCGCTAGGCACAACTCGCACAGCTAAAGGTAAACGTTACATCTAAGTTAAAGCACCTTTGTTGTGTTTTGAATGTGACGGCTTGGTTTTGACAAATATAACGAAAGTCTTGTGTTTGACGAGGTACAATGCATTGTTCAGTTCACTTCGTCGAATTATAAAATAAACATCGCCACACGTGATGGCAAAGGGGTCTTTCTTCCTAGTCCTCGAGATCTGTTTTCATGGTTGTTTTGCAGCAGGGAGACATAAAATATCCATGAAATCGGCCCCGAGATGGAAACCCCAGTGCCAATTACTTTGAAGTTGCAGTTTGTTCTTTTTGCATGCTACAACTCAGAATAATAGAAGCTATCCAACTGAGTGACTTGCTTTGTGTCTGCAGAGTTGCACCATCATTTAAAAATTCATTTAAGTAAAGATGTCCAAATGGAATACCCTATATCCTTTTCATCTTTGATAATGTTTTATGAAGTGCTTTGTGTTTTTTTCTGGATGAAAAATGTCAAATGAATTAAGGAAACTAATTTTGTTCTTCTCCAGAGGGATGCTGAGACGTCCTAAGCCGGGCGGCTCTGAGACGGATCTCCTGCAGGAGCAGAAAGAGTTCCTAAAATCTGGAGCTCCGTCTGCTGCCAGCGTGCTCCGCCGCCCCGACAAGAGGCGGGGTGAGACAGGAGGAGATCTTGGGGAGGATCATAATGGTCACGATGAAGAAAGTCAGAGGGATGTGGTCACCATAGAAGGTTCTTTTTTTTTTAATTTTTTTTTTTTTTATAAATGAACCAGGAATGCATCATATGATTATTTGGATTATCTGTTAATCTGCTGATTACTGCCGATTAATGAGATTTTAAAAATCATTTTCATTCTATTACTTCTCAGATCTCCCGGACGAGCTTCCATCTCTGACACCAGCCCCTCCTAAAAAGTCCCGCTTCAAAAACAGACATGTCACCTTTGAGGACGAGGATGCGGGAGAGAGGATGGACAGACATGACACTCACATCAGTGCAGTTCTGTCCAAGATTGTTGTAAGTGTCCTTAAAACATAATTTGCCCTAAAAGTCTGACATTATAACTAGTTTGAGTTTTTTCGGTGGGCTTTCATTCATGACTATGTGATTATTACTTTCTTTAAAGGAACGAGATACCAGCTCTATTCCGATATCACTCCCGGAATTTACTAGCGTGGCGTTCCCCAAAGCATGTCATCGCTCAACAAACGGCACTCAGGTAAAAATACACAAAAATAACTTTCTTTGTGGATAGAAGAAATAAACAGCATTTATTTATCCCTGTCCAGAAAACGTATCCTTTACTTTCTAGTCTTTTCTTGCTGCTCTTACAAAACAAAATTTAAAATGTTGTAATTTGTTAATTGTATGAAGTAATGCCCATTTCTCACATTGTCGATCAGGTGCCTCTGTCGGCCGTGGGTGAGAAAAAGAGCATCTTTGCTCAACAGCTTGCGGCTCAGAGACTAAAAGACGGGAAGGCCCCATTAAAGTTTACATCTCAAGCTACACCAAAACACAGACCTCAGGAGCAGAAACTTCCTCCTCAGAGGCCTATGGAAATGTCTTATCACAATGAAGACAGTAAGTATTTCCTCAGTGGGTCTGGAACTTCATCACGTGTGACTCTTTCTATATTTTTTTTATAATAATGCATAATATTCTTTCTCAGCGGTGTCATCTCCAGTGTCAAGTTCAAGACTGGTGTCTGGAGACGGACTCGGGTGTCCCAATAGGTCAGAGGAGAGCAAGAGGATCCACAGGGAGAACCAGGAGAAGATCCAGGCAATGTCGCAATCTGAGATACTAGAGGAGCAGAAGAAGCTCCTATCACAGCTCGGTAAGCTTTTTTGTATCCGTCGCCGGTGTGACCTGACATGATATTAAACGAAGCCGGTGCACAAAGGCCTTTGTTGTTCCATTATGTTGGTCCACTCTTTCAAAACAATTATTTCTGCATGCCAGATCCGACGCTGGTGGAGTTTGTTCGATCTCGGAGACCTACGAGCGCCCCGGCTTCTTCCTTCTCACGCGAACACCCTGAGGGCAAAAGCAGCGAGCCAAGTGTTCATCTCAGTTCAGACAAACCTAAAGATGTGGAGATGGAAGAGGAAGAGGAGGAAGAAGAGGAACTGTCGCCCCGATCTGCTGTGAATGGTATGATGATTTTTTTTAAAAAAGGGAACCTTCTCATTGCCTTTTTTTACCTTCTCTGTTGTTTTTGGCTGGTAGAGATCCAAATGCACTCAACCTATATTAATGTTGCACTTCACTTTGTAAACATTGCTGAGCTTGAGAAATCCCTTTAATTAGTCTAAATTCTTCGAGCTCCAGATGAGACATTGGACTTTGTCCCACTCTGTCAAGAAGATGCATTCAATTAAATGCCTGCCAACTTTATCCATCTTTATCCCTGACATTGTCCGTCCCATAAATTGCTTCAAAGATGCTGTCAAGTGACTTAATTGATTTTATTAATAGGGTTCCCTTTTGTGTAGGGATGTTTTTTTTTTTTTTTTGCTACTGCAACTTCCTAAGTTATTTTGCCGCATGGCCGAATTCTGTGCTAAGCACTGGCTTGACTTTATTTGATTAGCTGGAAAGTCAGACTCTCCTGACGACTTTGCGGTTACACTTAGCCCTGATGAAAGTGTTGCTCGTGGCTCGCATGAAGACGTTCTTGCAGTGGTTTTCAATTGAACAATTCTGTTAGCAGCTTTGGTGAGAAGGACAACTATAATTCATAATGTTTTAGATTTGCCAGTGAAGCCTCAGAAAGACTGGGTGCATATGGATAAACTGGAACCAGAGAAGCTGGAGTGGATTGGGGACCTTCCTGCACCCAGAAAAACTGGAACCAAACAGGTAAGAAGAGTAACTATTAAAAAATTTGAATTCACTCAAGATGAATCTTGAGAAAACACATTGCATATTCCTTTTAGGCCATGCAGGCCCGTTTTGATTTCAACGGAAATCTAATTCCTCCCATGGAGGATTTGCCCACCCACCTGGGTCTGCACCACCATGGAGACGAGCCTGAGGTATCCAAGCGATACAACTTTTTATAATTTAGTGTGCATAACATTATATATTCAAAATTGGGTGGATCTTGCTGCTTAAATCCAACTCCCCCCCCCCTCCTTCCACCAGCGTGCAGGTTACTCCCTCCAGGAGCTTTTCCTTCTGTCGCGCAGTCAACTCATCCAACAGCGGAGTTTGGCTCTCAGCACTCTCCGCAATATCCTTTCAAAGGTACACAAACAAGCACCCGCTCTCAAACATGTCAACGATACGGATTACTCGTATATCCGCACGGCTCACAGGCCCGAGCCGGCGACTACCGCTCAACCCTGAAAGGCAACGTGTTGGCCACTCTGCTCGACGCCGGCTTGCTCTTCCTCCTTCGTTTTGCGCTGGATGATAACGTGGAGGCAGTGATGGCCGCCGCCGTGCACGCTCTCCGATCACTTTTGGTGTGCACAGAAGATGAAGTAAGACGACATGTACTGTAAATGGAATTTTTGGAAACAAACCTTGACGTAAATATATTTGCTTCTTGCCTCAAAGGAATGTTTGGACCTCACTTTCCACTGGTTCCGTGGGCTGGCCGCCTTCCCCTTGCTGCCATCGCAGGAGGAAGAGGAGGAAGACGATGAAGGGCTGGATGAAATTTTAAAAGAGACTGCCAAGGAGAGGGAGGAGAGGAAGACTGATCATGACGTGGCTAGGCAGGATATTGTCAAGGTGATTTTCAGAGCCGTCCAAACTAATAATTGCTTGTTAAACAGTTCATGAGGGAAATGCGTTTTGTTTCAGGGGCTCCTGAGAATGAAACTTCTCCCCAGATTACGTTACGTCCTTGAGGTTGTCCGACCCTCCCCCCGAGTTGTTCATGACATTCTGGAGATCCTGACCCGTATCGCCAGACACTCTTCGTCATCTGCCACTCAGGTAGATATCAACTAGCTCATTGATTATTATTTCTCCCCCAGTTGTTATTGCAGACTTGTTGTTCTCTCAGGTGTTGGACTGTCCTCGCATGATGGAGACGGTGATGTCCGAGTTTCTTCCCATTTCCTGGACAGTGCCATCTCATTCCTTCCCTCAATCTGTTTACGGGCTCCCCCTTGCTTCCGCCATGAAGCTCTTAAGAGTTTTGGCGACTTCTGGCAGACATGCTTGCGCCAGACTGGTAAGTGTTGTTTGTCAGCTCACATTGCTTCTGTTTAGCCTGCATCACCAATTGTTCTTCTAGTTGAACTCTGCGGGTGTGAGGGAGCGTCTGTGTCGTCTGCTCAGTGCTGAACCCAGCGAGATCCTTTTAGAGCCACGCAAGGCTCTTGGGATCACCACAGAAACGTACAGAATGTGGGCTGTGGCAGCCGGCTATGGTCAGGCCTGCGATTTGTACATGTATGTAACATTCGGAATATTTGCAAGACATTTATACTTGAATGCCAAAACATCTCATCAGACCGCTGTTGTGATCGATGGTTGTTCCACAGAGATTTGTATCCAGCTTTACTGACGGCGTTGCAGTCTGTTTGTACAACGCTGGCTGGCTGTTGTCATCTGTTGCATCTGCAGCTCGAGAGGGTCTTGGCTCTGCTCACTCTGCTTACTCAGGTGACACATAGTGCAGGTTGCCACCAGGAACTGCAGGCTGCCATGGTCAGGTAAAAAAAAAAATAATAATTGGATTTGACTTATTTTTAAGTCGGATGTGATTGATGAAACTGACAGAAGCATGGTCTTTGTTTTCAAGTTCTTCAGGCGATGAATGTCCTCCTCCCCCTCCGGTCACCTGGGGGCATGTCACGGGCTTGCCAGCACCACTTATGGGCCATTTAAAAAGTTTTGTGAAGGGTCTGGATAATCCAGTACAGAGAGACAGCAGTCTGGCACTGATTCCAGCTTACTTGATCTACTTTGAGGCCTTCTACCATCAGCTCTCCAAACAGGTTCTTCTCATTTTCTACTGTTATTCCATCCATTGTCTCTTACCTTAGAAGAAATTCATATGCAATCACCTTGTCCTTTTTTTTTTCCTCAGAACTGTTTCAAGCCAGTGGAAACTCTTCAAGAACTAGAGCAGCTGGCTTCTGAGGTTCTTCTTCCCCTCATGTCCCACAGTGTTGTGCAAGACCTAATAAAGAACCTGAAGTATGTTTCATTTGTTGTCCAGCTTGTTAAAAGTGATTATTTTCCCAGTCATCTTGAAAAACAAATTCTTTTGTTACCAGGTCATCTTCAGTAGTATGCAGTATCCTGCCTCCTCATGTGGATCTGGACACCTCTCCCAGCCTGCCTGGTTTGGCCTGCTCAGGTTGGAGGAACCGTCCAGGCTTGATGTCTCACTCCTCTCCCTTCCCTCTCCTCACAAGCCTCACGCTCCTCTTGGATACTATCACTGACATCCACAAAGGTCTCACCTGCAAGGTAAGTCATGTTGTTCTCGAGCTCGAACTCCTCATGGAGCAAACGTGTTGATAGTAAATTCAGTTGGCTTCTACGTTCTTTAATTAAATTGTAATGTTCTAGTTCACTAGCCTCCTTGTGTCGGAGCCTGTCATTGGTTACCTGCAAACTGTCAGTCAGGCCACACCCACATTGTCTCATACCTGGTCCTGGCTCCTCCGTCATGAGCACCACCTCATCTTCCTGTTGCTGCGCTTGGCTTATAGATCGGTAGGTTCAAATTTTTCATTTTTATTGTGAAACCAAAAAAAACAACAACAACATTATGATATAGGTTCACTGGACATTCTTTTAAAGTCTGTTATGTCATTATTAAGCATTTTGTTTCAATCTCAGCTTTCTATTGAGCCGCAAGTGGAAAAGCATGCCCAGCTCTACCACAAGGTGGCGCTCGTTCTTCTCCCATGGTTATTGCCCGGGAGCGAGCACCTTGCTCATGACCTGCTCTCCACCATCGTTTTCAGCAAGGACTTCATATCGTGAGTTTCTAAAATGTTTGCCAACCAAAACAGCTGTGGACATAATAGGCACCATAATGCTTGCTTTGTGAAAATACTTAACTTGAGGTATTGCATGCAAAATGCGGCCCATTAAAATAATGTCATTTTACAAATTAGATCAATCCTCATCTATTTAGAATTTCATCAAAGCAGCAGATGACACATTGAAAAAGAAAAACACGATGAAATGTATTTGAGTGCTGCTCGACACCGGTGGATAATCGTGAATGTGGCCGTTTTTCCGACGTGACTAATTTTGGCAGAACGCATAATACGACGCTTTAAAAATACAAACTTGAAACAATCTGTTCCTATGCTTTTTGAGCCTTAAGTTTCTTATTCCAAGTTTCACTTGTTTACAGCACTAGCAAATACCTTTTAAACCTCTCACATGTTTTTTATAATCAAAACATTGTCGTGATCCAACTCTACGACCAAAATAATGGCAAGCCTCCAAAACAAAACCAAATTAGTGAATTTGTTCTCATAATTCATCTCCCATGACTTATCTTATGACCTCTTCGGATGAATGTGATGGTGAACGGTGGTAGAAGTTTACATAGAGCTTTCATAGCACCTATATTAATGTAATTAGACTTGTTATGATAATTATTATATCGACTTATTGATTGCTACATAAAATTATGACAATAGCTTTTTACATACGACTATATAAATGATCATTTTGTCTTTTTTTTTTTTTTTTTTTAGGGAGGGTCACAGCGGTGGTCCGGAGGCCATTGAGTTGGGGGAACTGCAGCTTCAAGAGGATGCAAGCCATCCCAACTCTCCTTCGCTCCAAATCGTGGGAGGTCTTTTACGAGAAGCCTGCGCCAACCTTCCCTCCATTCGTGGCTGCTTCCTCACTCACCTGGCCCACCTGGAGTCATCCGTGCTGGTCTCGCAGGATGCTCTCTTTGGCCGCAACCCCTGGATCAAATCCCACCTCCTACCAGAACTAAGCGGGCCAACCCTACCGTCAGATTGGCCTTTTCTTCCTCTGGTCAGCCTGTATGAGAAAACCGGGGTGTCAGGTGGTGGAGGGCTATCGGTGGAGGAGCTTCCCCAGGGGGCTCTGCTGGCAGTCACCCAATGTCTGCAGTGGTTACTGGTGCTGGAGGTCTGGCGGGAGGAAGCCCTTAAGGTGTACTGACCTCTTTGAGTTACTCTCGTTAAGGAGACCATCTTCCTAAAAACCCGAATTTGATATCCTATAGGTGATCCTACCTGTTTCAAAGCTGGCCCGGCTGTCCTGTGTGTTCCTGTGTTCCAGCGATTTGTTCCTGGAGAAACCAGTTCAAAAACTGACTTGGGGTCTGTTTCGGCTACTATCAAGGTTTGAGTCAAACATCTTAAATGAGTACTGTGATATAATTTTTTGATTAGCATTAATTATTGAATATTCTTATTGTTTTTATCTCCGCTAAACGCTTGTTATTCACTGTTCAGTGACTATAATCTTGCTCACTCACTTTTTCTGTATGCAGGCCATCAAGACTGGAATGTTTAGACCTCAGCATCCCCCCTCCAGGTCTGGCCTCCTTCCAAGATTTGTATGGTGCACTCTTGGCTCAGTACGAGGCCGTGTCGTTTGGGGACCGCCTCTTCGGCTCCTGGATTCTCTTGCCCTTGCAGAGGAAGTACAGTGCCACCATGAGGTTGGCCGTGTTTGGGGAGCACGTGGGCATCCTGAGGTCATTGGGTGTCACTTTGGAACAGGTGAGCCGTCATTTGGTTTTGGATTATTCTTTCAATAACATCCTTGTGGCTCTTTAATGGTAGCTTGCCATCCCCATGGAGAGGTTCACATCTCCCCCTGAAGACTCCCTCCCTCTGGTACGACTCTACTTTCGATCTCTGGTCACCGGGAGTGCGAAACCTTCCCGGTGTCCCTTCCTGTACGTGGTGGCTCTGGCTCACGTCAACGCTTTTGTCTTCTCTCAGGACGCTGCGGCACAGGTATGTTTATTTCATGTGAAGGAAATGGCCTCCTACCGATGTAGAAGGTGTAACTTGATGCCGTTTTTTTTTTCTTCTTTTCGTTAAAAACACTTGAATAAAGATATTTGGGCGATGGGGCTGGAACGGATGAAATGGATTTAAATGTATTGTACTTTGCTTGTAAATGACATTTTTAGTTATGAGGCTATCACCATTCATGCGTGAAGATGGCAAGGTTTTTTCGAAGCACTCATGCAGTGCACTGGCACTGGCCCCCTTTTGATCTTATTTCCCTTCATCCTTTCCAGGAGCTCGAAGCGGCACGACACAGCATGCTGAAAAAAATTTACTACATGACGGATGAGGTATCACGTTTTTCCAACTCCTCTTTACTTGCATACCCGCTGCGAGGTTTTAGTGCCTGTGAGCAACTCTCTCGTTTGCTCTTCATAATTAAACCTTGGATGAATGCTTTCTTTTTTGTTTTATTTTGCTAGCCACTATCATTGTTGGGAGAAATATATATATAATCTGAATTAGGTCTTTGTGTAAAATTTTTTTGGAGGTCTATTTACTGTCATTGCACCTTAAAATGCTTGATTTTTTTTCTTTTCTTCCCCACTTCTAACATTTTTGTCTGAAAACGCAGGTGTTAAAGAAGCACTTGTTGCTGTTCCGGGTACCCAAACAAAACTCTCAGTTGGGCTTCGACATGTATGATCACTTACCTCCCATAAGAGCAAAACATTTGGAGAACGTCGTGGGACTGCAAAATGGTGGCAGCTGTCAAACGGAGGACAGGTGAAGGGGGAGAACAATGTCCACATTTAATGACATGAACAATTGAATTTTGCAGGATTTCAATGAATATTTTTATTTGATCGAGGATTGTGCGGTCTATTAAACACTTACTTTGACAATAATGGATGACTCTTAGTCATGTGATTCAGGACATGGGTGTGGTTTTATAGGGGTTGTCACATTTTTGTTTAATACATAAAATTCGACGAATACACTGTGCCTTTATGTTGTTGGGAATGGGAAGTAATATTACTCAAAATGTTCTTAACTAACAAGGATTCAAGCCAAGCATGTGGACCAGATGGCAGCCGGTCAAGTCATCAGATTTGGAAAATGCCCATGAGGGGTGGATTTTTTTTTTTTAATTCTCCCCCCCCCCACGTATACTCGCTCACCCTTGCTTGGGTCTCTTTTAATCCACGTGTTGTCATGGTAGAAGTCCAACTCTTTTGTAACCTATAAAATATTTAATAATGAGGTTACACAATGTTTAAATGACTCGGGAGACAACACGATGAAATTCCCATGAAGCTTGGATCTTTTTCGCCCGCTTTCAAGCATTCAAAGAGAAACGCAGACTAAATAGACTAAACCAATGTCACCAGTTTCTAATGCCATACGACACTGGTGTGATTTAGTAAAACTGATTGAATTACATGGAGACATGGTGTCTCACGATACCACCGCTAACAAAGAGTGCCTTTAGACTTTTATTTTTTTTTTGCTTCATGGCAAACTGAAAACCACCAGAGGCTACAAACGCAAATAGGCCTCCAAGAAATGTTCTTGTGTGTCTTCTTATATCAACTCTATATTCATAAAAACTCACAATTTCCATTCTATTGAATTTGGCAATCATTTAAGAGTTAAAGAAGACTAAAAGTGTTCAAATTTCATGCACGTGTTGAAAAGCATGTTACGCTGGAGGTTCAAAGTCATTCTAGAAAATACACTGAAATGCAAAATATTAACCCCAAAAAGAAAAAAACTATCCCTGAGAATAACAACACCGCTGCTATTGTTTTGATTTGTTTTTTTTTGCTTTTGCCGCTCGCTTGTCTGCTGCCTCGCTCATCCTTTGTAGTTGGGTCAGAATAAAAAATTTAACACTGAGTTAATGAGGAGCCCTGCCTCTTGAGCCCGGCTGAGATGCGTTTAATGACGTGTCCCGGCATAAAAGCAAACGCGGGGCATTCGCCGCGATGCCTTTTTTTTTTTTTCAAAGGCTCCAATGTGAAGCTCATTTGATTTATTTTTGTAGCACAAAATCCACATGTGAATTCCTACATTTAGGTATATTTTTCTAACGCGTGTTTGTGGATGGAAACGTTTTAAAAATGCTAACAGATGGAGTAGAGAATAACTACAGTAAATAAAAAGTCAGATGTGTATTTTTTGGCTTCCATTAATGACGCGGTGCAATCCGGAATTCCTTCACATGTAAAAAAAATAAATAAAAAATTTGTAAACTTGCAAGTTGCATGAATCAAATGCAACATGGATTTCGCCCTTGGCAGGATTTGCAATGACTGAATTTGAATAGAATGTGTGTGTTTTTTTTAGGTTACTATCACACTTTGATCGGATTTTCTGAATGTGTGTTCTTTGAAATTTAAAAGGTAACCTTTAAAGTCACATGACTTTACTATTGATTGTTTTAATGGGTATAAATTCACATGCGCTCTAATTAATCGGTGTCAACAAATTGATCTGATCTAATGCTGGCCTTATTGTAGGTTAATGGCTCTAATGGTAGCACTTAATTACCACTTAGGTTGAGTTTTATCGGCGTGGACTTGGATGTGCTTTTAAAACTGATACGAGTTGGCTTATTTGACGCATGGTTATTCTGAACACAGTCAAATCTGTAGTTAAAAAAAAGGGTGTGCATATTTATGATTTGAGTTATATAGGTTAGAGGTCATAATTGTTGAAAATATCTTTGAAGTGGTTTGACTTGGAGTCTTTTTTTTTTCATATCGTACCACAAAAATTTTGTTTGAACCAAGGGTGTGTAAACTTTTTATATCCGCTATAAGTTGGTCGTGCGTTTTTTTGTTGTTGTTTTTTTCCGTCTTTAATGATCATAGCATGTGCAACTACTCAATTGAGTGACAACAAAACTGCCGTCAATGTTCTAATTATTTTTTTTTTCCCCCCAACAGAAAATGTTTTTGCTCGCAATGCCCTCAAACACAGAAGCTTTTTTGTCTGAATCATTTGATCGGACATTTGTTCATGTTCGCTTTGTTTCTTGCCTTGTTTCATAAATCCGAATATATACAGTATGTCGAATGTGTGCTGTGTGCTTCAATATTCCTTCACTCGTGATTCCACCTTATCTCGATTCTATATCAAGGCTCTTTACTTCACAGTTATAACGTTAAATCCAGCCTCTGACCTTTTCTGTTTAGAGTTTGCATGTCCTCTTTGTGCTTTTTTTTTTTTTTTTTTTCGTACTCAAGCTCTATTACACGTTCCAAAAAAGTGCATCTTGGGTTAATTGACGACTCTAAATCAGAAAAATCAAAGTCAAAGCCCCGGAGGCCAGATCAATTTATGTGGTCCGTTAATTGTCTGCTTAAATTTATTTAGCTAAATGGATTTGTTCTTTTCAATTTGCAACAGAACATCTAAACCAAAACATTTCTTTTTTTTATACAACAATGACGTGAGCAAGAGTATTGATTGATGCCGATAAGCAGCGATGGGAATCTTTTAGAATCTGCTCCTGTTAGAAAGAGCAAATCCACATGTTTTTTGTTCTGGACAGAACTGTCACATGAAAATGCTAAATGTGAACGATAGCATCTATTTTACTGGAAACCAAACACGATCTGCTCTTGGAAGCTAATCAAGTACTGATGTTTTTTTTTGCTTGTATGTGTGTTTTTCCAATGGGAAATAGAAATGATCAATCGGGTGACCCTGATTAAATTTAATGCATTAGCGATAATGAACAGCTTGAAGTTGGGCTTGTTTGTTTTAAACAAAGCCGCAACTGATAATATTGAATTAGATGTGGTTTGGCGGGACTCACAATTGTGCATTAGTTAAGGCAAAGTTCTAAAGTCAGGCTCCGTGATTAATAAACTGATTGTCTGCGGCTTGTCAATCTGTTCAGCTATTGTTTGATCACAACGGGAGATCATTATCTGACTATTAATTTTAACACGTCAGAAATGATTTACGGAAATGCGAGCTCTCGTTAAAATTTTGAGCTTTTAGATTCTTTTTTTTTGAATAATTAATATTCCTCAAACACACTTATAGCACGGCAAATGTCAGGAAGTGGGAGTTCATCAAGGTCACGCTACAAACATCGGTTTTCCTGCACGTAGGCGACAGACTTGAGAGCAACCCTCAACAATTACCGGCCCCGGAAACAAAAGGAAACATTTCGTCCCTCTCTTTCTCCTCCGTCTCAACTGCACAGTTTCAGAATAAAGATTCCCTCTACGTCTCAGAGGTGATACGCCCCCCGCCTATTATCATGACCATTCGTATACTAGGCCTTGGTGGTTCCCGAGATCTTAAAGTTACTTTGAAATGTCTTTCCACGGCTGCTTTTTTAATGTTCAACATTAAAACAAGACTCAATAAAACACATTAAAAGAGAAGTGACCTGCTTAGTTGATACAAACAACACATTTAATGAAAACTAGATGGCGGATGCCTTTTATCATGAGAGTACCGTCAAATTAACGTTTCACAATATTTGACGAAATCTGGTGTGGATGAACTTGACCGGCCCACGCAGAGTCGTGATCATCAACCCGAGAATGGACATTTGGGATGAATTAGAAGACAGATTGAAAGCCAGGCTTTTGTCATTTTGTCACCTCACCAATGTGCTCATGGAAAAATAATCCCAAATTCCCATAAATACACTTTTTCTTGCAATTCTACCTAAAGTGTTTGCTAATCGTCAATTTTTTTTTTTTTTTAAACGCCATTAGGGAATGGAAATATTCCTTGCCGGTCTAAACTCTAATTTTATTCAGGCAAATTATTTAAAAAAAAAAAAAAAGTGCGACTTATAGTCGGAAAACTGTTATGACGATAGCGTGATGATTGACTCACGTTTTTGTTGACTCGATTGTTCCCCTACTACCATCTTAATGAGCAGTTTATAACTCCCCTCACGTCCTTTGCTTCATTATGTGCTTCCTTTCCTTTCCCTTAATTATCGTTCATCTTCACATCGACGCATTCCCTCGGATTACTCAGCTGCCGTATTTGGAAGTTACGCAGAGGACTGCTAAAGTGAACGTTGCAATGGAGGACATTTACAAACACAAGTTGTTCCGCGGGGACAAAATACTCTTGAAACTGAATGAGCCGGTTACAATTGCAGGAGTGGATGAACAAATAATGTATTCCAATTTAGCATTCTATGGTGTAATCTGCAGTTCCCTGCTAGATGGCGCTCTTTCTCTGTAATATAGAACATATTTCCGTATATTTATTCCACGCCACTACCACCGATTCGTTCGTCATGATTTATTCGTCCGACAATGTTTCAGGTAGTGTAGTCCGGTGCTTGAAAGTGGCTCTGGATCTTCACCCAGCCTAGCAAACTATGTAATGGACCGAGAAGCTTTGTGTGGTTCACAATGAGTGAAGATATTTTCAGAAACGGGCAAATACCAATAGACTGACTTTTGTTGAGCAACTAGTTGTGTAAAACCAATGAAGTAATTTTTCATGTTCCCTTTAATACAAAGCAACAATTCATTGGTTAAACGAATAAGAATAGACATTGAACAAATTTTCTTCGTGTGTCTGTCTAACTTTCTCTTCCAGATGGTTTAGTTATGTGACTGAATCCTGTTCATCAAAAGATGCATTTATAAAATGAGATTCCCAAGAATCCTTGATAGATATTTCTTTTTCTCATCTTAGAATTTATGTATTATTTTTACTTGTCCATTTGTGAGGTTGTAAAACTCAATGCACAGCACTGGATAAAAAAAAAAAAAAAAATCAAGATGACTAAACATGACCTATTCTGGACATAAGTATCGAATATTTCAATACAAAATGACATCCTTTGATTCCATGTGCTTGATTGCAGATGGCTTTGCGGGGTTTGCAGTACCTCATTTTTCCCCCCAGCTTGCTACATCTCAGTTTTTTTTTTTTAAAGTGAAACTCATACAAATTCACTCCACGCAAAAAAAAAAACCCCACACATTGGGTTTTGTTTTTATTTAAAAGACATGATGAAGGAATTCATTCCTAAACACTTTTAAAGGTAGTTTTTTTAATTCATTCCAAATACGCATCGCGTTAAATGGAGGCGAGGGTGGGGACGATCGGAAGCGAACGTCGTCAGAAGGTACACAAGCGCGTCTCTCTGACTAACACACGGGGAGGGCCGGGAGGATTCGTGTCGTGACGTCAGTGCAGCAGCATCAGCATCACTAAAAAACCTCCGTAAAAACATCACTCCACATCGACCAGTGCGTAACTCGGGACAAGAAGCGAGCCAACCAACCAACCAACCAACCAACCAACCAACCAACCAACCAACCAACCAACCAACCAACCAACCAACCAACCAACCAACCAACAGCCGCACCAGCCCACCGCGTCTCTTGGGGCTGCTTGCGTGCGGATACATGAGGAGCTAAAGGCGCCCGAAACAGTGCGGACTCCTATTCTTTTTTTTTTTGGGAGGTGGATTGACTACAAAACAAGGGAGCCATGGACGATTATAGAACGCAAAGTGCTTTTCTTCACGTCGCCATTCTATTAGGTAAGTGACAAGTTTAATCAGTTGATTGTCTCCTATATCTAAAACTTTTCTCTTTGCTGTTATTTCCTACTATTTTGGCAATTTTAATATGCAAACTCTTATTCTGATGTGTACTTTTGAAATATCTAGCCATTCATGTTCACATTTAATTAAAAAAATAATAATAGCACTGACCTAGATTAACCACGGGGTGAACTTGTGAAGACTTTAATTGATATGTAAGTGGCGAGACTTGTGGCAAAAAGTTGAGAATTGGAGGGATGTTGACTGAAAAGGGAAAAATCGGGTATTTTAAATCACTAATGCTTTATATAGTGTTGTACAATATATATATATATATATATATATATATATATATATATATATATATATATATATGAAAATTGAAGCAAGCAATTTTCTCAGAATCAAATCCATAAAAAATTTGCATTGTCCATGCATGCTTTCTAATTAGCATTGTTGATTTAAAGTGGTTTTTGAAGCGCATAGCACAAAGGTCGCTCGATTTTGAATGGCCGCGGAGCTCGATTTTTTTTTTGCCAGTTCTTTATGCAGGCCACTTGTTTCTGAGCTTCACCCTAGAAACTGCTTATAGGCAACTGTAATTCACATGGACCCCCAAGCGCACATCTATTTATGTCCCCCTGCAGCGTATGCAGAAGCCCCTCTCAGTAAGTGCATTCTGCCAAAGAGGGACAGAAGATTGTTTCTATAATTGCTTTAGGCAATCAGTGCCCCTGTATTGATATGTGCCAAAAGTCTTCCTTCCTTGCCATCTTGCGTGCAACTTATAGTTTAGCTTTCCATATATGATGCAGGTTCATCCTGAATATGTAAATATACAACATATAATTTCACTGTAATTTTGTTTGTGCCTGGTTTTATCAAAGTGACGATTCATCGCTACTTTTGGCTTTCTCTTTGGTGTTCTGATCAAATTGCATCATTCAACATGTTAGAACATGGTCAAAATAAACGAGTTCCTTTAATGGACGAGGCTTTACGG
Source organism: Syngnathus leptorhynchus (assembly GCF_054491065.1). NCBI lineage: Eukaryota > Metazoa > Chordata > Actinopteri > Syngnathiformes > Syngnathidae > Syngnathus > Syngnathus leptorhynchus. The sequence goes on along the minus strand of NC_141209.1, from coordinate 4,972,276 downwards.
TAACTCTCCCTCTGTTTCATTCAATGTTAAATACAATCATCAAACATTTCCACACAACATTAACATACAATTAACATACAATATCAAACAAGAAGATTAAATTCAGGGATCCCAGCATTAGGCAATCACAATAGTCACAAATCAGTTGCTTTTTTTTTTTCCCCCTCTTGAGAAATATAAAACACAATACTAATATTTGAACAAGCCACAAGACATCCAAGTGTGCCATCTGTTCTCCATTAACCATAAAACCACATGAGCAATGTCTGTTTTGTTCATCTCGGAGTAAAGCTTAGAGTTGCCTCATAATTCCTTTGCCTTGAAAGCAGCAGCAGGTGGATCAAAATTAAAAAGAAGCAAATAAAAAATGTATCATATTTGCTTGCCAAAGAAGTTGAATTTTGATGTTATTAACTAGCCACTCATTCCAGACACAAATCATCAACTTTTCTTCCTCTTATCAAGTAAGCACAGCTTTCATCTGACTTCTAAGCTGGAAGTTGACAAGTTGTCAACACATGCTCAGAGATGTTATTCATGCAGGCAACACCATTCACACATAGTTATTATAATTTTTTTATATTTTTTTGAATATTTAATACTCTTTTTCAATGAGAGAAACTATCACAGATTGTTCAGAACTCTCGTTACCACGGAGTTAAAAAAAAAAAAAAACCAAAAAAACCCCAGCTGAATTCTTTTGGAACTAAAACAATCATTCAATCTGGACAAAGTGATTAACGACAACAACATTAAGTTTTACTTTTATCTTTGAGTTGTAGGCAACAACCGTTTGTTCTGTAAACTCTTATTTATTATGAAATGCAGGAAAGCCAATTTTCCCAACAGAAAACCTTCAAAATATTTGGTTGAAATGTTGTAAATTTTTTTGCCATTAAATTTCGAGTTCACCCCAAAATATTTATTTTGACCTGCAAACACGGAACGCTGTCCATCACATAGATGTTATTCAGCTAACCATAGCCGACATAAATTTGGGCTTCTTTCAGGCAATGGGCCCGACTCAAAACACAATAAATCAACATCAAATTCCACACAATCAGCCAAATTTTTCTGTGAATGTTTAACAGAAATTGGTAACGCGATGGGCATCTGTGTCAAATTTTTGGAGGTTCAAGAGAGAACATGCAGTGGAAGGTTGAGATTTGAACCTCAAACCACGATGTCGTCCTACTGTGCAAGGATTGATTTTATCTTGTATTGGTCAATACAATGGGAAGACCACAAGCTTGTGTTAAAAAAATAAATAAAAATCAGCTGTTGGCATGATGAGCCGTTATCCAGCCTTGTGTTTCATTAAAGAAACCTCAAAACGTAATTCAAATGCTTCCCACATTTCTGTGCTCAGAAAAAAAAAAAATCAGTGTATTTTGAGCAGATTGGGTTACTTTTATCCAAGGTTGAGTTGATTATTTTGATGAAGCAGTTTTGGTTGATTATTGGATTTGGTAGTGTTCAAGATAGTTGTCATTCTTTATCCGTTTTTTTGTGTGTGTATTGAAATTGAAATCATCTGTTAACCTATTTCTTGGTTTCTTTCACGAATGAGTATAGTCAAGGTTGTTTTTACTACTCGTTTGTAATGAAATAACCAAGTGTGTTAATTTCCAAGGAGAGCACGCGTCAATACTTTGACTGCAACATGCGTCATGAACTAGCTGCCTCGCCCAGTTAGCGTATGCCTTGCTCGCTCTCACGCTGTATGGCTTTGTGGGAGCAGAAGAAGCAGCATAAGTGCACAAGCCGAGTAGCCTGGATGAGAGCCAACTTGATGTTGCAGATGAAAGTGACGCTTTACCCAGGCATCACTCGGCCGCCTCCTTCACGGACACGTGAGCCGTGCACTTGATGGAGTTTTTTGTTTTTTTTCTTCTGGTTATTAACAACAAAGTAGTGGCTGAATATTAACTCGGTGTGGATTTCAACCGGAGTGGCCGATCCATTTTGTGACACCATAAGCATTAGAGAAACAAATGGAAGAAATATGAAATATTTCAAATGAAGTCATTTCCATGTGTGCAAGTCTTTCTTTGGAGTGTCATAGCAACTCCTTGATGAAAACAAACTGTTTCCAAGTACACATACACAAGATGCTAACAGAATGGCCGATGTCAAGGCCTTCACGACCGCATGATGTATCACGAGATTTGAGTTCACGTCAGTTCATCGCTGCATCACGTTACGGCCAAAGTCGTCAAGGTGGAGACTTTTTATTTTGTTGCTTGAATAGGAAATAGACGTGTCGTGGTCATGATGATGTTCTGATCTAACTTCAGAACCAGACTTGGTTCAAGTGTCCAATTTTGATTAGATACCTAAGTTTATATTATTTAAAATGCAAAAAGCTATCACGTTGATGTAAAGAGACTTCCGAGCTTTCACTTTCATCAAGATGCTAGCTTGCAGTACTTTGAGTCACCTTGGATGAAATGTTTCCTGTCTTAGTTTATCTTGTGCTGCCATTTCTCGTCGTAGTTAATTGTCGTAGACATGACATGGCAAACACGCACGCACACTTAAGTCAGAAATGGAGTCATGGGACTTCATTAGTTTGAGGAGATCTGATTGACTGCGCGTGAATATTTGCGAGAGGTGTTTTAGAAGGTGGAGAGGCAGACAAGAATGTTTATACTTGCAGTCGATGATTCATCAAAAAAAAAAACTGCCTAAGTTGAGCTCAACCAACTTGAAATTTGTTTTGATGACATGGCTGTGAACTCTCATGAGTCTCCTAAGGCCCAAACAATCGACACATACTTAGTGTTTCATATATTGTGTTTGTCTTGGGATTGCAGGAATCCCCGGTAGAACAGGAGAGACTCTTCACCGCGAATGAAGCGATTAGTTGACTCATATTGAAGTTTTCAGTGTATTCAGTGGAAACACTCACAGCACTTGAGAGCAGAGACAACGGCTTGATTTGATGATGATTTGTGGTTTACAGCTTAATTTTTTTTACTCATTAAAATATGACAGGGTCATAAACAACATGTCAAATTTAGAAGACATTTATTTTTGACTTTAATCAATACATTAAAAAATATAAGGCTCATCAGTTCCCCCTTGAATCCAAATTCTTTGTTTAATTCAAACCTTGTCGCGTGGAAGCTGTTTTATCTTCAGAGGAGATGTCCAATCATTTGTGGGCTTGTTTTTTTTTTTTTTTTTTGCTTGGTTGAAACTTTCCATTGGAAGAAAGCCATAAGATGTTCATTTATACAAATACCACTGGCTTGTTTCCTCTTTTAAGAAGAGCCAGCCAAATTTGGAAGTGACTGATCTACTGATTTCTCTTTCAACTCTTCCAAAATAGACTTGGCAGCTGAACGTTTTACAAAGCGATGTTATCGGCTGCTGTTTTAGACTGAGCAATGCCCTCAAGATACAAACGCAACCCCCAACCGCAATCTATAAACTTATTCAACAAATGGCCCTCGAGCCATTCCGTCCTCTTGTGAAGAATGTTTGTCTGCGGGACTGCCAACATTTGCTACGTCACTGACTTGATTTACTATAAGAAGACAGAGCACGACATGGCGTTCAGTATCCCAGTCACATTCTAACTTATGTGAATGATGAAGTCGGAGAATGTCATTTAGCAGCATCATTGAGTTAGCCGAGCTCCATCACTGAGATAGCAATAAAAATGAAGACTAATGCTCTTGCATTACTGCATATTTGTTCTGTCCACCACAGTCATAAGATTAGCTATTAGTATGGCTCGACTATCTTTAGTATCTAGGAAATATACAGTTAATCTATTTTTTTTTCCACCTTCGTTTGTCAATTAACCTGTAAAGCAGCACATTTTTGCCGGCAACCTACTTGCAGTTTACAGCAAAGTTGTCAGATGAAGTTTCAATTTAGAATGGCTCAATTTAGCGGCGATGAGAATAAGGGATTTGACTTGTCAGGATTGTTTCGGATCGGGGGGGGATATGTTAAGCAGGTGGAGAGAAAGTGACAGCATTTGGTATAATGAGATTGATGATGCTGTGCCTTTTTAGTTTTGCTGCATTGAGGGTATTACGCGGACAAGTATTTTGGTTTGGTAACAGCCTTTCTTAGTCATCGTGTGTTGTTGTTGTTTATTGTTATGCTTCACACTGACTGTCATCTTGAAGATTTTGTGACAAATCTTAGATGTCTTGCGGATAAAACACATTTTTTTCAGAACTTGATCCTCTGCGGTCTACAATAGAAATGAGCAATTTACTGGTGGTCTAGAGCAACAGCATATTTTTTTTCCTCTGAACCAAAAACCCTTGACTGAAATCAAATGAGAAGCATGCAACCACATTTATTCCCGCCGGGTAGTTTTTGGGCTAACCATCTTTCCGCAGCCTTCATCCTAAAACAGCAAGTTGAGAGATAGAAGGAAGGGTCAAATTGTAGTTCTGTTAGTGTTTTGGCGCAAAGAAGTCTGATTATTTTCTTCAATTTGTCCAATTTTACATTCAGTGAACCGAACAAATGGATACGCGGGTGGTAGTGAAAGCAGTTTGAGATTTTAGGGGGATTCCAAACACCATCCAATGTTAATAATACCCCTTTTGTGTTTTATGACATGTATTTATATTTAATGAATGCTCCCCTCTTTTTTTTTTTTTTTTTTTAAAAACAATTGTGCTCTCTGCATTCAGCATGCGTCATAGCTATTTTCTTTCCCAAGTATTTAATAGCTTAACCCCCTTGTTAGCGTTCTGGCTGCTTTTATTAAATAATTTCATTAGTCACGCTTGGCCTTTTAGCCCTTGCCCAAGGGGCGCTTTTGCACAGTAACGCGGCTTATGTTGCAATGAATTACAGCAATGGCATCGTCCTCTTCCATTGTTTGCTGGTCACGCTCTTTAAATGTTCACTTATCACATGCAGCATCAAGTCCTTATAGTTCTACCAAGATATTCAATATGAAAATGTTTCCTTATGATGTGGTGTCTGAAATCAAAATTGCCTCCATGTTGCCTCATGCTTTTGATCAACTCGTGTCATCAGCACATTGAAGAGAATTTTAATCGTGTACTATTCAATGTCTGTTTTTGTTTTTTGTTTTTTTTTATGTCCAGTACTGACTTCTTTGTTTTCCCTCTCTCTTTCTTCTCAGTGTGCAGTCAGTGCCATGCACTTCTGGACACTTTTCCAGAGGACAACATGTCAGATCCGATGCTTCCTCATCATGCTGACACACAAGATGTCAATCAATGTAAGGGTTGTAAACACGAGGACCAATTAGTTGGACTGGTTTCCAGTACAAGATATAATCAAAGAAGCTAGGTTAACTCTTAGGATCATTTTAATGCGGGAAGCCGACTTTTATGTTCTAAAAAATGCTACCAGTCTTCATATAATAAGACTATTAGAATCTTGTAGTTTTTTTTTTTTTTTAACGTCAATTAGGCGGTACATGATGGAGACACTTTCTATTGTGTCAGTGAATAACCAGCGAATCCACTTTTTAATGAAAACCGCTAAATCCAGTATTCCATTCAAAGAGCCTCTTGGAGCAGAAGGTAATGAAGCAGTTTCATAAAGATGAAGAAACCTGACTCTTTTTCAATCCTTTGTGAGCAAAGCAACGACTGTAATTAAATCATGACGACGGGGAAATGAAGTCCAATTTTTTTTTTTTAAAAGAAAGATAACACTAATAATGGACCTTACGCTCGGATTATGCCCTCAGGGAATCCGTTTGCTAAATTAGCTGAAGTGGCAGTTTCCTCTCCAGTCATCACATGACTAACTTGTTTTTCAATGTGCCGTATGGCTCTGATGCGGACACACACAATCAACATGAACAGAGTGATAGTCTGTCTTTTATATTTTCTGATTTTATCAAAAGGAATTTTAAGAGCATGACCCAAGGGCCGTTGTGATTGCTTCGGTGGTGATTTGTAACTTTCCGTATATTTCCACCAAACACCTTCTCCCAACTTTTCTGACAAATCACATGTCGAGGCAATCATTGTGACATGCGGTGAAGTTGTACAGGCTTGTTAAAATGATGCAGGATGAAAGACGGGAAGCTTTCTGTGGCTTTTGGCTTGAAGTTAGACCACTGCCACTAATCACTGTAATTTAATTATCAGTTTGGTTCTGGTGTTGAATTACGCTCCGCATATTTGAATGGTACAAAATGTGCTTCTTATCTTGCAGTTTCTTCCTGTGACTTTGAGTCACCGTGTCTCTGGACTTTATCAAAACACAGCCAGCAAAGTGACTGGTCTGTAGTATCTGCACGACAAACCGAGCGAGAAGGTCTGATGCCTGAGGCGGACCACTCGGAGGGGAGCTCTGATGGTGAGAGTCTCAAACTTAACATGTCTCGCGATATCAAATATTCATAAGGGGAAGAGTTGGCGATTTATCAAAGCTTTGTCTTTGATATCCAAGTCTGCTGTTTCTCTCAAACCCTTGCACTGACATTATGAAACGACTGCTTTTTTTTCCCTTTAAGGTCACTTTCTTCTCCTGAGCCCCTCCTCTGGTTCTGAGGCCTCGAAGAGATGCGAGTACTATTTAACCAGCCCAATCATGCCAAAAAGTGAGCGCCAATGTGTTCTGCGTCTAGCCCGCTATGAGACGACACCGTCGGCAGGGAATCTAACAGTCCTGATCAAGTCGGTTGACTCCACTTTGTTCGGTGACACCGCCGTGTTCAAACCTGAAAGGAGAGAGGACCCCAGGTATGCATAAATAAATAAATAAATAAATAAATAAATAAATAAAGAAAGAAAGAAAGAAAGAAAAATAGTTATAAATAATTATAAATAATTATAAATAAATGAATAAAATAAATAAATAAATAAATAAATAAATAAAGAAAGAAAGAAAGAAAGAAAGAAAGAAAGAAAGAAAGAAAGAAAGAAAGAAAAATAGTTATAAATAATTATAAATAAATAAAATAAACATAAATAAATAAACAGAATAGAATAGAATATTCCAATAACAGTAACAGTAGATTTTGTAAGTGCTCATAGTGTTGTGGCTGGTCAGTGGAGTTTATTATTTCTAACTTGCCCATTTAATTAGTGCGTGAATGAATCAGTGTGTTGCAATTTGACGTGCACCTAGAGAATACAAGTTTGGGTTTAATGCAGTCGAAGGCCATGCAGAGAGAGTAATGCCTTTTCCTTTTGTGGTCCTCAAGTTTATGAGGAGCGATGTTCCCAGAGGCTGTGTGGAATAGAATGCCGCATGGGGAAAAAGCCAAGAGTGTTGTTTGGGAAATAAGAACAGGTATTTGCTATTGATTTAATGCCATGGTGCAGCCCTCTGTAGCGCAGATAAAAGCATTCCTTTCTTCTGATGTGGATTCTGGAAATGAATTTATATAATCTCTTTGGACAGAAGAAGGATGGATGGGCATATGCGATAAGTTTGTACCATGGCGGAATTGGTGTGTGCAAAAATTGACTCAACGGTGCACACAAAAACAACCTGTCTCGGCACCTCGAGTGAAGTATTGTCAAAAAAAAAGTATCAGTAGTTGCTTCAGTGTTATGAGCTTATATCAATATTAGCACAGTTTAAAAATAAAATAAAATAAAATTGCATTTTGCAGAACGGAGTGGGAGGCGGTGGAGACTGTTATAGGCCCAGTGGACGAGCCCTTTCAGGTGATTCTGAGCTACACTGGATGTTTGCAAGGTGGCTCCATCGTGGCGCTCGATTCACTGCATTTCATAGACTGTCAATCGGGTGAGTTCATAAGAGACAAATCTAACAAGAGAATTTTTTTTGCACTCTAACTCGCATGCATGATTTTCTGTTTTGTGTCGTGGTTAAGACGAAAAGGATGAGGTCATCCCGCCGGACGTGGACTGCGGCGATAATTACTACTGCGAACACTCTGAATATTGCATCCAGCAAAATTATGTGTGCGATTTCCACACGGATTGCCCTTTAGGAGAGGATGAGGGCTTCATCTGCGGTAAGATTTTACTTGGCACTAATGCATCTTTTTAACCTGTTCATGATTGTGCCATGTTATTTTTCAAATATTGCTCACTTAAAAAAAAAAATAGCTTGAAAAATGTGTTCATGTATAAATGACTAAAAAACAGTTTATTCAATTATATTTATTTAGAAAGGTTTCTAATGCTGACCAGGCCCTGACTAGGTCCACCTAAAATTATTTCAGGTGTTAGTATATGTTTGGAAAAATCAAGGCAAAATGTTTTCGAGTGAAACTGGTCGCTCCAGATTTGTGGTCTTTTACACTTCACGCAAGAGCCAAAATCCCGTGCTCTGTAATTACCCATTCAAATGAAAAACAATTAGGAATCAATTGAATTTTACTGTTTACCCCTCAAGATAACAATGTAATGAATGAGTAAAAATAGACTTGAGTGGCTGCTATTGGATTTTTATAAGGGTGTATACTTAGCGGGAATGAAAGTGTAGACTTCAGAAATAAGACAATTAGGAATCACGATACAGAACTGAGGGGGTAACTAACCACAATTTGTCTTCCTTGGAAGTAGTCAGTGAGAGCCTACAAGCCATGGAGACCCCTTCAGCTGCAGCCCAAAGTCACCGCATACAGTCACAACTTGATTGTTTTAATTCCTTTGTGGTGACCCAGGAGCACAGTCATAAAAACAGATGACGACAGCCACATTAGACATATCAATAACGCCATCCCCTTAGCGTCGCATGTGTCTTAATTCTAAATTTATAACACACGCATCGCCGTCCACTGGGAAATTAGGATTCCGAGGAAAGAAGAAGGAGGTCTTGGTAGCAGCTGCGGTCTGGTGTTTCAATGAGCTCTAATGACAATCTGCTATCTTGTACAGGTTCGATGCCATTTGGATCGTACTGCTCATTTGAGCAGGATGCTTGCGGTTGGTCCGTGTCCAAGCAGCAATCAGCTTGGAAGAGGGTGGCCGGAGGAGAGTTGCTGCGGGAAAAAGACATGCGGGGTCTCACCCTCAGCACTACGCCTGGTAAGCAAAATCAAACCAGGTCGGTGATGTTTGCAAATGGGTTGGAGCTATGCAGAAAAGAAGATCTGAAGCAGGAGGTCGGCTTAGAGCAAAATGCAAAACAGGGAAGGATAAGTATAGAGTACACCACACACTCCAAAAATTGAAAATGGCTGGATGCAAAGAAATTGATGATGAGTGTTGCTGGTTCAGTAGAGTCCAAGAGCACCTTAAGAATTGCCAGATGCTAATTTGTTAAATGGCATGTAGCCGCTGGCCGGCTCCAACATGCCCGTGTCCTAAGCTGCAATTACACACAACACGCATACTCAGGGGAAGTGAGGATAGAGACAGAAGGCTTAAATCCTGCCGCACACTGGAGTTAACTGCTGAGCAGAGTCATTGGAGACCGTTGGCTCAGCATGGGTGATTTATCAGCAGGTTTCTGCCTCGCAAGGAGTTGAGCTGAATATGGAGCATGTTTGATATTTTTCTGACGATTCCACTGTCATACCCTCAAAAATTAAATTTGATCCTTCCAAAAAAAGCATCATTCGAGTGGAATGGATCATATGAGTCGATACCCGGTCAGTTGCGCTTGAATGCATCCGTTGCAGCCTTTAGCAATGTAGCGCTTCATGTAGCTAACTTGATTAATGGTCAATGCCCCATTCACAATCACTGCGTGATTGACTGGCAGTCAGTCCAGTCCTGTGTTCTGCCATTCAGCAGAAGTCAACTGGGCTTGGGTCCAATCCCTCTGAAAGCCTCCTTAGAATAAGCAGTATAGAAAATGGATGGGTGGATCAATTAGTCTCCTCCTTGGGCCCCCACCTTATCATGTCTCGGACCCTCGGAGCTAAGTTGTTTATTTTCTACCCCCAGGACACTTCTTGTTTCTGGAGATCAGGGAGAAACATAACCTGCTCGAGGCATCTGTCCAGAGCCGTTTTTTCCCTCCACCTGTCTCCAACAAAACTTGCCAGGTACTTTATTCAGACCGTACTGCTCGTAATTCACCTGAAATGTCTTTGTTTGAAATGACATTTGTTTGTGCAGATACGTTTTTCTTTTTACCTGTTTGGCTCCTTCAATGGGTCCTTGTCGATGGCTATAGAAGAGAATGGGACCTCCACAGCGCCACTGATCTGGGAGGGACATGGTCAAGGGAAGGATGACTGGAAGGATGTTGTCCTGCAGCTGACAGACATTCATCATGGGTACTTACACAAGACACTTTATTGCTCATACTGTGCATTTAAGTCTTCATAGGATATCTGTAGATGAAAATAAAAATGCTGGAAATATTGAATTTTTGGTCTTGGCCTGCTTCAAAAATCCGAAGTTGTGCATAATGGATGGATGCGCATGATGTCCTGGAGGCCATAGCACAGAGTGAACTCTATCAAAAGATTTTAATAAAAATTTGAGGACAACATGTGTTTTGTCCTGCTGGACTTGACTGAACCAGAATAGATTTGTGGCTCGGCCACGGCATCTTGCGGGCAATGGTGATAGCGCTTTGGATTGTTTTCGACAGAACTATACGTGTAAACCTTGTTAATTCTGAGTCCCTCACTGTACTGCGGCTTCATGGAGTTCCACAGGGTTCAATTTAAGGGCCCTTGGTTTTTTTCTTTCTGGCCTCAGGTTTCCATCTTGTATTTCCTTCCATTGCTCTACTGATGACTTCCAGATTTATATACCACTAAACAGGATAAAGCACTCTTTATAGTGTAGAGCAATTATCTCACCCTAAATGGAATGTGTTTTGGGGCAGGTTCCGTGTTAAGGTCACAGCTGTTTGGCTCCAAGGTTCCCATGCTGATGTCGCCCTGGATGAAATTGCTCTCAGTGCAACCTGCTTTGGCACAGGTGAATAAAACAAAATATTTTGAGCGCCTGCAGCTGCAGGGGCAGAGTCATTCAATTATCATTTTCATTTGCAAGATGAAAACAAAATCTGTCATTCTTCACCTTTTAACTTCCTGTCTCCTCACAGATCTCAACTCTATCCTGCCTGTAGCCGACCTGAGGGATTTCTTTAGTCCCCTCGCAGAGCCTTCATTTTCAGGTGATTTTCCCAAAACGTCCCACTGCGTCACTTCTAATCCATTATGAATGACAAATCTTATTAACGTGTAATGGATTGTTTAGCTGCCGTGTCTGTTGATGCATGAAGCCTCCAAAGGAACTGTTAATCCATTCTGCATTAGCAGTCATATTCCAAGTGCTTCCTGCAATATTTAAAAATCACAGAACTTTCTTTCTCTGTCCTCCCTCAACGTCTTTCTAGAAGTCTCTCTGATGACTTGGTTTTTCAACTCGTGCGGTGCCAGCGGTCCCTATGGGCCGACCCAGGCCCAGTGTGACAGTACCTACAGGCACAAAAATGTCAGCGTAACTGTGGGGAAGGAAGGAGTCTTGAAGGGAGTCCAAATGTGGAGGGTCCCTGCTACCAACAGATACCTGTGAGTGCTTTTTGGGTTTATTACAGTGATTCCCATGCAAGCTATTCTGAGAGCTCTGATGAGCTTTTCACTTCGCACCATATGCGTCTCAAATGTCAGGTCACCAAAACGAATCGTACTAATAAAGGCGGCAGAGTACATCCCATGCCCGGAAAGTCTAAGAACATAAACCTCCGATTGGCCGGATTGAAGCGTGTTTACACAAGCACAACAACACACATGAATTCATATTATTGGGTGTCACTCAGAGCTGAGAGTGTCTGTGTTTATGACGACATAGTCAAGTTTTAATGGTCTTATTATACTGCCCCCGGTGGCCAAAATACACATAACAGAAGGAGCACGCACGTTACAATTCATTTCAAATGAAAAGTGATTTGACATACAAGTGTTTTGATTAATTAGTGTGGTCACCGAAGAAATGAAAGTCATGGATCATCATTTAGGATCTCAGCTTACGGCGCCGCAGGAGGAAAAGGGGCCAAAAACCACAACAAGCCCAACCATGGCATCTTCATATCGGCTGTGTTCCCGCTGGAGAAAGACGAATTACTTTACATCTTGGTGGGTCATCAGGGAGAGGACGCGTGCCCGGGGGTGAGTGTGGTGAACAGCTGAATGATGATGTTGGAGACAAAAAGTTGGATTCAAATGAATGTCTCGATTGTGTTCTGCCCTTTTGATCCAGAGAAATTCCCAAACACATAAGATCTGCCTGGGGGAGTCATCTGTGATCGACACAAGGGGGGAGGGTGACACTGAATGGTCTGGAGGGGGAGGCGGAGGGGGCGGAGCTACCTTCATTTTTAAGGTGATGCAAGCCAGATTTGCTGCTTATTTGCATAAACATTCCCATGATGAAAAGAAGAAATGTTATGTCAACTTTGAGGACACTTCAATTGATGTGGGAAATTATTTTCTCTTGTTTTTTTTTGTTATGAAATATGTTTCCTTTCACACTTATCAACCAATTCAAACCATTCCGCTTTCCAATTATTCACAAAATTCCACGTATGGCCAGTTTCCTTTCATTTTCTACATTTTCCAAAATAACGTTTCAATTCATTCCAAACCATTTCAGTTCACCGGCGGCTTTTCAGCATTCACGCATGACTTATTTTTGTAAAAATCTGAATCGATTGATCTTCAGATATTTCAAAAATTGTAAATGTAGGTAAACATTTTCAAATCATTTGTGTGCTGCTATCTTATCAGATAGAGGGCGACGAGCTGATTCCATTGCTAATTGCGGCCGGTGGTGGAGGAAATGCTTACATGGAAGATCCGGAATCCAGTCTGGATCAGATACCACTGGAGCAGTTTGAGAACAGCACCACGGCGCTCGGCACCAACGGCCAAACCGGCGCTGCAGGTACTGCGTCACCCCAAAAATCTGAATAAATCTTCTCATCCATTCCGAGCAGGTTCTGAATGTCAACTTGAATTACTTCAACCGTCGGTCGTGTAGTCGTTCCTCCTTAGTCGTACAATCGATGAAAATGAAATCAGCCTTTTAATGAGGTTGCTTTTTATGCACGGCTGACCCTAAGTTTATGCTATTATTGACATTTCACCTAAGGACAGCAAACATTTACACACCATAAAGTGTAAATGGGTTAGATGGGTGCCAACTGATTCTTTCTGGCCTTGTAAGGTAACCCAATGTCAATATTTTGCCCTCTGCTTGAACATACAATCAGTCTTGAATGCAAATGTTAAACACGTTATACATTATCCAAGACAATTGAATTCCACCACACATCCGCAATTTTCTCATGCATTCCGAAACATAAGTGCATGACAAATAGGAAAGGAATGGCGCTCAGTAGCGCAGAGGTCAGCCAACAATCTGTTTGTCAAAGGAGAAGGACGTATGGTGTAGAGGCCAAATGGCAACCCATTGAGAAAAATAAACTTGTGGCTAAAACTGACAAGTATTCAAGTCAATATTTATGACGCAGGTATTGGGGAAAAAAACAAAAACGTTTTGTCCTGTTTTGAACATCTTGCGTAAACCTCAGGGGTTCTGAAAAATAAGCATGAAAAAGATGATAATCACATCTTTTGAATTTGAAATTGAATAAACATTCATTCCTCGCAACACCATGATTATCTAAAAGATCATAAAAAATTTGTAGTGTCACTATTTTGACAAGTAACCACGCGGTAATTCACACTCTGTTAGTATTGGCTTTTTTTCTTTTGGATTACTTTCCAATCCAAGTGGAAAATGTGTTCGGCAAAGGGCCTTAAAATGATATCTCCAGTTTTGAGTTTCATACGAAACTTGAATAGAGACACGTCTTTCCATTTCCCCGAGACATGTGATTTAAGACGATTCAAGACAGTTTCAGCTCCTGAGTAATCTGCAGTCATATTTGTTGTTCTTTGCAGAGGATCAAAACTATACACCTGCGAGAATGATCGTATTATCTATCTGCATGTGTTCGTCAATTCTTCGCGTCTAAATATCCGTCACTTCCCGTAGCTTAACACCAACACCGCACAGTTGCTATTGATTAGCCCATTTATTGTGTTCGTACCCATCGAACACATCATGAATCAAAGTCATTGTGTGAAGTGTCACTAAATGATTCAGCACTATAACATTTTGTTAAAAATTGTATGTGGTCATTATTTTTCACACCAAGTTTGGCAAAAACAAAAGATGTGTGTGGTTTGGAGATTTGTACGCATTGCTTTGTGCACACATTCCTACGTTAGTTACGTTTGAATCTATGTACTCGATGTTATCCGCCTTGACCATGTGATTCTTTTAATTTAACAAGAATGTTTCTTGGACTTTTTCTGCAACATAGCCGGGAAACAAATTTTCCCCACGCACAGCGCTTAGTTTGTTGGCTGAATATTCCAGTCGGAAGGGGCTCTATCTCAATTCGTGTCTCTGGCGCCAGTTTAACTTTCTAAATCTTCTCATTTTGAACACAAAGCCGTGCTGCCGTAGAAGTCTTCTCGGGCAATTTTCTTTCCACGAATTTATACAGTTCCCCAGTCGGTTATTTTCCCAGCGAAATATTGGGTGATAAAATGTGTTTACAATTCAACAAATCAATTAGAAAAGCAAACGAAGAGACAATTTGTGAAATTAATCACACAATAAGAAGATTCCAATTCATATTTGATGTGTTGATGTCTCGCTAGGTGGAGGTGGAGGTTGGAAAGATTCTCCTACCACTCACCTAGTGGCCGGCAAGTCCTTGTCAGAAGGTGCTGACGGGGGTGCGGCGTGTCTTTTATCCCAGTCCAAACTGGGTTGGTCCACCTACGGGGGGTTCGGAGGAGGAGGTGGCGCCTGCACGGCTGGAGGAGGGGGAGGCGGCTACAGAGGTAAATTCACAGTTGGCCTCAATTGTGTCGAAAGCGTGATTGATGTGCGTCCATTCTGTGACAGGAGGTGACGCCGCATTGACGGATGACATGAAAGCCGATGGTGGCAATGGCATCTCCTTCATTCATCCAGATGGAGAGATTTATCTCCAGCCTCTGGCGGGTGAGTTTAATATGTTAGAGTGGAGCTTGATATCCGAAGATGAGCTTGAGGAAATCGTGAGATGAAATGATGACAGTTGCCTATTTTTTTTTTTCAATGACTGAATGTTTTTGGGGCATTTGTTTGTGTTCAAGTGTCTGACTTTGGGCTTTTTTTAATTTTATTTATTTATTTTTTGGACCCGAGCTTTGTTTTTGTCTGCTCGAGACAACTTGCCATCTGACTCTGATTATGTAGTGGGTGGCCCATGCTGATACTTGAACTTACGTCAAAGCTTCATTTTCAAATTAAAGAGTCCACAAGCACATGAAAGGCATTAGGAGAATGATTTGAACGAAAACAAAACGATTAAGTCGTCCCCAATGTCATCAACATCAAACATTATGAATAGTTTAAAGGCGTAATCAATTCCCAAATTTCAATGATATGTTGTGTGGAATTCGGATGCTGGAAAATGAATTAAGAAGCCACCCATTTCAAAAAGATGCTTATCAGGATAAAAATAAACGATTGTGGCGAAACACATATGTAGCTCATAATCACTTTTTTAGTTTATTGTTTGTTTCAGCTATGGAGAGTCACGGCGAGTGTGAAATCAAAGTACAGCTGAACTGCAGCCACTGTCAGTCTCAGAGCTGCAAACGTGATGAAGAGACACACTTCATCCTCTGCTTGTGCCATGACGACGAGGTCTTGGCCAGCGATAACGTCACGTGCGTCGACACAGTCGGTGAGGAAATCGTTTGAAGTATTGCTGTGTTTCCACTTCCTGGTTTTGTTTTGTTTTTACGGCCAATAAAAGACATCTTGGCTTTTTCTTCTTGCAGTTCCTGCAGTTCAGCCTCCTCCAGCTCAGATGTCGACATCGCTGATCCTGGCTGTGGTCACCTCGGCCGTCGTCAGCGGCGTGGCCTTGATCTGCGCCGGGGTCATCCTCAGTAAGAGACTCGTGCGGTTTTGCGCCGACGTGGTGCCCGCCACCTTTCATCGGCTGTGAGGCGCAAATTGTTGCTCAAAGTGATCGATAAAAATGGCATTACAAAAAAAGAGGGCATTGCGTTACTATATGGAGGAAATACAAAGGCTCTTCATCCATAAATTGGAACATTATGAGACATTGAGATTCACAAAAGAAGAGGGAAAACATTTTTTTTTTTACTCTCCTATGATGCACCAAGTGACAATTTCTGTATTGCATGCGCCTCCCGGGCATTGATGTGCAAGATCAGAATCATTAACAAATTAGAATTCCGCTTGCTCAAGGACACTTTACTGATCATTCTTGCTATCATTAAATTCCTAAGACAGAAAAAAAAAAAAAAAAAAAAAAATATATATATATATATATAAATATATATATATATATATATATATATATATATATATATATATATATATATATATATATATATATATATTTTTTTTTTTTGAGGAGCGAGAGGTCAGAATCAATAGATACGATAACACTGCTAATACATCTAACGAGGCATTATTATTATTATTATTATTATTTTGATCATTACTGTACCACGCTGCCATGCAGTTAATTTATATGCGGTTTTTGTAGTGTATATCCAACACCGACCTCTATGTACACCCGGTAATAATAAATGAGCTTTTCTTTGATTGATGGGTGTATGGAAAAATCGTGCATGAAACATTGTAGCTAGGAATCAATCAATTCATTCATGCTTGCCTCGGATAGCAAGAAAAATGGTTTGTACGATGGAGGCAAGTATTTTTGTCTAGTAGCCAAAGTTCTTTGAGGACTAAGATAGAGAGCAAAAGCCTTTAAGGACAACTGGTATAAAAATAATTTCAAGAAATTCAAGTTTGAAAAAGTGTAATTATTTTTATGATGATGGGCACTTTCCTAACGTAGATGACAATATTTGCCATTTCCATCACATTTTCAAGTGTACACTTTGGTGTGATGCCATAAAAAAACACTTATAGTGTTAATGCAGCTCGCTGAAGTGAAGATTTGCAAGATTGCACATGCGATGATAGATTGCGTTCCAAGATTGTTTGACTTCCTTGGCTGAAAATTGTCATCATCCATTTTTTTTTATGGTAATTGACTTTGGAGGCTCCCCTACTACTCTTTTTATCTATTCAACTTTCTGATAGACTATGCAACGATTTGGGTGCTTTGTCTCTTTTTCGAGAATGTGACTAAATGAGGAAACCTAAAATATTAGGAACACTTCAGTGCAATTGTACACGACAATTATTATCGTATATCTTTTTATTTTTGATACAGCTTTTATATCGGATCAGCGTTATCCACCATTATTATTGTATTTGTGTAATCTGAAAATCGAACAAAAAATAGGAGGGTGTGAACTTGGCATATCTGGCAGACTGTGTAATATTCATCAAGTCATCTAGAACGATAACTAGTCGAACTGATGACTCATATTTACACATTCCACATTGCTTCTCCTCATTACTAAATGCATCGCGTGTAATTGTGTGACACTGAATAAAGCGACACTGAATAAAGCCACACACAAAAAAAAAACATGGCATTTATTGTCCAATTGTGTCATCGAATTTGAAATGAAGAAGTGAAAGGAACAACTAAAGCTCCAAAGGATAATGGTGTCTCTTCACCTGAGCTCTCCCCCATGCAGGGAGGTAGTCTGTATCCCCCCCATCCCCCCCCCATCCCATTGTCATTCCCAACCACCTCCTCACCATCCTCCTCCTCAATCCTACCTCCATCTCTCCCTTCCCTTCCTCATCCCCCCCTCCCTCGAGACCCTCGCATCTGCACCGGGCGCTGGCTCGACGGCACCTCTTACCTGCACGCAACGCCCCCCCTCCCTGGCAGACTACCAACCTGCATCGGGGCCGAGGCGGGTGAGTCCCTGCTCCCTGGTGTCGTGGAGGATTTGTAGCAATGGAGGGATTCTCGTATCCCTTTACGTATTATATGAAAAGCGCCAATGATTTGACTCGCTGCTTCCTTATCTAAATTCCATAAAAGGGAACTACTGTGTAAATAGATTTGAAATATCGTTCTTCTGCAGTGTGGCATCGCTGGAAAAACCATCTGCAAGCAGTCAGGGGTTGCCTCCACAGCCCCGAGTACAAGCTGAGTAAAATCCGTTCTTCCACCATCATGACAGACTACAACCCCAATTACTGCTTTGCCGGGAAGGCCTCGGCGCTCAGTGAGCTGAAGGAAGTACCGCGTAAAAACATCACGTTGCTCAGGTAAGTCTTACGAAATTGTTATATTTAGCTTGGTGATTTATGAGTCATCCGCTTTACGTTATGACTCAACTCGGGACGTTTATCTGGATTTGTGATGTGCTTGCAAGAGCCCTGGGCCACGGCGCCTTCGGTGAGGTGTACGAGGGTCAGGTCCTCGGGATGAACGCCGATAACGGCCCCATGCAGGTGGCCATAAAGGTCAGTTGCCGTTCGCGATGTGCACCTAAACATTAGATGACAGCTCATCAGCGGGAGTGATGTTTGTTACACATAATCCATTCAACAGGGGAGAGAGAAGGGGGGGGGGGGTTCCTTCTCATACAAAGGTCACTGTGAAGCGATGCTTTTCATTTCTGAAGATGCTTCTTTCTCTTCGGCAGACTCTTCCGGAAATCTGCTCAGAACAGGATGAGATGGATTTCCTAATGGAGGCGTTGATTATGAGGTACGCATCCCGCATCGGCGGAATCGTACAAAGCGCACGGAAATCTTCCCGTTGCGGTGAATATAAGGCGCTTCGCTCAATCCAGATAAAAGAAAAACGATTTTGTCCTATTTAGATCTTGATTACGGCTTCTTTTCTTACTTGGTCTCATCAATCGGTGTGGGGTTAAACGTCATCTTTTTATTGTTCGTACACATTCTGGCTAGCTACGCTGGTCAAAACAATCAGCGCAAAGTCTTTCTTTAGGCGCTTTTTCATGTTCATAGGAACTCCAGTCTCTGTGGCAGCTTTTCTAATGTGAGCTTGACTGATTATCTTCCGCGCTACATCTTCTGGATAATGACTCCCGCGTCCTCCGTTGCACTCGCCATCCATCGAATGACATAAAGATGGGGTCCTAATACTCTTACTGTCACTGCTCTGCCTCACGGGAACTTGAATTATATACATGCACGTGTCCTACATTCACTCCTCCAAAAGACTTTTTTGGCGGATAGAGCTCATTTTCATTTATCAGCTGATAGGTTTTTTTTGTTTTTTTTTATTTATTTGTGATTTGTGTCTGTTGGGAAAGCCACACAGAAAAGCTGACAGTTTGAATATTCAATATTTAAAAGTCAGGAGTAGAGTTGGGAAAAAGTGACAAGCAATAAAGTTTGGCAAGTGTATGACATCATTATCAAAATGGACCCTTTGTGAGAAAAACCTTCCTCTCACCTCTCAACCATTCCAAAGATTTTCCTACTTGCCACTAAGCGCCAAAAAGATAAGAGGGATCCAGCAGAAAACCTGACTGGCTTATAAATGATTCCATCAGAAATTCTACTTGCTCTTTTCATCTAATAGCGGCTTTTGTAGTTATTGGCAAACGGAGCGTGAACGTTTGTGCAGGTTTAGTCATTCGTTTATTATTTTTTTTTGTGAAAGGTGAGACAAAAGGAAGGGTGTATTCATTTTTGGAATCAAGCTGCTTATCCTGGGTGTTTTAAAAGCAACATTACAATTGGTTGTTAAAAGAATTTGTTGTGGTGAAACTGGTTTTGGCTTCTGGAGGATTTTTATTATTTCTTCATGTAGGGCTGTATGAATGGAATTAACACGTGTGCCATCTAGTGGTAATTGGTAATATTACAACTTCAACACTTTGGCGCCTGAACTCCAGCTCATCTGGGACCATCATGATGATATAATCCAGAACGTGCGTGACTGTTTTGTCCCCGCAGTAAGTTCAACCACGAGAACATCGTCCACTGCATGGGCGTCAGTCTCAACAACCTGCCACGTTTCATCCTGCTGGAACTGATGACCGGAGGAGATATGAAGAGCTTCTTGAGGCAGAACAGACCTCAACGCGTACGTCTTCTCTCACACACGCCTCACGTTAAGCCCGTTGAGTTTTTTATTTATTTATTTTTTTACGTGAGCCGTGTCACTTTCAGGGCCAAGCTCCTTCTCTCAGCATGCACGAGTTGTTGCAGATGGCCAGGGACATTGCACGAGGTTGCCGCTACTTGGAGGAGAATCACTTTATACACAGGTACAGATAAAATGGACATTTGCTGTTAGCAGTTATCAATAACAATTTATATGTTGTCATTAATTTTTTTTCTTGCAGAGATATTGCAGCTAGAAATTGCCTTCTGACATGCCCTGGACCGGAAAGGGTAGCCAAGATTGGAGACTTTGGCATGGCCAGAGACATTTACAGGTTTGTATGCTAACGTGCTAACGCAATACCGGATTTCATTGTCGATAAAGTTGTAAAAGTTTGAGTCCCACTTTGAAATAATGATTTTTCTAAGATTTCCTAGAATTATACACTATGTTTGTCATTAATTGTCTTTTTGTGAACACACCAATCATGTTAACGAGTTCTAATAATACAAATGATGAAACAGGAAACAGATACAAATCATTATGC
Organism: Syngnathus leptorhynchus; assembly: GCF_054491065.1. NCBI lineage: Eukaryota > Metazoa > Chordata > Actinopteri > Syngnathiformes > Syngnathidae > Syngnathus > Syngnathus leptorhynchus. Next base: position 4,951,758 of record NC_141209.1, on the reverse strand, counting down.
AACATTTTGTTTCACAGTACATTAGCTTCCATGGATTATGGAAACGAAATATACAAGTGTTGTAAACATAGCAACTTAAAAGTCCTAAAAAATGGAAAAGGAACAAGTCACGTGGTGAGCTACTTGATCTGGATGGAGAAAAGTCACTCTGACATACTGCAGGATATCAACTTGGCTTTTTCGTGATTATTTCTTGTTTTTACGATGACCAGAGCCAGCTACTACAGGAAAGGTGGTCGTGCCATGCTGCCGGTCAAGTGGATGCCGCCTGAGGCTTTCATGGAGGGAATCTTCACTTGCAAGACTGATACATGGTGAACACACACATATACACACACACTGTAATATTCACTCACCGGACACAATATTAGGTACACCTGCACAAATAAATAAGATCGGATACAAGGGAAAAACGGCGGTTGTCATCGTTTGGAAATGGAGGCACACGTTAATGTTTTGCTTTGACTCAAAAACACACATTAATTTTATATAGCTATGGAAAAGGCAAAATGGGTGCAATCCTATGGGAAAATGTTGTAATGAATTTAAACCAGATGTTGCTCCATAAAGTAAAGTCGTCATCATCATGAAGCAAATGTCTGACATCTTCCAATAAATCACTTCGATAAGAGGCTCCTTCGGAAGGGGGCGAGTATTGCTTGAGGGGGGGGGGGGGATTGAACCACAACCATATGGACACATCTTGTTTAGGGTGTAGATTTTCTTTTTTTTACAAAGACAGTAAGAGTTACCTGCAAAAAAATGTAGATGGCCATGGTGGGGCACATTAAAACAAGAGCTGTCGCACACAATGCTAAGTTTGGACACAAAGGTGTATGAATTGAACAGTAGGTTTATTATTGTGCTGAACAAAGGAGCAAATGCACAGCTGCATGTTTTGTTTTTTATTTTTTTTTTATAAATAAGACTCAGCCTTGATTGCCATAAGAAAGTATTTAACATTCAATCCATGCTGAGCTTGAATCCCCAACAGCTGCTTAGACTTTTAGGAGGGAAGCATAGTTAGAGGAGATAGATGTGTTTTTTTTCTTCTTTAAAGCTTAATATAACCGATTGGCGCTCAAGGGAAACCATTACCAAGATTTCGCCCGTGACGAAAATGAGTTTTACACCCGTGGTCTGGAATCAATAAATAAAATCGTTTTCATTCATGAAGGAAATCACTTACATACTCTACACACAATAGTTTGTATATGTACCTAAAAACAAATAGCAGCCAATCTCTCATTTATTTGGATATCCAAGTAGTTATGGGTAGGTTATTGGGTTCCTTGGGTGAATTTAAATATTAAATCAAGATAGTTACACATCATTTATTTAAAACAACCAAAACAATTCCCTATATCAATAACTCTATTTGTATTATACTGCCCTCTTGTGGCCATAATGGGTACACCAGAACCAAAGAAGATGATTTGAGATCCAAATGGTTTGAGTTCCCTCAAATCTGTCTTTTTGAGGTGCTCAAGAAATAAAGTTGAGAACTTGTACCAAGTGGACTCAATCCTAGTGTCTCCCCCTACAGGTCGTTTGGAGTACTACTGTGGGAGATCCTCTCTCTGGGCTACATGCCATATCCTTGTAAAACCAACCAGGAGGTGCTGGAGTTTGTTACCAGCGGGGGTCGGATGGACCCCCCAGAGGGCTGCCCGGGCCCAGTGTGAGTACTCAGAACACAGCAAAGTCGCAAACTTTGAAATCACAAATCAAATTCATAATTGTTTGTATTTAGTTATCGGATCATGACCCAGTGCTGGCAGCATTGTCCCGAGCATCGGCCCAACTTCTCCACTATACTTGAGAGAATCAACTACTGCACTCAGGTAAAATCATGTCACTTCATTAGGTACACCTGTCCGTGCTGATCAGGAGGTACCACTGGTCATTTCAATCAGTTTGTGGAAAATGATTCATTTGATTGTTATTATGTCAGGATCCGGATGTGATCAACACGCCTCTCCCAGTGGAATATCGACCAACCACCGATGACGACGGCGCCGCCGTGATCCGGCCCTCCGACCACACGCCTACCAGCTTTGCTCCTCTCCCCGTCTCCTTAACCCCCACGTCCCCCTTGAGCTTGGCGTCCTCTGTTCTTCCTCCGCCGCCCGCCAAACCTTGTGTTACCCAACACGAGACCACGCCGTGTCGCGAGGTGCTCCCGGATCTCCACAAAGCCGAGGCGGCTCCGGCGCCCGTCGTGCGCACGGGGGGCCTCTGGCTGCACCCCGAACCTCCCTCGCGCCAACCTTGCTCCACGAACAGCTCGTGTCTGGGGAGCCAACGGCTGAAGAACAAAACCAAAAATTTGTGGAACCCGACTTACGGCTCTTGGGTTTTGGAAAGCTTCAAGGGCAAGAAGACCTTGGCTCACACTCAGTCCGTGCCCCTCTCAAGTCCTCCTCAATCCACTTTAGAGTGCAACCGAGCACCCTGTGAGACCTCCAACTGTTCTCATCTCAAATCTGCCGCCCTCTGCCCTTCCTGCCAGCCTCAAGGTGCACCGAATGTGCCCCACAATAAGAGCCAAACCAGCAGCGTACCCTCAAAGGCGGGCATTGACCTGGCCAAGCTGCAGAGTTTCCCCTGCGGAAACGTCAATTACGCCTACGACGAGCAAAACTACGAGGCAGAGAGCTTGCCCTTGGTCGTCCACACCAAAGCCCCGGAAGCCATCAAAAACACCAACTCCGCCCCCAGCGTGTCCTCAGGGACGGGCCTGGGGTTGGCGCTGGGCCTCTACACGTCCTCCTCTTCATCCTCTTCATCATCCTGCATGCCGAAGCTGCTGCTCAAACGCCACGCCAGCTACGGACACGAGGACGTGAGGAGACACACCAAAGCTGAGAAGCCCACACGAGACCGAGACTCCGGCTTCTCTCTGTCTGAGGACTTGAGTGTCACACCGTTCTGAGAGTCAGGTTATTCTAATGTAAAAAAAAAAAAAGTCAATTTTTGGAGATGAATTCTCTGCACTGATTACTAATTGGTCTCCGTTTTTTTCTCGCACATCAGGTTTTCTACTAGTTATAATAATATTTAGTAATAGATTTGAATTAGGGCCTAGGTTCAGCAACAGATGGAATTTTGGCTGGAGATGTCATTATCATGATAAAATTTGTGTTGGACAAGATTTAATAGATATTACTTGACATTTAAAAAAAAGAAAATATCTAAAAATTCTCATGTGCTAGAAAAAAAAAAGTGGACTTTTTTGTTTTTTCAAAATCCTCTGTGCCCACCAGGTAGTGAATGATCTGCTCGTATAATGGTTCTGATGATTACAATGCTGGAAGGAGACCCTTACGTACTCTTCTGCACTGTGATTCAGAGCTGGACTCTTTCATTTTTTTTTCTTTAAAAAAAAAAAAATCTGTCCTGTTTGGCTGCTTGGTATGCAGCGTGATGGATCTGTATGCCTTTTTTTTTATTTTTTATGCCAGAACAGTTTTGCTGTGCAACGGAGGACTTTGATAGACTATTGTTTAAATGAAGGATAATTACTGGACATTTGAGAGTGAACAGACAAAGTAACATAATATGACCACAGCAACGTTATATTCATGTTGACCTCATCGTGTGCTTCTTATTGTCTCCAAAATGCTGAAATAGTCTCGACTTTTTTTTTTATTTTTTATTATCTCATCTCCTGGAAGCTTTGGGACTTGCTTCTATGACCAGTGATTGGGATGTTGGAGCAATCAGTGTGCAGGATGAGAATCTAAGATGTATTTTCATTTGTTGGAATTTTTTTTTATCCACAAATTCAGGTTTCATGGAAGAGTTTTGGGGGATTTGTTCGAAAGGAATCATATGAAAAACATTCTACTTCATTAGGTTTGCAATAATGTGTATTTTTTTGTACAGAGTTGGTTATGAAAGGAGGATAAGCGTGAACATTCAGACACATATTTTTGGGGCAATTTTGTCATGCAACGAATTAACTTGCTGGCTTTTAGAGTTTAAATCAGAGGTGGGCAAAATATGGGCCAAATATGACCATCTCTCAACTCTTATCATCTCGCAAGAAATTCTCAATATTTGAAAAAAAATGCTGACGTTCCATTGAAATGAAAATTTGTACTCATTTATGTTCAATCAGTGTAGCATGTAGTTAAGTTGTTTTAGCTTTAGCATATTGACTCAAAACAACATGGATGCTGACAGCTGTGAAATATTAGCTATTTTTATACTCGCTTCTATACACTGGACTAACATTTGTATATTTCTTTTTTTACTTACGCTATTTGTAGTCAATCACTGCCAATGGATATTACGACACAAGAGTTGTAGTAGCCATCTTTACTCAGCAGGGGGAGATGTTTAGCTGTGACACACAACGAGCTGCTCCATTCGTGTGCGCTTTATCACACACATGCTGAGTGTTTATGAATATTCTTGTTGATTGTACTCAATAATAATCTACACCTATAAATGTTTGTATTTTTCCAGTCAGGGTTGGACTTTTTGTATGCTTTGAACGTACTATTGAAGGCATGTTCTGCCTGTTTTACAAAATGTCTCCCTCGTCCAACAGACCTGATTCAAATGATCATCTCATGATAACGATTATGATCGATTATCATGAGATAAAACACTCAACACAACCAGCAAGCAATAACACAATAGCAAACTTGGACGTCACAATCCCGGAGACACGGGGACAACACAACAGGATTTGGTTTTGTAAATATTAAACAGGTTTAATATTTATGATGTGATTTCCATGCAGATCGGTGAGGAATCGTCAGGCTGACACACAGGATACATTTTAATCTGAATTTTTAAAATAAAATGCAATCTGACCTCTGCTGTTTTGTGATCCAGAAGGGAAGAAAATTTGAATTTGGCCTGATTGTCCATATGCGCGTGTACCTCAAAATTCCCCCCCACTTCCTACACATGTCAAACACTTTTTATACATTTTATTTCAGATTGAGTTTTCATATTTGCTGAGTGTGAACTCTATGCAATGTACAGGAACTGTCTTTTACACTTGCATCTAACCAGATTGTTTCCAAAAGTACTGAGCTCATTAGTGTGTATTTGTTGTGTGTAATTGTGTATAAATACTCATCTGGACCCACACACCCAAGAAGCAGAAAATAAATGCAAGGGAACCCATTAAGATGCCACAATAGTGTTTTACTGTGAAAAGATAAAAATCAACAAAATTTCTTTCTGTGCTGTAGTTCCATATACATTTGTCTGTGCCATTTCAATATGCCAAAATGAATCTGTTCATCAATAGAATTATTTGTCAAATTGTGGCGTTGTGTTGAAGGAAATAAAATAAAACAACTATTTGACTAAATTAGTTTACATTTGAAAAAAAATGTCAGGTTCTTGTTTTGCGATTACATCCGTTACCTTTTGATACTTTTATAACTATAATAAATATTACCACCTTATTCCTGGGCGCTTTCATAGGCAAACAAATCTAGGAGGAAGTTTCGGTAAAGAGATTTCCGGTCTCTCATGGACTTTGTTTTGCAAAGCGGTATTTTTGAACGGTTTTAAGTGATCATTAGTCTTCATTGCATTGAAGAATGTCTTGCACGATTTCGGAGTTTGTTGCGGTTGTATTAACAAGCAGGAAATTAATCTGGGACATGCTTCTTTGCATTTCATGGACGAACCACGACCCAACATTAAACTTTGTTGCTTCCATTACAGCACCGGAGAATACTCGTCGGGTGAGTGCCACAATAACATTGTCTGTTGGAGACCTTTGGTATTTGTCAACCTATAAAATTATTAGAAGGGTTGCTGTAATAATTTGGATTTTATGGACAAGCGTGTTTGTCAGTAAATTATAGTGTGCGCCTATGTGACGTTCAAATATTTGCAGCGGGCAATTAAAGTTGACATAAGTAGTGATGTTCACATGAACTTTTGAAGAATGACATGAGCGACGTGACGTTTGTTTACATGAAGTCTCCCGGTCACGTGGTTACCATGCCAGACACGCTGCTTGAAGCGAAATAATTTCCATCCTCTTTTGACTAACTGCGGCTTTAAATTACATATCTGGTTGGTTTACTTTGCTAATGACTTAAAAGTATTTCTAGATCCAACGAAAACGTGTTCAACTTGTTAACAAGGCTCACCAAAACTTGCTGTGTATTCCAATCAAAGTCTTCAGTATATAATCGAATTCTAAAAATATTCATTACAAATTCTAAAAACTGCAAAATGTAAGCGTTTGGCTATGACTGTACAGGTCTGTAAAAAGTGTTGAGGTCATGTGACTGACTGAGGTCATGTTCATAATGTCAAGTTACTATTACATTCAAAACATTCGAAGATTATCTCTTTCCATTTTCTAACGAATAGCAAATGTTTACATAATAATGTGATGAACTGAAACTGTCAGTTTGTTTACTCACTGACGACTTCTCTGTATCCTCCGTGGCAATTTACATCAACTGAATCTGAATTTTTTTCTTCTTAGCAAGCCCTTCTGGATATGTACTTTCAACATTATGTTAGTTTTGTCCACACACTGTGCACACTTCCTCACCTCCACATCAAAAACACATATTCCACTTCCATTTCTCATTTTCAGCCAGGTGACCTTTCCTCTACTTGCTTGTCCCACAGTCCTAGTCAGACTCATTGGCTGCTCACGGCCTCCAGGATACCGATGAGGTTCTGCAGGCCCAAAAGGTATCCGTCCTCTCTGTTACCCTCTCGCCAGGGAACGTCGTGCTTCAAAACTTGGCCCTCCGGCAACTCGGTGGTCTTGCCAAAGTCAATAAGCCACACCTGAGCGTTGCCCGTGTGGTCGTGGATGAAAAGCAGAGAACTCCCGATGACCTGAAGGAGAGAAAATGAAACCTCTCACTATGACGCAGCGCAGCTCCACAGCGCAATAATAAACAGAGGGACACCTCAAAACTAAACAACACGTGAGTAAAGAGACCGAACCCTAAACAGTATGAAAAATTGTATGGCTGGACAGAAAATATGAAATGCCTATAGAAAATGAATGTATTCATATGATAACAATACATCACTTAACCAATAATTTAATAATGAATAGAGCAAAACATTTTTTTCTGATGGTATGGCTTTTTTCAGTATCATCATCATCAGTATCGATCACCTCATGGTGCTTGAAGAATTCTGATCTTTTCAAAGCCTGTTGGATCTCCATCAGTCTGCTCAGGTATGACTTCTGTGTTGTGAAAAAAAAAAAAAAACAAGACATACATGACATTCATTTAATTTGAGCAGAACTATGTTTAGTGACAACACCATCGAGGTATCAGTGACAGCAAAGAACAAAAATGTGACGATAACCATAGAACAAGGAAACAAATCGAAAAGCAGCTGGCTGCCACATACCATAACGTTGACGTTGCCGCCGACAAAGTCCTTGAACGCTTCGATGACATCTTGCTCCGACCTGGTTTTCTTGAAATCGGTCCGACATGTGCCGTCACTTTTCTGAACACGAGAAAAAGATATAATAAGATCAGGATGAACACAATGGAAACAGCAGTGTAAGAAAAAGCTAGCTAGCTAGCTCTTTATCAACATAATGTAATTCTACCCCCCCAGAGGCTGTATTTATTTGATATCTTTTTTTTTAATTTTGTACCTTGATGCCGTCTATCCTGAAGCCCATAGTGTTGCTGGAGCTCAGGCTTTCCCTCCACTGCATGTAGCGAGGTTTAGTGACGCCACATTGGGAATGTTCCTGGGCGGTCGGGCCTTGGCTGTCCACCTCCACCATCTTCTTGTACAGGTCCGCCCTCAACTTGGGCCGCTCCCGTGCTCGAACCAGTTCTTCTTCCAAGTAGGTTCTGCGAAGCATGAGAAGTTTATTTACACGCCGTCGGCATTTAAGGCGACGGTCCAAAAATGGCAGAGGCTATTTACATTTGAGGTGTGTTATTGACAAAACTCATCATGCCTTGTTCCATCTGAGATATTGTAGCTGTAAACAAGCACATGTGACTTTTCAGTTTCAATTTTTGGAACTGCACTTCCTCTGTTCTGCAAAGGGGAACGGAGAGGAAACTCTAGCATGCAGCGTTCAACCGTGTTTATGCAAGCAAGCGGTTTTGAAAGCGTGCGGTTAACAAACAAAAAAGGGGGGGGGGGGAGTCTCCAGGGACACCCCGATTGTGTGAACGTGATGCAAATGTGCCAATGTGTGTGAACGGGTATTTTAATTATGAAAAATTGTCCAACAAAAGGGAAGTACAGAAGTATATTTAGTGTGGAGATGCATGTACCGCTGTGGGCAGGAAGTCAAGCTTAAAGGTGTTTCCCTTTACTTGAAGCAGTAAATACTATTACAATTTTCCATGTCAAATCCTGCTTACCTCACTCCCATCTTGCAGTCCATGACATTTGGAAGGTCAAAGGTTGCCAGCAGGTCAGCCATGTGGATGAAAGACTCTCCATCTTTCTCCACCACGCCGTGGTAAGCGGGTACGAACGCTAGCAGCGTGTCGTTTTTCAACCTCTCAAAGCACCGCACCTCATTTTCAGAATACTTCTTCAGAATGCTGCCCTCATCCGCTGCTTTGAAGTTGCCTGAGATAACATGTGTGGTCTTCACTGAGACTAGTTTTTAGGATTAGGAATGACCCCGATTTGGGTCAGGTGGGGTAACCTTACCTTTATGACCGGCTAGCTGCACCCAGTTCAGCTTTCTTCTCTGGGCAGCGCTAAAGGGCCACTGGACGATGGTCTTCAACTTCCACCATGGCTTGTTCTGTTCAACAGATGCATTATAATTATGAAAATATTAAATACGACCGGTTCCTTTTTTTTTTGTCGGAAAATGAATAATAATTGAAGAAGTACAAAAAAACATTTTTATAGTCCTTCTCTCTCTCTCTCTCTCTCTCTGTATACTTTACAGCAGTTCACCAGTTTGACATACATTGGAACTGCATGTTGACTTAAAATGGCCGCCCTAGCTTAAAAGCATAAGAAGAATGATGTATGGTGAAGCGAACCCGCTCGGCCATAAAAAAAGAACAACATATAAATTATGCACAAGATGCTAAGTGTTGTGAAACTGAAGAAGTAACTTATAGTTAAGTAATGTACTTTATGTCAATAATGTATGGTAATGAAAACCAGAGAGCTATCTATGGATTTAAAAAAAAAGAGCCAATTGTGAAACTGACAGAAGATAACTAAAAAATAGGAAATATTGTCCAGATCCAATTTGACCAATAAGAGTGTCCTGTTTTGTATGCAGAAAATGAAAAGATGGGTGTCATTATAACGGCAGAATTGTAGATTGTCGGAGATTTTCAGGAAATACATTTTCCAATTTTTTTTTATAATTATAATTTTCTTGTCTCGCGGGACTGTTTGTAAAAAAAAAAAAAAAAAGCCGGCGGTGCCAGGTTTCTGCTTTTCTTGTCCAGCATGTTTATTTGACATGCTTGTTTGAAGGGCTCCTCTTTTTCACTGCTGCTTTCTCTTCCCTCTATTTCTTGTAACACACATGCAAATATGCAAACATACACAAACAAAGTGACAGCTTGCACATTTCACAGAGACATACAAGCGGCGCTTCACACATTCAGGGAACTACCCCTTTTATTTTTCAGCCATAAAAGCGGTTCGAGAAGAAAAACCTTCAGTGGCATTATAGCACTTCTTTAAAAACACCATCAACACGCTGTGGCAGATAAGGTCAATCCCGGCTGACGTCATGTTATTCTACGTCAAGTGATGGAAAGAGGAAATGAAACACAAATAACTCTTCTAGATGTCAAATGTTTCAATCATTCTGCCCTTTCTAGATCAATATTGATGTAATTGTGTTACAAAACAGCGATCATGACTTTATAATTCCTGCTGTGTCGTATTTTTTTAAACTCACTTAGTATTCGTTTACAACTCTGCCTTTGTATGATTAATTGTTATGTAACGTGTGTTTGGCATGTTTTTTCCACCAGCACTGCAGCTTTCTCTGGCTGGGAGGTGGGGGGGGGGGGACGGACTCCTGGCGTGTGAAACACCAAGGATGGCAAAGCAAAGCTAATCTAAACGGTTGCCCATGGCAATACTGCGAGTACAGACTGCAGAGGCACACTCTCAAGGAAAAAAAAAAAAATGAACAGGCAGGTGCTAGACGGGCAGAATTTGTGACTAATACCTGCCGTATCAAAGTGTGCTGGAACCTTTTGAGGGGGTTATAAAAAGTCATTAGCATGGAAGCGGTAGAAATGACGAGTCTCTTTTGAGCGCTTAACTTGTGAAAGACCGCCGCTTAATAGTGATGTGTAAGCGAGTGATGTCGTGGTGCCTTGTTAGATGTCAAATTTCCAAAAAGAAGGCCAGTGAATACTGTCCATCACTCAATTCGTCAGTATTCACCAATACCGATACCAAGCACGGATACCACTTATACAATTGAAAAAGAAATCAAATTTAAATTGCGTGAGTTAATAACATTTTTCAATTCTAATTGCTAATTTCTAGTTTGGGATCGTAAAACGGTCACGAGAATTATGCTGGTATCGGATACTTGGTATCGGTACTCGCTTATCCCAAATAATGGTTACACACTCTTCACAGGTCATTTGTATTGAGGATGTTTAAGAGAAAATGACAAGCGTGCACCTTTTATGGAGAAGCAAGGAGAATAAGTGGAAGAATAGTTTAGCGGTGACAGGGTTGACATAAACAAGACGAAACACTGCAGAGCGCGCTTTTGCCTTGCAATTCTCTTGAGTCTAAAAAAAAAATAATAATTGTGAGAAATTCCTTATGGCTAATACGTATCTGGCGGATTGTGTTCTATGAACAAAATGTTCTTCAAGCAAGAGGATTAACATATACACACAACCACCTTCGGCTTCTGTTTAACTTGCGGCCACTCCCTCAACACCTGCAGTATGTGTGCCTAAGGAGGGATGCAAACGAAGAACGTTTAAAGTGACTAAACTTGAATCTGTATTTTAAATTGTATCCATGCTACAAAAAAGCTATTCAAATCCCAAACTAGTCAATGATGTTAATTAACAAAAACATCTAAACTTTTCTTTCTGTTTTTTCATGTATGCTTTCTCTAAGGTCATTGAATATTTTTAAAACTGATTATACTATGTATTAAAAAAAAAATTGATCACTAAATAATACCAATTATTTTGTTTATTTAGATTTTTTTGGACCACTAAATAATACCAAATAAACAAAAACAGGTTTTGTAATACACTTTAATGCAAATAAAATTGCATCAGATGATTCGATCAATGGATGCAATAACGGATGAATTTGATATTGACATCCCTTGGTAGTATGTTGACGCTGGGTCAAGAGAGAAGTTCAGGGTTCTGTTAGTATTATAATGAAGTGGTTTACCTGTTGAAAGCCGCCCTGAGGTCAACAAAAGTCGTTTCGGTTTATGCTCGCCGTCAGCCTCGTTAAGGTGATGACAGTCTTCGATAAGCCAAAGTAGAAAGAACCTAATTTCATCGGCCTTAATGACATTGCCGCACGATTATCTTTTATAATGGGAAACAGTATCGCTGGCTTTGCCCAGTGTGTTATGATTACGATTTCCAAAAAGGCAAAACATACGTGAGCAGATGGAAGGTCGAAAAGCTCCAAAATGTAGAAGTTGTCACGCCTCGTACCCAGCCGTTCCTCCATGTTGTCTGTTGTCATGGTTTCGCCCGTGTGCTCGCCCCTCCCCTCCTGTGTGCCCCTGATTAGTTTGATTATGCTCACCTGCCTCTTGTTACCATGTCATGTATATAAGTCCTGTCTGCCCCCCCATGCCCTGTCGGATCATTGTCTTTCTGTCTTTTTGGTCCCTGTCGTTTTCAAGTCTGTTTTCGGTTAGTCAGTCATGTTATCGTTTTGTTAAGTCATGTCAGTTTTGCCGAGTCTGTTTTTGAGTTCCTCAAATAAACCCTGGTCCAAGCTGCACTTGGTCGCCCTGCTCCATTCCTCAATCCTGACAGAATGATCCGACCATCACAGCGACCAGCACTTGGACCTCACTCCACCATCGGCTCCTATCAGCGACACCCGACCCAGTTCCAGCGCCGCAAGACACACGGCCGCCCCCCCGACACAGTTCCGACGGCGCAGATGCTACGGCCGCCACCAGTTCCGGCGGCGTGGATCCAGCGGCCGTCACCCAGTCGGCCTTCGGCGGCGTGTGGCGTGCGGCCACCACCTGAACCAGTTCCAACGGCGCGGATGCTGCGGCCGCCACCAGTTCCGGCGGCGCGGATCCAGCGGCCGTCACCCAGTCGGTTTTCATCGCCGCAAGACACACGGCCGCCCCCCGACACAGTTCCGACGGCGCAGATGCTACGGCCGCCACCAGTTCCGGCGGCGTGGATCCAGCGGCCGTCACCCAGTCGGCCTTCGGCGGCGTGTGGCGTGCGGCCACCACCTGAAACAGTTCCGACGGCGCGGATGCTGCGGCCGCCACCAGTTCCGGCGGCGCGGATCCAGCGGCCGTCACCCAGTCGGTTTTCATCGGCGCAAGACGCACGGCCGCCCCCCGACAGTTCCGACGGCGCGGATGCTGCGGCCGCCACCAGTTTCGGCGGCGTGGATCCAGCGGCCGTCACCCAGTCGGCCTTCGGCGGCGTGCGACGTGCGGTCCCATCCCGACAAACCTGGCTAGTCGCCAGGTGGCTCCCATGGAACTATATTGTAGCGTTGACTGGCGTCTCGTACCCAGCCGTTCCACCATGTCTGTTGTCATGGTTTCGGTATGGATTTCCAGAGTTGCCGCCGATTGGCGTACGGACTTCTCGGGTAGCTGCCGATTGCGGTTCTGACTGGCCGCTGAGGCCAATTGGACTGGTGCGCTTCCCCCCCCGTTTGCTACGTGGGGGTTTCGGTTTTTTTTTTTTGGGACGTCGGGGGCCGTCCCCTTGGAGGGGGATACTGTCACGCCTCGTACCCAGCCGTTCCTCCATGTTGTCTGTTGTCATGGTTTCGCCCTTGTGCTCGCCCCTCCCCTCCTGTGTGCCCCTTATTGCTTTGATTGTGCTCACCTGCCTCTTGTTACCATGTCATGTATATAAGTCCTGTCTGCCCCCCCATGCCCTGTCGGATCATTGTCTTTCTGTCTTTATGTTGCTGTTGTCTTGTTGTCGTAATGTCTTCACATCTTTTGTCTCACGTCCCTGTCGGTCAGTCATCTTGTTGGTTTTGGTTAGGAAGTCATGTTAGTTTGTTAAGTCATGTCAGTTTTGCCGAGTCTGTTTTTGAGTTCCTCAAATAAACCCGGGTCCAAGCTGCACTTGGTCGCCCTGCTCCATTCTTAATCCTGACAGAAGTGGCTTATTTCCCACATGATGGCTCTGCTGAAGTACACACATTGACATTTTATGGCTCTTGAAAATCAAGCAGGCAAACAGACTTTTATCGCCGTGTAATTGGCCCCGTGTTTATTATCGGAATGAGATCCTTCGTGCGGATGTTGTTTGCTTACTGTTGTTTATGTGCTACAATTATTCGAGCTTTAGCCACTTCAATTAAGTCCTCTGTAGTGTGTGTGTGTGTGTGTGTGTGGGGGGGGGGTCATCATAGCAATGGCAGCACTGTAGGTCAAGGACCTCATTTAATTCATTTGCACTTTTGCTTTAACGATCATCGATTCTTATCAACAATATAAACTACATGTCATTTTTATTTTTAATCTTTAAGATTTGTTTTTTGTTCAAGTTCAAAAATTCAACCAAGTGACATTTTTTTTATATAGTTATAGTACATGCATTATTCTTATATTGCTAATAATATTATTCACCGGGGACCATGAATACTGAATTTTCTCAATTAATTTAAACTTGATCTGGTAAAAAACATAAAATATAAAAAAAAAAGTACTGATACAATCATTAACTCATACAATGAACATACAGTATAAGACAAGTGTTATTACCATTTCCTTTAGAACAAATACAGTGCTGCTCGGCTTCTGGCGTATATAAAAAAAAACACAAAACTCTCCAGTACAAATGCAACTTCCAAATGCAACAGGCATTTAAGTCATTATAAAATACCAATATACAGTACATAATTCCTTTGGTTCAACCTGTTACTGTGTCCGAGATTGTACTATAACAACTGAAGTTGTTTTAGCTTGATCTGCTCGACTCACCTCTCCAGCGTCAACCAGGGGCTCCAAAGTGATGATGCCTTTACTTTTATTCTCGTTGTCGCTAAGCAGGTCATCTTCCGATTCCACTGCAGAAGAACCGGTGGAGGAGACGGAGGAGGTGGAAAGCTTCCTACACAGCTTGCCGTCCACCGCTTCGCCTTCCTCCCAGTCCTCCTGCTTCATCTCCCGTGAGAAGCCGCCCCCATCCGGGGTGATGGTCACCTGCGGTACTCGGGGTGCGTCCATCACTCTTTCGAATGCGCTCGCCGGCTCGATTCGCTCGACTCACTGAGGGAGTTCATCCCAACTCTGTAGGAATCACTTGTGCAAACAAAAAAACAAAAAAAAAGAGAGTCAGCCCCAGGTTGTAGGAGTTCCTAGGTTCTTTTGGACGACATTGAATGCGTCGTGACGGAGCACGACAAAAAAGACCTTCGATGCTCGCTCTGCTTCAAGCTTGTGTGGAGGCTGTCAGAGCAGAAGCTGGTTGAATTTCAAACGATCCACACGACTTCCTCGTTTCTTCTGTCCAAGCATCGTCGCCCCTGAGCTGTAGCTGGTGCGTGACGCGCGTTCATGTCGCTCACGCCTGCGCACTTTGTCAAAAACTAACAGGACGGCTGAGAAAAGTTTTGTGTTGGAATCATTTTGGACTTTCATGAATTAATGCAAACAACTCTAACGAAATAAAATCAAGATGATACAGTACATATGTGTAAAATAGTTCATTTTGATCAAATGATTTTGTCTCGTGTTTATGTTATTATTGTTTAATAAAATACGTATGCAATGCATGACATTGTTAATTGGTCAAAATATTGTTTGGTATTAACAGTAAATTAATACATCTTTTTTATTGTGATAAATAAAATGAATTTTATTCAACCACTTTTTTTAGGGAGACGCAGAAAAAACAAATGCAAGAAATTGCAGGACTCTTAATAACTGCTTGGGTGGCTGGATTAAACAATGGCCAGGCCCCGATGTAGCTCGCTTTTTTTATTCATACAGGATAATCCAGTCTCAACAAATAATCATATCATTATTAATAATATTAATAAGAATTCAAGTTTAAAACTACACCATCCTATAGATGGCGATGTTGTACGTACTCACTGTTAGCTACGCGTCTTTAAGTACAGTAGAAGAAAAGCCGCGTTCTGTTGCAAAAGTGAGACCTCCAGTGTCCTGCACGAGAACACTTCAAATCCATTCACACGTTGAAGGAGAACACCATGTTTGCTGTCAGAAGCTCTCTGCGCCTCGTTTCCAAGTTGTTCGTGCCCGCCTTGGCGAGGCGAGGATGCGCTGGGGCTACCATCCCGGTGGACGATGTGGTGAACGGGCTGACAGACGAGCAGATCCAGGTTAGCCACACAGAGCAAGTTAGCAAAACAAAATTCATAGTTTTGCTGCAACTAATGAGCCACTTTTGAATATTCACGTCTTGTCAGATGTTTTATTTTTTTTGGCAACAGGAGACACCCCGTGTGACAAGATGACCTAACAGCTAAAAGCTAAACAATAAACAACCTTGGGAATAGCCGAACTAGCACAACGCTATTTGTTTTAGAAGGAAAAAGTACTAAATTACAGTCGCTTTGCTGATGTTCATGCATTCATTTATACAGCAAGATGACACCATATAAATGGATTATATTTGTGTATAGGGAAGTGGGTGGAATTTATAACTAGCATTTGATTGAGTGCGAGTTTGCACTGCTCCCTGCAGGGCATTTAAAATGACAATGTAATACTGTAGTTACTCCAGTGTGAATTGTATCGCGTCTGATTCAAAATGATAATAATTTCACATCAGCGATAGAATGGACGTTTTAGCAAAACTGTGCTGCAACTACTCGTAATGTTGCAGAACAATCCAAAACATTGTTAATAAAAGGCGAGCATGACTGATCAACTGCAAAATTTAATCAGAGATGTCTCAATGTGTTACTTTTATCTAGCACATCCGTTTTTTCTTTTTACTATATTACATATTATGTTTTTGTTATTATATCATTATTTAATGAGCGTTTTTTTTATTTTGTCTTGCACAGCTCAGGCAAAGTGTTCGTAAATTCTGTGCCGAAAAACTCGCGCCCAATGCTGACGAGATAGACAAGAAGAATGAATTTCCAGGGATGCGGGTGAGTTCCTGACCTTGCTTTTAGAGTCCATGAATATTGGAGAGATGAGCTTATTGTGTTATGTTGCCAGGAATTCTGGAAAGACATGGGAGAGATGGGGTTGCTAGGCATAACCGCACCAGGTACATCCATTCTTCCTTAGCTCCTTTTAATAGTTTTGACAAAACAGACCATAAAGGGGAGCTTCATTGTTTTTTCTCTCTCATTGATTGTGTGTCTTCCAGTGGAATACGGAGGCACTGGACTAGGCTACCTTGATCACGTCATCGTAATGGAGGAACTCTCTCGCGTGTCAGCGGCCATCGCTCTCAGCTACGGCGCTCATTCCAACCTGTGCGTCAACCAGATGGTGCGCCACGCCACCGACAAGCAGAAAGAAAAGTACATGCCGAAGGTTCGTCCATGGGCCGCATACTGGTTAAAAAATGGCCAAAGAGAAAAAAAGTTAATGGTCATCTGAGATTTATTTGTAGTTACTGACAGGAGAGCATGTGGGAGCCTTAGCCATGAGTGAGCCCAACGCTGGTTCTGATGTCGTGTCCATGAAACTCAAGGCGAAGAAACAAGGTAAGCTTGAGACACGATCTCACTTTTTAATATTCTCAATCATGTTGTGTAGAAATAAGATAATCATTTATAACAACAAACTTGGCCTCATTAGTTATTTTTCTCCAGGTGACTACTATGTTCTGAACGGGAACAAGTTCTGGATCACAAACGGACCAGACGCCGACGTCCTCATCGTGTACGCCAAGACGGACCCAGAGGCCTACCAGAGAGGCATCACTGCTTTCATCATTGAGAAGGTGGCTCCGTCCGTTGCTGTGATAGACCATGATGCGGTGGTCCTCACACGTTCATATGGTCCTGTCCTGTAGGGGATGCCGGGTTTCTCCACAGCACAAAAGCTGGACAAATTGGGCATGAGGGGGTCCAACACATGTGAGCTGATCTTTGAGGACTGCAAAGTTCCAGGTGTGTGTCCAAGCAGCGAATACAAAGTTTCAGGTTCTTGCTTATGCATGTTTTTCTTGGTTTTTTTTTTTTTTTAGAGAAGAACATCCTGGGTCCATTAAATAAAGGAGTTTACGTAATGATGAGCGGTCTGGATTTGGAAAGGCTGGTACTCGCAGCTGGACCTGTCGGGTCAGTACTGCAGACTGACTTTCCCTATCGAATTATAAATTGATGCCTTTAACGGAATCGCTTTATCTTCAGAATCATGCAATCTGTTCTGGATTCTGCCGTTCCCTACCTGCACGTCAGAGAAGCTTTTGGCGAGAAGATTGGACATTTCCAGGTTCATTTGTTTGAATCCGTCCTGAAGTGACAGGAACCTAACGCTTGTTTTTTCAAACAGCTGATGCAAGGCAAGATGGCTGACATGTACACCAGATTGAGCTCCTCCCGGCAATATTTGTACAACGTCGCCCGAGCCTGTGACAAAGGACACTTCAGCGCCATGGTCAGCCTCTCAAATCTTATCCACTTCTTTTCGAACATTTTTGTTTGGATTTTGACATTCGTTTTAGCCGTCTACAAGTCTAGCAGCCAACGTATAATTATCGCTTTTGTGTTGCCGCTGCAGGATTGTGCCGGAGTCATTCTGTACTGTGCCGAGAACGCCACCCAGGTCGCGCTGGATGGCATTCAGTGTTTGGGTGAGTCATACGACCTCTGCTTTTTCATGAACAATCAAGGAATCAAGTAGCAGACATTCAAGGGAAAGGACAATTATGTGTGGAGTGCTTTGGCTTGTGACTGACTGCAAAGGGGTTCTAAAAGGTTTTATTCAACAAAAAGAAAATGTGAATCGCGGATGCTCGCCACTTCAAGTGCATGAAAATAAGCGATGTGGTTGATCTTCTAATTGGTTCATGTTCATGGCGAATTGATTCGATTTAACCTTCATATCAACTATGTTTGTTTTGTCATGATGCTAAGGAGGTATGATAGTTTACTACTTGACACAACCAGCAGAGGGCGCAATAAATTCCAACTTAATTGGTTTGCAATTTCAACTGTTGTGTCGCCAGGCGGGAACGGCTACATCAACGATTACCCCATGGGACGCTACCTGCGGGACGCAAAGCTGTATGAAATCGGAGCGGGCACGAGTGAAATCCGCCGCCTTATTATCGGACGATCTTTCAACGCTATGTTCAAGTGAGGGCAGAGAGCGAAGCGCTCATCTCAGTGAGCAAAAGTGCAATTTTGTCCTGAAGAAAAACATCTTCCATCAAACCCAAAGGCCTTAACTTTGATGACTCGTCAGCGCTGCTGACCTACATCATATTTAAAAATGCTCTCTTCTCCTTTTTCACATCAAGCAATTACTTTGAGTACTCAAATGGCGGTAATACTATTACAGGAACACCAAGTCATTCGTGCTGCAATTATTATTATATTTTTTTTTCCACTCTGGCTTCATATCAGTTACCAGAACCTCTCAACTAAACCAAACAAATATTCTCCATCATGTTGGGTACTATTAGTGGATGTCCTTTTAACTTTTTAGAAAATAATTTCCGGTTACAGTACTGCGAGAGTAAAAATATGCTATTTTACTCGGGAGATAGAATCATTCTACTTTTTTTTGTATAGTCTCAATCAAAATCTGACATTTGCTTGTCTTCACTCCACTTTGTAGGTGTACATTATGTATGAATAGTGTTTTTTCACATGTGAGTTAGTTATTGTATGCCGCTAAAACGTGGCAGTTGTATGATGTGAATTATAAATGCAACATGAAATATACAGTGGTGTAGAAAAATAACAATGCATGAGTGTAATAATAAAAGCACAAAAAAAAAAAATCCCACAATAAGGCTCTGAGCCTCCTTTGGCTTTCTCATTGAATTTTATTGCTTAGTCAAGGTAACAACGACTGCTCCATTCCGTTAAGTGCTGCTGAAAGATGAGAAGCGAAGGTAGCCTAAATGGAACGTGGCCTAGAATAATGCAACTACACTTTTTTTCCTTTTTTAACTGACCGGTTGCAATATGCACGGATCAAATATGATTTAATTATGTCTGAGCTCTATTTTTAGATCAATTAATTTTCTACTTCATGACAAAATGTTTGTTCCCGCCTAAGAGAAATTGGACTTTAGCTGTTCTTCTAAGAAATGCATTATTTTGACCTTGTCATGCGAGGGTGGACCATTCTTTGTTTTCCTAATTAATGGAATGAGTCTCTTGGCCGATGTAAGAACTTAGGTATCGATTTCATTCGTCATAACTTACTATACGTATTTCAATTATATCACATCTCTCTTTCCTGCTTTCTTTTGAGCTGAACTAAAGAGCAGCTTTGTCTGCGGAAGCCATTACTTCAACAATGATGACAATCCATGGATCGACACTCCAAATGAAAAATCTGGATGCCTTTTCTTCCATTGTACAATTACAAAGATTTTCCAGATGAATGGAGCCAGAGGAGTCAGTAATCAAACTTTTTTTTTTTCTTGTCTTTCACATCGACTTTATTATTACTCAAGCATTTGTGGTCAAGTTAACCAGATTTCGCTATTGTAGTGTGATGAGGCACTGAGTCAGATAAACATCAATGACTTCAATATAGCTGCAGCTAAAATCAGATATGACTAAGTGACGTGTCACACCATGATATCTTGACGTAATGACATAAAACAACCATTTGTATTATTATTTGAAATGATTCTACAAATGCCCTCTAATAGCCATGAGTTAATGGTTAGCATTTTGAGCGTCAGACTAAATAATCTAACGGACATTTCTCCTTGTTTAAAAAAAAAAAAGGATGTAGGAGAAAATAATGGCAGACTAAAGGAAGCATGCATGACAAGAGGATAAAAGTAGTGCCTGTCTTTTCAACCACTCAAGCCATTCATTACCCCAATTGCCTCTTGTCATCAAGTGTTTGGAGTGGTGACGGTGTTCTATATTGTCATGTTTGTTTTTCTTAACAAAAATAAAATAGATCTGTTCATCAACTTGCATTTACTGCCCCCCCCCCCCATTACATAACAAGAACTCTTATTGTGAGCAATTACGTCACTGCAACTAATATCTGGTGAGCCTCAATAGACAATTTAATTTCCTCCAATATGGGAGCTGTAATTCAATGTTCTACCTTTACAATACTGCATATAGATGAAATTGTATTGACTTTATGTTTCCTGAATTCTGACACTTTCAATAAGTGATATGCATTTGTTGATTGACATGTAAGTAACTGTTCCATGTGTGGTTGACCAGGCAAGGTGTCATGGTGTCGTCCGTCCGTGTGGCCCTTTAAGAAACTCTCCATGTTTTCTCTTCGTGATGCGTCAACATAAAAAAAAAAGCGGATGATGCTGTTATGTAAAAACACGCACAAGTGAGCCGTACTTTTTTCTCCTTTTTTTTCCTGCACGCTGGAGACGACACACAGCGATTGCTTGACTCCCAAGCCCCCCACGCACGCTGCCTCCGCCGTATGTGTGTGCGCCATCCACTCGGATTAGCAGTCGGAAGTGCAACCAGCGGAGCTTTGGCAGTTTGGAGTGTCTTTTTTTTTTTTTTTTGAAAGGAGCTTCAAGTGATCATGTGCGACCGTGCACGGGAAGCGTACACCTGACACGTCCCTTTCCTTGCAACAACTGGAATTGACTTTTCTTTTCCATTAAAGGAGAGCGTTTGCATCGGAGGTAAGACGCCGAGCCGCTAGTGTCCGAGAACGATGCGAGCAAGCTGGGGTAGTGCGCCAAGCTACACGCCGATGTAGCGATCCGCGTAGCTAGCAACTTTTCTTTCTTTTTTTTTTTTTTTCTTGCTTCTTTTCTAAACAGTTTGTTGTTTGTACTTGCATCACTTGTGCTTTCCTATGTGTTTATTGAATGGAAGTGCGTCGATTGAGTTTGAAAATGTCATTCTTAGTCATGCATGTTTGACAGCTTTGTGTCAAGTTTGAGCCTCGACGCAGGCTTGAAAGGTTTCGCTGTCAAGAATGTTTAGAGATGCAACTTGGCAGCGGTTTTACTTTCTTTTTTTGGAGCAAAATCACTTGTCAAGTCTCTTTGGTTAATTGATACGACCTCCGTGTTTTAAGGTAAGTACATTTAATTCAATTCAACCTCATGTTTGGGGCCAATTTGACATCATAGAAAATATTCTAAATTTCATTCACTCACTCTGATATTTGATGATTTTTCCAATAGTGACCTAAAACAAACACACACAAAAATCGAAATATTTAAAAATCTCATGAATTTGTGCAAACAATTGGTGCACACTGAGGTTACTCAAATTTGACTATCTGTCTATAAAGTGGATTTTAGTGTGAATCTCCAAATGATGCATGCCATAAATGTTAACATTCAATAGTCCCAAGAACAGTCTGTGTTTCCACCACAGTTCCAAGGAAACATGCACCAAATTGGCTTTGAAGAATGATGGGATCATCCCAAAAAATATAGATCAAGATAATTTAACAATATGTTAATTATTATAGTTATCTCCAGTGTTTTGGTTAGCCTCCATTCATCCTGGACTGGTTGCTTGTCAGCAGCATGTGAAGTTCGCACCTATGAACAATTTAGAGTCTTCAATGACCCTTAACATGCCTCCTTTGGTGTGTGGGAGGAAGCCAGAGTTTCAATGATGTTAAGTGGACTAAAGTCCTTTTTGGGACCCCCCCCCCCCCCCCACCCCCCTTCGCCCCCTTTAAAAACAATTGAATTTGACCGGGTTTGATTCAGAGCCACCAGAGTTGTCATTGTGAACAACCTTTCCACACATTCTTAAACTGCCATACAGTTATAAAAATAGGTTAACTGCTGTGATAAAACTATAAAAATGCCCTTTAAAGGTCTATCAGCATTTATATGAAAGGTTAGGAATCAATTTCCTATCAGTGGTGTTTTAAAGCTCAGTTTCAAAGAGACGTGATCAGCTAAACTCAAGTGCGCGGTTTCATGCATGGCGTCTTACATTCGCAAGCTGCCGGGCGAGTTGTGATGTATAAAATGCTGTGTCAAGCCCATTGAGCACAGACAAGCCTGACAATAGCACTTCAGCTTTGTGTTCCGTCCTTGACAGACCCCATCACGGCGTTTCGGGCCGATTTGCGGCGACCACATGTGAGCTATAAAGCAGGAGATCAATCCCGCTCGTAATCCCATTATTTCCCAAGAAGCGTCCTGTTGTGGTCTTTAGACGGGGGGGGGGGGGGGGGAGGGACGAGCCGGCGGGGTCGTTGCCGATTTACGTGTCACCCCGAACGCGTGGAGGCACGTTGGTGTATTTCCTGAAAAAGCGGCATGTGATGGAAGACGGTAGAATCGTGGAGAATGTAACCCAGATGATGCATGCGCACAAGAGAGCAGTTTAAACATCAGCGGGGCCATTGTTGTCTCGCCTGAATGGCAAACAAACAGTTGGCGTTCAGAAAGTGAAAACAACATGCCACTCTGCATGAATGACCTTTTGTTCATCGAGTTGTATCCAAAATAAAACGGCGCACACCCCCCTTTTGTTAACGTTCAATCTTCTGCTTCCTCTTAACATTCAGTTTATTTGGAGTTGCTGGAAATGACCGAACTAATATTAAGTCGCATCGCCACTTTTTGGCAAAATTACATCACATTTTGCAGTCTAGCAATTTCGGAACTATTCTCCTAGCCCCAGAAGAATTTGGATTCCATTTATACAGAGTTTGTGGTGCACCATCATTTGTGTCGCATGGGCCAATGGGATAAAAAAAAAAAAAAGTGGAGATGCAAGCCCCGCCCTCTTGGCTGTTTGATAGAGAGAAGCAGGAAGTCAGACTAAGGAAACGCAATGCTCGCTTGTAGACGGGCCCCGATGTATCCCACAGCTTCCTCCATTTGTTTATGATGTACATAAAAGTCATGCTCCAGTAATGTGCAAACTGGCGTTTGAGTTATGAAAAGAAATCGCAGGAAAAAATGACCAGGTTGGGGAAAAACTCAGACTTAAAAAACTCGTTTGCATAATTAGCATACGATTTAATTGTGATGTCAGTGCATCAGACGGGACCGACTACAACAATGCAAACTGACACGAGAATCTTAACCTTTAAAGGTTCCGACAATCCCACGTTAGACAGTTTGAGCTAGTTTGTAATAAAGTAGGATTATCCTCCCGTGGCTGTACAAATGCCACCTTGTTCTTGTTTTCATTCTAGTTTGAACGCAATCCTTTCACTTCAGTCCCGCCTGCTCGGCGACTTCACAGCCGCATCTCAGTCCTCCTGAAGGTTCTGGATTTGAATGAGTCGTGAACCTCCAGTGGCTCAGGATGTGGAAAGCTGTTGAGGCGCCTTTCAAAGCCATTAGCTATTACTCCTCCTGCTCGCTTCATCCTAGCCCTGGCGTAGCGGCGCCTTCGAAGCAGCTGTGAAAATTACAGGTCTGCTTGGTGGAAAGCCAGAAGAAGAGAAGGCCAGCTCGGTGGGGAGGGAAACGACAACCGCCGTTCGCTCGGGCCTCAGCTGTCGGCCGCCTCACAGCTGCAGTGGATGAGAGGGTCTTACGGAGACGGGGTGTCTCGCACTTATCACACACAACTGGGATTGTTTACGCATGTGTGTGTGTGGGGGGGTATAAAAGAGCGGGGGTGTTATACCATGTGTGGTTCGGGGAATGGAACAGAAGCCCGTCGCGGTGAAAAACACCACAGCGACCTTCGGTTTAGCAGACGCTAAGAGCATGACTGACGCTCTGGCAGGTGGACGGACGAACGGACGGGCAGGTGGCAACCCCCCCCCTCGATTTGCCCGTCGCTCAGCTGGATTGGAAACACAGCGATAGGATTTCTCTTCTTGTTCACCGTGACGATGACAATCTCCAAGCGAGATCTCAATCCATCACTACCTTGTACTTTCCTCCCCGCGGCTCCCGCACGCTCTCTTTATTTTTCCCCGAGCCTTGTTCTCACCCTCGGCGCGCTCCCAGTGTATCTCCGAGGACCTGTCACGCATAGAAAAGCGGCAATGTGAAAAATGGCCCCTGTGATTTACAAGGAGCCTCACGTTGCTTTTTTTTTTTTTTTTCCTCCTCCGGAATGAGACGTGATGATTCTCTCTCCGCTCTTCTGTCTGAATGCAGTCTTCATCTATTTCCCGACTGTCGAGGCCTCTCTAGAAATTAGCGTCTGTGATGAAACTTTGAAGGATCAGCAATCTATGACGGCTTTAGGTCTTTAAATTCACGTCCATCTTCACTTCCAGCGTTCATAGCCGCTGTGAAAGCTCCCCTCTGTCCCGTTCGAAGAAAGCTTCAGTGTTGGGGAAGTTGAGCTTTTATTGATTTGAGGCGCAAGGTTCTTCTTGTACTACTCCACCCCTTGGTGGATGTCAAGTGGGACAGAAGACCTCCTGTTTGTCTCCGCCTCACGCTCAATGCTTGTCACAGATAGCGAGGCTCGTCTCAGTGCTCTGTTTGTCTTGGCGTGTTTTCCACATTTGGCCCGTTTTTGTTTGTTTTCTTCGTATCCCTGCTTGGTGTTTTTATTTTATTTAGATTTTTTTGATTCACTTATCACTTGCTAGCCAACCTTCATCCTGTTTACATTTTTGTGACCATTAAGCGATGAGAATGACGTGACATTGTTCGCTGTGACTCATTTTGAAGCCGACATTTTCACCGCGTGAACTAAATCAGTAGGGACACAGATGTCGTTCAGTGATTTTGGACCAGGGAAAGCAAACTATTCGTAAAATGACCCTAAAGCACAACTCAACTAGACACCAAATGTAAACACTAAATATTGATGGACTAACTTTACAATATTGCTTCTTCAACGCCTCCATTTTAACCCCTCCCAAAGGAAACGATCATTCACATAACCGGGCCATGTTTACCTTCCTTCGGTCGAGTCAATTAAGTAAAGTCAACTTTTTCAGCGTGTTCTAGAAAAGCAATCTACGAGCAAAACGTGTTATTCCAAGCGAGCCGAGACGGTAATAACTCCTGAATTATTTGTGGTATCTCCACCGTGTTTGCTCCTCCAAGGTTGAGACCATGGCGCAGTTCATTTGAACAGTCAGGAGATATTTTCTTTATTTTGCTTAAGTGTTTTGTAATGAGAATCGCTGACTGCGGCTCAATTCCTCCCCATTGATTCCGTTCCTCTCGAGGGCGCAAGCTGATGTTGCACAAACACGTCGGATTGGCATGGAGAAGCGGCGCTTACGGTTTATACAAGTGGCAATTAGGCAGGTTGCTTCAATGTTCCAAAGATAAATGGCGGCAATTGACTCAGATATCTGGATTATGATTTGAATCATCTCGCTTGTGTTTCATGTCATGCTTCCGCTCCCACTGTTTGCTTGTACTGACATTAAACAGCCACGCTCGCATTCATTAGCGCTGCCAGTCCATTTTCAGCAGCGGAGATGATGATGAGGAGGAGGATGATGATGCCCAGCTGTTCTGTGCTTAGTGCTCTTTGGGCTTGACAGGTGGGCGGAGCTTTTAGTCACTTCTGCTTAAAAGCGTGCAATTTCGAGTAAGGAAGCGATGGGGTGATGCTCTGGAAGGTGAACACGATTACTTTTTATGATGCGGATTGACTTGATGTTAAGTGGACAAAGTGAAGTTTCATGATTGGTGCTTGAGAGTTTCCAGTTTTTAACCACACCAAAAAAAAAAAATTCCCAAGAGCAGAAATGAGTTTGTGAACGCGCATGAGAAAACAGCTCAGGGGAACAAGAAAATCCAAACATGAGTCACATTAAAAAAAATAATGTCTCCAGCTTCTCCGTGCACGATGCAAGCTTTTGAACAAAAGGGAATATCCTCTGCAATTTTGAGTTGATGGTAATTCACAAAACAGAAATTAAATTCCACCATGTTTGTTTACAGATGCAAAACACTTCCGATGTGTGAAATTCATAAATCATAATAAACATTCGATTCGCATTATTATTTGACAGTCAAGTTAGATGCTTTCTTTCCAAGGCCAAAATCTGACCCTCGGGTTGGACACCTGAGCTTGCACTGTATTGTTAACAACTTAAGTAAGACCTTGGAGTTGCGCTCTCCGTAATTGTCCTGCTCGGTGTGTTATTACAGTGCAGGTCAGCACTCAGCGGTCGCTCGCCCACGCCTCATTAACCCTCCACACACTCGGCTGCTTTACAGCCGCTAACTGTGCACTGTAAAGCTCCTATTGATGAGGGCTGCCAGCCTTTAGCACAATTAACTGAATAAAAAAAAAAAAAGATTTTAAATACAGTCATCCAAATCAATTGAGTTCTTATCAGACAGCATGTGTCATTAAGAGGATATAAAGCCAATGAGCCCAATAAAGATAGCTGAATATGTTTATTATGGGCTGTCATCAATCTGACAATTGCTGTATGTTTGTTAATTAGAGAGCTGGCAGCTCTCATATTTTCTGATATCATCAGTGGGCCTGGCTTTATGACGCTGTTACATCATCATCATCATCATTTACTGTTTACTCACCGCCTGGTGGTGATTATTGACATTATTGATCATATTTCTTTTCAGCTGGTCCTTTTGCACTGCTGCACAAATTGTAAATATGTCAAAAAAGACATTATAAAATACTTTTTTGGCCAAACAACGGAATATAACGATCATTCCTGTTGTGTAAAAGAATCCTTACACGGATCTGACCTCATCTTATGTTCCATGGTGACTGTAGGGGCTTGTTTAACATGAGCTGTACTTTTTAGGGGAAACCCCGTTGTTTCCTTGAACCATAAAGTTGACGTACTTTTGTACATTCGGAAACTATGAATATTACAATCAATTGCTCCTTTGTCCAAAAAGTGATCAAATCATCTGGAAATAAACATGAGCACTTGAATGCATCACAGTAATTCTGAGAGAGAAAAGGCAAAGTGTTGTATATTTGAACGCATTCAAACAAAGGAATCTAGTCTAACTCCCGAGTGACTCATTATTGATGACTGACTTGATGCTTTGGTGTGATGCTATGATCTTTGTAAATCCACAAATCATCACGTGATAACAGGATTGTGCAAAAATTCTCATTTCCACTCGCCACACATTCTGTTCGTCACTCACAGATTGGGACTGAAATAATAACACTAGAAGAAGAAAAATAATTACTACTATTGATTCACAAAGCAGTCGAATATTTTCAATGCCCATATTAATATTTCCAATGCTGGACTTTATTTTATTCTTTGATGCACAAAAGCACCATTCAAAATGTTTGATTCTTTGACTCATCACTTAAATCCTGTCACAGTTTTACTACTTGAACTATTGACATATCTTGATGCAAAAAAGGAGAATGCTTGCCAGTGTTCACATATTTGCCAATCATCATTGAATGTGCTTGACTTTTAACAAATTGCTGCTCCAAAGCATTTTGAGTGCAAATGCTTGACTTTTAGCCTTGACACGCATGGCACACTATTAAACGGGCAAGTGTGGCTGGGCTTACTGGGTGCGTAGTGGGAGTGATTAGGCGTTGGAAAGACTGGGGGAGAGATGTCCCGGCGCATGCACGCAGCCGCCAGCGCATGAATATCATCTCCACTGTGCCACTTCGGAAGTAGGTCACCCACCGCATACCGATTTGTTCGCCGCGTCTCCTGCTTCTCACTCCGCCGATCGACACCAGAAGCCCGAGTGAACGGAAACTAAACTAGCAGCAGCGACAAAACTGGAAGAGAGAGGGGGGGGGGGATTATTATTGTGTGCGCATGAGTGCGTGCGCGCGCGCGCAGGGTCTAGTTGGAAATCGCGACGGGACACGGAAGCTAGACGATGAACCGCGGCGTTGCTTCCAGGCGGAGATGATCGCTCCAGAGCTTCTCTGAAAACACTCGCCCGTGATTCGTAGCTCCTTTGCGCGGACTCCTCCGAGTCTCCCCGATGGATTGATCGACGATCGGCCTCTTTTGCGCTCGTCTTTTTCGCTCTCTCCACCCCCCCCCCCCCCCTTCTCATCTCAGCACTCCTGCCCCGGCATGCTGTCACTGACCGCGGCCAAGTAAGTAGGCGAGTCTCTTTTTCACGCACTCATGACAATACATGTTATTTCCACCTTTTGCTTGTAATTATACAGCACAGCGCGTTTAGAAGCTAAGGGTGTGTTGTTCGCCTTTTTTTTTTTTTTTTGCATCGACCTACAAGGTGGTGAGGGTGTGCGATGCGATGATGATGATGATGATGATGATGATGATGATGATGATGGGGGTTGGTGACGATGATGATGGTGGTGCTGGTAGAACAGTGTTTATTGAGCCAACGGATATATTTGGATGAAGAAAAAAAACCCAATTTGCCGCAAAAGTGGGTTTATTCTGTCATTTAACTGTTCTGCCTGTCACTATAAGTCTCTGGCGTGAATGGAGAAGAATGGTTCATCATTTGATGGTCATGGATGATTTCCCAAGCAATTAAGTGAAAATTTGACTGTTTTCCGTGGCACGCCTGATGAGCACAGCGGTTGAAAGGTCCCTGGTTTGTTTCTTATCCAAACTTAAATGAGCTACGTGCAAATCTTTTACGATAGAAATCATCTGGCTTGATAACCTTCCATTATTTTGGCATCCATGTGGAGAGGATAGTAAGAATGTATTGCACAGTGGAAACATGTTTCCCAACTGTTCATAAACGCTTTGAATGTTGAAAAGTAGACCTAAGCTGCACACCAGCTGTGATGCTCCATAGCTCTGTAGGGGTTTGACCCCCGACCGCCCCCCAACCAACCAGCCTGCCTGCCTCCTCCCCCTTGTTGGCAGTCACCCGTGTGGTGTGCTCCCACTTCACCAGTAAATAGACGCATGCATGGCAGGTTGACTTCTAATAAGGGTTTCGTGTCATTCTCGTCCCCTCCCATCGCAGTGGATTTTTTATTTTCAGCACTTTTAAATAATCCCTGAGCCCCCGCAGGGATTCTCCTGACAGGTGTTGCATTTTAAAGGGCTGGTTACCCCCCCCCCCCCCCCCCCCCCATCCGAAATGTAGCCGACATCAACTTTCACTTCTCAACATTTTAAGTCATCGGCGTGTAAATAAAATGGAATTGAGGGGATTGCTTAAATATAGATGACACGGTAAATAAAATGGAAATAAAAATATATATGATGTAGTATATTGAGACTTGAATCCAAGGGTGGGCGGGGCTTGTACTCATCATTTGCTGACACGGTGAAATAAAAACCAAGTGCTTCTTTTCATATTTTTTTTTTCTGGGTGCACAGTTTGTTCCTTTTGTTATTACGAACTTAAGGCATGTTTTATGAAGCAGTCAGAACAGTGTGTACAATTTCCTGATCTATGTTCATTATCAAATTTTTGCCATTTTGCCACCAAAACAAAACTCCCTTTAATTCATTCGTTGAGGTCTTGTTCAAGTCTTCATGCCACGCATGATCTTTCTGAAGTTTTGTTCGACTTTAGAGGTGGATTTGTGAACCTCAGGGGCCATTCTACATTCCTTCCTAGTTATAAAAATAGAAAAGCATAAATGTTTTGCTTAAGATAAATCCCCCGTGATTGATTATTTTTTAAATTTCTTTACAGTAGAACCGAAAAGTCAAAACGCTCCGCTTTTAAAATGTCAGGTTGTCGTGACGTATGACGGTGAGATGTGAAGTCTGATGAGAACAAGATAAATCATGTCGAAACTTTTCACATTCGGGTGAAACATTGTTGTACATTCCATACAGCAACAATCTATAAGATGCCTCTGAGCAGGGTATTAATTTAGAATTTCTCAGGTAGGTTTGTGCATCCCAATTAATGTGACATGTCTGCCTTGCCTGCCCGCCCCTAAAATTTCTCCATGTGTGAGTAATGGCGGTATGACTGTCAGATTTCAGGAATAACATTTAGACTAAGTGACTCTGATTAACCCAGAATAAAATGGGAATCTCTCATTTTCCTGACATTATACTCGCCCACGGCCTGAAGAAAAAAAAAAAGACATCCACACAAAAGGCAAGCTAATAGCGCAAATGAGGAATCTTGTCAACACCTGGATCAAATGTGTCATAACAGTAATTGGACATCATTGCTGAATTTCTGAAAGGTCAAGAGAAAAACAGGTCAGGGAAGATGCTAAGAGGAGTCACATTAAAGGGGACTGGAGGAATTTCTGTCTTGTTTTTTATTTTGGAATATGATGCTCATCATGGAATAGCATGTAAGCCTGTTTAAATTTTAAACGGAAGAAATTTCAAGCCACATTTACCATTTCCAGCCATATTTGAATGAGGTCAGAAATTAATCAAGCCTAACATGTTTCAGTTTCCAAATGGTAATTGGGAATTAATAATTATAATTTTCTAAATTAATCAAGAAATATTACCGTACATTTTCTTCCATAAAAAAAAAAAGTATAATAAAAATAGTTAGTGGCCTCATTTAAATCATGCAAACTTTTTTTTTCTTAAGAATCCGAATCACAAGTGACATTTCCCAAATTGGACGGATGCCCAATCCTTCTTAGAACACATCCTGACGTAAAGCTGAAATATAGTCCAAATGGTGCACATGTGCGCTCTGCTAACGCTCAATGCAAAAACCACGCAAGAGCTCTTAACACGGCAGCTGCTGTCACACTGAGCCGCCTTGTGATCATAAACATACAATTGTTTCCAATTTCTGCAGCGTTTAAAATCCATTATGAAGAAAGAGATATAAAAAAAGGACCAAGAGCCTGAAATTCCCTTCTACAATGTTACAAGAATAAAATTATACTTAAGGTGGCAATAGCTCACCTAGAAAAACTTTGAAGCTGGAGTGAATTTTGAAGAAATTGATTTTCCCACTGAGGTGTCATAAACACTACAAATAAAAAGAAATGTCCAAACTCGCATTGACGAGTCCTCATCCTAGATCCGCTCACAAATAACAAACTTTTTAAATATAATATTTCAACTCTATTATCTTTTCATATGTGTGTGGCAAATTCCAATTGAACATTAGCGAGGGGAGCTAAAAAGGGTCTCTGCACCACCCTCATCATGTGATGCATTTCGAATGCTTTTGCATGCCAGAGTAGGAGAAATGCTGACAGACTCCTACCCGAGAAGACCCAATGCTGTAATTAAGTCAATACATGCTTTCACCAAGTCGAAATTTAAGTGGGTTTCTCTCTCTCTCTTTTTTTTTTTTTTAGGTGTCTGAATTGACTAGTCGATGTGTTTTTCTGGCCACACAGTGGATAATGGTTAGCATGTCTGCTTCACAATCATTTGGGTTCAAATGTCCATTAGAATGTCACTTGCTTTTGAGACTCTGTTTATGTCCAGTTTGTGTGCTGGTCCTTCCATTCTGCATGTCTGTGTATGCGCCTTGATTTGATATCGGCACACAAAAACTTGCCGTGCGTGTCCCCCCCCCCCCCCCCCCCCCCTCCCCGTGTCCTCTTGTTATCTTCAAATTACATTTCTCCCTCTGATAAATTGCATTTCATGCTTCACAGTCGTGCAACAATAAGGGCCAACGGCAGCCGTTAAATGCTTTGAGAACAGTTGGTGGCTACTCAAGATTTGACAGTTATTTTCGTACTTTGATCAACTTGTAGAATTTCACCAAATCGTTTGTGAAGACGTCAAAATCTGCTGCTGTTGATTACAGTAAATATATACATATAAATATAATATTTATATTTATATATTTACTGTAATCAACAGCAGCAGATTTTTACGTCTATTATCTATTTATTCCTCTATTTATTCCTCTATTATTTTTGGAGGGAATTTTAAATTAGGCATTAAAAATAAAATGAATAAATAAATCAGATTTTATATCCATTGAGCCAGCCACTTAAGTGTGTTGAGCTTTCAGCTTGGCACACGTGACGTCAATTGAAGCACAGATCCCAACTCATGGCTAAAAGCATCCGTCAGCTAGAACAAACAAGAATACATCATTGACGTGCGGTGTTGTGCTACGCCGGCCCGGGTGACTGAGTTGTGTTCCTTGTGGGCTACTTGAGTCATCAATCTGAGCAGAAAATGGTGATAAAAAGCAGACGGCCTTTGGCAGCAATGTCATCGTATCCTGCGGGCAAATTTGCACATTAACTAGGCCCGAGGCGTTAATCCATAACCTAATGGAATAACGATACCTTGTGCACATTACATTTATATTTAAAGCCAAGAGGCCGTTATCCTCTCGGGGGGAATATCTCGGTGGCAAATCTGTCGCTAAATCACCAATGTCTGTTACGTTCACGTCACAGAGCAATCTGTAAGTGACTCCTTCCATTTTTTTCGCCCCCCCCCTAGAGACGATCCACGATGATCAGGCCGCTCTGAGCTCCAGCCGGCGTCTTGGAATCCCGTTGATGAAGACGAGGGACGGACTTTGCGCTCCAGGTAGAGAACATGGTGAAAGCTCAGCGACACCAGCCAGCGAAAGATGGCAAGCGAGGCGAAGAAAAGGGAGGCAGGATTTGGAAAGGCAAAGATAGAACAAAAGAAGTGAGGAGAAAGAAGCAGAAGAAGAAAGAGTCGCCCACCTTTCGGAAGAAGACATTGGCGGGGAAAGTTGGAGATGCGTTGGACTGCTGTGTTCTGCTCACCCGGTTGGAGGAGAAAGCAACCGCGGGGAAGAAGAAGAAGGACGGACAGAAACCCGCCAAGCAGCCCAGCGTCAAGGCCAAGAAGAAACTGACCAAAACTCATCAAAGGTTTAAAAAATCTGCTCATCAACAAGCACTGGAACCAAAAAGGAGCAAATCCGACACCGTACTCATGTGGCCCCAGCTTGTTCCCGAGCCTCGCCGGAGAAGAATGGCTTCCCTCAACGCTGAGGCCGTCAACAGCTTGCTGCTCTACAGGGCCGATCCCTTGGCGTCCAGTCTCATTAAGAAAGAGTCGAACGAAGCGCCGCCGCCGAAAGGTGAAAGCAGACCTCATAAATCCCAAAAGCTTCTTCGGGGAGGAAAAGCAGACCCGAAGAAGGAAAGTCGTAAAAAACAAAAAGCCGAGGCGGCGCCGGTGGACTGGTTGGCTTTGTTTGCCCCGACCCCTCGTCGTCAAGCGGGCCTCACGGCCGCCACGCTGCTCAAACTCACCGGTTCGCTCTACGGGAGCAAGCGGCAAAAGAAGCAGGAGTCCAAGCCCGCTAGTGAAAGTAAAGCCGAGGCTTTAACTCAGGTTGAGATTAGTGGTAAGCCTTTAAGTGGAGCAACACCGCAGACCAAAAGAAGAACAAATCCAAAACACAATGAGCAGCTAAAGCACATTAAACAGGGTAAAGAAGATCCGGGTTTCTGTAGTCTTTGCAAGACCGAGGCTTTGGATCCAGAGTGGAAGTCCGGCGGGCAGGATTGTTTAAAAACTCCTCTCCACTGTGGCTCGGCTCTGGGGTTCTCCTTAAAAACAATCAAAGAGGAGCATGAGGAGACGGACGTGTCGCCCTGCTACTGCTGCAGCCAGGAGAGATGCGTGGAATACTGTCACAGACTGGCCCTCTTCCTCAAGGACAAGGCGGTCAAGGAGCCCGACGAGCAAGGCTCGCTCTCCGAGGTGTTCCACCACCATCACCTCCACCACCACCATCACCACCTCCACCACCCGGCAGCCATCACCATCACGCCGCACGCGTACGCTTGCTTCCCGAGCTACTGCGTCCACTTCAGCCACCCGGACAGCTCGCCGTCCACCATGACGCCCCTCGCTCTGTGTCCAAAGAGCAGCAAGAGACCCAAACTGCTGCCCAGCTCTGGTCCGCAGCCCTCAGGGATTTCTCATCCGGTCTACTGCTGCACCTCCGTGGAAGCGTGCTACGGAGAGCCCTGCAGGATCAACGGCTATTCCACCTACAGCAGCGTGATTCCGGCAATTCCTCGAGGAGGTTGCGCCAAATGCGGCCGCGGCGTCAACAGAGGTGAGCGGAGTCTCGACGTACCTAATAAAGTGTCCCTCGTCTCTGGCTACCTTCTCTGTTCTCTCGTTTCAGACGACTACTCATCCAGCCTCGACGACCACCGCAGCCCGTCCTCCATCTCCATCTGTCCCAGTCCGAGAATCCTCACCGGCTGCCCCATTCCCACAGTGCCTCCAGCCGGCCAATCAGTGCCCCCCGTTCAGACGCCTCTGTCCGACCCCAGCCAACCGCAGCCTCCCTCGCAAGTGGCCAAGGATTGTCCGCAGAGCGCCAAGCCTCCCAGCGGGTCCCGGTCCGGCGCCCGCGACACGGGCAGCGTCGGCTCGCTCGTGTTTCCACTCAAAAAGGAAAAGAAGCAGAAGCTGGGCTCCGGCGGCGCCAGAGGACAAGCGCTTGCCAAGCAGCCCAAGAACGGACGCCAAAAAAGCACCAACGGCTGGCGGCCCGTCGGCCCCCCCTTTGAAAAAGAGGTTTTCTCTCTGGTACGTACACAGAAGTCTGTATTGAATGATTCAGACTTTCAAATCTTCCTGTTACGTCTATCATCCATCCCAGGGAGAGGAAGCTCTGGCGCCGAAGAAGTGTTACCAAGGAGTCGAACGGGACGGCGAGCTGATCCAGGTCAGGGACACGGTCCTGCTGAAATCCGGGCCCAGGAAAAAGTCTCTGCCTTACGTGGCAAAGATCTCAGCGCTGTGGGAGGAGCCCGAGACAGGTAGTCCCGACAGACTTGAAGGTTCCCAGTGTCTTCTGGGTTTCAAAAATTTTGTTTCATTTCCCAGGAGAGTTGATGATGAGTTTGTTTTGGTACTACCGTCCAGAACACACACAAGGAGGACGCAACCTTAATATGCATTGTCAGGTGACGAGCAAATTCCTTTTTGTTCCCTAATGATGTCATAGACATTCTGCTGCTCAGTGGGCGGGATTTAAAATCTTCACGCTAAATATCCACAGAATGAGATCTTTGCGTCCCGTCACCAAGATGTGAACAGCGTGGCCTGTATTGAAGACAAATGCTATGTCCTTACACTGGCACAGTATTGTCGGTAAGAAACAGATTTTTTTTTTTTTTTTTTTTTCCCCGCCAAAAAATCTAGCTCAAAATATTGAGTTGACTTTCTCATTTCCAGATTTTGTGCCTTGGTAAAACGGCGAGGGGAGGGCGTACCCGACAGCGCCGCGTCCCACCTGGTCCCCCCCGTGGTGGGCCACGCCGCTCCCAGCCACAGCTGCGTACCGGATGACGTGGATCCAGAGCTGATGTTTTTTTGTCGCCACGTCTACGATTTCCGCTACGGACGCCTCCTCAAGAACCTGCAGTAGCTCCACGCCCGAAAACACAGAGACGTGAGATAAGGTGGATTGATCCGCCTCCGCTTAAATGAGCTCCGCTGCCTGCGAAAGTGAGGGGCCCTGGAGGTTTTGAAGATGAAGGAACGTGAGATTAGTTTCTCTTTGAAATTTCACATTGACACGACACACACTTGTGAAGTCAACGTCGAGGTCTGACTCGTTGCACGGAAGCGATAATGGCCGTCGAAATGGTTTTAATCACGCGCGGCTTCTGGTTTTGAGTGGGCTCTGTGCGGAACGTTTCTCCTGCAGGTCTTAGAAATGTGCCATTTGATGGATTTGAAGGAGCTTATACGTGACTCACGGAAAAGTATCTGCCTATCACTCTTACACAGACGCAACATAAGAGGCCTTTCCTTTCCTCATTGCTCTTCAAAAGAGATTCCTTACTGTGAATGTAGGACTTAACCATCATGCAATCGTACAAAGATCACACTTAAAGATGGAGAGAGAGAGAAAAGATCGCCGCCACGTGATTATCTATGATAAGTTGGAATTTTTAAAATCTATAAATGCCATCCGCATTGGCTGTTAAGGTCAGCTCATGATGTCACAAATCCTAATTTAAAAAAAAAAATGGCTAAATCTAACAAAATTTGGAAATTATTTTATTTCAAACGCGACAGGGTCATCGTAGCACGTACACCAAATGCTAATTTATAGATGTAAATTAGGAGCGAGAAAAAAAATATTTCACCCAAATTTGTCTGAAAGTGGACTTATAGGACTTCCACTAATAACCTAGCTCAACATCTGAAACAAACTACTCAAATTGTAATGAACAACTATGAAACAAAATATATAACAAATAGAAATGAATTGAAAACTTTATTCGTCGCTCGTCTACGCAGCATTGACAGGATACGAAGAATCGCATGACCGTATATTGGAGAAACTCGAGAGTTGTCACGGCAAAGCAACAACAAGCAAACGGCTCAATAACCACTCGACAAAAGTCCCTTCAAAGAAGCCATCGATCATGATATTGATCAAGTATTTTAATGTGCAGGTAGTTGCAAAAAGTATTCCTATTTAAAATAAAAAAATAAAAAAACAAGCTTTCATGTCACATTTTTAAATGACCTCAGAGGAGATTTTCCACTGTGTGATGCATATGTGCACTCAAAAAAAATAAAATAAAATCCTAAATTGAAAAAAAGCAAACCGAAGACGCCGTCAGTTAGACACAATAGTATTATTATATTCTTATTCTCCACGCGCTGACACATGTATTCGGTAGATTTTAGATCACGTGATCAATGATTTATTCCTCTACGTTGGCGAGAAGATAGACTATTTATTTATTAGAGAGAGAATAAAAGTCTAATTTATTTTCTAGAGGTCATTTTAAAAGAAGGCTTTTTAGAGGTGAGGAAATGTCAAGTTGCCTCCCCTTTTAGCTGCACTTTCCTTTTTGCAATATGTACGCTACTCACAAAATTGTTTTTTATACATTATTCAGCTTTGGGGTGACATTTCAGAGAGACCGCAAGTGTCACAGAAGAGTCATCTTTTAGTTTCACCCGAAAGCTGAATATTCAAAGTTTTTTTGGGAGTAGTGTGTATATTGTGAGGGCTTGTTTGACGATCAGAGCCATTGAAGTACATCTTCCAAAGTAGTTAAACCCTCTTAGTCCTCGCAGAGGAAAACAAAAATAAAGCTTTTGCCTCCTGTTAGGTTTGAATTTAAGGCTTGTGGTTCAATTGAAGGTTTTTGCTGATCACATTTTTTTTTTTTTTTTTTTAATTTTGCTACATACCAGTGAGCACAAATTAAAACCTATATGGTTGTCAAGCAAATATTGCCAGATTTTGTGATTTTTTTTTTTCTTAGCAGTGTTCTTTGGTTTAATTATTAAATTATTATTAAAAGAAACAAAAAAATTCTTTAAATTGGACTGATATGAAACAGACTTTTTTGTGAATCTGTTTTCACAAAAAGTTAATAGGGATGTGCAAAAAATCTCTACACACAAATTTGACATCTCTAAATTAGAAATTATTTCTCAGTAATGCATTTGTTTTTAATAATCAAACTGTTACATAAAATACTTTGCCCAAACCACTTTGATTTTTTTTTTTTTATATTTCCCCCCCAAAAATTATTTGTAATGCAAATGTAATATACTCATTTTAGACAAGGATGCAAAATTTGACCATTTATTTTAGTGGAGCAGTTGGCTTGCATAAAAAGCTTGTTTCGATGTTTTGCTGTTGAGGAAAGTGGCACATATTTTGGATATAATACAGCGCTTAACTTTTTTGTATGATTTCCCACTGAATTCCAGTGAAATCATTCAGTCGGTGTGAGTGGATGAAATATGACTGCTTTGCTAAAGCGTTAATCAATTGATGAAAAAAAAAAATCCCACTGGGTGTTCTTACAGTACAGTAGAGTTCAGTATACATGCAGTATGGCCTTAGAAGTCGCTCAGCTCTCCTGATGAATCAACGTGTGATACTTAGATGTCTTAATTGGTCCTCTGTGCCTGTTCCTGTAAACCCATATTTAATTATATATATATATAAATATATATTCCAAGTGTTTTTCCAAGAACAGAAATGTGAGCAGTTAGCGTTTATTTTTGATGTAACTTCCAAATGCCTTTTCTGTCATTTAAGTCAGAAGACACTGGTCTCATGTTGAATTGCACCAAAAAAATAAAGAGAAAGACAAAATGGGAAAGTATGGAAATATGAATTTATGAATATCATTCCTCTGGGTGTAGAAGAAGGTTGAAAATCAAATAGCGACATTGTTTCTAGTGTGAGCTGTTAGTTTGTATTCTCTTGCATGGCATTTTGGAAGTATCTTGGAAATATTAATCACAGCACAGTTTATTTGTACTGAACAAAATGGACCGCTGTAATACAAGACAAATATTTAATTGTAATAAATAATATATGAGTTCAAGATGCCTGTGTGTGTGTGGAATTTGTAAATTAGACTTTGAACTGATTGAATGGTTTGTTCGTATGTACGGTTAATTTGACCCAGTCATGTTGATTGGTGTAGGAATAGTTGTTGTCCACAGGAGGGCGCCCTAGTCAAAATCATCACTTTACAGGAGACCCAAAAATTCACCCAGGCATTTTAACATTGCGCCATCAAAGTGAGAAAACAATTTCCAACACTTTAATTTGATCAATAATTCAGAACTGGTGACACTTTGGGAAAAAAAATGTCTACATGGTATCAATTTTGAGAATCACTGAACTGTAGCGGATCAGTGCATGTGGTACATGCAGCGGACAGAAACCTTGGACATCAACATTAAAAAAAAAAGTCAATGTTGCTTGACATTTGGAGGTGGAAAAAAAGCAGATGCAAGAAAGTTTAATCATCAGCACTATATGAATTATGTATGACGATTAGTCAGCCCTGTGGCGCCACTCAATCAGGCAATGAGGTCTTGAACACCAGCAGGAGGTAAACCTTTTGCATTTAAGAGCCGGTTAAATAACACCTTATTTCAGCATGACTTTCCAGTACTGAATAATGAAAGTGAACACACCCCTGACCATATTTTTTTTGAACTAAATTGTACAGCTTTTAACGTCTCTTTGAAAATGATTCCTCACAGATTATTAGGGGTTTGTCCATTTTCTGTTCCATGGGTCTTAAGGGAACAATACCAATGAGAATTGTTGTGAGGCTTTTTATAACAGTTCCTAAGGTTTTATTTGTTTTGTTTTTTTAAGTGTGTGACAGGCCGCAGCTTGCCCACCCCTGGCGGAATGAATGTGAGTCCTCCAATTTGACAGCTTGTTTCACTGCTCGTCATCTTATTTCGAGTTGTCATTTTCCATCTGTCTTTTGTGCGAGAATTGCTATCAAACATGGTCGTAATGTTTTGTTTGACATTTAAGCGCAGCACAATTTACGCATGGAGTGCAAATGTCATAGCTGCCGCAGAAAATGTTAAAAGCGTTTAATCCCCACATTCCTTTTAACCTTTTTCAACAGGAACGTGAAGTATATGATTAAAATCAGTTGACATATTGAGAGAATATTGCTCATTGGATTTGGTTGGGGGAATATAATTGAAATTTGATGATTGACACGTAACATAATAAAATACAGCAGTGCCTTGAGCTACATTTCTTGGCCTTTGGGGTTTTATGAGATGCAAAAGGTTTACTTCCGACTTCCGCCGCAAGGTGGCGCCAAGAACTTGAAAAACATCCAGCCACCATCAAGTCACTTGATTTACTTGCAATGGAAGAACAAAAAATCAATACATTGAGGTGATCACCTTCAAATGAGTGCATTTTTACATGAATGTAAGTATCTATTTTACAGTTTTATATTTCAGGTGGTCTTCATTAGCATCAGTTAAAAAACATCGACATAACGAACAAGGAATAACAGGAGGACGAGCAGCTGATGACCTGTGAGAGCCATTTTCGGCATGCTTGACTTTTTTTTTTCAGTGTCATTTTTCAGGAGTGTGAGCCTCTTCCTCATTGGTGTGATGCTCTTCCGCAGCATCCCCATGCTCTGCCTGCTGTTCCACTTGAGAGGGTTCCTTGGTCTGAGACGGCCTGAGCAGATATTCCAGTTCCTCTGCACTGATAGCCACTTTCTCTGGAACCAGCCACCTCTTGAAGTGTTCGACAGCACTGGCGAAAGTGGGGGACAAATCAACTGTTCATCTACAAGGGTACATTGTTTAGCACTTCAATATTGCTCATTTCCAGATATGTTCCTGCTCAAGTTGGACCTTCTTTCTCCTAATACCTTTCATCCATGTCGTTGCTTTGGAAGAGCTCAGAGGTCTGAGCGTCATGTAGAAATCGATCCCAGCATTCCTTCTTAGCTTGAGACAAGGAGCGTAACATATCCCTGGAGGTGACGTCGCTGGACTGCCCCTTAAGTTTCTTCAGACGATTCTCTGAGACACAAAAACAGGAATGTAAAAAATATATTGGTAAAGATCTTCCATTTCTAGCTAAGATTGATGAGAAAGCAAAACAATCAAACCTAAACTGGCAATGTAGGTCTCTGAATCCTCCATGGGTTCCCATTGAGCACTCAGGAAGGCAGTGGCGTGTGTTCTGTTAGACTGGTCATTGCCCTGCCTTGCCACCGGCTGGAAAGAGTCATTGAAGACTGTGTTGTTGTTCGGGGAGATCTCAGCTTGTATCCCTGGCTGGCTGGGACCGCAGATTTGGGACCAGAGCTCCCCGCTACTGCGAAGCTCCTGTTTCTCGAAGTCGTCGATCATTCTGTTGCAATCAGTCAATACGTCATAATCAAAGGAACTAGATTTAGGAACGTTCAAGAAATGAGCGAATATGACTACGATTTCAAAATCAGTTAACTGCAATATGAACAGACGTCTTACCTTATTGGATATATTGAAAGGATCGTCTGCTTTTTCAGCTTATCTGTGTTTTTTTAACAGAAATAAAAGATATGCGTTACAAGCTTAATGTCTCCATGACCCAGTAGCTTGAATAAACGACTAAAACAAAGACACACTTCCGTATTACGTGACGATTGATTGGACGGTGTTAAATGTATTGTGATGCGATTGGTTCGCTTGAATATCCGGTCAAAAACGAGGTAGATGATTGGCTAGCCACCGGTCAACCCGGAAGTCAGTCCGGGGTCCTTGTCGCGTCTTCGCAGGTAAACAAACGGAATTAAAAGCTACATTGCGGTTCAGTGTCAGTGATCGCCTACTTGAGTTAAACCAAACCCAGCTTTAATTTCATATCATTTATTGACGTCTGGAGTGAATGACAAGCTAGACGTTTGCCATAGGATAGAGACTGACGGTGTATATTTATTATTTAACCTCCACGTACATTTCGTGTCTTTTCCCGTATGCGTCCTTTGCCCAGGTTCATGATGTCATTGCAGAGAAATCTGTTGTAAGAGATGCGAGCTGCGTTGCGTTTGGCAATAGTGGCGATCCCGATGGGAGTGCTGTTGTCCCGAACCATGGCGTGGATGTCCAGCGGCAAAACGCACCAGGAACTCATAACTAGACTGAGGGGTAAAAATCAGTCAATATGATGCCTGAGTAGAAATGTACACGTTCAAATCACAATGTCTTTTTTTTTGCTTTTTCAGATCATGGCGTGATCCACAGCGACAGAGTATTTCGTGCCATGCTGGCTACAGACAGAGGAATCTACTCCAGAGATTATCCATATGCAGACTCTCCCCAGTCCATAGGTCTCCATTACAGGGATTTCTATTTTGCCATACACGATTGATGAAAGTGACCGTGTGTTTTTTTGTCACAGGCTTCCAGGCCACCATCAGTGCACCACACATGGCAAGTGTCCTCAACATTATTGATAATATGGCTCAATGCTCTTTCGAGATTTCAATAATTCCAATGTCCACTGATCCTGACAGCACGCCCACGCTCTGGAGCTATTGAGTGACAAACTCACAGAAGGGGCATCGGCCCTAGACGTGGGCTCAGGAAGCGGATATCTCACAGCTTGTTTTGCAAGAATGGTAAATGTCATGATCAGGTTAGATGGTTTCTACGACGGTGTGGACGTTTCATTCATTTGATTCCCACACCAATTGCCCTCTTCTCTCCTGTGCATAGACAGGGAGCAATGGGAGAGTCGTGGGAATCGACCACATCGAGCAACTGGTTCAAAGTTCAATCCGAAACATCCAAGCTGACGACCCGGAACTTATCGCCTCTGGACGCGTCAGACTCGTGAGTGAGTTAATGAACACACAAACATTTCTTTGAGGACACTGTTCAAATTTTGAATGAGGTATAAAAGAAGCCATCCATGTTTTTATGAATCCACAGTGGGAGACGGAAGGCTCGGCTATCCAGAGGGAGCTCCTTATGATGCCATTCACGTCGGGGCAGCTGCAGCAACTGTTCCAAAAGCCGTATGTATGCATTTTTAGCAGCTCCACTCAAATATATTTGGAGATGTGCAATTTTAGAATTCAACATACTACCTTTTTATAGCCATTTAAAAAAAAAAAAAAAAAGTTGAAATGAGTAGAAAAATAGTGAGATTTTGAATTCCCTTTTCTACTGCCGTAAAGCTTCTGGAGCAGCTGAAGCCAGGCGGCCGCTTGGTGCTACCAGTCGGCCCCGATGGTGGCAGTCAGGTGCTGGAGCAGTACGACCGTCAAAATGACGGCACCTTCCTCAAAAAAGCTTTGATGGGAGTGGTTTATGTCCCCCTAACAGACAAGAAACGACAGTGGCCGGGGTATAACCAAACACTACCTTCACCCCCGCAAGCTTAATGACATTCAGTGGACATAAAAAGTCTACACACCCCTGTGATGGATTAGTGATTTATCTTGCTATCATTTTTTTTTTTTTACATCACAAAAACCTGACATCGGAACAGCGGTGTGTAGACTTTGATTATCCACTATTTGTGACTTCATCATGTCTCTTTCTTTGTCTTCTCAGAAGCGAGCTCTGACTGCGGTTTGGTTGGCCCACCCCTGCAAGGTCTTCAATTCTCTGCTGGCTTCCTCAACCCTAACCCAATTCTATCTTGCTGAAGTGTGTCATCTAACACTACACAACAAGGAGTATCTGGCAAGGTTTTCCTCACCTCATTGTCTTCCTAGAACATAACAAATTGAAAGAGTCAACATTTGGTGTAAAAAGATATTAAAGGGCATGGGTTATCCAAGGAGTTTGAAAATACTTGTGTTAATTAAACTTTGTGTTATCGTTTACATGAACTACAAATGGACAAGCAAGTATAAGCATCACTATACAGTTTTACAATTGCATATATATGAACCGCTTATGGTAACAATATATGAATAGAGCTTCCAGAATTTCGGAAAACCTATATAACCTGCACTTAAAAAAAATATATATATATATTTATCAAATGGTAAATTACATACAGAAGAAAAATAACAAAAAAAACCAACAATGTTAAAATGCCTTTTGTCTCAAATAAAAACTAAAAAAAAAAAACTTTGAAAAGAACTTGGACCACAAGTTTAAGGTTTAGACCGCTTCCTTGTTTTCAGCACCGGGTTTTTGGACTACAAAATGACGTCACAATGGTGCGCCAACTGTTTTTGAAGGACCCTGGCGATGCACGCGGCTTTGACGGTCGTAGGATTTGCAAAACTAAATCCACGTTTGTCATTTGTACTTTACGTTGAAGCTACAAGATATTCAGTGAACAAAACTATATTCAATCATTGCAATTCTGTATTGTGCAATTTCCGAAAAAACGTTCATTCCACTCGTAATAATTGTGTATCTTCCATGGAGCTGGAAAATGCCACAGCGGTGGAAGCAAACAACCCGGTGTCAGCAGAGGGAACCACGATCGAAGAAGACAAAGTAAGCGGCAAACGTAAAAGCGACGAGTCGAGTAGCTGCCCCAAAAAGCGGAGAGGACCCCGAGGAAAGAAACTCCGTTCCGGGGAGAGATATGTACCTCCTCCACAGAAACGCAACCCTGGTGTCAGTTTCAGCCAGGAACATTTCGACGAGACGTCGTACTACTTTGAGGATGGTCTACGTAAAGTACACCCGTATTACTTTGATTTCAAGACCTACTGCAAAGGTCGCTGGATAGGGAAGAGTCTTTTGGAAGTGTTCGAGAGTGAGTTCCGAGCTGAGTCTATTGAGTATTACCAGAAGGCTGTCAAAGAGGGGCGCATCCGTTTGAATGAGATTCCCGTGGAAGATCTGAATGTGGTACTCAAGGTCAGTTCCATTAGTATTTCATTGTGTCTTCAAATCATGGAGATTATGTGAAGTTCCATTCTTCAAGTTCAAACTCTAACCAATTGTCCCTGATGCAGAACAATGACCACATGAAGAATACAGTCCATCGTCACGAGCCCCCTGTCGTGGGCAAAGCTCTGGAGGTCCTGGTGGATGACGGCAAAGTCCTCGTGGTTGACAAACCCTCTTCCATCCCCGTCCACCCTTGCGGCCGTTTCCGACACAACACCGTCATTTTCATCCTGGGCAAAGAACGAGGCATCTCGGAGCTGCACACCGTCCACAGATTGGACCGACTCACCTCGGGGGTGCTGCTCTTTGCCAGGACTTTGGAGATCTCGAAGAAGCTGGACCAGCTGGTGAGAGACAGACAGGTAGGTTCTTTTTCTTTCACTCGT
Source organism: Syngnathus leptorhynchus (assembly GCF_054491065.1). NCBI lineage: Eukaryota > Metazoa > Chordata > Actinopteri > Syngnathiformes > Syngnathidae > Syngnathus > Syngnathus leptorhynchus. The sequence continues at coordinate 4,907,178 of NC_141209.1, read as the reverse complement.
GTTTCTTGCTCCTCGTGCTTAGCGAGCATTTAGAACTTTGAAATGTATCCTAACAGCTGGAAAAGGAGTACATGTGCCGAGTGGAAGGTGAGTTTCCAGAAGGTGAGTTGGTGTGCGAGGAGCCCATCCTGGTTGTGTCCTTTAAAATCGGGCTCTGCCGCGTCGACCCAAAAGGAAAAGAATGTCGGACGGTATTCCAGAGACTTAGCTTTAACGGCAAGACCAGTGTGGTGCGCTGTTTGCCCCTGACAGGTCGCACCCATCAGATCAGGGTGCACCTCCAGTACCTGGGCTTCCCCATTCTCAACGATCCCATCTACGGTGCCTCAGCATGGGGGCCTCACAGGGGAAAGGGCGGTATGGTGGGGAAGAGTGATGAGGAGCTCCTCAAGGCTTTGGTTGAGGAGCATAACAATCAGGAGAGCCTCCACCACCTGAATGTATCTGACAACGGGAATAGGTTGTCTCAAAAGGGACGGAAGGATGATGAACTAAGTTGCGGTGAAATAATACCGCAGACCACCGCAAAGAGCGAGGCATGTTCTTCAGGCATAAGCGGTGACGCCGACTTACTCGAAGAATCTCAGGAGCCTCCGTCGGATAAGTCACACGGAGCGCAGACACCAACGGACCCCCTGTGTAGTGAGTGCAAACTAGTACGAGCTGACCCCACCGAAAAAGAACTGGTTATGTATCTGCACGCTTTACGCTATAAAGGACCAGACTTTGAATATTCTACACCGTTACCTGACTGGGCCAAAGAGGACTGGGTGCAAGTGGACTGAGACAAGATGTCTTCAAAATTCATTTCCAGATGAATTTTGCGGTGACTTTTTTTTGTTGTTGATTGGGTAAATCCAAATACCAAAAAATGTGCATTTGATCATAATTACATTCAGTTTTTACAATAATATTTTTTGTGGTGGCACCTTTAATCATAATAAATTCTTAAATGGATTTTCAAGGTTATTGGACGATGAGTTTTTTTTTTTCTGCTAATGTTTTTAAAAAGAGTTGTTAAAAAAATAAAATAAAAGCAAATTAAACTCACCGCAGGACAGTCTTTAATTTCATCTGATTGGAAAATGTAACAGTTTCAAGTCCTGTAAGTAAACAAAGTCTTTAAATAAAGGATTCTGTTTGATGACATATCTAGTTGTGAAGGCTCATTGAATTGTCAAAATACATCTTCAGTTCTTATGAGACCATTTTCTCAACCTCAAAATATTTTTGTTTTACACTCTGTATGACATCACAATAATATGAACATTTTAATTTACACACACACACACACACACACAAAACAGATATTGTTGCATATAAAAATTCAAGGTGTTTGGCACTGTTTTATCATATCTGTTTTGTAAAGAAACACAAGTTTGGCTATAGATAAAGCATTTCTGTTCCAATAATTACCTCTTAAAATACTGCATTGTCAGCAATTACTCTTCTTTCATTATCAGAACTCAAACACACTTTAAGGGATCATTACGCACTGAAACCCAAACAATACTTAAAGCATAAACCCCATAGATTATTTTCTCCCCCCACTGTTTACAAGTCTTAACAATTAACAGACATTTGACTTCCTCAATGGCTACAAGGGACAAAAATGGTTGTCCAACCAACTTGAAATATTCTTTATCATGATTCAGACTGGTTTGTCTCAATTTTGGCACACAAGACTTCTAATTTAAGCGCAAACAGTATCTTTGTTATTGTCTGGTCAACGGCGCCCTCTGTTGACTCAGATTGTAACTACAAGTACTACAACGTAGTGCAAGTTTTATCAAAATGACTTCAGTCACTATTTTATCATGCTGGTGTCTTACTGAATTGGAAATAATTCTGAAAATATTCCAATTCGTGCTTTGTCATTTGACAAGAATGTTTTTGTTGGCCTAATGAGTTATTTTCCATATATATGTCCTATTCATGCTTAAAGTGTATCATCTCGTTGCCCATCCCTCTTGATCCAAACATCTGGTAGGTCTGGTTTACTGTTTGGTAAAATAACAATATTCTCCACCTGACTGCTCCGACTTTTCCCGCACATCTCATAAACCGTTTCTCTGAGGGAAAGACGTAGTGTGTCTCTCTTCCCGTTCAGGTGTCCCGGTTGTAACTGAGCATCTCCATCGCTTTGCTGAGCATTAGAAGAACCCGCTTCAATGTCACTCAAACACGTTTCATTGGAAGCATCCAGAAACTCGCAGGAGCTCACAGACTGCGAGGAGGGATGAAGGAGTCTTTCATCTGTGGTGTGATCTTCTGCGCACAGACACGCTTGGTCGGTGGTTTCCAGCGTGTGGCTAACGATAGTTTCATCCATGCTAGACGAGGATGAAAATGTTTTATTGGTCCACTGCTGCACGGAATGACACCGATCTTGGCAGGCTTTACACAGCCTCTTGCCACCGGTCACGTCATCTTTCTCCAGGCCTGTAGACCTTCTTGGGTTGTCTTTGTATGGCGATGAGGTCTGCAGAGCCGGGGGTCCTTGCCGGCTACACATCTCCCCACGTTCCCCATCTGAGGAGGCTTCCCTCCCGCAATACTCGATCTCATCGGAAAGCACGGACGGCCTGTTTGACAGCTTGCTGGTACAAGTGCTGTTCTCAAAGCTGTCACTTAGTCGATAGGCCAAAGGTTGGAGCTCGTACTGCTCCGGCCCCCTGTCCCCGCCTCCCCCTCCCGTCTGTTTCAGCTTCTGTTGATTTGGGTAGAGGTAACGACCCGTGTCTTTGTCATAAGTCTTCTCTCTAGCTCTTCCTAAAGCTCCGTTAGTAGACACCGGGCCCGGTTCGGCTCCCGAACAACACGATAACATCCCGTCCGACGGATCCGACAAACACGGGAGAGGAATCCTCCCGCAGTTTTTCTGAGGACCGCAAAAGCAGCACAGTGATTGGAAAAAGAAGGTTGCAAATCCACATGCTACACATTTCACCAAAAACAAAAAAATTCCCAATTTCCTGAAAAGCAAGACCGTCGAAGGCAACATGATGACACCGGTGCAGAAAAAGGCCCCGGAAACGATTGCTACGGGACAGCCCATCCTTTTAGTCGAATGCGCCACTTTTCCTATTTTATCCAAATGCGGCGCAAAACAATAGGAAATACAATAATCGGCCACAAAGTCAACCGATAAGCCGGCGGCGGATGAAATGAGGAGAGCCTCGATGCCGCTCAGTTGCCATTCCAGAAGAACTAGGAGTCCGACAGTGAGGAACACACTACCGCCTACCGCCGCGGTTCCGTACAAACTTAGCGGAATATTACAAGTGGTCAAGAGCAGCAAAGCAAACGTGAGAGTCACAGAGGCGCCGGCTACCACCAACATCTCCGAGCTCAAGGCTCGCTGGAGGTCAAAAAGAGACAACTGACTGATGAACCAGCCGTTCTCCAACCCTGGCGGTGCCCCTGATATTTCTTTGTTGAACCACTCCAAGGTTTCCCTGTAGAAAACATTTGTTTGGCTGAAGTTGAAGCTGTAGCGGTATGTCGTTTTGAATTCCAGCACCAGGGCGACGATCCGTCCATCTGCTTGGAAATAGACGCCGCCGTGCGCCAAATGACCCTCGGCGTACCTCTCCGCCAACATCATGCTCAGGCACTTTTCGAAAACACCAGGGGGGAAAGGGAAAGCCATGTTGTTGCAGCAAATATGGCTCTCTGAACATCTTCTGAAGGAGATCCAGTGTAACAGCTGCTCCACAAAACAGATGTTATCTATCATGGCTTCTTTGTCCTCGCTGGAAGCCGGCGAATAAAAGCTTTGATTTTCCACGTGTCCACACAAGTCCCTCAACCATACCTGAGCACGAGGTTGACTCATTCTAAAATCCGGATCCAGAACCAAAGAGCCATTACTTTTTGGGTCGAAGTGATTTCCGTTATCCACCGGCCGGAGGCCCCAAACGAGCGTCAGGGTCACGGGTTTATCTTCTCCATTGGTCTGTCTGTTGAACATAAACATGTGACGATATTCCGCGTCGTATCGCTCGAACGGGTGACTGGAGCGGAAAAGTTGAGCGATCGCCCCGTCTAGTGTCGGTAGCTTCATTCCAGGATCAAAACAGGACATGTAGGTGCCGCCTACGGCCAACACGGCGAACCAGCACACCCAGATGTATCGGAACTTCACAACTCCACAAGGCAAGATTTTGAGGAACACTAAATTCGACGTATCGGCGAGACCTCCTTTTAATTCTCGCAGCTTCTGTCCGAATGTAAACAAGAACCTCTTGCGTGAGCTTGCGTCCCAGAAGCCGCCTGGGTTTTTGGCGCAACATGGCTTCCACCCTTGCGCCGACGCGGAGGATGCTTCCGTGTAACGTTCACGTAAGATCAAAAAGCACGGCAGCCAGACAAGTACCAAGAGCGAACTAATAAACGAGGCAGTCCCAAGATAAACGGCAAAACATCGGATAGCCGTGATGCTGCTAAGATAACCGGCGCAAAACGCCGCGCTGGACGTCAACCCCGAAGCTAATATCAAATAACCAATTTCCTGCAAAACTCTATGCACTCTCTTCTCCAAGGACGCTGAAGGTTTCTGGGCCAGCTGCATATTCCAGAAATCCACAAAGATAAAAACTTGATTGGCGCAACTTCCCAGAAGTACTAACGCCGCCGAAAGGTTAACCAGCGGGAAGAAAGTCAGACGAAATGCGACTTTATAGAGGAAATAGGAAGTGAGGAGGGAACCGCTGATTGCTACCACAGATAATGCCACCATGAAGACAGAGTGAAGATAGAGAGCCATTGTGAGAAGAAGAGAAACGATTGCAAGGACGGGGAAGATCGAATCTCTCGCTAGATAATACTTAAACAGGCTCTGCTTGATTCCCAGGTCCATGCCGGTGATTGTGGTATTCTTATACGTTAGATCTTGTCCTTTTAAACTCCTCATGTAGATCTCCATCATTTGTTCCCCCTTGGTCACCGGGAGAAACACAAGACTGTATTTGAGGGTGGGGATCTGATATTCGGTCGTCTGCGGTCCGAGGAAATCTTTATCAACCAGGAAGTGAAGGATTTGGAACACTATGCGGGTTTGTTTGCAACGTGACGGGACGGAAGAGCAGCCGCCGTATTTGGGTCGCTGAAAACAACTTTCCACCAGATGGCCATCGTGGTAGTAAGGAGCGCATTTCCGGAGGAGGTTCAGAGCCTCGGAGACCTGAGGGGAAATAATAGATTGGAAATGATTATTAAAAGGGAGCTTTAGGCTCCGCCCCCGTGTGTTTTCTACCTGTTGTGAGGTTAGGCCCAGGCAGCAAGAAGCATTGGTGAGAGCGGCTAAGTAATTTCCCAAGGACCAACTGGGACAGCAGACACTTCCTGATGTCGCTTCAGTCTCGCTTCTCACATGTTGCTGGCACACATCCTCGAATCCCGCCTGGGAGCGTATCTGAGATAAACAAGGGAGATGTTTTGGGTAACATTCCACGACTAATTAAGCAATTAAGTTTCATAGGAGGAAATGGCACAGAGGAATTCAAAATAGATGATGACTTTCATTGAAGTTTGACCAAGCCTTAATTGATAAATATGATGAAATTGATTTGAAGACTTAGTATAGATGAGATCCTACCCTGGATTCCTCCATCTTGCACATGGCATGGATGGCCTTGAGACTCCAGAGACTGGCTGAACTTTCGGAGCGGAACACGAGCTGTGCCAAATGCTGGCCTGTGAGCAAGGGACAGATGGACGCGACATAGAATGTGGCAACCTATGAGTCATTTTTTTTTTTTTCACATCCAAAACAATTCTGTGTTTCGTATAATTGATCAGACGAAATTATTCAGCTCTCAACCTGTAAATGACTGAATATTTTTTTATTTTGTTTTTAGAAAATAAAAATAAAAATAAATAGTTCAGCTCACCAGGTGCATCGCAAAGGAAAGACTCGGAAGTTGAGTCTCTGGCTAGCATCCTCTTCAATCGAACTCCAGTAGTGTTGTGGATCTCGTCTCCACTGCAAAAAATTACAGAAATGTATTTATTGTTTGCTGCTTCACCATTTCAAAGTAAATAACGTTTTAAAAAAAAAAATAATAATAAAAATAAATAAAAGGCTTGTGCGCTTTCCAATCAAACTCTCCTCTGACCTTTTACTGAGCTGCAATGGCAAAAGAGACAACGGTTTTCCCGGGCCGGTGTTCTCCCGCAGTTTGGACAAGCTGGACTGGCGAACCGCAATGTCGGTCCCTCTTGGCTCAAAGCCCTTAAGAAAAACACAACACGCACAAAAAGTGCTGGAGATGGGCCGTCGCGTCGTACAGACGTTGTCGGTTGCACTTCCATTAGAGGTGGCTTGTCCTTAACTAACACCAAGAACAGGACATTTAATTTTTCTCGTTAATCCATTTAGCTCCTGTGGGAATGAATGCCTTACCTCTTTAATTAAATTCATCAAAATTACAGAGCGTGTCATTTGATCTCATTTAGAGCAGCATTGTGACTAATCATGGAGATGAGACCAAAGTCATTTTAGAAAAAGTCACTTGTGTCACAGAGAAGAATGCAAAAATTAAAAAGTCACATGTCACAGAGAAGATTAAAAATAATGAAGCTAAAAAAAATTGCTCAAGATTTCAACATTCAACACATTTCCTAGTCTTGTTTGAACATCATGAATGGACTTCCTGTATTTCTGTACATGATCCAAATATCATGAAGCTAAATTCTCAATCACTCACCAGCAGAGGCTCAGAGAAGTCCGGCAGTGGTCCAATGAGAAGACCAGCCAGAGAACATCCAAGTAACAGCAAGGCACATCCCAGGAGAACCTCTAACGGGTAGTCCACCAGCATCCGGGAATAACTGTCAAGTGGAGGCAGAAGCCAAGAAGAAGCTGTCAGAGTAAGTCTTTCTTACAATTCTATCATTGCATTTGATTTTGCAAGTTGGACATGCTGGCGGGGAAAATCTGGAGATGTTTATCACCTTTGCACAAAGCAGTAAAGTTGTCCATCCCTGTTAATGACAGCAAGACAAGGCCAATTTTATTTATAAACACACAACAAGGCAACTAGTTAGCATAAGAAACCAAATCAGTCAACACACCCAAGCGTCACCACGTGCCGCTGTGTCGGTCTCTGTGCGCCGCCTTCACCGTGCAACCAATGGCATCTGACCGCCGCGTGTTGCCGAGACGTCCCGTGTGGTGAACTACGACCCATCGGGACCACCGAACCGGTTTCAGTCCGAGCGCCGCTGCTACTGTTTGACTCGGTATTTGCTTTGAGAGCATCGTAGGGATCACAGTGGGGGCATTTACGGAGCTGAGCTTGACCCTGAGGAACCTGAACGGATTTTATTTTCAAGCAGTGCAAAAAAAAGATCAGCATATTTGACAACGTACTTGGTAATAAAGCCGGCTGGATGACGAAGGTCCATCGAGGCTGCCGCAGCTGTCACATAGCTCCCGATCATCTCGGATGGCATTCAAATTGCTCTCTTGCCCATACACCGTGTCAGGGGGGCACAACGATAGGACCGGAATCCCGCTGTGGAGGAGAATGACAAAAAAAAATTTGACATTTCCAGTTTTATTCCTGGCTTGCCTTTTAGATTTCCTTCCCCCACAGTTATTGAGTCGAACTAATGAGGCTAAGAATAATGCCGCATTGTGACAACTGGCAGCGAGCAATTCAAGAAGAAAGCAGGAAATGGAGATCATCAAATACTGATATACAGGACAGTTAGACACCACATCCTTGTGTATCTATGGAGCTTTGGGCTTTTTATGGATGGCAACTGCGCTTGCTTGGGTTATCTGGCCACCATCCAGCTTTGTAAACTAATTACTGAACATAAGCAGCACCAGGCAGCAGGACTTCTTTGTTTTCTTATTTTTCATACAAAACAGACACACTGTGATATAAAAAAATGGATGAGCTTTAAAAAAAAAATCCATACAGTCTAAACTGGTTTAAATCAAGGTTATTCAAATAATAATAAAAAAAAAAGATATATGAGAAATATCAAATAGGTTGTGTTGGAGTTGTGCGTCAGAAGAAGGCATAATTGTGCTGTCTGCTTGTTTTTCCACCACGGCCGAGATGCGACCGCACTTCCTGTCGTGTCACTATGGCGACGCAGTAAATCTACACCAGCGAGTGACCTCACATTCGTTAATGTGCCTTCCCCTAATAAGGCGAAATGATGGAGGAAACGTACAGTATGACCTGTAACATGATGCAAAGAATCCAATTCTAACCGTGTCTGCTCGTATTGATGAAATGAGCACAGCAGTGGAGGAAAGTGAGCAATCTGACTCATCAATATTTCAGACGACGAGTGCAAAAATATTCCAGGAAGGTGCGAGCCAGTTTCACACCGTGCTTGGAATGTAAATTCTTACCGCACTCTGACACAAGGCGAAACTAATTGCGCACGCTCGAATGCAGAAAATAAAAAAGTTCTGATTTATTAGGTACACCATTCCCAGATGTTGTAGATTTTTGTGTGTTTTTAATTAGAGGGGAATAGTTGTATTTTTTTTATTACTGCTGCTTTGCAGTTTTGCAAGTCTTCTGAGGAATGTTATCGAGCAAGATGAAAGCGTATTAATGTTTTTTTCCATTATTCCAGCCGTCCATCTTTTTTTTATTCCACTTTTTTGAGTTGTCGGGAGGAGAAGCCTATCGGTACACCCTGGACTGGTCGCCAGCCAATTTTAGGACACAGTGATTTCCAACCACGGTAGGAGATCCGATTTCACTCAATTACTCCCAAAAATATTGGCTGTACTAAATGTGCCTTTGATTCTATTGATTCCAGCAATGTATAGTGACAACCAGAACAAAATAAATACTCTTCCTCTAGATGGCAGAAGTTAAAAATAACAAATGCTATTGTCATTTTACACTGTAAGTAAATCTAAAAAGAAATAGAACCACAATTATTTCCGTATATACATTTTGTAATGTTTTTCTGAGGGATATGTTGTGATTTTTTTTTTTAATTGACCTCGGTTCAATCAAGGTAAACACTGATTTAATGCACCCAAAAAAATCTAGCTACACCTGCACCATCTGGACTTTTATCACGAATATGAATGTTTAGCTTGAATTGACTTGTGGTATTGAAATGAATCTTTGTCATCTGGCTGCTGTATTGAATCCAACTGCATTGACTTAAGGTGCATATTGAGCTCATTTGATTCAAAGGGGTGGCATATTATCAAATTGTACAACCCCGCCCCTAAAAAAAATAATCATAAACATACAGTTTCATAAATTGCATTTTGAAAGCAGCATTTGTGTTCTCTTTAGAATGATTAGAATGTGTAGGCGTACCTAATTAAGTGTCCATCCAGCGTGGCAAAACAATAGAAACGGTCGACGTGCATATAATTATTCACGGCAAGATGGTTCCTTAAAAAAAAATGTAATTACTCCGCGAATAAACCCACCTATGATGAGCCTCTTGGGTGTCCCGTTCCTCTGTAGAAGAATCATCCATCACTATCGCATCCGTGCTGTCCCCTGTGGTCGAGCCAGCCTCCATCTCCTGCTCATTTAAATCTCCTGATTATCATAAAAAGATGTAGATCAATATGATAAAGCTTTTGAGCAAAATATCGAGCAGTCTCCATCTGTCTCGGAGGCGAGTCTTGTTTCTGGGGCTACTTCGGAGCATCACCGGCGCTCTGTGGGTTAATCTGCCCAGAGCTGCGCTCCGATTGGCGGACGCGCGGTGATGTTGAGGACCCCGCCTGGTTCTGCCCAACCGCCTGGATTGGACCGACTATGATAGATACAAGTGGCTCTCAGTTGTTCGGAAAACAACCTGCTGCTTCTGTCTTGAGATGAATCCACAAATGGTGATGCAAGTTGACGTCACTATTGTATTGCTTCGACATGGTCACAACATTAGGTACACCTGCACAATCTAATTAAATCACGAGAATTGTGCCTTTTTGAAGATAATAATCATATTAATCATATTAATGTAGATTATATTTTTATATAACCTCAAACTAAAAATGGTAGAAATGGCTAATCAATGAGAGAATCAAGCGCCTCCCATTTCGGTCCCCCTGACCTTAACCCTATTGAAAACCATGGAGGGGCAAAAGGGGCAGATTTAAAGAAATTTGAGTAAATTGTTTTTCAGGTAATGCGTGTAGAAATAGTGACTTTTGATTATTATTTGAGTGCATAAACATCAAGATAGTACACCCTGGCTTAAAAACAGAAGCACTGGGTGTGACAAGCAAGTGAGCATTAATGAGATAGCTGGCAGGATGGATGCTGGTCTGGCTCTGCATCCTAATAGGAATCATGGCACTGGACCCTGACAGTCTCACGAGGGGGCCTTTTGAAAAGACATGGACCAGTAAAAGGCCAGATCAAAGTCAGTTTAGAGGTTTGAAATGAGAACCATAGCAGGAAGGAGGGTTTTCTTTTATGTTAGTAATGTGACCTAATTTCTATCTATGAATGCATCACTGAATCACAATGAGGAACTCATTTGTGAAGGAGTCTGGTTTGAAGGCAACACGGGCCGGTTGATGATTCACTTTATCATCAATGCTCCAAAATGCAACATACAATATGGTCTGCTTTATCAAGTCTGTGCAGGAAATCCAGTTTGCATTGAAACAAGCTGCGGCTGCTGCTGCTGATGATGATGATGGGGCGCTGACGAGAACTCCTGCTGGTTGGCCTGCCGGGTGTAAAGTTACGCGCGGACTGGACACACCTCCAGTGGGAGTTTCCACAAAGAGGTGGTGGTGGAGGAGGAGGAGGAGGAGGAGGAGGTGGTAGAAGGAGTTGATCACTTCTCCTTTCCACCCTCTAGTCACCACCAGTCCTCCTCCTTGTACTGGCCGTGGTGGAACATGCCCGCCGCCGTGGGCAAGTCGTTACGCGCGGCCACCGTGCTGTCCGTGGCGGTGCTGTCCTTCCTAGTGTGTTTGCTCCTTGGCAGCGTGCGCCATCTCGGAAGCGGCCACGAGGATCTGGATGAGGAGCTGGTTTCTCTCCGCTCGGCGTTGAGCCACCAACTCGCGCAAAGACGCCTAGAAATCCTTCCACTACTTTCCCCCGGACACGAGAAGGAGCCGCTCTCCACCTGGGATTCGAATTTGTGGGGCGAGCTCACCCGTGGTTCCTCCGCTCTTGGAACTCCGCTGGGTTGCGGAGCTCTGCTGGACATGCAACCGCTGGAGGTGCTCGGGTCTGGGTACACTAAACTGGTAGTGAAAGTGACGCTGGCCGGAGGAGAGCCGGTGGCCCTCAAGATGGTCAACGAGCACGGCATCGACATGGGCAAGTGCGTGGAGGGCTTCAAGGACCCGCTCGGATGCCGTCAGCTGGTCTCCTACAAACTCAGCAAGGAAGTTGTCCTCCTGCACAGGTTGCGGCATCCCAACATCATCAAGGTGCACGTTCATCACTGTTATCGTCATTATTATTTGTTTTTATTCATTATGATCATCTCTCTTCGGAGATGTATGGTACAAAAGAGTTTATTTATTTGTTTATTTGTTTATTTGTTTATTTATTTATTTATTGCAAAAAAAAACGACGCCTCAATTTTAGATAACTCAAACTTGTGCAAAAATTCTATGAATATATTTTTTTATTAGCTCACTTTTTTTAACATGTATTTATCTATGAATAATAGGCCAAATGTTGATGGATATTCACAAAGTGCTTGAGGAGAATGGCAAACTGAAAGAAATAATTGTGACTTATGAGTAACAGGAAACTTCTATAAAACGTTTGTCATTAATTTCTGTGAATCATTAGGTAATTTTCCTTTTCTTGTAAAAGGCTTAAAAGTTATTTTTAAGTGTGTTTTATTGGGATACAAATGTCTCTAGGCCATTCTATGAATGTGTCCCATTTGTGTTCTACTGCCAATAGTCAATGGCTGCCAAGCACTTTAATTATTAAATATGCGAAAACAACTTCAAACAAGTGTGTAAAACAGTCACAAAGAGCATTTTTGCAACTTTAATCAATGAAAAGCAACATGTTATCTAACGAGGAATAGTTTGAACTTTTTTTTCCCCCCTTTCCGGCATGCACAACAAAGCAAAGGCCTATGATCAAATGTGTTTAGTCTTTTCATGAATTCCATGCAAATAACCAAAAAGCAGAATCATATTATTCACTCACATCTTCCTTTTGTCTCACATTCGGGCCTGCCAGCTGACAATGCCAGTTGCTGTGCAGGACCTTTCCATCTAATTAGATTAAATCCATTGACCCCTCTTGACCTTTAGGGTGACATTTTTTTTTTTTCTGAGGTAGACAGTGTGTCTCTGTACTCTCTCGTCATCCCCTCATTCCCGCCACTCTCAAAGCCGCTTTGAGTTTTCGTCACTCTTCAAAATGTATGACAAAGTTTAATGTGGTTTTCGACAGTTGCGCGGTCACTGCGCCGGAGATGCAGGAACCCAAATGACCGCCATCTTGGAGCAGGGGAACCCTCTCCAGATGCTCCAGCTGCTCCAGAGCCCCTGGGAGGACCGCTTCAGGGTAAGCTCTTGATGCTCTTCTCATACTTTGTCGCTTAACCGCCGTCCAGTTGGCCAAAATGAAGAGTGAAACTTTAGGAGCGCTAACATCTGTCCCCCTTCCGTGTATTCGATCAAGCCGGGTTTGCAATGGAGATGGGACCGGGAGTTAATCCACTGCAGGCTAGGAATGTCATCTCAGCATACATACATACCCACACGCAGGACTTTAGCTCAACCCCCATCATAGGTATGCTCACAGTGGGAGTCGACAGAGGCCGTTTTTACACTGCAGGGATCCAAGTGTGGGAGTGTGTGCTGCTGTGTTTGAAATAAAAGCAGAGAGTGAGAGGGAAAGACTCAGAACAAGCACTCCTATTGATTTTGGATTATAAAGTGCAATGAAAAGTATCTCATTGACACTGCATCATTTTGAACAGTGGGTGCTGAACATAAAAGTTTTTCAAAAGCTCTACTCGCTGGCTATAATGTCTGCATGCACTCAAGGCGGACAATGGTGTGCTCTAAAGTAGCCACGCCAGCGGACTATCAAATGAGAAGATGCTTTTTTTGGAAGCATAGCTAGCCAGAGAGCTAACGGCATGTCGTAGTTGCGTCATATGATCGTTGATGTAAATAGAGTTCTTTTATAGGGTGGGAGGGGCAACCGTGGAGTCACTCTTTTAGCCACGCCCCCCCCCCCCCCCCATAAATCAGGAAAACTAAATTGGTGAAAAAAAGTTGAATGCCATATATCCATAATCTATATAGTGGGCGTTTAAAAAAAAAAAAAAAAGCCTTCCCAGTGCTGCTCAGACTGCTCAGTGTCAGCTCCATGTGTGAGAGCTCCACTAATCCAGCGGTGTCTGGTTTCATCCACTGCCGTTTTTACTGTGCCAGTGACGTCTACCTCGAAGCTTTACAGTACTAAACACGAACTGCGGTATACTTGTACTGTCTTACACACACACACACACACACACACACACACACACACACACACACACACACACACACACACACACACACACACACACACACACACATGCATGCCGCATATGTGGAGAGTCATTTCACGGTTTGTCAACGTGCAGCTGATACCTTCAGTTTGCTGTGCTTTTTTGAGCCTTGAGGAAACATTTTAAAAAAAACAAGCTGGGATTTATAAAGAGGGCAGAATGTTGATATAATAAATGAGTTTTTAATGTCAATAAACTGATTACTGCTGTCATCTCATTACATTATCTTAACAGGATTACTTCTCTGCAGCTAAACAAATAGTGAAGGAGATAATGAGAAGACGGCTTTTGTCTCGTGTCCCTCCAGGTGTGTCTGGACTTAGTCCGCCTCCTCCACTTCTTGTCACGCTCTCCGCTAGGCTCGGTGGCTCTGCTGGATTTTCAGCCCCGCCAGTTCGTCATGGTGTCGGGCGAGCTCAAGCTCACCGACCTGGATGATGCCAGCGCGGCCGACACACCCTGCGGCTGCGACGCCGACTGCTCCCTGCAGTTTCCGCACCGGAATTTTACCCTGACTTGTTCGGCTCGCGGTGTGTGTGAGGGCTTCAATGAGAAGATGAACATTTACAATGCCTACAGGTAAGCGGAGGGACACTCATTCTGCTCTAGAAATATCCATACTTGTATACGAATATTCTTAGCGCCTGTTCTCACGCTCATATTCGTTCTGGTCTCCAAAAAAAAGAGGTCAGGTGTGCTTGCTTCAAGCTGCTTGTGACTCAAGAAGTAGGTGATACATAAACCAAGACATTATATATTTATATTATATCACAAGATGTTCAACCAAACCATATAATTTCATCTGAAGAAAGTTTGCTAGCCTAATGATACATTTTGTTAATCGCCATAGATGGGCTAACGGAAATTAGCGTAGATGACAAAGTAATTCATATTTTTTTTTGTATTTTTTTTTTCAACCCACCCCAAGTTCTTGAATAAAGGATGTCTTGACACAATGTTGCTCGTCAAGGCGTACGGGTGCTGCAGATTTGTGGTTTACGGGCATGATTCATAAAGCGAGTCTCGTCGCGTTTGATCAGCTCTTCAGATCTTTGACAGCTTTAATGCTTTCAAGTCATGTCCCATGATGGATGTGCTCTTTTCTTCTTTTTCTTCACAGGTACTTTTTCACTTACCTGCTGCCTCACCAAGCTCCGCCCGGCCTCACACACCTGGTGCAGAACATCATGAACGTCACAGGTGAGCGAGAGAGCGCCGCCTTAACACGACGTCGTTTTAAGATCACACAAATTGAGCTCGTGTCATGACAGGCCTTAAATGCTTTATTTAATACGCTCCTCAAAGAGCTGACAGGTGACAAGATAATGAATACAAGTTGCGAGGAATACACGGTGAACAAAAAAATAGGAAGACACACCTTTCAATTAAATACTTTGGATTCGTTTGTTTTTGGGGTTTTTTAACAGCGCTGTGTACAAGTTAGCATGTAGCATCTTTCTTACCGCTTCTATTTGTTTTCCATGTATCGTCGGATTTTCAGGTGAGCTGAAAGCCGACATTAACGAAACGCTGGATGCTTTCGAGCACATCCTGCACCTTTATCAATCTGGCCTGCACCTGGACAAGCTGTCTTCATCCATACTTCGAGGTAAGCTCGCTTCTTACACGCTACGCTGACCTCCCTTGGGCCGACACAATGCCGGGCCTTATTTGAGAAGGCGGCACAGTCTGCACCTCTGTTTTCATTTTGTTTCGGAGGTGTGTGTGTGCTGTTTAAGGGGGGTGGGGGTCCGGCTCGCATGGGTTGTTTTGACAGGTTATTAGGCGGCTGGAATGAGAGGACAAAACTAACAGAGTGGGATTAATCCTGCGTGTCTCCGGCTCAGAATGTCTGTCGGGGTTTGGGACGCACGGAAAGTTCGGCCACTTTTTAAATCAATAAGAACCTCTCAAGTCTTACGTCCTCACTTTCACCATCAAAATCGTTGTGTCCAACCAACTCTAAACATTTAAGTCCACTGCCAGACCTCCTTCCTTGCAGTCTATGAAATATTAATAACAGAAAGACTGGCCACGTTCCTGTGGTGAGATTGTTTCCATCCCCCCCCAGATGCTGGACTGTTTATATAGCAGCTCTTTGTGAATTTAATCGCAGATTGAGGGGAAAGAGGCCACGGGCGCCGAAGCTAACACCAGCGGGGAATGTTTTAGCTTCGCAGGGAGGTGCCACATGTCAAGCCTCCGCTTAGCTGATTGGAAGCGCGATAAGAGAGACCCAAAAATGTGTCTTATTATTTCACATTTGCTGCGTGGGAGTTTTTGCACCAAGGTTGTCTGGACTGACTTAATATGCAAGCTTAGTTGAGTATTTAAAAAAAAAATAATAATAGGGTAAGCTGTGGGAAAGTGGAGTGAGCAGGTTCGTTTCTATGAGTAAGGTGAGAAGGTCACGAGCAGTCACATGACATCCAGTTGGCCACTTTCACTTAACACTAGGGCGGTCTTGTGTGAAGCTGCACCAATAGACATAAAGAATTTTTTCTTTTTTTTTTTTTAATTTTTAATTTTAACCCCAATTATTTGTTGAAGTAATTCATACCATTTTTCCTTTTAATCAATAAAAAATGTTTTGTTGCAATAATGACGTGAATTTAAATAAATAATAAAATAAAAATACATTTGAAAAAAAAAACCTTTCTAAAATATATGTATATTTTTTTCTATAAAATAAAAAAAAATTGAAACTTACAAAAATGTATGTATAAGTTTTTTCCTGGAAATGATGCAATTGGAAAAAAAAAAAAGGTCGAGCGTCAACAGGTAACTTACTTTGAAATGACTCGCAGATGTAAAGTCCGTTCTGCGTCGATGAAATCCACAGCTGAGGCCAATACTAAAACATTTCAAGTGAAGCATTGGAAAGCAACACGGCTTCGCTATACATTAAACATTTCCCGCCCTCCGCGTGAAGCACAAAGACAGCTTTCATCCATACGTCTCTGGTGCCCGAACAGCTGAGGTCAGCCACCTTTTCCCTTCACAACGGGCCTCATTTTTTTTTCCCCACCCGAAGAAAGATCCTCTGAACACTCCTTGTTTTTCCTCCTTCTCTCTTCATCCCCAGAAGGCTGACCCTTGTGTCTTTTTGCCCCTCAACAACACACACACACACACACACAACTGCAACCATTTAGACGGTTAGCAGTTTGTAACAGAGTCTCTCCTTTCTATGAACTCCTAGACTCAGCTTGTGGCTGCGTGCACGCATGCGTGTTTGTGTGTGTGTTTCTCATGGCTAATGTGGAGCAGATGATTTAAGACAGGCCGCCTGACTAGAAGAATTAGGATGATTAATGTAAGGCAAATGTTTGGGTCGAAAAGGGGTGATGCGTTCAATGTGTTGCGGCAGGTCACTCGAAGAAGATTGCTCAAGATGTCCTGCAGAGGCATGGTGCAATTACAAAAAAGTTGCGGTAGGCTAACGATATGTTGAGTAAAGGGATTGAGAGAGAAAAAAAAAAGCGACACTAAAAAGGACCAAAGGCAAGTATTTATTTTGATTGTAGTTTGCTTTTGTGTGTGGCGCACAAATGAACCACAGTCAAATCCAATATGTTTCTAATCTGTAACTATTATCATTGAAATGAATGTATTCATCTGCCATCATAAAAGCTTCAAAGGCAAAAACAATCGTTTGTTTGTTTATGCTATTAATGAGACCGAGTGTTTATAAAATAACAACTGGGTACAGAGGAGGAAATGTTAAACAGCTAAAACAACAAATACTACCAAGTGTGTCTGGCTGTGTAAAAAAAAAAAGTCCAAAAATGGCCAAAGGTGCAAATCATGATGTCTTTTTGGGACAATGAGTGGAAATATAAAATGAATGGATGGACATACAATCTGTGCAGTATTTCTCAATGAATCTTTGGCATCGTTTGGTTACATGAGTCGCGTTGTTGTGTTCAGATTACAACGTGACGAGAGGCATGGCAACATCAGGGAACACAGAGTACCACTGCTGGCCATCCTACAGCCAACAAGGCTGCGTCTTGTCCGTCCACAGTGCCAGCGAGGCTGCGTACATTTGCAACTCGCACTCGCAGTGCACAAGTTTTACTCTGACTGGACAGAAAACATGGACAGGTCGGTCAAGTTTTGTCTTAACGTGAACAAAATTTACATTTCAGGTCAATTTAAGCTTAAATATAGATTATTTAACATGACATGAATAGCACACTCTAAAGCTAATGGTAGCTAACTACTAATATAGCTGACCTGTTTTTTTATTTGTTTCTGTCTGCAGGTCGCCCACTGGCCACTTTCAGGAGCAGCTTCAAACTTCTGGTGCCTGACGAAACCTCTGAGGTGTATGTGAAGAAAAGCACAGCCGTGTAAATATGACGCACAGATGAGACCTCTCATTTTAGAGAAGAGTATGCATTGAGCTCATTGATTCCCGATGATGATGTGAAGCAAGCGACACGTTGCGCTTAAATTAGACGAGTCCCGCGGCATCCAAGTAAATGTGATGGATTTCGAGGCCGACTCATTACATACGCCTGCCGGGTCGCCGCTTCTGCCAACTGCTACTTCAAGGGATTTCCCTTTCAGATACAATTAAGGAAAGAAAGCCTTGTGCTTTTATTTTTATCTTACTACCTTGACTTTATTTGCTGCTTTTTTGTGAAGCCAGCCCCTCCCCAACCCTTTTGGTAGGCTTGGATGTAAGAAGTCGAGCCGCAGCATCAGCCCAAAAAGCCAGAGGACGAGGAAAGAAAACAAGGTCTTATTGGAGTACATACTCAGGCTGATGCGCTGAGGTGCCAAGTGTTTTCTCATGGCTCTGGGGCTTAACTGCACTGTGATCTGAATGGGACCTTTACAACGCCGCTTTTAACGTATGTGTGTGTGTGTGTGTCTGTTTATTTAGCTCGTTTGCATAAGGTAGCATTTGAAGCTACAGCCGGGAGCTTGTTTTAGCTCTGTGTGGTGAATAAAATAAAGCGCAACATCTAGTTAGTGTGGAAAGCTACGGCCAGGAACTAATTAGTGTGGAAAATAAAGCTAGATTTAGCAAGAAGTTAGCATAATCTATCATTATGATGTCACTGCCTACGGTTAGTAAGAGGACAGTAGCATATTAAAGTCAATTGGTAATTAAAGCTCAGTCTAGGGAATAAAACGAAGGTAAATAAATATAATTAAACAACTAGTTAGCTTAATGTAACATTTAAAGCCAGAGTCAAAGTAGCCTGGCACGCATATTGCAATTTTTTGGGTTAATTTTTTGCCGGTTCATGCAAGTCGATTTTTTTTGTAATTTTGTTTTTGTTTACGTCACCACAGGCTAGTGATAATATTTTTTTCTTCACATTTTTCAAAAACCCATAAATGCAATTAAATAAATGCCAGTCCAGAAGTTAATTTGACTTTGCAAAGAAACACCAACTGCTCTTTTTCCATTTCGAAAGCACCTTTTCATGGTCTGTGTGATATCCGGATGAAAGTAATACGACTATGCTGAATGTAGTTTGTTGCGTTAAATGCCTCAATAGCGCTTTGTGCTGACTTTTATTATATTCAATTTTATACAATTTGTCATTTTTTTGAGGCACGTCTTGTTTTTAAAAACGTTATTCTTTGAAATGTTAAGTTAAAGACAAGTTGCTGTATACTACCACTTAAATCACCATGAGATTATTTCAAATCATTCCAGTTCATTTATATCCTTTTGTTAACAACTTAATTTAACTTTTAATGTGTCATGATGATTGTTCTTACACAATTGTGCTTGTAGACTATTAAGTGCACCTTGTGGGTGAAACCATTATTTTCAATGGAAAATGACTCACTTCTGTATTTTTATGTACTGCACCAAATGTAACTGCAGAGTCTTATTTTTATAAATTTGTACTGATTCTGTCTTCATTTGCATTTTTTATTCTATGACGTTTAACAATAAGCGGCCTGTTTTCTTCCCATTAGCACCAGTAGTGTATATGTGTGTGGGTGGGGGACGTCACATGTGGTTTAGTACGTGTTTTTAGTCCTTTACCCCCCCCCCCCCCCCCCCACGCCTCCAATGCACGGCCCATCCGAATGGGCTTGACTTGCAAAGTTCCAGAGCTCCGCAGAGTTTGCACAATGCTTCAGGAATGCATTGAAATGCCACGTCATGCTGAGCTCATTATGGGCCTTAATTAATACTAATGTAAATGAGCACACCTACTGACCCTTTCTCATGTTGAGAGGGAGTTACTGTAAGGCAAAGGCGCAATTTGCACAAGAATGGGCTGGAGGTTGAGATAAGGGCAAAGGCTTACTGGATTTTGCAAGTCTTGATTAGCTTGATATCAATAGCTGCCAAACAATTTAAAGGCAACGTTTAAAAAAATCATTTAATTTAAAAACGGCGCATCCAGTCCACAAATGGTGTCCATAAGTGGGAAGGCCCGAGGGTTCTGTTAGCCTCACATTGGCCCCTTGCTGTCTGGACAAAGCTCGCTGATTAGACAGATGGACATTAAGATAAAAAGGCTTTGATTAGATAAGAAAGAAAAGTGGACCAACACCGTTTAACTAACTAGAAGGACTGGTTGAGTGGTAGCATAAGATTAACCAGACATTGAGTTGTTCCTCATTGCTACAACAAATAATGAGAACAAAAATATGTGAATGAAATGGGTTTTTTTTCCGCAGTGAAAAACTCAAAACAATTGTCTTAACATAGCATAAAAATCCTTAATTAGTTATCATCAAGAATGTCATACTATTTCTAATCTTATAGAACGCGTCTATTCGCCGATTGCAAAGTATTTCTCAGGAAAAAAAAGCCATGCTGATATTTCTTCCAGTAATAAGAGGTGATTCATGAAAGTTTACAGCTGCGGTTCATCCTCCTCCATCCACATCAGCAAAGAGAAGAAAATCCTGGCGTCTGGTTTATTTTGGCTCGCCTTTTGGGACCCACTTAATGGATGTTCTAACTTAGCGTGCGTGCCGCACTCTGCACACTTTCATATTGTTCTCATATGGAGCAACATCTTAAAAGTTGAAGCTTTGCACATTGTGTTTTTATTTGTGGATTAGCAAAATCATGTACTAGAATTAGGCACGGAATGGCCACCCTTTTCTTCTTTCAACATCCTTGTTTTCTTCCTTTCATCCATCCTTCCTACCTTTCAAGCTTCCTTCTCTCCCTTCTGTCCTTCCTTCTTGACTTATCCTCCCTTGATTCCTTGCTTATCAGCATCAACCTCCCCCCCCCTTTGTTTTCATCTCCTTGTTTTCCTTCCTTCCTTTCTCCTTCCATGTCTCATTCCTTCCACCTTACTTCCTCCCTCTTTGCTTCCTTCTTACTTTTTCCTCTTCCGTAAACAAGATAATTAAAAAGTCTAATGTATGCACCCTACTTTTGGCCCACTATGAATTATTGGTCTAGTGTTGGCTCTGATGTAATGAATTTTTTTTTTGCTAGTTGAATCTGAAAGTATTCCTTTTTTCTTTTTCTCCTGTCAGTGTTTATTTAATTGCAAATGCGCAGGGAAGCTTTTACGCTTCAGCTGATTCAAGGCTTTCTGTTTTGATATGAAAGTCGCTTTTGTACTGTGGAAGTTTTCATTTTTGCAAATCTTTCGTCGTGGTTGTGCTGTTGGTGGGTGGCACAGTGTTCCCCTGTGTTTTTTTTTCCCCCAACCGTGTAATTGACAACAAGCTCTTTTTTTAAGGTTCATGGAAAGCGAAGGGGTGAGGAGGAGAATGTCTGTTTTTTTTCTCAACAGCGAAGAGCTCCATTTCTGTTTTTTTAAGGTTTCCAGTTTCACCCAACTTGTTTCCGTTGAGTTTTTATTCATGACCTCCATCTGGAAATAATAAATGTTCATGAAAACAAGCCATCAGCAATTTTAGGGAAGAGTTGCATGCTACGTCAACACTTCCAAATAGGGGCACGCTGGAGACTGAAAATTTAGCGCTAACCGGAAATTGAGTCTTTTCCCGCCGGAAGTTTACAAACACAGGTAAACAATGATGGCGCTCGATGACGCGTCAGTAAACGCACACCGGTGAAGCGAGGCGGAGACCGCGGCGGCTTAAATTGAAACCAATGGTGAGTAACATGAATTTGATGTGTTTTATTGATGTGGAAAGTAACAATAGGAAATTACGTTTATTTTTTATTACGTCGCCGTTTGAATTGAGTTATTCATTGCAATTGGCAAAACTTTTTCACCGGAGGAAAAAACGTTTTTTTTTTTTTAATCCTCTATCATGCAAACGGGTAAAACACAATTGTTACACAGGAATGAAAGGAGATGTGTCAGAATAAAAAAGGCCACAAATAAGAGTGGAGCAAGAGCAACGTCATCAGTACCCAGCAGCAGGTAAGCATCTCCCAAATCCTAATATTCCAGTTCTAGAATTGATGACCTTCTTCTTCCCGATGATGAGGCAAATGGATGAATGGATCGAACACCAGGGGTAAGAAAAAAAAAAAAAAAAAAAGACAGTTTCTCCAGTTGTGGAGGCAATTAGTTCATGGAGGAAGATCTTTGACTGAGCTGAAAAGCAAAGCCCCTAACATCCCCTCTGCATGTCAAAATCATTGCAATGCATTTGTGCTCAGTCTACATTCTTTATTTTTACATCCAAGTGAAATTAAAATATTAGTAGCGCAGCTGCAGGGTGAAATGATGCGTCAGGCAGGTCTTTGGCAAACACTTTGACCCTGGCTCAGGTTAAAAATATGCAGTGAAAGCCGGCACAGTCCTCCGAGGAAAGAAGATCTGGCTTGTGTCGGAGGGACTCGCGACCATGTGAGCGGAGAGATAGAAA
This sequence comes from Syngnathus leptorhynchus, assembly GCF_054491065.1. NCBI lineage: Eukaryota > Metazoa > Chordata > Actinopteri > Syngnathiformes > Syngnathidae > Syngnathus > Syngnathus leptorhynchus. Next base: position 4,884,876 of record NC_141209.1, on the reverse strand, counting down.
CGATATTCACTCACGTCGGGTCTCTCCGAACAATTCCGTGTCTGTCTGGAGGCAAGCCGGTCACACCTGAGAGCTTCTGAAGAGCAGCGAGACATTTAGCAGCTGTGTGTGTGTGGCTCCCTCAATCCTTTCAGTTCAGACGCCTCTTAGTGCACGTGCAGGTCATTGTCTGTATATCTAACTAACTATTTGTCAGTCTGCCTGGAGCCGATGCAATCTCTTTTAAAGCTGTAATGGCTTTAGCAGGCCCTGAAGGAGGCAGCGAGCAGTGTGTGACGAGAGGTTTGTCTGTGTTAAGAGTAGGGAAGGGGAGGGGGGCTGCGAGTGGTGTCGGATAATTTTTAAAAGCCCTCAAGTTAACCCGGGTGCAAAGGTTTATGCCTGCCACAAAAGCCACAAGTTCCTCTGAAAGGTGGAACAGCACAGTGTGGTATCTAGTGACAAAACTGAGAAAAATACAGTGAGTAAAGTAGAGCACAATTCATTACAGTTTGTGAATGTTTTGGCACTATTTGCCACTCCGGAGAAGAACAGGAACTGTGTTTTAAAGCTGAGTCGGGATTAGTCGTCACCTGAGCTCTCAGCAACCGGGATGTCATTTTTAGTCAACTACAAATGACAAAATGGCCGCCCCCTGAGTGAGATAAAAAGGTGGATTTTGCTTACTCAATTCATGTGCGACAAATGCAATATTAATCAAAATACAGTTTTTGCACTAGTGGGACTGCAAAGAACAGAATCATATTCTTCCTTGCAAATTGGGGCTGAATTCCAAACGATATGACTCAGAAGCCATTCAAGTCTTGCTGTGGTTCCACTGCAATTATTCCATTTATACAGCTGCAGTCGCTTCACAGCATATTTGACTAAACAGAAAAAAAAGTTGCCTAAAAATAGTCCAGTTATGTCTTTAGTCTTCACTGAGTGTCTGTGTTTGGATAAATTGCTCCTCAAGCCACATACTGTGGTGTTAGACGTTCTGGTTGTGAGATTCCCAAATGTGCTGCTGCATAACATTCCCCATCACCCCCCCCCCCCCTCCCTGTTTTGACGCTCATCAACAGTCCATCCATCAAACCCGACCTAGCTCGGGATTGTCTTTTTTAACCCCGCCCTTCCCTTCCAAGGAGGCCAAAACCCTCAATAGCCTCGCTATTAATTTAGGCCTTCACCGCTGCTGCTAAACGTTTCCATTTCATATATAATTCCAACCTTCCACGAGTGTCCTCCTCCTCCTCCTCTTCCCTAACTTTTTTCCCCCTTTCTCGCTGCAGCCCACAACTTCTGTGGAGCATCTGGAGTTTCCCCCCCTTCTTTAAACTGGCTGGGACCTGAGGGCAGGGCCTGTTGAGGATCAAGAGTGTGTGCGGGTAGGTCTACCACTGCTGTTCAAATCAAAGTGCCTTTTGTTGCATGCTCTGGAATCCCCTCCGTCACACCTCGGCCCTTTCTCAGTTGTGGGGGTGGTAGGGGGGAACTCTTGCTCCCCAGCCAGAGGGGAACTTCCTCCTCCTCCACACTTAATCTACTAGAAATACATCCTGTGAACCCCCTACGAGTTAGAGAATTACACAGAAAATGCATAAAATGGATTCAGGATTTTGCAGCGTCTTCAAAAAGCATAAAGTTGAGTCATTCTCTATGTGGTTACTGGGATGGGTGTTCAAAATGCGCAGAGAAATTTAATTATTGTCCCTTTTCTATTGCCACGGATTTTACTAAGCTTGCCATGACTCGAATGTTTTTCTTCTCACAAAACCAACGACTGTTTTTAGCTTTGAGATTTTTTACCATACTTTATATGGCTAGAAATGACAAAAAAATAGTTTGTTTCACAGACGTCTGTCATGCAAGTGGAAAAAGATTCAAATTCTTAACTTATCTAGCTTATTCGGCATCCAAATTGGATGGTCGGATAGGGAATAGTAAAAGACAAATTGTCTTTTAATACTCTTCAATAATTCTCTGTGTAAAATGTAAAAAGTACTTTAACGAGTGTCCCGTAAAGGTTCATTGCGTCCTACGAGCACTCCAGTTTATTAAAAGCGGTCAAGACCTGCATAGTTGTAACTTAAGTGCTGTGGCCCGAATGTCCGGAATGTGCTAGAAATTAACTCAGTGGCTCGCTACAATTGTAAAAGCAGCAATTGTTTGTGTACTCTGTGTCTGTGTTTGGGAACAATGAAGTGAAGCATCACGCGCCCCCCCCCCCCCCCTCCCGACCTCCCACCCCGCTACTACCACAAGTCCCCAATTAGGGTTCTGCCCACAACGTCATAAAACAGTTAGCGGATTCATTCAGAGGCTGTTGGATTTAACACTATTAAGAGTTCATTAGTTGCTGCATTCACTGCCGTGAGGTCATTAACAAAGAGTCATTAATGGGCTCCGTTTCATTTGGATGAATTGCATGGCCCTTGGCTAACGCCTGTGAAAGCGCAATGGGTATTTTGTTTTATTTTACGCCCGGCCCATTTCAGCTCTTAGATGTGGCAATTGATGTCCAATAAACCCAGAGTGCAGGTTTTAACTTTAAGATGCAACTAATATAGGAATAGACCTTGATACTAAGACAATAAATCTAATGTTAAGGTTCTTAAATGAGACATATTGTACAGTTTAAAAAAAAAAAAAAAGCGTGATAATCTACATATGACCAACTCTCTTTGTTCAACTCTTTTTTTTTTTTTTTTGGGCTTAACAGAGGAGAGCATTTTCAGCCGCTTAGTCACAATCTCATTTTTACACTTCATTTTCACTCAATGTCACGCTTATTGCCTTTAGCCGACCTACTTTCTTACCAACATGTGAAAATCTCGATGTTGTGTGATTTTACGACAACAACAACAACAGCGGAACATCCAAGGCCAAAAATAATTTGTTCCGGGTTTGCTTTAGAGTTGTTTGGATTTTCCAAAACATTTTTTTCCCATAGAAGGTAGTGCTATTAGAATAACTCTGTCCAGACTGTGTAAGCACTTGATTTATTGAAAAGAAAAAAAAAAAACACCCCACCAGGCCTCCCTTCTTAAAGCCACTTATCTAACACAACCCATATTGTGTTTTATATACATTTGTGTTTGCATTTTTCTGTGTTTAAATATGTCATGTTTTTACATTTTTGAGCAATTTTTGTTCAAACATGTTGACAATAGCGTCAAAAAGTAAGTTTAAATATCTTAACTGAACGACGGGATATTATCAGAACCAAAGTAATGCATTTGCCGCAGACTGTCTGTTTGCTTTGGCAAAAGAGGTCGAAAGGTCCTGACAGGGTGAAGGTTGGGGTTATGTTTGGAAAGACCCTCCAGCTCTTCTGCAAACAATTGCTACAGATCAAACAGAACCAGGGTGCTGTGCGGCAACCAGACTTGGTACTGGGAGAGGTGGGGGCAGGTCTAGTGCATAGATAATAGCCTCCCTTCTCCTACATACTTCTTCTTCGCTGGTGTTGTAGCTCGAGATTAGCTTTGTGTGCCAGCACTTAAGACCTAACCTCTGCGACACTACCGTTATTCCTCGGACGTGCTTACCATCTGACCCCTCTCCAGTCACACGCTGCATTTTTCTCTCTTGCCATAATCCTCTCAGTCAAGTGACAATGGGTCAGCTGAGGTCTCTCAAGGACCGCTGAGTTTGGAAGAATAGTTTTACTCTTTTATTAACTTAATATGGTCATAAATGAAAAAAATAATAATCTTACATCATGTTGATAAGCGCTAGCTAGCAAACGTGACAAAAATGGACATACTTTTTTTTCACAGGACACACACAATATTTAAAAAAGGCTGTTTGCACCGTTGTGGGTGTGAACACAGCCGACCTCATTCGCCACTAGTGATAGTGGCACGTCAAGAAAAATACAGACAGCCTACCCTCTCTTTATTGCCTTTTCATTTTCGTAACATGCATGACTAACTGGTATTGACGTGGAGAAAGAAATACTCCATTAAGATTATTTTTCAAATGTGGCTTGGCTTTGGATATTTTGCTGGTATGTAGGCCAGGAAAAAGAAAGAGAGCCAACCACACGATTGGGAACTGCTTGTTTATTTGGTTCTAGCGCCTCCCACAGGAAATGTCAGTTACTACAACTTGAACTTATCGAAGTAGTCATACCAGGTTTTGGTGAAACAATTTAGCAAATTGGATAAAAAAGTCACATTAAATACGCTATTATTTAATTAAGGATATACATTTATAACTTGGCTTTTATTTGAATGCTGCAAACGAAATCATGAAATGCTTGTCATACCTTAGCGAAATAATATCCCAAGGGAGGGGCCGTTGGTGACACATTTACCGCCCAATGGCGTAGATTGTGATATTTGATCGACATGTGCTTAGGCCACTGCTGATTCTGTGCATGGAGCTAAGAGCGAAAGTAAGGAGAGAGAGAAAAAGAGAGAGAGAGTGCTGGTGTTGGGGGGGTGGACTGAAGTATAGTTAGAAAGTTACAACAGAGTGAGGGGACTCAGTGTGGGAGATATTAAAAGTTAAAGGCCACAACAGTCACTGGTGGTGCTTTCTGCAGCCATGTCTGACAGTGAGGGGCTTCCACTGGGTAAGTCAACAAACACTTTGTGTCACTGAAAGATGAAATATCTCTTTTCAACATATGGGAATGTGCGTTGCAAAGGGGAGGAAGGAGGGGGGGCTCATTCTGTTTTCGGCACCCGGCAAGTATTCATCTGGTTTGGTTTTGCCCCTTATATGGACACTTGGACTCTTGAAAGCATTTCCCAGTCAGAGATGGACGTTCTCGCTTGTGTAGAAATGTTCATGATGTGTTGTCAGTCTCACTAAAGTGTGAGGAAGACTTATGCATGCGACTTGGCAGCTCTTATGTGATCTGATTAGGAAAAAGATGAGTTGCACTTGTAAGTGATTGCTCGGGGTACGTGAAGGGAAGGTTCAATTCCCGCAAAGAGCAGCCAAGTTGAACAGGAGAAGTAAATCTCTTTGTGCCCTGGCTGACAGATTAACAGCAACAATCATTTGGGAATAGAAACTTTGCCTCTTGGCATATAGTTTCTCTCAGCCTCTCACTCAAGCGTTGACTCATGTTTCCTTCTGTTGCCACTTTTCTCGATTAGCCCATCCATCTCTCCCCCCCCACTTTATCTTCACAGCAACTCCATTTACAGTGCAAAAGCAATGCAAGTCTATCCGTCCATCAGTCTATTTTATTTTTTTTACTTACTCTAGTTGTCAGGCAATTATTCAAATGCAGGTCCTTATTTGTGTGAATGCATTTGTATATATTTTTCCCCCAGTCCGAGTATTTGGGTTAAGGCAATTGTTTGTAATTGAGAGCTGTCTAAATTAAAATATAATCTTGTTTTTATACCTTTGTTAATGCTGTAACAAAATGGCAAAGCTTGAAAAGTTAGCTTTAAATAGTTTAAAAAGTAAGTAAATAGATACATAAAAAACCTTTTCACAATTATAACAATAATATATATCGGTACACATACGTTTTATGACGTCAGAATGCAGGTCGCGTTCCACATTTTTGAGTTTGGAGTTTCAGCAGCGGTTCTCTCATACACCGCTAGGTGGCAGTATAAACTGCTTTTATGCAATTGTGTTGTTTAATGCCTGTCTGTTGAATTCAAGCTGTAGAAAACCAAGTCTGGGCATTTGAAAGAATTGCTTGAATAAGATATAAATTGCAGAAAATGTCAAATATAAGTATATTGAACGGAAATACGACTTGAGCATGTCATCTTGTGTCGTAAAGCAAGAAGCTTTCGTAAAGCTGAAACTGTTTCTCCTGCCAATCAACTGGATAAAATCTGTGGAGAAGGACATAATGGTTTCCACGGCAGTTTTATTTTAGACTCGATTGATTTCAGGTTCGACTTTCTCTGACTTTGAAAGGATAAAGAAGAGAAGTGCATAAAATCAAACAAAGACTTCTGATTGATAAGACAAAAGGAACTCAATGCAAGGCAACATACAGGCGAGTGCTAGGCGAGGACATGTCACGTTCATCTTATGCAGAGAGGAGAGAAAAGGTTGTTCAGGAAATAGGGGGGATGTTTCAGCAGCCATGTCGGATGTGATTAATGTTGCCACTGCTTGAGAGAGCGCAGTCTTGTACATATACTGTGTGAAGATCCGTTCAGTAGAAAAAGATCACATTTCTTGCTATGAAATGTTTCTTCATTCTTTCCTCCACCATCTTTGTTATACAGAGAATAATGTCTTGTAAAAAGAATGATTGAATTGTTACAGTCTTTGCCCAAATTTAGTGTTTATCTAAATCACAGAGGCTTCAGGTGGGATTAATTCATGGTGTAAACCAGCCCAATAACCAGGACAGCACACAGATGGTAGCTGGATCATCCAGAGGATTGACCTTGTTCCTTCCTTCGTTCTGGATTTGGTTGTTTAATCCCAACCCAATGGCAGACTGACTGATCATCTGTGGAATTTAAAAGATGTCAGCATTTTTTTTTTTCCCTGAAAAAAGAAAACAAATCTTCCCAGTTTGATTGCGGCCTTTGAGAGCGTCTTGCGAGCTAACATCATTAAACATTTAATGATTTTCACTCTGATCATTTATATCCAAAATATACTTATTCTTTTTCTAATCATAATAATAGAGTTACTTTTTGGTATCTTTCAGACAAAACATAATTTAATTCAGATTTGATCCCAATTGAATTTATTTGGATTATATGCCCCATCAGTTACATTATTTTCTCTATTTTGACTCACTATTGTTGTTTGTAGTCAAAATACAAGGAGGGGATGGTGGTTGTTGTGCTGAGTCATGCAGAAGCAGAGATCCAAACGTTTGATAACACAAGCAAGTCTTCTAGTACAGAAAATGTCTCAAATGGATCTTGTGGTCTACAAATGGCTTTGGACGCTCTCATGTGAGTTAGGTACGTGCATTATTTGTGACTAGAAGTGGGATATCATTACAAACAATGTTTATTTGCTAATCGTACGTGGGAGGGGGGTAGCCACAGGGGAAACAGTAGGGAGGGGCGGGGGGCTCCCGAAGCGGTCGTGATCCCACCACCTGCCACCCACCGTGTTGTTGGTTGGGGGGACAAGCAGGGGTGACGCTGGCGGTGTTAGCGAGTAGATCTGATGCTTATCCTGATTCCAAATGTGCGCCAGAAAGAGATTTACAATAATCTGAGCCCCTTTTAGACAAAACATGGCTGACACAACAAAATCCAGCGGCACGTTTATATCCGACGCATTTAAAGCCAACTTCCGAGACTTCAAAATCACGTTTTATCCGAAAACGTGTGGCACTTTATTTGCTACTTTAGATGCATAAATGTTGTAACGGTCAAGGTTTAATCCTGCTTTTGTTTCAAGTGGCTTCTCAAAATGTAACAAACTACTTAAATTCTCAACAACTCACAAAGGAGACTTTGTTTTGCCCCCCTTAATCCTCTCTGCTACACAGTTGATGAGATTTGCACGTCTGGATGACTTTGTGTAATAACATAAAGACCAGCTAAGATCATTTTTAAATAAAAAATAAAATAAAAATCAATACTCTAAGTATAACCAAACCTTGATTTTAACCGTAGCACTTGATTTGTACAATTGTCTCACACTTCTAGCGTAAAATGGAAAATAGGCCACAGACACGGTCGACTTGATTTTTTATTTTTTTTCCCAAGCATGCTTGAATTATAAATAATGCATTGCCGCCTCTTGTGAGACATAAAACCCCCATTCTGAATTAGGAAGCACTCAGTTCAAACCCCTTTCCCCTCAATAAACTCCCTCCCTGCTCACTTTTTAATTTGCTCCTGCCCCCCCTTCCGCAAGCCCTCTTTTTTTTTTTTCTATTCCTGTTCCATGCTCCCCTTCCCCCCCCTCCATCCCATTTATTTCTCTTTCTTCTATGGCTCACTCTCCCTTTCAGTCTTCCCTCCCACCTCTTGTCCTTGTTTTAGGGATTCCTCAGTATTTGCGAGGTCTGCAGCAGACGATAAGACACGCAGGCAGACAACAGAACGGTAATCTGCTTGAGGCCGGGCGGCGACCCCGGAAATGAACGTTTGGCTGCGACTGACGTATGGGCTCGCTGTGCTGTCCTCATGTGACTCTTGATTCCGTCAGTGTGGATGATGCTATGCTTATGTCACTCCAGCCCCCCCCCCCCCACACAAAAAAAAAAGTTGACACTACACACTCCAGAGCATGACCTTCTGCCACCTTCACGATTTTTTTTTTAAAGCAATCCCCCCTTCCTGTGTCTTCAATTTCCCCTTTTCTAATCGAATGTCATGTTTCCCTTCCACTCATCTGCTCCACCTTGTTCTAAATCACTAAGCAAAGAAGAACAAGCCATCCCACAAGCTCCGCCCATCACCGAGCTTTGACTCGCTTGTGCTGTGTGACAGCGGGAAAGGCTGGGCTCTCCCTAGCATTATCTAAACACACACATAAGCGCGTAGCCACGAAGCAAACGCCTCCGAAAGCTGTTTTTTTTTTTTGCTAGAGATCAGCGAGAGCGAACAGCTGCTGAGGACAGACGAGAGGAGGAGGAGGAGGAGGAGGAGGAGGAGGAAGAAGAAAAACAACCTCTTGAACTTCTTTCGGTCCAGTTCAGTCAGTCTTCAGGGAGACAGAACGTTCTCTTGGAGTTTTCTTTATACAAGTATTATTTTATTTTTTTTCTCCCCCTATGAGAGAGAAAAGGGAACTGGAGTTCATGCAAGTGAATGGGTTGCCATGGTTACACACCCAGGGAGCCTGACCCGCTCAGAATGAATGGAGGGAGAGCCAAGTGAAACGATAAACTAGGCAAAGGGAAGTCACCGGAGAAAGAGAGAGTGACCGAGAGACGAGAGGAGAAACGGCGGATAGCAGAGGAAGCGGAGGCAGCGTGTGAGAATGGAGGACGGCTTTTCCAGCTACAGCAGCTTGTACGACACCTCGTCGTTGCTGCAGTTCTGCAATGGTAAACAATCTCTTACTTTTGCTATGACGTTCCTCTGCCATCGACACGTCATCGTGGGGCTTAGCCGAGAAAAAAAAGATTGAAAAGGAAGTTTCTCCAACGTCCGATCCGAGCTAAACGGTAATCAACAAAGTGCTTGCGGGACAGCAACGATGTGGAGGCTGGGCGGAGGTTGTGGCGATGGTAGCCAGGCGCCGATGACTCAGGGGAGAGGCTAAGCAACATGACGCATCAATATGACATCATTTTCCAACAAAGATTGATTCCAAAACAGGCTGTAAAGTTTTGAAAAGTTAAGTCTTGCCCTTGAGAATATTAAAGACGGTGCAAGCAGTCAAGGATGTGTTGGTGCAAGGAGATTATGGCCAACAAAGTTGAAGGACTTTTGCGGCAGATGGATTTAAATCTGCTGTTGTGTTTGATGACTCATTCTGCTTCTCTTACGTCCTTTTTACGAGAACCCACGGTCCATTGCTTTAATGTGGGTCATTTTATGTTGACTACAAAATGTCTGAATGTCATGGATGGGGCGTTGCTGTGATGATATCATATCATACATGACATTGCCATGAGTGTGATTGGTTTCGATTCACGCATTTGACATTGCTGGATAATGAAAACGTCAATAGTGTTTACTACACAGATTGCTGTGTACCACCTGTGACGGGGCGAAAGCATAATCCTACCTAAGGGCGCCAATCATGAACGAGTCTTCAAATGAATTCCGGCTATCACTAACACTAATATTTATTTATTTATTTATTTATTTATTTAGTCACGTATTTATTTATGCATCATTGATTTATTTATGCTCTAATTTATTTATGCATTTATTTATTTTTATCCAATCAGATTTTAGCTTCTAATGCTTCCGTGTCATTCTAATCCACCGTCACAATCAAGTGTTTCGGCCGAAATAACTTACTGTAAACTATTAGCAATGTGACTTTTTTTCTTAAGCTGCTGCACAACGACATCATTTTTTCCATCGTCTGATTGGTTGGCTAAGTCGGACTAGCAAAACTGTAGTTTTAAAGCCATCGTTTTTGTTACTGTTGTCGTGGCTCATGTTCTAACTGGTGGGCCGTGTACTTGGAAGTATGCTACTCTCCAAGCATCTCTGAGATTTGATATGTTTCTCTTCTCGCATATTTTTATACGTAATGTAAGAGAAGTTTCAAGTACACAACTTCATTGTGTCGATTGACCAGAAAAACAGGCGGGCCGATAATCTTAGAATAGTTTTACGTCAAGCGACTGGAAATTACAGGACGTACTTTGTTTGTAGCAACAAAATTGGCTTCGAGGGAACACAGACACAAAACGGAGTAGATTCTTAGTCGTTATTTGGACTTCTTAATGTATTGCAGGTCTGTTTTTGAGTAAGCCTTGTGTGTCATCATTGGGCCCGCAGGCCAGAGTGACATCATAGCGCCGGTTGGACTGGACCAAAATGCAACGATGTCATCCGTTCCACTCTCTGCAGCTTCCTCCGTGTGTTGTGGCGCATCGGAGCACACTAATGTTGAGAGACTAGGTCAGCTAAACTGCAGGAACACACGCAAGCTGCACGTTTTGTCCTCAGGAGGTCAGAGCAAGCTTGCTAGTTTATGCCAAGAGAAAATTAGCCTCATTATTCACTTAGGACTGATTTACTCTTATGGACTGCAGTTATTGAGTTAGTTGTCTTTCCTTTCTGTTTCTTTTTCTGATAAAGAGAGGATAGCTGCTGTTTATGGAGTTTACTCAAAGTTTTGGATTTGTTGTCTGACTTCCTGTGTTTGTTTACATGACCAAAGACTGTCCTTTAAATAATTTTGATTTTTTTTTTTCCGAAGGTCATTGTAGAAAAACACACCGCATGTGATCCAGTATCAAATGTAAACGGTTCTTTGCTTTGCTTTCCAATCAGTTCTAGTTCCTCTCGGTGTTTATTTTCTATCTGATTCGGAGGGGAAAATGTGCTTCGTAAAACGGTGCAACATTGACTAGCTCTAAAGATGACACCCCTGCACCTCCATCTTGAAAAATCCATCCTTGTTCATCCTGTTCACCTTTTGGACTCATAATGTGTGCTAATGTAAATTCGACATCCCCTTTATCTCGACACTCCATGCAGTTCGCCTACGGGCACATTGGCACAGCCGCCCCCTCCCTCCTACTCTTGCAACATGAGGATACTTTGACACACTTCATCTCACAACCCTTCTTCGGCCTTGGTCCAAAAAGCATGTCTGATGATGTCACGTGTACATGGATTAGGATTAACCCCCCCCCCCACACACACGCTACCAAAGACAGTAGCCAACTGAGCCCAGCAGGGAGGAGGAGGACGATATTCTGCCAACACCCCCGAAGACTTCAACAGCCAAGTTTAGCATCCATTGTCTTCGCATTTCATTGTCGCGCTAGCTCAACTCAGAGCTGCCCTACTTAGGTGTCGTCTTAAATAAGATTGCGTACAAATGTATCAAAATATGGAATTGATCCGGCGTATCTCCTCTACGACTGCTGATTCATTCCAACATCGCGTCTGAGTGCTCGCTCCACTCTCAGTTTATTTTTAGCTATCTGCAGTCACACACACTTGCAAATTTCCCAGGATTCCATCAAAATTTCATACTTTTTCTTATCAGTTTTTCATTTGCTTTAACTCCCAGGCATTTTTGTTCTCCCCCTCCTCATTTTCACTTCACGTCCTCTCAAGCTTTGTGTTTGATCTTGGGAAAATGCTCCGGCATCATTTTTAACACCTACAGAAATACGATCTGAGACGTTTGACTTCAAATACTTTGAAGGGATCCGGCCCGCAATCGGATTTGGATTCCCTATTTCAATACATTATACATCTCTGGCTACTCCTTTGGGGGGGCTTGCTACCACGTTGGTGACCTTCGCCTTAAGGCGTTGAACTTTAGAGCATCTATTGTAGCTCCTCAACAATTTTGCTCTTATCATTCTGCTCTGTTTTTACTCCTGATAAGAGTTCAGCCTGCACATTTGCTTGTATGGCAGCGTGCCAAGGTGTTTACGCTTACTCAGAGTGACAATGTGTGCTCATTAAAGGTGCACACCATGGAACTCGGTAAAAAAAAAAAAAAAAATGTAATAAAAAACTGCTTCCTCCTGACCCAGGATGCCAAACAGTTATGTCCTACAAGATCATCCTTGATCCCTGCTCCACTTCGGCCTCTATGCATTTTCTTGTAAATTCTTAAGGCTGATCATTGAAATGTGACTTGCAGAGGAATCCATTTGCCTTCTCTGCTTTCATCGTTCTTTTCTCTCTCTCTCTCTCTCTCTCTCTCTCTCTCTCTCTCTCTCTCTCTCTCTCTCTCTCTCTCTCGCCTTTTGCCGCACTGACACACATTCGTGCAGCTTTCATCGTCTGACCCACTAAAACAATCATGCATGCAAAGTAGGAATGCGGAAGGTTCAAATAGAGCGGCCGCACGATTCGATGTATGGATGTGAGTCAGACCAAAGCGTAAAGTTGAATGAGTGTGTGTGTGTGTGTGTGTCATGCAAGGAAGCATTCTGCAACATATTTATGCACCTCTCCAGCCAACAGTGTGATGCATTCAGGTACAATTAACCTCAGCGCAGCTCCCAAAGGTTCTTCTTGTGCCCTAATTGGTCAGCAGAGAGGGAAACCTCTGATCCAAGTGCGTGTTCAGCCTGTTTCTAACATATGGAGGGGGGGGGAGGAAAGGGAAGGGTCCCATTAAAAATAGATTAATCAAGAGCACAGATGCAGAGATGCGAGGCAGGAGGGACACGCCTAATTGGCTCGGGAGGTGTAATAAAATTATGAATGAACAGTTGCGGGGTTGCTCAGTTGGCTGATTTTATATATATATATTATTATTTTTTTTTGTATTTTTAACTCATTTATTTTTTATTTATATATGTTATTTTTTTATTATTTAGGTGCTTTTATTTCAGACCCGATGGCAGCTAGCAAGGCATAAATTATGTAAAGTAAATCTTTAGATTTTTTTTTTTCTGGTGTTGCTGGTTGAAAACGGCTCAAATAATAATTGAGAAAATCTTTGGACTAATAAGCTGTCAGTTTTGTATTTTGTCGTGTAACAAGGGTGTCTGCACAACTGTATGTTCTCAACGCTCCAGATGGTGGAAGTACTTCTGGCCGATGTTCAACGTGCTGACAGTGTCTGGCACCGTTTCCCATAACAACAGCGCGAGCGGACGGAACAAACAGCAGTTCACACAAACGCTGCATGGAACAAATCTCTCGTTTTAGGGGTTTGTTACAAAGACTCGTTTCATGTGGGCAAAAGGTTGAGTTTGACAACGCACATTTGTGTTGGTGCCTGGAGCCGCTGTCTAAGTTTGACTTATGTCTCTGTGGTCGGAATGGCTTCTTAAATGGCCACGTAGCAGTAAGACCAGTGTCTTGTTTATTATTTCTTCCTTGTCACATTCCAAGTTGAGTAGTCATTGGGCCTCCCTTCATACTTTATTGTATTTATGACTTCTCCATCCATCCCAATATCTGACATGACAACAAAATTCAACCCCCGTCGTGGCTTTCCTTCCCGTTGGCCATCTCTCCCCTATAAATAGATCTTCAGCCTCCGTCCAGCAGCAGAGTCATCTGGAAGCACGGAAAAGCGAGCGCCATTTGAACGGTTGAGTTAGCTAATCCACCTCTTTTGGGTCATCCTCAGAATTGAATGAGTATATTTCAGTGGCTGCTTTTAAGACATCCTCCGTTGTTGATGTGGAGAGTGCTGAAATGGATCAGAATGAGTGGCGCTCCACAATTCAATTATTGATGAGAGTGAGGTCAGTGCATGACTCAGGAAAGTGCTTCTGTGTTTGTTCAGTGATGGAGGATGGACGTGCCAAGTTCACATTTTCCTCCATGATTTGTGTTGCATATCAAATAATAACGCAAGTGCATAATAAAAAAATAAAAAAAAAATTGTGCTCCGTCCTCACTTCCACCTAAAATTGAGGCAAGATGGGGCAGAGAGAGAAATGATGTCATTGAAAAAGCCCAGCCTCGCTTGGGTGTGGTGTAATAATGTGGCTTCATTGGATTGAAAGAGAGACATCGATGTCCAAATGATGTCCAGGCTGATGAATTGTTTGTTAAATGGAGAGTGACACATCGTTCATGGCCACTGCACGGAAATTATATATATGGCCTGAACCTTAAGAAAATGTCCCATTCCTTATATTGGGTTATGTTTGAAGCTGGTTTCAGGGGGCTTGAGTGACAATCCATCTTTGTTGGCTCTACATCAGTCGTACGATTGTGTTTCTTTGCTGGGAGCAGATGGGACGAGGGGGGGGGGTGCTCATCAGATAGTTGAAGCTTTATCTCGGGATGGTCAGATTCCTAAATGAACATGAAGAAACGCTACTTCAAAAGACACACATCAGGTGAGCATGTTGTAATTTTAGAGAAGAAAGAGAGAAGATTTGTGTGAAAAGTCATTTTTGAATTTCGAGTTTATAGCTTGATAATCATGTAGAATTATGTTTGGAGAATTTTGTATATTTTTGGTAGTTATTCTGATTTCTATCTGATTTTTCTTTTTTTTTTTTTTTTTTTTAAATGCATCTGTCCTTTTTTTCTTTTTTTTCTTTTCAGCAAAACAATGTTTTATTCAATTGTTTGACAACATTATTTACCCAAGTCAAGCGCTCCTCGGCATTTCTATCATCTGAACAGGCGGTCGGGTTTAAAAGCAAAATCCTCAGAGACCGCGCACGCCGCAGATGTCCGATCCACCCCATGCATTATTCATCTGACTGTTATTGCAAGTCTGCTGGGAATTTATATGTATATTTGATCAAAGTCATCGCATGTGTGTTTGTATTGATGAAGTGGACTGTCTCGCAGAGGTGACAATTGAGTATGTTTGAATTTAATAATACATTTTAGACTCGGCCCAGAATATAAACTGTGGACTGCTCTCTGACAACAGCTCACCATCTTTTCTCAGATGACAGCGCGTCAGCATCCAGCAGCATGGAGGTCACAGACCGCATCGCCTCCTTGGAGCAGAGGGTCCAGATGCAGGAGGACGAGATCCAGCTGCTCAAATCCGCTCTGGCCGACGTAGTCCGTCGACTCAACGCGTCTGAGGAGCAACAAGCCATGAGCTCACGACGAGGGCCGACCAAAGGTGATCATAAATCATTTTTACTCTCGGTTAGGGTTGGGCCATTAATTTGAGTTTAGGAAGGATTTTTTTTTTTGGGTGTGGTCGTAACCTTTTCTCAGTAAATCGCTTTCCATCCACGGGACTGAGTTGTGTTGTCATATTATGCGTCATGTGCGTAGAGCCTCCTTTGATGAGAAAGTCACCCTCGGCAGACAGCCATGTTGGGAAGTCAGGTAGGCGAACTGTAGTGTTTTCAAATTGTGTTCACTTTTAAAAAAACCCCAAAAAAAACACTTAATGTTGTATCACTCTGCCTGATGCACTGGGACTTGAATTGTGTCATGCTTTTATAAACACTAAGACGGATTTGTTGTTTTGGCATCTCTAAGTGTCTGCAACTGTGCTTAAGAACTGCATTTTCATTCTGGTCTCATTTTGGCCTACAAGTATCTTTTGAGATTTAGGCCTGGTGGATGACTTTTTTTTTTTCAGTTACAGCACACAGGGCAACAGAAAGGCTGCCTAAATCACAAAACACATGATCACATTCAAAATGACAGCGTTTTGTTTTGCCCCTGCTGCGTAATTACGGCATGGAAGATGATAGCGGAGCAAGTGTGACTGTCTGCCTCATAAAACTGCGGATTGAATCTTTATTTATCACTGCAGAAAAAACAACTTGTTGGTTTTTCAAATCAGGCCTTAACTTTTGGCACTTTTGTGTGTGCATGCGCCTTTTGTGTGAGAGCAAAATGTCCTCCATATTTTTTGTTTGTGTTATTTGTTTTCAAATCTCACCCCCCCCCCTCACATTGTGCTGTAACACAATTTTTTCAATTTTTGCAAGTAGTCCGGACTATCGTTTTTGTCTCAACCGGGTAGCCAAAATACTAAGCTATATTGATTTTGGAAGGGGTCACCAATTTGAAGGGTTACTCATTTTAGTACCAGTCCACACAGGAACCTGTTTCCGTCATAATAGTACACAATCTATAAACAATACAACCAAAATGCCCTTTTACAATGATCCTTTATTCCAATTTGTTTGCTAGCCCGGCCAATGATCGCCACCTTGCCATTAAGACCCTCAGTGAACAACGGGACCATCCTACCAAAGAAAGGCAGTGGCACTCTGCCTTCTCCGTCTGGATCTGGATCCAGGAAGGATACCGGCACGGCATCCACCAGGAGGTGAGCAAATGTGCAAGGACATTCATCAAATTTAATGGTGAATCGGCTTGACCACTTTGCCAGGTTGTAGGATGGTGTTCTCTGGACATTTAAATGTCGCCTTGTCAGCGGAAGCCACTGACATTTCACAGGGCTTGTAAACCCAGAAAGAAAATGTGTTTGTGTGTGAATATAGTATGTGTGTGTGTTCATGCATAATTGGGGGGAAATCTAAGCGTCTCCCATCGCTGGTTGTAGGTAACATAATAAGATGAACCTCAGCACACAGCGGTAACTAGTCCCAAAAGATCTCAGTAAGCAAATCAGATAGAGAATGGCTGATTGCATTGTGGAATTTTGGCTAGTTCTTTATTTTATTATTATTATTTTCTTAATAATATTCACAAATTTTAGGGCATTTTACAGTTTTCTTTTTTTTTTTTTAAATATTTTGTCATTATCTTTGATACATGATCAGCACATAATTGTGTTTTTCTCTTAAGATGATAATGAAAAACTCAACTTCACTCATGGGAGCTTTGGGCAATGCATAAAATACTTGCCGGACGGAGATGCTTAATTGTAATTTTCAAATTGCAGCTCCACTTTAGTGGCCTCTTGAGGGAATACGGCAGACAAGATCATTAATCAGAACAAACGTGGAGAATCTTAGTTTTAATTCTCAGTGGCTTCCTGGTCCATTTCGCTCATTTGTCTTCCCAATTATTCCCCTTTTGTGACTCACCAAATGTCGTGCAGCCAATGTACAGCTTGTCACATTTTAATAAGATGCGCAGTTTGTCTCCTTTGTCTCTGCCACCCAGAATTCTTTCACCGCTGCTCAGGTGAGCATGTCGACATATGGCCGTTCTCAGTCTAACCATTACTTGACCGTGATGATGACATCACTCTCCTGTCATTTTATTTTTTATTCACAAGTTCCCTGCATTGGTAATTAATTTCGTAATTGTACGCAACTTAAAAATTAACCAGCTATGACCTCCCTGGCTAACTCCGCAGGCAAACGCTTTTTCCTCCCACTTTTTTTTGGATTCTGTTTCGCAGCAAACAAATCACTCCTAAACGGACCGACGGTTTTTGAATGTCAATAGAGTGGATTAGGCCGACTGGCCAGCGGACTGCTGATGGAGTCTTTTTATTGTGTTGAACAACTCGGCTGTCGAGAGGCCCGATTGATCAGATTGAGCCATCCACGGGGGGAGTCAAAAAGCCAACTATGAGCCAGCACCTTTTATATTCTGGCTTGCAGGCTGTTTATGTTGTTTACGTTGCATCTCGATCCAATCTGAAAATAGGATAAGGGTCATCAAACTTACCTACCTTGAATTTGGCTTGGCGTATAATCACTGAATAATATTGAATTATTCTTTTCACTGTCCTTCTGTCACCCCCCCGCCAAGCACGGTGAGGAGAGCCAATTCCAACGAGCATGTCGGGTCTCTCACGCGGAAGGACTCGGGCGACGCTAAGGGCAACCGAACTCGGGCCGGGTCGACGGGAAGCAATTCCAGCGGCAAAAGAAGTGACAGGTAACAAATATCTTGAACACGCCAATGAGCTCGCTTCACCGTGACCTTCATCCAAATCAACAAGATGTCCGTGCCGAACGTGCAGGAACGACGCTGATTGACAGTTTGCTCGTTTACTTTGCAGCAAGCAGAGGGACCCGGTGTTCAATGCAGGTGAGACCTCAATTCTTGTCACTTTGCTAGTTTCTGGCATTATGACAATCTGATGGTAGCTCTTACACACATTCTGTCATATCACATTCCATCCATGATTCCATTTTCATCATTCATGTTCTCTTTCTGATTCACCTTTCCTGAATTCTCAACTGCTATGATTTTCAAATACATTTGTTTTTTAAAAGATGAGGCCAGTCATTGATAGATGACTATTATTATTATTACTATTATCAAATTAAATGTAAAATAGCTTTTAAAAAAAAATAATTATGACGGTTTTTTTTTATATTTATTATTTGTAAGAATTAAAATTTGATTATTTACTACATCTATTAATACACAAATTAATAAATTAAATCATTAATTAAACTCCTATAGATAAACTCCAATAGTAGTCCTTATGTACATTGTTACTGACTGGGTGGGAAGCCATCATACACAACTTGTGTAGATGAACAGCAAAAAAAGTCAGAGCATACGTTCACCTGTTATAATAGACCAGGAAGTGAGGAAGCCATGACACCCCTCACCTGGTGCTTGTGTCTCTCTCTGTGACCTTTACAAGGGATGCGACGTGTGACACACTGCAAAGGTATGCTCCTCCCCCCCCCCCCCCCCCTAATGCCATCCCCGCCCCCCAAAAGACAACTCCCCTCACTCCCCACCTGAGACTTCACAGCTCTCTGGATAATTTAATTCTCACAAAAAAAGGCCATCTAAAAATTCCTCAGAGAGCTGTCAAGACAGGAACGGGAGTGGTTTACTAAACTGTGAGTGTGTTAGCTTTATTGTTTGAAGAGCATATTAACAAAACACCCAAGCTAATATGCACTCACTGTGTCCCCACCGTCACGACGCTTACTCAATCGTCTCACTCCACTTCAGACAATTCTGGAGTGTTTGTCTGCCCTATGTTCGCTTTGTCGCCTTAGTAACCACACAAAGATTTCACTCGGGCCACCCATGCTGAAGTTTTGCCATCACGCTGCAGCTCAGAGCTTGTAGATCCGCCACTGCTCTAGTTATCGCACAAGAAATATTTGCATTGCAAACAAGCCCCGCTTTTGTTTGCATGTGCTTTAAGAAATATGTTTTTTTTTTTTTTTTTTTTTGTCCGAAGTCAAAGATTCGAAACACGTTACGAAACGTTACGAAGCCAAATGTGTTTGATAATAGAAGTCCGCCTTCTTGACTTTCCTGTTTTTGTATTCATGATGCTTTAGTTAGCGCCTCGACGACAGGAGCTGTCTAACAAATTTTACTGACTTCCTCCAAACCTTCCCCTGATACCCTCTTGACCCCTGTTCCACACCCAACCTCTCTATGACCCCCCCCCCCCCCCCCTCCTCACGGCCCACCCACACTAGTTACAGTCCAGATTTACCTCAGCCGCTCCACGACGGGGACCAGCGGCGGCGCTACGGCTTCGGCCATATTGGCACGTTCAGCATCCCCAGACAGCATCAAGGCCAGAAAAAGAGCGCCAGCGTTCAGAAAGACTCCAAGTGTTAGTTTCCAATTAAGGAATCAATCGTCGCAGTACGGCCTCAATACGCCAAGTTACCGCAGAGCAGTGAAATCCCCCAGCCAATACTTTCAAATTTGTTATTAACACTCAATTTCTACATTATTCGACTCAACGACAACAATATAATCTTGATTTACAAATTTCACGACAGTACTTGTATTTCACATGTCCTCGAAATCCAAGATGGCATCTTTCAACAAAC
The DNA here is from genome assembly GCF_054491065.1 of Syngnathus leptorhynchus. Lineage (NCBI taxonomy): Eukaryota > Metazoa > Chordata > Actinopteri > Syngnathiformes > Syngnathidae > Syngnathus > Syngnathus leptorhynchus. Next base: position 4,865,186 of record NC_141209.1, on the reverse strand, counting down.
CGTCATCATTGTTTCAGTTGGTTTGTTTTGGTATTTATTGCATGAATGAGTTTTGGCATATTTCCCCCCCCCCTCATAACATTTCAATCTGCTTTCTGTGTGTGTGTGTGTGTGTGTGTGTGTGTGTGTGTGTGTTCATGTCGGTTAACCTCTGCTGTGAGCCAAATATTTCCGCATTATATTTTATTTTTTTTCTGTTACAAGAATGTGTTTGAAGTGGCTAATAAAGTCGGTTTAAAAACACATTTGTCTGCGTTTTCCAGCTTATGTCGTCCCTCTTACATTTCAAAATGTGATAGCAGACAAAACCATGCTGTGTTTATCCATCATGAACAAAATATCATCTCAACAGTCATTCATCAAACTGATCCTTTGTTTCTTTTTCCAGAGGAAGGTTATGTGAAAATGTTTTTGAAAGGCCGTCCCATCACCATGTTCATGCCCAAAGACCAAGTGGACGGCTACTGTTTGGAAGCCAGAGCCGACCTTCCGACTAACAAACTCAAACTGGACTGGGTGTATCCTTTTTTAAAAAAAAAAAAGAAAAATAAATGTATGGACATTTTCGAACTTGTTTTTAATCTATGGGATATTTTTTTTTACCTTAATCCTGACCAGATACGGTTACCGCGGTCGAGACTGCCGTTCTAATCTTTACTTGTTGCCCACTGGAGAAACGGTGTACTTTATTGCTTCTGTGGTTGTCCTCTTCAACGTGGACGAGCAGTTGCAGAGACACTACACTGGACACACGGACGACATCAAATGGTACAAAAACGATTCAGAACCACTCAAGCAAATAAAAACTTGTATACCTATTTTTGCCTAGCATTTTTATTCAAATGTTCTTTTTCATGATTTTTTTTTTTTTTACTGGTGTCTGTTTTTGCCTTCTTCAGCTTGGCAGTCCACCCTGATAAAATCACCATAGCAACCGGGCAGGTTGCCGGCACCTCTTTAGAGGGTAAAGTAAGTGAACTCCAATTTGATGTTTTAAGTCCGATTTATTTTAGAGTGCCTCTTTGATGACAAGATGGAATTGTTTCCACTTTGATGTGTTTTTTTCACAGTTGGCTCCACATATTCGCGTGTGGGACTCTGTCAGCCTCAACACGCTTCATGTTCTGGGAGCGGCTTACTTTGAGCGAGCGCTTGTCTGCTTGGCTTTCTCCAAGTCGGTGAGGAAAAAGCTTGCAAGGAAATGAATCGTGGAAGCCACGTTTGATATTTTTAGCTAACTGTCGTTTTTTTTTATATGTTAGAATGGAGGAAACACGCTTTGCGTTGTCGACGACTCGAATGATCACGTGCTGTCTGTTTGGGACTGGCAACGAGAAGACAGACTGGCTGAGGTCAAGGTGGGTTTCATGCGTCGTCATTGGTGGAGCCAAAAAATAATAATCTGAAAATACCTAAAAGAAAAATTTCTGGCCTGGTACCTTAGAGGTCAAAGCTCATATCGGGGGTGCCCCTGTGCCCCCCCCTCTAGCTCCGCCAATGAACCAAGTCCTTTTTTTTTTTTTTTTTTTAGATCTTGCGTTTTGGTATGCCTCTTAACCAATCAAACTCACGTCATTTTCAGACGTCCAACGACACAGTCTTTGCTGCAGACTTTCACCCGACTGACAGCAACATCCTGGTGACCTGCGGCAAGTCACATCTCCATTTCTGGAGCTTGGAAAAAGGCATGCTGGTCAGGAAGCAAGGACTTTTTGAGGTAAAACGTCACATCTATTTTCTATTATTGTCTGTTGACCAATTAATGTCTTCATTGAGCCAAACATAGGTGGCCGTTTATTGTACATTAAATGTCTCATGTTTGTGTGTTTGTGATTTACAGAAACATGAGAAGCCCAAATTCCTTTTATGCGTGACCTTTGCAGAAAATGGAGATACCATCACCGGCGACTCAAGTGGAAACATATTGGTGTGGGGAAAAGGTATCTTATCGATTGACACGATTCCCAGAAGCCCAGCGAATGAATGTGTTTATCTTTCTAACTGCATCATTATCTCAAAAGCCGTCTATTAGTAACGGCGCCGAGACTTTTCAAACAAGAGACACTCTACTCCCTCTCCTTCCAACATAATCTCTCACTGATCCACTCTATCGATCCACCTGTCTGACTTTCTCTGGCCTGAGAGCTTCCCGTTCATCTTCCGTCTGCGTCTCTGTCACGCAGGCACTAATCGCATCAGTCACGTCATCCACGGCGCTCACGAAGGTAGCATCTTTGCCCTGTGCATGCTGAGGAATGGCACGCTGTTATCCGGAGGCAAAGACTCCCGCCTCATCTCTTGGGATAGCGGCTACCAGCAGATCCAAACAGTGGAGGTGAGGAATAGATAGCTTGGGATAGCTAAAAGTGAATCGTGAAACACATATATGCAAACGAGTTCTATTTTTGACTCTTCAGCATCTCGTTTTTGGGTTTAAAGCTCTGAATGCTGTGATAAAATATTAAACAGTGTGGACCGTGTTTACTTTATTGGGAAGAACCTTTGCTGCTTATGTTGGCAAGAAGAAGCAGTCCCGCAGGCGATAGATTTTGCACCTCATAAATAAAGCAGATGGTGGCTTCTCTTGCTTTGCATTAAAAGATGTTTATGGCTAATGAAAATAAATAGTCTACACGGTTGGTCGCAGGTGCCAGATTTGTTTGGGCCCATCCGAACTGTAGCAGAGGGCAGAGGTGAGACTGTTCTCATCGGAACCACAAAGAACTTTGTTTTGCAAGGCAGCTTGGATGGAGAGTTTGTGCCCATTACTCAGGTTAGTCACTTTTGCACACAAATATTTTTGTCAAAGTGAAGCGAGTGTAAAATAAATCATTTGTTCTGGTTTTAGGGTCACACAGATGAGTTGTGGGGTCTGGCTGTGCACCCCTGTAGGCCTCACTTTCTCACGTGTGGTTATGATAGACAAGTGTGTATGTGGGATTCCAGTTCACATCAACTCATCTGGAGTAAAAACATGGAAGTAAGTCAACACTGCCCCCTAGAGGCCTTAAATTGAATCACATTCAGTCGATTAAAATTGCACGTCTGTTTTGTGCTGTTTTGGGGGCTGAGTCATGCAGCTGAATCTTGTTCTGTTTTCATTTTGCTTTACTAATATTAAACTTTCCACAATCTTTTCAGGACACTGCCCAATCTGCAGATTTCCACCCGTCTGGATCTGTTGTTGCCATAGGAACCCAGATTGGCAGGTAGGAGAAAAAGAGACGCCATTTAAAATATTTGATGTTATACTGACAAATCAATGTCTCAGTCCAGAAGGAAGCGATATGTGCGATCAATTTATATATTTGTCAACTTTTGCGTGGTCCATCCTGCAGATGGTTGGTGTTGGACACTGACACAAAGGATTTGGTCACAGTGCACACAGACGGAAATGAACAACTTTCTGTTATGAGCTTTGGCCCAGGTTTGTACATTTACCTATTTTCCTATTTATTTTCAGGACTGCATATTGTCAAGGTTCTTAGAATTTAGATTTGATCCTTGTTTACCTTTTAAAAACTCTTTTAGATGGCAACTTCCTGGCCATCGGCTCTCATGACAGCTACATCTATATCTACGCCGTGGCAGAAAATGGCAGGAAGTACAGCAGAGTGGGCAAGTGCTCAGTGAGTGTGTCTGTTTTGTCATCCTATTCACCTACAATAGCTTGTTTACATTTCTTATCAGGCTTTGTATTCAAATATAAAGTCAGATACAGGTCAAGATGTTGTGTTCTACACATCTGTTTCCAGGGTCACTCGAGTTTCATCACCCATTTGGACTGGTCAGTGGATTCCCAGTACTTGGTGTCTAACTCAGGAGACTATGAGATACTATACTGTAAGTGCACCAATTTGTTTAGGTCCAAGGAACCCTCAAGGGAGATATTTTACTCTTAATGCAATTAATTATTCTTCTACTTCCATAGGGATCCCATCCGTGTGCAAGCAGGTGGTCAGCATGGAGACCATCAGAGATATTGAATGGGGCACACACACCTGCACTCTCGGCTTTCAGGTTTTTGGTATGTTTTGTTTGCTCTTTCCTATTTCTTCTCTTAACGTTTGGACATCAGTTAGGGTTACAAATAATGTATATTACCTTCCCGCCAGGCATGTGGTCCGATGGCTCGGACGGCACCGACATCAATGCTGGAAGCAGATCCAATGATAAGAGCCTTCTTGCTACTGGTGACGATTTTGGGAAGGTCCACCTGTTCTCCTTCCCCTGTTCTCAGTTCAGGGTAAATGTTCTCCTCTGCTATGTGAAAAGTTTGATGATGTAAATTGAGAATACAATTGGGCTTAACATGGAACCTTGAGGGACACCTTTTTGAAAGGTGACTAATGTTAGATCACTTAGCTGTGTTCATAATTTCAGGCTCCCAGCCATGTTTACGGTGGCCACAGCAGCCACGTGACCAACGTGACGTTCCTGTATAATGACAGCTGCCTGGTGTCCACCGGAGGGAAGGACATGAGTGTGATGCAATGGAGGATAGTCTGAGCGTTAAGACTCGGAGCATGGATTTCCCTCTGACGGTGCTCACTCCAAACGGAAGCAAAACCCGACTGCACTACGAAGGAACCGAGCGAAATGCCTAATAACGTGGATCTGGATTGAGGTGAATCTACATAGGGTTTTCTTTGCGGGTCTGCTTTCAGTTCCTCGGTGAGATGAGCTGGTGAAGTGTGATGTGTTGCTTCGCGTTTCTCCCTATTTTTATTTTCATTCAATCGCACTACATGTAAAATCCCTCCAATTTACTGCAGTCCAGTGTTCCCATCCTTAATTGAGCCACGGCACATAGAGTACGCAGCAGATCTGATAACCTCGTACAGCACACTGGTTCAAAATCATTGCTGAGATGAAAAATCCACATTTAAAAAAAAAAAAAAAAAAACAAAGGCTCAGTTATGACACAGTGCAATCGTGCACTCTCTTAAAATAGCTTATGGACTGACATTACATTAATCAAGCCAAATCAAAGCGGAGGATTAGATGGAAAACTACATAAAATGTTTTTTTTTTTTTTTTTAGTTAATTTTCTGTTGTATTAAACCACTCAGGAAACTCAACCCTTCCCGTGACAGCAAAACAAACATTGGACATAACTAAATTCCTTTTTACTATCTGGGGGAATTCTTAATGAGCAAACAAATAATACGATGAGCTTTTTGGATTAAATGTCTTTGGACTTTTTAAAATAGCTCTTCTGGGATGATATATTTACTTTGAGAATTGCATGGCGGACTGGATAAAACACTCTTGCAGGGCCTTCGGTTCCCCACCCCTGACCCTAAAGTCATCTTGCTAAATTGCACTTGATTTATTTATATGCATTTACACATCAGATATTTAAATTTAAAGGACATTAGCACTACAAAAAAACAACAACACTAACTAGTGAGTTAGTATTTTTGCTTTCAAATGTCCTAAAAAGACATTTAAATTGAACTGTTAATTGCCAACAGAACTACATTTTTTTTCCACATAAAGCCTAATTTGGGGAGTAAACGGTGATTTTTGTTTCATGAGGGCGGGGGGAGTGAAAATACCACCTGCAAGCGTAATCCACAACATGCTTGTTTTTGTTGGAAGCATGAGACCGTATCACTGTAACTGCTTAATGTGCTCCTCCACAGTGCACATATTGAATTTTCTTTTAAATTCCCACAATGGAAGAAATGATACATTCAGTTTAAAAGAGGGACCGCATATTAAGGCTTTCCAAGAACTAGCAGTAGTTTTTTTTTTTTTTTTTTCCAACCCTTTCATCTGTGAATCATCTACTGTACAGGTACATTTCACACTCAAAATCTTGCTTTGAAATAAGGTGTAAAAAAAAAAAAAAAAAAAAAAAATTGGCTTGATGATGAGGCTAGCGCTGTGAACTGAAATTTGTCTTCCTATGATGCACCCGGATCCGCAATTACCACTGAACGTTTAACATTTGTCTGACAGAAAAAAACCAAATAAACCTCCTAGGATTCTGTGCAAACTAAACGTCTGTGATTCACGTTTATTTAAAACATCCCATAATATTTAGTATTGTTTGAGTGTGCAGTGAACCCTTGCTAAAAACTCATTCCACGTTTGTAAACAATGATGACTTAATCAGATGGAAAGCAACTCAATATATACTTGTAGAATTTACTTTCTTTTCTTTTCAACTTTTGTTAGGAAAGATCCGCGAATGGTTAATCGCGAATAGGCGGGGGTTAACCCCACTGCATAATTCGCAAGGGGGCGGTCTCATTTCCTGCCTGCAGTTGCGTGTCCACGCCACCAGTGGGCGGCATTGAGCCGACACCTCCGCACGCCGCATTGTAACCTTGCCAAATCTCTCCGCCTCGCGCCTCTCACAAACCAACAACACTCCGAATGGGAAGAAAATATGGCGTGACGGAGGCGGCGTCCGCTGACGACCACTGTTACCCACCCGGTAGCCTGCTTCCGAGTGAATAGGATAGAATAGCAGACAAAGAACATGGATGTAAGGACACGCCGCGGCGCGCGTGTGCAGCCGAGACGCCGGAGTACAAAGCGGATGGGAGAGACAGCCTGAAGCCGTAGCACGCCTCATCACATAGCCCCTTAAAGCACGCTTTTTTTCCCCACGTCCGTGAGGCCTGGTCGACTTATTTTACAATATTTTTGTTCATATCAACGGCGAAAGCACTTCCATCGGCTTCCTCGTCGTCGTCGTGTGAAGAAAAGACGGCGACATGAGGTAAGCTAATCCCACGCGCCCTATTTGACGCGTCATGACGAATGAACATTGACTCTTCATCTCCATTCTCAGCCTTAGCATCAAATATATTGTGACAAGAAGCTTGTTTGATATATTACTGCATCAACATTAATGAACTACAGCACATCGTCAAATGGTGATTATGTGTGTGTGTGTGTGTGTGTGTGTGTGTGTGTGTGGGGGGGGGGGGGTCTTCGTCGCCCACTCCCCCCCCAATCTATTTTGGCTCTTTCCTCTCATTTAGTCTCCCCCAATTGTCACGGTGGATCCGCACCCCAATTGTTAGAGATCCAGCTTTAAAATAAAAATCCCCAAGTAGTCATGGCAACGACAGCATCACTGACTATGCACCAGGTGGTACGGTGGTGGCTGCAAAGGGAGTGAGAAGCACGTATGCAGTGAAGTAGACCAAGAAGAAGAAGAAAGAGGAGGAGGTGTTTATTCTGGTGGTTGCCAGGCAGGTTAGGCAGCGCCCCCTCGCCTCCCCTTTCCCGATGACACACAGTCACACATTTACCAAAGCTCATCTCCTCGTCTGCCTCCATCATCTAAATTTGCAGGGGCCCCCAAAACCTCCAGCTCGACTTCATGGAACTTCTATTTCCAGTATATGAGCCTCCCGCCTGTAGTTGAACTCTTGTGGGTGTGTGTACAGGCGCAAATGTTCGCTTGACTGCTTCAAGTTCAACGGAGCAGCTCAGATTTGGAGCTTTTTTTAGCTGGTTTTTACACTGCTCGGTTAAAGAGAGGCAGCGTGATGGTTGAGTTGTAAAAAGTGGAAAGAAAAGCCATTCAAGTTGTTTTTTCGACATGACTGCTTCCTTTGTAGCATTAATGCGAGTGTCCGTGCATTAGTTATTTTTAGGTAGAGTGCTTTTATGGTGTGGTTGTGCTTCTCTGTTCTTGGCTGCTTTCATTCGGCTTGTGTTTTGAGTTTAGTTTGGAAACGGGCGCAAAATGAGATGCGCCCGTCCTGTCCCGTTAATGCAGACTGACCGTTGCGGTGAGTCACGATCGGAAAAGGTGGAAGTACTAGCGGGATGTAAAAACGCTGACTCGTGAGTCTCGTCTTCGGATGCAACAAAGTACACCTGCGTTGATCCTCCTGTCATTTCATCGACAGGTTCAGTCAAAGTTCAAAATGGCGTGTTATTGATTTGAAGCTCTATGATAATTCCTGCAATTCGATTCATGACATGACAAACTACAAAAAATTGACAATCTTTACTGCAGAGAAGTTGGAAACCAGAATCCAAATGAGAAAAAAAAATCGAATCGATGATTAGAAGACTAGTTGTCGATTAATCGTTGGACGTCTGCTAACAACAGGATTGCTAACAGAGAGGAGCTAATTCACAAAAACACACTGTTGTGATTTATTTGCTGTATTTAGCAACTTTACTGTGTGTGTTCCTCATCTCCGGCAGGGACCCATTGTCACAACATTTAAAAGGAAACCAAAAAAAAAAAACATGGAAGCAGAAAGTCAGCGTTCCTCGCAAACCAATGGAACGAGATGACTGGTCTTTGCCGGGCACGTGTTGCCTTCCCTCTCTCTCTCACTCGCTCTCTCACTCTGTCTTGCATTCCCTTCCTCTCGTCAGTCACAACGGTCCTCTTAACAGCGTCTCTGGCTCACTCGGCTTTTTCGAGGATGTGAAGGAGGGAAGCTTTGACGCCGGCAGCATGCGTGACGCTCTCTCTTCTCAGATTAGCACCTCAGACGCTCCTCCGTAATCTCCTCCTTCACACCTCCCTGCATTCTTTGCCCCGAAGGACCGGCTGGCCGGAAACATGTATTCCTTGGATGATTTCGGGTAGGGCAACCTTATTTGTGTTTTGTTGTGTAAGTGTGATAGAAGATGGCTTTGGAATGCGTCCGTTGGCTCCTCTTCAAGCTGCGTGACCGCAAAATGTTCCCTGGATGCAATTCCCTTGCTCTCCAGCCACGGATTGGAAAAAAAAAAAAATCCTGCTTGTTTCCTTGCCTTTTTTTTTTTTTTTTTTCAATCTGTGTTTCTTTTCTCCAGCCAAGCTCCATTTTGTTTTATTGCCTCAGTCTTTTCCCCGAGTAGAGGGAATGACTTACCCTCCCGTCAGCTGTTCGCAGAGCCTGGCGGGATCTCTCCCATCTGAGTTGCATGCGAGTGTGAGAAAGTCAGTACAGGAAGCGCGGGATAGAAAGCGCTTAATCGCTCATGAGTGGGACTACGGAGCCAGATGACGGCTTGATATCGAGACCTTGGCAAATGACCACGTGATTGCTTGATGCTCCAGACACAGATGTGTGGGACGCCATGACATTATTCCCAATTTGTTTTTGTGCATTCTAGTAATCTCCTGTCAAATCTGGCAACATTTTTTTTTTTTTATTCAGGGAAGAAGAAGAAAAAAAAAATGGAGCCTTAGGGTTACTACTTAAAACCAACCCACAAAAGCAAAATATGTGCATGTTCTCACTATGTTTGGTTCTAGGAAGTATTTTCTTCCCGGAATAGAAGCAGCCTCTCTTTGAGGATCAGGATTAGTATGTTGAGGAAGGTGAAGTGGAGAGTGGGGGAGGGTTGCTTGTGTCTATACATTGAATGTATCCATAACAATCATTCACTGTCAAAGGAATGGTCAATATTCGGCTTAACATGCTGGGATGAGTCATTGTGTGTGTTGTGTCTACACCATTAAAGTGAGGATTTGTAGTTATTTTACCGGAACAGTGGACTGTAGTAATGAAAATAGTGTTGCCATGGTGACATGGTCACCCACTTTCCCCCCCCATACAACATCGTATATAATGCTGAGTGGTGTTTATATTCTTTATTGGGATAAGGCAGGCTAATGATTTTCCAAAGAGGTCATGTGACAAACTCGAATGCTTAGTCGAAGGCCACCTAACATGTTATTCTTGATTCTTTATTAATTGAATGTATTTATAGAAGGCAGTCGGAATCCTACACTGTTGCTATTGTTACTAGTTGCACTTTTTCTTTGGGGGGGGGGGTCACTAGAGTGGTTGGAAAAGTTCTTAAATGTATTGATCATTGCCCAGCAAATGTAAGACCTTGATTGAGTTTGAGGGGTAATCAATGACCGTTGCATGTTAATGGACAAATTAGCACGCTGCTTCTCTCGGCTTTGGCTGACCTCTGAGGTTCAGGTCATGCTAGTCAATAACAGCTCATTTGGAATGATCTTAATTGTGGCAACAATGGTTGCTGAATTTGTCCCAAAATTTAACACTTTCCTTTTTTTGGGTGGGGTGGGGCATAATTGCGGCATTGGGCATAATTCCATTGGCAAAATATTGTGGTATTATCCTACCATGAGTTTCCTCTGTGATTCCCAGCGTCCATCTGCCATCCTCTTAAAAAAAAAAAATAACCGCAATTGAAATGCTCGTGTGGATGCGAGGGGGGTTGGCATTAGGAGCTGTTTGAGATAGATATTAGGTAATCTCCCCCCGGGTTAACACAATGACAATAACACGGAGTTTCAATGACACACACGGTCATCTGTTTGGAGAGCGACATCAGGCCAGTCAATGACTTCATCCATCGCCGGGTGGACATTCATCAACCTCGTCGCATCACTTGGACTTGGAAGTCGAGTCTTTTTTTTTTTCATTTACGTTGCCGGATGGCTAGCGGAGGATTAGCATGTGATTTTTAGTGGAGTCCGACCAGCGCTGAGGTTATATTCCATACAGTTGTTGACCAAAATGGACATCCAACGGGTGCGGGTGCTACGTTACGGCCTCCCTCAAAGCGTCAGTGACTCCGGGCTCTTTTACAAGCACATTTCTTGCAGGTTGGTGCCACTCACTGTGATTGAAGTGAAGACACCTAGACATTTTGCTACTATTCAGATATTTTGTAGTTTTCAGGCAAAAATAAAAACCCATTGTGCCCAAAGAGAAGTATTGTGATCGGACAAAGGCACAGAAGGCAAATCTTTTCTTGTTGAATTTAATCAGATCTGAAATACTAATCTTAATCTGTTGTTTAGACAAAGAATTGAGGTTATTTCGGATTAGCTACTGTGTCGGCGTCGGGCATTCTTACAAAACTATCATTTTGTCATCTAGTTTGATTTTGCGATGGCTTTATATTGTGTTGTTTTTTTTTCCCCCGTCATGTCACGTTGCCTTTTTGTCCCCGTAGAATCCAGCCTGACTAATGGAGCCACTGCACCAAGCATCTTCTTTATCCCAAACACTCGAGCAAGCCATGTTTATTTCACACGCGGGCACGACTTCCAGCTCTAGCGTCACTAGCGCCTTGGCTTTATCTGCCGTTTCTTCCTCCAGCATCCGTCGTAGTCACAATACACAGAATGGGGGGGGATGTAATTGCGATCCATGCAAATCACAGAGACAAGAAAAAAATGTTATGTAGGTCACGCACTGAATAACTGTGCCGTTTGTGATTTTTTTCTTTTTTTTCCTAACTTGTGTAAGTGTAGGAGTATTGCAAACAGATAACTGCCTGAGCTTTTCCACATTCAACCACACTGGGGGACATTTAGCTAAGAACATAAGCACATTAATGTTAGCATTAATGCCATTAAGGCCTCACTACTCTGCTCACACACACACACACACGAGAGGGCTTAGTTGCAAGCCGTTCCGCAGGGTTAAAGTGCCCTTTATATGTTTCAGCACTTAGATAGAAACACTACAACGGAGCTCAGAGGTCGCTACCTGGTCATCACCAGGGACTTGAGCGGATTTGGTGACAAAATCTAGATTACAACATGATGAAGCTCAATGTGATACATTAATGTCGTCCGTATACGTTGCAACGGTGGATGAAACATCCTCGACGTGATCTTGTTACATTAGCAGGGGATGGGCTGCAAAGTCTAAAAATAGAAATGCTTAAATGAACATTCTTTCCATGTTTGTATAGTAAAACAATGGAATCGTTTTGCTGTTTGTTTTCAACAAGCGCATCATTTGTTCTATTACAAAGGTGCAGATTTGACATTGATTCCTCTGTAGGAAAAAAAAAAAATGTCGGCGTGTGCTGTTTTTAGTTTTACTACTTTCCCCCCTTGAGCAGATTAAAGGTCTTGTTTGAGAGTTAAGTGTTGGTTAATTTAGATTTAAGACTGCAGTGATCGGCCTGCTGCACGCCGTCTCTAATCCTGCCCGTCAGATAGACCTCCATTTTTTTTTTGTCAAATGTAACACACACACACATTTGTTTTCTTTACCTTACTCACCAGTGTGTATCTGTGCTAAATTCAGAAGCAGGCTGGCTGGATACATTACAGCGCCTAATTACCTCCCGCGCCGACCAGGAAGTTTCCCCCGGATGCTGTCATTGCTCCCAGCTGACTACCAGAGGTTATGATTTATTGAAGGTTATTAATTATAATTAATAATGTAGCTGTCGGCTGGAAGAATTAATTGTAAAGTCTCCCATCACTCCAGCTCATATTTCTTAGTGTCGATGGAGAAAGGCGTCACAAATGTGTGCAAGCTTTGCTTTATTTAAAAGGCCGCCTGGCATGGTGGCCTCCTTTTCCTTACCCGAGGCTTGTTTGACACAAGGAAAGCGCTCAGTGTGGCAGAAGGCTTTGTGTCATTGCTTTGTTTTTGTTTTTATTTATCTCCTCGCTGACATTTTCTTGTTCGCTCTTCGTCTGCCCGTGTTCTTTCAGCCTTGTTCATGATGCCTGTTTACTTCCACGCAGTTAAAAGGATGCATTTTTGTGCTCATCAGATTTGTCACGAGGTTCAGGATACAAACTGTGCTGTATTCCTGTTTTTTCTTTCTCCCCAGGCAGTTAGGAGGAACTTATGCATATTTAAAGTTGCAAGCCTCCGTGCACTGTATGAATAATTAAAGCAATATATTATATTCTTTTTTTTTTTTTCTGAGAAAAACAAAATGGGATACTTAACCATGACTTTCTGGGAAAGATTATCGGAGTAAATTCAATTCAAAAGTAAATCATCAGGCCTAGTCTTGAGATATTTTAGGGGGGGAACAATGCCCCCACACTCCCCCCCTGTAACTCCGCCACTGGCTGCCGCCGTAAATCTACAACCTTAATAAGGACAAGCACAATTAAAAATGAATCGGTGGGCGCTTAGCACAGGTGTACATAATGCTATGCTAGCAAACGTAATTTTCAGTCCCAAACTCTTGATTCATCCTATTAATTGAGAGTCACTGAGTGGCATTTGAGCAACGCCACGACCTTTCGACGATGATGCATCTTCGTCATCCATCACGCACGTGTACTCTCGACACCTCGCGGCCCAAATGCGACTAGCATGTTAGCAAAGACCTTCTTGTCTTCACTAACTTCACTTTCAAAGTATCAGCATGTCAGAGATGTTTACCAGTGAAATTAGACGCTGCGACTACACCGGAATGCCGCTTTATTTGTGACTTGCCTACCGAGACGCCCTTAAAGTCCAAAAGGAGAAATGAAAGCATCAGTCCATTCCTTTGCTAGCTACTCCAGAAATAGTTGCTGCTTTTGTAAGAAGATCCATCACACACACAAGTGGGACTGTCACCGTCCCCCCCCCCCCCCTCAACTGTTTGCTCTCTAAACACGAGAGAGTGTGAAGAGATTAGCGTGTATCTGTAAACATGATGTCAACGAGGTTTGCTCGATTTGTTTATGGAAGCTCTCGTTTATTGGCTGACTAGTGCTTTCTTTTTGTATTGAACGATCAATCGATGGAAACAGATGAATCGTATCACTTTCTCTTAGTGACTTGCTAAATACTCTTTTAAAGGTCCGCCTGAGTTGCCTTCTAGCTGAGCAGTTTATTCCCAGAGGGCGTTGGCTCGGAGGGCAAAGTAGCCCAGTTCATTCTGGTCACTATTGGTGTTGAGCAAAAAGCCACCACAACCACATTCTGTGCTCGTTGATTTCTCAAAAATATTTCTGCGGGGAATGCAAAAAAAAAAAAGGCATGTGACCAAAGACTGAGAATATTGTTGACGGTACAGTATATAATTTTAATTTGGAATCAATTTCATGAATTTTATTATAAAATATAATTTAATAATAGATAAGGAACTTGAAGTGGTGATCGTCTTCTATCATTCCTGTCTATGTGTGTAACCCCGTTTGTAAAGCCGCTCACATTAATGTCCTGAAGGTGTGAAGGCCAAGAAAAGCAAAGCTTGGCAACAGCGTCTGTGAACTGAGGTAATCACAGTTACTACCGGATATTTTTTTTTTAAGGGAAAAGCGATGCATGTAATGGCGAAGAGGCACTTATGTACGCTACGTGTCCTATAATTAACTGAGACAGAGTATCTATTACAGTGGAAGTCGCTCTTCAAGGAAGTCCGACATTTTTTTTTCTGAGGATGCTAACAATCATTCTTTATTCTCATGGGTTTGTTGCCCGAAGACAACAGTGACATTTAAATATCAACTAGTAACACCCACCTTTTGCTACAAAGTATTTTGGGAGACACGGGATTTGCCTCCTCAGGTCTCTCCACTGTTGCACTAATGTTTGGATACAAAATACAATGATCTCTTTTACATTGTTGTTTTTCATGTTCCCCTTTAGCTCTTTTAGTGCGTGTCCAAAACTAGCAATGTGTTCTCAGTGATTCTAACAAACCATATCATTACCAGAGACACACACACACACACACACACGCACGCACACACACACACACGTATGACGCCCTCTTCCACTGCAGTGATGTTCACCGCACCAAAGAACAGAAGGGTGATGTTAGTTTTTAGTTTTGAGGTTTGCAGCTTTTTAAAGTAACAACCCCCCCCCCCAAACCCACCGTCTTCTTCATTTGTTTGATGTCAGACATCACATTGCTGTTTATTACTGATGGAAAGGAAACTAACCACACTAAAGTCTCGCTTTTATTGCATTTGTGCACAATTACACCATTAGAATATGAAGTGTTATTCGTGCGTCATAGTAAAAAGTGAAATATATGTTGCATTTGTCATCCTTCGGCCAGTATTTGATCAACATTTAAATACAGTAGCGTAGTAAGCTCAAGTATTCAAGATAAAAACTTTTGTTTTTGTATATTAAAAATTATTTTGTGCGACTGACTTGTCACATTTTGCACAATTTTAAACATTAACATTGTGCATGATGACAGGAAAATGGAAATCTTTTGGAAAAAAAAACTTTATAATGATTAATGTATTCACCACTAGAGGGAGCCCGTGCGCCACACACTTTGAGACGCATGGTTATCTTATCTGATAAAAATGGTTAATCTTATCCAAATCCGTGTTCCGTTTTCAATTGTCCCTCTCGTTCCTTCACTAAAGAAACCCTGCCACCTCTCGTTACAGTGAGCAGAGCATCTGCCAGGCTCGGGCCTCTGTGATGGTCTACGACGACGCCAGTAAGAAGTGGGTGCCCATCAAGCCGGGCCAGCAGGGCTTCAGTCGCATCAACATCTACCACAACACTGCCAACAACACCTTCAGGGTGGTGGGTGTCAAGCTGCAGGACCAGCAGGTGAGTATGCATGATCAAGGTCCGCGTCGTCAGTCTCTAATTTCTCATTTCTGTGCATGAAGGTGGTGATCAACTACTCCATCGTCAAGGGCCTGAAGTACAATCAGGCCACGCCCACCTTCCATCAATGGCGTGACGCTCGCCAAGTCTACGGGCTCAACTTTGCCAGCAAGGAGGAGGCCACCACCTTCTCCAACGCCATGCTGTTCGCCCTTAACGTTCTCAGCTCGCCTGACAGCGGAGGTAAAAGCCATTCTTTTGACCTCTTGGCCGCGTGTTAGACTATTTCAGATATTTGCTGAATGTTATCCTGACATTTGATAGCTGGTCTCCAAAGCCAAACGGAAGATTTATGTGTCTTTTTGGTGTCCTTTTGTTGATGTTGGAAAGGCAGTCTTGTGGAACGGCTGCTGGAATTTGAGCGTGCACGTTGCAAACGCCCTACTTTTATAATTTCACATACAAGGGTTAAACCGCACCAGGATCCCCCCCCCCCCCCCCCCTTTTAATACTCTCTGACATGCAGATGTTGAACCCTGTCTTACGTGAGCTGTACTACCCTCTAGTGGTGGATTATTTTAATGACGAGTGAGACACAGCCCTGACTGTAGATGTATTTTTATTTCTAAAGCTCACTGTGAGACACTTTAAGCTGTCTGTGGGTTTTATATAGTACATATATTTAGTCGGGTGTACTTGTGGAGTCACCCGCTGTGCATTTAACAGCCTTTGAGCCGCTCCAGTTACGAGTTATTTAAAATGGGAGGGGGGGTGGTCGTGTAAAAGAATGTGTTGAACTGCCATATCAAGCCAGACTGCCCTTGTGACTCAAATGGTGGTTAAAATATCACTTATGGGGACATCATGTTCTGGCCTTCCTTTATTGGGGCCATTGAAGTGTGCCGTATCTGTTAGTCGCTGCTGCTGAGTCATCAGGAAAATAATCATTTCAGATGTCGTGAAAAAAAAAAAACCCCAAAGAAATTGTGTTATTTATAATTTCATCACATGAGTTCCCCCTCACTCCGAATGTTCATTTAAAACAAGCCTGCTCAAGCCCTCCTCAATTCCCTATGGGAGCTTCCTTGACCTTCACCATGGCAACAGCCCGCCACCTTTTGGTGTCAGCAAACACGTACGCATGGGCGCACTTCGCTTAGGGCGATAATTGTCTTCATTAACACGTGCAGGTTTTGCATTCACCTCCACGCCTGGCTTGTGCCGCCGACTGTGCCGGCTGCCATAAACAAAGCGTCGGCGTGACGCAGGAGACGGGTGTTTACGCTTGACTGTGGTCAAGTCTCGCTCATCGCTTAAATCTTAGCGCGTTAGCTGCGCTTGTGTGCTTTTGTGGTTATTTCATGTTATGCTTGTGACAAACAGTGCCAGACCTGAAATCTCAAATTGGACAAAATGTACATTTGTGGGTTTCTTCATACGTGATCACTCACATATCCCACTTTTCTATCTCTCAGGTCCAGTTGTCCAGCGCCAAAATGGACCCTCTTCAGAGGAAAACGAGGCCCAGAGGAGGTACTTACTGTCACTCATGTGACTTTTGTATTGGACCTCATTCAATTTTATACGCGTATCTAAAGTGCAATAAAAGAGCGCCAGTCCGAGTTAAGTGTTGACACTGAAGCCACATGGTTGCTCTTGAAAGGATGATGGAGCAACATCAGATGCAGGCGCACAAGGAGAGGGAGCGACGGACGTCGGGATCAGGTGAGCCTTCGACAAATACGCCCACGCCGGCCGGGCGGCTGCCACGGCAACCGGGGTGGCTCAATGTCCCGCTAGCATTTAAAAGCCACACGAGAACTCGGAGCAGGCGCGTGTTTGCTCGTCTTTGTCTTTTTTTTGCTATCAGTGTGTTGTTGCCAGGCAGAGTAAACGTAAGCGGTGATGACATCATGACTAGCCAGCACTCTCCAGTACTTCCCGTTCCCTCCGACTAACACATTCCCACGTTGCCCTTTTCTCCATGTGCACACACACATGTTCAAGTCTTTCTGCAGACTTCAACATCCCCTCGGTCCCACTCGATGATATGGGTGACCCACCCCTCCCTGAACCCCTTAACCCTTGACCCCCCCACCCCTCACCAAGCCCCTGCAACATGCTCTGCTGCCATCTCTTTCTTCCAGCTGCTGTTGGGGGGGAAATGTCATATGCTTTTCTGGTCATGTTGCATTCTGCTGCTTGATATTTTGAGTCTTTATTTGCGGTTATCAGTTTTTTGAATTATGCTCCTGATTTTTTATCTTTTCATCTCGGCTTGGTTGCTTTTCATTCTTCTCACGTTTTTTCTCTTTTCTGTTTTCCTTTGTTTGTCGCCCTCCTTCGTCCGCATCTCCTTCTGTCTCTCCTCTCCCCCCCCCCTCCCTTCCCCGCTGCCCCTCACAGTCGTTTCCACTCTCCAATACAAAGTGTGCGCACCCCCAGCCCACCCCGACACTCCGCCCGAGTACAGACAGTTCAGAGCTAGCACACTGCCCCCTTCCTATGTGCGTGTGGCCTCCTCTTCCCCTCCCTCCGCCTCCTCCTCTCCCTCCCAAGAAAAGGAGGCGGGGGCGGCCAGGGACAAGTCCCAGCTTTCCTCCCAGCTTTCCACCTCGCTGGCCTCCGCCTTCTCACCCGTCCAAGCAGGTGTGACCACGATGGGCCGGCAGGTCCGTCAGATCCCCCTGTCTCCACCCACCGCCGCGCGCCACGCTCACCTGCACCACCAAGACATCACGCTCCCCCCCAAACACGGCACTTGGTCGGCCTCTCAATTGCAGCAAATGTACGCCCAGTGCCCGCCCTCCGCCTCCCCTCCGATCATAATGGCCGTGCCCGCCAGGCAGGGGTTGCCGCCGCCGCCGCAGCCCGCCCTCCCCGTGGCGCACCCCCTCCCGAACATGAGGATGAAGCCCCCGCCGCTGGAGCCCAGCGCCCAGTACCCCCAGCACCAACCCCACCCTCACGCCAACGGCCAAGCGGACGACTCCTACGCTTCCCACTCCCACCAGCTGCCGCTCACCCCGCAGTACTGCGAGGCCGTGCCCCTGCCCCCCCTCATGGGCCAGCCGCCCGCAGGCCTCGCCCCCAATCACCAGTACCCGTCCACCTTCCACCCTCAGCAGCAGGCGCACCACCAGCAGGGCCAGCCCCTCAGCAACTCGCCCACCTCTTACAATGACGGGGGCTCGCCCAAGGAGACCCCCTCCCCCGTCCCCCAGCACGTCCCCATGACCAACAGCAGTAAGTATGAAGAGGAGAGAAGGACCAGGTTTCGTCTTTATGAGAAAAGGGTTAGACAAATGCCGACAATATTTTTGCTGGCCCCGTCAGGTGAATTTGAAAGGTTAAGAAAAGTTATTCTTCATTGTGAAGGGCCTTTAGGCAGATAAATTACATTGGTTTGGCAAAGCATAGGGCCTGAAATCTGATTGGACACAATATCTAACATGCATCTATCTCCATGTACTGGAGCCCAGAGAAATGTAGTGAAATGAAGAGAGAGACCATTGGGACTAAAGTTAATAGCATTTCATGGAACAAATAGTCGCATTTCCTCACTGTTAAAGATGATTTAAT
Organism: Syngnathus leptorhynchus; assembly: GCF_054491065.1. Lineage (NCBI taxonomy): Eukaryota > Metazoa > Chordata > Actinopteri > Syngnathiformes > Syngnathidae > Syngnathus > Syngnathus leptorhynchus. The sequence continues at coordinate 4,846,368 of NC_141209.1, read as the reverse complement.
GCCATGTAGGTACGTATGATTTTTTTAGTTGCCCCTCTATGCTTGTTTTTCAGTTTTCTGTCCACTCGAAAATATTTGACATTTATTTATTAGAGTATGATCTGGTAGAGCTCATATACACTGAATCTGATTGAATTTGGATTGTCCTGATATTCATATTGAAGTTTGTAATTTCATTTTATATGAGTGGGAAACAATGAATCAATTTGCATTGCTTCTTTAAAATGTAATTTCAGTTAAAGATGAAAGTCAAACCGCTCACCTCCAATTTGATGGTCCAGGACCCTTGAGTCAAGCTTCCAGGGGGGTCGCCGCCATTAACCGAGCTCTAACTGTGCCCCTCCCTCGCAGGCGCCCCCGTTTCCGCAGGTCATCCCGCTATGTTGTCCGTGGCCCCGCCCTCGGCCGGGGTCCCGCCGCCCATGGCCGGCCCGCCGGCCCCTCCGCCGCCGCCGGGTCCACCGCCCCCGATGGCGGTGCCCCCGCCCATGCCCCCTCCTCTGCCCACCGGCGGAGGACCTCCTGGGGGTCCCCCTGGGATGCAGCAGCAGCCCTCGGGGCTGGCGGCCGCGCTGGCAGGGGCAAAGCTTCGTAAGGTTCAAAGGGTGAGCGTCCTTGGAAACCATCAAATCTTTTCTTTTTTTTTTGAAATCAACAACAATATTTTAAGGGTTTTGTCATCCAATGAATGCAGAATAAAAATGTAGCCAATGAATCCAGAACAATCAATACAACTAAGACTCCACACAAGCTGTAAAATCCAACGAGGCGTGAGAGCGCCTCTGTGATTGTGTGTGCTTTGCGAGGGCAATAAATAGAAAGTCAACAAAAGGCCCGCCCGCCCGTCCGCTTGTGTGCTGCAGGACGAGAGCAGTCCGCCGGGATCGAGCGGCAGAAGTGACTCCAACCGATCTAGCGGTGGGAGCGGAGGTGGCGGAGAGGGTCTCATGCAGGAGATGAATGCCTTATTAGCTCGCAGGTAAAACAAGAATCAAATGTGATGAGCATGCAGAAAATTCTCCTTACTTAATAATGTCATGGTTCTCTTAGGCGGAAAGCTTCTGAGAAACCTGATGAGGTAAGTCCTCATTTTCATCCTTCTTGTCGTGCTCGATGACTGGTCAAAAAGGCTGCAAAATGATGATGCAACATTTTTTTCCTCACCTGAAGGACGACTCTGGTAGTCGCGGGCCTGGTCAGAACTCTACAGGTATTTCAACCACAATTCAAAAGCTTGGTTTTCAGAACAGTTTTAGTGGAGTTATTTTGGCGTGGACCAACCATTTGCTCCTCGTTAGATGCTGTGAAGAAGCCGTGGGAGAGATCCAATTCCTCAGAGAAGTCCTCCTTGGTGTCAAGGTGCGAAGAGGAAAAAAAAAATGTTAACAGGCCAGAGCTGATTTGTTTCTTCTCGTATTGCAGAGTGAGACCCGTTGGCAGCACCAGTGAATCCGACACAGAATTTGACAGGATGAAACAGGTTCCTTTATGCTTCGATCTAATCGAGTCCAACGCTCAGCCGTCCTTTTGTCTGTTAACTTCGATTTTTTTTTTTTTTTTTTATCTCATAGGAGATTTTGGATGAAGTTGTACGCGAATTGCATAAAGTCAAGGATGAAATAATTCATGGTAAGCTGTTTTCAACCTCAGCTTGAAAAGCTGCAATGCAATATAAGTTATGCGAAGTATCTTTTTTTTTTTTCCTCATTGCTTTTGTCAGCCATCAGACAAGAAATAGGTCGGATCAGCACATCTTAATCCCAGCTGAGCAACATTCAGAAGGAGAGCAGGAGAAGCCGGAGAAAGACGACAAGGAGGACGTCGGATGGACACAGGTGGAGCCGCTAGGAGAACACCTAGAATGTTCTCTCAATGTTTCTGTGAAGTCGCGTCACAGAGACGTTGTGCCAACATTTGAGTCTGCCGGACAGCAAAGTGTACTGAAAAGAGCGAGACGCACTCGAGGAGAGGAAGACAAGATGAACTGTCGTGGCGACTTCGGTGTTGTGGTTGTGCGTGCGTGCGCTTCTCGACTCAGACCGCCCAGTGTTGCCACGTTTTCTTTTGTTCCGTCTTTAAAAGAAAAATATTTTGGGTTTTCTAAGTTTGTACTGTTGTATTATTTAAAATTCTGTGCCGATGTCGTCGACCGTGAGTATTTCGGAAAGGACAAACGGAAACTTACGCATCCTACTTGTCAGCCTTTTATACTTCTGTTCATTTGATCCCAGACTATTTGTTGGAAACAAGCACAAAGTTGGCAAAAATGTTGCTGAGCTGATGTTTTGATTGCCATGTTCATACCGGGGGTCATGCGTCTGACCTTTTCTTCCTGCAGACAAGTAGCCACTGAAATTCACCTTCTGCTACACCACCGAGGCCACACCACTGAGCGGCCATCCGCCTGATAAAAATCACTCAGGGATGAGGAACCACCAGAACATTTTATCCGAACAAACAGGCTCAAATTTGGTAGCAGTGGGACAAAAAATCTTTAGGACCAAAATGGCAGAAATGTGTTCTCAAGTCTTTTTCTGGCTTTACACATGCCTACCAAATCTCACATGACTAAAGGAAATTGGCTTCCACTGCTGTATTATGTACAAGTCCTTTTTTTCTGGAATGGTCCCAGGTTCCCCATCCCTGGTAGCGGTTTGAAAAAAAAAAAAAAAGGAAATGGCCAAACAACATGGTAGCTTTTCCTCCCTATGTTTGTGGCCCTCCCAGTTATGCATGAACCCTTAATCTCTATCAATTCTTTTATTTGGTTAAACAGGAAAAAAAAATGGTGGTGCATTTATAACAGTGGTTTGTTTCCATGATGAATCCTATTCTCTGTGTACAAGATGATGCTGATGATGGTCGCAAAGTGAGGGAGGGGTGCATAAATTAAACTTTGAAGGTTGTTTCTATGGAAATATGCAAAGTTAGCTCAGAAGAATGTGCACAATGGAATGGTCGGTCAATGTTACGGTAGCTCAAAGTGTCTTTGCGGGAGTTTGGATTGTTGCACTCGCATTGTCAGCGACGTTCTCGTTAAATAAACAAAAAGCTGGATGTAAAAATTCATTCAAGGCAACACTACAGTTTTGGACATTTCTGCAACACCCAAACAAGTTCATGTCTTTCCTTCATAACACCAACTAAAATCCAACAAATACAAAATTAAAACATCAATGTCGGCATAACGTGTGTCGGCTGGCATCACTCATGAATTTTTGCGAACGAAGCTGAAAATGACGGTGTACCTAATAGAGTGTCCATATGACGTCACAGATCAAACAGCCAATCAGAAAGTGGGGGTGAGGGCGGGTGTGGCACTTGACCATAATTTTGCCACATTAGGGAAATTAATTTTTCCCTAATGAATTAGGAACACCTGAAAATGGCGGTGTACCTAATGGAGTGTCCGTGTGACGTCACGGATCAAACAGCCAATCAGAAAGTGGGGGGCTGGGCGGGTGTGGCACTTTTCACTTTCACTTAAACTTTTTCCCTAATGAAGTGATTAGGTACACCTGTGTACATGTGACGTCACAGATCAACCAGCCAATCAGAAAGTGGGGGGTTGTTTGGGTGTGGCACTTTTCACTTTCATTTTAGTTTTGACCATGGTTTTTCCCTAATGAAGTGGCCTGTTATTAGGTACACCTGAAAATGGCGGTGTACCTAATGGAGTGTCCGTGTGACGTCACGGATCAAACAGCCAATCAGAAAGTGGGGGGCTGGGCGGGTGTGGCACTTTTCACTTTCACTTAAACTTTGGCCATGATTTTTCCCTAATGAAGTGGCCTGTGATTAGGTACACTTGAAAATGGCGGTGTGCCTAATGGAGTGTCCGAGTGACGTCATAGATCAACAGCCAATCAGAAAGTGGGGGTGAGGGCGGGTGTGGCACTTTTACCTTTCAGTTAAACTTTTTCCCTAATGACCTGTAATTAGGTACACCTGTGTCGAGTGACGTCACAGATCAACCAGCCAATCAGAAAGTGGGGGGTTGTTTGGGTGTGGCACTTTTCACTTTTTGTTAACTTTTGACCATGATTTTTCCCTAATGAAGTGGCCTGTGATTAGGTACACCTGAAAATGGCGGTGTACCTAATGGAGTGTCCGTGTGACGTCACGGATCAAACAGCCAATCAGAAAGTGGGGGGCTGGGCGGGTGTGGCACTTTACACTTTCACTTAAACTTTGGCCATGATTTTTCCCTAATGAAGTGGCCTGTGATTAGGTACACTTGAAAATGGCGGTGTGCCTAATGGAGTGTCCGAGTGACGTCATAGATCAACAGCCAATCAGAAAGTGGGGGTGAGGGCGGGTGTGGCACTTTTACCTTTCAGTTAAACTTTTTCCCTAATGACCTGTAATTAGGTACACCTGTGTCGAGTGACGTCACAGATCAACCAGCCAATCAGAAAGTGGGGGGTTGTTTGGGTGTGGCACTTTTCACTTTTTGTTAACTTTTGACCATGATTTTTCCCTAATGAAGTGGCCTGTGATTAGGTACACCTGAAAATGGCGGTGTACCTAATGGAGTGTCCGTGTGACGTCACGAATCAAACAGCCAATCAGAAAGTGGGGGGCTGGGCGGGTGTGGCACTTTTCACTTTCACTTAAACTTTGGCCATGATTTTTCCCTAATGAAGTGGCCTGTGATTAGGTACACTTGAAAATGGCGGTGTGCCTAATGGAGTGTCCGAGTGACGTCATAGATCAACAGCCAATCAGAAAGTGGGGGTGAGGGCGGGTGTGGCACTTTTACCTTTCAGTTAAACTTTTTCCCTAATGACCTGTAATTAGGTACACCTGTGTCGAGTGACGTCACAGATCAACCAGCCAATCAGAAAGTGGGGGGCTGGGCGGGTGTGGCACTTTTCACTTTCATTTTAGTTTTGACCATGATTTTTCCCTAATGAAGTGGCCTGTGATTAGGTACACCTGAAAATGGTGGTGTACCTAATGGAGTGTCCGTGTGACGTCACAGATCAACAGCCAATCAGAAAGTGTGGATGAGGATGGGCGTGGCACTTTTCTCTTTCCGTGAAGCTTTGACCATGATTTATGATTATTTCCTTCCATCCATCCGTGTATCCATCAATGCATCCATCCACCCACCCATCCACCCATCCATCCACCCATCCATCCATCCATCCATCCATCCATCCATCCATCCATCCATCCATCCATCCATCCATCCACCCATCCATCCATCCATCCATCCATCCATCCATCGTCTTCTGCTTATCGGGTCGCAGGGTCAGTATAGTCTCTCCAGCGCGTCCTGGGTCGTCCCGGGGTCTCCTACTATCCTTTTGATTATTTTATATATATATATATATATATATATATATATATATATATATATACTTTGCTTAAGATCTTAGGTAGGCTGTTTTGTGAGAAACAAACAAGAGAACATGTTTTTGTCAGTATCGTCTGTATTAGATATATTTGTTTATTTTACATTTAAATAGAAACAACATCACACATTCCAAGCAAGTGCCCGCAGCAGCATCTGGTCAAGCCAAAGTGTTTTGATTGCTAACACAATACATTTGTGCTAACGCGTTAGCCATCAGATGAAACGTTTAGGGACTCTGAACTCGGCTTCTCACTCTTATCATTCTTCACACTTACGCTTTTCACTGGCGACCGCTCAAGTTTCTGAACTTCTTGATGAGTTAAGTAAAGCTCAGAGTCGACATGGAAAGAGAGTAACATTGTTGAGCCTTAAAAAAAATAATAATAATAATGCCTAAATGACACTAGTGCGCTATTTTGTCCAAGCGCTTGAGTTTCAGTGCTGATTTTTCTACTGTGCTCTTGAATGCATCACCGGAGACCTTTTCCCTACTGTTGAAAACGTACTTCTGGGTGGCAGTAGCTCAGATGGCACCACTTAATAAACATTTTTCTATTTAATTAAATTATTAATGTCATCATTGAGAGATTAGCTACTTTTCTCTTCAATTACTTCAACAACACAAGGGAACATTTTCTACACGCCTATGAAAAAATGTCAACGTATGTCATGGCAACTACGTCAAACAGTCTCATTATCTTCCCTGTAAAACTATTTGTAACTTCCACTCCCATCTTGCAGCTCGGCTCAATTAGGTTAGGTTTGGAGGGGCGGGGTTTTTTCATTAATTTTGGGCCGCAGGCTAATTGGCAGCATAACCCCAAACAATTCTTTTTCTGTTCACCCTTTTAGTTGAAATCCGGTAGCCACATTGCTTTCTGCCACCCTGAAATACTCCTATTGTTTCCAAACAATATGGGAAAAGAGGCAGCAAAAGGAACCACACAACAGTAATAATGGGTGAAAAAAAACAAAAACATGAAACTGTCGACCTTACAAAAAAAAATCATGTGCACTGTTGAATAATATTCATTGTAGTCTCAAATGACCTGGTAGGCCATTCCACTCAAGTGGTAACCGTGAAAGAAGGAAATGTTCTTTTTGTTTTTTTTAACATGCTCGACTGCAACAGAATAGACTAAAGAAGATAGCATCCAGCATTGAGAAGGAACATCACGTGGAATGTGGTGTGTCAACCAGTGAAATTCACAGTGGTGGCCCTCCTTCATGGAGACGTTGAGATCTGCTCTACTCCCGCTTGTTCAGCTTATACTCGCGCTTGATTCGAGAGTACGGGCCGATGCTGTCGTCGAACACAAAGTCCCACAACACCCGCATCCACGACGTGTGCTGAGGAAGGGAGTCGTAAAACTCGGCCGCGATCTGCTTCACCTGAAAAGGAGACGGGAAGGAGTTTTAGTGCTCGAGGGCCACGTTATTTTTATTTTCCACTGATTCTGATGACATGCAAACGCACACGGAAATAGACCCGAAGCTCTTTGTTGGAGTGGAGGATGTGGCGTGTGCATTTTGAATATATTTACCTTTGTCCACGTCCTCTTACATTGTTACATGTCTGATATTGGTAATTATTTTCAAAGGGGGAAGAAAAAAAAAAAGAAGTTGGAAGGTGTCTGTGGACAGTTTCATTGTGAAATTGAACTGTTGACATGTAGTCCACAACCTTTTTGTGTTGGTGATGCGCTTGAGTGGGATTGGTTAATCAGTTACCTGGTTTTATCTGATAAGAAAAGTTTTTTCTTTCTTAAACTTGAAGACAGGTCACACCCAAGTCCCAGTATCAGTTGTGTCCCTTTCGTACATGCCATTCTAGTTTCCTGTTTCATTTGTCATTTGACTGAAAGACTTGTGATAGAATCAAATATGTTTGACATTGTCAAAAGGTCATGCATAAAAAAAAAAAAACCCAGATTATCACTTATCAATCAAGATGGCATGACTTGAGTAAAATTCCCAAACTTGCTTCGATTGAATTTTTAATCTGAGTCGTATTCACTTATTCAACATAAAATTCACCAAATGGAACAAACATAAAAAGATGTGGGTCTCACCTGAGGTAGCTTACTGCCAGGTATGCTCGGGAAGTCATGGTGCTCCATGTGATAGCCAACATTGAAGGTGATCAAATTGAGCGACCCATAATACGAGTACGTCTCGTGTCCCTTCATGAACATGTAGTGCTCGGCGATGAAATGTCCAGAGATGGGGTGAAGTCCCAAACACAAGATGGACCCGGCGATAAGGTAAACCACCGGCTTGAGCCCCCACAGATAATAAATGACGGCGTCCGCTGCCATCTGGACGGCAAAGTTCTGGATCTCCAGCTTACAAACGGGTTTAGGGTTGACCAGCAGCGGACGCAGCGAGTAGAAGAACGGCTGCAGGAAGAGCCACACTAACTTCCTGGTGGGAGTGCAGAAGAACCAGCCCTCAAAGTCGGTGGGAATGTCCACATCCAGCTTGTCCCCGCCCAGGTAGCGGTGGTGGTCGATGTGGTACTTCTTGAACGAGGCCGAGTAGGGCACGCCGATAGGGAGGTTGGCCCACATGGCGAACCAGCGGTTCCACTTGGCCAGTTTGTTGCCAAAGGCTACGTTGTGCGAAATGTCATGGATGGCCAGCGTCAAAGAGTGGTTGACGCAACCGCCGAAGGCGTAGGCCCAGAACAAGATCCACTTCCATGGGAGATCCCGCACCAGGTAGCAGGCTAGGAGTTGGGACAGCACCATGCCTGACACCACCCACTTCAACTGGGGGTCCGGACCCATCAGTGACTTGATCTCTGGGTACTTGGCTGTGGAGGGGATAGAAGAGAACAACTCAATGACGATGTCATAATTAAGAACTTCTGGTCATTGATTTCAGCGGCAAATAAATTCCAAAAACTCGACAACACTTATTTTAAGAACGAGAAACAAAATGGTGCATGCAGTGAGGAGGCAGTGCTTCTTCTCATGGGAGGATGCTGTTCTTTTTTTTTTTTTTTTTTTAATTGGCAAAGGTGTTGCTTTCCCGAGGGATCGTAACCACAGAGACCCATCTTGGATTTCAGCTTACTCCACCTTAATTAGAAAGTCAATATTTGAAAGTTGTTTGTTGATTTTCCAAACTCCAAATCTGACATTATTTTTGTTGAGAATATTGTTTTAGGAATGATGTAATATTCAAATTTGTGGAACTGCTGATTTAAGGTTTTAATTCCTGACATGTCAAAATGATTAGTAACTTGCAAGAATGACATTTGTGCAGCATGTTGCCTTTGACTTAACCAATCCTTCTTTTCAGAGTTAATATTTAACTCAATTGCTCTTATTTTCCAACTATTGTTCATTGGAAGGAATGATGAATAAAACCATTAAGACTTAAGAATGTCTTGAAGCAACATCATAATGTGATGCCATCATGTATGTGTGCACTGTATCTTAGTTTTGTTATACAGCCACATTGCTAAATATTTTTTATTATTATCTTTGTCTGTTAAATAAATAAACCAGACATCATAAAAACACTGGACGTCTACAATCGTAGCTTGTTAAGGGCGTGTCGAGAGTCCGCCTCTGGTTTCTTCATTCATTTTGATTATTAAGAGCAGATGATTCACAGCGGCCAATTATTGTTAAATTGAAAAAACAATCACACATTAAAATACAGACAGGGCGTGTCACATAATGATGTAAGATGACTTCCCATATAAAATTCTGTGTTTTACGTTCCACGGGGGCAGTTAACAATGCAAAATGCAAGCCTTTAATATTTGATGACTTGGAGGTGCCAAGCAACCTATTGTGTTATTCACACCTGGGGTAACAAAAACAATAATGCAAAAAGACAATGTTGATGTTTTTTTCTGGGCCCTAAGAAACATTTAGAAAAATGGGCCTTTAAAGTCAACCAAAAAAATCACAGTCATTTATTTGATCATGAATATATTTAGCAACAAATTAAGAGAAATTGGATAATATCTCATGACCACTGACGGAGTTAGGATTATTTTTTCCTGTGGGCAAGGATATATGAAGGGTTCTGGAAAAAAAAAAAAAAAAAAAATACAGCCCTCCCCAAATTCTTTACAAAACACTGATAAAGTAGTATGCTAGTGCACTTGTGGTTAGGAGTCCTTGGGTTAGTGCAGTGCTTGTCAATTATTTTGTATTATGCCCCCCCCCCCCACACACACGTCAATGCCCCATTGTAATACACTCATTTGACTGCCATGTAAACCATCTTCTCACGCACTACATTGTTTGTACGTGCGTGTGCATGCATTTGTCAAGAGCACACATAAGGAGAAAGAATAGAATAGAGTATGTGCCTTGTTACCAAACCAGCACGGAAGCATTAATGTCATTGTGCAACTCAGCTGAACAGATGGGTCAAGCTCCATTGAGAGTTTTTGACAAAGAGAAAAAAAAAAAAGTCACCTGACAAGTGACAAACATCCTATTTAACTTCCAGCATCAATTAACAATACTATATACCTGGCCGTGAGCTATTTTGTGTGTCAAATATGTGTCTCGGCTCAATAAAAGGTTCAGTTCAGGTATCCCTAGGGGTCATTCACTTTCTCAGCATCTAGTGAGCAGTAAAGGCGGGTTAAGTAAGAGCGAGTAAACTGGTTTAACCGGATCATAGCACTTGTTACAAACTTGGCAAAAAAAATAATAATAATAAAATAAATAAAGAGCCAAAACAAAGGAGCTATGTGTCACTCACCCAGTATTTCCTTCCTCCTCGCCGTGTGTGGTTGGTCGTCATAGACCCATTCGAAGTCGCCCCTTCCACCTGTCTTGTCCATGTCGTCCTGAGTGGAGCGATGAAGTGCGGAGTTTACTGGCCGGCACCGCTCCAACTCGTAGTGGAAATGAAGAACTTCCCCCCAACACACACACACACTCCCCAGGCCACGCCCACTCGAGCAGGTAGCACGCTGCAGGTGTGTCAACTCTGCTCCCTCCGCCTTTCCCTTCTCTCCTCTCCAATGTTGTTACACAGCCGCAGCGGCTTCGAATGTGCCTGTGTAACCTTACGCTCGTTTTGTTTGGTTGTTATTTAAATCATAAAGAATAATACGGAAAAAATCAGTCATGCTAAAAAAACAATTATTACATAATGATATACGTCCTATAGTAACTCGCTAATAATCAAACAATGAAATTAAGAATAAGTTCCAAATTGGTGAAGAACCGCACAAGAAAATAATCATACAGTACATTGTCAATAATCAAACAATAAGATGAATTAGTTCCGAATCGGTGAAGGAGAACTGCACAAGAAAATGAAATAAAAAATCATTTTTGTGGATTATTTTTTTTTTCAGACAAGTTACGCAATGTATTTCTCCCAAAGTTCTACCTATCGATCATCGATCCATCCATCCGATATTCATGAAAATCACGCGAGACTTGCTTAGTGGAGCAGAGTGGCTACGAGAGTACACGTTGTTGCCGAGTCGTCGGAGAGGGAGGAGGCAGGAGAGTACACAGAGGGAGAAGTCACGGTGGACTAAATAAGCATTCGAAGGTGGAGGGGGTCAAAAGAACGGAATAACAAGTCATGGCTTCGGGGGACACCCTGTACATTGAGGCGGACGGCTCGGAAATGCCCGCCGAAATCGTTGAACTGCACGAAATCGAAGTAGAGACCATCGAAACAACTGTTGTCGGGGATGACGACGAGCACCAGCCCATGATCGCCTTACAAACGCTTGACACGGACGACCCGCACTCGATCCTTCCGCACCAAGAGGTGATTCTGGTGCAGACCCGGGAGGAGGTTGTGGGTGAGGATGACTCGGAACTGCAAACGGATGACGGCTACCAAGACCAAATCCTCATCCCAGTGCCCGCCGTGGAGGAGGACTACATCGAACAGACTCTGGTCACAGTCGCGGGGAGAAGCTCGACAACGGGTCGGATGAAAAGGGTTGCAAGTGGAAAGAAATCGGGCAAAAAGAGCTATCTAAGCGGTGCGGACATGGGTAGGAAATGGGAACAGAAGCAAGTGCAGATAAAGACATTGGAAGGGGAGTTCTCCGTTACTATGTGGGCTTCGGGTAAGTTTTGGAGTGGATTCCTGTCGCGGCTTTGTTCTCGATGTGCGTGTGTCGACGTTACCAGGCCACCGTCGAGGCCTTGTCCTCCAACAAAAGTTCACGCCAATTTTACCATTCGAAAACGCCGCTTGGAATTCAATTGGAGTGTTTTTGTTTTTATGGGAAGCCATGTTTTCTGTGCCGATGGGCGCCGCCATATTTCCCCGCTCGAGAAAGTATGGCGGCCCGGAAAAATGGCGTTTATTTGGCCTCACGAAGATGGCGGAAAGTGCTGCGCCGCTTTTGGAACCGCCTAGCTAGGCCTCTATTGCGCACTTCACAACGGTGGAGGCGGTGCATTCAAGGACCCTCGGTTTTTTACGCCATTTCCGACCGTTACTGCATTTTACGTCCACGTCGTAAATTAGAGACGTTACCAACATCAATATTGATTGCGTTTCCCAAATGAGTTAGTGTCGCATGTGCAGAGCTCATCCATGTGGAATGCAGTACCTTATTGTCTGCTACTTATTTTAGCATCAAAACATTTTATTAGTTGGTTATCGGGTCCATTTGTCTTTATCTGCATTTATTGAATTCCGACTATGTGATTTAGATGACAAGAAGGACATTGACCATGAAGAGCAAATCACGGGTGAAAACTCTCCTCCTGACTATTCAGAGTACATGACGGGGAAGAAGCTGCCGCCAGGGGGCATCCCGGGCATCGACCTTTCGGACCCCAAGCAGCTGGCAGAGTTTGCAAGGTATGTATGCGCTCATTCAGAATACACTAAGAATTGTGTGCACTCAAATAATATTTTGTTTTTAATGTCTAGAATGAAGCCAAAGAAAGTGAAAGAAGATGACGCACCCCGAACGATAGCCTGTCCACACAAAGTGAGTCACGCATTTTTTTGGGTCATGTTTCTCAAAATCCGATATTAATATCAGGGATGAGAATTTGTTGACATTATGTCGTGCTCAGGGCTGCACCAAGATGTTCAGGGACAATTCTGCAATGAGGAAGCACTTGCACACCCACGGGCCTCGTGTGCACGTCTGCGCCGAGTGCGGCAAAGCTTTTGTGGAGAGCTCCAAGCTAAAAAGACATCAACTCGTACACACTGGGGAGAAACCTTTCCAGGTGGGCCTCGAAATTTTGTTCCGTTCTCAACGGCAGTGCTTCAAAACTGGGTTAACTGGACCTGCCAGCTGCAGCTTTGGTTGATCTCAATCCAAATATATCTGTGGTCTTTCCTATTTCCAGTGCACATTTGAGGGCTGCGGCAAGAGATTCTCCTTGGACTTTAACTTACGCACACACGTGCGTATCCACACGGGGGATCGCCCGTACGTGTGCCCCTTTGACGGCTGCAACAAGAAATTTGCCCAGTCCACCAACCTCAAGTCTCACATCCTCACACATGCCAAAGCAAAGAACAATCAGTGAACGGACAAAACCACGGTGACACCAGCATACACTGGAAGACTCGACAGACATCTGAAGTCCTATGCGACCTGCCTGCCTGATTGCTTGTGAGATAACAGATTGCCCTTTGTTTTTCTTCAAGACAGACCTTCGACGGACTTTGTCCGAACGCGCGGAGATGAGAACGTTGACGCTCGAAGCCTTCTGACTGGAGCGCTAACTCAAATTGAACTTTCGACTTGATTGTCTTATTTATACTTGAACACAGTCAGCTGAAGCTGAATAGTGTTACATTGTAAGTCAGTCCTCAGCGAGCGGGTGACCCTTTTTCAATTTTCTACTCCCCCCCCACAAGTGTGCATATTGTACACTAATTGACATAAGCGCTGAGCTGATTGAGGATCTCTGTTGCTTTGTTTTCCAATATTTGAGTGCGTGTGAAAGAGGAATTTATTTTGTACAATGCAATGTCCGTCATGTTGTAGATAACGTGATTATCCATAGATTGTTGATTAAAATGTTTTTCCCCTTCCTGAACATTGAACTTATTCATCACTTCACTGGCTTTTGCACAGTTGCGTTTCGTTGCAAAATGAATCTAGTAATACTGTTTATTAGTTCCAACAAAGAACAAAAATGACTGCACAGCAGCTCATTTCATTTGCATTTCCTTCTGCACTGCAAGCATTTGGCACAATTGCAACTAATCTATGACATCACACCACTAGACAGTAGCATTTGATTTTCAGCTTTAGGCTTAAAAGAAATTAAACATTTGGAAAGGTTTTTCCAGTGCATTCTTTTGGTGTATGGCTGTAAACTGCTGCAGCCGACTTAAAATGAAATCATAATAGGACAGTTTCTCGGTCTGGACTTTTTGTATTTAGGGTAAGTGATGCTAAAGAAGATAACATATTTATTCATTTAGTCCTTGCAATTCATTGTTTTTATATTTAACCATAAAATGTATAATAAATGTATAAATAGTTTCATTTTTGCACTAAAAACACAGTTGTTGAAAAGCAGTGCATGAATTCCCTAACATGATGAATAATTGAAAAAGTGTTTGGGCCATAATCGTGCCACACTTTAGATTTCCTCATCCACTTGTAAGATTGTTTCAGAAAATCGTGGATCAGGTTACAAGTGAGTGCATAACAATATCAGACTAAATCCCTGTAGAATTTGTTGTTTGCATTTTGATCAGAGACAAGATTGAAACAAAAAATCTGTTATGTTGAAGTTTGATTAAAACAAAAGTGTTAACTGACTTTCGATTGAAAATAGAAAACAATGCGTGGATAAATGTAGCGGAGCAGTGAAAAAAGGGATTAAAAGAAAAAAAAAAAAAACTTAAAACCTCTGTAGACCTGAGTGAGTTGATCCATGACAACCGTCATGGCCGTCAACAATGACGTGTAGATGTTTGGTACCTGTCCTCTCCAGTAGAGCATGACTGACTTTACGGCGCTAGGAGGGCCGTGAGGAGTGCGGGGTAGTTTGGTGTTCCCCATCCTGTCACCGGGTCCCACGCCGGTGCAGCGCAGAATCCTTGACCTTGAACCTGCTCATCAAGGCAGGACAGGTGACAACCTTCGGTCACCTGGAGACCCAACAGCACACAAACCACTGATCTCATCTTTCAGGATACGGATTTCACTTAAGTATGAGCTTATTGACTGACATCAAAAAGAGCTTGCCCCTTGAGCTTATAGAGGCGAGGGTTGAGGAAGCCCAGGACGGGCAGGCCCTTCATCAGACGCTTGTCATTGATCAGAGCAAACATGCCACCAACCACCGGGGTTGACGCCTGGAAAGACATAAAAACATTTTGAATACAAGGGCAGGCAACAACGTTAGCTTGACAGGCTAAAATTTTGAGGAACCGTCAAAATGATTTTACCGAAGTGCCAGACACCCAAGGTATGGGTACTCGGTTGACCACCACCCAGTAATTATCCGACAGAGCCGCCATGTCAGGATACGCCCTCCCGCTGACGTTGAAGTAGGATTTCGGAGGGAGCGTCGCCGCTACGGACTTCAGATATCCTGCCACGGCACTGGCCTGCGAGGAATCGATGCACGGCACTCATTTGAATGCTGTTGATTGTTGTGCTGGACTCAAACCAGAATTCCTACCTGGTAATCGGGCATCTTGAAGACGTTACTGAAACCTCCTCCGCTGATGTAATCGGTTACTTCGTAAGTCACCTTGAAAGGATTCTTGAACGAGGTTCCACCGACTGTAGTCACATAAGGACTAGGGAAAAAAAAAAAATAATAATGAAAAAAAAATAATAATAATTTTGTGACTGTCATGACGTTCAGAGTTGGTACCTTGAGGCGGGAAAACTGGGCCTGAAGGAGTTTTGTTCTTTAGTCATGTGCCAGCAGCCGGCCCCGCTATCGCCTAAAAGCAAGATCAGTCTTATTTTGAGACAGTTAAAATAATGAATGAAATACATATAGAGTAGAGAGGAAGAAAGGTCTGACCAGAAGCAAAAAGCAAGGAGAGACCCCTGACGCCAGCCTTCATGAACTCTGTGTTGATACGCTGCATGTAGGCAGTAGACAGGCTGTCCTCGTCATCTCCGTAGCTGATGGTGTGCACCCAAGGCAGGTCAGACATATTGCTGAGCAGAACCACCCACCGGAGGAACGGCTCCTGGGACTCGTGACGACCTGGAACGCGAGGGAGACGATCCCGTGAGTGAACTTTGACATTCATTGTGACTCAGCACAGATTGGAATTACAAACCTGGATTAGTGAAGACCCAAGTGGGGATACTGGCCCCCGTGCTCATGATGTATTCCACATCCAGACTGGCTTCTAAACCAGCCTTTCCTGTGCCCTGCGTCCCCACGACATGGTCAACTTTGGACAGATGCTGAAAACTGCCGCCATAAAGGCTCATGAACTCCGCCAGATCCGCAGGACTATAGTACTGCTCCAAGAACTAGAACAGAAACAACTTGTTGATGGCAAAAAGTGCATGACAGCATGAACCTTCTAACAGGATGGCACCTGAGCTACAGCCTGGCTGTTGTTCTGAGCTGATCCCACATCAGCTGCAGTCATATTGTAACGGGCCCTTAAAACGGTAGGAGTCACTCCCAAGTGAAAGGTGTTGTCGCTCCGCCGCATTTCCTTGGAGGCCTTGTGTCCTCTAGGCGGGAAGCGGTGAAGCCCACCCACTGTTATAAAAGAAGATCAAAATCAAACTTACAAAACGCATGATAGTCGGTGGCCAATGTAAACAAATGAAGCTGACCAAAGTCAAGGTGTTGCGCAACATCGTCGGGAACGGAATACGGAGCTGAGGACCTCACAATGGAGTGACCGTCTCGGAGATAACGCTGGAACTTGCTGCCTGGGAGCAGAACCTCTGCAACCCTTGGTGCACAAGAACACAATCACACTGGAGGATATGCTTCAACAACAGAGATGAAGTGACTCAAAAGATCCATTTAAGCTTACTCTGCAGTCAAGTTGCATTGTAAGAAATCCTGAGTGTGAACCGTTGAGCAGTTTGTCACGCCATGGCTCTGCAGCCAACCGCGCACCGCCTTTTGGGACGTGTCGGACGGTCGCACGAGGGAAGCCACCTCTTCGACTTGGAGGTATTTACCTGAGGAAGTAAAACTGCATCAGCACAGTGTACTTACTAAAAGCGGAATCGAAAGGACAAAGTGAGACTCTCCTTATCCAAAAGAGCTGATTTTGCAATGGAGGAAGTGATTCACATAGTAAATACCGTTGGCTGCCGGACAAATATTGTCGACATTTTATCAGGGCAAGTACGCCAAAAATGTGAGCTTTGTTGTCTTACCATACTGAGGCGAGTCAGGGTCAGAGACCGCTCTGAGCGTCTCCTCCAGGACGTCAACGTTCTGCTGAGTGAGCGCAAATGTCAGCTCCAGTTTTTCGGTTGGCTTGACCCGACCAACACGGGTCCAGTCGGCGGGCACACTAAAAGAAAGAAAAAATGGAAAACAATTAGAGTCAAGCCCTAATAAAATGGAGCTTGGAGTGGCCACTAACTGCCCCAGATGTGACGGCACGATGTTAGGGATGGAAAGTAAAATACTCACAGGACATTTTGGTCATATTCCAGGTATTCACTCCACACCAATGGGCTGAATAACAAGGGGATGACCACTGCCAACCTGATGAGAGATGGGAAATATATTAAAGTATACGTGGCGTTTATTCTTTAGTTTATTGTCTCAATATACACAGTTCCATAAGTTACGACGACCAATAAACTGGTTAACAAATCAGAGAAACAATATGGTCTTACTCAAATACTGCCACCCTTAACTATTCCATTGAAATGTTTTTGTATAAAAATATTTACTGTAATGATAACGAGTAGATTGGCTCAATAAACACTCGTTTTCATAAGACGGTTTTAAGTTTCAGTTCAATTTTACTTCCATGTATTTTGTCCATTCTCAACAACAGAAGTTGCCTCAAGCCACTTACAGCATGTTTCGATTTGCATAATTGTCTTCCATGAGTGTTACGTCCTTGCAAACGACGCACTTCGCTTTTTATTGGATTATTTTACATTTGTGAAGTGTTTTCCAGGCAAATAATTACTACAATTATGACTACAGCGTTGTCATAGTGACAGAGTACTCCTACTGTAATATTATATATAATAATACAATAATATTTCGGGCTATATCAAATCACAACCAAAGCATAATTTCTTTACATTTACAACAGTTAACTTGCTCGATTAGCTCACGGCTAACAACTGGGCGCGAATGTAGGTCATGTCTTGAAATCAAAGACTTCCAAAACACACTGTGTACTACAACTACAGTGATGTCCCAGCCTTCAATTACACTTATTTAGATAGTGAATAAAGTTGAAATAAAGTATAAACTTACAGCGTACTCATTGTGTCCTGTGTTGTGTGACGATGAGTTGACCGGAGGACAGGCTGCAAACGAGGTGCAGTGATCACGTGAGTGTCTTCACGTGACCAGCAACCCAAGTGCAAGCGTCTCACTGGCCATTTTATTAGGTACAACGAACAAGAGTACAAGTAATTTAACATGAATAGAATTGATCAAGAATTCATTTGTTGACAATAATCCCCCCTAAAAAAAAAAAATTGTAATATGGTACAGGGAAAAAAGGTAGGTTTGTGTTTAATGAACTACTATAAAAACAAAACAAACATTTCCCATGGATATATTTCATTTACATTTTTACAATTATGTCAATGTCTAATGTCAATTGATTTCAGTCACTGTCAGAGAAATAAAAGTCCTGTTCTTCCCCACTGTCAGACAACGTGGCAGCTTTCACTGAAAACAACTCCTGGATGAAAACGGAATCGTTTCCTGGGGGGAGAAAAGAAGGGGTTGAAGGTGGATGTATACTTGCTTAGGTCCTAAAGAACAAATTTTTTTATTTTTTAAAAGCTATTTAAGCTTTTTACATGTGCTACCTTGTTTGCGTATATCAAAGCAGTCTTTCAATAATAACAAATCAACTCATTACAGTTAATGAAAATGACATTTAATACAAAATGTACCCAAAGAAGCTCATTTTATTTCACATAAATAAATTACTCGCTATTATGCTGTAAGATAAGATTTAAATTGATGTTCAAATGAATGAAAAAAAAAAAAAAAAAAGGTTCATAAAGTCTCAAATTTGTTGCTCTGGGCAACGAGAAAATATTGTAAAAACAAAGATAATTGGATTTGAATTATTTTTGAGCAATCCAAACCCCATGGGAACCCTGTCAATAAAATCTTACCTGAGTTTTTAATTGGTTTCGTTGTTCGTTTGACTGATGGTGTGGGAGCAACGTTCTGGGAGGGATAATAAAAAAAAGTAAGCCAAATTATTGACAAAATATCATCAGAATGTAAATAGTACCTTCGCTGGAACTTTTTTGCAGCCGTTGACCCGAGTTTGTTTTATCGCTTTCTGTAGGTTAAAGACGAGCTTGTCCCCATAGAGCCTTGAAATTTGAGAAGGAGACAAGTCAAGGACATATCTGGAAAAATCTAGCACAAAAATAAAAAAAGGCTTTTCCAAATTGTGTGGCGAGAATTGAGACAAAGTAGTCACATGTTTGTAGAATGCACCGCTCCGGGTGAGGCGTGACGACACCGGGGAGTCTTGGCTCGAGAGAAATGAAGCGTACTCGGCGTCACGGGCTCCAGGTGGAAGTCCTGCGTTCCATCCAAACACAAGGGTGGGAACTACAAAAATTGAGAAGCAATGTCAGCTCATCCCCGGAGTAGAACGAGAAAATAGCGGCGCCGACCTCAAAGCCCTCATTGTGCGGTGCGCTGAAGGCGTCGTCGGTATTCTCTCGGGGCATCGTCTCCAGGAACTGCCGCACCTGCTGTTTTCTCTTGAAGGTCCCGACGCCTGCTGATATGACGGGACAGTCTGGAACAGAAATTGTCAAGAAGAATCGTTTCGCAAGATCTTGCACAACATTTGTACTCGATTACAAATTCCCTACCTGTGGGTTTTGGCGGTTCCGTTTTTTTCTTTTGTTTTTTCCGGGTGCTGCTCCCCGGAACGTGGCAGCCTTGCAAGGCCATGTCCTTGTAGTAGCACTCCTCTGCCGAGCGAGTGCCAACAATCGTGGCCACCTTCTCCCAGCAGAATGCCGTGGGAGAGGACAAAAAATACCTGGACAAAGCCCTGACAAAGAGAAATGAATTTCTGCTAAAGGCGACATTTATTATTTTGTGGCTGCTCTTACTGCTGTAATTTTGCCTCCTCATCTTGCGTCCACTGATCCTCATCTCGGCCTTGAAGAGACTCGGTGTCCCTCGGGCTGACTTTCTTGTTAGATTGCGTCAACTTTGCCGGCGACATGGGTTTGGCGCTGTCGCCATGCCGGTTCCTGTTTTGCTTTCTGGGCTTCCTTTTGCTTCGCTTCACTGCCTCCTCTCTTCTCGATGGAGAAGTGTTGGACCCCTTGGTTTTGGAGGCCTTTTGGGAAATCTTTTTGGATGGGTATGTGTTCTCCGTGTCTGACTGATCATTGGAGTTGCTGGTGTGAGGACTTGGCCTCTCCTGCACCATCTCCTCTTCAGCATAAAAGCGAGGCGGGGGCCGTTTTCTCGACTGCCTCGTTTTGGGACCTTGTACCGGGAGATTTTTGGAATTACTTGGCGTCTGCTCCTCTTCTAATATTTCTTTATCAGCAGTCAACTGTGGAGCCAGCTTTATTTCTGACTTATTTAACGCAGCAGATTTAAGTGCTTTCTTTTTGGACTCCTTTCTGGGGAACCTTTGGGGTTTGGGTCTTGTGTTCTGATCGGCGCTTGCAGCGTGATTGCTTCGCCTTTCCTTCTCGTCCCGCGACTCCTCATCTTCAGACTCGAGTGAGTTTTCATTCGCGGTGGATAACGGAGGGGGGTTGTTTTTTCTCGCTGACCTCGGAGGAGGAGCATTGCACGGCTTTGCTTTGGACCGCCGTTGGGGGAGCTTCTTGGGTTGACTTGACGGGAGCGCATTGTCAGTTTGGGACTCTTCATCGACGGCGTGGCGGCTCGGCATCTTCACTGCTGCTTTGGGTGAAACAGAGTGATTCGCTTCAGGTAGACTTTGAAACTGACTACGCTTGCGAAGCGGCCTCTTGTCTCTTTTCGGTGTCGCTGACGGAACGCTATCTCTGCTGGATTCCCTTTGTGTGTGACCTACAACCATAAATACAGTCATTTTTATTTTTTATGATTTGATTTCTTTATTGCCATGGTAAAAGTCTATGTGACTTTAAGTGAACTGCTTTGAGTTTATTCAAGGTGGCAAGTGTTTACCTTTATCACTGAGAGGGATAGCCTGGGCAGTTTTTTTAGACTTTTCCTGAGGCACCACTTTTGAAACATCCTGCTAAAAGTCAAATAAAAATGATCACAAATTCATCACACATTGGGGCATCTGTTGTAAATGTACACAAGAA
This sequence comes from Syngnathus leptorhynchus, assembly GCF_054491065.1. Lineage (NCBI taxonomy): Eukaryota > Metazoa > Chordata > Actinopteri > Syngnathiformes > Syngnathidae > Syngnathus > Syngnathus leptorhynchus. The sequence continues at coordinate 4,825,570 of NC_141209.1, read as the reverse complement.
AAAAATGGCATCACTAGTTTGTACTTACGGAGTTGAGGCTAGGGCTGTTGTAATCGTCATAGATGGTAGCATTCATGTCTGCATCCAGGAAGATCCTGCCTCCTTTCCAGTATTCCAGGGGTGGTTTGATCGTCCGACCGCTCCGGGTCACTTTTTGGAAAAACGCGCTGGTGTTCGCTACAGAAAAAGAGAGTGTTGAAATGTTAAATGCTGGAGATTGATCAATATTCAAATTTGATCAATTATTCCCTTCTTCTACTTACTCGTCTGGACAGTGGCTTCCTTGTGTCTTTTTATTTTTGGGGTGGGAGCAGACTTCTCTGTTGTTTTACTTGCCTTTACAGGGTTTGCTTTTGTCCTGTTGCTAACATAAATCAAACCCAGCCTTTATTATTTCATTGAAATAAAGGGGGTCCCAACCAAGACAGTCCCCCAACATGCAAGATTTTGAGGTTACAGAAGGCACTCGGTTACGTCATCACGCTCATTTATTATCCTACTTGACTGTTTCTCATTTATTGTAACATTGTCAGAAGAATATACGGGTCTGAAATTTTGCAGAAAAAACTTCTTACTCTTTTAATTCTGCCAAAAACTTGTGGTAAAGCGCTTTCCAATTTGCAGGGAATCCATGAGAAAACATCCTCAGAAGCCAGCGGGGAAAGTCTAACAACAAAATGTGACACATGAGTCAGTGAAAGGATCACACGCAACGTTAGGTACACCATTACAATTCAGTATTCCATTTATCTTACCACTCTTCACGTGCAGATTCATCTTCCCCACCAAGATGTAAACATTGCCGGACAACGTTTTCAACACAGTGCTGGAAATTCTCTCCACAATGATGTTGCTGTTCCACGGTGTCCTGTTCTCCCTGTGCCAGATGAAACACAAAAAAAAAAAAATTCTGAATGTACTTAACTAAATATCTAAAACATTTTCAAAAAGATGACAAAAATTACTTACATGCGGATTCCTTCCACAAATATGCCATTATGATTACTCCTCAGGAACCACTCTTTAAGATTAATAGCATTCTCCTGCCAAGGAAAAAAACAACAACAAAAAATGTAATCTGCCTCTAGATTGATTTTAACAACAATAAATTACATTGTAATATTATAAAAATAATAGTCACTCTTAAAAATTTTAAATCATAATTTCACAAGTTACTTTATTTTCGTGACAACCTCTCCGCTTATAACTGATGTACCTCATAAATGTGAATCTTATCAAAAGTACCAAAAATAAATCATGTTTCATTTTAGGAGAAATAAATTTTGATTCAACTTGTACTCACATAGGGTATTTTTGTCAAGTTTTCCTTTTGCTTGTTCTTGAACAGTGAGTTGTGTTTCTTTGGAATGGAGATGGAGGGCTCGTTGAGGAGGATGGGATCGAACAAAATATTCTCCGACGTGACATTGAGGGGAGAGTCCTCTTCGTGATGGAGTGTTTCTGACTGGTTGTCTGCGAACCCCTGGGTGACTCCTGGCCCAATTTCCGGCCTATGACATCCAACTAATCATAAACAATAATAAACACATCGAACACTTGTTGATTTTATGATCAGGCAAAGAATTTTGTGGTTAAGCATTACCTCCATCAGGGGGTTCACCTGGTTCTTGGCAATCTCTGTTGTCTTGTTCTCTCTCTCTTCTGGTTACTCTCTCTTTCATGAAAGCGAATATCTTAGCGGGAGACATGAGTCGTTCCAAAGAGACACTGCAACCTTTGCGAATATATTAGTGGATTACTTAAAATAAGTACTGCATAAATGACAAGCAGGTTTCAGGCAACACTATTCAAATTTCCTTACTTTCCATCTCGCGTGTTTTCTTTGGGGTGCAGTGATCCCCAACTGTGTCAATGTTGTCATCTTCAATTTCTGATGTGACATTTGCATCGCAGCAAATCATCTCCAGCGCCTCTGCTTTTCTTCTCCGCTGTTTCTTCTTCGCAGGGGAAAAACTGGACAATGAAGGCATGCAGGAGTCAGTAGGAGAGATTTCATTCTCCAAGCTGGCGACGTTTTTGTCAATCATCTGTCGAGGGTCTCTTGTTGAACGTGGGTCCGTGCAGACACGAGGTTCATACGTCGACTCCAAAAAACGTCCCATTGGTGTTTTGAATCGATGTAAAGCGTTGGTTGTATATGGGAGCTCCACTGCGTTTGAATAACCAACGCTTTTTTGGGGAGTTTTTATAGGCGAAATAGTTAAAGCCTCTTCCTCACCAAACTTGTGCTGAAGTTCATTCGAGTCCCAGAAATGGTCTCTTCCGCTCCAACCTGTTGTCATTTGCATTCCGTATTGTCCAACTCCACACGTCGTTTGTTCTTCGTCCTGTACTTTGTTTTTAAGTTTGGCAAATACCTTAGCCGGAGATTGGTACAGAGTGTGTGGACATTGTAAGGCACATTGATACGACGCCATGGCTACTTTAAACTTTGTATGCTCGCCTAGTTGTTGTTGCTAAGGACTAGCTTAAAATTTAAAACGACCGCCTTTGGGCGGTGACGCATGACGTATTACGAAAAATAAGACGTCACTTCCGTTCTTAGTTTTTTTTCTTTATTGAAAAAATATTTCAGAACAGCCATCTATCCATTCATCATCTGGAAAAAAAATGCGGATTATTCCTTCATTTTTATTCTATTCATATTCTATACTATCTAATGTCTTTCAATAGTGGAACTCTGATGCCTGCTCAACAAGACACACATGACTGATGATGCATGAGAGAATTTATAAGCATTTAATCATGAATATTTTTTAAAATAATTTGGGATTTTTTGAGTTATTTTGCCACATGTTTCTTTGCTTTAGCTTTCTTCTCTTTCTTGGTGTTAATCCCGAGCTGCGTGGCGTCAAGAGCAGGTCTGGACCTGGTTAGGTGGTTGACGATTGGTTGCTTAAGCTTGCTGTGGCCCATCTCTGGATTGGAGCGTACGGCCCGTGCTTGGGCAGACTGAGCAGAACCACTCAGCATGTTGGGTTGAGAACATGAGTGCAAATTTGAAGACTTGATGAATCGGCTTGGCGTCACCCCTGCTGACATGGGCAGGTGATCACTGCTGGGGTTGGAGACCGTACCACTGTTTGACATCACAATATGGTGCCAAGAGCTGAGAGGAGTAGCCGAGAAGCGATGAGGCCCGGTGGAATCTTCTTTGGTGTCTCCTGGAGATATGACCACCGAGCCGTGCGGCGTCACCGCTTCCACGGCGCTCTGGAAAGTCTTGAGGATGCGATCGCTCTTGTGCTTCTCTTTCTTCTGACGGGATGCGACCTTGCGCAGTTGTCGCCGGTGATTCTGCACCATCTGCTTTCTGGTATCGACCAGTCCTCTGCAGAGAATGAACCAAGCTAAATATTAAACATAAACTCAATCTAATCATCAATCGAAAATGACTTTATTTGGTGAAACATTTAAAGTTTCTTTAAATTTCTGTACCACACAGAAACCTCACTGAGTATGACTACATAATGTTTTCGAGTCATAAATGAAACTGTTTGACAACATCATTGACTAATAAAACCAGTTGTTTGACGAGAGAATAGCCACCTCTCAATGTTTTACGACAATACACTGAGAGGAGCAATGAAAAAGACAAATATATGTCAACATTATGAGACATCGTCACCTGTAGTCCACCATTCCCGTCCCGTCGCGATCGAGCCTTTGGATAAGTTCCTCAATTTGAAATCGATCCAAGGGAATGCTTGATTGCTGTTCAAATTCCAAAAGGAAAGAAGAAATATATTAAAAGTCTCTTTCTTCTATTTTTATAGACCAGAAGGCAGTTCTTTATAAACGCACTTTACGGTCCATAAACCATAGTGGATTTTTAAAAAATATGGCCAATCATTGGTCCAACCTGAATTGCGTTCCTGAAATCGACCACAGAAACTCGCATGGTGGCATCTTTGTCAATATTTCGGAAGAAATCCCACAGACGTAGCTTGTGTTGATCCAGATAGTCCTTCAATAAATGCAAAATAAATGTATCATAAGACATTGGATATACTTTTCATGAGGACATATAACTAACCTGGATGATTTTCATTGGGTCGATGCGTTTTACTGGTTTCTTAGCAATAAACCCTCCAACTCCTCCGTACTGCACATCCAGATCAGGATGATCTTCGCACGTCACCTCCAGCAGATGTAAAAAGGTTTCATTGACCAATACATTCTCCTCGGATAAAAAATGATAATAATAAAAGGACTGGAAAATACATCATTGATGAGTCTATCTTCACTTACGCATATATTAATCTCCTCCAAGGTCGTTTTTGACATTTTCTTCACCATATTGAGAAGGGACAGCGCTCCTTCTACTGTTAGTGAATTGTAAGCCAGCTGTAGGAACAATTAGAAACATGATTTTATATCAGACTGTCGTCTGGTTACCACTAGTTTACCCACCATCAGTACCCGTAGGGTGTCGTTGTATTCGAGACCCCTGCAGAGCAAGCTGACACCTTCATTGGTGATGCGATTGTTGTTGAGATTGAGGTGCACCAATGTGTGATTGAATTTCAGAGCTTCACCTATAGCTAGGGCTCCTTCGTTCCCAAAACCATTCCATGATAGGTCAAGGTGCTTTAACATTGTATTCACCTAAATATGGAGAAAAGCAATATTCACACTGAGGCCGATTTATATTCGTTCAAGTGTTATATTTTAAGGCTCCAAGGCCCATGTACCTTGAGTCCGGCGCAAAGCGCAACAGCTCCTTTCATTCTGAGTTGATTCCAACAAAGATTCAGCACCTCCAGATGCTCGGCATTTGCTGTAAATATGTAAAATAGAAATAAACTTTCAGCTATTATCCAACAGTCATGCCAACGCATTAACAAAAACATGCTAGCATACCTAACAACAGTCCTAGATACTCTCCTCCTCGTCCACAAAACTTATTATGGCTGAGGTCTAATTCCTTAATAGTTACATTGACCTAAATGTAAAAATATTTGCAACGTAAGAAAAGACTGCAGGGGAATCGATCAAATGTCGGCAGATCCAAGAACTCACAGAAAAAGCCTCTGCAAAATATTTTGCATCATCGTCTATAAATCCATTTCCTGTTGGATGAAACAAAACATAATGACTAACTAGTTACAATAGCTATAGCTAGCTAATAATATTATTGACAGTGATAATATGACATTGATTGATAATATATCCAATCCAGTAATGAGTATTGTCCACATTATGAGTTCATAACAGTATAAACAATAGAATTTAAACCTTTACATCATTATATACTGTACATACCTGAAAGTTTGATTGATTTTAGTGAAAAGCTGTCCAGCAACATTTTACCCACATGCTCAGCGCCAGAAGAATGAAGACGGTTGTTGGACAAGTCCTATCATATGTATGCACACCCACTTGTACAATAAAATATATTGATTATTAATTTGATATCATTAAAAGCATTTTTCTTCATACCAAATGCTGGATGGTGAAATTAACTTTTAGCATCTCTGCCAGATCCTTGGCTCCCTCTGCTTGGATGTCGTTGTCTGCCAGTTCCAGAGTGTTGAGATGCATGTCACTCTGAGTGCAAAATAATTTTCGATAGCGCCTATCAAAATGCTTGCTCTTGGTGACATGCTCATATTTTGCAACTCACCACCAAAGCAATAGCGAGTGCCTTGCACCCCAATGGTCCAAGACCGTAGTGGCTGAGAGTCATGGTGGGAGAGTCGAGGTTCCGAATGAAGGAGGACACTGGAACAACACCCAACAGCTTGCAAGCTTGTAGGTAGACATCAGCTACAGATGTCAAACCCAAGGGTTCGTCGTCTGTAGCTTTGGGGATGCACAAAATGTTACAAATAAATGATAATTAAATTGCGTTCGAGAACTCATGTTACAATGCACTCACCATCTAAGTCTGGGTCCAAATGGTCTTCCAAGCCTTGTCTTAATTTGGTGGATGGATCATCATCCTCTAAACAGAGGGTCTCAAAAGACAGAGTTGACATTTGCGTTAGCTGTGAAACTAGAAACATGCAATGGAGAAACACGGAATCAAACAAGGAGCCATATTTGTCATTGAAGTACAAGTCTGTGAGGTGAAAGAGAACACCTTTGTGTAAATCTATCTGTCAGACGGCACGTGGTGTGTACCGCACTAAATTATGGATATGCATCCCGGACTTGTTCAGTCTTGAATAACTAGAATTGTATGTCAGGAAGAGGTTGATGGATGTAGAGCTGAAGACATGAGCTGGTGTCAGGGAGGATGCAAAAGATAAGATTTTGTTGGAAAAGGATGACACGCTGCAGCCCACTATGGAAGAAAAATTTGTTTTTAGAATTGTTGAATTAAAGATAAGTTTGCAACATATTTCTGGTGAGTTCCATCAGTCGGTGTAATGAAGTTTGCTTTCATGATGAGAACTTGTCATTTAGGTCTTGACTTGTGTGCTCTGCATCCAAAGCGAGCTCCGATGGCGCATGCGCAGACGGGAGAAAAGAAGCATGATCAGCTGCCTGTTATTTTACGCTATGTACCCGCTCTCACAGTACTTGCGTAGACGCCCCTCGGGTAAGCACAACTAAAAAAAAAGCATGTTTATACGTTTTATTCCATGCCACCGTTATATCGACCTTTGGCCAACGCTCTGTGACGCCAAATAAGCTACGTCGCTAGTGCTTAGTTTCTCATGCATTTTGCTTGTAGACTCGGTAGCTTTAATTGTCACGTGCACGAGTAAAAGCTGACGTTTTGTATGATGACATGTTATTGTGCAAAGTTAAAGTGTGGAGAAAGTAATATTTTAGAGCACAACTCAACTGTCGAGTTTGGTAACGCGTTAGCTTGCACCTGTTAGCAAAACTCTGCGCATGACGTCACGACAAAAGGGCGTGGCAATGTTTTGAATCCCACATAGCTGTTCTTTTTCATATTTTGTAAATTGAATGTGAGGCCAGCCAAAAAGTTACTTAAATGTAATGCATCGGTAACCGCTTTTGTCAGTGATTCTGTATTTTCTTGCCCTCCTGTAGTTGTCAATGGCACGGTGGTGTGTGAGAGTGCTTCTGCCACAAGTCAGATGTCCATCAACGTTCCAAAAATGCCGCCTGACCAGCGGCTCACCCAAAGCAGTTTGTCTACCGGACAAAAAAAGAAAAACACGAGTGAACAATTTTTTGACAAGGACGATAAGACATCAGATGTAAAACTGGAGGCAGACACAAATATGCGTGAGGCCCAATATGCAGCAACTGGGAATGCCTCAAAGGGAATAGAAGTTAAACAGGAGACAACCAAAGAAGAAATCGGGCAAATGCACTTTCCGCTTGTCCATCAAACTCCATCTGAGGATGATGACTTTGGCGTTATCTGTCTTATGGAGGCTCTGGCGAGGACGGAAGGCTCACTTGAGCCAGGAAATGCACCCGCACAACAAAGTGAGTGCTGGGATGAATATGATCCTCTAATGTTCCCCGGTGTAGCAAACTGGAAGCAGACATCGCTTCTCTCCAGCGCTGAAAATCGACGTCATCCACCCAGCGGATGGCACTTCCCCGCAGGACCCGACGGTAAAAAGGAAATCTTTTGCCCGCGCTGGCAGTTTCCTACTCTGAGCTATCATCCATCACTGGAGCAGACAACGCCCTTAGAAGGTGCGGTTGTGGCATTTTCCTTTTGACTCCTATTACATTCAATATCCTTAAATGGTTTATATGCATTTCTATTTTCCAACAGTAATGTGGCGGCTATGGCAAGATGTCTCAACACAGCACTCCGACACTTTTACGAAACCCTCCATGGACTTTACTGTCATGTCCTACAACATCTTGGCCCAAGACCTGCTGGAGGCCAATATTGAGCTGTACATGCACTGCTCTCGAGAGGTTCTGGAATGGAGCCACCGCTACAGGCTGCTTTTGGAGGAAATACAGAAATGGGCGCCAGATGTGAGTCAAATACAACTAACAATAACAACTGTATAAAAAATAAAATATATTTACGTTGCTATTCAGATTCTTTGTCTCCAAGAAGTCCAGGAGAACCACTATCAAACACAACTGCAGCCTTTTCTGACCCAGATGGGTGAGTCTTCTCAATTATTTGCTTATTGTTGGTGGATATCAAGTTCTAGATTTCACTCAAATGTTCCTCTGATGGTTTTCCAGGCTACAAGTGTGTCTACAAGCAACGCACGGGGAACAAGACGGACGGCTGCGCCACTTGCTACCGCAGCAGTCGCTTCTCCGAGGTGTCGGTCAAGCCCGTAGAGTTCTTGAGACCCCAAACTAAGCTGCTGGACCGACACAACGTGGGCATCATCGTGCTGCTTCGGCCCGTTGTCGGTCAGGGGTCAGAGGTCAGGTCGAAGGGCTCCCTGCTGTGCGTAGCCAACACGCACCTGCTGTTTAATCCCAGGAGAGGCGACATCAAGCTAGCTCAACTCGCCATAATGCTGGCCGAGATCAACAGCGTGGTCAAAATGTGGAAGAATAAAGGCGAACACTGTAACGTCATCTTGTGCGGGGATTTCAACTCTGTGCCGAGGATGCCTCTTTATCAATTCATCACCACCGGCGAACTCGACTTCCAAGGACTGCCGACATGGATGGTGAGACTCGACCGCTTATTGGACACTTCATTAGGTACACCGGCAGTTTGGAACTGAAGCTTGATCCTCAGAACTATGAGGCAGATTTGGCTCCCACTAAGATCCCATGTTACAGAAAGTTTCAATCATGATATTTAATTGATTTCGCTGGGGGCGGGGTTTATCGACTCACTTTTCCCAACAGGTGTCGGGTCAGAAGGATCTTTCACACAAAGCTACTCGCGACGTACTGTGTGCTCCTCTATGGCCCGATTGTCTCGGAATTTCCGACAGATGCCAGTATGTCGCTTCCGGTGAGATGAATGCAAGCCACAATCCAGTCACAGGTCAGTATTTGAATTATGTTCTATACGAGCAATAACAATATGACTAATCGTATTGACTGTCATTTTTTAAGCCCCTACTGGTGGAAAACGTCACTACAGCCACGACTTCCTCTTGGAACTGCGCTTTTGTCCACTTTCTTGTATTCGTCCAAGTGATTTACCATTTATTCCAGGTTTCACTGACAACAATCTAGGTAGAGCTAAAAATATACGCTCGCCGCCAGATGCCAAATGTTTTTAATTCATGTTCTTTTTTCTTTTTTTAAAGATGTGTCAAGCAGAACTCAGCCAGATTTGAGGTTAGTTTTACCGAAATACTCTTCACCTAATTGCGATGCACAACATAATTTGTTGTAATGCTTGTGTGTGACAGTTTTCAACACAAAATCAGACACCAGTTAGATCTGGAGTCCGCCTATGAACACGCATTAGCCGACTCTGCTGACCCGGAAGTCACAACGTTGCACTCTGAAGGCGGAGCCATCGTAGACTATATCTTTTATTCCCCTGAACGCATCTCAGCTGGAGCAGGTATGAAGGGAATTCCTCATTGTTGCTCATTACGTTCAATTTTGGTAACAGTCATCTTTGTTTTGCTCATCAGGCCAATTTGGTTGCGAAGGTCTGAAGTTGCTTGGCTATCTCTCGCTGCTATCTGAGGAAAGCTTATGTTCCATGGAAGGTCTTCCCAGCTACATATTCCCATCTGATCATCTGAGTCTTGTGGCGAAATTTCAATTGGACTTGAACACAGGAGAGTGTTAAAAACGGGTCTTTGGAGAGAATTTTTTTATGCATATCCTGACTTGGGTTTCAAGTCAAAGGAGACAAGAAGCAAAAAGGTTCGAACATTTCTATACGCTGTCGTTATAATTATGACCGTTGCGGTTGACGATTTGCACATTTTACTGTATTTTCTTTTTTTATTGTAAGTATTTAAAAAGTGTTACTGTATTGAATACATGATTCAGTTGTTTTTTTTCTTTTCCATTTGCTTTCATTAAATGTTTTATTCAGGACAATGTAATTTAGTCTGGAAATGTTAATGACAGATTTTTTTTTTTTAATGCTTTTGCCTTAATAGATTTGAATCAAATACTCAAGATGTGATGTCATCCACGATGGACATACCAAAGACTATTTCATGGATGTGTAGTTTAATGTGCACTGCTTTGACCTCAATGCTGCTTGCCTGCTTGTCTGCATTGCTTTTGTAACATCTAATATATTCATACAAGGAAGAAAGAAATGGGTCAGCAAATTTTTCTTTCTAACAAGGTGCTTGTCTGTTTCCCAGTGTCATAAACACGGTCGAGGGTTTTTGCATCTGGAGAGCAGAAGGATGACGTTAGAGATATGTTTAAAAAAAAGACAACACAAACATTTTGCCTGTGGCAATTTAATAACTGCGTGTTTTTAATGTGGAGTATTTTACATATGACGAGAGTGACGTATAAAACAGCACAACTTGGTAGTTCTCAAAAGTACAAAGATAAAAAGTGCTATCAACTAACAGCTTAACTGATACCTTTTTGGAGGTGCTCACTTGTTAAGGCAAGTAAAAAAAAAATTGCTATAAAGAAAGCATGTTTATGTACACAAACAAAATAGCGCTACACGACAACCAAATTTCGACTATAAAAGGACATATTTTTGCAGATTTCTTTTCAACGACATGAAAGTGACGTCTTTTAATTTTTCAACCAATACCAGACTTTTTTTTTTGGACAGGGTGAAATTTTCAACATTTTCCCAACCACTTTTTGCTGGGTGGGAAGGCACAAGGGTCATTTATGATCACCACATGAAGCAGTCCTTGATTAGATGTCACACATGCTAGCACACTTACAAAACAATGACACTGATGATATCAAGTAGCACATTGATGTCCATTGATACTCTAACCTTTATGCAAAGTACGGTGGAATATTTGAAAAGTTAGTCAAAATGTTGACACACAACAGCACCATTTATGCAACTACAATGTTCAAGAAGTCATTAAAAAATAGATATGACAACTTAACAGTGAATGCGGCTTTTTTTTTTTTTTTTTGGGGATGAATTTGAGGCTTCACACACGAATCTGATACATGTTCATGTCTCCAGATGCTTTCTGCTCCAAAGTTTTCTTTTCTCCAGATGGGCTGAAACCAAAAAGACAAATTTAGCATGGAAATAATTACGAGGTACAGTATGCATTTGAGACTCGTACCGTCTGTCAACACGGCTGATCCTACGAATGGGGCTTCCTTGTCCTCTGAGTGGTGAACCCATGCTATTTCTCTTGTCTTTGGTAGGAGAAGAAGGCACGGGCTTTCCTATCTGCAGACAAAAAAAAAACCACATCTCACTTCAGAATGTGCCAATCAACACGAATGGCACTGAACCAACCTTGAGCCTCATATCCCGAGTGTGCCTCTCTAGCTCTTTCCGCAGCTCCTCCTTGCTCAGAGCGTCGACATCCAGGACAGAGTGCTTCCACTCGATCTGCTCCACGCTGTGAGGGTCATGCGACACATATTGGCCGATCTTGACCTTTCGCAAGGTATGCCAGTAGCCACTGTAGGCTTCTTTAAAGTCCTGCACCAAGTCCATCAGTGTGCGGTGCTCCAGGGGCTTGAACATGAGTTCCTCGCGCCGACTCATGCCCAGCGCACCGAAGCGTCCGCCGCTGTGGACTCCCAGCACGATGTGGTAGAAGTAGTTCCCTGAGAACTGAGACTTAAAGCTGAGGGGGAAACGCTCCACAGCCGGCATGCTATTGGTGAGGTAACTTTGTAGAGCTTGGTCAAGGAACTTTATTGATTTTACTTCATTTTTCACGAGTTGAACTTTTTGTTTTTATTTACCACAGTAAAGATACATTCCCAGGATAACCGCCTCCAAGCATTTGATTGGCAGGGCTTCACGTGTCATCTCCTTGGCGATGTCCATCAACCTGTGTAGGACAATGTGACAATAAGATGGTATGGGATGGCCCATAATTCAAATATTTGTATTATGATTAGAATTAGTTGCTGCTTATGTCTAATTCACACGGATCAAGGTAAAAAAAAAAAAGTTTGCTTACGCAGTAAGGGGCCGGCTTTTCTTGATTTCAAAAAATTGTGTCCCGGTGTGATTGTATCTGGAGGTCATAGTTAAGGGATCAAAAATAATCAATAGTCAGTGCTCTGTTGTCAAAGGATACTGTAATTCCCTGATATATTTCTGTATGGCTTCCAGGCGCAATGGGATTGTGGTGGTAGGCTGGTATGTAGGCACACTTGGTATTGGAATCTGCAAGATAGAAAGGCGTTATATCTTCAAGACCTCCATGCAACAGTGGGTGGAAATATCTCTGCACTTGGTGTACACTTCACAAGGACAGTTTGTACAATTAGGACAAGCGTGTGATTGTGTACAAACACATCAGATGATCAGCTCCATGACGGAATGGTTAAAATGAACCCAAATTAGGTTGGGTTCAATTGAGGTCTTCTGATGCACAGCCACTCTGTCCAGAGTCCAAATATATCTGAACCTAAGTTTACCTTGGCCAGGTCAGTCGCACCACGGATGCTCTTCCCCAAAGCATCGCCGTCCGGGTGGATCCGACCCACGTGGCGCCACATCCTCTCCCAGGTGTCCTCATCCATGGGGAGGCCATTTCGGTTGACGTAGAAAGGGACTCCTCCATCTCTCAGCTCTTCTTCTCCTTCATCCTCTTGCTCGTCATCCCTCTCCTCCACTGAGTCCGCCGTGGCGCTCAGCATCCCACTGACGGAAACCTGGCACGGGGAATGTACACGGCAATTCTTTGGACTGCTCCCTGGTGGTTCTGCTTGCAGGTTTGAAGAGATTTGCTTTAAAGAGCACTGTTACGTCCTCCAGTTTATGGAACTGCTATATCTCCAATGGGTTTCGAGGTATTATGATTCATAATGAGGTAATCTATAGTAGCAGCAGAATAAACTGCACCGCTTATTTTTCCACACTGTTTGACTTAACAGTGAGTCCATAATAATTTGAAAAAATATTTTCCATTCATTGATCACTTATCATAAAAATGGTAGAATGGTAAACTGGTTAAATGAATGGTTAACTTATTTAAATGACTAAAGGTACACAAAGTAGCCTGCTCTTTAATTTAATGTAAGAGGATTTGGCAAGCGGACAAAAGTCTCTTTAGGAAATGACTAATTCCCATAATTCCCAGTCCATTCGGATGTCCTTTGAACAAAAGATACCCATCAAATGACCTGCTCGTCCGACAATCCAATTTCCACGTCAGTCGTTCACTTCTTTTGCATTTCTCACTAAAAACATGTACATCCTTTCAGGGATTATTGTTTCCAAATGCTACTTGGTTCTTACAAAGCCAAAGCGTGATGCTTCACATCCGATTAAGCGCTCCGGTCGACACTCCCTGACTGCCCTCTACTGCGCATGCTCACAGCCAGGAGGATGAGCTCAGCTTTGACGAAGGGTGCGTTCAGGCAACCTCGTAAATGTAATCATCACTAACGTTGATATTGTAGCAAATTTAACCACATTTGCTTTTGTAAAGAAGATAAATCAACAAAAAACATTGTAACATTATGAAGGGGGAAAAATATTGAAACAATAATGACTAAAATAACTGTCAAGATTATAATACTGTCATACTTTTTAACAATCTGATTATTCTATATTTTAAGATCTAATCATAAATCATACAAATATTTCACTTTGCATGTACTGAATCACAATTAAAAAAAGAAAAAAAATCAGACTTCAAGACGAATTGCATGAAATAATTTATTGAAACTGCATGATCCACATTTTTAATAGAAACACAATTTTTTGCTATTCAAATCACCCCAAAAAGTTTCATGTAGACAAAAGAAAACTTATTTACAACGACTGCACATTTGTATGTATAATTAAAACCTTGGTGCACCGTAGTCATCCGGCATCCTTTCAATGTTGTACCTGTGTAAAAAAAGAAAAAAGAAAGAAAGAAATTTGTGTCATGTGATTACTTTTGTGAGTTCTACTTAGTCCAAGTGTAGACCGACGTTACCTGTGATTTGAGATGTACATAATGGGCACTCCGGGGATTTTCCTGATCCTTCGCTTTAAATCTCTATCCACAGTAGCCAGGATGTAACACTTGTGCTGCAGAAATATTACGAAACAGTTATCACATCTACGAAACCAGAAAACATGTTGTTCTGCTAATAACAGATGTTCATGTTATACCTGTGTTACCCTTTGGACCAGACAGTCATCAGCGTACGTTCCCGCGTGTGTACAAGGCAAGCGCTCAAACCTCGGATCCTTTGCAATCCTGCAATGCAAAAAAAAAAACTTACATTGTGACATTGCGTCATGCGTCGGAATGAAATGAGTGAAGACATGGGAAGTTGCTCACACCTGAGCGCAACTCTGTATTTCATTCCAAGTTTTTCAATTTCAGCCATCACACAGTCGGTTATATACGGAATACCTGGATTGGAACAAAAATGGTTGTTAATAAATCTTTACAATAGAACGATTGACATTTGATCATCATGCTTACACTTGGCATACAGACAGTCCATCATGGACTGAACAATGTCCAGTTTGGCCTTGATGGAGAAGTTGATGAAATTGGTGTCGATTAGAACGTGGTACGGTGGTCCGAGCTGAGTGTTGTATTGGAAGAACAAACACGATGCATACTTGGGGCTGTGCAAACAGATAAGAGAGAAATCAATCACCAACTTCTGTCCAGCTCATAGTAAAAATTCAACTGGCCGCCTACACTTCTCTCTCCTTCAGCGCTGAAGGATCCTTTTTTTTTTCTTTGGGTTTCTGGCGATCTTTCTCGTTTCTGCAAAACAAGTGTGAGTGTCTTTTCAATTCAAATGAATAACCATAAAGGACAACAGAAAACAAAATTCAACTTACACTCGTTGATCTTTCAAGCTGATCATCCGTTTCATTGCAGCAAACTTCTGTTTTTTCTGTTTCGGCTACATAAGGAAAACATATAATTTTTGATCATGTTGTACATCACAAAAAAAGTCATCCTTAACGTGTAACTTGGCAGATGAACGTATGTATGCTCGTTTACCGATTATCATTTTCGTTTCGTAAGACATTAGGCTAACAGTGTTAGCTCGAAGCATCGATCTGCCAAAGCTACGCCGACTAATCAACACAAAGTAACATATGAAACACAACAGACTAAATCTTCGCAACATTATGCACATCCGCACATAACCAAAGTGTACATACCATGTTTGAAAACAATGATTTAATCCCTGACGGTTCAGTGACAGAATGCTACAATGGCCCTCGTGCGTGGCGACACAGTTGTGATGTCATCATTCGTCGACGCGCTTTGCGTATTTTCCGGTTGTTAGGTGCACAGAGTGCTCTGTGGTGATGCGAGAAATATCCGAGGTGAAAATGCTTTTATTTTTATTTATTTACAAAACACCTTGTTGAAAGGTTGAATGTTATCGTTTATGCGTACGATGTGCTTTTTCCTACGTGTCTTGGTCTTTTATTGACTTATTTGACGCTGTTTGCTAGCTTTGTGCTTACTGTTGTTAGCGTCATAGCTACCCGGTTTTCACCTTTGAGTTGATCGAAATGATGTATTCGTGCATTTTTTTGCATTTATTTTGCCAAGCTGATAAAGTCGATTATGTAAAGTAATCGATTCCCTTTCCTGTGTGGTATTTTCGTCATATATTGTCTAAGAATAACCCCTAGCTATCACGTCATGAAAGCTTTTTGTGACGTCATAAACACCTGTCCTCATTCTGTTGGATTTTGTGGAGGTCAATCAGGTAACTTCTTCCAGGTCATTGAAATTGTGTCAAACAAAAGGGCTATTGTTATTGTCTCATTTGCCCGACTAGTCCTTGATGGTGCCTCATTAATATTCATGTTCGTGTAGTTGAACCAATCACAAGGCAAGCTTCTTGCAAACGTTTTCAATGTTAGGTTTAGAATGAAGTGTTTACTCAAAATCACTTCTTAGCAGTTGTACTTGTCGTCGTGCTTTGCAGCGCAATCATTGTTGTTGTTCTTTCATCAGGAAATTAGATAGTCAGGGCAGGGGCACTATGGTCTGATGGACCGCCGCTTCTTCCTGACCTTCCTTATCTGCTCCGCACTGTGGATCTTCTTCTGGGAAGTGCGCTGGAAGAGAGGCAAAGACGGTCAGATTGAGGAATGGCTACGAGGACACCGTCTGTCTCAATACAAGCATTTGTTTGAAGGTCAGTGCACATTGTGCTGTAGGTCAAATAGACAGTCCTTGACGTATTTGTTACACAGCCCTCCAGAAATGGTAGAAAATAATTCGACTGTAACATATTCAACCAAGTTTGTCTCACTCGTACAACAGAACATCGTCTTTGCCGAGTGCCCCCTTAAGGGGGGGAGGACTTGTTTTAATGTGTGAAACTAATTGGTGCATTCTCTGGCTTCTTCATAGACAATTTTGATATGGTACTCTGTTAGATGTGCAGACACTGGAGGAGCTAAGTCTGAGTGTACTGAGTCGCTTGGAAGAGGTGGTGAAGGAACAACAGAGTTGGAGGGAAATCGCTGAGGCTCACATTCGACTGCTCCGAGACTTTGCCTTTCAGGAGTGGCTTTGTTCTCAGAACCTAGGACATTTTTACAAAACGTAAGTTCATCGGAATGCTACGAGATACAGTCTCAGGAAAGTTGCTGCATTAACACAGACTTCTACTGAGGGAATCAAATTTACTACGGTGGGAAACTATCAATGAAAAGTTATGTGTTATATAGCTATGCTTTTATTTACTTAATTTACTGAATCAATTATTTCTTACATTGCCTTTTCGTTTATGAATGGCGAATTCAATGAATGATTCCACATTTTAATCGACAGACTAATTATATATTTAACCAAGATTAGATTGGATCAATGAACAAAATATAATTGCTTAAATAGTTCTATTTATAAATATATATATATCTGTGTGTATGTGTATATTATGTATAAATGTATTAACCCTATTTTCCGGACTATAACTCACACCAGCAATACATTGTGGAGAAAAAAAACCCAGTCACACTGGACTATCAACCAAATTTGTCTTTTTTTTAATTATGTATTATTCAGAATTTTATAAGGCAATATAAAAAGTTTGTAATGTCAAAGTCATTTACCCCAGTTGTTCTTACATCACAGTTGATGTGAAAAAAATGGGAATGACATGCTGGTTGAGTGATAAGAAATATTTGCTTGTAGTAATCCCACTGAATGGATCAGGCTCGGCGGTGATGATATTTGTACGTGTACAAAATTGAATGTCGGCATGCATGAAATCCCTTTTTTTATCCGCGACAGGCTGAAGACTTTGGGTTATATGAATCTGGACGATCTGTCACAGTTCGACAGTCAGCTGCCCCTTTCCCTGGCCGCCTGGGGGTACTACTACGAAGACTACGTCAGGTTGTCCACCGGCATCAAGATCCTCCGGACCTCACGGAGGAGTCGTGACCAGGACTACGAGATCCAGCTGGTGCGCAGTCTTGCTGAAAGGCGTCTGAATGAGAAGTGGTCGTTTGGTGAGATTGGGGTTTTTTTTTTTGTCACTTTGCCATTTTAGTAATTCAAGTACGAAGACCATATTGTCCCACTTAAAGTCATCACGCCATTATATATATTTTTTTCTTCATGTCTTTTGCAGCGGGTGCGCTCCTATTCGGCTGTACTGTGGCACTGTGCTTCTTGATAAGGGACCTCATGTTTTACGTGATTGGTGAGTCCATATTGCAGATCACAACTTCTCTTTAAGCAACCAGGATGTTTTGTTTTCCAATGGAAATTTGATTTCCACAAATATAAAGGTCGTCGTCTAGATTGTCAGACTTTACCCTGGGGTACTATATTTTTATTTTCGAGAATGATCCATCACATGTACCACCCTAATCTAATTGAAGTGGTTTTTTTTTTTTTTTTGTTGTCTTCCTTGGCTTTAGAGTACAGTGAGCAATTATAAGTTAGTATGAACACATGATAGGACACCAGGAACACAGTTTTTCTTTTCCCTGCTCTTCAATGAAGTCAAACGTCGGAAACCTCAGTGCGAGTCTAATTTAACGCCTGTTGATAAAAGGCACCATTTAAAAGCAGCGTGTTGCGATGACAGGAAACTGCTTTTAATTTGTCTTCTTTCATAAGAACTGCAGTTCTGGTGTCCTCCGTTGACTCGAAATTTGTTTGTTTGCTTTGTGCCAGACGAAAGGCTTTTTTTTTAATCACTTTTTAAAATCATTTGCTGGCAAAGCAACCAACATTTGATACTAATCTGCGCTGACGCCTTCCTTAGAAGAACATTAAAAACAAGCCCCAAGAAATTGAAATTCCCGATAACACAATCTTGAATTTGTGTTAGTTACAATGTCGAGCCATTGATGCCGAATATATGCGTTAATGAAACATCAGTATAGAAAAGACTGATAAGCTCCGATCCAATCATTGGCAGGATCCAAGCAAAGCACGTCTCGAGTAGTAATTCTTCCCCCTTTGTGTCTCCTCACATCATCCGGCAGGTGGAATTACTGTTTCCATCATTGCATTTGTCTTCACCATCAAGTTCCTGTGTGAGCTTGCAGCCCGGGTTGTCAGCTTCCTTCAAAATGAGGATCCGGGCCGGCGCGGCGACCGCAGCATCTACGACTATGTGCGGGGCAACTACCTGGATCCGCGCTCCTGCAAAGTGTCCTGGGATTGGAAGGAGCCACAAGAAGTGGGGCAGACGATGAGCTTCAGAGTCCAAGTAATGACCTGCCCTCGGGCTCTAAACGTCACTCACCGACTTAAATCGTGACATTCATGTGCTCATCTGCTATTTCCTTTCTTCTCAGCTGTTCTACAAGAACGGCCAACCTTTCCCAGCACATCGGCCCGTGGGCTTGAGGGTCAACATTACCCACATTGAATTGGCTCTGGATATCCCTGTTACACAGGAGGTCTTACTAGAAACAGAGTCACACGTGGTCAAGGTCACCTTTACCGTGCGCAAGGCTGGCCGCTACGAGGTCGCCGTCAAACTTGGCGGCCTCAACGTGGCCTACAGCCCTTATTATAAAATTTTCCAGCCAGGTTGGTTATGATGGACTATATTTAAAAATTTTTGCTTTATTTTTTTACCGATGACTTTTAATTGTTTTTGTTCCACTCCAGGTACAGTCGTCCCATCCAAGACCAAGATAGCCTACCATTTCTCCACGCTAGTGCTAACACACAGCAAGGCGCACACACTGCAGATTGAGCCCAGAGATGAATATGGAAACCCCACCAGTAACTCCACATCACTCACAGATGAGGTCAACTACAGCCTTCACATGCACTCTGTAAGGGAGCATCTTCAATGTAGAAGAAATGAGGATTTGAAAGCTCGCCGCCATTGCTCTGTCATCGTTATTTGTGTTGCAGCTGGGCACGGTGGATGACGACAGCGTGGAGGGCTTCTACAGTAAGTCGGTGACCCTCAATAAGCAGCAGTGTCAGGTTCTGATGAAGCTGACCTTGTGGAAGACCGGTTGCTTCAGGGCCCGCATCGCTTATATGGACCAGCCACTGAGCAATGGGGAATTTGACATTATTGTTCTCAATGGTGGGTAAAGCTCGAATTCAATGTGTTTGTTGCCATTCTCCTATTTTTTTGTAACTTTGTGAGTTGTGGAAAAACACACGTTCACTAATATTGTCATCTAAAAAAATAATAGATCAGTCATTTCCTGCACAGTTACTCAAGCGTGCTGCAATTTTTTTCCTTGACTGATAGAGAATGAGAAGGCCTACGTGGAGAAGAATGTGTCCACTCCGGGCAGCAGCATCTACTTTGAGGCGTACCTCTACAGCAACGGGAACTACAGCAGCTCGCCGTGGCAACTACCCCCCTCCTCTTTGCTGGCTCCACAGAGGAGGCCGTCCATGGGCGAGGAGGAGGACGAGCACGACTCTCCTGTGGAGGGCCAATCGGAGAAAATCAAGAAACCTAAAAAGGTCTATTGTTACATATCGCCAAAGGCAAGTGCATCGACAGAGCCCAAAATCAACTGAAATATTTGTAGCTATATACGATATTTATACATTAACTTTTTTTTTTAAAACAGCAACTATCTGTGAAGGAGTTTTACCTGAAAATTATTCCATGGCGCCTTTTCACTTTTAGAGTTTGTCCTGGAACAAAGGTAAATAAAATGTAGGTTTTTTTTTAAACCTTGAAGACTTAACCCACCTTAAGTGTAATTTGTTTCTAATCAGGGTGTGTCAAACCTTTGTACATCATTTTCCTTAAAAACGATGCAGTAAACTCGATTGAGTTTGACATGGAATCATCCTGCCAATTTCTTGTCTTTCAGTTTACCTATCACGGTCTGGACCCCGTTCACAAGTATTTGACGCTCGTGGTAGATGATGGAATACAGGCACCTGTGGAGCTCAGTTGCAAAGAAAGAAACATCATGGCTGCCACCTTCATTCGCTTTCTTCACAAAAACATAGGTTTGTTTTTCAAGTCCAATACATCATCACAAGTTTGTTTTTCTAACACGTATTTTGTCCACAGGCGGCTCCGAAACGTTCCAGGACAAGGTGAACTTCTTTCAACGTGAACTCAGGCACATTCACTCAAAGCGACCTCGCACCAAGATCTGCCTAAAAATCATCCGGCACTCCATTCTTGATTCAGTGAGTGTTTGTTTTTTTGTATCCAAGAGTAGATAAAGTGATTTATGAACTCTTTGTGAAATATTTCCTTATGTCAGTCCCTGAAGGCAACGCGGAACTTCTCAGTGTCAGATTGGAGTAAAAACTTTGAGGTGCTCTTTCACGATGAGGAAGGTAAATCAAAATAGTTGGAGGCAATCGTAAATAATTGCTACATTTCCTTGGAATGCCAGAGTAACATTTTGATGATGCTCTCCAGCTCTGGACTGGGGAGGGCCTCGCAGGGAATGGTTTGAGCTGATATGCAAGACTCTCTTCGACACGTCAAACCAGTTGTTCACCCGCTTCAGTGACAACAACCAGGGCCTGGTGAGTTGCATTCACTTTGTGGATTTTTCATGTTCAACCAAAAAATCACGACATGGTCATTCGCTGGTCATTCAGGTGCACCCAAATGCCGAGCGACCGGCACACTTGCGACTGAAAATATACGAGTTTGCCGGCCGCGTCGTCGGGAAGTGCCTGTACGAGTCTGCGCTTGGCGGGGCTTACAAACAACTCGTCCGAGCTCGCTTCACGCGCTCTTTCTTGGCCCAAATCATTGGTCTCAGGATGAATTACAAGGTATGAAACGTTGGGCCTGCTCTTAATTTATTTTGGCCACCAACTGCTCTGCATCGAAACATTTCAAAAGCAAACCCAATCACTATTAAGAAGATCAAATGTTTATGTCAACATTTCTTGTGTGCAGTACTTTGAAACAGATGATCAGGAGTTGTACAAGACCAAAGTGTGTTTCATCTTGAACAACGACGTGAGCGAAATGGACCTGGTGTTTGCTGAGGAGAAGTACAACAAGTCGGGGCAGCTGGAAAAGGTGAAGGCCTTTATTTTTTTTTAAAAGATGTCGTTTTGCAGGAACAAAAGAGAAGGCATGTTGTTCAATTGGCAAAATTATTTTACTCCGAGTGAAAGAACATTTAAGGTGGTGGATCACTGTAGCTTAGCAATTTTGCTTCCGCACGGATTCTGTCCAAATGCTTTTGCATCTTTTGAGTTTCAGTATTTGTTTCTGCCGCAGGTGGTGGAGCTGATCTCAGGCGGAGCCCAAATTGCAGTTACCAATGAAAACAAGATTCATTATCTTAATCTGCTGGCCCAATACAGGCTGGCCAGTCAGGTGAGGGACGAGGTAGAACACTTCCTGAAAGGTACGCAAAAGCTTCCTGCTATTTTCTCACCCCCACCTTCGTGCATCTTTTTGAAGGGAATGTGCACATAATGAGTGTAATGTTTCCACATCTATCGCAGGTTTGAATGAATTGGTTCCAGAAAACCTGCTAGCCATATTTGATGAGAACGAGTTGGAGGTATGGGATTTTTGGGATTAAAATGGGAGGTATTATTGAAAAGCAACTTTTTATTTCATTTGATACATATTTTGGGAGTTTGTGCCTGCCAATTAAGTGTGAAACCTAAAATGTCATAAAATGTGTCTGGTGTAAAGACACATTTTTTTTTAAAAACATCACAATACGAAAGTCATTATTTATTTAGGCCAATCTTGAATATTGAGTATGAAATGAAATTAAACTGCTTTGGAATCATAATTTGTTATTTTACATTTAATAACATTATCATTGACAAATGATTTTAAGGTTTTGTTTTTGCTAGTCATATCTTGCCATGCATGTCTTCATTTATTGTTTTTAGTTGCTGATGTGCGGCACTGGTGACATAAACGTGCAAGACTTCAAGGCCCACGCCGTAATCGTGGGCGGATCGTGGCATTTCCGAGAGAAGGTCAGCCGCCGTCTCCCATTGTCTTCGCCTCGAGCCAGACAACGCTTATCAGTGTCCGCTTTCGTCCCCCGCAGGTGATGAAGTGGTTCTGGGCCGTGGTATCCAGCTTCACTCAGGAGGAGCTGGCTCGCCTCCTGCAATTCACCACCGGCTCCTCGCAGCTGCCCCCCGGAGGCTTCAACACGCTGTGCCCCTCTTTCCAGATCATAGCTGCCCCCACACAAAGTACCCTGCCCACCGCACACACCTGGTCAGTACAGTACATATGAATAATTATTTTTGCATGATAATCCTTCTTTTTTTTTTTTATGTTTTGTTCTTTGAAACTCCGACATTAAATGTATAACAGACTTCGCAGAAGGTCAATTCATACCAAATTTCTATATAAAAATAATTTTGATTTGTTTCTTACCTTTTATATTTTTTTCTGTGTGAAGTTTCAACCAGCTGTGTCTCCCCACCTACGACTCGTACGAGGAGCTGCACAAGATGCTGAAGCTGGCCATCAGTGAGGGCAGCGAAGGTTTCGGCATGCTCTGACGGTACTCTGGAGAGACCAGCCGCTTGCAAAGACTTGTTAGGAGGGGAAGGGGTCCCAGGAAGCCTCCTAGACGTCGGCGTTGGAATCCTATGAACTGGTGTATGTACATAAAAACTTTTCTATTAGGAACCCACAAACTGTAAAAAAAAACCAACAAAAAAACAAAGAGGCTAAAATTTGAGCTTCTTTTTTGGTCTTACTGCTGACTTTAGCTGATTTTTTTCTTGATGACACTAGAGCAAAAAAGGCCTTGAGTATTATTGTACAAATTGAGGAAGACTAAAGTTGAGGCAGCAAGCTGAACATAGGATGTGGCTGCCGTCTGCATCGCGAGCACTTTGGCCTTAAACCATCAGGGACTTGACGCGTGTTTGTAAATATATACCGTCGCTTTTATTTACTTGTACATATACACACACGGGAGGATTAGGGCCACACCGAGTAGAAACGAGACGAAAATTAGGAGTCCAAAAAAAAGCCATTATAACTGAAGAATAAGGTTGACATTTCACGAGGTACTTTCATCAGTAAAGCTGAACTATATAATAATAAAGAAATTCACATGTTATCAAGTTGAGTATAAGTTAGGGTTCCTCTATTTTACTTTTAATTAGTTCCACTCACATTCTGATTTTATTCTTCAACAATGAACAATATGATCGGTTTCATGCTCTTACAATTTAATTCCAGTTATACAACATTTTTTTTTCAGAACGTTATAACGTCATTCCTGAAAAAGAATAATAATCATCTTTATTACTTTAGTCAAAAAAACAACTCCCAGCTGTATTTTTTTTTCTTTTTCCTCGTATTATTCTGTCTTTATTTTGATAGATTTCTTTTCAAGTGTGGTCCTAATACTCCTTTTGTGTTTAAACACAGCGGACTTTTCCTTTCATGTGACCTTTTTATGAAGGAGGGTTTTGATTCATTTCAAAGTTTAATTTATTGACAGCTTTTTTTTTGGGGTGGCATCACATTTAGAAGAACCCACTCTCTTGTTTGTGTATGTTTTTAGCTTATTGTGTCCCGAGGAAATATTTTATGTTGACCCACCCTTCTGTTTTAGGAGCGGTAACGGGTTTAGTGTTGAGTATTTTTTTAAAGGCTGCCTTATCCATGCTTGGCCTCTGATTGTATCCAGAGACGTGTACAGGTGAGCGACACGGTCGACCACAAAAACAAATTGTTAGATAGCACGCAGGGCTTAACAAGGCGTGATTTGTTTTTTTTTTTTGTGTACCACTCCCGGCCTTTTATGGCTTTACCTCAGCATTTCCTATTGGCCACCTATGCATCACATTACACAAGTGTATAATGGCTTTGAGCAAACGCACACAGTTTTCATAGCTGCCTCCTTTCCTGCAGTACACATCTCGTTGTTGATCCCGCCCCAAGCTATTTATTTTTAGAAGACTTTTCCCTATCTAAATACTGTTGAGTTGAAATCTAACAAAAGATGTAAATTTATAAAGTCAAACGTGAGGATGCTCCCAGCTCCCCTCGAGGATACTGAATGTAGTATTTCAATTTAAGCATCTATGAGATCTTAACACCAGAGCGAAGCAAATATTTTTTTTTACGGAAAGCTTTTGTTTTGTGCAATGTAGGTTTATTAAAAAAAAAAAAATGTTTTTATGTGCTTAACTTGTAACCTCAGCACCATTGTAGTTTACTAATATGTTTTTTTTTTGTTTTCCAAACTTCTAAAGCCCCAATGAACTGAATTAAGAAAAAACATGGAGTTGTGCATTCGTGATTTCATGACCGCTGACTGCTCTAGTAACGTTCAGATGGTCTTTTTTTTAATAGGTTTTAGATTTCTTTTTTTTGCCAGAGATTTATTTCTTCCCTCTTCCCCAGTAATTATTATTATTATTTTTTTTTTATACTGCCGAGTTTCATCACTTCAGCCTTCACCAGAGTTCTTTACTGGATAAAAATCAGACAAAACATTTGAAGAAAAGAAATCTAAAACCTGCTCAAGTTTGTTAATGATTGCTAGATTAGATATTTTGTGGACTGTTAGCTGTTTATAGTTCACCTATAAAATATGACATCAGATAAGGAGCTTATTATTTTTTTTTACGGCAGGCCTCTGATGATGAATGTTTGAGATTTCCTGTAGTTGCTTTGTCAATGAGAATAAAAATAACAAAACAATGGACTCAATGTATTTGAAATAAATTTGGAAGTTTGGAAATGGAAATATAGAAAAATGTAAAAATTCAAACGTTTTTAAAGAAAATGCAGGATTCAGACAGCAGAGGGCAGTGTCTTCACATGGAAGCTAATTCCTATGCCTTTCCTTGAGCAAACCAGTCTGGAGGTGACCTTGAATCTGATCATAGAAGAGCAAGATACCTTACACAGACATATTGTGAAGGTACTAAACTGAAGTTAATTTTCCTGTGGTCCAAAACATCCTGCACAACCAATCTTTTTTTTTTTTTTTTTTTTTTTAGATGAATTGAATTTCCAGGAGGTGGACATGCATTTGTAGTTTGGCCAAAACAGACAAGCAGATATGCATCTTGAAGTACTTGTGTGGCGGGTAGTCCAGTTTTATTTGGTCCCAGCATGCACCTGGTGATTTGCATAATGCCCCCTCTCAAATTCCCCCCTAGGAATGCTTGCTAAAGAGGATCCGCAAATCAGTCATCCTCTGGCACTTGGACCAGAGGCAGTGTACCATGGATGAAGTACTTCCTGTTTCCCAAAGAAGCTGTGGGGGGTCACTTTTTGGAGGAAAGGTTCTAAGTTACTGTCATTAACATAAATCAGTGGTGGGAGGAAATACAGTAGAATTTTTTTGTTGCTTTGGGGCATCTCTACTTGAACATTTATTTTTCCAATGACTTTTATTCCCAACATTTGGAAAAATCTTTTCTTAGTCAAAATTGATTTATACTTGTAGTATCAAACGTAGATAAAATGCATTTAATCATTTCAGCCTGCTTCAAAAGAACGTGTCTGTCTTCTCTCCAACGGTATCTGAAGATAATTCTCTCCAGATAGTGACGCTCTTGTAGACTAAAAGCATCCTGTTAGTTTGTGTACAGGGATAAGATTTGGAAGCCGATCACAGCCGAAGAATGTATGGATCCTCGCCCCGCCGACATCCGTGATGACATCATCTTTCGTCATGCAGGAGAGATTCCTTAAGCATGATGAAGGCAGGGTGGTATCCTATCACTTTACTCGGGACTCCCACTCTTTTGCCCGCCAAGTTTAAAGCAACTCCCCCAATCCTCCAGACAGGACAAGGGAGGCCCCCCGTACCCCCCCCCGACTTTCCATTTCCCTTTTCCAAACTCTTGTCATTTAAGTACCGTGACCTGTCTCTCAACACCCGCGAGTCCCCGCCGAAATCACCTTATTAGATTATATCCTTCCATGTGCTTACACGTGCTTTGTTGTGAACATGATTTAAAGTGCGGTCAGAGACGAGCAGAAGCTTACAAGCGGTTTGGGGGAAAAAATGGCCTTTTTTTGCGAGAGATTAAGTGTCCCGCAGCTGGTGGCTGCCCCGTATTATAAATGACCTTAGAGGGAGGCTGATTCATAGCGTTCGAGGTCCTACTGGGAGGTGAAGCCCGATAATACTCGATGTGTCATGAAACATTTCAGGTGATGTGCTGCGTTTCCTGTGTGAGCTTTTTAATGTACACTACGGCGTTCTCACAAGTAAACTTCATCATCGGCGTACGATTCAGGCATCCTAGCAGCAAGAACTTCAAGGTTCTTGGTTTATGGCTGTCTTCCTGTCTACTCATTGACTACAAGTATTCCCTTGACCATTAAGATGGCAGCTGCAGTTTTAAACATTAAGTATATAAAATGGGCGGTTGGACATCACCGATTCCCAAAACCGACTCTGCTGGCCCCAAAAGACTATCAGAAGGTTTATATTCCATGAACTTTAATGTATTCATGACCCAAGCCGTTTTGTGACGTATAGACCAGTAGCATTATTTTAAAAACCATTCTACAGCTGACTGTGTCAGGTTTTTAGAACTGGACAAATAAGTTCTGATTTCTTTGTTCTACTAAGAACTCAAGTTGCAGCATTCTAAATGCACCGCAGCTATTTGATGCTCTTCTGAGCTCTTCAAGTACAGTTGAGTCCAGCCCGTTTTTTTCTTCTTGAACCGTACGGGGTTTCGGTTCATAACACCAGTCATAAACTCTGTGCCCCAATAGTTAAACAAACCTTGGTGGGAGGTTTGCCAGGTCTTACGCTATGGATGCAATTGGCCAGTAATGAGCCGGTGTTGGCCCGTTGTCATGATATAGGCCAATGCGCAAGATATCCTCACCTGGATTCTCTCCTTGAACTGGTCTTGCCGGGCCATAAAAAGACGCCAATTGCCCCCAAGTGACTTGTTGGTGAATAGAACCTGCCAAACTGAGACTCGTTGTATAGCTTTAGTCATTTTCATCCACATGTCGGGTCATTTGTATATTCCTTCTTTCCAGTTAAAAAGATTTCCACAAATGTATTCACATCTGGCCAGCACATGTCCAAATTCTTTTTGTGCACTGGTTGGCTATAGACCGTGTTTACGGTCCGAAACCACAGATTGCCTTAACCTTTGTCCTCCGGGCTAAGCGAGTGGAGCATCTATAGGCAAGAGAATGAGAATTAATTCATCCCAATTGAAAAACTGAGTGAAACTTGGGGAAAGATCACATTTCCTCATTCTTCTTTCAACCATTGTGCAATGAACAATGTGAGGAGCTGTGTGAGGCCTACAATGGATTTGAAGTCGTTTTTGGTGATAATCGCAAGTAACCATCTCGTAAACTGTGTTTTCAGCTTGATTTCCTTGCAGCTATGTTCTCATGACTCATATTGATACTGACTCCCGCATGTGATCCACAGTTAGTCTCATCATGTTGTCTGAAATTATTTTCATGTTCTTTAAGTCTGGGCCAGGTACAAGTACTTGAGGAGCTAATTCTTCATGTTCTCTTCATGGGATGTGTGGAAATGTTAAAAAAATAATAATACACCAAATTCATTTGTCTGGTCCGGCACCTTGGACGGGTCAAAGCATATTTCATGTGGGGTGGCAATGCCCCCCGCGACCCCCCCTCTAGCTCCGGCGGTGCTCCTGTGACGAAAGTGATCCGGAGTTGTCTGCTTCCTCTGTTAACCTTTGATGGGTCATGGCAGGAGTCTCTTCCTGTTTGAGGTGTCAGCTACCAGGCAGGATGATGAGAATACCACGTGGTTGGTCAATGAATCAGACAAAGGTCATTTTTTTTGTGTGTGAGCTGACTGAATATTAGTCTTTTTTTTTTTTTTTTTGGCAACCGGTAGTAAAAGAACTGCCTTCAAAGGTCACCACGGAGAAATCTGTGTGAGACCCATGCAAACAAAACAACCGTTTTGCTTCTCTTCATTTGTCTTCATAGTTGTGTTGATGTAATGGTAAAAGTGACTCATTTGCCTTGGAAGCATTTAATGTTCGTTGTGAGCTAAGGATAAGCACCTTGCAAAGAACATAGAATTGTCAAGATCATTTTGGACTTGACCCTTTTAAATCGAAGCAAACTTTGCTGAACACTTTTATGAGTCTTTTGGGGGAACTGCCTGTGTTTGCCTAATGGTAAATCCATCTCAGGCCCCTTAACCTAACCCAAACCTGAACCCTAACTGCTATCCATAATCTGATCTGTAATCCCAAACAGAAACTTTATTCATCTTAGTCCAAACCTGAACCCAACCCACTTTCTCAAATTTGGATTCTAATTTGTCTAAATCTTCTCAAATCTTGAGCACGCTCCGTATTTGAGTACATAAAGGCCCCCTTGGCACTCTTTGGGCCAAATTCTGCTTTATGATGATAGAAGACAAAGCTGGGAAGAAGGCCCGAGGGGTGACAGCGTCCAGCTTTTAGGAAATCATAATAATGACATCTTCTGTCATCGCCATCAGTCTGACCGCCTGGTAGGATGTTGAACTTCCTGTACCTCAAGCAGGCCAGCATATTCCGCAGACCTCGATGGATTCCCCCAACGTTTGAGGTCGTCCATTCCAGAATTTCACTTTGCGAATCGGGCCAAGGGCTCCTCCGTAAGGACGGATGCATTTTGTCAGATGTGCAACTTTATCTGTGCGTTGCGGTGGAGAAATTTTTCCACTTAAAAACCAGCCAGCAAATTAAGATGACATCAGCATCAAATTTGCCTTGACAGAATTTTTAAATCAGTACTCCTACATTTACCAGAGTGTTTTTTTTTTTTTTCCTTACACTAATATATTTAAGTTCTGCGTGAGCATATTTAACAAAGCGCACAGTATGTTAGTAACTCATGGAAATCTTAAAATCCTCACATATTTTTGTTGTCAGGATGTAAATAACATGTTAAAGAGGCTTACGTAACTCCAGGAGCGTGCTTGTGACGAGGAGATCTGACTCCATTCTGTTTAGCTTACTGATTAACGGCGTTCAGGCTGCATCCAGATGTGCTTTGACCTAACGGCACACCATCGACTTTTCGGATCAATGGCGCAGAGATACAGAGCACCATCCACCTTGCCAAAAAATAATAAAAAAATACATCATGTATATAATATACATATTATAGGTGTATCTATATTATACATATATCTTTTTTATTTATATATTACTTATAAAATAGCAGGAACATGTGTCATTTCTGACACTTGGCACTTGAGTTGAGCAACACAATCTGTTTATTTTCAAAGGCCCGCTCTTGACAATGGATCAGGGATCAATGTTCAAATATCCAACAGACATTGGTTTGTTTGTGAGTATCAACCCTGTCATTCTAGCCTTCGTTGGTCCCGTTCTAAAATCCCCTGAAGCCGCTCCAAGCATAAAACCTGCTGCAGAACATAGTGTGCGAGCCAAACTTCTCCAAACATCTAAACATCCCGCACAGAGAGGACGTATATCGGGTTCACTCGTGCACGTTTTGATCCAGAATCGCCGCCATTCCTCGTTTTTATCATATCTGAGGGATGACCTTTATGATATCTCATGGTCATGCTTATTGTCGTCTTAATTCTTCAACTTGTTTTCACTTTCACACAATCTATTTTTCTCAGACATTTTGCTTGTCTGATTTTCTTGTCCTTATATTCCTGATTGACTCAATCCACTAGTCGTTGAGTCCTTTCCATGCCCTATGAGGTGTTCTGTGCAATTTTTTTTTTTTTTTTTTTTTAAATAGCTTACGTTTTCATGTGAAGTCATGAGGATCGGCAAGATAAGCTAAGTCACCTCTGCTGGCATTTGAGGCTGTTTAGCAGCATGTCTGTCTGCGGGCTTATTAAAACTTGGCTCCCTAATGAACATTCGCCCTTGAAGCCTGCTGAGCGCTTAGTGCAGCCCAGGAGACGGGGCCCTGGACGCACGGGGCCTCTTCCTGCTCCCTACGGAGAGCCGGGGGTATAAAAGTCAGCTGTAGCGGCAGGCTGGGGGTCGAGTCATATGAACACTTTTACATTACATTAAACTGGAATGTTAAGAAAAGACAAATAAAAACCACCATTTTTTTTTCCCCCCAGTGAATATGGTGGAAGTTTTCGTCTGTTGTTGACATACTGAGTGATTAAAGCCGCACTGCTGCCGCGGGGCTCGTCCATGTTTACTAAATTTGAGTCAGAAAGTGTGCCACCACATTACACTCACGTATTAGCGTTTGCACGAGAAGGCTGGACAAAGCCTAGGAGGGTTGTGTGGGCTTGTAGACAGCAATGTTGCACAACAAGGAAAGAACACCTCCCTCCAAGGTGCTATTTACAAGCTAGGTAGCAACGGGAGACATCCAAGGGCGATGTGACCTAGTTAATGCACTAGAATGTGCTATTTTGCATGATTTATTTATCATGGAAATGCTATTATCTAATATTTTTTCTTTTCTTTTATATTATATTATATTATATTATATTATATTATATTATATTATATTATATTATATTATATTTATTTATTATATTTATCCATTATATTTTATTTTATATTATATACACACACACGCATACATATACATTTAATTTGCACAATTTTTTTGTCCAGGCGGTAAGGTTAAGACAGGCTGGCGGTTTGTTCCGACTAAATGGACTATGTGGAAAAGGTTTAATGGATTGAAAAATAACAAATTTATCATGCTTAGTAGGAAGCCGTCGAGGTCAAATTGACCACATGCGGGGGGTTAAATCGCATCATAACTTTCTGGTTGCTCGACCTTCACTGTTAATTGGGGGCAGTGAAGAAGACATTTGCTTCATCTAACCCTAACCGTCGCGCAGAGCACATGATTCTCGACTTCGCAGCTAACCAAGCATGAGGCCCGTCCGGAGGGACCGGCGCTCATCAAAACGTGAGCATGACATGAAACTGAACGCTACATATGTGCAATACCCAGCTTGAAAACATAGTCAGCAATTAGTCAGTCCCGTCGCTCTAGACCATACCAAACCGGTGTGCTGTCGGCGTCGGGGTTGCTTGTAGGCACGTGTCATCCGTGAGTCAACTGCTAAATGGTCTTTATGCATCATCTGCTCCACGCGGTAAACACGCGTTACTCAACGGGCTGAACTCTGCTATCAAAACAAAGCCAGGGATTCGTAAACCTTTTGTGGTTTTGCCTGAACGAGAGTGCCTTTTTAATTGTGAGGAGATTGCAACGATTAAAAAGATTGATGGCCGACAGCCTGGCATACGCACTAAAAAGCAAATAGTTGAGGCTTCGACGTGGTCCAGATTCCCAACTGTGCTGTCATTGTTTGTGTCTGGAGATAATTAGTGTAAAGAAATGAAATGAGGAGGATATAACACATTTTACAGGTATTGTCTCAAAGAACCACTTGTCCTTCAAATTGGAAAATTTGGACAACTCACTGGAAAGCCGACACTCAGTACCAGACTTGTTTTTTCTTTTTACCTTTCTGCTTATTCATCATAATTTTTTGAGGGGGCTCCTGTGGTAGGATCGGAGGGATGCGGGGTAGTCGCCACACATATCACTTTCGATCCTCCCGGTAATGCGGAAAATACTTAGGATTCAATTTTCCGTGGCTGTTTCGCCATGAAGGACAAAGTAAGAAGGATTCTGGCGAGGCCGTATTACAGTTAGGTCAAAACCGAGAGGGACGCTTCACTCGGGGCTCTGGAAAAGTGAGAAGCCAGGTGGATCTATACAAACAGATTTTTGTATAATATTTCTCTTATGAAATCTTTGGAAATCAGAGACAGAAGAGTGACTATTTTATTTATTTATTTATTTATGTATTTATTTATTTATTCTTAAATTGTATTTATTTGTTTATTTTAATTTCCAGCACAGCATCCTTCAGGAACTGATGCTAAATATGGCATATATATATATATATATATATATATATATATATATATTTTTTTTTTTTTTAATTATTTTTTTTATTTTTTTTTTATTTTATATATATACAACCAATGACAGCTGCCCTGCTATTGACTCGCGACCTGTCCGAGGTCCAGTCTTCCTTTTCCCTGAAACCTTCTGGGATGGTCTCCAGTGCCATGTGACCTGGAACAGTATAAGTGGTGATAGATGATTGGAGAAAATGATAGAGATTCAAATGAATGGAGATGAATTACAGTAACAGCTCACATCTTAATCAACGTAATGCTTATTCCTCATGGATGTGCTTAAAATAAACATCCTGAGTTGCTTGTAGGTCCAAACCCGACTTTACAAATTTGATTCATAGAGGGATCCACGTTTTACGATTCTCCCGCTACATCTTCATGTTATTCGTCTTGCTGCATCAGCGTAAAGAATGATGAAGGTCTCCTTCAATATTTGGCATCGGTCACGCTCAATGAAATAAAAGTCCATCATTTCAGCTTTCACGACCTCTGCCAAAACGAATCCTCCTTCTCCCACCTTTTCCCTCAGGTCCCGACTGCCGCCTGTTCGGAAACAATGTCGGTATTATGTTCGTTCCTGGACGAGAGGAAAGAGAAGCCGGAGAGAGCTTCGATACGAAAAAAGTAGCTCAAGAAAAGATTGACATTCCTCAGTGGTGCTCGCCATTGAAAACCATCACAGAGGCCGATTCAGGCGAATCACTTAAAATTCAGGAGCGCTGGGTTGACGCTCTTTGCTGAAAACGAGAGCCCGGCATTCGGCTTCTCGTGATACTCTTTGCCTTTCTAATAGGGACACTTGAACTCTGAACCCTTCTCCCACTTGGCGCCGACAGGCCAGTCACTCAAGATGT
This sequence comes from Syngnathus leptorhynchus, assembly GCF_054491065.1. NCBI lineage: Eukaryota > Metazoa > Chordata > Actinopteri > Syngnathiformes > Syngnathidae > Syngnathus > Syngnathus leptorhynchus. The sequence goes on along the minus strand of NC_141209.1, from coordinate 4,792,380 downwards.
AAATGGACGCCCGCGTGTCGCTCTGGAAAAAAAAAAAGACATCGTTATCAACTTAGCATCTCGCTCTTTTCAGTCCTGCGACAAAAGATACCAAGCTCTCCCGATCCCTCGTTTGCTTGTTGACGAGTTAACGAAACACTATTTGATGTGGTTTCCGGCTTCCTCCAGATGATTATTGTTTCCCCCTAAACAGAACGTTTATACGCCGCAATCGTAAGCACGGCCATTATTTGAAGCTCTGTTTGAGTCAAAAAGGCTCATAACAAACAATGGCGGTCAAAAATATCCAAGGCTTGGTTTATTATTTGAAGCGCTCTTCCATATTTTCCTCACAACTTGTAAATCTTTTCGAATGAGTGTACAGTTGCTGTCAAGGAGTGGCCGTAGTCTTGGATAGCAGATTTAAACTACTGCACAATTATAAGATACATACAAACTCCTTCTCTAATTCGATTCTGCTGGGCCGCAAGATTAGCTGTAATCAGCTGTGGCACGCAGCCTCGGTCGCTTTGAAAATATCCGTCGCTGTGTTTCTCTCCATCTTCAACGTTGTGTGTTTTGGAACGCCGTGCTCCCGAGTGCGGTCGTGTTGCGCTCAAGCCACAATGGAGGCACGGATTGCGTAAAGGAGTTGGTGCCAGTTCTTTTTGGATTTTTTCTGTCTTGTTGCAAATTGAAAAATCCTCAAGCAAAGTTAAATTCTAACAGCAGCCCTATTAGAAGAAATCAACCCGTGAGAAAAAACGACCCCATTCCCATCAGTTGACTTTTTCCGTGTCTTCCTGAGGGTGGCAGAGTCTCGGTGGAGATTTAATGGTGGTGCAGAATTATGTTGTTTTCCAAACAGTTAGGTGGATGGGGGGGGGGGGGGGGGGGGGGTGATGATGCAGCGTGGATGACAAGAGGCCGTGAATGGGACCTCTTACATAACCTGAACAGTTTTCCAAGGTTTCCGACGTTTGAAATGCGAGCTTCATCTACTACATCTGTGTGCCCAAGCAAGCCAAGATGCATGTTTACAATTGTGAATAAACAGCAGCTTTCGGTTTAAAAAAAAAGCTGTAAGCATTTGGCCTTGAAAGAGTTAGTCCCTTCAACGCAGCGTTTCCAATCGTTTTGGAGCCAAGGCACATTATTTTACATTGGAAAAATCGCACAGATGATCAAAAAAAAAAAAAGGCAAAAAAATGCGTTTGTCATGTAATCCAATGGCTTATGTAAAGGGTGAATTTTAACAAACGCCATCTAGTGGCTGCGCAATGAATTATTTCGCCTGCAAGCATGTCAAAACCAATAAATGATTTTTATGAATACATATTTTGTGTTTAATCAACTCAAAATGGTGCGGGGGCATCTTTTGTAATTTTAAGGTCAATTTAACAACTTTTAGAAGAAGAAACACATTTTTTTTAACGAAGTTGTATATTTCTTTTAGATAAAATCTTTATATTTTGTTATTCAAGTCAACGTGTGGATATTTAATTTTGAAAGTACAACTTTATTCTCAAAATCTTATGCCATTATTTTGCAAAAATACGCTTTTAAAAAAAAAAATAGGTCAATATTCGTCGCTGGCTGTCAAGCGCAGTCGCGTGGAGTGGAAGCAACAATATGGCTGGCGCACAAGGGGCTGTTTCTTCCCGGTGACTCCTGAGGCGAGGAGGTGGTGATATTCAGGAGGGGGGGGGGGGGGGGCGCCGCTCGCACACACGCACAAACACACGCACATGGTCTCTCCTCTGCGTCTCTCACTCACATTTGGAGCTCAGCCTCAGCAGCTCGCTGCTCTTTCTGGCGCCTCATTGAAGGAGTAAGGAAGGAGAATGTTTCTCTGATGTGAGAGGAAAAGTTTTTTTTTCTTCATCATCGTTTTGAGGACATTGCAAGTTTTACCTGGTCATTATGAGGAGGAATCCACTTCAAAAAAGAAATAATGACATTTAAGACAACTTGAGAAGCAGAGTCCTGGACTTCTTTTTTCTTTTCTTTTTTTTTTGTTATAGAAGATCTTAAGTTGAATTGCAGGAACATTTTTGGCTTTTATTCGTAAAGAAAATGGAGCGAATTCCTTTGGGTGTTGTGGTGCTTTTAGCTGTGGCAGCGCTGGTTCACGGAGGTGGTGATGGCCACACGGACACCTTGACAGGTGGGAAGAGAAGAAGTCCAAGTGCCGGCCAGATGGAAGGTGCTGAAAGAAGTCCATCGGAGACCACCCACAACAGGGGGGATGACGGGCTCCCGTCAAAGGCTGCCCCGATCAGGAGCGCTCGACACCCCCGCAGCGTGACCCCCCCGCAGCCCAGAACCAGAGTGAACCGTCGGCAGAACAGCAAGTCCAGCACCAGGCGACTTGTCGGGTAAGAGTGGCACCCAGAATTGCATGTTCAAATTTGATTCATGTATTTCAAATGAGATGCATTCTGCTCATTTTTGGCAGAAGATCTTTCCAGGAAGTCACTTTATTTTTTATTTTTTTTATGATTTACACATTAAATTAGTATTGCTTATTGAAATGAGGTGCAATTTAACCAGTTTCAACAAGTGGCAGGTTCCAAGTTCGCAGTCCTGGTATTACAGTTTTTTTGTACACTTAACAACTCACTTATGTTTTCAATAATTTCTCTTTGGAGTGTAATACCACTCTCAACCTCTAGAGGGCAGTACACAGTCTACCTGGAGACTGCAAATTAAAAACAAGCACAGGAAGTTACCTACCTAGTCTAGATCTTTTTTTAAATTGGACCTCACCTGCTTTAATTCTGTTTTTTTTAAGATTAAACAAAGTGATAGCTGCAGCTATTTGGCTACGATTATCCATCGATTATTTTTTTCCTCCTCCACACTGCTTTATTTTGATTTATTATCCAAACTTTTTAAGGTAAGTTGACCAATTTTGAAAAAAAAAGGGATGTTATCAGCATAGACTAGATTTTGGAACATATCCAAATAAGGAAAAATAGCTCTGCAAAACGTGATAATATGTTTTTGGTAAAGCATTCAATTTCTCTAGTTTGGGACAAGCAGGAAGTCAAGTGTGTGTGTTCTGGCTGCTGTTTGGCCGTCTCCCCTCCAGCCTCACTTGGTGGTGGGTGTGCGCTGCAGCTGGCTTGCTTACTTGCTTCTCTTTGAGAAAGCAGAGTGTGGGAGAAAAAAAAAAGAAGTCAGTGCCCCTAAACACAACTTGTGGGGCAACATTTAGTCAAGTCAAGTCAAGTTTATTTGTATAGCCCTAAATCACAAGCAGTCTCAAAGGGCTTCACATAGACAATCAATTGACAATTATTCTCAAAGCATCCCCTGATCTTGGGCTCCCAAAAGGGCAAGGAAAAACTCAAAAACCCCTACCAGGGGAAAAATGAGAAACCTTGAGAAGGGACCACAGATGGAAGGATCCCCCTTTCAGGATCACCAGGCTGCAATGGATGCAAAGTGGGCACATAAAATACATAATATGGAAATCAAAAAGTGGATGTCCAGGCCAAAGCGAAGAGCTGTCGGAGGGGCCTTCGATTGTCCTGGCAGTGTCCTCTAGGAGGGTATTCCGCTGCAGTTCCCTCATGCTGAATTGGTCCACGAGAATCTAGATAGCCGTCGTCAGCTTGGGTGTCACATAACCACCTCCCCAGCCGGGGAGGGGTGGGGGGAGTGGGGTCGGGGAGAGGGAGCAAAAACAAACTCCAATCCTGTAGGACACCCAAAAAAAAATAAGAACCACCTGTTTTGTCCAATGAGTCCCTTTTCTTGTTGTCTTTCTCCATCAAACTCCCCAACAAGAAGATGGCTTGTATCCATATTAAAGCGCTTTTCTTTTTGTCTAATGAACCCTCCATGCATCCAGTTCTGTTTGTTCCATAGGGACAAAGCATGATACTCGCCCATGCTGCGAGGGAGGGGGGGGGGGGGTTGTTTACATAATGATCAGAAGGGGGATTTGAATGGTTGCCCTTGAATTGCACACACTGAAGTAAAAGATCCGCTTCAGGATTTTGGTTCTCAATCCAGCTAATTTAAAAGAGATCTTTTTAAATCTGCCAACGATGTAATAAATGAATCGTGAATTTGAACACGTTGATTCATTCAACTTCACATGACTCAATGTTGTTTTTTTTTTTTTTTTTTCCTGGATGGGTTTCCATTCAAAACGATCGCCTGCAGCTTTTTTTTTTTTTTTTTTCTTCCCACCCCTCCACTTTCGCACTGACTCACGACTCCTGTTTTGTGAAGCCGAAACGCGACTCCTTGATTTTACTCACTCTTAGTAAACAAACGTCAAGGTGTTAACAAGCTGATTTATCGTCTTAATCGCAACCTGCGCTATCCAAGTGTTCATTCCGTGAGTAAATCATGTGATGGAATTTCTATGCTCTGACTGATGACTTTGGCGTGTTTGATTTACGTCAATGGAGGAGCGCTGCCAAAGGGCCTAAACAACTACTATGTTATCTCCGTGGCGCCTCAGTTTAATGAGTAAAATCCAAGCGAGGTCGAGAAGTCAATCCGCGTCCTCTTTTCCCAAATCTCCATGACTCAGATATGCATTTACTAGAAGAAGGGGCCCACATGCATGCCAGTGTTGCATCCAAATGTAAAAGAGCAAAAAAACATTTTTTCATTTGCTCGATAATTTATTTATCAAGGATGCAGGATGCTTTTCAAGTCCCGTGTGTCTCGCATAATCCCTTCAAGGTTCAAATAACCCCACACTTGTTTTGACTGTGGACTCTCGCATGAGGGTAAAAAGAGATCCACGCTCAGATCGAGTTTCCCGACCCTCCCCTGATTTTCGTCTTATTGCTTTAAATTCTATTAAATCGTATTCTCCGAGGTGTCGTGTCATTATCGATCGGCCACCCCCGTCAGAATGATCCGAACCCAAAACATGAAATCAGATCGGGTTTGTCACGCAAAGGGCTGAGGAGATACTCACGCATATCGTGAGCGATTTATGACCTATCGGTATCTTGTCTTAGAATGATTCTTTCTATGCAGGCCGAACGTGTGCGGCAGTCAACAATGCTGCTCCGGCTGGGCCGTGGCACCGGGAACCAACCGCTGCATCAAACGTAAGCCCAACTACCACAATAATAAACATTTATTGTTTAATACTTTGCCACAATATCTTTGCAAAGTCAGCATTTTTGCTACAACTCATATTAGGTGTTCCTAATTTTGTGCTGTAACTCTTCCCACTTTGTAAATAGAGCTTTTTTTGTCACTGTGGATAAAAAAAAACCAAATTTTTAATTACATTTCAGTTCTATATGTCATTGTTTGTCTGCAAGTGTAATAACATGTTTTTGGGGAACTTTTATTTTTACATTTTACAAGCCAACTTTGTTTACAAGGCTCGATCGACGGTACCTTCGCTTGTTTACTGCTTTCTCTCTCTCTCACATAACCCAACAAGTAGATTACACAACAAACTGATTGGCCCCAGCAGCCTCCTAGTTAGGTCCACTTCCTTCTTTCCTACATTCCCCCCACCCCCGACTCAATTTCCCGCTAAAGGCACATTTAGCGAGGTGTTAATTACGTTTAACGTCAGGCTGCAGTGGTCCGAATAAAAGTGTATGTACTTTAAATCAGCCAAAATAGCTCTGGACCACGAAGGCAACACTATCATCAGCAAAGTGAAGCCCCCTCGGCTGACGAGCTGCCAACACTCTGCTCCCCTAGGCTGGAATAAAAAAAAAAAATGGTTATCTTCCAACTGTCCTCACTTTAAGGTGCCTTATTATGCATTGGCAGCGGGAGCAAACTTCTCACTCTGAGGGGGTAAACTTGTTGCCTGGGAGAGAAATATGAAAACATAGCTGGGTTGAGCTATGTCGAGGAAATTCCCGCTGAAGGGACTGTAATATTAAAAGTGTCAGCTTTGGGCTTTTCTGAAGAGACCGGATTGGGTGTCGTGGGTTATGGCTGCTTAACAGAACCTTATTGTTTAATTTAGTTGAGCTTAGAGGGTTAGGGTTAGGGTTAGGGTTAGGGGTTAGGGTTAGGGTTAGGGGTTAGGGTTAGGGGGGTTATGTCAGGAATTGGACCACCTCATTGTTTATTAAATACTCTTCGTCCAGAGACGAAATTCTGATCATTGGTCTGCAAATGATCATAATACTGTATCTTTACTTTGATCCATTAGGATGAATAGAACATTCCTTGTACTATTTATTTTCTCTCCGGTTTGGTGGAACTGAGAAAATTCAATGTGGTGGCCAAAAAAGCAAATGCATTGGTTGGGTAAAGTGAGGACATGTGCAGGCTTGGCTGGAGTGCATCTTAAAATTGGATGAGATGAATGTAATGTGTTGTTTTGGTGTCAGGAGGACTTAGTGTATAGAATGCTCCACTGTCACTTTATCCACATCTGCAGTTTTTGTTAGCGAGCTGAGGGACTCATATTTTAGCCTCACCCATTCATAGCCCGCCAGTTGTTCTGCATCAGTTAGCTGCAGCTGGCCGTTAAAATTAACTTTCATGTAAGAATATTAAGAGCGCTATTTCAAAATAACGCAGTGGGAATATGTTCATCGTGCTAAATGCTAAAGCGATAAAGCGTGCGGGGTCAACAGTGGTTTTGAATTGAGAAGAATGGCCACAGAAATCTGTTTACAAAACCGTAAGCTACTTAGCGGTGGAATTAAAATGAGAGTTGAATTGCTGACATGTTTTGGGTCTGTATGGGCTAATCCTCAATTAGATCTTGTAGGTCAATTTGGAATTAGTCTTGGTTGGCATGATTTTTTTTTTCAAGAAGAAAGTGACGCTATTGTGTTGTTTTCTAATTTTTCATTTTGATTTCAATGGTAGTTTCAAAAAAATGTTTAGCTGAGCAGTGTTGCTCCAACTAGCTTTCGTAGCTAACATGCTAAGAAGGTCATTTAAATTATTGACCCGATTCTTCACCAGGTACACTTTTCAACCCTTCGCACCACAAATTGAGTTTATTTCACGTGGTATCAAGCTGGAAAGCGAGCAATTCCGAAAAGATTTATAGCCACCGCCGATCTTACAGAGTGCAGATGACGAGTTTCATCATTGATGTAAAACTGATGTCAGGATCTTGACTCAACCGTGAGTGAAACACGATAGAAGGTTTCAGAGTTTCTTTCAACTTTTTTCGCTTGGCCTGATGCCGGGGCCCCATTTTTTAAAAGCCTTTTGCTCACTCCAACTATGAATCATTTCATTTTAAACATAAATTGTTACATAAATCGTTGCGTGTTTCTTTACATGGATGAACTATAGGTATAGATTTTCTAATGTGTCTAAATAAAAAAAAAAAATGCAGTTGTTAATCATCATCATTTATCACGCCCGATGCCGTGACACCCCCCCCCCTCCGAGCCGTTTGCCGTTGATTGATAAGATAATTTAACAAGCATCGTAACACACAATTTAGACTTCTCAAATTCCCTTTGGAATTTGGAAAGCAACAGAACATGCTCATTGTTGTCTTGAACATGTGTGAAACAGCTGGGCAAGTATCAAGGACATACAATACATCTGTAAATGTTTTCGAACCTTTTAAAAATGCATTGAAAAATGTTGGCGCGCTAATAGAAACAAACCATCATCCTCGGCTCCAATATCCCCCCCAAAAATATTATTTCTGTTTATGTTGTGTAAAAAGAAAGGAAGTGACTACATTGGGGTCACCTCATCACTTACAATCAAGCATGTATTGTAGCAATTTTTTATTCTTTTTTTTTTTTTTGCCGAACAAGAATTTATCCAGCAACACATGTTTGACTTGCAATGTTGGTCATTTACATTCATAAAATGTGTGGCATGTGCAGCTGGAGGCCGTGAGAAGCTGAAGAAAATCAAACAAAAGTGACAAATTAGTCTAATGGGTGATTTTTTTATTTATTTTCTTTCATTTATTTATTATATGTAGGACAGGACACAAATTAGACCCATCTAATTACGGTCCAAATTCATAATTTTCGACATTTTTCTTTAATACTTGAGAATACACATCTGGGTTCATTCAAGGTCGCAAATGTTCGCCATTTATTCAAAATTCCTTGCGACACCAAAAATCATCAGAATTCCAAAATATGAACCGTACAGAGCGTTAGAATCCATCTCGTTGCATCCACAACATCCAAGAAGCATGAAAGAAGTTTGTTTTCAAAGGCGTCATTACACATGAGTGGCAGCTTTATGTTTTACAAGAACAGGAGGAGCTTTTTAAAAATGCCTTTTAGTTTGTGATTTAACTGAGCGGAGGGTAAAATTAGAGTTCTGCAGACAGCCACAAACCCCTCCTTGGCTTTTATATGTGTCGAGGGAAAGGGGGGGGGGGGCGAGTAGCGGGAGTTCACACTCCCCTGTGGCAGCCTCGTGGAGAGTTATGAGCCATTAGGCAGAGCCTGTAATCCATACACACGCCATCCTTCCCCAAAACTATCATTAACATTGAAGCCGGACAACCTGTTCTCACTTTGTCTTCCCCAAAAGCAGGAGTGCTGCTTTCGCCACTCCAGCTGGTTCGCCTGTTTGAAGCCACCACATGTTTCTTTAATTGCTACCATCGTTGAAAATGGAGCCAAAAGAGGGAATAATCAAATGTCTGGACCTGTATTGGATGTAATTGTCTTTTTTAGGGGGGTTGTTTATTTTTTACGCATCTTCAGATGATCAGCATTGAGGATTTTTTATTTTTTTTATATTGGATTAGGGGATTTTACCATTGTGTCTGGAATTATATTTAGACACTCCACTTGGGATGAATTAATGCTTTTCTCAATTAGGAGTTTTATTATAAAAGAAAAATCATAGATGGAATTTTCTATTGTTCTGAAGTCTGAAAACAGTCTCTTCATTGAATTCATGTGTGGGGGAAAAAAAAATCTCGGGTAATAAATTTGAAAAATTAAAAAAAATTTGATGATAAAATTGACAAAGATTAAACTCTACTTTGCCCCTTTCCTAAATTGTAATATCCCACAGACATTGTTTAAAATTCTTCCAAAAATGCCTCCTCCCATTTGACATTGAATAACTTCCCTCATCCGTTTATTGTGTTTGAATACTTCTGAATTAAGGCAAACTGGAAATTATAACTCGTTTGTTGTCAATGACAAAATGTCAGCTATGGGAAGAAATGAATACATAACAGGTGTGGTGGGTTTGACTACCATCAATGTGAATGTCATGGGTCGACTGTAGGTTAGCAAAATCCCTCAATGAGCCGAGGGTGGTGTGGAGAATTAAAAGCTCCAGCTTCCGTATTAGACCGAAAGACTTGATTCCGAAATGTGCATAGTATGCGACGGAGGCGCTCTAATCCGCTGAAACGCGAGCCGTGTAAGATTTACCGCAAGGAGAAAATACATGATCATTTGTCATGCTCCCGTCTGTTTTACATTAGAACAATAGAGAAGCTTTAAAGTCCATGCCGTTTTGCTTGCGGACAGCGACGTCAGGTTTTGGCAGGCCAGCGGGTGATCGCACTGGACCGGCAACCATGTGGAAGTCAAATGCTGGAAAGAGATTAACGCTCACTTGAAATCATTAGCAAAATCGTTTGATGAAATTCTCAATAGAATATATATTTTTTGAAATTAACACTTGGCTTGCTTCTCGGGACGTATCAGGTTCTGCGGGTTATCTTCACGGGAGGTTCATCCATCTATTTCTTTTCTATTGGAGTCTAGCCAAGTGTAGTTTGGTGAAAAGAAAACTACACCCACTTAGTCTGTCTGAAAATTATTTATTTACGACAAATAATTACAGTCTGAGGGAATCATAGTGGAAACGCCAAGTCCATATTATTGTGTGTTTGATTGCTAATTCGGCCGCATCAGCATGTTTGTTTGGGCTGTCCCAATCTGCCAACACAGATCTTAATCGTCTTTTCAGATGACCGGATTTGGACACAACCTCCCAAAACTTGGCCACACCGCCTTCCCTAATCATTAAAGGCGAAGCGGCAATGTCAGGAATGTCTGCCATTTCTTCTCGTTTATTTCCGACAGATTCAGCTTTTATGACGCTCGCTGTTCGTATTTATGAAATGGTTGGAATGCTAGGCAATTAGTTTTAATGATGTGCAAGACAAATCTGCACGACAGCAATTACTGTGACAATGCGCTCACCGGGCCAGAGGCAAGGCCCGCCGAAGACGCAGACGGGCATCAGCGCCGAGAAACTTCCTGTGGGGCGCGATACCCGTACTCGTGTCATTGTTGGAGTTTCTGTGACAATGTTGTTACTGGAAGACTGGCCTTTCACACACTACCGAAGACACACATAAACAATGTGTTTAGATATGGTTGGAGATCTCCGGAACGTCACTTTGGCTTCTGTTTTCCTCCTCAAAACTCGACATGAAGCCGGCACATAGCCAAGCCATACAATCTCGATGATGTATCGACCTCCTTGCCAGACAGTCAGGGCATTCCCATTTTATCCCATGATGGAAAATTCCCATCACCACAACCGAGCCGCACCGCCCTATTTTCTATGTAGGTGTACGACTCATCAGCGAAAAAAAAACAAAAAACAGTCTGACTTTTCCCAACAGTCGTTAAATGTTTGAATGAATCCGCCGCAAAACTCGAGAGAGTGTGATATTCAATCCTCACTTTGTTAGCTTTTGTCCTCACGTCACACCGTGACTCTCGCATAATGGGGCTGCTCTTCCGATTACCATTCATGGCGAGGAAACCGAAACACAGACTTTTAGTTTGGATAAGTACATTTAACGTAAGAGGCAACGAACAGGGGGCCTGTCTCAAATCCAGAAGCTGTGCTCGTGTTTCGTGTTCACAGCGTCTATGTCAATAGCATTCCATCGGCGTGTTGACAGAGTGCCGCTCTTTACTTTGCGGCCTGATTTACCGTTAAAAGGACAATGTCGTAAATCCCCCTCCAGCATCCTCTATTAAAAAGCTATGTGTCACAAAATGGAGAGACTGTTTACATAAATGGCATGCCGCCGGGCTTTCGAGGCTTGAAGTAGCTGTCGTGTGACGGGAGGATGTGGAAGTGGGTCGGCCCACTGACACAGATTGTTTTTCCATGACCGCGACGTGACCTTCGATACAATGTATTCGCCGACGTTTAATAAATATTATGCGGCCGTTTATCATCGGCTTGAGTTTTTTTTTTTTTTAAATAAAAGCTGCACTTGTACGTCACGTCTCTGTGAAGTGTCAGATATTTTTAGTTCTCTTAATATGACCTGAATTGAACATGACAGCCACCCCCCAATGCTACATAAAAGCTAAGCTAACGACCTCGCCATATAACTGAGGACAGACAATAAGTTCTAAGAATGACCCTGCTGAAAACTCGAACTCCATCTGTGTTTTCTCTTCAGCCGACTGCCAGCCGCCCTGCCAGAACCGCGGCTCCTGCAGCCGGCCGCATACCTGCGTGTGCCGCTCAGGTTTCCAGGGGTCCCGTTGTGAGGAGGCGGCCCCCGAGCAGGTGTATATCCATGACAGAGGGTCTCTGAGGCGCGTGCAGCCGGGCAGCAACCCTTTCCACAGAGACCAACCTCAAAGACGCCCCGCGGAAAGCACCAAGGTCCAGACCCCGAGACCTGCGACCACCAGGCAACCAGTCCGCTCTGCGTAAGTAATCCACCTCTGCCCCCCCCCCCCTCTCCCTCACCTGTTCTATTTGTCGCAAGACAACCTCAATCAACAGGCCAAATAATTCAGCTGAAATTCAAAAATCCCCAGAGTAGTTGCTTTAAAGCTTTAAAAAAAAAGAAAAGATATGAACCACTCGATTACAACATTTTTTAACTTTCTTGGACAAACAGCCGCAGTTTAATTACATGCCAGTGTTTACACGAGCAATAAATCCTTCCAGATGAGTCGATTCAACTCCTAATCTTTGATATACTCGTTGTAAAACAAATGTCAAGACCGATAAGAATTTGCTTCCATACTTGAGGTATTAAGGTAAAGCCCTAAGCTGTGGAAACTTAATACGGTTTACTAGACGCAAGTATCAAACGGACTATTTTCTATGAAAATAGCCTCGGGGCAATTCTATTTTCTTAGTGTTTGACATTTGCCGTTTTTCTTCACGATTTTTGAATAACTGCAACCCGTCCAACTTGTAATTGCCCCGATGAATATGTCGTTTCAGTTAATTCTCCAAAGACTGCTAATCAGACAGGGCTAATAGTTTCTTGGCTTATACGCGTGTGACTGTTTTAGGTTCCGTCTGCTTCGAAATAACCTTTTTGGGCTGATTAATCGTTCGGTCATGGAGACGAACGTATTATTTATCTGGGATGTTGAGCTATTTTTCAAACAAATGCTTTCTGGGAAAATGTTAATAGTTTATTGTTGTTTACAGCAGGCATTCGTCATCTATTGAAAAAATAGATTTTTGGACCGATCCCACATTGAATCAAGTCAGTCAACTGTGTTCGGTCCCACAACGGCGCAGACGCCCATTTATTTTACAAAAATGCCAAATTAAAGGAAACTCCACCCACTAAAAAAATGAAAATAGGTCCCATTGAGTGTTTGCCAATGTTGAAGTGTCTTCCCGGCTTCACTGCGGTCATGTTTGTGGTATCTGCGATCAATTTGAGTTTTGGCAGCTGTTTGATAGATTAATCTCATATATCCAAAATGGTTATCTTTGAGTCATAATAAATCTAATTGCTCCTCGGTGAAGATCGCACAGTTGCCGTGTCTATTCCTCTTTGTTCTTGACTTAGAGAATATTTCTGCTTCCTGACTCACAGTTGTGGGCCAAAGGGAAGAAAGTGTTGCTGAGTCACGCGTGCCCTCAATGTGACTGTTCCCCCGTGATAACTCCGTGAAAGTTGACTAACTACTAAGAAGTGCGGTTAGGCTCCGAGATGAGACATTTCCCCTCTTCCGGAATTTCCCAGCATGCAGCTTAAGCTAATTCTTAAACGCGGTTTTTGTGTGAAGCTCTCAACGTGACAGATGGAAAATCTGCCAACATTTATTTCTCTTCCTGCAATCTTTGAGATGAATTGACGTTGTTTCATATATCTGATTGATGTTTGGTTGCTCCAAAGCCAAAAAAGCACGAGCAACATGAAGTCATGGAGCGAGATAGTGAGACAACACCATTTGCCCAGTCTCAGTATTTGGATTAAGGAATAGGGAGGACTGACGTTACTTCAAAAATATCTTTTTTTTTTTTTTTTTTTTACCTAAATGCCCAGGGAGTAAATTCCTTCCCATATGTGCAGCTACTTTCCTTCCAGTTTGGTCCTACTGGCGAGGGTGTCAGGTACTAAATAAGTCTGCCTTGGATCACGTTTGACTTTTTATGTCAGCAGCACCCTTTTTATTGACCTCACTTGTCAAGTGGCGCCATAGTAGAATATAAAAACAGTTTGGGAAAGGAATTAGACAAACGCCAGGGAGAGAAAACATTTGCATAAAAAATTTCAACTCAATAACCACAGTGATAATAAATTGGTCAGGATCGCAACTCAGTCTTTTATTTTTCATTTATTGTCGATTAGTGATGACCTTAAATATAATGGTTTTCACATTCCATTGGACTGCCATATAAAACATAACTAAGGTTGTTACGGTGAATGATCTGACCCATTACCACATCATTATGAACGCTCAATAGTCATCGCAAGGCACCAGACCAACATTTACTCGTTTTTAGCCTTGGTGCTTCCAAATATATCATTTGGTTGCACCCCTGTGCAAAACATTTAGTGACTTCAAAGTTCCTAATTTTTTTTTTTTTTTTTTACTGCATCAAACGCGAGAATGACTTTATTGTCATTATTCAAGTTCCCAGAGGCTTTATTTCAGTTAATGGTTTAAATATTGAGTTGTTTTCTTGTCTGTGTGGACACTTGGATTGAGCCTCAGTCTCAGAGGCTTAGCATAAAGTCATCAGTTATTCATTTTTTTCTTTTCGTCTGTAAGTCTACCTGTGAACTTTTTGTCAGTGCAGCCGCAGTCCATCTTTTCCTTTCCAGCTTGGACTTGAAAGTCTTAACATATGTTCAACTCCGAGACACGGGAACAACCCGTCACCCTTTTTCAACTGAGTTTTTGTGACCCCTTTCAACTATGAATATCAAATGCCTCAACAGCATCTGCTTGGGGACTATAAATGATCGATTTTAATGAAAGATAAAAGAAAAAAAATGCATAGCTGTTTCCTCACCTGAATTGTGACGCATTAATACATTTCATTGTGACATCGGTGGTTTCCTGGAAGTGCGACACGCAACTATCACTATGACATCCTATAGATCGCAGATGGTCGCGGTAGAAAGGTCAAGGTCAATGATGAACTCCCTTGACTGAGCTGGAATGGCGATAACATATAAATCACCTTCTCCATTGAGGCCCGAGCTCATATCACCTCCATGACATCAGTCTGCAGGAAACAGAACGGGGCAGAGCAGGATGTGTGTGCAGCATGTACATCATCCCCGCTAAGGTCATCTTGCGTAGTCGGACTGAAGAAAACACCTGGACGCTTGATGTAGCTCAGTCGCTCCAACTATTGGCATGTGTGACTGGCAGGATTCAAGAAGTTAACTTACTGCTCACTGAACGGCTTTGTTTTTCCTGCAGTAAAGCAATTTAATGCAATCCAGCCGTTCGCTATATTGGCTCGTAAAAAAAAAAAAAAAGCTCACACAGTAAAACACCGGCGGAGGAAAGTATGTAATAAGCCTGATGTAAACAGTAGTCACAATTCCAGGACATTTTTGGGTATGCCCGTTCCTGAGATTGTACAGTTTCAGTTTCTGCAAAAAAAAAAAAAGCCTCTAAAGTCTTGAAAAACTGTTTTACTTTTTCTTCTTTCTTGGCTTTTCATGTAGTATCTGCGACACCAATTCCCAAAGATTGATCACCATCATAATTCGCAAAGCCTACACATCAAGTCCAACGGTTCATTCTAAATCCAAGACAAAGTTTGGAAACCTCAGTTGTTCCATATTCTTTTCCTCTCCCAATCAATCACGTATGACTTCTCAATGACACATTTCAGGCATATCGTGCTCATCCAAATCGGGATAGTTCAACCTTGACAGTGGTCTCTCGTCTACTGTTCGTCATTCTCCTCTTTGATCCATCCGTGTTTTTGTTATTTTTACAACACAGTCTTTACGATGATGACGAATTAACAACCGGGAACAAATAAGAGAGACGAATGACCCTCAACAGCGTGATATGACCACGCCGAGTATGCAATGATGACTAAGGCGGCGGAGCGCTTATGTGTGGCTTGTTGACTTAAGGCTTTGCACGTAACCACACAGCCGTTTCTCAGAGGAAACTGTGGTCATAGTGGGAGTTCTCCTTGTTAATCATGGATCACTGCTCGCTTTCACTCCCATTACAGACAAACCACACCAACAGCAGCGGTGGCGCAGACCGAATCCTATCGGTGACCTCGGCACCTGTATGGAAATATAATGACTTATTATTAAATCTGTCAAAGCGCAACCAAAAAGTTGCTCCAGTAGCTTTGGATGAAAGAGCCGAAGGATGGTTGCCAATCAATCATTGAAAATGTAGGTGACGCTTTAAAAAATAGATCTCTGTCCTCCGAGTGTTTTTTTTTTTTTTTGTCTAGCGCCGGCACAAGGGAAGTGGTTTCGACTTTGCTCACTATATATATTGCTTGACATGTGTAACATATGTGGCGAAGACAGTCTAAATGTACTGTGGACTGAATTTCACTAGGTTTAAAGCGGGCAATATTGACTCAGTTGGGCTGTGTTTCTGTCTAAAAATACAGAGCCAAATGAGTCCCATGAGTGTTTGGCTTCCTGCTAGGCCAGGGGGAACAAAGGACCATAGAGAATTTAGCACTCAGCGTGGGACAGATATGTCTTTCACTCGCGCATTCAATTTCTCTAAAGCCTTGTCTGCAACACGCTCGCCGGGCAGCAGTTGGCCCACTTTTGAGCAAATCGGCGAAGAGGACTAATCGTTTCTAGTACCAGATGGAGGAATCGCTCTGTAAAAAAAAATGTCAAAAGTTCCATCAACTGCAGTCTGACATGTGACACTCATAAAAAATAGCTGAGTCAGCAGAGTTGACCTGTCCTGACTGATCAGAGTCAAGAAAAACGGCGAGGATCGAATTACATCTGGGCTCACAAATGTCTCCAGACGTTATGATTGTAACCCCTGAACCGCAGCAACCGCGCCACTCCGCTTCCATCCAGGATCAAACCTCTCTGGATTTATTATGTCTTTGGCGCCCTAGGAGACAAAAAGGGAACTGTTTACCCCGCTACAGTTGTGTGTTATGTTCATGTCGAAATCCATTATATTCTGTGTAACTGAAGGCGACTTGAACTTTTGTGTTGAATCCAAAACTGAAGACGCTTTCAACAGAATCCCAAAAAGTCCAGTTATCTTGGATTCAACATTTACAAATTGATCATACAAATAAGATTATTATAATTAGATTGTATTTCATCTGCTAATTTGTCAATGTGTCACATCCAGCTAATATACTTTCCTGAAGTTCTTTCTCAGTAACCTTTTTGCTTGACTCGACCCATTTATATTGGGAGACCTTATCCAACCAAAAGCCACAGTAATTCATTTTACCCAGGATCTGGCTGCTACTAGCGGGATTCTTGGAAGGTTGTCCAGACACAGAACATGATTTAATCCAGTCTCAGTGGCGGGTGCGATAAGCCTTTAGACACACCCAGATTTTCACTTGGGGAAATATTCTTCCAGGACCCGCAATTATCTAAGTCATAATGACTTGAGATGTTATCAAAAAAAAAAAAAAAAGGACCTTAATTGCTCACCGATGTTTGGCCTTATCCCTTTACGTGTTTTAAAAGAAAGTGTCAGTGTGTTATTCATTGTAAACTACTGGCACTACCTTTAAGAAATGTCATTTCCAAGGAGCGTGCGTTTCAAACAAAGCATTTCGTTCATTGCATAACAGCCATCGGCTTGGCTTAGAAAGGGAAAATCGGTTTAGTTCCGCCAAAAATGTATAGTGAATAATAAAAACATGTTTTAATACAACATTTCAAAGGTAAAATTTTACCCAAGTTTTGGCATCCATAGCATCCACCTCGCTTGCCTATGCTAACTAATTTTTCTTTTTAATGGTTTTAACATAAAGTTAAAACACTTGGAGTGTTTAGCGTAGCAAAGTTTGAACTATAAAGTGGAAGTTTACTGCCAGATATTAAACTTCTAGAAAAGCTATAATTTTAACTTTACTATGACAGGAGCAGTCGCTGAGTTATTTTTGTATCGCCAATTAGCATAAAGTCTGCCACTGTCGTTTTTATTTTACACGACCATGTTGCCAAGAGAAACGCTCAACAACAGCCGAATGAAAAATTCCCCGGGGTCGGATATTATATTTAATGGCACAAGCTAGGAATCGAACCTCAGGATTTTATTGAAAGAATGACACGAGGCCTCGGTGGCAAACGATGAGTGGATGAGTGCTGCCTGAAGCCTGAGAAATAAAAAGTGTGACCACAATTGGTTTTTGCTGCGGTGCTTTGCCTTACGCTTATATAAAAAAGGATTAATTTATTTTCCTCAGCCCGCCGAGACTTCTTTCACCTCTTAAAATATACTGAGACTGCTAAAACAAACCAAATTCCACGACTAAAAGTCTTTTGATTGTGGCCTCTGTGCGCTATATCAACAATTTAAAAGTAAACATATCTTTTCAACGTAAAAGCAAATAGATTTGAAATACCGCAATCAATCTTTTATCACTTATCAGATGTAAACGCTGTAAAAACTTGTTACTAAATGAAATTCTGCACACTCCATGTCATACTTGGCGAGGACGATCTGAAGGTACGATAGCATCTAAACTAATCTGGAATGTTTGCACTTTCCCCGATACAGTTTGTAGTTGATATTTTCGACGGGGATTTGTAACGCTGCTCGGTTTAGGAAAGCAAAACACGAACGAGTGTGTATTTATGTCTTGGAGTTCTTAAATTTCATCTCCTGGGATTATCAGTGAAGGCTTTCAGTCATCCAGGTCATAGATACACGTATCTGAGAAAGGTAGAATAGAGTCCAAGTGAATTTTTTTTTCAGAGATCATCAACGGCATTTCACAAGACGTCTTTGTTTTATACAAATGGTGAGGATTGAGGAGATGCAGTTGGTTCCAGGTTGATGATGTCATCGGACGTGTTGCCGTTCCAACTGTAGATTTTTGGATTTCCTTGATGAAGTCAAACAGAGGCCCATTAGTCGTGTAGTAAGTAGTTCACGTAGCTGACTCCATAGCCACTTCATAAACTTCTTCCATTTTAGTACCAATATAAAAAAAATATTTAAAAATAAAATATAAGTAAAAAATAAATGTAAAAATTTAAAAAATTGAGAAATAAAAAAAATGTAAAATAAATACAAATAAATAGCTGATGTAACAACACAGAGGAAATGGAAATCTGTTATAAGATAATGTTGTGTTCTACATTCGATGGTCCCGGAATCTATTTTTGAATCGCTCACAAAGCTCTCTTGTCAGCACCCCCGATCCATTCATAAATCAGCCCCTTTTTTTTTTTTTTTTTTTTTGCTAAAAAATGTTTTTGTATCGCTTGATCGAAGTACTACAAAGTTTTCATTGTTTTCAGCTGCACAATTTTTATGTTTGCTGCTCCCTCCAGTCAGACTGATGATCATCGTATTTGGCGTCGCGGCTATGAAATGAACTTTAATGCGTTTACCTAAGTGAGATGAAAACTTTGATTTACACTTGTAATGATGGTCATTTACTTTCCCATTTTCCAAGTAGCCTTTAAATTGCTCGAATTTCATACAGCTCTCCTATAAAACATGTTTTGTCTTGATACTTTGAGCTGAAAATGGAAAACTTAAGTTTAAAACAAATATCTTAAATGCAATTTCACTTCAGGTCACCGAGACGAATCCATTCGTTATTGAGTTGTGTGTTATGATCCAGACTGGGATGCCCATTCCAGACACTTTTTCCAGCTGTCAGACTCTCTTGTTTAGACAGAATGTTCGGAGCCAAATGACTCGATCCTACATCCAGGCGAGCTTCTTATTTATATCAGTCTATTTTCTGCAATGTCTTCTATAAACTTGCAACCCGAGCTATTAGACATGGTTTTGGATGAGGCCACTTTCAAACAAATGTACTGTAGGAAAAAGTAGGTGGTACTTTTTAAATGTATTAGCTGACAAAAAAACATTGATGTCAAATGGAAATTTATTGGGAGAGACAGGAATAAAAGCCACCAGACTGGGTTGTGAATAAATGAATCAACGTGGGCTCAGAGCTCATCGGGTAAGGTCGAATTGAGCAGGGGTGCAAACAATTCCTTGGTGTCTTTGGACTGAATAGGATCATCAGAAGAATCCAGAATTTTTCTGTTCATCCAGTTCCCGGTATCACGACAATTTGTGCGGTCCAAGTCAACTGAAATGGGTTTTACTGGCAGCCAGTAAAGCAAAGCACCTAACCAAATAGTTTGACACGTCCCAGCCTTTGGTGCAGGTTCAACCAAACTTCAAAGCACAACTTCGATTTGGCATGCAAGTGTAGCGCGTTGAACACAATTTCACACATAGTTTACGTTTATTATCAGCAGAAGCTGTTTTTCTAGCTTTATTTGAACTCCTCTTACAGTTCTCAGACCTGGACTGCTTTCCAGCCCCATCTGGGTTTAGGACCTGAGTCTGGAACTGCCATTCGGGCTGCCTGTTCTGTCTTCACGAGTGGCGAGCATCCGCATGCTGTAATACCAAAACAAGTTCAAAGATATTTGCTGTGACTGAACGCCAAGTCATGGTTGTGCAATGAGCTGGAAGATTTACAGTCGCGGTCGTTGCCGACTGTAAATTCTTGGCTCTTATTGTGATTTGTAATTTCCGTAAATGTGATGAGGTTTAATAGCTTTCCGTATGACGAGTGAAAGAGGACCCGACCGATACCGTTATGTCTTGGAGACCTTCTTTGCAATCAAATATCAAAAGAGGGAAGAGGATTAAGATCATTTGTATGAACTGAGGTTTGAGAATTTTTTAAATAAATGAAGGATTTTACCTTTATAATGGATACGAAATTACGTTTCTTTTTTTTAAAGACGATTCTGATTTTTGGAACTAAACCGATGAATCACACGATTAATTGAAAAAATGTATAATGCATAAAATAACATCTTCCCCCTCAATGGATTTCCATCACATTTCTTTTGTAACATCGACTCTAATAGATAAGCTGGGCTAGTGGTCAAGCATGCAACATTTTCTGTTTGGTGTAATTGACCGTAACTGCTCGGAAACACGAGCTTGTTTTACTTCCAGCAGACACAGAGCGGAATAATCCGTCTATGAACCGCACGTGCTCACATTTAGCAGCTTATTCATCGGGATCATCTGGGATTTAATTGAACATGTATGGCCACCATTTGATACCCCAAACATTTTTCCATGTGCCTTTTAAAATCAAGCTCAGTGTAATCTCGGCCGAGGTCTTAAGATTGCTCTTAAGTCACCCAGAGCAAGAAGTTAGTCGAGGCCTGCCGATGACATCGAGCTTGCTCTCAGTGTCCGATGGGGCAGCTGTGAGCTCATGTTGGAAGGAAGTCACTTCGCCATTGGAAGTCAACGACATCTGGCTAAGCCCATGAAGAAAGGCAGGATGCGTGCGAGCCAGGTATCTTTGTAAACGATGGAAAAAGCTCATCATGCTTTGGAGCGCACGACAGAGCCCCGTATGCGTTCCGCCTTCTCTGGCGTCCCCGCCTTGACTCGAGCACCTTGTGTTTCCCGGTGTCATATCCTAATCCGTGGGAGACGCCCATGGAGGTTCAGGATCTAGGTCAGCAGCTGTCAACTCTAGTCTGCCGCCTTTCCAAAACGATGACGCAAGAGAACATTATCAAATGTTTATCTGACTCTCTTTCCCTTTCATTTCTTCTTCCCGCCAGCGACGGGGCGGAGATTTCTGGTCTGTTCTGTTTAGAAAAAGTCATGCATTGACTTGTGTGTACATTTATCACAGTTGTAATAAATGATCTCTCTTAGGTTCTATGTTACCAAGTGTAACAACAAACGTTTTTTTTTTTTTTTTTACATTCTCATCTGAAGGGAAGATTTATGGTTTAATTACCGTGCAAGTTCCTTGGTGTACTTTGCAGAATTGATCTGGTCTTCTTGGTCAGTATCTTGATCTGTAGGATCCAGATGTGTTTTCGCAAGGATGAATGTCAAAAAAGTTTCTAAGCCTCGACATCTCAGGTAGAAGTGTCTGCCTGACTGTCTGAGGCACGCGACTCCCCCACGTCGCTCACATGAGCTCAGCTTCCAGGTCGCACAACACGGGCTCAAGTAATTGACCCAAATCAAAACGCTGGGGGGAAAAAAAATGCACGCCCGGGGTCAAGCTTTGTTCTTCGACCCTAGTTTTAATACTTCCTCTGGCCTTCAGTCCAGACAAGTTCATTATCTTGTCAAGCAGAGTAAATAGGTAAGCTAACGTAGGCCTCAAGGCAATATCGTTTCCTCTGCGGACCTGGGATCGTTTTTCTCTGATTGTTTTTTCATCTAAGTGATGAATTATCTTTTCTTACCAAATGTCTTTTGTATCATGAAAAAGAATTTGGGTGGATGAGTAAGGGTCACGGCTTTTTGACCTGCAGCAGATGTTAGTTGCGACAACTATGCTTTTATTCTAGATTTCATTTGTAAAAATTGATTAATTAAGCAGAGTTATGACCTAAGACACCGTGTTCATCTCTCAGGAATATTATTTTCTGTCGCGCAGGCTCTCCACGCTTAACCTGATTTCACGCTGATGCACACGCAACGCCGATTCGACGATATATGTGTGGGATGTTCGCTTTGCTCTGAGGTCATATTTTTGCCGTCTTGTGATGATGTGACTGACAGGACCCAAGTGAGACGGGGACCCCCTGAATCCTCCCCTCAGCTGACGGGGACCTCCCGTACCGTCAAGCGTTATCCGTCATCCTCTGGGCCCATCACCTCCAACGCGCTGCCCGGCGGCAACGCCCACGCAACTGAGCACGGTCACTCCCATGGACAAAGAAACGGGCACGACTACTTTCACAGGCCGACCAGTAACAACCAATTCAACAATGTGCTGTCGCCAGCAGGTACATGCACATTGGACATTTCCGCCTGGCCTTGGCACGTCAAAACAAATAACACATCCGAATAAATACTGACACATCCTGCTGTGTCACTGCAAACTGGAACATGGGCCAAAAAAAAATAAAAAATAATATTGGCCGTGTCCCAAACCTGCTCATCTGCATTCTTGCTTCTGCCGAAGAGTCTAAACGCTTATTGGCGCTCTGCCTAGTCTCCCATAAAGAATATACGTAAAGTTCTTTTTATTAGCTCACTTTAAAATGAAGTCGAGAGTAGCGGCGGTATGCTTGTTGGTCGCCTCTCACCTCTCTTTGCCCTCTTCACTCATTCACCCATCTGAAACACCCTCTCGCAAAGATAAAGGCCTGACTGTATCTGCTGCGCGAATGTTGGCCGGCCGGCCGGCAGTTGCTCATTGACTTCCAGCGTGCCAATGGTGATTATCGGCATACGCCCTTGTGCGCTTATAAACTGCCCGTCACTCCGCCGAGAAATGAGCAGAGTGTCGCAGTGAGGAAGGAGGCATGGAGCTCGCCTCCGTTCTAATTCTGATCGTGCTCCTTCTCAAACGGATGTGCGTGTGTTTTCCAGGAGCTAACCTCACCTCCAGCTTGGACCGCATAAAGATTGTTTTCACGCCCACCACGTGCCGCCGGGTGTGCAGCAACGGGCGCTGCTACAATAGCTGTGAGAAAGGAGACGTGACCACCGTCTACAGTGAGACTTCGCAGCAACTGCAGCAGCAGCAGCAACAACCAAAGACGTCGGGCTTTCGACTTTGTGAGTCTTCATCTTCTTTTCCCTTGGCTTGTTTTCTGATTCTCACACACAGTTCCAATATCTTTTTTTTCATTTTACACGGTGAGATGGACAAAATGAGTTCCCAGTGTCATGCTGTCTGTCCTGAATACCAAAGCTCAAAGAGCAGGAGATATAAAAAAAAAAAATCTGAACTGTCAAAGAGGAGGTTGGAGTAGAGCAGATTAAAAGCAGGGTCTGTAAAGACGGGGCTAATCTTCTCAAACACACACACACATTTAAGAGATGGTGGTCCCACGCCCCCACCGCTTACCCCCATCTCTTTGCGGTTTGCACCTCGCCGTTTAACCATTTAACATGCTCACCGGGAGAGCGCGCTAGCTTGAAAGACAAGAACGGGCCCGCCGCTAAAACTGAACAACCAGCATGAACAGGGATTACATAAAATTTATCCACAGTAGTGTCTCTGGGAAGGGAGAAGGGTGGTCAACACCAAGGTCAAGGGTCGCGACCCTGCGTGTTTTTATTTCTTCAGTCGCAAAAGTCCAGCTAAGGCTCAGACTAATTACCGCTTGTGGATTAGCGGTGACGGGTACCGCACACATGCAAGGCCTTAATGGTTACATAAAAACAGGTGAACAATCTCGCCTATATGAATGAGCTGTCTGGTGACTTTTTGGTTTTGAATTCAATATTTTCGGCATCCCGGCAGCAACGTCGTATTCCCGCCACCTCCCCCCTTGAGAATCATTTTTATTTCCCTGTCAGTCTCCATTATGTCAAAGTCAAACATGTATCGAAAGGCGGTGGTGTGCTTCCTGTTATCACTTGAGCGTGCGTTTTCATTAAGGAATGTCAAGAGGACGGCAAACAATTAGCTCATGCTTTTGTTATGCTCCCTAAGCAGTAAAAAAAAAAAAAAAGCCCGGCTTGGGTAATTATAACAGACTCCCAGCACTTGGAAACATGACATCACATGGGGTCCACGTCCGTTTATAGACAAACATCAGCATGTTCCGTTTGGTCATTTGAGTGTTTTTTTTTTTTTTTTTGGAGCGGACACACAAATTGATACTGCGTGAGGCCTACAGTAGGTCTATGAATAGTTTCAGCTCCGAGTGGGACTGGCCCGACGAGTGCAGACTCGTCCTGAAAGAATTTAATAGCCCCCTTGAGCTGATACGATAGCCAGCATATCTAATCAAAGGAGGCCTTTCCCTACTCCTGAACAGTAACATCGCTGATAACACTGAAAAACTGATACAATTGTCTCGTCTTGTCCTCCGCAGTCTTTTGTCAGATCCCCTGTCGAAACGGAGGCCGTTGCATTGGCAGGGACCAATGTTGGTGTCCGTCCAACTCAACCGGGAAGTTTTGTCACTTGCCGGCTCAGCCTCACACGAAGCCTGCCGTTCACAAGGACTCTAGAAACTCCGGACACAAATCTCCTTCCCATTCCACGTACACGCTGCCTCTATCCAATCAACAAGGTACTCCATGTGATACTCAATAAAAACTCATATATGCCAGAACAGCAGCGGTAAAATTGGTCTTATTTGTCCTTCTTTCCCAGCCTCACTTCACCCATCCTTGGTCAAGGTCCACATCCAGCACCCGCCGGAAGCCGAGGTCAACGTCCACCAAGTGGCTCGGGTCCAACCTGGCCAGCGGTTGCCTTCCACCGAGGGGGCTCACTCCGTCCAGCAACGCTCTCAGCCTGGCAACGGCCACGAGCTCGCTGTCGAACACGGCGGCAGACACGTACACACCGGCGAGGACGATTACGCTCGAACACAGCACCGCCAGAACGGACATGTGGGAAGGTGCTTCCAGGAGACGGTTGACGGACAGGTAAGATTAACACCATTTGCTGCTCTGTGTACAAAACCTGGCTGAAAACCCACGACCACATTACAGTAAACTATGTTGCTAACCAAAACAGGAGCACCTATCAAGGCATCATGCTATATAAACTGTTCAAACACAATGCTCCAACATATTCCGTCATATCTGTTTAACGTGTTGTCGGATATTTTCCATTTCAAATTTTTTTGGGAGCTCGTTCTATTGGGCCCAAAGTTTTGTTTCGGAACTTTTTGTACGATGATTTCTAACGAAATGGTCATGATCCAGAGTTAGTCACACTGGACTTGTGTCTCAAGCCTGACACGAATGTTTGTGTGTATTAGATTACATCTCCCATTTTCCACAGTTGTCCTCACTTCTCTTGCCAGTGTAGCCGTTTGGTGCTCTGCGAAAGAATGATTTCTGTGTTTTCACTTGAGTTTTGTAAATCTCCGCTGGCCAAAATCCACTCAGTTCAGCAAGGAATTTCTCCTAATTAGCCATATGTCCATGATCCAAATGCCAGGAGGTCGATGCTTGATAGTTACTGAAACCAGTCAAGCTAAGGTCTTCCTGTTCTCTCTACATAGATTCGACAATTTTGCAGAGCCAATTATTGCCAAACTTGTTTCCGATATTTACCACCGATGCCTTTTTTTGCAGTGTGGTAAGCCTCTGCCGGGCTTAACCAAGCAAGATGACTGCTGTGGCAGTGTGGGAGCCTCCTGGGGTCTTAACAAGTGCCACAAGTGTCCAAGCAAACCAGGTAAGCTACCACTGACCAATAGCAACTGGGTTGAAAGGTCACATGACACAAAGAGATAAATACCATCATCTGGTGGCTTACACACATTTGCTACATTTGTGTTTATACGGAGCTATTTTTACCGGCCGTGATGTCTCAAAGCAAACAAGACCACACAGATGGAGGAGTGAGTCGCCTGGTTGTCCATGTTGTGTTTATTTCACAATTGGGTCCACTGTCGAAGTTTTTGCATATTTTTGCTGTGGCCAATCTTAAACCAAAACCATTGCAACCAGTTCTAGAATGGGCACCCCATCTGTTGCCCAAAGACAGTTGTGAAGTATACTTTATGAATGATAAACACATGGAAATGACAGGTGGAACTTGTTGTGGTCATTTACAAGTAAGCCTTTTGTATATTTTTGTGGAGTGATATTAATTTGTTCATATTCTGCTTTTGTACACAATCACCCAAAAACCACAAACCACAATTTGCCCCCTTTTTCTTTTTAAGTGCAGTTTCCTATCCAGATTTTTGTTTATTGTTGGCTTTTCGGTCAGTGGTCTAATTTTCAACTGCAGTTGTTTCTAATTGGTAGCTATTCAAAGCATTTATCACCGATTTAAACACTACCGAGAACCGGGGAGTGCGGATAATTAACGCAGTCAGTCGTCATTAGCTTTCCGAAACGACTGCGTAACTTGACTATCCCCAGAGTCGTAAAAATTACTTTTTTTTTTTTTCTTCTATAAAAACTTGGAAAGCATATGAAAGCATGAAGATGCAAGTCTGGTGCAAGCACCACCCAGCCTGCGGGCATAACGAAGCGGTCGTTGAGGAAATGAACAAGCGTAAATTCATCTGCTTTCCAAGTTGAGCTGCGGTAGGTTTGAGAAACAGCAGCAGGCTGGTTACATGCTGACAAGCTGGGTGGGCGGCGACACCTCAAACTGTACACAGAGACTCTTACTCGACCTGACAGTCCTGTGTGTTTTTCAAGGGAGGGGGGGCGGGGCTTAATTGCGTACCCACACCGAGGCAAGCAAAGCAGCAATAGTGGCATCAGCCAAAGCCACAAATGTCGGTTGGCTGTCAAAGTCCTTAAGCTGTCTTTAATATCTCCTTAATCAGAAGCAGACATCATCCCTCTGCATCCCCTCCATCCATCATGGATCTATTCTTTCCTCCTATATCGCTCATCTCCAGTCAACACTCTTCCCTTAGCTCACAGATGTTCTCCTCCGGTGCTTTGAAGTTCCAACTAGAAGCACAAGCTCTTCTTCCTCATGTTGGCGGTATACTGTCGGCCCGGGTCACACGGAAAATGAGAAGGAAAATGAAGTCATATAAAGCTTTAATAAGAAAAGTGCTTAGAATTCCTGAGTGTTATTGTTCTCACTTTAGACACTTGGCGAGATGTTTAAGGTGCATTCCTCCAACCGTGGCCTGTGGTTGACAGGAGCAATATGGAACCAAGGGAGAGAAAATGGTCCTTGAAAAATGTTGTTGTTCTTTTGTTCTGTTTCAATGTGAAAGGGTCAGTTGTCAGTTTGCGATATGGGAAGAGACTCGTAGATTTTTAGGGCTCTCCTGCGTGTCCGGTTTTATCCTCAAGAGAAAACGAATCCTTTAAAAGCTCAGAGCCAGGATTGTATTGCGATGATTATATCGGAATGTTTTTTAATAAATCTATATCAGGTTCCTTCAGCAAACTTTTGCTCATGATACTTGGAAGCCCTGCCATTCACTTTGTATTCAACTCACTGTTGGAATTCCACAATCCATTTTTTTACTTCATCTGTCAATGCTGGGCAGCTTCCCTGTTTGAAACGCTCCCATGTATGAGATGATGGGAAGTCTCATGGAAGATCAGACGTTCCGCCCCAGGAACTTAAGGAACCACCACACCCATTTAAGCCACGGCTCGGTCTACCCCACTGGGCCAGCCAGGTCTTTGTCGTGTCATTGCCCTTCCATCCAACTCGCCCCTTTCCAGAATTTGGGAGTTGCCCGGCTTCGTCACTCACTCCTCAGGCGGCCTCACATCATGTCAGAAATTGCCCGTTGATGTATGACGTAAGATTCAGATCTACATCCTTCCATGTGAACTCTGCTCAGTTCCTCAGTCATGGTTTCTAACATTCATGGAAAGAGCCAAATTCTGTGTTTGGAACTGCTTTTGATTCGCTTTGATCAATCAAACACTTGTAAATGGCCAACGAAAACCAGAGGTGCTACAATTTGGTGTGGGAAATAAGCAACAAGGAAACAGATGCCCTGGAATTATTCCACAGCAGCTTCCAATTACGATTTGATAAAGACCTCAAATCACGTTCGTAGTGTTGACTTGCTAATGTATCACGGTGCGCTTAATGAGGACTCAGAGTCTTACCGCAACGAGAAATAAAATCTGATATATTTTCAAACTGGTGTTGTATTTCATAATTGGATGCATGCGATGTTGATCAAATTTTTATGAGGAATTTACCCCTGGCATGTCTTGCTTTGGAGCCATCCCAGGTGGTTAATGCGCCACAGTGAATTGGAGATTAGGGAGGAATGTCGGTCTGTTTTGAATGCGACTTTGCACACCCGTCAACATTAGGCCTCCAAATGCTTGGAACATACTTTCCGCTCAAGATATACGAAAACAACTACGGAAGTTATTTTGGGGGGGGGGGGGGAGATACATCCTACCGGTTATCTCTGGTGTTAAAATGTGGCACAAAGTAAAGTTGATGGAAAGCAGCCGTGCAAATCATCATTGCGTGTTGGCGCGTGCCAGGGAGACTTTAAAAGCAAACAGCTTCCCTTCGAGCTGTTCTCTCCAATCAAATGTTGACTCCAAGGCCAAGAGGAGAAGGCTTTGGCATGTGACGGGGGTCAAAAGACTTAATCCGTTCATTGATTAGGGTCCTGTGTGTGCCCCTTGTTTCCTTTGTGCGCCACCAGTTTGTTCCATGGCAGCTTGTCAGGAAACGAATTACCGGAAAAGGGTCCAGGGGAGGTCTTGGCCAAGATGATGCCTGTTTTCCAAGAAAGAGCCTCTCAATGGAATAGTTTGACTTTCTCCAGTTCGTTTAGATCATAGGTGTCAAACCCGAGGCACGGGGGCCAGACACGACCCACCACATCTTTTTATCTGGCCCGTGAAGACAAATTATGCATTGAATTCAGGTGTCAATACTAAAGTCACAGACATTGCAATTTTTATTACCATTCATCTTTTAAAAATATATGGATCTCCAGCTAGATCCACAGAAACATTGATGAAGGTTCTTCGAGTCATGCCGTGACCTGCCCGTATCAGTGAATCAGCTACGAGGATACATTCTAGTCAGGGTGGTCCCGCAGAAAGACTGAATTAAAAGGCCATTTTAGTATAGCTGAAATCCCCATGTGAGCATAAACCCATCTCCTTTCTCAGCCCCTTGCTTGCATTTTGCATAAGACGTCCTTTGATTTGCTCAATAGGGTCGTCCCTGATCGGAAAAACAGATTTAGGACCGAGCCGCCAATCAGGGAGCTCCAAGGGATGTGAATTACAAGTCAGGGAATTCAACCAAATATTATTCAACAGTTGCCAGTGGCATTCACAACACAATTGAATGGAGACAGACAAAATTAGTGAGGGGTGACAAAGTCTTTTGTTAATCTGGGGCTAAATGGATGGACAACAATTGGAAGTGTTTCTCTGTACATTCAGTGGATACAGACCAGTACCGCGTCTCAACTCATTGTAACCAAGGGCGACGCTAATGATGCACAGCTTGAGCTCACTCTTGCAAGTGGCTGCCTGTGAAACTCCGCACAGACATTTTCGACTCAAATGATGGTAGGAGCCAGCGTGAGACAGCACGCATCATTAAGTGATCCGAAAACAAGGTCGGCCTTAGATTTGTGTACCGCACCAGAAACAACTTGGCCTTATTTTTGCAGCATTAGACCCAACTTAACAAAACAATAAGGAAGCTCACGACGAGATGTCTACTGTCTAAATCGGGGATGTCAAACTCGTTTTTGTCACGGGCCGCATTGGAGTGCCAATTATGGCTGTCAACCCAAATAAATGTATGAACGTCTCATATACAGTATATGCTACACAATAAACTGATGAAATTGCTAGAAACTTTTTTGAAAAGTTAAGACAAGTTGCAATTTTAGTATTGACACAAAATTGCGGCAAATATAATTACACTGCGGGCCATATTTAGCCCACGGGCCATACTTTGACACCCCTGCTCTAAATGTTCATTAGTTGGATTTTCAAGGTTTTAATAATCCCAAAAGGAACTCACTGAACTGAAGCAAACATTTCTTGATGCAACGCCCGTAGGTTCACGTTCATGACCATTTCAGATACATGTCAAAGTTGCTCCTGGAAGAGATAGCAGCCTCCTTTGTATTAATAAGCTTCATTGAGACAGACCGACCTCTCCCACTGGGTTTCCCTTGGCATGTGCGCCCCGCTGTCACTCACGCCAGACTTTCCCTGATCCCGTCCCCACAGGAGGGCATGCCCAGCACCCGACCACAACAGCTCATTACTCAGAAACTTTGCAGGCGGATTAGGCTGGTGTGGAGGAACATGATGCGGTGGGCAGACAGGACTGCGGGCGTCACTCTGACACAGCCCCCCCCCCTCCTTTTTGCCATGCCCCCTTCATACTGACCCACTTCTGCTCTGTCAAACCTTCAGGTGTGCTGAACCCACTTGGTCCACTGGGTCACAGTGGGAACAAAACACTTTTATTCCCAGGAAGATTCTATTTGGCACATTCCAGACACTCCTGGGAGAGTGGCACAGATTCATGATTTGGAATTAATCATTGGGGGACAATTCCAGGAACTAAATTATTATTATTATTATTATTATTATGATATTTATATAAATTTAACTTTATTATTATTATTATTATTATTATTATTATTATTATTATTATTATTATAGACTTCATTCACATAGTTGCATCTATTCACTTTTTTAAGTCAAAATTTATTTTTTTAAATTATATGGCCATTTTTGCTTTTTAATTCTCAACCGTAACTGCCCGAGCTTGGATCCGACAACGATGACAAGAAGGACAGAATTACATAACGATTACTCTGGAAGAAGCTTGCAATATTGTGGCTCATCTTGCATGACTCAAGAGCAAGATAAAAGACGTTCTTCTGTAATTGTTTTAACGTGTTGGAAACATGCATACACACACGGTGTGACTTTTTTTTGCTTTTTGCCACATGAATGACCACATTGACCTGTGTGTATCTTTAATGGAGCATCCTGAGGCTTAACCCGCTGGCGAGTGACTAATGACCTGATGTTTTTCAACCATCCATCACCGACAATATGGCCGCACTGGGGCACGAACCAAGTGCTGATTTATTTACCGCAGCCCTCCTTTAATACCTTCATATGGAAACAAACTATTCTGTTGGATGGCAGTGCTGTCATATTAAAAACTAGTTTCATGGGGATCCATTAGCATCTGTTCTGTCACTCCCGTGTGGCCCAGCTGTGGGCCGCCTCATTTTTTCTGTTGCCAAGATGCTCACATCTGCAAGTTATATGTTCCTCTCACTCACGATGAATGCGATGCTTTGTGTTCTTACATCCCTTCAAATATTGTCGTCTTTTTCTCTCCGCAGCGTATGCGGTGATTGCAAACGGACAAGTGGAATGTCCTATCGGATATAAAAGGATGAACGTGACGCACTGTCAAGGTAAGAATCAAACTGCTGTGTTGTGTATGGGATGAAAAAAAAAATCCATATGTTTTCTACATACTCGGACCCCCCGAGGACTTGAGTTTTTCTTCCCGTGTGTTCGGCCCCTGTGGCGTAGAGGTCAAGACCACAATTAGCCTTTCTTCAGCAGCCTTTGATTGAGTTCACTTTAAGTACGTCGACTTATGTGGCCCACACGAGTCGTCGAGGAGATGCGATGTGACTTGCTAGCTTGTCCATCCATCTGTTAAAAAAAACAACATCAAGTCACTCCTGGAAAAGAAAACAGCATATTTCGCTTCATCACAACATCCCAGAGGGGGGATGGCTGTCAAGTGTCTGGTAGGTTAGGTCCAAAAGAGCCACACATGGTGTCCAATGTGTGGACATGAAAGCAGTCTGACCATTTAAAATAAAATTATTTAATATCGGAGCCATTTGGGTTATTTATTGAAATAATAAAAAGTATTCTGAGCTCTTCAAGCAGGTGCTAGTTTTCAGGTTGGATTTTAGATCTGCTTTATTGGCCACAGCTCAAAGGGTTTGACTGAGGAAAAAAAAGAAATAAAACTTTTTTGTAGACAAGGGCACATTTGTCTTTCAAGCAGGTAAAATAATGTATCTTTAATACATTCATGCTTTTTCCTATGCGATAGTTTCAAGATGTTCCTCGGTTGCAGCTGCTTATTTCTTTAATTACAAAAGCAGCCGAACTGCCACTCCACGCCCCCCACTGTATTTTTTTTGGAACGTCTAATGTCCCTTTCAGCTGTTGCTTCATTCCCAGAGGCTTTGCTGCAAGTGCCAATGAGAATTTTTTTTTTTTTTTTTAACAATTATTGACTTTACTATTAAAATTGAGCCGACTAGCTTGCCAACCTCGACCTTCGCCTCCTTCTCACTACCGCTGCATTCCTCGTTTTCTCTGTCTCGAATGATGCACTTTTGCCCCCATAACGTACGTCTATAGTTTTAGACCAGCAATGTAATTGTCTTATCCCGCCCTTGGCTAAAACAGTTAATAGCCAATTTCCTTTACAGCGCTTCTATGTAATACTACAGGTGG
Organism: Syngnathus leptorhynchus; assembly: GCF_054491065.1. NCBI lineage: Eukaryota > Metazoa > Chordata > Actinopteri > Syngnathiformes > Syngnathidae > Syngnathus > Syngnathus leptorhynchus. The sequence continues at coordinate 4,760,137 of NC_141209.1, read as the reverse complement.
ACGATTTTTTTTTTTTAATAATAGTTAAGAATGTAAGGTCAGGAGACACCATCTCGACCTTTCACAAATACTTGATTAATTCCATTAATTACATCTATCTTGCATTCAAAGTCAAAAATGATGTTGAGATTAGTGCAAGTCAGGACAGGGTGTCATTGAAAGTCAACGTCAATCCCAGTCAACCCAGCAGCAGACTGTAACAATAGCGCTAATCTCAAACTCCACCAAACGGTGGATTAGAGACCCCATGTGACGAAAGGCTGAGCCCAATCCTGACCTGAACTCTGACCAGAAAACATACTGCTTGAACTTTACATTTGCACAGTCCAGCGGGACTACAATAGCTAAAAGGAGATAAAATAAATTAAGTGTCTGACTCCCGGCTCCTGGCTGGTACTTTAACTTGTTTTATTGCCTCTGGAGCTGAACTGGGACTCGGCTGGTCAGTGAGTGAGAAAAACAAAGCCTCCCTGACCTGGGATGTGTAAAGCATAGGTGATGAATCCACTTCTGTCTCTCCTGCTTTTAAAATGAATGAGCGTCAATTCCTCTGCGCATGTGTTTTCTTCATGTCATCACTCCTCCTGTATTTCATATCGTTAGGTAACTTCAAGCATTCCGCTCGTCATCACCTCCAAGCAGCTGGCATTGTTTTGTAACGATACAATATTTTGTCACCTTTCGAACGATTCCCAAAACTTACGTCATTGTTGGTCTTGACAGCTTTGCATACTCAATGTAAAAGAAATGTGAGATTCATTTCCAGGAGATGGTTTGCAGTTCCAACATTGCCTGTCAGGATGAAACAAAGCTTCAAGGCTAACGCTTTGCATATTTTACAGATATCAATGAGTGCCTGCTGCCGGGAATCTGCAAGAATGCGGAGTGTCTCAACACCAAAGGAAGCTACAGGTGCACGTGTAAGCCTGGTTTCATGTTGGACCCTGCCAGAAGCCATTGCGTCTGTAAGTATTCACTTGTAAAATTGGAGGTGGCAGACGTTTGGCTGGGAAGGCGTGTTACGCTTGGGAACCGGCTGACAGCAAGGATTCTTATGATGTATTAACAAGTACCTAGTTTGAACATTTTCCATTTCAATGATATCATAGTTTGCAATCTAATAACGTGGTTTATGTGAAGTGCAACGATTAATCGACAACTAATTGATCACCAAATTAATCGATGATTGTTTTTCATAATTGATAAATTGTTTGGATTTCTTAATTCAAAATTGGCCAAATGCTTAGAATTTCAGCTTCTTAACAGTAAATGTTACGTAATTTCTGTAGCAAACGCTTGATCTTTGTGTGGAATCAATATAAAGATTTTTTATTTTACTTTGGAAAATAATTATCAACATTTTTGACTGTTCTTGGACCATATCCAAAACGGAATCATAATTCTTTTCAATTTCACTATCAGAAAGGATTTTAAGTAACAGCTTGGAATTTGTTTTGTAAATCTGATTCCTTGATTAATCGACAACATAATCGAAATAATTCTCAATTGTAGCGCTAATGTTATGGGTGTGCTATCTCCGCAGCTGACAAGGCCGTTTCAGACCAGAAGGCGTTTTGCTACAGATCAGTGTCAGCGGGCGCATGTTCGCTGCCGCTTTCTCAACACATCACCAAGCAGATCTGCTGCTGCAGTCGCGTGGGCAAAGCCTGGGGAGATGGCTGCGATCGCTGCCCTTTACCCGGATCAGGTATGTGGGTCCACACAAATATTCTCATCATGTACCCAATCAACAAACACATTCTGTCTTTCGAGTTTTGCATATTTGCTCAGTTGCTGATGTTTGTACCTCTAAAATGCTACTCGTGAAGGTTGTCGGTGTTTTTGAAAGAGACGTTCAGTCAGTCAACACTCTTCATGTCTGCCAGCTTTTGCAAATGAGTTCGGAATAATCACAATTTGTTTGAAGTGGAAAAAGACCAAAAGCATAACAGTTGTCATATTTTGGAGGCCGCACAAGAGTGGGAGTCAGTTTTAGGGTTATCGCTCATGTCCACTGCGAAAAACTCAGAAACAGAAAGAAGTAGCTGAGCCAAAAGAAACACGGGAAACTGTCAACATTTTTCTTTTCATACAAATCTGTCATTTGAGATTTCACGGGGAGAACAGAATGATTTTAGCCAGTGATTTTAAAGAATCGTCATAGATCAAATATCATAGACCTCCATGATGTTGCTTTGACCAGGACTGACAAGTAGCCTCTGATCTCTTAGATCCTGGCTTTTGTATGGCCTGACAAAGAGCTAGTCATGATCCGAACAAAGCACTCGGGCTTATTCCTTGTGACCAGGTAACAAGATCCTGACGACTTTTATACCAACTTTCACCTCAGCTCCGGTGGTGTGCTGCAGATTATATCAAGGCTAATTTTCATCCACGCCTTCATCAGTCGGTCGCTTGTCTATAAAATCCGTGCTTCCCTCCTTTACCTTCTTCGTATTTAGCTGTCTCTACGTTTTTCCAGATTCCTTGTGCATTAGGTTGTGCGTCTTAGGTCAGCTAAAGGACAGTGCAATTCTGGCTTGTAATGGATTCACCATCTCTGAGGTTCGCTGGGCTCCGACTGTCTGTCTAGTTTGCAATTATTAGCAAGGGGTCACTGAGTACTATGTAATCCTCTGAGGCTATTTGGGTATGCAAATATGCAAATGTATTTCCAAAAACCCTTTTGTTGGTTGCTCTCACTGACTTCTGTGTATTCCATTAGACTGAAATAGAAAATTACGCAAATGGCATTTAAAGATGAAATATGAATCACACCTTGTAAGTCTATTGTGGTATTATTTGGAGTCCGGAACACAACCTGAGACTTGGTCAGGACTAAGACTGAGGAGTTGAGAACCATGTAGTGTATCACCCTGCAAATTCGATCAACCGGTACACTGAGTATTTTCAGAATCTTGAATCCTGACCTGGTTTTTGCTACCATGTTTTCCTCCATGCAGATCATTTCAAGGAGATCTGCCCAGTCGGTCACGGATACACCTACTCCCGCTCTGATGTTCAGATTTCCTTGCGGCACCTGGGCCAGGACGATCTTCAGAGTACCGGTTTGTCCTGGGAGGAGCAGAACCCCACGTATCCTCAGCTGCCACCCTCCCAGCCTCAATATCCTATTTACCCACAAAGTCCGCAAATACCCCAGTGGCCCGAGTACCCAGAGTTACCCCGGCACCCGATCGATCCGCAGCAGCCGCACCATCCCTTTATCCCAGACAGAGAAACATCTCGACAGCCTGAAGGTGAGAAGAACGTGATTGCAAATGCAATGGCATCGAGGTTACTAATTATCTTCCTCTTCTTGTGTTCTCCTGCCAGATGTGGAAATTCAAAGACCGGTAAGTTTTCCTTTTATAAAGGTGTTCATTTAACCGACACGTGTCTGAATGTGCGTTTGTTTTTCAGCCAGCTGTTGTGACGGACTCGCCATCCAAATATCCAGGTATTATCTTTAACATTCTAATTTAATTTATTCCTCAAGATCAAGAAAAAAGTATGATTTATTGTCATTTCTATCTGGAGATATATTGCATGTTTTTATTCAACGCAGTATTTCCAGTTACGCTTCTTTACATGCTCTACTCTCGCGCCAGCAAAAACACGGACGGTCCAATTTTAACGTTTCTAATTCAGCTATTGTACTATTTTAACACGAAGAAAAGTCTGGATCGTTTTTCTTTTCAAGTTGCCTGTCGAGTGACAGCTCATGCAGTTGAATTTTGTAGAATAAGCAATGCGTAATTTAGGCAGAGCGTTGGTGGTTGTGTCCTTTTATACCAGACCCAAATACATCATTGCTAACATTATTCTTCCCTCCTTCCAGAAGTTGCTCCAAACTCACCAGCCAAGCCTGATCCAAAGGAAACAGCCCACACAGACTCAGGTAAGATTTATATTATAAAATCCAAGTAAAACAGCATGATGGCTCCCATAGAGACTTTTTTTTTTTTGGGTCACACTTCACAGCATCTACCATCATAATAAGTCAGCCATATTGTTTTTTGGTTGAGACCCGACTGAGCGAGCTCATTACAATTATTTTTTTCCGTCTTTTAGGAAGTTTTGACAAGTGTGCAACCACTCCCTCCATTTGTGGCCATGGGAAATGCATCCCTGTGCAGAGTGGCTACACTTGCCATTGCGAAGCAGGATTTCAACTCAATGCTCTACAGACCACCTGTATAGGTGAGTACCTGGAAGACAGAAAAATGATCAATATGAGCTGACTTTTTGTTCCTTTCTGTAGACGTGAACGAGTGTGAGGATGATCCATGTGACGGAAAAGGGATTTGTACGAACAGCTATGGCTCCTACAGTTGTCAATGCTTCAGCGGATACAGCCAAGCTATCACCCAAAATAGGAAGTTCTGTCAAGGTAAGTGCAAATAATAAGTTGCAATTTTTTGTGGGATGTGCTTTTGGGATTACTTCCCTATCTTGCAGATATTAATGAGTGCAGCATGCCTAACAAGTGCCAGAGTGGTCACTGCGTCAACACGGAAGGATCTTATACTTGTGAATGTGACAGCGGTTTTGCCAAGTCTTGGAGAGACCAATGCGAAGGTGACCTGGACGTTCGCACGCTTCATGCTCGATAATGGCTAAATGTTCATGTCATCTTCCATTTTTTTATAGATGTGGATGAGTGTCAAGATCCAAGCACTTGTCCTGATGGTGGTTGTGTCAATACCGTGGGCTCCTTTCACTGCCGGGTTTGCAGCACCGGCTTCAGGCCAGTCAGCGATGGATGTGTGGGTAAGGTTACGCAAGCCGATCATCACAAACATGTCTGACGGGCACACTCAAGAATGTGATTTTTTTGTGAAAAAAAACAACGTAATATTTTTGCAGATAAAACAAGAATTGTGTTTTGACAATGTTGTCGTCCGTATGGGAAAACTATCAGACATTTTTATTCATCAAATGTCTTGTAAGCGTTCTGTGAGACCGCCACAATGCAAATCGTTTTTTTTTTTTTTAAACTTCTGAAAAGCATTGGGTTACATTCAAAAGCTGCGTTTTCCTAATGGAATTGCCAGACCCAACTAATGGCAACAAGCCCCGGCGGTAATGACCTGCCGACAGTCTGTGATCCAGCATTGGTTTGATTAAATTGCATTTAGTTTTTTTTTTAAAGCGCGATGACTGCCCATGTGTTTAAATGTATCGAAAATACATTTGTGTGTCGACTTCAGACAAGCTCGCCGTGTATGTTTTATGTCCGCCGTGCAGCGGTATAAGGCCAACGTGACAGGTTCAAAAACCACAGCGATGACGGTTGGATCGTACTCGGCCCGCCCCTTTCTGAGTCCATTCAGTTCCTTCATGTATGAAATATCAGCTCAGCAGCCCCGCGGTAAAATCCACAATATTATTTAAACATCTTCCCTTGTTATTGTTGATCTTCTGATATCAGTGGCCCCCGAAAAAGTTTGTTTATAATACTTCAATTCGGTAGAGTCCAAATATTTTCTCTCGGCCACAGCTTTGAACAAACAGCATGTTATTGTTGGAGAGCTCCGACCACTGTACTGTTGGGCCCGTTGGAAGCCGGCAGGATTTGATTAGCACCGCCGGGGTTGGGTGAGGGGACCGGGCAGTCACTGGAGATGTATGAGGAGGGTCAAACGGTCAACTCCCGACTGTGAAGAGGTCGGGACTTGCAAACAAATCTTCTCACTCGACCGCCGTGTTCTCTCGCTGTGGTCTATTAGATTTGAATGCACGTATGGTTGCTTTGAAGCTATTAAGACTCAACCCCAATGTGGCCCGGTTACATAACAACCCGATCGGTGCGACTTACCACATCCCCTTTCCGTGACCTTACACCCCTTTAATATGTTTGGAAAGCCGAGCTCCCGGCTTGAGGATTCCAGACGTGAAAAAAAAAATGGGAGACTAAATGAAAATGACTCAAAGTGTTTCTTCGGTGCATCATTCTAATTGCCGTGTTTCCACGCAGAACTCCTCGTGAACTACTTTATTAATCTGTAGCAATCTGGGAAGAATAAATAGGAGCTGAGAGGTTAAAGGTAAACATTTTGTCAACTTAATCCACATGCGGGCCTACTGGCGCTGGTCCGGCATAAACAGGAGACTTTCCAGTTTTCGCTTCAACCTTCTGACGGGAGGACGGCAATTTGCGTCCAATTGGCCGGGTCGCCGATAAGCTTAATTGCCGTCGTGATAGTGAACAGCTCCATTGCCTTGTCAAAGTTTATCACACAGCCGCATGACTGCATCGGGCCAGAAAAAAATCAATCCGTGACATTCTCCTCTGTTTTAATTCCATGTATCACCTCCTCGTATTGTTCTTTCTCCAACTCCTTTGCAGATGAACGAGCACCCTTCCTTTGTGTGTTATGTAACGTCCAATCCTCTGACTTTGCATTTTTATTTTTCCACATAATCCTGCCACATTATTGTTGTTAACCCTTGACAAAACATTCCGCTACAAAACACAAGGTTTTTTCCACAAGTAATAAAGTGGAATATCGTTAAAAGCCTTAATGAGTATTGGGTCCATTTAAAAAAAAGTCTTTTTTTTTTTTTTTTTTACATTCATGATACTTTCCCTTTTTTGCGCAGTATAACAACCACAGTGGATATCAACATTTTGGCAAACAACTTTTATGGTCTCAAACCCCCCTCAAGGCACAAAACTGACAATAACTTTCCTGACCCGCCGTGTCCGCAGATATAAACGAATGCTTGAACCAAAACATATGCGGCCGCGGAAGGTGTGTGAACAGCGAGGGCTCCTATAGGTGCAACTGTTTCCAAGGATACAAACTCTCGCTGGACAACGTATGCCAAGGTAAGTCGTCAGCGGTGAGATCCGTGACAACGTAACAGCTGTGTAAATAATTTCCACGCGTGCTACTGTAGAAGCTCCATGGCAAATTTGAAGCTAATATAAAAAAAAAGTTATAAAAAGTCCAAGTGTGTTTTTTTTTTTTTTATTTCCTTTTTCTACTTTTTCTCATTTCCAGATGTGAATGAGTGTCTGCTTCCGGGGATGTGCCTTCATGGACATTGCGTTAATCTGGAGGGTACCCACAGATGTACTTGTAACCATGGTTACCAAGTCACCCCAGACGACAAAACCTGTGAAGGTTTGCCCTGTATTTCATCACCCGGTTTACACATAGAACCAAATCAAACAATTTATATTCCCTTCCCTTTAGATATCGATGAGTGTGCATCTGATAAAAAGTGTCCTGAAGGAATTTGCGTCAACACACCAGGTTCCTTTACATGCCAGAGTTGTAATCCTGGTTTTGAACCATCAGCAGATGGACTGAGATGTGAAGGTACAACTTAATAATTTGTAACCAAAAGCGACAATATGGCTAAGTGTGTTTGTTTGCAGATGTGGACGAGTGTTCTCAGGGCGACTGGTGTCTCGGCGGCGTGTGCGCCAACACGGCTGGCTCGTACACCTGCACCAGGTGTAAAGCGGGTTACAAAGTGACTCCAGATCGACGCCGATGTGAAGGTAAGCTCCGAGAAAACCATTTGTTCTCTCTTTTGACACATACCGGGCGCCTTGACAAAACAAACTTTGCATTTAACTGGAGAATTCCTTTCACGAGTGAGGTCCAAACATGTCCCGTGATGTTTTTGTTGTGATCCGCCCAGATATTGATGAATGCCAGTCGTTGTCTACCTGCGCCAATGGCATCTGTCTCAACTCCGAGGGTTCTTACACCTGCGAGAACTGCCCGGCGGGCTACACGGTGTCGTATGACGGAGAACTTTGTGAAGGTCGGTAACTCAACACACTCCTCTTTAACTTTTACTCTTCATAGCAACACTGGAAAAGATCTGTCACGGTGGATTAGATGTTTTTGTTGGCGGAAGAGATTCCCGCTTTTTTCTCATATCCTGTTCTGTTTGGTGCCAGATATTAACGAGTGCGCGCTGCCCACGACGTGCCCCCGGGGAACATGTACAAACACAGAAGGTTCCTACACATGTGTCAGCTGTCAGCCCGGGTACAGAATCTCAGAGGATAGACAGCAGTGTGATGGTGAGATTTTTGGCTAGCCGGCCGGATGTTGGCTCACTTTCATGTTTGTTTACACGCACGCAGATGTTTGTCTCCAGCGGGATTTATATGTCAATGGATTCGATCTGGTTCAGGTTTTCCGACGTCCCGTCTCTCAGACATCACATCATTGCTGGCTGGCTGATCAAGCTCATTGCCCCCGAGCGTTGATTATTTAACTCTTGCTCAAAACAAATACACATCTGTCTCAGAATAGCTCATGATGTCAAATACTCTTCGTATAACTCAAGCGGAATGATCCACGTGTTGACGTTTCCGAGCTTCGCTGATTTTTAATTTCGCTGATTTGAACAGGCAGGATGTTTTTGGTTCACGCCAGAGATGGCAATCTGGGTTATGATGTGTCCATTCATTTATTTGTATCCAGATGTGGATGAATGCCTGGTCGCTAACGTGTGCCCGGACCAGCTGTGCTCAAACACTCCGGGATCTTATACCTGCACGAGCTGCAGCTCCGGCTTGCAGCTGTCTCAGGACGGTGATGGCTGTGAGGGTAAACCAACCTTTCATGATGTCATCAGAGTCATTATCTAACCGGATCTAAGTCGACATAAAAAAAAATTACTCTAGACCCTCAACTTGATTACAGAGAAACTTTACAGTTTGCCGAAATACATCACGATTTATGAGATCAACGGAATCCAACGTCTGCTTTGACCAAACCAGTGAGGTTAAGCTTTGCTATGACTTCATGAGAACGACAAAACCGGATGATTGTTTAATTCAAATGTGGCCTGGGTTATTCACATACACTCTTGTGTGTTTTTTAATGGAAGTGGGGATCTAGCCCGAGAGGATGATCTTTCCCCCCACTGATGTATGTTTCTGCGCTGGGAAAAAGTTTCACAAAACAACCTCGGGTCCAACTCCGCCTCTGATAGGATTTAAATGATACGATGGAAAATATTAAGGCCTTAATTTGAAATTAAGTCAACCGCCGTGCATCCTTCCTCCGTAAGCTCGCTATGTGGAACTCCCTCCGTTCACCCAAAGGCAAAACTGAGCCATCACTTAACGGTGGCCCGCACTTTCTTTTCCCCCTCGAAAGAATCTAATCCGTGCTGCTCTGCGGAATTTTGAGCGATCGCATAACAGCCATCTCGGTCACTGTTTGTTTCTCCAGAAATTACACACCACCTGCGATAGCTTGCTGTTTTGCGGCCGACGATCGTCTTGCGTACTTATCTTTCCGTCCCTTTTTAATAAAACAGTCAGTGCGATCAAATTAAGCGAGATTTACTTAACTGAGCCTAATGCTTTGCACTTGTGCTGAAGCTCGACTTTTTCGTTAATAATATTAGCAGACGGGGAAGATATAGCATTTCCACAATGTGGATTCTTTAATTTTTTTTTTTTCCTTCGTTGTCTCTCAGATATCGACGAGTGCCAGACACCAGGGGTGTGTCCGTCGGGCCTTTGCATCAACACGGAGGGCTCCTACTCATGTCTGACCTTTGACCCCGGCTTCACCGTGGCACCCGTCGGCCTCGCGTGCGAAGGTATGCCATCATTTTTACGATGATGTCAACTTGAGCTTCCATCATTTCCGAGACTAGCGATCACTTCAATGGGTACCCTGTTGATTAGTACCAGAAGATCTTCCTTAAGATGACAAAACATTTGGAAAAGAAGACAGCACTCTCCAGCTGGTCAGACTATGTCATGGTCATGACGTGTGTGTCTGTTTGGATACAGATGGAAACCAATGTGAGAACACAAGTCGGTGTGTGGGAGGTCAGTGCACCAACACCGTTGGATCTTTCGGTTTCACGTGCCCTGACGGCCTGGAGGTAATCGACGGGACCTCCTGCAGAGGTAAACACATTCCGAGGAAGGACAGGGTCCCAAATATAGTTTTTATACTGTAGGCTTGCCCAAAGAATTTCTAGTTAGCCCCGAGACCTGAGGCACTCAGTCCAATCATTCTGTTTTAATTGCCCATAACCTCAGCATCAATCTCACCGGCAGGCTTTCAGTTTTATATTATTCCAGCCGCACCCAACGACCGAGCGCTCACAGCTCTGGGGGAAATAATGTTGCTTTGTAATCCGTTATGAAGCACAAGCTTCTCTTTTCAGCAAATTTGCTGTCAAAATAATTTAAAAGGATTTGACTGGAATGTTTGAATCGAAGCCGTTGTTATTTCTGGAGTGTCTTTGCCAATACGGTAAAGGGTGAAGTTAGATTAATGATGCCTGTGGGGATGGGCTGGTCCCCTTGGTCCGGGTTCTTGGATTTGCTAGTACAGCCCTGCAGTGAGTTGAAAGATGAACTCGCTATTTGCCTTGGGACATATTCCCACTGAGGTTTTGGAAGATTGCTTACCAGCCTGCGTCAGCTACTTTGGCTGCCCGCCCATAACAAATGGTGGACACTGATTATCATATTAATCAGACGTTGTCTCCTTATTTTCATTCTTTTTTTTTTTTTGCTGGCACAGATGATGTCTGCCAATTTGAAAATTCTCACCAAAGAAAGATGTCACAAAAAGTATATCGACTTAAATAACAAGATAATTTGTTGGAAAACAGGATTCCTCCTCGCCTCCTGTCTTGTTGCCTATCCTGCACGATTTATGCTGTAATGCTGCATTTATCCAAAATTGTGCCTCTCATCAAGCATGTAGCATTCATTAGCAACATTTATGACTCAATGGTAGATATTTTTACTTTTCTTCCTTTCTGCCAGTATACCTTCACATGATCCAAATATGCGTCTCATGTTCAAACAGATTGCGCAAGTTTATTTTGTAATATAAACCAATGTTCTCTGTAGACTCATCGAGTTACATTTTGTGATGGAATAAATTTCATTTTTCTTTCCGTCATAGATGTGGACGAATGTAGCAAAGACAACATATGCACTCGGGGCCAATGCCTCAATACTGAGGGAAGTTTCATGTGCTTATGCGAAGCCGGTTTCAAGTACAGCGAGGACACGGCTGACTGTGAAGGTAAGGCAGCTATGATTTATTTTCATTCATTCAATATAGGGCTATTACATCATAGAAGTGTCCAAGTTGCATAAAGAAGCGAGTGGGGGGTTCCCGAATGACATGGTGAGTGTCTTCCACCCCCCCCCCCCCCCCAAAAAAGGAGAAGCGTGAATGACCCCATTGTGAGCAGGAGCTGTTTTCTCCCTCTGGAACATCTCCTTTGCAAGTTCTTTGGTTGCTGTGATAATATTGTTCTTGGCCATCCCTCTTGCCTGCCGCGTTCATCGAGGACAGCTACACCGCAGGCTTCCTGGATGACTCCAGCTGTGTAGTTACCACTTGAAGCAGAAGATCTGGGGAGGGGGGGGGGTTGCATTTGTGCCACGGATGGTACCATTTTCTAACCGACCGCTGTTTCTCTCTCTCTCTCTCTCTCTGTAGACCAAAATGAATGTAAGGAGTTTGGAAGCTCCGTATGCGGGACATGGCGCTGTGAGAACACTATCGGGTCGTACCGCTGCTTCATGGGTTGCCAGCCTGGCCTTGAGGGAGAAGAGGCCACAGACTGCGGTTAGTGGTCAAACCACATGTAGTAGGAATGGAGGACACAATTTTGCGCTTTTGAGAAAAGACAGGGCCAGTGAGTGAGGTCAGTAGCTCACACAAGTCTGGAGTGTGTCTGGAGATGTGTTGAAATTTAATCGTTGTTTTGTTTTTGATTGGGGGGACAGGGGACGGTTCGCTTAGATGTCCGCATACCTTCTCCGTTCCAGTTCACCTAGTTTCGCTGGCCGCGTTTGTGCATTCGCTACATCTGGGGCCTCTCTCGGTTGTCCAACTTCAATAGACGCATCTCCGTGACATCCAGAGTACGCATGTGTGTTTACTGGCACGGACACCTCAGGTTCCTTGCACACTTTTTGGATTTCCTCACTTGCTTCTCAATCCCCAAGCGCAGGATTCATCTTTGTTGTTCTCAGAAAAAAAAAAGGGGGCTTATGAGGTTTTTGAGAGATAAAAGGGCCAAACATTTATCTCATCTAAACAGTCACTGGAGAAGGACAGGGGAAGAGGGGAAAGCAGGCTGAGAGCATCTGATTGGAATGAAGCCGTCCCAAGACAGATGGAAGCCGTCGGTATTAATGGCGGCTCGCGGCTAGCATTCAGTGCCGCTGCTATTTCCGTGAGAAATATGCCTTAAAAGTTAGCATTAGAGAGGAAATGTACAAGATATAAACTGTGAGATCATCTAAACGAATCATCTTGAACGCTCTTTTGGTTGTTGTCTCTCGGGCACCATTAAAAACTCTTTTTTCGGGAGAAGTCTAGACTTCCTCGCTATCGTCATGATGCAAAAATACTTGGGGTGTGTTTGTCTGCTTCTAAAAATGATCATCGATCAGTCAAGAGGAGGTCGTGTAGTTGGGCGTTGTTTTGTTTTTGAAAGGACGGTGCTTTTCTTTGGCTCTGTTAGCGCTCCTTGTTTAAATTTATAAATCATAATAAAAGTTTTTCTTACGTTAGCCGCAACTGTGCTTTCAAGGGGTCATTCGGATGCCCGTCGGAAATTTTTTGGGCTTGCTATACATCCATGAATATGTCATTGGTTAAATTTAGCTCCCTCATGCTTTAAGCATCATCTTTAATAAGACTTGCCTAAGGGTGGAAATGGTATGCGGTCGAATCCATGTCAAGCATCCAGCCGAGTTAAAAAGAGAAAATTTGCCATGTGTGTATTTTGGTTACCATGTCTTTATGCCCACACGCTGTAATAAAATCCACATTATTGTGATCCACTTGTGGTCACTCCAAGATAGGAGATTGACGTAATGAGCGTTAAAGAGCACAAACAGGATTCCCGTGATATGTCGTCGTTTTTCATTCTTGCCCACGCGTGAAATAACGTCTGCATGTGGGTTCAATCAGGTTTAGGCTGTCACCGACCGCCTGCCGCCATGTGCTCCAAATTAGCACAGAGATTTCAGATACTGGAGGTGAAGCGCCTTTTGGTTCTTCTTTGGCACTCAACCTTCACTGCTCACCTTGTTCCCTGACTCATTTCTTCCCTCAAGGGGAATTTTCACTTCTGAATCGTGATTACTAAATGGAAGCACCGAGTAATGAAATCCCACCCCTGGTGTTTGTCGTTTGTACCAGCCCCTAAATATTTTTGCCATGATCTACTACGGCAGGTCACGAAATGCTACTGTTAAGACGTTATAACATTTGAGGAAGAACGCATGAATCATAAAAATGATTGGAGTCTTGATGTGTTTATTCTGCCCAAAGATGCTACTTGGATTACATGCGGTTTGCAACACATTTTGTTCCACATGAATGACATGCTTGAGGGAAACATTTCTGGATCCATTTGACATTTTTGAGGGAATATTAAAATAACGTGTTGTGTACACACTCATGCACAATCCAGTGGGATCCAGAACATACTGAATCATTCTGTCTTGACAAAGACAGTCATGAAAGTGTTAACCATGTTTATTCATGTGGTTTGCAGTGGTGGAGAATTGTCCTTTTTTTTTTTTTCATAGAACTTGTTTAATCTCCATTTTCCTTCCACCACCTAATTACAATAACTGACACCAAGATAAATTATTTGAACATTTTGCCACCATTAATCTGACCGATAATTTGTACAATTGTAAATCAATCAATGAATTCAATACATCCGTCCGTCATCGCCTATCCTTCCTTCCTTCCTTCCTTCCTTCCTTCCTTCCTTCCTTCCTTCCTTCCTTCCTTCCTTCCTTCCTTCCTTCCTTCCTTCCTTCCTTCCTTCCTTCCTTCCTTCCTTCCTTCCTTCCTTCCATCCATCCATCCATCCATCCATCCATCCATCCTCCCACAATCTACTTCCCAGAAAAAAAGGGAGTGCACACTTGTGCAACCACTAAACAAATTACGCTAGCAATGTCTCCATCATTCTCTCTCCTCTTGCTACAATTCAACAATTTAGGTCCTTCTCCACATTTCCCTGGAAAAGGACAAGAGAGCCTTGTCTCCGTTTTATTGGCGTGTGGGAGCTCTCCTCCCCGTCTCATGCTATGCACGTAGCCAAGTGAGGATGAGCCTACCAGTAAGCCTGTCAAAGTCCGTGTGTTTGTGCTGAACGAGGAAACAGGACGCCAGCCAAAATACTTTGCTCAAATCAGATGGGTTTTTGGCCCATTTTCCTCTTTTCTACCTTATGAGTCCTGAGGGTCAAAATAAAACTCGTGATATCAGCATCACGTCTTCCGAGCGAACCATAAAAAAAGAACAGTGTGTTTATCGCGATTGATAAGAATGTAGCACGAGTGACGGGTACTGTTGTGGTTTTATAGACTGTATTTTTCTTTGTTTGTAAAAGGGCCTTCCTGTTTTCAAAGCCTAGTTGCCATTAGTCATGGAAACTTTTAGACTGCAGCGCTCATAGGGGGTGGTTACCGTACTAAAAGGTCAACAGATATAGTGTATGTTGTGCTTTCACTAATTTTAACTTTACGCTCCATCACAAAGGCTGAAAATATTCATGCCTGTAAAAACAATGACGAAAGCTAAACTATGCAATCAACACCTGAGTCACTCAGAATTTCCGCCGTTTAATGTACAACGATACGGTTTGTCTATCGCAAAAAATGGACGCTCACGAAACGGGTAATACAAATGAATTCTATTTTATTATGATATCTAACAGAGCACGAGTGAGTTATTTATGGACTAGCCCGTAACTAGGAAGGTATTTTCACGGCTAGTTAGTGACATCACTCTTGCATTGCTTGTTTCCTCTTGAAAGAAGGATGTGGTTGATAGACACAAGTGGCTCTGCTGCATCCTGTTCAAAGAACCAATTTTGAAAAAACAGCCAGTTGTTAGTCACAACATGTTTTGCCGAAAGTGACTAATAGGTTTTAATTACAAACCCCGAGAAAATTGCTTTGTAATGTTGCTTACAATTAAAAGCCCAGATCAGATTTATTTGCATATTTTCATTTCACCAAAAGATTTCAAAACACTTTGAGACAAATTTTTTCTGTCGTGTCTCTTTAGTGTGTTTGGTTGCCACAACAACTCTATTCATTGTGGATTGTTTTGGGTCAAAAGAGCACTCCAGTAATTTTTTTTTTTGTCATCCTAGAATCCTTCCTGGGTCACATCAGGTTGAAGCTCTCTCGAAGTATTTTTTTTTTGCACAAAGAATAAAATAATGTGTGGCTATTGACTATTGTGATCTGTGAGAAAAATTCATTGAAAGTTTCCCTCAAACAGAAAATGGTGGCCGTCCAAGTTTAACAGCCACCGTATCCTGACAGCTCCTCTGGACTTAGTTAAAAAACAATCTTGCAAAATTTCTTTTGAATTCACTGAATAACAACCGGTGTTTGAAAACCTTGTCACGGAACTGTATAATAGAAATGTCTAACTTTTTTTGGGACATGTCAAAAGTGTGGTTTCACTCGTTATTGTAAGTCAAGTTTGGAATTGGATTGCCAGTGAGTTTGCATAAAAAGAGACTTGTGCAAACATTTAATGCTGTGTTGTTCTTTTTGGGCGCTCCCCCCCACCCCACCCCACCCCCGCAGATGTGGACGAGTGCCTGAATCAGACCATTTGTGGGAGTCACGGTTTTTGCGACAACACCGATGGGTCCTACCGCTGCGAGTGCGATCTGGGTTACGCCAACCCTCCCGGAGACACCAGCAAATGTGTCGGTGTGTATCTTCACCAGAACTTTTTTGCTCATTCTACTTTCTCTCATTGTCCCAAATAAAAATATGATACAAAGTTGAATCTAACTGTCATCTAAGCATGACTAAGCAACTGCTACTGTGTCCCGGTTCAAGCACATGCCTTTGTGTACACGCCTGATCCTTTGATTGACCTCACGACCTCTCCCTCAGACGTAAATGAGTGCGAGATGAGCTTGGCGCTGTGCGGGGAGGCCCTGTGTGAGAACTTCGACGGCAGCTTCCTGTGCATCTGCCCCAACGACAATGAGGAATTTGATCCCATCGCCAGCCGCTGCCGCTCCCTGGGTAAGAGAACGCCCCGAGCCTCACCGGACTTAATTCTGCATGGCATCGACGGGAGACAGAGTTTTCCTTCATTTAATGAGCCGTGTGGTTATTATCTAAACAACATGGGCCGACCTACTCGGTGTCTTTTCGTGTATCATTTTGACCTGGCTGCTTTTATGGCTAAGTACTGCGGTTGGTTGGACGGCCCGCAAAATTTGGATGAGTCTCGGCAGGGTTGTTTTTACTCTAAACCCCCAGCTATGCCTCTGTGTACATTTTTGCCACATTCTACTGTTTGCTTTGGACGTGTGTTAATCAATCATGTGAATGTTGAATGGTTGACTCACATGCCAGTGTTTCCATTTGGCTAAAATGGCAGCTTATGTGATGCACCACCTACTAGGCGGCATGCAGACACATTGACTCATAAAGACACTTGATAATGTCGCTGCGTGATACTGGTCAATTATACAGTGGAGCGACAAAAGTTCAAAACAATAGTTAGTCTCATAGCGTAATTGCATTTTTAAAAGTTTCCAGAAAACAAGAGAACAACACAATAAATCCAACAATTAAGAAGACTTTAGTTGTCCTGATTTAATCCTTTGCAGATATAGATGACGGACACCAGACAGTTAATATAACAATACTCTCGTGCATATATTCTTTATCCTCTAGGAATAATCCCGTAAAGTCTGTTTTATGTTGGATTAACTCCATTTTTTTTTTGTCCACTCGTAGCTGTCACCGAGCCAAAAGGCTCCGCCCCCGCTGCCCCCTCGTCTGAGGAGAGAAAGGAATGCTACTACAATTTAAACGACGCCAACTTCTGCGACAACGTCTTATCCCGTAACAGCACCAAGCAGGAGTGCTGCTGCACCGTCGGCGCCGGCTGGGGCGACAACTGCGAGGTCCACGGCTGTCCCGCTCCGGGAGGAGGTGCAATGAAATGTTCAATGCATGCATTTTAATTCTGCTCACCCCGTAAACAATATTGTTTTTTTTCTAGATGATTATCACCAGTTGTGCCCTCATGGCAGCGGCTCCATCCCTCTGCCAGCTTCATCCTCTCAAAGTCTGGCAGAACAACGACTCTACATAGGTAATGATTTTTTTTTTTTTTATCGTTTCCTCCACTGAATGTTTTACTTTTGCCACTTTTGAAGCCAAATATACAAATGTAATCACTCGCCAGCTTTTACGAGACGGACCCGTGCCAAAGCTCAGTAGGATGCACACCTGTTTTCATGCTTTCATCACAGTCTGTTTCATTGTTTGCTCAGGCGCAAGCTAACATTTCCTGAAACAGCTTTTGACCAATCTATTTTCCTTGTCTTCAGATGCAAATGAATGTGAAATGTTTGGACCTGACATTTGTAAGAACGGACAGTGTGTCAATCTCTTCTCCACCTATACCTGCTACTGCCGCTCTGGTTTCTACTACGACAACGTCCGACTCGAGTGTGTCGGTAAGAAATCCGTCCTTATTTTTTTGGAAATCATCAGTTGATTAGAATCAATGCCTTTGAGCTCTCGTGCATCTCGTGCCATTGTTCCGACTGCTCTTATTGACACCACATGTCCCATTAGTCTTATTGCTTTCAGTCACAAAGCACACGTTTGAACTCTTTGTTTTGGTACCGCATTCTTCTCTGCTTGTGAATAAAGAAAGCAGCTATTTTTATGTCATGGAATGGAAAAAATGTTTGAGATGATGACAATGAATACAAATAAAAAAAGAGGGACCAGGCATTGTTTGGATTAAGTCGAATAAATACATTTCTGGCTGAGTAGTTGCTAGGCTCAGAGTCAAGAGATCTGAGTTCCGAGCTCAAAGATGGTGGTCTAGTGTTTTGCACATCTGCCTCACAGTTCTGAGCTTCAAACAGGTGTGGAATTTCCGGATTTGCATGTTCTCTCTTGAGCTTGTGTGGTTTTTCCTCTCCAGCTGCATCCCACTTCTAAAGATGTACTTATTTTCTCTGTCAATATGACTTTCAGATTACGACGAATGTGAATTCGGAAACGCCTGTATCGATGGAGCGTGCGTGAACACGGCGGGCTCCTTCAACTGTTTCTGCAGTCCGCCGTTAATGCTGGACGCCACGCTGCGGCGTTGCGTAAGCGTCAACACAACAGAAGGTATGTCATACAAGAAGAACCCGTCACTTGACAACAAATAACTTTTATTCTTTTCATAGAAACTGTGGAGTCGAACCCGGACGTGCATATGGACATCTGCTGGCAGCGTTTGGAAGGCGGCGACACGTGTGTAGGACCCCTGCAGGGTCGCAGAACGACCTACACCGAGTGTTGCTGCCTGTATGGAATTGCATGGAGTGGACAGTGTGCCTTTTGTCCAAGGAAAGACTCTGGTGAGAAAAATATTTTTCTCCATGCCTCAAATGACATTTTCCTTAATCCTTACCTCTGCTTTTGTTTTCAGACGACTACGCCGTCATGTGTAACCTCCCTCTGAGAGGAGGTTCGGACAGTCTACGAGAGCGGCCGAGCTACGAGTACGGCGTGGACGGGCCCGAGGATCCCGTGGAGCCTTTTGTTCCGCCCTACTGGGACAACTACGGCGGCCCGGCGGAACCGTACGACGTTCCCGCGAGCGTCCCGTTGTTCAACGATAACGATTACGGCGTCCGACAGCCATCGGCGCGAGTCCCCGTTCATCGACCTCGTGAGCACCAACCTCGGCCGGTGGATTCCTTTTCTGGTAGGTTGGGAATGTTGAGGATTGATTGATTACGGGGGTGTCCCAATACTTGTGTTTCTATAGCGTGTGCGTAACCTCCAACCCTGAATCAACTCCTCTTTGTGTTTTTCCAGAGCACTACGATGCCTTTGAAGGTCTCCAAGCGGAAGAATGCGGCATCCTGAACGGTTGTGAAAACGGACGCTGCGTTCGCGTGAGGGAAGGCTACACCTGCGACTGCTTCGACGGTTACGAGTTGAACCTAAACAAGATGGCCTGCATAGGTGCGTTTTCGTTATGACATGTAAAATCAAGCGATGGGTGAGGGAAACTGGACCACGCCTCCATGGCGTGTAATGTCTCTTTAATTGTCTCTCAAAATATTGAAATCAGACTTTGGTGATCTTTCACTCCCCGCATTTAAACTTTGTAGTCACGCTTGAGATTTATCACGACTCAAGAAGAATCTGCGTTTAACGACCTTGCATTCATTAGCTTGTGTTTTATAGCCATCTCATGAAAGCTGTTTACTCCCCTCGTGCATTGTCTGTTAGCTCACAATCTGGATCCTCGCTGCCAAGAAGAAGGCCTTGACTCTCCGGCCACTTACTCAATCACATCGGGTTTTTATATTCTTTAAGTGTCCTTTGTTTTGTAAAAAAAAGTGAGACTGTCTTGTTCTGGAATGCGATGAATAGAATATTCGGGATCAGCAGCTTCAAGGTCGATGGCGAGCTAGTGGAAACAGGTGGTGGAATATTTTACCAAGAAGTGCTAATTTGGGGATTGAAACTCTAAAAGTGTGTTGTTTAAAAAAACTCAAATGCTCCTCCTCCGCAGATATCAATGAATGCGAGGACATCAGCGACAAGGTGCCGTTGTGTCAGAACGGCCACTGCAGCAACACAGAAGGCTCGTACAAATGTACCTGTTTGCCCGGCTTCGTGGCTTCCGACAAACCCCACAAATGCATCCCGGCAATCCCGGCGGCAGAGCTCAAGCAAACGGGGAACTGAGACCAAGAGATGGACGGGTGTGGAGTTCTCCTGCTTCCTTAAGAATCATCTGCTTAGCCATGATCCTAATGAGGACAAGCGCTATAGAAAATAGATGGATGGCACTTAACAGATGTTTAAAAAAACATTTTTTTTCTTATTCTTCATTCCACTTCTTCACACGAAGCTGAACAGCACCGTCTCAAATGTGCCAACCAAGAGCTGGGAAGACAATACAACCAAACGTTTCAAAAAGAAAGTGCTTCGCCGCCGCCTCTAAAGACTCGAGATGTATATGAGGATCTGATGATATGATGTTCTGTAAAGGTGCAATACTTGCCTTCATCTGGTTTGACCACTTTTTTTTTTAAGACTTAAAAAAAATAATAATCCAACCACCAGTATTAACTTATTTTATTCTGTTGACAAAGGAGCAAGATCCTCAAATCGGGATGCTACATTTAGTCTCAAGACACGATCAACCAAGTATAACTGGGGTTTTTGTTTTTTGGGGTTTTTTTTTTTTTAATAAAGGAAAAATTTGTGTACACAATTCAATCAAACGTTTCATTCCCACTAAGACAAAGGCTCCATTGGAGAGGTTTGGTATATTTTGTACAGCTCTAGCTCTATGTATTTTTTGTTAAATATCATTTTAATGCTTCCTACATACCACGACCAACATTTTTTTTTTCTTTGTTTGACATAAAACACAAAATCTGGAGAAAAAAAAAAAGATATAGCTTTGTAGATTTATACATCTGTAAAAACAAACAAACTATTTTTTAAAAGCAAATCTTTTTATGTGTGAGGAGAGTGACTGACACTGTACCAGAGGAACTGTGTGTGTATAACCTGCCCTGTGGAGCAGAATATGAACTATATATTTTTTGGGGGGGAAGTGACAGCACTGTTCTTAATTTGATGGCCGACATTTTCCATTTCATTACAAAGACAACGCTTTTTGAATTGTAAACACCGATTTCTGTATGTTACAACTCTATGGTTGGATATTAACTGTTGTTTTTCTGAGTCATGAATGTATCATAGACAGCCTACATGCTTTTTTTTGTTTATTGCAACTTATGTTTGTGGTTCAGGTTTAATTTAATCATTTGTTTAACTGGCACTTGGCAAAACACAATCATGGCAGCACAGTCTAATTCCAATATCCCCCTTAACCTGCATTAATGAACTATAAAAGCTGCAATTACGCAAATGTTTCCATGCGATGTGCACTGTACTTTGATTGTGCTGCTCTAATTATCACCTGAACCAGACGGGAAGTCTAACATTTGGGTCAAAGTTGGAACAATCAAGGCTCCTGTAAAAGCCACAAATAACCTAGTGGTAATGTCTCGTTGAAATGCGGGTGGCCATCGGAAATATCACGCTCATTCGTTTTGTTTACCTCTTGACTGTAATCACTGTCAGTCATCCAAATAAAAATGTAAAAATAGACATCTGTTTGGTGTTTTTTTTTTTACTAGGAATGCATTTTATTACTGTACCTCATCAATTATTTTAAATGTTTTCTTAAGGTACATAAAGATAAAAATGAACAAATGAGAAGATACAATGAATGCTTGTTTGATGCTTGAATGATTTGTGTGTCTATGGATTGAAATAAGTCAGAATATAAGTACATTAATTATTCATTTTTGTGAATTGTATCAGCTATTTTTCATGTATTAATAAATGATACTAATCATGTTTTGACTGATTTAGTTGCATTTTTTTTTATTTGTGGATTTGTTTGAGTAATTTAAGTGGATTTATGTAGTCTTTATTTTTTTACTTCTGCAGGTATTTATTAAATATGTAACCGTATTCATTTTATTAGGGGCAAAAAAAATACCATCAACATGAACCATTGTGTTATAGCACCATCTTGTGGTCATAACGCAGCAATACAGCGTTGTCTTATGATTGGTCAACAGCGAACGACTTCATTAAGCGTGTAGACTCATGGGATATGTATTCTTTCGGGCGTTCTAAAAACCAGTCTAATATAATATTGTACTACAACTCCCACAAACCACCTTTAAACCTCCACCATTGCTGTCGGCTCACGCTATGACTACTAGATTGAATATGTCAATAACACAACACGAAATTGTAATTGCATTTTGTAATGCTTTTTAAACCATTGTAATAATTTAAATTAATCGCAAATCAAGTCTGTCTGTCTGGAAGCACCTTTTTATTTATTTTTTTCAACGGACGAACCGACCAAGCTAAGTATGCGATAGGTATGAATTTCATAAACGGTGTGATATTATTGGCACACGTGGCTGTCAATGGAGAAAGGTTATGATGCTCATATTGCAGCATATGATTAAACTGCATAATAAAAAATACCTTTGACTTATCTAGCTCGACATTTGGAATGGACATTCTTTTTGTAGCGTTCTAATGGAAAAGGGACAATGGTCCACATAGCAGGGGACACATCAATAAGACACAGAAAGACCTTGCAGGCATCCGCTCCTCAATCTACTGACAAAAACTCCAACAAGGATGGACACTTGACTGAGGAGGACAGTCGGCAAACCAATGGGAGTCATTTCAGAAAAAGAAGAAGCTCCACCAGTGATGAGTCCACCAGTAGAGGATTGTTTCTCTTGGTGGCTGGATTGTCCTTCTCCACACGTCTCTATAATATAAAAGAGCCTCCTCATGTGTGGTGAGTTGGGAAAAATATCCACTCATCCATATTTTCTACTGTTTCCTAACATGGAAAAACATCTCATTATTATTTTGGCTCTTGTGTTGTCTTTAAGCTGGGACGAGACACACTTTGGAAAAATGGGAAGCTACTACATTAACAGGACCTTCTTTTTTGATGTCCACCCACCTTTGGGGAAGGTGATTGATCTTTTTTTTTTTCCTGAACTTTATTCCAGTGAAGGAAATACAACAATGATGTTTTTTTTTTTTCCCATCGTTTTCCAGATGCTGATTGGACTAGCTGGATACATGAGTGGTTACGATGGGACGTTTTCATTCATAAAGCCAGGAGATAAATATGAACATCACAACTACTGGGGCATGAGAATGGTATGTAGCTAGCATTTGCCATTATTGCTGCATCAAAAAACAATCTATCTTTCTGAGAAAATGTGTTGTGTTCCTCCAGTTCTGTGCGGGCTTAGGCTCTTTTCTCCCCATCTTTGCCTACCTCATCGTTCTGGAGCTGTCACACTCTCAGACTGCTGCTCTCATTGCTGCTTGGCTGCTCATATTTGGTAAAACTCAAAGTTAATTCAGTTTTTTTCTGTAAATTATCATTCTCTTGATATTGTCCGCTTGTTCCTGACAGACACGGGCTGCATCACGATTTCTCAGTACATCCTGTTGGACCCCATCCTCTTGTTCTTCATCATGGCAGCAGTGCTCACTATGGCCAAGTTCAAGCAGCAAAAAGACAGGTTCGCGATATTTTTGTCGAAGCTTTCTTCAACTGTCATTACTATTATCATTATTATTATTATATTGTATGTTTTCCAGGCCTTTTTCTGCTCCCTGGTGGTTTTGGATGATACTTACTGGTGTCAATCTTGCTGGAGCTCTCGGGGTGAAGTTTGTGGGTCTTTTTGTCATCCTGCTGGTGGGACTGAACACAGTTTCAGACCTCTGGAGACTTTTAGGAGATCTGGATCTATCACTGGTAATCATTAGGATACAAAAATATCGATGATGTTGACCAGTTTAACGTGATTTGTTTCCTGGCTTTTAGGTGGACATTGCAAAAAACTTTCTGGCGAGGGTTGTGGCGCTTATCTTGCTTCCCATCTTCCTCTATGTTACAATATTTGCAGTCCATTTTGTGGTGCTGAATAAAAGGTAAGTTAGATGCAGATTAATGTCTCGGATCATTTTGTTTGATTCATTGCGCTCCTTGTTCTTAGCGGACCAGGAGATGGTTTCTTCAGTTCTGCCTTTCAGTCTCGTCTCATTGGGAACAACCTGCACAATGCGTCTATGCCTGAGTGTGAGTGTACTGCAACATATAGAAGAAAGAAAAAAAAAAAGCAGTTTTAGAATTGCTTGTTTGTGTAAGGAAATGTGTTTTTTTTTTGTTTTGTTTTTTGCAGACCTGGCGTATGGCTCCACCTTTACATTGAAGAACCTTCGAATTGCTGGAGGCTACTTGCACTCTCACTGGCACTTGTACCCTGACGGAGTTGGAGCGAAGCAGCAGCAGGTCATCATTTGTTCTCATTTATTTCAACTTCACACACAAAATCTATCTCACATATTTACAAAATGATATACCGTTACAGGTTACAGCCTACCTTCACAAGGACTACAACAATTTGTGGTTGGTGCACAGACACAACGATACAAACTGTAAGGAGAGTTGGAGACCAGCCAAGCTGTAACTTTACTTTTCAAACTTAACATTTATTCATTTTTTTTTTTTTATTATGCTTTAGCTCAGTCCAAGTCCCCTGATCTGGTTCGTCATGGAGACATCATCAGATTGGAGCACAAAGAGTCAGTAAGATGGCAATCGCGTTGTATCAGTTGCTTCTAATAATGCTTTTCCCGGTTCCCCCCCCCCCCAGAACAACTCGAAACCTTCACAGTCACCTCCACGAGGCCCCGCTGACCGCGAAGCACTTCCAAGTTACGGGGTATGGCATTGTGAGTAAATAACGTACTGCAAATTTTTATGTGGCAGTATTTCAAAATACAAATAGAATTTCTACGCTGAGACAAAATATTTGTGCGTCTGAAAGAACTCATTGCAATCGGGACCTTTTCGTCTTTAGAATCATACCGGTGACAATAATGACCTCTGGCAAGTGGAGGTGTCCGGAGGTCGCAAAGGTGACCCTGTGAAGGTGCTGCGCAGCAAAGTTCGCTTTCTGCACAAAGCCATCGGTTGTGCGCTTTCCTCATCTGGGAAAACTCTCCCCAAGTGGTAAGAATGACCTCATTTAGTCGTAATTATAACTTGGGAAAGCTGAGCACATGTTTTGCGTTTAGGGGCTGGGAACAAGTGGAGGTCACCTGTAGTCCGTACTTGAAGGAGACTCCCAGCTCCCAGTGGAACATTGAAGATCACGTCAATGCCAAATGTATGAGCCACTTCTTTGTTTCGTCTTTTATTTTTTAGTTTTTTAATTAAGCACTTTTTTTTTTCCTGCTCTTGTGTTCTTGACAGTGCCCAACATTAGTCTGGCAGTGCTGAAGCCTCATTTTCTCGAGATCCTCGTGGAATCTCACATCGTGATGATAAGAGTAAGTGCAAAACTATCCTGTCGTTCTCAGCAAATGCAATGACACATTACGATTTTTTTTTTTTTTTAGGGTAACAGCGGTTTGAAGCCCAAAGACAGTGAGATGAACTCTAAACCATGGCACTGGCCCATCAACTACCAGGTGAAAATGGAGTGTGACTTGTGTAGACAATTTCAAATCACTGGTGTTTGTTTCTTGTGCAGGGACTGAGGTTCTCAGGAGTGAATGAAACAGAGTATCGCGTGTACTTACTTGGCAACCCTGTGAGTATTCCGCTTCAAACATATCTTCCTTTATGGGTTGTGCTTCATCAGCACACATTAATATCTTCATTTTTTTTTATAGGTGGTCTGGTGGCTAAATCTGGCCAGTTTGGGTTTATATCTGATTCTGGTGGCAGTCACTTCCATTGCTTTCCAAAGAGGCATCTCAGTGCTCCAAAGGAGAAGAGGTATGATTCATTTAGGACTTTGTTTATTGCACAACAGTGCGAATCATGATGTCTCATTTTCTTTCTTGCAGATCATTGTTTTGTGCTCATGAGGGGAGGAGGCCTCCTGTTCCTTGGCTGGCTCCTACACTACGTGCCATTCTACACCATGGGCCGGGTTCTCTACTACCATCACTATTTCCCTGCAATGCTCTTTAGCAGCATGCTAACAGGTAGCACAGTATTCCCGCTCGTTGTGCTCGAGAGGATACAAAAAGTGATTTTTACCGATGACAGGAATTACATTGGATTTCCTGTTGAACATGGCCGACCTTCTTCTCCCGCCACCATATTGTGACTGGCTGCAAAGAGTTGGGAAAGTGTTTCTACTGGGAGTTGTTCTTTACAGGTGAGACCCAATATTTTTAATTTTTAAAATGAATGGATTGGCCAGGTCATTTTTTGATTTATAAAAAGATTTGTTAAAATGTTAAATGTATGTGTTGATTATTATTATTTTTTTTATTTACAGTACATCAAGTTATTGTGCATTGTATCTCCATTTTTTTTTTTATTTGTATTGTTTCTATTTTTCAGTTTCTACCTGTTCTACCCGCTCACCTATGGCATGACGGGGCCTCTGGCGCATGAGCCAGGCAGCTCAATGGCCGGACTGAAATGGATGGAGTCCTGGGAGTTCTAACAAGTTTTCCGTGAACATGACACTAAAGTTTTAAGTCAAATTGTTTTAAGCAGAAAGGACTTCAACTAGTTGGTCATTAATTGCGCAGTCTTGCAGTGTTGAAGAAAATGTTTTGTCATAGTACTGTACGGTCAGGGTTGTTTGAATTGTGTGTTTTACACTTGAGGACAAGTAATCAGCGCTAACTTATAAATTGCGTTGTAATTATACCGGATGTTGTAAGAACGATCGTAAGTGCCTCAAAAATTCTGAAAATAACACAATTTCTTTGGTAGTCATTCAAAGACTATTGTTATCTTGATCTAGATTTTTTTGATATAACTTAATTATGCTTTTTACGCATATATAACAGTCCCTATTAATAAACTCTAATATTCTTTTAACCTCTGTGTTGCGCTACTTTAATTATCAAAATAACCCTAGCGGCAGCTGAGGCGAATTACACCCTCAGTGTTGCTTGGAAAACGTCTGCTGTCAACACGGACGTCTGTATGTTCGTGGCTGCTATTGGTCGACTTTGGTCACGTGTTCAATTCGAAGATGGCGTCTCCAAATGGAGGTAAATTCTAATTCTTTACCGAGACGTTCTGTGTTTATATTCGTATTTCGCTATTTGTCTGCCCTGTTATTCATCATCGACCCCACTCAAACGTCATAACGGGTCAAAGTGTACATCTTCGTTGTGTATGTCTGCTGTTCAATTTTCTGTTTTGCGCTAACTCTTCTAGTGGACTTGTGTGTTTGTGTATGCCGAATGTACGTTCAGCAACAACAGTGGACATTTGACACACGTAAACAGCTCAATGTGCTTGTTGCTTAGCTGCTAAAATTGCAAGACTCTGCTTGTGACATAATCAGTGAGTTACATTATCGTTTAACAGCGTTTGCATCGATATAAATGCTCTTAATATCACAATGATATTGAGTTGCGATGACGTAACGTTATTGTTGTGAGAATGCTGAATATATTCATGCATATGATTCCAATTCTTTAAATAATTATTATTATTATTTGTGGTACACTTGCTGGTACCAAATTTGTGTTTCACAATTTCCCCAAGGATGGAATGGAAAAGCAATGATGTAAAATGGAGTGTTGCACTTCCAAATTTGCAAATGTTACTGGAATATTCCGTATTAATATTATTTTCGAAAAGTCAACACATTTCTTGTCTTGATAGCTGAAGATTTTAGAAGCTCTCTGCTCAGTTATGAGAAGCTGGACAGAGCATCGCCTGAACTTTGGCCTGAGCAGCGTAAGGCCAAATTTTCCTCTTCTCTTATTATTTATTTTTTTGCAGTCTTGGATTTGTTCAGTTGCTTATGTCTTATCTGTCCTCTTTTTTTGCAGTTCCTGGAGTTGTTGAATTTGCTGCGTCTTGTAAAAATGTGAGTCTAATCTGTCTTTAGCATCGCTGTTCTTTTGACGTGTTATTCTCATCAAATGGCTGTTTGTGAATCTGCAGCCCATCACAAATTCGCCGCCCAAGTGGATGGCTGAGCTGGAGAGCGAGGACATTGAGATGTTAAAAGGTCCAACCAATTTGCCTGCTTGACATGCCATGTTATTGTCGTTCATTAATTGATATTGACTGGGTGTAAACCAACAGTATATAAGTATTAAATGTTTCATTTGTTTCCTGCAGAATTGGGTAGTTTGACAACAGCCAATCTCACAGAGAAGGTCAAAGGCCTTCAGAACCTCGCTTACCAACTGGGCCTAGAAGAATGTAAGTACCATTAGCAACTCAAAATAATATTGTTGACAATGACTTCCACCTAAGAATGACGAGTCTTTTCTCTTAAATTTATATCTTAAATTCCGTTAAAAATTATCCATGTAAATTCGAATTTGGCCACTAGATGGCGGCTGTTGCCTTTAAATCACAAAGCTTTGAGTATACACAGCATAATCCAAGGTTGAAATGTGTATTTGCTATGAGCTGCTCAAGCAAGTTAACCATCAAAATAATCTATTTGGGTCAATCTTGTTACTGCATCAAAGGTGAGTAACACAAGCACGACAATGAATTTTGATAATAAAACCAGTGCCGGATGCATGTGATGCATGCAAAATTGAGTTTTTAATCCTTTCCCCTTTTACTACCTCCATTGTCATAATCCCACTGGAGTGTGGATTAGAGAGCTGTAGCTAAGTGCTCAAAATTTCCAAAGAGAAAATGGCTGCTTATTTTTCCCAATGAAATAATGCAGAGGCTGAGAAAGTAACGGGTGCAGCTTTTGTTTACTGCAACTAGGACTACTGTTAACCAGGAGGAACAAGTAATCTAGTTGGTATAAAGATGTTTGCTGTCACAGATGCAAGATTTGCAGTCCCGTCATGTAGCCGCGCTTGACGAGACCCAACGATGGTTATTATTGGTGTCGGAGCTGCTCTGTAATGGGCGGCCTGTTTAAAGCTCTCTGGTTTAATTTTCTCCTTTTCCTGGCTGTCAGGGGAGGGCTTGTAAATCTCAGCTACTTTTTCATCACGTTTGCCGTGTTGCTCAGGACCCGTAAACTAGACTCGGTCGAGGGCGAGGGGGACGGGATTTACTACCCCCTCCCCGCCCCCTCTCGGGCATGTGGACTATTAAAAAGGGCAGGACACAATCAAGTAGTGAAAACTCAGCCAGCCTCCTGCAGTAAGAAAAAGCAACCTGAGCCAGTCTTTCATAAAACGCATAAAAAAAACATTCCCTTGAGCTCATATAGCAACTGAGTTTGTGTCGATTTTTCCCTTCCTGTACGCTTTTCACACTCTCATGTTAATTCATAAGCATGCGTGCCCCCCCCCCCCCCCCCCCCCCCAAACAATGGCTGTGTGACGCTGGCCTAGTCAATTCCCACTGGGGTTTGACGCGTGCCTCTTCCTCGGGCCCAGCTGTTACTCCTCCCAGTGATGAATGCTTCTGTCGCGGGCCGCCGAGTATGGGCAGCAGGCCCCGCGTCTCCGGGGAAAGCGCGGCGCTCTGGTAAATTCTGTTATCAGAGGTAATTGAAAGCTGAGTGTTCCTTTGGGAGCCTCTGAAGAGCGTCGGATTTTGCCAAGGCGGCGTCGGTGGTAGTCTATCCCGCCGATGTGCTCGAGGATATTGCGCAACACTCGAAGCCGGTAAACATTCTTTTCATTAAAAGTATCTCGACTCGGCTCTGCTCATTAACCGGCGTTACCTTTCATCTGTGTCAAGTTGCAGTCTTTCAATTAGTTTGTTGCGTCTCAAGCGGCGTCAGTAGCATCCCTAAAGATTACCGATCGACTCACAAGTTGAGTGCTTTCAACCAGTTTTTCCACATATACATCCTTGAGTTAATAACGGCAGCCATATTCATGCCGTCATAATTCTTAATTACACACATGAGCTCGTCAGCATGTCCAACATCGCCAAGGCACGCTGGAGCCAAAACGACCCCCCCCCCCCCCTCCAAATCTGGCTTTAGGTTTTTATGTCCAAATGCTGGCACGGCTAACCTAACCCAATTCTGCCGCATAAAGAAATCCATTCTTATGTGGTTTTTAATTCTGCATATATTCCACACACTCTCAAAAACCTTTGCCCGACCTTCTTTGTCATCCAACTTATTCATGTTTAGAAAGTAGACACCAGACCAAGTCGCCCCTCCCCGCGTCGTCCCGTGCCGACCCCTGTTGCTTCTCCTTACGTGAAGGTGAGCCTGAAGGTCAGGCTGCCCTGACAGTTCCTAATAGCCCCGCTTTCGACACCTCCTCCTCCTCCTCGGCACCCGCCCCAGGATCAATCTCCGGCCTATTAGAAGCGTGGCGCCGTTGAATATGATTGCATTCACTGGGCCCAACTGGCACTAATGCGCCGCCATCAATCCATCAGGGCGGGCTGACCAAAGGACATGCGGTTATGAAGTGTCTTGCGCCGACAGCCGCTGAATGAGGATACCCTTCCTCGCCCTCTTCCTCCTCCTCTTTACCACTCCTAATACGCTCGCCTCATCTTTTCACCTCCAGCCAATTTCTTCGCCGACTCAATGCTGTAAACGGCCGTGTGGTTTGCTCGTTTCTCCCGACTGCTTTTTTTTAGGGGGGTATTTTTATCCTTTAAAATCACCCGCACTCCCGTTTAGTTTCAACTCTAGTAAAACCCCTTGTTGAAGAAAAAAAATAATTTGGCAAACCCTTTGCAACTAAATGACCCCAACGTGTGCAGCAGGTTGCGACTGTGTCTGCAGCAGCCTGTTCGTTTACCAGACAGCAGCAGTGTTGGCGCTCTGTGAAAGGAGAAGAGGCAGAACGCTGTGGACGCACACACGCACACACACACACACACACACACACACACACACACACGGCTCCTCGTCTCTGCCTCCCGCCTGAGCGGATTGGAAATGACATCTCATTTCCATAAAGGCATTAGGAATTCATTGAATTTTCCTTCCCAGCTAATCATAGTCCGGGTGTAAAACCTTTTAGGCTTTTTAATGAATGATTCTTGACTGATTGCCTATTAATAAGGACACCTCTTGAACAGGCATAGTAAGGGGGCCGGGGGAACTGGGAAGTGCAGGTGTTTGTTTTGCTGTGTGTATGTGTGCGTCAATGAGGCGAGGATGACTAGACCCCACCCCGATGGGACATAAAGAGGAACCAGTGGCCCCCCTGGGAAATCACAGCTCGTGTCTGCATCTTAAATATCCCTGTGAAGTATCAATAAGTGGGTAATTGAATTTTGAACACAAACATGAGCGTCAGGTGTATGCGTCGCTCGGCCGAGTGTGTGCGCGTGTGTGACTCTTGTGAGTTTCATCTCCTGTGTCTCCCATGCCCCCCCCCCCCAGGGAAGTGGATGTTAAACCCATTAAATAAAGCTTACAGGCCGTAATAGCCGGGCAGCACTTTGAGACGGACGGAGAGGGTCAGATAAGTCCTCTTAGCTCTTAATGAAAGTGAATCGGGGGCAGGCGGGGCCGAGGTCCAGGACTCCTGTTAACCCGGGTGGTCAGCTGCCTTTGGGGGCTAACAGGGGGTCCTGCCGTCCAGAGAGATGGAGTGATGATTACTCTCATTTCATACACAGGGGAATTGCAGTGGGGGGGGAGAAGGAGGGGGGGGTGACAATGACACGCAGATCAATCGCCATAAATGCGTGCAAGTAAGATGTTCCACTGCAGCTTTTTCATTTACATTCCAACCATTTGTGATTTACTCCGAATCAAAAATTGATTTAACGATGCAGAGCGTGTAAAATACATTTCACTTGTGACATCAAATTTCTTTTGGGTGTATAACTCCATCCATCCATTATTTATTTATTTTAATTTCGAAAAAAGCCTGCATTTTAAATAGCAGCGGAACACATTCATCTGTTTTCACATATACTTTAATCTTCTTACCGACAATGGATTCAGGACTAAGCGTGACTTCTGTTGAGGATTATAACAGTCTGGAGGTAGTAGCCTACAAAAAGTAGCCGCCCACTTTAGCATCTAAAATGCCTAAATAAGAAAGAACAAAAAAAAATAAAAAATCATACACGGTTCAGTAATTGCATGCAGTCCCTGACGGAAGTGCCTAAATGATAATGAGATGGTGGCAAATCAGCAGGGCAAGGAAACGAGCCCCGGCAATCCATAAGGTGTCATTTAGTATGGATGGCAGTAGTAACAAGATGCTGATTAACTTAGTGCAAAATTAGTAATTGACCTTTCTAATCAACTAAACAAATCTCTAAGTTCCCCTAATCAGTATTGATCTCGCCCGTTGTATGACAAAGCGCGTGTGGCGAGCAAGCGCTTGCGTTTTAAAGATGAGAGATTATGATGGGAGTTTTGTTCCTGTCATCATTGTCCTTTATTTTTTTGCCTCGTTTGTTTTCTGAGCCCTTTTATGCGTGAGGGGGGGGGGAAAAATTGCCAGCTGGAAGATAATGAAAAACCTTTTTTTGCTGCCAATTGTGCCATTAAAATGTAATCCGAGGCAATCTTGAACTCAATCTGAATTCATTAAATGTGATAAATTCGGATATTTACATATTTTTTGCAAGTCGTTTTTAAATGCATCAAAAACATTTGACAAACCGCCATTTTCTTTTTGATAGCTTAACAGTCACCATAAAACTCTGACAAAGATTATTCCAAGTTCGTCGGGGTTTGTCGACAGGCCGCGCATGAAAACAAAGTGCTGATTTATGCGACGAGTTGTAATTAATGAGACTCGGTGATGTTGGGGAGGCGGGGGGGGGGACCTCGAGAGGCGTGGCGCGTTCATCTCGGGCTCATCAGAGGCTGAAGAAAAGACGAGAACGACATCATAAATGAAAAAAATAAATAAAAATTAACTGCCGCAGACAGTTCTCAAGCATAACTGCTCCCAATAAGAAAGTTCGCCGTCTGGGTCATCCCGGTGTAATTGCGTTCAAGCATTTTGATGACTGTTCCAATCAGACGGCTTTCTCTACGTGTGTCCAATGCCCCAGATGTTCTCCGGGATGGGACGAGATGGCAAAGTGCAAAATTAATTTGCGCCATTTGAATTAGCATGGTCTTTAACCCGATAGCACACACCTCAAGGTGACGTGCGGCTCGCTAGCACGAGCGCCATTAGAATTCCGTACCGGCCACCTCATCAGAATTACCAACCGGGCCCGGCTTTTTTTCATTAGCCCCCCCATCCGCAGGAAAGGGGAGGGGCTTTTTTTTTTTTTATAGCAGCAGACACTCGTCTCTTGTGGCTATTATGAAGGTGGATGACATTCTGCTTAATACCTTTTTGTACCCGTGCATTTATATTGTGTGATGTGCAAAATGAAGTCACGGAGGTAATTTCGGCTCGGCCAACAGCGCCTTCTCATCTTCAACGAAGAGTGATTACAGTAACCTGAATGGTGCAGCTCC
This sequence comes from Syngnathus leptorhynchus, assembly GCF_054491065.1. Lineage (NCBI taxonomy): Eukaryota > Metazoa > Chordata > Actinopteri > Syngnathiformes > Syngnathidae > Syngnathus > Syngnathus leptorhynchus. The sequence continues at coordinate 4,727,152 of NC_141209.1, read as the reverse complement.
GGACTCTCTGATGGTTCTGGAGGAAAAGTCACTGAAGTAGTATTGATCATCTGATACTCTTCTGAAAACGATTCCTTTTGGAAAAAACAAGTCGAATTGTTTTCCCCCCGCTCCTTAATGACGATACAATGAATGGCGACAGTATTCTGCTCTTATCTGGATGCTTTGCATAATGTTGGTGCGATGAGCACGTCGGAGCACTTGTCAAGTGAATCACAAAGCTTTTTTTTTTTTTTTTGTTCTGTTGTGAGTGAACAGATGTGAAATAATTACCTTCCCGGTGTGACTGCATGCGCGTATGAAATTCATGCTTTGCATCACTAATGGTGCGGTTCAAGAAGGCCAACGTTGATCACTGATTGAAGTTTCTCGATGCAAACTTGATGCGGATGTTTTTGCCTCACACTTTTCACTTAGTTTTCTTGTTTGTCTATTTTTTTTTTTTACAGCCAGAGAAATGACAAGAGGAAAGTTCCTGAACATCCTAGAAAGGCCGAAGAAGTGACTTTTTTTTAATAGTTCCCATGTTTAACTCCTGCAAGATGGATCCAACCGATTGATTATTTCTCGCAATTTATTTTCAAATACTAAAAAAATATTAAGAAACAGAAAAGGTGAGTTGTTATTAATGCCTGAAACCTTCCTCTTGCTGTGGTTATAGAGCCTAATGTCCTTGTATTTTCATTTACTTAAGCCTTCTTATTTATGCTCATTTACATTTTGATGATCTATTAAATGTTGCTTGTTTTGATACAATGACATCTTTCCTTTTTTTTTTCCAAATCCCACCAAACTTGTTTATTTTGGGCAATAACTTGGCGCAGACAGCCAAGGAAGCAGCGTCTCCCTGGGCCGCCAGTTCAGCGTTTTTTTTTTTAATGAGCTTTGGAAGCAGGCTCCCTTATACACAAAACATTGCGTAAAAATAATATTGCTCATTGTCGTCACCTTTAATCAGAGTTGACATAATTACTTGGACCATTTCTCTTCTAATTAGCACACTTCAGCATTGTCGGAGCGAGCACTCAGGCAAAAAGAGAATCAGACAGGCATGCCGAACGGGAAACAAAAAAGAAGTTGCTAGGCCGTAATTAGGTAAGACAACGCCTCTGACTGTTCCCGGCTGGAGATGTCGCTCGCTCTCTGGCCGCTCGCTGCCAACCAGTTACACTTCTTCCCGGGCCTCTAATAAGCCCCCAATGGTCTTTCCGATTCACACGGACAGAGGCCCGGCCGGCTCTGCTTGGGTGACTTCACCTCTCGCACCCGCCCGGGTCACCCCTTCCGAACAATCATTTGTGCGATTTACCAGGTCACAGAGACAAAATGTGGCAGAACATTTCCAGAACTGGTGTCACTTAAGATAGATTCTAACTTTGGGCTGGACGATGAAGCAGTAAATGATCCCACGGTAAATTTGCTCTCTCGTTCGATAGAAATTGTTCTGACATGTTAGCCACGCTGACACTCTCCTTATTGCCTGTCATCACGTTTGACCGGGTCGCTGTCCGCAGGCCTGCTCATCCACATGGAGGCAGACAGCCTGGCGGGGTTAGTTCAAGCCTTAACCCCACTCTGAGCCCCAACAAATGTCAGTCCGATGTACCCCCTCCCCACTTCTCAGTCTTTAAATTAGCCGTCAATTAGTGCAAATGAATCAAGTCCTCGCCTAATTAAGCAATATATGTGGTCAGCTACCAAACACGCCATTAATTGCAGTAGGGCCATGAGAAAACTGCTGACCTTGCAAAACGTATTTTTTTGTGTGTGTGTAAGGTCATCATTTGTGGTGGTGCTTCCTCTTTAGACTTTTTTGTTTCCATTTTTTTTGCATGCTATAAAAAGAAAAAAAGTCACAACAGCTGTTTACTTGTTAATCTGCATGCTCTTTGATGGCCATCACCAGATACTGTAAAGCTTCAAGCTTAATCTGGAGCCTTATTAGGTCGCATCTCCGAAACATACAAATCAGCATGCCGCCATGCTCACGCAGGAGATTAAGTACAAGCCATATACTGTTTCTCTCCCTCAACAAAAACAAAAGACCTTTTTATTTATTTATTATTATATATTGTTTGTAATCGATAGCCCAGAGAGTGACCACCATGTAGCTCTGCCCCCCCCCTCCCTCCCTCATTTCCCTTCCATCTTAATAAATGACTAGATCCCAACAGGCTGATGTGTCATTAGCATACCTTAATAACATTGATTTCTTCATTAATGGAATTTCCACTAAATAGGCTCTAATTAGTTTCAACAGGCCCAGCACTAATTGGAGCAGCAATATGTTCCTGCCTCCAAATCAGCGGCTCATTTCCAAATGTTTGATGTGAATTACGACTTTGTTAGTGGATCAGTGGATGTGCACGCGGCTATGACTCTCGAAGTCAATATTGCACTTTATCAGCTGTGTGCTCAAGATGATATGGTAATGTATGCAAAGGATGCCAACTGACTGGAGCACCTGAGGTCAGTATTATAGTAAATAAATACTGTGCCATGCATTTAAATGCGCTTTTAATTCTCAACAGTATAGGCTGCTCTGCCCAACAAAGCATTGACGTGTGCTTGTCACTGCCAAGTAAGTCAAAACACATTCATGGACATGTTTAATACATGTATTGTCTATTGATATTATGACTATCTTTATTACTATTATTAATAGTAGAAGTAGGTGGGCATAGCACTTTAGCCATCACAGGCTGTTTCAGTTTATTTAATTATTTTACAAAGGTCAAAGAGCCATTTATGAAAAAAAAAGTGCCTAACAAAACTAATTATTGTTTCATATATAATGAGCATTTTTTTATTGCATGTGTATTTTGATATTAAGAAATATTTGGACCAAAATCAAATAAGAGGTATGGCATGATGAGTTTTCATAATTGATACATTTATTTATAAATGTCATTATATATGAATTTATGTACAGATTTGATTGCATTCACATTCCTGCACGTCCGTAATGATATAAATGATTAAGGCCGAAATCTTTGACCTAATCCCCTCAATATATTTTCATCAATTTCTTTGTGAATATCCTTCTATGTGAACGGTAAGTATTATTATTGTTATATTATTATCATTATTATCATCATTATTATGGTTCTATCATTATTTTAATGTTACTTGGCCAATTTTCAGCCAATTTTATGTGCACTCAGCCTTTCTTTTTTCAAACTGCCCTTGAAAGTGTTGCTGCGGGATTAGGGACGCGATGCTGGGTCCACGGATGCCCCCAGAAAGCGCTGGCTCCACGTCGTTGTTGTTTTTTTAGGGCCTTTGATGATTTGCATGCGATGAAGCCCCAACGCACAGAGCCACGCACGCAACATCTGGAGATCAATTATGCGTCGATGAGCTGCAGAAGAAAAAAAGAAAAAAAAAAACATGTTATGGGCGCGCATTTTGGTGAGGATTTGTAATCCGCCGCCCGCCCCCCACGTGAAAACATGATGTTCAAATGCACCTAATTTGAAATGATTTGTCGTAAACTACTCTGTGTTTCTTTAGTCCTAACATTTTATGAGGGTGAGGGGAAAAAAGCGTCTGTCTAAATGCATCGATGATGATCCACAGGAATCCTGAATCCTCGCTGCTGATTGGCTGCTGGGTCCTGCCTCTCGTCGGGATGGACCTGTTGGATAAAGGGACCATTTTGTAAAGAAGCCCCCGCATGCACTTGTGCAACAGAGGACCATGCACTGGGGAGCAGCCTGTTACATCCACTAAAAAAAAAAAAGGACAAAAAAAACAACCTTGTCGAAGCCAAGCCACCATGACGGGCAAACAAGGCGCGGTGTTATCTGCAACTTTGAACCCCGTGGAGACGAGAAGAACTCCTCTGGGTTCAAATGGAGGCAGCAGCGTTAACAACCAGCAGCAGCCAGCCAAGACCACCGTGATCCACCCGCCAAGCAGGTGCACGGGATTCGGCATCCAGGAGATCCTGGGGCTCAACAAGGAGCCGTCCGCGGCCCCCAGGAACCCGCTGAGCTCATTGCCGGCAGGGGCGCATCTCATCGCGGCCAGGTCCATGCTGGGCCACGCCGGTGTGGGTGTCGGGATGGGATTAATCGGCCCCGGTGGGATTCCGGCGTTTTACCGTCAACCAGCGTTTTTGGAGAGTGTGCTGGAGCCGCAGGATGTTCGCCTGCGGCCGCACAACACAACCTTTGCAGGGCGGGTGGACGCCGGGCAGTCTGCAAGCTCTGGTCAGCATCTTTTTTTTTATTTTGCAGGAAATCAGTTTAAATGTCTTAAGAAAAAAAACAAACGCATTTTTCTCCTATATGACAATCCAACATCCGGTATTCGTGTGTTTTTAATTGAGTGCGGTGTTAAATTTAAATGTGAAAAGTCTACTATTTTTCTCACGTAATTTTAAAAAACCCAAAATGTTATTTAATGTAATATTTTCCTTGTCCAGACTCTGAGGATTTATCTTCCAGTGAAAGAAAACTGCCCAAATCTTCAATAGCTCAGAGCAAGAAACGCAAGAAAAGACGTCACAGGTTAGTCATGATTTCAGAATTAAAATCTGTGCTCTAAAAAAAAGAATTCAAATGTATTGATAGTTTCTGACGGTACCACGTTGTTAAATTCGGTATTGTTTTTAAACAGGCTAAATCTTTTGCCTTTCTTGTGCAATAAAAAAAATCTAAAAAAAATAGGAAACGAAAAAACAACAGTATGTTAAATGTGATTTTGGCTATATTAATAAACACTGGATAGTCAGGAGTCATATTGTGCCTCTTATGATTAGTTTTTATCTTTATTTTGTCATGTCTATTACACATTTGAGAAAAAAACACCTGCATGTTTTCCATATACAATATTTTAATATATTTCCATAAAATAAATCAAATCCAATATTCTAAAAAAAAAAAAAGGGAATGGGATGGCTTTGTGCATGAATTGAGCGTGGGTAATATTTGATGGACTTGTCCAAACAGGACCATATTCACCTCGTACCAGCTGGAGGAGCTGGAGAAGGCCTTTAATGAGGCTCATTACCCGGATGTGTACGCACGAGAGATGTTGGCCATGAAAACTGAATTACCTGAAGACAGAATACAGGTCAGACACACAAAAACACACACACACACACACACACACACACACACACAGATACAGGCCTATTCGGATATTATATGCACCAAGTTTCAAATAAATCTCCCTTTATATCTTTTATTTTGAGCTAATTTACAGATGTTTTAAAAAGCTGTAGGTCAGGCCTAAATGAATTTAAGTCGCCTGTTGATGTATTTTGAACATTAATTCACATCATTTGCCATAAAACTCTATAGTGTACTCTTGTGTGAAGGCCTTTGTAGATTAAGTATGCATATATATATATATATATATATATATATATATATATTTTGCATTAAAGGTGCGTCAATTAATCAACTAATCGTTCTAAAAATGTATTAATTATTTTTGCTCATCAATTTGTTTCAAGCCCCTGTTGAATTTAAAAATGTTCAAACCCCCAGAATTTAGGCTTCCCAATAGTAGATAGTCTCAGATTTTTTTTTTATTCCACATGAAAGCAGATTTTTCTGTTGAATAAAAATAATACATCTGCTCTTAAACAATGAGCAATATTTTTGCCTATTTCCTGACATGAATTACAATAAAACAAGGTCATTGCATAAAATCTACATTTTAAAATCCAATACTCATTTTGGATTGATACTATGGCCAATTAATGTTTTATTATGGTTGGAATGTAAACTACTTGTCATCAGTTGTTCCTAATATTTCGGCACATAGAGAGAAGAACCATAATAATGAAAATTCCCGTTCCCCGTGTGTGCACCTTGCATTTTGCTCATCTTTCCGAGGTTCTGAGTGATGCCTTCCCCCTGGCCGGGACACATCGTTTTTCATCAGGCTCACTTGGAAAGTGAAACAATTTGTTGTGTGGAAGCAGACACTAACGACCTAATCAAGCGATCAAGGCGGGAGAAGATTGCGCCGTGACCCCACACCATTCATCTGCCTGCACAAACCCGCCTTTTAATCTCGTTTCTCATTAAGGCCGCAAAACATCTCCCCAATAAATAATCCCTCATGCAAAAGGATGGATAAATAAACATAAAGAAATAAATAAATAGGATCAAGCTGGCTCTTCTGCTAAAGAAAAATGAACACCCAATTTTTGCTCATTGAGTGTAATTAGTTAATGAGACCGTCTCCGGGGCTACTGCTGTGCATGGGGGGGAAGGGGGGGGGGGCTGAGCTCAAATGAAATAACTACATTGAATTTATTATCGCGGGTCAATAGCATTGCACCCCCGAGTCCCGCTAGTTTAATTTCCCGTGATATTTGTCCGCCTGGCCGCCATTGATCGGGACTGAAATTAACTTATTTTTCAATCAGACGGCGGTATGCCCCAGAGTAGCTGCTTCTTTTCGCAGCTCCCTTTGACATCCGGGGCTGACCTTAGACGTCATCGGATAAGGAAGTGTTCCCACAAACTTTATGGAGGCACGTCCATTGGAAAAAATAAATAAAAAAATCTTCATTTGTTTTCATATTTGACATGAGAAAAAAAAATCTGTCCATAACCCCAAGTCTAAACAAAAATGTCACAACTTGGACTGTAAATTGACCCATTTGGACATATGAATTATTATGACAATTATGACACCCAAAATGTCATTATAGACAAAAAAAAATGTAAAATGTCACTGTAAATAAATTCCATATCTGTTTCCATAGTGATTCAGAGACAAGTCACCATTCATGATTCAGTAGAATCAGCCGCGATAGTAAAGAAGCGTGTTATGTCGTCACAGGTGTGGTTTCAGAACCGTAGAGCCAAGTGGAGGAAAAGAGAGAAGTGCTGGGGTCGCAGCACCGTCATGGCCGAGTACGGCCTCTACGGGGCCATGGTCCGGCATTCCATCCCTCTGCCGGAGTCCATCCTCAAATCAGCGAAGGATGGCATCATGGAGTCCTGTGCGCCTTGGTTGTTAGGTGGGCCACCTTCCTCGTTATCATCCTCTTCCTCATTCATTTTTGGTCAACAACCCCATCCTTGCTCAATATTGATCATTTACTTGTATCCTTTTAGCAATGCTTCTTTTCCTTTTGTCCTTCCTTCTTTCCTTCTTCATGTCACGTTCATCTTCCAACCTTGTTCCTTCACTTGCTTTTGCAACATTCAATTCTAAACCAGAACCTTCTTTGCTTGCTGTTTTCAGTTCAAGATGGCTTACCAATCAGCAGGCGCTATTCTAAATCTGAATGCCCGCAACTCTTTGCAGGGATGCACAAAAAGTCCATGGAGAGCCCGGCGCCCCCTCAGCCGGCGGCTGCCAATTGTGACGAGCCGCCGCCGCAGCCTCAGCAGCCTCAGCCGCCTCAGCCGCCGCGACCCGGCTCTCAGAGGGCCGAAGACTCTGAGGCAGAGGAGAGGAGGTCGAAGGGCGAGTCAGTCATTTCGAAAGAAGAACTGAGAGAGAACAGCATCGCTGCCCTTAGGGCCAAAGCACAGGAGCACAGTGCCAAAGTGCTCGGGACGGTTTGTCACGACCGACCGGATGAGGACCAGCGGGAGAAGTCCGGGGTTCCTTCGAGTCCTGCCGAGGAGGCGCGCAGCCCTTAAGAGACTGAATGCAGGGCGCTGAACCTCTCATCGGCTCTTCTCAAGCAGCCTACGTCTGGACTCTCATGAGGATGATTCGCTGCGATACAGAAGATGCAGACGCACTTTTTGGGGGGTTTTACATTTTCAATGCAAACCATCCCGCCAACGATACGCTCATAAGGAGAAAAAATTTATTGTTGTTCTGTGTTCTGCTGTATATCAGGGGTTCTCAAATCTTTGGGGTCCAGGGGGGGAAAAAAAAAGGATACCTTCATAATATTGACACCAAGAAGCCCTTTTTTTTTTTTTTTTTTTTTTTTGCTGATCCCATTGTTACAGTAAAGGTGAAACGCTTTGTTTTGCTGATAGGACATAAAGCCGCAGTAGGTACAGGTTGCAGGTTACAGGTACTCTACCACACTGAAGGGGGCGTACGTGAGCCAACGGGTGCTGCCCCATTAAAAAAAAAAAAAAAAAAAATGCCGTCGAGGTAGTGGAGACACCGGCTGTCACAAATAAAGCTTCTTTTTTTTTTGCGCTATGTAGCTAAAAGTGAATTGGACTGGGAAGAGAAGGAAGCGTTTTGGGGATGTGATGACGTAATTGATGATAGACGCGCCCCTGCTGTATGTCTTGGAGAAATTCAGCTGTTGTGGGAAAAACTAGTATGACGGAGCTGTGATGACATTCCAAGCTTAATTATCAAATCTACAAACAAAGGTAAGACCACAAACTGCTGATGAAATGTGAAATAACCAGTAGCCAATTATATCATTGATTCAATTAAGCTAAGGATTTATATATTTATAAATCTGATTCTGAACGTCACTGCAGTTCCTGGACCTTCAGTTTGAGAACCACTGCTGTATGTAACTGATATATTCCATGATACAATTTTGAATACTTTCACATCCAAAATAATGTATCATTCACAAAAACATCCAAAAGAAAACAAACATCTTTTTATTAATAAATGTGATTTTCCGGTGTTTGTCATCAAACTCTTCTTCCGGCTCAACTGGTCTGACACTGCAAATCGTCTCCTCAGTGCAGAAGCTACTTGTTGATGCTCTGTTGGCTTGCCTCATTAGCACAGCCCCCTCACCCCCGCCCCCTTGCATGCCGGGGTTAGCTCCTATAATCCGTCGCAGTTGAGAGCCTTCAATTTCAGATGAAATTGGAGGAGAGTGGGAGGGGTTGGGCAACGAGAGCGAAAGCAGAGAATGTCTGATTTGAAATCACTTTAACAGCCAACATTTAAGCCGCTCACGCATCCTCTTTTTTTTCTACATCCAAAGAATGACAGCTTGACTTCACACTGCTCTTGTCTGCTCAAAAATGTTTTTTCTATCAAGCTACCTGAAGGCCACTTTATGAAGCTCGTGGGACTTTTTGTTCAAGTTTGTTTATTTAGTGACTCCTCTGAGTGGAAAATTTAGTCTCTGAGAGAATGATCTATCGTGATGACCCTGGAAATGACAAATTTTGGAATACAAGTATACACATGGATCATTCTGTACAAATTAAATAAAACATTTTTCCAAAAATGGACATGGTAGCATTGCCCCTTACAAAATAGCATTAAAAATGCAGGAAAACTAGATTTTTAAAATGTACATTTCCAATGTTTCATAGTTGAACATATATTTATAATATTATTCATTGTAGACTAAACCCAGTTACTTTTAATGTATTTTAAAAATTCACGCTGATTTATCTGCAGGATTGAGATCACATTTCAAGCAATGGGCACCACTCAACCAACAACAACATACTTTCAGTCCTCATCTGCAAGGCTCCATCCCAATTCATCTATTGAGGCCAAGACATGCAACTCAATGAGGATTAGTCCTCTAAGTGCAAATCTATTTAATCCCCTGAGAGAGAGAAAGAGGAAGAGGTTATGATAGATCAGATTTGTGGAAGATCCAGCTGTTTACACTGGAAGCCATGAGGTCATTCACACAGTGGGCCTAAACGCTGTATGTTTTGTAAAAAGACCACCGCAAGATCATCTCAATCCATGCAAAGTGAGATCAGGCGGAGGGTTTATGGGAAGATTTTCACTAATGCAATATTAACATTCAATTTCCCTTGGAGCAATTTGATTGACATTGGTGAGATTAGCGAGCGCATGCAGCTCACTTTGGGAAACCCCTCAGCGAGAGTCTCAGCAAAATAGAGACGTTCTGTTGGTCAGGTTGACGTGAGAGTGCGCAAAAGTGGTCTTATATTGCCATCTACTGGTCATACGGAGATGTTGCAGATGTTTTATTTATTCGTTAATTAATATAATCATTGTTATTATGATTATTATTATTATGAAGCAGTTTGTCATTTTTTTATAGATCAATATCGCTATTGAGTCACTTTAAGTGTTTTTTTGTATTCTTTTTTTCTGTATCAATACTGAATAGGTTGACATGCAGTACAATAATCAACCACACGAGGGCAATGTCGCTCTAGTTTTAACCGAAAAGAATGCATAAGCCAACTGTATGGTCGTGGTGATTTTTTGTTTTTTACTAAAAAAAAAAAAAAGCCTGATTATACATGGGCTTTTTTTTTTTTGCTAATTAAAAAGTCTAGCTATTCCGTAATTTTTCAAACAAAAAATGTTTTGTTTTTTTACCAAAGTTTAAGATTTTTACACTTTATAGAGTTGATTTACTTTTCACAACCTAATGGATACCTTGAAATGGATTTACACATACCTGAATAGGAGGGACAATGGATATGTTTTGAAAAAAACATGATGTAATGTTTTGATCATTTTTTGTCATGTGTAATCAGGCCTGCAGAGATGAGACTGTCTGCTCTATATGAATTAATGGCGGCCGTGGAGAAACTGTGGCTCACTGAACTGGAGGAACACTTCATCATCAGGTAATAGTCCACAAAAACTGTAAAAACGAATCAAATTGGGAGTGTACGTGTTTAATCGACACAAAACGATCTTCCAACCAAGGCAAACTTCATTTGGCATGATCCCATAGAACAAATAAACAGCTGGCATTTTGTATTTGTGAGAAGATGTCACTTTGACAATTTGAAAGACCTTAACATGAACAAGAAAAGCTGAACAAAACAAAACCCTTAACAGTAACAAAAACTCAGCAACTTGCCCTGAATATGAATGAAAACTAATTACAGTTCAAATAAATACAAAATCAATGAAGTTAAAAATACAAAACTATCATCATCTCAAGGGCAGTTAACTACATTCTCTAATTTATTACGACAACAATACAAACTGTGACAAAGAAAGAGTTCAGCATCCCAATCAAAAGGTAAATAAATAGAATTATCATTGATGCAAACTCTCATGAAGTCTGCTCAAACACTCGGAATTCTCAATAGAGACTCCTTAGCAAGTGACTGAGGAGGCAGCAGGGTTCTTGCCAGTGTGGTTTCTTATGTGCCTTTTTAAGTTTCCCTTCACTGAAAATCTTTTGCCACAAACTGAACATGAATAAGGTTTCTCGCCAGTGTGGATTCTTGTGTGCCTTTTTAAGCTTCCCTTCATTGAAAATCTTTTGCCACAAACTGAACATGAATAAGGTTTCTCGCCAGTGTGGCTTCTTGTATGCATTTTTAAGTTTTCCTTCACTGAAAATCTTTGGCCACAAATTGAGCATGAAAATAGTTTCTCTCCAGTGTGGTTTCTTGTGTGCAATTGTAATTGTCCGCTTTGGCAGAATTTTTGGCCACAAAGTGAGCATGAAAAAGGTTTCTCACCAGTGTGGATTCTTGTATGAATTTGTAAGTTATGCTTCAGAGAGAATTTATGGCCACAAACTGAGCATGAAAAAGGTTTCTCGCCAGTGTGGTTTCTTGTGTGCAATTGTAATTGTCCGCTTTGGCAGAATTTTTGGCCACAAAGTGAGCATGAAAAAGGTTTCTCACCAGTGTGGATTCTTGTATGAATTTGTAAGTTTTGCTTCAGAGAGAATTTATGGCCACAAACTGAGCATGAAAAAGGTTTCTCGCCAGTGTGAACTCTTTTGTGCAAATTCAAATTTCCCTTCTGAGAGAATAATTGGCCACAATCTGAGCATGAAAAAAGTTTCTCACCAGTGTGGATTCTTGTATGAATTTTTAAGTTATGCTTCAGAGAGAATTTTCGGCCACAAAGTGAGCATGAAAAAGGTTTCTCACCAGTGTGGATTCTTGTATGAATTTGTAAGTGATGCTTCAGAGAGAATTTATGGCCACAAACTGAGCATGAAAAAGGTTTCTCGCCAGTGTGAATTCTTTTGTGCAAATTCAAATTTCCCTTCTGAGAGAATATTTGGCCACAATCTGAGCATGAAAAAAGTTTCTCTCTAGTGTGGATTCTTTTGTGCAAATTCAAATTTCCCTTCTGAGAAAATATTTGGCCACAATCTGAGCATGAAAAAGGTTTCTCTCCAGTGTGGTTTCTTGTGTGCAATTGTAATTGTCCGCTTTGGCAGAATTTCTGGCCACAAAGTGAGCATGAAAAAGGTTTCTCACCAGTGTGGATTGTTGTATGAATTTTTAAGTTATGCTTCAGAGAGAATTTTCGGCCACAAAATGAGCATGAAAAAGGTTTCTCGCCAGTGTGGATTGTTGTATGAATTTTTAAGTTATGCTTCAGAGAGAATTTTCGGCCACAAAATGAGCATGAAAAAGGTTTCTCGCCAGTGTGGATTTTTGTATGCCTTTGTAAGTTTCCCTTCACTGAAAATCTTTGGCCACAAATTGAACATGAAAAAGGTTTCTCGCCAGTGTGGATTCTTTCGTGCAAATTCAAATTTCCCTTCTGAGAGAATATTTGGCCACAATCTGAGCAGGAAAAGTGTTTCTTTCTTGCGTGCATTCTCATGTGTCGCTTACGTTTCTTTTGAGACTTCTCCTCCTCATCATCATTAGCAGACGCATGTGATGACATGTCATCACTATCTGATGGTGAAGCTGCTTGTGATCCTCCACAGTGGTCTCCATCACCTTCTCTGATCATTTGTTGACTTGAGCTGCAGCTTGGAGGCTCCGCCCTTTTGCTCACCTCATGTTGACCCTCATCGAAACTCTTCGAATCCTCTTCCTCCTTTTTAATGTTGCAGGACTCTTCTCCCTCCTCTTTAATGCATGGCCGCTCCGGCTCGCCCTCCTCTTTCATGGTGCAAAGAAACGCCTGCGTCATTTCTTCTTCTTTAATGCGAGTGCACTCTGGCGCCTGCTGCTTAGGACCAATAGCTTCACCAATGTCTGCAATCCAAGAGAAACACACATCATATCAATGTATATTAACAATGAAAGTTACAGTTGAAGAAAAAGTGAAAGTATACAAGGACTTATTCAATCTACCTATCACACATAGTTTTGATAGTGTTCTACTCAAAATAAACACTAGAAGAGGGTTCATAATAGAAAATAGTTCTTTCCTAAGCAAGTACTAACCAACTCTGTGTAACACAACATAAGGCTGCAGCCAAAGATCTTGCAGTTGTCGACGACTACGGTCCTCTTCCTCCCCGTACTTTGCTGTAGTCCTTGCAAACATTTTCACACTGCAATCACAACATTTGTTTATTGATGTTTTGCAAACAAATGCACAATTAGCATGTGACAACGGCTCATTTGAGATCCAACATTCGTCGAGGACGTTGCACAGAGTAGCCTTGGCAGCTACTTGACAAAAGCCAGTCGTATTTCAACAATAATGCCAATAATCAAGATCATAACGTTAGCACCATGCGGTGGTAGCTACCATGCTAATGAAAGCGGACCGCCCTTCTGTACCGCAACCAAGCAGTGCTACATATAAAGGTGCTAACATGATAACTTAGGTCCACAGTCGTAACTTACGTGTTTGTCGTGGCAGTTCAAATATTGCTAATGTTTCAGATTTACCATAGACGTTTGTTTGAGTGCTTACACGGTGCACGATTTTGCGCTTTACTTCCTGTTACGTCATTTGACAGCTGTCCCGGACTCCTGGACGCCCTCTAGCGAAACACAGTGGGACGTTTATTGTTGTTGCCCAGCAAACAAACCAACATTGCGTACAATAAGAAACATTTTTTTGTGCAGGTTTAAGAAAAAAAAACCTCAAATAGATTTTAATTAGGGTGACCAATTTATCCAATTTATACTCTCCATTCATCTTAAGCACAATATTGTGGACTGGATCAAAATATTCCAAGTCTTCCATTACAGAGTCCCAAGGCAACTACATCATTACAAAGAGTCTTTAACAACATATGTATTTGACTCTGGTGAGATGTATGCTGAGCAAGTTTTTTTAAATTTTAGATCCTCTATTCATTGCTAGTGGACTCACTGGTGCTGACCTAGAAAGTCTCCCTGGAATAATCAAATATACATTAAATGTATCTGCGTGCGAGTGAGCGAATAATCTCCGGATGAGCTTCAAACAGCATGTGAGGATGTGTTATCTACTGGATTAAATGAGGGATTCTAATTTGAAAGATTGTATGCTGTATGGAGGCAGGCATTTTTATGTTGGGTTTTTTTCCCCCGTTTTAGTATTGTTTACGCGTGTGTTGTACCCGGGCCGGCGGACAGGTGTTTCATTTGAGGAGCGATAGGAATCGAAGGAATGTCTTCCGACGAGCGAAGCGTCAACAGCAGTGTATTTGTTATAAATGTAGCGCTGGGCGCTAATCTCATTTCCTCTTTCCAATGTGTGCTTTTTTTTCTCTTTATCAACTTCACCTCAACGCATAAATCACCGTATCCCTCTTCTGCCCATTATCAAGGTGTCTCATTTGGTGTCACATTAGTAAGATGTTGAGTAAGTTGGCGAAAATTTCTGAAAGATGCAAACAACTTCTTTTTCTCGGGGACCCGCTTGAAATTTGAAGAGCAATACTTGCGACTTGACCTTTGACACATATTTGACTTGACCTCTGCAGAACTGACTGCAAAAGAGATGATGATATTTTCAACTCTGGAATCTCCTACTGGGATTTAAGTCCCGCTGTTGTATATTTGTCGAGGTTGCGATCTGACTGCGCAATTGCAAGCGTTGTGTCCACTCGGGGGTGGATGACTAATAGAAGTAGCCTAGCAGGCGTGGGTGAAGCCTCCTCCTGAATCCCCAACGCCGAGGGAGAGAAAACACGTGGCGTTCGCTGGGCGAGCGAGCCCACTCCAGCGCCCGCGTCGAGCTCTCGCTGATGACAGCGCTATTCTCGCCCCCCCATCGAGTCACATTTCACGCTTGTTTGGAGAGACGACAACATGAGCATAGCGGAGACCAGCAGCGCTGTTCTTTAAGGCCTACTAGACCTCGCCGAAAGTTTAAAGGAGATAGCGTTCCCCTGCTGTCAGGGGTTCATCGTTTTCACCCCGTATTGTAGATATCGTAGATTCTTTTAAGATTTTTGTGTACGTGAAATTATGTACATCAGGTTTTGCATGATTTAGCCTATTAGAATTATGCTAGCCAATATTGAGATGACATTTTATGGTTGAGGTTTTGATATACTACAATTCGCATTAAGCTAGCCAATGTTGCAATGAGGACATTTTGTGGTTTGTTTAACATTTTGATGGTTAATTGTTTGTATAGTGGGGCGGAGCTATGTGGTGGCCAATGGGGGCCCCTCTTGGCCACCCGATTTGACAAAGTTCTAGCTACGCCCCTGATGTAGATGAAACTTCAGTGAGAACGGGTGCTAAGGAATTAAACATGAAATTAAAAAAAAGAATAACCATATTAACAGAATCTCAGAACTTCCAACAAATATCAATCAAAATGTTTTTTAATGAGAAATTGAGTATATTCTCCCTAATTGATATTCAATCAAATTTGGGAAACTCATTTGAGGTTCTGTTTAAAACTCACAGTGTAAATTTGGGGATGTGTATTTTCTAGAAACCAATTACTGAAAATATTTGGATTCTTATCCCAAGTTGATGTTGTGTTTTCCAAGCCAAACTTTGTGACTGCCAGTCAGGTGGTGCAAAAATGCAAATGCTGAATCCAAGTGTCGGAAAGGAATAAAGTGCATTCTGACATTCTAACTGCGGAGAGCAGTCGTTTTTCCCGAGGCTCTCTTCACTTTGGCAGCAAAAGTCACCTCGAGCGCTGACAGTGAAGAATGCCAAGAGACTCAGTGTCGCCTGCAATAGCAAACAATATCAGCATGATGGACACCCAAAATGTTTTACAACCTCAGACAAGGGTAAAAACAAATGTCTTAGCAAAAAATAATCATATTCGACCTTCCACCACAATTTTTATCGGAGTGGCATAACAATGCATTATATTATGGTCAGAATATTTTTATTGTGCATCTTTTTTTTTTTTTTCAATGTGTAAACAAGACTGCGCGACTCATCCATACAAATGACTGCACTCATTACCACGAGGAGAAGATGAAGGACATTTGTAGAAGCAACATTTATTTATTACTCATGCCAAAACTGTTTATTTAATTTGGTGGACAATACAGAATAAACACAAATATCCCTAGTGACCACTGCTCAGCAGCTTTTGTCTACACAAAGACAATCTACATTTATTTTCTCAATCTGGACAATAGAAAAAGAAATCTTTGACACTGCGATTGTATTGAGAGGGAATACATTCATTCTAAATGAAGCAGGGAAATATTTCTGAATAGAGAGGCTGTTTCCTTTCTTGTTTGAAGAGTCCATCCCCAAAATTCAAGATCCATACAGAATCCAAACAGTCTTAAAATGATTTCTTGTTCTTCCTTCCCTCTTATTCTGCTTTGACAACCAGCAGCCCACGGGAGTGATGAAGTCCATTCTCCTCCTCCCATTTGTCTGCTTCTATTGTCAGTGTTATACATGTCCGGGCTTGGACAGGTAGGCGATGAGGGCCACCACCACCCCCACGTACATTCCCGTGCCAATGGTAATGGAAAGCGCAGCCAAGAAAAGGGCTCTCCTGGAGCTCATTCCCGCTCTGGAGAAGTCTCCCTTAGCGACGGCCTTGCCGGTCTGACAAAAAAAAAAAAAAAATAGAAAGGACAAAAAAAAATTCGGAGAGTTAGTCATCATCAACGACGAGTGCGTGAGTAGGTGTTTTGGGCCCCAGTTAGCGGAGAGAAAATAAGTAATCTCTCGCTCTCTCGCTCTGCCATTTGTTGCCATAGCAATTAGGTCATGGCTCTGACAGTGACGAATGGCTTGTTTGGGTGTTTTTTTTTTTTGAGCTATGAAAAATATACCCTCCATTATAATTGTCAGTGTGTAGTAATCCCAAGAGAAACTGTCATGGTACGCTGTGCTTTGCAAAGTTTTGACTAATGGCCACAACTAATCAGTAGTTATCAGAAATTATGTATATATAATTTTATACACACACACACACACACACACACACACACACACACACACACACACACACACACACACACACACACACAATAAAACGGGCTCTAATTACATGCCGCAGGTCAACTTTATACCTTGTGAGAGTAGCAGAAGGCAACAATGCCCAAAGGCCAGAAGCAGCAGAGCATGGAGAAGATAGTCAGGCCCAGGTAGTCCCGAGGAGGAAGCACCAGGAAGTTGTCTTCGCTCTCGCTCTCACTGGAGCTGTCACTCTGCAAAACATTAGGAACAGGATGAATGACTATATAAAACAAACATATAGTTGTTTAAATACCAATTCTTCTGCCAACTTCTCCACTAAAGTACATCACTTTGCAACTTTGTCTAATTTACGGTCTTTCAAGAGCCAAACATGTTTTGGTAATGTGGGAGGAAGCAAGCGTGCAATTTTAATAAATACAATTACCCGCCCACTCAAAATAGCTGTTATGAAAATAATACAGTGTGGTAAGATACACTGTAATTAGCAACATTCACTGACAGACATATGAAGACATTAGTAAGCCACGGAGCTGATTGACAGAGTACCCTTGCCCTCGTCGCTGGACCACTGACACAGGAAGTGCTTGGCCCACCGGAGTGGATTTGGAGCCTGTCAACAGACCGTGAGCTGTCTGACAGATAAAGCGGGATTAACGGATTGTTCCGTCATTGCGAGGTGACAGGGACACAGCCCGAGGACAGTGCCATTTAGGTGCTAAATTGCTTCTCCGGCGTGACCCCCTCCACCGTCGCTAACATACATCTCAACACCTCACAACCCTCAACAAAGACCCAGTGGGGGCTAATTAGTGACAGACAGACATCGATCTGAGCCAGGCGAGCAAAATGACGCGAACGGCGGGGTGACCTTTTGACGAAGCCGCAGCCCTTGCTTCGCTCAACTGTCCTGAGCACACGCTGCAAGATTGCACCAGTAGAAAGTAGAGAGCAGCTTTCATTAGTTCCACTGCCTGCAGCCATCAGTCAAGGTGGGAGCAAAACATTGTGGATGCTGCACGCTCACACTATAGTGTCGAATAAAGCAACCTCGTATAGGGTACAATTAATTCATAATAGAATACTGACCACTGGCGGAGCTAGTGGGGGGGCCACGGGGTCAGTGAATCCCCCCCCCAAATATGCAAGTACCAAGCCAGATAATTAATTGACTATTAGGTTTTTTCTAATTTTCCAATATTTTTTTCCCACATTACCCAACCTACCCTATGTTTATCTGCGTGTTCTGAAGAATTATTTGTGATTGAAAAAAAATAAAAACAATTGTGGACATCCTTAAATATCCTTTAGCCCCCTCCCAATTAAAACATCCTATCGCCGCCAGACTCCCCAATAAATAACCTCCATTGTGACTACGAGTCGTATTTATTTAGACAGTGAAGTGCAGCAGTAAATCACCCGGACTTGTTTCCCAACAGCTGCCCCCCGTGCCAAGACAAGATTACGAGTCTCCCCGTTATCTGCTTTATGAACACGCTGCACCTGGACAGGCGGCTGTGATCCATCACCACGGCGACTGCTCATAACCACTCCATGATGTGACACCCCATGAATAAAGCAGTGGGCACACAGTAGCCCTAATCTTCCTTTATCTGGTGAGCTATAGCGGATAAGGACTCTTGAGTGACTTGCTGCTTTTGAGGCCACTGACACAGACTGGAGACACACACCCGCTGTGCTTGTTTATTATTTGTCGAGACACGTGTCATCCTTAGCAAAACATGGTCACAGGACTCTCGGCTGGATTTGAACTACAATGTCACCCAGTATAGTTGAATTCTATCAAAAATGAAATTGTCAGATGGATGACCACTGGCGGAGCTAGAGGGGTGGCCACGGGGCCACTGTCTCCACCCCCTAACGTGTGTTTTTTCCCAGAGAATTTGTTTTCACATATCCCACCGCTCCCCATAGAGAACATCTGGAGAATATTTATCAGCATTTTCTGAAGAATTGTTTGGGTTTGTATTTTTTATTTTTTTTTGTGTTGCCCATCAATTTATTTTTAAAATGAGTGACCCTTGAGAACACAAGCTTGCTCACACCTGATGTCATTTTTATTCCAAGCTGCACTATAAATGCAGTAAGTCATTGGTTGGTGAATTCATTTTGACTTCACAGGTTAGGTTCTATCACACACTGGAGCTAAAGGTCAGTGGACACACCAGAAGCAGTAGGAGAAGCGACTTTTTACTCGGTCTGAGGGATTTACTCGGTTGAATTGACAGGGAATAACCTCAGCCAGCGGCCACCTGCTCCAGGGACTCTTAATGCACACAAAGCGCCAACCGCATTACTTGTAGCAACGCCGCATCTCTCTATCTGTGAGCCAGAGCGAAAAAAAAAAAGAAAAAAAAAGCGCTCCGATCAGGGTCTGCGGGTGAAATGAGATTTCAAGCACATCTGAAATGACTTTGCTGCTTTGCTTTCCAGACTTTTCTTTGAAGAGCGTGCCAGTCATTCCCAAGAACAATCGCCCGGACGATGTGAATCACAATTATAAAACGCTGTGAGTCCACAGCAAACTTGAAAAGCCTGGCAGTGAAATGACCTTTCTGAGGAGAAGGGAATATCAAATGAGCGAGAATGGTGCCGCTGGTCTCTTAGGTTGTTAAAATAATGTAAATGACAAAACATCCCCCATGGCTCCCCCACCCCGCATGGAAATGGCTGAGCCCTTATAAGTTATTGTTAATGAACTAAGTGACTCGGCACACAGTGCTCTTCGATCCCGCTGCACCAAAGCAGCCAATGAACGTCAGAAAATTTATATCGCCTCATTAGGAACTGACATTTCTTTTCTACATTTGAACTTATGCTCTTTAAAATTCACACATTTCTAGTTTTTTTTTCCTTCCACCCTAATGATGGTGGAAAATAACATGGACTTATTTTACTTTTGACATTTTACTTCCTGTCAGATGTTGTTCTTGCTTTTAAGATAACTTTTTTTTTTGTTTGACTGACCTCATACTCAGGAGCCTGCTCGTCCTCCACTTCATACGACACCGTCTGGATCTTCACGTCCTTCCCTCCTTGGGTGCCGCCCAGCTGCTTCTCGTCCCCCGGCGCCACGTCTTTGTTCTCAGTAAAGGTGGTCTCAAAGCTCTCGCTCTTGGAGTCTTTGCTGTGCAGGCTCACGTCATCCTTGCACAGGATGAAATCAGGCTTGTAGAAGGCCTCCACCGCTAGATGCAGCGAGGTGGCGTCCAGGAACTGTTGAGACTTGTGTTCGTCATGGCTCCCGCTGTAGAGGTAGCCCATGAGGCCGTCCTGGTGCTGCTGTTGCTGGCTTGGGTAGTCGCCATGGTAACCGTGGACTAGCCGCTTGCTGCTTTTATCCAGAAGAGGATTCTGGAGCTCACTGAGGCTTTCCATTGTGATCTGGCTTACACTGCTACAGTCCAAACAGAGCTAGGCGGTCTGGAAGCTGAAATGATATCAACATTTAAATTAAGGCTTGATCCTAAAAGTTGGAAATGTGAAAATGCCTCAGCATATATATTTTCGAATGCGATCTATGGATAAATAAATATTCTTGTTTGTCAATATTCAGCGCACACACTTTACCATCCTGTGCAATGAAATCACCATCTGCTCAATGTTTTTTCCATTCTCCCCCCTCTGCAGGTGCTGAATTCGGTCTGCTGACTCACTTTTATGAGCAGAGCTGCACAAGTATAATATATGATGATTCATATATTCACATATCAGGAGAGACAGGTGAGGCAGATCATGACAAGTATATAAAAAAAAAAAAGAGAACATAAAATGAATATTATTTGATCTTTATATATGACTAATTTCGAATATTTTTAAATTATTTTATTATTGCTGACAGGACATAAAACCTGCACAGGTATTCTGCATGCCGCACTGAAGGGGGGCGTATGTGAGCCAAAAGGTGATTAATGCTGCCCCATTTGTTTTTGCAAAGGTAGACAAGAAAACGGATGTGTCAAAGTACAGCTCTTTGTTATTTTGCGCGATCAAGGTAAAAGTGAAGTCAACTGTTGCTATGTATGTGACGGAGTTGCTGTGATTGCATCAGAGCTTAATGAGATGCAGGCCAAAATGAAAGAAAAAGACTTTTACAACAATGGAATGGAGCTTTTATGGCGCATGGACTTCATCTCCAAATAAAGGTAAGATCACTAATTGTCTGCACGCGTTTGCGCGTGCGTATAATGAGATACGAAATGACCAGAAGCCAATTAATGAAGTTATCCTTTTGGGTTTATATATTTGTAAATCTGACTCTTAAAGAGAGAAAGGTGGATATATTTAATCAATGATGAAATGTATCCACTTCCTGGAATAATGTCACGTGAGATGCCAGCAAACTTTGTGAGACTTCAGCTCAGTGAACACCTTATTGCTTGCATTGTTGTTATGGATGTAACTCCATCAATTGTGCAGAATGACATTTTTTTTTTTTTTTTTTTAGAATGGGAAACATTCAATTTATAGAGAAAAATCAGTACAAACATAGATTATAATGCACATGAGTGCATCTGTCACTGTTCTTCATATGTGACGGCATACTTGCTGCCAAGCTTGTGGCCCCTGAGCTCCACACAAAAACCAGGCCGAGACACAAATGTTCCGCCTGGACACGCGTGAATAATGTGGAAAAACCAAGTGTGTGATTGTGAACGCGCACGCATGCACGCGCGCACAAGGCGCACTCGCTTATCTGGGGGAAATAACACACAATTCCATGACACGCAACATTAAATAACAAAAGCCCATCCCACATTCACAAATAATGAATCAAAACACCATAAGATGTGCACTTAGCAGGTGCGTGCGCTTCTGTTATGAATAATACATGTCTCTCCCATCGTCATTTTCCATTTTGTTCATTTAGCTCCTGTTTTCTCTCATCGAAAGCATGCACACTTTATAAAACTATAGATGACGTCACACACCTGTTCAAAAGGCAATAATAATAATAACAACAACAACAAAGCGAGCCTGTCCATCATCTGAACACAAGTAGTGTCGCTCACCTTGGTTTAAATGTCCTCTCGCAGCTTCGCTCATGCAGCATCTTTTCTTTTCTTCCTTCCTTGGCGCAACTGACTCGCCCGCTCGTGACTTCACATCATCGTTTCGGGGGAAGCCGCCATGCACGCTGCAGCTTTCACTCGTTAAAAGCAAGTTTGTCCGTCGGTGTGTGACACAAGTGTGCCGCGTAGCGCCGCGCACACACGCGGCTCCATTTTACGCACGCACGCATGCACGCACGCCCACCGGAGAGTCCCAAAAGAATCTCGATCACGACCTATTTAGGGTGGACTGACTTGAGTGTAGGAGCTTGCTGACTCGCAAAGATGTCACCTCTCGACTGAAGATGATCACGGATTTGCCCGTCGTTCCTCCCTTGCTGTTGCATCATGGGTTGGATGCGGTTTTACGCATCGGTGATCAGTGCTTAGTGGAACAGGTTGGGTGGGGGTGAATGTACTCCTTGGAAAATAATGTAACAATTAACGAGGATGTCTCACCAAAGCACTCTATTCTTAGTGTAGAAGCTCCCAGGAGCCATCGTGGGACACAGTTTCTACTTTCTGGAGCTAAATTTGACATTTTTTTGCTCAAGACAAAACTCATCCATGGCCAATCATTTATGAAGCAAGTGAGCAAGAAAAAGCTTGCAGTTTATTCTAACATGACTCAAATCCCTGTAATCTGGCTGTAAATATAACACAGAAAAAGAATTAATAAATGTATCGCTTCGTTCATATTTGATGAATATTTCAAACAAATCTCATGTATTTATCATGAGCCTGCCAAATTGGTTATGCCTTTACAGCATCCTCTGCCAAGCTTCTTATGCTTTCACGTCACCGTTTATCACCGGAAACACAGTTGACATAACGTTCCTATAAATCGCCCCGCAAGATGTGTAGCAAAATAGATTAATCCGTCAGCCTAATTTATTTGGCTTCCACCAGTGAATAATTATGACATAATGATCGTATTTAAAGGGCCACAGTCAGGGAGAGTGATGTGATGGCAAAAAAAACTAAGGTGGACACATATCTTATGCAGAAGAGCACTCTTGTACGCTCATAAAAACGTCTGGAGTTAATAATGTGCAAAGGCGAGGTTCTGTCACTTTCACTAGGAGATGCATTAAGGCTCTGATGGACATTTTACGGCAGGAACATGGGCTGCATTTTACTCCGGCGCGTCTTGCGCCATACGAGGCGCCATAACGGCCTCGCTCGCCGTCTTCATGATGGATACCGCTCCCTCGGGGGACGGGGGATATTGGAAGCGAGGGCTGGAGAGGAGCTGGAGGGCTTGGGGTCACAACCATTTAGTTTCTCTTCCTCCTTCATCTTCTCAACAGACTTTGAGAGCTGCATGTAAAGAATGTTAACACCAGTTGTGGAATAAACGACAACGACAAGATTTTTTTCTTTGCATGTATGAGAGAATTTTAGTCAAAATTGTAAATATAAATTCTGTTGAAGTCTGCTTCGAGTGCAGCCGCACATAAACTGTATGTGAACCTTCTGGACTGTGAATATTTATGGTCCTCACTGTGGCCTTTGCCTCTGCTCCATTTTCCTGCCCTATATTTAGCTGTCATGTCATCACAGCGCAGGCATGATTGCTATAGCGCCCACATTTATCGGAATGATATCAATTTGCTCACGATTGGGTGCTAACTAGAAAAAGCAGCTCGTCGTATATATTACGGTGCCCGCGTAGCGGAATACGAGCGGCTGCAAATCTTCCCGACGCCCATTAGCTTCAATCACGTCCACACTAGTGGGAATTAGTCAGCCTAATCCGATGGGAGCATAAAGTAGCAAAGCACTTGAATTGATCTGTAGGAGGTGAAGCAACCAGAGTCAATTTATGAAGCTTTTCCCATTGTACATTATTATAATTACGTTAAGAATAAATGCAGCAATGCGGCAAAGATAAATGTAACAAATTGTCTTGGAGATAATAACTACAAAATACAGTATTACCATAATGATCATTGATGGTTTACATTAAAATGCCGTTAGCTAGCTAAGGTAGCTAGCTAGTTTATTTATTTTGACTTTTATATATCTATATATATCTATATATATCTATATATATATATATATATATATATATATATATATATATATAGATATAGATATATATATACCGATCAGTAAATCAAACAAATCACAGCATGATATTATCAACTACATTTGATTACACCGCCGAATGGATGGCCAACGATAATCTATTTGGACAGCCACGCTGTTCCTCCATGAATAATGAAGCGAGCTGAAGATCATTATTATGATGGATTTCCTTTAATGTGCTAGAAGAGCACCCCGAGAAAAACTGTTGTGTACATTGCTTGCGAGGCTTATTTATAGTTGGACGTTTAATACCGTTTGACACGTAATGACACGGCACCACTTAAAGGAATCTTGTAAAAGCAGATGGAATGTTCTGGGGTGAGTCTCAGGGGTGACTTGTTGCAGAAGGCCCCTTTTATTTCGTGCAACTATTAGGAGGGAAAAACGATTAAAGCGTCCAACCCTGACGGTCGGTATGCGTGTCACGATCTGCGTTTTTTTGCTCTTTTGATATCATCTTGTTTCTGTCAATCAATGGACTCATGGTTAGCGATTCCTGGAAATGTTTTGTAGAATTTGTGCTTTCTACCACTAGATGGCGCCAAACCCGTGGCTGATGGGAAAATAATAATGGCAGACATTTATTGAACTGGGATATTAATATCTTGATATGTTGCCCTTCTTAACAGGGTCTAGAAATTCACAGAAAATCATTTTGTCCGAGCAGTCTCAACAGTGCATACCAATAAAAGCGAGTTCCCTGTAGAGCTTTAAAAATACCAGGATGATACTGTGTTACGGCCTCCTCTGCAGTTCTGCTGGATTGCAACTTCTTGATTGATGGCTGTGTATTCGCTGAGGCGATAGACATTCGCTATCAGCATACAACACATTACGCTGTCTTGCAGTAGACAACATCATCCTCCGCTAGCGTAAATAACAAGACTTTACTTATAAGTAGCTTTTGTTTTATGTTTTCATGTGCCCCCCCCCCCCCTGCACACAACTTCCGCTTTCAATCAATATTTTTCTTAATGTTGCTTTTGAATTCTCCCCCACTGAGGTGCGCTTTCAGGTGGGTTTATTATCCGTGCCCTGGCAGACGGCTGCCCACGGCATCATTTATCAACAAAAAAAAAGCGTACACAGTCGCTGTGGTGCACTTGAGAGCAGTAAACAAGCTCACAAAGGCTATGGCATTCCGGAGGGGGGGGGGGGGGGGCTCAAAAGG
Organism: Syngnathus leptorhynchus; assembly: GCF_054491065.1. Classification (NCBI taxonomy): domain Eukaryota; kingdom Metazoa; phylum Chordata; class Actinopteri; order Syngnathiformes; family Syngnathidae; genus Syngnathus; species Syngnathus leptorhynchus. Next base: position 4,701,884 of record NC_141209.1, on the reverse strand, counting down.
GAAGGAGGTCAGGGAGGACTTCAGTCCACACCTCGTATCACTTGGGAAGCCTCAGATGGACCATTAGGAGTCTGTGACACTCATTTCCACAGTGAAGAACCAAGTGGGACATAATTATGGAGCGCCACATGTCTGCACCATCGTTTTTTTTTTTTTTTTGGTGACTGCTTCAAAGGATGAGTATTGATCTGAAGAGCTGTTTGTATTCATCACCTTACAAGGCCCCGAAAAATCTCATCATGTCAGACGACCCAAAAAAAATTCAGGTCAATGAAAACAGAATAAGCCCAGAATAACTTTGGCCCATTTGCCGAGCAGATTTTTTTATTTTTATTTTTTTTGCATGCACGCCCTCAACCATTAATGTGGCCCAAAAATATACTCGAAAATGGAGTCAAAGTTATGCAAGTCTAAGTGTCTACATGACCAACTACCTCCTACAATTTGTGTGTGTGTTGTGTGTGTGTGTAGTACAGTAGATGGTGTGAGACTATAGTTTCTTAAAATAGATTGACAAAATGACACCTAATGTTGTCATGGTTACCAAGTAGGTAGAGGAGAAAGAGCTTGCAGAGGAACCGTGGCTTTAATGAAATGCTCTTTGCCGATGTAAAATAATCTATTTGAATTTTAATGCCACTTTTATTTGCCTTCTGACGTGGAGCCAAATATGGCCTAGCAGATCATTAAAATGTTTTTTTTTTCGAAAAGTGAATTCTACACAACTGTTTATTTTTTAATGCAATATTTGAATTGGTCCTTTATTCATATATTTATTATTGTATTCATATGATTAATTTTCAATTCACAAGGCACACAAGGTCACATTTAAAATACCAGAACTGTTTCTCATTGCTGGAGATGAGTTGTGTGCATTTCACCACAACTTGGCAAATGACATCCAGACTTGAATTTATTCCCCCTTCCTGCGGAATTCTCATTTGGGAGAGCAAGTCCCATCTGACTTTGGTCCATCAACCCGACTGTATCTGTTGCTTCACAATACACTTTTCTCTCGAGATGTGTGTCGCTTCAATACACATTTGTATGCAGCAGCTCATCTTTGCTGAGCACTTCTTTAAAAAATGGCTTTATTTATTTTTAATACCTTACTCTGCTGTTAGGCTCGCTGTTTTCGAGACACTTTATACACTATGCATTTTCTTGGCAGGGATGAGCAACTTTTACAATTTGAATGTTTAGAATTTTGCTATGGTGCCCCATAGACACATTTTATCATCCATAGTTATTTCATTTTCCTCCTCTAGCACGTGCATCACATCCCATAATAAAATTGAAATGAGATATGAGACAGAAGTTATTTTTCTCTCGGCGGACAAACCTCTTTGTATCATTAAGGTTAATGAAATCATGTCTTCATGCCGTTCTGGTTATTTCAAGTCATTCTCCTTTTGATTATCACTACAGGCTCCCACCGCGGTGCCCATGCAGCTCCTTCGGCCATCATTACCAACCTAATGAACTCACTTTCATAATCAAGAGAATTAGAGCAGCTTTGAAATACCCCGCAGGCATTGTTGTTCTTTTGTGTTCAAATGTGTGTTCAAGGTACTTTGTTGTCATGGTGTTTTGTGTGCCGGGGGCGGACAATGATAATGTTGCCTAATTAGCTTAAGAGCACGTTCATTTGATCGAGTTAACTTATCTTAATGCTAAAACAGAATAGGAACGGCTTAGATGAGATTCCGAATAGCGTTTGTTAGGAATGGATGTTTGAACAAAAGTGGTGCAGCAACACATGTAGACAGACATGATAGCAAGACAAAAGTGAGAAGCAAATACTAAAGACTTCTAGAGATGAATGATGCTTGTGCAAAATAATGTAACTAATTTGATAGTTTCTCATGGTGGCATTGCAAAAACAAAAAGTAGCTTGGATTTACTTTGGGGTGTTAGATGGGCGGTTCCTCAAAACACTGAAATTTTTTTGGCAGTTTTATAATGCAGCATTTCTTTTAGCCCACACATGTCCTTCAGGCTGAAGAATATTAGCTTGTCTAGATTGTGAGTTGCATATTGATTTTTTTAATTGATTTATTTGTCAATAGCTCCCCGAAATTCTCATCTTCAGCATGGCGTAACAGCCTTTTTAAAGATGCGTATAAAAGAGCCTTTTTCCATCAGCCAGCCATAATAATTACAAAATGTTCAGTATCAGCGTGAATGCAGGCTGCTGGACTTGGGCCAATGTTATTTCCTTCTTTTCCATTCAAATTGAACTAAATGAGCTGTCAGAAGCGCTATTGACTTGGGAGGCGCCGCTTTACACCTCAGAGGCAATTTTGCACACGTCATTGCTGGAAATGTACACACAATGACTCTCAATGAGAGCTTTCGCTTGCTTATTATGGGATGAACATCTGTGATAGGAATGTACACCTTGACTATATCACACTGTTAAATACAAAAGTCATTTGGGGACTTGATGTTGTATGAGGGGGGGGGGGGGGGGGGGACTTTTTTGTCTCAAGTTACTAATTAATAAAACTTATATTTAAAAAGTTTTCTTCGAAAGCACTGATGGAGTAAAGACGGCCTGAGATTTTGTGAGACTATAGCGCCTCCTACTGTTGAAATGGAAGACACAAGTAGTACATTTTACGCTGAATACACAGCATTTATTTTTAACTAGAAAGCTCACAATACTGACATGAGAGATGAGATGTAACTTAACATCCCCCCCCCCCCCCCAACCCCCAACCCTCGTCGTGGCACTTTCAATAAACACAAACACCACAATATCCATTTCCAACACTGACCATAAAAATTAAAAACAAAAATAGCGTGGACAAATAAGCAAAAAACACATCTAACAGAAGGTGGGCCTACCAAAGTACAAAACAATTGATCATTTCACGCTTCATGTGAACTGTGTAGTGATTCACACAATAAAAAGATGCACTTAAAGGCCATTGAACTACAATTATTAGGCCTACCCAATATATTTTACAAAATGATACTGTACATATTTCGCAAGCATGTTGCTGCCCAAATCTGATTGAACACCTTTTTTTTTTATGGTACTTTTTATGGCATTTTACATCGCCAGGCAGGATTGTCGTTTATGTTTATACAAAAATAACATTTTGTAGACAGGCGTGCACTTCGAAGTGTTAATGCAACTTCCAGCAGCATTTAAAGCGCCAGTCACTGAATAAAAATACAAATTTTGTTTTTTTTAAAGCACATTATTCCCCAAATGAACAGTTAATACCGTTGTGTTGCTTTGGTGAGCATCCTTCATCCCATTAATTCAGGCAACCAGCACTAGGTGCCACTATTACTCTGCAAACAGCTTCCTGTGCAATCTCCTTTCTTGTCTGATTTCTGCAAATTACAGTAATTTTATTTCTATAATTAACCTCATTCTGTAGTGATGTTTAATTTAAAAACAAAATACAGTAATACCTTGACTGTGTATATTATACTCTATGTTAAATGTTAAAAAGCTGGTCTGATGATACCGTGTGTCCTTGATGTGTCTAGTAGGGTTCCTCCTCCTCCACAGGATGGAGCGCGTGCCTCTTCAACAGTGTCTTTAACATTTCCACTTCCTGCTCGGAGTCCTTCAACTTACTGTGTAGTGTCTCGTTGGCTTTTTGGAGCCTCTCGTTCTCCTGATTTAAAAAAAAAAAAAAAAAAAAAAAAAAAAAGAGATTTATAAGTATCGTGGTGCGTTCAAGTACCATAAAAAAAAAAAAAAGTGTACCACCCACTGATTGCAGGGCTTCAGTGATGGATTTGTTGTCTTCTTCTGGCTCTCGGGTTTTCTGTACAACAGAAATTCGGTTCTCCCACTTGGCGCAATGGCGCTGTTTCCTCTGCAGCAGCGGGCTGGGACACATTGTCGTAGGAGATAATGCCACCGGGCCCAGTAAAGAGCGAGTGGCATCAGGGGACAGTGGCGGACCCTCGGTCTGAGTGGCGCTGTGGACCCAGTTTTGCCTCAAATGGGAGGTGACTGGAGAGTCTGGACTCCAGTCTTTGTTGTCATCGGACGGGTATTGGAAAGGAAACTCGTCTGAACATGAAGAGTGACATAGTGGTAGGGGCCTGTTAGTATTATTGGATGTAACATGTTGAGGTGGTAAAATAATGCACAGTCGGCATTTATTATATTGGGGTCGACATCGAAAACATTTGAGTGATTAAAGTAGGGCAACATTTTAATCGTGTAGACACACACACAGAAAATATTGTGGTCTAAGAGGAAGGTCATGACTGCAAAACAAAATGAGTCAGATGATGTGATGTGACATTACGTTTTTTTTTTTTTTCATGTCTAACCTGCAGCTGAATAATGCAAATTTCTTGTCGCAGGTGGGCAGCTTGCTCACTACAGTCAAAAGAAAAACAGCTAGCGGGAAACCACCCACCCATAGCAGATAACCTTTTCGACACTTGGGAAAAAAAAAATCAAAACAAAACGTAAATGAGTTTGTGATTCTATGCGTTGCCACTGAATCGCCAGTTTCGTAAGTCCTCATAATTGATACCATGACGGGATAAGTGTGGTGCCCTGACCCACCCTCCGAGGTTCCCGTGGTGACAGGCGTGGAGCTAGGCGTGGGACTGTCGCTGATATTGTTGTTGTTGTTCATTTTGGTGTTCTTCTTGCACTCAAAGGCCACCTGGTCCTTACACAGCTTGTGGCAGTTCATCCCGCAGTCTGTGAGAATGCAAAAAAAGTCAAAACAGGAACTGTGTTTTGGTTGAGGATGAAGCTTTTTTTATTTCCTTTAATTAGATTGTGCGAATGGTCGAGGTTCCCACCCTGAAGAGACCTCGCGTGACTAATACCCGAAGTTACCTTTGCATTTGTAGCCTTGCTTGATGATACCCCACAGCTAGAAAGAACATACAAAAAGCCAACATTTAACTCATTCACTGCCAACCCAGTTAATATCTTTTGACGTCTATAACCGTCAATGGCACTGAATGGGTTAAGATGATTATTTTTTTTTTGGGTGACTTACCAATCCCGAGCAGTTGTCGCAAAAGGTAGGCTTCATATATGTGGTTTCTTGAAAGTTATGAACAAAGCCCAGACCCAGTTTGGAGCAGATGACACTGGCCCGCATGAAATAAGCTGTGATCTCATCTCTATTGACAAGTCCTTCCCTGCACAAACAAAAAACTGGATTATCAACATAACATTTACATATATTTTTATGCAAGGGATTGCATGCTTTTTTTGTGGTCTTTGAACATCGCATAATGTCTCGGCGTGCAAAAAGAAAAAAAAAAATACACTCGAAAGCGCTTTATGGTTAGTTGTGCAGCTACTTGAAGCTTCCTGTTGCCGTACGTCTCACTACAAATATCACTTTGCTCGTCCCCCGCAGCTGCAAATGAGCGTGCGACCCGCCGAGCACTCACTTGTCTTTGTCCATGACACAGAAAGAAAAGGGGAAACTGGCCGCAATTTTCTCAAAGTCCTCTTGAGAAATGAAGCCGTTCTCGTCGTGATCGTAGTTCTTAAACACGGACTTGGAGGAGAAGAAATCAACAATAAATTCAAATAATGCCCTCCCAATACCAAAACAAATCAAATAAGTCATAACGACTTACGTCCACCATTCTCTGCACATGTTTGCTAATAGTTCGAGGATCTGGTTTTGGAGTCACTCCGGATACCCAGTCGACAACCACTGGAGGTCTAGAAGGGGTGGTTGGCTGATGGAAAATGAAATCATAGTTGAAAAATAACTCGATAAGCAAATAGACATACAAATATATGTTGATTTATTTATTTTTTTCTGTATTCGCTTCTCAAATGTGACGATGGATGTACACAGCTCTGACTTGTGGGTGTTAAGTGGCTCTATCACTCACAGGGGCTTTACAGTTCTTGGGCTCCCGGGCATAAGACAGTTCGTAGATATCATCTTCGGTATAGTAAAGGTCCAAGGACAGCTGAAAGACACAGAGAGAGAGAGAAAAAGTGAGAGAGAGAGAGAGAGAGAGAGAGAGAGAGAGAGAGAGGATTGGTCACATTGTAGAAGAGCAGATTTTCAAGGACATACTGTATTCATGCAAAGCACTGCGAGGATGACACACAAGTACGACGTAGAAATTTGAATTCCCTCTCATTCACACTCGCTTTGCCACCCACACACACACACACACACACACACACACACACACACACACACACACACATACTCATGGATCATAGACTCTCATCTCACCCACACGCATGCCAACAAACCACATGCTGGAACCGAGGCAGCCGCAAATGATTAGTTTGCTTGTCGACTAGTCACCGATGCCAATCACGATTAATCGGCTAATCGGATCGTACGTAGCGTACGCAACGATATATACCAAACAACGTGTCGGCTATGAAATTATACCGTGAGGAGATGGACCAAGTCCTTGTTGGCGTCCAGCCTGGGTGGGATCTGCTGGAGCTGGATCAGCTCATTGATATGAGTGTAGAGCGCCTGCAGCTTCTGCACGTTCACTTTATTGTCTTCCACATAGTTCGGCATGGCCTCGTTGACTGAAATCAGGTCTTTGAGGTGCACGCCCAGGATGGGGATTTTAAAACCTGTACACTTGTTGTACGCTTGTCTGTAGTTGTCAAAGTTTCTGCACGAGGAGAGCAGATCTGTCATTTCGTTTAACACCTGAGGACAGGACAGGAAGGACACATTTACTCCACTATGTTGAATATTATCTAAGCCTACTTAAAAGTAACAAAGAAATAAGCCAATGAAAGTATAGCGTGCATTTATTATAAAATACAATTCAATTCAAATTAATCTGTTCTTTTTCAATATAACCACGCTTGGTTTTCTTATGCTTTTGTGATTATTCATTACCTTGATGACCTCATTGGGTACATGAGAGGTGGTGTCCTTCAGTCTGGATATGGAGCTGTGACAAAGCCCTCCCACCACCGCCATTAGCGTGTTGTAGTTGTGCATGAGGTGTAAACCCTGGCGGACGCACACAAACACATACAAGGTCGTTCAACTGGACACTGCGCGATTCATCGAGATCCAAAACACAAAGCTCGGGATTGTGTTTGTAGTTTGAAGCGATGATAGGTCCAAGTTTCAAGTACTTCTGGTTATATAACACAAAAAAACGGCCGTTACATAAACCACTTAAATTGTTGTTGCTTTTTCACACCGTCTCTCTTTCTTTCTTTTTTTTTTTTTTACTCAAAGCATTTTCAAATCTCTTCTCAGCTCTCTAATTCCTGCTGTCACTAGAGAATGATGGTGTGAAATTTGTCTCCACACCCCATGGGTTTTGTGCTCTGCAGCAGGCTGCTGATTTAATGGTACGAACCAGCGCAAGCTGGCAGTCCCGCCAAATGAAGCGGCCAACTGCAATTAACCAAAAAATAAACAAATATTTTCAAACACTCAGACTCGAAACTCTACCTTGGCTACGTGGATGAACTTGGTGAAAACTTCAGCACGAAGCTGAGCCGTCGGCCTGCTCAGCACCATTAGTTGAACCCACTGGGAGACCCCGTTGCACAGAGCAATGGAACGTTCCATCACTGGGATGTCCTTCATGCAACAGTTGCGGATGTAATTCTGGTAATCTATAAACTGGCGGTGAGAGTACAGAGTAAAGAGGTGAGCGCAAGAAGCAGCTTGACGTTTCCTTTGGGAGGAAATCTGCACCTTGCTTGCAAATAGTCCCCCCCCCCCTTCCCCCAAGTACCAAAAGTCATTTATGCTCTTATGAGCGCGCACTTACGGAAATTCTGCAAAATGATTTAAACTCCAGGAAGGTGAGATGCTCTGCCAGTTCAATGGGCTCCAGGTGGTCGAAGAGAAGAGATACCTTCCTCTTTTTACTGCTGTTGGCTTTAATCTTCTGGCTGGCCTTCCACGACCAGTCTCGTTCGTTTCTAGAATACACGATGGCAACAAATCGTGACTCGATTCATTTTTTTTTTTTCGCCTGGCTGTCGTGTTCAAGCTTCTCGGATGACAGCTGGTCGCACGCTTACATCCATTTGGTCTCGAGAAGAGAGCAGAGATGCTCCTGTCCCTGCTCCTTGATTAGATCTCGGAGCTGGTCCAAGCTGTCTGACAAGCTGTGGTGCAATCGGAACATCATCCAGAATTCCTGAATCCAATGCCTGGAGGTTAGAAGACAATGTTGTGTGACGGTAGCCAAACATAGCAAAAAGGAGAGTTCATATCTGCAATTATTATGGCAATCGATTCATCGAATCAAGGAATCGAATTTACAAAAATGTTTTAATTTTCAAGCTGTTATTTGAAAATGCGTCAATTCAAAGTGACATTGAAATTAACGATACGGTCCTAAAACAGAAATGTTGATCGTTTTCCGAAATAAAAGCACATTTTTATTTTTATTCGACCCAATCAATCTGCTTTTATGGATGACTACAGAAATTAGATAACATTTACTGTGGAGAAATCTTGAGCAAGATATCCAAACGATTAATTGATTATCAAAAATGACCATAGATTAATTTGGTAATTGATTAGTTGTCAATTCATCGATTAATCGTCACACCTCTACTCTCAATGTCCAATAAATGAACAAACCTGATGAAGTAGCAAATTCTCTGGCACTCTGCCGGCTGCTCGTTCTCCACGGCACTTTTAAACGTAAAGCTTCTGGTTAAGGATGCCGAACAACATACGATGAACACGAAGCGGCCGCACAAAAAAGGAAATCAAGACAAGGTGTGGTATAACACTCAGCCCTCCTAAATAAACAGACTGACATTTGGCTGGAATCATCTTCAAGTGATGAGCATAAAAAGGCTAATGGCGTCATGGGAACAGAAGAAGCGCCTACGCAATCCCAACGCCGAACTGTGATGAGGAAGCCTGTTAATGGCCCCCGCGTCTTCTCCCTGATCATAACAAACTCTCTCAATCTATCTGATGGATTCTTCTGGGGCCTTTGGGTTCTCGATGAGAGGGTTAAAAATAGCAGAGGGACATTTGTTATTGTGCTCGCTGACGTGGTTTGTGCGAGCGGGCTCCTCTTTAAGCTGTTTATATATAGTTGAAGAGGAGGAGTGCGTGTATACGGCCGCCAAAGAAACAGAGGTAATTAACACCTGAAACCTCAGAGAGGCTTTGTGACGCCACCGTTGGTTCCTGAATGGAGGCCTAGACCCAAAGCCCTCTACCCGCGTTATTATCCCAAGACTCTTATTTCACGCCAGCAACGTGAGCCAAGCGGGTGATTGGCAGTCGCTCTTGAGAATTAAATACGGGCAAGCGCACGATTCGGAATGTATCTGTGATATCAACGTTGTGGAAGGATATAGATGGGTGAGTTTTTCCAGGAGGTCGCTGGAGGAGATGAGAAGGCGATGCATGGTCAGTGTGATGTTCAACAAGTGGCTGCGTTCACATGTGTAACCGTCTGAATCTGGAGAGAAATAAAAAAATATATATACCTGAGTGCGGAAATGTGGATATATTGTTTGATGCAAAATGTCAAGTTATACCCTCAGGGGAAAAAAAAAAAAAATCATCATCAGTGACTCATGATCGTCCTTGTTTCACAAAGGCAGAATCTGTGTGATTCATCACAACTGGATTAAAAGGTGCGATGCTGTACAAATGCAGCGCACAGCAATTGTCAGTCATCATCGGCATGTAAAATCAGCAAGCGTTCAAAATTTGGTGTAAAAAAAAACAATCGCTTCGTTTGATAACATCTGGTAGGAGGAGGATTTATGAAAATAAAACTATGGTTTGAAATTGATCAAATTGATTTTTTGTGATTGACAAATAAATAAATACATCAAATTAAATTGCATTAAATTAAATTAAATAGGAATCACACAATACTCGGGTGTTGCAATTGGAAGATGTGTATGCAAACTTGTGCCATCCCTTTTCCCCAGGTGGGGAAACCACTGATGGAGACACTCTAATAAATGATGTCATAGGGGCCTTTGACCTTTGGAACTACGTATGTAGGCTTACATATTATGTTCCTCTTTTCCACCAATTTACACTCAAGCACTTCCTCTATTGTCATGACAGACACAAAGCAAAGTAAAAAAAAAAAGCCAAACAGTGCAAAACCACACAACATCATGCTGTGGTACGCTCCAATTTCAGAGCGTGCAAACCTTTTCCTGACCATTTATCTTCTGAGAAAAACCACCGCCGTGGTGAATCGTTTACACAGAGGAAAAACGCTAAACGGTTGACGAGATGACAAAAAAAAATGCATCACAAATAAGCCCAACGTTTCAAGCGTTCCATCTCGTATTTCCTCAGGAGAATTTAACACACACTTTTATCACCTTGGATATACTTGGCACTTCCATGGCAACACATTTTCCAATCTGTGTTATCTGTAAGCAACCAGCCTCTCCCGGTTGCTCTCTCATATCCTGCTTGGGCAGTATTTCCGTTGGTGCCACTCAGCCATTACCTGAATTTTCACTCGAAGCTTCCATTTCATTTGTTTACTACTTTTATAGCTACCACAAGCATCAAAGTGAGAGCCATAAATGGACAACAGGAAAGGGATGATTCCGCGGAAGATAAACAATGACCCCATGCTTGTTTTGACATCCACTGAAGGGTTGTTTGTTGGGTTAAATCCCTTTTGGGCTATCTCTCGACGCTTGGAAAATTAGGAAAAACGCCCACGGTGGTGGAAATGCACTTTTAAGGTTATCTTAGATGCTCATCAACAAACTCCAAATCTGCGTGTGGCTTTTTCCTTCTTTTGAAACATGTTATCAGATGGAATGATGATCCTTTTATGGTTTTCCTTTGAAATCTGATTAACATTTAGATTTGAAGGGAGGTGGTCTAGGTTTGAAAATAGAACATGATGTAAGCTTTTTTTTTTTTTTCTAATAGTTTCAAACAAAGTGGATGCTTATGGTTAAAATAGATTAAAAAAAAAAAAAAAAGTGGGGGTGCACCAATGAACCACTCAAAACACAAAGTGAGCGATGATGTCAAGGGATATTGATCGATGTCTCACAGCGGAGTGTTCTTCAAAGGCCGGTCACCATGCGAACGACACAACGTGAAGAGTTGACCTTTAGGCTCAGCTGAGCCTGAAGGTACCATTGGGTGACTTTTCAAATAACTCTTGCCAGCACGCTTATATTGGAAGAGCGGATGGAAGTCGCCGATCTATATTTTGTTTTTAAAAATTTCTATCCACAGATATTTCTAAAACTACACACTCATGAGCAATACAACAAATGTTGACGCTCCCTAAAGTTCTAGTTCCATTTCTCAATTCCTTTAAATGGCCTTAGTTTTTTGTCATTTTCATGCTGATATTTTATGTGGCAAAGAAACTTCCACCTGGTTGTAGCTCGCCGCTGACGACCGCTCTTTATGGGATGCCCTTTTATGTCCATTGTAACGCCTCCCCCATTGCTCCATTTGCGTAACCAGGGCAACAGCACTTTGAAAGCTTCTCTTTCCAGAGATATAATCACCAAAACTCAGAAAGCTCTCCTGACAACTTAATGAAGCCAATTATATTGGCTTGATTGATCCAACCTACTCAACCAACCTGCGGTGCGCTCGTAAACACCTTTCTTGCCTGGATAAGGCAAAAACATATCGTCAACATCTGCAACATCAAATAATACCGGAATCTATCTGGAGATTTCAGTTGGATGACTGACTGCAAGCCAAATCACAAACCTACTTCAACAACAAGTCATCCAAATAAATGTCAAATTGAATTTATTTTTTTTAAATATTTTTTGCAAGGGGAGGTCAAAATCAAAACAGAAAATGTAGTTGCATAAGTGTGCACACCCTCCTAGAACTTGGATTTCAATGTGTTCAAAATGGACTGATCATATTCATGTTGAATGCGAGTCAGCAACAGGGGTGCTTAGACTTTTGAAACCACTTCAACATTAAAAACATGTCAAGGAAGGCCAGATAAGGCTTACCAAAGGCCTGCAAACAAGCCTGGATCAGCTCCTCCCAGCTGGCTCCTTTGGCGAGATGGCCTATTGACACTGTGGGTTTCCCCATGGGGGTCTGGACCTGACTTGGCTTGTGGAATTTTTTAGGACGTCCTGGAGGGGAAACTCTCGACCTGGGGCCGGATCCTGGTGTCCCTCTCCTTTTCGGAAATAAACACACACAGGATTGCATCAGATATTTCTTCTGAATATAAAAATATAAGAACATGTTCTGCTTTTATGCATGCAGTAGTTTTTCTTAAATACAAAGTGTGAGTATTTTTGGCCGCAACATCCATCGCACAAAATGTAAAGTACAAAAGATGGCTTGTGTTTAAAGGAACTCCCGTGAGATAGTGTGCATTGTTCTCATTTCCTTCCTCCAACTGTGGGAAATACCACTTAATTACGGACATCCACTTTAGCTTGATGGCTGACCGACAAATACAAATCTTTTTTTTGTTTGTTTTCAACTAAGATGAAAAAGCAACATTTCTTAAATATTATGCATTAGTGTTACTTTTATTTATGCTTTAAGAGTATCGACAAAATATGCATACACAAATGAAAAAGTAAATATACAGAATTAGTGACAGAAAGAAGTTGAAAAAGAATTCAATGAAAAGACTTCGTGTGAAACTTACGCATCGTCTTTCCCCTTGTCGTCCGTGGTAATACTTTCACTTTTGTTGTTGTCTTTTGATTGACAGCCCATGGCGAGGTACTGGGCGACGAGAGGCTGCACTAAGCTGTCCATCTGCGTCCTCCTCGTTGGGAGCATCTGATCACTGCGCTCGCCACACCGGTACTCTTAGCAGCATGCTGCGCGCACACACGCACACGCATCCATGCACACTCGTCAATGGACGTGACACAGGCAACAGGCAACATTCAAACGCAGCTTGTCTGTGGGCGGGAGGCAGGCTGCACTGTGGCCGCTATGTCATTAACTGCACTGCAAAGTGGGTAGAGGAACTCCTCTGAGCGTCACACTCGGTTGCCAGTCACTTTTCGTTACTCAACTTTCACAGGTGTTTAGACTGGTGAAGACTCTCACACATTCCTAAAGTATATGATGGAATTTGATCAGGTTTTTTTTTATTTTGGGAAAGGAAATCCCACCACAAACATAACTGTCAGATATGATAGAAAATTGTCTGTGTGTGGGTGAGACAATGTTATAGCATAATAAATTCAATCCAGAAATAATCCACATTTCAATTTTATCCAGTTTATGCATGTGACAACATGATTAATTTTTTTTTGTAGGGCCAGTTAAAACAAATGTGATGTGGGCATGCATATCAGGACTTGTACTTCCAGTTTGTGCATGTGACAGCACCATTAACTTTTTTTTTTCTAATGCCAGTTTAAACAAATGTGATGTGGGCATGCATATCAACACATGTAGTGTCAACCCAAGTTTGATCCAGTTGTGATCATGATTGTCTTGTTTTATCACAGAGATGTGCAACATAAGATGCAATGACAAACCAATGCAATCCAGCACTGATCCATTTTTGTGAATACCTGGAATTCAACTAAATCATCTCAAACCAAGTTTAAATCAGATGTGATCTAGATCAGTAATGATCAGTTATCGACTTTTTACAGCAGGTCCATGTTCAAGCAGGTGATCTTACAAAAGCTATAAACCAGAAATGATTGACATTGGATCAAATCAAGCTTTTGCAGAACTACATAAGAAACACACCCAATACTAAACATTTCCCACATCTTTACTACTTTATTCATACAATGTTTATAAGTATCACTCACAATAGAATTTATTTTAAATGGCTTATTGCAATGTGCTACATGTAATAAGCCTGCCCTCATGTGGCTGAAAAGCAATAACATTATGTACCCATTATGTACTCATAACGCTTAATTTGCTTACACGAGTTAAACACACAAATAAATAAATAAATAAATAAATAAATAAATAAATAAATAAATAATAATAAATGAATTAATTTATCAACTAATTAATTAATTAATTAATTAATATGAACACGTCTTTAAGATGTATAGTAGCGAAATCAATTTTATTTGAAAAGAAACAAAAAATGTTTTACCTGTAACAATGACTCAATAAAAAATATTCAAGAATAATATATATATATAAAAAAAATCTGTATTATTTCCCAAACGCGCGGGTTGTTCTTGAACGCAACATCAATTAGGTTAATTGCCCCTTTGAGGTGTTGATGTCCGCGTTCAATAGTTAACTTACTGTTGAGTTTATTTCATTTAACGACACTCAAGTGCCGCTCAAAATGGCAGATTATTCATTCTCGAATATATTCCAAGGAAAACGGATTAAAATTACTCTTAAATCGTCCTTTTGCATAGGCGTTGTGCAACGAATCAGCTCCAGCAAAACGGTGACCCTCACGAACGGTTTGAAGTTTTATTGTAACTATTTACTTCAACACAATTAAAGCTCAAATAACCAAGGACATTAAAAATTTTAATTGAAATGGTGTGTTTCAGTCGTGTATGGCGATAATGGCCGCGTACTTCCTGGAAGTAAATTATTCTTCGGCCATGAGATTGTGAATGGTGAGTACATAAACCCAACAAATATATTTTAAGTGTAAATTCCACAAAGTAACAAGCTGTAAATTCATAGTGGAGTTTGCCAATGACGAGGACAAAGAGCATGGGTAAGTCGCTGTCAATATGTCTAAATCCAAAAATTGGATTTCGAGCTGTTCAATTTTGCACAGAAATATTCCTGAAGAGCACTTGAAGCTGTCTGAATTCCAGCCGTTCAAGACTTTTTACCACGGTCAGTAATCATCAAAATAAAAACAATAATTGCTGATTAATAATGTCTTTATCTCAATAGCTGATGATGATGATGAATACATCAAATTTGAAGTTATTAATGCCTTTCATGAGAAATTTGGACCCGCTGTAAGTACTTTTAGAGTCAGTAAGAAACACATTAGTTCTCATGATTTCATACTGTACAATCGCTAGAATGTTTGTGATGTTATTTTATAGATGATGGAAATTAAGAAGCAGCATGTGGTTGGCGTTGGGGCTGATGGGGTGGACATGTACAAGCACGGCCGACTGTGTTGGCTTCAGGTGAGAAGTCTGATGTTATGACAAGATCATCTTCATTAGTCATCGTTTATATTTATGTCTTGCATTCTCAGTAAAATTCCAAACATTAGGGTCACTCGAATGTTATCTGTATCTAATTATGTTTTTTGTTTGTATCTTAGATTGCCACCAAACACAAGGTTTATCTCTTTGACATTCTCTTGCTTGGAGCGAAAGCCTTTAAAAACGGTCTGACCATGATTCTCGAGAGTAAGCGTATACTGAAGGTGAGAAGTCGTACATGTTTGTTTTTTTGGGGGGGGGGGCCTATGTTGATTGTGTTGTGTGACACAGGTCGTTCATGACTGCCGAGCTATTGCCGGGTGTCTGATGACACAACACGGCGTGAAGATGACGAATGTCTTTGACACTCTGGTACATGAGGAAAAAATGGTGGCAATATATACATCCTTGTGGTCCAATTTTTTTAAAGCGACCTTTCTTTCTCTTTGACCTTACCAAGGTGGCGGATGTCATGTGCTTTCACTCTGAGACTGGAGGATTCTTTCCTCACAAAGTAAGCACTCTTCATGAGTTGGTGAGTCGCCACCTGAAGTTGCCCTCCTCCCACCTCTCCGTCCTAGAGACCAAGTCCCAGTTTAGTGAGGTACATCTTGATGGAGGACAATGCAGGTAACTCCACCTGTCATGACAGCAGTGTGTTTGTGTTTTTAATTTTAATCGCAGGAGGAAAGCAAGTTGTGGTACAACCGTCCATGTCCTTTACCATTGCTAAATGTGATGGCGCTGTCTGTGATCCACTTGCAACCTCTCAGAGTGGCATTGCTGGATTGTCTTCTCACGGACTACGTGGCTTTAGTGGATATCTTTCTTTCAAATAGCCAGTACCCAAATGAAGATTTGGAAAGCATCAATATGGTAGGAATGCGTTTTCCGGGTGGTACATTGAAAAATGAATTAACATTACATTGAAATATATATTGCAAATGTCATTTGGCCATTTAGAAGAGCCATGATTGTATGACTGATTTTTAAATGTGCACACAACTTGAAAGTCAACTGGGATCATGGTCTGGATTGTGGTAGACTTTTCATGAAATATTTGGTGGGGTTACTTTTGGTTGCTGTATCTTCAGGGTGGCAGAAAAAGAGTCACTACTGCTGACTTGAATTGAAAAAGAGTTTGGGATTATTCTGTCAGTCAAACCCTAAATGGTTTAGGGTTTATTTTCATAATTTACTTAAAAAATATAAAAATGATTTCATCTGAACTTGTCGGTGAAGAGGATACGTTGACTCAATGAATGACGTAAAAATTTGTACGAAGAAGATGCCCAGTTCTAAAAGGACCAAAACTCAGTCACAGGTATGTGTAAAATATATATCTATATATATTTTTTTTTGACTAACAGCAAAACATAATGCCTGTTAAGTAATTTGAGCTTTATAGCGGGATATCCATGTTAGCATTAAAAATGCATGCCATTAATTCGAGCTATAATAATTCAGTTAGCCCTTCCGTCGATATTCATGTTAATATCTCACATTTTGAAAACATTTAAATGCTGTGTTTTCCACCTCAGGAGAAAGTGTCTGACTTGCCGGCCGAGCTCAGGCTGCTGGATCAGATGCACTGCGAGCGTCGGGAGTGTGCCGCCAAACGCTATCCCACTACAGACAAAGGTCTGCTGATTCGCTCTGGTCCTCAAATGAAGACCCCACTCCAAACCTCACCTGCGTCAGACCAATACGAATCCACAGAGCCTACCGTGGAACCGCAATCGGCGACACCGCCGATGGAAGCCGATGAAAACGCATTGCCCACGTTTGTGGATGTGGCCCCTCCAGATCCGCTCCCAGACACCACATCAGAGCCAGTGAGTGAAATGTCTTTCAGGGGTGGAGGTAAAGATTTAGCATCACTTTTGATGGAAGTGATGGGGCGAAAGAGCCCTCCCGGCAAAGAACAACCAAGTTAGAGGAGAAGTAGGAGTCTTTGGGTTCAGGCAGGTCATTTACTGTTCAGACAGCCACAAGCCAAACATGTTTGTTGGTCTATTGACCTCTAGATGGCAGTAAACATTTTGAGTTGTTCAACTACTTTGTACATGCGTCTGTTTGCAGTTTTGAGTTCTGCATTAAAATAAGATTTTCCTCGTTCAGATGTGAGTGATTCTTACGCCACAAATATTCTGTACTTGACCACCATGATGATCACTTGATATGAAATCCATTACAAGAGCTGTATTATTCTGCCTTTACAATATTCATCTGTGTACTTGTTTATTGAACAATATGTGAATTGTTGTAGTTTGCTGTTCTCTAGAACAGTAAAACATAATAGTAAAAAATATTTCTATTGTAAACAAATGATTCAAAAAATTGGACTATCTGCCCTAATCTTTTTTACAAATCATAGTTAGTAGTGGCGTAAACAGCCATATCTTACTTTACATAGAGTGATTAATGTCTTGGCTTCCTCCTTTCTTTTAATTGGTGCTGAAAAGCCTAACGACATTGATGGATCTAGTTTTAATTGAGAAAAACAAAAACAATTCAGACCTTTTTTCCCCCCCACTTGACAAAAAAAAAAGTAAGTCAGGTGGCCAACATCTGCTATGTTCTCCAAAGGCGCACAATGGAGATCTTATCCATGTAATGTGCTACATGAGCTGCCATGCTGATTTTGGCAAAAGGGGGGAAATAGCTGAGAATTTGCCAGGATGATAGTGTGAAATCATAAAACATGGCCGACAACACTGCTCTGCCAGTTTTCTGCCAGTACCTCCTCACAGAGGAGTCGGCCCTTTCCAGACCTATCTAATTGAAAGCATGGAACAGATCAAGGAAGATTTTGATTAGCTCTCTTAGCAACCAGCCCCTCTTTAGCGTTTGCTTAACACATGCCCCCTTTGAAATGTTATTATTCAGGCCTGTATACTCAACATCCATATCTGAATTTTCTTTTATTATATATTTATACATACCAATCAACACAAACTGTTGGTGTGTGTGTGGTGTAACAGTGGGGGGTCTGTGTCCCATGTCATTGACAACCAGATTGAGGTTCCTATTTTAGAGGACCTTGCATTTCCTCTCCGTCACAATAATGCCTTGTGTGTAGCACTTCCTGTTTCCCAGGCCTGGGAGGAAGGAACAGGGCGCTTGTCACACGGTAGTCACCGCTTCCTTCCCCCTCCTCTCTCCCTTCTCCCTGCTCCCAAAACTTCAGACAGTGTTGTGTCCTTCACAGGGAAAGATGACTGCACTGTTAGCATCCCAGCCGGATGCGTGGCGACTATTTTTAGCCTCAAGTTGGAAAGGTAGCAAACAGACATAAACACAAAAAGTTTTAGGGTGTCCAGCTGTGTTTATAACCTAAAAATGGAGGCAAGGCCAATGATTGTTTTGACTTCGATTTTGGTTTGAATAAATCATCAGCATTTCACTATATTTAACATTATCATCCGCTACCGCAAAATGTTGAGAAGTTTGAAAATCAACCAAAATGGCCGCCTTTATAAAACTTTTTACCATACTAAAACTGAACTTTATTAATCATAGTGGCAAGTGTGTGTGCTGTCCCCCATTAAACGTGAATGTGATTGGTGAAAACCGTTATAAGGGTGTGCACACTTCTGCAACATCTCAGTTTTTTTCGTTTTTCGACAATCTAGGTCATGTTAATAGTCATACTTTTTTTTTTATTTGAACAGCGGTGGGTAGACTTTATATATATTCACACATCATTGAGGTGGCGACCAGTCCAGGGGGTCACATGATCCTAATGAGGACAAACAATCTACTAACTAGCCTCATAAGGCTTCCTTTAAAAGTTAAAGAAAGTCTTGTTTTATTAGCTCACGCACGCCTGGGCATGTCCAGGGTGCTGGGTAACAAAGCAAGCAGGACACGTGTCAGACTGCATTATTGAACACTTGGATTTGTAGCACGCTTGAGGCAGCCCCCCACAACAAAGGTCCCCGCACCGGCTGCCTTATTTACTTTCCACCGTATTACTGTCACACTGCAGGGTGTCCAGTTACGAACGCCGCACAAGTGACAGAACATACCAGCGCTCCTAAGCAACCGGCCCTTCTTCTTAAGGAGTGTTCAGCCGCAGATTTGTTCATAATTGATGGACTGTCATTAAATATTAAAAGGCGATTGACTCAAAAAGCAGCCCCTTTGTAAGCATTTCATGGGGGGGGGGGGGTTGTACATCATTAGAATTGTTTGTGGAGTTTGCTGACTGTGTACACTCCAACCACGGTTCATTTTTATTATGACTGCTGAACGAACAAAAAAAGGTTCCAAACAGTTTGGAGCGCTGGCCCATTAATAAGAGCTTTGTTTTCCATCTTGTTAAATATGTTCTCTTGATTGCACCTGCTAACATGGACATTTCTCCGCTAATTAATAGCTTCACTTCACGCGAGAGCCGGTCACAAGGAACTTATTTAATTGGCCCGCTGGAGGAACACGATCCGCTTGCTCCTTTGTGGTATTCTGCAAGGCCACAACAAATTAGACGCGTGTCAACAAAATAATCTCAAATTCATTATTCATGTAACCACATGTAATCCTTTTGTATTTATAGGTTGGGTTAGACATAATCAGATATCGGGTTCTACGATGACACTGAACTATAACCCTGCACACTATCGTCCATCTGTTAGCCAAAGCTATTGTTGAATGTTGCTCAGACCCCTCCACTCAACCCTCCCCAACCACCAGCACCTCTCCCGGGTCCTTGCTCACGTTACAATATGACCCTCTTTTGCTCTCCCCTGGTCACATTCACCAGGTCGATGAATATTTAACGTGAGAAAGGACGGCCAATCCAGATGGCCTCTCAAGTACACTAAAAATGAAAACAAAACAGAGCATCAATATTTCAAGCTACTTTATTACCAGTACCTCAACTCAGGAAGGTTCCTGAAAATGCATCAAAACAAATACGTACAAATACTAATCCGATCAAGAGTAGTAGACGACATGTTTCATACACAGCAGGATGTAGGCAAGATGACCTCATGAATGGAAAGAGTGTGACATCATACCAGCATCACACACTAAAACGATCAACAAAAAAAGAGGCGCACAGTAAACAAAGAATTACGATGGAAAATATTACGTGTTTTTCTGACTTTGTGAGCATGTCAAATTGAAGTGACGGCTGACTGTCCTCCATTTTGTATTTAAATGGGAATGTCAAAGTACTGACTGCCCTTCAATTAACATTGATATTGAGTCAATAAATGTAAAAAAAAAACTGCCACCTGGTCTTAAACATTAATATATTAAAAACACCTCAAAATTAAGCTGGATTAAACGGGTATTAAATTAAATTGCGATTATGTACAATTTAAATATTCAGATGTATTTATGTGAAACGGGCTATATGGTGCTTCGGAAGAGAGTTACTCAAAGGGAAGCGTGTTTATTTTTGCTTAAAATTGCTAATTAGCAAGTCCCGGCACATTGTTGATTGAAAAGATTGGAGATTAGCTTTTGGCTAATTTTTCATAATTAAAGCAGCATTGTGTGTGTGTGTGTGTTGTGTGGTCGTAGCCTGAAGGAGGCAGTGGGAGGACCAGGGCAGGATGAGGCTCCCTGCCGTTGCCTCAATTAGTGCCCGCTGGTTTGGGCCGGCAGCTGCTGCCCGGCCTTGGCACCCTGACAGCCTGGCACTGTGTTTGAGGTGTGTTGTCAGGGCCAACCAACAACCCATGAGGGCTAGGGGGTATCCATACCATGCCCAACAAACTCTCACAACAGCGGTTTTTGTCTTCCGACCCGCTCGCCGTACTTGCTATGGCGAGTCCATTGGATTAGGATGAGATTAAATTTGCTCATTAAAAAATTACATTCACTGGAAAGGGGAAATGCCATTTTAAGCTGATTATATTGAATCATAATGAAGAAACCTGATCAAATGGAATTTTCTTTTGTTGAAATATTACATTTTTTTATGTGGGATTGTAGTTCACTTTAATTAATAAAAAAAAAAATCCTTTATTATCGAGATTACATAAGCGGAATTATAAAAATCAACATCTGCCTTTAGCCATATTTACAAGCTAGGTACACCCTGGACTGGTCGCTAGTCAAGTGCAAGACACATAAAGGTAAACAATGATATCTGTGGACAAAATGGACTCTTAAATTAAGAGAATATTTAATTCAATTTAATAATTTCCTTGGTTTCCGAATGAAAGGTTCTACGAATGAGTGGCCCAATAAAAACTAATCCGTTCCCCTTCTTGCTATCGTCCGTAATAAAAATGGCCTGACACAGACCCGCCGGTGGGATTTGGCGGGTTGAACCTGGCCCAGATGTAGCCGCCCATGTCCAGGCACGACTTTGGTCTATTTGTGGGTGTCAAGCGTAGCAGCTGCTATCGCCTTGCCCCAGACAGCTGTATGTGAATATTCATTCAAAGCGTGTTTGTTTGGCCCTGCACTGCGAGCCGCTAAGTGGATCAAAGTGTCATACCGAGACATGCCAAAAGACATTGGAGGTCTTTAGATGGTTCGCCAAGCAATAAATAAACACCCAAAATACCTAAATCCAACAATTAAAAAAAAACATATCAACAAAGCAATGTTGTACTATGTATTGCCAAATCATTTCATTTTCGCTAGCTGACTGTATCTTGGCTTACACCTCAATTCCGGCTTTGTCCGGTTCCCCTTTGGTGGATGCCATTCAAGTGGAGCCAGGAGGAGACGAAGCAAGGACTCACGCATTCAAAGCGGCCGCATTCATGGCTCGGTCAAGCTAGCTTTAGATGTGTTTTGGAGGGAGTTTTAGTAAGTGTTTGGTCAAATCGTGTGCTGGCAAACGACAAATGCGAGCAGTGAATGCGCATTATCGAGTGTTTTTAGGCGGGAGTAGAAATGAGCAGATGGTCTTTGCTTCTTGGCCTGAATAAGTGGAGGAAACCAGTTGGCACACAGAGGGAGATTTGTGGGCAAACTGTTTTTACCTCCCTTCTCTTTGTGCTGTAATGGGGAAAGCAAAATGGACGATTACTGCCGGTGGACAATGGCCGCCGCGCTCTAATGGGACCAAAGTGTTTGGGATGCTGCTGTTGGTGCTCTTTATTTTTGACAACCGTTGCATTATTTCACCAACACGAGATCAATCTGTGTTGTTTCAGTTAGCTATGAAAAGAATCATTCAATAATATTCATTGTGCCTAATTTTGTCTCTTATATCTAATATTAATGAGATTAACCTTCCCCTATGAACTGTAGCATCATAATTCTCAACAGAGGGTTCGAAACATGCTTGTTTGTATTTTGTCCTTGCTTAATTAGTCGACTACTCTCCTAATCAGTAGCCTGCTTAACGTCGTTCTCGAGTACCATCGACCAGCCGCAAACATGGCGGCGTGGTGATAATTGCTTTTGTTACTTCGAGAAGTCATTTCCAATCAGTGCTCTGAGATCATCAACCATGCGAAAGGATCCAATTTCCCTTAATTTGCCTAAAAATATCATTACAAACAATCTATTTAACTCATTCATTACCATTGACGGCTATAGCCGGATGGATGATTGAGAGTTGTTATTGTCTACGGGGGGAGCCATGTTGTCTACAAAAATTCTCTTTCAAGCGATGATAGTTTTAGCAGCAGTAGTAGTAGTCACGATGAGGAATAAAGACTCAGTGTCCCAAAGGACAAACAGGAACCAACTTCAATGTAGCCTAGATGCTTATCTTGTTCTCCCGTGACTGCTGTCTCGTCATTGGAAAATTAAATGTTGTTTTGACAGTCCTTTGAGTCAAACGGTGTATTGTGTAGAGTAGAGAAAAAAAATACTTAAGAGTCAGACCTTTGTGTCTTTTTGTTTTCCTGACTTGTGAAGATGTCTTCTGCTTGAAAGTCAAGCATTTGAATGTACTTTCTCATGCTGCCAAATGATTAACTTCTATCTTAGTCCGACTGTATTTGTTCCTGCGCTAAACTGCCCGTCACAGAGTGTACCATAATTCGGAGCAAACATCAAGCTTTGCATAAACAATCAAAGCTGGAGAACAATCCGCTTTTCTGTGAGGAAGGAATTTCCTTTTGGAAGAAAAAAAATAGTTATTTTACTGTGTTTTCATATAGAATTCTTTTTTCTTGCCCAAAATGATTGTCAAGGCCATTTTTTCCCTTATCAAAGCAATAATAAATGTTATAAAAGCGGATACATTTTTAAAAATATTTTTTATGTGACAAGTTCCCAGTGTAGTCCATCTCAGCGCGGACTTCTTTGACGTGCTTATAGTCCCGTCTGTGATCAGCAGGAGTTGGCTTGTTGGTTTCAAAAGACACACTGCTGTTGTTGGCATACTTTACGACATGTTTTCCTTCTCACTCCTTTGACCTCAATCCTGACTCTACAGAGAACTTTTAATTCTCCATCCCCGTCAATCTTAGCGTCTTCTGACGTCACTGCCAACCATGGGAACGTCGGTCATGACGGGTAGGAGAGCCCTTGAGGGAATACCGAGCAAAAGCCAAAAAAAGCATGCTGTCAAAGTTGCTCTGTGATGCTTGTTGACTTCCAATTTACTCTCATTTAAAAAACATTTTCTCATAAAAGATCATTTGAATTTTAATCATCTGTCCAAGAGTCAGCTGCTGTTAAGACATGACACATTTTTCTTTCAGTTTTGGTTTCTAAACAATCTTTGGATTTTCCACTGACGCCGTACCCTAAAATAGGTCGCTGGAGTAAGATAGGACCTTGACGCTCGGAGGTGGGAGCACGAGGATTGATTAAAAGCCAGGATGTGTGTGAGACATCCTCTAATGCGCAGGAATTCCCTCATTAAAGTGTGTCAGGTTGAAGGTTATTAGGAATCCGGATCTGGCGTAAACACAGGGTGGTCCCTCCTGAATTCTCAACTGAACACAGGAGGTTACGATAGCTCAACGTGGAAGTCTCAAATATGCAAATTCCAATCACTTTGCTCATACTCGAGTGTTCTAGATAATCCGTCTCTGAAAAGCCCGGAGTGGCTATAATTCGAGCGACTATTACCATATCTGTGTCAAATAAGGTTCAGTGCAGGGGCCACATCAGGACCCTGATTTTGTTGTTGTTTCTCACCCTTTCCTGGCTCTCATGTTTGACAAATTGTTTCCAGCTAATTTACGATGGTCAAACTGTGGGAGAACAATATCCCGCGGACGTTAACCCGACACAAGCTCCAGTGCATGCCCTAGAGAAGAGTGAGGTGCTCACAGGAAACACTTGCTGAGATAACAAGATAGTACGGAAGGCGGGGCCACCGAAAGGCCACGCGGAGACTCTTGGTGGGCTTCTGTGGAGTTAACTCAGATAATGCTACGTTGGATTCCAGTCATTTATGTGTGACGTCAATTCAGCTGAAGCTAATAGTGTGCCTCTGCAGTGCTTAATTATATGTATTCAGTCAAATGATCATTTTTGCATCCCTTATGCCCCCACTATTCTATTCGCCACCTGCGCCCGGTCCACCTGCAGTCATCACCGGCACTCAGCCATGAGAAATAGTCATTTAAGCATAATTATATCAACAGCTGCACCAAACCTCAATAACAACACCGTTTGAAAAAAAATGCTGATTCGACTGTAATGGTTAAAAGCTTGGTTAGCGCAAACGTTAGCACAAATGTTAGCAGCGGTGTGGGTTGGGGGTTAAGCAATACAGGTGACACGGAGGACAGCGGGGTGAAGGCTATACGAGGCAGGCTAATTGATGAGCCTACTTGTTTTCACTGCATCTCGATATAGGCACGCGAAGGAAAAGGAAGGCCGTCTTCCAAGGCTGCCGTGTTTGTGTAGTGAGGACAGAGGTGACGCGTCAGGAAGGACTTTAAGTCGCGGCTCATTAAAGCGCTCCTTCTGTTTGCCAGCCACTTCCATCACGATTAAGCGTCTCTTCCGAGGGGGATCCTGGTGGGAAAGTCGGAACCGTACCAAACGGAGAGAGATCAATGAATAGTAAAAGGAGTGGTCCGCCGGAACCAATAGGGGCCCGGGCGAAAGAGGAAATCACCTGATGTGAGCCGGCTCAGATAAATAGTCCACGCAGGCAGGTGCTTCCTGAATCCCGCACGGCCTCGCTGCACTTTTCCTAAAAGCACCATTCATTCAACCTTCCATCCCCGAATGTTTCCTCTTGATTGCTAGCAAACACTGTCGGACAGTGAAAAGTAAAATTCACCGAGAATGAGTCGGGGCGATGATGACACATATACGAGGTAGTAAAGATAAGTGCAGTTAGCATGTTGATGTAGCAAGGTGAGAAAGTCAGATAAAGCGAGACTTTTGCCGACACAACAAAAAGGGAAACGGGTCTTCCTATTGGACATCTCACTCGATTACCTTTTTGTCTCCATTCTCCTCTTTCTTTCTTTTGGGTTTTGCTGCTCGCCGTGTGATTGTTTTGCGTTGTCCAATGAGGAAGGAAACCAGTGTGAGAAAGTGCCTGTTCTTTCAGGACCGACAGGAATTGGCTTCATCACAAGCGGTTCCTTTTTTTGCAGCTGGAACAATGCACTGGCGTCACACCCCTCGACTGGACCTCGGCATTTCACATGGAAAAATGCTCACAGAATTCCGCTCCCAGGCTCGGCGTAAAAAGGCAGAGAGGATGGGACCAGGGTGAGAGGGCGGGAGGTGGAAGGCGGGAAAGGTTACGGTCCGAGCGGGTGACGCGAGGTAAAGTAAAGCGGCGCCCTTAGAAAAATTACGGCATGTCACAAGACACAAATAAAAAAAAGTTATACTCCCAATTCCAGAGTCATAACTGATGTCGGAATAATAAATCGCAGTTGGCTCACGTCACATAATCCTTCAAATGAATACATCTAAATTGAGTCACTCATCTCCTCTCCCTCGAAACAAACAATTGTTTTGCATTGTGTTGCAGGTTAACTGGATACTCCTCAGAGGTTACATAAGCTTGTCATAGCTTCGTGTTTATAATTACCGTGAGAGGGTACACACGGCTGCGCTCTCAGAGCCTTATCGCCACTGACATATTACCCTGAATTATTTTGATAAACACCCAATTTTTAGCATATATGCCTAAAATGTGCTTTATAATATATAATTGCCCGTGTAGTAATTATTTCTGTCTTTCTCAGAAAATTACGATTACAAATTATTTTCCCTTCTTGCAAAATGTTGTTCTGTTCCTGGTGCTGTGGGTTGTAAGATAAACAAATTAGGGCCAACAGTTCCACACGTGCTGTTTTACTATCAGTGTCATTCATCACCCGGGGTAATAGATCATTGTGGAAAGTATGAGAGCTGAAATTCTTTTCGAGAGATTGATAAGCATAATGGAGTGAATTGTTTGTTTGACTCTCGGGAAATACACCAACTTTCTGTCTGGATGAAACTTCTTAATGTGTGAATATTTCACACTGGACAGCAGTCGGCAATCATTTTAGTCATTTTTTTCCCTCATATGGTTGAAAGATATTCATTCCCGTATTATTTTGACTGCTTTTGTAGGATTGTGGGAAAATTATATAATGATTGGGCCAAGAAGGATTGGTCTCATTTTAGAAAGGCTGAAGCCGGGTTGCAGTCGGACCCTTCACCACAAGGCTCCCATCAGGAGGATAAATCAGGCGACCTCGGTACCCTGCTGAGTAAGCATGATCAAACATGGCATGGAGCCCACTAAACTTCGTATCTTCCATCTGGCCATCTCGCTGACTTGAATAGGAATTACTCAGCACAAAAGCATTTGCATGCATTGTTTGTCTTTTCCGAGTGGAGATGAGTGGATGTCCAGTATGTAGACAAGGCGTACTCATGAGGTCAATTACAGTTCAGGGGTCTTACATGACCGATTTTTCACAATCTGTCAAATGTGTAGGTGGCACCATTGTCGTTTTCACAATCTTTATCGTGTTTCATCTAACATCTGGCACTCAACAACTTGAATTCCACCAAAGTAAAAGGATTAGTAACCGTTTGTGGGAACATGGCAATTTAAGTAAGGGCAGTTTCTACATGTATCCATGTAAACAAACAATGTTCCAGAGAAGCTGAGGAGGTCATGTGCCCTTGGTCAGGAAATGTTAGAACAACAACAGATAACAGCCATCATTAAGCCGTTTGAAAATTCAAGTAGGTCCTGATCGCACCAAAAATACCATCAGTGAGTCACAAGATAAAATGACCAGATACCAATCACGCTAATAGTGCAAACGTGAATTTCCTGCGGCGATTCAAACATCAAAGCGTTTCCATGATTAATGTGACTTTGATGATAGTATGAAATGTGTGGACAAACCTTTTTTTGTGTAAGTTGAACTAGACCAGCAGTTGTTGAAAATGTTATACCAAGTAATTTTCCACCATCTTGACCAACAGTAACGTGCAGTAGCATAGTAGGCCTAAGTGTTCATTAAAAAGCAGATTTTATTCCAGAGTATTTTTATTATTATTATTGTGATATTCATATTTTTTGCTTGTTTACTAAGAGTCAACAGCCAATCAGAGTGAACCAGAGAGAGAAAATTAACGTGGTAAAATTCTTCTTTTTAATAAGATTCCTCGTAACTTTTTTTAACATGTGACGGGAAGTGACATCATCTTTGAGTAGCAGATGTGGTAATGCATCAATAAAATCCCCTTCTGGCCTGCCGAATGACAGTTTTCGGCAACCTGGCACAAACTTCCAAGTTGTTTGTGTGTGAATTATACCCGCAAGCCTATTACGATGCTTGCATCAATATAATGCCCCGTCACCTTGTCGTCGTATAATCCTTCCATCAACATTCAGCACTTTAAATAAGCAGAGTGTTGTTAGTTGCGGTGTAAGGGTACACAGGAGCGCTGACAGTGCCGTGTTGTGGCAACACGCAAGCAAGCGGGTGTCTGGAAACTTCCACAAAGAAGATATTTAAGGAATCGCTTGAGTTGTGCAGGTTATACACAAAGGTTATCACATAAATGATTTAAAATGTTTTGAAATTATTTATCTTGGTTTAAATTGTGAAGAGGGGGGTGTAGATTTTTTATATCCACTGTACCCTTGTTAATTTGATCTTTTTTACTATAATTAATGTTATTCAAGTACTTGAGGTTTTTTTTTTTTTTTTAAACCTGAGTTCTTTTTTTTAATTTCTTTAAAAAAATACAATTAAAAAATCCCAGTTATTCAGTAATTGAGGTTGTTTTTTTTTTACCAGGTTTTTTATTTTTTTATTTCTTATCTTCAGTGGCAAGGGTCGTCGATGCCCGACATCCACTGACGGCGCATATCAAAAGCCTCATTGATTTCCTGGACAGATTGTGGCATACAAATCAAACGTGCTGTAAAGAAGTGCTAAACTGCCTCTCATTAAACATGGCAGGTGGGCCCATCTGTTAAAACTGCTAGCTCCTTTCCTTTCTGGCCCTGTTGGAAGAATGGCCCACATCACCATAGCAGGTCACCACAGTCAAGCTACAAAGGAGGCAAGATGAAGTCACTCATGGCATTTAACTATTATTTTTTCTGACTCTGACCAGGACCAATATGTTGTCAAAATATATGACTATCAACACAATGTGAGTGTCACTGACGGGCCATTTGGCACTCTGTCTCTGTGCAAATGCTAAGAGACTAGCAATAGCTAGCCCATAATACAGGCAGTTCAATTTGCTCCGCATTGCTGGCAGTAATTCCGATTCATTTCCAGGATGAACAATCCCAGCAAATTCTTCGGAGTAGGGAACTCCTTGTTGAACTTTCGTAACGTATTGACTCTGGCAGCTCCATGATTTTAAATCCCTAGCTAAGAAGTATTGTTTGTAGCTGAACCAAACAAATGGAATCTAGCAATTTTGAATTCCTAATAACGCATCCATTCCCTTCCTTATGTACCACTTCATTTCCCCTAATCAGCATGCTGTGTTTAAGATCTGGGCGCCAACTGAGAGGCCATAGAACAATTGCAAGTCAGCTTTACAAAACACTGTCACAGAGAAAAATGATTTCCTATCGTGAGTGCAGATGGAACCGTAGAGCTTCCAAAAGTGTGTTTATTCCAGAGCAACATTGTCGAGAAGAGCTTGTGAGGTAATTGTTTGCACTGGCCCAGCGTAAAGAACCCAATTGCTAAATCTGCCGTCCATGTTGATGTTCATTTATACAGTCCACGTGATAAATTGTGTTTGAGGTGCATGAGCAAGCCACCAAAACTTCCAATTGCTCAGGGCAAAGATTTCAAAAGTCTCAGGCTTAACTTTTTTCATACCGTTGAAGTCACTACGGCATCAATAGAACTACCCACCCCCGAGAATTACAATGCCAACCCCCGCCTGCAGACGGACAAACAGATGGTCAAAAGTGACGCTATATGTCTTCTTCTTAGCTCTACTAAATTTGTCTCTCGGTTACACGGGATACGATGCGATTGGAAAATCGGATGATTCAGTTCGATTCAGTTGGTAGCAGTTGGTATCAGTTGAATGTGTTTCCGTGTATCCACCCGCGTTCTTTAAACCAGAGCTTCTCAAACTTTTCTCTCTCTCAAGTATTTCCGAAATATTTTTTAGACCGCCCAAATATAACTCAACAACCTCCAGGTGTTCCAACAACGCTTCCTAGAAACAGCCATTTCTCGATCGCACCTCTGTAAACTCAAGGGATGAATATAAATAAGTCATTTTCACCTATCTGAACCTGAAAATTGAGTGCAAGCTCTAACTGCTATTTAAAGAGCCAGTTCGTGGTGGGAACGTCAAACGATTCAAGTTCGGTATGAAATATGCAGCCCTCTTACTCACACGACTTTGGACTTAATAGTCCATTGTCTGATCCTTAAATTGGAGTTTCCAAAGGTAGTCGGGAGTTGGCGATGAAGTCATCCGCTACGGGAGAGCTGTGGAGCCACGCTCCTTCATGGCCAGGGAACATTGGCAAAATCCTGTTCCCTCAATCGAAATCCCGCCCGGACACGTTTGGCCTGTTGCAGGAGTGATAAAGCACACAATGCCCTGTGCCCAGCGTGAGCTGAGAAAAACGTGTACAGTAGAAGGCATTTGAATTTGCTTTCTATACTGTTTTCACTTCATTTTTCTCTCCCCCCCCCACGTGGGAACAATTGCTCACACTTGAAAGGAGATGAAAGTGTGCTTAAAGTGGTGCGAGTGGGTGTTATTTTAGTAAACATAGCGCCACTACGCTTTCCAATGAATACAAATGGCTTTTCAATTGCTGACATTATTGGATATGAATTATGATGTATGATAAAGTACACGAATAGCTGGGTGTTTATTTTTGTTTGCAATTTTTTTTTTTTTTTTTTTTACTACCCATAAACAATAACGTACAGTCTGCTTTTTCTCACACTATTATTTGTCATGACCACAATTTCACAATCTATATTTAGGTCAGGACAAATTTGTACAGATTTAATAGAAAGTCACCTAAAGCAAATCGTTTTAAGGAAAATATGTGTGTATTTAGGAATTTTGCTGAGTAAATGCAGTGAATGAAGGCTAATGTAATGTAAAAATGTAGCTTGTGTCATCCATTATGCCCTGAGGAGGAGGGGGTGGCACTGCCCCCGCTGAAATATGCTAGCACCCTCCCTGGGGCCAGCCCAGATAATTGACTTTTGGGAATTTTCTGATTTTCCTGGATATCTTTTCAACATTTCCACTGATTCCCGCAAATAACATATAATGAATATTTATTTGTGGTTTCTAAACAATTTTTGAACACATTTTATACATCATATATATTATTTAGCATGTCCTACATATATATTTATGTCTCAGGACAAGAATAATTTTCATAAGTGCATGTATTTTTAAATTGCTTACAATACATAATGATCAACATATTTTATAGAAATTTAAAAAAAATTGGGGGGGGGGGGGCTTTTAATAAATCTAGATTACATTCAGTTATCTCAAAACTGCAAAAAAAATACCTCGTCAGTTGTTTTCTTGATCACAGCCACTGAACCACATCACAACACGCACCCACACACAAACAAGAGAACGGGGAGGGGTGAAGTGTATGTGCGTGTGTGTGTGTGTGTGTGTGTGTGGGGAGGGTACGCATGAAAAGTGGGCGGTGTTTATTGTCACGTTCCTGCCAGCTGTGGCATATATAAGCAAGAGGGGAGACGTGACAGGGTCCACAGTGGGTGACACCATGCACTGATGCTCGTCCACATGCATGCACACGCATCACTATCGGCCACTCAAGTGTCCCTAAAGCAGCAGTACAACCACGAGAACAAAGTGACGCAAGTAACCGGCACGATGGATGGACATCACAAAGACCGCAGAATGACTCACTTGTGGATATTGACTTTTTTGATATTAGTCTAACGTCTTGTTTTGCACTGGATAACTCTCCCTCGAGCTGGAATTTCTATCGCGGGATTCTATTTATTTGCATTTTGGATCTCCCTCCCAGCGCCAGGATTTGTGGACTAGATACTTCTACGGATACTCACATCAAGCTCTAAAGGATGGCCGTTAGGTTTACATCTACCCTCGCAATAGTTTTAACATGTTTTACTCAGGTACGTTGGATGTTTTGTACAATATTGGAGGTGGTTTGTGTTGAAAGTTGCATTTTCTTTGCTTAACTTTTGTCTGGTGTCTAGGTTCTGGGATCAGGTGTGTTCGAGATCGATCTGCATCACTTTGACAATTCCAAAGCTTCGCTGGCCAGTGGAAGGAGCTGCGGCACGAGCGGCTGCAGGACTTTTTTCACGGTTTGCCTGAAGAATTTCCAAACGGTGGTGACTCCCGGAGGTTGTCTTTTTGCCAAGGCCACTACACCTGTTTTGGGCACTGACTCGTTCAACATGCAGCCGGATGCCAGGCTGCGGTTTCCTCTCAGCTTCACCTGGCCGGTAAGGAGCTTACTTTCTTGCGGATATTTTTTTTTTTTTTTTTTGGGTCAGCAGAGAATGATATTTTTGGTATGAAAAAATTCACAAAATGACAGCTAGTCCTTTGAGAAGCTATGTGTTCAATGCAAATAATAATTATTATTATGTAGCAATTTACTTCATGAAACTGTACTAACAATAATCTTAAAAATGTATGTCTTCAAAATAATTCAATAGTTGTATTACGTTATCGTTGCGTGCATCTGTCTTACCTATCTTTACTATCCCTAATTTTATGAATAGATTATACAACTTAGATCATATGCCCAACTGTACAATTGCAACGTTTTTAGTGAAATTTATTTCCCAAATTGTTCTTTCCCAGAATGCCTTCTCTCTCATTATTGAAGCTTGGCATTCGTCTGCAGAGAAGCCTGGAGGTAAGTGACTTAAAAAAAATATATATATAAAAGCACAACCGCTAGAGGGAGACATTTACAAAAAAACACCACTCATTGGCCTATTACATCATACCTATTTCCCCAGAATTCAATAAGCAGTCTTCATGCGGAAGGTCACGTGACAATAAATCCATCTGGCATTGTCCGAGTCCTGGACTTGTGTCCACTAGGATGTCTTGTGACTCACACCGCAAGCAAAGCTCTCCCAACACAATCGCAACTTCCTTTGTTTTATTTTGGCCCTGCGTGGGAAAGTGCATCGTGTTAAGTGAGCACATGAGGCCTTGCCAAAAAAGTATCCCCACCCTTTCACATGGTCTCCATAATGATCATTAACAATATATTAAATCAGGCATGAAACAAATCAGCCACCATGAGGGGGCCCCCAAGACACAGCTTGAGTAGTATTTTTTTTTATATATAATTTATTTTAGCATAAGAACTTTTTTTTTTTTACATTAAAGAAGTTAAATTTCAAAACCAAAATATTCAACAATATTTGCTTGGCCTTTTTTTTCCTATTCAAATAATAAAATGTCTGCTATTTTCATACATCCAAATGATTTTATTTGTTATGACATTTAATGCACAATGTTAAAATTTAACTCGTGCTATACTTATTAATTGAATTATTTAAGTACACCTTTTCTGTTGGTCAAACTTCATCATATTTATAAAAAAAAAAAACTCGTATAATCAACAACTCCTGTATTCCTTTCCTCCAGACACCACCAACCCTGAACTGTTGATTAGCTCTTTTGCCATCCAAAGACAGTTGGGAATAGGGAATGAGTGGTCCCAGGAAGTGCAGAGCGGGATGCAGACGGAGCTAAGGTACTCATACCGCTTCATCTGCAATGACAATTACTACGGGGACACTTGTTCCAAAATATGCGCTGCCAGAGACGACCTTTTTGGCCACTACACCTGCAAGCCTGATGGGCAAATAGCGTGTCTGCCAGGATGGAAGGGACAATACTGCCAAGAACGTAAGCACGAGTAAAGACACCATATGGGCACTTTTTCTTTGTTTGTCTGAAAAAAAAAAAAAGCACAAGTCAGTGGTTTGCTTGCTAGGCTTGTAGTCGTAGAGTGTGTGCAGTTTTCTCTGCGTTTGACTTTGTTTTTGCTTTAAATGTCCTGCAGAATTTACTCTGAAGTCAAATTTTGACCATTCACTTTTTTTTTTTCAATGACAACAGTTCAATAATCTCTGAACTCAAATTTAAAATTGAAAGTGTATAACCATTAAGGTCATTTTATTTTGTCAGTGTGAGCTATTTTTCCAAATTAACCACTTCATTTTCTGAATAAGCAGCAGGCTAATAAAAACAAACGACCGCAAATGGCACCCAAGTCAGATTTTGGCCACCCCTGAATTTGACTTATGCTGTCTGTGTAAAGCCAGTGACAGTTAAGGTGACAGTGTATAGAATTGGCGCACTTTCTCTCAGCAATTAATCCAGTGAGGTGCTCTGTTAGCCGCACACGCCGGGTTAATCGCGGCATTAGAGGCCGCCACGCACCACTAAATTGCGGCCTCTATTGTTGCGGCGGTACAGGGCGGCAGCTGCAAACGGGCTTCGAACTGCCCACCGACAACAATGGGGCAGCTGTCATGCTTTTTTTTTTTTTTTTTTTTGATGCTTTAAAAACCAGCATCTGCTGTGCACCCAAAGCAACCAGCCATTTAACAGCATGCAAAATCAATGTCACATGCAGAACACAGTGGGCAAATTATGCCTTTCCATTCAAACAGCAGGAAGCAACTTTGACTAAGAAGACCCAAAGGTTAATCTTTAACATCCTTCTATTTTTTCTTCTCCCCCCCACAGCAATCTGTCTGGATGGGTGCAATGAAAATAATGGAAACTGCACAATACCTGGAGAATGCAAGTGAGTGTTAATATTTACATTTCGGTAAAGATAGCGCTTTTTTTCTTTTTCTTTTTTAAGATCAGATCGAATGTTTTTTTTGCAAGGGAATGTTAATATTTACATTTAGGTAAAGATAGCTTTTTTATAGATCAGACTGAATGTTTTTTTTTTTTTGAATTAAGTGTAAAGTAGGGATTAGTCATGAGTTCTTACTGTGTGCGTGTGTTGACTTGTGCCAAGTCTCTATTGTGAGTGTCGCTCCAATAACAATAGTGGCGTTTTACTCGTCTTTGTTTTAGATGCAGAGAAGGCTGGCAGGGCGTCTTTTGTGATGTGTGTAAACTGCACCCGTCGTGTAAACATGGTACCTGCACAGAGCCGTGGGAGTGCGCCTGCAAGGAAGGCTGGGGGGGTATACTTTGTGACCAAGGTAGGTTGAATTTCCCTTACAGGAAGTCAACTCATTCCAGGACAAGCGGGGTAAACATGCACAATATAAAGCAGCAATCTCTCTCGCCCCCTCCCAGACCTGAACTACTGCACCCACCACAAACCGTGCGCCAACGGGGCCACGTGCATGAACACGGGCCAGGGCAGCTACACCTGCGCCTGCCTGCCGGGCTTCACGGGTGTCAACTGCGAATCGGAGGTCAGGGAGTGTGACGGACGGCCCTGTCGCAACGGAGGCAACTGCTTAGTGAGTGCGGAAGTCCCTCGCTCTCCTTTCCCACAACACAGACTTTCCTGTTTTTGTTGTTGCCTTTGCCTATCTACGAGTCCAGGAGGATGCCATTGATTGTCAAGTCCTGGATGACCCAGTTCCCAGTTTACAGTGTACTGTAAATAGGATGAAAACTAAAGGATAGAAGGAGGGGGGGGCTTGTTCAGAAGAGGGGGTGGGGTGGTATTGGCGAGCAGGATATGAAAAGAAAAACATGCGACGCTGAGCTTTTTGATATCTTTGCTTTCAGGAGACGGAGAGTGGATACAGGTGCGAATGTCCGCTCGGCTTTACCGGGCCGCGTTGTGAACAGCGGACGCTGACGTGTAAGGACACGCCCTGCTTGCTCGGCGGGAAATGTAAAGAGACGGAGGACGGCCATCGTTACGTATGCGAGTGTCCGGCGGGCTACACTGGACTCAACTGTGAGAAGAAAGTGGATAAATGCACCTCACTGCGGTGCACCAATGGTAACTATTGGCTTCTGAAATCGGACTTATTTTTGTTTGTTTGTTTGTAACGCACGGTTGTTGTTGTTTTTTCCCCGCTAGGCGGCC
The DNA here is from genome assembly GCF_054491065.1 of Syngnathus leptorhynchus. Lineage (NCBI taxonomy): Eukaryota > Metazoa > Chordata > Actinopteri > Syngnathiformes > Syngnathidae > Syngnathus > Syngnathus leptorhynchus. The sequence continues at coordinate 4,666,395 of NC_141209.1, read as the reverse complement.
ATTGCACGCTGAACGGCAACTTGCGTGTGTGCAGCTGCCGCGCGGGTTTCACGGGCCTCCGCTGCGAGATCAATATCAACGAGTGCGCCGCCAATCCCTGCGCTAACGGCTCCACCTGCCTGGACCGTATCAACGACTACACCTGCATGTGCCCGCCCGGCTACGTCGGCCGCCACTGCGACAGGCCGGCCGACCGTTGCGCCGCCTGGATCTGCCTCAACGGCGGAACTTGCACGGTCGGCGCCAAAGGCCGGCCTTCGTGCCTCTGCCCCGCCCATTACAGCGGCCCTCAGTGCCAGTCCACGCACGTGCCTTCATCTAACAGCCCCGAGACAGGCTGGGAGTCTAACGAGAAGCTCAACTGGGTGGCCGTCAGCTCCGGCGTCGGCCTGGTGTCGGCGCTGGTGCTCTCGTGTATGTTCATCGTGCTCATGAAACAGGTGAAGAACCAGAGAAGTAAACAGCAGGCCTCCGAGACCATGAACAACCTTTCCAAGGCCGATTTCCAGAAAGACAACCGTATATCAACACTGGAACTCAAAAACACCAACAAGAAAATGGACTTGGAGGTGGATTGCTCCAGCGAGAAGTCCAACCACAAACACATCAATCACTTCCACACGGACTATAAAACCTCCATGGGGTACAAAGATGAACAATGCCTTCTAGACAAAGATGAAAACTGTGAAAAGATGATAGAAGACAAAAAGCATTTGAGTAGAATTTACAGGTAGGTTCTCAAAGAACCTGAACCCAGTTCCGATATTTGCCAGAATAAAAATCTGATGAATCGATTATTTGATCTGATATGATCTGTCTTTGCAGTGAAAAGCCAGAATGCAGAATATCAACAATATGTTCCTCCAGAGACTCCATGTACCAGCCGGTCTTTGTGATAGCAGAAGAGAAGCAAGAATGCATCATTGCAACTGAGGTACATTTACACAATTAACGTATTAAAAATACTAAAAAAAACTGACAACATTTAAACACCTTTAAGCGCTTTCACTGACCTACATTAATTCAGCATGTAATTCAGGAAAATTTTCAAATCAATTCTGCAGCTTTATCTATTTTTCAACATTTATCCCACTTGTGCCCTTTAGCTCACGAGTGTTGTCTTTCTTTTTCTCTGTTTTTTATTAGGTGTAATAAATGTGACACTAAATGGAAGATGTGACCACCATTTCTTGTGGACTGTTTACAAGCGTGGGGAGAGACGAGGATTTATTTAAATGCAAAGTTGCTGCTTTTAAAAACTTGATAACTGGACGGAGCCCGGGCGCTCGACGAATGCAATAGAACTAAAGCTACTAAATTCCAGAAGAATGTAAAGACTTTGGGACCCAACGTTGTGCATAAGGATGTTTGAGATTTTTTTTTTTTCCCCGACATTCGCGTACATCTGAAGATATGAGGCGCCGGAGACTCATAATAAGACTGCATGTTAATGAGGACAAGAGGACTTTGTTGATGCGACTCCCCCCCCCCCTTTTTGGGGCAATCGACACATAAACTTACAAGTCTGGACGAGAAGTTGGCTTTTGACCATTTCTTTTATGGCCCCATGACACAAATACCAGCACGGCGCCTGTGTAAAAATCCTGAAAAAAAAAGCCTTATGTAATATTTAAGCAAAACAATGTGCCCCCCCAGCCTTATCTCATCTTGAGTCCTCTACACAGAAGGAAAAAATAGATGCAAAGCAATGCAATGCTAAAACTTGCAGGGAAAATCATGATAAGGCCTTGATCATTTCAAAAAAAAAAAAAAAATCTTATGCAAAAATCACATTTAAAACAAAGAGATAAGTGACTATCGTACCAAGGACGCCTTCAATGAAAATTACTGAACCAATAATGTTATTGTAGTATTTCATTAGTTATTTAAGAGTATGACGCACTGATCTTTTCTTCCTTTTTTTTTTATAAGATTATTTTGTACATAGTGTATGTATTTATATAATAAGATTAGATGTTTGTAAGGTGATGCGGCAAAAGTGTGAATTTTTATTTTGAAAGTGTTTTTTTGGTGTTTAATTATTATTCTCATATGGTTGTTATGATGTAGACATATAAGGACAGAATCCCTTCACACATATCTGGTACACTGTTTTATTTGTTGGTCTTCGATGGTGGTCAAATAGAGATTTGTGCTTTTAAGTCATCTAGAGTCTGTTTGGTAGCATTTTATGGATTCCATGTCTGTGTTCATTGACATCATTGTGAGTGTGATGTGAAATCAGTGTGCTAGCAATCATCATTCGGTGGACACCTCTGTAATTGGCAGCAGTGTAAAGATCTACTCAATCAATTATGAATTGAAATATATAGAAAGAGATATATACATTTAAAAAAAAAATCTGTATGCAGGAATAAATAATCATTGTGGTCTTTTAAGTCATTTCAATGGATGTCTCTGTGCAATTCACTTGTGTAAATGCTGAGGGATGCCTTGAGTTCACGCCGCAATTTCATCACCCACCGCTAGAGGGCAATAGATTTTACATGACTTGGGAGAAAACTTAAATCTTTTTGCATCTAAAATACTCCGCAAACGCAGGAAGAAAACATTTCAGAGGGAGCGGTGGCTCATACATTATCCGTCTGCACCTAAACTGACCACACTGCTAGCTTAAGGATCTTAAAACAGCACAGCTACCGTATAACACATCCCTGCAGGTTTATTTATGTAACGTGGTAATGTGATTATCTGCCGCATGCAGCACAGTTGCATTTACTTCTAATGCAAGATTCCACAACAATGTATTTTATTTTAATTACATTTGAAAACATTTCTCTGCTGCTCCCAAACATTCTACTGTTGGATTTTTTTTCCACACTACTTATTTGCCCTAAAGATTTTGGTCAATATCCCATTTTTTATTTTTAATAAGACCAACCTGCACCATACAATGACGATATAAAGACTTTCCTATCCAATCCTAAAATTATCAGAAAAGACACCAACTGATACTGAAACTTTGGGATTTTCCTTTCACTTTCGGTTTAATTGCAAAAGTCGTGTTTCGTTTTGAGTGGACATTGAGGAAAAAATAGCATCATCACTTTTCCTCCTGGATGCGACTGTGCCAAACCCCGCCCCCGTTGTATTCCCATTGGTCAGTGTCACCTCGGTGTGACGTCACGTGAACAACAAATACACGTGTTCTCCCAGACGAAGGAAGCAGAGGATTTTGAAGCTCTTTTAAGTGCCTCCGACTTTTAGTTATACTTGCTGGGGGTAATTTTAGAGATAAACTTTTTTTTTTCTTTTTTTTTTTTTTTTGGGAAGAAGAAAAAAAATAGACGTTTTTGTTTAGTTGTGAAAAACCAAGCAGCAAGCTGCAATGAAACCTCAAGACATCTTGAAGTGGAAGGGAAACCTGTGGGTTTTTGGTTATGGATCCTTAGTGTGGAAACCTGATTTTGTGTATCAGAAGAGCATAGTTGGCCACATCAAGGGCTACAAACGGCGTTTCTGGCACGGAGATGACTTTTATCGAGGAGACAAGAAGAATGTGAGAACTTTTTTTTCCCTCTATATTGTTTCTCTGCTGTATTATGTTTATTGATCCCAGATGTGCTTTATATCTCCACAGCCAGGAAGAGTTGCGACACTGGTGAAGGACCAGGAGGTAAATGTCTTCATTCATAGAGACATTGGATATCTAACTATAACTGTAAATATATGCAGTATTAATAGTATCCAGTATAACATGCCACATTCTCATTTTGCTTTAGACACATGCTTGTCAGCCACCCCGATGATCCGGCTCGTTTTCTGTACATGTACGCGGCGACATGAAACGTATAAGCCAATTATCATACTTTCATACTGAAGTATGATACGTCGTATGACATATTTATGACACACATATATTATGTTTTGACAGACTTGCCGAAGCTGTTATGTTGAAGTTGTGAAATGAGGTCAGATGTTGCGTGCAAACTTGCAGTATAAATCTGAACAGGAGACAGGAGTTGTGAGGTTAAGTAGAGAAAGTATGCAAAATGATACCAATATATTATTGGCATAACAAATAATTATACCAATTTAAGACTGACATTGTTGAAGACGTGTTTATTTAGTTATTCATATTTTCATTATCACATTGAGAGCTGCTCCTAATAATTTGCTGATCTCCGGTAATTAAAGAGCAATATAATAATATAATGAATGAAATTAGTTCTTTTTGGTCATATTTTATAGAAAAAAATATTTTTAAAAAGTTTAAAAATATTTATAAAAAATAAAAAGGCCTTTTGCATTTTTTATTTAGTGGCAACATTTTCAAAGATGGGACAGATGTATGGATGAATATTTTATGAGCCCTGTTAAATCATCTCATATTAGGTATGAAGCATGCACATACTGTTGGGAAAAATGTTATATATTATCATTAGATTCTATGTTCCTAATGGAAGATGTTCGATATATGACAGTTTGACCTCGTGTCCAGTGAATTTCCAACCAATATAGAATGTTAAAAGAACAATGATGATTTTCATGGTACAGGATGCATCCTGATTTGAACAATGACATCGTTGAGAGGTCCATCCTGCTCGCCTTAAATAATGACATCCTTATTTTTCTGAAATCATGAGCTGAACGTACTGCTGTGAACATAAGAAGCAATACATTTGTCTAAACTCCACCCATTGTATTTATTCAATAAAAAGAGGCCAGCCTGTGGCTGGAACGCGGTTCGGGCCACACACCCTGTGTGTCCCGGGCACCCTCCTGCAGGGGTCGTTGGCCGATGAAGACAAGTCACTGTCTTTGTGAAATTCTTGATAAATGTTGAAGACCCAACAAGTACATTATGACTAGGGAAAAACAAACTCGAGAATTTTTTACTAGCAGCTGGTCCACTGCTGTAAAACAATTATCTTGGCCCTTTGTAAGCATCTGGGACCGCTTATTTGTTTTTAATAACTGGGCTCAAAAATTACATAACCTGTGTTTTCCAGTGAATGTTTATGGCTTCTGTTTCAGGCTTGCACATGGGGCGTGGCCTATGAAGTGTCGAATGCTCAGTCAATAGAAGCCCTTCAATACCTCAACATGCGAGAAGTGGTGAGGGGAGGATACGTCATAGAAACAATGGAGTTCATCCCTCGGAAGAAGGACAAAGACATCATCCACGCCCTCGTTTACATCGCCACGTCCGACAACCCCGCTTACCTGGGCCCCGCTTCGGACCTGGAGATCGCCAACCAGGTCGCCATCTGTAAAGGCAAGACGGGCCTGAACATCGAATACGTTGTCCGGCTTGCCGATTTCATGAGACTCTGCTGCCCAGAAGTGAATGACAAGCACCTCTTCTCCATTGAGGCCGCCGTTTTGAACATTTGTCCTAATTGTGAAATAGGAAGCTGTGTCTAAAAGACACAAAGCACTTTATATTGCCCTGCAATTTAAATATCACACGACTTAAATGTTGCAATTACCCTGAAACATAAGCTCTTAATTTAGATTTTATTCTTACTTGTTTCATGCATGTGATGCACTTTCTAACTCTACTAAATGCTTTTATATTTTCTATACCGGATACCTCAATTCATTTTATTATAATAATAAACATGCCTTGATTTAATGGTGCTGTGAGTCATGTTTGGAATTCCCGATACATTTCTGTTGTAGTCACGCTCACAATTCACGTGACTCGGGAATGTACAGCTGCAGTCTTCTCGGAAATGCTGACTGTTCATTAGAGCTGCTGGGGAGTACAGTATAAGCAAACATGACTTGAAGGGAGACTGTGCATTTGGGATTTTGGACCGACGACTCCATTTGTTGAGGGGGCAAGGATGACAAAAATGCAGTTAGGGATGTCGCAAGCAAAATAAACACCCATTAGAGTGAAGGTTTGCTATATATAGATATACGCATCCTATATTCAGGCCAGACTACTAAAAGAAGAAATGAAGTCATTCACTGCCATTGATGGATATAGATGTCAAATATAATTAATTGCTAGAAGTGAATGAGTAAAAAAAAATAAAAAAAAATCTCTTTTTCTCTTTAATCTCGCTTCAATCATTAGGTCATAACTTGTGCATTTGATGGATTAATAAAAAGAAAGGAAGAAAATAAAACAAAGTTGTATCCGTAGATAAAGGTTGCAGTGTACACTAAGAACAAAACTTAGATTGCACTTGTACGTCTTCTTTTTTTATACAAGTTGGCCAAAGGCCAATTCTGCAAGGAAACCAAACCTCATGCACTGTTGCGTAGGTACGGAGAAACTTATTGTTGGTGTGTGCAGATCTTTTTAATCTAACAAAAAGAAACTTCTTGTTTTTCACAAGCAGCACTGCTACAAAGACTATTAAACCTAAATGTCAGATGACTCAGAGAATTTGGTTGTTGCTGTTATCAACAAGAAGTACTTGTACAAAAACTCTCTCATGAACTTCTCGTTACATTCAGTAACCAGATGATTCTTGTTTTGCTCAATCGCTTTTCTTTTCGCAATTCTCCGCATATATATATATACCAGGCCTGAACCTTAAACCCTGACCACGGCGCGGTCAGCGGAAGGCCAAAGGTTTGCTTGGAAGTGCACAAAAGAGTTAAAGAGGAGACGATTAGGCTGCAAATGGAGTCTATCCTCTTTAATGAATGAAGACCACTAATGGGTCATGATGCAAGGTCACTAGCAAGCCCCCCCCCCCTCCCTCCCGGTTTTCTATTTCATCAATCAGTACATCAGAACCACAAGCTTCTGTCCCCTTCATGTTAGATTAAAGACTACAGCAGGTCTGTGTACTTGCGTCATAATTCGAGATCCCATCCATCATGAGTGAACCTGCTTTGGGAAAATTTCTGCTTCTTCAGCCCCTTCATGGGATGAGGATGTGTGACTCAAAATGAAACTGATAATGTATTTATAAAACAAGAGCTGCAATTATGGTCATTTTGTTTTGATTTCTGTTTCATTTTTACACAGACTGACCCTTGCAGATCATGAGTAAGGGAAAACGGGAATGCACATGATTTGGTTGCAGAGGATGGCCAAATTAAATGGGGCTTTCTCAATTGGTTTAAAAACATGCATTTGTAGTGGCAGCTCTTTTGGGAATATCATCGCAACCATTTTTTAAATTACAGATATGTCAACTTTTTTGGGGTGATTTTGAATCTGCCCTTGTTTGTTAATATAATAATAATATAGTGTGTAATGTGTTTGTGATATTTAAGAATTAATGTGGGTTAAGCAACTGGTTGTTTTTTTTGGTGGATTACACAAATCTGTATTGCACAATTTTATAATTATCGGTCCAATTTAAAACCAAAAAAAGCAAATATTTCAAAAACCTGAGTATAAAAGTCAAAAATGTATTGAGGGACATCTTAAGCCACTGATTAATTTTTGTTTCATTTTGTTGCGCTAAAGTCTTGAGCTGAATTAAAATATATATATATATATATTTTTAACCGATTGATAGATGTTTTTTATTTCATATAACCAAAACGGGACGTCTCCATGTCTCATGTTTGCACCACTTTGTCAGCCTGAGTAAAAAGACCCTGGAGATTTCCTGCCATTTTTCTCTCAAGTGTTTTCTCTCGAACAAACGGAAAGCCACTTCGTGTTTCCCACACGTTCACAGACCTTCACTATCACGACTGCAGCTGCCGCAACTTAGTTGCGCTCTGTACTTACACCAGTAATAAATGAAGTTAATTGGGTTTCCAAAACATTACATTTACAACTTGTCTGTTCTCATACTAACAATTTTGGACTTTAAAAAGACACGTATAGACACATTTAGACAAACATGCACATTCACAGCCATGGAAAATTTAAAGTACTCAATAAACTTCACATGCATTATGTGGAATGTGGGAGGAAGCCAAAATATGGAACCAGCGTGCCAAGTCTTATGCTCTATTATTTTTCATTGCCGTGTTTGTCACGTTTGAGCCGTCTAATTTTGACACGTATTTTTTAGAAAAGCCAAAAGAACATAAAAGGATTCCTCGATGAGAGGGAAAATAGTTGACCTCGATTCAATGTTCACCCAGTTTCTTTTACTTTAATGATATGTTGGGAAACTACAAAAGAAGGGCAGCCCACGGGTTTAAATGAGTTCTAAACAATGATGACGGATACATAAGGCATGCAAAAGTCAAAGCCTTTGTAAGGCGGGGGAAGAAAACAAAAAATGGGTGTGACTTTGTCCTGACTTTTATTTTTTTATTTGTGTTAACTTGAGGAAGCCAAAACTCTACTGCAACAGCATGCTCATGACAAACTATGGCTTTAATTTCCTTAATCCTAATCCTTTGATTTTTGTCAAGTTAACAAAATTGACTTTCAGAAATATACTTCTATACATATAAAATAAAGATATAGAATAATCGAATAATTGTTCGTTGGGGTTTTCGGAGCAGGACTGCTGTGTATCCCACGAGTCAAAAAGGGACAGATCCCCCTGTGGTGCTCTCTGGAGGGTAAAGTAGGATTAGACCTGCCGCCTCTGGACTCCTGCCAGAGTTTAATGGAGCAGGAGTGCCTGAATTGACAGGGATGCTTGTTTGGTGGCCAACAAGGACCTCAAAACACTTTAGGCCTTACTTAAAAATCTAGACAGGCTGTTTTACCCTAAGCTCGTTCCCATCCAAATCATATCAATCTTTGTTATGAAAAGAAAATCTGTTTTTATTTGACAAGACCCCACGGCATTATGGGAGAAATCAATTTTAATCAGAATGGGGGAATTTTCTGACAGGTTAAAAGATCTAGATGATGTCGACGGAGGTTTATCCAAACACGGGTCAGGCAATTGTCACGCAATGCCTCCATCATTTTCTATACCCGCCTTATGCGGTTCAGGGTCATGTGGAAGCCGGACGGAGATTGAGGTGGGGTGAACTCTGGATGATCAGTGATGATCACATGTCACGCAATGTATAGAGGGCAATTAAAGCAAGCACTTAATCCATCAGAAATCAAGCGAGCGGGTTGAGCCCTTTGACCTCATGACTATTGACAATGTCAAATCAGATTAGGTTCAAACATGTGCAGAACCCCAACCAAGACCCCAAAGTCACATCTCAAGTCTAGGAAGAACCATTTCCAGAACACCTTGTCTCCGTGTGATGGAAGCGCCCAACCCTCGGTAATCCGCAGCCAGCCTTTAAGAGGCCGGCGATTTAAAACGACATTATGGGGGGGGGGGGGTGATGTTATGCAAATGGAGGTTTGATCACTTCATCTTTGTGTTTTGTGTGCTGTCTGTCATGTTGATCTCAGGCTTAGGGTGGGGCTTAATCTTTTAACACCTATCTGACAGATTTCTCCATTGTTGTCAGATTTGTTATAAGTATGTTTGCGTGTTACAATTCAAACATGGCAACCAATTTACTGGTAGATCCAGTATGTAGATACAAGTCTTATTGAATTGATACAAATTGTCAGAAAGATATTTTTTTTTTTTTTAACATAAAGTGGGTACCTACCCTCCTATATTGACCTTGACTAAGCAGATTACCTCTTGGAATCTATGTCAGGATAGACAACCCAACTAAAAGCCACACTCTGAGGAGCATGTGAGAATGTTTCCAGATAACATGTTTACATGAAGAGAGCGATTGCAGATGCATTGCTGACATCTGCTGCAAGGTTTCCAAACTTGCACAGCAAGAAAAAGAGCTGACTGGTTCAAAGCCATTTAGGCTCAAGTCACATGATGCAAGCGTGTCATGAGGGGGGGGGGGCGTCTCTTTGGGCTTTTATTGTGGTGGTAAGGGCTATTTCCTGTGTTGGACATTTACCTTGAATGGAGGAACAGTATTGTAAGCAACAGCTGGTTGTGGCCCATGGGAGCTTGTAACATGGGGACCCAGATGTTGCCCCCCAACCTCAAAAGTGTGCAACACCACAGGTGGTGGGAAAAAGTGGGAGAGAAAGGGGCAAGAGAAAGATTGAGTTTGAAACAACGGCAAACAGGAAGCCGAGACCTTACAACACAATGCACGCACAGTTTCCTGCAGGAATAGACAGATAAGGGACAACACTTTGTTTTAAAGTCATATTTTCAGCCCTAAACGTTTCCCACAGCTCTAAACCACATATTTTACAATGCGTGTTTATTCTCTTCGACTAGAACCATTTGGGCAAGTTATCCATCGAGAAGAATCAATCACAATACTACTGGTAAGACAAAGCTGTGGAACTGCAACCGTTCCAAGACATATTTTTCCCTTCCAGTTACCATCATAAAAGCTTTATGAACGGTTATGGCAAAGTTTTTTTTTTTTTTTTTAAACGTTGTAATCTACTAATGAAGGTCCTCAACTGTCAACTTTTTATTCCTTGCCACCAAGGCGCACCATGCCACAGTTCTGACAACACTGTATAGTGTATTGTACTGTCTCCAAACCAGAGCAACACTTCCCTCTTTTGGCCAAAACTGGTATTGCATTATGGAAGTAGCGCTAAATTATTTTTCTTTTTTCCTACTAAATATTTATTTGCTCGATGATTGATATCCTTTGATTTTTTTTACCAACTGGGATTGTTAGTTAAAATTAAAGCACAATTTACCGATTTATTTGCATTATTTATTTATTTATTTATTTATTTATTTATTTATTTATTTATTTATCTTATTTATTCTGAGGAAAAATTCTTTTTTATTATTTAGAAACACGTCAAACAATTAAAATGGGCGTGACTATGCAAATGACACAAATTGGATCGGACAGTGACTGTTTGGGATGACTCATCTGATTGGCTGCTTTTGTTTTTTTGAACTGGAAGTGTCCTTCTTCCCATTTGGGGAGGGTGGGGGGCACTTGAAGACCTCTTCATTACAGTAATGTGACCTTGCTGAGCGGACTGAGTGGTGTAGCACGGCGATGATGTTTGGAATATAGGAAGAAAACAAAAGATGGCACTGCACGCTCCTCAGAGGCATGAGAAGGCCGGCTGGCCAAAGGAAGAGTTGAGCTGCCTGCTGGTTGGTGATGGAGCTGTGGGGAAGACGAGCATGATCATCAGCTACATCTTCAACGGGTACAACAGCGAGTACAGGCAGACGGCATTTGACGTCTTTACTGGTAGGATAAGATCATTTAAAAAAAAAAAAAAAGGAACACAAGTGATATTTATGCAATTCACAGGTTTGGTTCATGTGAATGGAGTTCAAACACGACTTAAATTGATAGATACCGCTGGACAGGTAAATACCTCACATGGTGACAAGATAATGTTTTCCAAAATGATGTATGAATTTGTGCTTGTGATTGTCAACAGGACGAGTTTGGACATCTTCGCTCTCTATGCTACGCACACGTGGATGTCTTCATTCTATGTTTCAGCCTGGTCAATCCCGTTTCTTTTGACAACTTGGCTTGCAAGTGGATCCCGCAGATCCGTGCATGGAACTCCAGCTCTCCCATTCTCCTGGTGGGTACACAGTCTGACCTTTGCCATGATGTAAACATCCTTGTTCATCTGGCCAGGTGGCGTGCTAAACCGGTGGCACCGGACCAGGCCATGAGCCTGGCACGGAGGATCCGAGCTTACGGTTACGTGGAGTGTTCGGCTTTGACCCAGCACCGCCTCAAAGACGTGTTTGACTGCGCCATCTTTGCTGCCATGAAGCACAATGCTGCAAAAAGCAAAAAGCTCAGTTTGGTGAAATGCTTTAAGACTTTTTGGCAATCTGGATGGAGGCGAATCTTCAAATGAATGTGAGGAAATTTGGTCAATTCTGAATATTTTGGTCTTTTGATGAAGCTCCTCTTGGGTTCTTCTTAGAATTGTATGGCTGTCCTGATCACACTGCTCATGATTGGCTAATTCATGACTGGACAAATCAAAATGGACATTATGAGGCTGCATATTTCTTTCGTCTTGTTTCCTTGAATTTCTGTGTTGTTTGTCGCTCTTTTTGTCATTTATATTTTTGTAACTTTCTGTGTATTAAAGTGTAGAATAAATGCACTGTGGATGGAGCAGCATACGTTTAATTCCCATGATGCTTCTTTTTTCTTGCTAACTTCCAATTTGAAAACAAGTGGTGTGAGATTTTGTCATTGAAAAAAATTGGAGGGAAAGCAGTACCCAGCAAGTGTTATTTGGGACAAATGGTCACCTGCTGACACTTTGAAGTGCTTGTTTGCAAGACAAAGGCCATTTAAAGTCAGCCACTGTGGGAAAGATTAGGTTGGGGGCATGTCCTCCAATCCTGTTACTGTGTTACACTTGCTAAAATACTTGGAGATTTACTTTAATTAGGACAGTAACTCACAAGACTCATATGCACTTTAACAATTGCTTCTTTTTTTATTATTATTAAAAAAAAATAATAATGAATCATAAAGAATAGAATGAGAAATAAAAAATTTTTTTCAGATTTAAATCACACATACCTTTGTAAATAATTGCTTCATCAATATATGTTTTGTCTATCCATTTATTTTTACCTAATCTATGAATGAAACCTGACCAATTTGTCCGTTTTGTTATTTCCCGTCATAAAACTACACTTCCCATAATGCAACAGTGCCCCGCCCTCCTTTGCACCCTGTGAGTGAAAATAATCTGATCAGCTGATCTGACCTAGCGACAAAATAACGTAGCTAGAGAAATCTGTTTGGGAGGAGATTTAAGAACAAAAACAATGACACGGCTCGGACGGATTTCAAAAAAGGACTTCATTTTTTAGAGACTTTTAAAAGGATGTTGTGAGGACACCCCTCCCCTTTTGCTCGTGGCCGCTCTTGATATCGACTGACCGCAGTTTTGTTGATGTTTTGAACTGTGTCTTGCTAGCTGTTCTTTTTTGGCTGCTGTTCATTTTATTGTTGAGCTCGCCGATTCGAAAACGACTGCGCTGTTTCAGACAAAGCTTCAATTCGCACAGAATCGCTAGCTTTAATGAAAGTGTTTCTTGTTTTTCTTGCCGAAGAATATCTGTCGTGTAGCCGGCGAGCTAATGTTATGATTACGGGCCAGTCTGGTAGCTAGCTTGTTGTTGTTAGCATTATTTGCACATTCACAAGACTTGTTTTTCTCGGTTTGTTAACGGCTTCGTACACGTCTCTCTATATTTTTACTCGTGTGGTTGTGTCAAATGTGCAAGCTGTGTATGTAGTGATAACTTTTTGGTACAACCTAGCTAACTGCTTGTTGGAAGTCAGGTGTATTGTTTGTGTCACTACTAGGAAATTGTTCATTTATATGCTTGAAATGCACACCGACTAAAATACCTTATTTTATTGTTTACAAAAGAAACAACCAACCTGGTCAGAATGCAGCTCATTTAAATTGACTTTGTTGTTTCTTCTTTAGCCAGTATTATCACAAGTTTGATAAAAGTGCTGTTGGAAATTGCTGGTGCTAAAGTTAAAGCTTTTCCAAAAGGCAATCAGCTCTGTTTATAAAGTGTCAGAAACGATGAGTGGGAATGGCTCATCATCTTCAGAAAAGGGATTCAATACAAGTTTAACATGTCAAGAGAGTTATGCCTGTGGTGGCTTGGAGGAGGCCGCCTTTGAGTGTGAAGAGTGCAGGACCTTGCAATGCGTTCGTTGTGACCTCGAGCTCCACAGTCAGGAGCTTCTGCAGAACCACAGGCGGCTCCGGATAAGCTCAGGCTATGTCCCTTACTGTGATATTTGCAAAGGAGGGGACAATGGCAAACGTAGCAGGTCAGTGGTCCGCTGCCAGAACTGCAAAGTGAATATGTGCCAAGAATGTCAAAGGCGAACTCACAGCGGCGGGAACAAGAAGAAACACCAGCTCGTATCGTATCTAACGCGACCAAAACACACGGAGCTCAAGTCTGTGGAACCTTCTGTTCAGCCTGTCCTCCAAGTCACTGATGAGAAAAAGTCTCTGCGGGCCAAAGTCCTGGAGACTGTGTCCAGTTTCCTCCTCGTTGATGAAAATGAGGAAATGCAGGTAAGCTGTACAGAAGTTGTGTGTGGTAAAAGTGAATCAAATTCTTATTTGTTTGATTGGAATTTTCCCAGATAAAAGATGATGCTGCATTTGTGAAGAAACTAAACTGTGGCGCTGGCCAGCTCTTAAAAGTGGTCTCCATCTTTGGTAACACCGGAGAAGGCAAATCCCACACCCTCAACCACACCTTCTTCATGGGCAGGGAGGTGTTCAAGACTTCTCCCACCCAGGAGTCCTGCACGGTGGGCGTGTGGGCGGCCTTTGACCCCTTCCATAACGTGGTGGTCATCGATACAGAGGGGCTGCTGGGGAACAGCTCCAAACAGGGCCAGAGAACCCGTCTCTTGCTCAAGGTGCTTGCCATCTCTGACCTCATCATCTACCGGACCCACGCCGACCGCCTCCACGACGACCTTTTCAAATTTCTCGGGGACGCCTCCGAGGCCTACTTGAAGCATTTCACCAAGGAACTGAAGGCCGCCACGGCTCGCTGCGGTCTGGATGTTCCTCTCTCCACTTTGGGTCCTGCTGTGATTATCTTTCACGAAACCGTCCACACTAAGCTCCTCGGCACAGGTAAAAATTTTGCTTCCGCTACTCCAGGCGTACCTTTTGATCCTACCGGACCATTCCAATTTTTTATTGTGAAAAAAAAAAAAAATGTCCCAATCACAATGTGTGAAATGTGACACACATTCAACTCCAACTTTGTTTTCTGTCTTAGATAAATCACACGAATCAGTAGATCGGCTGCTGTTGGAGCGTTTTAAAAAGGTCTCCCGTTTCCCGGAGGCTTTCAGTTCTGTTCAGTACTGGGGCACGCAGACTCTCACTCCGCCCACTGATTTCTGCGGCCTGCAGAATAAACTGGAGCAGCTCTTGGACAGCAACGCCACGCGTTCTCCACGCACTCCTGTGGTCATCTTCAAAGCTCTGCTGGTAGGACTTGCATTAAAGCAATTACAGACCGGAACTTCTCCACCGGTTTACAATTCATTTCAAAAATCAGCTTTGAGTTGTTTTGTAGTAGTCTCTTATTGATTTCCTGCTAGGCCTTAAGTGAGCGCTTCAGTGGGGAAATCGGAGACGAGCTGGTAGCCCACAGTTGCTTCTTCCCTGATGAGTACTTCACTTGCTCCAGCTTGTGTCTCAGTTGTGGGTCAGTGTCTATTAAATTCAAAATGATGCCTCCTACTGTTTGGACTTACCTAACGTTCCGACCCACCGATTGCCATCGCAGATCCGGTTGCAAAAACAGCATGAACCACCTGGGCGAAGGCGTCTGCCACGAAGCAAAGCATCGTTGTCGCTATTCCATTCAGCATGATAATCGCATATACACTTGTAAGGTAAGCACAGGGAATTATATCTTAATTCTTACGGTCACTCAACCTGATGAGGTGCGTCGAGGCCGAAAAGTAAAATAACTGCTTGTTGCGTCACCTCAGGCTTGCTACGAAGGAGGGAAAGAAGTCGTCGTCATCCCGAAGACTTCAGCCTCCTCAGACTCTCCTTGGATGGGCCTCGCCAAATACGCCTGGTCAGGGTGAGTAGATGGGGAGGAACCGATCGAGCATTTATTCCCCTCTGCCCATTTTCTTGTGGCTTTATTTGCATTTATTTTCAGGTACGTTATCGAATGCCCCCACTGTGGAGTGATCTATCGGAGCCGTCAGTATTGGTACGGGAACCAGGACCCAGTGGACACCGTTGTCCGCACCGAGATCCAGCACGTTTGGCCAGGGGTAAGATGTGACTGATTTCCTGGATCTCGATCTCAATACCGAGCAATGAAATGGGAATTAGATTTTTTTTTTGTAATCGTTGAGCCCTGAATAAATTGTAGTTATTGACCCCCTTCAAATTTCGAGGGTTAGTCCCACAAGGGAACCGCAATCGTCTTTACCATATCAAGGTTCTGATTGTCGGTATGAAGGCTGGAACCGGATAGCTGTACCAGATCCATAAATAGCAAGACGCCAGCACGCCATTGCAGCAGGACAGTAATAGTTGTCAATAACTCTCTATTAAATTCAACATGACAAGCCATCAACAGACAACAGCGTGCCCAAATAACCACACATTGATTGATTCATTTTGTCGTGATGAAATAATCAAATGCCTGTGTTGTTCAGTCGGAGGGCTTTTTAAAGGACAATAGCAACGCAGCACAGCGTCTTTTGGATGGCGTGAACTTGGTGGCCCAGTCTGTGTCTGAGCTCGGCGTCAAGCCCGCCAAGGCCGTCACCTCCTGGCTGACGGACCAGATCGCCCCCACCTACTGGAAACCCAATTCCCTTATCTTGGTGAGCGACCCTCAACACGACTCCAACGATACTCTGTGTCCCAGGGGATGTTTATGTGGTGTTCCTTGCCTGTTACACAATCTTTATGTGCACTCACAAGATAAAATATGGACATGACGTCTCCTGCCCATCCCCCCCACCTATTACAAAACAAGACATAGTCAATAATAGCGGCTTGTTTATCTCTCCCACAAGCTGTGCCATAAGTGTCAAGCGGTCTTCCTGGAGAACGACACCAAGCATCACTGTCGTGCCTGCGGCGAGGGCTTCTGCGACGGCTGCTCTTCCAAAGCGGCCCCGGTCCCCGAACGGGGCTGGGGTCTCGGCCCTGTCAGGGTGTGCGACGTGTGCTTTGAGCAGAGAGCCTCACACGCAGGTAATGTCGCACGTCCCCACTCACTTCCCTCAGGAACACCTCAGTGAGAGATTTGTCTTCACGCAGCTCTCGAGGAGGACGAGGAAGAAGGCGGAACGCTTGCGAGGAAGGTCGGCGAGGCGGTGAGCAACACCATCGGGGTTGTTGTGACCGCTATTGACATCCCGCTCGGTGAGTGTTGCCCCAAAGCAAAACCTCGAAAGGATTGTTGTGTAACACGAGTAAGCCACTCTGTAAACATTGCCGTCGTCGTGCATTGCCCTCTGGTGGCAGAGGCGTATCGTCATTACACTCGAGTAGTGAGATCCTTTTTCAGTTTCCATCGTTTAAATGAGATCAGCCTGCAAATCTGCGAGAGAACTAACATGGGCGTTTTTTGTTGTGGACGATAGTGACTACATTTTGTCAGTTAAAATGCCAGTAATATAATCTCTAAAGTCATTAATTGAGACGTCCTTTAAAAACTTTATGGCGCTCAAGCTCTGTCATTTAACATTCAGCCCCGACATTAACTGCACCATCTTATTGTAATCGAGAGATTCAGCAGATGCTCGATCGCTCAGTTAATTTCATTTTAAAGGCCCTCGTTTCAAATTCACTCTTTTACATCATTTAAATATCACTCATAGTAGCTAGCGCCTGTGGAACAATTTTATGCAGAGGGTTCGGTGATTCAAATTCACGACAGGAAACATCCCGTAGCGTCAAAAGAATGTCACATTCCGTTTGGACGCTTACCCCCGTTGCTCAGAAATGTATTTTCTGGTGTGATGTGTGTTCTCCAGTTACACACCTAAAAAAAAAAATCAATCCATCTTCTTTACTTATCTCGACACTCTGTTGCACTTTGTCTGGAGCGACAGAACGACGACTTTAAATGAGACAGGAAAATAACACGGAGTCAAGTCGTATTTCAGTCTGACACGCCGCTTCTGGTCTTCTGCCATTCCCCCTCGGAGTCAGCCAGCTGTCACAGATGCGACAGTGGATGTGCAAAAAAAAAGCCCGCCGCCATATGGAGATCGTGGCACTGAGGCGCTTTCGATAAACAAACCGTCAGTAATGATAATGTACGATGAGCACCCCACGAAAAAAAAAAAGAAAAAAGCAGGAAACAAATGAGAGAAGATTCTTGTTTTTAAAGTTGTATGGCCGTCTGGATCAAATGAGCATTGGTGCCCTCAACATTTTTGCTAGCACGACCCTGAATTTAAAATCGATATTTTATGCCCCTCGAAGGACTGGTAAAAGACGCCGCCCGTCCCGCCTACTGGGTGCCCGACCAGGACATCCTCTCTTGCCACATCTGCCGACGCCAATTCAGCGCCAAGCTCTCCAAGCACCACTGCCGCGCCTGCGGCCAAGGCGTGTGCGACGACTGCTCGCCCGAGCGTCGCGCCGTGCCGTCACGCGGCTGGGATCACCCCGTGCGCGTGTGCACCGGCTGCAACCAAAAAAGCGGAGAACTTTAACCGAGACCATCTTCCTTTACTCAGAGCGCTCGGACAGAACCGCCCGTTCGCTTCATTGTCCGGCGGTTCTGGCTTTGTATCTGTGGAGAGGAAGTGCTGAGATATACTGTACATAGGACACAAACCAAATTTGGGAAGGTGAGCGAGCGTTCATGTGGCCTTTGTAGAGCAGCTGGAATCTGAGGCACTTGACTGAAAGTGTATATCCGCATTTCCACTTTTGATTATTATGTCTACATGTCCTCATTTGTACGATAGATAATGCTAATGAGGTATTTTTTTACTCCCAAGAAAATATTGATTTTAAAGATGAAAGTATCATCTACAAAAATACTAGCTAGTGTTGTTAGAGTCCAGCCATTCATATATCAAGGAGCATTGTTTCTTAAATGTGTGTGTAATGGCCAAGAGATGTTTTATATGCGTGCAGGTTACATTGCATGCCGCGTTGCAACTTTTTAGTTTTTTTTTTTTTTTTTGCACTAAGCCCCCCCCCCCCAGCTGTTAAAGGCTGCTGCTTACTATGGCCAAAATAACAGATGTCCAAATTTGGATGGATCTGCCGTGCCAAATCATTCAGGTCACTGTCCGTGCTGGTCTGATATTTATAATTTAGCAAGTCAGTTGTGGGTGTATGATGACATAGAACTGTTAGAGCTTGAAAATGTATTTATGCTTGAGAGTTGTAAAAATGAAAACAAAAAAAAAACAAAAAACAATCTGATATGCATGACAGTATGAGAACCTCATGGCCTTTTTTTGTGGTTGCTCTTTGAATGACGTAATCTCTTTTACCAAGCAGTGTAACGTCTTAGACTTCACATTCTAATTTTCAATGTTGTCATTATTGATAGCTGCGTTATTATTTGCATCTCTAATTCTGTCTTGTTTATTTCTCTTGCTCTGACTATCATCTGTGATTCTGCTTTTGTTTTTTTTCAGTTTCTATCAGCCATTGGATATGTATTTTGCCATTTTATTTTTAACAGTATTTTTTTTCCCCATTCGACATTTACTGTAAACCATTTCATTGCTATGTAGTGACTGCCGCTTGAACAATATGAAGGGACTGTCAGGGTTCATGTATCTGTTTGAAATGTGATACTGATGAATGTGTATCAAGACAAATGCTTGCCCCCCTCAAGTTATCTGGTATAGGGATAAAAAAAAAAAATATCACGTGTGACTCAAAATTTGACAAAATGTTGTATTGCACATAATATAACATTGCACATGGAAAGAATAGCAGAATCATGTCACAAAACTGGAGTTCATTCCTATTTAAAAAAAAAAGTGCAATCTGTTGCTTCACATATCTTCGGTGTTTCTAAACGTGTGTATGGCTGAAAATATTTGACAAAGATAAAAAGTATCAAAACATGAAGTGAGACTCGCTTTTGTTTCTCTGATGTGTGTTTTGTGTGTGAAACCACTAACTGCAGTCCGATGTGGGAGGAAAAGATAGTGTTTGCATTCCTTGCTGTTCTTTTCTCTCACCACTGCAGCCTCAGATAAAGTCAGGAAATGTTTTTCCCTTTGAGCTTATTGATGATGCCTATAAATAATTAATAATTAGTTGAATGAATAATTAAACAGCTTTCGTGTCTCCATTCTCTGACGTCGTTAGGTGTTCCTGGAATGCAGAAACAAATAATCCTCTTTACTTAAGTTGCCACTCTCAAGTTACATATGCTGTTAATCAGTGAGGTGTGTAAAATATATAATGAAGGGAAAACCCTTTAAAATTATTTTTGACAGTTTACCACCACCAAGCCACGCCCCATCTGCACATACCGCACGTCTATTGGTCAACGAGTCCATCCCGAGCTGTGATTGGGCCGTTTCCATAGGTTTCCCTCAGAACTGCAAGACGCCGATATTGCATTACATTGTAGCAAAATGGCGGCTGTCATTCAGAATCCACTAAAAGCGTAAGTAATTTAGACGTTTATTTATTTATTTATCTTAAGTAAACTGTAATTTATTACTTTGTTTGTAACTGACGTGGTACAGGTAGCCGTTAGTGCATGCAAGCCCCGGCTGCGAGTGTACGGCCGCTATGGCTGTCTAATTTTATGTTGGTGTACTTCTTTGCATGGCAAAGTAGCCTCGGTATAGTTGTTTTATTTTCACAAGATTTAAACGTGTCGCCTTCAAATGTGACATTAGCTTAGCACCAACGCAGCTTCTTCGGTGAATGTCGCCTTCCATGGCTGTATCTTTTTATTTTGCCAAGCAAAGTGTCGACACGGTGCCTCTCCTCTGCTTTCGGACGAATTGAGAGGCGTTTTTTCCCCCCCTTTCTTTTCCCCCCCATGTTAACTCGGTTGCTTTTTTGTCAAACGACGCGGCGGAATATCAAGTGACATTCCGAGAGTGCTTTCTACTTTTGCAATTTGTCGACATGTCAACTTTGGCTCGTCGGAGCGCAGACGTGGTCAGGAGCCGGCGAGGAGGAGGAGAAGGAGGAGGAGGAGGAGGAGGCATTTTGTGTTTGCATGCTTGCTTGCCAAATCGACCAAAGTGCCAACACAGAACCAGAGTCGGGGGGGGGGGGGGGGACTGCAAATTTCTACCACAAGATTATGCACAAGTGTATCCATCTTTATCTTTTCAGTGCTACAATGCTCCACCTTATTTCCTTTGTTCACATGCATTGCCTTACTGGTGCACATACAATCCAAAAAAGCAGATCTGTTTCTTCTTTAACTCTGATGATTTGCACACTGAGTCAGTCCATCTTCCTCCTCCTCGTCGTGCAACTAAAGCAGGCGTGCGCCACTGTGCCTTTAAGTGGAGGAGTGCGAGAGATTAGCCTGGTCTGGTCCAGGATCCTGGGCCCATCTGTCAGAGGGATGCTCCAACAGGGAGGAAGTGTTGGGCCCAGGCAGGAGAACCATCTGCTCCTCCAGAAAGAGATGTCCCTTACTCCTCCTTTCCTTCCTTAGTCCAGATCTTAGTGGAGCTCACCACACCTTGCCCCGTCACCATTATTATTTGTCCTGTTGTTCTCCGTTGTTGTTGTGATTGGATTGCTAATCGAATGTACGCGGCTCGCTCGACATATGGGATGTGTGTCGTCTTCGCCACATTCACACATACAACTATGGAGGAGTCCAGCCAACGGCCGTAATTCAACATATAATTTATGGCTGAGTGTGTTCAGCTTCAGCCCGTAGCCTGTCATGTCTCTGGCCATGTTCTCGGTATGTAGGGTGCTGTTCTGTTGACATTCTTAGCATAAAGATCTCACCTAAATCTGTTTTGTGGCTTGTGCATTTATAACTAGCTGCGCAATCAGCTCTGTTTTGCTGCTAGCCAAACGGCTCAAAGCAGCACTTAATGTTAAGATGTTAGGGGGGGGGGGAAGAAATCTTCATACATTATATAATACATTTATTCTCATAAAATTGAGGAATAAAATCAAAATAATTGAAGTATTTTCTCATGATATATTCTGTTAACATAAAGCGGTTTAATTTGCCATTATACCGTTCTGGTTCTCAACTTCATTTCTGACGTATGTATAATTAGTGCCACTAATTGGATGTCGCTCCAGAGAACCAGTGTGACCTTTTTTTTGTATTAAGAATATTCACTTTAGGGAAATGGTTTAAAATTGGCCTGGAGAGATGGTGGCCAGTGTGCGGTCTTTGTTGAATGGGGACGACAATTGCTACAATCTGATTGAAGTGACGCTTTGAATATTAATTGAATAAAGTTAAGTTTCATGGGCTCGACACCCTTTGCGGCTAGCGTGACATCACGCCGGGTAGATCCCCGCCCATATGTCACATTTCTACCAATTGACGAAACTCGGCTTAGCTTGCTATTGTATGTTTTGTAGCGGTAAATGCTCATCTGTTTTTGCCTTGGGGCTGTGTAGCATTATTGTGACATCATCATCATCGCGTGACACAGATGAAACTGTCACAAAGAAGAAAAACATAGTCACCAATAGTGGTGTGTTCTTTTCTCTTGGTTATTCCAAGAAAAGAAAAAAAAAATCAAATAATTCAACCAATGAATGTTTGAAATTGTTTTAAGATCCAAAAAAACAAAAGCCCCAAGTTACAGATTGCTTATTTGGATGGTTGATAACTTTTGACGCATTAATCAAGATGGCATTGCTGGAATTCTTTCTTTTGTGTTTTTTTGCTCATGGCTGCTTAGTTGTTTTCCAATGAGGGATCTAAAAGGCTTTTTACTTGTTTGTTTTCTTGCACTGAGATTTTTTTTTTCCATGCAGAACACAGATTGTCGTTCTATTTGTATCTGTTCTTAGAACAGCACTTGAGATCTCAACATAATCTGACGACAAGTGTGTGTGCATTCAAAAAGTCAGATCCCGCTCCCTAGCCATTCATTTCCAAACCAATTAAGCGGCTTGTGTTTGAACAGTTTTTTTTTTTTTTTTTTTAATTTGTCCTGCCAATTCACTAAACTCCACCACTCCTTTTTTTGGCACGCTGACTGACCGAATGGCACATTTGAACAACACGTTGAGTTTGGAATGAAGCAGGGAGTGCGCACGTGGAGATAATTTCCAAACGCACCCGGGGTGTGTCTGAGCTCTACTGTTCTTGAACTCGATTTTTATAAATAACAAAAAAAATAATGATAATAATAATAATAATAGAAAATAACAATGTTTGATTAAAAAAAAAAAAAGAATCATCACAATTGGGCCCTGTGAGATGTATTGTTTTTTTCCTATCTCACTGTTTTGTGGTCATATGTGGTCGAGTTGAATCCGCATCACTTTCTATTTTGTATTTCCTGTGTCTGGTTGTGTCGGTGTGGCAACTGCCACTTCCTGTCAATGAGCTGCACACCTTTGCAAACCCTTCGTGGCTTGTAGTTGCGCGCGTCTCGCTGAAGAGTCGCAAAGTGACATGCGAAATGAGCGTTGACACATTGTCACATTACGAGCGCAGCCATGTAAAGCGCTGACAGGAGTACACCGATCGCGGCACGTACGTCGGCGAGATGATTAACGCTGCCTTTCATTACATTATAGGCGGCTAGCTTAAGACACTATTTGGATATGAGTGTACCTTGCATCTAGGGACTCTTCTCAGACCAGCCTGCAACCACCAAAAGACTTTCACGACTTATTTGTTGTCTCAACACCCCCCTCGCCTACCCCGAAACACCGCCACTGAGCCTGATTAGCATCCGACGTTCAACTTGAGTGGTCTCAAGAGCTGCTTCCATGTGGCACAGCTTTTGAGTGAGTCTTCTGAACTGAGCCCACTTCAGGGACCATTTACAGCTGCTGTGCGCTTTTGTAAGCTGATATGTCATGTCGCGTTCTGTCACTGATGCGCGATGATGTCGAGGAATGGCAGTGAAGGGCGCAGCCGGGAGTTAGATGTTCATTTGGAGAAATGTGACACATTTGGGGGATGCGCATTCAAAGTTCCTACCGTCGCCTGTGTAGAAATAAAAATGGTTTTGTTTTTGGTTTGTTGCATTGTACCTCAGCCTCCTTCATATTATTCTTGATGATTTACAACATGAATTTATGAATCGGATTGGTTATTACGGCCTTATCATTTGGAACACAGCGCAAATTGTAATCGGTCATCACGGAATCTCAGCGTACCTGTGACTCGTCGCACTCGGCCTCACACACTGCGGCTTTGTCCGAGCCACGATATAGAAGGTTTTTGTGCTGGCCAGCATTCCTGACACGGCTGTTCATCTGCTCCACATTGTCTTGTCAGGAGCACGGACTGGAGGCGGAGGAAAAAGGGGGGTGAGATCAGGACAAGCGAGCTTCCACTTAACCATTCCAGACTCGACTCGCGGCCGTCGGCTCATTAGTTTGCCTTCAAAATGGCTGTCGTGCTAATGTTGTAATTGAAAACACGTGGAGGGGGCCCGTGCGGAGATGCCATCTTGCATCCGGGACGACCGGCGGACGTGATTTGCCTCGTCGGCCTATAGATAGAAATCGGACGCACGGTACCTTATTCAGCGTCTTTGACATAAATTAGAACCCGCCCTTGTGCGCTCGCCACTCGGCCGAGATTAATTAAGTAGGCTAATTAACATAGCAGGCATGTGGCAGAGAGTGAGGCTTTGACTGTGAAACATCCTTGGCTATCCCATTCTGAATATTAACACTGAAACGCTGAGGGACAGCCAAAGTCTCAGCAGTGCTCAGGAAAGTGGAACTAAGTCTGAGCATCTTAACTGCTCTCTTGTCACAGGAGACACTTAATACGAGACGGATGGGAATGGAGCCAATAACACGCATGATAAATGCTCATTTTTCTACAGCCAGGAATTTTGCAGTAGACCCACTGAAACAATTTGTCAATCTCACGCTAGTCACTAGCCATTATTTCAGCTTTTTTTTTTTTTTCTTCAGGAAACTTGACTTTATTAGACGTTAATCGACACAGTAAATGGCAAAAATCCCAAATGTGATACTTGCAGGTTGGGTGACCAGTTCTACAAGGACGCCATCGAGCAATGCCGCAGCTACAACGCCCGCCTGTGCGCCGAACGCAGCGTGCGCCTGCCGTTCCTAGACTCGCAAACCGGCGTGGCCCAGAACAACTGCTACATATGGATGGAGCGCCATCATCGAAGCCCAGGTAGACACCCCATTATGATTCTATTTGAAGTTATCTTTATTCATAATTTACGGACACAAGTAGTGAAACGGTTTTGTGCCCGACGTCTGAGCAGGCGTGGCGGCCGGGCAAATGTACACGTATCCGGCCCGCTGCTGGCGGAAGAAGAGACGGCTGCACGCCGACACCGACCCCAGCCTGAACATCTTCGGCCTCAAGCTCGGTAAGTTTGTCGCTTTGTCTTCGGCGATCGCTCTTCAATGACGATGTAGCGTCGTCTCGCTAAAGGGACCACGTTTACCCGCCTGTTGAACTTGTTTTGTGGCGAGAACAGCTAATTAGATTCGCCGCTCCTTGAGAGCGTATTTCATTTTTTATTGTTGTGCAATAAAGTTAGGTCTTCTCTTGAGATGTTTCATTGACCCTTGTCCCTGCTCCTTCACATTCTCCTGCTAGTTTTTTTTTTTTTAGCACCCGTAACTGATTTTATCTCCTCAGGCGCTTGGCAAGCAGCTGAATTGACAATATTATTGTCAGCGCCAGATTGTTTCATCGTGATTTACATTGACAGTCTGCATACATTGAGGTCAGCTACGACCGCACAGTTGATGCCGCTTGTTGATTTTTGCTCATGGCTATTTATTGATAAGCTCATTGATCCTAGGCCAACGGTCAGAAAAGTTCATGTACACATTTCAACAGAGATTCAGAACAGGAAACATGCGTATTTTTTTTTATTTTTATTATTGACTTGTGCTCACTCCCAATCCATCAAAGGTTGGCCTTAATAATATATATAGATTTATGAAATATTTCTCTGGAGCCAGTGCCAAAACATAAGCTTGTTCACTCCTCGAATTCAGCTGAGGTTTGTCCAGTCCATGTTTTGTAAGTCAAAAACAAAGTGGTGAGATAGCATCTGAACTAGGCCTTTGTTGCCCAAACACATCTCATTGTTGCCTTTTGTTTTCCGCCGAGACCCCCCCCTCCTCCTCCCCCTTCTCCCGACAACCGTGTGCTGTGTCAGGGAGAGCCCAGCAGAGGCGACACGCACGCATCGATTCATCTCGTCATCTAGGATGCCGAGCACGTTGGGCATCTGGCCAGAGGTGGTTCAGCGGCAAGGAAGCCGCCAAACTTGTGCTCATGGCCGACGAGCTTCACTGTCGTGCTGATGGCGTGGTAGTCGCTCGGGCTGCATGCACAATCAGCTCCGTGCTGCAGGCTGCTGCCGGCGCTATTTTTAGCCCACCGGCTCCCGTGGGTGATTGGCGAGGGAGGGGAGGTGGGCCCCTGTCTCGTCGCGGAGAGTTGAAAGTCAGACACAATGGTGAGGGGCTGCGGAGGACTTGTGTGTCTGGTTCTCACCTATGCAGCATCCTCAAAGCATCTCCATCAGCATGGTGAAGATACTTCTTAAATAGGATGTCGGTCTCCAAGCTTTTTTGTTCATTCTCCACCTGCCTCCTCCTACACAGTTTGTTTTGTTGGAGGCGAGCGCTGCATGATGCGCTGAGGTTCAAGTGATGTGTCCCCGGAGGTCCTCCGAGGCAGCGCAATATCCAAATAGTGCAGCGCTGTTGAAAACGCCTTTCCTGCGTAAAGATGGACATGAAAATAGCGGCTGTCACACATTTGTGTTGCAAGAGAAAAGCTATGCGATAAATAGCAAACAGATGCTCAAGCAAATTGCTACTTGCTTTTTTTTTTTTTTTTAAGTAGAGCGTGAGAAGATAAACAAACACGGGCTGATTGAAAGCTCACTTGCACGGTTCAGCGACGCTGGCCTTCTGCGGCGCGAAAACACACACACACACATTTTAAGCTTTGTGTAAAAACTGACTTTGAATCGTTCTTTAGACAACGGCCTCATGTCCAAGGACGCGTTGCCCACCCAGAGCACAACGCTAGAAGCTCTGCTGAGAGGCGAAGGTCTAGATAAGAGGAACTCCAGGAACGACGAGGAGAGTTTGCTGGAGATCCAGGTGCCTTCATTCACAGTAATCTGGCGCACTCTTGCGTCAACGTCTTCACACAGCATTCTGCCACAGTCACAAAGAAACTCAAGCAAAGGGTGTTAGGATTTCTCCACAAATATGCAAAAGTATTCAAACTGCATCCTCATGTGTATCATTTTCCTCCTCAGAGAGTTCTGGAGGCAGACGCAGCAGAAGATGCTTTCAACGACGACGACGACTACGAGGTGGACACTCCAAAGAGGAGACACCGGGGCAAAGGAAGGGTAAGTAAGTGGATCATAAGTAGTCAACACTTAAAATGAGTACCCTTCACGACGAGGTGGCCTACTGCTCATACGTTTGAGGTTAAACAGGTGGTTTGTCTTCAGGGTCGAGGTTCGGGCCGCAGGAAGGCTGACCTGGATGATGACAAGCCATACGTCTGTGACAGTAAGTGGACACGAGCGCCATTTTGACATCACGCTGGTCGAAGAGGTGGAAAAAAAGTTTGTTGTAGTGCCAAGCTTGACCTGTGTGAGGCAGCATCCAGTGTGTTCTCCTTGTCATTTTGATTGTGCTGTTTTTCTTTTCCAGACAGATACAAACAGAGGAATAATTCCAAATCATCAACTTCAGGTAACTCGAGTTACTTGATCATCGCTGCTGTGTCGATTGAAGAGGTTACAGGATTCCTCACTGTGTGTTACAGTGTATACGAAGCGCTACAGGAGCCGTACGGGACTAAGCTACCACTATACAAATTCCCACATTGCAGAGGAGGACAGACCCGGCCAGAGGAGCGCTGTGCCTTCCAGGTCTGCTTCTGCACAGCCCACTGACAGACACAAACGTAAGAACCGCTCTCACTAACTTGCTTTGCCTTTTGTGTGTTTGTTCAGTGAGTCGGTTGTCCCAAATAGGTTTGATATGATCATCCTCATTCTACAGTCGTGTTACTTGCTGCTATTTGCATGTCCTCTGGTGTTCTATTGTTGACGTTCTGCTAATGACTCGTCAGCTCATAGCTCAAGATGTTTGCAGATACTGTTTTTATGGGGGGTTTTTTTGTTACATCATCAGTGACAAATACGACAATTTAAATCATAAAAAGTAATTGCTGCTTCACAGTACTGGAGTTTAAGGTTAATGTAATTAACAAAACTTATTGACATAACTGAACCCCCCCCCCCTCAAAAAAATAAAGGTTTATTTTTAAAATGTATTTATTTTAATATTTCTGTACGGCCATGCAGAAGAACCAAATTGAAATTTCCGTTCCACGTGGTGGGGAAAATACTAATATAGTTCATAATTATTGTTAATATTTTATTAAATATTTTAATATTTATTTTAAACATTTGTCTCAGGTCCAAAAGTGCCGATCGGGACCAGGATTCCCAACAGATACTGTGAGAAATGTCACAACGCCAACAAGAAGCTTATGAAATCCGGCTCCCCCTGCACAACCTGTCAATGCACAAGTGAGTTGAAACATTTACTGCTCTGTTTATTGTCAGGCTTTTCCTCAAATGATGACATCACACCCCAAAACGTGACAGTCCGCCTTAAATCTGCTCCTCTCTCTCCCGCGAGCCAGCTGATGGCGGCGAGGAGAAGGAGGACGGCGGCACCGGCGGCAACGTGGGAGGCAGCGAGGAGCTGTTCGCCACCACGTCGGAGAGCGACGCCTCCACCTTCCACGGCTTCGAGGACGACGAGCTGGAAGAGCCCGCCGCCAATAGCAACGGATTATCCGGCCGGCACAGATAGACGCTAACATTTTCCATCTATAAAAAAAAAAAAAAACAACAAAAAAAAAAAACCCCCCATCACAAAACATCTGGATTCATCTCTGGCAAAAATCTGCTGCTTCTTCTCTCGTTTTTTCGCCCCCTCCCCCCAACCTTTTGTTTGCAGAAAGCACAATGTGATCGCTTCAGGACAAAAAAATATATATATAAGTTGTATTTTATCTACTGGACATTAATTTATGAAATTTTATTTATAAATATCTATAAATTAAGTCAACTAATGACTTGCAAAACTTTGAATTATTTCTTTCCCTTTTTTAGAGCAGAAGGAGCATACTAACGTGTGAACGAACAAACAAAAACACTGGAGCAATCAAAAACTTTCTTTTGTGTTTGGAGGCTGTCGGAATGTCTTAGGAGCCTGCAGCGGATTTGTTTTTTGTTTTTTTTGAAGGATCTTGCCATGACCTTGTTGTGGTCCGTGACTGGATTATCTTTTGACTCAAAACACGAAGGAGCCAGTAAACGGATTGCCGCAATCCAATGGCGAAGTTCGGAGATGAAGGATTTTATTTTTTTTTTGATAGACACGACCCGCTTAGTGAATCAAAAGGTAAGTTGTGGGCATTTCTTACTTTGTCTACTTCCAAAAACGTTTTCCACAAAAACAGATGTCACGTGCTATCCTAACTTGTCTTTCCTGTGTTATAGGAGCAGTCAGCACAGGAGAGTAAACACGAAGATTTAATGAGCCTTCCTGAATTTGGGCCTAAATGTCAGTCCAACTTGTGATTGTTGTGACGCTCCACTGACTATGTGAAGAGTTGATCTCTTCACTCGGAAAAACAATTGGGTCAAAAAGGAACCAAGTGTTGCTTGGGTCAGTTTGACTTGACTTTTTTGGGGTTGGTCTCTCTTTGACCGATAATTGGGTTATCCTTGACCTAAGTGTTTTTAGAATGATGGGGATGCGGGAGGACTTTGGATCAGAGCCAGCCTTGAGAACTACAGCGAGACGAACGAAGAGGCCTTTGGACTTGTCGGGCTCGGAAACCCCGCCCACTCCCCGTCGCCCCTTTACTTCTTGCCTCCGCTCTGGTGTTGTGCGAGTGTGATCCGATGTGACACTAAGACATCATTACCCTCATCACTGTGCCAGCCTGCCGCTCTGCACTGCAAACCGGCTCTGACAGCCATAGCCCTCCCCAACCTGACTGGACCAGGGACCCGACCAGCTTTCTCCCCTATTCCCCCAGCCATAGAGTCGGTGCTTAACTCCACCACTAACACAAGCTGACCTCTGAACCTTTTCGCTCATCGCTCGACTTGAATCGTCTTGCTTGCTCGCGCCGCCTGTGAATTTTTTTTTTTTTTTTTCTCCGATTTTTATGCGGGATACCTCTGGCCACCAAAACTACTCAGGCTTCCTTCATGACTTCATCACTTCGCTTTTGATTGTGCAGTCTCTGTCGTCGCAGGTCAGAATCTTGTGATTGTATTGAGGTGGCGCGGAGGCACGCTAACGCCACGCCCGGGGTCCCGTGATTATTGAGCGCACACTACCAAGGAACGCTGCTGGAACACTGCAATAATTCACTTGATGTGCTTGTATGTATGTATGTGTGTGTGTGTGTGTGTGTGCATGTGCGTTTGGAAGGAAGGCCTATTTGTGTGTTACTTAACATTAGACATTGAAGGCATCGATCGGTTAGGGATGGGCATCTGATGTCCCCCCCCCCTCTCTTGAGCTCACATCACTCCAAAACTATGTAAAATTACATTAGAATCTCTGAGTGGGGAAAAAAAAGTTTGGTTTTTTTTTTTAATTAAATATTTTTAACTTAGTTTCTACAAGTTTTTGATCTCGACACCATCCAATTGTGCCCTCCGTTTGTAATGAGATTAGATGCTCATCCCTGCTGAAATTCATCTGTGTTGTATGCTTAGGTGTCACTTGCACGTTCACTGCACCCCCCCCCCCTCAGGGACCCTCCTCAAAGTCGCCCCCCCACTCCCACCCCATGTGTGTTTATCCAGCCCTCAGCTATCATGCGCACAAGCTGCTTAACCGTCCCCCGCTGTAAACAAAAACGCTCAAGTGTGGTCAAAGTCCTCGACATCAACTCCCGAATGCAAAATCAACTCCCAAATGCAAAAGTCATCCTTACCTCGAGCAATAGCCCACCCTAAGTCCATCATCCCATGCCCCCCCCCCCCCCCCCCCCCCTGGTGCTGTGTGAAGGGCAGTGATTGAAGCGTGTGTGTTTGTATGATTATGTTGGGAATGGAGCCAAGAGAAGATGAAACACAAATCATTGAGTGCTTGCTTCATCTTCTGCTGTAAATATACCATCTGTCAAAATGGATACAATGAAGTTCTTTGTTAAACTATTTTTATTCTGGAACAATAAAAATAGAAATGGTAATATTTTGTCTTTTTGGTTCCACTCCTAAAATTGTTTCACTGAAAAAAAAAAAATTGAAATCCATTTGGATTATGAAGTTGGGGTTAGAGAGCTAGACTTTCAAAGTAGGTTTTGTATACCAAAAAAAATGGAAAATATGGTCTCAGCTGGTCTTTATTGCTGCAAATCAATAGACCCATGTTGAATATTTGGCAAATAAAAAAAAAACGAACAGCTTTTTAGGATTTATTTTCCAAACAATGTGCTTTTATGTAGACATACACAGTATACATTGATATAAAATATAAACGTTCATCCAACAAACAACCCATTGTGTAATGAAGCTTCCCCTCCTGTCAGCGAATCTGCTCTCGGAGTCCATCCCAGCAGGCTCGGTGCCGTGCAGAGTTTGAGTCCCGTGTGGTCGTTGTGGTCCGTATCGCTCAACGTGCCCACCGTAAACAGAGTGTGTCAGGATGATTGCATCAGGCCAGATAGACGCTTGCCCGTCAATGACTTGCCCTGGAAAGTCCAGTCAAGAATTAAGCATGGATGACTATTTTAAATTGTTAAATGAGAAATTTAATCAGCTAGTTAATAGCCAGCATTAATAGAGTATTTAAATGCAAGCGGGCTGTGTAAAAAGGCGGTGAGGCAGCCATTTTGTGTTAATGAACGGGCCTGCCTTCGGACTACTTACCACACTGCGGGTGAACTTCTCCAAGGAAGTGCGACGACCTTGTTCAGGGTCTGCAGGTTGTTGCTATGGAAGGGGCATGGTTGGGTTCAAGTACAGCACAGGGGTTGATGAGATGGGCGGTGATGTTATCAGTCAGGGGGGGGTGGAATGGTCAGGAAGCACAAAATTGAAGGGTCAAGGACTCAAACGTGGGGCGGGGGGGGTAAGCACAGTTGTAACAGCAAGGACTGCAGCATTTTGCGAAAAAAAAAGCCTTTTTTTTTTTTAAATTGGGCCTTACTAAACATGTCTTTTTTTTTCTTTTTCTTTTTTTAAAAGCCTTACTATACATTGTCTTTTTTTTTTATTCTTTTATTCATCGGCTTTTTTTTTAACAAAAAAAAGCTTTACTATACATGGTCATTTCTTAAGTCTTACTATACATGGCCTTTTTTTTTCTTTTTTTTTTTTATACAAAAAAAAGCCATGGTCCAAACTCTATTTTGGATAACAGGATTGTCTATAGAGCAAGAATATTGAATGGCTGTTAAAGAAGCAATGTGAATGAGACGTAAAGAACACCAAGCAAGAGCTCACCTTCTTTCTGGCAAGCAGGAGGTCTTGGTAGATGCTGGATCGCAAAAAGCGTGCATAGCTGTCACTTTTCATGAGCGTGAATATGTGCTCCTGAAACAGAAGGAGGGTGAAGATTATTATTATTTTCTATTCCTTAGATGAGAACAACAAACCGATGACGCAGTATCTCTACGGGCATCACCTGAGCATCCTCAAAGCTATAGCGCCCCGGGTCCTTCAGGTTTTGGCTGGTGCGCTCATAGCTGTGAGAGTCCAGGTTGATGGAACTTGGCGCTCCTTCGGCCAGAAACTCCTGCCAGATTTCTTGCGCCCTCGAGGGGACATCTTGCAGTGGCTGACGCTTCAAATCCTGCACCGCCAACCAGAAACTGAAACGGTAAAAAGAAAAAAATCAACTCACAAAGCTTGAGTTTCAATGTTTTTCTCACAGGCGGCTCTCACCGCAAGTTCTCTGAGCTGAACTCTGACTCTAGGAACTTGAGGAACTGTTCTCTTCCCGCTGGGTCTTTAAGCGCTTCCTCCAAGGAGAAGCCCCACTTCTTCACTCGCTGCTGGGTGGGCTCGTGACTATTTCCAAAACAAAGTAGTCAAAATGGTGGAACTCAAACTCACGAATGCGTTCAACTATACCTTGCCTCCAGGTCCCAGAAGGAGGTGTCATCACTAATCCAAGGGTTGGAGGGGTCAAGCGCCGACACGAGCGGGTCGTACTCGGCGAACTGCTCGGTGTGGCCCATCAAACTGTCGGCCACTTTGGAAACCTTCATGCAGTGTCGGCCCAGCTGGATGTTGAGGAAGGTGATCTGATGGGCCGAGCCAGACATGAGGAGTTGAAGGAGGAGGAGGCATCAAGTACCGTACCTCCTTCTCGACATCTTCTTGGGTGAGCTTTCTGGCTGGCGGAGAACTGATGTGGACTGGACTCGGCTGGCTCTGGCCGTCATCTGGCGCCCCGTATACCGACTGGAACGAGCGTGGATGTAAATGACAAAATTCCAATATAAGTTCTTCTCTACTCACCTTTTTCACCCTGTGTGGGTTCTTCTCTCGGCGACACTTGCGGATGTCCATCTCGGTGGTGTTGACGCAGCCTGGCTGTGGAAGACGGGCGGGTGGGATCGCTTCTGAGTTAGATCACCGTGTCACTATGTTTTCTTCCCTTTCTTTTTTGCAGCAGAATCATTTTTGGGAGTGACTCACCACGGGTCGGTGAACATCCCAGAAGGCCCTCTCTTGGCTATCCAGGACCTTCCTATCAGCCTTGTCCTTCTTTCTGTCAAGTCTGTTTAAAAGATATGCAACCGAATCAGGTCAGTACAAATGTTTGGTTTTTTTCTAAACTGGTTAAAAACAGAATGAATAGAATGAAATGAAACTTTCCAATGGGAGATTGGGAACATGTGTTTTCGCATGCGCGCCAACAGAGGGCAGTGTCGGAAACAAATCCGTCATGCAGGTGGATGATGAATATTGGCGGTCCAGTGTGGACTAGTAGAGGGAAATAACTTGAAGTGAGATAACACGCATGCAGCCACTGCTTGACTTAACAGCAATCACGTGACTCACTTGACTTGTGCTTCAGCTTGCATGAAGATGAACTCCCATTTCCTGGCAAAAGACCTTTGCAGCCGGGCAAGGTTCTCCTGCAGGATCCAGCATTGATTCGATTTATCATCTTGAATGGATAGTTTTGCAGGAGCCATTTTTTTTTTTCTAGACTAGCAAACTTAATTGTATTATGGCGGACTTAATAAAAGCATCTGTCATCCAATCAGCACATGACCCCATTCCAAAGAGAGAAAACACTTGGAGGTCCATCAAGCGGGTGTTAAACAGTGAGCCTAATGAGGCCTTCAGCCATAAAATGACCTGGATATGAAAGACAGGAAGTAAGCTGGACAATGCTTCCTCGAGCTCGCCATTAAATAACCACACTTCTTCCTAGGAATTTACAAAAAACGCTAGATGACGTAAAAGCTTGTCATTTAATCATGGCATTTTCTGGGAAGCGCATTAAATACTTACAGCCTCGTAGTCGGCGAGTTCCAGTCTGGCCTTGTTCTGCATGGTGCGCTTGCACAGGTAGATGGCTGCGGGGCCAGACGGTGGTGGAGCGTGTAAAGGGGACAGGAGTTAGGTTGGGGGTTACAAAAGAGGAGCGTGTTTGACAAAAGAAGGTCATGCAATCAGTTGTACAATGTCGATAAAGTTATTTCTTCTTCTTGTCTAAAACGGCTGCGGTTCAACAAATCGTTTGAAGCAAACCAAAAAACACCTTTTGTCTATATATGTAGGATTCATTAAAGGTTTCTTCTCGTTTTTTTTTATAGAGTACAATATTATGACTCACCATAGTCTGTGTTCTCAGGTTCCCAGCAGTTTGAAGGCCAGAAATACGGAGACTGCAAACAAAAGCAGACAGCTTTTTGATTTTTTTGTTTTTTTTTAGTCCACAGCATTCTCTGCTGCCGAGACAAACGATCATCTTCCACATTTCACCCCCCCCCACCCCCCCACCCGCTTGAACATTTGACCGCAACCGCAACTCGATTTTTATTTGATGTCCCCCCCCAATCGTCTATCCATGAAGATGCGGGAGCTATCCATATTTCATTCCCTCTCGCAACTAATGTTCCGAGCACAAGTTCATTCCCAAGTCTGTTAATAATACATTACTCCTATCTTGCATGCATTCTTAATCGCAGAGCAGAATTAGAACTTGAAGATATTTTCAACCGCAGTTAGTCAAAAAGGGAAATGGATGACGATTTTGCTTGTTTTAATAAATGAATAGACGAATCAATATGCTTTTAATTTGCATTTAACCTACAGCTCGTTAAATCTCTCTCTATGGAGATGACTTGATATTTGATCACCTGAAAACGGTAAAGAGTTCCGTCATCTTTGAGGGCCAGAACGTGGTCAGAGATGGGGAAGATGTAGCCGTGAGCTGCGATCAGACTTCCCAAGTGGATGGCCTCGGCTATGGAGATAAAGCAATCTTTAAAAAAAAAAAAAAAGCAGCACCAACGCGGTTAGCATTGAATGACTTCACTATACGCATACCTGGATCGTCTATTGAGAGGTTTTTCATCAGCCACTGAACAATGTCCACCCCTGTTCAGAAGGAGAACATTGCTTTAAACGGGTCACAGCACCATGTCTGAAATACTTTGGACAAAGGCTGCAATCTAAAGAGAAATTGGTTTTAGTTCCAGGTCACAACAGTCTAAAAACGGCCATCTCAGAGGACTTCAGCTTGAGAAAACCAAAGAATAAAATAAAAGATACAAAATAAAGTAATCAAATAATATAAAAAATATATATTTAAAAACAAGTGATGAAAGAAATGCAAATCTATTTGATGTAAATTAAATACAACTGAACTGTACTTAACTGGTATTCCAACAGCATCACAATATAGAGTTTTCCCTCGTCAGCCTAGAATTATTTTTTTACACTGAGCAAATAAAATGCAGGTCATAGCTGTGTAAACATGCAATAGATTTCTCTGCTCCTGGACAGCATAACATTGCTCCATGTGCCGAGCGAGATTGGCCGTCGGGTTGAGGAGTGAGTCAAACAGCCGGGAGACAAAGATGAATCATCACGTAATGAAGGATCGCTGTGCCTACACACAAAAACAGCAGCCAAGCAAGTGGTGGCAAGGTCAGCGGCCCACAATGGTCGCTCTCCTCATAGTGACTTGTGGGAAATGACATCAGCAGTCTCCAGCTGTGACAACGCTAATCTAAATGAATCCCAAAGGTCAAGTTTGCTTTGTGCATTGTGACTCGAATGTTTGCTCACATCTATCAAGCGTATTACCGAGAGCGGCGTTATTGATGTCGTGCTCACCTGATACCACACTGGGGATTTTGGAAAGGAAGCTTTTGACGGTCCGGATGGCGACGCCTCCCGTTTTCTCATCTTGTATTCTGGTGACGATGGCCTCGATCTGGAAGGGGTATAAAATAGTTTGATTTGGAAAAATAAAATGACAATTGGAATTAATTCAACTCCCGAGACGACAACACAGCCAAGCTTGAAGTTCTTTTCGTGTGATATTAAACCTTAGCACTTTGATAAGAAGTCATTACCTTGCCTTTAGGATGATGGCATGCAGGCAACAGAAAGGTCCTCTGCCTATCTCTTGAATGTATGGACTAATGGCAACTGTGGAGGAGCAACATGGCTGCGAGGGTACGATAACGGCTCTTTGTTCTTCGCTCTAACCATTATCTGAAGGACACTTGTGTATCTCACCAGGGCGTATATATAGATCCACATACACGCACCATTTGGAAATTGCTATGGAGGCACAAAGCTTTAAGGGATGTTCCATCTAATCTGGAATAGCCGCTATAGAAATGGAACAATACGATATATGTCATTGAATTTCAAAGAACTCAAAACATGACAAAAATATTTGTTTATCTTTTCAACCCTGCACATTCAAAATTGCATAGGCCAGGATGTCAGTACTTCCTCCAACATGGGCTCATGTGTGATATAGGCAGGTTGTCAGAAAAAAACGAATTAAAGCCCCGTGGCCTTTTCAGACTATGTTGGCTGGTAATGAACCTATTGAACCAGCCCAGTGTTCCGCAATGAGGCTAGAGTACACCCCCACTAGAATATAACAATCAAAGATTCCAGCTCAGATGATAATTCATGTTGTGTATTTCAAGCTCTCAGCACACAGACTTCTATAAATTTGTCATCTGCAAAATCTATACTTGGCTCTTAATCACTAAAAAAGGATCTGAGGGAATTAAACCGACAAGATATTTAATTTCACTTCAAGTTGAAACACATTCATCCAAGTTGCCATCAAGTGGTATAAAAACTTCAACGGTGCCTGGTGTATGCAGCTCAGTGGCAAATTTTCAACTTAGTCACGCCATCCCTCTTATTTTCCGATTGCCATTTTGACCTCTGAGACATGCTGGGTGAATAATGAATGTGTTCCAGCTGGTGTGTGATGCTCTGCGGGGTGAGGTGAGAATAAATCCCCTGTCTAAAACCTGACACACACACACACAAAAACAGCTTTGGGTTGCCAAGTCACCGTGAATCTGACACGTAAGGTTCATTGCAACAAATTGAAATCCTTTTGGGATGGGATCACTATCATTATATAATACATGCAAACAATTAAGTCGATTCTTGGCGTCGTGCATGGGGAGCACACCATCTACCAAGCATCTGATGCTCATCCATGTCTTTTATGAAATTGCCATCGCCACAGGAATAACCGAGGCGTCTGAGCGCTTTTTGTTGTCCGCAAACAGCTCCCGCTACTGTGGAGCCAATAGCTTTCCATTATAATCCCTGTAATCATTTGTCACGACTGATTGTAAAAGCACTAAAGTTAATTGAGTGAATGCGGCCGGGGATCGACAAATCCCTCAAAGGTGGAAGATGTTTGTTGGTGAAATGTAAAGTTGAACATATGTATTTTAGATGGACAGCCTTGAAGAGGAAGGTGGGGCATATCATTTAGCATTATTGTTATTTTCCGATGTTAGCAAAGCTAGCATGTTTTTGTAGTATAAAAGCCAAGCTAGTGCTAGATATAAATTAACGGTATGTTATTAAAATGGGTTTTGTATACTTTCCAATTGTCGAATAACTACTTTAACCATTTAAAAAAAAGAATCTTTCCACCGATTTAAGTATTTTTGTCACCTTTGCCTTTTTGCCTCTGTTGGAGAAATGGTGACTGGTAGACAATTAGTTGAGGAGTCATTAATCAAATCAGGATGGATTGGTCCACTTTGTGCACAAATAGAAAGCATAAATTCCAGCATTTTTGGGGTGGGGTTTTGCTCAAGTGGAGATAAAGCTAAAGAATAAGAGGTAGCAAAAAGAACTTAGAATGGCACAAGACAGTCACCAGAAGATGACAATTCTCCAAAGGCCACATCTCGGGTTAGGTCAGATATCATTTGCAAAATTTCAGAGCTTTTCCCCCCCTCATGTCCTTTCTTCAATGCCCTGCGGGGATCCCGATTTAATGATCCCCAAATTTGATTGCCCACCGAGTCGGAAACTCCGGGCATCTCCAACTGGGATGCTGTGCCTCACTTTGAACCAATCGTATGTAAATGTTGGGGAAGGCAACAGTAGCTTATCCTAAAAAAAAAAAAAAAAGTCCAGCTAACCCACGGCAGCGTATGAGGTCACCTTGCTGCTGATGAGACTCAAGGAGGCCAGAAAAAGATGTTGTCCCCTCTTGTAATTGTCTGGTGTTAGCGACTCCATGCGTTGCTAAGGGCTTGAGTGGAGTAAAAACAGTGATGGTCCACTCAGAAACAAAGTGCAGATAGGAGAGGACGAAAGCTACTAATAAAAGAGCAGCTGTCTGAAATGGAGTGTATCAGCAGCGTGTTGATTTCGCTCCGAGGACCACGAAGAGGGGTTGCCAAGGGCCTGTCAAAAATGAATCACCACTTGCAAAAAGGTCATTTGCTCAGGAGGAAGCGGATCACATCAGTTCACTGACGGGGTGGGGGTGGGGGGGATAGTTTACTCAAACGAGCCATGCAAAAGAAATTTCCATTCAACACGGGCTGCTATCACCTCAAACACCTTGACGTCCTCCTGCATTCACAGCACCTGAGAGGTTCGCTTTGCTTTACAGCGTGCATATGCTAAACAAATCAAAGTCATGACGTAAATGGAAAGAGGGACACGCAACGGGATGAGACACGAGAAGTGGGATGTGGGACAAAAGCAAAATTCAAATCTGCCTTCTTAAAGTCATCCTTTGTTCATTTGTGGTGTTTAAAAGCAATTAATATAAGATACTTTTAGGGAGATGTCAGTCAAGTACTAGCTAGCTATTGCTAGCTGGTGGCATGCTAAAAAATGGCCGACAGAAAAATGGAAACTTTCATGTATGGGGTGGGGTAGGGGGGGGGGGGTTATTCAGTAGGTTTATTTATTCAAACAGAACTGTTGCTCCTCTGGGCTCAGCCACAGTACGAGCGTTACGCAACCTTAACAGGCGCAAAGAAGAAAGTTGAAGAGAGTGCGACGGCGTCTGCCGACAGCGGATAACGCCGAGCTATTTTGAGGATGCTGGGAGGGAAGATGTGGGAGCTATGGGAGCTTCACACTCAACGCGAGTCGCTTTATCTCATGGCCAATTTAGAAGCATGACTGCTCGTCTGAGCAAGCAAGCGCTCGCCTTTTTGCGAGAAGCGGCCGAATTTAAGTTCCGCTCTCCTGCGCCCGATACGTCTTCATTTTGAAACTCCTGCTGTGATATCTGCAGGGGATTGGTTGGAGATGGTGAAACATCAGAACCATCTGTCTACAGTTGATGTTCATCCATCCTATCGACACTTGCTGTTAATTGGGTTAGAGAGGAGGAAAAGCAAAGTTCACTTGTCTATATTGATGCAACATCATCCATTGATCCATCAAAATGTTCTTCTACAGTTCTGATGATGGATGTCAAGATTTACACTGTTCAAGTTTCCAAATAATCAATGTAATCAATTGTTTCACTCCCTTCTGCTCTCTTGTGTTGTCGTGTGCATCTCTTATATGCTCGCATGTAATCAGCTCAGGTTCTCTTGACCTTTTAACGTGCATGGATTTCCTGTCATGGCTGCTGCTGGTGTAAGGAAAGGACATGTTATTACTCACTGTGGTCAGACAGACACACATGACAAACTTGACCTTCCTGTTACCTGTGTTTTTTTTTCTTGCCGGGAGAGAAGAGGTAGGCTTTGCAAGTCATTGGACCTCGTTTATTAAAAAAAGAAAACAAGTTCCAGATCTGATAATTAGCCTTTGGGTATTTTCTGATTTTCTAGTTATTTATTTTCTTCATTTCCATCTGTTCCCCGCCGGAAAAAACTGTAATAAAAGTAGTAAAGTTTGTAATTTTCAATGAACCTTGGAATCTTTTTGCGCGTGAGCTGCTTCATAACACCATTTACGTACCTTCCATGCAAGCTCAGTGAGTGTTCCATAGTGTAGTGGTTAGTGCACTGGACTTTCACCCCAGCGACCCGAGTTCAAACCCCGGTGGGACTGACAATCTGTTTTATCATGGAAAAATTTGCAACAGACGATTAGGAGTTGGGCTTAGGGCCATGGTTAAATTTAGGTTAGGGTTAGGGCTCGGTTTAGGGTTAGATGTTGGGTTAGGGTTAGAGCTAGGTTTAGGGTCGGGTTGGGGTTAGGGTTAGAGATAGGGTTAG
Organism: Syngnathus leptorhynchus; assembly: GCF_054491065.1. NCBI lineage: Eukaryota > Metazoa > Chordata > Actinopteri > Syngnathiformes > Syngnathidae > Syngnathus > Syngnathus leptorhynchus. The sequence continues at coordinate 4,626,121 of NC_141209.1, read as the reverse complement.
TGCTGGAGTTAATTAGTTGAATCTTCAGAATCAGTTCACTCAAAACATTCGTTCAAATGAATCGTTCAACAATCAAATAATCAAAAATCATGGTCGAAGCTTCATGGAGAGTGAAAGGTGCCACACCCGCTCTCACCCCCACTTTCTGATTGGCTGTTTGATCTGTGACGTCATTCGGACACCCCATTAGGTACACCGCCATTTTCAGGTGTACCTAATAACAGGCCAATTCATTAGGGAAAAATCATGGCCAAAGTTTAAGTGAAAGTGAAAAGTGCCACACCCGCCCAGCCCCCCACTTTCTGATTGGCTGTTTGATCCGTGACGTCACAGGGACACTCCATTAGGTACACCGCCATTTTCAGGTGTACCTAATAACAGGCCACTTCATTAGGGAAAAATCATGGTCAAAAGTTAACAAAAAGTGAAAAGTGCCACACCCAAACAACCCCCCACTTTCTGATTGGCTGGTTGATCTGTGACGTCACTCGACACAGGTGTACCTAATTACAGGTCATTAGGGAAAAAGTTTAAGTGAAAGGTAAAAGTGCCACACCCGCCCTCACCCCCACTTTCTGATTGGCTGTTGATCTATGACGTCACTCGGACACTCCATTAGGTACACCGCCATTTTCAGGTGTACCTAATCACAGGCCACTTCATTAGGGAAAAATCATGGTCAAAAGTTAACAAAAAGTGAAAAGTGCCACACCCAAACAACCCCCCACTTTCTGATTGGCTGTTTGATCCGTGACGTCACACGGACACTCCATTAGGTACACCGCCATTTTCAGGTGTACCTAATCACAGGCCACTTCATTAGGGAAAAATCATGGTCAAAAGTTAACAAAAAGTGAAAAGTGCCACACCCAAACAACCCCCCACTTTCTGATTGGCTGTTTGATCCGTGACGTCACACGGACACTCCATTAGGTACACCGCCATTTTCAGGTGTACCTAATCACAGGCCACTTCATTAGGGAAAAATCATGGTCAAAAGTTAACAAAAAGTGAAAAGTGCCACACCCAAACAACCCCCCACTTTCTGATTGGCTGTTTGATCCGTGACGTCACAGGGACACTCCATTAGGTACACCGCCATTTTCAGGTGTACCTAATCACAGGCCACTTCATTAGGGAAAAATCATGGTCAAAAGTTAACAAAAAGTGAAAAGTGCCACACCCAAACAACCCCCCACTTTCTGATTGGCTGTTTGATCCGTGACGTCACACGGACACTCCATTAGGTACACCGCCATTTTCAGGTGTACCTAATCACAGGCCACTTCATTAGGGAAAAATCATGGTCAAAAGTTAACAAAAAGTGAAAAGTGCCACACCCAAACAACCCCCCACTTTCTGATTGGCTGTTTGATCCGTGACGTCACACGGACACTCCATTAGGTACACCGCCATTTTCAGGTGTACCTAATCACAGGCCACTTCATTAGGGAAAAATCATGGTCAAAAGTTAACAAAAAGTGAAAAGTGCCACACCCAAACAACCCCCCACTTTCTGATTGGCTGTTTGATCCGTGACGTCACACGGACACTCCATTAGGTACACCGCCATTTTCAGGTGTACCTAATCACAGGCCACTTCATTAGGGAAAAATCATGGTCAAAAGTTAACAAAAAGTGAAAAGTGCCACACCCAAACAACCCCCCACTTTCTGATTGGCTGTTTGATCCGTGACGTCACACGGACACTCCATTAGGTACACCGCCATTTTCAGGTGTACCTAATCACAGGCCACTTCATTAGGGAAAAATCATGGTCAAAAGTTAACAAAAAGTGAAAAGTGCCACACCCAAACAACCCCCCACTTTCTGATTGGCTGTTTGATCCGTGACGTCACAGGGACACTCCATTAGGTACACCGCCATTTTCAGGTGTACCTAATCACAGGCCACTTCATTAGGGAAAAATCATGGTCAAAAGTTAACAAAAAGTGAAAAGTGCCACACCCAAACAACCCCCCACTTTCTGATTGGCTGTTTGATCCGTGACGTCACAGGGACACTCCATTAGGTACACCGCCATTTTCAGGTGTACCTAATCACAGGCCACTTCATTAGGGAAAAATCATGGTCAAAAGTTAACAAAAAGTGAAAAGTGCCACACCCAAACAACCCCCCACTTTCTGATTGGCTGGTTGATCTGTGACGTCACACTGACACAGGTGTACCTAATCACTTCATTAGGGAAAAAGTTTAAGTGAAAGTGAAAAGTGCCACACCCGCCCTCAACCCCACTTTCTGATTGGCTGTTTGATCTGTGACGTCATTCGAACACTCTATTAAATATATTCCAATAGTATATAATCTATTAGGTACACTGCCATTTCAGGTGACTAACCCCAACCCCTAATCATCTGTTGCAAATTTTTCCATAATAAAATACATTTTTGGAACCCACTGGGATTTGAACTCAGGTCGCTGGGGTGAGAGTCCAGAGCACTAACCACTACTACTCAGGTGAATAGACTTTGACTTCGCTGAAATGAAGGTCATCAGCATTAACTCTGCTACACCGATGGCGCTTGCAGTTCAACTCTTCACCATACTGATGGAATAAAATCGAGAGGTTATTTGAATTCTACGCTGCATGTGTCCTATAGTATGGTCATCGTTATGTTTCATTATAATCTTTAATGTCTGCAGGCGCAAAGAATTAAATGTCGGTGATGACGCTGACATTGTAAATCTATACCTTTTATGCAGTTTTGACCTTTTTGTTAACATACACATTACATTTGAGATCATTATTTATTCCTGAATACTATCAATAGATTGAGATTGAAAGTGACAACCAAATTGGCTAAAATGGTCTAGAGCCACTTTTTCTTTCTTTTTATAAGCACTTATATGTGTGTCAAAAAAAACAAACTCCATGTGCACTCTTCTCTGTAAGAACTTGCTTACCTTAAAGCATCCAAACATCGCATGACAGTAATGTACATTCTAGTTGTTTTAAGTGAACTGATTCCAAAGATTCAGTTCAAACAAATCGTTCAACTAAGTCTACTAACTTTAGAAAGTGATTCGTTCACTCTTGTTCACTGAAAAGATCCGTTCTCACCTGATACGTTTTTTTTTTAGGCTTAATCCCTGTGAAATTAAAGAGGCGTGTTCCCCGCTGGGTGACAGATTTCCAATGTTGGCAATAAAGTCATGCTACCTCCACCTTGGCTGAGGTAATAGAATTCCAGTGGCAGAAAAAATCTCACCCTCAAGCGCCAAGAGGCCATACGCGCCCACACCGTAATACGCTTTGGTGCCCTCAGTCCCTGACTCATGTCTTCCCGCAGAGGCGCTGGCCTTCATCACGCTGTCACCCGGCCCGGTTTCAGCCTATTCATCTAATTACCATCCTTTTATTGCTGTTTAATGAAACTGAACCAAGCCTGAAGTGGTCTGGGCGAAACGTGCTCAATTTCACCAAACGTGGAAAACATGGAATCAATAGACGGTGAAGCGCTACACTGGTTTTATGGCATTAAAGGCCTCGCTCACTGCTAATTGATTACCTATAATGTCAGCAAAGCACCCCGAGCGCGGGCTAATGCGCGGTCGACGCAGAGCGATTGCATTTGGCTGGAAATAGAGGAAGCCCAAAATGGAGCCTAAAAGCCAGAATATGAAACAGCGCCACCACATTTTGTTCAATTATTCAATCCGCTGTCTATAGAATAGACCTGTCGTGCCAATCTCAGAATCTCTCAGAATTCAGTTACAAAAAATTAAATGAAATTAAAAAACAATCAAGTTTTTGTGGGATGATCCTCCAGTGTATTAAATTCTAATAGGCTCCAAAAACTTTGCAAAAAAAAAAAAAAAAAAGGTTATAGATTTGTCCTCAGCCATATAAGTTATTGATGAAACTTTTTCAGTGGAAGGTTTCCAAGGGCATATCTGATTCTCAAACTGAAGTGCTCAATGGTGGGAATTTTTCAATTATCTAGCACTCATTTGCATATTTTATTAGTCACTCAACCACATTCAATGAACACATTGTGAAAGTTGCTACACCAGCTATGCCGAACACACCCAAGGTCATCTCATTTCTATGTGCGGCTGCACACCTTAACTGAGCAAGACTAATCGGCAAATCAGCGGCCAGGTCAAGGATCCTGCTCAGGATGCAGGTCCATGTTCGGGAGCAGAGCCACACGTCGCCAGTCTGGCCTCGCCGGGCTTTCCAGCAAAGCAAGGTGATTAACAATTTTGACCTGATGAGTCATTCCGGTCTCAACCTCGAATAAGAGACCACAACACACGTGACGGGCAGGAGGTCCAACAGATTATGTTGCCACATATTGCAGGTCCAGTTATCTATTTTTCTTTAATTAGCAGAATGGTGAGAGAAAGAAACTGGGACAAGTGCAAACATTCCCAAAGAAGATCCCCCAAGGTTTGAACAAAGCAAGGCTGAAAATGGGAAGGAAAGCAAATTTCAGTTACGTAACACCACCGCTGCCGCTTTTGTAGCATCTGTGCTGTTAACTGTGCACATCATGCTGATCTTTTGCAATGTATTCTCAATCATTACATCATCCTCCAGAGATGCGTTTGCATCTTCATCCACACTTTCCAGGTCATCTCCGAGTATAACACGCTCGCTCGTTCTTTTGAAATGTGTTAGTATGATTTCAATCATCTTTTACAGTAATTAAAAAACAATCAGACATCACAGAAGGTGCACCTGAAGAGGTGTTGAACATTTGCCAGGAACGTTACTTTGCATAAACTATGGCAGAATATCCAGCAAAAGGCAAAAACTAAAACTAATTGCATTTATGGTAAGACACCATTTTGAATAAGTTAAGGTGGCTTTGCAGCAGTCGTGGCTTGATTACATCGTCAGTGCTAACTATGCTAGCATTGCTAGTACTGCTGTGTTGGTGAAGCTAAATGAAGTTTTCCTGTGATGAATACGCTTTCATGACCACATGCCATTATGAACGACGAGGTGCTTGGCTTCAGTCTGACACTAAACTCCAACTATAAATGACTTGAAAAAGGTTTTTCATTATACTTTTCTGAAGTTGAGTCCAGTAGGTTGTCCACTAGCATGGATTTTTCTCTGCTCTGGATGAAGCATTACGGCCCCTTTTTCCCCAGCCATGAATGTGATTTGCCCACGGCCATCGCATGCAGCAGCATTCGATAATGATACTTTTTCCCTTAAGGATTTTTTTTTTAATTGCAATCCTGCTTTGTGTGTAGAATCTGCTGAGGTGTTGAACTGGGTTCAAAGGTGACACAGGAATTGCTGAATCTTCATTATGACCACCTAGTCTGGCAATGACAAAGCGGCACAAATGATCCTATATATAAAAAAAAATAAAACTCTTAGTAGCCTCCGTGTGCTTGCAAATGTCCTTTTCAGCAAGTGTGGAAAAAGTAGGAGGCTCAGGGGGCTCATGAATGTGGGACATGGTGGTCTCACGCTACAGGATGAATGGACACTCCCTTCTTATGGACACACAAAGCTTTCCTATTAGCACCAGCCAAAGCATGCATAAAGAACTTTTACATCTCATTAAGAAGCACACAAACATTGGCGGCACATGTGAACGGACGCTTGTTACTCTCGGCCGGCCAATAGAGAAGCTGTTGGCACAGGGCGCCCTGCCCTAGCTGGAGAAAAGCCTTTTAGTTCACTCGCAAGCTCTTCTCTAGGTGAATAATCCTGTCAACAGCGTGGCGCCTGCCAAAACACTCTAAATCATCATCCAATTATGATGCCTTTCCGTTGGACTTCCAGCATTCTGCTGAACTGGAAAGCAGAGCAGTATTCATGGAAGAGACAACTTGTTTTATCAGTGTGTGGAGAGCCAACTTGGACAGCGAGCCACGCTGGCACTTAGCATGGAGGCTTCAGTGAGATAAACGCTCCCTTGGCGCAAAACAGACCAGGATAGCGCCTTTTATACATGATAAAGCACAGAATGCTTGTCCTAAGTGGAGACTGCAACTATAGTGGCGTAAGGAGGGTTGCCAGAACCAAGGGCAAGGCAAGTTTGATGTCCTCAGCCACTCAGCAAACAAAATATATATTTTACAAACTCAAACAAATCTTCAAAAACTGCTGATTAAAATCCATTATGTGTTACCTACTGAAGTTGAAAGCAAATGTGAAAGAAAATCCCAGAAAAATCAGACAATACCCATATTTTAGGGGGGGACAGTGTCCCTGCCCTCCCCCTCTATCTCCGCCACTGGATGTGTGGCATCAGCCTACATTGATTTACAATGACTACACAATTCAGAACTTTTTGGGCAGCCTTGGAACAGTTGAAAAAAAAAGGATAGCAATGTAAGAAGAGCAAAAATGCGGCGAGTATGATTATATGAACACTCCATCTTCAGCAGCATACTGTATTCTGTCTATAAACGCCCAAAGCAATAATGTGTCCCGTAGATGATGAATAGTCTTGCTTCACTTCCTCTTTTGGTGGGAAAAGATGCTGCAGCACCTCAAGCACATGCACAGACAAAACAGCAAGCACCACTGCTCAACACTCAGCCTCACTAAGAGCCCACTTCGATACGCCCACACAGCCGACTAATAATTTTTGCAACACATTCATAGCTCGCGTATATTTCACATGCAGTTGTTTGAACTCTTGACAAGAACATGACGGATTCTGCAGAGGGAGTCGGACGGATAAAATCTGACAGGTCCAAGCTTGCGTCTTCAATCTGTACACGGTGCCGTGTTGAGAAGACCACATGACCTCCATAAAATGTGAAGTGCTGCGGGGAGTTAAAAAGTACGGTGCAAAAAAATTTATTTGCCGTTTTAGCGCCGCTGTAATGACCATATCTACACTGTCTGATAATAACCTCATAAATCTACTTTATGACCATTTTGACAAATTCTCACTTTGAAGGTATAACAACAACCAATGAAAATGTTTTATAGTGCCAAGTTTTTTTTTAACAAGAATCTAAAATGGCCGGCAAAACTAAAGTCACCTTTGAAAATAAAAAAAATAAAAAAAAGGGTTAAATGAGAAATCTCGTCAGCCTTGACCGTTTCCCACTGCCTCGCACATGATTTCCGCACAACATGACAAAAACTCCCTTCAGGCTGCACGCTGACAAGCAAAAACCTGCCGCTCCGACGAGGCGCCCGCGGGCTTGAGCAACGTTACGTAATGAAGCCTCGCTCCAGTGTAATCCGCCAAGATGTGCAGTCTTGCTACTAAAACCTTTGCCAGTGACAAAAAGCAGAAAGTGTTTGTTGTCTCCAGTGACAATACCAACAGCCAATTGCTGCATCTGACTTCAACTCTTGATGACAATGGACAAAACCTTTTCACTTGACCGCCTCCTCGCATTCCACACTTGACATCTGAAAACTGTCCGACTTGTGACGGAGACACTTCTAATCCTGAGGATGCTATTTTGAACATGAGAGAGCGCAGTGTGACAACACACACTGATACGAACGAGTGAATCCGTCACATTCGAGGGTCATCGCTTGCCTTTCTGTAGACGATCATGTTTGGAGAGTCCTCATCTGGATCTGTGACGTCCACGCCAACCCGTTCTTCGGAGCCCTCTGCCATCTTCACTGTCAGACAAAAACAGATTTTAAATAAATGATAATAAATCAATCAATAAAAAAAGATGACATTTTGTTTGATTACAACCGAACTGAACTGCAATTCTTTATAAAAAAAATAAATAAAAATAAACATTACAACCGACCTCAATTGATGGGCTGCAATTCTTTAAAAATAAAATTATTTAAAAAAAAAGAATTGAAAAAAAATTCATTACAACGAAACTGAACATGGGCTGCAATTTTGCTTTAAACATATCTGCCCTTTCTTTTTCCAATAAATGACAGCTGTGAAATATTATTATTTTTCCACGTAATCTGTTATTATAACGTGTTGATCACATGATGCTCACCGCTGATCTTCCACATTAAAGCCCTTTCCCCACCCACTCGCCCACCGAGCACTTTGAAAGCGTCTGTTAAGAGATTTATTTTTTATTTACAACCCCGCCATCACTTTCTCCAGGCTTTCTCCCCTTGCGAACGCCCTCCCCTACCCTCCCCTCCTCTCTCTCTCCGACACTCCGTGTTGAATTAATTCCGCTCCACAAAGGATTTTCATAACCCTGCCTCTCACATACTTTGCCACCGAGGGCTCCTGTGAGTATTAAATGGGTTAAGGCCTTTGTTAGTCCTTTAATCGGCCTGCGTAGACAGAGGTGGGGAGGGGTTGGAACATGCTCTGTACACGCTTACTCGTGTTTGCCTCTCGCAGAAATAAAGACAAGTGCATTACATTGAGAGAAATAAATAAATATTCACACCGCTTCTGTGCTTCATTTTCTTCATTGCCATCACACACACAAAAAAAAAAGGAAAATCCTACAAAAGGCCAGAGGTCACCGATTGATTTATGACACCAGTCCTGGAACTTTTCTGACAAATCTCATATTAAATGTTAATTTTTCATATCATTTAATTCACATCAAAGTACGCTTTCAGGTAAACTCAAAGTGAATATGAAGTCATCATCGACCATTGGCTGACACGTATGTGCTTTTGCGGCAGACATCTAATCTTTGGTATCGTCTCAGACTGCTGTGATTGCAGGGTACCTAATAAAGTGAACAATAAGCATGACCCTGGGAACGACAAGCTGTAATTTTATAGAACGGTATGATAAAAAAAATAATGAAAATAAATGTGTGTTTTTATTTTATTAAGGTTAGACTTTTTTTGTATATCATGTATGATGTGACAAGTTTGCTGGGATTGGAAACTGTAATTTTAGTCAACATCTTGAGGGGAGGGGGGAGGGGGGAGGGAGCCATCCATGCACTTTCTAAAGAGTTTTTCCACATTGAAAAAAAAAAAAATGCTGATTTTGGGCAATAGGAATGGTCACAATCTGCACACCACTGCACAATTTAGAGTGAGCAGAAAAGCCAAGTTTGCACCACAAGTCTCCCTTGAACATGCAACCTGAGCCTCAGAACACCTGCTCACCACTGTGCAAAAAAAAAAAAAAAATCCTACTGTAATGCGACAATAGTCCTCCAAACCCAACTTCCCCATAAAACTACCCCAGCATGCAAATAAAACAACCAGCAAAGAAATCACATTCTGTGCACACTGCCTGCCACACTCACGATGTGTGTGCCACATGTGTGACACCTGCCAGCTGCCACAAGTGAAAGTCTCCATTACCTTAGCAAGCACAGAGCGGCCAGTCCTGTCCACTGGGCTCCCTTCCGCCGGCTTGGCTCCCTCCTTAGCAACAAGCGGCAGGCAGGTTCATGGTGTCATTGGCAAGATGAGAAGAAGAGGAGATGAAGAAGAAGTGGAAAAAAGACACAGGGAGGGAGAGAGAGTGGAGCAGGCTGCTTGCTGCAGTGTATTCCTCCTCCTCCTCCTCCTCCTCTTCACTCTGGTGGTTTAGTTGAGGAGAGCCTCACGTCGTCCTCTCCTCTTCTCTCCCTCTGTATGCTTGAGAGAGAGGGAGAGGGAGGGGGTCAGGTTGAGAAGAGGGGAGGAAAGAAGGAATTAGAGAGAATGTGATGAGCCTGAGTGTTATTTTATATGTGCAGTATAAAATAAGAAGCATTTTGATAGCAGCAGAGGCTAAGTTGTGAACGTTGCGAGCGAGTGTAAGCTTAGCGTGCTTATTCTCCTAAGTAGGCTAGGAGATATTTTTATACCTCATCTTCATAAATCGACTGCGTTATGTAATAATAAAAAACTTGTAGCTTGAGGATGCCTGTTTGCATGTCACTTCCTTCGACGTGAAGTCGGTCAAGCTTAAATGCCAGTGGATGCATTTTTTTTCCCTCCTATTATTACCTCTTCATTCCCATGCAAGGGATGTTATGTAAATGCATGGAATGGAATTTATTTCCAACAGTCTGGTTATTTTTTTTTTCATCCAATCAGAATTCAGCCTTAATGTGTTGCTATGCTAATCTAATCTGCCTAGGGCCTTTCAGTATAGTGATAGATAATTTAACTTGTATGAGCAATGAGACTGTTTTGGACTCAGGCGAGAAATGTGGAAGGATCAGAATTAATTTCAACTAAATGTACAAACAAATAATAAAAAAAGTCAATTACCTTAATATGTCCCCTTTGAAATATCTCAACGACTCATTTGCAGAAATAGGGAGCTCACATGAAATTGACTTGGTTGTGTAATTTCACACTCGCTGACTGGGCAGGCACTCCAGAAATTCATTTATTTGTGTACAAGCAGTCAAAAAAAAAACGACATTTCCATATGTACCCTTTAAAACAACAATGTGCATATGTTAGGCTGTCCCACCCATACAAAATGATGAGATGGAATATTTCAATCTGCTTTAAAGGGGGGCAAGGCAGCTCTAATCTGCATGACAGATAAATTATTAAACGTCCTGTTCAGTGACACACACATGCACACACACACACAATTACTTGCATGTTAGTTTCCAATAGCTGCAAATAGAAACACCGGGAAGTGAAATAGAAGCGATATATAGCAAGCACAAGTTGGAACTCTGCTGGTTCAACATTCTGTAATTTCACGCATCAATACATTTCACTTTTAATTATGCAGGGAAAGGATAATTGGTAAATGAATTAATATGAGGCAAACAACCAATAAAAATGATTATTATAACAAATTTAGACTAAATAGGTAATATCACTTTTTGGAAAATTGTACATTTTGGAGAAGAAAATAAGTCCTTCAATGAGTAAATGAACAATTTCCTGTAATTTTTTTAGGAACTAAAAGAAATCATTACTTGTTTGGTTCAAAAGTATATGTGGTGAATAACAGCGCCATCACCTGGTAAAATTAGATAATTTCTAGGGGCAGTGAGAAATTTCCAACTTTATACATTTCTAATTTAATAACAGGTTGATAATTGGACTTTAAATAATAAAATTGCCTCCATCATTTGTTGATCACGCTGGAATCCAAGTTTTATTCATCGATTCTAAGTGATCCCAGCAACTTTACTGAGATGGAACTCAATCTTGGCAAAGTGTCATTTCTTCAATCTAAATGCGCTCCACGTCAATAGCCGACACCTCTTAGGTTGTTCTCGTCCATCAATCTGTCCCATCGAGACTCATCTATCTGCGTTTGATTAATGATGCCTGAGTGAGAAAGCAGCAAGTAATCACAATTAGCCGTCGGCTGGCGGATTATTGACAGCTCGCCATTTACTCAGAGATAACTCTCACACTACTCGGCATCTTATAAGTTGAGGCACACAAAATAAACTAAGAGACGGATAATAACTGAACAAAATATCTTTAATAGATATAAACATTTTGTACACATCACAGGTGAATGGAACAAGAGTCACATGTCGTCACACGTGTTCGGGATGAAGGTTCAAGAAGGGGCCTCTGTCTCGATACGCTTTTCGCTGTTATTAAAGTCATTATGAAAATTAGCAATGATGGTGCAAATTGTGAGGAGACGAAAAAGAGGCTTACTGGAAGTAGATTTTTTTTTTTTTTTTTTTGGAGGGGGTGGGCTTAATATAGAAGCACACAGAAAAGCACCAAAGGCTGCAATCTTACAATATTTGTTAACATAAAATCCAGATGAAGGATCACATGGGAGGCTCTCAGCATGCATGGTAATTCCATGTTTTGTAATAATTCACATGTCAACATGTCTTCTCTACATATTTTTTAATTTATATTTATTTGAATCCCTATAGGGAGATTCTTAAAGGGGAATTTTCAGGGTTTTTTTTTTCAGTGTAAGCTATAATTAAAAAAAATTATACATATATTTATTAAAAAATAAAATTATGAAATAATTTACTCTATGTGGTGTCTGATGAAATATTACTGAAAATTCTTAGCTAACCATCCCATATAACTATCAGTTTTGGACCCCTTCTCAACCATACAGTCAATCATTTCAACCGATTTGGAGGCATTGGAAGTTAAAATAAAAATATTTTAACATATTATGACTTATATACATTTACTGATATTTTTCCAGATGAAATACACAAATTTCTCTGCATCTGATTGTGTAGCGTACACGGAGGTATCCCCCACCTGTTTATGGCTGCTTTTTTTTTTCTTCAGTAACATCAACATATTCATAAATATTCTTTAAATATCTCTTCAAAAAGGGCACGGGGCAGGTGAGAAAAAGAAATCATATATTTACAAGATGGTGGAATAAATGTGCCGTCAAAATTATTTCACTGACAACCGTAATCTGGCCTCTTTTTTGTTTTGTTTTTTTGTACAAAAGATATACTGTTTGCATCTGCAATTGTACAATTGCAAATTGTTACAATCGTTTTACACGGGACAGACACCTGACTTTACAGTGTTTACAGGATGTGCTATGCAAAGGCTGTCTGTTTACTCACAATGCTACAATAATGGGATACATATATATATATATATATATATATATATATATATATATATATATATATATATATATATATATATATATATATATATATATATATATGTTCAATAAAATATTCTGAGTTACCACTGTGAAATAAAATAAAAAAAATCAATATGTCCTACGCCAATTAGCGTCTAAACCCTCTCAGAAGAATACGAGACATTTATTAACTGCGTCTTTTGTTTTAATTGGTTCTTTTCTCTGACATGCAGGGACAAGTCTGCACCATAGGTCAGTTCTTAAGCATGCGTGCTCGGTCAGTTGTAACAATCGGATGATGTTGGCACTGGTATGACGTAAACACCAAGAGAACGCGTCTGTCGGTTTTAAAGAGCACAAGTGAGTCCTTCTAGAAGGGTAAAAAAAAAAAAAAGACGCGCGTACAGCTGAGTTTTAGTGGTCGTACTTCCTTTGTGGCTGCATTGCCGCCATCGTCAATTCATGTCGATGGTGTTGAAGACCCACTCTGTGAATTTCTTAAGCTTGGCTGAAGCGCTGTACGACTCCTCTAGGAGGCGCTGGTTGTCTTCGCGCAAGCCCTGAATCTGAATTTGCAAGGACGCTTTGGCATCCTTCTCCTGCAAGAAAGAGAGCTTAGTGAAGCCTAACCTGTGTTACTGTCTGATAAAATCCCCTGTTTGCTGTCTAATAGAAAAATAGTGCTTTGACGCCATCTGTTTGCACCTTGTACGACATAACATGAATCATAAAATGTAAAATATTGTTTGTACAATCAGTAACGATTTTAAAATGGCAATAATTGAAGTCAGCAACAAATGAATCCACCTGACATTATTTCCTCCATTCAAAGTCAATCCAACTCACCTTCTTCAGGTCTTCCTGTAGTGCCTTCACCATTGACTCCAGTTGGCTAACTTTGCCCATTAAACAGGCTGGTATCTCGCTGTGAAAAAGAAAGAAAGACAAACAAAACATTATCTCAAGACAAACTTTGGCACTTGTACAGGTGCTTTAAAATGCAGCAATTTCACAGCACAGTTGAGCCCTGGACACTAAAATCCTCCCCTGGTTCCGGTCTACCGATTCTACTCCACAGCATTAATGAGCTATTTCCTCACCTAGTGGCCTGGAGCGTTTATTTACTTAACTTCAGAGAGTAAAACGTGTCTATTAAGTGTAGGTCATTTGTTAGGTGTGAGGTCTTTTTTTTTTTTGGGAGGGAGATTCCTGTTTGATGTTTCCATGTGCCACTTACACACAGTATGATGTATGAAATGCTAATCTACAAAATAAAATGAAATAAAATGAAATTTGGTGTGCAAATGGTCCAAGGCCGGTGACTGGATGACTCTTACCCAGGTGAAGGCTGTCTTAGTGGGGCTGCCTGTGGCTCAGCCTGCTGGGGACTCACACCTGCTGGGCTCTCAGCCACGGCAGCGTTCTCCTCCTGGGCTGCCAGGTAGACCAATCTCTGTTCTGTAGAACCAAGCACACACAGATTATTATTCAGAAATGTAGAGAAAGCGGTCCAACAGTGAACCCCTTAGGTTGTGATTGGTCTTGCATTAACATCATCTGTACAGGGGGCCCTCCGGTTCAAATATTCCAACATGAGCCTACCCTCAAAGGCCTTGGCGGCATCTACCAGGTGGGCCCAGTCCAGTGGGCCATCTGTCTTGGTGTCAGGGAGGGGCATAAGGGCAGGATCCTGCACTTGCTGATTTGCCTTCTCTTGCTCCAAGTCGGTGCTCTCAGGAGCGGAAAAGTTTCCTGGAATAAAATATAGGAAGCGTAAAATGAAACCCCAAAACCCTGTGTCCATGCTATTTAGCGATATTAGCACAAGCGTACCTGAGGATTTGCGTGGCGCTCGACGGCTGGCTGCGTTGCGAGCGGTGGGCGAACGCGGCACGGTGGAGCAGCTGAACAGAAGGTCTGTGGGGGTGTCATGCTTGTCGCTGGAGATGGACCCCCTCTGCCCGCTATAGATGCTCTCATCTGACAAGGTTCTCTGGAGGGTGCGGCGGGTAGGTGTCGGAGCAGGGAACGGCTTTGGGGGGAGGAAAAAAAAATTTTTTTTTTATCAATATGCAATCAACTTAAATCAACTTTATTATCATATCATAGTCCGGCTCATTCCCGCCACCCAGAAAAAAAAGACCAAAAGAGGAAAAAAACATGACAGGTTTTTCCAGAACATTTTGTTTGAACTCCCAACGACTTTTTGAAAATTACTGTTTGAAAAGACCTCCTCATGTGAAGAGTTGGAGTGTGTTTGCGAATTGCAAATATTGACACTCCGCCGTCATCTCATCACAGGCTTCCTGTTTGAGCCCACCAGAAACTTGTAAAACTTCCACTTGATGTCAACGACAAATTGCCGTTTTACTTTATAGAGGTCACTCTAAATGGCTATATTGAATCATCTGCCTCGGTACCTTCTCTTCACTGGTGGTGGGGGGAGGGCTGTCAAGCATGATGAGCTTCTTCAGGTCTTCTTCCAGGTTGGACTTGGCAGTGTGCCGCTGGGGTGACTGCGAGCCCCGCAGGTTGGCTCTGAGCTGCGGCTGACTGACCAGTAAACCATCGCTCTGGTGCCGTCTGAACAGAAAAAATAAAATACTTCACTGCTAGCTTTTCAATTAAAGAGAAACTGAATGGATTTTTTTTTTTATTAGCTGCATCTTGGTGACGATCAAATGCTCTTAGCTGTCTACCACAAACTACCTCATGGTGTCACTGTTGCCTACATTGTATTATTTTTTTTAAAAAGAGGAGGGGGCTGATGTGGGAGCATGACAAGTGAGCCTATATATATTCACTCCCAGTCAGTCATATATCAAATAAAACAGCAGGAAGCAGAAGGATGCAGCTCTCTCCCTACCCTGAATGACAACTTGGACCAGATCAGTCTTAAAGTATTCAGAGAAAAGAGAGAACGTACTTCCGAGTGCTGCCAAAGTCAATGGAGTTGACGGTCCCTCCGGGTTTTTTCCATCCGATTAAGAACTTTGAGGTGGCCCCCTGTCTCGGATAGAAGGTCTTGGGCCCCGGGGAATTCTGGGAGGTGGGTGAGGTGTCGGTTGCCGGCTCCTCTTGGTTTCCGGAAGGGCTAGAAATCGGTGTGCTGCGAGGGATGACAGAAAGATAAAGCGCCTATTGGGATATATGCCATGTCAACATGAATTGGGGAAAAAAAAAAATAATCTGGCATCTTCTAGATGAAATCTGATACATACTAGATGTTCACTGAATAAAAATGTTTTTCCAGTTGCATGCTGATTAATTCAGCCCGATGAAAAACAGGACACAATGTCCTTGCATCGAGCTCATCATCTGCATCTGCAGAAGTTTTCGAATTGTGTGTGCGTGTGCGCACGTGGATGCACATATTATAAAACAAAGCCTCCAATGTACACGTCGAGTTATTTCTGGCTGGGTGAAGAAGCGAGGGAAGGGAGCTTTGGTTGATTCAAAGGAAGTGGGATTTAAAAGAGGAGGGGGGAAACAGTGCTGAGCTCACAGTCTGCTTTTTTAGCAACTTCAAGCATTTCCTTTCTATCATGGATACTGGGGGGGATGGAGAACGCACGCACACACACACACACACACACACGCAAGCACATCCTTTGTTCAAAACCCAAACCGCAGAGCGTCTGACTTTTTCGCCGGGGATGATGCAGGATGTACTGTGGTACCTTGACGAATTTAATTTGTTCCATGACCAAGCTGGTAACTCAATCTACTTGTATAACAAATCAATTTTCCCCATTGAAAAGAACTGAAATACCATTAATCAATTTCAGATGCCCCCAAAGAGAAAAATTAATTATGAAAGACATCGCTATATTATATGAAAACATAAAAAGATTGTAAGAGATGAACTAAATGTATATTACATTCCCTATACATACTCTTCATTGATTTAGAAATAAATTCAACAAAATTCGACAAAAATTCAACTTGAAGTATAACTTCGAAGAACAATCAGAAAATAAATTAGAAACAAATAAAGTATAAGACATTAAAATAATAGCAAAAGAATATCGAGAAAACATCGCTGTATGCTTTTTGGCCTCTTGGGGGCAGTGTGGTGCACACTTGGCAATACACTTAGAAAAAAAAGACAGAAGAGGCTAACTTTGATTAATTACGAAGAATATATGTCTGAGTATTTTTATGTTATGTTTACGTAAAATTATGCTAATTTTTGCTAGTCGATCAAGTGGATTAAGATTTTGCTAGCTTTACGATGGTAATGTAGCATCACTGAATCTGAAATACATTTGAGGACAAAATAACAAGTGAGTGCACACCTGGAGTGGGAGGCGGAGTCACTCAGGGTGTAGGAAGCTCCATCTGGGAAGGCTGACGGGCTCTTCAACGGATTCTCACCACCTTGAGGAGCGAGGGAGTCTGGAGCGGGCGGCGAGGAGTCTGCCCCACTCTGCCCGCCCGTTTCGTCCTGCCACGGGATTCCGTCGGCGGTCCTGAAGGCGGCGTTGGAGGAGGCCGTGCTGCTCTGGGTGGCGGTGAAGGACGTGGCGTCGATGCCGCTGTCTGTGGACGCGCCCTGGAGGTAGGCGCCGAGCTCCAAATCCCCGCGCACTCCTGACCGCGACCCCACCTCGTACCACTTGTCGTCGCTGTGGGCGGAGCTTGAGGCATTGCTTGACAATGTGTTGCTGCTGGACTGGCTGGAGGAATAAGGAGCATCAACCTGTGCAAAACAAAAGACAGAAAGGTTTGACATCTCAGAGCACGTCGGACATGTCCACATGTCCTGCTCACCTTAGCGCTTTTGTTGGGTGAAATATGCCCACTCAGCTCGGGTGGCTGGAGTCGAGGAATGAGCACCTTGGATGTTTCTGCCAGCGCCGACACGGCAGACAAGAAATTAGCTTTTTTTTTCTTGGACCAAGTCAGTTCTGATTCAAGTACTGTAATAAAAGACACTTGCTCTTACCTTGAGTTTTTTTTCCCCCTTGTGTACACGTAACCTCACTCTCGCCATTTCGGGACCAAGCGGCTCCTGTGCCGGAGCCCATTTTGATGGCGCTAGCACTGTCACCTGGCAACAGTCGCGCAGACGACACATGGGACTGGCAGTTGTTGTTATTAAACCTACAAGAGAGGCGCCACAGGGGTATTACTTGAACTCCATCAGAATCACTGGAAGCTCCAAACTTGTTTAAATTTTAAAACATGTTTCATCACCGGACTGCATTATTATTCTTATTATTTTTTAGTTTTACACCTGAAATGCACTTACCCCTCAGGCATAGACTTCTGCCTCCAGTGGTTGGAGCTCATGTTGTCGGTGTAGGGCAGGCCAGAGGGGGAGTTTGTGTTGTGAAGCGTGCGGCCCATCACAATTGAGCAGGCGAGGGCGTAGTTTTCATTTCCAGGTGAATACCTGTGAGAAAACAAAACGTCAGAGACAGCACCAATGTATCTTTAGGTTTGATCACTTTGGGCTTATAGGGCAAACCTTTTAGGAACTACGGGTCGACCGTCGCTGGACACACTGCGCGGCATGACAGCAGAGTTGCCAAAGTCCGCCGGAGGGGCCTTGATGAGCGTACCGCCCGAGCCCGCAGGCCGCGTCTGCGGGCTGGAGGATGTTCTGGGCCACTTGGTGTTGCTGTTGGTGGCCGGTCGGAAGGGGAATTTCAACTCATAGGGCATTCCCTCCTTGTGATTTTTGTAGTCCACTAAGGGCATGTGATAAATTTCCGAGCAGCCTCTGCGGAAAGAAAATGTTTTGTATTATATTGCGAAAAGCTAAAAAAACAAGAGGTATGCTAATAGTCCAATTACCTGCGCGGCGTGGAGTCTTCGTGCGGAGGAATAATGACCACTTTGACGGTGACGGATGTCCTGAGCAGGTCGATCATCTGTTCGTGTGACAGCGAGGCCACGGCGACCTTGCAGATCTCCACCAATCGGCTGCCTTGCCTCAGCCCGGCCTGCCAGGCGTAACCGTAGGGCTCCACCTCGGCCACGATGCCTTCAAAGTTGACGTGAAAGCCCAGTTGACCCAAGGCGTTGCGACGTAGCGTCATCTCGGCGGTCTGACTGCCCTTGGTCAGAAGCTAAGTTGGAGGATAGAAAAAAAACAACAACAAATGAAACCAGCACTTGAGTCAAATGTTTGTTGACAAGCAGAGACAGACTGACCTCTAGTCTCTTGACCACCTCTCCAAAGTCTTCCGTGTTGTTATTGATGGAACGAAGCGATACGCTTTCACCACGTTCGTAGAAGATCTTCAAGGAGGCGGGACTTCCGGTTGACCAACCGATCACGTCGCGGGTGGCGCAATTAAACACAACGGCTTTGGCTTCCTGATCCAGGAGGATTACGAAATCGTTCGAAATGGCCAACAGGCATTCCCGTTCCGCGCCTGCCACCTGGTCTTCAGCGTGAACTTGCCAAGTGATGGCGCCCAAGCTCTGGAGCTCCGCCCCACTGTACGGCCGCGTTTTCTCCCGTCGCTTGTGCGCCAGGGAAATAAAGGGAAACTTCCCAGTGGGTTCCACTGGAGTATTAGTCACATGACGCTCAGCCAAGTCCCTCAAGTACTCCTGCCGTGTGCGCGTGGCCATGGCGCCAAACTTGTCCGACTTGTGAGCGGCGTTTTCGGCGTTAATGACTTTAGCCAAGAGGAAGTCCCTGAAGACGGAGGACTTGGGAAAGGTCACGCCCTTGGGGACCGGTGGACCAAATGGGGGGACGTCCTGGGAGCGGCTAACAGCCACACTGTGGAGAAAAGAAAAGAGGTTATTAAGGTTACTGCCAATCACTCGTTTTCGGTTTTGCTCCGTGGTTGGCTTTAGTTAAAAGGACACTAGCTGACTCTTTTTCAAACATCATAAAAGTGCATACAATAAAGTCACTCATACAGAAAGTAAGTGAGGGGGGGGGGGGGGGAGTAGCCTTGAAAAAGCGGCTATGACACTTGTGACAAGTTTGCATCTACTTCATTAAACACATCTACTGGCAGTAGGAGAAATGTTGCAAAGTCCGCCTGACTAAACCCAAGATATAAATACTATACATCCCATCTTAGTTGACAGCGTAGCAGCCAACCTGCCACTCTCGGCGCTGCTCCGGTTTGGACGAAAGCCACCGTGGCTCCAGCTCGCAAACAGCCTTCATTTCCTACACAAAGAGGGAGTTACGCAAGATGTCTCCGCGGCGGGGCAGCGGTTGAAAGCGGCAGATTAGCGCCCCGCTGGCCCCGGGCCGCTCCTCTAATGCTCCGTTCTGGCCCGGTGTGACCGGGGACATTATCGAATCCCAACAGCGAGGTATTAATATCCTGATGACTCAACAAATTATAGCGATCAAACACGCTGCACGGAACGACATGTGGAATGCGTTTGTGCGTGGGTGTAATCCGTTGAAATTCTCGTCAGGGATCCAAACCCCTGCATCAACAACAACAACACAAGAAGTCGAGAACTTACCTCCCGGTCCCACGGTGACAATAGTAAAGTGGGTTTTAAATCACGCAGACCAATTAAACTCTGTCATAGGTGAGAGGTATCCATGGGAAGAACTCTTAACAATCAGGAATTAATCTGTTAAAGTGAGGCGGGGGGGGGGGGGGGGGGGTCACCTCTGGGTGGGGTAGTTCCACTATTGTCCCACACCTCTCAATTTCATCCAGAAGAAAAACAAGGAGGACCAGAATGTCAGCTTTCTTTGAATTTAAAAAACCCAAAGATCCAAACAGGAATTTAAGTGTCCGTTAGTCAGTTTGTAAAAAAAAAAAAAATTGCCAAAAAAGGCTTTTCAAATAATTTAGTCCAAGGCAATTTTGACCCGTCCGCTCCTGAGGTAGTCTCGCTGTGCTCTGGGAAACTCTGCCCTCTGCAATCCTTCCCGATCACATGCATGTCTGGTTCAAGTGAGCACTTCATGTGCATGCCGCTAACTCCTTCAGACCTCTCTGGCTCATGCTGCCCAAAGGCAAAGTAGCGGGGCTGGGAGTAAAAAGCAAAGCGGACGCTTCTATTGTCAGCATGCGTGGAGAGCGAGCCTCGCGAAGAAATTAGTGAGCGAGCGAGGCAAAAGTGTGTGCGAGCAGCCATGAGAAAACGGTACGGAGAGAGACGGGAGGAGAGGTAGCGATAATATGTACACACGGTGTGTGTATATTTGCTTGGAGATGTTCTATTCAAAAGAGGGAGCGGACACGGTGAGAGCAAGAATCAGCCAGGCCACAATATTTGAGTCATTCCAAAAATGAAGGTCATTTCAAAAAAACTTAAAATAAAGAAGCATGCCCCAGTTGCTGACACAGATTCATGTTTTTTTCCCCCCCTTTATTTACTTTCAGTGTGACCCATGCCTTCCGGTTCCGGACAACGCTTTTTGTCTTTAATGCACTCCTGAGTGGTGAGGAGCTTACGGGGTTATTGCAAAGCATGCAATAGTGCGACTTAGTTAGAATTATTACAGGTATTCTCCATCTCTGGATGTGGTCTTATTCATAGCTGGTCATCGTAACATCCATCATCTTGTCAGCCTCAAGGTGGTGTGCTCAAAATGGACTCAGAATATAAACTGCAGACCTTGGGACAGTTGACTCTAAAAATATTTCATTTTGTCTTGGCAGCTACGGTATGTGTCTAGAATTGTGATTTATTTATGTATTTATTTGTTTATTTCTTTGTTTATTTATTTATGTATTTATTTGTTTCTTTATTTATTTATTTATAGCTCTTCTACTGGAACAAACTCTGTGAAATGAGGAAAATTAGGCAGAGAAGGTCTCCTACCTGTAGCAGGTGTTATCCGAGCAGGGATCGTGCACCCTCACAACAATGAAAACATGTTGAAAGTGAGAGCGAATGGCCTTTGGGGTGAAGGGGTGTGCACCGGGCTCCTGGAACACAATGGTCACGATGTCGTTCCCAATGTGGCGCTTTCTCAGTAACTGATCCAAAGACACACAAGCGCAGTCATTCGTTAGAAAGAAGCGATAAGGTCAGAAAAACATCCGACAGCCAAAAAAAAAACGGTATTTTGTTCAACATACTATTTATTTACCTGTTGCTTATTATTCGGTGTGTAAGGCAGCAGAGTGGACACGTGGAACATGAGCTCGTAGTCCTTGTAGGATGTGTACAGCGAGTGTGTGCCTGTGGAGTCCGCTGGAGAGATTGGGGAAAATAAATTGTTAGCAAATGTCCTAGGGGCCGGATGTAGCTGCATTTGGAGCCAAATGCGGCCCACGGGCCGGAGGTTTCATAAACGTGCTTCAGCGAGTGTTTACTTTTAGTGTCCAGCTGGGCTCT
This sequence comes from Syngnathus leptorhynchus, assembly GCF_054491065.1. Taxonomy (NCBI): domain Eukaryota; kingdom Metazoa; phylum Chordata; class Actinopteri; order Syngnathiformes; family Syngnathidae; genus Syngnathus; species Syngnathus leptorhynchus. The sequence continues at coordinate 4,604,408 of NC_141209.1, read as the reverse complement.
GTATTTGGTGAAGCCCTTGAGGCGAACCTTCTCCCCTAGCAGCTGCAGGAACTCCTCCAGGGCGGGGCCCGCCATCTCGTTGTTGTACATCTCCTCCTCCGTGCTCTGGCCGGCTCGGCAGTACATCACGCCCACCTTTACCTGGAAACTCAGCTGGGAATGACAAAAACAAACACAGTAATTCCTTCAATCCGGTAATCACGGGGACTTCCTGTGGAGCTTTTGAAGAAATCTTACTCCTTGCTCGTCCAGTTTCATCAGCTGCTCTGTGACTTTGGGGGTGTTTAAGGCCAGTCGGAGGCAAGATAGATCCAGTTCTGGGAGAATATATTCCAGGACCTCTTTAATGGGCAGCCCTCGGGCAGTGCCATGCTTGGAGGTGGAGAGCATGGCATCCTCCAAGATAGAACCTCTGAGTGTTGTGAGCTGACGGGACAAAAACGACAAGGTTGATAAGACTGACATAAAATGCACTCCCCAACATTTTTCTTTTTTTTCTTAGTGAATGAGAAAACCGTAATAACAAAATTCCTTCCCCAAACATTAAAAAAAAACCACATCATTGACTTAAAACAACAGAAGAGAATTCAAGAGCAAATAAGGAAGATGTGGGAGTCGGAATCCTCGCAGTACACAGAGTCCACATTGTGCTCTGAGTCTGAACTCAATCACTTTGCTATCATACGCAGCCCGAATATTTTCTCTATTACAGGCCTTGAGACTGTCGTCTTCACAATGAACCTGTGTTTGCCATATTTGGGAGGTAGGCCGCAAGTGGTTACTCCAGTTTTTACGCATGTCTGTGTGTGTATGTATCTCACTTTGGGAAGAACTACTGACCTCACTTGTTCTGAAGATGAGGCGATAGTTATACTGCTGACCGTGCTCCTTGTCTTCTTCCAACTTTTCTCTGCGCAAGCTAACCGCCACCGGACCTAAAGCGTCATCGATCCCAAAGTAGTTCCAATGTTCTGAAGGCAAAAAGAAGATAGTGAAGGAATATCGACGCAATATATGTCAGAAACAAAGAAATTCTTACCCCTTAAGTAGAAGAACTTTCGGTAGTAGTAAGCACCAAGGTCCACGTGCTCCACGATGTACTGTTTGGCCTTTTCGCTGAGCGTACTCGGGCCCTCCTTGGGTCCCTCCAGCACGGCTACGCCGGCGTTGGTGCAGTGTGTGCTTAAAGAGCTTTCATATATGTTTCCTTCTCCGTTTAAATTTCCGGAGCTACCCGCGACACCACCAACAAGTCCATAATAGTTTGCTCCCAACCTGTGCCTACCGTTGCCGTCGGTGCCGATTTCGTTTCGGAAACAGGGGCAACCGAGTAGCATCTCGTTGCTTTGTTCGTCCCCTGAATCCAGTCCGGGGCTTTCTCGGGAGTCGAGGTCCTCCTGGCTGCCACTAGGGGAGCTGTACGGGAGGCTGTGGGTGGATGAGAGCGTGGAAGTCGCCGAAGCGACGGCGGCGGCAGAAGCCCCGGTGGTGGTGTTGTTCTTCCTCCTGCTGGCGTTCTGCCGCAACTGAATGACTTCGTTGAGGTCGAAGAGCGTGCTCTGGACGTCGTAGTGAGCGAAGCCTTTCTGACAGACCCACGGTTTTAACGACGGACACGTCTCATCCAGTCGACTGTCCTCGACATCCGATCCGGTTCTCGGAGAGTCCGACTCTCCTCGTACGTTACGAAGCTTACGGAATATAGACTCGCCCCCGGTTTCGGATTTCGTGCGTCTCTTTGGAGGTTTCTCCCTGTCTTTGGGTTTCGGAGGCTGGCCGTCCACGGCGGTCTCAGAGAGGTCACGGGTGGCCTGCTTGGCCCGAACATTCAGCATGTCCTCCAGTTGTTCTGGAGCTGGGCTACGCTGGTCTACCTCCCCTTGGTAGCCTTTAAGCATTTCAAAGAAGCTTTCGCCAGCAGCCCCGTGTTGGTCTATCGAAGATGTGCTGCCGTACTCGCGGTGAAGAGGCGACCATTTGGGGGTTGTCGGTGAACCCCATTCCTCGCCGCTGTCTCCGCCGGCTTCCATCTCACTGATGGTCATGTCACTGTTGCTGCGCTGACGAATTCGCTTCTGTTGTGGGTTCCGGCGACCTCCGTAGTCTCCGGGTGCTAGATACCGAGCGTCCGTGCAGTAGTTGTTCGCTTGGGCCTGCGTTCGATTCTTTAAAGTATTGTGGATATTTCGCAGCATTGACGAGTCCTGAGGGCTGATGATCGATCCTAATTTAACGTGATTTTTTAGAGGAACGCTCATGATTTCAGGCGGCGTGGCCGTGTACCACAAAGCCCGTGAAACGTCCTTCCTTGGCGGCCAATCGGCCACACGTGCCCTTACGCCCATCTTGGGTACTCCCGCGCTCACGGTACCGTGGACGTTGTCCGTGCGGGTGGGCGCAGCGCCGCCGCCATTGACCACGCGCAGGTGGCGAGGGTAAAACTCATCGGTGGCAGGGACGGAGCCCCCGACGGTGCAATCCATTGGTGGGCGCTTAAGGCTGGTCATGACACGAGCGCCGAAGGCTAAAGGCACTCAGAAAGTAGACATGGCTGTCTCTGGAATGGATTGCTGCTCCCTGACGTCATGAGCAGGTTGATTGTCAGCAGGAGAAAAAAAAAAGGGGGGGGGAGGGGCAAGCCCGACTGTTCCTCACTCAAGCTTGCATAGCAGTTGCCCCTGCGAGAAAGCCCCCCATTAGCATGTTTGTACTCCAAACATTGACCTGAAAAGACAAAAAATAATCATTAGGCACATTCTCGTACTTGTTTTTGTTTTCATGTGAATATTACAGTAGCCCCACAAAAATAAAACTGGTGCATTTTTAATATTTTCAGTGCACATCTGTGTACTTCTTCAAAAAAAATTATACATATGACCTCATTTTTTTCCCAGATTTTTTTTCCCCCCATTATTTAAACCCTAAAACGTACGCACACGGTATGCCTGGTATATCAAGCCAATTTGGCACTTGGATAGTGGAGGAAATGAGAGTCCCACTGACTGACTGACTGAGCCTGTGATCCTATTAGCCACAAGAACTCAATGTTCACTGTGACGGGGCTGCAGCAGCGAGGCATTCACATCAACAGCATCACAATGAACTTTATTTATTGAAAGTAAAAACAAATATCATAAGCATCTCTAAATTAATCTCATCACAAGTATTTGTGTACGCTGCATGTCAAACTCCATCATACATACTATTGTCCTTTCTGCTAATACAGAATAGCCGCTAATGCTAACATGTCATACATACAAATGGATGCGTCTAGAATGCTGGTGGTGGAAAAGCACAACACAAACGCATATCCCTGAAAAAGAAATTGCTTATCTCCTCGCTCGCAGACAAAAACGGACAATGGCGGCTGTCGGAATAAAAGGTATAAATTGCCTAGCGGAGCGTGTGTGTGTGTACACGTTATTTGTCAGACAAGCAATTAAAAAAAAAAAAAACCAAGCAATCTTATTTTTTTTTCCTATCCTGTCATCCTTACTCTAGCCATTCTCCGCCACCCTTTGACTGGTCTGAAGGTTATTTCCAGAGATCTAAATGTGCTGACTAGGTGAGTTTAATTAGCTCTGACCTCCTCTTTGGTTAGTGACTGCAGAGAGATGAGTAAAGAACCAAGGCGAGATAATCAAAGAACTGCTTATAGACACAAACGTACAAAGAGGACAGAGAGAATAATAACAGACGACCTGTGAGTGACTCACACACACAAGAAAAAGGAACTTTCAGTGGTAGGAGGCAAATGAGGAGAAAAGATGAGTAGTGTGATGATTAAGGAACAGACTTGTTACTCAATCCAAAGAACAAGTCCCGACTGGTCTTCAATACACTTATTCACAAACAACATGTTTTCAAAGTTGTGACAAAGGACGGGAAAGATTGTCGTACAAGCCGGTAATTGCTGCACGGATGAATAGAGCTGAAGGGGTTGTTTGGCCGACACGAACGCTTTTTAGAAAAGCTCCCCTTCCACACAGCCCATGGGTTCGACATGTTCCCTAATCGCACCCGGCTCGAAGGACCCGACGGGCCTGATGGGCAGCAGGCACAAAGATCTCTCTGTCCTGGCTTGGCCGGGGAGTGAGGCCTCATTCCAAAACAGTGAAGTCTTTGAAAAATTATCTGGCAACGGATACTTTGCTCGTCGCTACGGTTGTTTACATGAGCGCTGCCAGGAAAAACAGATGAATTAGATGCGAAAAGGAGTTGCGGAGATAAGGATTAGGCTGAGAAACAAGTATCGAGGAGGGATTTGGTTTTGGAAGAAGCATAAAGGGATGAAACAACTCTTTGACAAGAGTGTGGCAACTATTAGGGAGGGGAATAAACTCTCACGCAATCGGGAATGAGTGTCATATGACGGTCATTAAATAACGCAATCACACACTCACTGTTGATTCAACATTTGGGGAAATGACACAAAATAATGGAAAAAGCAGATTATGGCATCATAGAATCGATACAGTTGTATCAGGTGGACGGATTGATTCAGAAAAGAAAGCTGCCGCAACATCGGTTTGCTAAATCATAACATCTGGAAGAACAGAACTAAGCTCAAACTTGCCAGTCTGGCAACTTGAGAGAAAAAGCAGACAGAAGGCCTTGCTGGCAGACAAACAGCGTCCAGTCACATTCTGGAATGCCACCAATTGGAGAGAGGAACTGATGACTGTTTGCGTGAACTGCAGGAAGAAAAGTAGCAGGGCATGCTGGGACAAATTCTCAGCAACTTTTAAGCTTCTGATGACATCATGACTTCAGGCCCTATCAGCCGAATTGCTCAGGGAGCTCTGACGGACGAGAGGCCCCCCCCCCCCGCTTCTGACAAAGCGAGAGCGTCTCGAAGAGATGAGCATCGTGCTGACGAATTGTTCAACTGACCATAAATGGGTGTAAACATCACATGGCGTCAAAGCGCTTGAAAAACCGGTGACAGCGCGTCACCATTCATCATGGCTATTATTGTGTGAGCGCCGCACTGGCAAAGTGGATTTTATTCACAAGTTAGGATGGAACACTTGGAATGTATACAGACATTGTCTTATCTCGAACACAGCCGTCCGCAATCTTTTCTCTTGTCTCATCTATAAAATACATTCACATGCTTTAACGTTTTTTTTTTATATGGCCAGACGTCGACACTGGATAATGCCAAATGGGGTTTCTTTATTGTAAACAATGTCATTACCTGGGTGGTCCAGGAGGTTTTGCAAGAAATGTCCAATGTTGAAGAGGCACAAAAAAAGTGGATTACACCGCTTAGGTGGTCTGCTTTGTCATTAAATTGACACTAATGCCACTTTTGCACTGCACAGGACAGTCATGGCTCCCTCTTAGCTAAGATTGGAGTTTGTTTTCCCACTTCGAAAAAGAATTGCGGGATTGCAAATACCAATGTCGCACTCAAAGCCTTTGTCTGATGCTAATAAACATTTGAAAGGAGGCTCAAGGTAGCAAAATAACAGCTCAGAGAAGAACAGCGTTAAATTAGCATGCGTGTTTAGTTGTGTCAATGAAGATTCTACCAGAAAATGTCAAAAACTGAACCTCTTGCGATGGTTGTCGTGATAATACTGGAATATTCAAAAATTAAGACACAGCAACAGGTTAAGCTAATGCTAGCATGTATTCCGTTTCTAGCCATGTCGCATCAACCTGCTACCTGGTACCTGGTACCTGCTCAGGATTTAGGAACCCTTGCTGATGAGATACTAAAAACAGCACCAGGTCGTAGCTTCTCTTTCCGACAAAACTGCATTGAAGAATGAGTCGAAGTGCATCGAGTTGAATATTGTGTTGTGGTAAAGAATAATATACGCTGACATCACCTCAAAGCATTTCCCAAAGCATCCAATAAGATTGCTGCTCTGAGACCCTTAGGGGGTAATTTGCATGTTACCTGGAGATGTTGTTGATATGGGAACATTTTCAAGCAATTTCGGAGGGATTTTTAATTTATAGTTATAACCTATAAATGTATTATTAAATGTACGATTATTGCAAACATAAGCGTGGGAATAGTAAAGAACGACGTTTATGTTTCCAGTGGGGCAATTGGAGCGGTTTTTTTTTTTTTTGGTTAACATTTCTCCTGCTGATGGTTTTGTTCAGGAGCTGCTTGCATGGTTTTTTTTTTAAAGTGCAACAGGGGCTTGTCGTCTCACTAATGCGGTCGGCGGTGTGCAGGCTGACGGCGGGTGCGGGGAGAGGGGAAGTGCAGCCTGAAGCAGACCCCCCCCCCCCCCCCCCCCCACGCGCTACCTCAGCTCTCAACTGCTGCAGTTCAGTAGCCGGGTCACCTCATTAGAATTTTTTGCATTCTTCTCCAGGCAGCACTGCACCGAGCGCTCTTCATTATGCGCGACCTCTAATCTCTGCCAAGATATCATCTGATCAATAAAAACAAGTCAGGTAAAACTCCAAATTAAATATACTGTAAAAGGTACAAGCACTTCAATTTGGGCTTGTTTCCAAAAGATTAGTGGATTAATTGGCCATTACATTCGGAACTACTGTACATAATGTTGTACATGCACACACTTTAAATCAATTAAGTATAATCCGATTATAGCCTTTTGATTCACGTTTTTGTTTTAGCACACCCTCAAATGATGTCCTCTTTTCTCCTGAATTGTAGCTCCAATAGGTACTACTGGGTACTATTCCTAGTACCAGATTTGACAATGAATACTTTCTCTCTGAAGGTTTTTTTTCGACATTTTCCAACTTTTAAACAAATACAAAGCAGAGAATGTGGCACAGCTCTGCATAAAAAGAGGATATCAGCAGGGGGTCACATTTTTTAGTCATAGACAGCTCAGGTTTTTTTTTAATGAGTTTTCTCTCACTCTTTGAAATATTACTTGGCAAGTAAATGCCCAATTCAATTTAAGATTGAAAGAAAAGAAGGAAAAAAACCAACAACAATAAAAGCTGTGATGTGTATTATCCGTCTGCTCGGCCACTTGTGACTTAAAGCAGGTTAATTTGTCGGCAAGACAAAAGATTTACGTGTGCGGATGACAGCTAATAGATCGTCATTAAGTTAAAAGCGGCGGAACCACAAGTGGTGCCACTTGAAACTGATGACAAAGACCCGAGTTCAACCTGTCAGCCAGCGCACTGTAACAACACTCCAACTTGTGAAGGGACTTGATTTCACACACAGATTAAATTGCTATTTCTACAACCGTTGCTCCAAATGATTTATTATTTCAGTTGCTACCGCGGTAAAAAGAAATCGCTCGGCTAGAACAATGCGTCATATGGAGCCCAACTAAGATAGTCGGAGTAATGAGTATCCTTGGTAACAAACAAGCCCCCTGAGGCCTTCTAATGAGGGCGACCCATTTGAGGTGACATTCAAAATCTACATTTAATACAACAATCCCTCCTCTGTGATGCCCTTTAGCAGCTCTAACAAGCATTTATATATTTTTTTTGAGTCATAACCTGCTGCACAGGTTACATCAGGTGAGCATTAGCGTTAGTATTTTAATGGCAATGTTGTGGCACTAGAAATAATCTGCCAATAAAAAAAGAAAATTGCAGTCTTGGTTTGGGGCGTTTTTCACGAGCGTTTCTCTTCTCGTCGGGTAAATATCTCTTCATTTGTGACCAATCAAATATGCCGTGCTCAGCAAGAGGCTTGGCTCCCGACTCTGTTTACTCGAGTGTGTTTTGGGATGCAAACGTTGCAGCAAAGTTGGGATTAAAGGGGCAAAACTGAAGCGGGATAATTAACACCGTTGATGCACGGTGGAGGGTTGTTGTGCCAATTTCGGTCAAATCTTTGCAAGACTGGTTCTGGACCACAAAAGTACCGCTAAGAACACCGAGGATATAAAAAAAAGGCAAGCTTGAGCAGAGAGACAGTACACAATGAGGTCATACAGCAAACAATCAAAATGTCAATCACGATTGCGCAAAGACCGCTAGCAAACATTTTTATTTCATGGTATGCCATGCAGCGTGTAAATATGCGGCGGTCACACACCACGCACGTGTGGTGAGCCCACCGGTGGGTTTGGGTCACTGGCGCCGACTCCCTTTCCCCTCGGAAATATAAGTGTGTTATGTGTTCAATAATTATTTTTGAGTGGCCTTTGTAGGAAAAGAAAACTTTAATGATTCATTTGCTTTCAGATTGAAAAGACATAAAAGGAAATAAATGTTTATGAAATGAGGATAAGGTCAGAGGTCAGCAACTGTTTAGGGGGGGCGGAGTCAACAGTGACTTGACAAATTCTCACGGCACAGGTGTCAATATGACAGAAACCTGCGATGTTTAGAAGCCATCTATTACTTCACATCCTCGGCCGGATTACGCATGGAAGAAACAAAACAAGGACCTTTTCATAAAAGACAAATTAAATTCATCCGCCTGAGCAATTTGATAAAACAACTGATGCTTGTTGAATACAATAAAGGCCTGCCAAAACAGGATTGGAAGATATTTGTGCTTGCAAGTTGTGGCTTGCAATGGTTTGATGAGCGGCGGCACACGCAAACTCGCTCGCTGCGGTTTAGCGCGGTCACGAGCTGGCTCCGACACAAGCCGCATGACATTTCGAGCTGAAATGTAGCGATGCAGCTTTTGCACTATTTCTGCTTTCATTAAACACAAAACCTACAAATGCCAGATTACGCAAGAGGAGCAAAATCTGAGATATCCCTGGATCTGATGTTTTGCTTTTGATCGCTTCTCTCACTCAAGCCGAAAGATTGTAAACAGAGACCAAGCCGCAATGTGATATTATCAGATTTTGCAACCGATGCTAACAGTATAGCCGTTATTTTTTCCCCGCAACCGGTTTCTAGTAATTGTCTGTTTATTTGTAAGGATTTTGAAATTGGCAGTTATGAACAAACGTTTTTGCAGTGGACTTGACTTGTCTTTGAATTCTGATGGTGCAAAAAGGGCAAAAAAATCAATTGTCACAACCACACAAACGACAAAAAAAAAAAAAAGAGATGCTGGCTGTCACTTTCTAGTAGCCGAGGGCAACTTACACCTTATTAGTATTCGGGTCAAGTATCGTATCAACAGAGACGTGGCAAGAGCTCACCTCCTCCCCGGCCGGCGATGACAGCAACGTGCCACTTACACCGATTCCGAGGGTCGAAACCCCGGAGGAGGTGAACGACCGAGGCTCGTGTCTCACACATAGCGCCCAACTTTGTGTTGTGCTAGCCCGTATCCAGGAACACATCAATGAAACGTACAGGAAACAGGCAGCCGCAGAGGAAAGACTGTGGGAAAGCAGCCATGTTTGTTATGAACGGACCCTATCTGACCTGCGCACCTGGAACAACACCGCTAAAGACTTCATTTCCAGAGGTGTTTTGGATTTGTCAGATAATACTGACAGGTGATGGATGGGAAGCGGGCCTGAAGAATATTTAGGAATTTTCTTTTAATAACTTGTGCACCTTAATGATGATGAAGCAATAAGTTATTTAATAAATGAGTAAAAAAAATTGTCACAGAGGATAAATACTATATGCACGTATGTATTTTATTGTATACATGTGTTGCTGCGCCATTTGTGGTCAAATGTAAATGCTTTTAAATCCACCTAGTTGTAAATTTTCCGAGCTAGTCAATGCGGTAAAATAAGTTTCATAATAGAGGGATCTTTTTCTGAGTCCACCTGAGATAGTTTGAAAGGTAATCAAACTTGAGGAAAGGAAGTCTTTGAATTACTCTGCTTTCATTCTTTGCTTTCACTATTAAGAGCAGAGCAGGAAGTCAAAGGGTGGAAATGGATGCAAGGCGGAGGATATGCAATTGAGAACACAACCTGCGGCGTGCTTGGACTCAGCAGCAATGTAAGTGTTTGAACAGGCAGCCATGTGTCGGCATTCCGGCGATACTACACAACAACATCACATGTCGCACCTGAACGCGACTAGCGAGTAGGAATGAAGATGAGCTGAACCGACCTGTCTATACGTCGGGATCTGCTTCAAGTTCAGTCATGAACAAGCTTTCAGCATTCCTGCCTCTGTCTCAGATTTCGTCCCACCGCAGGGACAACAGAAAAACCTCTGTGGTTTCTTGCTTTCTATTTTTTTCTGAATTATTTTCCACGCCGCTCGGCATGAGAGGCAGGCCTGCAACTCTGCTTCTGAGTGTTTGGATTTCCCTCAGAAGTGTGTGTAATGTGTTCCAGAGAGGGAAGCAAACCAAACTTGAGAGACAGAGTAGCAACTGGCAGACATGTCCGGACAATAACGAGCAAGTCAAGAGATCGCCGGCGGTAGATTATCATCGGCATCCCAAACGTCAGATTTCACTCTGGAAAGTTGTTTTCTTGTGTTTGTCTCACTTTCGATTCTTTCAAGTGGTTCCTCGCTATCATCTCTTTCCAGCATCGATGTGGTGGTGGTGGTGGGATTTCTGCATAATTGTGGCAGTTGGTTTAAAAGTCGGGAACGGGATGATAGGAATGAGTCAATGCAAGATTTTCCTCTTTGCAAAAAGTTAAAAGACCACCAAGAGAAGCTGAGGAAACTGAACAACAACTCGCCGCACCTGCGAAGGGCCTGAATTATTGTGAATTTCTGCTGGATCGAACTTCCAGAATGTTTCGCAGGGATGGAGGGGATGAGTTGTTCGCTCGGATTTATCCCCGATGAAAGGGATGACATCATCGCCATTGTAGCCCCTACGGCGGCGCACTTTCAGCTCGCGGCCGCTGCGCTGAGGTCGGTTCCGACGAGGACAAAAGCGGAGCATTCCGACCGTGAGGCAAGCAGGAAAGCCATAGTCACACCTCATTACGGTCAAAGCCATCAAGCCATTCGGTCACCAGCTCCAAGCTAGCTGAGGTCATCATGGAGTCATTGGACTATTTCACTATTGGCCAGACGCTCACTGATGTCAGAATTTTAATTAGCTTTTTTCATTAAGCAAGAGAACATCAACCATTGTGCAGTATCGGGTGCCTGATATCCAAGAAGACTGACTTCTCTCCAGAAACCAGTTAAAGAGTCTCGTGCTCTACCGACTGAAGCTAGCTAGGCGTAATTGTCGAGGTAACTGAAGACTCCAGCGCTTAATAACAACGGCAGCAATCACATCGTTCATTATATAATGTAAACAGTTCATTCAAGCATTTGGGGACAACCACTTAGGATAATTGCGTCCCACACATTCCGGAGTGGCCACTTGTGACGGGCCACAAAGCTTCTCTTGTTGTTTGTTGCCTTGTAACTTTGCTTGAGCTATTGCCCCTCAGGAGTCAAAATGGAAACATCAGCTTAGCAACAGGAACCTTCTTCTCTGCATCGTGATCAAGGCGCATATGAAAAAAAAAGAAGTTAAGTAAGAATGCAAGACGTCAAAACAAAAAGTCTGGAGCTGGATTGTTTGTTTTGATTTATGCCCTTTTTCTGCCAAAAAACTGACAGTAACTTTTTTGTCAACTGTTAATTATGGGTCTGCACATTGCATCATTCTATTATGTTGGAATCATAAGAATGTAAAAGGTTCTAACGAGTGGAAATAATCTTCTGAGGGGGGAATTTAAGAATAGAAAAATCAGACTATTTTGCCGTATTTGGTAAAGCTGCAAGTATAAACCCGACAGCGGCACATTAGTACAATGACCAGCATTTGCCGAGCAATTCCATAGCGTTTATGCTAAGCCGTGATTGGCTGTGACCTGAGACGTGATGTCATTTTCACTCGACAGCAATTTGCAAAATGGGCGCCTCCTGATATGGCTAAAAACAACTGAATTTTGCTGCTTAAATCATATTCCATAAATGCAATATTAATGAAAAGTCCATGTTTAGACTAGTGGAGGCACATACAACATATTATTGTAAAGAACATTTTTGGGTTGATTTGTCCTTTAAGTTCTTCCATGAGGTTGGTGGGTCCACTAAACAGCAAATGTGACACACTGGTCAGCAACCACGACCTCCATTGACCAAAAATATCTTATCAGGAGTGTGACTTAGCAGCTATCATACTTAACTCGTGAATGATTTATCCAATTCCAATAAGACTTGCAGGACGGGAGCTAGCATGCCTTCAAAAGGCGCTACAAATATTAGGCTACAGGTTAGCAACAGGTATTTGAAATCTCTGCTGGAAATTTCCTGATACAATGTCTTTGGAGTTCGACTGATGTAGCCGCAGACGAGTCACAACATGATCTTAACGTCCGGAACAATGCTGTATTTTCCTAACCTTGACTGTCAAGCAGAGCGTTGTGGTATATCAAAATAGAGCGTGCATACTTTCCTCTGCGGTGATACACAGCAGCTGCTTACCATTCCCAGAGAAAGCCCAAATAGCAAGAAAGAAAATACTGTGTGATGAACAGTTACAATTCAAGAAGACAAAGCACAGATTAACCACACAAGTGAAGATGGCAGTGGAAGAAACCGTGCCACTGTGGCTCAAGCTAAGCCTTCAAAGAATGCCAAAAATGCTTGATCCTTGTCCAGGGCTGGACTTTAAAGTTGCCCTTCCTTGCTTGACTGTCACAGACGCTGTGATTCAAATAGATGAAGGGGAAATTGGTTTTAATTAAATGGCTTTTTAAAAGGTGTTTTTAAGTACTGGGGGTTGGACAGGTTGTCACAGTGGCATGGTTGTGACTAACTAAACAAAAGCTTTGTTTGCTATGTGGCGCTGCATTGCCACATCGATGCAGCACTATTGAGCCACCGCTGTGTCCTGATTATTTTTACAAATTCAGTTCAACGGACGTCAATTATACGCAAATGTCATGGGCCAGGTTGCGAATAGTGTCGATGGACTGTAGATTAAGTTCATTTCTTGGACATGAAGTTGTACATAAGTTGTTGAAATAGGTCCATCTCATATCTTTTTAAACTTGCTGATCAGAAATTGGCTCCAAAATACTGATTGTGCAAAGCCTACTTTGAATAGTTATTGAGCATTTCTACCCAAATCACAGCCTAATAGAAAATGAACTATACAGTGGTTGTATATTAAATGTTTACTTGTCAACTGGATATCTTTCACAACCCTTGAGTTTGACATAAACACATTGTATGGAAATATTATGGGGTGACTAGACAGATTTTATGATTTTTAAAATCAGAATGGCCCCTCTGAGGGAAACCCAAACTGAGATGAATTTTACATCATTATGGAAAATACAGATGTTAATGAAGTAGCATAGAAACTAACATGCAGTCAATCAACAGCTATGTAACGTTCACGGTACCACCTGTGAATGGGCTCTGGGAGCACCACTGTGGACAATGCGGATTTTTGACAGCAGCAACCACGGCCGAAAGGATTTGAAGGGGTTTTGGTTCCCGACCGACCCCCTCGAGCCTGTTTAGTTGTAATTTTAGGGGAACACGGGTAGGGTCTCCAACACTGACTCATCGCTGCACCTTATTCGCTTCGTCCCCAGGGGTGGCGGCGGCGGCAGAGGTGTACGTGAGTGCGACCACCAAAATGCACCAGTTTCCCCCCCTCCAACACTCACCTTCTGTGCTTTCCGGGATGATTTTCTCTCTCCTTTTTCTTAAGGCTGCAGACACAATTCGAAGCCTTTCCCTTTGTTCGATTCAGCTCCTACAAGTCCTTGACATGAAACTGCAAGACGCGACCTCCTTCATCCACTTCTTCTCGCTGTCTTCTTTTTAACCTTCAAACGTGGCGCGTCAACTCGGCTTTTTTTTAAAATTATTATTATGATTATTATTTTGATCCTAGCCGAGACGCAACTTGGAAGTTTGCTCGGGAAAAAAAAGTTGTGACTTTGCCTCGCTGCGCTATGCAGCTGCTGCTGAAAGGATGAGATCATTCGCTGTGCCTCTCTACTGCCTATCGTCTGCCACCCACCCAGGTCTCGCGAGAAGAGGCGCAAAGCGAAACGTTCCCGTGGCAACAGGGGCTCACCTGTGGTGTCCGCGTGTACGTGCGCTTGTGCTTGTGCCGTGCGTCTGTGTGTAGGAGAAAGTAAGAGCGCTTACTCAAACCGAAAGTTGTGATGTCTCCTGTTATCTCTGTCATTATTGCATCCTAACCTTTATTGAACCAAGACAGCAGGGTTATGATACGTTTGGATTTGTCATTACAGTTATATGATTTGCAAGGAAACCCACTAGCCCGAGGAAAAAGAAAAATCACAGATATAACTTTCTGGGGCAAGAGGTTAACTCGGGTCAATGTGTGCACGCACCTTAGTGACGAATCATAAATCATATTTTCACAGGTCATTTTACTCAAGGGCTGCCAGTATCTATCATAATTTCAGTTATGTTTGTTTATGATGATTGTCAGTGTAGGCTACCTATTTTTCTGACCAGTGAATATTCCATGTCAGCGTGTATGAAAAAATAAAACGATTTACACCGCTGTGAAATATGCTTTATAGACGTTTTTTCTTCTGCGGGCAATCATTTTGTAAGGTATATGTGCGGCGAATATTAATTTGTAGAAGCCCATTCTCTAATTTAAGTATATAGCACCACCTGCTGGCATAAAGAGGAACAGTTATGCGAGATTATCGACATGCGGAATGTCATCAAAAAAAATTACGACGGAACGGGTTGTCGAAATTTTTATTATTTATTATAATATATGTTTGGAGGGAGGCAACAAATATATAAACATTCTATAACCACTCAATTTAAGCACTTACAAAGCTTCAGATGATATATCAGTTGAGTTTCATAATATCACCTTCATTAAATAAGACTTAAACGTGGTGTTGAAAGTCTACATTTTTAAGTTTTGGTTAATTTTAATAATCGTTGAATGTCAGGCTCAATGGCAATAGTGGGGAACTTCCTGCTGTATCTTTTAAACGGCTCTCCCTCGGGTGCTATGAGGAATTTCTCAAAGTTCCAAGATATGTCGGTCCTGGTGATGGGACTCCAAACCAGAAATTTGGGGTCCTGCATGAGGGAGTTTGGGTCATCGTCGGGATAGGGGAGTTTCTCTTTTAGATAAGCAAATACAGGATGTGCATTTTCTCCATTGACGTCGCATTTCTCAAAGATGGTGAAGTTGGGCTGAAATCCTCCGCCTGGGCGTACATGTTGAAGGGAATTTAGGATCTCACCATTGCTACAGTTTTCCTGGAACCACACCAGAATTTATTTTAGTTACTGATGGTTTTGTCACAACACAAATGGCACTGTTTTCCAACCCCTCACTTGTTTTTTTTGTGGTCGATAAACAAGCTCAGCTGCTCAACTAACCTGATACCCAAACTGGTTACAGGGGAAAGCCAGGACAACCAGTCGATGGGGGTACTTTCCTTGGAGCTGCTTGAGCTGGTTGAAGTCCTGGCCGGTGGTGCCTCAGAGCGACGCCACGTTCTCTATCAGCACCACCCGGCCACGGTACACGTTGAAGTCCACAGTGTCACCCTCCAACGTAGTGGCCTTCAGGTCATAGAAGGTCTTGGCGATGTACGCCATTCTCAGCAGTACATGAGAACCTTTGCACTGGAGGGAGGTCAGAGCTTCGGATAAGATGGGTCGGTGGTCACATGACTCGCTGCCGAAGCTAGGCTCAGATGACACTGCGGGAAAACTGATCTACGCCGGACATCCAATACGATCTTATCAAACTCATATTTTTCCTAGACCATATTAAGCTATTCGAATGACGCCATGTGTCTTCTTCAACATTTATTTCATTCTTGGATGTCTTTCATGGCACTTTAAAAAATACATTCAAGTAAAATGGCATCTGAAGCTTAATAGAATTTCAAGAGTCTTAAGTGCTGTGCCGAACATTATAGTACTGTACAGTGAATTGGATATTTTTTTTTTTTTTTGTAGAACCCATTCTCTATTATTTGTTGTAAAACTCACCTAATTGCTTTTTTCCCATATTTGTGCTTAATATAAAAATTTCACCTTTGGCACATTCTTGAGGTATGTTGGTGACAATGTTGAAGTGAAGGGGAAGCACTTCATTTAATCAAGCCAAGAAAAAAAAAAATATTTGTGCCATCAGCGTCTGTAAACAATGGCAAACATTTTGGGTTGGGCATCAATTACTCACGAACATTAACGATTTATGGCACGTCTCGGCCGTAGCAGGAGTTCAATGTACTGGATTCAGAAACAGAATAAACATACAAAGAGCATCACGTGGAAATGAAGCGTCAAGTTTCAAGGTTTAAATAATTAATAGCCTTCCTCTCACTTTACACCCCAACAATGCATTATAAATTAACAAACTATAAATAAGATTAGAAAGCAACAGGATGAAAAGTAGGGAAAGTAGATATGGTATATTACTGCCTTCTGTTGGCAGGTCTTCAAAAAAAAAAAAAAGGTCAATTAAATTAAGAGCGTAAACAAAATGCTGATTTAAAAGATTCTGGCACAGGCACAAACTCTCCGAATGCTTCCGATATTATCTTGACCGTTTTCGTCCAGCCCGGCCTTGTTTAAATAATCATCCAGAGATCCCAGCAGGTTGTCCACGTCTCTCTTGTGAGCATGCAGCACCAGTTCGGTCACTCGATTGAATGACTGAAAGATACCAATGCAGAGATGTTATCGACAGATCGCGTGCACGCTTTATTTTCCGTGTTGGTGATGGACCTTTTCGATGTTGTGGCTCGTGGACGCGCTGGTCTCAAAGAAATCCATTCCGTACCTTTCCGCCAGCTGAAACATTGAATTTGATATTTGAGGGACCATAGAAGATAAATTTAGTCATGAAGAACAAGTTGAGTCAAACCTTGCTTCCTTCCTCTCTCGTCACTCGCCTCCTGGGCTCTTCGTCTGATTTGTTTCCTACCAAAATCCTCTGCACCTTTTCCGGTGCGTACTGTGAGACAACAACAGAGAGGAGGAAGCAAAAGATTGTTTTCGTTCGATTTACATCGTATGATTTTTTTCGGCTTACCTCGTCAACGTCGGTGGCCCACTTGACGATGTGCTGAAAGGAGGACTCGCTGGTGATGTCATAAACAAAGACGATACCCTTAAGCGGAAAGAACAAATAGAAAATAGTGCACCTTTGATAAACAGCATCCTTCCATGCGCTGATGAAGCCAAAACTTAGTCAGAGGTAAAAATAGTTTACGTCGGTTTGGCAAAGTCACCTGTGCACGCCTGTAGTACTGTTTGGTAATAGTCTGATAGCGTTCCTGACCGGCGGTGTCCCTGTTTATAAAAAAAAAAAAAAAAAAAAAAAAAAAAAAAGGATCACACAGATGGACAAACAAAACAAATGAGTCAAATCTGAAAGGAAATAAAACTCACCATATTTGTACCCGCACCTTGATTCCATCTATTTCTAGAGTTTTCATTTTAAAGTCCACACCTAAAAATGAAAATTGAATATTAATCGCACAAAGCAAAAGGAAACTAATGAACAAAAGAGTGAGTTTTGTTGTATACTTTATTTCTATGTGCTGCTGCTCCTTGTGTGTACAGTATGAAGTAGCCATTGTTTGAACTAAAACATTATAATCACAGGAAAAACCGATGCTAATTTCCCTCATCCTGCCTAAAGGTACTTTACGTTATATTTTCGAGCTGGTTGACATTTATTGGGCAAAATTTTATGATTTGTTTGAACATTTTTCTGTTTCAATATATAATGTTTACATAATTCTCTATTGCTTTTTGGGTGGGAGTGACTAAAGGACTATCAAGATTATTTAGAGAACTGTGCAAAGGAGAGAGAGTGAATTAATAATTGTTTACCACGGTTCCAGTGGGCACGCTATGGTTTTTAATATTTTAACTTGTTAAAGGACTTATAATAAATACAGACTTAAGTTTTTACATTTTCGTGCTGCTTGGATTTATTTAGGGGGTGCTTTAGCGCCCTCCAAAATGGGATAGACACGCCTCTGCTTGGTGGTAAAAAAATATATAAGGAAAAATATTTTAATATAGTCACTTATGTTACCTACTTCACGTAGGATTTCCAAATATATTTCTCCCACGCGCACGCGCCTGTCAGACCAAACCTGCCGGGCCAACAAGTAGAGCTACTTTTCCCCACTTCACAAAGTAAAAGTAAACATGGCTTAACACCAAAAGTTAAATGGTAGCTGACATTCCGATTGAATTCACAAATGAGTCAATTTAATAAGTTTTGGGTCTGTTGGTGGTTCGAATACGTCAGTTGTCTGTTTAAACGAGACGGATGACTTCAATTTTAATTTCTTACCGATGGTGGAGATATGTCCCGTATCAAACTCTTTGTCCGTGAAACGACGCAGCATACACGTTTTGCCGACACCTGAATCCCCGAGTAGGAGAATCCGGAACAAAATATCGTACTGCTTAGCCATGATCGAGTGTTTCGAAAAATAACTTTTAATTGTCAGGGAATGACTTCTCCATGTTTTGCATTCACCTGACGTACTCGCCAATTACGCTACAAACACGCGTTAGATTCATGTCAGCTCGGAAATTCTAGTTTTTCAGCAAGTCCAGGTGACAGCGTTGTAGAGCAAATATTTGAGTGATGCTTTTTGGCTGGTAATAAAATTCTACACGTACACGTTCGTTCAAAGTTGAATTTAATTACCATTTCACTCCGTCCGAATACCTGGACACTTCATTTCAGTCATAAATTGAAAGTACTGTACTGTCAATCTGTTTGATAGAAACTACTATGGTCCATGAACATAGCAAAGCAAACAAGCTTCATTCTTCAGAGGAACTGCTTTTAGCAAGTTTGAATTATACTTAAGTCAGGGAAGCAACTTATATTTTTGCACCTTAAGTCAAGGACACCTTGTATTTTTGCACCTTAAAAACAAGCACAACGTGCTATTCCACATACATTTGACATGCAAATTTCCCACATTTAATTTAGTCTTTAAAGTTACCACCTAAAAAAACTCACTCCTCAATTGTTTTGGTCAATTAAGGTCAAAAAGAAAGTTTTATATTTGAAACACTACTAAAACCAAGAAGTCTATCCAACGATTCTTTTTATCAGTCAAGGCACATATTAATAATGGATTTTCTGAATGTTTTAAAAACATATCTTCGAAGTAGTAAGCACATAAATTGTAAGCCACATGAACAGAAACACATAAAGTCAGAAATACATCCGATAAGGATAAAAGTTTTATTCAAGGTATGTCTTAACTTGCAAGACACCCTTTGGCAGTATGTACAACATACCTGTAATTTCCATGGAATGGAACAAACAAATATTGATTACATACACACTCATTTATCTCTGAGAAAATGGGGGGGAAAATAAAGAAACATTCCCAGCACAAGCAAAAATATTCTCAAGGGAAGTTTTTTTTTCTTTTGCGGTTGACACCATTTTGGATTTGGGTTATATACGACACACAACCAAGAGTTCATTCCTAAAAAATGAAGTTGAACTGTATTGTGTAACATTCAGTATCGATCAGGTGCTTATGTTTTGTCTGACAGTGATTAAAAAAAAAATAATAATAGCGGAAAGAAACTAGCTGAACCCATTGTGGGGGCAACTAAAACACAATGTTTGCCCTTTTCAAGTCCAAAAACATGACATCAATTAAGGAGGTTCACTATAAATAAGGGGGATTTCATTTAAGTCCACAAAACACTTTGTCAAAACACAACATTTCAGGCATCTACACCGAATAAGCTGATTTTGCATAACATCACATTTTTCTGAAGAAAAAAAAAGAAAAGATTTAAAAAGGGAATGTGTTGCCAATCAACATATTTTGTCAACTCCTCTCAATTGCAAGTTTTGTGACCTGACATCTCGTACTTTGTAATCTCCACATTCCTTTAACTTAAGGTCGGTGTGAGGTTTGAAAAATGTAAAGTCCTTCAAAATTACAGAGCTGCCTCACTTTTGGGGGGGGGGGGGGGGGGGGGTCACGCTGGGCTGCGAAGAAAGGAGAAGTGACAGGATGCTTAGGGAGGTCGAAGCATTTTATACACAATATATAGCACCTCTCTCCTCCTGACTGACTCAAGCAAGAAGAAGGCAGGACTGAATGCACACAGCTAAGAGGAGTTTCAGAAAAACAAACAAAAACAAAAAAAACCCAACAAGGTCAAACAAAAACAAAAAGTCAGTCGTCGAGTCTAGCTGGGCTCCACGCGCAGCCTCTTCCTGGTCGGAGGCTCCTCGGGCTCCGATTCCGAGCTGGAGTCGGAGCCGCCGTCAAAGGCCGACACGGCGCTCCCTTTGCGGTTGGTGTACAGGCTGCTGTCGGAGGAATAGTTGCTCTGCAGCTGATTGTTACCCTTGGCCTTTTCCAGAGCACGCACTGCAATCACAAAGCTCGCTAAATGACCGCACGAGGCATTTACGAGCCCCACGGTAGGAACCTTCCGAGCCGTCTTGAAAATACCGGTTACATTTGCGGAGGTTCCGCTGTCGCGTACGTACATACCCTGCTGTTCCAGCAGCGCATTCTGCTTCTTTAAGTCGTCAATGTCTTGCTGGTGGGTGTGATTTTTTCGTCTCATGTATTGAATGTACTCAGTGGCTTTGTCGAGAATCTGGGCTCGCGAAGCCTGTTTAACAGAGCTCTGTCAGCAGACAATTTCAGAGAGACATGAAGTAACGATGTAGTGGAAACAGTTTCAAGACACAATTGTTTCATTCAGGGGGGGTCCTCGGTTTACCACGGCGTATCGCTCCTATGCTAGAGACGTACGGGTAGTAAAATTTGTATCAGAGCATTTTCGCTAACTACTGCTAACACAACAGTGAGGACAGATTTCAAGTCAATTTATGGAAAACAATTTTTAGCACGAAACGCCGTGGGTGCCGTTTATACCGTGGAAAACCGAGGAGCCCCTGGTATAACAGAGACAAGTATTCAAGTCAAAACATTTTCATTGTCAACAGTTGTAAAAGGCTGGGTTCAGAATTTAACAAGCAAAGCTAAAAAGCCTCATATTTTTGTGCTAATACTGTCTGCTAGGGGAAAAAAATCATTACAGATACATTCTACATCAGTTATGTGTTCATTAAGGCTATTCTGCCCGGCGACAATGACAATCAGGGTCTTTAAGATGATCCGTGATGCAGTGAATCATAAACTTTGGGCATAGTTATGACATAACTTCAGAAAGAAGTTAAGGTACAACTCAAAAGTCAAGGTCTGTTGACGGCACAGTGTGTTACTTGCACTTATCTGTGCAGATATTAAGAATCCGATTTACATGTCATAACAGACTCATCTATTGACTTTGGTGTACGCTTCAAGCTTTTTCCATTTTTCGGAGGTTTGTGTCGGGATACGTTTGTCCCTCCTCACCTTCTCTCCTTGCAATGCAGGCACCGAGTCTCGTAAACCGTGAAAGCTGTCTTTGATGTGGTCCCTGCGTTTACGCTCCAGCGCGTTGTGATGTGCTCGCTTGTCTGCCTGCAACAAAGACGAGATTTTTTTTTAATATATTGCTCCACTGACGTCGTTTCCTACATCTTTGTGTAAACCAAATTTGCGCGACATCACCTGGCAACAACAACAAAAAAAACCTGCTGTGCAAGTTGAATAAAAATTTGCTATGTTGGAAGTGGTTTCAGGGAACGTTGACAGTGCAACCTTACAGACTACTTACTTCTACTGCTGATTATCAAATAATAGAAAAAGCTACAAACTATTTTCCTCATGCTTTTTCTTCCAGATTTGCTGGTACTTGGTGGGACTGAAATCAAGCTCAACAATTGCGGTTGGGGACCCATTTAGAAGACACGGGCGACATGAAGACTACCGTGATGACGATCAAGGAGGAATCCACCAAGAATTTGTTAGACTTCAAAGAGCAAAGCTTGTAGTCTGAATTTGAAAAATCTCTTTCATGACACCAGTACTGAAGCTTTTATGATCCGACTCATCTATGCTTTTTGTAACATTTCTGTCTGGTGCTGTGACATTTTAAACTCACTAATAAATGGGGAAATGCTGCTGCAAAAGATGTGTACATCATTTCAAGGGTTGAAGGCTTTGCAGGCCTGCAAGCAGTGTGTGGCTTTATGAGCAGCAGCTTAAACAAGTGAGGGGGAGGGGGAATCCATGAAATCCACAGATATGAACCAGATCGTGGATGTTGAATCATTTCACATGAATACAATAACTACGACTCGATTAAAACATAATGGCATTAGATTAGAATTGGAGATATTTCGACAGGCTTGCACGACATTGTACTGTTGCATTTAACATGTTGAAGAGGGTGCACGCAAATACACAACAACCATGAAAAGATCACGACAATGCAGTCCAATTAAAGTCACGTTACCGGACACTTAGCTAACCGATAATATATTAAATGACAATTATCAGAAAGGGTTAGCAATATACGACAGCAGTTCGACGGAAGACGCAGTGTTTTTAAGCCCCCCCGCAGCACTAGGTTTGCAATGTGGGTCACTGCATCAAAATATTATTCCTCCGATTGTGTATTAAACAACGCTAAGATCGTTATTTTATTTTCAATTTCCAAAAACCTGTTCAATCGGTATGAAGTAATAACAAATGACGTCATGTACTAGAACCAAGTAAAGTTAACCTTCTCAAATAGACCGACCTTGCTCTTGGGGAGATTAGTTTTGCATTAGCCCAGTGCCCAATATGTACGTTGTTTTGTTTTTTGTTTTAAATTGAAGCCTACTTTTTAAATGAAATTAATAAGGCAAAAAAAGCAGCTTTTCAACAGTTGCTTGGTACTGTACTACGAATGAAGGGAAGGAGCAAACACAATTTAAAGCGTCTAGTCGACGCCACCACTCCGCCTATTGCTCGGTATACGAATAACACACCATACAAGTTATTATTCCAAATAAGTCCCTTCAAACATTTATCAAAATTCGGTATCTTAGCCTACTAGCTAACCTTGCTAACTCAGATAGCTCCGAGCAAGATACCGCGACAAAGTTGCTGTCTAGCTAGCTGCCTTTTAAGTGGGGGAAACTGAGGCACATACATCGCTGTCGACTTCGATGTCATCGTTTTCGCTCATTCTTCGGTAAAGGGGGTATGCGAAAAGAAAACAAGCAGCTGTCAAAACAAAAGCAGCAGCGAGCGGAGGCAAAATAAAAAAAAAATCTTGCGTGAAGCTCTGCTTACAGCAGAGACATGACGATGAACGGTTACTTTACACGTGATTCGCCTACACATGGATCAGAAAACACACAAGGCGCATGCGCAAAAAAAAAACCAGGGCTTTCTGGGTAATGTAGTTTAGCTGTACACGCATCACCGATATGACGCGTTTTTAAACTACATTGCCCACAAGCGCTGCAAAAGACAGTTTGCAGGCCGTAAATATTGTAACCTCGGGACATTTAATTATGATTCATGCATCCTAAAATTGCCCACTATCAACATTTAATCATCAGCACACACAACTTTAATTTGGTAGTCTCGAATCAAGGAAGTAGTCATAGCTGTTACTCGCTGATAAACAATCCTGTGGTGTGACAAGACCACTGGGACAAATTGTGGCTTGTTTGACACAATAACACGGCTCGTCTCTATGATTATGAGACCAGATGGTGGCCTAGCTCACTTTGAGTCGCCCTCCCCCTCTCACAAATCTATGGATACAATGGACATGCATGCTTGCATGCATGTTGAGTATCACAAAAGGGTGCATTTGGCGCCATCCATCCATCCATCCATCCATCCATCCATCCATCCATCCATCCATCCATCCATCCATCCATCCATCCATCCATCCATCCATCCATCCATCCACTAGTAGAGATTAGAGAACCACACTGGAGCTCTTTTGTCCCACATGTGAGTTGTTTGTTTTCGAAAGCGTACCGCTCAATTGACAAAGAGGATATCGCCTGCCAAGTGCCATAGTTTCATAACATGAAATGGGCCTCTCTTTGCACATGCACCTCTTGAGGCCCAATATGATGTTCTGATTAAGGCAGGAAGGAGCCTCATGCAGAATATCTGAAAAAGCCAGGTCACTACTAAACAGAATTTCACGGAATTCCTGGTAGAAGGGACAAAAAGAAACCAGCTGCGTGTGGTGTAGCATTTCAAAATGAGGTTTGTGTTTTGCTACAGTCTGCAGCAGCGCCACCATGTTGCCATGGAGCCACATGACACAGGAGGGAGGGTTTCAGTCTGGCCACAAAAGAAGAGGAGCAAAGAATGCGTGCAGGGATGCAAACAAAGTTTGAAGATTGGATTTGCTGCAAGGTAAGAAATCTCTCCAAGATTTATCCGAGCATTGAGTATAATTTAGATTTACAATTTAGTGAGGGGTGGTAGATTGTGTAATTTTTCACAGCCTATTTATCATCCCGTTTAAAAACCGACAAATAATCAATAGTGTTGTGCTTTGAAATAAATCTGTTTCTTAGAGGGAATTTATTTTATTAAATTATTTTTAAAGCAAAGTTCACAAAACTGGAACATGATTCTAATTGTGGAACATCATTCAATGAGCATGTACAAATGATTTACAGCAATGCACGTATCTTGTCATGCACGTGTTGTTTTGGATTATGGAAATTAACAAAATATTCTAAAACTAATTTTAGACTATATAATCACATTTATTGCACATTTTGTTTCTCAAGAAATAAAAATTTGATGAATTGGCTGCTATTGCATTTTATAAAAGTCAGATAAACTTTTTTATGAGTGCTGTATTTGGCACACACAAGCTGCACCATGATAAAAAAAAACATGGGCAAATTTAGAAAAAGTGAAATGGAATTTTCCATCCGTGTTTGTGCCCTGTGATTGGGACAACCCTAATGAGTACAAACTCAATAAAAAAAAGGATGATTGGGATTAAAATTAGTAAAACAAAAACCAAAACAGAAGGGGCCCTCAAACAGAACCTTGGGGAACACCAGAGGTGAATGATGGTTTTACAAGGAATCTTGAAAGATTGATTGATTGGTTAAAAAGTGTGTTTGCATCTTCAAAATGCAAACATCAACGTAAATAACTTTTACTTTATATTGTCAGTCAGGTGAAGCCCACACAGTATATGAAGCATTCAGAAGAGCTCTACAATGAATGTGACGGACATCAACCATGAAGGCAACATGTCTGTCAATAGCAACATGAGCATCCTGAACATACCCCCACGTCTCAACAATGCCCTCAACACCTTCTCCATCATCATCCTCTTCATCACCATGATATCCCTCGGGTGCACCATGGAGATTTCCAAAATCAAGAGTCATCTCCTCAAGCCAAAGGGAGTGGCCATCGCCATGGCAACCCAATTCGGCATCATGCCCTTGACTGCGTTCACACTGGCCAAATTGCTGAAGATGAATTCTGTGAAAGCGGTGACCGTGCTCATATGTGGTTGCTGCCCTGGAGGGAGCCTATCCAACATCTTCTCTTTAGCCCTAAAGGGTGATATGAATCTCAGGTGGGCGTGGTGGACATCATCTAGCCACACCTTCTATATGTCCTTTTGAAAGTCTTTTTTTGTTTTTCTCTTGTAGTATTGTGATGACCACATGCTCCTGCATTGGAGCTCTGGGTCTGATGCCCTTGCTGCTTTTAATTTACTGCCAAGGCTTCAGCGGCTTGGAGAACGCAGTGCCCTTTGTGGGCATCCTGAGCGCTCTGACTTTCACCCTGCTGCCTTGCGGTATGGGCATCATGCTCAATCACTACAAACCCAAATATACACCAGTTGTCCTGAAAGTAAGATTTTTTTTTTTTTCATTTTGTTGTCCAACACAATTTCCTTCTTGTTGACTGAATGCCTTTTAGCAATGTGCTGTTATCAATGACTTTTATCTATTCCAATGGAAATTTGAGCTAGAGGAAGTTCGCAAAGAACAAAATGTTCTGGGATAATTAAAGCCATGTTTGCAAACAGGAATATTTTCTTTCGAGTCAACTTTTTCCATCCAGTGACCTCTTACACCGTCTTTCTTTTTGTCAACAGTGTGGCCTGGGCATTTTGATTATCTCTAGTATCATTGTGTTCACTTTATCTGGTGTGGCGGTCAAAGACATGCTGTGGATGATCCTGACTGCCGACATTATTTCCGTGGCGGCTCTGATGCCCCTCATAGGTTTCATTTTGGGATATGTCATATCCGCCATATGCAGATTAAGCTCAAAGTAAGTTTGACTGTTACGCGAATAATACTAAATTGGGTTCGGGTTGTCATCGTACTAAGCAGTAAGCGCTATTATTTGTTTGTGTGCGGAATCCAGATGCTGTAGGACTGTCTCCGTGGAAACAGGCTGTCAGAACATCCAGCTGTGTTTGGCTATTTTGAAGGTGGGCTTTCCTCCGGAGGTCATCGGGCCCATGTTCCTCTTCCCTTTGCTTTACTACATATTCCAGTGCGGAGAGGCTCTTCTCCTGACTGTGTGCTTCAGATGTTACCAGATGGTTAAGTCACCAACTGAGGGTAAATGTCACAGCTGTGTGTGTTTTTGTGGGGGTTGAAAGGAAGATTGGGTTTTTTAATATTGTTGCCAATTTTTTTTTTTGGACAGAAACAAGAATCTTGACAAATGTTAACGTGAAACAAGAGGAGGTGAAACCGCCTGAGTGACTTCACTTTGGATCACATCGAAGACCATTGAATATGGAAAATATTTACCTCACTTTATTTTTCTCCACATTGTGATGTTGGAACAGTATTCCAAACTCCCTAGTTTTACACGCTTGCAAAGGCAGAATTTTTATATTTTTATTAGCTTGCTCGGGCTTGTACTGTATACATTTGTATACATTTATTCAATAAAAAAAAAAATAAAAATAAAATTACCGCTTCTTTTGATATGAACTGAGATGAGCGCATTTGGCACAAATGAAATCGTATTTAATCAACAAACACACTTGTGATAAAATGCTACATAATAAAGTTACTTTAAACTTTACATAGATAAAAATATCATGAAAGTTCAATGAACAGGCAATATTGATATTGCACCATATTTACTAGTCATTTTTTTCAGTGTGCATCTTCTAAACCTTTTACAGGTCAACTTAGGCAGTGAAAGTGAAAACTACTGATATTATTTAAATAGTTCCAAGATGTGTCTAAAAAGCTATGGCTGATCAACAGCACTATAATGTAAAATCTTTAAGCAGTAATAAATTAAGGGTGTGACATTTTCACAAATGCAGTGTCACAAAGCTCATTTTGGAAAGACCTTATTGTACATGATGAGATATGTGCATAGAAGTGAGGAAGATAAGGCCATTGGGAACAAAGTGAAAGACGGTAAAAGTGAGGTCATGTGATGTATGTCAACAAATAGGTGATTTACGATTTAACGTGATTTTCTGTGTTGCGGCGTCGCGTGCTTCAAGCAACAGTGGAGACAACAGAAAGGTAAAAGGATCAGAAGGACATTAAGTAGTATGGACATGTACAGAAGTTCTCCTTTGGGACGGTCAGCATGACTCACGGATCGGCTCGGCGCCACTTTCAAGTGAGTTGACATCCATTGTGTGTTCAGGCCTCCTTCAGCAAAGGCATATCTGCAAAAAGTGCAAGCACAGCATTATAAATCAAGTTGTCGATTCCCCCCCCCCCCCAGAGTTCTGAACCCGTACCTTTGACTAAAAGGACAAAAAATAATGTGTAATGGAATTAAATGGCCTCACCATCGGAACAATCCACCTCCGAATCGAGTAGAGGGAGGCCGCACTGGTCGTCGGGCGGCGGCGCCGCGGCGCCAGCGTGCTCCAGAATCCAGCTGGAGGATGAGGAGGACGATGAAGGCGGCGAAGGGTGCACCACGGCCATTTGCGACCGATCGAGGGAAGAGGGGCCGGCCTCGGGTGCCGTGTCCTGCAGTTGCTCCTCGGACAACACGATTTGCACGCGAGACTCGTTGCTGGGGGTCGAGGACGAAGCAGCGTGATTTCTGACTGCCTCCTCGTACGAGGGCAGAGTCACCTGGATTCCCTCCACCATGATGGACACGGGATGGCCTGTCACACCCTCCTCCCGTCTGGGCGGAGATAAGATAGAAGACACAATTGGTAAAAAGAAGATGTATTTGTCATTTATATTTTTGGTTTTTGCCTTACCGATGAAAGGACTTCAATTTTGGCTGCAGAAGCACAAAGAGAACCATCAGGAGCAGGATGAGGGCCACTGAGCCGGCTGTAGTTGACACGATCGACCAAGTCGGCATCCCCAACGGTAAGGTTGTGTCGTGGTCTGGGAAATTCAATCGCAGGTTCAAATTAATTTCACCACAGGAATTGTTTTTACAGATACTTTCTTGTAAGTATTATTTTTGTCCACTAGAGAGCGCCATTCTCATCCTCTACAATGTGTCTGATGCTGAATTAAAGCAATTTACCTTGTTTCATGACGCAGCGGATCTGCACGAGGCCGTCCCACGTGCCGTATTGACAAGTGAGGTATTTATAATCTCCCCTCATAATGTAGCCTTCGTCGCAGTAATACTCGATCACAGTTCCGTGGGAGAGTCTTCTGCACGGGGTGGGGTGGCAGGTGTAGCCTCCGTTCTCCGGCTGATACGGAGGCCGGCATACTACAAAAACCCCCCAGAAAAAACCCCATTATTAACTCATTCACTGCCAATCCAGTTAATATGTTTGACGTCTATAACCGTCAATGGCACTGAATGAGTTAAAGAACAAACAATGCTGCTGTATCTTTACCATTAGTACGTATACAGCGAGGAGGTTCCGAGGACCAATGTCCCAAAGCAGAACAGCTGATGATAGTGGGTCCATCCGGCCAGTAACCCGAGTCACAGTGGTATTGCAGCACAGCGCCCACGGGGAAGGTGGCCATGTTGGTGTCGGTCAGATTAGAAGAAAGGTGCTGCTCCATGAAAGGTCTCAAACATCCTTCAGTGACAGTCAAGATACTTAGCAACATCACTTTTAGGTTTGCGTAAAGTAGTGGTCCGTACCGCCACTCCGAGTGCAGTTTGGAGGTTTTGAGGACCAGCGTCCCGCAGAGTTGCAGGTGAGAATGTCAGGGCCGTCTGGCAGGTAACCGGGGTCACAGCTGTAATGCAGAACGGTACCCACAGGGAACAAGCCCCTGTTGGTTCCCGTGCGGTTGACCCAGCTGTTTTCAACCATGTACGGCTTCACGCATCCTGGGAGGAAGAGCGAAATACCAACAAATTCTGGGAAAATATTGTTTGTATTTGAATTAGACTTACAAATATTTTCAGGCTGGGACACTGCTGTTTTCACTTGTATTACCGCAACAAATATTTTCAGCCTGGTTTACGGTAATTTACACAGGGAGTTTAAGAAGAACAATCTGGTCGCTTGAAGTTTTTGACAATTGTTCTGGAGAAGTTTTCCTCACGCATTGACACGCAAATGAGCTTAGCAATTTTAATAAGACAATGAAAAATAACCAATGTCAAATACCTTGCTCTTTGACGCAGCTAATCTGAAACGGGCTGTCCCATTTTCCATATTGACAGGTAAGATATTTATAGTCTCCCTTCAGGATGTAGCCTTCATCACAGTAGAATTCAATCACAGTACCGTGAGAAAGTTTGTGACATGGAGAGGGGTGGCAGGTGTAGCCTCCATTTTTTGGCAAGTGTAGAGGCTGGCATACTGTTAAAACATGGGAAAATGAAAACTCTGAAGAAATAATTCGATTATTTTAAGAGTGACGATTAGTACGTTACCATCACTGTGTATGCACTGTGGTGGTTCCGATGACCAGTGACCCAGTGCGGTGCAAGTCAGGACGCTCGGACCATCTATCAGGTAACCAGAGTCACAATGGTACTCCAGAACCGTCCCCACGGGAAAAAAACCCATGTTGGTTTTCGGCACATTAGTCGAGCCATGCTCCACCATGACAGGTCTGACACAACCTGGAATATTATAATAATAATAATAATAATAGAATGTGCGGATAATATTGTAAATGCATGCAAAATCTGCTTACCTGAACTTTGCCCTGTGGTTCTCATCGCCAGTGCCAGCAAGACAAAACAAGCTTGGGTCCGACGGCTATATGACGTTGCCTCTGTCTTTGCATTGCACATCTTCTCCTGCAGCCAACTCAACAGTATGATTGACTGCTCAAGCAAGCTGCAGAGGTTGGACAGATGCCAGTGAAAAGACGCTATGATGATGACAAGGACTGACAGGTCTTAGCATTTTAAGCTCCATGCAATACGTCTAAAAAAATTAATGTGATTTTTTTTCCCCAATGCAGTCGTTATTATAAACAAAAACAGCATTTCGCCTACGCAGCATAATATACAATTGTTGTTAATGCTTCGACGCCAACAAGCACAAAACGGATTTGTAACACTACATAAAACCGAGTTCTAATATAATTGTTAAACCATAGTGATAACTATAGATCGATCCCAAGCGTGCGATTACCTAATAAATACGTCATAATGAGCAAAACGCGTTTACGTAATGCACAGACGATCAAATCGCTAGTTGACACCCACCTTTGACTCAACACAGCCTGCGACACTTCACCCTCCACAACAGCGACATTTAATAATAATGATAATCCAAATAGCTATTAAATAAACAGTACGAGGCCATCTACCTAATGGCGAGCCTGTCATTTGCTACAGCTCTGCACGGGCATTGTTCCTTAGTTACAACATCCGGGTGATTTGGCGTCCGTAGTTACCAAGCGACCGCTTCAAAACATTTGCCTGTATTCTTTTAAATTCTCTCTGTTATCTTTTTGAAAAAGAAAAACACACTTGAGCGAGTAGGAGAGGTATTCGCAAATGAATTTGTGTCACTTCAAAAGGTAATGATGGATATGTTTTATGTTTTTTATATTTTTATTTTTGCTACATACGTAACAAAATGCGTCGTTTTAACGTCACGAACGTGAAATAGGAAAGAATAGAAAGCCTTTGTGGTCGGATAAATGAGACAACAATCGTGGTGGCATCCGTGGGAGAAGACGAAGTTGGTTCGCTAAATGAATTGCAAAACCTCAAGATTAATTGCGCTCACTATTTCTAAATTACACTGGTAATAGTTATAATAAATTGATGATAGAGGGGGGAAAAAATCATTCTTGCTCAACAATCCAATAAATTCATCATGGAAATGGAAATTGGCGTACAAGATGGTTCAGAAAGCATTTCAAGACCAGCATCAAGAGAATCTTCTGAGACCACACGGAGAAGTGAGTGGCATGCACAAAAATATTTATGAATTGAACTGCTTGTAACTCTTTTTGAATGACATTATACATTTGAGGTGGATTATAATACCATATATACACACATCCCTTTTAGGTCAATATGATATTAATGCAACCGATGAAGAAAAGCAAGATCCAAAGCTGCAGAGAGCAATTGAGGAGATGAAGAGGCTTGATGAACTTCTGTCTGTATGCATGTGCAGAGAAAAAGAGGCCAAGCGTCAAAGAAGGCAATGCCAAGCTAAACTCTGGCAAGAGCTAAAGGTAAATAGGGAGGGGGAAAAAAACATGATGTTATTCCAATTATAATAGACAAATATCATAAGTGTGTATTTTTCAAAGGACATCTTACCTGAAGGCCAATCCGAAAACAGCCATGAGGCCATGAATGCGAGGCTATTTTGGGCTTTGGAGGCACCGATTGGTAAGCAATAGGAGGTTTCAATCATGGTAAATGTCACATTGCAAATGTCTTTTGTTTCTTGTAGGCTCTCCAGAGAAAGAAATTGAGTCACTGTTTCAAACACAGATAGGTGAGTGGTGTTGCTCTTGATAGAAGACTATAATTATGTTACAGAGTAAAGCAATGCATATTAAATAAAGTGTATTATTATCTATGCCGTTTGATGCTGGAAGCTGTAATGTAAAGAGACAAATGTACGCTAGATGGCAGTATAAGCTTATTAAATTGAATTTTTCCACTATTGCGCCAACTGAGCATTGCAGTCACTTGGGACATATTAGTTGAAGAGGTCAACCATAAACCATAAAGATCATTTATTTAATAATTATAATAATAATAGTAATAATAATAATTTCTTTTTGCCAATGCTCAGTAGGAACATAATAGTAGCAGCTAAAGTACATTTTCGTCCGACAGGTGAAGAGAGAGCAGACGACTTCAGCGAAGGATCTGAATCTGTGTGCGAGGACTCGGACGACGGGAGCCACGGTGATGCCGACAAGGGCAAAAAGAGACAGAAGAACTTTGTCAAGAGAAATATTGAGGTATTACCAAGTTCACGTGAGGCCAAGGGCAGTTCTAGGAATCTTGACTTGCACCAAGTCTCATTGGTTTTTTTTCTTTTTCTCAGCCTGCCTTGACTGACAAGGCTGAGGAGAAAAAAACATTTTGACTTTTTGGAACAAACACTGATAGCATTTTATCTTAAGTTCTCTACGATGGTGAAGGGAAAATGTGAAAAAAGATTCCCTGAAAAATCTGAAAATAACCAAACCTTGGCCTTCCACCTGACTACACTATATTTTAGGGTGGGGGAGTGCCCCTGCAGGCCCCCCTCTAGCTCCACCAGTGCCTATCTGTCCAACTTTCGCATCTGTCCATCAAAATTTGCAAAAGAAGGCCAAGGTCATAACTTTAATCAGATCATTGTCATTTGTCTGACAAGCAGACTCTGTTGGTTTTAATTAACATATCCAGTCAAAATATCTGAAGTATACTTTTGCCCTGCAAACTTGGGCAATCATGTTTTTGATTTTAGATAACATCTGGTGAAAGAATGGAATTTATTATAATTTTTTTGCAATATTACTTTTTTGTCTATTTGCAAATACACAGTCGTGTTGTGTGCTGCACTAGCTTGTCAGGGGCAAAGGAGGCCAACTGCTGTTGACACAGGCAGAGGAAGAACGTCTGACCGAGCTCCTGCGAGACATTGACGAAGAGGAAGAAAAGAGTGCCAGAGGCTCAGACAACAAGGTAAGCTGCCATGGGAGCACAGAACAGGCAACATGTGACTTTTGCAACTTCTTTCATACTTCTCACAGTCCTTTCTGAGATCTTTGGAGTTGTATTTTAGCAGGTGGCGATTCCATTTCGCTGTGTCTGCTATCGACATTCTGCACGATATTTTTATATTTTATGGGAAGCAAAAGTTGTTTCCACGATCAAATAGTTGAACGGGGGCCTTTATCGTGGTCACGATCACGTCTGCGTTTTACAGCTAAGCACATGGACTAATGGTAACGGCTACGCATGTTTTGATGTCTGCTTGGCCACTGAGAAGGCACTTTGGGCAGATCTTCCTCACGACCTGAAGATGCACATATGATGATCCAGATGTAGTTCATGAGAGGCTACGTGGTATGGTTCCTTTTTATGACAATTGTTTTTTTTTTTTATATTTAAAAGTCAGATCAGACCATACAGCATCTTTTGCCTCATTTTTCTGTTTTTTCCAAATAACTGTTTAACTTTCAGGAAGAATTATCGTTCACATACGTTTCCTTTCAGCCCAACGGCATTGCGGTAGCCTGCCAGAAA
The DNA here is from genome assembly GCF_054491065.1 of Syngnathus leptorhynchus. Lineage (NCBI taxonomy): Eukaryota > Metazoa > Chordata > Actinopteri > Syngnathiformes > Syngnathidae > Syngnathus > Syngnathus leptorhynchus. Next base: position 4,571,043 of record NC_141209.1, on the reverse strand, counting down.
TTTCCTAAAGCCCTGATGCTTTATTTATGATGTTTAACATTTTGAACAAACACCCCCAGCGATTGTGCTCGCAAATTCATGGGAGTACATTGACTCCGATTTCTATATTTCACTGGCTAGAGGAAGACTTCCTGTTTTTGCAAAGCTTGCTATTGCGAACGATCGTGACAAGGCAAGACGATTATTTATGTGACCGGGACTTTGGCAGGGAATCGTCATCATGACTGAGTTCCAGTTCTGCGTCGAATCCAATGGGGACGCATCAACTTTACATTCCTGCTCTGTTTGCTTTTTATGTACACTGTTTTGATGTTATCACAATATTATTTATATCTGCTAGGTTAAAGGCAATACATTTAACAGTCTCTAATCTTTGGAACCGTGCGAGATACGGCAAGGTCAAGGAGAGGGGTAGAAGAAGGGGAGATAGATTCCAATAGCGATGATGCCAAAAAAATGTATTCAAATATTTTCAAGAACTTTCTCTGTAAACGCTAACATACAATAAATATCAGCTTTACAGATGCCAAATAAAAAAAAGGAGGTGGTGACTCAGCAATTACCAGTCCTGGAAAATTCGACATTTGCGGATCAAACTCTCCTCACTGATCAGAAACTACAGTTGCATTATTCAATCGCAATCCAGATCTTGTCTCATCACTCAACGCCAGTGACCTCACCACTCTTCCACCCCTTTCCATCTCTAGGGGGGCAGTAGCTTCTGCTTTAGACCGTCCCGTTGGCAAAGCTAAGGAAAGGCGTGAGCCACTATCTCATCCTTGTTACCAAGTTACGGATATGCAATATTGAGACGCTCCTATTTAGGTTGCCACAAAATAAAGGAGGCCCATCTTGATGGCCGATGACAAATTCAACCGATGCATGTCTTCTAGGAGGAGGACATGTGGGCCGTGCCGGTGTCGGCGAGCCAGGGTTACGCCCCAGAGGTGTCCGACATGGAGCGGCTGCTTACCATTGACTCCAAACTTTGTTATTTCAACCCTGCCGTGACGCCACCCTCAATGCAAATCTGCGATACGCTCTCAGATGAGGTTTGTTTTCAACAGAACTATTTCTTGCCACTCAAACGATACACATTTTCCACTGAACATTTTTCAGCAGGCTTAGCATTACTTCGTTATGATTAGCGATGGTTGATTTTTTACAAACAAGTGTCTCCGTCACTTTTTTGGAACTCCAGCCAATTTCAGGGGGCCTCAAAAGTCAGCGAACAAAATGACGTAATTCTAAATGTAATCACTATTTTGAGTACCTGGAGGAAAATGCTTTGCCTAATGTTAGTAGCACATGGAAATGAGCAAAATCCAAGTTTCCTCCCTAGAGATGTTTTGATTTTCACTCCATCTACCTTCAGTTTCTGTCTTCAAAACATTTTTCTTTTAGGGTGAGATCAGGACACTTGACTTGGATATTTGAGGGAGTCATTTTGCCTCCGTTGACAGTATGGCACTGTTGCGACTATTCCACCATGTCTTGAGTGCAAGCGAGCCTCAAACCAGTCAATCTTGATTATCAGAAATAATTCTATCGTGAGCATCTGTTGTACATTTTACAAAAGCAAGGCACAGGAAAGACGATAAGTAGTCCGTAATAGGAATATAAGTGGATCGTAGAATGTCATGGCCTGTCATAACTTCTTTTCTGCATGTTTTACTATTTAACAGGCCTCAACCAAATTAGTCCTGACCTTCCAAAATAATCTCATTATGACCAATTGTAATACATTTTGAAAACGTAAATCCCAGGAAAGACAATAAGTAGGACAGCGCTGGATTTTCATTTGCCAGTACTGTGCGGTCTGCGGGAAGTATAAAAGAAGTAAGCTAATGCTACGTTTAGTCGTGATTCCAAACGTGATCTTACTATGGGAATTTTCTCACTGTATTTTCACAACGTGGCAAACTCATCCTCAACAAAAACAAAACCAGAAGAGTTAGCATAGCATACAGGAAAGATTATAATAATTGATGTCAAGTGCTGGAATCTATTTCCTTATCCAAGAAAGTAATCGTTTACATTTCTGGCCTAATTTTGTCAGTGTAAAATCCTTCGAGGTGGAAATGATGAATAAATTGTTCACGATGTGGTTGATCATGCCAAACACTCTGCATGCGATCATATAGATGAGTTCAGTAAACATGACAAGAAGTATTCCACTAATATCAAATAGTTTCAGTGTCAAGGTAAAAAAGCCAACTCGCTGATTCAGCGAAATAAGTTCTCTCCTCCATCCAGCAAACTAAGATCATGATTGAAATTGTCATGAGTGTTTTAAGAGAAGACAAATCAACAATTGTTCGAGTCTCGAGCTATGATAAAACTTTTGGCTACTTTTTTAAAAAATGTGTTATTAATGGCCAGCTGCTTGTGTTACTTTGAATGACCTACTTTTCTCTCCTTGCCTTTAATCTCGCATGATTCAAAGATTTCGGGAAAGTCAAATTCTCTATCTGTCATCTGCTCCGTATTAGCGCCGACAAGGCCGTTGCAGGTATTTTTTTAATAAGCTCCACAATGACACACTAAATACGAACTCGTACATCACAATAAATTTAGGATAGTTTGAGGTGAAATTTCAGGTGGAGCCTTAAATGCGATATAATCTTTACAAGTGTGCTTAATTTGACATTCTTTCATCTTTTGAATGCATCAACAATGATATTCATATTCTACGTCAATAAATGTCTCGCCTTAAGCTTTTCGCATTTGGCAGAGGTAATTGGTTGCGTTTAGTCGCCATTGTAGTCGTAGCGTGTCTGGCAAAGCATAAAACATTGTTTTGCCTGGGTGAGGCCCCAGCTTGTTAGGTCTTGTATCAGTCAAGACGTTGGCACGGCATTTTGTCAAATCAGAATATAATTACAGGGTTGCTTGAGGTTGACGAGGAGGACCAGCTCCAGAAAGGGAACGAGGTTTTCTCTTTCACTGGCAAATATTAAGACACGTGGAAAGGCTACAAAGTCATATGTACACTAGCATTGAAATTATCATCAAAATTAGCATTTTCTGCCAAACATTTTGATTAGTATTTTTTGTTTTCATTACTTTTGTGTTAGCCCGGAATTCATCATAGTAATAACATGTTTATGGTGTCCACTCTTTTGAAGTTCAACATCCGATGAAAGGCAATGAGGTCACATCATGTGGTCGGTCATGAGCACTTATGTTTTTAACCGCAGCCAATTTGAAACACGTTTTCGTCATGACCGGTACTTTCGGCCAACGTAACGTGGTCAACTATTTTGGGCTTCTCATGTCATTAAATAATACCGCAACCAAAACTTTGTGTTAGTTAGAGCTTCATTTCAACTTTTTTATTTTACATTAAAAAAAATATGATTGTATCTTTTTGTAAAACTCTCCAGTCTTTGTAATTGTCTCATTTAAATTACATTTAGTGGTTTTATATTTCTCTCATCAAATCAAGAATTGAAACCTGCATCCAGTTGCTCACTGGCCCACATTTTATTCCTTTGTGATACGTGCCAAACTATTTGTGACTAAAATGTGGGCCATATTGTTCTGGACTGTTCACAGCACGTGTGAGTGGAAGTCCATTGGAAGACACTTGGACATAGATTCTCTCCAGATGCGTTTGATATCCAACATTAGCTGTCCTGAAGATCTGTTCAAATGTTCTCGTGACTTTCTCGTGAATTTGTTGGGAAACTTATCGATATTGATTAAATTAGCTCGTAGGCTCACAATTGTCACCAATTGATTTTCATTGATATGCTCAAATGAAATCTTGAAATGTAAACATAAGTTCATAAGGTCTATTCCCAATCGAAATACAATTTTTGCCCACTGATACTGTTTTTAGGTTATCGTAGATTTCATTGCTGGCTTCGACATAACCAGACGTCCATTTCCTGTTACTGGCAGGATATTATCTGAACACAGTCTTGGTGGAAAACCAACAACTCCTTCATGTGCAATCATCTACATCCACTGCAGACATAAATCCTCAAAAAATTCTGCAAAGGTATTTAGCAGCTCAGTGAAGATTTCTTGCAATCCAACAACAATAGGGGCCTTGAGGGGATCACCACTGAGAGTTTGTCCACCTGAAAAGTTCAAATTAAAACTAAGTCAAGGATCATAGCTCTCAAGATCCTTTTGCATTGTTTAGCAAATACTGAAAACAGCCAATGTGGTATTAGTGCAGTATCACATTTGTGGATGTAGGATGCATCACAAGGTTTTAATCTTTTCCAAAGAGATTTCTCGGGACCACCCTTACTTGTGAAGAAAAAAAAAAAAAGTCCAGATGACCCATACATGAATTGTTCCTTTAGGAATGCTGAGCTTTGAGCAATCATCTACAAGGAAAAAAAAAATCTTGATACGATCATCTTTGTGCCAATATGTTTTTGGATGGATGCGTTTTAAATTATTGCGGGAGAAAAGTCAAACGTTTCCCAAGACACTATACAGCATTGAGGAGATTTCATTCTTGCAAATATATTCACATTATATAGCACACAGCTGCGGCCCAGCACCTCACAACTTGGCAGTTACAGTCCAAACCTGCAAAGAGAAAAAAGAACGCAGTCAAACGTCTCAACCGTCGCTTCCGAACAGCTCTCACAGGGTGTGCGTGTGGCAAGCCAAAGCATGTGGACGAACTTTGGCGAGTGGCTTCAGTCCACGTGGCATATGCGGAGTCTTGACTGCACCATCTGCAGGCAACCAGAAAAAAATAAAATAAAAATCACGGCGCATAGATAGGAGCATACTGTTCTGAAAAACACCAGCCATGGTCGGGTGACTCAGCCAAACTGGAACAGAAAATTGCAGCGCTTAGCCAAAATCAACATGCGCCACTCTAGAGAATTTGTGGTCCTAATATTTTGAGACTAAGCTCGTACATTAAAATTATAACATAACGAAGATAGTGTGGAATTGTATTTATGGGTTACAAACAATGTTAAATGTAGATTTTATACAGGAAAACTACATTAACCTGCTTTCTTTCACTGTGTGGTGTTTTTATTTATTTTTTTAGATTTCCAATTCCTCTTTCCAAAAGCAGTGCTATGAATCTCACAAATAACACAAATCATTTGTGGTTGTCTCGTAAGCACGGCAAAGTAAATCAGCAAGATCGCTCTTGTTTTGTTTTCTGGTTGAGTCGCTTGAGAAGCCATTTGTTGAAAGATAAGAGATCATTTAATCCTGCCAAATTTCAACTTAGGTGTTCTAACCGTGAGCTTTTCCAAACCTTGGAGTTCAAGACATCAAAGTTACGCTAACTGTTAACAGTTTTCCAGTCTTAATGCTGAGTTTTGTCCTCAAAGCTAACCTAATTGTTAGCACCTTGGCTGATCAAGCCTGGAAATGAATCTTAATAGTTTTTAGTCATGAAAGGAAACCAGCGAGAGCACCTGGAGAAAAGCCATGCAGGCTTGGGGAGAGCATGCGAACGCCACGTAGAAAGGCAGACGTAGGCAGGCGTCGAAAGGATGACCGCCCAAATCACCACGCTGCTGAAAAAGATCACAAAGCTGCCCCAGAGACCAATGAAAAATATCTTTTAATGAAAAACAGCAGCTGAAAGCTCATACACACAAAGAAGTATGTAAAAAAAAAACAGATTACAAAACTAAATTATTTACATAGAGGTGTATTGTAACTAAAAAATAAAGTCAGAAAGAGAAACACTGCCAACAGGTGGGGCACTGCCCCTGTCCCAAATATGCTAGAGACAAATATTCCGGTCATACAGTATCGTCCAAAATCACAAACATGTTCGCAAGTCTCAACATTTATTTTGTATGTAAACATTGTCACCTCGCAGGAACGCTCTCAAATACCCAAATAACACACCTGACCTAAATGGTGGGTGGTCCCAAGCATCTCCTTCACTCTTGCTTTCAATGCAACAGTTGTTTTTGGCCAGTGTGTACCACAGAAGAGGCCCACAGTGTCACTTTCAAATACAGCGAATGATTGACGCCATATAAAAATAGGTCAAATGGAAATGGTGCATTCAAGAACTGCTGACTGCACGTGTATTTGTGTCTTACCCAGGATTTAGACTCTATACGTGGTTTTTTTTTACGATATAAATCAATAAATTTGGACGGGATAGTGGTTCACGTGTTTGCTTCGTTGAGATCAAAGCTGCTCAAAGACTGGATTTCAATTCCGAGTGGAGTTAGCTAGGGTTGCTTCACTCCTCTGCCATGAGCTAAGCTGAATTAAAAATTGAATTTTGACTGTGACACCACACTGACCACAATTTGGGGCGTTGGTCTTGTCAGAAGTCTTGTTTTCATAAAAAAAGAAACAAAAGAACATCTTTGGCATAATACATCATCGCCATTAAATGGTCTTGTTTTTTTTTTAAATGTCATTTTGCCTCTGTATCTGTTGATCATGTTGTCACAGTAACAACTCCCGTGCGGAACATGTTGCATCGCTAAAATCGGTCACGAGTGTGGAATATACTTGCTTAATCTTCTGAAACACATTCAAGTAGCACACTGACCGTGTTTATTCGCTCGTGCTTCATAATGTTTGGCAAGCCAACTTTGTTCCCTCATGCTGTGGTCAAGTAAAATGAGCTTCGTGGTAACGTGACTACATATTCTCAAGAGGTGTCACATCCAGCGTGATTGAGCCCGTCTATTTTTTTTTACTGACATCCATTTTGCAGCTGAACTACTTGGAGCCTGTAAAATTTGATTCTTCCAATAGGCCAATTTAAATCAATTTAAGGGGGCTCAGCAACCCAAACCCCAAATCTTTCGTCTGATGTTTCTTCAACAGTTTGACACAATTTTATTGAAAGATATAATTGCGTTTGACGTGTTTTTCATACTTCCCAAAAGTCTCATGACCCAGATAGTATTGCGGGTGGGAATATCGAAGAAGTATGTCAAGAAGCTGCTTAACTCATTCACTGCCATTGACTGATATAGACGTCAAGAAATTATTTTTACTTTAAGTGACTCATTACTACATTTAGCAAACAGAGTGAGACATTTGAAATAAATTCTGGTGTCAGTGTACTAACCGGTGACAAATGTAAGGAAAACAACATGTGTCAGTAAGTTGTGGACCACCATGTTCTGCCAGAGCAGCCTCAGTGCATCCTAAAAATTCAGTGGAACGTGACTGCTGGGATGAAAGACATTCTTTCAAAAGATATTCCATCATTTTGGTGTTTTCAGAGGGTCTGCCCTAATGCCTTTTCCAAAAAGTCCCACAAGTATGTAACTAGGTCACAATCTGGAGATTGTTCTTCATCATGTCCAAGCACGCAAGCACCATCCTGTGACCCTTGTGTTCTGCTTGACGGCATCTGCGTGTCATATTGTCCTCTTCTTTTTTTGGGTAGTGTTCCAATTACCCCTGTAATAAAATACAAATGTGCATTTTCTTTTTGTGTTACTTTTTGATATTACTGCTACTATTTGGTCAAATATTTCGGGTAATATTCATCTGCTCTTAATGAGAGGAACTGGCGTTAAAAAAAAATTGGATGGCAATTGTGACTGCTTGAGAAAATATAATACACGACACGAATACAAACCAAATTTAAAATATAATGTAGCAGTATACATTGATATCTAAATAATTATCATAATACCATGTGGCACATATGATGGAGTCATTTTGGTTTTCGGTGTTGCAGCCAAAGTTCACGACTTCCACTTTTAAAACAAATAAACTGACTTTGTTTTCTCATTTTTATTTTAGAAACAAGCTCTTAGTGGTGTGAGAATGGTGGTAAAAACACATTTGGATTTTTTTTTCTCCCTGCTTGGAACACTATATTATCATGACAGGGGTCTGACCTGCACGTAGTGCTGGATTTTGTAGTCTTGATAAACAAGAGCGCTTGGGTAAAGACCATTTTAAGTGAGCCTTAGATAGAAGCTGTCATTAGTTCCACCAACAGAGATGAGGAGATGAGAGCTCAGCATCATATAGTTTCCGATTTGACTTTTACAGGATGTGCCTCCCACCTTTCCCATATTGTCTGCTCAAGATATATTTAACTCTCAACAAAATATAATAGAGGCAATTAAGCCAGTGTTAACATTCACAATGACTCAATTTGGTCATCTTTAATGAATGGTTATTTAACTATGTGCAACTACCGATTGAAATGTTGACATTTTATGCACAATCCATACATTTTAATTTCATGTGTGTGCCGGATTAAAAAACAAAAACAAATTAGATGATTCAAGAAATCGGACTGGACTGACAACCCTGCAGTTGACAACTTCCTCTTTGCCTGACCCTATCATTTATGACCTGGTCATTGCTTTTATAGCCTTTGTATTTATAGCGGTCCAAAAAAAGTCATTTGCTGACTAGTCTTCATTTCCAAATTGAGCCATGACCAGTTCAGCAATGACCAGAGGTCACACTGACACTTTTGCATTGTTATGTGTCAAAAATATCATGTTTCTAAACCATACCTATGAACGTAATATTATACAGTGACAATAAAAAATTTGCAAATAATGAATTCTATTTGTAATGTGGTAGAACGATAGATCTTGTGGACACTTCATTGTGTTTGTCCCACATGGAATAAATCTACAAGCTTTCGTTCCAATTCTTGCTAACATTCTCCTCCAGTGAGGACTGCTCTCTTCTTGTCAGTATACATCAGATTATTCTTTATTCTTTCAGTCCTAATTCTTTTTCAGCCAATATTGAAATGTTTTACATCTTGAATTCTTTTCACTGCACACAGCTGTAAGTTTGCTAAAACCTCAGCAACCATCATGTCGATCGTTTTGAGCGGTCAAAATTGCGCTACAACTTGTAATTGAAAAAGTAGCATGGTCTGCCAAATTCCCAAACATGGTAAACTCGACTTGCCCTGGCACAAAAAAGAGACGCCAGACTGCGAAAATTGGGCCCTAAGTGCCTTCTTAGCCATTTCCGCAGTTTGCTTTGCACTTAGTCAACCAGGAGCACATCTGTGATTTATGTGAGGTTGTAGCCAAGGTATGCTTCTTTGTACCTGATGTGATTCTTTGCTAAGCAGCAGCAAGTCACATCATCTCGCATCTCGCAAATCTTGAAGCAATTTGCATCTTTCAACTCAAATTAACGATGATGAACTGGTCCATGGATGGACTCGCAAATGTGGGAGCCATCAGCCGAGTGTGATTCTAGGCCAGTGCCCAAATACGTCCGCAGGCTCCTCAACTCTGCGTGACAATCACTCGCACGTCTGTTGTCTATCAGGAACGAGTCTCGAACAGCGGCCTGAGACAAGATGGGGACATTCAGCCGGGAGAGAAGGTCCTGCAGGACATCAAGGAAAGGAGGATGCAGGAGAAGCAGCTTCTGGAGATCCAACGGCAGCTGGACCTTCTGGGCCAGGACCAGGAGATGACGGTGGGTTGGCAGCAGCCATGTTTTCACAATGCAAAAATGCACTTCATCAACACACCACCTGTGTTTCTCATTAGCACACCCTTCTTTGTTTATCTCATGCACATACATGACAAATTATAACAAGCACAAAGTTCATAACCTGTGAAGATGATGATAAACAGTGCAGCATTTGTGGCACTACAAGCTCGCTCCTTCCTTAGGAGTCATTACATTAAAGTTTGCTTTAGTCGGTGGAAGTCATCCAAAGACGAGGACCCATTGAGACATGATGTCCGAGCTTCACCATGTTCCTTAGGAACCGCTTGGAGCTCAGCCAGCTTTCAGCTAAATTACAACTACCAAAGAAGTGGCACTCCCTCTCTCCAAACACTGTAGTTACACACAGCACCACTGGAACGCTTTAAAACAAAAAGTCAAAGGACAAAAAAAAACTTTCCTTTGTTGGTATTCAGCAACAAATCACATTTTCTTCCAATCCTGATTTATGACATTTGACCTTTACAAACCATCCCTGAGTAGCCTTAAAATGTTGCCTAAACAACAAAACAATATTGCATAATCAGACACATGGTTTGATGATAATTAATCCTGGCTCGCTGCATGAATGACTAATATGAGCATAAAAGTTGTAAGGGGTCATAAAAACACTGATGTGGCACAGCTTGACTTCAAACAAGGCATCATGACATGCAAGGAAAGTCTGACCCTGGCTTCATCGAGGTTTTTTTTTAGTTTTTACCCAGCAGTCTGTTAACGGCTGCTGTCTTTAGATTTTTTGCATTTCAACTCTGTGTCAATTGATCGGAAATACCGATTTGTTTGTCTCGTTTAGCGCATCAAGGCTCATCAGTTTGTGAAGATTTATTAGTGAATTTACGAGACAGGCTGATTTTCCACCCAAATCTATAAAGTTGATTTCGTAATGTAGGCATAACTCAAATTTGCTTGTTAAGTTTGAAAAGTATTATGCAAGTTCTCTGCATAGCTCTGGTGGGGTCCAAATTTCTCAGAAAGTATGATGTACTATGTCACTATAATTACATAACTATCCTGGGAACATTTTCACATTTTGTCTAACAAAAATAGTTTAACGAGCGTAATTAGATAATAATGCTACGGTGACGCTAAGATACCGCCCCTACCAAGACTAGCACAATTAGATAATTCTACGGCGAGGCTAAGATGATAACGCCCCTACCAAGATGGCCGCCATATCTGTTAGCCTTCTTTAGTGTACCTGGAATGTATATCTGTGACAGAAAGAACATGGAAATATTCTGGAACTGGTCAGGACGCACTCTAAACACGCCTCATGATTGGTTACTTGCTACTCTGAAGACTACTCATGCTAGTCTGTTTTGGCTTGACTGTTCAAGCAGGTGCATCAATCATATTTGACAGTGAGGAAACAAGTTGGTAACAATCACCAGATTATCCAAATGTGGTGTATTATTAAAGGATAAAAGGACAAACAATTCCAAACACTCATCTGAGTCACTCAAAGGGGACGCCGTATGGAAAAAATTGGTTCAAGTTAAATTAGGCAGTGGTGGCTTTGCGCAAGTGCCATTCATCTGTTGTCTGGACCCGGAGGGCTGAACATCTCCTGCCTGGGTAGGGGAGAATCTGAGTCTTTAGATGTTTTCAATAACACTATAAAAAGTCACTAGATTTGTTGCCGGTTGACTTTCTGAAAAATAGAACGAGGGGGGGGTCGGAAAATTCACGGAGTTGCCCTCACTTTGTCACGATACCCAAGTGCTGTCCCCGGTTGTCATGGTAACAAAAGTTGTACCTTAGCATTTAAATGAGACAGAACCACGCCCACCAAACCGACTATTTTCAACCAGTGTTTAAAAAGTGGTTGATAGGTGTGCTGTAATACTTCAACCTTGATCTTTTTCAAGCTTTTATAACACGAACTTTAAAATCATCTAGTCTTATCCAAAAATTATTTTGCAGTTGAGTATATTAAAATCCACGACTACTCTTTTGATTGTTCTGATGATTTTGTGGCGTTACTGGAATAAGCTGTAGACAATTTATAGGACAATTTATAGATGTTATTTGAAAGCAATTCTTTTGCAATGAGCCCCAGTATAATGAAAAAACAGCAATAAAGTCACTTGTGAGTTTTATTAGTCTCCAACATCCGTTTTAAATAATCTTGACCGTTCAAGTTTCATGTTTCATTTATTTATTATATACACACACACACACACATCTGTACGGCGCCACACTGACTCTTTAAGCAGAAATTTGCTATATGACAGTATTAATTTAAGGCACGGCTGCCCTGTGATGAAAAACAAGTGAACTAAGCATTGGGATGAAAACGATTGTGGAGTCCACATTTGATGAATTATTTTCATCGTCATTGCTTTATGATTGATGTGGATGTAAAAAATGTTTGACCTACATTGACTTAGATTAAATCCCGTTCACAATATGCACCAACGCTCGACTCTATGACGAAGAGATTGTTGACTGTTGTCACTGATAACATATTCCGCTTAAAATAAAGTTACCCCCTTCCCAAAAAGCAAACAGTTCCAGACAAAGGAGATTTCCAAGGAGTTTCCAAGGACTGACCTTACGAGGCTAGTTTCCCTGAAACTTCATTTGGCTGTGCTCCTACATCAACTGGAAAAACGAAAGAACAATCCCACCATTTACTGTAAGGCGGGAGCGTTTCCAAAGAGGGTCTTGCTCATAATTAGCCCAACATCATCAATCATTCTGTCATTGTTTGCACTGATTCTGTGTCGTCAGCCAAAATCATGCTGCTTTGCTTTCATAATTCAGACAGTACAAATATAAATAATACGGCTGTCACCAAGTCACAATATTAGGTAAACCCGCACGGTCGAATGAGATTCACTTATAATATTGTGCTGACCTCTGACCTAGAAATGGATGCATGATGTAGAAAAGTATGCCTGCATCATGGCCGCTCGGTGAATGAAAATTCGTAGTTGAGCTTTTGGAGTTTTGTTTATTCAAATAGCACAATTCCTAGGGAGTACTAAGTGCAATAGTTATTTTGCTGACACAGCAAAGATCTTGAGCGGGAGGAGGAGGAGGGGGGGGCGGGGGGTCGCCCAGTGGATTGTGGTGGTTGTAAGCTATTCTATCATTCTCTGTTTGGAACGAAAGCTGAGCCAGTAACACAACTATGTGGCTCTAGTGAAAAGCCCGTTTTCATGAAAGGATTGTGCGGTGAAATATTGCTCAATATTACTGAGGTGAAGTGAGGACAAGGTGTCTGGGCCTCTTGACAAAAACTAGATTTCTTCAAAACAATACGGTTCTCTACACATTCATCTTGACAATTGACATCTTTCCATCTTGGATGATCTCATGGCTTTTGCTAATGAAGAAAGCATTGTTGGCCTTCATTGTAAGAAATTCCACATGTGTAAAGCAGAGCACATGGATCGAATATTGCCCTATGCGCCGAGTGCAAGTGGCCCCAGGGGTGTGTCGGACCATTAAGTCCACTTATTTGATTCGAGTCAGTGACCATGAAAGCCGAGCTGCTCGTAATTTGTATAAAGCCAACTTGCGCCCTTCTATGTGTGTACAGGAGCTAAACAGTGAGCGGTTCTTTAGCGGAGTCGCCCCGAAACTACCGTGCCTTTAACTTAACCTCCGCCCAAAGTGTGACTGGATAGTTTCATCCCGTAAGGTCACCAGCTATTTCTTTGTCAACAGAAAACAAAAGTTTCTCATCGTCAGAGGAGGTGGAAAGACAAATGACTTCATGCATGAGAGCCAAATTTACAGACAGTCTCTGGTCATATGGTTTGTGTCTAAGGGGCTGGACACAAAACAACTAGTTCTGGTTCTGGATGGCAGGTGGTAGAGAAAACGCTGAAAGGCAACATTACTGGGATGCTTGGAGAATTGGGACTATGAGACCACTAAAATGTTATCTTCTGCTTCTCTAATCTTCTGTCTCCTTGTGAAGCTTTTTTTAGACTCAACATAGTTGTTCCTGTCTTAGCGATAAGTTCAGTGGAAGACGAGTTCTGTCCGGAAGAATGTACATGGAGATTGTGTTTTCTTTGGAAACTTCAACTCCCGCCACAGCCTTTTCTCTCCTGTGGTCTGCTCTGAATTGAATACGCAGACTTTAAAGTCTTGGATTGAAAGCTGTTGAAAAGACTTTTCTAAAATTATCTGGCTCTGTAGACAAGAGACAGACATTACAAACAGCCTTGGCCTTCCTCGTAATATGTAGGGAAAGGAAGAAGAGGTCAAGTTCTTTTACAGTCACAGCATTGGAAACAAAAATACGTCTCGAGTCCTTTTTATATCTTTGTAGGAAATTTAGGGTCATCTACTAAAAATGGGACTGAATAAAAATATATTCAAATTATTCAAAAACAGGTTAAATATAAATACTGCTCATCTCGTCAGATGTGTTTACTCCCACAACGGCGCAGACGCCCGTTTTATTGTAGATGAATTACGAGCATAGAAAGAAATAAACTCATATGTCAAGGCAGTAACACGACCTCATCCATCCAAGCATTTTCTTTGGTTGCATGCAACCCCTCTGAACTTTCAGTTCTTCTCCATCGTCAGGACGACCAGCGTTGTTTAAAAGAATTTCATGGCTATTCAGTGGGACACTTTTATTGCTCTATTCACAGAGCGCAAAAATACCGACATATCTAATTGACCACTTTATGTCTCACTGTGCCGATTAATGTCAAAGTTGCCACTCCTAAGTTCTAAATAGGTCGATTTAAAACGTCAATTTTATTTTTATATGCATTTGCAAATATACGTTTGGAGTTTTGAAGGTCAAGTCCACAAGTGCACCTTGCGTGACAAAGACAAAAACGTGGCAGCGCCTCGAGGGCGGTGGGGGGTCATCGGGATTGGAATGTGTCTGCCGGTGCCTGTGGACTAGTGCATGTGGAGAAAATGATATACAGTGTCTGGGTAATTGAGGGGGTCACAAATGACTAACACAGGCCAAACCTCAATGATCCAAAGACTGTCATTACATTGTGGAGTACTTAGAGCGAGGGGTAGGATCCTCTGGTGGAGAAGTCTATCAAAAAGTGAAAGTCCTCCTACCTTTCATAAGGTGGTCCGCTCAGGGACAGCGTGCACATGATGGATGAGGAGTATTAGCTGCAGCTTGTTGGGATAGATGAGACAGAGGAATGTGATATTTTACTTTGATGGGGTCGCGGTGAAAACATCTGCACGGGTGTCACGCTAGATGAGTTACAACAATTTGAAAAGCTCCTCAGAATATAATTAGAACTCCAACAAACTGCGGAGTGTTCTGCAACTAGTCATGAGTGTTCAACTGTCTCTAAGTTTGCTAAGATTTGAAATTCAAACAAAAATTGGTCTAATCAAAATGGTGTCGGCTTCCACAAGAAATTTGAATTCTCCAGGTATGGAGATCCAGCCAGCCACTGTCAAGTGTGCTAAAACAGTATGTGCCATTTAGGCAGGAAACAAAACTTGATTGTGACACTGTAGAACAAATAAACAGAAACAAATGAAAGCAGTGGACTAAATACAAACCAACTGACAAGACAATGAACAACACCTGGACAAGACGCAAAGGGTTGGAAGGACCTGATTGGCTAACACGAGGGATCGGGAAAAACGACCATAGGTGTACACAATCACTTGACGTGACAAAAAGCCAACAAATCATTACGTGTTTCATAATCCAGCAATACTTAACTACAATTTTAATTTAGTACATTTGGCCCTGTGGTTGAAAAGCGAAGTGTGGAGAGTCTCTGTTGCCAAATTGCCTGGAAAAAAAAAACTATTTTTGTTGCATGCAACAATCAATCACCAGGTATGAGGTGTTGACTGAAATGTTTTCCCGATTGTCCAGTTCAGTCACGTTTGGCCGCATTGCTTGGTTTGCGGTGGTCCTGAAGCAAACTCACGTGCATAGCCAGAGGTCTGCTTATGCAGTCAAATTTTTCACTTCAAATAAATCCAAGCACTAACAAGGAGTGTATTTTCCTTGGATTATGAAAAAGGAACATCCACTTTGCTGCCATACATTATTATGATAAATAAACCTGTGGTTAGTCCGGGTCATCCAACAACAAGGAACAGTTTGTGGTGATTATTCAAAAGCTGAGCATCTGCCTGCTAAAAAATGTCTGAACACATTTTGGGAGGATGCTGAAATAATATCTACTCTTGTTAAAAGCAAGAACACGCATGTAACGATGTATTATTTGACTGCTGTTGGTTCACCGTATGTGTCGGAGTGCTTGTAAAAGTCAAACACATAACGCTCCATATCAACGTACTTTCTATATTTGTGTCTGTGCACAGAGCAAGCCAGAGCGCCTCAGTGAGGAGCAGTTACTTTGCATGCTGGATAGATGTGAGCTGACAGAAACGGAGCCAGAACCTTGACACGAATACGGAACCCCCCCCCTCCCCCTCCACGCGAGGCCTCGCCGTCAAGATGTCCGTCAAAGCCCGCGCCATCTTTGATATCACGTTTTCCTGACCTCTAGATTAGGAAGCGAGAACAATTGTCAGGTGTATTGATTTTATGATATATCTCAGCTCTTTTTTGGGGGAAATTTGAATTGACAAACAGCACATTCTTTATTTTTAGGGGCAAACCCCAAGATGAATGAAGGTGGATCGCTTTCAGAGATATTCTTGGTTGTGTTGACAGTTTCTGTTTGTGGCTGCACCTGGCTGACACCTATGGCCCCCGTTCATGTCACTCCTCACCTCACATCGTGACCCTGTAGGAATAATCTCACATTCCTGTCAACTGAAAACATGTCAGACAGGTGGAGCCTATGGGGTCGGACCTTGACGAAAGCCGCGTAATAAGCTGTCATCACGCAACGTTATCTCTCAAGGAACCTAAACATGCTCAAAGAAAATACAAATCAGAAGATAAGATTTTCATAAATTATTAGGAGGGGGTGACGCATATTTGTTGTGGCTAAAGAGTGGTAAGCTAAACATGGCAGGAATGAGTCAGTGTTAAAGTCTCCATGTAAAGAGACATGCTGCATTCTTAGACTGTCTGCGTTCTTTGGCTAGAACTACTGTATACAACTGGACCTCTTAGGTCTTGGACCATTGACAAAAATTTGTCCATCCTTACGTCCGTCCGTCCTATTGACGGTCTCCTTCATTGCCGTTTTGTTTTGTTCCGACTGATGCATTCAATGCAGTGCGGTTTTATGCAATTTCTAGCCATATATTTTTATAGCCGATCATCAAATGGAGTGGTGGAAAAGCACTATTCGATTGTGGCTTACTGTTTTTAAGAATTAGGTCACAATTATTAGACAGTAAGCAGCACTGGCCCCTGTTTCTTGGCTGAATAGATAAAAATAATAAATATGGGCATTTTCTTAGTCATTTTAATGCACATGTAGCAACAATGCTCAGCAGAAAGTTAAATTAATGCCACTTAGGCGTGCTAAATTCGTCAACGTCTGCTGATCACACGCTGCGCTTAAAGTTTTAAAGAGATGCTTGTGTGATGTGTAATCATATCTGTATAAATGTGCTGTTTAAGTGGATTATATTTCATGGTGAGTTTTCCTGCTGTTGACTCCCAAGGATACTCCCTTTCTCTGAACCATCAGCAGACCCAACTAATGGATTCCAGTTGCTTGACACAGCATGGCTCGACTCCCTTTTTGCTTTTGTAAGAGCGAGATCTCAATCAAAGTAAATACAACATCCAGGGTCTTGAACTATCCATCCTACTTTTCAACTTTTTGTTTGACAGCCCCCCCTCGAGAAAAAATAAAAAAGGACCACAAGTGACAAAAGATGTTTTTTTTCTGGAAGCGTTTATTTTTCTTTTGACATAACAAAATAAGTACAAGTATAAACAGCATTTTTTTTGGGGTAAAAAATATGGTACAAATGTTTATGGAAAAGCAAAATAAAACGACATCCTCATATCAGTGTGCAAATGAGTTTATACAGACAGAAGCGTTTCCACCAGGCTACGCTTCGAGATAAATTATTTAAATAGCATATATCTACACAAAATGACATAACATCAACATAATAATTTATCAAAACAAAGGCACTGGAAAATACACATAGCACAACATAGTCTTGTTTTTTCCTGTTTGGGCTTCTTTTTTTTTCTTCCCCTAGAAAAATATCTTATATACAGCACATGACTGATAGTACAGTCTTGCAAAAAAACAAAAAGCTAATTGAAGCCATTCAATTCGTCCTAAGAAAATTGTTTTGTTTACCGCTGGCCTCAATACAAAAAAAAAAAACATCCATGAGGTAATGATTGTACTTAAAGGATATCCTTTTGTTTTTCCTTTGTCAGAAATACACACTCAAGCTCAGGCACAGCACTCATGCATATGGACTAGTAATATAAATATTTTAAAAGGGAAAATTCTAAACTTGTATTACGTTACAAAGCAGAATATTGCTAGCTGGAGGAGCTGTCATAGCAACAAAGTAGCTCAGCTTCCCATAGCTGACATCATATTCCACTCCTTCAGACAGTTGGAACCGAACAGCACCTCTGCTGGTTGTATCAGTGCACTGCATTCTTACCAACCAATCAATAATTAGGCCCTTCCCTTCTTTTTAGTATCGTACTAAAAAAACAACAATTGGCAAAAAAAAATCTTTGTGCCCTGTACTCTCCTTTTTGTGCTCTTAACCTGAGAAATTCTACTGTTTGGCCATCCCTACGTAGAAGACCTTGAATAGTATGTTTGGAAGAGTGACCGACTTGAATGGTAAAATAAAAAATAAAAAGAAAAAACACTTTTTTGGGAGCTAATACACATTCACTCAAACCACACAATCATTACAGTCATTCCAAACCGTCCATGGCTCCTTCGAGAAGGAATATTCCCTTAGCTAAAGAAAGTTCTCCTACTGCTTTCTTCGAAATGAGTCCACAGCAGATGTCAATTAATGCTCGAGGATGAAACGAATATGAAAAGAAGGAATTTTCCTTTGATCCTTCTTCCGCAGAGGGATACCAGCAAAGTTCAGGTGTGCAAAGCAATAAATGTGGCTCCCTTTTTCGAATGCAAAGGCAGGGGCCAAATTCTTCGGAGCAGAGCTGTGCTCACAATATGAATATGGTGCAGATATATCATTGAACTTTCATTTAGTTTTCAAGTCCTGAGGTCACGTTACCTCACGCTACCACATGCTCATCATTCCTCCAACGTGCATTGCCCGGATTGTATCGTCAAATTGGAAGACGTCCTTCAGTCAGGGTTGTGTCTTCATTGCATTATGAATCTGGAAAAAAAGAAAACAGACAGATGAGTCTCCCTCCTGTTTTCACTTAAAGTCATGTATCTACATTTTTTTAGGACTCCCCTTACCTCGACATTCATATTTAAGATCAGAGAAGTACACCATCTCCTGAGAGAAGACGTACAACCCTAGTCGCCCTCCAGCATAGGTTTTGTCAAAGATGTTTCCAGAGTCTGCCATGATTCTCTTGCCCTCGTACATCACAACTCTAAAAATCAAACAGCAATCATTTAGATCATTTCAAACAATAAAAATGGCAGGATTTCTTTCTTGGTGTTTACAATTTACCTAATAAGCCCACTCTTTGGTCTATGGATAAGGTGCCATCTGTAGGCGGTGAAGTCTTTCCAGCCGATGTTCTTTGGGTCGTGCCACAGAGTACGAACCTGTAGATTAATAAAAGATAGATGTTAAAACGTCTTCTAATCTTTAATCAAGAAAACGCTATTGAGTTATATCAAATTGAGGGCTCACCTGTCCGGGTGTGTCTCCGGTGTGCCACAGTGCGTTCCTCAGGTGCTCACCAGGACCGGTGGTAGAGTTGACCACTTTGATGGAAAGGCCAGAGTAGCCTTGAGCCCGAGTGGGAGTGTGAGACCAATAGGTCTGTGTGATCTGCTTCCACATGACTGTGTAGAATCGAGAACTTGACTGGTAGCCAAACACAAAACCGGCGTAGTCGTCGTCTCGGTCTGTGTTGACAAAGAAGGTCCCGCTGAAGTCGACAGCGCTGAACTCATCAAAACCTTGTTGGGAGAGGAGATAGTTTAGGTTTTGTCAACTCCGACATGGTTGCTAAGTGAATAGGTGGCTTCATACCAACGGCGATGCCTGGGTCACAGTTGACAGTCTGCACCAACTCCTTGCCCTGATGTCTGACCACCCAGTTGGGATCAATCTGAGAAGTGCCTTTAGGATCAAGGGGAACCATCTGGAAACGACGGAAGTCGGTTTCACTGATGGCAAAGTTCTCTGGACAAACGTCATAAATATCCAGGACGTTGTCTTGGTCGAAATCGTCTTTGCACACATCGCCTCGGCCATCACCTAAAACGAAATGTACATCGTGAGGCAGGGATGTTATAAATCCATGCTCAAGAGGATTGACTGAAGGAGTGACTCACCGTCAGAGTCCAACTGATCGGGGTTGAAGGCCAGCCTGCAATTGTCTTTGTCATCGGGAATGCCGTCATTATCGTCATCGTGGTCACAGGCATCACCCTTGCCGTCCTTGTCGTGGTCAGCCTGGTTGGCGTTCGGTATGTAAGGGCAGTTGTCCAAATTGTTCTGATGGCCATCCTCATCAATGTCCTGGTTGTTGTCACACTTGTCTCCCACGAGATCCGAATCTGAGTCAGTCTGTTGGAGAGAGGAATTCTTAGTTTTATGACTTGGACACTGGGAGATTGTTATTCTTTAGTATGAGAAACAATTCTTTGGATGGAATTTAAAAACAGAGCCTTGGGTTCAGGCATGCAAGCGAGATCTATGTTCCTCAAATCACATTTCATTCAAAGCTGGATGCAGCCGACACATTCCTTTCCTTCTTTAAAATCAATTTATAGCCTCTTTGGCTTCCAGACGTATCTTTGACATTTTTTCTCCGCACGCCATCGGGCCATGCTGAGAGACGAATAATGTAAAAACGCAAGCCGAGATCTGACCTTACCTGATCGGGGTTATGCTCGAGGGGGCAGTTATCGCAGTGGTCTCCCACACCGTCCCGATCCGTATCCCTCTGATCCACATTATAAACATATGGGCAGTTGTCGTTCTCATTCAGAACGCCTGTTGAGTTGAAGCACATAGTTGTGTTAGCCTACGGCACCGAGCTAATGTTTCTTTAAGATCCTGGAAAGCTTTGAAACATAATATTACTGTAAATTGTCACTTACCATCACCGTCAATATCCACAGCGCAGGCATCCCCCTCTCCGTTATTGTCCGTGTCGGTCTGGTCAGTGTTTGACTCAAAGATACAGTTGTCACATGTGTCACCAACATCATCCCTGTCGGCGTCATACTGAGCAGGGTTGTACACTCTCGGGCAGTTGTCCTAAGGAAATATCAAGGAAATGTAATTTTAGGGGTTTTTTTGTACTCAAATGCAAAAGTGGCATTGCTATTGGTGTGCGTAAAGCTGATTTGTAGCTATGTCTGTGGGGAAGGCATGGTGTTGAAGCAATAAAATACACTGTTGGGATTACTCACCCTATCATCAGGGATACCATCATTGTCATCATCGTGGTCACATTCATCACCACGGCCATCCTTGTCATAATCTTCCTGACCAGAATTGGGAAGGTTGGGGCAGTTATCCTGTATAGAAGAAAAACACACAAACAGTTAGAGTTTGTCGTTTTACGATGGATTTGTGGCCTTTTGAATTTTTGTCGTCGTTTGAGGTTACCTTCTTGCAGTGGTAGGTGGCATTCGCCACACATAACAAGTCAGAGTTGGGCCACCCATCCAGGTCAGTATCCTCTCCACAAATATAACCATTGCCAGCATAGCCTGGCTTGCACTCACAGCGGAACATGGACTCGGAGAAGACGCCCAAATAAATACAGTTGGCGTTTTTGTTGCAGTTGTGGCTACCATCCTGGCACGGGTTACGTGGTTTGCAAACCTGAAAACAAAACATCTCAGAAATTTAATAAAACAGAAACAGCTAGTTTCTGGTTAAGAACAAGCACAAAGTCATCATTCAAACCTGTTTTTTCGCCGTCGCTTGCTCCACTCCTCTTCCGAAGGGCTGAGAACCAGAGTAACGAGCTGGGCACGGCTGGCAGTTGTAACCTGGATCTGTATTCTCACAACGATGGACTCCATTGTATGTATAGCAAGCATCGGGGACCTCCTTGCACTCATCGATGTCTTTGCAGGCGATGCCGTCGCCTTTGTAGCCGATTGGACACCTGCCGCACTTGAACGAGCCATCGGGGAAGCTGATACACTTGGAGCCAGGGAAGCACGGGTTGGAGAGGCAACCATCTGCAGAAGATAATTGCACGATGTTATGGATTGCAAAATGTGAGCTTGAAATAATTCAGAGATAATTCAATGTGCTTACCAATGGGACAGTCCTGTTTGTTGCACACTTGAGACATGGTGGCGTCACCAACGCAGTCCTTGCCACCGTATTTGGGAACGGGATCAGAACAGAGACGTTTGCGGTTCTGGATACCTCCGTTGCATGTCACAGTGCACGTGTCCCATGGTGACCAAGGTCCCCAACCGCCATTGACTGAAAGTTTGTCAAATGACTTGAATCAATTTGTTGTTCTTGCGTTGAGAATGTAGTGATTATAAAATTGAGCTTACTAGGACAGGGTGACTTGTGGCAGATTTCAGTTTGGCGTCCTTCTCCCTGGCAGTCCATGCCGCCCATCTGAGGTGTTGGAGAGTTGCAAAGACGTATGCGTGTGATGACCCCTTCTCCACAGGTCACAGAGCATGAAGACCAAGGAGACCAATGGCTCCACCCTCCATCTTGTTTGACTGCCAGTGCAAGATACAACATTTTATTCTTCATCCTTAATCGCTGGGATGATCAAATTTAAATTAAAGTCTTTCTTACATCGTTTGTCACATTCTTGAGGAAAGCAGTCTCGGGTTTGGACTGAGGTGCCCTCACAGTTGCTGTTGATGCGATCGCAAGAGCGCCCACGCTGCTGGATTCCTCGACCACAAGTCACGGAACAGCGGGTCCACTGAGACCAAGGGGACCAGTCGTCCTCAGCGGAGTCGCTTGCTATATGCCAGGCAGAGGCGGGTTAAAAACATGACATTTTGGCAGAAAGTAGACGAGAATGGTCGCCTTGACTTACGATTTCCACATCTTGGGCAGCACTCTCCTTCTGGAACGGTGCCATTGGTGCAGGGAATCAGAGGACAGGAGATTTTTCGGCACACAGTGGCAGAGTTCTAATAGGAGGAACGTTCAGATTAGTACAAGAATGAGCTGCATAATAGGCTAGAACCTAACCCGCAGTCGGAGTTTCTTCACTTACCTGGCAGGTACACTCGGTGCAGTCATCCACAGTCCACTCGTCTCGGTCATTGTGCACAATCCCGTTGTGGATGCAAACACTATTGTGGTTCTTGATTTGATTTTGAATCTTCTCGCTGTCCTTAGACTGCAGGAAAAAACAGGAATAAAGTAAGTGAAGGGAGGGGTGCAAGCCGGGGACCAAGGATGGAAAACTTTCACTTTGCCAAAGTTCCAGCAGAAATGAATCACCATCCGACATAATCATTACGACAAAGCCTGACTCTAGTAAAGCAATGCGAGTATAAGCAACATAGTTGTGTATTCACATGGCTCTCATTAGGAACTTGGCTACGGGCTGCCACGACAACGACAAGTGGCAGTGGGAACGTGCTAACAAAAAGACGAGGAACGTTTCTGCAGCGCTTACCACTTTAATCAGCTCATTGGTCACGTGCTTCACCACCAGACCGAGTCCTCGGAGTTCCTTGAACAGGCCTGCGATTTCCTCGCAAGAGTAGCCGCAGTGCGATTGTAGATCTGGAGTAGAGAGAGCCCAGTTGATAATGCGGCGACAGGAAGTGAAAAAAATGATAGCTACTCTACGGAGTACTGGAGATCTCACCTTTGGTTTTGTGGCCAGTGTAGTCGGTCCTGAGGGCGGGGCTGGAGCCGTTGATTGGGTTGTCCAGAGTCAGGACGTCAGTCAAGGCAGCTACAGGTAGGAGTACAATCCCGTTAATCAATAAAATTGTTTTGCATATGTATCCTGTTTCAGTAATGAATCCGCAAAACCAGCCTAATATACTCTGAAACCTTACCTCCATTTTCGCATCCCTTATTTCTCAGAATGGTCTCCAGGGATGTCCCAAAGACGAATCTCACATTCTGAAGCACTCCCTGTAATGAAGATAAAATATTTAACCGACATGTTCCCACCAAATATGCAGTCATGAAAAGAAGACTCCTTACCATAAATTTGTCCCTAGTTGTTCCTTTCGCAATCCTGAGCCTGGCGATGTCCGCCAGCTCTGCGGACAACACTTTCTGGATGGGCTCGTCCATCTCGGACACGTTGATTTCATCGCAGCCCACCAAGAGCTTCACACGGTCATCCTGGAAGAAGAGCGTGATGTTCTTCCAGTGTCCCGTAGCCAACTGAGCCTCCTCGATGGACACCAGCTGCTGGTGGTTGCCGGTGGAGTAGAAGACGTCCAAAGTATTGGCCTTGCCGTTGGAGATGATCTCCAACACGGGACCTGAGCCGTCTTTCTTCTCAATGGTCAAGAGGCTTCCTCTGTTCCTCTTGGACTGTTTCAGGTTGACTAAGAGGATGAAACCCCTCTCCAACTGGATAGAGTCGATGAGGTCCCCGAAGGAGTTATCAGGGACCGGCGGGATCAATTCTGCATTCAGAATCTTATATGCCGGGCTGTACGGGTCAGCCCCTTTGACCAAAGTCACTCCGTTGTGCCTCTTGTCTACCCGCACCAGATCGAATAAGTCATAAACACTGTTGTCATCACGGGTCTCTATGGAGGACACATACAAGTGTATTTTTTTTAGGCACATTATAAAAACGCACTATGAATGTATTTTAATTCATTTTTCTGCATTCTCACCTGCTAATATTGCACCCTCACAACTCCAAAGCAGCAACAACAGAAAGATGCCACGCAGCATCATGGCTCTCAAGTCAAAAGCTAAACACAAATAAATCATAAATTACATTCAATTTATACCCACAGTTATCATTTCAAAGATTTAAAAAGTTTACCAACCTTAAAAACAGAAGATTTCTTCAAAAGAAGCGGATTTCAAAATAAAATCTCCTCCTGTTATAATTTATCCCGTCTCTTCTTGAGCTTCAATTCAAAAATAGTTCTTATATCTTTTTTAATTCCAATTGATGCTCTCAAGTTGGATTGCAATGTGTGACTGCCGGTTAGGGCGCAAGTGGAGACTATTTGAAGGCTTGAGAGACATTCCTGAGGCGCAGGCTGCACCAATGGGAGGCCAGATGCACATGATGGGGCGGACCCGGGCCTTTTACCTCACACGGCTCGTCGCAGTCACATCCGAGACGCGCACAAAAATGCATTCCACAAGCTCAGCGGACAAATATTCCATATACTCACCCGGGTCGGGGGGTGTTTCCGGTT
Organism: Syngnathus leptorhynchus; assembly: GCF_054491065.1. Classification (NCBI taxonomy): domain Eukaryota; kingdom Metazoa; phylum Chordata; class Actinopteri; order Syngnathiformes; family Syngnathidae; genus Syngnathus; species Syngnathus leptorhynchus. Next base: position 4,546,204 of record NC_141209.1, on the reverse strand, counting down.
AAATAAATACTTAATGGCCCGGTTATATATGTATGTACTATTAATAACTTTTATATTGTAGGACAATGTGTGTGGGCCTGAATGACCTGAACACTTTGAAGCTGGGCCATGTGTATTTGTATAAATAAAAACATAACATTCCACAACTTTATTTATTCTTAGGTATACTCAGTCTATTTATCATTACTGTTTATTCTACAAAGCAGCTCCCAGTTTTCAAATAGTTGAACGTTGAGTTAGTTTTGAATGTGGCCACTAGGTGACTCAGTGAGCAAGCTACTGAGACTTGTCTGGACCGCTCAGAAACAATATTATACCGTATCATGGCATATTATTTGGATGATGTTGATTATAAGCCAAACCTTTATTTTTTTGGCGTGCATATATATATATATATGCATAGGCATATGATTAATATGTATATACTGTAAATGAATACATATATATTTGTATGTGTATATATTTATGTTAAAATTCAATTTCACATCAAATCACAAGATCATCAGATTTGATATAAATTGTGTTCAGGATCTAAGTCTGAACCTCATCTACCTTATTTAAAAGTAGGCTAGACATGCAGCGTGTGATAAAAGACACCTGCAAACATTTCGTAAAGGCCAAAAGAGGCGTTAAGGCGGTAACAATGCTCACTGGTCCAAAACAGTGATTCAAATGGAAAACATTGTGGTGGTGGGGGCAGAGTTTCTAGCCCGGTGGGAAGGATGTTTGCTGATATCAGCCAGGTGGGAGTGTGACCTCACGGCGTGGGAGGAACAACTGACAAGCGCCAATGGACTGGACAGCTTTGGCGGAAACAGCCCATAGATAACAAACGTTTAGACTGCGCGTGTTACATAGCACCTCCCACGATCAGGATGAGTCCGCTATACTAATTGTATAGGATGAAAATCTGTCTTTGCAAAGATAATAATCCTCTGTTTTGATATTCTACAAATGATTTTGAATGCGGCCGTGAGGCATGTTATGCAACAAATTGTGAGGATGACAAGAAAGTTCAACTACATTGGTAATATAATTTGTTTAAGTGGAAAGACACCTGAGTATTTGTTTTGTTTTATCATGACGGTGCGTGTTTTTATAATCAAAACACAACCTTAGAAACAATTTCAAGCATTGTTTATGATGTCGCCTGCAGCAGTAAGTTGTTTGAACTTCACTTCTTTTAGGGAGTAGGCTGGCCACTCCCGTGGTATCTCGTTTACAGTGGCCCGAGGGAGGCCGCATGTACGTACAGTATCAGCGGCGGTTCAGGTAAAACAAACGGCTGTGTTTCAACAGCCATAGTGGAAAGTGTGCGTAAGAGGCCTCTGGAGCTACATGTCAAAACACAGAGCACTGACTCACAAACACATTAAGAGCCTATGGACATCAGCCAGATGATCGCTGTTGATGAACACAGAATCGTTTACAACTAATCAATCAGAGCCACTGTAGAAATTAACCAATACATATTATTTATTTGGAATTTAAGAGAACATTACAGAAAAAGTGGACATCAGCCAGATGATCGCTGTTGATGAACACGGAATCGTTTACAACTAATCAATCAGAGCCACTGTAGAAATTAATCAATACATATTATTATATGTATTGTATTGTATTGTATTATTTTATTATTATTACTTGGAATTTCAGAGAACATTACAGAAAAAGTTCATTTGAAACTTTGGTTTTTACCAAGAAGTTTGTGAGTCAGAAAGTATTTTTCCCAGGAGCTGCATGGGCGAGTTGCAAAGAGTTCTCTTTTTTGTTTCTGGCGCATGTCTGAACAGTGGCTGCCATAAATCACAGAAGAGGGCCATTCACTAGTGCCTCTGTCAAAGAGGAGAGGAAATGACCTTATCTGTAGCAGAAGATCATTTCTGTTCCTGAGAAAAAATATCAAACATGCTCGCTTGCATTCGTCACCAGGAATCAGACACCGTTCTGTATTTGGAATCTGACAAGTGTATCTGAGAAAAAATACATGGAAGAAAATGATAAATTGGTGGCGGTAAATGCGTTCAATCCCGGCAAGTGATGTCATGACGTGCTTATAGTTAATGGATATTCGTCTTTTCGCACATATACTGGACAAGACATCTGTTGTAACATGAATCAACCAAGTACATCTACATCTATGTCTTTCCATGACTATTCCAGTCTCTCTTATCTTATCTTATCTTATCTTATCTTATCTTATCGCCGACCCCATTACCATTTCCCTCCTACTCAGACTCTCAGTATAACATATTCATCTAATGTATTATTTAAACTTTATTTCTTGTGTATGTGTTCTTCTTTTTCCAACTTTGAGGCCAAATAAGCTAATCAGCTTCTGTGTGTTTGTTAGCCAATGCTAGCTTAGCATTGAAAAGGAAGTAGACTAAAATACTGGCTATATATTAAATAAGAATTATGTACTTTATGAATCATATTTTGAACAACTTTCTTTTTTGTTCAGGTTTTAAAAGTGTTTGAAACTTTGGTTTTTACCAGGACTAAGAGTATTAAACCTCAATCCCTTGAATTAGCTCCATGTCAGTTAGCAATGTTTGGCATAGCATCTAACCAGGGAATTGCTATTAAATAGCCTACACTGTTTTTTTAATCCTCTGATTCTCTATTTTGTTAGCCATAAAATCAGGGATCAAGGATTGAGAGATTTGCCACAAAAAAAATTCTATCCCACAATGTCTCCATAGGAAGTATTAAAAGTCCCCCATGACACTATCCAGTGGGCTTTACTGACAAAAACTATTTCCTTGTCCCTCAACACACATTTCCAAGCTCCACTTGCAGTGGAAACCCCATTTCCTGGCCTCGTAAAATTCAGCGCTGATTTTGAGAAGTGCGTGCCGTGACCGTGGAAACGTATGATATGAAACGCTTGGGGTTGCAACGTCCCAAGATACCCATCAACTATTTTAAAGCATGCTGCCCCCCTGCAGTCCCTAAAACCTGCCAACTCGACGATGAATGCCACCTCATTCTGTCAATCTGGAGAAATATTTGTCCTCATACGGGCGAATTATTCTGCTTGATTCGTATTCCGCCAAAACAACCGCAATACCGTATTTGTATATTATACTTCAACTTAAGTAGCGCGAGTTCTTTTGCCACCTCATTGCTTTTTGGTCTATTTCATATTTCCCCCTTAAGTGTTTTTCCCGCCCCACCTTAATTACCTGCACGTGTTGACTGTTACTCTTCCTTCCTCCTTTGTTTTGATCTATGCAAGTAACTGTCTCCCTTGTTTGTGGCTCAGCCTTGTTCTTCTCTTCCAATCTGACCCACTTTTCCATTTCTTCTTTGAAGCCTTGGGCCTAACGATGTGAATGTCTTCGCTTTAGTTGATGTGGCCCAGACTCAGGAAAAAAAGAATTCCAAACGTCTAGCTCTCACGTGAAGACTTGGACTGTTTCGTGTTAACATATGTTTGTTTGGGTTGGGGCCAGAAACATCATGTGTACAGTTTGGAGGCCGATGTTTGTTATTAAAAACACACTGCTCAGGCACCCATTGCATTTGTTTATCTTGTTCTATAGTGACGTGGGTGGGTTCACTGACATCTGACTTGATTGACAGTTGAGTGGGTTTACTGTTCTCCCATAGTTAAGAACAACTTTCTGCGGCTATACAAATGTCAATTATGTTATAACCAGAACATTTCCATTCATTCAAATCTTAAGTCCCCATTGAAATGAATAGAAAATACATTAATCCGTTCCAGGACCTCCGGAAAAAAATACAAGACAAAATCTTAAATTACACTATATGAGGTCAAGTTGGGTAGTTCAGGGAACGAACGATTAGCATTTTTACCTTTGTCAAAGTCAAAGTCAGCTTTATTGTCAATCACTTCACATACCAAGACACACAAAGATTCACATTCGTGTGAATGGTTGCTTGTTTTTGTGTACACTGCAACTAACGGCTGACTGATTCTGGGTGTACCCTGCCTGAGGCGAGTCAAATATTAGCAACACACAGGACTTGTAGTCATGTGAATGTCTCCAAATATCTCAACAATTGTTCTTGTGCAATGTTGCTATGTTGCTGTCTGCTGTAATAGAGTAATTAGTGTTTGATTTAATGGCGATAATTTTCGCCTCAGAGCTTGAATTACAGTTTTTACCGCAATGGCCGGCGAGGGAATTTCATTCTGGTAGGCCGGGTTTTCAGCAAAGATATGTGTGGTTAAACAAGGATCCCCTCCAAAAACGATGAGGTCAAATTTTTTGTTGCTATAGATTGAAAACGTTTGGATTTGACATCAAAAGATGAACATGAGACCAAAAGATCAACAGTTCATCTTTTATTTCCAGGTATTTACAGTACATCTGGATCTGATACACAATTTACAAGATCAAAGTTTTATTTGTAACAAATGGTGCATAGTTTTAGGTGAGCATTGTAACAGTTTGATTTAAGTTAAATGTTATATGCGGGGTGGCAGAAGCTCAGGCTATATTTTTATTTCGGGTTGAAGGTATAGCCGATTTTAACACCATCGGGAGGAGTAAATATTGTTTGTCGTTATTGTAGGCCATAGTCGTATTTTTTGGAATCCAACTTAATCCACACGTGCTTGAGGACTGAATTCCTGGTGAATTCCCAAGAAATAGCCACCGGGCTGCTTGTGTATAGAAAGAACATTCTTGGCCGTTTTATTGTGTTGACAGAACATCCACACTGAATAACACTTGAATGTCATCACCTCGCCACGGTCAGCATGGCGAGACATTTGGATATCACTCGGGTTCCCTTAAGATTACTGCTACGACTGACCTACTTTTAAAAATGACCTAATTAAGTACAACTATACATCTACTATTGTCATCCAGTAGATAAACATTACAAATTTCTTAGGATGATCTCATTTTCCAGGTTATACCTAATACTTGTGAGGCCCTATCTTTGGGATTCCTTACATTCTTACACATGTTTTTGCTCAATCAAAGCTGGTAAGCGTTGAATATTTTCCAGTAGCTGTATGGCACACACTTGCCTCGAGCTAGAGGTTATTCCATTTTTGCACGTTCTGGGGTTCCCTGTCTATACTGCACATGATCATGTTTGTCTCTTGTTTCACGACCGATACCCGAGGCCTCTGTAATATAGACGTTTAAGTATATTTTGCGGGAAGTATAAATCAGAGCATGATGTGTAATTGTGGATCAATCCCGTGCCGTCTTATGGTTGTGTTGCATGAAATGACTTTCTTGCCGTTACATTGAGGACTGAAAATATTTTTATCAAAATGTGTCTTTACTGTCTGAATGTTTTCCTCTTGACAATATAATAAAATCCACATTTTTTTTCTTGACACTTTTAGATTTTTTTTTTAACAATTAGCTTGATCTTAGCTCGTTAATGTCAAGTATATCTGGTACTTAGGGGAACATCTGCTGGAAGATTATGTAAGACAGTTTCACAGTTTTCTCACAATATTACGACTTCATTCTTAAAAGATTATCACTTTTTTTTCCTGGAATTTTTTACATAATTTTATTGTGATGATTTAATTTGCCCTTGAGGGACTATAATTAGTCCAATAAATAAAACAAATACTGCCATCTTATTTTGTAACATTTGGATGTTCTCTGTTCTTGGAATAAAATATTTCATTACGTAATTTTAAGACTTTATTCTTGGGGTTTTGAGGAGTTTTTTCCACATGTATGTATTGTTGATGACTGTAAATGTCACAAAAGGCGTTTTAGCAATAAACCAGATACCACGTGTACTGTTTAAAGTTGCTTCGTGTCCAGTGCTTTTTGCTCCGTCATTCCCCGACGGTTCTCCTGGAAACCAGTCATTCTTGTCTGCGGCTGTCTCTGTGAAGAACAGGGGCTACTTCTTTTTTATGATCGCCCTTCTGTTTCATAAAGCCATGTCACTTCTATTTCCAGCATCTCAAGCATCTCCTTCCAGTCAGTGGCGAGAATTCTTCCAATGCTCACGGGCACATATTCAAAAGTTTACAAGCGCATTTGATAGATCACCAATAACAATACAATTGATTATCCTGTCTGAGCTATGTATAAAATTCCTCGTGTGTTTTTATGTACCTATCACTGAATCGGCTACACCATCAATATTTTGACTAGTGTGCACACAATTGTGACTGAGGTCAGTTTCGGTGCCCGGGAACGCGGCCTAAGAATGTACCAAACACAAACATTGCCTCGTTTTTATCTCTTCACCTTTAACAGAATCTGGACTCGTTGAGGAAGCTCTGACGCATTCGAGAAAGGTCTTAAAGGAAGTGCTGACTTCTTAGTATGTGATTTGTGGCAATGGCAGGGAGTTGTTTGTGAATGCGGATGGCTCGGTAGATGAATTATTACACTGCTGGAATGTTTTTTACAGTCATTGTGATGCCATCATATGTGGGAAAGGAGAGCCACAGTTGCTGATACACTTTTCAGTTATTTATTATATGCCAAGAGCACTGGCAGATCTAACGGGGGGGGGGGGGGGGGGGGGGCAATAACACTGCCCCCCCCTACTGAAATATGCTTGGACTCCCCAGATGGACGAGACCTGATGATTGCCTTTTGGGTAATATCCACTTTTTTTTACAATCCTACCACGAGACCAAGACAAGTACTTTTACACGTGTACAGAGGCACAGACGGATGCACCTGTTCTTTAAAACAAACATTCTTTCCAGCTCTGATCATCAATAAAATATATTTTTGTTCTCTCTCTGTGTGGCCAGGTACCAAATACCGTAGTTGGGGACTGCTGGTATATAAGAATCCATACAAATATGCCAATTATCGAACAAAAGGGTGGAATTTGCTGGCAAATATTCACAGAGTTACGGAGCCAATGCATGTGCACCAGATGGATAGAGTGCCCGTTGTACCTTTTGTGTTATCTTGGTTGCTTGGGAGGCAACTAAAACAGACCATCTAGGATTATTTTTCTTGCCGTTCAACATTGGCCACCCACCACACCGTGTTTAAAATATAGAAGTGGACAGTTTGTGTGGTATAGCTGGACTGTGCAGTTTAGTCGATTTTTATTTTCTTTATATGTAGAGGAAATCTAAATTTCAAAATTTGATGGATGGATTAAGATGAGTAAGTAGCAAATTGCCGACCTATCGACTATTATGAAATTATTTTTCCTGGCATAAGCAATAGGTGCCACCTGTCCCCGTTTGTAAAGAATTCGTCTTAATGTGTCTTTTCTATCTGCATCAATGAATCGTTACGTCGCCACTTGCCAAGTGGTGACTAAGTGTCTTAAAATTGGCAGCTGTCCGGCCAGAGCGCAAGTTGTGAAAACCCAAGTCCTGCAAAAGTTTAAACATCACTTCCAGTTATCAACAAGTGGGGGCATGCAGACTTTGCCTCCCGAGGTTTTTTTTCTTCCACGTCTGCAAATTTGTATATTTCAACATAGCGTAACTTAGTGGTTGATTAAGATGAGTATAAGATAATGGCTTTTAGTAATTTTACATGTGCTAGCCAGATGTGATCCTCAATAAACAATAAACAAAAAAAGATGAATGGATTCTTCCATGTGGACACATTGAAATGTGTCATAAATACCTGGATTGTACAAATTTGGTCAATTTTCCCTTCACTTTACAGGATGACTAAAAAAAGAAAAATTCTCAGAAAGACGTTTCGGGTCATCAGTGTACAACGGTTCCGGGAAGCCTGGCCTCCCCTTCCTCATGCCGCATGTCTTTCCATGCCCCACGAAAGAAAGGTTCCCGCCGCTCCTCCAGTCATAACTCTTGCTGTCATGTCTGAGCATTAACGGTAAAGCCCGAAATATGCACAAGCTATGTCTCGAGGGAACATAAGGAGATTCCATACTTCTGAGTTTGGGTCGGCCCGGATGTCCTTTAGTCTGGACATGAGGGCTTCCCCCGATGGAAAAAAAAAGGGGGAGTGACTATGATGAGACGATATTGCAGAGATTGACCGTAAATGTCAGTTTTTTAAGATTTATTTGAATGATCTCATTGTGACTGTCTGATGCCCAGCCAGCACATATGTTCAGAAACACATTTATGTAATATTTATATTGCACGTGTGTATCACATTTATTTCGTGTAGTTTCAACGTGAAATCTTGCGTGTGATTTTCTTCCATATACACCAAATTGAGTCTAACGGAGACTGACAGTGGACATACATGGAGCAGTTAAGGAATTAGAAAAAGTGTAATTCCGCCCATGCTGACCATGCTAGTTTTCAACATTTGGGTCCAACTGAATGTCACTGCATTCGCTTCTGTGCCCATTTTATGAACGGCGTGTTTTGTTTTGCAGCTGAAAACCACCAAAACCGCACTGGCCTCAAGTTTGCTTCTTGTTTTGTTTGACTTCAATTTCCCATTCCGCTGACAATTTGTTTGACTGCACACTGTACAAATAATGTATGATGAGAAAAATGGATGTACTACCCTGTAAGTGCCTGGCGACCAGTCCAGAAACTGATTTTTATTCAAATGACTTCTTGTGATTTCTCGCTGCTAAGCAGAATTTATTATTTATTTACAAATTGTGTTTGGAAACATTGGATGGTTGGACTTGTGCATTGAAAAGTCTCGTGACTGACATTTTCCGGCGGTGCTCCCATTGGGAGGCACGATTTAGGAGTGAGTGCCCTCGTGCAGTGGGGATAGAATTTCCAGACGTCGCAGACACATTGATGAGAGAAAAAAAACAATACACTGATTTCTCTTTCATTTGCTTCCACTTTTTAAGGTATAACTTAATTAATGATGTTTTTGCAGACTGTAATTTAGCTTCGATATATCATGAGCTCATACGTTCTGTCAGGGACTGAGGTGAAGTCATGCCATTGGAATTTTTTGAAGCTATATATATAAATATATATATTTTTCTTCCAGTTATTTTGGATCTTTTTTTGGACCAATTAGGAGTCAATGTATCGTGAAAATGCCATCGGCATAAGAGTCCAATTAGTCGCCGTAAATCACGACTACAGTATTCCATTTTTATTTTTGTGTTTTGTTCTGATTTAAAAGGTGAAGAAATACATCTGAAGGCTAATTTCATCAATATAAGAAGTGGGTCACGACTAAAGAAAGAATGGAAGGTGACCTACATTTAGAATGACCTTGAAATTACCTTTTTTTTTTTTACAGGACCATGTGCTTGTCTTTCAGCTAACGGTGCTTAATATCTGACACGTATGTGTGCTCAATCAATACCTTCATGCATGTGGAATTCAGAGTGCAAGGAGAAGAAAGAAAACCTGTGTTGAGTTGGGTGGTTCTGGAACTACTTTAAAAAAAAAACATCATGTCAGAGCAATTTTTGGATATTTTGCCACTTTAGATTTGAGTTAAATCAAAAATTTATTGTATTTTTGGAAGTGAATGTTGTCGTTAGCATTCGGCTAATTAGCCAGGGGAACTTCCTCAATCCCTGTCGTTCATTGCTGGTATTGGTATTTTTTTCAAGGATTTGGCAGGTATTTAAATTGAAAGGTTTTTTTGAGAACTTGTAGTTTAGTAAATATTTTCACTGCAGTCGGAGGGAAGACAGCCTCGCTGTCATATTCCACGATTATTGCCAAGCTAAACTCCCCCCCCCCCCCCATTCAGCCTACATGTCTTGTTCTCTTATGTAAGTTTTGGATGACGTACTATAGCGCTACGACTTAAAGTCAATCCTGGGGACATAGACTTGATGGGCATGTTTCTCCACAAGCAATTTATAGAGGCAAATGTAAGCAGTTATCAAATGGGAATTTAGTTTTCCAGTGACTCTTTGTAGGTTTATTTTGGCTTACAAAGGTATCATAATGTCAAGGATGTGGCTCTCAATTGTGTCGTTTATGCAGGAGACATTCTCGACTCGGTAGCAAGGTTTTCCATATAAAAACAACCAAGAATTTCCACTTCACCTCTCAGATTTTCTTCGAATTCTTAGGTGTGGTTGGAAATTGGATCACTGGTTGACGAATGGACGTTTTGCATAATTAGTCATTAGTCAGAAAATTTTTCACCAGCAAAAATAACACGGGTCAGTAAGGATATTTAGTCCCTTCTAGGACTGGTGTCACAAAACTTGCACATTCAAAACTCCAAGCAGTCCTGGAACTTTTCTGACACTGCTCATTAAGCCAACCACACCTCAAAACAGAAGAAAATCTGAAAGATGAAAGGAAAACCCTTGATTTATTTTACATGGAATGACCCAGCATGTATCTTTTTCCACGGGCCCTCACACTTGACCACATGAAGTACCAACAAACTTTTCACCCATAGGATGAGAGAGGAGGTGAAACTCTCTCGTCACCTGTCAGATTAAAAAAAAATGCTCCCATGGCTTCAGGGGCAAATGTACCTGCAGTGGAACATCAGATCCATCCGCCTGTCTGCCCATACAAAATTGTTCTGAATAGAAAGCAGCTGCGTGAACTTCAAATATGCCTATGAACACGATATGAAATAGATTCAATTAAATCGTTTTGATTTGATAGTAAAATCAGATCCCTGACCCTGTGTAGACCTTAAGTCACATGTCTCACGGTTGCATAATTTCAGATCAAATTTTCATATAATTTCATTTGAGCACGAGGTTCAAACAGCAGCATCTGATAACTGATGCTGATTTATCACTTCAGCACATCTGCCAGCCAGCGCACGTGTAGCGCATGTGCAGGCAATGACACGAGTAGGGAAAACCTTACCATGTGCCCGTGACAAGGTAACATGATCTTTCAAGAAATAAGCAGTTTATAAACTAAGGTCTGACATGACTCGGCATCCGAAGCAATTTGGAGTTCAGTATCTTGACCACAATTTGACATGGTCAAGTATTGAGGATCGGACCTTCAGGATGGAAGACAATCATCATCTGAACTATGCCGCCTCCTGTTCACGTAGTGTCTGAATGGCAGGAATTCATATGGCGCAAGTTCCCACCTATAGCTTGAGTGGAACAAGTCAAAAAAGGCCTATGATATACAAAGTATGTCTGGAACAGCTGGACGTGAGAATGTATTGAAAGCAGATGTGGCTTGGAATGTCCACCACATGGAAAAGCTGATTGTGCCTATACCTCAGCAGTAATAGGGCAACTAACAGCCAAGAGTATACTCAACGGAGTTGACCTCTCCCCCCCCGCATCTCCCGTCTCCTCGCTCTAAAAAAGACTTCTGGAAAAGTGAGGGATTAACACAGAAGGAAAGGCCTCCTGTTTGGAGATCTTTTGTGTGTTTTGTTATATTGTGTACATATATGTGTGTTTTCCCAGTGTGGATGTGTGAATGGCAGCCCCTCAAACGTAAATCCATATGCTGGCTGTCTGCTCCGTAAATTATCTGCAGCTCAAAGAATGTCAGGACCGCATTGAGTTGTTTTCAAACTGAGTTTCCATCTTTGGAACGATGAACTCCTTTAACATGTTTACGGCATAAGAGAGGAGGAGAGTTGTCTGTTGATTGAAATCAGAACATGAAGACACCATGGACGATGAACATCACGTGGGAGTCAGCAAGTTTCAAGGACAAAGCTCTCAGACTGGTCCAATCGTAACATGAGCAAAGAAAGTGTCGGGGTGTTTGTTCCAAATCTTCGATACTTTATTCAACAATGACAAATGCTGGAGGTCAAGAACCTCAATTTCCTTCCTGTCTTGGTGTGAGCTTGCTTCACAGGTATTTTACATTAGAGCCAACTTGCCAGAATCGAAATGTTAATTGCATCTGGCGGGGTAACATAACATTTTACCTTGGGCTCAGTCTCTCAACATGGAGGAATATTTATTGTGATTTGAACATGCAATCATGGAAAACTCGCAAGAATACCTCTGCGCAAAGCTCTCGGTAGACGTTAGCTATCCAAGTCTACTCTGCTAAATCACTTAGCGCTCTGGTAGCTTCACCGACTTAGCATTGATCTCACTCTGGAGACGCAGAAAAGAAAGTATCCATACCACAAACGGGTATCAGCCTGTTCATGCTTTTGACTCCACTTTGGCTCTATCGTCCTGTTAATATTTCTAGCAGAGGTTTTTAGAAAAGTTCTGGCAACCGCCGCCACCTCACAAACGAATACCCACGAGCTGACGAACCAACGTCTGCGAGGACGCAATCATAGATGATATTACAACGTGATCGTTAGCAAAGCGTAACGCAGTAAACCGACGGGCCCGAGAGGTTTACAGAATTAGATCATGTCTTCAGGAGCAATCGGCAGCATTCTGTGTTTTACTGATCTCGTCATCCAGAGTGTTTTTCTAATTTAGCAACAAAAAAAAAATTGATGTGTAATATTGGTAAGGTAATCCTCCATTCATCCATCCATTAGTAAACTAGCCAATGAGCCAGATGCTCACTATATTTTGTCATTGTATACAATTATATTCATTTATGCCTATTTTATTGGAGTGAGTGAAGACTTTGGTCTGGAAGCAGAAGTCATCCAAAGGCTGAATCATAATAAAAATATTCTGCATCATAATGACCTCATCACTCAGTCTTCCTAAGTCACAATATCATCATTGTTTCATTTGGAATTTACTCTGATTGTTTTGTCTGCTTCAAATAAAAACGTGCCTCCTCACTGATTGACGGCTTTATTTTTCCTGCCAAATAAAGAGCAGACTCTTTAGTTGTCATTCTTGGTTCGGATTAGGTGGCACAGTAGCTCTTTTGGTTGGCCTTTGTCCTGAGGATAACTACATTCATGATGATGTAAACAATTAAAAACAGAAAACAACAATTAAAAAGCGTGTTAAATTTTATTAAATGTTCCACTCATTAACAGGGAAATGATGTGCTTCCTGTTAAAAGGCCTTCTTGTAAACAGTCTCAGCGGGAAATGCAAATAAGACAACCGCTGAAGCTTCATAGTTCTCTTGCACAGTTTTTCATCATGAAATTTGGGTCTCGGCTTGCAAAAAAACGTTGGCAAACCTTTCATCTCTCTGGGACGGTGAAATTTACCAAATCGCTTCATAAATGCCTCCAATTAGATGTCTGGAGTTACTGACTGGATTCTGAACACGTTCGTCAGAGGAAATAAAAGTACAAACTAACAAAAATTTATGTTTTCCATGCAGAAACCGCCAACCAAATTTCTGAAAAATAAAGCCTCACCAAAAAAAACCCCACATGGCGGTTGATGACACGTGAATAATGACTTCACAGTGTACATTGTGTTTGTTTATTTTCAATGTTGAATTATTTTAGCCATAATAAAAGGTGTGTGCTACAAAAGTAGCAACGCTAATGTTACGTTAAGTTATATTTTCCGTCTCTGGCCATAATCAAATTTCAGCGCGGTGCAGTTGCGCGGTAGGTGACGCGCTAAGGTTGCGCGTTCGGCAGTGCGCTGCAGTTGCGCGATCGGACAAAATCAAACTTCCTGCGCACTGAGGTCCACTTAAATTTTGGAAAGTACATCAGGCCTTTAAAAATATTTTCTAAATTTCAGCGAGGGCTCTGTCACAGTAATGCGACCAGCGCGGTGCAATTGCGCGGTCGGTGACGCGCAACGGTTGCGCGTTCAGCGGTGCGCTGCAGTTGCGCAATCAGACAAAAATGCGCAAAATGAAAAAATGACGGGGTTTTTCGCTTGGAACGGATTAAATACATTTTCCATTATTTGTAATGGGAAAACATGATTCGGAATTCGAATGATTCACTTCTCGAACAGCCTTCTGGAACGGATTGTGTTCGAAAACCGAGGCTCCACCGTCTATTGCAGTCTATTTTTTTTTTAAATATTCAGCATAATGACACAGGCCATGAGCAGAATAAATACATTTAGTCTCCATAACGGCACTTTGGTTGCCGCCATTAGCGTCATCCATGGTGTCCACCCTTACGAGACACAGAACATAAGCGGCAAACGAAAACATTATTCTTTAAGTTTCACCCTGCTTTTTATACCCACAAATATTTTTGCGCGGCGAATAAACGTGTTGCCTTACAGAAATAAAAATGTCATGGATGAGGTTCCATCAGTACGCCACATGATTATGGACCTTACACAGCCAAAATAAAGTCTGTATTAGGCTTTTGAATGAGTCTATTCAGTAGCTGAGTGCATTACCGTATTGTCAGAGGGCCTAAAAGTGATTTAGTAGACATTTATCTCACATCTTTGAAAACATTTTAGATATGGTACAAGTTTTGGATAAATGTTTCGTTGTAATGTTTGTTTGTACCATGCTGTTTTTTATGTTTTAATATCAGTGGTGTAAATATCTTTTATTTATATTACCAAGGAAGCTAATTTGTTGAATTTCTCAGATTTGATCCAAACAAACAAAAAAAAAAAAGTGTGGTGATTTAGTTTTATTTGTTCACAGCCAGCATACTGGCTTTCAGACAACAAAGATTTTCCAAATATGCCACACAACAAAACTTTTAACATCAAAACACATTTAATTTCACTACAGTCCGTGACTCATCATTGCCATGAATCTGCTCTGTCTGCCCTTTCAGCTAAAACAAAATGCTACAATCTGTTCAATTTTGTATTACTACCCGTGATTAGAGACTTTCCTTCATCTAAATACAAGACAGCTTTGGAATCCCCTCACGTTGGGATGTCTAAAGAGGAGAGTCATCTGATTTAGTGGAATCATTATTTGGGTGTCTGCTAGCAGTAGGAACAGTAACTGTGACGGGAACGTTGCGGCCAACCACAACTATGACTGGAGTGAAGCTACATATAAACACACAGTTGACTTGTTTAATTCCACATTTGTTACCTTTTAAAGAAGACAACCTTGGATACTAAATATGGAATATCTTCAGACTTATTCGTGAGATTTGACTCAACAGTCTTGGCTTTCCAAAGTTAGAATTTTTGCGCAATACCATTTTTCCAGACTATTTTTTGTTGGAATTTTTGTGACATTCTTAATCAGCCACTCATGGCCTGATAAGGACTTAATTTACCATGAATAAATTGAATTTATCGAATAGCATACATCACACTTTTCATGGTCAGATTTCTTCCTGCCAGCAAGAATAAAATATAAAGAAGGTAAAATAAAATAAAATTAAATAAATTGAATATTCCTAATGCCAGTAATAATTAGTATTTGTTTGTTTACACAATACAGTCCTGATTTGATTTAAATTTTTGAGAGCTGCACAATAACATACTGATTACATTTTGTTGATATAATCTGGTTTAGTTTTTCCCAATTATTGTTTCAAATATGCACATTAAGCTCACAGCACTGATTTTTTTCCTTTCTGACATAACCTTGTAATGATGTCAATCCTGTCACTACTTCTAAAGGATAACACGTTGAGTTTTAAGGACTTAGAAAGTGAAACATTTGCACTTCCCTGGGCAAATTCCCAGAGAGTGAGCTAGCCAGTAAAATGACTCAACTTTTTCAGGCTTGCTCTTCTGAAATTCAACATCTGTGCTGGAACAAAATGCATTTATATATTTTGGATGTAGAAAGTCATTAAAGTTTTAAAGCCCATTTGGAGATGAGATTTTTGCATAGGTGTGGTTTATGATTATAATTCGGTGCAAATATGTTTTCATTAGAGGTCAGAGTTGCACTAATTGCAGCAAATCCCAAATCCGAGTTCATTATTAGGCAAAAACACGTCATAAACCAAAAAATGAAAAGCTCATGCACAACCGTGTTTCCAGAAATGCTGCAAGTGGGTAATTAATGACAATACTTTTATTTCGACCGCAGAATAAAACTGTCATAAAACTGTCATCTAAAAGAGATTTCACAAATTCTTTGGACTCGATATTGGCCGTGGTAGGGTCCTGTTGGTCATGATGTGGCTATCCCGAAGGGCTCTCTACCAGTGAGATTCCCGATGAGGGGGTCCATAATGAAAAACAGATATTTGATTGAAAATCTGAGTCATGCCTGTTACAGTAAGAACATAATCAGATAATCAAGATTTTAGAAAGCTTCTTACTGGCAGGGTGGAAAAACCTGATTTTGACCAGTCGGCTAATCGTTGACTCTTCTTCACGCAACGATTTCTGGTATCAATTGTACATGGTTCCTTATGGCTCTTTTTGTATATTTACAGACAGGTGGCAAGTGTTGCATAATAACAACAATAAAAAAAGATGATAACAGCAATAATAAAAATAATAAAAAATAAAATAAAAAAACCATAAATAAATAATGATAATAATAATAATAATATGATTCTAAAATTACTAAAGATTTCAAGTCAAGGTTGCCGGCTGTACTTGGTGTGCTAGAGATCAATGACGGTAACAAGAAAAAAACAACAACATGTATTTAACATCAAAGTCAACCAATCGGATGCCTGTTCTCCGAATTGACAAATGCAGCACTATTAAGTTTTACTATTACGGGCGTCCATACAAAGTTACTGCATTTGTGTCATCAAGTATCAGTTACACAATATAAAATGGAGTTGAGGTCAAACTATTTTGTCAATATCGTCCTTTGTGTGTGTTCTTTCTAGATCATTTCATTTCAAAAGATATCTTTCCAAATATTGTTTTGATTTTCGTTTGCAAGATTTAACGCTCTATGGGGCTATTTATTTTTGAACTTTTTCCACCTTGCTGCTCGATAATTGCCTTTCACCGCTGTCATCTGCAACAGTTTTCCCAATTTTGATTTGCACATCAAGGCCTCCATATTTTCCCCCTGATGACAAAAGCGAGGCGTTAGTAAAGCTTTATACTTTGTGGCGATGATTTTTTAGCACATAATATTGGCTGACTATGCTTTTCCTTCATTTTTCAGCCAATCTGTTGATTCATTCATATGCCTTTGCATAATTTGGCTGCAAATGATTCTTTGAACAACAATGAAGGGTTTGTTTGTTCTCAGCTGGATTAACAAACAACAGCTTGTTCTGCTCTGTGTTCTCATGGTGCCGCTAGCCATACCAGACATTCCAGCCACCGCCGTTGCCAAAGCCGACAAGAATCGAGCTTTAAGCTGTTAACATACACTCAACGTCACTGCTACGTCATTCAAAGTTTGCTCTTTCTTGGACTTCCAGGGTGGCCATCCCCAACAGCAGGACCACCGTTGCCATATAAGGGCAAAGCTCCAGTGTCATGGCAGACGCCCTCCCCTGGACGGATGGTATGTACATGGAAAATATGACTCGGCTCTTCAGCTTTCTTTTATCAAAGCTGACGCGTGTGTGTCCATGCTGTTTGTTCTTGCCGTGTTCTTACGTAACTTGAAAGGAGGTGTCAGAGGAGTGCTTCCATTTTGTCGATGAGAGAATGAATGAATGAATGAATTGTTGTCAATTTGACTTTCTTCAGGCTTTTAGTTTGGGTTTCACATATTTCTCTAGGTCAAATTGTCTGTGGTAGCCACTGAGCTGCACTTGAGTGAATTTATCTAACGATGATGATGCCTGAGTGTCTTCTTGGAAGTGAGAAATGTTAAATAACACATGGGTCGTATTTACAGTATGTTGAATAAACAGTCTATAAATTACGCATCATTTGGGATCTTCTTCACAGAGTTCCTGCACACTCACACATAGTCACTCCCCAGACTCGCAATTGCGAGTAAACAGTAAAACTAACATCTGTGACAAACGACATTACCGCGGAATGTAGATTTGTGGATGACTTCATTTTAGGATCGCTTAACATATTTGGATGGTGAACTCAAATGTATAGTTAAAATCTTAAGTTTTGGCAGTGTTGCTTAATGTGTTTACTACTGTGATGGATTGCGTTAACTTTCATAAGTGTGTATTTATCTGTGGTTATTGCCTTGTCATCCAATTTGGAATATTTCTGGCACGAGTGCAGGGAAAGTACAGATAACGCCGACGCCTGCATTCCAGTCAGGTGATCCGATTGGACCAACATAATAACATCCTGTCAGACTCAGTCGACTTGGCTATGGAGCAAACAACTATCAAAATTATAAATGTGAAGCAATTTTAGTTTTTGGGTCAGTGTCAGTTTACCTCCCAAACATTGCCTGAAAGCCCTCGAGCATAACGCTACATCCATTCGAATAGTCTGACATTATTGTATTTTATATCGTATTATTCGGGCTATAAGTCGCTTTGAAGTGTATGTCGTACCTGTTAAAAATGCATCATGGGAAAAAAAATTGTGGTTGGGATTGATAACTGGGAGGGATTCTAGTCTATCAATGGTCCTAGTGGCGGCAATCGGTTTAGAAAATGGATGGACGATTAATTCCCCGGAAAAATCAAACGCTTACCTCAAGTAGCTAATTGGTCAAGGTGTGGCAGGGTAGTCCGCAGGAGTTTGGAATAGATTCTGAATGGCCTATTTGGGGAAGCAAGAGCGGAGGCAATGTTTGACCTCTGGATGTTTCTGGTTAGAATTACAGCAACAGCATTTTGGATCGACTCTAAATGATTCAGAACAGATTTTCTGAGACACGTATGGCGGGACTTCCAGCCGGCTTGCATTTAGAAATGTGTGGAGGTCAGAAGCGGAGACAGCCTATATGCCACTGTGCAAATGTTTTTTTTTTGTTTTTTTTTAAATGATCTTCGGAAGGCTGGACAATAAATTAAATGGAGGTCAAAGTGCACATTGACTCTGCAGCAGTGAATCAGCAGATTCACAGATTGAACAGCGACATGTAAGAAATTCTGTTAACGCAAAAAGAAAGATTCAAATTGTATTAATTTGGTTTCGCAAGTGGCCATGGAGTTGGCAGCGTCTGCTCTTTGTGTGCACGGTGAAAGCTGACTTCCCTCCCTCGCTTTCTCTGCTTCTCCCTGTTGAGGTAGAAATGAGTCACTGAGTCAGCAGCTGGTCTTTATCATGCAATATCACCCAGCTGCCTGATCATTACAATCTGAAAACATCACTTCCCCTTTGGCCTTTTATGGATATTCTCAGCAATTGTGGCGAAATATCCATCCATCCGTCCATCTTCTTCCGCGTATCCGGGGTCGGGTCGTGGGGGCAGGAGCTTTAGGAGCGACTCCCAAAATTCCCTCTCCCCAGCCACTTCATTCAGCTCATCCCGGGGAATCCCAAGGCGTTCCCAAGCCAGTTGAGAAACATAGTCTCTCCAGCGCGTCCTGGGTCGTCCCCGGGGTCTCCTACCAGTGGGACATGCCGGGAACACCTCCCCAGGGAGGCGTCCAGGAGGCATCCTGATGAGATGCCCGAGCCACCTCATCTGGCTCCTTTCAACATGAAGGAGCAGCGGCTCTACTCCGAGTCTCTCCCAGATGACCGAGCTTCTCACCTTATCTCTAAGGGAGAGCCCGGACACCCTGCGGAGGAAACTCATTTCGGCCGCTTGTATCCTGGATCTCGTTCTTTCGGTCACGACCCATAGCTCGTGACCATAGGTGAGGGTAGTAGCATAGATCGACCGGTAAATCGAGAGCTTTGCCTTGTGGCGAAATAGATCAACTTTAAGGTAGAAAACCCAAAAAGGGAAATGTTTTGCTCGTTTGTCTTTAATATTAACCTCGGGCAATATAGTTACTGTAAAGATCGTAAAAGATGGTTAGCCAAAAATTACTAGATAATTTATACTGAATTTATTTGGTTGCCAAATATTTGGGCTCAATGACGGCGTTTTAAACAGTCACGTGTTATTTTTGAGTAATTTGAAATTTGGAGTTGGTATTAAGTATATTGCTTAGCTGAACTTAAGCAAAATCCACATTGCTTTGATTCATCTTGTATTTTTACTTTGTGACATTATATACTCATAAATGGTTAGAATTTTTTTTCAAGGATTAGTTGATTAGTTTTGGCGGTCACAATATTTGACTACCTCATAAACTCAAAGTCAAAAAAAGTACAACTGTCAACTCAAGCCAGCTGCACTTTGTCATGTGGTCGACTCTTTTGGCCTAATAGAAAGAACTCGGAGCAAATGCTTGTTATATTTTTCTTTTATTGGATGGTTGAAAAATGTTTAATGAAAACAAAAGGGAGTCGCAGTTTTTGTCAAGGCCGTGAATCACACACGAGTGGATTCCGTGATTGAATGTTAAAAAAACCGCAATGTTTATTTTTCCCATTCCGCTCGCCTAAAGGACAGGCAGCTCTCTGTCTTGGTCCATCTCGCCTCTTTTCCTTCTCAAGAAGCTCCTTTTGCCTCGTGCAGCCTCTAAGTGGGCTTCCAGTGGAACCTCCTGTCCTTTCTGTTTGCTTGGTTGCAGGCGTGGCACTGCAGACGTGAGCTGGAGCTGTCACTGTCACTTTACCCCAAGACAGCCCATTCCACTTGATGTTTATCCACATGTCTCGATGGAAAATAGCGCCTGAATTCTTTGAGACAGGCGGATCTCTCTCCATCCTCTTTTTATGCTTTCAAGCAGTATTAGTGGGCCGTCCCAAAGTTTTTCTTTGCTTCATCTGGCATCATTTTTCAAAACAAAACAAAGCAAGTGGAAAGAAGCGGCTGTATTCTGACTTCTGGAGAATGTAATTACATGCTGTTGCTAAATTGTTGCTTTTAGTCATTTCATAAGAAGTCCAATGGGATTCACATTAACTTTTAAGACTGCTTTCGATTGGGGGAATCCAATTGACATCACCTGTGAAGATCTCCTATACGATCCTCTTCTCCATACAACACTGACTTTAAAACTGGACCTCAGAACCTTGCGATATATATTATATGGTATAATTATTGCATTCCCAGTCAGATGTAGAATAAATAGACTTTATTCATTTACTACAGACTTGGGTCATTTAGACCAAGAGTTCAAAGCAAACATGGTGAAGCAGCATTTAGTGGTTATGCTACACGGAACAGAATTGAAAATTAAGCTCCATAAATGCTTTTAAATCCAGGTTTAAAAAAAAATGCTTTTTTAATGGAGTTTGTTTCAAATTTTGTTGCTGCGTTGTATGATTTTTTAAAAATACTTTTTATTATTTAATTAGTTTATTGACTTTGCTATTAAACGTCTTTAGTTTTTTTGTAGATGCTTTCTTGCCTTATATTTATTTTATATCAATGTTTTTCTTGTATGGATTACTTCAAATTAATTGTCCAATCAGAGGACCCAAATAATCATGTCAATGGTTATGTAATATAATCACTGCTTCACTAAAGCACTTTCATAGTTGAAATAAAAACCAAGCGTCATTAAAATGTCATCAAAATCGATCAAATCTTTCTGTTCCTTTGTATGGATTAATTTCTCCAGTTTGAAGTCTGCTCCATATGTTTGGCATGAGTATTTGTGATATCAACAGCACAGTGTTAGAATTGTGTTGTTAAATGCGAAAACCAGTTGAGCATTTTCCTTGGTAATCTCTTCAAGTAAATATTGTGGACAGTTTAGCATCTTTGGGAAACATCTGACCACTTGACCCTCCTTTGACACTCCTCCAGCCTTGATTAAATACTAAAAAGTACTGATTAATCTCCAAACATGGTTTAATATGTTTGCCAGAAAGGATTATTGCTGTAAACACTTTTTGGGGTTTGACCTACTATCACGCAAACTTCCGAGAAGCTGCCTTGGTGGCCATTTTGATTTACTGAGGTCAGAGACAAATTTGTGGTGGATTTCAAATTGGAGTTAAAACCAAAAACAACGCTGCTGTCTGTTTTTCCGTCATTGCGGCACACAATATTTCTCGTGAATTGTAAAATTTTGTTTCAGCTGTCAAGTTTTATAAAGAATCAGTGCTGTTTTTTTTTAAACAAGGAAGCAGGGATGAGGCTAACTCAAAACAAAGTTTGATTTAGAGGGAATAAAAAGTCAAACAAAACACTACTGGTCATGAACATAAAAAGAAAACAGCACATTAAAAACAACAGTGTCAAAAGAAACATTAGAAAAACAAAGTTGTGGAACAGACCATAACAAGGCGCGCCGAGACGAAAGCAGGAACTAAATACACACAAACTGACAAGACAACAAGGAACACCCAGACAGGTAAGAGGAAGCTAATTGGAAGACACAAGAGGGCGGGGCTAACAAGACAAGGTGCAAAAAATGACCTAACGAGACAGACATTGAAAAAAAAGAACACAAGGAAACGTGACAGCAGGAGTTAGAAAAACAAGGCAAAACTAATTCAAAAAAATTGCTTTCGGTCTGACCCCACTCGAGGTCTTTCCCGTTGACGACACAAACTCCATGACAATATTCTGCAGGGATGACTCAGTGAGTTTGCTGTTAATTATCATTTCATCTCAATTTTGTCAAATGTTACAAATTGCTTGAATGCAGAAGGACAAGTCTCGGCATCTGCTGCTTTGCTCTCCTCTTAGAAAATATGACTATTGGAAACCCGCTGGATTAAAATTCCTTGGTCCCATCATCTGGTCCTCTTTAACGCCCAGCGGTGCTCCTCGTGTCGTGCTTCCAACCAATAAGGCTTCTTATCGATTTTTGTATTATTATTGTTGGACCAATCAGAAGTTTTTTTCCACCTTATGGAAAAATTAGATCTTTCCTTTCCAAGAGCAATAGTCTGCTTATGCAAATTTTCACTAGAGCTGACAATATTACATGATTGAGGAATAATCTAAGAGCACTTGTGGTTCGGTGCTGCGTATCTTTCGATCTGCTTGTCATTCCTCACCATGCGCACGTGAACAATCTGGTGACTGACCATCGGGAGGACAGCGGGAATGTGAGAATTACACGAGGAAGCAGATGCTTTGGAGTCAGGCAGCTTAAAAGGATGACTCACACAGATCTGATGGACTGCTGTTTGAATGTATCAACGGCGTGAAATTTAAGACCCACATCTGCGTATTTGACACGTGCGTGTTTTGATGAATTATGCTCATTAAGCTCCCTAAAGTCACATGAACGCAAATGTTCTCCTGGTGGTCTTTTTGAGTCTGAATTTGGTGATGATTATACAAAAAAAGGACTAAGCCCAATTGTAAATTCATCAACGGGAATTTCGGGAATGAGAAGTTCTTGGTTTTGGTTAAACGAAGACGCAAGAAAAGGCAGGAAATAGCCAGAGCCAATTCACAACAAAAGTTATTTCAGAGTACCGTATTTTACGGACTATAAGGTGCACCTAAAAACCCCAGATTTTCTCAAAAGCCAACAGTGTGCCTTATAGTCCGGTGCGCCTTATATGTGGACCAAATTCCTAAATTTAAACTCGGCCGAAGCATTGTGATGAAATCAATCATAAGTGGCCCGATTTGGATTAAAAATCTGACATGATGCATTAATGGTGCGCCATATAGTCCGGTGCGCCTTATATGAGGACAAAGTTTTAAAATGGGCCATTCATTGAAGGTGCGCCTTATAGTCCGGTGCGCCTTATAGTCCGGAAAATACGGTACTTTACATGTGGAGCGGGTCTGCAACTTTTTTAAATTAATGGTAGAATACAAAAATACAGAACTGGACAAACAGTTACTTGTCATCTAGACTGTTAAATGAAAATATCTACTGCTGTGCCAAAATTGAGTGACTTCTTCCTTGAACCATCCATTGCCCCCTCCGCATTTCCTAGAAACCAACGACATGGGCCGACGGTCACGCTGTTATAGCCTTAGTGTTTATTTTTACACTTCTCCAGTGTACATTTACTACAGTGTCTGAACCTTTTAAAGAAACACAGAAATGAAAAAATATTCCATTAAAAAAAAAAAAAATAGTTGAGACGCCAGTTTTCATACCATTGAGCGAAGATATAACGTGAGAGACGGAAAGCAGCTTCTCACCTTATTGTTAAAGTCATCGGTGACCCCGTGCTAGGTGCTGGTACGCACAGAAAAAGCTAAGAATAGACACTGAGGAGACGTGAAAAGTCTGCTTTGGATGAAAAGATGAGTTGCTGGCACTATTTATTTCCCCACGCAGCTTTAGACTTGAGATTTATTTCAGTCGTGTCTGAGGCCTTCCCGCGCCATAAGACATAATTCTATTTCGTCTCGCTGGGAATCAAACCTATTTGTTTCGTTGCAGTAAGCACAAGATCCCAAATGAAAACATATTATGAAACCATTGTAGGAGCACCGCAGATGGGACAAACGGGGAATGACCTTTGAGATAAAATGAAACAGATTTCTGTAATCAGACTCTCAGTGGCTTTGGCACAAAAGACAGTAGCCAGGGTCTCCCAGTCCGTCCAAAAGTATTTAATCTTCTTCTCATAGAAGGATGGGGAGATGCCACGACGTTTTAAATCACCAACTGGAGTGAATCCTGTTTTCTCGTTTTTGCTCCTCTTTCTCCAATCATGTCAAGAACTTGTAGTGATAAGTAATTAGTATTCGGGATTTTGAATCAATTATAAATGGACTAACAGCTGTATTGTCTTTAGATAGCTTGAACAAAATGTACAATTCTTGCTTCTTCTGACATCCACCTTATTTTCCAATACACATTTCTTCAGTAACTCGCACGTGCTCATCTTCTGCTCCACCGCACGTGTTGAGCATGTGCTTCGCATTTTGACTTTGCGGGATTAATCAACGCAATGTATTCAAAATATGCACGGCTTTTAATGAAAACACCAGCCCCATTAAGTCTGTTCAACATCAACGCACTTGTGTTGAATTGAAACAACACTGAAGCAAATGGGACCTAAGAGACATTTTACTTTGCGAAAACAAAGAGCATCCTGCCACAGTATTGAGTCGCCTACGTTGTATTGGTTTTCTGGTGGCGGGGAGAAAGAAAATACCAAAGTCACATTTGAGAGGAATCCTGTGTTCCTCATTTCTCTGGAGCTTATATAAAGAGAAGGTGACCACAACATCCCCGCCCCCCCGCCTCCCCGCGTGCAGCCTCCTCTCGGCCGCAGTACAGCAGCCTCGGATAGACATCTCGTATGACTGCTGTCAACACGGTCATTAAGTCTTTCAGTGTGCGTCTGTTTAAACAAGCTTCTTCGGCAGCCGCCGGCCGCACAAAAACCCTTTCTTTGCCACGCCGTGATCTGCTTCTCTCAAATTCATGCCAGTGTCCCTTTCAATGGATGGTTGAAACGTATTGTATATCAAACAAATACTGTGTACGCAAAGGAATAGGAATGAATACTCTTAAAAAAAAATCTGTTACCGCCCAAGAAGAACGAATGTTCCCAGTTGAGTTAAAAAAATATTTTTATTTATACCCATATCTTTGAAGTTATTTAATAGCTTTGTGAAGATTATATGATAATGATGCTAATATGATCACTGTAAAATGAATACTGATCCAGGTTTGGCAGAATGTTTGAAGTATTTATCAGCAGTGTATGCCAGTTTACAAAGTTGATATAGGTGGAGGGCACCAGAAAGGTTCACGGGAGTCTCAACAGCCAGAGAAAAATCTAACTTTCATTTCAAAGCCGTTGAGATAATGTTCAAAATAGCACAGTTAATGCAGCTCGCTGAAGAATTTACCTATAAATTACTGATATTTTAATATATGCAAATGCTGTCATTTAGACCCCAAAGCAGATTCAGATAGTTTTAATTGTATTTCCTGGATCTAACTAATCCCCTCAGTAATTGTTGGTCTGTATCTAGACTGTTTTAGGTCCAACTCTCGAGGATCTTGGGCACTCCTGATCTAGATTATATTGGTCATTTTAGAAAAAAGACCTAAAACCAACATAATGTCATGTTCTTTGGATATATTTTGCACCACTATAGGCAAGTTAATAAATCTAGTTTCTCCAAACCCACCAAAGATCGTAAGCAAAAGGGACATAAACTACCTGTCGGTCTGTGTCGAACCGCCTCGTGTCACAAGTCCAAGAATATGTCCTCTAATGACAAAACCGACTGTTATTCCTGGCCAGATTCATTAAATATGTTCTCGTCTGTGATTTGAGACATCTGTGTTTTTGGTAGCGGGTGCGTCAGTCAGTCCACATTAACAGGTTACTAAAGAAGATCAGGTTTTTTTTTTCTAAAGGTGCAATGGAGAACCAAAATTGGACGTCCAGTTGGATCTTAAAGCGCTCCGTAAACATTGAAAAGCGACATAGGCTACTGTCGGTCGGGCGTGATCACGCTTTTGAAAACAGCGCTGGATTCCATCCGCCTAGAGATAATTACCGTAGAATGTGGCTTGTGGCTGACTGTATTTGGTTTTTCTACTTGCACCAAACTCTTTAACTTAAATTCCCAATCAGTTGGCTTTCCTGACAGCCCAAACTTTTTATGTCATGTCTAACGAGACAAAGTCTCCAATGGTCTAAAATACTTTCGAAATAGTGGTTTTGTTTGACATTGCATAGTGCCGAAAGATCCCTTACTGCATCAAAACCAGAAGCCGAAGTGTTTTGTGGCCGTTCCGAATGATCCTGCAGCAGGTCCCAACGGGAAACAGGGTGTTGAAATACTGTCGAATGTCTGCCGTCAGGTTATGCCCTTGTCATAACACTCTTGCGGGTCTTAAGGATTTCCATTAGATGGGCAAATGTGGTATTGAATGGTAGCGGCAAGGCCGTGTTTCGAATGCTCAAAGGGTTTGTGGTTTCCAACCTCTCTATTTGTTCCCCTGATGTGAGAGAGTGCAAAGTGAGGTCTCTGCACGTGCCTGGAAGTTTGGAAACAGTGTCCTTAGACTCTCTGGGGTGTTTGGAGTCTGGAATGGTTGAGCTACCAAAAATACCAAATCAATCAGAACATGATGGTTTTTAATGGAGTTCTCTTGTTGGAGGTCATACAAAAAAACAGTACCGTGACATTCGATTAGAATAATGACTGAAATTATATACAGGTAGGTGAGTGACATAGGTAGAGCAATATCTTTCATCGCAATAGGAAAAAGCCTCAGTGAGGCAACTAAACTGATGGACAAGCTGCCTTGCCTGTCACATGTGAAATTTAGGTCATTCAATATCTTAACTGGCATTGTTCTCCAAAAATATGTTGGATTTGATTTTTGGTCAGTAGTGGCAGACAGCAACTAGACAGACATTACCGAATCCAGACTTTTGGAGTTCACCAAGTGCAACTGTTGTTTTATGATTCAGAGATGAGAATTTTTTTTTTTTAAGCCAACAACATTCTTAAGTGCCGCCAGGCAACTTGGTTGCATACCCCGCATTGTCGCTAAGATCTCATGGCCTGGTCTAAAGTTATTGACTCGAATGTCCGCCCCCTTGGCAGAAACCATTGCTTCCTTCCTTTCTTGAGAACAATAACACCTTTGTCCAAGAGACATGACCCCAAACATCCTTAGCTTGTTGTGACAACTTGACTAAAGACTTTCCCTGAGCAAAACAGAAACCAAAAAAATGTCTTCATGGTGCATCATACCAGCCATACCACGACGTATATCAACCCTATGGGGTTGATTTCCAATTCAAGCCACAGGCATCCGGCATTAACTAGAAAATCGAAGCGCTTCACTTTTTCTGCCACACCGACACAAACAGTGACACAAATCGGTATGATTAATGACAGTCTTTCTGAGAATCGGCACGGGGGGGATTATTGGAGAGACCTCCCAGAAAAGTGTCGTGTATTTTCACAACAAGCTATTTTTAGCTGTTTGTCATGGTGGTGGTCCAACACTTGTTCATTTTCACACTTGAGTCATGGACTAACACTGATCTGCCGAAATGATAAAATATCTTCCAAACCCAGAATTTGAGGGCCTTGAATCCGTATCAGGATTCATTACTCGTTCAAATCACCATCGATTCGTGCGTGGTCCTTGTTGTGTGTTCTTTTTACAAGCACATATACGGGATCTGGCAAAGGCCTTTATTGAAGCAATAATATATATGATATGTATCAAACAAGTAAATAAAAGCAAATGTGTTCCCCGTAAACGCCAAATAAAAACATGTCAACAAGAGCTATTTAAAAAACATCACAGTTCTGTTGCGGCTGTGTGATAACCACAACGTAAATCAACAAAGGGCAAATAATCTGGAGCGACACATAGTTGTTTTTTTTCCTGGATCATGATCAGTCCCTTTCGTAGCAATCTAGGAAATCACAAACGATGGCAAACGTGTGTACCATGTGGCACGCTCATTATTAACAGCGAGAACTTTCCGTATATGATTTTCCCAATGTTGGAGGATGGCAAAGTGGAAAAAACGGGGCAGCTTTTATTGGACTATAAAAATGATCACATTACAATTGTAAACAAGCGCAATGGTACACTTTGGGTTACGCACAATCTGGTTTCTGGTTTCCCCGAACGTCACCTTTTCCTCGTCTCGTCGGGTGTCAGCAATACATCGTGTACAGCCTGAGCAGGTCAAAGAATGAAATCTCAGCGGTGTTACTCATAGGCTATAGATACGTTTACAATAATGAGGCTGTTAGCGGTAGGTAGGTAGGTAGGCAGGTACACAGAGCACATGTGACCCCAACTTGCGTTTGTGTCTCTTTCCTAACGCCAGACACCGCGGCACTGCGGGATATTGACATCAGAGAGAGGTTCAACAAAGCTGTGGTTCCATACATTGTCCTTTTAGGAATTCCTAAAGAGGGAACCCTTCCATTTTCATATTTAATTTACTGTCCCAATATCAATAAAAAGATACCTAAAATATATCTTTGCTTTTATATGTGAGACAAATTGATTCTTTGTGATTAATTAGTTGTTTTGTTTTGCTGTTGTTTCCTGAAAAAAAAAGTTCATAGAATGGCAAGGCAATGATGCTACGATGCTAATATTATATGAAACCACCTCAACACGCCGTTGTTGACAATATTAAAACTAGAATCAATTCCAGAGTAGTAAATAGTGATGCAACGTGAGAAACGTAAGGAAAATATCCTAAGTGTCTTTCTGCACGGGCCCAAGCCACAAGCCTTTCCAGGTTACATAAGAACTTTTTGTGTAGGCGGAGATTTCCATTTGTCTTTTAGGGTTGTTTTTTTTTTGCTCCCGTTGGCCCCTCGAAAATTTCCAATACACTGATAGGGTTAGCTAAAAGGAGAATGTCATTTTAATGAAGTGATAGAAAAAGGACTTGATCAGCTCAAAATTGTATTCCCAGCTTTTTGCTTTAAAAAAAAAAAAAACGCGTAACCCTTTATTAACTGTCAATTTATTTGGTTACTGACTCTAAGTGGGTGTTTGGAATAGAGCCTGCGTGATTCACTACCATTATTCCTAACAGATGATTATGCAAAATGTATGGAATTGTGATGATATGTATTTTGATCAGGAAAATATTTTTCTAACATGAGCTTGTCATAAAATACTTTGATTGATCTAAGATTAATACTGTAAATAAGACTTCTGTATATTATGATGGCGTCATCACTGTTAAATAATTGAACACAACAAACAGTCCGGGAAACATAATCCAAGAAAAACATTTGCAAATGGAATGTCAGCCAGGCCAAAGTCCTGCTTTTTGAATTTGACGGGTTGTTGGGATCACGCTGCTCTTTTTTGTAACTGTCAAGGACATCGGGCTGCCTCAGCGTGCAAATTTGTGAACCTAAACACCCGTTAGTCGCACACAGCTGCTTTCGGACTTAGGCCCGCACATTAAACGGTAAAGATCATGTCCCTGCCTGACCTAAGATATAAAAATGGAAATCATGATGGCATGAAGGCCGTGGTCTTGATTGTGACACCACATGGTACAGCACTCGAGTGAAGTGAATACATTTCAAATCAGGACTAAGCAATATATGGCCCGGGTGCCATAAATGGCCCACTCTCTTCTTTAATCTGGCCCACCGATTATTTCTGTTGTCATATTTAAATTTAAGGAAATGATGGGAATACAAAATATGCAATACAATATATTTGTCACATGAGCATTTACTACCACAGACGTTGACATTGAAAATCACTCCTCCTATGAACAGGATTAATAAAATCCCTGCGCTAAATTAGCCTGAGTTTGATTTGTTTGCAACAACAGGCAAGACATTACTGTGACTTGCCCACTCAGAACTTTCGGTGCTGTGTGTGTTTACACATAGAGTA
This sequence comes from Syngnathus leptorhynchus, assembly GCF_054491065.1. Lineage (NCBI taxonomy): Eukaryota > Metazoa > Chordata > Actinopteri > Syngnathiformes > Syngnathidae > Syngnathus > Syngnathus leptorhynchus. The sequence continues at coordinate 4,516,389 of NC_141209.1, read as the reverse complement.
TCATAAAAGGAAACGTATGTCCCGTGCATATGAAGCGAGCAGATATCAGTGGTTGTGGGATTGTTCCCAACAGTGCAGATGGCGGGCCGGGCTCATGGCCAGCAGGTCTGTGACTGTTTAGTCCCTGGGATGTATTGTAGGAGTAGGCAGCTGTCCTAAAGTTGACAAGCAGATATCTTCCTGTCTGAAAGAAGGATGATGAGTGCATGCATATGTATCGCTCTTTTGTATTGTCCTGCAGATAGAAGACATAACGGTCAGCACTCCTCTGCAGTTGCGGTGCTAGTGGGGGTCCATGGGAGCACTGCCTCCCCCTCCACCCCACTTGGGTGCCAGACCAGATAATTAGCTTGTGGGTTTGGTTTTTTGGGGTTTTTGTCGGGATTTTTGTCCACATATTCATCCACTTCCCGGGTGCCAGACCAAATAATTAGCTTGTGGGTATTTCTTCCACATATTCATCCACTTCCCCCAAAAAAACATTTCTTATTGATTTTTTTTTTTTACCAATATTTTTTGAATAATTTTAAATATTTTTTTTTTTCTGTGAACCAAAATATACAGTAAATGCTGATGATCTGAGCAGATTCAAATGCGGTGTTTTCAACATGGAGATTATATTCAAGGTCTCTATAATTTGTATTTCTGGTACAGTATTGTATGTCGATTTTACCAGGGGGAGTTAGAGATGTATGGAAATATGTATCACACCCCTCAGCATCATGACCATTAATCTGTGGTGGTAACATCTGCTTTGAACTTCCAAAAAAGTGCTCGTTTGGAGAAACAAAATGTAAACTACCGTGGCCAGGCCATCACTAATTAAAGGAGTTTGAATGGACATTGATGCCTTGACAACACCCATTGGTTTTTCAGAGGGGAGCTGCAGGATCCGAGTTTACGGCAGTTGCTGCGGTCGATGACTGGAGCCACATTTGCAAAAGCAGGGCACCTCGGGGAGCTTGGTCTGAAGTTGAGATGAGTCATTAGAGACTGCGCAGCTGACTTTGATAGATTTGAAACACTTGTCACTCAACAAAGGAGGCCTTTAAATACACCCCTTTCTACCCATGACCTTTTTAAAACCCTGCAGTTGTTAGCAGATGTTAATATTAATGCTAATATTGCTATTGAAGTTCCACCAGCTTCATATTTAATACAGATGGTTCTCGGTTCTTTGCAGGGAGCAGCAATTTTGTCCTTTAAAGGCCAAACAAATACTCAGAATGGAATCGGGAAGAAATATCCAAAAATGACACCTGGAAATTTTGCATGGAAAGCTCTCCCTGATGCCCATTTACCAAGACATTTGTGGTTTTTAAATCCATCTTGAAGACAGCAGGAGTTCTTCTTCTACATGGGTCATTAATTGCTGACGGAGAGGATCGTTTTACGTAATGTTATGTAAGGATGACATAGAATTGTGTTACCTCCACTTATACATGAGCACTTGAAGAGCGATCGGGTGCAGAATTAGGTGAGAATGGTAAATGTAAGAGTAAAAACAAGGAAAAGTCACCCTTACTATTTCATAGAAGACTTATATAGTGAGTCAGGTTGTTTTCTACAAACTGCCTCACTAGTCAAAGAAGTAATCAAGTCTTGTCCATTTTTTGATCTAAGAATATTCTCAAATTCGTCATCTCTATCAAATGATGAATTACAATTACTTTCAAAATGCCATTAATATATGAATGATTAGATATTTGAACACAATTTGGAAATAATAAAACACTAACAAATGAATTTTTAACTAACTTTTATTGCTGTCAAGTCTCCAACCCTGAGGTGTTCTTAAAGTTCTCAACAATATTAGAGCTACATTGAAACATGTCTGTTTTCACGCGGATTAATACTGCCCTTTAGTGGTTTAAAAGAGCAATAACAGTCAATTAAAAGTCCACCACAAAGTTTTCAAAGTGTGGAAAAGTTTCTCCATCGTCAAAGTCACTACAGTATATTTATATAATCCATACTATGGGAGTTCTGCTTCACATGTTCACCATTCTCTGATCTATAACCAATAACTTATTCCCATTTATTTGCTTTTCCGTTAGAAATAGATAAAAGATTAAAAAAAATCTGCTGGATGTCGCATTCAATGCAGATGAGACGTTCCCTTCACGTCACTTAATCCCATTCGGAATCCCCTAAATGCCCACTTAATCCCAATGTTGTGTTCTTTTAGGAAACACAAATCACAGGCCAATGTTTTGCCCAGCGACATCGACTTGCATTCTTTGACTGATTAAGCCACACAAAGAGTTGACTTGATTGGAGCCTTTGCATTTTCTCCCGCTGCTCTCATCCCGGTGGAATGCTGACTGAAACATTTTGTGGTTAGTCCTGTTGAAATTGCCTTCAAGCTTGGAAAAAGACACAGAGAGGGTGAGCACAACAAAGAAGAGAAAGCACGGTGAAGGATGGAGAAGCTTTGACGCGTGTTATGTAATACAAGGAAGGGATGATGTCCGGAGATGGTCTTCACTTTCCTGTGTCTCCTTCTTGTTCCAAATGAAAACACAGCTCGAATGATTTATGGTCATTATTTTTGCTGATTCTATTAACATTCTCTCTCCATTTGCATACATCAAGCTTATTTGAAGAAAAATGATATTTAAATGAAGCCCTCGAAGTATCACGGGTGGCAGCTGTGAGCTTTTCCAATGATTGGGACTTGAAATTTGCGGCTTTTCAATGTTATTTTATTCCTGAAATGTTTGTGGTGACGTGACCCCGAGTCTCACCTTTCACCGCAGGCTTCTGGCATTTTGCAAAAATGCCACTAATGATGTCGGTCTTTGCCGCAGATGAAGGCTTTGACACCCAATCATAATAAATGGTGGAATGCTATTGGGAACAGAACACGTCCGTTTATCTCATCTGTCTTTGCGGCATTGCTAAAAGATCATAAGTATTACGTGTCGAAGGAAATTTGCTGTCAGTAGTTTTTAGAGGGCAAATGTCTTATTTGGATATAAGATATTTCATGCCAGCTTTAAAAAAAAATATATGGTTATATATTAGAGGTCGGGCCATTTTTTTTTTTAATTATATGAAATTTTATTCTGTTTCTCAAGGTGTAATGGATTGCAATTCGGATGACGTCGAGCCACATTGTGAAGCGGCTCTGGAGATTGAGTCTTCCCGTTTCAGAGTCAGTCATTCTCAAGGAGGCCAGGCGGATGGGGCTAAAAAGGAGTTCAATAAGAAAAGGTAAATTCACCGGCACCCTGTCCAAAAAAATGATTCAAACTGCTTGTCATGTGTCCGGTCAGTCGCTCCGGCAACAATCCAGGCAGGCTAAAGCGAGTGTCGTCTTATAAGAGAAAGACCCGACATTTGGCGGTGGTTCGGAAAAAGCCCCAAGGGTCAGGCAGGACGCAGGATGCGGCAAAGAACGACAACATGCTGAATATTCACCAGGGGATGTTTGACACGGATCCTCAGGTGTTGACGGCAAACCACGATACTCAACTCGATGAGTTCTCCAAACTTGCCGAGGTCAGCAAAAAATTTCTATAATTGTTGCTGATTATTCGGAATGATATTTTCTGATTTTTCCCAGCTCACGAAGGATCACAGCACAATAACCGAGGTGCTCCTTGGAAGAAACTTAAGACTCAAAGTAGCCTTAACACTGTGGAAAAGACATTTTGGAGAACTGATAACATATTTCCAAAGGTATTGTAAATTATTACAAATTTAAGACAATGTGATTAATTTATCAACCAGACTTGATCAATTACAGACTTACTTAAATTGTCATCCTCAGAATCCAAGATAACAGCGTCTTTGTTGACATGCTCCCTCTAATAAGCAAACGGTAAGATCGTCATGGAAACGCTCTGTCAGCAAATGTTAGCCTAGTCGAATGTTCTCCGCAGCATAGATGATGACGATGACTCCAACATCACCATCGGCTGTTGCGTGGACCTCTTCCCATTGGTTCGGAATGTTCTCGTCAGTCCATATGACGAGTGAGTTCGGATCTCGGAAGCTGTCGTCACGCTGGATCTCAACCGTTTTCCGTCCGCTTAGATACGTCACCGTCGGTTTGACGTGGATCCATTCCGTTTTGAAACGCTGGTGGGAGCAGCTTCAAGAAAGTGGATCAGCCGAGACGTTTTTGGATAGGTATGTGGTTCCGCATGTCTGCTTTCTAACCAATTAAACATCAACCTGTAAATGTAAAAATTTTGGGGACATATTGTGTTTATGATCTGGTTGAATGTTGTTGCAGAAACTTCCACGTCTTTAATCAGCAGTTGCTGGAATTATGGCAGCGAGAGCCAAAACTGAAATCTTTTCCCGGTTCTGCAGGAGACATGGCAAAGGTCATTGACTCCTTCCTGTCTCAACTTACTTTCCATCCATGAAGAGCCAGAAAAGAAACTCTTCTGCAGTAGAAATTCATCCCTTGAGGTTCTGAAAATGTCTTATGTAATTCTAAATGAAGACATTTATCAAGCAGGACAAGAAATGTTGATGTGATGCTGTCTAGTAGTGACCATTAAATGTTTTTCTTTCCACTCTATTGATTGATTTGATATTTAACCGTGAATACGTTTGAGCTTAGCTGTCACTTATCAGGAGCTGAACCTTGTTGGCCTCAAAGCCGAACTGGACTTCAGCCTTGTTAGCTCTTGAAGGCATTTGAGTTGGCGAGAGATATGAGTTGACTCATCTCACTACTCACATGTGGCTTTATCTGACTTGACACAGATAAGCGGAAGGGTTGGCGTCTGCCATTGTGATGTCAAGTCGAGGTTGAAGTCCGGCCAAGATTAAAAGGGACGGCTTGTTACTTTTTATTTGTGCTTGATTAAAGTTGCAGTGTGGACGAAGAGTTGCAGATTTATTTTTTTTACTGTGGGACTTGAGTGAAGGTAAGACTTTTTTTTGTGCCTCGTTTTTTTATTTTTTATAGTCACTTCTGCTTGATGCATTTAAAACGTGATTGCAGGAGGATGGTGATATTTAAAGTTTGGCTCATGCTTTTGCTCTTGCCGAGTCTATTCGGAGACAACATGGAGCATCTTCAAGGAGAGAACTTGCATCTGCTACCCCCTGATCAGCATAATGTGGTCATGAATTACGGAATGAAAGGTAGCTTCAATTTCCTTCAATTACGTATAAATGAGGTGGTACGTTAGATTTAAAAACCTTTTGTGATTAAAATTTGATGTTAAGGAAACTCAATATATTTTTGCATAATTGCTGCATCAGCAGTTTTCTAGTCATAACAGAAATGAAATGGGGGGGAAAAATTTAACATTAAAAGTCATGGTTAATGTTATTTATTCTCTGAGTACAATTAAATCTCTTCAAGTTAACATCTCTGATTGTCACCTGCAGTGTTACAATTAAATCTTTTCAAATTAACATATCTGATGATCACCTGCAGCGTTGCAATTAAATCTCTACAAATGAACATCTCTGATTGTCACCTGCAGCGTTACCGAGAGATTGTCACGAAATGCTCATGAGCTCTTCAGGTCACGCCAGAGACGGCGTGTACCTGATCCAACCGGGGGACGCCCCCATCCTGGTCTTCTGCGCCATGCAAGAAGGAGGATGGACTGTAGTCCAACACATCACCGTTAACAGCAGCGTCAATTTTGACCGAGTGTGGACCGACTACAAACGTGGTTTCGGTGACGTCACTGGCGATCACTGGCTCGGAAATGAATACCTGCACCAGCTTAGCGGAGGCTCGGCACGCTACAAACTGGGAGTGAAACTCGTGGACCGAGACGCCGTGACAAAAACGGGGGAATACGATCCATTCCTGGTGGAGGATGAGTCATCGGCGTACAGGTTGAGGCTGGGTTTGTTTCATGGCACGGCCGTGGATGCCCTCACCCAGGACACGGAGAACTACCTGCACGATAATCAGAAATTCACCACTAAGGACAGAGACAATGATAATTACTTCCAGAACTGTGCCAAGTTGGAGTTCCAGGGAGTGGCCGGGGGAGGTTGGTGGTATGATGCTTGCGCCGGTGCCAATCTGAATCGAAGGAATGTCATCTACTGGCAAAAAGACTGCAACAAAGAGCGACTGTGCAAATACGCATGGATGATGGTGAAACCGTCACACACGGTTAAAGCCGTTCATTGCGGTGACTGCAAAAAGGATGAACTATGAAAAGCTTCTCAGCAGAAGATGCAATGTGGCTCTGGACAACGATCCAAACTGGAGGTAATTGTACAAATAAAAGTAGAAAATGACCTGTCATTCGGCGGGAAATAAAAAAAATAAAAAATGAAAAAAAGAAATTTGAAAAATGCACTAAGTGCCAAACCCCATTCATTTACAACGGCGTGTCCGCCAGACGGCGACATTTCCCCGTTACCGCTGGCTGCGGCGGGAGATCGTAAGTAGAAAAGTCCCAGAAAAATACATACATAAGAAGGATAAAACAAATCTAAAAAGACTCAATATATTCTGCAGGACATTGACATTTATTTGAAGAAAATGGATAAAAACGGTTTCTAAAATACAGATGCATAAAAGCAACAAGCCAAAATAAAAAACAACTTTCCTTGTACATAACATCACTATCCAGTATAATGGCAACATACTCACTTTTAAATTCCCTGTTTGAAAGAGTCTTTCAAAAAAGGAAAAGATATTGGCTTTGCCTCAGTAAAAACAAAACAAAAAAAAGGTTATTTACAAATAGCAACTTTGTGATGAGAGCTGTATTTGGAGTGCTGTGGTATAAATACAGTGAAGATTCGTACTAAGAATTAATTGTGCCCAGCAAACAGGATGCTGCCACAACTGCCTGTGCTTGTAAACAGCAGCACGTTAATTAGAAGCTAAATTATGTCAGACACAAACAATTATTTGCAACACAACTGGGCTGTACCCTTTTAAACAGGTGACATCCACTGGCGGAGATGGAATTTTTCCTTGGGGGCGGGCAAGATACTTTTGGGGGGGTCCTAAAAACAAAAATTGCAAATCCCCCAAATTCTGTAGCAAACACTAATAAACATGTCCCCTACTTATTCAGCCTTCCAAACATCTTTGGGGCGAGGGGGCAGTGCCCTCCTGGACCCCCCCCCCCCCCCCCCCCCCTCTCCGCCAGTGGTTCCATTCTATTTATGATATGGCTCCTTCCATTTTGTGTTGGCACAGAAATTCGGACAAAGTAGCGACAGGCTGTCTCTCACTGATAGCGTGGAAAGGACTTCAAATACCACTAAGGACTTTTTAAACAGTTGTAGTTATGATGTTTTTTGATATATAGGATTCTTTTATTTTTGTTAAATTCTGTGAAAATGGAATCTAATCTAATAATCAAGTTGCTATTTAGAGCACCAACAGAAGATGGAATGTAACATTCGGGGGTGGCGGTGGTTTGGAGGTGAGGCCTCCATTTTGAAAACCTCCAGCTTCTAAAACACATCAAGCAAGTTTGGCACCGACCATTGGGTTTTGTCCGTACCAATAGAGTTTCTCCTCAATCCGCTTCTTCTTCCACTGGCAGAGTAGAAGCATGCGGAAGGTTTTTTGGAAAGTCTTGTTGCAGAGAGCGTAGCACATTGGGTTGACGGTGCTGTTGACGTAGCACAGCCAGTAGCCCAGATGCCACAGGGACACGGGGATGCAGTCCGAGCAGAAGGTGGATATCAGCACCATGATGTTATACGGCGTCCATGTTAGGATGAAGGCCAGGAGGATGGCACTGAGGGTCTGCGCTGCCTTCCTCTCTTTAATCAGCACCATCCTCTTCCGCTTTGTCATCTGGTTCTTCAACGTGACATCCTTAAACGCCGAATGGCTGACCGACTCCGCCGAGGATGACCCGGTTTTGGCCTCGCCGTTTTTGCCCCGGTGGGGGGCCAAGGCGTCTTTGGTGGCGGGTTTGAACTTGTACGACACGCGCTTGCTACTCTTCTGAGAGTTTCTTTTGAGCGGCGTTTGGAAGAAACTGTCCTCGTCGTAGCTGCTTAGCTGTTCGCTCTCGCTTCCCGCCACGCTCTTGCCGCCTTCGCAAACTTGGTTCCCCAAAGGGGGCTGCAAGGCGGACTTGTCTTCATCTTCTGAGGATGCGTAGCTATTGGAAGCGGTCATGGGACCGGTTTTGGACCACTCCTCGTTGGTGGAGGCGGTGGATTTGGCGGCGTGGCTTGAGGATGACCATGAGGCTTGAGTGCGGTCTTGCGCCGCAGACTTTAGCTTGCAGCTAAAACACGATCGACTGATCCGTACCCGGTTGACGTCGGGTTGTGCGGACTGATTCGCTCCCTGAAGCTCCGCTAAATCCTTGGTGCGTTTTTCCGTCTCTTTATAGATCCGACAGTAGAGGATAGTCATGACTGACACGGGGATATAAAACGCTGCAATAGCGGTTCCAAACGTTATAATGGGCTCTGAGAAAAACTGAATCTGGCATTGTCTTTCGGGGACGGTTCTTTTGCCCACAAAATATTGCCAGCATAGGATAGGCGGTGCCCACAAAACAAGAGACACCAGCCAGGCTAAGCCTATCATGATGCCGGCCCTCTTTGGTGTCCGTTTGGCTCTGTAGGTGAGAGGCCTGGTGATTGAGAAGTATCTGTCGAAACTGATCACCAACAAGTTCATGACTGAGGCGTTACTGGCCACGTAGTCCACAGCCAACCACAGGTCACATGACAGGTTCCCTAAGGCCCAGTAACCCATCAGGATGTAGGAGGTGTACAGGTTCATGGAGAAGACGCCGATAATGAGGTCAGCAGCCGCCAGACTCAGCAAGTAGTAATTGTTCACCGTCTTGAGTTGGCTGTTGACTTTAAAGGAGAGCATCACCAGGATGTTCCCCACTATGGTGATGAGGCTTACAATGGCTGACACGGTCGCTATGGCCACCACCTCCCAGAGATTGTGTGTGACCACTTGGATATCCATTGTACTGTTGTTTACTGTGACATTTGGGGCATGCACAGTTTCCATAGTTGTGGGCTTAGTTGCACCGCACCACAAAGAGACATGTTGAATTTGACATTTCCTGTTAAGAAAAAAAAAGGCGGATTAGGGAGGAACATTGTTATCAAGGAAAATGCGTTTTGTAGCCACTAGATGGCGATATTTCAAACTAGTGACCACTAACAATGCCCTTTTGATGGAAATGTTGCTCAATATTTAACCAAAAGGGAGACTTGGTGTATTTCTATGTAGGAAATAATTACAAATAAAATGTTTTGTTCAGTCTACAACAGCCTACTCTCTTTATTTTGTAATACTTTTATTTATGGTTGTATGTGGATGTTTTTAGTCCAATCAAATTTCAGCATTTATCAATCAATCAATCAAGTCAAGTTTATATAGCCCTAAATCACAAGCAGTCTTAAAGGGCTCTGTCCTCTGCATTTAACCCATCCCCATGTGATTTTGATCCATCCCCTGGGGGAGAGGGGAGCAGTGAGCAGCAGCGGCGCCGCGCTCGGGAATCATTTTTGGTGATCTAACCCCCCAATTCCAACCCTTAAATGCTGAGTGCCAAGCAGGGAGGCAATGGGTTCCATTTTTATAGTCTTTGGTATGACCCGGCCGGGGTTTGAACCCACAACCTTCCAGTCTCAGGGCGGACACTCTACTACTAGGCCACTGAGCTGATTTATGTCAATCAAATCTTCCCAGAACCCTCAAACTGGAGAAACTGCAGTGCAACCTACTCAAAACTGAATGCAGTGTTTCAAAACCACATCTTTTTCACCAGCAGATGAAGCCAAAGTCTCACTTTGACTCCACTGACACACATTTATCATGGGTGAGGGAGCTACTTGAAATTAATATGCTGTGCTTTTCATGACCTACAAGAAAGCACAATTTCATCATGTGCTGATTAAATTTGCATATTGAATCTACAGAGACCTCAATCTTCTCCCCGCATAGCCATGAGATTTTTTTTTTTTTTTTCATTGGTGTTCCCGTAGAGGGTAACATTTAACTTGCACCCTCAGGCTCACATACACCTGCTTCAATTGGGCACCGGAACCTGATATTTATAAGCTATGCTTTTTAATACAATAGCACCTCTACATTATTTTTAACACACGTGTGCAAAATGCAACATTTTGGCAAAATATCCCAATTTGACAAGTGACTTTCACATGCATCTGGATTGATTTGACAGCTCCAGCAGTAGCCCGAGGCTCACACAAATAACATTCCCATCTCCAGGGGGGGGTCCTCCACCAGGAATTGGATTGGACCTCACCTTGTTGTACAACATTTCACATCACATCACTTAAATCTCTGATCATTAGACTGAGCCATTACAGGAACGTCTGTTTTTTTCTTTATTAAAGCGGTGAGACTTAATAAGACATTTCTTTCTTTTCGTCATGGGACTATAAAAAAATTGTGCCCCTTACAGGATCCGGAAAATATGAAGTCTGGTTGTTGTGGCTTGACGTGACAATCAATATACATCACACCACAAATGTAAATGCCCCTAATAACCTACTGCAATAACACATAAAATAATAATGTGTTCAAAATAATTCAAGTGGATGTCTTTTTTTTAATTTACCTAATAGCGTTCACATTGCACATAATCCCACACACTCGAGCTAGAAGAAAGATAGATGATGTATTAAAAATCCAATCCGTCCTCATTATAAGTGAGGGAATATAATTAGCTTCCATAAAAATTTGTTTTGCAAGATTTGTTTTTGTGTAGGTTTTCCAGCAAACGATTTGCAAATATTGGAACTAAAGTGAATTTGCATGAAAGTGAAATGTTGGAGTGACGTGATTGGGCAGGCGCTGTTTGTACCGGTTCGGATGGTTGCCATGTCACCATTCATGCCGTTATCTATAATTATAGTGTCATTGGCCATGTATAGTGCCAACTAACCACTCATACAATTCAACTTAATTCGTTTGATTTGAGTGAAAGAGGCACGAGTTCCTGCTGCAGAAAAGCAGCTGCCGATGATCATGACTCAGTTTGTCGTCATTCTGCGGATTGTCTGCCCTCCCTTGATATGTGAATGAATGATTTACAGCACAGCCATGTGTGATGATGATGAAGAGGATGATGATGATGCACTTCCTTCATGCATATTCCAATTTTCAAAAAAAAAACATTCAGTGGCATGGTCATTGGAGGAATATGATTGGCCGTCTGCAGAAACCCGATTTATGTCTGCAGGCAATATATGAAGTAAAGCTCTGTGAAGGAGATAAGTCACGCAAGATGAATTTTACTCTTGTCAGGGAACTACACGTTAAAATCAGGAAATGGATGACCCGATTGTTATTTTCGAAAAATACAGATTCATCCCCGTGACATCAACTTAAATATTGCATTAGGCCCGTATGCATAAGTAATGCTCAAGTTTCCTTCAAAGTCAAGCGAAAGTGATCGAATTCTTCATCTTCTGTGGTCATCTCATCGCTGTAGCTGGGACGTCATGCTTAATAACCTTCTCTACACTGGGGGGGACCGCGGCAGCAGAACACATTGTCACGCGCTGATCGCATATGTTTGGCATTTGTGCAAGGAAGGTCGGAAGATGAGAGATGGAGGAGAAGAGATTAAAAAGGGGCGAGTGGAACACGAGGCACAAAGAAGCCCAGAGGTCTCTGGCACAATGGTTATTACATTCTGCAGTCAGCTCACTGACCCATAGTGAACACTTGTGCCCACAGTCGTATGTGACAATGTTGAACAGCACCTGAAAAAAAAAATGCATTCTGTGCACTGGAGGAGAAACAATATTGTAATCATGAATGTAGAAGCACACAAGCATGCAATGTAAAATACTCTCCAGTGGTGCTTGGTGGCATTTAATGACTCTAATGCTGAGAAAAGAAATGCAAATGAAGCATTTGTGCCAATGCTTTTTCAACTCCTCATAGAGCAGGGGTCGTCAACCGGTGGTCCGCGGGCCTCTAGCGCTCCGTGGCGATATTGCAGGTGGGCCGCGAAATTGGAAATGGATAGTAATTGTAACATTTTTAGAAATAATATGGATTCTTATTTAGACTTGATTTATTTTCCAAACTAATCTTGTGAATCATTTACCCATCCAATCATAGAGGATAAAGAATCTATGACTATTGATTGTCTAAATGTGTTGCTGCACAGTTTGTATTCAAATATCAGCTGCATTAGCAACTGCTTCAAGGATGTTTTAAATATCTAAGGTTTATTCGGTGGAAGATTGTCTTAATGTACCGTCGTGGAAACGACAATGTCCTCTGACTCACTTTCTAAATATGAGTCTGTGAGTGCGCGTCTGCTCGCCGTGTTTGTGCCTCCGGCTATTCTGCTCCTGCCTCACAACATGCATACATGAATAACCTCATTACGTGCATGAATTTGATTTTTTTTTTGTTATTGTTTATTGATTAAAGCAATATTCATGTGAATATATTGGAGAAATTGGCAACTCATATCTAAGCGTTTACTTCAGTGCGATAAAATATAAACCCATCTTTTAAATGGCCCTAAATTTTGTCGAAATTTGTGAAAAGAATAAAAAGTGATTTCCTCAATTTATAAAAGAAACTATCCATGAAAACTGAACAGACTTCAAATGATTGCTTGACCCTCATTTGTTTTGTCAAGGAAACCAAAAGAGGAGGGGATATTATGCACTTTCCTTCAAACTAATTCATAATTCAAAATGATAAGGCACATTTATTAAAAATGTATTCACATGCATTTGATAATATCACATTCAAAACATCAGATGACTTTATCGTACAGTATTTGCTACTCATGCCACTTTTTTTGTGATACAGCAGGTGTTCCAAGAGGGTGCACACACACACACACACACACACACACACACACACACACACACACACACACACACACACACACACACACACCTTCCGTGAGCATTCAATGAGGTAAAAGTGCACATTAATAATACATGCTAGCGAGACCTCTCAGATATGCACTTGTGCTGCTATTTCCTGTCAAATCCGGGTCAAAGCCTCTGAGCAGTCATCAAGAAGTGCATTATTAATCACTTCCGAGTCGCCTAAGACGATGATGACACACAAAGATAAAAAAAATTAAAAAAAATACTCACAAAGGCAGAGGTCAGAATGAGCCTTGCAAGTTAATCCCTTTGTTTTTTCCAGGAAGTCTTCTGAGGGTCAAGTGCATCTTAGAGGTTCAAAACACAGTCGGAGAGGTTGAGGAATCCCGCTGACTTGGAGGCAAAATGTGTGCAAATGGGAGGAGGAGGATGGAAAGGAGGGAGGAGGAGAGAACCGCGCCTGCTCCACACCATCAGCTGCCAACCACAAGATGTCCAAATATTCCCAAGTTGTTTTCAGCGTGGAGTCAAAGGTGAACTTTTAAGTTGAAACAAAACCAGCTGCTGTTTTTTTTTTGCTCCATCTTCCTTCTCCTCTTCTTCTCTTGCCACTACTGATGATGATGAAGTTGCATGTGGCTGAGACACACGTTCTTGCACGCCGCCGGGAGCAAAATTTCCCATAGGGGCGACTGGTTCATCATTTTTCGGGACAGTGAGCACGCAGCTCCTGAGCCACACAGAGTGGAAGAAAGTGGAGGGTGCATGGATGGAAGGAAGGAGGGAGGAAGGGAGGGAGGGGCGGGGTCGATGGTGGTCAGATTAAACAGCGGTCCCCGCCGACCGATTTCACATCGAAGCCGGTCGCCATTTTAAACAGTTTTGTATTCATGTAGAAGTTCTTATCATTTAAATGTAAACTTACTTTACAAATGATTTTCTTACAAAAGTAAGTGCTCATGGAAATAAAACTCTCGAGAACAACCCAAGCTAAACTTACCTCCTCCCCAACCTCCAAAAATAGGTCTCTTAGTCGAGATGCATCACTTTGACAGATTTACTGTGCTACTTTCAATTTTTAAGCAACTTTGGCGACATCATAGGGCGTTTCAAAAAGCACACAAAAAAAGTATAGTCTTATGAAATGGGATCGATTCTAATACGACTAACAACGAGAAAATGTATTTTAGATGTTGGCTATCTCCAATAACTGCTTTCGTGAGATTTGACACGAGGCTTCAGATCAGAGGAAACCTGCTTATCTCCTGCGTGGTGTTTGAACATGATGGAGGCCAAGGCAGTGTGGCAGACGTGTGGACCGTAAAACACCAGCATTGCTTTTGTCCTCACATGGGAGAGCACTGACATGGCCACAGCAGATAAGGACTGACAGATGTTTTGTGCATGTGTGTGTGTGTGCGTGTGCGTGTGTGTGCTAACCAGGGAATTCATTATTTCAGCAGCGCTGGTTGTCGCTGAGGTCCGTCCGTGTATGTTTTAATCCGGATGATGGGTGCTGAACTGTCTAATATGAGCCAGCCAATGTCGAGTTATAGCTTGGAACTGGAAAGGTACAATTACATTCTCATATCCGATGTGTGTTGCCGGAAATAAATGATCCAAACATTAGCATTTATAGTGATTTGTATTCCAGCTGAAGTTAGTTATGTGAGGATAAAAAAAACAAGAATTTCAATTTTCTCTGTATTCTGTTTTTCAGAGAAAAAAAAAAAAAGATCGTCCTAGAACAATTTGGATTTAGTAAATAGTTTTCAGATTTGACTCAAATGTTTTCAAAACCTGACGTTTTATGAAAAACATTTTAACTCAAAAGAAAATGACTTTATTTTTGTAAGATAGTGGATTTTTTTTTCCTGTAACTCTCAAAATATGACTATTTTAAAAAATATGCACAAATTGGCCTAACGTTACAACTTTTTGTTCCACTTTCAGCGTGGCATATCCCCCGTTATTGATGACATATTTTTTTCTTTGACAATGCAATCCACTCATTGCAACTCACAATGAAAGCCAGCCATCGTACGGCTTTGTTAAAAGTCTAAATGAAAAGATGAAATCCAGTGATAGCAGCCAAACAAACAAGGCAGAACTTGTATCGTCACGTGCGTCTGTCCTGCTTCCCGTCCACTTTTTGCGATGAAGACATTCAGCCGTCCCACCTCATAAGCAGCTTTGACCTCGTTTGTCCTTCAGGGCCGGCGGACACGGCCTTCCCTCGCTCGTCACCTCTCGAGCGCTTTTCCGCCTCACATAATATCGAGAACGTCGCAGGGCACGAAGCCTCGTTTCTTGCCGCTTGCCACCCTGATGAAGCCGTTGCTTTCGTCCTCACTGCTCACACAGATCTAGTGGGACAAGATAGTCATGAATTATAGTTAACTCTGTCACGTTTGATTTTTTTTTTTAGGGAGGCCAAAAATAGCAATTTAAGTCGGAATTTGTAAATTATTGACATTTATGGCAACTGTGGGAGTTAGCAAAATGAAGCAAGGAAGTTACTTGCTCCAAATAAATTAGCTGTATTGTTTATATTTATTTAAAGTGGATTTCAAGACAAGGTTCTGTAAACTCTGCTTTGTTGTGATAGCAAAACTCAAAACATTTAGTTAACTTGCCCAAATTACAATTTTATATAGTATAGAAAAATGTTAATTAAAAATACTGTATTTAAATAAATGGTTTAGTGTAGTTTGCGCGATATCGTCGTTACCAGGTCTTTCCAGCAGATGGCGCTGTCACCCTGTTGCTGACAATTGTTCATCAGTGCCGGGATCTTTTCATAAATTCAAAGTATTTCATTTAACTTTCCTAATTCTTTAAAAAAAAATGTACTTCAAGTTAAAGTCGGTGTATGATTTTGCAGCACGGTCCGGATAAAATTTATTCAATCTAATTTATTCCAACTAAGGAATAGGTTAGAAAAAAGAAAAAGTCCAAATTGAAGGAGCTCTCAAGTGCCATTACAAACACGCTGAAATGTTCCAGATCATTTTGTGCAACCTGTACTCTCCTTAAGTGATCACATTACGCTAAACTCTTAGGGAACACGCCAATCTCATATTCTGCGGCTTCCTATCCGCTTGGGGTTTGCTTGCAGGATTTTTTTCTCCAGAGTCACACCATAAGCATTGTGGGAAAAAGAGACCACTCATTAATGTGCATATTTGACGGATAAGTCACATGCGGGGGCCACAAAAAAAAAAAATTGTGACGTGATGATGCAAGGGTGAGTGATAAAAGAGGACTCCTGGGAGCAGCAGGAACAAAAAAAAACCTTCTTGTCATAATCGGCCTCAAAAAGGGGTCAACGAAGACAATCTCAAATGTTCATTATTTACGACAAAATATTTTGTGTGTGCGGAAAGCCGTATGTATCATGCAGGGTTTTTTGGTAGAGTTAAAAAAAAAAAAGAAGACCAAATAGTACCTGTCCTTCCTTTAGCGTAATCTGGCCCTGCTCTCTGCAGCCGATGAAGGTCCTGTTACACCTGAAAACTTGATCTCCCACCCGCAATTGATGCGCAAAGGATGCCGGGAAGAAACCGATCCTGTCCTCAATCACCCCCTGGAAAATATTAAACAGATGATAGATGATATGTGAGTTGTTGTTCTTTTGTCAACTTCCGCATTATTGGTTTTACTGGCGAAATTCTCCAAAGCGGCCAGATGTGTGTGTTTATCCACAGCATGATGAGAAGCAGCAGTGAGAAATGCACAATGAGTTGGCTCGTGGTCTGCTAGCAGCATGCCGCCTTTTATCTCCTTTATTAGGATTCCAAACTCTCTTTTCCATCTTTTCTACTGCGATCATTGACTGTTCAGTTCATCAATCAATTCATTTCTTCCAGGTTCATTTCATTGTGCTTGGGGAAAACATATAGTTATTATCATTGCCTTGGAAATGATCCAAAACAATTCATCATTACTAATAAGTCCAAGAAATCACAATGTGTGAAGGGAATTTAACGCTTACCTTCCACCAATCACCGTTGGATTCGTCAATAAGTAAAATTCGGTCTCCTGCCCTGCAATAAGAGGCAAAACAATGGACGGTTTGTAAACAATTTGTCTATTTTGCGTTGAAAGAAAAGAGAGCATTATTATGGAAAACATTTGTATAATGTTCATTTTATTTGAAATGTCTATTTTCCCACTATTTTATTTTATTGTATGTGAAATGTCTTTTAATTACACCTGTCTCACCTGCCGTCAGAGAAGGAGAGCCAATCAGAGTGAAGGATAGGGAGTTGGAGGAAGAGAGGTGGACGGGAAGACAGGGGGAAAAAAAAGACAGGAAAATTGTGAATCACTGTGCCGCATGTCTGTGTGTGCCGTAGTAATTACAAGCATCTGCTCGCAGTCATTGTTGGCAAAGTTTAATGTAGTTAAAAAAAAAAAAAAGGAAAAGGAACAACTCGATTGAGGAAAATGTGAGTTTTTACGTAATTTCCCTTATTTCCACCTCTTGTGATTGTTGGAGTGTGTCTTTATCCTGGTAATAATCACTATTACTGAGAAAATACGATTCACTGTGAACAGAAAAAAACAATTCCATATCTAAAAAAATCTTCAGAAAAGGACCGGGTGAAAATTTCTCAAGTAGTTGGACTTGCCAGTTCTCATCATCATTATAATCATCACGTTGTTGAAGTAATCACATAATCAAGCACAAGTAGAATTTTCTCACTTGCAAGTAAAATGAATCATTTTCAAGAAGTATCCTTCTCCTCTCCTGAATTTATGTTGCATATGCTGATTCAAGTGATTGTGTTAGAATCCGTTAGCGGAACACAGGTATCACTCCATTTGAGTAATTTGGTGGGAAGAGGAAACCAAATTGATGCTTGAGATGAAGGACTGCACGTGATGACTTTCGTTTCCTGTCTTAAAAAGTGTGTCAAAGCGTACGGTGGCCATGATCGGGCGCTTTGACACTAGCGGAAAATGCAGCAAATATTTTTTATATATATTTTTTTTTTTTAAATAATACTGTTTCACCTGCGAGTGTTTTTGTAAAAAGCTCCATCATCAAAGTCGTGTTGTTGTGTGTGTTTTGCAAACTAGCCTCATCTCCAGGTCATGGCTCTCCTGGGCAGTAAAACTGTACAAGGCCACGTAGGTGTTGAGCCGGAGTGCATCTTGGTGAAGCTGGCTGTCTTCCAGCTAGACACACACACACACACACACACACACTCAACAATAACCACACACAAGCTGGTGGGTCCCACGCAGCACCTAAACAACAATTTTGAATCTGTATCGTTCCGACCTCAACAGCATCAAGATTGCCGAGTGGCTTTTCGTCAGCTTTTTGCCATTTTTTGTTTTCATCATTTTCATTACTGTCCCCGGAGGCCACACAAGCAATTTGCCTTGTGCCTGCTTCCAAGTCATCCATCAGCTACTCCTTGTGGATGACACATGGCTTCATTACCACCTGGTGCCTCAAGGAAAGCAAAGTTCTGCCATCTTGTAAAAATACCACCTGTGTTTCACTGTCACCCCCCCACCCCACCCCGTCCTGCTACCAAACGCATCTACTTTTCAAGGAGTGTGAAATGTAGCAAGCAGGCTCCACGGTGGAGTTAACTGTGACAGAACTGACAAGAGTGAAAAAAATATATATATTTTATGGACTGGTGCTAATTGGGACAACACTTCTCCGACAACTTCCTGTGTGCATGCCTCTCGTCCCATTTTAACTTGGTGTTGACGGAACAGATTGCAGCTAATCTTGCACAACGTAAATATAACGTGTGCCAAAGCTATATTTACTGTCCCAATGTTTGAGAATCTACGAGTGTGAGTATATATCATCCATCACTACTACTCAAATGACTAAAATGTTTCTTTGAGTGAACCCAATCGGTTGAATTACCATTTTCCCAGTACGCCTCCATCTGTCTCTGCCTTAGCCAGAGCTAATGGACCCGTCGGAGGATGCGCTAACCATGCGCCGCCAGCTGTGCTCGGCCCGCCCAGCGCAGCACCGCGTATTTGAGTCTCTTCTTTTTTGAGAAGCGAGGGGACGTTTGTGAATTTTCCTTGTATGGTTTATTATTATGTTTGCCCAAATATCTGTGGTCTATTTCTACTGACAATGAGGCCTAAACATGCT
This sequence comes from Syngnathus leptorhynchus, assembly GCF_054491065.1. Lineage (NCBI taxonomy): Eukaryota > Metazoa > Chordata > Actinopteri > Syngnathiformes > Syngnathidae > Syngnathus > Syngnathus leptorhynchus. The sequence goes on along the minus strand of NC_141209.1, from coordinate 4,497,470 downwards.
CAAAAAACTCCTCTGTGCATTCCAGCAGGCAAAAAGAAAAAAGAAAAAGACGGCCTGGTAAGCTCCCGATGAGATTTTTATCATCACCCTACAGGAGTTGATAAGATATTTTTTTGCTAACGGAAGAGCCACAGATGCAACCAGTGAGGTCAAGCCTTGGCTCCATCAGCGCAAGTTTGCCGTGCTTGTGTCAGCTCCAATTTGATTTGTTACCGCAGGAAAAAGAACTTTTCCCTCCATTTCCTGGGAACTGAAGCGGTAATAGCGGAGGGCATTCAAGATGAGTGATGCGAGGCTGCATTTTTCGACTCGCCAGTGTAGCCAACAAATGGATTCGAAAAAATTTCTCACCTCAGAATTGTGGGGTGTTCTCTCCGGCTGAACTCGGTAGTACTCAGCCCCGTTTTCCAGAACCGTGAAAACTGAGTGAAAATATACACACGATAAATTGCAAGCTGTCGTTCGATTGGATCGCAGAATCGTGACAAATGGAAATTTTTCCACAGCCCCTCACCATCGTCGCTGTGTTTTCTTGACAGTGCCTGGCTGCTGCCGTGAGCCACCGCTTCCTCCGGGACGTTATCCAAGTCACTGGTCTGCAAAGAAATCTGATTTCAATTGGACAATTCTATGAAAACAACAATACATTTAACGGAATCATAGCGGCGGGAATCGTCAGTGACGCTAAATAACAAAGGCCCTCGTGAGTGTAGACAGAGCATGTTTCCAAGCTTGCATTCGTATACTATTTCTAAAACACACACACAGCTACACAAACAGTTTGACTGTCTTTTCCATTGTCATTACACAGTGGCACAAATCCAGAATGCAGTGGAGAAATAAGTGGAGCCTAAACATTAATAGCCCCCCCCCCCCGGGTGATTCAGTTTTAAGTAATACAGCGCCGTGATTCATTAGTATGCACTCGTCAATCATGCCAGTGTTATTTGTTGGAATAATTTCCCTAATGTCCAATTTTCCCTGTTCCTGCTGACTCTGTGTTCCTGTTCCTGCATCGCATCCTCATACCTTCGAGTGTCAATGAAACAGCCTAGCGGGGCATAACTAGCAATTTGCGCTCCCAAATGTTCAAACATTTAACGTACAATCTTATCGTCGTGAGTGAACACGAAATTTCACCGCCACAAATATGAGGATCGTAATAAATTAAGCCCAAAGAGTTTTCGGACTGTGAAGCCTTCCCTAAGTGATTCGTGCCCGTCTATTATCCTACCCTGTACGAAAAATGTCACGGGGTGGCCTGAGAGCGTTTATAATCAGTCCAATTCATCTCGAGGACTGTAACATGAGCACGACAGCTCCCCGTCATGACCGCTAAGACCAGAATGCCTTTATTGGTAGTGTTTATGACTCCGCTGAGGTGGTATCTATTTGCTCCATCAGCTACAACATGTCAAAGGCAGCAGCACCAAATAAACAAAGTGTGTGAGGTGGACCGACAGTGAGATGCATGGCTCTCGACGACATATTGTAGTGTCGGGTTAGGAGAACTAATGGAATGTTTCAAAAAAGATATTACCAATCGACTTGAAATGACCTTACCGAATTTCTTTGTGGAGATTCTGAGCCACTGGCCCGTTTGGATTTTTGTGCCAACGACGTCCCGAATCTGAGGGCCTCATAGACGGGGTCGACTTTATTACCGCAAGCTGTAGTGGTACAAAAAGAATGGATTTTTAAAAAGTGTTGTCAATATATTCAATCATGTATTGATAAGTTAGGCCGCTTACCGATGGGCATGACTTCTTTGATGCAGCCGTATTGTTCCTGAATTAATAACGGAGAGCTGTAGTACCGTCGGAAGCCTTTAGGCTGGCAAGAAACACAACAATACAATGATAATAATGGAATATTGCTATTTTGTCACCAGCCCAAGTCTCAAAACATCAAAGTCAACCCAAACAGTTAATAACAAGCACTGATGGAAATAGCAGCAGACCAAGACCTCGGTACAAATGAAGTCATAGAAATAGTCTCGGTCGCCGAGCAAGCTAATGGAGAAGCGATGGGAATGAGAACTCGGAATATCACCTTTGCGGGAAATGACATTAAATGTGAATTAAAAGAAAATGAATGATTACAGTCTTAAATCATGCATGACCGTCATAAATCATCCGTTTAAATCTACAGATGGCTTTTGGTAAAGCGGGAGAGTAAAAGTTGTGTGACCTCCAATAAGGACAACCGAGGTCTGAAAACTACAACGATAATCATTTTGTTACGAAACCAAACTACGCTATAAATATTAGCTCATAAAAACAGATATTCCTAATGTCGTGTTCGTCAGTGACGCAATAGATGTCCGGGTTTTTGCTTAGCGTTCTCAGGCTGAAGGGAAACAAGCATGCCCGCACAAGCGTCCCAAGTTAAGAGAGGCAAATTTAGAGCCCAATCCCACAGGGGGAAACTTTGTCCTCTTTAACCTCTCAACCTGATTTTCCACTCCTGAGAGCCAATCACTTCCTTGCTCCCTTTCCACTCATTCCCGAACAGGATGCGCTTGTAATACAAGGATCAAAACACATTTTACAAAGAGAGCAAACATGTTTAGCTTTATGGAAAATAAAAATAGGTTTGACATTCGAAAATATTTTGTCCGGGGCTGCAGGAACATTCCAAAGTGTCGCTCACATTAGTTGGCAGTTTATGTTGTTGTTTAGTTTGCTTCATAAAAACTCTAGAAATTATGATCGTGACCTCAATGAAGTCAACGACAAAGCCCTCGAGCATCGTCGGATCTATCCTGTGACGTTAATAGATCGACGGTGACGTCGGGCGGCGGGGGTCAGAGGTTTGGTGTCGGTGGCGTGCTTGGTGACAATTAGCTTGCAGATTGACTGGCAGAGGGATGATATAATGAGGAGGTGGAGGAGGAAGAGGAGGAGGATGACGAAGATGGCTGGATGGCAGTCGCAGATGTACCAGCACACTCACACATACACTAAAGTGTGATTTCTGAATATGCGCATTCTGGTGAGGGATGTTATTCATTATTTCATGTGATTTCAAGTTGATATATCAATATTATTTTGATGATTAATGTTGTTTTAGTAAGTCATTATTTTGTTTGTAATGTCAGTCCAACATCTCCAATGGCAATAGTGATGACATCACGAAATGGATACGAATGTGATCCCAGGCGATGCACATTTCATGAAGACAGGCGCTCTCACCAGTTTGCCCATGCAGCGCTGCTGCCCGACGCCGTTCTCGCACTTGTGGTGAAGACTCATCTTGCAGGCTTTACAACGCAGGCCGTGCTTGGCCGTGTTGCCCGCCAGGAACACCACGTGTTTGGCTGTGGTACCTGAAAAACAAATGGGATGTTTCACATATGCTTGCAGTCTGTTGACATTTTCACCCCACAGCAAAAAAAAAATAATAAATGTTTATGTCATTTCACAGTTGATGGAGAGGCCAGCACAGAGACCCATAGATTTTAAAAAGCCAATTTTCCATTAAAGCGAGATCAGAAGCCACCACGCATCAGTCAATGGCGACTGCTCGCATCCTACACAAAGGAGGTCAGTTTGTTTAATAGTTCTGCATCTGTGCTTGGGTATCGATTGCTCAGTGTGCAATTGCTGTGGCCCCGCCCACGTTCTGTCCATGTGAAAATGTGGACAACTATTGATCACATTTTTTAGAACATATTTTTTTACCCCCCCCCCCTTTCACTAATTGCTTATCCGCTATGCTAATCTACTACATATTGTGATGTTTAATGAATCGTATTTTCCCGTACCTCGAGGCAACGATATACTTTTATTTAAGTATTGCTTTGAGTTACACTTTTATCCAAAACAGTTAGTGATAGCACACACATGTCCCTGCTGTCCATCAGCTCGTTTGGTGTGACTCACTCCAACGTGGAAACAATACGCCTCCGTGCTAGCAGTTTAGCGGTTGGACCAGAAAATGACAGCTTGGCAATGGTGGGTGGGTGGGTGGTTGGGGGGGTCTCGGTGTTTGCGTATTCAGTAGTAATTTTGAGACTATTTAGCGTGTATGAGAGGTAATCCCAAATTTGAACTCTTATGACCCCTGACAATTGTCATTTCACAAATGTGTGATGCCACATTTGAAAATTGACCTCTTTGTTTATTTCTATCTTCCCCACCAGCACAACTTTTTGTTTTTTTGTTTTTTTTGCTTTCAGAATAGCATTGATCCATTAGTCCAGCAGTATTACTTTCCGCCCTCATACTTCCTACCTCAAATCAACCTAGCTGAGGTTCTGTAGACTAATTTGTTACTTTGTTTTTGCTATGACAAAATAAGCCCCGCCCTCTCCCCCCTAAATGACTAATTGACTGCATTTATTACAACACTTCACTGGTTTAAAGATGTTAAAATACTATTATTCCAAGCGCCCCCCCACTCCCCTCATGTAAATTACATTTCACACTCAGTCAGACATACAAACATGTCCTTCGCCCACGTAGGTGTTTATTTAATTAGCAACTCGCTGCAATCCATAACACAGCGTCGCTTGGCACGCAGGTATTTTTATTATATGCCAGTGTATTTAATTCACTTTTACTTAGAGCCAAATCAAATTTTCTCTCCGCCTCAAGCTTGAAATAAAAGAAATTGTTTTTGTAAAGCAAAATGTTTAGACTCGCTATGCCGTGATGCAATTCTTACATATTTATGATTCAATTTATGCTGACATTTCTTATAATGACGGATAGATGGTGATGCAAGAAGCAGGTGGGCGTTTAAAGTTGGTACATAATTGACCTCTTGACTTGATAAGGATTCATGTAGTGTTAACTAACCCCATACCTACGATCATGTGGTTGCAAACGTCGCAAAAGGTAGGCTTCTTGAAGATGTGCTCCATGAAGCAATGTCCGGCCGAGTCCACCTGCAGAGGGTTGCGTGTCTGCGAACGCGACGTAGGGGGAGGAGCGCAAGGGATGGCGGGGGGCACGGGCGGGATGGGCGGGCCGCTAGTGCCGATGTTGTACAGGTGCCCCGTGCTCCCGCTCACATCGGAGAGGAGCTCCGTCTTGTTGTCGCCGCCGCTTCGGAAGAAGTTGTCGGCGCTCTTGCTTCGGATGCTTTTGGTTTTGAAGGACAACGAACGTTTGAGCTTTTGAAGCTGGAAGCAAACAGAATAGAATTGACTCTTTGGAATTCAAAATAGAATCATTGCTAAAAAAGCTTCCCCACCAGGACACTAATGTCGTTCTTTCCGGCCATGTTGTTTGTCAATCTCATTACCTTCTACACTGACAAGCCTTTATTTCATCTGGTTCTCCTTCAGTTGCTTTATAAAAAATCCCTTTGCTACTGTAATGAGACTGAAGGGCTCTTATGCAGCGGAATGGATTCAGTTTTGACGTAATTGAAGGCCGGAGAAGAACTCCTTAATCAGGCTTTGTGTACTAATTAAGCCGCACAATGCCGGGAGGAATTTATTTATTTTTTTTGCAATTGCTCGTGAAGATGCTCCCTCCTATTTTCATGTAAATGCATGGCATCATACAAATACATTGCACCTAGATTCAAGTGTTTATCATTGAAGCTTTGTTGCAAAGAGGATCAATAAGTCCTCGGGGTGACATCTGATCAATTTGGCAAACTCACACGACTGTGGTGGGTGGTCTAACCCTGATCTGAGCACCATCAAAAGCACTGAGATATAATTACCATCTAAATTCCAATATTTGCTCTTGAAATTGTAGTGATTAAAATGCACGATTCAAAGATAATTGGATGGTTTTAAGGGCAGCACATGCTTTGCTTGATAGCAGTTAACTTGCAAGGCACATGAAGCATGGGAGCTTAAGGATGAGGATGACACCTAATCAAATGTAGCACCATCAAAAACACATTAAATGAGACTTAAGGAAAAGCATAATCTACTGGATGAGATCGTTAATTTATGGCTTAAATATATTATGTTGCATTGCACTAACCCTCCTGCGTGCAGAATTAAGAGCAAATTAAAAATAAATTTACAAGCAAACCAATTTTTTTCCCCACAGGTCATTTTGACCCGCAATATCACAGGAGGGTTTCTAATGTGTGTCAACATACGACCATGTCGTTCGTCTCACCTTCCGTTTGGGATGTTCGGGCCTTGCGGTAGTCTTACAAAAAGGGGGTAAGGAAAAAAACAAACAAATATAATTTTATTTCTGTGCAGGGAACCGTGTAGAACTATTTAGCCTTCCGCCTGCGTTCTTTTGTACGTCATCTTTTATAGGACAGATATATTTAGATAATTTACAACCACCAAAATGACCACTAAAGTAAGTCCTTATGGAGGAAGATTCCAAGCGCAGGGTATCCCAAACTTGGACTTGAGGCCTGTTTTGGGTCGTAGTTTGGAAAATTCGCTTTTGGTCGCCACATTCGGTATACTCAGAACCAAAAGCTGTGGCTTGAATGTAATAATTCGTTTGGATTGACACAGAGCTGCTTCTAATTAAGAAACGCTGGATTTGCGTAACACATTTAAACATGAATTAAGTCATCATCTTTCGGTACAAGAGACGGCACGGGTCTTTCTGACCCGTAGGCGAGACCAATGTAGCAAATTATTTGCACTCTGAAGAAACTGTTTGTTCCTTATTCCGGTCAAATGAGGTCACAGAAGTAAGATGTCAAGTGAAAAGGTTTTATTTTATTGGGGACATTACTCTAGAAACTTAAGTTGATTTTTTTTTTGTAACTTTTAAAGAAGTCCTTACCTTGGTCTCTTGGTTGGAAGTATTGCTCGGGGATTTGGGAGACTCATTCTGCTCGTCTTCTTTTCCCCCGCAACTTTCCTCCTGGGCAGAGTTGGCCGGCGGGATCATAATTTCAGTTTCTAAATATACAAAAAAAGTAGAATGTGTTTCCTCCTCTTCTTCGCCTCCTCCTCCTGGCAATGTTTACATCATGTTCATGATGGTCACCGTGACCCGAGCAGAGGTCAGCCAGAAGCGCCCTACTCCTAATAGAACGTACGAATCACATGGGAACACACGAGAAGGTGTGGTTAACAAGTCCAAAGTGAAAGTAAAGGGAAAAGAAAGTCCGATGCTGCTGGAGAAAGTGGCGAGCTTCTTCCTCTGTGGTTGGTGCGTAAAGACTCCACAAGCATGCTGTGCTCCACTATGAGCTGGAGAGAGAGAAAGGGAGGGAGGGAGGGAGGGAGGGAGGGGGGACAGGGGGGAGGATCTATTTGGTCGTACACTAAATTATCCTCCCAGTCAACATTAGGGCATTTGATAGTATACTGTATCTGTGCCAGAAGGTGGTGCTGTTTTTTTTAGTGATGATTTTATATTAAATACAGAGCAGGGATTTATTCATGTATCATAAGTATGATAAGATACAGTATGAAATTGAATGGTATGATTTGAAGGGTTATGAAGCACCACGTCCACCAGAGGAAAGAAATATATCGGAAAATATTTCTTGCAGTATAAGGCGCGGCTGTTGAAGCGAGACATCCCTCTAGGCGTCCTCTAGACACCACGTCCTTGAAGTTTCGTTGTGGGACGGAGGAAGAAGGCGCCAGACTGCAGCCTCCTCACTCTGACGGGGGATGCAAACACCCACCGACACGCATACAACGAGACAACTGAGCACTTCCTGCTCAGCTTCCGATTCCCTCCTCGAGAAAAAAAAAAAAATCTATATAGATTTCTTTTTTTTATTTGATTTTTTAAATTTATAGATAGAGAGATACGTGTTGAGCAAGGTCCTCTGAAAATCAGTTGGCAACACTAGAAATAAAAAATAAAATAAAAGCCGGCAGCCACAGGAGGTTAATTATTCCAAACGGAGGGTTTCATCACACCTCTTCTATTTCTACTATCACTGCAATTAGAACACTGAGACCTGGACCGTAATGGACATGATGTCTTTGAGAGGAAAAACAGCATCATCTTTTCTTAGAAAGTATATTCCAGAAGTGCAGAATGTTCCCTGTGAAACTTGTGGTCAGTGTCTCAAGAGGAGTGTGATGACGAGGAAACATGGAAACAGACGCTGGCAAGGGAATGGAGTTCCATTCCGGTGTTTTGATTGACATTTGTATTCACGCTCATGACGTGGTGAATAATGGGCCGCTGGCTTGTTTTCCAAGAGCGCTACTCTGAATATTTAGCTGCTTCTCCACACGTGATGTACCAACAGCCACGTCACCGTACCAGTTATTTTTGGACTCGTCCAGATGTCGAAACCAGTGTAGAAATCACTACAATTAGTGGTTGCTTAACGGAGGAGAAGGGAAGACAAATCGATGCTCGCTTCAAAGGAATAACTCAAAGACTTCAGTTTTTTTTTAGTCAGCTTTTTGCTCAGTTACGTTGGAACTTTGCATACTCATGTTCAAAATCTGAATGCAGAAAAAAAAAAAAGAGAGAGAGGGATAAGGACAAATGAAATAAATTATAATCCACACAAAATCGTCCGTGGATCTGTTATCTTCAGTCAATGAAAAAAATATTTTAGAACTAATTCTAAAACTAAGCTAAAATGAAGCTATTTTGTAAAAATAAATAATAAAAAATATTAATAATAAAGTTGCTTTTAAAAATAATTAAAATGAGTCCATTTTAAAAACAAAAAAGTCAAGATGAAATTGAAAAAAACAAAGAACTATAATGAAAAATCTTGCATCTTGCCATACTCCACTTGTTAAAATTTTCCCTCCCTCGCAGTCTCCAAATTTGAATACGATATAGTGAAAAACGGAATGATCGAACACTCTTATCTCGTCAAATGAAAGGAAGAACATTAAATGTCAGGTTCTATTAAGTGCTTGAAATAGCCCTTTAATGCCTGTCATCTAAAAGTGTGCCAATTACCAACTTGACATTACACACACACACACACACACACACACACACACACACAACTTCCACAGCATGTGTTACAGCGGTGAGCAAATAGATTCCCTGAGAACCGAGGCTAATTAGGCGATCTTATTATGAGCTGTCCTAGGAATAGTCTCTGCAGGGTATATGACAAAGTAATGAGACACCAGCGTCTTTGTGGCCATATGAATCCGAGTTCGGTTAAATGATATTAAACGATATTATGGAGGAAAAAAATGCTACAAGTACGTTTATAGGCAAGTACATTGGGACGTATTCGCCACTCAAAATATTTACTCATATTTATCAAGACTTCATTCAAGTTAGCTTCTGAATGAAATGATCAATCTTATGCAAATTTCACCACGCGTTTATTTAGCATTCTGAAGGCGTAAAAACCGATTGAAATGCCAAACACTTTCCTCCCGCTGCGACTAAGCTCAAAGCCATGTGACGTTCGTTTCATGATGTTTCTATCATTTGATGGAATGGCGCCGCTGACCTTAAACGGTCTCCAGCTGGTCATCTCGGACTCGGTGCGCGGCGGTCAGCGCTAACGAGGCGGCGGCTAAAAACAGAACGGAAGGAAGCAGCCGGTGACTGGGGACAGCTTTGCTTTCAATCGCAGTAGCGTCATCTACTAAATGATGCTGTTTATTTCTTTCTGCACGCGTAATATGTTTCGACCCCATTTAAATCGTCCACTTATAAACTCTAGAGCTCATCGAAATCTATTAATAGCCCGTCTGATATCAACAAAACATATTTGGTGTCAAGGTGACCTTTGACCTCTATATGACTTTTTTGTTCCTTGCATTTTTTTTGTGTATCTTATTCTCTTTGACTGTTTTAAGATTCGAGAGTGTTCAAAACAATTACGCTAATCAACAGCGAGAGCAAAATCAGACCAATCAACAGCAAGCGGCTCTGCAGCTAATTGCGCGTCTGCTAGCTACCCTCAAAGCGAACAATCGGCCCGTGCCGCAACTGTTCTACCTCCGTGTCGTTAGCGTGCCAAACAATACCGCACGGGCCTTAAGTGCCACAAACAGCTGCACGATTCACTTAAGTTCTATTACAATATGAATGCGAGCGAGCGTCCCGTTGTGAGTCTTAAGTGATCGGCTTTGTGTCTTGATGACGCGGATGGATGCTTGGGAGGGGGTAAGAGGGCACAACGCCTGTCTTCCTCCAGACCTTTGTCATCCGCTCTGCGTCAACTTATGGCAGTTGCTAAGAGACAGTGATAAGATCAATCAAATGGAGCAAAAAAAAAAGGGAGGGGGGGCAGTTCCTTGGCAAAATAGCTCTTTTTTTAGCCTACACAGAGGCAGATGATCATGTTATCACTTGATCAACTCACAAGCTGCACATTGAAGAACTCATGGGATCATCGGAGCATTCTGCTCTGGTATTTCCTTTTTCCTAAGTGGAAGCTTACTCAGCCTGGAAATGGGAGTGAGTCACAATCTGGCATTGGGAAATAAAAAGAAACACAAGTTGAAGCCATTTCCCATTTTCATTTAATACTCACAGGATAGCACTTTGGGTTTCTTTTTCATTTGGCAGTTTTTAGACTCACGTTTTTGATTGGGGGGGGATAAAAAAAGGCAAAGTTTGGAAATGTGACCCAAGAGCCAAGCTATTTCCCGTCACTCGCTGGGAGGATGCGACATGTTAAAGACTATTAACTGTGACAACACCTGCGCTCTGCAAACAACAGCTGCTAGAATGCTTGTTCTTACCCTAGTTTGGTTTCAGCACAGCTGTAATTCAGAATGATGAATGCTCACCACAGCACTGTTCAACATATTTTGGCAGGTTCATCAATCAGTAAAAAACAAAATTTTCTCCTAAAAATGAAGTACAGCAGCTAACAAACAGGCTGGTGGAGTAGAGAAAAAAATATATTCTGACACAAAAGGGTCCACTGAAATAGGCGGAGGAAAAAAAACGATTATATATAGCAGGAAAACACAATCATGACTTATGGGTAACACAAAAAAGTAGCAAAATTGTTTTGTTTTTTTAAACAGCTCTATATTTAACAGAGACTAATTATGAGTCAGTCTCATTTACGCATCCCCCCAGACATTTATCAGGACCTACATTCAGATGGCTGTTCAAGGTGGAGGTGAACTGAACTAGGCCAAAGACTCTCTCAGAAAAATAGACTGGCTCACTTAGGAGCAGCTTCATTTTTGAAAAAAAAAGAAGGAGGGAATGGGCCAGAGTGTATGATAATAATGTTTGATTAGGGTTATTAATTACATTAATGGAGCTCATTTCTTTTTCAGACGTTTAGATGAGCTCAACTGCCCTCTTGTGGTAACATTTTAAACTGCACTAGGAAAATAGGTCCTGACGTACATTTATTTGGCTGACATGTTGAAGTTTTCCCCTTAGACATGATGCTGCTAGTCAAAGACCAAACGATATTAGTTTCAAAACATTTGCTCATTTTTATTTACAAATCAATACATAAAAAAAAACATGCATATTCTAGCAAACTAGAATTGTGTTCAACCCAACAAAGAGGCTCAATGGTGAGAAACCGAGGTATCATTTAACTTGTCAGGTGACGATGAAATGTCTTCATTTAATAGTGATAGAAGAGAAGAGAAAAGAATGCAAGGTTAAATAAAAGTGGCATGACAGCAAGCCTTTTTTTGGTGGTGGTGGGGTCATTCCAACACATTTTTGGTAATTTGGTGAAGGGGGGGGGGAATAGCACACTCAACAAATGTTAACAAAAATTGTTAGGCAATAAGGAATGGGATAATAAAAAGTTGTGGCACAAACAGGGGTGGGGTAAATAAAATCAGGCATTTTAACAGGCAACAGACGGTAAGGCGTCACCAGGAATATTTATAATCACCACTCATCTCCTGTACAAAGTTATGAGAAAACACATATAGGTCCTCCCGCCCTCCTGTTTTAGCTATTTAAACTCAACGTGTACATTGACTTTAAATTTGTTGAGTGTACTCACAAACCTATTCAAGTAGGATATAGAAAGTGGAAAAAAAAAATCCCAATTAAAAACCCTCCTTTTGGATGGGCTAAAAAGTGCTCCTTATTGGGTCACTGGTCACTCCTCAGTTGAAACAGTCTGTTGAGTTATTGTTCTGAAACCTGGAGCAAAAATTGGACTTTAAGAGATTTGTTGACTAACAGGCAGCAAGCAGGCAGCTACTGCATTGAGGTCTGAGGAGCGAGGCTGCAAACCACGGGAGAAGACCTGAAAACAAGCAGGGAGATAAAAAATGTTCAAGACGTAGGACCATACTAGCGTCGTAATATCATGTGGATAAAAAGGCATTGCGACTTACATGGAGCAGCGGCAAGCCAGGGTCAACTAATTATGCTTGCCGGCAACGCTGTCTTCTTCCTTCAGGACAAATTTTTTCCTTAGTGCTTCGGAGATCAGAGAAGCCGAATCCTCCTCTCTCAGGGACGTGCAGCCTCTGTTAAATCTGACGTTGATTTAAGAAAGAAAAATTTTTTGAAGGAATATTTAAAAAAAAATAAAATAGTGACATTTCAAACAATTTGTACCTGTCTTTACTCATCTTCATACGGTTCATGTCCTTCAGGATGTCCATCACGTCTGCAAAGCTGGTGGACTTGGACAACGACACCGTGTCCTCCTCCGCCTCGCGGTAGTCCATGCTGGGCCTGTCCAGGTCAAAGGTGGCTGACGCCGTCATGGAAACCGGCGGCAGGGGATCGGGGACCAGCTCCGACACCACCGACACCATATCCTTTTCGTCGTCTTCCTCTTCCTCCTCGTCTTCCTCTGTGACGTCGCTAATGACGAAGGAGGCGGCTACTGTGGCCGCCGGCTGGTAGGGGGCGGTCTCGAAGGGCGCCATGGAAAAGCTCATGGTGGTGTCGTCAGGTGAGAGCAGGTCAGGGGTCAACGGGTTGGAGCCTGGAATTAATTATATAATTAAATGTCTTTTTTGGGGGGGGGCTTTAACTATAACGAACTTACCAGTGTCCTCAGCCACAATCTTTGCAATCTGTGCTCGAAGTTTGCTCAGCTCATCCTGCAGAGCGGTGGTGCGGTTGAGCGCAGTCACCCCAGGTTTCCTCAGGCCCTCCATCCGCTTGCCCTCCCGTCGGAAGTTGGGCACCGAAGAGTTCCTGTGGAGCACCAGGAGCGGCGTGGGCCTCCATTCGTGTTTGAGAGGCCGACTGTCACTCCTGGAAGAAAAAATAAAAAAAGAACCTCACAGGGTAAGCTTCTAAGAAGCATCAAATTGAACCAATTTAAATGTTTCCACTTTCATAAATCAGATAAATTCCTCTATTCGTCTTTACCGCACTCTGGCATATGTCTCCTCTTCATCTGCAACGATCCAGGCAATATCTGCCAGGGTTGGAACCATGGGACCATCCGTAGGGCGAAGAGAGGGAAGACCAGGTAGTTCCTGATGTTTACGAGTTAAATTAATTCATTTTATATTACATAAAGAGAGTTTTTAAAAAATGAGGGGGCAGTACCTGGAAACATGCCCTTTGTGGGGGTTTGAGTGGAAGAGTGGAGCCTATTCTCCTCACCACACTGCGAGTAGATCCATGAGGCTTGTTTTGCCAAATAGGAATAACGTCCTGCAACAACAAAAAAAGGCAAAGACTGCATCTCTGCACATCTAGATTACAGGATGTTTCCGCTGGCAAAAAATGAACATGGCAGTGCTAATTGATGCGGTGTTTAAAACAAAGTGCTGTCTTACTGTTTGGGTTTCCATGGTGACGGCTCAGCTTGATGAGGCGCACCGATGCTTTGGTGCTCTTAGTGGCTCAAGACTGAGCAGTTCAATGAACAGATGCTGCGTTAATCTGACAACTCTCGGGATGTAAATTGGAGATTAGTCAGGAGCATCTGTTGGGGAGACACAATCGGAGAGACAGAAGACATCATCAACTAACTTTAGACGAATAAACAACTAAATTAGGGATCAGATTTGCTTCGTTGTAAATTAACACAATTGGTGCATATGATGTGATTAGACTGATTTAAACTGGATTATGTGAAATGAAAAAAAAGAGTCATTCTACTTTAAAAGGGACGAATTTTAATTATTTGTATAGTATCAGAATTTGTCAATTTGACGCTTGGTAGATTTTCTTTTGCAATCAATTAATTCCCCGTCATTCACCAAGACTCTTGTGCTGTTTTGTGCAGTGACAGTATTCTAATGGCGCCATCTGGTGGCATTTTGGTGTCAAGGACCGACGTTGAAGTGACTTAAAGGGTTTCCCTTTAAACATATGCAGTGTTTTGCCACTATCTTGTGGCATCTATAGGCAATTACTAACTTTTTCGGGTAACACCAGGTAGCACATTTAAATTGGGGACAAAAAATAAATCACCTCTCCACTTTGTTATGACGTCAAATTTACCTGGTTAATTCAATGGGGGGGGGGGGTTACTATATCTTCTCATCATGATGTCACCGTTTATGCACGGTTCCGATTTTTCTCTTTTGATGATTTAAATAAAAGGATGCCGAAGTGCGTGAGTGCAGACAGCGTCATTGGATTATTAGCACCGGCGGCTAACGGTATCAAATACAATAGGCCGTTTATTAGCTTCGGTAGCAGACGATGATCCTCAAGTATACCATCGGTTTCCCAGGCGCTGCGTTTGAATTCAAAGATAAAAACTAAAAACACGCCATCAAAACTTACGGCAAATGAAATATGTGAGGTTCGAAGTGGTAGATTATATCCGAGGCGAAGTTTCTCCTTTTCGTCTTTCACTGTTGTGATGTCCATTGGCGGAAGCCAGTGTTCAAATTCCGGTGATGGAATTGAGAAGATTTTGTATCATGGCGCCTCTAGCGGTGGCGCCGAACACTTTTCAATCAAAGATTATGTTTAACTTCAAGCAAATTTAACAGCAATTTAAATTCGAAAGTATAACGTTGTGTTTGCAACAGCTAAAAGAGAAGCTTACACACTGTATTAAACACTGTAGTAGAAAAAGTTGCCGAGTCGCTTATTTGTCATCTCTGATTATATAAGAGCGTTCCCTCAAACAAATTTCCGCTTTTGCAGGAAGTTAAAGGGCGAAAACTGGTTTTAATAGCTAGTGGGCGGACCATGATTGCAGTACTGTTTTGTATGCGACGTTATCATAACACCGCATCTTGAGGACTGGGGCTTTCGGCATCCCTCAGCGAGTGACCGGTATGTGACAGCTTTTGCGTGCTTCATCCATTGGGAAGTTGCTTTGTTGTTATGCTTCCGATCCATTGCTGCCTGTCAAACGCCGCGTATAGTTTTGCACTTCCCCTGCGGCGATTAGAGCAAACTCGTCAGCACTTCCTGAAAGCACGCTGATTTACTTGGGTGTGTGTTGTCAAAGGACGCTCCGCTGATCAAACAAATCAAATCACCTCCCACAATAAAAAAAAAAAAGGCTGCGGGCCTTTGGAATGATGCATTCCTGTGCTGTGATTTAAATAATTAAATGTATGTCTGCACGCAGCATAGACATTTAGAGCAGTGTTTCCCATTTTGTTATGTTCTACTGCTCATATTTTGAATCGGGAAAACCTCACAGCACACTTCTAAACAAATGCACCTACTTTGAATGCAGAAAAAGCTTTACACTGTTTGATGAATGACAACAGGTGGATATACAGGTTAATTGTGCCTACTGCCCTCTAGTGGAGGGGCATTTCTTCCAAAGATTCAGTATTTGCAGAAAAGAGTTAATGATTTTCATCATCAGTGTATCTTCATTTTTATTTTACAACAGGGTGCAATGAAATAAAATAAAAAAAGACTTAACCCATCCAAGAAACAGGAATAAAATCATGACCAACAGGACTGGAGTTTATTTCACCTCCTGTATACATCCTCCCAATTGTTTGGACATGCTAATTGAATTGGCAAGATGGCGCCATTAGTCCACTAAGATCACTTTCCTGCGTCTGCAAAAAGGCATCCATGTATGCAACCTGACCCCCCCACCCCCCTTCTGCACCACAGTTATGTTGCCGCCTTTTCTTGTGAACTGCAGATGCTGTAAAGTGGGAGCGAAAAAGCCAAGCCAGTCATGGGCAATAAGAGGAGGAGGAAGGATGCCAGTTGAGCCCCCCTCCTCCTTCTACAGCGGGACCACAGCCAGCATCAGACTAAAAAGACAAAAAGGATGGCTCAGTCTGTGAGAAGGATAGACATCGGCATGGAGCACAAGCCGCAGAGGGACAAGAGCCGGACCAGCTACTTTGGCAATGTGAAGAGCAGGTTAGGATTACGGCGTGCTGCATAGAAATAAAAGCAAGCCACGTGATGCGTTTGGCTCACTTTTGCCTTTCAGGTTTAAACCTGCCACAATACAGCCTTTCATTCATTTCTTGATGTGAGGAGAAGGCCGGGACAAAGAATGTGTTGTGTCAGATTATGCTATGAGCAAGAATGTTTTTAGCTGCGTTCAGTACAACTATCCTTTCCATTCATTCTTCAGGCTGGGTTCCAAATTGCCCGCGGGGGTCTCTCAGCCTCCGCATTTCGCCAAGCGGCCTTGGGATACCCAACCTCAGGCCCAAAGCTTGCAGGAACCTTCAGCCAGCCACCAGCATCATCAATACCAAACTGCCGCTGGCCAACCTTTAGACCACATCCCGCACATTCGAAACCCGATACTACGGCAGTATTACCTGCAAGGTACCCTGAATGTGTTGCTGTCAGTAGAAGACACCATTTTTTGCAAGTCAGTTAATTATCCATTTTTGTGCCGAAATAAAAGATAATTATACCAAATAAAATTCAATACTTGATTATCTTAAGTATCATTAGAGTGAGCCGGTACTCACACCAGACTTTGAAAATCACTGTCCGACTTGATTCCATTCTATTGTCATGTGATCTCAAATTAATGTGTGTGTGTGTGTGTGTGTGTGTGTGTGTGTGTGTGTGTGTGTGTGTGTGTGTGTGTGTGTGTGTTATGTGTGACTTTTTGGTGTCTCCACAGGGACCTCATGCGACTCCAACACGGCAGTGAAGCAAGAGCAAATGTCACGTGAAGTCAAAAGCAGCACGGTCAGTCCAATAGTTCAAAAAAGGAAATACTGGAAAATGTCATATCTATTATGTAAACGTTTATGGCTGGGAAAGTGATAAAGTATATGAAAAGAAGAGTGTCCAAGGTTCAGTTCATAGACGAGTGTTTCGGTCGTCATGGGTAGACTGAAAGTGTTTGAGAGCCTCTACAGCAAATACAAAAGCAGGACTGCATTTTTTCATGTTTACTCAAAGGTATTTTTTTCTTTTATTACATTCATTAGCTCAGCTCTTCCACGGGGATAATTAAACTAGTCGTTGTGTCTTCTAAAAACAGCATCGGGTCAATTTGCGATGACTCAACAGTTATCTAATTCTGTTTTACCCTAAATAGTTTTTTCCCTTTAACATGCTATATTTTTCCAGAAAAAAAAAAAAAAAATCTCCCAAACTAACTATTTAAGTGTACCTAATTTAATGTCCTGTGGTTTTTGTTGTTTCTAATCCTCCCAACAGGATGAGTCAGTGTTCAACATCTCATCCCGCTTCAGCAGCGGTGACACAGCTCCTCCTCCTCGGTCACAATCAGCACCTTTGTCCGCCGTCCTTGTCCGCATGGAGGTAAGAGTCAGCACTCGTCACATGATGCAAGCTCACTTGTTGTTATTATTGTCACTGCCCGGAGTCGACATGCAAAAACAGTACACACGATGGATGCCGAAAGCGTTTTTGTGAAGCATTTTGTGACAGGGAGTTATATAAAGATGTATGATCAAAAATACAATGGAATACTGATGTGTTCAAGGTATGTATGCACGTTCTTTACGGTGACTTTAATGTCTTAAACGGTGTCATGTGGAGCTCTTGCTATGACTACAAACACAGAAAAGGAGGGGGCAATGCAGGCAGAAAGAGGAAGTACTTCACAGTTGCCGGGCTATGTCACTCTTAACATGGCCTCCGTTGTGAAGCAGCAACAGCAAGCCGAGGAAGAGAAGAGCACCGCGACGGCCGACCCGGACGGTTGCGAGGAAAAGACGTCGCCGAAGATGGATCCCGATTTCGCTGAGCGACTCGCTGCTCCAGCTCAGTCGCCCTCGCCTGAAGCAGAATATGACAAACTACTGGTAACTCAAATTGTCTTGGTTTTTGATGGGAAATTTTTAGTTCATGTTATTTATTGATTTTATTTATATTTTATAAGGAGAGGGTGTAATTAATCTTTGACACCCTTAATAATTGGAAGTTGATTAAAGGCCCTTTAAAATGTCTATCAATAGATAATTTGTTCAGTATACATATTTCATTTCTTCAAGGCATCTCTTTTTGTATTTTATCTCGCGTGCTCCAGAGGATGCACTAAACAAGATATTTCTTATTTTAGCAAATATGATGTTGGCTGAAATATTTATGGCAAAAACAACTTCAGGTGTTAATTTTTTTTTTCATTTAATAAATTACTGTAAGTATTTTTTTTTTCTTTTGCTATCAGTAGTCAATTTAACATTTTCTTTTCCCACTGTCAGCAAAACCATGGGAGCATGTTGTTTGGATAGCATAAAAGTCCCGTAAGCATTAGCTAACTCTATATTTAAAGAACATGTGACATGTAACATGATTGTTTTTTTTTTTTTTTTCTCAGTATAAGCACAATGCAAGTTAACAAAACAGGGCAACTATGCTGTGTGTATAGTCAACAGGCATTTTATGTCATTGACAACAGGATGTGGAGGCGGTTCCGATGCCTGACGGACAGCTCTGCCTTTTGGCTCTCCCGCCCGAGTGCTGTCAGGGGGAAGGTCCAGATGCCACGCCTTATCTCAAATTGTTCTGCCGCCACATCACTGACCGCAAGGTAAATCCAAATGCAGAAATTGTTTTCTTTTTAATATATGACTATATTTTCTACCTTGGCTTCGTCAGGGTGTGGTTTCGGGTATCCTCCTGGTGACGACGAATAAACTCTTCTTTGACCCGTGCAAAACGCACCCACTGGTGAAAGAGCACGGATGCGAGGAGTACCTCCTGTCATGCTCTGTGGACCAGCTGTCGTCCGTCTCCTTCTTCTCTGATATCTCACATGTTCACTTTCACTACTCCCAGCAGAGGTGAAAATAATCAAATTCATCTAGGATTTTAAAAAAATCAGTCTAATCTGAAGGGTTGTTTTTTTTTTTTTTTCGTAGGAGAAAAGGGAAACAACTTTTCCACAGACTGAAAAATTCCAAAAGTCAGGATCAGAAGAGGGAGTCGGTTTCACTTCCGGCACCTGCAGATATCTCCACTTTGAGTCTCAAAGAGGAGGCCTCTGCAGAACGTGACAGCAAAAAAGTATCTGAGGAGCATCTTGATAAGAGCCCATCGGAAACGTCGGAAGCTTCCGGAGGAGCCCTCGGTGTGGCCGCCACTTTCTGCTGCGGCGCTCCGGAAGTTTCAAGTCACGCGAAGACGACGGATGAGGCCCGATCCGCTTCTGTGTTGAGTCAGACTGCAGGTACTTAACACTCTGCTCTGTTGAATGCAGTCGTGTCATCTCAATAAATTCCCTTTTGAAATCTCCAGTTCCCGGAAAGCCCTCATCAGAAAATCCCAAGTGCGTCATGTTTATACGACTGCGGGTTCAGTCAGGAAAGAAAAAGCGGGCCGGAGGATTTCAATTTGGAATGACTGAAACGGCAGCTGCCAGACGGGAAGCTTGGATCGCCCTTTCGCAAGAGAGGTATTGCTAACTCGCCTGTCAAATATTAGATATATTGAGTTGCCGCTCAGGTTGTCTATTCAACCTCTTGTTTGGCAACTTGTTGACACAGCTGCTGACCTATTTGTGCACCCGAGCTGTCCCGAATAACCGTTTTCTGTTCTCCCGTTTAGCTCCGACGAGCTGCACGCCTTTCTCAAGCGCCGTCGACCCGACTTGTGTCTGCTCAAGGGCGGGGGAGAAGAGGACGGGGAGGCGGATCATAATGAAGAGGAGTTTGTCCTGCTAGAGGATGAAAAGGAGGAGGGAGTGTCACAGAAGCAGCACAGCTCAGGAGATGACTGGGAGGTGAGTGGTTTGTTTTTCGAGACGCAACAAATGGAGGAAATAGAATTGAGTTGTGTTGTCTTTGCAGATGGTGTTGATGGAGGACAACGGGGACAAGACGGGACAACTCATGGACAGGGAGCCGGAAGGACTTAACGCCATTGTGGAGAACAGCCACATTTTAGAAGCCTCGCATGTTAGAGAGGTCAGTGAACCACAGGTGGAGACAAAAGTATTGGGACACTTGGCCATTACACGACAGTATTCTCTCATTTGACACGATTTTTTTACTCGATACTTTATATATCGGCATCTTTTCCCCAGCTGTGCAAGGAGCTGCCCCCGAAAACGGTGGGCCACGCCTGGCAGCTGGCGTACAGCACGTCTCGCCACGGCGCCAGCCTCAAGTCACTTTACCGCAAAATGAGTGCAACAGACTCACCCGCTCTCGTCGTCATTAAAGACGCCCTGGAGGAGGTGACGTTTCCGCTTTACCGCTACGACTCTCGCTTATCTACTACAACCTTTCCTTTTCCTTCCACAGGTATTCGGGGCTTTCCTCTCGCACCCGTTGAGGCTCAGCGACGCGTTTTACGGCACGGGAGAAACTTTTCTCTTCATGTTACATCCTCGATTCAAGGTCATTAGCTTTATGAGCCCAAGTTGCTAATTGCAAACTTTCACTGTGAGTAATTGTACACACTTTATTTACCACAGTGCTTCAGATGGACTGGGGAGAATTCCTTTTTCATTAAAGGAGACTTGGATTCATTCGCCATTGGTGGAGGAAGGTAAAGTTTATAGTGATGGATTTTGGCGGGGAACCTAATATATATTTTCATCCATCTTTTTTTTTTTTTCTTCCCTGCTTCACAGCGGTCACTTTGGTCTGTGGTTGGACGAGAATCTCTACCTGGGCCGCAGCAGCCCCTGTTACACCTTTAATAATTGCTGTCTCTCGGAAACGGACGACTTTCGCGTCATGGAGCTGGAGGTGTGGACATTCGGCTGAGGCGTCACACAGTTTGAACCCGGCTGTCATTTCATGGTATCAGGTCAGGATTGATTCACACGGTCAAAACGGATTTGGACCAGCGGGACTTTAGAGCGCCAGCTGCCGGAAAGGACGTTTTAATGGATGACTCATTCCCGAGGGTACGCTTTCAAGAGACTTTGCACTTTGTGAATCGGTCATGGTTTATTTTGTCACATTAGTTTAGGAAAAGACACGTGAACAATATTCATAATCATGCGTATTACGTATGCTAATGCTCCCTTCTTGACGGGATGTCATCAGTAGGCTGAATAAAATAAAGATATTATTAATGCAGAGCATTCGTCGCAGTTTTGTGTATTCCAGGCTAATTTTGAATGTTGCTTTATACAAAGTTAATTATGATCACTTAAGTGACTGGAAGGTAAATATTTTTTGCATTTGCAATGGTGTAGAATTGGACTAAGTTAATGTGCATGGAGTGTTAACAGATGACACTTTATTTGTAAAAAAAAACAAAACAAAAAAAAACAACAACTTTATTTTGTTTTGTACAAAAAGTCTTGAAGTTACAGAATCAGTGTTTTCCTGTTAAATTCCAACTTCTCATTTGTGAGAATTAGCAAGACCTTGGCAAATTTTCTGTTCAGGGTCAAACAAAATGAGACAAATTGAAATCAGTAACACATTAGAATCTTTTTTTTTTTTTTTTTTTTTTTAATAACAGGAAATAAGATCAATAATTTGGTCTGTCGAGGACATCAACTGTGTCGCTTTGCCTTTCACCAAATTGGTTCCTTGGGAGTTAGGC
Organism: Syngnathus leptorhynchus; assembly: GCF_054491065.1. Taxonomy (NCBI): domain Eukaryota; kingdom Metazoa; phylum Chordata; class Actinopteri; order Syngnathiformes; family Syngnathidae; genus Syngnathus; species Syngnathus leptorhynchus. Next base: position 4,475,775 of record NC_141209.1, on the reverse strand, counting down.
AGCTTGTCGGATTGATTTGCAAAAAGCTGCGAGTCAACTGCTATAAATAAATTCTTTGGTTTTGTGTATCTCCCCTTTGGCAAACCAAAAAAAAAAGCACCTGATATACAGACAAAAAAATTGAACGTCACAAAAACACATCTTCATAAATGTCATCAAATATGCTCAAACTGTTCTTGTTAGTGTCTTTTAATTTGCATTGCACTGAGCTCTCACAAAAAGCTACCAAATATTTCAACCTTGACTGAACTCTTCATTTTATGCTCCACAAACTCATGGTGGGAGAGGGAGTGAGCATCCGGAACGCTTCATCAGCAACTATCATCAGGTTCTGCCCAGCCCCTGAAGAGCTTTTAGGCAACACCGTCACAAACTGCTGAAAGGCCCCTGGAGGCTTCACTTCCACTACACAACTCCCAAAATGGTCAAACTTAGATTCATTTGGAAATTTGACACAAAAACTGCTCTTATTCGGACACACACACTTAAACATACACACTACTGTTCCAGGTACTCCTTAGCCCTCTCCAGCCCCTCCCTCAGGAAACTGATGTAAGTGGAAGTGGAGGGGTCTTCAAACTCCCCGGAGAAGCTGAAAGTGGTTCCCTCCTGCTCCTCGCCTTCATCAGGCTTCATGGATGTCTGGTCCAGGAAAAAGTTTGCATTGATGTGATGGACCTTGAAAAGAGAGCACTTAAGTTTCACGAGGTTAATTCGGTGATTGCGTTCAAGTCTGGATCTTATTTACAACGGTTCCATTCGGCAGGGCGACCATCATCTCCACGGGGAAGGTGTACTTGTCGAGATGCAAGCGAGCCTTTTCGCTCAGTGCGGAGCTCCCCTCATCAGCCTGAAGCAGAGGAACAGAAATATGAGACAAATGATAGTAAATTAGCTTCTTAATATACAAATAGTTTCCTCTCTGAAGCAGTTCTCACCCGCATGTTCTCCAGCTCTTTGACTAGAGACCAGCTGCTCACAAAGCTTTGGTTAAGCAAAGCCAGAACGGGCGAACTTTCCAGGACAGTCTCCCGGAGAGTCCGCCCAGAACCTACAAAAGGCGTGAACTAGTTTGTGGACATCTAATGGCCTTAATGTGTTTGTGGAATTTAAACGTGATCGTCTCACCTCAGCAGGACTGGTCGTCTAGCGCTCCCCAAAGCAGAATAGAATGTACCAACTTTTTTTCTACCTCGGCTCGCTGGAAGACCTCCGAAAAAGGCAGGTAGGAAACCTATCGTACGGTGAAGCAATGAAGCAACATGTTGCGCAACACCGCAATGACTTCACCTTTTACCTTCTTGAAGGGATACAGAGTGACCTCGAGGCGACTGGCGGCTTGTTTCCGATCAATTTCAGCGCTCCAGTCGATATCCTCAAAGATGAACTGAATCGGCTCGGCGCTGCTAGCTCGGCTGTCGATGACGTTGCCCTCCTTGTCTGTGATGATGGAGGGAATGGATGGCCCGGCGGACTGCAACTCCAGCTGTGGAACACGGTGAGACATAAAGATAGCTGTACTAGAAACTAGACACTGAGAAGCTTTTACCTTTGGTAGGAACCCGATGTCCACCTCCATGTTACTGCTCTCACTTGCACCATAAAGCCACTCCATGTCCACATTTAGAGACCTGCAAAAGTCGGGAAAGACAATGTGTCACTTTGCCGTGATGAGTTATGTCATCATAAGCGGGGATTTACTTGTCACTGGGGACGTAGAGGTGAAAGTGGCGCACGTGCGAGGCGTCTTTGGAGAGGACCACGTTGCCTGTGAATTGGCCCGGCGTGAACCAGAAAGGAAAGTTGGGGACTTCGTTTAGCTGGAATTCTGCGTGAATCCTGTATGGGATTTGGAGAAGTGGTGTTTTTTTTAAAAAAAAACACTCCCACACGCTTTTTATAATGACATATTATTATGAATGGCTGTATTTCAGAATTGCACTTCAATTACTATAATTAATTAAAATAGAACTTGAGTTTGACTTTTCAAAACATGATATCATCGTGTGGTTCTACTCACCTAAATACGATGTCGTAATAAAAGTCGTTACGGGCACGGATGCACGCGACGGTGCCTTGAGGTGCAAAACGAGACTTGATGAAAGGTCGGGGGTGAAACATGGTCAGCAGTGAGTGAATGAAAACCTGCAGTGGGAGCAAGAGCACAACATGTCATCTTCATCTGGACTTTTAGTGAATAGAATCAATTTTTAGAAGATACCTCTTTGCCCTTCGGTGTGGGAGGGTGGTAGCGGTTGTTGGGCAGGTAGCCGGTGAAGATGTTGAGCTCGCTGGGGATTACCCACCACGTGTCTCCTACCTCCTGCTTGTTCTTTGGCGGGAGGAAGACCTTGAATTGGCTGGCGAAGAAGGAAGAGGAAGGCACAGCTGGACTCTTCCATGAGCGGAGACCACTCAGGCAGCTATGAGAGACCTGGAATGTCAAATAACACTTAAAAAAAAAAAACTCTACAACAAATAACTAAATTAATATCATATATTGCTTACACTGCGTTTTGTCATGAGAGATGTAGTATGTCAAATTATGATCATTTTCCTGATTTTGCTCTTACCCCAAGGAATCCATCTTTGCTTTTTGTCATGGAGTCCATGTGGAGAGGCTCCATTTTGGCCTCCAGTATTAAAGTCTCCCCATCTGGGTCTTCAATTACCTCATCTTCAATGTCTCCTGGAGGTGTAACCCCTGTGAGTTTCTCCACAATGGGTTTGAACTCCTCGGGACTGAGATAGAGGTCATGGTTGATGTCTAAAGAGGAGAAGAGAAAAAGCCCCTCTGCACCCAGAGTCCGCACGCTCTCCTCCTAATGGGGAAGCAGAAATTCACATTCATTAGACATACTAGAGTGATTTCAAAACTGGGTTACTTCTACAACAATACAATTGGCAGAAAGTGGAAAGAATGGAAAAGATCTGCCCGGAGGCCACAGCATTAGCTCTATTCCGTCAGGCCATGTCTCAGACACATGTTGACTGCCAAGATGCACAATGGGGTGGCAAAGAGGAGGGGCGAGCAAATTTCAGACCAAACACTGAGTTGTGCCAGATGGGATCACTAAAAGACACACCCCAGCTTTTTTTTTTTTTTTTATTAAAAAAAACAATGGGCTTGACTCACTGCAGACGTGGTGTCGTGGTATGCCAAACTATTCGGGGACAAGCGCCAAAATGGGTTGAGGGGCAGTTATTAAGTCACAAAGAGCTTTTTGCTTTTTGGTGATAAGACATATGGAAATTGTATCTTTATTGTGTCTTTGGAGTACTTGCCCATCTATCAAACTCAAGTTGAACAACTTAAATTTTACTGTAACTGCATTTTTCTGCAATTTGATTTAATGCACGTCTGTTGATAGTTCAGTGTGCATTCAACTAGAACAAAAATCACATGATGTGATCAAAAAAAAAAAAAAAGAATCAGACTATGCAAATGCTTGAGGTTTCATAGTTAATATTTATTATACAGTCTATACACGTTTTAATCGCTATAATTAATGTCTAAACCTAATCTTTTGGATGATGACTTTAACTCACATGTCTCTTTAGAAGGTGGGCATCTTGATAGTACTTGACCCCCCAAGCCAGAAGAGGAACGGCAAGAACTAGTAGCAGGGTGGACGTCCGTGCGGAGATCCAGCAGCCGGAGCCCCGAGTCGGCGGACCCTCCTGACCGTCATAACGCTTCTCCTCGCGGGTATTTTTATGCACGTCCGCCGCCATCCTCTCCTAACACAAAGGCATGTCTGTCGGAAAGCATGCAAAAAATGTCCAACCGCAGACTTTCTTCTATGCAGAGCTGGAGGCTGTGCTGCTTTCTCCGTGCAGAAGAGGAACGTCCTTTCTGGGGGATGAAGTTCCCAGACAACCGCTAGCAAATTAGCCTCACATCTTGGTAGGATTGCTCGTCGAATGTGTCCCAGACGTTACGCGCTTGTAACTTCAAAGTAAAAGTATATTCTACTGTATGATCCTCAAATGCTTTTATTTTGAAACTACAATTGTGGAAATGGACATTGCAGTGTTCGAACATTTCCGTATGTTTTCGGAAACTGTTAAATGGGGTAGCATCTTGTCGCCTATTTCATCTCTGGGGTTCATTTTTTTTCCTCCCAGGAGGCTGTTAAACAACTTAAATTACATGTTAGTCTGCCAGAAGCGATATTAGAGCGGAATTTGCAGCTTCTGCTTCTTTCCTCAGCTGTCCACATAGGTAGCAAACACAGTAAGTGCTTAAAAACTCAAATGAATTGAGTTAACTCTTAAATGTTGTCATTACGAATGAATTACAGATTTTACTTGGATCAACAAACCATTTTGCACACAAATCCTTTTTATTTACCTTTTTACTGGACTGGAAAATACATAAAATGCATGTTCAAATATGTGACATATGCAATTAATTTATCAAAGAAAAGATTTTATGAGGCTTTTGTCAAATCAACTTTACAACGCAGACTTTATTGCCAGTCTGCACACTCCATATTTACAAAAGACTTTCATAATAATGATAATATTATGAAAGAGCTGGCTGCAAAAACACAATTTAGTGAGTCATGCATGTTTGACTTTGGAGTTTTTTTTAAACCCATATATCCAAGTATCAGGAGATTTTCAGCACATATCTTCTTCCACAGGTTGCGTCTTCACCTCGATAACTTTTGGGGGGATGTAGGAGCCCATTCCGGCTGCTCTGTCTGCCTCTGCCTGCGTGTATGGCTCCTCTCTAAGTTCTCTCAAACTGGGCAGAGGAAAACCAGGCTTAGAGTCCAAATACTACGTACTTTAACAAACACAAAACTGGCAAAGCCTTACCGTTTCTTGTGGACTTTGGTCTTGAAGTGGTCTTTCAAAGATTTCATGTCCATAAAATATCTCCTGCAAGACAAAAAGGCACTGTGTTATGCTTTGCCTTGAGTAGGAAACAATAATTGTCCACTTACGCGCAATGTAAACAGTAGTGCTGTGCACATCCTGTCACATCATAGTCCACTTCCTGATTAAGTAGTTTGGTGGCGGTTTCAGGCTTCATGTCTGAATGGATCTCATCCAAGTCTTTGGTCCTGCGCTTTGTTTTCAACATCTTATTAATGTTTTTCTTCATCTTGTGGTTTTTCGTTTGTTTGGACTTCCCCATGGTAAGACTGGTGGTCTGTAAGGACAAACAAGGCAAAGGCAAAATAATTGAAAGATAATATATGAGGTAAAGGAATCGACTACGAAGTACTTGTTTTTTATTTTTTTAGTTTAAGATCATGGGGATGAATCGTTATGTGCAGCGACTTCAAAACTCAATCCACACCATCTATCAAGTTCCGAAACTATTGGTCGAGTTGTGCCGTCTTTTTTTATGACCCAACATTGGTCAAATATAAGCTTGATTCTTTACAACATATCGATTTCCGTCATTTTTCCTCGTCGTCAACATCTTCATGTTTACTTACCTCTTACACGTGCAAATGAGTGCAACCATTCACTTCCGGGTCGGAAAGAAAAGCCAGAGTGACGTATCCATTAAAGGTCAATAGATGGCGGTAATGCACCATAACAATTTGGAAACCGCATTAACACAAAGAAGAAGAAAAGAAGGCGGTGACGCTCTAGTGCATACGCGCCGTGGAGGAGAGGGAAGATGGCGGAGAGGATTGTCGATCTTGAGCGAGAATGGAACGAACGGGGCCTGGACACGGCCGAAGACACGCTGGTTGCAATGGAAACCCTTTTGGCCACACTGAGGGCTTTTGAAGACGGCCTCAGGCAACAGGAATTGTCTGTGGCGTCGTCCGCGGACTACTGTGACAACTTTTGTCAGGTAACGAGTGCGTGAAACCATGATAGCAATCATTAGCACAACGCTAGCTCAGTTTGGGTTGTTTTCCTTCGAGAGGGGCGAGGAGGTTCCAGGATGCTCTGTTTTGTATTTTGAAAATTACAAATCGTGTTTGTGTACTAACGTATTCCAGTTGGCTTCTAGCAGTTAGGTCAAAAGATGCGAACGTCACACGATGTTAAATGAGTTTAAATCAGTTTAGTGTTACCAGACACACGCCTCATTGTGATGCAGTTGCACGTTGAGACAAATTTGACCTTTTACATCCTAAAATAAGATGTTTGTTTTGAACAGATGCTTTAAATGCTCAGCCAGTTCATTTTTAACTTGTTTACTAAAGTGAATTACAAATTTACCAGTGTGTGCTTGAATCTAATATTATTGTCTGACTTTTGATCCCGAAACTGTACATAGCATAATTGTGCATTTTTCTTTTTTTTTAATAGCAATGGTAACATTGTTCAAGAGGAAGTCCAAAGGTTTTCCAAATAATCTCAAATTAAAGGGGTCATTTGAACTAACCCTAACCCTTTAAATTTTAAAGGGTTCATTTATAATAAACTAAATACAAGGATCAATTAATCATAAAGGATGTTTTGATACATTGTGAAATAAAAAAAAACACTTTACCTGTGTTGTAGCAAAACAAAGTACCAATTTATATTATTATTTAAAAAAAAAAAAAAAGGAGGTCATAAAATCATGATGCTACCTGAGCTGGGACCATGAATAAACTGCAGAACAGAGGCATAGTTTGCACAAACAAGCCTCTTTCCAACTCAAGCATGCAGATTTATTCGGAAGTAGTAATTAGTATGCTCATACAAACCTTCTGGGCTGAGATCCTTTTTCGAGGTTCCCCTTTGTGGGTTTGCCATAAATAGACGATGGGGAATTAATCAAGGCTCCCCTGGGGAGAACCAACCTGCAAGGGAGTCTGTCTGGCGCTGAGGCGTCTTTGGGAAGTCGTGTCATAATAACAAGCTCATCAGCCTGCGGGATGAAGGTGGCACACTTTTACATTTTTAAGATCAACTTTAGTTTTACACCATTGTAGATTTTCAGAGGTGGCAAACGGTGGACCGTGATTGGTAAATACACACAACGTGACTGTGTGTGTGTGTGTATATATATGAGTATATTTTTTTATTTTATTTTTCCCCTCACTGTGCAAGTCCCTTCGGGCCTAATCAGTCGCCCCTCAAACCAGACTATGTCAAGTGGGATCAATCGAGCGTCGCCCCTTCCCCTCAAGTGGAAAAGCTTTGGAAATCCCACCTGTCTGACTGTTCTAAGGGGAAAACCGGTGTCACGCCAGCATCTGTGTCTATTTTTTTCTCTCCCAGGCACTTATGCATTATGCCGGCAGCAGAAACTCCATAGACCACGGTCTTCCGCTTCTCGAAGTCTACTGCCTGTCGATAAACTGTTTCGCCGCCGCCCGATCACACCTCACCGCAGAGTCGGACAAAGTGACTCTTGTTTTGAAGCGGCTCGCTCTGTAAGTGCAAATGTTCCCTTCAAAGCTGCAGCAATTATGACAATTTGAATGAATTTACACCAACATGCTTCTTGTTTGTCACGCAGAAGTTGTTTTGAACTTTTTCTGTCAGTTCCCGAAAATGAAATCCCTTTTGAAGCATGGGATCAATTCCACCAATCTGTTCAGGTAAGAAGTCTTCTTTTCTTTTCTGTTCTTTTTTTTAATGGAGTGTTAAAATTGAGATACCAAGGCCAAGTCTTTTAATCTTTGGAATTTTTTTTTTTTAGAGTGCACATGACACCTTGTTACAGTACGGGAGCACAGACCTTCAAGCTTTATTACAGATTACGGGCGAAGGGGGTGCATGGAGCAATCCCATCCTCGCCGCCCTCCTCTCTGGAGAGCCTATCATCAAACAAGAAGGTTCAGAGAAAACTCAATTTGTCGAACTACAGTGACTTCAATCTTAGCATCAAATTGTGCTGTTTACTAAATTTACTCTTCCTTGTGTAGTGGACGCATACATTTCCTTGGAGGGTGAGGGCTTCATGGAAATGCGGGTGAAGCATCTGGAGAAGATGAGCGAGGTGGCCAAGGCTGTGGTGCTGGCGAAAGCGTGCACAGAGTGCAGCGCCATCCCCAACCAAGCTACATTTCGTCACACATACGTCACTCTGCTTTGCCAGCTGCTTCCCAACGCGGAAGCTATAATGGAGGTAAATTCTTACCCACTAATGCCTCCTTGTGACCTCCCTCTTCACACAAAACCTTTACTCCCTGACAGATATCCAGGCAAGACTGCAAGGATGTTCTTGAGATTACCGGCAACTTGGAGATGGAAGGGGAGGAGAATGCCGGCTTTATCCTTTGCACAACCTTCCTGACGCAGCAACTTCAGCAGCCCAGCCTTGACCACTCCTGGTGAATCTCTAACCGTAACCCTCGGGGGGAGGGGGGGATCTTGTAATATCGCTACACCCGTCACAGCTCGTTAAACTTTAATGAACTCATTGTTCTATCCACAGGGAGCTGATTCATCTGTGGAGTAAACTTCAGAGGAAGCTGGACCCCTCACTTGTGTCTCTTCTTGAAAGGTGCCTTCAGCTGGGTGCCATCGCCATAACAGTGCAACATTTGCTGTACCTGGCCCGTTTAATTCAGACAGAGGTGAGATTTTTAAAAAGATGTTTGATTTTGAAAGACTTCAACTGTGGCAATTGTGAATTTGGTTCAAATATTCTTGTTTTTTTTATTTTTTTTTATTCCTTTTCAGGCAGAGGCAGTGGGCACCGCTGCCTCGGTGGAGCTGTGTGTTAAAGCTCTACAACTTCCAAAACACGATGACTCGGAAAGCAGAATCGGTATCTGTAAAGTTCTGTCTGGCCTCCTCCTCAATGATCTGGAAGTGCTGCGGGCCTGCCACCTTACAGAGTTTCTGCTTGGCCCCAGTCAGCAGGTATTAAATAGCCTCCAGGAGCTCTACCAGTGCCCAGACCAAAAATATGAGCAGGAGAGCAGCGTCATTCCCAACTCGCTACGCTGTGAACTCCTGCTGGTGCTGAAGGCACATTGGTCCATTGACCCGGAATTCTGGGACTGGAAAGCCCTCAAGTATCACTGTATTTCCCTTTTGGGGTTGAAACCCGAGTCAGAATGGGAAGCTGACGAGGAAAAAAGTGAGAAACTACCCATGCTTCAAGTCAACACGCCGACAGAAGAAAGTGAGCCCAAACCTTGTTTAAATGGAAGTCGTCGTCTTCACACGCAGCCTGAGGAAACGCCTTCTCGCATTATCGGCGGCGAAGCAGGAGCCAGAAGAGCCAAGCTGTGTTGTCGGATTTGTACACTGTCCTTCACTGACATTCAAATTATCCACCATGCCAAAAGACACATTGTGGATGACGTACACCCCTGCCCCATCTGCCTGCAGAATTTTATGAGCAGAAAGGAGCTGCTACCCCACATGAGACATCATCTCCAACGGGAGACGCTAAGCAACAACGTCAAAATTCAAGACGATGAAATGGAACCTGGTGAGATCACTGTTGATCCTTCTTTAATTTTATATTACAAATCCACCCGTGATCCCGGAGTGCTTCAGCACATTGTGCAACAGGCCAAAACCGTCCAGAAGAAGAAGTGCGCGGACAACGAGCACGTGACGTTCGATTACATGAACCAGCACTTCAGTCTGCAGAACCGAGAGGAGTATTTCTGTCCTGGAACAGGGTGTCCTAGGGTTTTCAAACACTCCAAGTACTTGTACGTCCATTTAAAGTCGGACCATAAAGGCGATGAGAACGTGAAGCATTTTCATCAGATGAGAGAGCAACGGGAGAAGTGCGCTTTCTGTCGGCGCCACTTTGTCTCCGCTTACCATCACCACAAACACCGGAAAGTTCACTACTGTGAGCAACCGTACATGTGCGTGGCGACGGGTTGTGGCGCCCGCTTCGGTTCTTCCAATGAGCTCATGTTGCATAAACAGATCCACGGCTATCAGATAAGCTACCAGTGTGAGCTTGAGGGCTGCGACGTGAATTACTCTGACCTGGGACAACTTTATCACCATGAGGCGCAGCATTTCAGGGATGCCGCATTCACCTGCCCTGGCGCTATATGTAAAAAATTCTACTTTTCCAAAAGGGAATTCCTAGAGCACCTATCGACGCACAACCTTAAATTCTCTGAAGAGGACTTTGAGGATCAGAGGATGGCGAAAGAGACCATTTTTAAGGCTGATTTAGAAAGGGCGGCCCTTGTTAGCAGTCCAAATGACGCTGACGTCGGTGTCGTCGGAGATGACCAGAACAGTTCCTCAGAAAGTCGTTCCGCCTCCTGCTGTCAACCATCTGGCAACGTTAAACCCAAAGCAGTGCTGACCTTGGTGGCTGTGTGTTTCGACGGATGCAAGTTCACCTGCGGGTTCGAGAAGTGCGGTATGACTTTCTCCCGAGCGAGAGATGTCCAGAGACATCTTAAGCACGCCCACCCAGAACACCTTAAACTGGAATTCAAAGAGCACAAACATGACAAGGAGCAGGGTCCAAAGTCCAAAAAGATCAAGACTGAAATGGAGTCAGACAACGATGAAGACGAAGACCAACTCTTGGATCCGTGCTCACCTGGAGAAGATGGCCCTGAATGGACGACCTCTCCCGCTGTACCAACTTGTACCAAAAATGATGTCCTTAAAGAAATCCTCATGAGACTAAGTCGGCTGGATCTGAATTCCCTCAAGTCCCCACAAAGTCAGCCGCCTCAGTGCACCCAAAAGACAAACACATCCCTTTATCACGACGTCATGGAAAAACGAGCCGTGGTTTTGCTTTCGAAACAATCTTCCCCGCCGCCTAAAAGAAATCTCACAGCAAAAGCCGTCCAATCGCTCGCGACTACTAAACCCCACGCATGCGCCGTAGTAAAGTGTGCCTTTAAGACCGCACTGATTGATCACCTGAGCCGCCACTACAACAGCGTGCACGGCTACCCAACTGAAGAGGCCGAACAGATGGCTCATTTTAATGCCACCCCGTGTCCGCCTCAAAGAAATCCAACCGAAGAAAAAGTCATCCAAGTACTCGCCAACGCCAAACCGTACACTTGCCAGATAGCCAAGTGTCACTTTAGGACCGCACGGACCTATAGCTTGATGCGCCACTACATTAAACTACACCACCGCCCGCTCGAAGAAGCCAAACAAATGTGTGTCACGGACAGGCCGTATAAACCCTTCAAGTGTCATCTGTGCTCGCAAACTCACAGAGAGCTTAAAGGCTTGAGGAACCATTATGTTCAGATGCATGGCATCTCTTCCAGTTTGGTGGAAAGATTTAGTTTCCGATCGTTGCGACCTACCAGCCCCACATTACAGAACTTGAACCCGACAGTGAAAATAGAAGCACCCAGTTGGGAACAGGAAGTGAAAAAACCCGAGAATAGACAAAACCGAAGAAGTTGTTCTTCAGCTCCGGCTGTAAATGAAGCTCAAGAGGATAAAAGTGAACACAAGGGAGACGTTGAGGACGAGGTGACGCCCCAGGTCAGAACGAAACGCTTGGTGACTAAAAGTAATCTCTGCTACATTCTCGATAAATTCAACAAACCATTTCATTGCGTGGCCAAAAACTGCGCCGCCGCCTTTTCCACCCAGGTAGGCCTTGTGCGCCATCTTCAGTTCACACACCGTTACAAACGCTCTCAGCTCCTGCTGGAAAAAGAAGTGCAACAGGGTCCCGAAGTCAAAAAGGAAAATGTGCGGAAAAGGCCTTACCCGAGCTCCGACGAACCCAAACCCCAGTTTAAATGTCAGTTTGTCAACTGCAACGCCTCCTACCATCTCAAGAGCAGCCTGGCGCGGCACACCCGCATTGTGCATTCGCAGATGCCGGGACTCATCAGGTGCAAGTTTGATGGCTGCACAAAAGTATTCACCCACAACGAGGCGTTGAAAAAACACACCTTGTTTCGACACTGCGAGTACTACGACTCGCTGGTAGTACGGCTCCAGAGCACTCAAAAGAAGTCAGTTACCGGAGTCCAAAAGAAGCTCATAGTAACACCCACCAACCCCGTGTCGCCGGAACCCAAACAACCCGCCCAGTCGGACGAGGAGGACGATGTGACCAAAGACGGGGAGAAGTCTGCGGTGGAAGAGAAACAGAGTTATGTTGTCCGATCACACGAAGAAGCTTTACAAATGTGTCAAGACCGGTTTTTACCCGTCACCTACCCGTGCATGATTCAAGACTGCGACTCTGTCCTCAAGTACTCGCGCGGCCTGAGCCGCCACTACAACACAGTTCACCACATGCCAAAAGAGTATATTCGAAATAATGCCGACACGCTCTTTTACAACGCGGAGCAGCTGGAGGAATTGATTCAAAAGAAATCGGCTCGGCCAACCATTGTGGGAAAAGAGAACCCAAACGGAGTTTGTAAAATGGAGTATCAGCCGGAGACCTCACAGGGACAGGATGCTCAGGTAAAACTGCACTCGGTCAAAGGACAAACCCAAATGGAGACTCTTTCAGATCCTCTGACATTCCCAGTGGAGGAAGTGCTGCCGCCCGAAGAGAGAAACGGAACTCTTTCAGATCCTCTGAGATTCCCAGTGGAGGATGTTCTGCCACCCGCAGAGAGAAACGGACCCCTTTCAGATCCTCTGAGATTCCCCGTGGAGGAAGTGCTGCCGCCCGCAGAGCGAAACAGGGTCCTTGTCGGCGCCGACGACGTGTTGTACGGAGAACCGAGTACCGCCACTCACGCCGACGATTCTGTCGTGCCGACCGGTCGCAAAAAGGTGGAAGAATTACTCAACTTGGAACAGATCAAACCACTCCTTCGTCCTTTTACTATCAATCTGTCGCCACCGTGTTGTGTGCTGTTGACTACAGAGGAGGGTCTTCAAGATGCAACAAAAGATGGTAAAATATCCGAAAAGTCATCTCCGCCTCCAGTACGGCAGCCTCTCAAGCGGAAGAATGAGCTTTCCGTGCAGCCATCAAACGTGATCGACCCCCAGCCTCTCGGTTCCCCGCCGCACTCTTTTGACATTACCACATACAAGCCAGTTGGCTTTGAGGCATCCTTCCTTAAGTTCATCCAAGAAACCACACCAAAAGACAAAAAGACTCTAATCTGTAAAAGGCGAGAGTCCTTCCGGCGCAGTTGCTCGGTCAAAGAAAACAAGCAACTGGGAATCACGTTCACCCGAAGCAGACGCAGTCATGCCACGCTTCACAAATGCCGCGGTATGACTGGGGACTTCCCATCTGTCCGAAACTTGAAGTCCATCTTGGACAAAGCCCTTGCTGGGTGCGGGGACCAGGCCATCAAGCAGCTTCAGTATCTCAGACCCGTGGTGGTCCTGGGGAAGCCCGTTTGTATGGCCAGCCTGCCTCACCTCTTCCCAACAGACTCCAACAACAGTAAACTGCTTCTGGGAAGCAAAGTTTAGCAGTGCACCTTTTTTTTTTTTTTTTTTTTTTAATGAAAATGAATTTTTGTTAAATGGAACCGTTACTCATTTGCTTGAATCGGTGAGGCTGTTTTTGTTGCTTATTTTGCCAAACAGAAGACTTGCAGATCATCAGCATAAAATTCAAGCCACGTCTCGCCCAGCAAATCTCGGTTTTTTTTTTTGTGCACATACATAAGCGCTTCGAGAGCTATGGACATTTTTACAGACTATTAGAAATATTGGCAAGAGGCTTTTACTTGAGTTAGTAATGTACATCCTACAAAAGTTTAAAAAGAGTGACTGATTAGCACTTCTAAGTTCATATAAAATGTGTGACATTTTGCAGTGTTTGAAGATGAAATACCTGTGTACATTTTTAATAAATGTAAAATTTAATATCTAGTGTTTTCTTTCCTCATACCGTGACCACATTGTTTCGCGTTGAATAAATAAAATGATCCGCAGACGTGAAAGTTGGGATAGATTAACGATCAGGTGTAATTTGTGTTTATTGTGGTTTCTTTGCAATAGAAAATAAGTAACTGCACTCCACAGTTTAGCCACGGGATGCGCTATAAAATAATAAATAAATATATACTTCTTATTATGCAGCAATACTTCGAATTTAGTTTATAAACGTGGGCTGTTAAGAATTTACTTTGTTGGGTTCGTGTCGGAGCAAACCGGATACGGAATCGGTGTGACTGGAGCAGTTTCCGTCCGGACCTTTTATGCTGCTGCACTAACTGCGCGCTCATGAATGAAGTGTCATTATTAACGATGGAGGCTTAAAAACAACGTACGGTTCGTGTAGTTGTCACTTTTGGGTCGGTTTGACGTTAGTAAAAGTTTTCCATTAACTAAGCTCGTATCCCACTCGTGTGTAAAGTTTTTGTGTACCTAGCCAGGCTGACGGGGCAATAACGTTGCTGTTAGCCTGTTTAGCTAGGAGCGCTTTCTTTATTTCTTAGTCCCCCCCCCACCGCCTCTCAAAAAATTAAATATGTTCGACTTTATAAATGAACTCCCTGTGGAGAAGCAGATATTTTATGCTGTTTTGGGCTTTTCGTGGACGGTATATATATGGGAGGCATACCTTGCACATAGACAGGTAAGTTGCTTGTAAATCACAAAGTAGAAAAAAAGGAAGTATCGATTCTTGTGTAATGTATTTACCATTTGAGCCCCTTGTCATCTTTGCAGCGAAGGACATACAGGTCAACGACACGTGTGCCTCAAGAGCTCGAAAAGGTAATCGATTCAGAAACCTTTGAGAAGTCTCGACTATATCAACTGGACAAAAGCAACTTCAGTTTTTGGTCTGGTCTGTATTCTGAGACGGAAGGAACGGTAAGCTACGAACGAGAGATGCTCAATTGCATTTATGGGGGCGTTTCTTGCAAAGTAATGTGTCTTTGTTACTTTCAAAGCTGATCCTGGTCCTGGGTGGCATTCCTCTTCTGTGGGGCCTCGCCGGCGCAGGGACGAAACATTTTGGATTCGGCCCCGAGTACGAGATCACGCAGTCCCTTGTGTTTCTCACTCTTGCCACCCTGTTCACTGCTTTGACTGGCCTTCCCTGGAGTTTGTACAACACGTTTGTCATTGAGGAGAAGCACGGATTCAACCAGCAGGTAATTTATGCTCGTTGAGCTAATGTCTCTTAGAGTATGCTTACAAGTCATGGACATGTGACTACAGTATTTTTAACTCGGTTTGATCTTGCTCATTAGACTTTGGGGTTCTTCATCAAAGATGCTGTGAAGAAATTCGCCGTGACGCAGTGTATCCTGCTCCCTGTAACCTCGTTGCTCCTCTACATCATTAAGATTGGGGGAGACTACTTCTTCATTTACGCCTGGCTATTCACCCTGGGTGTTTCTTTGGTGAGCTTTTGCTATAGATGCAGGACATCGGCTTACCATTGAATTCCGTGTTGTTAGCAGCAGTATATAATTGTATAATTGAGCACCTCTGTTCTCCGGGATCATTTGCTGTCTCGCTGTTCTCAGGTTCTCGTCACCATCTACGCTGATTACATCGCACCTCTGTTTGACAAATTCACTCCTTTGCCAGAAGGGGAGCTGAAGACGGACATTGAGGCCATGGCTAACAGTATTAGTTTCCCTCTCACCAAGGTTTATGTTGTTGAAGGTGTGTTCATGACAATGGAGGTGTAATGTGTTTTTGTGCAGTTTGCAAAACATTGCCCGTGTTTTCCAGGTTCCAAACGGTCTTCGCACAGCAACGCATACTTCTACGGCTTTTTCAAGAACAAACGGATTGTACTCTTTGACACGCTGCTGGAGGACTATTCTCCGCTCAACAAGGGAGACGAGGCAAAGCCCGAGCCAACAGAAACTGACGGCGAAGCGAAAGTCAAGCCCAAGGTTAGACATTCAAAATTGATCAAATAAGGTTTTGTGCTATGAGCAATATTTCTAGCTTATGTGCTAACCTTTTGACGTTTTTTTTTTTTTACAGCACAAGAAACAAGGCTGCAACAATAAAGAGATCCTTGCCGTTTTGGGTCACGAGCTGGGTCACTGGAAGCTCGGTCATACCGTTAAAAACATTGTCATCAGTCAGGTGGGCGTTTCACTTTTTATTTTGTTTTTTGTCGGACGTATGTAAAATGTGGCATTAACATCCACTGTCTCTCTTCCTCCGCCAGATGAATTCCTTCCTGTGTTTCTCTCTATTTGCCGCTCTTATTGGACGCAAGGAGTTGTTTGTCGCGTTTGGCTTTAATGACAGCCAGCCCACTCTGATTGGCTTGATGATTATCTTCCAGTTCATCTTTTCGCCATATAATGAGGTGACCATGAGGACATCCTTATCTCTAGCAATTAATGTGAAAGAAAAACAAAAAAACAACAACAGTCCAAGTTTGCCCCAAGGTAATTGACATGTTTCCGTTTCATCCTTCCAGCTTCTGTCCTTCTGCCTAACGGTCCTGAGCCGCAGGTTCGAGTTCCAGGCCGACGCGTTTGCGCGCAACATGGGCAAAGCCCCTGAGCTCTACTCGTCCCTCATCAAGCTGAACAAGGACAACCTGGGCTTCCCTGTTGCCGACTGGCTCTACTCCATGTGGCACTACTCGCACCCGCCCCTCCTGGAGCGCCTCAGAGCGCTAGGCAACATCAAGCAAGACTGACGGGGTCGTAATGGGGGGCGGCGAGCACCGCCTCCTCCCAAGGGCCTCCGGAGACCCATCCTGGCCGTGTGACGCCTCCTCCAAATTTTATTTGATCTTGTTTTAGTAATGATTGACTCTTTTATTTTAAATTGTCAAATCAACATAAAGCAACACAAATGACAGAAGGGCCTCAAGAGTAAACACTGAAAATAGTGTGGACAATGTGTGTTAATGTCAGTTTTTGTCACTGTACAAATCATCTTTTGCAGATTGGCTAAGTAGAAATGATTTGTGCACTGTGTGTACTGTCTTAAAATGTAAACAAGACACATTTCCGGTGTCATCCCTGTGTGGGCTATGTGTAGTTTGAGAGCAAGTTAACATAAAAGTCAAATTTGACAAAGGATGTGTGACATAGCTTCACAGACACACAGGCCACAAAATTCGAGTTGTTGCTTCCATTGCCACTATTTCTTTACCCAATCAAGAATATTAGTCAGACTGAATACTTCCGTTCCCAGTTTAAAAAGTAGGTCATTGTGTATGAGCTCGTAATGTGCCTCCAAATTCTTTGTTCTGATACTTGACCCTGTTAGAGAGACAGCAGTGCTGACGTTTTTTTATTTGCATCTGAATTTGACTTGTGAGTTTTAATTTTCTTTGGGGAAAGAAATAGGTCTTCTCATGCACCTGTTTGCTGACTGGGGTCCAATGTACCTGTTACTGTTGATAAGTGGATTGAATTATGGAAAGAAAAAAACATGGGGTTTTGATATTAAGTTGAACTTTGTTCTCTTGATTTTGGGGATCTTCGATGAATGCAGAGTTGCCTGCCGATGTTTATAAAGGGATATTACTGGGGGGGAGGCTCTGTAAGGTTCCTTGTTAAGACAGGTTTCAAGAACATTACTTTCTTTGCTGAATAAATTTATTCAAAGCCTTGTATGCTTTTTATTCGGTCAATTGAAAATAGTATATCATCCCAATATTGACTTAACTCATTTTAATAATAATAGGAACTTGTGCAACAAATATTATAGTATGTATTTGTTCCCCCTCACAAATAAGTTTATGAAATAATTATGCATTTATAAAGAAAATAATAACGTAAGCACAAACGTTTGCCCAACCCAAGTGACGTCACAAATACATAAAGTACTATAAAAATAAAGATTAAAATTATAATTCCAGCGGTATCATCTATTTTTTAAATCTCAATTTCTGTATTTCTACTTTGGTAAAAAAAAAACAAAAAAAAGTCAATCTCACCTTAACTTCAGGTCAAAGTTCACGTGAGCGTGCACTTTGACGCGTTTTATTTTGAGACGTTCCATTTGTCAAAATGGGGGCGATTTTATGTAGCGGTAAAGTTTCACAACGCGTATATTTTGTTTTGTACCAATGTAGTATCACTTCTAATCGATTTCGTTCAGATTAAAAAGAAAACTTTATTAATATTTGGTGCATCTTCCATCATTCCATCTTTTACCATGGCATTTACCCCCCTCTGTCTGGGTACCAATGGCGCTGTCCACTGGCTGTATGTATTTTCAGACAAGGGCAAACTGAAGAGAGCGCTACTGTTGTCATTGTCATTAGCCACTCATACTAGCTATCATGGCGAGGTTCTTGAGGCCCAACATCCGCGGTTTATTCACTTTACAGCAGAGAATGTCATCCGACCAGGTACAACTATGTCCTTTGTGCCTAGCTCCTCAACAAAAGCACCGATTTCTGGCGTTAAATGCCATCTTGTATGGAGTAATTTCAAATCCGTAAACATTAGCTGCCAAAATAGCCATGGAGTAATTTCAAATGGCTAAACATTAGCTGCCAAAATAGCCACATTAGGATTACTGAATTTCTTAACCACGGCACCTAATTTATAAAACTCAAGCATACCTGAAAACTAATGTTTCATAACTGAAATAATTGTGATTTCATCTGTATACACACTCAAATGTATTTAGTGTGAAATCTGAGCTTGTTTACTTTAAAGGTGACTTCAACAGTTGGAGAAACAGGTTGTACTTTCTGTCAGCTTGTGGAAGAGCCTTGATTTTTTTTTTACCTGTCACAAAACATCAACATCAATAGATGAACAAAAATAGATTTGTTATCGTCTTGTTATTGTGTACTGCTATAAAGATTAACCTTAGGAATAAACTAATGACAGTGAAGGAAAAATTGGCTTTGTTACTTATTCTCGCTATTCAATGTTTTTTCATTGCTTTGACTTTCCCTATTGCAGTTGGGTGAACTGGGTAAAGGTGCAGGCAAAGGTGGCGGAGGCGGTGGCTCCATTCGAGAGGCCGGTGGAGCCATGGGAAAGAAACAGGCTGCAGAGGAGGAGATGTACTTTAAGTAGGTGTCTTTTCTCTCCTGCACCATTGAGCTTTCCGGTCCATGGCTTATCCAGTAGAACTGCATCCATATTATTTTTTTAACCCAGTTTGGCCTATTGCAGTGCGGAAAATTGATTTTGCGATTTATCTGCACAAAAGGCGCAAGGAACAGGAACAGCTGGCTGCACTGAAGCAACACCACCAGGAGGAAATCGACCATCACAAAAAGGAGATTGAGCGTCTGCAGCGGGAGATTGACCGTCATAAGGGGAAGATCAGGAAGTTGAAGCATGACGACTAAGCAAAACCGGCTTCTGCAAGACATCTTTACTGAAGGCTGTATTGCATATAAAAATATATTCCGCCTTTGTGTTCTTCTTCCACTCACCATCTCAGGGTAGAGTTGCATTACCGGCAAGGCATGATTGTATGGTGAATTATTTAAAGCATTTGCAACAGTTCACAAAATTAATGTTATTTCCGTGGAACAGTGTGACATGATTTGCATGAACTGTTGTATGTTTCATACATCAAATAAAAATGCCCTTGTGTGATAAATGTGTTCCTAATGCAAAGAATAAGTTATATCTGTTGATGAATAATTTAAGTAAATCATGCTCATGGAGGAGGTGAACCTGTCCTGGCTGATTTTGGGCGAGAGGATAATGTTCACAGGATTGTTTTTTATTTTTTAAATAATACCTATAAACATTCAAACAAAATATTTTGCATTATTAACCTTTGAACACATAAGATTGACCCATTTGTTTTAAGTCTACACAACCTGTCTTGGGACACCCATCCACAAGTGGCGCTAGAGCACATTCAACACAATTTAACGAGAAACCTTTATATACGTCACTTCCTGCCGCCCGTGTCTTTTACCACGGGCGGCCCCGTGTATCTTTCTTTTCGCTCGTCATGGCGGACCGTTTCAATAAGGTGAGCTTCATCCAAAGGACGATAATCTTATTTTAATCAGTTTCCCGCGGTAGTTTCCGCCCCGTGATTTCGTTTGCATGCAATCGAACACTTATCAATAACACAAGATGATTCCAGGGCTATCATTTTGCTAATAAACTGTAGTAAACGCGTATCTGTCGGCTCGCGTCTCCAAATGGACACAACTTCCATCATGGCAGCTTGCTAGCCAACGCTGTTAGCTAGCTGCTAGCTAACTTGTCATAATGCTGAAATCTCGATAGATGAATTTATTCAAACTGAATTCGTAGAGGATACGTAAATGTTATCAGCTACAATTTGTTGACAGAAGCGTCTGCTGGGGAATTTTGTTGCCTAATGTTTGATCGGACGCGTAGCCGGTAATGCTGCCATGTGCTCATTTTAGAAGGTACGCTATTAAATATGCGTTGCAAAATTATGTTGCTAATATAGAAAATCGTCATACCTGAAGGGAAAAATGTTGTTACATACTCTTACGGTACCAATAGCTAGGCTCCCCCATGATTAATTACCTCATGTAATTCCCATTGTGTAATCTGTAAACATACTTAATTTTGCAGGTTCTGCTACTAGATGGCAGAGGCCATCTGCTTGGTCGGCTGGCTGCCATCGTTGCCAAGCAGACCTTGCTGGGTATGTATGCATTCTAATAAAAGGTGTCACGCATTAAGGTTATGCCAATTAAATTTAACCTTTGTCATTGATGATTACTTCAACCCTCGTTTGAGTTTAACGACCATGAGAAAACTTACATGCACTACCATCTGAGACAAAATGTTGTAAATTAAAAGTTTTTAATATTTCTCATTTGGGGTATTCAACTGGTCTTTATTTTTCCATTGCAAAGGACACAAAGTTGTGGTGGTCAGGTGTGAAGGCATCAACATCTCTGGCAATTTCTACCGTAACAAATGTAAGTGGCACAATTTTGCATCCACTTTTAAAGCTATTCTTTTTTATAATTAGATGACTTTCTTAATGTGTCAATGATGTAATTTAAAATATTATTTTGAGTTTTAAATGACCATGAGATAACTTTACATGCACTACCATCTGAGACGCATACATTCCACTTCGATGGAATCCTGGAATGTCTTGAATGTGCTCTAACAATTTATTGTTGGGTTGCTGCAGTGAAGTACCTGGCTTTCCTGCGCAAGAGGATGAACACCAATCCATCTCGTGGACCCTACCACTTCAGAGCTCCCAGCAGGATCTTCTGGAGGACGGTCAGAGGTGAGACAGAAGCAACCACAAAATCCACTTGTTTGTGACCCTTTCAACAGCGTTGATGAACTTTTTAACAATCTGATCATCTATTGATGAATCTTTTGGATCCGATTTCTGAGTTGGAAGAAAATGTGCTTGGGCAATTGTTCAACTCCACTGCCCTTTTCTAACTCTTGTATTAATTGTGTGCCAACTTAGGCATGCTGCCCCACAAAACCAAGAGAGGCCAGGCTGCTCTGGAGAGGCTGAAGGTGTTTGACGGCATCCCCCCACCCTATGACAAGGTGATGGCTCTACACAACACGGTGGCCTTGCGTTATGCTGTCAATGATGTTATTTGCCTTACCTTACCATGCCTTGTTTGACTGAGGTTTGATATGAACACACAAAATCTGAGACATGCCAGCCTCAGTGTTTGGCCCTCCCGGAATTCTTTAGTGTCTAATTTTTGGCTTCCTCTCCTTCATCCAGAGGAAGCGCATGGTGGTCCCAGCCGCTCTTAAGATAGTGCGCCTGAAGCCCACTCGTAAGGTGAGTCACCCTGCAGCGATTATCTGCCATTAGTTCCAATGTCTAAATGTGCCCATATCTTGCTCCACAGTTTGCCCTCCTGGGACGTTTGGCCCATGAGGTGGGCTGGAAATACCAGGCCATCACAGCCACGCTGGAGGAGAAGAGGAAACAGAAGTCAAAGATGCGCTACATCAAGAAAAAAGCCTCCATCAAGATGACCAAAGTGGCTACGAAGAACGTCGAGAGTAAAATAGCAAAGTACACAGACGTTCTCAAACAATATGGTATTCTTGTCTGAAAAGATTGTCTGGCCAATAAACAAATTAAAATGTTTATAACAAAAACCTTTGTTCATTAATCACCTGAAAGATAATTCACTTCAACAAGATGCAGTTAGTGTTCATTCACATTGAGGTGACGTTTAAATTGGTGTCACTTATGTGAAAGTAATGCACTAAAAGTATTTATCTTGCAATAAAAGTTTGTCAACACTCAGGCACATTTATTGTTTTTCCTATATTTAGTGTTTTTTCATCTTTCGCTAGAGGGCAGTGTTGCGCTAATTGCGCTTAGACTGTTCTACACCCTCGTGGAATAAAGTGCAAAAATGCATTTAAATAGAGGTTGTAATTTTAAAAACAGACTTTAACGTTGGCTATTTACATATAAATGTTAGTTTTCTATCAATGTGGTTAAATGTCACTACTTTCTCTCCATAGTTTTTGCTAAATACTGAATGTAATCAGCTGTTGCTTTCAAGTGTGTCTTTGCTTGCGGGGGTGCAAGTTACCCTTCTGGAAAGTGCCACTTTTTGGATAAACTCTCAAAACCAGAACAAATAAAGCCACTATGCTCAAAAAAAGTAAGCTATCACAACTGTTAACAATTGTAAAGAATAGTGCCAACACTTTGAAGCTGTCATACAACACTTTGAGTCTTCCAAAAACTTTGCATCCGTATACAAGAAGCATGCTAAGTGGATCTTTGCCTCCTGACAGCAAAGGTATGTTGACACAGTACTACTTTACATCACTACTTTGATACTTTAAATCGTCGTTCATTAAATTGTTTATTTTCGGCTAAACTAATTAGTCTTTGTCATCTCACTTTGTTGTGACCAATCAAGCATGGATGGAAACGTGACGTCACAGTAGAAATGTAGAAATGCATCTTTCCTTGTCTTACTTTCGTTTTGTTTTATACTCATGCTAGCCGGTGCAAAGTTTATAACCCACTTTTTCTTTGTTATGGTCCTTTAAGCACCAAAAGGCCTAATCTTGATACTAGCATGTATGTGTGTCTCCCTGGAATAAAAAGTGATTTATGTCAAAGCTGTGTTTTCCAATATCAGTGACTAGAATAACAATGACCCTACATAAAAAAATAAAATAAAAATAAAAAAGCAATAGGTGCAGGATCAGGCATGTCAAGCATTTTAACTATGATCCATCTTCATCATGAGCTGGTGTGCTCCACACACCTTGTGTTTATTTGTTCATTGTCATTGACCTCTAAGCGTAATTGAAATGATGTAGAGTGACAGGCTCTTCATTCACGTAGAGGTCATTCTTCATTTTCAAGACAAGAACATGCAAAATCCGGCAAGAGAGGCGACTTTGAGAGCCAGAAAATTGGTTGGAGCTCCTTGGAGAGAGCAACTAATCAAGTCCTTATCAGCGCCATAATGTAATGCACCCCCTTCGTATTTGCTGTGAAATGTCACGTATTTGAGCACGGCCTTGCACGAGATGCTCGTCCTTGAGAATGCACCGTTGGGAAAACAAGCGCTTGGTCACGTGGCTCATCTGGTATGATGATAAACAACATGACAATGGTGAAAAGCAACGTGACAAATGAGTCAACCCGTGACTGTTGCGAATGAAGATGCATATCATTTTATGAAGGAAAAAAAAAAATCGACAAGAATGGAGGAAAAAGTTTTAATCTTTTATATTTAAGATTTCAATTTTAAATTTAATTTCAAAGAAAGGCAAAGACATCCGTAAAGGCCGAAGGATTTATCAGGAGAATAACCGAAACGCAATGTTTGCCTTTGTCCTATGAAAGGCCAAAGAGGTCCGAGTTCCCGCTTTCTTCCCTCGCCATTGATTTAATTTTTTTATTGTGCGCTTACAAGTTGCCCCCGCAGTTCCATTGATTGGACAGCGTGACTTTGCGCAACACGGTAAAGAGCAGTGTGGGGTTATCAAAATGGATGACGGTGGGCTAGTTTCAATAATGCTCTCCGAGGAACAATAAACAATTGCTGCGTATCGATCCCTGCTTGCACATTCATAGAAGTGCGTATTATAATCTAAAAAATAGCAACCCGCGTTTGAGCTCGGAACACAAACATTTTTTTTTCTTTCCTTGGCCCTCGCTCAAATCAAACGCGTTGGCCTCGAATCCGCCGAGACGCTAATGCAGCTCACGTGGAGTTATCAATTTGACCAGAGCGCTCTCGCGGGCTTTCCGGATGCATTTTCACTCGCCATCAGCATAAACAAGCCTTTTTTGTTGGACTACTTTATTTCGTCTCCTTGCTCTGGTCTCAGCATTAAAGGTTTCGAATGCAACCATCCGCCTCTCGAAGCGCACGTCCGCACAATTTACCTCGTCTGATGGAGGTCACCCAGAACAAATGCATCACGAATGAATCAATCGGAGTGGCTTAAACTGTATTATAGATTGATTTTGTAGTTTATCCAACGCAGCATTGCTTGTGTGAAATGAGCTATAATGAGACAGATAGAAACGGAGGATTAAGCAATCCCGTTTATTTTTAGCTTTCATCACTGAATGATTACCAAACTTGCTTGGAGAGGCGATTGAAGGTCAAACAAACGATGCTAGCATACTAGCACACCACTTCAATTTATCCCAATTATTTTCATCTGATCCATGTTTAAATTGTCACTGTATGACAAATGTTCTAAGCAGGCTACTGTATAAAAGTAATTTAACCTCTGTAATATCCAACCATCTCATTGAGTCACAAGTGAGCTGGAACGTCTCCCAGCAGACTTTGGACAACAGCCCAAAGTTCTGCACCGGTCATCTCGTAATATCAGGCCACTTTTGTTTTATTAAATCGCTATGGAATCTTCCATGGATTATTAATAAGGCAGATTTTGCAGGCGAGAGCAAGAGCAAAAAAAAAAAAATCATGCAGGTGTATTATGCAAATCAGTTTTGATCATGTAACATGCACTACTAGTCTGCAACCAGTAGGGGCGCTGTTGATTTAATCTCCATATTTTAATAAGAACAACCTGACATTGGGAAGATGATGCTAACCTTCACCATGACACTAATATGCAATAAAGAGTCGAGAGCATTCAGTTCATCGTAAAATTGATCGTTCATTTTATCTCTAGTCAACAGAGAACAATGGTGCCAGGAAGAACTGTGCCAGGAGGTCTGCAGGGATGTTTCTCAGCTACCCATATCTGACATCTTGCGGTATCTCTTTCGACATTGAGCTCAGTGACTGAATCAACAGCGCTTCAGGTTACAGCCATGTAGTGCACTCTGTTGTTTCAAGATTCAATTAATCGCTGATCGATTGCGTACAATCGGCTAACAATGGGTTACCCGATTGTTGATTTTTTTTTTTTTTTTTTTCAGTAGATTGGCATTGTGTCAGCATTCTGCAGCCATTTGGGATGTGTTGATAACATGTAGCCATTTCCTTCTCTTTTCAATATGCACACTCGGTAATATCTTCCCATGTATGATAGCGCCCGAGAGGCAACAATGTATGTGCGAGGTATGCCAGTCCCCGCATATAAACAAAGTATAACGATCTCCATGAGCCATCTGTTCTCATTTTTAAGTAGGCGGGTTGGAAATAACATTTTTTTTTTTCTGCGGAGGAATAAATATGAAGCCTTTCAAATACAGTGGCATGTAAAAAGTGCATGTCTCTTTTTTCTGAGGACTTGCCATGAGTGGGTATTTCATAAGTTAAAGTAGAAATGGATGAAAAATCACATCTGATTGTTTGGATGCACTTAGGAAAATAAATAAAAAATACTGCTTCTCTGTTAATGGAGGTCGACATGTCTTGGACAGTGTAGAGAATTTATTTTTTGGAGCATCAATACCACTTTTTCAGATTGATACCAGTACTCAGTTGTTGACCGATACCAAGTATCTGATACTACTAGTACTTTTGATACATTAACCCCCCCCCCCCCAAAAAAAAATTACATGGGAGTTTTCATAGCAAATTTAAAATGGAAAACTACTACATCGGTTAATGATAGACTCGCGCATTCCGAATTGTGTACCGAGTTAAAATGCTGTAACTCGATCGTAAACCGAGGATCCCTTGTGTTTTGTAAGTGGAAATGCACGAAACGCTAAGAGTAAATTAGACACGGTAAAGAAGGAACTTTATGTGCACTAACTTTCTTCTACATTGAATGCTTGTTTTCTTACTATTGACCCTGATTTACATCAACATGACAAGATAAGAAAGAGTGACTGAGTGCGGCCAGAATTGTGAACATCTTGCTAAATCGTAATGAAATCCACCATTCACTATTGATTTGCTCTCCCGTGACGCAGAATTCAGAGTCGTCTGCGGCCATGAGTAAGACTCTTCTTGAAAGTCATGGATTGCCGTGCAGGCAAATAAAGATGTCTCTATATGGTTGTTGTGTGTGTGTGCACCAGTGCATTGAAGTCATGAGGGACCCAGTCGCGCCATTAATCAATTTTCCAATAAGCACACGGCTCGTGTCCCGGTAGCTGGCGAAATCTACTGTGCGGCTCAACAGTCATGTTCCTTTGGCCACTGGAGAGTTATTTTTGCATGTGCTGCTCTTCTGTGAACCCACTGACTCTGCCCCTTCCTTGGTTTTTCTTCTAGTGTGGACCTTCACACTCAACCAAAGAAACCTTTTTTTTTTTTTTTTTAATTAGTTCAACTTTATAATAATTTAACTTTCAAATAAAAATGAATGTCATGCTGATATTTTCTTAAGGAAACTTGTTCTAGTGCAGCAATGTGCCTCAAGGTACATTTCGGGGGCAATGCTAATCAATTTGACATAATTCAACATTTTATTTAGTACCGGAACTCACTTTTCCACACACTGGACGGCTCGTTGAGGTTTCCCCCTGCACAAAAATGAATGAGGTCCGACATAAGAGCTGAATGTAAAATCTGTTTTTGGAGGAATAGTAATGCTTAGTTTTGACTGACACGAAGAATAAATGTGGAATACTAAAGGAATAAAGTTGGACTTTTTTGAGAAAAGTTTATGTTGTTGTGTTGATAATGATCATAATAATAATAATAATAATAATAATAATAATACAAATTATAATACGGTTTTTTTCATTAACTGATACTGATAATAAATTCTTATTAGATTAAAACTAGAATACAGTCTAAAGTTTACAAGCCCAAAAACCTTTGGGGAACTTTTCAGATTTGCCTAATAGCATTTTTTGGTTATTTTTATTGAAATAAAACAGCATATAGCAACCACATTTGTCTCTAACTGCAGGAAACCCAATTAAAGCAGCCCCTGACCAATCTCCAAGTTTACAAAAGGCAAATCAATGCTCTATAAATGGGATTTGATTTTGAAAGATTTTTTTAATGACCACGTGGTTCATTGAATTTGAAATCATTTTGCTACCGGCACTCAACTTTTGGCTCAACATTACTTTTTCTTTCCTAAAAATATTGCTCTGACTCCAATTATTTTATTTTTTTTGCCTTTTGTATTACCGCTTGACATCAATGACACGAGCAAATGCAAAATTATACCATGTACAATATTGCACAATACATACTAAAATATCTGTTGGACAATCTCCAAGAGTAATTATGCACACGCCTACCCTTCCTCCATCTCTCGCAGCAGGAACAAAACGAAACAATGAGACATTCATATAGAAGAGCTTGCTTAACTCTAAATTTATTCATGACGCTCCCTGGAAAAGCCTTGGAATAAATCACCTCATCTTTCCAGAACCCTCCCCTTGCCCTCTGTCCTCCTCCCTCATACCTCAGAGGAGAGGAAGACAGGAGAAAAGAAGCTTGGAGATAAAAGGCAAGCCAGTGTGAGAGAGAGAAAGAGAGAGAGAGGACATTCTGTATTTCCCTCCGAGGTAGATTTTTTTTCTATCAGACTGGGTAACTTCTCACCTGGCTGATTTGCATCATAAACTGTTGTAGAATCCTTCTCGGGGGGCATCCAACTCCGAGCTTTTAAAACTTTGCGGGGCAGTAAACCCAAAGTGGCTCTTTCCGAAGAGCAGAGCCATCCGTGACCCGGCGCCGTAATTCGGAACACATCTCCAAAAGCCAATTAAGAAGTCTCGGAAATGCATCATTAATTTTGGGCCAGTCTCCCAACAGTGTTGGGTCCAATTACCTCAAGGGGACGTGGATATTGGTGCTTGTGGGATTACCTCCAAATAGGCTCTTACTTAAATATAGTAGATGCCCCGTTTCAATGAGTTCAATCCCCCACTGTGACGTTTTTACTTACTTTTTTTGTTTGTTTGACTCTTTTCTATCTATTGCCCAAGAATTGTGATATAATCTCACTAGAAAGATGCTATTTAATTATGGAGCCTCTGTTGCTAGCCAAAACAGCAGCAGCCGTTCAACACTGGTCGACTGCGTGCAGCCTCTCGGAGATTCTTTCCTCTAAGTAAACACAAAGGGGAGGTGAGAGACGCTCCAGTACGCGGAGCCCCCCCCCCCCCCCCCCAAAAGCTTCCCGTAGGTTGATGAAGCCTGAGGTCAGAAAAAAAAGATCTTGTAGTTTCTGCAGCTTTGAAAAAGATGAGCTATGCCGTCAGCTGCGAACACATCAACACAGCTTGTTTATAAATAATATATATAATGGGAAAACCACGTTGGCAGACAAACGTGTCGGATTTGTTCAAATAAATCCGATGGAGCGGGACGATTGTTAAGCCCCTTTTATTAGAACTGCACACAGGCATTCATGGCACGCACTAAGTACACTAAAGATACAATAAATTGCATTCTATCTTTAGTTATTTATTATACTGCACTGAATCTACAAAAAAGCAATAAATCTATATTATCTCTCTAGATGCTAGGGTAGGCTAGGTTCGGGCTATGCTAGGCTAGGCTATACAATGCTATGCGATGCTATACTATGCTATGCTTAGGTGTGGTACAATATTGTATTGTATTGAATTACAATAAAATATATGTACATAAACATTGATATTCATGTCATATTTTCTTAAACTTGATTATTGATGTATTTATATAAGCAAATGATGGTTTGAAAGCATAATTAGTCAGACTTTATGGGCACCATCCGGGTCACAGGACCAATTGGAAAAATGCTGGTGCACTGGAATAGTTGCAGTGTCATCAGGATTTAAAATAATAATAATAATAATAATAATTTAAAAAAACAAAACAAAACACATTTAAATCATAAAATATACATCTTTTTGTCACTTTCACAGGTCAGAAAAGCAGTCGGTGGAGCCAATGCCTTCGGTAACCTCCACGTGTAGGAACTTATACCCCCAATTTCGCTTTAGGTGAGTCATTGGGAACTTTCTTTTATCTCCAGTTAATCATGCTCGAGGAACCCCACTATAAATGTATTTTCCTTCTTCCTCGCTCTTTTTGAAAAGGCCCCTTGAAAGGACCAAGGTAAGAGAGAAAGGGTGGGTGCCATTGTGTTTGGATGTATTGGTGAGTGGTAAAGCGAGAAAGATGCGTGCTGCCCGCATCAGAAGAGACTTTAATCATCAGCAGCAGAGCCAGAAATGCAGGCCCGGCCGGGTCTTGAATAGATGTATTGTTTGTCCTCGGCACAAACAAACAAGAGGATGACGCCAGAAGCAGGTAATTGCAACATCTTTGGTTCTCTTTCACTTTTGCTGATTTATCCCACTGCCCCACCATCTCCCTTATCTAAAATTCACCTAAGCCCCAAAGTATTGCAAAGATTTTAATTTGGCTTATGTGAAGCTGTCAAGTTCATTGTTCGATCTTTTTATCTGCCTAAGTATAACATTGAAGGTAAGTGTTAAGTGTTTATTTCAGTTCTGCCTTTGCAATTCCAACCAACTCAGGATTCAACAGAAACAGAAAAAAAAAAGTTAAGTCAGCTGAAGTCACTTTTCCAGAACTGTCCAAAATTGCCAGTGATTCAGTTTTGACGGACAGTTGGCAGTTATTCGACTTGATTCTTGTGTCGAACTACATTTCATTTTACCCACAAGTCTTTGTAATATTTTGCACCTCCAAATAAGGTAGCCAACATTTTCTCCTTTCACTATGATACGATAGCTAATGAAGCCTCCAGTGAGTATAACTCTACGGAATAAGATAAAGTCTGTATCTCCTGGAACACCTGGGCAACCAGAGCCATCGTTAAAAATGATCTTCCACACACCATAAGATTATATTTTTCTTCCTATACTACCGATTTATCAAAATATGAAAACTTTGATCGATTTTTAGCCATGTCCTCAACTCCCCCATTGAACCGAGTATAATGTTCATTCATGAAGTAAACGAAAAACAAAATTTGCGGAATTTTGGAACTGCTAGGATTTATTTCGTTGAGTCGAAGACATGATGAGAGCGGCGCTAAGCGGGAGGAAAGAGCAATGAGGTGGAGGAAAACCAAATTTGGACCATTAATCATGGTTGCTGATGGTAGTTTCCAAGCAGAACTTCTGTAATTGCTTCCCTGCCTCTGACATTCTCATTAACAGCACGCCGGCTTGTCCGTCTCGTCTCTCAACGTCTTCCGCGTCGTCCCCCCCCCCCTCGTTTCCTTTCGAGTCGGTATGTGACTTGTTTAACAAGAAGCAAACGCGCTAGGATAGGATCACGCTCGCTGTCATTCTCTCAGTTTGGATTGTTTTGAACCTGATCCACCTGAAATTGAGGATTCAACAAACAAGAATATAGCAGAAATAGCTTGGACATTTGTTTTGTGTGAACATTTAGACTGGCATGTTGAATAATTCATAAAATTAATAAATAATATCATAAATAAATAATAAAACTGTGTTTCATATTTAATACAGAGCAGCAATCACTTACTGAATTCATTTAAACTAAATCCTTATGGAATAATATGGACTTTGAAAGGACATTTTATGAAGATGTCTACAGAAGATGTTCCAGAAGATAGGTCAAACCATTACATTTGCAATAAACCAGAAAATACGACAATGTATTCATTTCTAAAACTTTCAATGGATGAAATTTTGTTACTCATGTAGCTCGGAGCACTTTAGTTAAAAAAACAAAACAACAGTGTTTGAGCTTAGCAAGTGACTTTCGACCGGCTCACGAAATATCCGGCAATGTCATTAAAAGCCCGTCATGCTCTCGGCATTATTAAAGAAGGCAAAAGAGACTGGTGAGTGTTCTAAAATAAAAAATATATCTCTTGAATGGACTTCATTTTTCTGATGAAGTCATTTAGTTTTATGTGGGACTTCACCAATGAGGGGCAGCCAAGTGCGATTGAGTCACTCCCCCTCATATTGGCTTATAGTACTTAAAAAAAAAAAGAAGCTACTTTTGTTTTATAAGCACATGCGTGATCCTATCAAACGTAACGTGCCAGAGGGCAAAAAGGACAACAAAGCATAAAAATCATAATGCATCTCAAACTAAGACTGCACACACAGTGCTATTAAAAAGACTTAGTGGTACACGATATACGAGTATAATAAAACATCTTTGCAGCTAGGTCAAAATTACTTGCAAACATTGCACTTGATATTTACAGTCTATTATATCCAAAGCTGCTTTGTGAATTGAGTTTTTTTTTTCTTTTGTAAAGCTCATCTTCAAAACACTCAACACACTCGAATATTAGCTTCATTTTACGACTTTGTCTGTAAAGTTTTTTTTTTTTCAGTGGTTTGCATCTGTTTGCTCCTTCAACTTTAAGATGAGGGGTATTATAGCAAAGCCATAGCTTGTCATCTTATGTGTGCATGACAAAATGAAAGGTATGGCTTTTGTGAATAATACATTTTTCACTTTGCTAGTCTTCGAATTGCAGTAAATGGAGCACACGTGCTTGGGTTTTATATCTATTATGTGCTAAATAAATTCTTTCCTCTTTCGATCGAATATATACAATGTGATTGCATAAGTGTGCACACCCTCATATTCGTGGGATGTGGCTGTGTTCAAAATTAAAAGTCAAATATTTTCAAACTCGTATTAAAAAGGAGTTATAGGTCATTTTAATGGTGGAAAAATATAATGACAGTTTTACATTTGATAAGGAGTGTGTCCACTGTCGCTGCATGGAAGTAGAAGTTCTTAATTGGTTTTAATAACACTCTCCGGGTCATGGCTTTCTGCTTTGGAATTTTCTCGTGTTTCTTCGGGAGGGTCGAGGCCGCGTGATAAAGACAGCGTAGGCGTGACACCGCACCAAGTCACCATACTCCACGCTCTGATGCTTTTGAGTCAACGATAGCTGAAGAGTCAGATAGATAGCAAGTTGTGTGGGTGGTTTAAAAAAAAAAAAGCTTCCTACATTTCCCACTGGTGTAAGGACCATTAGTGGATGTTCCATACAGTAGCCATGGAACCCTCCAGCTTTTTCTCTCAATGTCATAGCCAACAAAGTCATTGGGGGACTGCACAAAGCTAATTAGCAAGTCATATGGGTATATCATCATTATCTGGAAATTATATTTAAATCGAATACTGTTTATTGTAATACTGATTCATTTAATCTATCTCGATAATTTTTCAATTTATTTGTCTATAAGATTTCAAGAAGGCGCTGACTGATGTCGCTTAAAAGCTGGCTGCATTTCTTTGCCATTTCCAAAGAGCATGAGGTTGACTACAGAGTATTTTTTTTTGGGGGGGGGGTGTAGTCATCGGTTCAAGCAAAGTGCAACTACAAGCTCAGAAGATGAGTGAAATGGAGGATAAAAGAAAAAGCCCACAGAACCTCTTTTAAAAGCATAATTCCAAAATAATAATAAAAAAATGGAACATTAGTACGTAATCATAAGAATACTCAATGGATGAAATTTTTTTACTTCACACGTGGTAGACAAATAAGCCTGACACATTTATGACTCCACCAACAGTAGAATGTGACACTTTTTTTAATAAGCCAGTAATCTCGTTCTTACCTGGTCCGCCGACGTTAATTTCCTGTCAGGCATGCGGTAACGGAGTGAGCGGGCACAAAAACACAACGTCGTGGAAATGAGAAATCGTAAGAAGCATTCAGAGACGAAACAAAACACGAGAAGGATATTTGGAAGCTCACGTAGCATTGATGCTAAATCTTTTTATCCACTGTGTCAATACAAAATTGACATAAATCATTCTGCTTCACTTGTGATGCTTTACATATTTATAATTCCAAATGTCAAGTGAATTTATCCATTTAGTGAATTAGCTTAGTTTTATTTATTTTGGTCTTGCTGATGTTAGATCATTCAGTATTCAGTTCAGGTGTCTCTCAGGCTTTGAGATAATTCGACTCTAGAGAATAAATAATGGTCAGCAGTCACTGGAGGCCCGGCTTCCATTTTTCAGTCTCAAGATCAGATGACTCTTAAGCTATCTCGGATTTGTATCATAATTACCTGAAGCCGGCTTGATAGCTTTGGAAGCTCAAAGAGTTCAAAATTTATAATGCGGTGAATTCTCAATTTCAAAGTTTGAGAATTTCACAAGTTTTGTTTGGCCAGGAGCTGAAATGACTTATGGGAGCTTTCATTTGGGTTTGGTTAGCTATTTGTGTTTCCAGAGTTTGTTTCAGCAAGATATCAATTAATAATCAAACAAGCACTAATTTGTTGGAATTGGCCTGAAATAGAAATGAAAAGATCATCCAAAAAATCGGCATTAATATGCATTTCCGTCTGGATGGGAGATATAAAAAAAAAAAAGGGGGGGGGGGGTCATCCATTATGGTTTCTCCCTCTCTTTTGTGTCTTTCCCCCCTCACGATGTGCTCGTCAAGCTCATTTGTCGGATGCTGATGAGTCTGTTTGGGAGGTGCATTGTTAACTTGGGTCGTCGGGGCCTTGTTTCACGGCTGAATTATCCTCGAAGCGCGGGATCCGACCCTTGATTAAAAAGTAAAACGAAAACAGCCCATGAAAATTGTACGAATGATGAATAGCTGCGCTCAGAGGGACTTAATAGCATTTGATGCAGGAAGAGCCCGCATAAATGTGTTGGCTGGCCACCAAAAAAAAAAAACACGTGCATCCAAGCATGGCGGACGCATTGTCATGTTTGGACGCAGTTTGGCTTCGGAAAGCCTTTGATGCTTACAATGTGGGCGGATTTGATAAATCTGAAGCTTATAGCCTTTGTTTCTCCTCTTATCGTTTGGGCAGGGCGAGCGCCGTCGTCTATCTCAGGTCTGCCACGGATGTAAATACCAAATTGCATTTTTGAAAAATAGGCTTACACATCTTCAACACGTTTTTGTCATAGTGGCTTTGAGTTTTTTTGCAGTGAAAGTGTTGCACTTGATGACCCAACTAGTGTTGGAGGAAAATCTAGTGAAGTGAGCCCAATTTGGGCATCGTCTCCACTCTTCGAATCAAAGTCAGCAAAGGCACACAGACAGTTGGGAGGAAAAAAATATATATATAAAATAATAAAATAATAATAATGTATCCAAAAAAATTCAGTTAAGGTTAGTAAAAAAATATTGAATAATAAAATAAATAAATAAATAATAGAAATAAAAATAATATACAAAATAATATTTTATATGATAAATAATAATAATAATAATAA
Source organism: Syngnathus leptorhynchus (assembly GCF_054491065.1). Classification (NCBI taxonomy): domain Eukaryota; kingdom Metazoa; phylum Chordata; class Actinopteri; order Syngnathiformes; family Syngnathidae; genus Syngnathus; species Syngnathus leptorhynchus. The sequence continues at coordinate 4,441,514 of NC_141209.1, read as the reverse complement.
TATATCCAAAAAAGGTTGTTCTATTGGTGACAATCAATCTTCTTACCCAGCTGCCTGATATCATCTTTCCTCATGTCGACTGTTGCCATAGTGAATCGACACCAACATGTGGTCCATTCAGAAACCTTTTCTGTATTTTAATCACCAGTTCCATTTTTCTCATAGCAAATTCTGTAACCTTAGACCAAAAGTTATTACCTGATATGAAAAAACAAAATCAGTTTTGAGATACTTTTCTCGTTTTGATACATTCAGTCATATTAGTCTTCAAATATCAATGAATGCCAGTGGGTGGAAAAGTAAAACCAAATATTCAAGAAGAAACGTCATCAAATCCCAATTTAATTAAGTGGCAGTTGTATACCTCCGAGCAGCATTATCAAGCTGACACAGCCCTGCGATTTGCTTGACTTGTCTGTATAATGGGGGTGTCACCCGCAGCGGCGGCCATTATGGACGATTGCTCCAATACGATTTCCTTAATCTGCAAATTGCCTGTTAGGATTTCAATGCAAGAAGATTTTGCATGCAGACACACAGAAGAAAGTCTTGCACGGCCCAACATAAATCAAATTCTATTTACAGATAAGCAAACAGTTGAATCTTCAAATGCACAAACAGAAGTGGGAAACCGTAAATCCATCGAAGTGGCTTTGTTCCGTACAGTGATTTTCTCTCTTCTCCGTTCCCTTCAATCTTACCACTTAAAGGCTGCCTGACAGCCTGTCAATAACAGCGCCATTTTTTTTTCACCTGCCTCTGGAATTGCTTCCTATACCTTTGTTTTCGTGAGCCGGCCGCGATCCCGATCCACAACGAAAGCGGGATCCCCCGAGGTGGCTCCTCATTTACTAGCTGCTTGAAGTTGTTTAGCTTCTTAAAACCTTCCTTTGATTGATTATCTGAAAATGTTTTACTCGTTTTGTTTGGCTTAAACGGTCACTTGTAAGGTGAGCTACTTGTTTTAAGACCTGGTGAAGCAGCATGTGGCTCATGTCCCGTGGTCATGATGCGATCTGACTTCTCTATAACGGTTCCCCACTCTTTGAACTCAGTATATGACAATCCATGTCTGGCACAATCAGCACGATCACAATTTAGACCTAATTACAGGGAATAAAATGAGCAATTCATTTGTCTGATTAGTTTGTAATCATTTTCTTCCCTCTTGAAATTGGCCTAAAAAAAATTCTCAGCTTAATTTATACTGTCATCAATTTCTATGGGAAGAATTGTTATGAAGGGATTATGTTTGACCTTCTAGTTTGTTATATAGTGACAGTGAATGCTTCGTTTTTGTGCTTTGTTGTTTCTCTGTTGAAATTGTTTTTTTCCGGTTGCTTTGAGCTCAATGTTTTGGAGCCGTTCCTCCTGTCTGTCAATTGCATACCTATTAGTTTCAGCTCTTCTGTTTGCCCTCGGCTTTACAACCTGTGACTTGTTCGGGAGATTAGTTCTGCTGGAAAACTACTCGAGATGTTTAATGCACGTTCTGCATGTGTATGGATTTTACTACAGCATACAAACGAGCTCTGATGAAGACCTGTAAAAGCAACAATAACAAAACTCTCAAAAGAAGCGAAAAGAAACTTAATGTTCTGTAGTTCATGGATGATTTTTTTAATTTGTCAAAACATGGAAAACCTTGATGGCATCAAGTCAGGTGAAACCCTCTCATAATATTCTTACCTTGAGAATTTAATACAATGGTATGATGTGAAATTACACAGAAAATAGTTTTCATAGGCTTGCACTAGTTAATTACAAGGACAAATAAAAAAAAAACCCAGACAATTGGAGCTGCAGTAGCCTTTTAGATGAAAAAGAAAATTGTTCAATAATCTGACAATAATACTATAATATAATATTGCCTTGATGGTTTTCAGTGTGATGTGAAATGACACAGAAAAGAAACTACCGGTAAAATATCTGCACTCCCAAGAACACTTACATGCGCTCAACTTTTTAGACCAACCAATAATATTCGACCACCGATAAGAAAACCTTTTTCAAAACTGTGACCTAAAACTAGCATTTTCTTTCTTTTGATATTTTCATTGACTTGCGCCGTTGTGGGAGTGAACACAGCCTCACACAAAATGGGAGGGGAGTCCAGGGAAATATTTTGACACAAACTTTAAAAAGACACTTTAGGGTATAAAAATCCAATAACAACACCTCTTTATTGATTCGATGAGCTAACCAGTGACTGAGCCACCACAACAAAATGTCCCGTGAGACGTGACGATGAGCAGGAGCGGATAGATTGTGACATATCTGTCGCTGGTGTGTCAAAGACCCTCGGGCATCGAAGTCCACAGTTGAATCCAAGGCGCTAAACGAAGACAAGACCTTCCTGCTTGTATGAATAATATAAACATCATTTGCATAGCCATCTGTACGCTCTTGCCACCTCCTGTTAAGGGATTCTGCTTAACCTACAAGCGGATAGGTCATGCTCATTATTATTTTTTTGTACTACACAATACCTCGTCTGAATGCTTTAATAATCAGTCACATTATTTCTTGTTTTGCTTGCATTATTCACTGTGGTACGCTCTTTATAAGTGACTGTGAAGTAAACAAACGTCGGATGCGCTCCGCATTTGAGTAAATCAACGCCTCTGGTCTCCATTTGAGGAAATCATGCTAATTACTTTCCGGGAGGCAATTCAAATGAAAAACAAAAAAGATTGGAAAAACATGAAACATGTCTCCTTCATTTTGTTTAGCAATCCGTTTGGGATTCTATTTACATCTCCTTCGAGGAATCCTAATCTAATTTAAAACCTGGATCAGCCGTTGTATTTAAAAAAAAAAAAAAAATTGATGTATAGCTTTCACTGGAATGTATATATATTATAATGCCCATCTTGTTCCGATCATCACAATTAAACTATTTCAATGTTTACGACTATGAAAGAACTACGGTATTCTTTTGTTTTCCTCACAATTGATAAAATCAACCGGCAAAATGCAATGTTGTTGTTTCGATCCGCTCTCCCCGAGGCTGTGTGGGTGTCCTTTAGCGAGACACAAACCCCCTAATTGCTCTTGATGAGCTCGTTGTGATTGTGGTGATACACTTGCTGAGAAGAATGGAGCAAGGACTCGGAGCAAAAACAATCCGTTGCTTTGTAATTAGTGGCAAACATTGGGAAGTAAAAAAATAAATAAAATACATAGTATGTCATTTGCTTTTTAATTGATTTTATTCCCCTCATAAAACCTTGAAGACCCTGTTTAGTGAAAACAAATATTTTCTAAATTTGACACAACTTAGAGGAGAGTCCAAATTGGAATGCTTAAAAATATCCCCGACTATATAAAAACATGCCAGCTCTCCATTTTTGCCCCAAAAAACTAAAATAATGAAAAAAAAACACTTAAATATCTCCGCAATGAGTCCATACTTCGCACATTTCCTGGCAAACGAATGTAGCGGAAAGGAATCTGAACCGATTTTGATTATTCAGCCATGTGCTCATACGTGTTGATTGGTTATGATAAAAACCCGACGCTTTGCATGCATCACATTTCGTCTTTTAACAGCAGAGAAAGAAAAAAAAAAAACAGCAATCACATAAATGCACACAAGCAGATTGGTAATGAGAAATTACTGCGCAAGCGAAAAAAAAAAACACCACGCCTTGAATCGATGCCCAACAGCAGCACGTCTTCGCCGTGCTCCATCTCAGGAGATAATCGCAGATGATTCCAAGACTCATTTGATCATAAACGGCGACAGTAAATGTCAACACTGCGGCGCTGAGTAAAAAAACAAGCGTGCCAAAGGCATTCATGAGAGGATTCCAAAGGGAAGCCTTCACCGTCTTCACAAGGCTCGTGGTTTCCACTAGTACAATAATCAATGTTCTGCCTCAAACCCGGCCTATAGATCACACGATTTTAATTAACTCTCCTGCAGTGTCTCCGCGCGCATACATTAGCTCGGCCGGGTCTCCTGATAACGTGACCTCGGAGACGTTGCAGCAAGGCTCTTCATTAGCCAGTGAATTATGAAGAATGTTCATTCCTGTCTCGCTAGCAGAACTCATCGCCCTTTTGTAGCCTCCATCATTTTGCCATTTGGCCCAAGATTCCTAAGAAGAAAATCGGTGTTACGTATATTTGACATGCTTGATGGTTTTAGTTTCATTTACTGCCGCCATTATTGTTAACTTCCAATTCACCTGAAGTTGACCGCTGTCAAAAATTATCTGTGGACATAATGCAATGAAAAAACTGCAACCCTAAAGAGGTGATAACCATAGAGCAGGAAATAGTAATAATTATGTCATGTCCTGACTAGTTATTACTTTTAAGTTATATCTCGGATCTCTCGGCAAGATTTATAAAGCCATGTCAGAATCACTTTAAATGCTGAAAGGAGTCTCTTGAAGTATAGTCTCTTAAGGGATTTCATTTTTTTTTAATTATTATTAAATCCATGCTGCCATGTCATCCTTTTTTCAGTAAGGTTGTGTAATGATCTTACTTGGTGCCACCTCAACTGTCAGCCTCAGTTACTCGACGCTGTAACCTCATGTAGTAATTCTCATCAGCGCTAGAGCGCCAGCCCTTCAGGCAGAGAGACTCAGGGAGCCGTGAAACGAGATGTGGACTGCTGCGGGTGCCCCGGCACACTTGAATGGTGGCTGACGTAGTGAGGAGAGGCGTACTGACACAGGTTGCCGGGGATTAGGCTGAGGGCTGACAGATTGTCTCCAAAGACTTATAGAGAACGGAGAAGAAAAAAAAATCTTAGCGCAAAACTCTCATCTGGCTTTTTTGGTTGTTGTTGTTGCGGGAAGATTAAAGTCAGATTGAAAACACAATCGACTTCCAGACGGGGAATAAGAAGCGGGAGAGAAGGATTAACTTCATTAAAAAAAAAAAATACAGTGAAGTCAATTTTCTGAATGATCAGATAATATTTGGTGAAAAACACAATGCAACACATATACGGAGAATCGGTTCATTAACTAAAGAGAATCATTCGATTAATTGAGTGTGATTAATGTGTGACTAAAACTCATATCATGAAACGCTTATGCAATTCTTCAATGAACATCATGCAATTCATCAGATTAAAACATTTGTTTGATTACATATGATCTCGATATTAGCTTGATTAAATCTATCCATCGTCTATTTGCAATTCATCACGTCCTCGGCTCAAACCGCAATTACGGCCCATCAACGTCATGGCCTCTTCTTATACGCATACGAAATGTGCAACCCTGCATAAAATGTCTACTCGTCCATATATTAACACTCAGATAAAACGAAAGTGGTTGATGTACGCCTGTTGGTCCATATGTTGAGAGGGAACATATGCATATTATCTGAAGTGTCTGACTCATTCGAGAAAATTGCGTGGTGTCGCTCCGAACTTAATTCTCCCTCACTTGCTGGCAAATGAACTCGAGAAAATATTCCATACTTCTGGTGCTCTGTATGAAGTAAATTCAATTCTATAATTTTTGTGTGACCAGTCCTGGAATATTTCTGACACACCTTGTAATGTATTTTGCAATTTTGGAGTTACTTCTTTAATGTGCCTGAAATGGAGTTTGGTACTATAAAAAAAAGTTTTTTTTTATATAAATGCTTCATCAGTGTGATTTGAATGTTAATGTACTTTAATTTGTGTCACTGAGTCTTGATTAATTAATTCTGAATGCTCTTTTTGAAGCCTGTTGAAAAAGATATTTTCCGGGACGGTGATTGGGATGAGACTAAAGCTTGTTTTTGTCTTCTTATCACTGGCATTGAGTTTCCACTGATTTTCCTCCTTCCAGCTCAGTGAATACTCAATAATGCCAAAGCCTTGACTGCTGTCTTGACATCAGTTTGATATTTTTCCCCCAAAAATCAAAATTCGAACAATTTAACATTGAGCGGTTCAAGTAGGGTAAGAACAAAATGTCCTAATCAGGAAAGTCTCCACTTAATCTGCATTAAATATCAAGTTGGATAATTATGCCTGAAATATATTTTAAATATAGTCTTAAAGTGTTCGTAGTGAAGTTTAATTAGAAATGACCATTTTAGAATCGCACCGCATGATTTCATATTTTACCTGCCCATGGTGAGCTCATTATTACAGATTTCCTCCTAATCAACTAATGTCGATTCATGCTAATATCTCCCGGAAAATAAAGTTCAGCTGTTCTATTAGGCTTCTGTTGACATTTCTGTAGAATCCCACAGCGACCTCCCACAGCATCGTTGACAGGTCAAGTGAGAATTGCAAGAGTTGAGATGTGAAGTGTCTAAAGCATTATTTCTAGTTCAACAAATGAGATAACAGTAAAGCCATGGGACATTTTGCTGGCAGACAAAAAAAAAAAAAGAGAAAACATCTGAAATGATCTGAATTCCTTTTATCGCACCACGCAGTCTCATCCTCCGCACTCTCATCAGAAACCGAAGCTTTCACAGTTCAGGGTCAGTCTTTGGATCTTTGCGCTTACGATTGACATTTCTCTGCGGCTCCCAACGGGGATCCAAAAAAGCGGAAACTATATCGACCACTTTGTATGACAGACAGGCGAGTAACGCCCCCTTGAGTCATATTTTTTTGGAATATGTTTGGAATTTCGAATATAAAGGGAAGAAATGTCAGATCCGCCGGGTCGTATAAAGTCGCCCGACTTTTAATATCTCTGTCACACACCGTACGGCTGCGAGTGAATTGATCAGTGTCACAGATGAGTGTTTAAAAAAAAAAATCAATTCACACTGGAATATTAATAAAAGCCTCGCTCTCATACTTCATACCTGCTCACAGGCCATAACTCCAAGACCTGGAGTAAATTATTAACTGACTCTGCAGCTCAACTCAGCCTTGTGGAGCTTAAAAACTGTCAAAGATGGCAACTTTGCTTTTTTTTTTTTATATATATATTCTATAAATGTTTCCCAAAGTGCAGTCTACTGCATCACATCGGTCCTGGATGGAAAAAGTGGAAAATGGTATTTTTAAGAGGTAAATAAATAGTTCCAGGAGTACCATCACATTCAAAGTCAGTCCACCTTGATACACACAAATACACACAAATACACACACACACACACACACACACACACACACACACACACACACACACACACGTATATGTTCATCTTTATCGTCACTGATACAAAGTGAAAAGTACATTTTTCAGATGAACAACAGCAAACAAAAAGAAAGAAGACTCGATAAACACAATCTGGGGGATCCTTTCATCTGTGGTCCCTTCTCAAGGTTTCTCATTTTTCCCCTGGTAGGGGTTTTTGAGTTTTTCCTTGCCCTTTTGGGAGCCCAAGATCAGGGGATGCTTTGAGAATTATTGTCAATTGATTGTCTATGTGAAGCCCTTTGAGACTGCTTGTGATTTAGGGCTATACAAATAAACTTGACTTGACTTGACTTGACAATTATGGACCGGGAGGCAAGGGAATAAGGAAAATCCCCTGTCTTATCCTTCTTGGCTTAATTTTTTATTGGAATCTGGATTCTTATTGGACAATATTTCTCTCGGGATGTTAGGTCAATTTCCAAGTTGTTTGTTTAACTCGTACAATGACATTGGACACTGGGAAATATGTCACAATGAATTGTATTGGACGCTATTTTTCATTTTCCCACGTAACCTTTATTGAGCCCATTGCACATGTTTTAAATGAGAAAAGTTGGCGTAACTTTAAATACTGTGAAAATGTCACACAAAGAAGACACACAAAGGTCAATTAGTCTACGGGTACCCTTTGCCAACTCATGGAAGAGCGTGTAATTGTTTTTTCTGCCACTTGACATCAATGACACCGATAGATGAACAAATGTCAATGATTTGTAAATAAATCATTTTCAGTTTAATGAATGAAGTGAAACTGGATCACTTCCAGCGACCCAAATGCAGACTGCCGATCTAAATATTTACATAGCGTAACTCCGGCAAATTCATATTTATGTAATTACAGTTTAATGATTAACATTAGAAAGCTTTTTAGGGCGCCGTGGTGGTCTTTATGTGCAGCAGGGCTCAGTTCCTCTCTATTTTTTTTTTCAAGCACGCTTCTGTTCACATTGAGAGAAAATTGGATAATGATTCCTCATTCCAAACAACAGCTGAGCAGCTTGTTAACAATGAGGGGAGTGTTGGCATTTTAGTTGCGGGACCGCTGGGATGGAACAGTCAACACCCGAGATTTTTTTTTTTTTTCTCCATTTAATGCTTGTTTTGACACTTTGGCAAGCTTTTAATGACAATGTGACTCCGGAGTCGTGATGGAATTTCCTGAGGGGGCAGAGAGTATCAAAATAGAGGAAATGAGAGATGAAAGTGGAGGAAAAAGAAGGAAACGTCCTTCGGGTTTTGTATTTATTTCCCTGTCAGAAATGTTCTTGTTGTTTGTGGAACTGTCTGTCGAGCAAGCTTATCTCGACTTTATGACTTTCCCTTGGCGACCTCGCCGTCATGTCTATGCGTCTCTATTATTGTTCCATATCTTGGAATTATCATCAAAGTCTTGTGCTAAGTAAGATGTGTTATGATTAATTACTGTCAATTAAAACATCCTTTGGTGATTAAAAAAAAAATATCTGTGGTAAAAAAAATTCTGATGAGGGAAGTCGGACGTAGCCAGATGGAGATGAACCCGCGTGAGTGTGACGGCTATTCAAACCTCTTCAGCTTTGCTAGCCAGACGTCCTGCAGCACTATTATCATTCCTATAAATGGACCATGACTTGATAATCCTTTATTCTTGCCGAGTTGGCAAAGAAATTTGGAGAAGTGAGCGCCTGAAGCCTCTGTTGCCATGTAAACCTCAAGGAAGGGAAGGGTTGATGAATGTGTTGTGAAAATTAAAGACAATGATGCATAAGATGACACACAAGCCCAGTCTGATCATGATTAAAAGCTAAACCTTCTGAGTCTTATGTACTCTAGACAACTAATTACTGTTTATTCAGTCTTGTATTTCTTGGGACTTGCGAGGAATACCATCGATTAGCAAGTAGCTACTAATCGACTGATGTTCCCATTAGCATAAATGGGAGTTTGTCTTCAACGATGGCTCAGCAAATCTTAGCCATTAATCACCACTTAAAAAGTCTTAGGTACAAATTCTATCAACCTTTTCACTATGTTGCCACACGATTGAGAAAACAGACGAAATAATTTGAATAAGGATTGAAGGAGAAGATGTCATGTATCTGTATCAGAAGGCAGGGGCATTTTATCGGAGTTAAAATCCATAGTGAGAGCAGAACAAAAGCTCACCGGGATTCCAAAGTGAACAATGAAAGTTTATTTATTTATTACTGTTTTTATTTATTCATAAAGGCTAGCAACAGTTATATCAGCGTAGGAGCCCACTCCCTCAAAAATATTCTTTACACACATCACGTGTCGTAGAAATTCTCATTAAATATAAGAAGGGACTCAAGAGACGTCCAATATTGCTGTCAATAATTAAAAACCTATTGAAAGAGGTTAAATGGTGCCATTGTGGTGAGTCGACTGTTATCAGCCGTAATGTCATGGCGTCCTGCATACTGATGAGAAAATCCCTATTCTTACAGATATTTTTTTCCCTGACACGAAAATTGTGGCTGTTCTGAGCCAAGCGAAGTCTTTTAGCCGCACTGTCGTTTATTTATAAAACCATTTCAGGAGCACGTTTGGATGCATTGCAGCACCTGCTGTTAGACTTCTGTTAAATCTGCTGAGCATGCCCTGGAATGTCGGAAAAAGAATATTTCTGCAAGGTGCAATATCCAGCATCATATTTTAGTGATCCAAATGGAAGCCTTTCATTTACATAAATTTCCATTTTGCATTTAAATGAACCACACTGGAAAAACACGTGTTCATTATTGTGGATTATTTACTCCAATTAGTACTGAAACATAAATATGGTTTCCAGAACCAGATAACCATGCTGATAAAAAAAGAAATTGTAGCCTATGTACCAAGATGCCTCGATTGGCCTTCTCTTGAAACTTTGAAACTTTAACTCCATGGAGAAATCCCTCCAAGTCAGGTGTTAAGAACATTCCAAGCACTAATGGATCTAGAGACTTTCCCTGTGACAGCAGTGCTAACTGCTTTGTCACCACGCTGCTCAATTATTCATTTTTAACCGAATATTTCCTTGATCCCGCTGTCAGACCTTCCGATAAGATTGAGCATACAAATGCGGACGTGCCCATCACATTAGCAGAGGTCATTGAAGTTGGAAGAAATCTGGATGAGATTCACTTACGGATACCTGGTACTGGTTCCCGAGGAGACTGGAGGGGTTGGGTTCTGGACCCGAAGTCCAAGTTTCCAACAGGCTGTAATTAGATGCTGGTGCCGAATGACATCTTAGATTAGTGTTGAAAAAGATTTCATGGCACACCAGTAGATTATTACATCCCAAAAATGTGGATACACTTTGTGCTTATGATTTTAATCGTTATGCCGAACAGTGTACATTAACGGATGAGCAAAGATACGGGACATTATTTGTTGTCAATAAATAATTCACAAGCCGATGAAGTCTAATTGGACAATTTCCCTACTGATGGTCTCTCAAGGCACATTAATGTGTCACTGTGCTCCGGTTGGGAAGTTCTGGCTTTGACACATATATTTCTAGCTCGCTGTGAATTTGCTACCACAAATGCACATAATGATGGTGATTTTTTTTTTTTATTTGCAACACACACACATATTGCTGATTGTCGGTTGCACGCAGGTCAACCATTTGCAGTCTGTCCAAGCTTGGGAGGTTTTGTAATTTAGCAGCAGGCCCATAATTTGCACAAATGAAGTGCTTTTCCTTGTACATATATTCATGAAGTCCCCAGTCAGTACAGCAGAACACTAGATATTGCTGTGGTCTGGGGAAAAACATCATGACGATTTAGAGGTTTTTTAGTACCTTAATGGGATTTTTTCTTTACCCTCATGTAGCAAAAAAACAACCAATGAAAAAGTTTTTTTTTACGACAGGTTTAAAAAAAAAAAAAAGAAAACACTTCCAGTGCATTCCCTTTAGACTACACCTTCCCATTCTATTTCTTTATTTATTTATTTATCAGCAATTCTACCCTGCATCCCCAATTTCAGCTTAATATAGTATATCAAAATGTTGTATTTTCTTCGAGCCATTCTTAAAAAATAAATCCCCAAAGTTCCTGCATCCATATGAGAAATACTCCAATATCTCCCTATAAATTAACATGGATGATGTTTTATTGTAAGACCAAAAACACACCTCAGTACCAGGCCGACAGCAATTGATGATACTGTCCAAATGTTGGCCGTCCATCTTCTTGCCAAACATTACTCCCCGAGATTTCCAATGCCCAACTTTTTGATAACAAATTGTTCCCTTCACCAAACTTTCCCAAAATGTCCCCCGTCCTTGTGCAGCACACCAACTGACTGCACCAGGGTGAGAACAAAAGCAGGTTTGCATATCACTGTTTTATTCATAAGCTAACTTTGAGTTTCAAATATTTCAAACACAACAGGGTAGCATCTGGAAAGCTCCCTCCGGGCAGTTTCTTAATTAAAGTTTGTACTTGTAATTAAAAAAGCAAAGCAATACATAAATATAAAAGATGTGGTTCCTTTCAAGACTGCATTGGAAATTTCTCTGATCAAGACCTCACTACTACTGTAAGATAGAAAAACAAGTTGGAGTCCAAATTCAGTGGGATTATTTCAAAAAGAAAAAAAATGCTTTGTCATCAGCATTTAAAAAGATATTTATGAAACCAGTCCTGGAACTTTTCTGACACACCAAAAACAGCTTCCTATATTTTCTTTTAATCATGTCGAGAAGCTCCCATACTCCATCCATCAGACGAGCAGGTTTGAGAAGTTTAATTTGTCACTCCAGTGGTTCATCATGTTACAGCAACTCAATTTTCGAGAATTCTTTGGAATTTCACATATGTCTTTAAAGCGACACTTCACAGCTACTAAAAACGAACAAACGCAAAGATTAAGCAATGCGGTCCGGTTGTTAAAAGACGAACTGTCCGTCACTGTCCATCACGCTAAGTAGTCCCAATCAGAGAAATAAACGAAAAGCGGGCCGACTTTACTGTGGGGGCTTTGGGAGTTTATTGGTCATGAATCACCACAATAGCCTCTAATAATGTGTGCATTATTCTGATAGATGACAGAAAGGTTATTGTGCAACTGTCACCGTGTTTATAAATGTGAGTGTGTGTTATCGAGTTTGGGACTTGATATGTTGAAATAAGTCATTCAGGACAAGTGTAGGAGCTCTGCGTTCCTTATGGAGGCAACATTTCCTCCACATTCATCTACTGTTCCATCAGCGTACGCTGGAATGGACATCTTTCATTCAAATGGGCGTTTTTACGAGCAAGCTGAGTTTTCTATTATTGCCTCGGCACGTTAGGCATTGCATTGGATATGCTTTTTCATTTTTAAAACCAAATGATGTGATAGAAGTGGACCTTCGTTTGTCGCTGTTTGTCGTCTTTATAAATGTCGTTTTCAGAATGTGCCATGGGAAAATTAAAGGGGTATTATTTTTCAATCTTAAATGCTCTGTCAGCTAACTGTAGGCGAGGTCGGATGAAGAAAATAATCTGATCAAAAGTTGTTGGATTCTTTTCAGCAGTTCCAACACTGCATGACCATTCAGTCGCATTAGGCCACGTGGCTTGGTCTGCTTTAACTCGCTTGAATGATGAGATCTGTTTCTTCATTAACATTTTCTATACATGAAGAGCTTTCTAATTAGCTTTCAAGGAGTACCGTATTGATTCAATTAAAGATTGAAAATGGCAGAGAAGGCTGCCAACCCGCAAGCTCAATCAACGCTTTTTAATGAACGGATAAGTTGGTTGCCCTGTGAATTGATGTATATTGTGTACAAAGAGGCCCAAGTCTTAGAAGGGACATTTTTGTTGCAGAACATGTTACTTTTGAGTTTTTCTTTGACTTTTTCCATGCCACCACAAAATGTCGGGTGTGATGATAACCACTGAAGATTGACCGATTATAACGTAATATAGACAAACATGGCTGCCAAATAGATGCTAACATAAATAGCATGCTAATCATGGCTAGCGGCTAGCGCAAACTAAAATAGAAATCATTTTCTCACAAACGTTTTATTTTTGCAAATGAGGGAAGACTTAAGTTCAGTGAACATTTTAAAGAAGTTACAAGTTTGCTATAATAACTTTTAATGTATATAATGCTTTTCAAGTGACCCATAACACAATAGCTAATTACTAGCATTAAAAATGACAAAGCATCTTGTAAGGTTGTTTTTGTTTTTTGTTTTTTTTCTCCCCCAGGCATTATTCCTTATATTTCAATTACCATGCATCTGCTTCCAACATTTGTCTTGTCAAACAGGCTATACTCTTTATGTCCAAATTGTCTCCATCCATCCAAAGTCAACAATGGCCGGGGGTCACAGTCATCTTTTTTTTTTCTCGTGGCAGCTGATTTTTCTTTGCCTCGACTCAATATTGCTCACACAGTAAATTTCACAGTGGTGTGATGTGGTTAAAGGAGGTCACAGTGAGGATTTATCAGCTGTGACGCTTTCTTACGGCTTTTCCTAGCAAAGGTGTAACTTAAACTTCTGCAAATAAGTTGAGCAAAAGGTGAAATGTTAAGAAACAACCGACCCCATCTACCTTTTCCGCTAACGTACTTACTTCCACATGGCTGCACTTAAAGGTATATATTTATATCCAATTTTTTTCCAAGTGACTTTATGGTGAAATAAATGTTCACATTACTTATTTGAAATATACACTAATTTGAATTTGCCATTCAATTCAAATTGAGGCAATTACATTTAATTTTTTTATCTACATAAAACACACAACTTAACTTTAAAAACAAGACTCCATGAAATGACCCCAAAACTCCACACTTAGAATCTGAGCCATTTTGTAAACATTGGCCACAGCAAGTACAACCATTTGACAATTCCAAAGTAGCCCCAGGAAAACAACAGCAGTTCATGGCAGAAACATTTGGGGAGTTGAACAAAAGACCTGCAAATCACAAGTTGGCTACATCAGCAACAACCTCGAAAGGGAAAGAGTAAAATAAGGACTACAAATAAACGTGCAAAGGCTATACTAGAAAATACAAACCACTTATCAGTCGGATTTATTTTATTGATTAATTGATTGATTGAATAAGAAGGATGGGAAGGAAATTTTCCAAATGGTAATAAATTCAGGGACTCACTCACTCGCTTGCGCACGCACACACACCCACAAAATGAACGCAACTAGTTGACGACCCCCTCCATCGCATGAGACGCTGACATCTACCCAGCGTGTCCTTTGCCTCCACCTTCTTTAGAAGGGAGGGGACGTGACTTGTTTTGGTCAAGTTTACACATGCAGGCGCGAGGAGCCGTTCCGCCACGTCAATCTCCACGCCGTGAGATGCAATGTGGAGCACCATGCGCGATGGCAAACCAAGCAGGACGCACACAAGAAGCTGCGCGCTCCGTACGCGCGTTTGCTCGGGACGTGCGTGCGTAAAAAAGGACCTCTCTGCTTCCAGGGGATTCCCCGATTGGTCGATTTGATGGCTGGAGCAGACTCTATCCCTCGAAAACATGGTGAGTTGCAGTGTTTTTATTGATTGATTGTTTTTTTTTTTCTTTTTAGACATCTGTGAGTTTTGATAACCATGAATCACTGTCACAAAAAAAAAAAGTCATTATTGACAATATGTGGTGATAAAACAGCAAGTAATAATCCAAGTAGGGATTGTTGCCAGAACATCTCGGAGATCTCTGCAGTGAAATTAATGACAGTTACGTGTTTGATAGAACACACTATTGTGGTTTGCAGGTGTTTCTAATAATTTGGCATCTTCATTTAGGTACAGTAGAAAGAGATCATTTCTGTATTATGCCACTTTTAATTAAAATCATAAATATTTGATAATAATTCTATAAGTGCATACATTAAAAAAAATGAAAACTGAAGAAATTGTTTTCTTTTCCCTTTGGGCATATGCGCTTTGTAGTGGTGTAGAAGTGCACTGCATTATGTACTGAGGTGTTCCTAATATTATGGCCTTTCCATGAGAGGGACATGGTACAGCATTTGAAATTTTGCCTGATTGTTATGAATGGAGATATTATTTTGTCATAAATATTGAGACAATTGTTTACTCTACATCTTATACGCTATTTGCTGCCCACTCCAATTATGCAGAGAAGATATCGAGAGCAACGCAATCATAAGGGTGATGACAGAGCATTTGGTGATTTGTTGATTCTTGATATGATCCGACGGGAATTTCTCCCTTTTGATTCTCATCATCCTCATCTGTCTTCAGTGCATCACGTCTGATGATTGGTCCCCATATTGGCAATATTTGAGTGATGTCAGAAGTCCAAAGTCGAAGAACTAAATAATGAAAAGAAGTAACTCGGGAGTGCAAGTGAATTCAGAGAAATGATGAAAAGTGCGCTCGGTGTACTGTGCTGATACTCTGTTCTCTCGCTCGTGGCCCAGAGGTGAGCGCAACCGCATCAGAGCCATTAGAACAGCTGGAAAATCCTCGGAGGGTTGTCATGCACCCACTGATAAATAGTTAATGATACAGAGTGATGGAAATGAAATAGATTAGGAAATAGAACAAGAAGCTGCTCTCAAGTCACATTTCTAGCTTGTTATGCTAATTATACAAATGTGGCTTAATAATTAACATTGGAGGAAAGTCATGATGAGGTGGAGAAAAACAAAGCAAAAGATCTCCGTAAGGGAAGTGGATGCTGTAGATAGTAACCAGCTCGTGGTTGTAAGGAGGCGTGGTGCCTGAGGCTGCAAATCACTGAGATCACTGTGATAACTCAGGGCCAGGTGAGGCTCGGAGTCAAGGGTGCTAAGAAACCCCAAGAAAAATGACTCTCAACTACATCACGCTCAATCGGCCAACAAGAAAGCTCCGGTGAAACCATTGTTTCGAAGCAGCAAAGACTTGTGGTGAGGTAAAAAGCAACAGGAGAAAGATATTGAGAAAATGATTATATTCAGAGAACATGTTACTTGATTGTACAAAAACACAATGTGCTGTGCCCCTGGTTGTCATGGTAACAAATACCCTTCCCTGCGTTTGCATGAGATGGAACAAAATGACATGATCTGAAGAACTCAAGTGCGACAAGCAACCTTGCCACAGTTACCATGGAAAAAGTAACTTAGTCACTTCACACTGATTACTTTATTTTAAAAGGACCTATGTTACTTTTGTGATTAACATATGTCAACAACCCTGCTTAACATAAAATTGAAAACCAGGCTTTTTATACATAATCAGAAGTGCATTTGTGAAAAATATAAAAACCAAAACTACTTGAATTGAACAAACAAAGGCCAAAATGAATAAAAAAATAACTACAATGGGGAAATCCCAAACTATCATAACCCTAGCATGATGTAGTGGGTGTGGTTAAACCCTCACAAAGACTTTAAAGTGCAACTGAAAGGACAATCCAGCACTCAACGTAAAGATTTATTATATAATTCTTAATCCTCCGGGTATTTTGATGAAAGCACGTCACAAACATTCTATAAATAATTCATCGAAAATGCGCTTGAAACCATCAATGACCTTCCCTGTTTCTAAAATGTCAATATAAATGCTAATATCGCGCCAAACATTTCTGTTACATATTCATCGTAAGTGTAACTAAAGTAATAATGGCATTTCATGGCAACATTATAAACAAACATTGGGGGGGGGGCACTGTTTTGTTTTCTCCATGTTGTTTGCTTAAGGTCTGTCAGTGCATGACAGCTATGAAACAAATGTGGGATAATTTTAGCGTCACTTTGAGTCTTGAACGCTGCTCACAAGCAACAACACAACTACAAACACACTGAAATTCTTTGAGGTGCCTTTCAACGTCGCATCGCCAGCCCCCCGTTAGGCCTTCTCTAAGCGTATACAGTTCGTGTTGGCTCGATCTGATCTGAGCAGATGGCGGCTGCAAAAAAGTCTGCCTTTGGGCTATGAAACACACCCAACGAAGCATTGATGAGATTTTGTGAAGATGTGGCTATGTGATCAATAATACAGATGAAGATAAACTCATAGACAAGCCTTGTCCGAGACAAAGCAGTTCATAGCCGTGCAATGTGGACAACTGTCAGCGCTAGACAACGCAAACTCTTGTCATTTATCACACCAGTAATCATAACACTAGAGGCCAGTCGGTGAAATAACGCAGAGTTGAGGTAAACAGCGACATCGGTGTCACAAATTGATAGTAAACAGTACGGAAAGGACAAATAATCATCACAACACCAGTCATCTGTTACGGGCCAGATGCAGTTTACAAACTCCAGTTTCTAGAAACAAGCCATTTTCAAAGAGTGCTCGCTAGTGCCACCAGTAGGACGTAAAAAGAATTACTTCCCGGCTACAGTTCAGTTGCACTTTTTAGCACAATTCTACTAAATTTACAATCGTTGGATTCAGAGCTGTCGAAATTAATCGATTAATCGACCGGTCATCGATTAATCGTTTAGAGCCATTTTTTTTTTTTTTTTTTTACCATAGAATCGTCCAGATTTTATAATTCCAGTTTGGTGGGTGGGCATAGCCTGCAGTGTGTGTGCACTACCGTGTGAGTGTGTGTCTCCCAGTGTTAGATTTATCCTATGGACTAATGATGAAGGGCCTCTCCGGTGTCCTAGATCTGTTCTGGTTCCTGCTCCACTTTCCAAGGGTCACGTCCCTGAAGTAGAGTTGGATAGTTGTGACGTGTAGCGTCGTTGAAAATATCGTTTCTGAAGCCTGAGGATATTTCCTTCTAGGAATACGATGTCAGGGTGCTGCATTTTAATCGGTTTTATGGAAATTAACTTCAGTAAAGGTTGTTGAGATCGATATTTATCTATTCCAGTCTTAATAGGTCAGAAGAATCGCTTCCTTTAGCCAACTATTTTAATTTATTTTGGCTTGAGTCGTGCTAAGCACATCTGCTTTACATTTCTAAGGTTGAGGGTTCAAGTACAGGTTTCAGCCTTTTTGTGTGAGGTTTTCACGGTCTCCCTGTACTTGCGTGGGTTTTCTCCGAGGACTCTGGCTTCCTCCCACATTCAGAGAACAAAGTTCATTGAAGACTCTAAGTTGTGCTTGGATGTGACCGGCAGTGTGCATGGTTGTTCCCTGCGATTGGCTGGCAAACAATTCACCATGTACTTTGCCAAACTGGGAGAGATTCTCGCTCATTTGTAAATTGTCCCTCTTCATGAGCTTGAATGATGGGCCAGATTGGAAACGTCAAAATGTGACAGTGAAGTTTAGCTTAGCCAATGAGTCGCATGTGGCTCGCCAGGTGCGTTCTGTCCACCGCAGGCACACTTTGGCTTTTACCTCTAAGGCCTGAATTAGCATGTTCTCAAAAATCCTTTTTCTTCTACTTTCATTTGCATGTGCGCGTAGGCGGATGGTTGGGGGAGGAAAGGGAGGGGGCAGATGGTGCATGTGCATGTACGCCTGCACAGCCCGGGAAGAACACCTACTCTCCGAGCTCTGGGGCACCTGCAAATAACACGGATGTACCAAAAGCCCCCCCACAGTTTTGGAAAAAGAACAATACCTCGTTCTTTTTTCCTCTCATTCCTCAAAAGCTGCAGATCTTCACCGCTCATTCACCAAATATTAAAATGTTTTTTAACCACCATATATTTGGAAAATTAAATAACGACAGAAAGTAAATTGTTTAGGTCTAGCTTTCTAGCTACACACTGTTGGACGATCGGTCTTCTTAACCAAGCATGTTTTTATGGAATGTGAGGTCAAATAATGTCAGTTTTGCACTTTTTTGCAAATTTAAATGGGTCAATATCATCTGTTCCACCTGCGTGAGCTTTAACCTTGAAGCTACACTTTGACATACCGATCGTCTGGAGTGCTCCAACAGTTCTACTAATCTATATTTTATACTGCCATTCTTCTCCAAGGGCCATCTATTATTCATGTTTTGAATGGTTGCTAGACAAACAAAACACTACAACTGTTATTTTATATTGCAACGTCAAGCGGCACGGGAATGAAACGTGTTTGCTAATGGGACACTTGGCACAAATAAGAAGTCAAATAAAGGTGGACATCTGGCTCATAAAGAGATGCTGCTACCATCTAAAATTGTGACTTTGTGTAACCTTTGTTCCAGTAGCGACATAACATTGTTTCACATCTCATCTAGGTTTAATAATAGTGAGTTGGCAGAATAAGAATGAAAGCTGGCTTGAGCTGCGAAGGTTTGCGGACGTAGCGAATTTTGGGCTTTTGTCAGAGTTTGTGAAATGTTGATGTTACTCATTTGATGTACTTTTCGTCGACACACACTCATTAGAGCCGTGCCCGCTTACCATTTAGTGCACGCTCGAGTCAACAGCAGACAGGCGTTGACAGACGGGCGGTGATAGCTTTACTTCTGCTGAGTTAAATCAATTAGTCCCCCTCCAGCGGGGGCCAGGCGGCATTGGCAGGTCCACCTGGTTCACGGGGTGAGTCTCTGGTTCAACCAGCGCTTCGAACGCATTATGTCGAGCATCTGGTGGGACTCGGGCCAAGTCTGAAAGTAGAAGTGAATTGAATTACTCATGAATGGGGCTGTGATGTACTGAATTGTACATTGAGTACATTCTGTTTGGAAGCTGTAAACGCTTCATGGTTGCGGGCTCCGCCCCTGTAGCGTTTCATTTCAAAACCAGATGGAGGAACTAATGTCTTTTCACGCAAGCAGTATCCAGCCCAATTTCGGTAGGGCCTGTCCCTAATTGGAAATCTTTTCCTCTCATCCATTCATTACCAGGCTCATTATCTCATTGTCTTGCAAAACAGAGCTCAAGGAAGATAAGCCTTGTGTTGGATTTGACTGAGATGTAAACCGATAGGCCATTCAGCCATCCATCACATGATGAAAGTGAAACTGGAATACAACCGCAAAGGTCTGACACAATCTATTTTGGGAAGCGTGTTAGTTCTTCTAGCAATCTATATATAGCTAGCTCTATATAACTATCTAGCTCCATCTAGCTAGCTCTATCCATCTAGCTCTATAGCTCTAGATATCTGGCTCTAGCTAGAGCTACCTATGTCGCTCTATCTAACTAGGTCTTTCTATCTGGCTCTATTTATCTAGCTAGCACTATCGAGCTGTCTCTGCATTTCTGCTGCACACCACACAAATTAAATGAGGAGAGCGAGCGCTAGTACTGAAAAGCCACTGGCGCGCAATCCTGCATCCCACATTGTGCCACCTGTCACCCTTCCTGTGGATCCAGAGTGCTTGAAACTGGTACAAATAAAGTTGGACAAGAATTGCATGCGATTTCATTCCCTTCTGGGAATGAAGCGTGACTGCTAAAAGAAAGACACTGTCACCAAGATGAAATCTAATAAGTTTCTCTCTCTCTCTCTTCCACATACAGAAGAAGACCAAGGAACAAGTATGGAGAAAGCCTTGATAGGATCATGAAACTGTTGATCGGGTTCTTGTGGAGATAGCGGCCTGACAAGCCCACCTGTGTATCTGTCATCAACATCTTACCGCACGCCGCCTCGTCTTATTGAAGTGGAGCCCATTAAAGTGGTTGATAGATACAAAGGTTCGGCGCCGAGGTGTTCTTGCCGGCCGACTGCAGCTTGGAGATGAGATAAGAGGAGTGGAAAGAAGAGCAACAAAAGTGGGCATCTGACAGAAGCTGAATACAAATGACGATCCACGGCTCCTGTAAGCGGGCCCCAATCGATATTACAAAACTGAAACGGACAAATAAGCCGGCTTCAATTACAGGACCATTAGCTCGGGACACGAAATGATGGGATTAGACGTTAGCTTCGGGTTGATATGAAAAACGGGGCCTGGGGGATTGAACCCTGCATTTATGGGCGCATCTGTAATGAGGATCTTCTGAAGCTGATCTCAAGCAAGATGGAGGTGTACAACAGCTCACTGGACTACTTCACCGGCAACGTCACGGAGATTCCTGATCCGACCGTCGAGTCCCCTTATTGGAGCGACGCCTCCATTTTGGGCTTCCAGATCTCCCTGTCCGTGCTCCTGGGGGTGGTGACTTTCGCCACGGTGCTGTCCAACGCCTTTGTCATTGCCACCATCTTCCTAACCAGGAAGCTGCACACGCCCGCTAACTTCCTGATCGGTTCGCTAGCCGTCACCGACCTCCTGGTGTCCATCCTGGTGATGCCTATCAGCATCGTGTACACGGTGAGCAAAACCTGGTCGCTGGGGCAGATCGTGTGTGACATCTGGTTGTCGTCCGATATCACTTTCTGCACGGCGTCCATCCTCCACTTGTGCGTCATCGCCCTGGACCGCTACTGGGCGATCACGGACGCGCTGGAGTACTGCAAACGCCGCACCACGCGCCGAGCCGGTATCATGGTCGCAGTAGTGTGGGTGATCTCCATCTCGATTTCCATGCCTCCACTCTTCTGGCGGCAGGCCAAAGCCCACGAGGAGCTGACGGAATGCTTGGTGAATACAGATCAGATCTCGTACACCATCTACTCCACCTTCGGGGCGTTCTACGTTCCCACGGTACTTCTCGTCATCCTCTACGGGCGGATTTACGTGGCGGCGCGCTCTCGTATCTTCAAGATGCCGACGGCGTCCGGGAAACGCTTCACCACGGCGCAGCTCATTCAAACCTCGGCGGGCTCGTCCTTGTGTTCGCTCAATTCCTCGTCCAACCAGGAAAGCCACCTCCAGGAAGGGCACGTCCACTCAGGAACGGGGAGCTCGCCTCTCTTTGTGAACAGCGTGAAGGTGAAGCTGGCCGACAGCGTGCTGGAAAGGAAGCGGCTGTGCGCGGCTCGCGAGAGGAAAGCCACCAAGACGCTGGGCATTATCCTGGGCGCTTTCATCGTCTGCTGGTTGCCCTTCTTCGTGGGCACGTTGGTTTTGGCCATTTGTAAAGACTGCTGGGTTCACCCGGTACTCGTTGACGTCTTCACCTGGTTGGGATACCTCAACTCGCTCATCAACCCGGTAATCTACACCGTGTTCAATGACGAGTTCAAGCAGGCCTTCCAGAAACTCATCAAGTTCAGGCGCTTCACCTGAAGACCACGGAAATAGTACAACGAAGTAGAATTCATGTAAATTTAACATTTTGTGAACATTAGGTGGATGTTTTTTATTTTTGACACCCCAATTGATCAGTGCCATACCACGCCGGATATCAACAAAAGACTTGCATGCGGAAACGTAATGATTATTGCATTCATCTAGAAAACACGAGGAAGATGGAATCACTGGCAACAACATTAGGTACACTTAGTCTACTGCAGTGTGAGGCACAGTGGCTAGCAAGTGTACCTTCAAAAATGGCCAGTGAGCAGAGAGACTGGATGCAATCCAACTTTGGGTTAAGCCATCAAATGTATCCGTCTTCGTGTTGTACTGTACGCTGCTGCTCATGTATGGTTTTCCTGTGGTGCAGTAAAATACTTTCCCCTAAAAGGTTCAGTAAATTGCTCTCCATATATGCTCTTGTGTGCTCTTGAAAGTGTTTGTGTGCGTCTGAGTGTATACGAGGCGGCGGCTTGATTGAAATGTATGCATTGTCAGCGTACCGGGAGCAGCGTGGAGTGTTTGACATTTGTTTAAGAGCAGGCTTGCCTTGTTATTATGTCGACTGAAAGGAGAAATGGCATTACCCAATAAAAGGTATTACTGTGCTAAAAAGAACCGGAGCGCGTCAATAGAGTGGTCGGTATGTTGAAAAGAAATACAGGTCAAAACAAATGTTTTTTTTTTTTTTTTAAATATAATTATTTTTAAAAGCAAGTGACCTGAGTGAACTTTGAATGTATTTCGTTTCAAATAATGTTAATCAACAACAGCAACACATAAAGGTTGCATATATTTTAAGTGCTTGTTAGAGAAGGTCAAAACCACCCGCAATCTATAATGGGGTAAATAAACAATATTTCATGGATGTCTGTTGGGGAAAATATAAGATCCACAGCGAGGAGCAAAACATTTTTTTTTTTTTTTTTTTACACCTTCCTCTATAGACTGTGTGAGGCTCAGACAAAAAATCAGTCATGCATTGAGTGGATTTATGAGAGCGTGCCCCTGGGGGAAAAAAAAAATTCTTTATCTTAGCACATGACCCCAAATAGTGTGAGGTCAAATGACAAAAACTTGTGATCCTACCACAAACTATTTTCAGGTTCTTCAACAGCTTATCCAAGATCTTGTAACCCGATGGCCATTTCTGCCATTATTTCTTCTCAAGCACTTTGCAAAGTACCCAAAAGTGCTGCTATAGTCTTTTTCTCAGGCACTTAATTAATTCTCTAATCACCTCGGAACAACTGAACATTTATTATTCATGTCTACACTAGTTTCCCATTCTCATTTGTCTTCGTTGAACTTATTAGGTGCTTAAGTCATTACCCCTGGTCTTAAAGCAACAATAGGTAATCATTTGACCTCCAAATAGTGTTTCTGCCACATAAGCTTGGACTAAGAAGAATTCTACCCTTGTTGCCTTGGCAATCTGGGATCACTGACTTCAGTGGTCAAAAATAATAATTGGACTAGCTAAGACGGCGCCTGCTGGGTTAGCGGTTGTCTTTCCACAAACGTAGCCGCACACACAAGAGAAAAGAGCAAAACACATGACATCGTTATGTCACTACATTTATTTATTTGACGGTTTTTCTGTTGCTTCGGTATTTCTCAGATCAGAGCTTTCGCTGAATATATTTATGTTGCACTTGTTTTTCATGTGATCATTTTGCCAAGCTATACAGTGTGATTGGCTTTTTTTTTTTACAAGTACAGTAAATGACATGTCAACAATAGGGGGCGGAAGTGAGCTAAAAAGCCAATTAGTCCCTTAATGCTGCTCTCATACACGCAATTAATTTTCATTATCCCCTTAGGCGGCTTCTACATGAATAAATAAATCATCAACTGTAATTGAGGCTAATGATAAGCACCCTCGACAGCATCTGTTTACTCAATAACATTTTATCCACAGATGTGAGAGGGCACAGTATCACCTTGTAATAATAAACAGTGTAAAAAAAAAAAAAAGGTCCTATCAAACAATGATGGACAAATAAAAAGCTAATTAAGCAGGCGAGAGAATTTAAGATGGTCCAAATGATTTATTATACAACTGGGAGTTTTGGACCAATTAAGAGACAATTTTCCTTGACTGGGAATTACAAGGCCAACACGAGTGTATGGCATTAAACGGTTGTCAGGGAAAAAAAAAAAAAAAGCAGATAAATAGAACGCTTGAAGCAGAGAGAGCAAAGGAAGTATCTCTGTCCATCTATCTGCATTAGTGTGCAAAGAAGTGGCCCGGAGCCTGAAGTCGGAAAGGTCAGCATGCACTTAACCTCCTGGGATGAGGACTGTCAGTTGTAGACGGCTGCGAAGGGGCTGAAAGCGAGCCGCGGCGCACACCAAAACAGCTGGATGATGGAAATGGAAAGGCAACGTCGGGATTGCGAACAAGACAAATTAGCCCCTCGAGATTCAACCTTTCAGTCAGAACTTTGCAACAGTTGTTGTAGAAGGGCTGAGTCTTACAGCTTTGTTATTGAGTTTAAATGAATGTCTTTTTTTGTCCATTTTACGAATGCCTGCGGAAATGCTTCAAATGTTATATTCGTTTATATTCAAGAAGATGTCGGAAGAATACAATTAGAGGCTTGTGACGGTGTGCCTCACCCGCGTTGAATTGAAAAGGAATGAGGGGAGCCAGGAATCTAGTCGACTGTGTTCACCCCCACAACGGCGCAGACACCCATGTCTCCTTGCCCCCATCTAGGAAAACGTCAATAGAATGAAAACTCCACAGTGAAGACTTGCACTGAGTACGAAGAGACCTTGTTTTCCCATTTCATGAATATTTCAACGTGGCAATTTCTGATGCAATTGCATATTCCCTTGTATCATAGAACAGATATCAGAATTCATTTCATAAGATTCATGATTACAGATGAGTCTGAATTTATTCATTTGATCAGCATGAGGAAAATCTCTGAGTTTTTTTGTTGATTTTTTTTATTTTTATTAATTATGCAAATGTTCCCATGGGAAACAACAGGGCTGTGCGCAGCAGGTTTACACCATGATTAACAAGCAAGTATGAAATCTGACGTGCTTTCCTACCACCTCGAAACCAGCGTGATCACTTGAGTGGTACTTTCCATGCATGTAGAAGCCCATGCATATTTAGTGGTATATAGTACATGAGACCCCAGGAGACCTGAACAACCCATTGTGGGCAGAAGCCTTCACTAAACTAAATCTATAGAGAATATATTAGGTCTGAGCATTTCCCAATAAGATCGGGGAGGAAAAATAACCCTTCATACAGCCGGAGAATTCTGACAGTTTTTTAAATGCATCCAAAAAAAAATTCCAATTAGACCCAATTGTATGTACGTGTAATCCTTGCCCTATGGGTTTAAATCAAATAATTATTCAGAATATATCATAAATATTTCATCTGCTTTGGATTTATCACTGCCAAATGTCACAAAACCAGATGAGCAGTGCACCGCGTCAGGTTTTACTCACAAAGATAAAGACCACAGCAACATTTCAAATTTCCATCAGCCACTTGGCTGGGATTCAACTGGCATTTGGCGACAAAATTAGCCTTTGATGGTGTTCTTTGGAGCGGTGGGGTTTGCGGGATGAAAAAAGGTCACGTTTGAAATGTTTCGTCGTTTTAGCAAAAGCACTGCATGGAAAAAACCTTTGGAGGGGGGGGGGGAATGGTCGCCACGTTACTATCGCCCTTCTGTTGACATGTTACACATTGAGACAAAATTGTTTCCTTGGCACCAGTCATTAAATATGGTGTGGGGAACAATGGTTTACATTCTTCCGGAGGTGCTGCTGTTTTGTTTAGCAACAAGGATTAGCGGTGAACTCTTGTGTTTAGCAGGCAACTAAGCAGGCGGCAATGTCCTGTTATTGATCTGCAAGAGCAAAAATGGTTGCTATGACAACTTAACAGCAACCATGTTAGACACAATGAAATGTTAATCATATTGACAAGACATGGATGGCCGAATACTGCATTTATACAAAAATAGCCCATAAAAAAAAAAAAATTCAATGCTTTTATTTTGTTTGTATGTGCCCTGCTATTAGGTGGCGACCAATTTAGAATAAATATCCAAATTCAGCTCATGCCCCCAAAAGCGCAAAAGAAAAAAAAAAATCGGCCAATCACATAATGTGTCTCTAATTTTGATAGCTTGAGCTCCTAATTAATATAGCTGGGACCCAAGAAGCTCAATATCTTTTCAAAAATACATGGATGAATATTTTTCGATGATTCATGTTTTGAAAGGAAGATGCTTTCATCACCAAGACAGGAAATCTTCCCATTGAGGAGGAAGCATTTTATTCAACATGCATTATTCAACATTCATAAACATATATACAATATATACAGATTCTTTACGAGACAATTCATCATTATCAAAACTTCTTCATTAATTTGATGATCGATTGATTAAGCTAATAAAAGTTGCGCCCGGTAATATAATTTTCTCTTTTTACATATTTATTGGGACAGAGGCTAGTGTTAAAACATGCTGTATGTGTATGTACAGTACATTTTTCCATCTGCCCTCTTTAGGAAATATTCAGAGAAATACTTGTGTTATAATTAAAATTCAGTCACAACATGTCTTGGGTCATTAGTGTTGTGAGGCGAGCTGGCTGCTTTTGAATGGCTGACTTGGGAAGAGCATCTTCCATCATAAATACTGCATCGGTGTCTTCCACAGAGAGTTTCTACATGGCTCAAAATGTCTCTCTTTTTTTTTTTTTTTTTACCTACTGTGCGGCAGTTTGAGGAAAGATTTTTGTTCGCCGGCCCGCTGAGGCTTACCTTACAATGTAACCAAAGTTACCTTGCCGATCATCACTGTGGACACTTGCTTTAAAAGTGTTATACAACCTTTTGAGTTGTACCCAATTCATTCCAGGGCTGAGGTTTAATTTATTTGTTTATTTATTTATTCCAATTTGAACAAATGAGAAAAAAAAATGTATTGTGCTTAAACTCTTGTCATCATAAAAGCTTTATTAACCGCCAAGGCACTTTTTAAGTAACATTTCAGTCTCAACTATCACATTTAATCACTGTAATGTAAAATATTTATAGGAGTTGTTTCGAATTATTCAGTTGAACTTTTTGCAAGGGAAGGAAATCGAAATGGCTAGATAACACAGAATGAATTTATTTGAACAACCAGAAGCTAAGATTTTCCAATTTGGTTTTATTGTCTTTGCAACCCTTTTTGAGACTGCCGGAGAACTTAATGGCAAGTGTGACACCTCATGTCGTCATCTTTTCGTTGTCCCCCGTTTCACAATGAAGTTGCCTTTACATCTTAGCGCCCACACATTTATAGGTCAAGTTGGATGCTATCGGATGGAAGACGCCAAGGTAGCCTTTTATCAATACAAAAAAAGGCGGGCCTTTCTGTCCCCGTTGGCCTGGAGTGCCGTGATTATCCCAGGCACTTGGTTCCTTTTATGACTTGAGTAACTCACCGGTTGAAAGGAACTCAGCTGAAACGCAAGGGAAGAACAAGAAAGACGGGGGGGGGGGGGGGACAGATGATGAAGAGAGAGGATTAACGAGGATGATGGAATGTGATTAAAATGGAGGAAGGACATTTGGAGATAAAAGAAGTTGTGAAACTGACAGCAACTTTCATCTGAATCATTTCACTAAGTTTCAGTAAATTAATTAAAAGAACATAATACTGACACTCTCTTAATACTATTAATTTTATTTTGTTTAAATAAATATAATTAAAATTATTATATATATTACAAAATTACATGTTATTATTATTGTTTAAATTATTATTATTATTATTATTATTATTATTATTATTATTGACCGATTTGATGGACTACTTTCCCTTCAGTGTTAGAGTAAGACACAAGATGATTTAAATTTATTGTTCGAAATCAATATTCTGTTTCTGATGTTTAGTTTTGGGCCTTGGAAAAAGTCCAAATGTTTACTTGGGAATTTAGTAATTAACTGTTATGCTTTGTGACGCCTGAAGGCAATTTAAAAATCAGCTAGAAGAAATTTTGTTGAAATGTCTTATGAATAAAAAGCCCATTATCTTGTCAGAAGTCATTATGTTTGTTTCCTTACTGATTATTTCTGTAATATCGCAATGCAACGCAGATTCACAGATGTTATTCTCTTTGCTTTAGTTTTTGGGAAGAAAAATGGGTTGTTTACTATTTGGCAGCAGCACAGGGAGAGGCTAGAGCATTTGAGAGCTCTCCTGGGGGAGGCAAAAGAAGATCACAACGTCTCTTGGCTGCTGAGCAGGTGAGCTTCAGTGGAAATGGCATGGAATGCTAAGGTCATCGTACAGAGAGGCTGACGGGAAGGTTAAAGAAAGTGGAAAGTTGAATCCCACGGGATGAAAGGCTTTCCGAAGCGGCTGGTTTATAATGTTCTTTCATGTCCGTCAAACAAGTCATGGGCTGGGGCACAGCCAAGACATTCCATGCAATTCTTCATTCACACTTCTTCTACAGTCTGTGTTGCTCCATCATGCTGGATATAAAATTAAAGCCAGAGTAAACCTCTTTTTTTTTTTTCTTTTTTTTTACTTCAGATCAGCGAGAGAACTTTGTGATAATCTGATGTAATCATTTGAAAGTCTCGGTGAAGTCGATTTGTTCAGTTCTTGAATTTAGGGGCTACTTTTGTGGCATATCATATATTTGTGTTATGTTATATATTTTATTTATTTATCTATTTATTTATATTATCTGTATCTTTTCTAAAGTGTTTGTCCTCATTGGGGTAGCCGGTGACTCTAGCCCAAAATCGAACCATGCTCTTATTTTATAAGGATTAAATTTCAAAGATTGCCATCAAGAAGCTGTTTACCAAGCAATTACTGAACTGTTGTCAATGATGTTTTTTCATTGGCATTTCTGCACTCTAATCACAGCAAAGCAATTTATCTGTGCTTTGTGATGGCTGGCGCTGATGCTCCGATTTCTATGCACTGGCACATGAATTAGTCATCATGTGTTAAAGATAGTCATTCACGCAAGGCGAGATGAGTTTCGACTTGTTTGCGGGATGAAGCATTTGTCAAAGATCATTGCATTAATTCAAATGCACTCTCATGGAAGGTAACATGAATTAAACATGGAACGACTTTTAACGTACTAAGAGAGTTTGATGCCTTTGAGTTTGTCTCACGAATGCTGGAGAGCAATTGATGTGTACGAGCTGTCAAAGACGTAAATCTGGTTGACCTCGCTCACACACTCAATTCAAACATCCAGTAAACAATATTGAAATACTCTCCTTGACAATATTCGATGGTATAATACATTTTTCGTAGTAAAAGTAATTCACAAATGTATGTTAGGAGTTTGTTTGAAGAAGATGGTTTCAATTATGTGTGGAGGTTGTGCATCTATGCCAAAGCCTGCACTTGCCCTTTTGTTCCAAGCAGCACTTTTCTTTCATCTGCCTTAACAAGCTGACCATTTATCACCTCTCGCTTTTCTTACCCCCTATTTTCACACTCCTGGAAAGAAAATAAATGAGCAAGACCTTGTAATGCAGGTTTAGTCGTTAGCTTCATTGGCTGAGCTGTTTAGTCGTAAAAAACAAAAAATAAAGGATTGTTGGATTGTTTTGGTAACTCGTATGCTACCGACTGTGCGAGAAATGAAAACAACACTGTGTGATATCAAAGGTTGGACCGCTGCAGTGGAGGGAGAATTCACCTGTGGTGTTGGAAGGGGGAAAAAAAGAACTTAAATATGTGCTCGCAAAATGCAGTTTACCATAAATAAGCGCAGATGTCGTAATATCGGCCTGGTTTATTGGAGGCGAGCAAATCTGACTTCACATCGCTGATATGCGCCATTACAACAACTATGTGCAACTCTACTTCATTTAATGTCCTTTTATTGGAAGACAGCACATATTGTTGCTCCACGCCCAGGCCTCCCTCCAGCCAGCCATGTTCATACGCTTATGCACACATGCACAAACAACACACACACACATGCAGTTGCTGCTTCCACTGATGTTGGTGGGCCAGGAAATGAAAGGCAGCCTATCGCCGAGTAATAACGTTGCGGTGATGATGAACTGGTGGTGAAGCAAGATAAAGATGGATTCCCGAGAGCAGCACAACACCCATAAAAGAAAACAGTTGCGCTCTCTATAATATCCACATGGGTGTTATTGCTCAAATCAATATGTAAAGTCCAAACAGGCAGCCCTTTTGGTTGCTTTTATTTATGTATTTATTTATTCATTAATTCATTCATTTATTTTTTTTTTTTCTTCATTCATTCATTCGTTTATTTATTTATTTAATGGAGGAAGTCCGATTTTTTTAAGACGTATTCGTTTTCTCTTACTCTAAAAATTAATCAATTTTCCTGAGAAAGGGAATAGCAGATCATCAGTTCTTTCATCCGTCAACTGAGAAACATTACAACACTGCCCTCCTGTGGACATGCACGTATAATGCAAGTGCATATGGAGGGCCAAAACTGCCAAATTAAAAAAGTGAAAATTTTAAAAAAAATGTGAAAAAATATATTATAAAATCTAATTAAATTACATCTAAAAAGAAGTAAAAATAAAACCTAATATGAAAACCACAATATAAATTACATTAAAATAAATCTCAATTGATATTTAATTGTGCTCGACCATTTATGTCTTTTATTTATTTCCACATTTATTTTCTATTTATTATCGCTTTAATTTTTACTATATATTTTTGTTGTTTTTAGTCACATATATGCTTTTAAGTTTAATTCTAAGCCAACATAAAATTCTGGTGCTTTGCATACATCGTTCAATTACTCCTGATTCAATACTGCCCTCTTGTGGTACTCCATAGATAAAGCAACCAGCCCCAAAAGTGTGTCAAGTCACCTCCAACCTGCACGATCAGCTGCTTAGCCCACTTCCGCATATTTGTTTTGGCTATTTTTTTTTTTTTATTCTGCTATTTTTTCCAGCATGAAATGACTTTTTCTTCACTTCAACTGCAGTTCGTTGCCACTTTTGTCTGCAAGCAGCCTTCAGCCAGCTCGAGATCAGTCACATGGTGTGAGGATATTCTCGGGTCTCCGTCACACACACACACACAGACGCCAATGCGTGCTGCTGGTTTCTCTAGTGTTTGTGTCCAGAGGAAGATTGCGACCTGCTTACATTGCACAAGCCTCCATCATGCCTCAGAAGAGCAAAAAAGACAAGGTAAGGTGTGCTTTTTATTATTATCTTTTTTTTTTTTTTTTAAGTTGTCAGCTTACTTGAGTCGAATTGCTTTTGTGTGTTTAATTTAGGACTCCACAAAGTCTGGAAAGGCAAAAAAATCTGCAAGTGAACATGGGCCTGCAAGTGATGATGTAAGTTTGTTGTTTCTTGTCAGAATGAATATTAGAAACATTTAGCAATAAATTATCAAAAAGCACATGATACAAAATAGCACCGCTGCAGTTATGACGGGTCAACCACAGTGTACACTGTTTTTGCCTACAGTTTCAAAGTTATTTCTTGGGTTGTCATAAACTTGATACAAGTTTGAAGGTTTTTTTTCCCCTTGTAAAACTGGTACTTAAGTGGAAAAACATCCCACATATTTCTACGGCTTCTGTAATTGATCATTTTTCAACAATTGTTTTCATAGCACATTTCACAGCCATTTCACAGTGATATTTTGTTCTTGGGAAAGTTTCTCATGTGACATCTCAACATGATCCTATGACTTTATACTTCCACCAGGCAGAGTCGCAACATAATTTGCAATTACAGTATGTCTTCTTTTTTTTTTTTTTTTTTAAAGAACATACCTTCATACATATATGGGGACTTGTGTGCCAATATAACTCATCTCATAAGCTTCTTTGCTAGGGATAAAAAATAATATAAATAAAATAATAAAATAAATAAAAAATTATATAAATAAAATAATACAATTTGTAAATCAATAAAGAATATAAATCAAACAAAAAAAATACAAATAAAGGCTCTTGTTTGATAGAAAAAAAGCATAGATGGAGTTCTATCGATCATCTGAAGATCTGATTGCTCAAGCAAGTGTTTGACCCGTGTGACAGCTCTGTCAGCTCCTTGATTAGCCTGCCCCTCTCGAGGTCATTTCAAACTGTGTCCAGAGATGCAATACTGTACAGTACACCGCAACCGGCGATCCGATTGCCCCCCGTCAAGAACCATCCGATCTGACTGCAAGCGGAACTTGACCCTTAAGCACATCACCTCGCCTCCTCCCCATCCTTCCTCTCAACATTGAATTACCTCGTGCCCTTTCTCCCTGATTGCTTGTTTCCGCAGGCTTCCAATAAAAAAGTACCTCCCACCACTCAGCTGATGAGGATAAAGCAGCCGGGGTCACACACGCCTGTGAGGAGGGAGAAGAGGTTCAGCTCTTCGTGCTTCGCCCTCAGCACCAATAGAGAGCTGCACAAACTGGATGCTCTCGCAGGTATGCCGCTCACTTTATTAGGGACACCTGTGAAATTTCATCAAATCCAATTACAAGGTCTTCCTCAGGTCCTCAAGCATGCATGGGTTTTCTCCACATGGTACTTGATTCTCATTAGATATGCACTCTCTCCTTATCTCACGTTTCACATCGTCCTCCTCCTCTGAGGGCTTTTATTGACCTTTTTCGGGGATGGCATGTTTGGCTTACATCAACAAAGGCAATCATATTAACAATTTATAGCACAGGTAGATCCTCATAACCATCTTTTTTTAACCTTGAGGTCGCACTACATAATTGATAGGCTCCTGCCCACTGGCTTTATTTGTGATGCAAATGATGTGAAGTTAGCTGCATCTCATCTCCAGACGGAGAACCGAACAGATATTTCCATCACAAGATAATGCTGACTTGATCTGAGTGTGGCAGTCTGTCTGAGCTAAAAAGGGCTTCCGCGTTTATGCAGAAGCACTTTGTGATCTAAATAATGATACTAGTCAGCAAGCACGCCAGTGTATTAATTCACGGTATTGATTACCTCCACTTGTGCTTATTGTTTTGGTACCAATCTTAAGGAAAGACAATCGGGTTGAGGTTTGACGATTTACATCTATTTTTCATGGCTTCTTTGTTTACACAAGGCATTACACGTAGGATATGGTCTAAGTGGTTTCCTGGAAACTTATACCCTTCCTTTTTGTTTGTTTATTTTTGTGTATATAGTCCAAAATAGAAGTAACTTGGCAAATAATGTTTAATCCTAAAAACACTTTGTGAAAAGGAGGCACACAAGCAACAAATCCTCCCTATGGAAAAAATAACAACAACACATTCATAAGGAGGAAAAGCCTTGAACGTGGTTACAAATAACACTCGTGACCACACAAAGAGCCGCTTGGGCTCTGCAGTAAAAGTCATGATAAAATCCCATATATAATGTTGCAACTAATATCTTGTCTTTGTGATACTATTAATGTCTGGGTAGTCCGCATGTCAACAATTTTGCTAAATTTTACATTTGATGGATGGGTGGGCAAAACATTTGAAGCCCCACCCCCACCCCCCACGAGCCATACTAGTGCAATGTTATTTTCTTTTTCCCAAGGTTATCACACAACATTCTAATGTATTGAGTGGTTTCATGTAGCATTCTGTCATGGCCAAACAAGTCAGTAGGTTAACACTGCATGTTTCATGAGCACGAGTGACTCATGGCTCGGCTGCAGCTACTGTAGACTGCCACACTCTGTTTAAAGGCTGAAATGCAATGAACCCCCCCCATCCGATGGCACAAAACTTAAGGTGTTAGGAAAGGATATTGATATTGATGTGCAGTTACAGCTCAGTTGTATTTAACTTTTTAGTGCAATATATTTGCATTTAATGTTAAAGTGCCATTTATTTCTGCACAATTTCTACATGCAATTTTAATTGAACCTATGTGTCCAGCTTTTCTTAATTTCATATTTTCAAGTTCGGTTGTGTTCAATCGGAGCAGAAATGATAGCAGCAGATGTGACTGAGGGATAGTGTATTTGCTTCTTTAAAATTTGCTTTGAGCAATAATTTGTAGCTCCAAAATTTCCACCAGATGATTTAGACGTCCATCCAATTGGGACAAAGTGTGGAATACACACAAATCGATTCTGCTCGCTGATGTGTGCAAGGGCCTGGCTGCCTGGCAGGCAGCGTCACCAGAGACAAGCAACTAAGAGGCGGAGCTAGGGCAAATAAAAAATAAATAAAAAAAAATCACCACATATCCCGCCCCTTTGCTCATTCTCAGCCAATTGTCTTCGCCCTTTGCGGAAGCCCCCTTCGCTATTGCGCCGAAATCAACCAATGGGCGTCTTCCTTGTATTTGTGACGTCACAAAGTAGCCAGTTCCCTCCAGCGGCAGAGAGCTTCATTTTCTGATCTGCTTTGTGCTAAAATGGAGGCTGGCCTCTCGCCCTGAGTGGATCGCCTTCCTGGTTGAGGTTTACATGTTGACATGCAATAAATCTGAAGACAGAATGGTCGTGGATGCGCCTAATTCCAACGGGCCTTTTCAGCCGGTGGCCCTAATGCACTTCAGAGGTATGTACGGATGAATTATTCTTCCTGTATTGTCGCGGGGAATTAAGGGGGGGAAGGTGTGTATGTATGTATGTATGTATGTATGTATGTGTGTACGTGCGCGCGCCTTCGTTCGTTGCTGCGCTCCGGTTTTCCTTCACCGCTTACAGTTTAGCACCGCCGCGTAAAATAAGACCTCATATCAGCTCCGATATAGTCTTCGGAACCACAGGCCCCCTAATCTTATACCCTTTGCGATTTGTAGGCGACGCGGCAACGATAAACGCTCTTTTTTTTTTTTTTTTACACGCTAGCTAGCTAACTAGCTTAGCCACACTGTCTTTGCCCATCCCCCAGCAGCGACCAGTGACGCTAACGGAAGTGATGTTAGAAAACTAAGAAGGTCTCTACTTCAATTGTTGGTGTCTCAATAGAATTTCTCGAATTTATGGTTTCGAAATTCACAAGAGTAGTGAAGCGTCGTGTGTGTGATTTTTATTTTTCCCTTCAGTTGGATTTCAAGGACACTCGACTTTCTCACTCCCACGAAAGTGTCAAGGAAACACATTTGCGGTGAATTTGCTGGGTTGAAGAAATAGATTGTAGAAAATCAGTTTTTTTTAATATATATATATTGAGGAAGAGTTTTATGAATTCCACGCACTTATTCTAAGCTTTAAGGCAGGTTGGATCACTGATTTGTTTTGATTAATTGGAGGCTCAGGACTTATTTTTGCGTCATCTGTAGTTTACTGCATATCATTGCTGCATGCAGTTTATAACTCAGGCCTTAAAGATCGTTGTTTGCGTTTTTGTGGTTATTATTGTGCCCAAAAAAGCCTGATATCCCAGCAGCTTTTAACTAAATATGGATAAGTTATTATTATTTAAATGTTAGCATTTTAACTACAGGCCAATCTCGAGTTATGAATGCACAAATCTTTTGGAGAAAAGTAGTCTCTAGTTATGTACATATTTCATTATGTAAATTGTCAGATGAGCAGATAGATCTTTTTGTGCATCTTCCGCTATGTAACATCATTAGTGATCGTTAGATTTGGTTTTTTATGTTTTTAACTCTTGATTAGACCCCACAATGACTTAACATTGAAGTTGCACATAGGTATGCCTGCTTCATACCAAAAACAAGGAAGTGAATTTGCCAACATAGTGTTATGTTTGCACTGAGGACAGCACCAATGATTGGTGCAAGTTGACCAAAAGTTGCTGTCGTGGAATGAAATCGCAAGTTTGTACTTTAATTTACAGGGATTGCTTGAATTTGTGTGAAT
Source organism: Syngnathus leptorhynchus (assembly GCF_054491065.1). Lineage (NCBI taxonomy): Eukaryota > Metazoa > Chordata > Actinopteri > Syngnathiformes > Syngnathidae > Syngnathus > Syngnathus leptorhynchus. Next base: position 4,405,582 of record NC_141209.1, on the reverse strand, counting down.
TGTCGCGAGAACAAAAACGTATTTTTACATCTGTAAAAAAAAAAAAAGTGTACATTTATGCTTGAGGAAAAAATGTTTTTTTTAAATGGAGTTTCTTTGTCAAGTCTTACCTAACTCCCTGAAACTCTTCTGGCAATCCCACTCCCATATGTGAACATCTCGTTCTTTGGGCGCAGCAACACCAGACTTGCCCTCTCACACTTTGTACAAAGGACTCGCTCGACTTTGAAAGGCCCCACTGTACTCTGCGACGAAGCGGCCTTTTAGCTGCAACTCGGGGCAATTATTGATTTACGTTCTATTGAGCTGCACAAGCCTCTGTCTCTATTGTTACGACCCTTGCACACAAGCAATGTTTTCCATAGGTTCTTTTCAAATTTGTATTGTAAAAAAAAGTACGCTTGTTTTGTTAAAAGCAGCCATGTTCTGAGTGTCTGCCTTTTGTTTCCATTGGCACCTCATCAGCTACTTAACCAACTGTGAATTTAAGAAGTTTTTTTTTAAGATTTAAGGTTTTTATCTTTACTCAGATTCAAATTGTTTTAAATCAGGTTACCCTCCACATTGCTCAATTGGCTAAAGGGGAAAAATAAGATGGCAAAAAAAACAAGTATGAACACATAGTTTGGAGAGTTTCTTTGAAAATGGGCTCAAAAGTTCAGAGCACTTTCCAAGAAAAACGGTATCAGCAGTCCTATTTAAGTTTGACTCACGAGCACAACCCGCTCTGAGTAATGCGTGGAGACAGGCTCGCAAATGAGTTGATGAAGCCATCAAATTTACTCGGGCACATGCATCCGGCATTTGAAAGACAAGCATTTAAAGCGTTACGCTGCTCTCTTCTCCACGGTGAAATATTGTGTTCTCACGGCGCTCTGCGGGTTACATTCAAAAGTCACATTGTGCTTCCTGTCAGTTTTGCCTTCACAATGCAGAGTCTCCTGTTACATAACAAGCCGATAAGTATTTTTAAGGACAGCGCAGAAAGTTTATTACTCGGTCGGATACGACTTATGTAACTGGAGCGATGCGGAACGGAATCAGACTCGAGTGCCTGACTTGGCCTTTCAACATCCACTTTTGACTTACAGCGGTTCCTTAAAACTCAAGATCAATACTGTGCCTGGCATTCGCGCTTGTTTGTTTACACATGGAAATGAAGTGAAACAGGAAGTGCTCTAATAACCACGTACCAATAATAGTGACCACTATTTTTTTTACACCTCTCGTGTGCTTCGAGTAACTGTGCCGTGACCGTTCACCCACTTCCCGAATCTCTCGCCTTCACATCTTTCCACTTGATGTCTACGCGCCTCTTCTTTGCTGTCGTTAGCCCCCCCCCCCTGTGCTTTGAATAGTGCCGACACTTGAATCTTGATGACTCATTCGCCGGTTTCCATCTCGCTCAGTATTCAGTCATGAGAGTCGCGCCTACCCCGTCCTCCTTTCAAGCTCGCCCTCTTGCTCGTTAAAGCACGGCTTCCCTTTGTTCCGTAATCCCCAACCGCTTCATTTATCAGGTGTATGTCGAGATGCCCTGTCAGTCAGCCACGTTTGACCCCGTTCTCCCGCTCCGGACTCTTCCCGCAGACGTGGCCCCGGCCGAGCAGGAGAAGCTCTTCATCCAAAAGCTGCGGCAGTGCTGCGTCCTCTTCGACTTCCTGTCGGACCCGCTGAGTGACCTGAAATGGAAGGAGGTGAAGCGGGCGGCGCTCAGCGAGATGGTGGAGTACATCACCCACAATAGGAATGTCATCACGGAGCCCATCTACCCGGAGGTGGTTCACATGGTCAGTAGAGCTGATTGGGCAGTGTCTTGTTTGTGTCCAAAGATGACGATGTGGGTGAAACCCGGTCAGAAAATCCGGGTCGACTGGCTGGCGAGGTTTTTCTTTTGAGTGACATTAGTTTAACTGAGGCAGTGTGCACAAGAGATGCTAAATGAGCCGTTGCAAGAGCGAAAGACGCACAGTTGCGTCTTTTATTCCCCCCAAAATAAGTGGATCAATAAAAACAAAACGTTTGAGGGCCAAAGTTAATCTTTAATTAACATTTGTCGCTTTATTCACTCGCCTAACAGTGATTCGATTTTCGTAATTATTAGTGTACTTAACTGCTTGAAAAAAATCAAGTATACAGGATCAGCCACTTGTCCATTACAGAGCGGCTATAATGATGTGCTCTTGACAATTAACTGGACTTTCCCAAGCCAGGGATTTCCCTGCTCACAAGAGAAGCGCCGAGCTTGACATTTGGAGCATAAGCGGCTGTCTGTTGCTCGTCGTCATTATTTCAGCTTTTTCCATAGATAGTCTTTGGAAATGTCTGACACAGAAACCGCCATTAACACGAGATGCTCCGCAGCTGAAGTCGGGGCCAGTCACGTGGATGACCTTTTCTTCTTGTTTCTATTTTAACTCGGTGCGTCTTTGACGTGTCGTGCGGTGCGGCGCTGGCACAACAAACTTTTCTCTTACCTTGCAGCCCCCGTGGAACAAGGCTCGCAGTGTCTTAATGGGCCACCTGCACTGTCCCATGATCGCCCGGTCGGGTACAGCGGCCCACGGGGGAGTCAGTTGACACTGCGAGAGGCACACATGCATTATTGTCAGGCAAACCCTTGCAGCCCATAGTTACAGGAGCCTAAAAATAAAAATGGACTTTGGACTGATAGATGAGAAGATATAGGTTGGGTACATTGGCGCTTTCAACAGGCTAATTGTATCCTGCCTGCGCATCCGCCTGGCCTGATGTTGTTTAATGATATCTAATAGTCGCTGCTTTTCTGCGGTTCCTCTTATAGAAGATGTTTACGTAGGATGGGCGTTACGTACGTCACCAATCGCCGCGATTTCAAGGTTGCATTTGCGCCGCTCTCGTATTAGCACAAATCCGACGAGTCAAATTTTTAATCCAGACATGGAAGAAGGTCGATCCCATTCACAAAATGTCGTCGTCATGCATTTTGTCTCTTTAAGATGCCGTGATCCAGATCCCAAATGTAGGATGCTGGATAAATCAAAAACAGTTGCGATTGAATGTAATCTCATTACGCGGCTCGCTTTTTTGTGTGTCGACGTCTGGTTTTCTTGTTCAAGTAGCAGCCTGATTTATAACATTCCAGTCCAGGAATTGTTTCATAACAGCTTGCGTCCTCGTCTAATCCCAAATGTGTACGCTCTCTTCCATTTGTGTCTGCCTCTAGTTTGCCGTGAACATGTTTCGAACTCTGCCTCCTTCGTCCAATCCGACGGGGGCTGAATTTGATCCCGAGGAGGACGAGCCGACACTCGAGGCGGCGTGGCCACACCTCCAGGTTGTTACGCCTTTCATTGAGTCAAAACATCGCAGGTTTATTCACGCGAGTCACTAATATTTGTTCTGTCTGCAAGGATACATTCTGAAATACTGAATTAGGCTTGCAGCAAAATGTTATCTCCCTAAAACTTTGAATTTAAATTAGTTATCAAAGTGGTTAATGAGCAGCACGGAGCATAATTCTGTTTTTTTCTCTGCTTCCCTTGCAGCTGGTCTATGAATTTTTCCTTAGGTTTTTAGAATCGCCCGACTTTCAGCCCAACATAGCAAAGAAATACATTGACCAGAAATTTGTTATGCAGGTAAGAAAAGGAGAATCCGCTCCTAACACACACTTGTCAACGCAGACAAACAACTTGGCACCACGATGGGAAAATCAATCAGTTCCAATCAGTTAAAAAAAAAAAAGCATTCACATGCACTTGTGTAATGTCTGCCTTCTCTCTTTTATAATTGAAGCTTCTAGAACTATTTGACAGCGAAGATCCCAGAGAGCGAGACTTCCTCAAAACGACTCTTCACAGGATCTACGGGAAGTTCCTCGGGCTGAGAGCTTACATCAGAAAGCAGATCAACAACATTTTCTATAGGTTGGTGCAATTTGTTGTACATTCTCGTATGATGAGCTAACCGGTCTTGCAATCGTTCTTTTAGGTTTATCTATGAGACGGAGCATCACAATGGTATTGCTGAACTACTGGAAATACTTGGAAGGTTTGCTTCATTGATTTCACAATATTTGGAAAGGCGGCGGCGCCTGTCGTCCATTATGTGCTCAGCAGATGTTCATGAGTGGGTTTGTTTGTTTGGCAGCATTATCAATGGGTTTGCCTTACCTCTAAAAGAAGAGCACAAGATTTTCCTGTTGAAGGTTTTGTTACCTCTACACAAAGTGAAGTCACTTAGTGTCTACCATCCGCAGGTACAGTGTGTGTGTGTGTGTGTCTGCTGTTTGTTACGTAACAGTTGAATGCTGAGCTGGAAAAAAAAAAAGAAAATGAGAGCAAATGCACTACAGGTGTTAAAATATTTATCTATTTTCTTTTGCAGTTGGCTTACTGTGTGGTGCAGTTTTTGGAAAAGGACAGCACTCTAACTGAGCCGGTACGTCTCGTGTCTTGTTTTGCGGTCGATTTTTAAAACCGCAGATTCCTAACTTCATTCTCGGACTCCCGATAGGTGGTCATGGCGCTCCTCAAGTATTGGCCAAAGACTCACAGTCCCAAGGAAGTGATGTTCCTCAACGAACTAGAGGAGATTCTGGACGTCATCGAGCCGTCTGAGTTTGTGAAAGTGCAGGAGCCTCTCTTCCGCCAGCTGGCCAAATGCGTATCCAGCCCGCATTTCCAGGTATCGCCGAGCTCCTCCCGGGAAGTCCCGTCATTACTTGTCGCGCCCCGCTGAGATCCCGCGTGCGCTCTGTAGGTGGCCGAGCGAGCGCTGTACTACTGGAATAACGAGTACATCATGAGTCTGATCAGCGACAACGCGGCCAAGATTCTCCCGATCATGTTCCCCGCTCTGTACCGCAACTCCAAGACCCACTGGAACAAGTGAGAGGCTTTTTTTTTTTTTTTTTTTTCTCGCTTTTGACACCCGAGTGATGCATTTGCACTCGGACTGGGCTAAGCGTCTTCCCCCGCATAACACTCGTGTGAAACAATGCCCGGGCAAATGTCACATGGTGAAACGCGAGTGTGACAAATTGACAATACTACAGTATTCGGAACTGAGCCTTGCCAGGGATAGCTGCCATTTTATGAAGTTATCCTGTGTGTGTGTGTGTGACTGCAGGACCATCCACGGCCTCATCTACAACGCTCTGAAGCTTTTCATGGAGATGAATCAGAAGCTCTTTGACGACTGCACACAGCAATTCCGAGCCGAGAAAAACAAGTAGGGGTCGCAGACCGACCGCCGCCGCCGTCTTTGCTTTTTCAGCCTTCTAAAGCGACGAGGTAATAAGAATTGACTGTCTGACCCGATAGAGAGAAGGCCAAGTCGAAGGAGCGCGAAGAAGCTTGGATCAAGATCGAGAACCTCGCCAAGTCCAATCCGCAGGTGAGATGCCAAAACGTGACTTGCTGCTCATGGCCAAGTTGGGTTCATTTCCATTTTTGCACTGCACTTGCAAGGTCTTCAAAGCTTTCAGTACATATTGTTACTTCTCATAATAAGTCTGGGTGAAGATAGAGGGATAATCACCTTATTTGGCTATGATTATTTAAAGGTAAATGACACCCAAAATTGACACAAAGCATTGTTGAGGTTTTTCAAAATTGCTCCTATGTCACATTTTGAGAGTTTGTGATGTGCAAAGCGCTTTTCGAGCTTTCTTTTCTGTTTGAGGTAAGTCGGTAGTTGGTATGTAGTGCTTGTTTCCAAAACTAATACAACTCCAAATAAGGATCTTGTGGTTAAATATCAAAATGAAGCTTGTCATTTGTGTTGAACCTCTTGATCCGTTCTTCTCTGCATGCCATTCAACATCTTTTTTCCACCCCCCCTTTTTGTTTCCCCCCCACCCCTTTTCTTTTTGGACTCAGTTCTCTGTGCTTGTTGATCCCTCTGACTTCAATAGTCCAGTAGCAATGGAGACGGATGTTCCTTTGATAGAAGATGTTCAGAGGTTAAAAAAGACAGTTGAAGAAGGCGCAACTCAGGTAAACCTGGCTTCTCTCTGTCTCGATTCATTTGTTCCTCTTGAGATTCTTGACATTATTTTTCTATACCACATTTGCTCGATTTCAAAATATTTTCTTAACAGAGGGCAAAGCGTTTCATATGCAAAATTGCATCAAATCTGGCCATGTGTTAAAGTTCTCCATTGACAGTGCAGAGTGTCGAATTACATTTGGTCAGATTAAGAATCTATCCAAGCCTTTTGTGGTTTTTGCGCAAAAACGTTTTTTTTTTTTTTTTTACTACAATGTCTTATGCACCTCCTAGCTTAAACACAGCATTTTGAGTAATATTGCCTTAGTATAATTTCTCGGGCAGCTGACAAAACGGGCGGATTTTCCTGCATAATTCATATTACACAAACATATTACTCACAATACTGTGTTTGGACTTGTGGCGAAGCATAAAACATTATTATGAAAAATGTTATCGCTTCATGCTCAGAGGCTAGCTAGGCCACCTCAAGTCCGTCTTCAAATGAGCTTCATTTTGAATTCAATCGGTGGTGCACTTTTCCAACTTTGCGTGAGCTCAGCATGAGGAAAAGAAGACTGACTTTTTTTATTTATTTATTTTTTATTTTTTTTCTGTGCGACAGCCACTGCACGGCCAGTGGAAGGAACGGCCCATGGTGCGGCGCAAATCTGAGTTGCCTCAGGACATCTACACCACAAAAGCCTTGGAGACCCACCGCAGAGCTGAAGAAATGTTGACCGCCCGCGACGGACTCTAGATCCATCCGACTGCCCCTCCACGGCCATGGACACCCCGTCACCCATCCATCGTTTGTTGTTGTCGCTGTGTTTTCTTTTTTTTTTTTTTTAAACCCGTGTCCTTAGTTCTCTTTCATTCCGGCAGCCCCGTTGGGTGCAGCACACTAGACCTGTGACCATAACAGAAGCTCCGTATTCAGATTTCTGCTTTCTCAGGTTCTTTTTTTTTTTTTGGGGGAGAAGGACGTCCATTTGTGTCCATGTGTCTTTTAGCCCACGGAGTTGCTTCTGTGTTGTCTGCTCCGTTCCCTCCCGCCACCTCCGTTGCCCCACTCACGTGTAACTGTGGAACCCAGGGGGGGAGGGGGAAAAAAAAAAAAAAAGCAATGATGATACGGCGACAGGTTCCCATATATACTTTGTCGGCATGTGGAGCTGCAGGAAGAGTTGAATGGATTTTTATTCTCCAATGCACGGAATGCAAGAAAGGTCAAAGGAAAGATGACGCTTCCCTGTTGTCAGTTTTTCTTTTGTCTTTTAATGGACAGCTTGTCAGTGCCAAGACTGTTGTGTGTTTTTTCTTATTAATCTCCGATTCAAACTGGGGCAATTGCCTTTGGTTTTGGTCATTAGTGGGTTTTTATTTTTGTTTCTTTCTTTTTAGTGTAGCACACTTAACGACCAAACTCAGGCCTGTCAGTCGCCTTGCAATGTCCAGGTAGGCAGCGAGGAAAGATGATGGTGTCCTATGGACATCCATCACTTTCTGTTGTTTTTTTTGTTTTGTTTTTTCCATGTGCCATTTTGCCGCTGTTTATGTACGATTGATTGGTTGTGTTCATTGGCAAAGTTTGAAAACCGGTCGACCGTCTCGCCCACTCGGTTCAAACAATGGTACTGCTGAATGTGACTTCAAATAGATCCCTATACGTTTGGACAAATGAGTCAAATATCTCCACAATTGACTGATAAAAGCTTCTAATTTATTCAAATCAAGCTCTAGTAACTTAGCTAAGTATAGATGCACTTAATACTAAAATAGAAATACCAAAAATCCCTCTCGTCAAGCTCTGTTTGCTTCACCACCGTTTGTCCATTAGAGAATCAGTACTGTTGTTTCAACTAACGCGTCAGGCGTGTTCTGATTTCGTCATATTTGATGTGCTAGCTGTCTCGTCCCTGGAGGTGAAATAGTTGGGCTGTCCCAGCCTAAAAAAAAGGGGGCCATGCTGAACAGTGAACTGACATTGTGACTTGGCTCGTTTAACTGTATTTAATACTGTATTTGCTTGAATGCAAAAAGTTGTAAATTCAAAAGTACCATGTTAAACATGTACCTTTTACTCCGGAGGAATGCCATTCAACCAAACTTGATTTTTTTTTTTTGTTTGTTTCTAAAAAAAAAAAAATATAACCCATGCTTGCTGGGAAAGATGATCTTTTATGGGTTTTATGAGTTACTTTTAGTGCATACAGAAGGTCCTTTGGACAAAGAGAGGTGAATAAAAATCTATTTGTTGGCTTGTCTTTTTGCAGATCTTTTCATTTTAACATTTTATTTCTAAAACATAACTTAAGTGTCCTTTTGTATGTGACTTGTACCATATGGATTCATTTAATATTGTATATATGATTTACCTTGTTTCATGTAGTGTGATATATCTAGATAAATTTTGTACAAATTGTCCTTCTGTACAGAATAAAACCTCCATAGCAAGTGAAAACGTCAATCTGGCACATATTTTATCCTGCCCATGCTTCCCTTTTGCCCCAACAACTCGATGGTTTTGAAAAGTACGCATATTTTTACCAAGTCCATGTTCATGTGTTCCAATCACTGTCTAGTGGTGTACTACGACATAGAATGAATAAAGATTTTATTTGAATATATATATTTTCAACCATGCACCAATGTTGGCTTTACTTGACTGAAACATATATGATGTGATATTCTGTAATACTGCATAAATCGAACGGCAACAGTTCTTGTTGTAATGACCAGTTTCAAACACAAGGGGGAGCCACAGGTTATGAATTGAGCAAAAGTCTCAATTTGGTGGCATAACCTTTATTTGAAATAACTGCATCAAGCCTTTATTAATCTTAACTGTTTTCCTGACTGGTCTCTATCTTGTTGCATGATAAAGTGATAAAGATCAATAATTTTTTATGTATTGCCTTTAAATTGAGAGACATCGTTTTGTGGACTTAAGAATTCATTCTGTTACTACCATCATGAATTACATGCTCCTATTAGTCTTCTAAACATGTAAATCTGATGATTATTGGGTTGGTGAAAATAGATGAGTAATACACCTCTTTTTAACCTTCCGAGTAGGCTGACACTATGCAGCGCCCACCCCCTGCAGTGGATTGAAACTGACGTCAAAGAACATAAGAACATCACGACTCACTTATTTACTGTCTTTGGTCACGTGACATTTCCACTGTGACTAATGACTAAGGATTGGCCCTTTAGAAAATAGATGACTGCACCGCTTGTATATTCAGCCATGCAATCTTTCACAATTGTGCAATTTTGAGGCCTTCAAAATGTCCAATTATAACAATTGAAGCCTTCAAATTTCAAGTCACGACTGTGAGGACTTGGAAAGAGAGTTGACAACTTCAAATTGGAATCACATTGACATTGATGTGATGTTGCCTGCTGAGATATTTAGAAAAGTTGGTTTTGCTAGAAATTTGAATCTTGAATATTTGCATGCTAATGTAAATAGACTCCATTTCATTCATGTTTTTTTTTTTTTTTTTTACTGTAGTGTTGTAGAAGCATTTGTGTAACAGTTGGCTGCTCTAGCTTATCTCCCACCGCTGTGACAGTATTAAAATCTTCACGGGGGAACATCGCAGACGATTGCGGATCGGGTGGCGGGGGCGTGATTTAAGAGAAAACAGACATTTGGTGTTTCCCAAAAGAAGTTTTTGTCCTGAGCTGACACGGATGCGACAGACGGAATTGACACGTTTTAGTCGTTTCACCTCAAAAAACTCGGCTTTGTAGGAGGGAACATATCCTCAGGTCACCTTTAGTGATTTAAGTGGTGGACACCTGTCATCAATGATAAGATGAAGTTTTATACAGTGCTTGTATAATAAATTAATCGCAGTAAACCGTTCAGTTGACTTTTCTTCTTTATTCGATTCAGGTGTATGCAAATTCCGGCCTGGGGGCCACAAATGGGCTCATTGCTTGTTTATTAAGGCTCGCAGCATATTTTAAACAAAAACATTAGGAAAGAGGAGTATGGTCACGCTAAAATACCTTGTGACTATTCTTTTTTTTTTTTTTTCCTTTAAATGCAGTCCTTGGCAGAGACCCAAGGGCGACAGTCTGCCTGTCAGTGCCTCCTTTGGTAATGTTCTTGGCTTGAAACCAAAATGTAATGTCATGTAAATGTATTCCGACTCCCACCATTGTGGATTTATGCCCTTCTGGGGATGGAGGAAGAAATAGTCCTTTGTGGCTTGACGTATTTAAGAACACCATCCAACTATGGTGTACTCCCTGGACTGGTCGCCAGTATCACATGCTTGTCTTTGCCATGTGGAAGCCCTGGAAAAAAACAAAAAAAACAAAGGTAGGCTAAAGCTGACATTCAAAAGGAAATATTTTTTAAAGCAATTGTCCTCTACCAATATATATATATATCAAGATATGAAATAACTGTCCTATATTTGTCTCTTTTCAATTAGTCCCAGAGCTGTATTTGTAACATGCACTGGTGGCGTGTCTCTCACCTCAAATGCCCTCAGTTGAGGCAGACGGTTAATGCAGTCCCTCCGCCACTCGACAGGGGGTAGTGTCGCTCCGCAAGGATAGGTGCAGAGGGCAACTGAGGTGAGGACGAGAGGAGCATCCTTGGTAGCAATGGCAAGTACAACATCTTCCTGCAGCCGCATAATCTAATCAGCACTTTTCACGAGCTTTCGCCTCTTATTGTACTATCCATATTGCAGCCAGCTAGCTCGCTAAATAGCTATTTGATGGCTTACTAGCTAGCTAGATGGCATATTATCCATCCACCTGTCATAGTTGCTTTGACGTTTCTGCATAATATTTTAATCTATCGTCAGGGTAAGTAGTTAACGTCTTTCTCTCCAAAATGTCTGACTCAAGCATATTAATTATCTTGTAATGTCATTCAACTTTGAGGCAGATTTGCTTCTGCTCTCAAGAAATGGGAGGAGGAATAATTTTTTCATACATTTTTTAAAGATGTAGGTAAAAGGAATCAATACTGTCTGCATTGCACTGCAAATTTTTAAAAAAGATTCCTTGAAAGATTAAGATTAAAATATTATAATACAATATATATATTATAATATTAATTCCTTGAAAGATTCAGATTAAAATATTATATATAATATTATATTATGATACAATATATATATTATAATATTAATTTAATATTATATATAATATTAAGAATAAAATATTTAAACTTATTTTGTAGCTCCTGTATTTCTACTATCACTGATAACTAGTGAAATTGTTTTTACGCATGAATGACACTTCGCAAATGTACCTAAATAATTACAGTTAATTGAGCTTTTATACTGTTACAGTTCACATCATACAGTAAGAGCTAACGGTACGGTGATTGCACCGTTGTCGACTTACAGATCTTGACATTCATTAGCTGTACAGATTTGTATTTAATACCTCAGACTTGTACGTTACACAAGAATTGAGTCCGTATTGTACAAAATGTCCAGCATGCTGCACTAATGACTATACGGCATGCTCGCCTCCCACACACAAGCTGTTTTTCTGACTGTCCGGTTGGGTTCGTGTCGTTGGCTTGCCCTGCCATGACTCCTATATGCTACTGCATATGCTCTGTACTTGAACCATTATATGACATCACATCACTTACAGTCGAGAGAGTAACGCGTTGTGCAATTTGCTAGAGAGTTGCCAATCCCGCGACGCTTGTCTTTTTGTCTTCAATCTTGAGCGAGATAAGAACTTGCACTTTCTAATGTGATCTAATTGAACAGAGATGGTCTCTTCACAAAGATAGCAATGTTTGTTTTTTTAAGATAACACTGTCAGAGAGCCGCGGGTATACAAGAGGTTATCGATGAAGGTGAACAATTTGGTTGTGATTGATCCTAGTTCCGATTAGGATTGTTGGGCTTTGGCAAATGTTGCAGAACTGCAATACAGTAATTTGGAAAGCTTCTGGAATGAGTTTGCACGGCAACATCGCTCTGATAGGCTCTTCTTGTGAGTCAGAAATTCCCAAAGATCATTTCAAATATTCATCTGAAGTCTCCTAATTGTGAACGTGAGTGTGAATGTTTGTTTGTCCATATGTTTGAATGGCGACCAGATCTCTCACCCAAAGCTGGGTTGGTATTCATTGTACGCTTTGAACGGTATTTATCCAAATTAATGAGAAGGAAAGATGCCCAGACTGACACCCTCAAATATTAGGTGTGTTAAATTTAATGATACAAGGTAATACCTCACATAAAAACAAATGAACATTAGCATGGCTCATCCATAAGCTTCACTCCCTCGTGAGTCATGGAGTTTGATGATTTCGTCTTTACGTGCAAAGCGATGCCATTTTCTTGTGAGTGGAATGGCGGAGCGTGCTTTTTGTAGTATCGTGTATTGCCTTTCAAAAGCATTTTTTTTTTTCACATAACCACATTCTTGACTGTAATTGCTGGAGCACTGGCAATGGAACAGGGATGTTTAGAGATTTTCAAAGACGCTGATGACTGAAACGTGACTTTTTTTTTTTCAGCGCTCATGACCACATGTGAAAGGAAAACTGGCCTTTTGGGTGGTGTTGCCGTTGGCTGCATTTATAAATGCATCCGGTAAGTGTGAAATTGTTGCCGTGCTATCAATCACTGGCCGTTTGTACGTTGAAGTGGATGCCTCGTTGTGATTATACTGGCCAGGGTATCAACCACATAATTAAGATTCCGCTTAACTTGAGGCGAGAACCATCTCTGTCCATCTTTAAATCTCCAACGCATTTTTGTCGTATGGCGTTCGATTCAGCGTGAACAGCTGTGGTTGGATTTGTTTACATGTTGATTTAAAAGGAATCGCCATTTTTTTGTTGAAGTACTGTCTGTGTATGGAGCCAAGCCCACAAAAAAAAAAAAAAATCCTCAGACCAAGCCAAGTAGTAGCGTAATGTTTGGATTTTAGTTAAGGATCTTACAACATTATTTGTTGAAGCAGACAAAAGGGCGCCTGTTGATGAAAATGGAAGATAACACAATTGTGTGATGTAATTCTGCCCGAAAAAGCAGGGGAGCATTTTCTGGCGGGGTAAGCACCGGCTGAATGACAATGATGAAGCGGAATCCTTTTAAAACTTTCAAGAGAATACTTTTTTTCTTGCTTCCGTCTTAACTTTTTTTTTTCTAAATTGGTGCTTATCAGAATAGACACATTCTTCTTTCTGGCTAGTTCTGAAATAAACTTCCAACTACTGATATATATATATTTTTTGAATAAATACGTCATAAATTAATCTTTGTTAAGGCTCAACGTCTCATTTTATACTTTATTACTTGCTCAATATGCTCTCATCCACAACTGTCTTCGTTCTCCATTGCCCGCAAACACTACTTTGCATATTTCCATTACATCTAAATTTGATATTCAATTGGATTCAGGGTACGGAATAGGACATCCAAAATTTAAAGAATAGTACTCAAAAGTCTTCATTATGTGCCACATCCAAGGCCATGTATACACTCTGAAAGAAAGATGTGTTGTCGAGCTGCAGAATTCAAATTAAGATCACAGCAGAAAAGCTACGTCTCAATGCAATGGAGCCATCAGCAGAACAGCGGGGGTATTGGACCGACATTCACTCTAATTATAAATCAGCATCTTGCTGCTCGGCCCGCTTTAGAGTGTGCTTTCTCCTCCTCTCCCTCTCTCTGTCTCTCGCCCACATCTACCCACAGCCAAATACTTCGGTTCATCCAAGGTAATTCTGCACCGGGCATATAATCACCGCCATGGGAGATCCAGGATTTTGAAAAAGTTGTCCAACAAAAGACACAATAGCTACCTTTTTAATTACAACCTTCAGAAAGCTTCAATTATAATTTAATAGTCACATTTTAACCATTATAATTTGTATGCTAAAGAACAGAAGCCTGTATTTATTTAGAGAGGGTTAAAAATAATGTGAGCGTCCTGATTGGTAAAAATAAATTCTTGTACAGACAGGACAGGAGCGATATAAAAATCCGTCGTAGGACAGTTTGTAACATGCCAAGAAATTAAAGATAAATGTGAGTGTGAATGCTAGTTTGTCTATATCTGGCCTGTCATTGGCAAACAGTTCAGCTCCTGCCCGCAGACTCCTGGGATTGGCTCCAGCACACCCGCGACCCTCGTGAGGATAAAGCGCTTCAGAGAAAATGGATCGATGCACTCTGCCAACTATACGTTCAGGATGTGTTCAAAGCCGCTTCTGTTACGATCCAATTCATTCCAGGGAGTCGGACCACACGGCGAGTGCTTAAGTAGCTGCTTGTGCTCGCTGCCGGTGTATTTTCCACACACAGTCTTGTCAACATTGGCTTCCTGGAGAAATCCAAAATGGCTTTGAGATGGCGAGGTCCACATCGAAAATAGGGAGTGATTTGGCCGAGACTTGCGATTTGACGAGTCAGCAGAATATAAAACAATTGCGGAAAAAAAAAGTTTCAGCCACAGATGATATTCAACAAGATGGTTTCATACCATTACAAAATGTGACCTACATGCTCAAGAAAATCTTACTTTTCTTCTTCTATTACACAATTAATATACCTTGATAATCTGGAAGGGTTCAGAGCAGACGTTTGCGCTTTAAACAAGTCAGTTTGTAGACCCTGGGACCTCCGACCTATTCTTCTGCCGCCTGTCTGTCTATGGATCTAATCAGGGGTGCCTATATGTATTTACATATAGAGCTTTACCATTGATTAATTTTCTTGTCTCATCTGGCGCAATCGTGGTGGTATTAACGGGGCCCCTACGTCATGTTCTTAGCTGATCCACCAGGATGCATATATAAGCAGGTCATAATACCTCAGCAATGTTGATGGATACCAATTGTCTGATGAAATCTGTTCAAATTTGTGGATTAATCGGCAACTCATTAATTCTGAAATGAATGGACTATTTAAAAAAATGTTGGTAAGAAGATCAAAACTTGCCATGTGATATTGCTGAATTGGTTTTTAATCGGTAGACAGTAATGAGGGATCGTAATACACTTTATTGCGAAATAGAATTGGTTATTCGATTCATCGATGGAACCCAAAGAACCGATTTTCTTTTTAAAATTGTCATCAATTTTTCAAGTCGGCGTCATTTTACCTTCGCTCATCAACTGAACCTGTCTAAGGTATAATTTAACGCAGCAAAACATTTATTTGCGTCAAATCCTCCTGCTCTGCCTTCCGGGTTATCCACGCCACACCCTGAGGTGAAATGAGTCCAGAGGAGTGTGGGGGCCCGCCATTGTGGTGGTTAGGCTTAGGAAGGATTTAAACACTACTACTTAACAGCTCTTAACCCCAATGACCCACTCTGGAACTAACACAAATCCTGTTGGGCTAGAGAATTACATTAAGCTCTTGATTTGAAACCCAGTCTCACATGGACTGCAGTGGTTTTGATGATTTTTATTCATTTTTTGATTCTTACCAAATATTTGACCACCATTCTTAGAAATACAACAGCGACGGACCGGAGACACTATCAGAATATTTGACGAACTTCCGAGAGTGACGATTTTAATTTCAAATCAAGAAACAAATAAAATGTATCTAATCACCATGTAAAAAAATCCTCCATGAATGTCTTGTTAATTTTGTTTGGACTGGAGAAGAAGAAGGGCATCATTCTTAATGCCAATCAGATTTCAAGGGTGTACGCTAAATCAGCTCCCATTTGTTGGCACAGCAGGAGATGACAGGAGAAGGCATGTAATTGCGAGAGAAAATAAATAGATAACTCGGAGCACACTGAACAAATCAGCCAGTGAACCTTGTGCATACAAAAGAAAAAAAAATACAAATCAGAACCACTTCAACCCAACTCAAGTGAGTCATCATGCTGTCTCGCGTTCTTCCAGTAAAAGTTCCAAGTTTCTAGGTAATTCTCCCTTTCATATAGTTGACGGCTGCCGCAAATCACAAAAACGTGCCCCTTATCCCTTTTGTTCCAGCAATACCTCTCTGTTGCCGGGCAGTTTTCACCTCACAGCAAAAGTGTTGAGTCATCAATTATTCTTTCCGCTTTAATTCACTATGAGCCATTGAGGAGCACAGCAATAAAGGATGTGCACAAAAAAGCAAATGACAACAAATGCCTCCTTAAACTCTTCTATCAAGTAGGTCAGCTGTTGCAAATGAATTAGCTTACTTCTTTATTTGGTCTTCCTCTCATTTGATGTTTCATTTTGTGTGAGAGGCGACCGTGGTTTCTCGCTCACAAAACAACCCTTCAACTGATTATACCGAGGGCAAGCATTCGGGCTGATATTCAAAAGAGAAAGCTGGTTTAGGTTAACCCCCACCAACACACACACACACACAATTTCCGCAAGGGAGTTGATACAGTAGGTTATAGAAAGTTTAAGAAAACCCGAGGGAATAGTTCATGCAGTACAGATCGGGAGGTGGGGGGGGGGGGGAAATGCCTTTTTCTCAAATTGCATTAAACGTCAATAAAATATAAAATTCATATATTTTTAACATGATTGGGGTAAATAAAGGTTTCCAAATAGGAATACACACTGAGAAAGCAAGGATGCCCACACCCATGCAACCCCCTTACATACGTCCCGCTTCTCTTTACATGCCTCCCATTATATTCGGGGCCACCTCTCCCCCTGGCACGTAGCCTTTTAGCTATTTAAGTGTCAAGGCAATTACCACGGAGGAACTGCCCTGTCTCTGATGAACTCTTTCTCTTCACGATTTTCCTCGCCTCTGATGTGTTACTCCATACGGGAGCTCGGAAATCTTGCCCTTATGGTTCCTACATGACCATGGCAAACTGTGAGAACATCGCAACCACGATGTGGCATTCAAGATTTCCTCCTTGTCTCGATATCAGTCTCGGACCACTTTTGGCCCGGGGTCTTGATGTTGGAATAGTTTGCATTTTAACTCAAATATAATAGGACTTTGATTAAATAAATATAATAAAGGTGCTAAATAAATGACAAAATACAGCTACTAAATAAATGAATAAATAACATTTATATTTTGAATTTAAATCATTTTATAATGCAATTTGATAAAAATGCAATCACCTTAAGAAAAAAAAAAAACGTAACTTTGACCATCACAAAATCGTATTGTCTGAGATTTCAATCCCAAAACGATAAATTGTTCAGCCTCATGTCCGGACTCAGAATTCACCTCGGAATCTCTCTGGAAGAATTGGACAAGGTGGCTCGGTGGGGGAGAGAAGTCTATGGTTTCTTCTTTAAGCTGCTGTTCCCATCTCTTAGCAAAAGTATGTCCTGATCCAAGCCTATTGTGATTGTCTAGGTCAACAAGTCCTTGTGATTTGCTCTTCGTAGTAAATATTCTGCACTGAATAATTCCAATGCAGTTCCGCACTGACACTGCCTGGATCAAAGTGAAAATAAAAAGCATTTCAAAATAATAAACAATCCAGAGCATGTAAGCAATGTCATCAGGTCTCACTCCACATAGACGAAAGATTCTGACTACAGGTAGAAAATGTCAGGAAATCCTTTGTCCATAAATGAGTCAAGTCAGCTTGTGACTAAATTCACACTTGTCAGGTTTGCTTAAAACCAACTTTGGTGTGATTGCTCTTTTAAGAATTGTTCGTTTGGTCAAGCGAGAGCTCCTGGTGTGCACCAAACAAACCGAGTGAGACGGCTGGAAGAGATGCTCCCTGTGAACTCTGGTGCAGTGCGGTTTGTCTCGCTTAAATGGACAGAACCAACTCATGTCGTGAACCCAATTCATGCATATGCGTAAACGGACTGTCCTTATTGCTTGGCTTCTTAACTACCGCAGCCCGGTTTGATGGTTTAGCCTCACTGAGACATTGCAGAACTTCTTTCTGATGCCGTTGCGGTTTTTTTTTCATGACTGAAATGCACCCTTCTTTTTTTTCCTTTCTGCTGCCTTCCAAAATAAGTGTGGCTCATCCCGAGGCAGTGAGTGTGAGCGCGTGTCCTCAGCTGAACTTCGGCTTGAGATGAAACGGCGAATACGCAGCTGCCTCCCCTCTGTATCGTTCTGCTCAGCATTAGACTCACCACCCCCACCCCCTTCCTTTCCCCTTGCTTGCTCACAGAATGTCAACAAGTTAGGACTGGTGACATCGATAAGTTGGACTCAAAATGTGTGAGCGGAATTCCATTTGGAATTCACAGCAGACACATACAAATATGCCAATTCAGATTTGCACACCCACAAAAAAAAAAAAAAAGTCATTTACTCACTAATGAAAGCCACCCTGATGCGAAGTTTAAAAAAAAAAAAAAAAAAAGCAGGCTTTAGCTCGGAGAGCATAAGGAGCAGGGAACCCAAAATACTGCATTGCGTCACAGCGATAAATCCCAACGATGCTGCAAGGACGTGGCTACATCACATCTTGACGCAACTGAATTCAATCCAAAACAAGGATGCAGGTGATAATCGGTCCCTTTAAGCCACAAGCATAATCAAAAGAATGGCTTTATCGCAGCACGTTGACGCAGTACCATTTGTTTATTCTTTACTCATATTCTCCAAAAAATGGACTCTGGTGCAAATTTTTCAGGAAGCAGCTCAAACATATATCCTGATCCATATATCCTAAAACAGCTGGAACAGTTTACTTTCAAGGACCAAAATATATTTGCACTGGTGCGCTCTCATTGAGGGTTACAAAAATCATTTGTAGTGTTTGCCTCGCAAAAATTCACTTTGGACCACAAAAATAAACCGCAGCCTGACTTTCAGTGGTGAATTTACAATGTTTCCATCACTTTTTTTGTGACTCTTGCCAATATTTCCCAACGTGTGTACGATGGCCTTGCAATGTTCCGTCAGCACTGAGAAAAGTATGACTGAAAACCAAACTTCCTGTATAATTGAACTTTCATTTTAGGCATAGGCCAGATTGATTTACAGCTCCTCGTTCACCCTCAACACACAAAACCTAAAATGTTTGATAGTTTGCCATTTAATACTTCTCATGGTTCCTTGGAGCTTTCTGATAGTTTTTCCTCACTCTACCTTTTATGTAAGAATCACACAAGAGGACAGTTTTACATTTTACACTCGTGAAATAATCATAAAATCAAAATAGGTTGTCAACCCGAACACTTTCCCTTTAAATTATCCTCGCTGCCGGCTCCAACACATGGGCTGCTATGTAGGTAGGCGTTAACTCCATTAAAAAAAAAAACCTCTCACCTCCTCCACAATCACGGAAATAAAGACAGGCAAATTGAAAGTAGACTTGTGTGCCCTCGTTATGTAACCAGACCATCAGGATGATGTGATTTGCACTGAAAGTTTCTGGGTGCTGTGTAGGAGGCTGAGGAGGTCGACGCCACCTTTTAGCAGACTGAAAATCAAATTTGGAAGCATTATCTTAAAATTGTTTGTCCATCTTTGGTTCCTCTGCCAAGGGAGTTCACTATGCTTGATTTCCAGAACTTTTCATCTTGTACTCGAAATGTACTATTATTTTTCCCATCCCCGCTAGGGACTTTGACTAAATTCTTTTTTTGTCCCCCAGGATTGCCATACATGGTCTGGTATTTGTGGAAATTTCTATATTATCCGAAAATATTTTTCTTTAAGACACCTGGCTGCAAAGACACAATGGTTGTTTTTGTATTCTATTATTATATATCTATGACTTTGAAGGAAACACTAAATCACTGTGTCGTATATGTTGATATAGTATGCTGTTTTTGGCTTTTAAAGGCCTGGATATAAACCATATCATGTCCGATGATTGATGTCGCCCAGTCGACGCAGCATGAAAGGAATTCATCATGTGGATAATTAACCAAGTCAGAAAGAGTCAGGAATGCAGGAGATGAACTTCACCAGCTGCCAAAACTATTCCCATGCTAACACAAAACACTGCTGCCCCAAAATCTGCAAAACATCAAGCCTAGCAAATTGATAAAAAGGTGTGTTGACATGGAATGTACCCATCCTTCTGACATCAAATACCGTACTTTGTTTTATGGCCAAATAATATTTAAAAAAAAGAGTAGTAGTATGAAGCGGTCTAACTGTCAACCAAGATAGTATTTAGCAGCTAACATAACACGGTGTTGTTAGCTTCCCGCTAACAAAGCGCAAGTTTAGCGATGCGAGCTTTAGAAGCACTCAAGTCGCATCTGGTTTGAGCGCAGCACTATGCTAGCACTGATTCCCTTGATAGTTTGCCTTTCACACTCGCTACCAAAGAAATTTTAAACCAGCCAACAAAACATTACACATGTTGCGGAAAAAAAATTGTTGGAAATTCTAGATGCACCCAAATCAATAGAGCATTAAAAATTATCCCTAAATGTGTGAAGATGATTTTTTCTAAGAACACGATCCCATTGATAAAATCACCGCATTTTTTCAGCGGCATCTGCGCGGACATTCTCGGCTTTTCTATTTGCTTGACTGAGTCAGACGTTTTGGGTTTCGCCTCACCCTCCCGTCCCGTCTCGCTTCCCAAACGCTGCCAGTTGACGTTTGGAGCGGTACTTCAGCAAGTACCCCGCAGAGACAACTCAAGGCAGTAAAACACATCCTATTAAACACCGTTGAGTGCACAATGACCTCATGAGGACAGCGGAGCTTTGATTCTCTCTCTTGGGGGATTCAGGTTTTGGTAAACAAGTAAACCTCACATTGATTAACCTTTTACATGTTTTTAGAAAGAGAACACTTCCCAACAATGCTCTTATTGGTTCTTTACCTGAACTCATGACAATGAGAAGTAAATTACTATTGTGATTTTGAAATAAGAAAAGTGAAAATATCAGGAAGCAAGATATTTCTTTTCGGTTATCATCAGCCTTTACTTATTCCGCTCTGGTTCTAAAGAAAATTTGTTTCTCGATGTGGTTGAAATAACTGAAAGCTAATCAAATAAACCCACTCCGACGACTTTTATTATTGTATTTTATACGTCGATTAATTTTTCTAATTAGAAGAATGTTTTTTCATAGCATTAGGGTTACCAAATATGGTTTTCCAAATGAGCAGGAAGACTCATGACCTGACGCAAATAAAAAAAGGATAGTTTAGTCAATTGACAATCACGCAGAGAGTCGACCAAAAGAACTCACTCGATAGATCACCGACAAACCGTTTTTTGGCAGAAGTACTACAGAGTGTGTACATGTGTGTGTGCACTCGCGCTCACTCACCCTATCTTGCCACCATCTGTCTCGAGGACTGGCATCAATGAGCGTCCAGACGGGCACACACTAATAAGCTCAAACAGACCTCAGTGGGAGAAGCCACATGAGGACAGCCTCCGACAGGCGCACCATCGCCACCGCTTGAGGAGTTCAATTAAGGCCAAAGACTTTTTCTGTAGACTTGTGTGAGCACTCGCCAGTAACCCTTAGAGACCAGACAAGACAAAAAATTAGGCAAAGATGAGGTGTTACGGCAATACGACAAGATTATCACGCGACGGCTGTATCGTAATACGAATGGTGTCGTTGGCAAAAACGGTGGCATGGAATGTAAAATACCCTTAAGCGTGTGCTGCTATTAAAGAAGTGAATGCATTTTAATTTGATCAATTGTTGGTAATTTCTCAGGTGCGCGTAGAGCGGCGCCGTTGTGGGTGTGAACACAGCCGACTTACTTTCATTGCTACTCCATGCGATATTTTGTTTTTTCATATTAATAATGCAGTTCTCCGGCAAATGTTTGGTCAACATTACTGTACCTCAATCAGATACACCCAAAACATCCCAGTCGACGTTTATTCGGTATTTTGGAGGAACGCTACCGCTAGTGCAACGATCGTCTGTATGTTTTTTCATTAGCGAAAGAAACTCTAGTTTGAGTGTGACGTGACTAGCAAAATGAAACAGATTTTTATAACGTGCTAGTCCATCCCTCGTTGGCAGACGAGTTGCGGCGATACAAACAACCCCCGGGCAAATAACAGCAGTTCATTCAAGTTGAATGTAAACCCCTAGCGCTCTTTGATTAAGACAAGGTCGAGGAAGGTGAACTCCAGGATTCTTATCTGCTATTCTTTTATGTTCAAGGTGTGAGACTTGAAAAGGACGGGATGGCAGAATCAAAGCTAGTTAAAAATCTCTTTTGCTGGCTAGTCGTTGAGATATTTCATCAGTTGTGGTTTTTGGAACCCCGCCACGTCAATAAGTAAGCAGCCAGGGGGAAAAAAAAAAAAACTCTTTTCCCAGATCTGCATTGTCCTCACATGAACCCACAAGCCGCTGCTGCCAAGAACTCCAGCAAGGTTTACAGGAGGTAAAAGTAAGAAGGTTAGAGAATACGCCTCTCGGGGTTCACAGCCGCGGCAACAAAAGAGTAAATCCTCAAAGCAAATTTGGTCACAGCATGTGGGAAACGTTTTTTCTCCTATTTTTTTGCGAAAGGGCAAAAAAAACGGTATACACGATACAGATAGGAGATGTTGAAGAGGAAGTGAAAGCAGACTTAAAGGGATAAAACAAATACAGTATGTTTAAATGTGCATCAAAAAAAACAAAAATCCGAAGCGTTCCGGTCAGCTGCCGGAGTCATTACACTTGTCTTTCCTGATCTCAAGGACCTTTCTTCCTTCTGCCATCTTTTCCTTCTTCATGTCTCGTTTTTTTTATATGAACAGATTGATATTCCTTTTAGGAGTGTTGTGTCTAACCTAACAGAAGTAACAAAGCGTTCTATTCATTTATCCCAGTTTGGCACCTTGGTTGTCGAGCAATTAGAAGATTCATGAGCTGGACCTATTTTTAACAACTGAATCCTAATCAGCGACTAAATGAGGGGAAACGCTGCAACAGTGATACAAAGCCCCCCCCCCCCCCCCCCCTCCTCGTTGGATTCCCGCCGTCCACTGTCTGAGTCACGGCGTGGACATTTGACATCATTCCCGCATGTCTGCTTTCCAACCGACAGTCAGATATGACAAATTTACCGTAACTAAAGATTAGCCAATCTACCATGCGCTGGCTCGACCCGGAATGTTTTTTTTTTTTAAATAAGCAGCGATTGGCCTTGAGCCAGTAATGACTAATGTGTGTGTCCAGATGTGAAGACGCAGACGCTGAACAGACGTTTCCTGCGTGACCCGAACGCATGGGGTCAGTGTACAGTATGTTCCCAACTTTTTTTTTTTTTGTTTGGGTTTATTCAGGAACCCAGACATCTTAGACATAGCTAGATTAAATACGACATTAGCTTCAGGCAGAAAAAAAGAAAGACTGGGTTGCATTTTAGGTTGCAGGAAGAAGTCAGGTGGCATGGTTAAGGTTGTTGTTTTTTTTATCATTCATTTTAGTTTGTTCTACATTGTGTAATCGGTTTTAGTCCAAATAGTTGAAGCTCATGATCACTGACGCATCCACGATTTGTACATTTTTCCTGGAAAAAAAATTCCCAAGACCTTTTGGCACCGGAATCATCATTATCATCCATACATGATGCCATCACATCACATCAGGCGCCTCAGTAGACCTCCTTTCAGCCAGAATTAAAAGATTAATTCTGCATGCGTGCTTTAGGGAGATTTTTTTGTTTCGATACTTTCTGTAAGGTCAAAGATGTTAAGAAAAGAGGAACATCTCAACTGCTGCTTCTTGTTTTATTTTATTTTTTTTAACTCTTCAACCTGCCTTGATAGTTCAAACCCGTAGCCGCAAATTCTAGCACGCAAAATTGTTATCGAGTACTTGTAGGAAGATTTGCCAGACAGGATAATATCTGCTCACCTCAACTACCAAAAGTCGTTGGAGTCCCGAGGGCTCGGATGGCAGATTGCAGCCAATCACTGCGGCTTGTCTTTGGCAGATGGTGAGAGGTGACGATGTACCCTCATTGTTACAGGATGACGCCCCAGGATGCATGTTATGACTGGAACATGTCCATGATCCAAATTGTAGGCATTATAGATTTAAAAAAATAATAATAATAACCCCGACGAGATGACAGATAAGAATTTTCACCATTCATTCACCATCATGAATCAGACACTGACAACGCAACCCTTAATCTTCTATCTCGACAATCTTATGTTTAGTGAATCATCGGACAATTCCTCGTGTTCTAAAAGTCAGCTGCATGCTACTGTCATCATTTGTTGACACTTCCCTGAGGCCTAGCCAGCGTTAACCTCTGCCGTGTGTGTGTGCGTGGGGTAAGTGGGTGTGTGCAAAAACACTCTGGAGCTGCATTTGTTGACATTGGAAAAGCAAACAAACATGAGTAATGGAACATTCATTTTCTTGTAGCTCGTCTGGTCTTTTTCCATGTAGTCGTTATTTGTTAATGACATACAATATTACCCATCTGGATGTGATGAGCGTTCAGTCACCCATTGTTAAAATTCAAGTACGCTCTCCTACTCACTGGGATACTCCCCTCTGTTTTGCACGTCAAGATGGTTTTATAATCATGTATCCTCGCTTTGTTCCACCAGAATGGTGTTAAAAGTTTGCCAAACAAATCTTGCGAGTGAGATTCATTATCGTGTTAACTCCAAGATTGAACAAATCCAATTTTCCTTATAGCGATAATATACTAAGTGATCCGTTCCAGGATCTAACTTTTCTTTATAAAACTTTATCACCAAAGAGGCATTTTTTATGTCAACATTTGAGAGAAATATTCATAACTGTCATGCATGTATAAAAACACATGTTCATGTTTCTAGTCCTTTACATGTTCTAGCCAGCACAGCTTGAAAAGGAGAGTACTCTTCCATTTGATGGGAAGGATCTGTTTTAAGCCCACTATAGTTTTATGTTTTTATATACTATATGTGGAGCCTCTAAAGCTGATATGGGGTCGCAGTTTTCACAGCATGTCGCTCGCTCGCCAAATGTGTGGGTTTGACTCGCTAACTGTCATTTTTTATTATTGTTATTATTTATTTTTTTTCAGGCGGGTGGGGCTTGGACAGAGCAGATGGAAGATGTTGACTAGCTATGACTAAACTTCTCATAGCAAAGTAGTGCAAGAATCAGTTGCTAATTGTACTTTAGCAAAAAAACAAGTCATCGTGCATTAAAAAACCCAAATCTAATTTGATGATAATGGTAAGATTATAACACGTTATAATTTTGAAAGCGCCACAAACGGCCCTTGATCCGCGTTTTTGCGTGTGCAAGATAGTTCAAATTTTATTTCAGTTGTAAAGTTTTATACAACTTGTGAATTGTTTTGGTGGTTCAATTGGTTTACGATGAGTCCTTTTGTGTTTGGGGTCTAATTATTAGTTTCATCTGGCCTCTTAGATCACACCAGCCAATCAGTGTCTCCTACAGATGATTAATTCAGTATATTAAATTCTCAACAGCGTAATTGAATTTAAAAAAAAGAATAATTAAAAGAAGTGTGTTCCGTTTTTGTGCCTTTATGTGGCACCAAAAATAATGCTAAGAAGCACAGTACTGTTATTTACTAGGACTTTTTTACTGTTTCTTTTGGTCATACAAATATAAAATAACTTCCGATGCTGACTTTAAGCTCTTCAAACATGCATAGCACCATCAGACTTTTTGGGAGGAAATGTTTGTGCCTTTCGTGTGTGTTTGTGTGTGTGTGTCTGTTTGTGTGTGTCTGTGTGCGTGTGTGTGTCTCTGTACTATTGCTTTGAAATGCTAATGTTCCTTTAGTTGACATTCACAAGAAACACACACGCTGAGGATATGAAAGAATTCGGAGTCCAAAATCATGGGGTAGATGTGACGGCGCTAAGCCCAAAAAAAAAAAAAGATGATCAATAATCAATTGACAGGAGACCTGAGCAGCAGAAAGTTGAACTCTTCTGAAGTTGCACGATCCATAAACTAGTTGAAAGTCTTGCGCGTGATGTTACAGAGGATCAACTTGTGAGTTTTGATTTTTCCTTGGCTTTTTTTTGCGACACATATTTAAAAAAAAAAAAAAAAAAAGCAAGTGCGACCTCAATAAGGACTGTTAAGAGAAGTCGGACGTGAGATGAATATAAACAGGAGGTTATGTGAAGTCAGCAGACATTCAAAGAAACAAAACTCAAGAGTCTCCCAAAGTTCCGTCGACTGCTTTTGTGGCTTGCAGTGGTTCCTCGGTCTCGGACTCTCCTGACCTTTCAGGTATTCGAGGGCACAGGTCGTCACACGGATCTATACGTGAAAACTCTAACACTGCTGCTGTTGAGATTTTTCATTTGACGCTTCTATATTTTTGGCTTGGAAATGGGTTTTTTTATATATGTAAATATATCCAATTGTTATCACTGCAAAATGCTTTTAGTGCTCTCATCCAAATCATCAAATGTAAATGTCAAATAGCCATAGTGACTATGAAGTTAGACTTTGGCATATTTTATACTTAAAGAGCCCTTAAACCATTCACAGTTGTTCACTTATTTTGACATTTTTATGACAATTGGGATTTATAAACTTGAGTGTGAAGCGTGTTTGACATTTCACATTCAAAGTCAAAACCAATTATATATCAAGAGTGCTTTGCTTATTCTTCCATTTATGTGATCATCCAGCAAATCATTTTTGTAATATATGATTCTGTCCACTCGCCCTGAATTGGCCCCCTCTATGATTTGAGTTGCTGTGTTAGTTCCATTGGCCAAGGCAGGCACACTTTTCTCTAAACGAAGCAAATGATAGTTTGTTTCATTGCACGTATCGTGCAGGCTGATGTGCAACAGACTTGATCCAACTTCACCCATAGCGTTGATTGGTGCACTGTCGCAACAGATGAAATGTGGCCTTTGAGGTTGATGTCACACATGATGCATTTCATCCACTTTCACTTTGCTGGCTTCTCATCATTTGCCTGTTGTCTGGCAGCAGCTCAAAGCAGCGGAGTTGACAGAAGGTAATCCCCACCATGTGAGGCCTCGGCCCCGCTGTGCATGCAGGAGGCGGGGTGTGCGTCATTGAGACCTGTGGCTGCTATAAAAAGAGGGGAAGTTGCAAGTCACCCAACTTGAAGCAGCGCACAATTTTTTGGGGGGGTTGGCGGGAGGGGGGGGTTTGGCGCACGCACGTACGCACGATGAACACCATGAAGGCCATCAAGAACGCGCTGGTGTGCCTGGTGCTTCTGCCCCGCTTCCTGTTGGCCGCGCTCATGTTCTGGCTCCTCGACTTTCTTTGCATCCGGAGGAGGTTTTTCCTCCGGATGAAGGAGCGGGAGGAGAACGACGCGATGGACCCTCCTCTGTGCATTTCTGACTCCAACCGCTTCTTTACGCTGGACTCCCTCAAGGCGGTGTGGCACGGACACAAACTGGACCTCCTCAAGGCGGCGCACCTCGGGCGCGGCGCGCCTAACACGGAGGTGGTGCGGCTGGAGGACGAGCAGTGCGGGCGCATCCTGGACTTCGCCCGCGAAAGGAGACCGCTTATCCTCAATTTCGGTAGCTGCACTTGACCCCCCTTCATGGCGCGCCTCAAGGCGTTCCAGGGACTGGTGCTGGACCACGCCGACATCGCCGACTCGGTGCTGGTGTACATTGAGGAGGCGCACCCTTCGGACGGCTGGGTGAGCACTGACGCGCCCTATCAGATCCCCAAGCACCGCTGCCTGGAGGACCGGCTTCGCGCGGCGCAGCTCATGCGCTCCGAGGCGCCCGGCTGCCCGGTGGTGGTCGACGGCATGGAGAACCCCTGCAACACCGCCTACGGCGCCTACTTCGATAGACTTTACATCCTGCAGGAGGGCAAGATCGTTTACCAGGGGGGCCGGGGACCCGAGGGCTACCGGATCTCGGAGCTCAGAGACTGGCTGCAGCGGTACCGGGAGAGGTTGGAGCGCAGCAGCAGTCTGGTCATTCATGTGTAGAGCTGCTAGAAAAACAACCGAAACGCTGCACATTTTGGGTAATACAACTCCTCTTCGATCCTACTATAGTATTTTCTTTGTGTATGGTAAGATTGGTGGTCTGCGTTCAAATTGCGACATGGACAAGTGCGCGTCGCTGCATGCGCTCCTCAGTATTTTTTTGTGAAGTTCGGTTCTGAAACGGCGTCCGTCCGGAGAACCGGTACTGATGTATGAGATCCCGAGGGGCTTCGATTGCTGCACTCTTGTCCATATCGCTTTTTTCTTTTTTTTTTCGAACATAAAGACTGTATGTTAGTGTGTGTTAGTGTGTGTGTGTGTGTGTGTGTGTGTGTGTGTGTGTGTGTGTGTGTGTGTGTGTGTGTGTGTGTACGTGCTTTTATGCGTATACTTTTTCATACAATAAAATGTCTTCATCTACCTCCACCAACTGTTGCTCATTCTTTCTTGTAATAATTGTCTTCCTTTTCTTGCTGACAAGTTGCTCGTTCGAATCTTTATCTTGCCACTTTCCACTTCTGAGTGAATGTTTGAGATTTTTCTGGGTAGTTTCGTACCAGAAAAAACATAGGACGAATCCTCAATTTCCTGCATTTTGAGACAAAACTGTGGAAATGTTCTTTGTGTGTTTCAATTGTTTGTTGGGGTACAGACAATGTGGAAGAGATCTTCTCCGTAAAGGTTGAGGGTGTTGAAGCATGCTTGTGTATTTTTCAACGAGTTCTTTGGCAATCTGTGACAGACTGATCAAAATAATACTAAAATGTTTAGACAAATGCACATTTATGAATCAAAGTATTATTTTAATTATTATTTTTCACCATTATTATTTTAATTATAAATAAATAACCAAAGTATTCCAAGATAAATATTTGTATTTTCATTAAAGATGTGTTTTAAGATACAAATACATGATTTGAAGATATATTTTTTCAAATAATCACATTCAAAATAAAATGTTTTTTTAAATAAAGACAAAGTGACTGCTGTAACTGTTGCTGTTTTAATCAATACATATTGTATTTTACATAAGTATTCTGAAATAAATACTTGTATTTTCAAAAATAAAGACTTGTTTTGAAAGAAACTGTTTGAAATAAACATTTTGACAAATACATATTTTTAACAAATTTTCTGAAATGCTTTTAGAGAAATACATTGCTTTTCAAAGTGAATATTTTGAAATAAATCCATGAAAATAAATCAACATATTGAAATATAAAACATATTTTTAATTTAAATAACTAAATATTCTATTTTGATTCGATTATTGTTAAACAATACTTTACTTTCCACTTATGAAAATCAATACATTTTCAGAGGCGGCCTTTTTCACGTGAGCTCTGTTCCTAATGTTTTGACCCTCTCTAAATAAGTTAAATAAGCAGCTCAGCATACCAGAAACAGCATGAGGCTGTGGAATTCTGCACCACTGCAAACCACAATTAGGAACACATGCACGACTATACCTCAAAAGTGAGCATTATTATCTTTATAAAGGCTTCACCTCTCTACTGCACTGTGCAGGAGTACCTCATGAAGATTTTTCCGCCAGTTGTATATCTGCAGCGAGTAAGGCGCACTCTCCACCGCCACCTCCTCCTAAGCTGTTGTACCACTTACAACTAAACCAGGATAATCACACATGATCCTATTATTGTGAGTGATATATAGACACAAATGTTTTGGGGGCTTTGTGCTCTGACCCCACACACACACGCATACACACAAACAACCCACCGCCTCCTTGATGACCATCAAGTATGTAGATGAAATGTTAATGAGCCACCCCGCTGCACAAGGCGGGCTGGGCTGTCTTGTGTTTCGAACACAGCCTTGAGTCGGTTGAGGTTTGACACGTATCAGGCCCCTGAGGTTTATAAACATCTGCTTTGGCGTTGTAACCCCTTTCACATAAATGTTAGAGAAGGTTTCATGTAGACCACAGGTGTCAAATCCAAGGCCCAGGGGCCAGATACGACTCGCCACATCATTTTATGTGGCCCACAAAGACAAATTGTGCATCAAATTTGTGTCATTACTGGAATTGCAAATTGTCTTCACTTTTAATATCTTGTTTTTTGTCATCTGTCTTTAACGTCTTGTTTCTTTAGATGAAAAGAGACCTTACGATGGCTACGAAAAAAGATTCTTCAGCCTTATGGCAGGGGGTGCTAGTGATCCCGTGATGCTTCAAGTTTTTGATTCCATGTGCTTTATTGAGTGTTTTTGTGTGTGAAGACTGCTGATATGAGATTTTAATTCAATAATGAATAAGCCACACTAGAGCAGCGTTCCCCAACCTTTTTTTGTAACAGTGTGATATTGTTGGCTCGTGAGTAAACGATTCGTTCAAAAGAACGAATCTTTTCATTGAACGAGAGTGAACGAATCACTTCCTAGTGTGATTCGTTTTTCTTTCAGTTCATAACTTTAACCAGTAGGTGTCGGTAATGCGCATTGAAGCTGGTGTCACCTTGCTGTAAAACAAAACAAAGAAGAAAATGACGTCACTTCCCGTTCACGAACGAGTCATGAATTGCATTTCTCTTTCACCAACTGAACGGATCTTTGAGTGAACGAGTCAACGAGTGAGCGAGTTGCATTTCCAGTTCATCGCAAGAACGGACGGATCAGTGAGGGAACGAATCCTGACTTTCTCGTTCGCGGACGATTATTATGTGTCTTGACATGTGAAGAAGTTGACAATAAAGCAGACTTTGATTATGATTATTATTTTAATAAACATTTACCTTAAACTTGTCTGATGTTTTATTCCTTGTTTTTATATTTGCCAATTAAAACATGAAAATCAGACATTTGGTTAACCGCTTTATATGACAATATGTATGTTTTACGGTGTTATATGAGTTGGTGTACCCCAAAATAACAAATGTCGGCACAACGGATTTTTTTTCAACCTTTTATTCAAACACATTAGGTATAATATCACCATCAACTACAATCCAACAAATAAGATATTAAAACATCAATGTCTGCATAACGTGTGTCGGCTGGCATAGCAGCAACGCTGTCTGTCACTCGTGAATCTTCACGAACGAAGCGTCCGAATGACGTCACAGATCAACCAGCCAATCAGAAAGTGGGGGGTTGTTTGGGTGTGGCACTTTTCGCTTTTTGTTAACTTTTGACCATGATTTTTCCCTAATGAAGTGGCCTGTGATTAGGTACACCTGAAAATGGCGGTGTACCTAATGGAGTGTCCGTGTGACGTCACGGATCAAACAGCCAATCAGAAAGTGGGGGGTTGTTTGGGTGTGGCACTTTTCGCTTTTTGTTAACTTTTGACCATGATTTTTCCCTAATGAAGTGGCCTGTGATTAGGTACACCTGAAAATGGCGGTGTACCTAATGGAGTGTCCGTGTGACGTCACGGATCAAACAGCCAATCAGAAAGTGGGGGGTTGTTTGGGTGTGGCACTTTTCGCTTTTTGTTAACTTTTGACCATGATTTTTCCCTAATGAAGTGGCCTGTGATTAGGTACACTTGAAAATGGCGGTGTACCTAATGGAGTGTCCGTGTGACGTCACGGATCAAACAGCCAATCAGAAAGTGGGGGGTTGTTTGGGTGTGGCACTTTTCACTTTTTGTTAACTTCTGACCATGATTTTTCCCTAATGAAGTGGCCTGTGATTAGGTACACCTGAAAATGGCGGTGTACCTAATG
This sequence comes from Syngnathus leptorhynchus, assembly GCF_054491065.1. Taxonomy (NCBI): domain Eukaryota; kingdom Metazoa; phylum Chordata; class Actinopteri; order Syngnathiformes; family Syngnathidae; genus Syngnathus; species Syngnathus leptorhynchus. The sequence continues at coordinate 4,374,129 of NC_141209.1, read as the reverse complement.
GAGTGTCCGTGTGACGTCACGGATCAAACAGCCAATCAGAAAGTGGGGGGTTGTTTGGGTGTGGCACTTTTCGCTTTTTGTTAACTTTTGACCATGATTTTTCCCTAATGAAGTGGCCTGTGATTAGGTACACCTGAAAATGGCGGTGTACCTAATGGAGTGTCCGTGTGACGTCACGGATCAAACAGCCAATCAGAAAGTGGGGGGTTGTTTGGGTGTGGCACTTTTCGCTTTTTGTTAACTTTTGACCATGATTTTTCCCTAATGAAGTGGCCTGTGATTAGGTACACCTGAAAATGGCGGTGTACCTAATGGAGTGTCCGTGTGACGTCACGGATCAAACAGCCAATCAGAAAGTGGGGGGTTGTTTGGGTGTGGCACTTTTCGCTTTTTGTTAACTTTTGACCATGATTTTTCCCTAATGAAGTGGCCTGTGATTAGGTACACCTGAAAATGGCGGTGTACCTAATGGAGTGTCCGTGTGACGTCACGGATCAAACAGCCAATCAGAAAGTGGGGGGTTGTTTGGGTGTGGCACTTTTCGCTTTTTGTTAACTTTTGACCATGATTTTTCCCTAATGAAGTGGCCTGTGATTAGGTACACCTGAAAATGGCGGTGTACCTAATGGAGTGTCCGTGTGACGTCACGGATCAAACAGCCAATCAGAAAGTGGGGGGTTGTTTGGGTGTGGCACTTTTCACTTTTTGTTAACTTTTGACCATGAGTTTTCCCTAATGAAGTGGCCTGTGATTAGGTACACCTGAAAATGGCGGTGTACCTAATGGAGTGTCCGTGTGACGTCACGGATCAAACAGCCAATCAGAAAGTGGGGGGTTGTTTGGGTGTGGCATTTTTCACTTTTTGTTAACTTTTGACCATGATTTTTCCCTAATGAAGTGGCCTGTGATTAGGTACACCTGAAAATGGCGGTGTACCTAATGGAGTGTCCGTGTGACGTCACGGATCAAACAGCCAATCAGAAAGTGGGGGGTTGTTTGGGTGTGGCACTTTTCACTTTTTGTTAACTTTTGACCATGATTTTTCCCTAATGAAGTGGCCTGTGATTAGGTACACCTGAAAATGGCGGTGTACCTAATGGAGTGTCCGTTTGACGTCACGGATCAAACAGCCAATCAGAAAGTGGGGGGCTGGGCGGGTGGCACTTTTCACTTTCATTTAACTTTTAACCATGATCTTTCCCTAATGAAGTGGCCTGTTATTAGGAACACCATTTATACATACATACATACATACATACATACATACATACATACATACATACATACATACATACATACATACATACATACATATGCATGCAGACAGACATTTATACATTTATGCATTTATGCATTTATACATTTATACATTTATACATACATACATACATACATACATACATACATACATACATACATACATACATACATACATACATACATACATGCATACATACATACACATATTTAAAAATATTTATTGGTTCAAACCTTTCCACCAAACTTTTTAAGTAGATAGCTCACTTCACTAAAACATGTATGAAAACATTCTGGTTTATGTTTGGGCGCTTACTACTTGCTAATGTTTCATTTTGGTGTCGATGCTGTATGAGTGTGAGCAAAGTGTCCTGGCTTCACTGCTCATCTGGAAATCATTTGAGGTGAGTGTGGGGTGCCAACCTAAAACAAAGAATACCGTAGCTGGATAGAATGTGCTCACCCCTCAAAGGAAAGCACTCTGGATTCTTTCCATGTGCACGTTAGGCCCACGCATGTTGCGCCTCATCCGTCACGGCAAAGGGTCAAGGGTTAAGGTGTGCTTCTCTGCTTTTCTTTCATAGCTTGGCAAGGAGCCATTTGAAGGAGAAGGGCCCCCCTCTCTTGCCTCCGGAGGTCATAAGAAGACACATGAACATGTGTGGTGAGGGCCCCACTACACATAAATCTTTCTGTGTACATGTTAAGTTATGTTTGGGGCTCTGTATCAAGTGTTCATGAATGGCTGACCATCGTCAACAACTACTTTGGCTTTTTCCTTGAACTATTTTGCCATGTTGTTTCCTGTGGTCGCTCTATAAAGTTCCCACAGGTGGCCCCTTTGCAATTCACCTAGGAGAGGATGAAGTGCTTTTACATGCGCTGCTTCTCTTTTAAACTTATCTTGTTTTTTAATTTTTCTTTCATAGACCAAACACTGTTTATAATCATATAGTTTTCATTCGTAAAAAAGATCAACAATGTCTTTTTCAATACTACTGTTAATCTGTAAAATTAGTACCAACACTAGCATTGAGCACTATGGAAAGAGCGACGCCTTGTGGCTGCAGTGCAGATTACACCATGACGTTTTTTACCTTCACTCACTCAAGCTTCAATGTAACATGGTCAGTTAAGTCCACAGTATCTTTAACGTGCCTTTCTCTCAATTTACTCAACCTTTTCTTTATATGCATATAAAGTTTCCATGTTTTTTTCAACATTTTAAGAGGCTTTAAGAATTCTTTGAACAAAATTATTTTATTTTTCCCCTCAGGGTGAATTTTGTTACGGCTGCTGTCAAGGTTTGTCCACTAGAGGGAGACAGAGACTTGAACCTGACTTTACTACGACGTGTAGAGGGGAGTGCATACTTATTATTCAATAACGTGTCACCTGTCTTGTATTTGCTTTGACATCTTATCTCGATGCTGAATGTGATTTGTCAGTATAATCGTGTTTGAGACAAGCTTGAAAATCTGATAGACAAAGTAACAAGATAAGGCACCAAAGTGATAAGTGGAGTAAAAGCCTATAAGCCTGCGTTCAAGATTTGAAAGATGGTCATTCATTCATTCATTCATTCATTCATTCATTCATTCATTCATTTTAAAATTATTTGTTATATTTGTTGTTCCAATTGTATTTTTTTGCCAGTTTATTTTGATTTATTAACTTAACACATTAATATTGTTCTTTATTTGATGCAGCTGAATTCAGTGTGACTTGAAGAAATTATGAGGGGGAACGGTTCTGAAAAACAGGAAAACATATAAGTCTGTCATTGTATACAACCGTGAACCTATATTCATGACACCAGCTAATAAATCTGAATATTTCTCCATACTGCTTCTATGCTGCATAAGTGTGACTCACAAAATGACACACAGCATCAGCACATTTACAGGTCATAAACATAGTTACATATAGGATTTTTGAAAGGTGGCAGCCTGGAGGACATTTTGCAGATTGAGCCAACCTTCATTCATAGGTAAAATTGCACAGAAACTTCAAATGGGGTCCAAAACGATCAATAACAATCAATAATCATAAGAATGAACAAGGTTATAAAATGATAAATATACAATATGCACTTCATCTTTAGAAATCTCTTCAAGTCTTTTACATTTTTATATGAGCACTTCAACAACATTCTCAGGAAATCACAATGTTCCATCATTTAAACCAGGATGTTGGGCTTTTGGTCACCATTAAGCATGGAGTGTTGTTTGATCTTATTCGACTGCACAAGTGGAACATTCTATTATTTTTTGGCAACAAGTTTTTGAATTCATCAACATGGACAATACACACTGGTCCATATGGTATGAAAACATTTGCATATACTGAACTAATATCATAGTGAAATGGCACAGAACACGTTGCTATTTGGTAGAATACATTTTTCATCATGTCACACGTCAGTGGTTCTCAAACTGGGGTCCTCAGATCACCAGGGCTGTAACTTGGGGGTCCAGAAAAATAATGTCAACTGATGATGAATAAATATTACAATTAATTCAATTGAAGTTACTTCCTTTTATTTCTGTCCGGTAGATTGAAACATTGAAAATCTGAATGATTCCTGAGGTATTAGTGACATTTTTGAGGGAGGTCCTTGGAAAAATATCTCCCCTGTAAAGGCTCCCTGGACCCAAACAGTTTGAGAACCCCCGCAATCCAGTATCATGTTTTGTGCTCGACTGTACATTCAAGGTCCGCTTCTGCTTGACATTCACTGCAACAAGGTCAGATGGAGGTATAGTTTCTCCCGAAGCTGTTCAGTCTGATCTTCTCGGGGAGGATGATGTTCACCGAGTGTTCCGTCTCCTCGTGGCTCGCTCCGGTCGCCTCCTTCAGCAGGTGCTCCCTCTGCTGTCTCACGAGCTTGCTGTACTTGGCGTTGGCCAGCCACGCCTCGCAGCGGCCGAACAGGACGATGGCTGTGGTGGCCAGGATGACCAGGCAGGTGAGCAGGGCCAGCATGCCGAAACACACGAGCTGACCGTGGCTGGACAGCACGCCGGGGGAGTGGTGCACCGTCTCTTTAAGCGTGATCTTGAGAAGATCCCTTTCTGGTGGTTGGAGGAGCTTATGGAAGGCGTGGGCGGGGAGGGAGTAGTGCTGCGGAGTCAGCGAAAACACCCTGTGGTCCATGGGCTTGGCGGAGGGCTGTTTGGGTTTGGCTTTCGGACGATGCTGTGTGGAACACAGCGGGCCTGAAAACCATTTGGGGCAAAGGCAACGGAAGTTTCCGTCAGGTTGGCTGACGCACGTTGCTCCGCTGGCGCAGGGCGCCGCGGCGCACGGAGAGAAGGCGGTGTCGTTGCAAGTCGACCCCGCGAAGCCTGGTGGGCAGGAGCATGTGAAGCTCGCCTCGCGGTTGGTGCAGTTGCCGCCGTTTAGACACGGGTTGGATCGACAGACGTCAGGAGTGATCTCGCAGAAGTTTCCCGAAAATCCAGGTGGGCACAAACAGGAGGAGTGGGCTTCCGAGGCGTCAAACGTTTCTGTACAAGTCCCTCCATTCTGGCAAGGAGAGCTGAAAGACAGAGGTCATGAAGGTCATCACTGACTGTGGATTGGTTCGTTCATTGGACGGATGGATGGTACCAATCTATTGATTTTGAATCCAGTTAAAAATAACCCAGAGGGTGCAGAGGCCAGAGGTCCATGTCACCACTCTACCTGTTCTCATTTGTCAACAGATGGTCTTTGCACTTGCTTGTGTCAAGGCGAGAGATTTTTGTCACGTCCGTTGGCTCACTTTATGTGCCTTGCCTTGTCGACACTTAACTTTACGGGGAAAAAAGAAGTCATTTCACATCTACCTACTCTTGGTTTTGTTGAAATGTTGACTGGACCTTACATCGTTTTGTCATTTCATATTAACTGATTAACTTCCCTGAATACAAAACAAAATGCTCTTTTACGACTTTCAAATATTGAAGGATACGTAAACATTTTTTTACCCTCAACCTTTCCTGAAAATATCCCAAGGATCACTAATTATATGGCTTCAAACTGAAACATTGATTTTTCTAAACTGCTAAAGCAGCTGAGGGTTTACTCATTGTTATGCACGACTGCTCCCCCCCCCCCCCCCCTTAACAGCGTGGCGTCACCAAAACAATTTTCTGACGTGAGCCGCTCACAAAAATTAATTGCTTGGCGTAATTTCACACTTGATGGGCCTGAAGAGACGCAGCTATTTGTAAACAACCAATGAAAAAGTCAACTTCCCATTATACGTCCTCTTTAAAGCGCCGCTTTTACAATGCTTAGGTCAATTTGTGTGTCTTCGTCGTGGTTGCCTTCAAGGGACAATATTTCAACTTGAAAAAGGGAAATCAATTGTCATACCCATCACTGTGACAGATATTCCTCCTCAGCTGACAGGTTGGTCCGGTGAAACCTTGAGGACAGACGCACAAGTATCCCCCCTCTCCGGTCTCGATGCAGGTGGCGTTCCCGGAGCAAGGCCGTGACGAACACAGGCGAGTATCTGCGGTGACACGCACAAAAAATCTCTCTCTGTAGCTGTGACAACTCTTTCTATTCCCCTCCCTTCTCTTTTATTTCTTTCCTTTCCTTCCTTCCCACGTGCTTGGCAACGTTTCTCACCGTGTCCTTTATTTCCACTCTACCACTGCAGCGTTGGTGACTCTAGCGCCTAAATTATACACTGTATAATGGAGAACGTGCGTTTGAGTACCTTGTTTAACAAGTGAAGAGGGTCACCTTTAGCAACCTTCTTTAGGCACCCCCCCCCCCCCCCCCCACCTCCCATCTAAAAATACATGACAGTATATTTCACATCCGCCCCCCGGGGCTGAGGGTGACTCACTCGAAGCTGTGGGCATGTCTGCTGCTGTTTGTGTGTGTGTGCTCTACTTAATGGGAGGGGGGGGGGGGGGGGGGGGGGGCTCACCTTTGTCACATAAGCTGCCCACCCAGCCTTGTTGACACACACACTGCCACGCTTTCTCGCAAGAGCCGTGCAAGCAGCCTGGAAAACGGATGCAACGCTCGCAGTGGTCTCCCTGCCATCCTGGTTTGCACCTGCGAAAAGAAAAAAAAGAATCCGGAACTATTAATATACCGACCGCTCTTGTCCCCATAATGCCAGCGTGTTGATATGAAGCTTTGATGATGGCCAGAAAAATCAATTTTGTGGATAAACAAAAGGCAAGTTGATGGATTAGAAACAATACCCGAGCGCTCCGGTGATGTATTCAAAACACAGGATATGAGTTTTTCTTATCACAAGCATCACTACCTGCACTTTCCAGTTTTCTCACAAAATCCATTCTCGGCGTTGCAGCTGCATCCCCAAGCTCAGGAGAGAGGAAACAGAGACGTATTGTTTTATTCATGTTGTTGTTGAATTAAAAAAAAAAAAAAAGAAAGCTGCCAAGAGTTGACAACGTGATGCATGTCTCACGGCATTACCTCCAGCGACGCCAGTTACGGCTACAAACAAGAGCACGGCCGTGAGATGCATTGCGATAGTCTTTCTGGAGCAAATTCCTGCAAACAAGCACAAATTGTAAAACGCAAGCGCTCTTGTTAAAAGTTGACAAATGATGACATCCTACAAGTTGACGACGCGCTTTTTTTTTTTGTCCATCATCATTTTGGATCGGAGCGGCGCACCCGAATGTGTCTGCATACGCAAAGCACATGCACGTTTTAGACAAAGGGAGAAAAAGCCACTTCTTTTCTTAAAGCTTCACTTCAAGCCTAAAAAAAGCTTTCCGATGGTTGATACGCAAATCATCTTACCTTATGTAGCAGCGGAATGCAGTCCTCGGATGATGCAACTCATATTTGTCAGAGGCGTCGGGGCTGGGAGAGCCAAGAGCCAGGGCGCGCAGATGGAAGTGATAACAGGGCTGCTCTAGATGGAGAGGTAGGGAGGGGGAGGTAGAGGTGGGGGTGGGACCCGGAGGTTTTGACGGGACTGCTGCATCGAGCAGCATCCCCGCGCCATAAGCTCCTCCTACCTCATAAAAGGGAGAATGTGCGTAAAGGCGGCATGATTACCACCCACCTACCTACCTACCCACGGCCACTTCTTCCTAATGGCAGAAGAACTCGTGCAATCAAGGGCCACCGCTGTGATTCCTCTGACCTCCAAGGTAGTGGTTTGATCTGAAAATAAATAAAAACATGAAAAGTTGCTTCATGGTAGGTCTAATACAAATGTATAAATGACACCGACAAGGAAATCATTTCAAATGGATGTTTAACCTCAATTCTGGCAGCCTAGCTGAACATTAAAATGTATTCCATTTGGTGATCACTTGTTGCTAGGCAGACTTCATAGGGCACAGTTACATCTGCCCCATATGCCGATAAAATAATAAGGTGAAGCAAGCACACGGGGATTTCATTCGAAAAGATAATTTGGGATTGAGAATACAGTTCTATGTTTCATATCGATAGAAAGATACAAAAGAAATCGGTCCCCAAAAAGCAACGAGCAATCACTCGTTCCTCATTGTATCACGAAACAAAATAGCTTGGGTACACAGTGCCCATCTGCTCTCCATAATAATGTCCGTCTATTTTTAGTCTGCTCATTGCTGTCCACTGTTTCACCCTGAAGGCTGCCAAGGACGGCGCTATTTTACTTTGATGTTAATTATGATGCCTGTTGAATCATCATCAACGCTAGCATTAAGACTCAACCCCATTTCAAGGTGTTTTTTTTTTCTTCTTCCTTGAGATGGAGTGAATCATGCGGCATTGAGCGTCCACCAGGTGTGTGGGCCTCATTGTCTAGACTGAGACAGTGAAAGCAGGGGACTTTCATATGAATGCAAATAGCACCAAATCAATATTTTCTTTTATCCCTATTAAATTGCTTGTGAAGGGAAGAAGAGGAAAATCCCCAGGCTCAATGTGTTTTTGCCCTTCTCGAGTCCGCACAAAAAAAAGTGCAGCAGCAGAGACGGATAACCTGAGATTTGATGCGTTCTCTCAGTTCAATTTGTTTTGTGCGCTTATTGTCCATCCTCCTGGGACGGTTGGCCTGAGCATTACATTATAATCTTGTTGCCCGCAGGGGGTGCCTGGCAGATTACACTCTCCCTTTTCTCAGGCTCCTATAAGCGCTTTATTAGTGTGAAGGAGAGGCGTCCTTCACTTTTTTTTTTTTTTTTACCAGCCCGGCTCTAATTTGTCATTTATCTCATTTAATCTATCAATTTTATGTTTGGGTCGTGTAAATCAGGATGGGCAGATGGTCTGGGTGGTACAAAAGTTTAAGACTGAAACATTCAGTATGTTGAGTAGTCAGACGAAAAAAACAAAAAAAACAAACAAACAGGGAATAACATTTCAAAGAATGACAAAATCTGATTTAAATATAGAGGTCAAATATTGAATATTGGTGAATATTAAATGCAATAAAAAAAAAAACAAAGTCCCTAGAACTATACCCAGAGGAACACCGCACATATTCTTCTTATTTAGTTAGACCTGCTCTCATTTCGCTCTTAAGAAGATAGACGTACGCCTCTGCTATCTAGGCTCTCGTATCTTTTTAAATCAAAAGAGCGCTTACTACGCTCGAGGAAATTCCGCTCTAAAAGCCATTGAAAAGATCTTCAAATCGCCTCTGCTATCTAGCTACTATTTGTCAAGTATTCCAAAATTCATCATGTTCGCAGCGCAGAAACAATTTCCAAAAACGCTATCTATTTGTTAAATCTCCCAGCCGCTGGAAAGTGTACGAGCTGGGGAGTAGATATTTCTATTTTGGACAGGTTAAAACAATTGTCACTTCCCAACATTCATAAAGATTAGATGTGATATCCTATCAATCAAATAACAAGCGGTGATTTAAAAACGGCACAGTAAAAACTGGGAGTGAGTCAGACTCACAGAATTGAAATTCATTGAAATTCTCAGCACGGGGGCAGGAAAGGGGAGAAGCTCTATCAGCATGCAGAGATATGATTAAACAAATCCCAAGCCCATCAACAAATACAGCCAGGGCAGCCACATTTCAGTCCAACGTGCTAAATAAACAGGATACACCATCTTCCACAAAAACAGCAGGGAATTGAGGCAATGATGAATATGTCCATCGCAATCATCATTTTGAAATTGCAAAGCAATTAGCGTGCTAATAACTCTCGATTAGCCCACTTATTTGGAATTAATGCTCAATGTCAGAGAGGTGTTCTGTCTGACATTGAGCATTAATTAAAGTTTGGAAGTCTTGAATCCGCTTCTCATTAGATTGGTGTCTCCATTCAAGTGGTCCGTGAGTGTAAATACATAAATTTGGTGGCGGCCTGCCTCTGGTGGGATTAGGTGACTCATTTAATTGCTAGCTGGGTGAAAAGGTGAGCGATAAAAGTGCGCCGTCATTTGCAGCGGGAGTCCCATTAGGACACTCGAGCAGCTGAAAACGAGGCCCGATACCGTTGGTCGGCGCCGAGGCTACGTGGCCGCCTGACAAACTGCTCCATCATTTATGAGCGTGCAGAACAGTGTCACTTTTGTTATTGGCAGTGTTTTGAGCAGATGGGGGGAAAGAATATTTGCCGCCAGAGACGACAACAAATTGCGTATTCAGCAATCAAAGTGATACTGTAAAAACAAATATTAACATTCAGTTGGAGTGAATGATCTGAAGCAGCCACTTCAACGCAGTTTTCGATCGTTTTTTCTCGAGGCCATTCATTGGTAGGTTTGCAGCGACAGAACAATGTCCCACAATTTCTTTTGCCCTTGCTTTCAAGTCAACTGTGCTACGGAAAGTTTGCAAGCATCAAAAACCTTGTGTGAGTTGCTACACATGACAAAAAAGAAAAGAGAATTATTTAAGAAAAAAAGAAATGCTTTTTTGTCCTGCAGCATATTGTGAGCGTGTCTTGCACTGCTCTTACATCACCGTTGGGTGAAGCAGAGAAATGTTGCAATTCATCAAAAAATATTTTCTTCCATCCTTTGAAATGCTAAAGACAGTGTTTTTTTTTTTTTTTTTTTAAACAACAATGCATCACTGTGTCCAAGATGGATGTTTCCTGCAGAACCAATGAAGCCTTTTTGCAAAGAACTGCCAAAAATCATCAGTACACATCAAAACATTGATGGTCACATTAAATCCACAGGGCCAGATGTTAGGAGGTCCAAAGTACCCAACAAGCTTCCCACATAGGAACCTGAATGACTCCGCGCGTCATTTGCCATCTGCGCTGATGCGAGTCGCTGCGTTGTGAAATGTTACCTAAATTTAATTAGCCGAGGTCGTGCTGCCCGTCCTCTCCATGGCAACGACGGCTTTGCGCTCGTCAGGATGAAGATGCTGGAAGCAGATGGATGAGACGGATGGGCACTCGGGGAACACTGCGATAGAAGGGAAAAAAAAAAAGAAAAATTGAGAGGAAAGAGTCAAAGTAGAAAAATGAATCCAGTCCATGCAACATTCACTTTAGTGTTACCAAGGGAACGCAGAGAATATACAGCTGAGGCAATTTCGGCGGTATAGAATGTCATTTTTACGGTATCCAGCAGTGAGAATATTCTCATCAAAGTCACCGCATGATTGTTGGTTAAGGGCTGGTTGTCATTTTATGGCTCACTGGGTTCAAGTTAAAGAGAAGAGAACCTAGCAAACTAGGTTTAAAAGTAATGACATGATTGATGAGATTCCCCAAGGTAGTGTTCCGGGGCCCATTTTCTTTCTATAGTTTTGTGCTTATATGGCACAGAAAAAACATGTACTATACTCAAATCCATTATTGACTTGTGTTAGAAACATCTTTCCATCTGTGCATTTCTTATTTTGAGTTGCGCTGCTGAAGTTCATTTTTGTAACTTAGACTTGAAAAGCTTTTTTGTGATGACATACGGTTAGGGGAGTAGAATGTATCTGACATCTTTTGGAATTCACATTTCACTTGGTTGTATGAGAGTGCGGTTGGCATGGCAACATTGCCTGAAGGAAACAAGACTCTGGTAAAGCTTTGTTGCAGACACATCGAAGAACCTGAAACAGATTGCTGGTGAGCAGCTTGTGTGGTTGAAGTACGTTGTCACCGCCAAGGCAGTGGCGTAAACAATTGTTAACACTGCAAAATAAAGTTTACATTGTGTCAACATTTTTCTCCAGCACATTTACTTGAGTGCCTTTCTTGCTTATATGCGGTACGTGACACCTCGGGAGTGGAATTGTATTTTTATCTTTGCAAAGTATCAACTCTTGAGTTGAACATAAATGAGCCTACAGGGACAGCAGGAAGAAAAACAGATATACAGGATACTGGCAGTGTTCCGCTCGTCTCTGATGACTCAAACATTGCTGAGGTGATTACCGAGCGCTTTTAACAGCTTTTTTGCGAGGCGGGGCAATGAGAGCTTTAAGTCTCAGCACGATTATGTTTTTTTTTATTCTTCTTCTTCTTTCAGAATACTTAGAGCCCTGACTTGAAACAAATCAATAAGTAAATAGAGGGAGTGAGGAAAATGTGTGTAATCTTGGCCACAATTGTGTGGGAAGATGCTTGCAATCAGTCTTCACACAAATCGACTGTAATTTGTCAACTAAAATGGCGCTCATCAATGCGGCTGGAGCCTTTTACTGCCTTAAACGAGACGGCTTTTAACAAGGCTGAGCGTCCATTAATAAGACATTCTCATTTAGTTGTTTTGTTTTCATGTCTGCAAATGACTGCGGAAATTTCAATTAAAAAGAACAGCGAGAAGCCTGAATTTCTCCAGAGTGGGGTTATCATCATCATCGTACACGAGATGTTTGGTCAAGCTGTGACCTTGGGGAGCGTAATTATTGGAATTTCGTGTTTTACGACGAGTCGTAAAATTTCGCCCTGCTCAGCCCATTAATGGGGAAATCTCTCACTTGTCTTCGAAGGACCTCTGGAAAAGGACAAAATGGCAGCTTCAAACGTCAACAGTTTCTTTTGAGTGCATTCGATTGTCATACATAATGGAGCGGCCCCCTTTCATTATTGATTATCTGCAGCTGACATGATCAGCGACGGAGGAGTGAAATGTCCCTTTGCACGTATAATTGAATTGCATCCATTCACGCGAGCCCGTGCCGAGACGACGGCATCCGTCTGTGGACAGATATGCGCTGAAAGGGCTGCTTATGAATTATTCACCTCACATGTGCCCCCCCCCCCCCCTACCAAAAAAAAAAAAAAAGGAGAACCTCTCATGTCTGGCAGCTATGGATAAAAGAGTCCTTTGGAAACATACTGGTTCTTATTTTGCTTGCTCTCTCTTTTCAGGGTCTCTGCTTTTTCTTGGGGTTGGTGGTGTTTCTATAAAATGTGAAATTCGGGCAGAATGACGATTTAATTGGATCAAATAAAAATAACATAGAGCAAACGTATCAGTTTCAACAGTCCAATTTAAATGATTTACACAACATTGACCCGCGTCAAGGTCACCACCGTGACCTCTGCAACAATTTTCATCCCTTTCTCTCCTGACACGCTGGCAGCAGATAATGAAAGTGTCGGTGCTCCTCCGACTGTAACCAACTTGATGAGCCCATTTTCCCGCCGTCGGATCCCATTTCCCATGATGCAACGGCGTCATTTCTTTCGTTTCTGCACAAAAGGGGATGAAGAATTGAGAATGAAGCTCTGGGCTTCATGTTGAGGAAATGTCCGTTTGGGCAACCGGGCACTCGTATGAAATGAATAAAACAGGTTCCGCTTTCTGCTTCGTGAGCAGATTTTTTTTTTCCCGGCTGTGATCAATGCGTAATTTGCCGAAGAGAGAGAGCAAAGCTAAAGGAAACGTGTTCCGTAATATAATATTCATGGTCTGACCTTGATGCTCCCCGCTTTTGTCTGTTGCCCTCTCGGATGATTGCTCATTTAATTTGACCGAAAAATGTGTTTTAAGCGCACAAAAGGTTTGTCACGGGGCGGAAAAAAATGGACTTAATGAATTGGGAGAGGTTGAAAAGGGATGCAAAGTGGCGCGAGAGGGACTCAACCTCTTCAGGAAGAAGGAGGGGGAGCGAGCAACAGACGAGGAAGAGGACGCAAAGCGCTTCTTGTGATTAAAGGAAAACATCTGCGTAATATGATGAAAGCCAAAACATGAGCAAGCGAGCAGTTGAATGCAGAATTTTTTTTCCTCATTTATTTTCCTGTGCATTTAATATTCTATTTATATTTATTTGAATTTTTTGTCTTTTTTTTTTTTTCAAATGACTGAAATGTTTGTTTATAGGTGTTGCCATTCTTCACAAATATTCTCGTCACACCTCCCGCTCAGTATGACGCCACGTCACTTGCTTTTATTTCCCTTCCGAAGCTCTCTCAATTGAGTCAGCGTGTTGTCGCCATTCTGGTTATTATAGATAGTTCACCTCTGTGTCTGCTGTCAGCAAGGAGCCGATATCGTCTAAATACATAATACGACCGCACAGGCTGAAAGCGCACGGAGGCTTTTTTTGTAAGCGAACAGCACAAAGGTTAATAAAGACATCCATTCATTAAGGGCTGACTTGACATGAGCGGCAAACAACCGCAGCGTGGGAGCGGCGAGGATCTCCCCTGGCTTCTAATGAGATCGTCCGTCTCATAATTCCACATGACAGAACTGTCAGACAAGTCCGGAGAGAGACGGAGTGAGACGCCACTGGAAGATCAAGATCTTTCCTCTCATATTCTTTCGCCGGGCGGCAATAAATGATGATTTCAAAGCTATGTGATGATCTAAACATAGGGTCCCCGTATTGTGGAAAAAAAAAAATGGATGGACCCACTTAAATTTGTTTGCCTTTAAATGTTATAATATGAAGCACATCGTGTGTATGAAACACACTATTAAAAGATAACCTTGCCTATAATGTTGGTACTTATCAGGGGCTAAAGCCTTTAGCTACTGGTAAGGGGTCGTTTATAATGAAGCAAAATGCGTTTGAGGTTTGTTTGTTTTTTTTTTAATCCATGGAGCAGCGTCAATAAAATTGTTGCGGCGAGGTGATCTGTTTTCTTCTCCTGAGTGGCTTTTGGCTACAGCAAAACAACACTCCAGCTCCCTGGTGATTCACACGCATTTAAGATAAAGTGCAGTAGACTCACTTTAGATTGTTTGTCCAAACCTCCACCCACCCACCATGCCTTTCACACTTACTGTCCCGGAGTGACACCATGTTCTTCTTTTTTGGCTCAGTGACAGCAGAGGACTTGATGTTTATCATTGATATGTCATCAAGGACAGAAAGGACTCATCAGGCCTATCTGAAAACAAGCAGGAAAACAAAAAGGGTTTTATTAGAATCATCTATGATCTTAAAAAAAAATCTCTTGAATCATTCTCTTTTTCGTTGTTGTCCGTCATTAAAGCAGATTGATTGTCGTTCGGGTCTATTTAATTTGTTCTTTTATTTTACTGTCTTCAGTAGTTTGTAAGTTTCTGGTGCTATTCAATCATCCATCATTTATGGAAGCACCTACAAGGAAACGTCAAATTAGGCTCATGGAGCTGTCAAATTGTGACATACTATTTTCATAAAAGCTGCAATAATTAGCCAAGCCTTTCCTGCTCCCTCTGCTTTGTAGCGCTTTGCTCAGAGGCAGATTTGGTTCACTTCATAGCGCATCGTTTGTCGTGGGTGAATAAAACCGATATGAGTGGTGTAAATAAAAATGACTTTCAATGAACCGCGCAGATCATTTGAGTTAATTAAACACCCGTGAAATTTCTTGCCGCGAGCCGGGATATGCTTTTTGTTTTCTTTCTTTGAGCAGTGACGATTGATTCCAGCAATTCTTTACGTCAAATTAAAGATTTTCATAATTACAGGGCTGATGCTTTAATAAGATGTCATTGCGTGTATTTTTTTTTTTTTACAAGGAAAAAAGATGGGGAAAATTATTAATGAAATCATAATAATTTTAAAACAGTAAAAAAATTTTAAAAAAATGGTAATATGGCAATTATTTATCTTTTATTGACTTTTTTATTATCATGTGGTTTTATTATCAATTCCAGAACTGCTTGTGCTGGTGTAGAGCAAGAATACATATTGAAAATCTTTCACCATCTGCTGCTTAAGCAAAAAGATGATCTGCTGCATTTGACTCTCTTCATTCCATAGATGTCTTCATAATCGTCGCAATTACACGATGTGAATTTCCCTTCAAGTAAATTGGTTATTTCTCCATGTCCTGTAAATATAATTGGTCCCTCTGTGCTCACCCTTCAATATGCTGTCGCTATAGCAACAGAGGCCCGAACCTCCAATTTGACTTGAGCAAACACGCATCAATAAAAGGAGAACCGACTGTCCACCCTCTTCGTCAAACTGCTGAGACCAAAACAACAATGCCTTCCTGCCGCTTTCTTTTATCATCCACAAAAACACAAAACAAAAACAAGGATGTGTTACATGTTGCTGTTTAAAAAAAATCAAAAGCTCGCCACAGCTCAGTTGCTTTTGCAAAGGAAAAAAAATAACAATTTAGTGTTCCAGAACTTGGCTGTAAGTGATAATAAGAAGGATGATGATGATTTTTTTTTTTTCTGGGGGGGATGAAATACTTGTGTTTTTGAAACTCGGCGGACGTGGTTTGTGAGGACTATAAAAACATCCTTAATCTCGGCACTCCCATGAGCATTCAAGCTCGAAGACGGCGGCGGTGCGGAAAGAAACAATCTGTCTGCTTTTGACTCTGCTGGCAGCGTGGTCTTCATCGTCATCGCTGCTGACACTCTTCCTTCTCTCTTGTGTGATCTCCTAATTGTTATTCATGAATCCCGCTCAGACTTCTAACTCAAACATCAGTGCAAAACAAAGGCGACTGACTTTTTTTTGGGGCTTGCTTCATTGTCCTCTGTTTGTGTATTAGCATCACAATGTATCCTAATCAATATTGTAAGATTATATGACTCGAAGCAATTAAGTGTCCTCTTTCTTCTTCTTTGTATTGTCCTGCAGTCTTGTGGCAGCAGGCTACCTCTCAGAGGTCAATCTTGGTATTACAACAGATGTGGCTAAGGAGATGTTTTTTTTTTTCTAGTGGTGTCTCTAACCATTAAAAAAATATGTAAGATGTTAAAAATCATAATATGTAAATCTCTGACAGCGCAGACCTCAATGGAAGCTAATTAATATGAGAAACGAGGAGTCTCTTTTGAAGCAGCCTTTTTTTTTTTAATTAACACTTGTGTGCAAGTGTGGAAATTATGCATATTTTTAGCCTCTGCTGTGACATTTACACACGCGCACACACACGCGCGTGCGCACTAGTATGTATGTAAATGAGGCAAACTGTGGGACAAAGAATATCGGGCCATTGTTATTGTCTGTCTTCAGGATCAAATGTGATTAATGGCACCAGTCATTAGCAAGAAGTGTTCCTCTCGGAAATCCCTCAAGTCAAGCATGACGGTCGCCGGGTAACTACAAGGGGTGGTCTTTAGAGAGCCCCACGTGTGACTTTGATTAACGTGGAGATGCACCTCCACGTAGCCGCAATCTTAACAGCCCTCCAATCAGATTCAAGGGCTAGAGAAGTCGGACGATTGGGATTGAAGGTCAGTGCGTGACTGTGGTGCCGCCTCAACTGCCCGATCCTCTGTTTAGATCTTGGATGGGAGAGGGCCCTCATTTGACAGATTTTATTTTTAGTTCTGCAGGGTAACCCTCCACCCTTCCGGAGAGACTAACCTCATAGAGAGAGCAGCTTCGGTCAATGACGAGATGACCATGACCGGGAATGTCATGGGCGTCTCGGACTAACCCATTCCGGCCCAGACTGCACTGGATTTGCTTTTTGTCTAGCACAAAACAACCACTGGGTGGAGCCGTTGCACATGCAAACAATGAAGATAAAAACGTCGTTGCTTGCATGACTTAGTGTGAATGTGGGACGTGCATGAAAAAATAAAATGTTTCATGATTTTTTTTTTTCCGCAGTGATGAAAAAGCTGTGTCAAATTTGATGTTGAAAATTATTATGATTATTATTATCCATCCATCTATTTTTGGTACCGCTTTGTCCCCTCGGGGGTATTAGTATAATTATTAATATAATAATAATAATAATAATAATAATATTGCTTTGGGCTTGGGAAGCGACACAACATGCACGTGTGCTATCTCTAACACAAGTCAACAGATGGAGCCGACTTAGTCATTGTTTCTATGACAACATTCAACGTTGACACCATGGAGCGGGGAGCAGTGGGGAGTCATAAGCGGAGAGGATATGCGAGCGTTAATGTATGTAAATTGAATTGTCTTTCCCATAGCAGTAAACGAGGGAAAGATACATTATAAAGTAGTTCCAGTGTCACAGAGTGACACTATACTTGTGTCACGTGTTGGATTGATTCGATTTTCTTGCTGCGGTTTGTATTTTAACGCTACTGCTACACACGACAAATAATCAATAATGTCATATTGTGCTTGCTGCGTTTGCTCACAAAAAGCTTTGAAATGTACAGCAAACAACAAGCCGTGTTCTGTGCATGGGAGATGCCAAAGTAGATTTCTCTGAAGGGTTTATCAGTACTGCTGGCGGGGATGAAATGAAGCATCTGATCTTTCCGTTGCGTCTGCATCGGCTTTGGGGAATCGGAACGTACTCGCAGGATGCGATGAGTCGGCAGAGATCTTATTAGCAAAGTCAGTGTTGGAGGATGCTTGTGTTTTCTGCATCTGATTCATTATTATTATATCTATTTCACACAGCTTTAAATGTTTTGACAAGTGGAGTGTGGAAGCAAGAACAAAACGTGGAGACTAACAGACGCCGCTAAAGATCAGAAATAGATTTTTTTTTTTTTTCTTCAAAACTGTGGTAACTGCTACCAAACTGCGCTTCAGCCATCAAGTGATAAGCTTGGCCTGGTGCTCCCTAACCCAAAAGTCACATGGTAGCGCTGCTCAATAATAATGACCTGAATTTCCAGTGCCAGCCATATCGATACACATTTCAAATTGGATAACGCCTGCGGCGCTAGCCCGTGGGATGCTAGCCGTTGATCGTAAAGGAGAAAAACGATTGACAGCAAATGAAACTAGGTTTGTTGATGTGAAATTACCAATCAGACTCAAACCACTTTGTGTTCTCATTGGGTAATCCGCAGAACAAGTGAAAGTGTGTCACGCTGCAAGAGCCCGGCATTGGACAATCGGGACAGGCAGTGGAGAGAGAACCAAAAGCTGCCGGAACGCTGCGCTACCGAGCCTGACATGGTTCACTTGTGCGTGTCCATATCAGACGATGGTGTCAGACTCGAGTCGATAAAAAAATTGTCAGCCAAGCCGGCAAGAAGAAGGGCAAAAAAGAAGAACATGGCTACTTTGAAAAGACGACCGAGATCCAGAATGGCGTCGAGTCGACAGGATCGTGGCTCTTGTTCTTCCACCGCGTCTTGTCCGGTTTTCTCGGGCCCGTATAGCGACCACGAGGAGGATCCTCCGCTGCGTCGTCAGTCATCTCCGCTAATTAGAGCTTCCCTCTCAAGTCTCCACGATGCCACCAAACCAAAAGACCACAAAAGACACATGTGTGGTTCTGTAACCTCCCTGCAAGGATCACTACCAAGCCTTCAAGGATCTCTTCCAAACTTCTCCACACCGAGACTGAAGGGATCTCTCTCGGGGTTGAGGAGGCGATCGCTCAGCAGCCTAGACAATTCCAGCCCGGGCCCAAGTGAGCGGAGTACCAGTCCTAGTCTACAAAGCGGTATCGGGAGCTCCAGTGACGATGATGGAAGTTGGGACACCAACAGTTGGAGCTCAGGAGCTACCTGCCTGTTTCGGACATCTTCGAAGCATGGTAGCACAGAGCAATCGGATGGCAACAGAGAGCAGGTGTCCACTAGTGCCGTGGTAGAGCCTGAAATAATTTACCAAAATCTAATCTTTACAAGTCCCGTCCCGAAAATAGAAGTTGATGTTGATTTGGAGAAGACCAACACAGTACAGATAAAAGACGCAGAGGCCCATGGCACCAACTCCTCTTGTCCAAACAAGGAGGTCTCGGCAGTCTCAACTCCGCAAGAAGAAAAGAAGAAAGAGGACAGGGTCAAGTTCTCGCAGTTCCTCAACGAGGTGACAGGCAGGGTGCTGAAATCCAACAGCAGCTCTTCGCAACAATCCACCTTGCGACACCGCTACCCATCGCCTCCGACGGCACAGTCATCTCAAACCCCGGCGGCGTCGTTTCATTCTCCTCCAACGAACCCAAGCGCGCCTATGAGCTCGTGGTGCAGCCCGACCAGCTCCAACCTCCAGACCATTAATGAAAACGACTCAAAGGACATCACAAGCTCCATTCACCAGTGGAGCAAGACATTACCCAGCTGCAAGGTCTTAGAACCGGCGGACATGTTGCGGAAAATAAAAACAGAAAGTCCCTCATACCGAGAGCCCGGCATAGAGCTTTGTACCAAGTTACAGTCGCAGGGCTCCACCGGAAGGCTTTATCTCGAGACGGACATTGACAGAGTGAGGCAACTTGATGAACTCATGGCTAATGGTACCCTGATCAAAGAGAGAAATGAGACGCACCTGAAAAAGGCGCCGGAGAGAGGCAGCGAGAGGGACGACAGAAGTCTTTGGGAGAGAAATGGAGCCTTGGCAGATGAGAAAATAAAAGAAACGGATCAAGGCAGGGAAAAGGAAAGGGAAGGGATGGGAAAGTTTAAGAAAGTCAGTTACGAGGCGAGGAGTAACCCGTGTCCCATGTCCAAGTGGCCGGAGGGTTTTCCCAGAATGTCCTACAGGTCCATTTCGCTGCCCAGAGCAGTTAACATCACGGTGAGTAACCTTTGTCCAGTTTGGAAAGCAGTTGTGTATAAAGAATAGCTACTCAAAAGAAACATATAGCTTGCAATCTTAGCGGAGTGGTCAAATATTGCTTCAGGTCAAAGCATTTTTTATTTATTTTTTTACGTTATGACTGAATCTCCAGCCCGATCGATTGACATTCACATGGCGGGTTGTTTTTGAAAGGGGCCACGGTAAAGGTCTCATTGAATTCCTATTTAAATGCATTAACATTTTTCTTTTACTAGCCTCAGAGCTTTTCCACCAATGCAGAGATGAACACAAGGACAAGTGGCATGCAATATTGAAAATATATTCAACCTTTTGCTGCAAATTCACCTCAGGCGTGTTGTATTCACCGGCAAAGAAATAAGATTGATTTCATAAAAATGTCATGATTGTGTCATGGCTGCCATTTTCCCTCTTTTTTTTTTTTTTTTGCTTTTCTGCAACATTGAATGGGTTTTGTATTTCACAAAGTGACCATAAGCACAAGCAAATAAAAGCATTTGGAATATTTTTGCAAAATTAATGATGCATTCCCTTGATGCTGATGGTCTCCCTCCACCCGACACACACACACACACACACACACACACACACACACACACACACACACACACACACACACACACACACACACACACACACACACACACACACACACACACACACACACACACTGTGACGGAAAGAATGGATTCGCGAGCGTCGCCTCATTCAGGAGCTGTATGACTCATCCGGTTTTGTTTGTGACGTCCGTACGACACTTTGTGGCACCTCACTCGCGCTCACCGCACCACCCAATATTGTCAACTCTAAATTTAAATACCGAGGATAAGTACGAGATATGACGCACATAAAAATAAAGAGATCCTCCTGGCCTTCTTATGATGATGATCGTAAAAGCCGAGGTTTGATGGCGGATGCGCTAGTAAACTCTGTGCATTTATTTTGGAGCCTGGCAGCATGTGTTGGCTTTGACACATTGATGAGATACGGTTCCGCACTAAAAGCTAAACAAACTATGCTATAAAGTTCACTGGGTTTGCGTCCATTCATACAAAAGCAAAGAGCTCATCATATTTTGGATTGCTGTGGAGTACAGAAGAACTCAAAACCCAAAAGTTGCGTCTATCTGTTTTTGATCCAATATTGGCTATTTTTTACTTAACTACTTTATTTTAATTGTCTTGTCTTTACCCCAACTGCTTTTTGAGTACGTCTTCACCATTAAGTCATATAAATGCAGCATAAATATTTAGAAAATTCCGGGTGGGTCGGGAACATATCCCCGTGATGAAGGGGGGTTTACTGTATTTCCAGTATGTATTATTAAAAGCCGTTTGATGCGAGTCGTCCTCCCACCCTCGGTTTCTTCTCCCATTCTGCAGCGTGCAGCATTTTTCTTTCCTTCTCTATGCTGCTCATTTGTCATTTAGCCCGGCGGCGGCGGCGCCGTCGTCTTCACTGGTGACACGGTAAGGTGAGGGATAACGGATGTGTTTGTTTGACGGGACATGAGAGCTCGTTAAACGGCACGCGAGAGGGGCTCGCGCACATAAATCTGCCTGAAAAATAAATGTAATCACCCGCCCCCCCGCCCCTTCCCTCTTTTTCTTCTCTTCCCGCCAGGATGGTAATGGAGAGACACAACGTGACACGAGGTTAGACACTTTCACTCCGCCTCTCCTCCTGGTCGTGTCACCGAGCACCTCTAGCTCCTCTTCTTCTTCTCGTTGCCCCCACTTCTTCTACTCTCCATCATCAGCCCTCCCCTTCTTGACGTATACCTCCTCCCTCCACTTCCCATTTAGTCCTCACTTTCACTCCGTGTGCATGTCCAGTGAAGATTCAGTCACAATGAGAGGAAATGCGTGCGATTCTGGAGGGATCCACATGCGGCCAAAATGAGGCGGAAGGCGTTTAGACGGTAAGACGGGAGCCGGTTAATTTTTTTTTTTTTCTCCTCACCGGTGGGTGCAGTGGTTGTGACCATGTGTTGCTTGGCTGTCTATTCACTTGTATTGGTGACTGATCGGAATTTTTTCACGGGGGTGATCATTAAGTATTCCTCAGCACGTTGCCTGCAAATGTGTGTGATAGCATCATCATGACATGTTCAAGTTAATTGCTTTAACCTCCAGCTGGTGAGAGAGAAAGATCCGTTGTGGAGATGCGAGGGTTCGACAAAAAGCAAGCAAACTTCACACTCTGCTTGCATAATGTGCTGAAAACTTGTATCGCATATTAAGTACAACAGAGGTCAACAATCATTACTTGACACGATACGATCAATGTTTAAAAAAATAAATAAAAATCAGCTGACTCCGGCCCCATCTTGTGCCTCTAATGTGATGGACCAGAAACCACCACGTCAGAGGAAAAACAAACAAAGTAATTTGTTATGACTTATTTTTGGGGTACAATCTATTGGTCCTCATTTACTGACATGCAGATTCTGTTCATATTCTGCAAAAAATTCAGACTATGCCTACGCCTAAATGATGAAGCTTCTGAAAAAAACTAGTCATTTATACGAGCACTAAAATTGTTTTTAAAAATAATAACTTCATTTGAGAATTTGCTAATGAGTTGACTCATTAATTTTGGAGGTTCCACTGTTTAGATCGTTTTAATAATGTATTCATGTCTTTGCAACAAGGTGTATGAAATGAACACAATGTCACCACATGGAGGCTCATTAACTGCAATGAGCCGTTCAGTTTTTTTCGATGTAAGACCTTTGAGGAGATGTTGGACTAATCTGTTGGCTGAACACTCGATTGTATTGAAGGCTAGCCAAGCAAACGTCTGGCAGCATCGGCGGCAACAACAACAACAACACGCTGCGAGGCTCTGCTCCCTCCCTGCTTGCCTCGAATGATTCTTGTCATGGATAATAAAGCAAAGCTTATCACCGGCGCTCGTTTTGTGGCTCCCTTGTAGGCCCAAAGTGGATCGATGCCAAATATATTGAGATCATCTCATGTTGACAAAACATGCCAAAGTCCAGGTTAGGTTGAGGTGACACAAACCACACGGGAGAAAAGTTTTTCAAGAGTTTTGACTATGTCCTCGGTCCCGCAGAGTTTTTGTAAAACTGGAAGCCCGGGGGTGACAGAGAAGGGATGTATCGGCTTGTGCCTTTCACGCAGAACCCAGCCAAGTGAGACATGGCCATCTGTGTTCATATTCACACAGTAACGAGGCTTCCCGCCAAACACATAATTCGCCACAACATGTGGGGTGACTTCTAAATTGCTTTTGAACAAAACAATGAGGAAAAAGTGAGTCACCCTACGGAACTAAGGACCTGCCGCATGAGGAAGCTCTGAGCGTACTTTGTTAGATCAAGCGTAAACACAATCATCTGCTCTCGAGTTTAAAAAAAAAGTGGTGTCAAGCAGCTCGGGAACGGACGCCGTTGGTGTTTGGAACATTTTGTACATGTTGCTGAAATTGCTGTGTGCGGTGTTTTTTTGCCCTTCTAAGAAGTTTTCAAAGACATGACCAGAATTTTGTACAGCTTGCTCTAACTGAAGTGCGTTTCAAAAACAGCTAGTGACTCACTAGTTGAATTTTATATCTATTCAAGGATGGGATCACTAACTATATTCCAAATCAAATTACCAGAAAACGTAAATAACGAAAAAAGGCTGAGTATCTGTAAAGTTCCAAACTCAATGTGTTTCTACCCATTTCACGGAGTTACCAAGCAACTAAACAAAGGGTCAGAAAAGCCGATTCAATTAAAATGGCGCCATCAAGAGACATCACAGCACAGTTGGCTCATCTGTCGCCTTGCTCCAAACGTGCCGTTTAACATCTACGAGCAGATGCTGTGCGAGCCCGCGGCAGTTTACCTCCGATGTCCAATTACGTCCGAGACACACTGAAGATTAGAAAAGGTTCACAACCAAACTATTCGATTGGAGCGTAGTCAAAACGCCGCCTTTGCATTCTCATCTTCTGAAAGTGCTGCTTGTGGCAGTGCACCCTTATTGTACCCTTGGGGGGACAGCGATACGCCTGTCTGCCGAAACCCGCTCAAACGTGCCCGTCAAAACCCAGCGGGACGCACGCGGTTCACAATAGCGGATAGTCTGCCGCAGCCCAGAGGGCCATTGCGTTGAGTTCCAAGCGTCATAGACACAATTTGCCACCATTCCCCCCGTGCTGTGACACACGGCGGACTTCCAGATTGTCAGTATGTGGTGTGATGATAACAAAGAAAGGAAGGAAGACACAAACGGCCAGAAGGAGAACACAGCGGGGATGGCCGTCGTAACGACACTTTCGATTGGACCGACTCGATAGACTCAACATAAATTGTGACTGTCGCTGCGACTTGGCGAAGAAAAATCACTCGGCGAGCAGAATGATTTTTATGTTTGGGTATAAAGTTAAAGTTATGTTTGCCATCAGACAGCCACTTATGACTGAAAAAAATTAGCATTATTTTATTATGTTTCATATTTTACAAGAGGAACCCTTTTCTCTGATTGGCACATTATTTCTGTTATTGTGTAATTGGTTTGAGAAAAAAACTCAATGAAATCTTTATCGCTGAACCCCAAACGATTTAAAAAAAAAAAAATGAACGCGCACGGGAAGTTTCCCCCACAGCGCCCTTCCGATATGTTCGTATCAAATACTCCAAATTGAGCGAGCGTTCGCCGCCTTCCTCCTAAGCTCATTACGCTCCCTCTCGTTTTCCCATCCGCGCAAATCAAGAGTACGCCGCTCTTTTCCCGACGTGCTGTTTAAGGGCTAGAGGATATATGCAGGAGTGGGGGGGAGTTTTATGAGTCAGCAGGGGAGGCTCTTCATTATCGGTTAATTTAATCCCACGAGCTTCTTTTGTCGGTAAACTGCAGAGCGGTGACGCGGCCTAAAGTGAATTCAAAACACGAGCTGCCGGGGCCCCCCCGCTAAACACGGACGCAACATCTAAGTTAAACTAAGTATAGCGTGTCGGGCCTCCCGTAGAGATTCTTTGATAATGAGCATCATGCATGTTTCAAAAGTAGCCTGTTGAAGGTTAGGATTCGTTTGACATGCAGATTGAAATGAAAAATCATTTGCAGCCGTCCGCTTTGGGCTGTGAATTATATTCATCGTTTCTCAAGCGGCCGAGCTTTATTGCGGCCGTGATTATTGCGGGGAACTCACCGGGGACTTTGGTGTTGCTGCAGTGTTGCATCAGAGCAAATATACAAGACTGGGAAGTAGAGAAGGCAAAGGTCCATTTTGGTGTACAAACATTGTGGTGTTTGGTGAATGCAAAAGTCATCTCTTGAAATTGCAAGATTCAAATTAACGCGATTTAGTATTGCTTATAGAAATTCGCTAAATCTCTTGGACTTTTAAAGGACCTCTGGAAAATTGCTGTAATGAACTTAAAATGTTGCTCTGAACCAAAATGGCTGACTTACTGAGACTTTTCAAGCTTGAGACTTTTTTTGTGGGTCCACTCTTGATCATCGTGCCCACGAGCTTCAGAGTCTGAATTTCCAAAGTCTACTTAATAGAGTTTTTTTTATTTTTTTTATATGCTGAGTCGTCAAGCTTTTTGTGGTTTGAATTTGGTAACAATCACACAAAATCTCTCGATCAGGTTTGCGTTTACTACGTCTAATAACTATGATTTTTCAATATTATGTGTATTCATTTTAATAGGGATAGACTATTTCTACATTTTGTGCTGTAAAATAAAAGCGGGAAAACATTTTTGGGTTGCTACAATTTCAAGATTTACGGCTCGCAGTGGACCCGGCACCAGCGGCCACGCGATCTATTGACATAATGGCCGATTTTGAACTTGGCAGCCCCATTAATGTTTAAATGGTTATTTGGTCACGGCAGAGGAGAGCATCTTGCGCTTCTCCCACGGCTCATTAGAAGTAAATCAACCTGCGGGCCGGTGCAAAGGCTCAGCGTTGTACATCAAAGATAGATGCCGGTGGCCTTTATTGGCTTCAAAATTGCATTCTGCTTTATATTTTTCAGTTAGTCCGCAGGCAGGCGATGATGGGAAGTAACTAAAGTCAAAACAAAATCTCTCAAACACACGTAAGAAAATATGTGATGGGCCGATTCATCTAAGTTTGAACTTTTTGGTCTTCATTCCAAAAAGGAACGTTTGCCGCCAACGCAGCCGGACGTTTAACTGGGGGATGTCATCATTAGTTCATTTCAAATATTGCATATAACTCACTTGTGAAAACAGTTTTTACTTAAGTACATTTCAGAGTTTGTACTTTGTCTCGAGTACGGTCGTGTGTATTTTTGCCACCTCTGGTGGCAGGTTCTCAATTACTGTTTACTCGCCGCGGAAGTTACGACAAGCTCAGAAGCAGATTACACAAGTAGAGCGCACAAGAAAAAACAAGCAGCTCGCGCCATGTGCCGATTGTCTCGCTCGGAAGTGTTTGTACTGGCTGCGCATGCATACTTGTCGTCTTAATGCTCTCAATAATTGAGGACAGAAGCGTGAGACTGATTTACATACTGCGCCGCAGCATCCTATCAGGACTTTGGAGAGGATTTGAGACTTGTTTCTCGTTGTGTTTACCTCGCCGAACTGCACCTGAGGTGTAGCAAGCTGTCGTTTATCCCCCTGGGAGATGATACCCACCGCAGGGAGTTTAGTGTGCATGCCTCTTGTGCAATTCAGCAACTATTTGTGTCGTCGTGCCGCCGCTGCCTCAAAGATAAGGAAAAACCGTATAGCGAGCGCGCTAGCAGCGCTTCCAGAAACCGTCATTGTTTCCCCAGCCGGTGTCGGAGGAAGATTAAAAGTAATAATTCGCCGAGCCATTAAGGAAAAGCGACAGGCCGGAAAAATGTGCAACTTTGGTTTGGCGTCGAAGCGCAACGCTGACACTCTGCGGGAGGAGATAAAAGTAGTGCTGCAGGCCCACGCCGGTTTGCATTTATGCTTTTATGCTTACTTTGCGGCTCAAGAGACGATGTTGGAGACTTGCTGAAATGTCTAGCGGACCGTTTTTATTGGGAAGTTTTGGGAAAGCAGATCATGTCACGCCACTTGTAATTTGGGATTACCACATCTACGATTAATTAAAAAAAAATTATCAAATGAATGAACCTGACTTTATCGAGTCCTTCCGCCATGGTGACCCATTTTAAAAGGGAATAATTGGATGGCAAAAAAGTGAGCTGTGGTCTCTCCCACAACAGCGCTAACACCTCTTTCTACCTGCGCCAATCCAAAATTATTTTGGGGGAGAAAATATATATTTTGGGATATAAAAAATAAATCTAAAAATAAATCTGTATTTTAGTTACTTGAGTCCCTTGGCCAACAATACTTCACAGTGACATTTTAGTGAAGGTACTGTTTTCTCGGCTATGATCTATATGTCGCACTCAGAACAGAAAGGACCATATCCAATTACATAGCTCATAATTCGCAGCGGTGTAGAGCTGGCAAAGGTTTACCTGAAGCCTATTTCCTTTTTTTTTTTTTTTTTTAGATCGGGTGATCGGGATTGCACAAGGCAGGATAACAAATGCACGCGCACGCATTCATCATCGCACTGATGTATTGAGGAATGACCTCTGCGCTCAGCCAGTCGATAGCTCAATATGTCTGCAGGCTGCGTGCCTCTTTACATGAAACTGTGCCTTGAAGAAAAGAAAAAAAATGTCTTTTCTCTCTTGTAATTCATTTGCGGGGTTTAGCTTAGGTCAGCTTCTGTTTAACTTTTTGTCAACATGTTTTGACATAAAATAGATTGAATATGAGTTAAGCATCAACTGAAAAGTATTTGGAGCTATTCGGATGCTACAGTAGACTTTGTAGATATTTTTTATGAGGTATTGGAATGTTTTGTCGAATAGCATGAATATTACCAATGAAGTATTAAACCTCAGAATCACATCCCGCTGCCGTGCTCAGTTGTAAGATTGCGGCTTTTTCCGAATGCACACAAACCTTTGCTCAACAAAACAAAATGTTCCATCAAGTGTGTGCTGCCTCAAAAGCTGTTTTTGTTTGTTCCCCCACCCCCCACCCCCTCTGCTCTCTCGCCAGGGTCTACCGCAGATAGCCAACTCCAGTCTGCCTCCCCGGGCAAAACTTAAAGAGATTTGCTTTATGGTTAGAGTTCAATCTCGGCAGCAGCATCAGCAACAACAGCAGCGGCGGCGGCGGCAACTTATGTCACGCACGTGAGCCGAGGCAGACTCAAAAGCTATGAAAAAGATATACATTGGCAAAACAGCCCTCAAAAGCCAGAGAAATGGTTGCAAACATCAAAAGAGAAGGTAAGGCGAGTCAAGCGTGTTCCTCATTAAAGCGAAGGAGGATCCATTTCATTCACTGGGACTGACTGGAATGAATTCATCGTTGGGGGGGGGGGGGGGGGGGGGGGGTTTCGCCACCATTAAAAAGCCATTTAAAGCTAATGTGGCATCTTTTCATAGCCGCTTGTCAGCCTCGCCTCCTGTCGTGGATCAGCCGCCAAAGCGCGGAAACGTCAACGGCCGCTCCTGCTGACTTAATTCAAGCAAATTAAACAGACGCCACTCGCAGATGGTGCACTAAGGTCACAAGCGTGTGGTAGGTTGAAAACCTACATTTTGGGGCAAATATTTTGTCCCCCTCTAATTAGGAGTGTGCGTAAAGACGAGAAAGTCCAATTCCAGAAGAAATTCAACAGGAGAGTTGTTGCACAGGAAATCGGCATTGCACCTCTGGGAGCTTGTTTCTCAGCACTGCTCCCTTCCTGTGAATGCTTCCCGATTAGTATTCCTCATCCATCCATCTCCTGCATGCTACCTCTCTCGCCTCCAGACTGAATTACAGCGGATCCACAAGCAAACACACATGCTGACTCCACCTCCTCTTCTCAATGAACAACTCTACCTGACGCTTTGCCCCCCTCAGCTCTTTCCACGACCACAAGGAGGACCTCCGCAAGCGCCTGTCATACACCACGCACAAGCTAGAGATGGTGGAAAGCGAGTTTGATTCCACCCGTCAGTACCTGGAGACGGAACTGCGGCGGGCCCAGGAGGAGCTGGAGAAGTTTACGGAGAAGCTACGCAGGTGGGTGCAAGGACTGAAGGCCTACCATAGTTGGCGGCATTTCTAGAAAGCTTATGTTTTGGCTTTAGTTTTTGGCTAAACTTACCTTGATCCAATATTCGACACAAATAAAGAACAACTAAACAGTATGGAAAGTATTGGAGAAAAGAGTTCAAAGCAAATATAAGATCAATAAAATAATTCATGTTTGGTATTTGAAACGATGGCGCCTTAAGAACAGGCTACTATCTTCACGCTAATGGAAAAATGTCATTAATATTTTTTTTCTACATATCCATGTCCCCTATATAGAACATTTAATGGATGTTTATTTATCATCATTTTTTCCAAGATTTCGTTTTTGTGGAAGATGTTCTTGTGCATTACGGTGCTTCATATGAGAGGATTTGGTACATTTCATTTAATTGAAGTCTTAAGAAGAGGAAGCCATGATAAGCGCTCCTCCCCCCCACCCCGGCTGTATGTTGAATTTAGCTACATGATGGTATCATCGAGGGAGTTGGAAATAATATTATACGATTTAATCATCCGGCAACAAGGAGCACTAAGAGCCTAACAGTCGCAGCCTCTTAATACTCGCCGCAAATGAGAACACAGTGTGGTAATGGCCACTCTCGCCGCACTTGTTTGATCTCCATCAATTCAACCATGACACTTCGTCCTCGCCTGCCCGCCCACCGCCGCTACTTTGTGTTCATTTACTCACCTCCTTTAGTCTCTCAAAGCTCTCACTGGTCGTTATTCCATCATTTTTGTCGACGGCTGATTCATGGATTCATAAACAACATCATGCTACCTAAAGAGAGAGGGGGAAAAAAAGATAAGGTCAAGATCACAAGAACAAAATGTGGCCTTCTTCTTCTATTAAGAGTGTGCTTACTAGAGATTAATCATCGAGTAAATAATTGGCACATCATACTAATTGGCTGATTTCTGCCCTTGTTTTACACATTAAAGCATTAAAACATATAAAAGATAATGACATTCAAACATTCGCTTCCCCGCCAAAGAAATTGCAAAAAAATGGGCTGTTTTAGCCTTTGTGGTAAAATTAAACGTGAAAGCAAAACAGAAGTTATTTCAGTCATTTTAGATTTTAATTAGTATCAGAATCGGCACTGGCCCCAGAAAAATCCGTAGCGAGCGTGCAATGGAGCAGAGACATAAAAAGAGTCAACCGTAGGCCTATTTTTTTTTAAGACAATAATAAAAGAAAACAAAGCTCTGCACAATCTTACTGATGTGTGATCATTAAATATTTACACATATTCCTCCTCTGTTCGTACTCGAGCAAACCATCAATTCATTTTTTGCATCTCAAATGTGAGTCAATAATGCAACATATGCCACAAATTTCATCCATTCAAGTGCCGCAATTGAAGTCCTGCCTTTGTAAAATCAAAACATAAGTGCAGATGGTTGAGTCGTGTACAGCGACTGTTAGCATATGTTGTGCTTTGCATTCATAGATGGTGCAATTGTTTTGTTTTGTTTGTTTGTTTTAGAATCCAGAGCAGCTATGCGGCTCTGCAGAGGATCAATCAGGATTTGGAGGACAAGATGCACAGGACGGTAAGACATTGACGTTGTTTATACTCCTATTCTTGAAGTCTTTCTCATACATACACCACGTCTCATAAATCTGTTTGAAAACTATTACGGCTAACTGTTGCTACGCTCAGTCAACCAATCACATTAGGAGGAGAGTTTGAAGGAGCTTAAGAAGCTATCAGTGAAAATAATGAGACAGGGCCCCGACAAGCTAGGTCCGTCCATCGAGTATCTCGATTCGAGTGGATCATAATCTCATCACGAGTTTGATCCATGGGGGTCCCGCCACACACAATGTAATAGAAAAAGGGACTGTTGGAAATGATTAGCCGGTCGCAGGTACTATATTGACCCCTGACAAGTTAAGCAGGCTAACGGGGGTTAGATTTCGCCTCACTTTCATGTCTGAATTCGATAAAGTCCCTCGTGTTAAAGACTCGTTTGTTCAAAGAAGCAACATGGATCAATTGAATTTTCCAGGTTGTCATAGCAAGTTCGTTTGAGTCAGAAAAATGTGTTGGAGAGCGAAAAGTGAAATTATGTATTTCTGCCAATCTGAGAAATTTTGTAATCGATAATGCACATTCTTTTTTTATATATATTTTTTCCGCCTGGGTTATTACTGGAAGTTAAGAGAGTTCCACAGCTTTGGCAACATCTTGTGGGATCTTACAGTATTACATAAAAAGCTGCAAAAACATGACTAGTAAATTTGTGAATGAATGAAACTGCAAATGCGTGGGCGATTTCTTTACGACCAAGGCAGCAATATTCATTCCAAAATCAGAAGAGCATTGCAAATAGAACGTGTGCAGACTCCACTGCAGCTTGAGCTATTCTCAAGCAATCCTTCTTGTGGAGGCAAGAATAATAACCTGCTCCCATCAGGGCCTATTCATCTACTCGGTTGCACACACACACATGATTACATTCCAGTCAGGTGAATACTGTCATCTTTTCACAGCACCTGTCTGAAACAGCATTCATTTTTTTTCCCGCCTTGGATGCGGGCTTTGCGGCATCACCGTTTGGTTTGATGTCACGCCACGCAAAAGCATTACGAGAGGCTGGGAGTGTTTCTTTGCAAAAGATGTCCTCCACAAAAGGAAAGATGAAATCAGAGGTACAATTAAGAGAGGAGCGAGAGAGCGGACAAGGTCGACCGAGAAGTCCTCACGGCGCTTGTGATGACACTGCAAGGATTCAGATTGAGATGAAGATGAATTATGAGGGTAAATTACTCGTAAAATGTTTGCTCGGCTGAAAGATAATATAAACACTGCAGAGCCCGGACTTCCAGCTCAACATGTTCATTAAGAGACTCTATGAATCCGCCTGCAACTGACATCGTAGGTGTTGAACTTTTAAAAACATACAGTAAAAGTATTTAAACACATAACATTTATAGAATACTCAATGCGAGTGACTGGGTGTGAGCTGTGGCCAACAGCAGTTTCTATGAGAGCGTTTTCATTGTGTTTGTGTTTTCAGTTGGATCTAAAGTTGAGTGTGATGAGAAATGATCGCTCCTAAATTAAACAACCCCAATGCTATGGCTGAGAAGTAACCATTGCATTATTTAAAAGCCTTTCTTCAAACACAAGAATGTGAATTATGTATATAATGCAATTATAAAACTGGCCCGCCAATTTAGGGCACTCCCCCCCCTCCTCAAAAAAAAACAGCACCACATAGGTTTTGAAAAGGAGCTGTCCATGGTGCTGCAAATAATTGTTTTCTCCCTGTAATCCTCCTAAGAGTCTTTGGCAGGGTCGTCTAACTAACAGGCGCTCTCGCTCGGCCACTGGCAGGAAATCAAAGTCTCACTCTTCCTAATAAGATTATTGTTCACCTCATTGGGGAGTCGCCTAACATTGTCCCGCAATGGAGCGTATTCAAATAGCGTGCATCCCCTGCAAAACACAACACACAATCTGGCATGGAGATGCCAAAAAACAAAATGGAGGGGGGGGGGGGGTGGGGTTGATTTGTTGCGCACGTTCCGTGCTGAAGACAAATGGAAACCTTTAGCTGTTGCCATGCACTTTATCATTGCGGAGTAGTGAAAGACTATTTTTAACCAAGTGAAAGCGAGCCGACGTTAATATTCGATGGATATTTTGGCGGCGGCTGGCCGTGCAATTGGTTCAGTGGGGATTTTGAATCCAATTCTATTTGAATTCATTTGAATAGCATTTAGTGGGTACACTTTGGAATTTAAGGTATTATAAACTGACAAAATGGGCAGAACAGGGTGATTCTTTTGATGGTCAAGTTTCCTCATAGGAAATTATGGAAATTATTCTTGTGTCAGCCCTCCACCACAATAAAATCTTTATTCACTGCGGAAGCCAATTTTCTTTTTCAATTCACTTTTTAATTGCCGAACAATAGGCGAAACCACTGTACATGTTTTTTTGTTTATTAAAAAAAAAAGGAGAGGAGTGGGTGGAAAGCTTGTTTGTTACTTTTCTCGTTTTATAATTTGAGGCCAAAGGAAGTAGCTGAAGTAAATTGCCTGAGACCGGCTGAGAGGTAGATTTTTTTTTTTTTGGGAAACACAATGACCCATGAGGAAGGCTTGGGGCTTAAAAGTGAGAGACCTTGGCAGGAGCTGACGTCGGCATTTTTTTTTTTCTTTTCTCAAGATCTTCATCAGCTTTATGGACAGCTGCTTGGCACACTCGCTCGATGCAGTTAATCCATCACGTTTAGCATGTCTTTCACAAAACTATGTCGCGCGCTGCACTTTCTCGGGCAATCGCATCACCCGATGTAAAGCGCGGAGGCACATTTCTTAATCGACGACATCAAAGCCTCCAAAGCGGAACGCTCGGAGGTCGACAAACACGGTTCACAGCGTGACTTGTTTAAATGAAGCTTACGTCTGCATTTATATTATCAAGAATCCTGGAAGCCATGAATGTTCAAAACACAAACAGTGAGTATCTGAAGTAAATAATGTTGAAAAATCCTTTCATGAATCACAGCAGTGTGATGCTGCCGCTCTCCCTGCGTTAATTAGCAGTCAGAAAAAATGCCCGCTGTTTGATAGCGATGACGGCAGACGTACAGACAACGGGCCTCGAGACTGTTGCGCAACACGAGAAACACGACCTCAATACCACTTGAAGAGAATTACGTGTGTATTGACATAAACGCGTAGCTAACACAAGATGCGAATCTCTCAATACTCAAATTAAGTCCTTGTTCTCATTCCCAATTAGTGGTTCTCAAACATTCAGTACCAAAAAAATAAAGAAAATAATTCCACCCAGTACCACAAAGAAATACAGTAAATCATATTTTTTGGACCACTTTAAAAAAAAAATCCCCACAGCACAGTGGTTGAGAATCTTTGGATTCCAAAGACCGCAATACAAAAGTTAACTTTTTGTTTCCTAAGTTCACAATATGCACAGAGAGGTTGTATTTGATCTGAAAATCCTCTTTAATGAGGAAAAGAACACCACGGTGTTTTTCTTTTTTGTGTGTATTTTGCACTCCTCCGTGAAGTCTCCGACAATTGCGTCTCGTGAGATTTGGACTTCATTTGTGGTCCGGTGAAAAGCCAGAATCTCAGGTGGAAGAAGTGAAAGCACTGGAGGTGACAGACTTTTTAAATCCACTTCACTTTGAAGCACTTCTTCCACGAGGCCAAAACCAGCTGCGTGTTGTGTTTTGTTTGCGTGCGTGTGTGTGTGTGCAAGAGGTTTGTTGGGATGTGCGCTGGCAGGTTGGGTAGTTATCTTTGTGCCGAGAGGACATTTGCATATTTGGGCTGTCAGCAGTGTGTCTCTGAAGCCCCCGTGTGTTTGGGAAACAAAGCACCCCCCAGGCCAATCTCCCTCAAATATGAATACAGTATTTGCATATCAAGTTTTTTTGGAGAGGGGATTTTGCTCCCGAATGATTGGTGACAATGTGACGCTGTGACAGAAGGCAAGCAGCTGTGACTTTTCTGCCGGCTTTGCGACAACTAATTAATACTAATACTTATATTTTTGACAAAGTGCACAGGGAATGGTGTTGATTTATTTATTTATTTTTTAAATATGCCGAATATGTTGCTCTTGTAGACTGCAACAAAGCTACGCAGTATTCATTACATCATATAAAAAATAATAATCGTCACCATCTTGTGACATCTAGAGACAATTAAAAAACATTTTTAGTTGGCGTAATTTTTGCTATTTGCGGCAAGGCTGGGATCCTCACAGTCATTCCCAACCACAGTGTGCTGCTGAAAATGACCCAATCTCACTTCATTGGTGAGAAAGTTATTCATTATTGACTACAAATAATGTAGCGTATCTTTATTGATCTATAATAGAAAGATTTAAATACTCTTCCACCATAGTTTTGTATTGAACGAAACAATTGCAATTGTGAGCAAATTGAGAAGAGAACATCGTTATATTAGGAAATTTACTTTCTGCGACGTTTTCTGAGATTTCCCGAGGGTAAACTATCTCAACTAAGGGGGACAATATATATGAAATATTATAACAGCAAATGGGAAATACTGATTAGCGATTGGTATCATATAATTGCACATTCAAAGTTCTTGCTAAACTACAACGCATTATTGCACACCAGCCATTATGGCATCATCACAGTGTTGTACTTAATGAGCGAAGGCGCTACACGCGTCTCCATTCGGGAGGACACACCACGACTGCTATAATACTTCATCAAATGAGAAATGAGAAGGCGGCACACAACAACACATTTGAACTGAAACATGGTCAACCAACACAAGTGAATTCTCCCGTAATGAGCTCGGGAGAGTGTCTGCTTGTTTGTCTGCTGATGAACGACACGGTGACGGGATTGCTTTTGAATATCAATGGCGCTCTATTGCTTCAACTGACATTAATTGCCACGTATTAGATTGATTGTCCAGTCCTGTACTTGTGAGAGATGAGTGGTTGGGGGGGGGGGGTAATCTCACTTGTTAATATTCCATTCAGTGGTTGCTGGTTTCCATTCCCTGAAATTGTTTTTTTTTCCTTTTCAAATACGCATTTCATTTTTATCAACATGATTTGTTTAAAAATGATTTATAATGATTATTTTATGTTAACCAAAGATTTGATGACTTTTTTCAACTACTCATTTACTGGCAACAGTCTTCGGCAGTGAATCAATTTTAATATGTATAATAATTATAACGAATTCATTATATCGCAGATTTTAGAATGTATTTTTTTAACTTCAATTTAAATGTTCTCTATTTAGTATGCTTACTGGTCGAAAGAACTTGTCTTATTTAAAAGAAAATCCATTGGGATTCCAAACCAAGGCTTTCCGAAACAAAAGTTTGAAAATAAATCAATAGAAAACTTTGGAGTCTACGAGGACCATGTGGTGAATATGAATAAGCGGCGCAACAAAAAACATTTGGCTACTCGGAACAAGCAAACGGCATCATTAGGTTCCTCTGTCTTCATTCCATCAGGACAAAAATGGAAGTGTCTCATTTGTACTAAGTCTTTCTGCATCAGTGTAATAGATACATGAGTGTAATCTTCTTTTAATTAAGACCTGCTGCTGGCAGATGCTTCACATAGGACGTCCTCATTTCTCTTCTGGGCCTTCTCTCATCCTGCTTTGTCTTAATCATTAGACTCCTTTTTAACACGTTATCTTTATAAAATCTTTTTCCATAACACTGCGACATTTGCTTTCCTCGCGTTCCTCAGTCTCAGCACCACGAAGAAGAGAAGAGAGCCCTCAGCCGTGAGATTATCGTCCTCAACAACCATCTCATGGAGGCCAAACTCACCATCAATAAACTCAAGGAGGACAACGTGAGTACCCTGGCCTGCATTTAATGTAACAATAAGTGCCTTGTCTGCATACAAATGTATTCCCAAAAGAGAATAGCTTAAAACTACACAAAGGAATAATTGGCTTGAAGAGTAGTTTACAATCAACGCACATTTCTGGACTCGCTGATTCCGATAAAGTTTGGCCAAAAAAATACAAATAATATAGCAATCACTGAATATATAAAAATCGGTCATTTTTCGCAAAACAAAGCTTTTAATTTAGCTTGAAGTATATATTTGAAACAGGAATTTGGGATACTCACCCAAGTGCTTTACTTCCATTCCTGCTCCACAATCCAGCCTTGTTATCGTCAACATGGACATTGGCTCGAAGTGGCGACTCATCATAAAAGTCAAATCTCATATTTCCATAAGACGTTGGATATTTCTGTTTTTAAAAGCTACAATAGAAGGAGGAATTGTTTTAGGGTGAATATACTCTTAGCAATGGGCATCCCGGAGATGAGCTCCAGGGGACGCACGTGGCAATGTGTCTTGCCTTACTTTTGAAATGAAGATCTCTGTGAGGACTGGAGGCCAGGTTAGATATTCTCTTTTTTTGCTCTCTGGCAGTCGTGAGGCCTTTTGAGTGGCAGAAGAGGATTTGGACAATCCTTCTCCATTTCCTGCAGGGCTGATTGGAGTCAAGGTTCATTTTTTTTGAACCCTCGGCGTTTGGTGTGAGACAGCCGTCGCTGCTAATGAGCTGGTCTTGCCGCTATCTGCTGTCACACATTACACCCAAAGGGGGAAAACAGGATAGTACAATCAATCATCTTATCATTTTTTTAGAGCCAGGTTTAATAATATTACATGGAATAGAATGGTGGGTTTTTCTTTTTTTCTTGATAATCAAAGATAAAATGTAATCATGTAATTTTCAAATGTGACCGATTGTACTGAGCAGCTACGAAAGAGTCTGGCATCCCGAATTTGTGTTTTTTCTGGCCGTCAGTACATTTCTGCTGGCATAAAGCACAACAACAAATCTATGCTTACTTGTCTCATGAGATATTCCAAAGACTTGTGGAGCCATTATGGATAACGGTGGCTCAAGATGGATTTTTTTTTTTCCTTTCGAGAAAATTGTACAGCCTCGGGGATATTCAATAGTGTTAGCTAACTATGAAGCGACTGAAACTAAGACACCGCCAACAAACTATTTGAAACGTCTCCGCAATCCACAGGGGTGCCTTAACGTTCCCCCGGCAATAGCAAAAGATGGAATACTAAAATGATTGGAAAGAAAGTCGCAGCAAACTAGCGGGGGAGTCAAAAGCTGTCAAAGCGAACTCTTTGATCCCCCTGGCAAAATAAATAAACAGAAAATCTCAGAGCTGCGCCACGCTGGAGATACAGTACGGAGCGACAAAACCGTGACCTTTTCTAAGTGACCTGATTTTACAGTGTGAAAAAAACTACTAACCACCTACACAAACATAATGCGAGCGGTACATGGTGTACCAAAACTTCAGTCAGCGGGGACCGGCTCCACCTCGCCCTCATAAAGTCAAACGAAGACGGATGGACGGCCATTCCATTCGGTTATATTATATACTAAACAAGGAGAGCTGTCCAATTTATGGCCGGAGAACAGAAAATATGATTAAGATGCTCTCCAGTAAGTTCCAATGTTCTGCCATCAAATATGTATGTCGAAATTATATTACACTGCCCAGGAAGCCCTTTATGAGGTCTACTACTTACTATCACACCGCATCACTGCACCTATAATTAGCCCTCCCTTCCCACCCAGGTCTCCCCCTAATTAGAAAATAATTAAATGGCGATTAGAAAGCGGTAATTTAAAGTGTTGGAGCTTTGTCCCTGTGGCAATATGAACTCCAAAGCCCTTCTCGCTGTGTCTGGTAGCCGCATGAATGATGGAGCTTTGTGTCTGATTTTCAGGACCTGTACAGGAAAGACTGCAACCTGGCGGCCCAGCTGCTGCAGTGCTCGAAATCTCATTACAGAGCTCACAAGATGTCTGAGGTGAGCTCTTTCGACTTCATTTAATCGTTGTGTTGTAACCACCAAACGTCACAATGAACGTCAATTTACAATCTTCATCGTTATCAAGGTGTTTGGTGAGCCATTATCTGGCCATCCATTTTCTATATTCAGATGAATAAAATATGTAAATGATTTCACAACACCATCAAAGGTGGAGTTACGGCTATGAAATCCAAACAGAGTGGCTTAATTAAGATTTGCCTCAGATAACGACCAACGCTGAGCTAGCTCTCTCCAAGTGTCCTCACCTACTTTTCATCTGTATTCCTCCTGGAAAACTGGCAGTAGCTAAAAATAGACCACACTTACAAGATGCAGGTTATTTTATGCCGAGGCGAGCTTCTATTTCCAAACAAAGAATCTATCTTTTTCCCTCTCTCTCTCTCTCTCTCTCTCTGTCTATTTCCATCTAAAGGCCCGGAGCACTGGTTTAATCTGAATCTAAGATGTTCCCTGTGGAACTGATATGTGTTTGATGGTAGAGTGAGGGAAAAAGGGACACTGAGAAAAATTGGAAAAGAGGCCGCTAGAAGATGAAAGAATAAGATGAGTTGGTATGACTGGAACATCCAACTGACACTGGCTAAATTTAATAGCCACATAGGTAATTGACAGTTAGACGTGGCGGAGTAAGAGGAGTTAGAATTGTGTGGAACAAATAAATAAATGGATGTTGTGTTCAGCAGTTTCCTGACAAGTTCATTTGGAAGAGGGCAAAATAGCGCGAGTCCCCCGAGAAGGCCCGGACTGCGCGAGAATGAATTACTTTCGAAAGCAGAACAAGAAAATGAAACTCCTAAAGGGTGACGCAATAGACATATCCTTAAGAGAACCATTTACGCTCACCTCTACAAATAATGACAAAATATTTCACTTTGTATTCTCCAAAGAGTGTTCGAATCATCTGCTTTAATCTTGTTGTTGTTTTTTTTTTGTCTCTCTGTGTTTCAGCTGCCACTGGACTTCCAGGAACGCGTCAGTTCTCACATCAAGAAACATAATCAGGGTAGCGAAGCCACCATGACAACGTGCCACTCCAACTACTCTGACGCTGTGCCCACGACCATCATTGCCAAGTTACTGGAAAAACCAGAACCGGGAAACAGTTGCCCCGTTACTCGCTCCCCGAGTCCACACCCGCAGGATGGAGACTCCCTGGCGGAACCGGGGAGTAACGATCATTTCAACCGCCGAGTTGCGTACAAGTCCTCCGACCTGTACTGTAGCGATACGGCCCTGTATTGTCCCGAACGTTGGCAGGAAACGGACCGCCGGCAGAGCATCGACCTCCACGGAACCACTTTGCTCCAGCTCCATGCCCAAAACTCCACAGACAGCAACCCCGACGAGGAAGCCTACCACTCTGGCAGCTTCGCCCATCATGAACCGCCGTCGTCCTTTCACCGCCATGAGGATTTCAGTGCCGGAAGCCTCCCTGCCTCCAGTTCCTACTCGAGTTTCAGTCTCGCCTCAGATGACAAAGGTGGCTTAGCGGGTGGGGGTGTACGCACTGGTAGTAGCACTTTATCCACTTCCCACCAAGGTCTGTACATGGACTGGCGGGATGGCGGTAGCGGGGAGTACGAACGCAAAGGCATGTCTTCCTACGATAAAGACGGCTCCGATTTCCCCAAGTCCAACAGTATCCAGCACATCGCGACTTCGAGGAGTCCGCAGAAGGGCACCTCGCCGGCGTACACGAGGACCGGCTCTTGCTTCAGTGAACCGTACCATTCCAGCACCCCTCGCCTGGCCTCGTCTCACAGCATGGGATCTACAACCGGGTTGGGTCAGGTACAGGGTACCACCCTGGAAAGCAAGGCCGACATCCACGTCCAAGAAGACGATCTAAGCGGCCGCTGGAAGCAGTTGAGTGTGGAAGATATCAACACGTTCTCAACTTCCTATAGGAACGTCACAGGACGAAGCTCGCCGTACAGTTTCTCAGAGTGCCACTACGCCATGGGCCCGTCGAGCAAGGCCAAGGGATCTCACTACAGCAGCTACCAAGAGGGAGATGACGTCTTCCACAGCCACATGCTGGATCAATGTTTCGCCTTGGGTTCCCCTTCGCCCAGTCGCAGCCCCAAACATCCGCCGGCGGAGCTTCGTAAACAGAAAAAGAACTCCGCCACGTATCGGGCTAAGGACGGCAATCCAGAAAGCTCATTGCTCTCAGGAAGTTCAAAGGAGAAGGAGCGTGTCAAGAAGGACTTTATCAATCTAAGTGCGGCAAGCTCGGCCGAGTCCTTACACCAAAGTCCCTTGGAAGCCTCAAGTCTTCAGCATTACCCGAGCCCCAGGCCGAGCATTCGGCCACGCCCGAGCTCCAGCTCCGCGCTGAGCGCCGTCGGCCCGGCGCTTCCTAAGAAAACCTCTTCGAGATACCAAAAATTTGGCAGCACTGGGCTGACGAGGAAGGACAGTCTGACCAAGGCTCAGCTCTACGGCACCCTGCTCAACTGAAGCACCGAGGAAGGAGCTTGTTTTATGCATGACGATGATGATTACTAGCCTTCTGTACTGTACTGTACTGTCTCAAACGTTCTCCGCAGCATACTTGGTGTGACGAGGGTGTTCAGTGTTTCATGTATCCTAGCCAAGGCATGTTTCATTGAGTCTGCGACACCTTTTCTATCGTACGTCATATTAAAGTGTAGCTTTTAGCTAGCGAAAAATGGTGTAGCAATTCAGTGACGATTCATTTTGTTGATCTTGGGAGTCACTGGAATGAAACCATTTTCAGCAAGACAGACCATGGACGTACTGTGCTTTGTGCTAAATCTTTGATACTGAATACTGTTAGGAAAACCAGCAAGAAACTTAACTCTTCTTCGAAACAAAATATAAATAGTAAGTCAATGTAAAGCATGTGTCATGGGATACTATTATTCATAACCATTTTCCAATGTTATTGTATCAACAACAGTGAGCTTGTATAGCAAACCACAGAAAGTTAATCAAATGAATTCAAAGTGACTCGACTCAAATGGAAACAATGCAATGGTTCCGATGCAAGCTGCAAGAGTTTTAACAAAACTCAGCTGGATTTTGTATGATTATTATTTTTTAATGACAAAAAAATGGATCCATAAATGTGATGTTGTATTGCACAATCATTATCCATGTAGCAGGACATTGGCTAAATTGCCTTAATTCCGTTTAGTGGGGCACAACTTTGCAGAATCTAACGAGTGTACATACTGTATATGGGACAAATAAAGGAATGTCTTATCTTGTAACAAAGGCGGTGTCTCGGGAAAGGGAGTGAGCCTCTTGTATGAATAGGAACAAGATTGAAATATCTTCCACATCACTTTTGGTTTGTTTTATATCATTTGGGAGCTTTTGGGGAAGAATTCAGTGGATTCACATTCAAGTGGATTTAATGATATGTGAAACAAGCAAAGTTGTATAAAATGAGAAAACTAGGACTCAAACATTGATGCGACCGAGTATGCCAATCAAGACTGTCCAATTAAGGATGATACATTTTGGCTTTTGCTTAATAATGAGATCAAAAGACATTATTTTAATACGGTTTCTTTTTATGTTGAGTTTGGAAGTCATTATTTTCATTTGAGTGAATTCCATTAAAATGACATACAGGATCATCACGATTTAGACAGCCCTTCATGTTCTTTTTTTTTTTTCTTCCCTTTTGCACGCTACTAAAGCAAAATTGGAGAAGGAATGATTTTAGTGAAATTGAGAAGATCATCAAAAAGCAGTTAATTTTTAATATTATGTTTCTACCTCTTATTTTTTTTGCAAACACTGGCTTCAACTGTTGTCAATAGAAATGGCACTTATTCGCTATATTTTTTCAACATTTTTGTCAAATTTCCAATTTTGTTTATTTGGTGTGAGTGAATGTATTGTAACAGAATTTTGGAAAATGAATATAACCAGTGTACAAATTAAATGACTGTTATTTTTGTTGAGGTGATATACAGAAAGAGACAGATGGAAAATGCATCTTTACACAACAATACAACTATTTTCTATTCAGTTGTTATGATATTTATGGAATGTGTTGATCGGCCCGAGCAAGAAATTCAAGTGGGTCTGTGCAGTCCTACCTCCTTAATGGTCCCGCTAAAAAAAACAGAATGTGAACATGTCTGTCTGATGCATGATTATCTATTTTTGCTGTATTGATTTAATAAAGATGAGTGTTGGGAATCCAGCTGCTTTATTCATTTTAGATTAACAAATCATGTATATGCAATGGAAACACAAAAGTCAAATCGATAGTTACCGACAATGTCGATTGATAATCCGATTCCATAATGTCAGCAGCGGGCTTATTGTGTATTTTAAGGATACTTCAATTCAAAAATAAGGATCACAAGCTTTCGCAAGTCATTGCTCTTTTGTTGACAGGTGAGATTTTCGGACAAAGCGCTGACAGATGTGAGCGATTCATTTTACTTTGGTCTCGCTCCGGTTGAGACGTTGAGGGAAATGTCACATCAGAGTTGCTGAGAACAAAGACGCATCAAGAGACCAAGAGAATTTTGCTTTTCAAGATAATGACTTGCCCGTGTCGTGTTTGTGTGCCCCAGAGATTCAATTTGGCTTATTGTCTTCACCTACCTAACATTTAAGTTCCATTTTTGACTTCATCCTCAGTGCCAGACCTTGATCTCGCCGGCCCAGTCGCAAGTGGCGGCGGTGGCCGGCAGGACGGGATGTTGGCACACACACAGGCACGGCTGGCTGTGCGCTCGCAAGGAGCGAAGCAACCGAGCGTTGTGATAGTCGTAGAAGTGGGCCGAGCCGGTGGAGCTGCCGGACGCTAGAATTGTTCCGTCCTGAGAAAATTCACACTGCACGGCATATCCCTCGACCTAAGAAAGGCAAGACATACTTTATATTTCCTCATTTTTCTTCCGTGTTGCGATGCATTTTATAATAGGCATTGAGCACTATTGCGTAGTGAGATTACATTGGAATTTAAATGCCGTGAAATGCGAGTCCAACAGGCATCCTCCACTTACCATAAAAGTATAATCATGTTGCAATCATAACTTTAGCTTAATTGCAACAGTCTCTTGAATGAAAAACTATGGGGGGGGGGGAAACAATCAAAATTAAAAGACACCATTACCATGCTGAGATCTCATCATGTCATCTAATGTATCCCCTGGTGCGATACAATTAAAATGTGTAATGTAAGAGAGTAATGTAATGCATTGCTTTGCATGTGAGGTCATCCATCATTCCCGACTAATACACATGTAGAAATATCAAATAGCACTTATTGGAAAGCAAAGCACTGCGAGCTGATTTTATTTTAATTTAATGGCACGTTTGCACATCTAACAACGTGACTTTTTTTCCCTATTGATCTGAGCGAACGCCTCTGCTAATCCTTCCTTGAGGCCAGTGCCATTCCTGACCTTGTGTCCTTCGTAACGACGCCTCTTGTTCATCCTATAGGGCCGCTGGGAGGAGAACAAAGCCACGTAGTCGCCGTTAGTCTGGGCTACAAAGGAATCCTCTTGTGGATGAAGAGCCAGGCTGGGACACGTGTAGCGCTCCTAGACACCAGTAGGAAATCTAATTAATCCAGTGGAACCCGAATTTTACGCATCAACAGCGGGCGAGGGCTTTTCTGCACTTACATGATAGATCTGGTTGGAGATCTTAGCGGTAGTGTGGAAGTCCCAAGCAATCAAGGTGCGGTCTGCGGAGTCTCTGCTGACGCAATCGGAGCTTGTGATGACATCCTGGCCTTCTCTCAAGAAGAGAATGGCCAAAGTCTGCTGGATTGCTGCTTTGTATACTTTAACCACCTGAGGGGGAATAAAAAACGATGGTTTCATTTGACTTCACTTGAATACAATGTAACGCGTCTTTATTTATGTGTGACTGTACAGAACGTGCTCAGAGCCTCACTAGCTTTGATTTGAGGAGGTCAAAGCACAGCAGGTGAAACGGTGTCAGTAAAGATGATGGATTTGCAGAAAGGAGGTTAATATGTTTGACCTTGCAGCAGCGAGCGTCCCAGGCATTGACCGTTGAACTGTAACCTCCGCACAGGAACACCTCGGAGTTGGCGGGATGCGATGCCACACACATCACCTTGAACTGGTTATCCGCTTTGATGATCCGCTGGCCTGCTCACAAAAGAAACGGAAGCGGGGGAGAAGACAGAACAAGATCAATGCGGTTTGACTTTAATAATACATCTTCACGTCTCTAATCAGCAGGGGGTTGTCTTGAA
Source organism: Syngnathus leptorhynchus (assembly GCF_054491065.1). Classification (NCBI taxonomy): domain Eukaryota; kingdom Metazoa; phylum Chordata; class Actinopteri; order Syngnathiformes; family Syngnathidae; genus Syngnathus; species Syngnathus leptorhynchus. The sequence goes on along the minus strand of NC_141209.1, from coordinate 4,329,379 downwards.
TTATGCAGGACGTAGTCAAACTCGATGATTATTAGTGTGTCAGATGGAAACTAAACAGGCTTCAAAAGCACTTTCAAGCCATTCAGAACTCACCAAATTTGAGGAACAAAAAAAAAAAAAAAAAAAATTCACCTAATATTTCTCTTAAAACGACATGACTTCAAAAGCATTCAAAATGACAAAAATGTCAAATGTGTTCAAAGGGGAAGTCAAGTCAAATTCTAACTACAATATCTAAATGAATAGATGAAATGGCATTTCCAAAAACAGAACCAATACGGCAGAGGGGGGGCTTAGACATAATTACAGAGTGGGCGCGATGAATATTTTGTGCTTGTGCCAGGCGCCCAAGTCCAAATTGTTAAAGGCAGTCCACGTCAGGCCTCAACAGCGCCTCATTAAATTCAAACAAGACGGAAGCCCACAGCCTCCGACGGTGAGCCCCTTACAAAGCAAAACTCAAGTCATTACACGCGTATTCCGGAATATTCCTATCAAGCCTTCACAGAAGCGTGACGCAGTTAATAAACTAACAGCGAAGACGGTCGGTTCCTTCTTAATGGTGGACTGACGCTGCCAAATTCGATTGCGTCCATCCAGTTTTTTTCCACAGGCGAATTTGACTCGCTTCCATCTTAATTGGCTTGGCCGCATCTTGCGAATGGAGATTTAAAACCCGTATTTTGCTCATCAACAGCCTGGTCGTACTGAAGAGTGACGTGTCATGTCATATTTTCATTAAGAAAAGATCAATTATCTCAAAAGAGCGCACAGGGGACGACGACATATCGGGAGGGATGATTGGGATGGAACGGCTATTGGGCTTCATTAATCAAACGCGGGGGCTGTCACGATGCAGTTTTGACACATTACTGGCTTTTAACGAGGCAACAAACGTGACAACAGTGGTGTCGTTACATTTTAAAAGGACATTTGTATCCTTTGCCATTTTCTGTCTTTCCACCTGCAAATATCACCATCGGGTGCTTTTTGACCTCAATCAAAAAAAAAAACCATATTTCTCGGTCTTTGCGAAAGCAGCTGGATATTGCCGAGCGCGGCGGGATGCGACGGCTTATTCATTTCTTCACACTGTGTCTTTAAAGCAGGTAGCTATTGTAAAGAATGATGCATGCAAAGTAGGTCAACATTCACAGATGCTTTGCTGCTGGCATTTGGAGTAAACGCATCGCCATGTGCTCCTGCTCAATGGATTGTCCCTCGTTATGGAGCACTCAAGGCTATGCTCATCCAGCCAGAGCAAATGTTGGCAGATGAGAAATAAATCACCTGCTATGAATGAGAGGAAGTGGATGATATTTAGGGACTTGGAAGATCTGGCGCTTCCTTGATAACTTATACGCAACCAATAAATTATAGAATAGTTCAAAAGACTGATTTCGAGCACGCTCGCAGACACGCACATGGCTACAAAGCAACCGGGGGAGTGTTGGCCCATTTGCCTCCGTGGATCTCTGCCAAGGAACATGTCCAAGGTGCAGCTCAACAGCTGCCACTTCACCCTTATGGCCTGCAGAAGAAACTCATTTCTTAGACCCTCTGAAAATCTCCCTTTCTTTCTCAATCTAGGTGTCTTCCCATTTATTTTTCTTCTGTGCATTAGGGCTCTCCTAAGTGGTCTTCCCTCCCTGCATTTTCTGTCAAGTGCTTCTGTGAAAGCCTGCCTACTCCCAACGGGGGTGGGTGGGAATTCTGTAAATGAAATTGGACATAGGATGGTTGAGGAAAATGTGCTTCTTCTATAACTGCATTGGGGTAGTGGGGTGGGGGGGGATCCACACATCATGGGGTTGGGGTATTGACTGAAATCTCACCAGTTACCGAAAAACAAGCACAGACTTCACAGAAAGTAGGTTTTGAACTGAGACCCTCGTCGTTAAATCAACGACTGTATTGCGCTTACGTGATAGGAGATGTAATATTTTTAACTATGCTAACTCAATAGAAAAGCCGTATTTGAAGTCTAGTAAAAAGGTGGATATTTTTTTTTCTTTTTTTTTTATGAATAGGGGGCCAATTATGTGTGCGGCTCGGGCCGCTGTGGCAGTCGGATTAGCGATAGCGTTGGAAAGGCCTGGGTTTTAGCCACATCCAATTACACTGCAATTGTGCAGAAACAGGAGTGGAATCCCCGAGTCCCTTACTGATATGCGGCGAAATTGAATTGGCTTCATTTAGCGCGAGCAGCCACGATTTCAAATAAATCAAACCCTCGGCTGCCGTAAAAGTGTTTTCATTCTTAAAGTGTGTGAAAATGAACAAAATATCAAATGAAATGATTACTCGGTGCATGGACGGGATGGACAAAGCCAAGAGGAGTTGGTCGCTCCAAAGAAACTTTGTTTGTTTACGGCGGTGGCCCGCGAGGCACGGTAAGGTCATGGCGGTTACTCCAGCCGTGATGTATCAATTATTGATCCCTTCCCTGGAGCTGCCTGTGTGCTTAATGTGCAGGCCAAGCTATTATCCTACGGCCTTATTGGCGGTATTGACAGACAGGCTGAGAGGGGAAGGACAAACGGAAGCACGTCGTGTTGACGCCGGCGAGGCAAACAACGATGGGGGGGGTGGGGGGGGCTTCAAAAGTGATGTCTGGACCGTTCGGCTAACTTTGACTTACACTAGACGCTGTGCGGGGAGAGGCGGACGTCTGATCATGTTTCCAAAGCAAACTAAAATATTGATCTCTCGTAAATGTCACCTTGAAAATGCATTTGTGCAATCACACACGGCGACAATACAAATTTGACAGGGGTTAACCACGCGTCATGTTTGAGTGCTGCTCACCCGTCTCTACGTCGGTAATGGCAGCGGAGTTGTCAAAGGAGCCGGTGAGGAGCTGGCGGCCGCAGAGGCTCCAGTGTGCATCCCGCACGGCTCCTGAGTGGCAGGTGTAAACCTTCAGGCATCGTCCGCTCTCGACGCCGTCCCACACCTGAACGTAAAAAAAAAGTGGGCTGGATATCAGGAAATCGACAGTACCTCGGATGTATGCGCTAAAGTGGTGGTTCTCAAACTTAGTGGTATATATGAAAAAAATATTCATATCGATCCCAGATTTATTTCTTTTTTCTGCTGACTGACTGGCATGAAATGTGAAAGCAGGCTGCAGATAAAGTAAGGAGGGCAAAAAAAAAAAAAAAAAAGGTCCCAAAAGGAGACAGTGATTTATGACACAAGTGCTGATCTCTTGTGTTTCTTAATTGCAGCGGCGTGCTCGCGCTGAGGTTCTAACTCTTTGGCAAAAGGAGCCACGTCGATAGTGTGCCAAGCGTGTCATCAGCTGCTTATTGGAGCTGATTTTCAGTCTGGCGGGCCACAGCTCAGCCTGACATCAAAAAGTGGGTGGTCTTGTCAGGTGTCCGCACAAATGAGGTAAAAAAAAAAAAACATTTCGAATCTGCGAGCCACTTGAGGCATGTCTCTGTGTTTCATTATTAAACGTGCTCTTCAGACGGCATTAGAAAGACAGTCGACTGTAGCGCTGTGGGAGACTGAAGGGAAAGGGATGCAAGCACTCGGTGGAGCTTACCAGGGAAGGCTTAGAAAGAAAAGTTACACCATGCAACTGTTAGAAATATCAAGAAATTGGCTCGTGCACAATCCACAAGCCTTGATCGTATTTTCTTTGGATTTTATTGGAGATTCCACCACAGAAGCACAAATTGAATGACATGAAAATGTTACTGAAAACAGTTTTCTTTTTTTTTCACAACAATCTATTGTTTATGGAAGAAGGGCTTGTGTTCCAACTCAAAAGTTCAACTGCAGTGTATGATGTCGGGGCTTGAGAGAACACTGCCATCTCAAGGCTGCTTTATCAACTCAACACAGCATCAGAAAGCATAAAATTACAATATTACGCAGTGACTATGTTTTACAACCATTACCCAGCATGAATAAAACACAAAATAATGAACCAATTAAACCCTGACAATAATCGCACAAAATGTGAGACTTGAAAATTGGTCATTTGCTTTTTCTACATCCTTTTCATTTTCCAGACTCGGACAGCGTATACTTCAGGATGACATATTGGCTAATCTGCTTTCTAAATGGCTCGGGGTAATTAAAAAATGAATTAGCATTCCTATTAGCTACGTAAAACTTCTTGCCTTACATCTGTCGTAACCATGGCGACCGTGACTAATTGCATATGGTCTGGGCACTACTGCTAAAGGAAGACAAGCTGCTGAGGACTTCACAGACTTAGAATAGAGAAGAACAAATGGAGCTGCCTCATTAACGCCAGACTTATAATTATGACAATAGCTACTGGTCTTTATGTCACAGCAAATGAGGAAATGTAATTGGTAATTCCTACCTGACACTACAAAGCTTAATTGGCCTCACTGACAGTTGATTGCAGTTTTTATTGCTGAAAGTTAACTGCACTTGCTAAATGCACACCCAGATGCTCTAAATAACACATTATAAATAACCACATTGATTCTATGACACCAGCCCAATAGGCTCAGTCACAGATGGACATTGCCCCCTGGTGGCTGGATGCAGTATTGAGTGGCTTTTAAACAAATGAATGCCTTCACATTTACAACACTACCTTTAAATTAATATATTTAATAAAAATGGGAAGAACGTGAGAAGAAGGGAAATCATTCTATTGGAGTCCATGAGACGCCTGGTTAAATACCTTTAGCCTGAGATGCAATCTGACCTGCATACAAAACAAAGTCATCCAAGATTAGCGATGGGGAAGATGCTTCCATGCTGCCGCTGGACTCATTTTAATATGCAAAAGCACCGCTGCATATTTTAGCCATGGTTAAACTCTCTTGAGAATTGACGGAGGGGCATACAAATGGAATGGTTTTGGACACGTGCATCTCTTGACCTTTCCAGCTCCTTTTTCCGGAGAGGAAATGAGAGAAGTGGAATGTGAGGTTGGAATTGGAAATATAGGAAGTCTCGTGGGTGTTGACATACATTGGGCTGACAGTGACAGATGGAATCCTACAAAAAGTGGTGCGTGCTGTGTTTCTATATCAAGAGGGCAATTGTGATTTAATGTGATTACTGCTCTTCAAGGTCCACTTCCAAATGATTTTAAACAAACAAGCAATAAATGAATTTATGTATCATAATAATGAATTAAAAAAAAAAAAGTTTTGGTTTTATGGGTGAGGGAGCTTGGGAAATAGTTGAATTTCTACACTCAGAAATAAACATACCAATTTGTGCTTGAGATGTTTTCCACCCACATTCATTTTTACTTTCTCTGACTCAGGTAATTGAAGGACTAGTTTACTTTCACTAGAGTCATATTATTCTGGAATAAAAGTACTTGCAACTCTACCCACCTCTGATTATTGCCAATACACACCTACATTTATTTTCTTACTGTACCTTAAAGGTCTTGTCCATGGAGGCAGACAGCAGTAGATGACTTCTCTGGGGAACTGGACACCATTGCACCGTGTTGACCACACCCTGGTGGGCTTGAAGGCTTAGCAGAAGCTTCTTTGGTATCCCAGCAGCAGCAGGGGCAGGTGAGTGAGCAAGATGCAGCTTCACTTTCTGAGACACCGCTGAGAGAATTGGGACATCTTTGCCGTGAACTCCTTCTTTTGGGTTTTCTTCGTTTGTGGAAGACGGGACAAGTCTTTGCCTCTTGGGAATATAGGGTCGGACACCAGGCGGGACACTACAGGGTCTTTTGGTCTTATCAAGAACACTTGGTGGGATGTATGGAAGTAGAATGGAGTTGTTCTGAAGAGCAACAGGTGAACTAAAAGAACAGCTCTGCTTTTGTGAAGAATGGTCATTCTGGTGGCATTCCAACAGTGTACTGTCAGAGTTCAACTTCAACGGCGATGAATGACAGTCTTTCACTTTCACTTGTTGTCTTGGTCCAGCTCCTTCTTTCTGGTCGAGAACTTCATCCTCAGACTCAGAATCCTCATATGCCACTAAGGTGGTCATCCTTACTTAACACTACTGCAGGTTCAACAACGTTCCAAGAGCGACATCTACTGGATGACAACACACACGAGGAATTAAAAACAAGACAGTTCCCCAAAATATATTCGTAAAGGGGTGTCTTATCTTTGTAATGAAAAAAAATAATAAGACTCACCATGTCCTATTATCCAGAAGCTTCGAGTAACGTATTAGGACAAACTCGACGGCTAGCTAGCCAAAGCTACGTACCGTAGTAACGTCAACGTCGCAAATTCGCTTGCTGTCATGCCGCGGAGCAGTTATTTACGCAATAGAATAAAACACTAAATGATTCAAATGTGTTCTAACATCCTCCAAACATCAACACATACGTGTAGTGTTTAAAATCGACGTTTTCAATAAATTTTTTGAAAGTTATCTGTATCCGCCGAAAACCATACTTTTATTTTCTTAAAAGAACAATTTCCGGTGAAGGGGTCCGATTGTATAAACATGTCCCCCGTTATTACCACAACCGCAATAAATGTTAGGTTTATGCCGGACATCAAATCAGATCTAAAACACTGTACATATTTTGTTATTAATGTAGAAAAATATGTCTACCAAAAAAGTAAAAAAAGCTCATGAATTTACTGACGGAACTATTATTCGATTATATATTTCTCGGGAAGAATTTCATCCGAACATCAAGTTGCTCTTAAGCTGATGCAAGTTGAATGAGTGAGCTACCAGCTGTGTAACGCAATTACACGGTATGTGCACGAATAAATTCATTAAATCTCTTTAAAACGCCGAAATATGAACTGCACGTGTATTTATTGGCACGTTAATCATCTTTGACGCAGTGTACAGTGATATTGACCTTTATCGACCTAGTGAGACAAATTCAAGGCTGATAACTCACATGTGGGAGTTTCCCTTTTGCCGGTGCTACAGTAATGCTACCACATTAAAGAGTCATTGTTTATTTTCAACGCATTGTAGCTGCTCTTGAATTTATGTAACGCTCTGCATTTTGTGAAGATGACAGACTGTCAAGGAGATGAGGCGAGGAGTCCAATGGATCTCTATAACAAACTGACAGCACAGGGTGATATAGTCAGGAGCTTAAAATCGGCTAAAGCTGAGAAGGTGGGTGCCTATAAACCCAAATATAACAAAAGATTTAACTAATGAGTATATATAGCTGTGGTATTTTAATCTTCAATGATTGTAGACATTGTTAATGTTCTCTCCAGGCAGAAATTGATGCAGCGGTCCAGTTCCTACTCAAATTGAAAATGGACTACAAACAGGTGACGGGTCAGGATTACAAAGCGGGATGTCCACCATCGGAAAATTCACTTAGCTCAGAAAATGGCCCCACAGCAGATGGCAACACTGATGATGATGGTGATGATGAAGTTAACCCTTGGAGCGTCTCCACAAACAATGCGAAAGGCGTTGATTATGACAAACTCATTGGTGAGATCAAATTAGTGTCTTCTGTATAAAGAAAAAAGTATGAGATTGTACAAGAAGGCCACACTGAAAACGCTAACGTCTAATAATACAGCTCTGACAATGTTTGAATAATCTAGTTTGAAATGTACAAGAAAATGTTGTCTTTTTTCTTTTAGTACGCTTTGGTAGTAGTAAAATCGACCAAGAGCTGGTGGACAGAATAGAGAAAGTGACCGGACAGAAACCTCACCGCTTTCTTCGTCGAGGAATTTTCTTTTCACACAGGTCGGTCAGCTTTAAACACTTAAATGAGTCCCTTAAGGCAAAGTTGAGGAGAATCTGTTGTGATTCCTTCACTGCGCAGAGACATGCATCAAGTTCTGGACACGTATGAGAAGCACAAGTCGTTCTTCCTGTACACCGGCAGAGGGCCTTCGTCTCAGGCCATGCACGTTGGCCACCTCATCCCTTTTATCTTCACCAAGTGAGTTGAGCAGCATTTGAGTTGCGCTTGGAAAATGAAATAAACACTGAATCTTGCCGCAGATGGCTCCAGGATGTGTTCGACATCCCTCTAGTGGTCCAAATGACGGACGATGAGAAGTACCTGTGGAAGGACCTGACGCTAGAGCAGTGCCACCAGTACGCCATGGAGAACGCCAAGGACATCATCGCGTGCGGTTTCGACGTCAACAAGACCTTCATTTTCTCCGACCTCGACTACATGGGGTCGGTAGCGATTGACAGCCAGCCATCTCGTCCCGACGTGACATGCGTTTCTTCACTGTTGTGTTTTTCTACTCGTACCGCAGCGCGTCACCGCAGTTCTACAGGAACGTGGTGAAGATTCAAAAACATGTGACGTTCAACCAAGTCAAAGGCATCTTTGGCTTCACAGACAGCGATTGCATCGGTAAGGCAGCCGGAACAAAGCTGTTAGTGAAGATAAATGATATTGACCTGCCTCAGACAGATTACGTAATGACTTTTTCCTCAATCCATCATCATTTGTTGTCTGTGTCTTCTCTCTCCAGGAAAAATCAGTTTCCCAGCCATCCAGGCGGCCCCTTCCTTCAGTAATTCTTTCCCGCACATCTTCGGGGACAAAAAGGACATTCAGTGTCTCATCCCTTGCGCCATCGACCAGGTCAGCGTTTACAGCAACACTCAATAAATTTGTAGTACTCCCCCTTAGTGGCCAAGGTGCACACACCAAATGGAGCAGCACAGAATGCAATTTTTATTTTAGAATTATTCGCAAGGCACTACTGTACTTGTGTGACGATGACATTTTGTTGAGCAATGCCCTTTCACCTTCACAGGATCCCTACTTCCGAATGACCCGCGACGTGGCACCAAGGATCGGCTACCCCAAGCCGGCCCTGTTGCACTCCACTTTCTTCCCTGCCCTGCAGGGGGCGCAGACCAAGATGAGCGCCAGCGATGCCAATTCGTCCATCTTTCTCACCGACACTGCCAAACAAATCAAGAACAAGGTACAAGTGAGCTCAGTGAGCGTCTAAAGATGAATTCTGGGTGTACATTTTACAGAAAAATAAATACGCTTGATTGCAGTTCAATAACTATTGATTGCGATTGCTCACAGATCAACAAATATGCATTTTCGGGGGGGAAAGACACGATAGAGGACCACCGAAAGTACGGCGGCAACGTCGACGTGGATGTGTCCTTCATGTACTTGACTTTCTTTTTGGAAGATGACGAAAAGCTGGAGAAGATCCGACAGGTAAGAGTTAACGTGACATGGAAAGGTTTTATACTCTCTTTTCTCTGGATTTACCACACATGTTGTGTTTAGGACTACAAGAGCGGCGCTCTCTTAACCGGAGAACTGAAGAAGATTTTGATCGAAACCCTGCAGCCAATCATCGCCGAGCATCAGGAGCGACGCAAGCAAATCACGGACGAGACAGTCGTGCGGTTCATGACACCCCGGCCATTAAATTTTAACATCTAGCTCGCTCGATCGAAGAATAAAAAAAAAAAACGCATCTTGATGAAAACTCATGTTATTAAATAGGGGAAGGGAAACCAGAGTGTTTTTTTTTAGGTGGGGGGGGGGCTGGAGAAGACATGCCTGCACTGCATCTCTTTAATTTGAATCTGAAAAAAGTTAATAAAAATGATATAATACACTATTGATATAATGCTAAGGATTTTGTGCTTTGGGGAATCTATTAAGATATTGAAAGGTCAACGTCTTTTTTCTGGGGCACGTAATCGTCTACGCAATAGGATTCAATTCAACAGTGTGTGTATGCCGAAGTTTGGTTTACTTTAATGGTTGCATAATGACAAAGTGAAGAAAAAAAAAACTGCCACATCCACAAGTGGCTGATGTGTAACAACATAATTGTGGTTACAGAAATATTTATTAATATCCTACCAAAGCAAAGATGCTGAAAATTATTATAATAAAGATGGCAGAAACTTGGCAAGTTCTTATTTTACACAGTTGTGGTATTTTCCGAAATCAATCTTTATTCATTTTAGTTTTACTTCTGACATGCCTCACTGTTGCTTTTTTTTTTTCCAATTCGGAATTTGTTACAAGTTATTTTTATTACTACATTTGTTTTTACTCTGTTCCTCTTAAAATTCAGACTTTACTTTTGTAATCTTATTTACTGTAATAAATTCAATATGAATATGACTTAATTTTGATATAGTAATTGCAAGTTTTCTTGTAATACCATGACTACTCGGTTGACTTTTTCCTCATACATGACATTTAAAATCGCTGTGTTTATACTTTTAAATTTCTCTGCCTTGGCATAACAGACCGAACTACTTGATTCAAAGTTCAGGCCAGGGAAGTCAGAGATCTATGCCAAAAACCTGATGACCTTTAAATATTGAGTCTAACACCATCCCAGTGGACCATTTCCACATGAAAAAACAAAAGACTGACCCAAGCAGGAACCAGAGTAGTAGACTAGTTATACACATTACATATGTATTTATAAACATGTATTATATAGATTACAATGCAGGGCATTATGGGCACACTTTAGTAATAAATGTCTGTGCGTGTGTTGCGTACCTATATTTGAACCCGTGCCTAATATTTCACCTCGTACAGTGTTCTGATGACGTCCGCCGTGATAACATTGTTGATTCTAGGCCCACGCCTGTGATTCGAAGCCGGGGTGGACGTGCCGGTATCAGCCAATGCGGGCCAGGGGAGTTGTCTTGCTCTCAGACATACGATTGGGCCATCTTAAAAAGGGCAAACACGCGTCCGCGTTCCCAGTGCCGGTGTCCGCCTTCCCCTCCCCTTGAGATACAGAAATAGAAAAGGTTTAGTCGACAGTAAAATAAAACATTTCCTGCACGTTCTTATCCTCGTAAGACTTTTTTTGTTTTTAGCGTGGCTCCGGCATCACCACGACGCCGACGGGGACAGAGCTAGCTTAGCCGGAGGAGGGGGGGCTTACTCGTCTGTCAATTGCTCGCGTTCACCCGGAAACGCGTTTCGTGGCGAAAGTAAAACCCGTGCATTAGATTCAACGTCGACTTAGCGTGACAAATCGAACAAGTTGGACATTCGAGGGAATGGCACTTGACTTCGCCGCGGGCTGCGTGGGAGGTAAGGAAGAAAAGCGGTGACCGCTGTGCAGGCGGCCGGGCGGCTAGCCATAGCGTGGCATTGCCGCTAGCCTGCCACGCGAGCCAGGTCAATAAATTTATGCTAACCGTGCTAGCTTTCCTTTACTCCTATGATCAGAAACGTTCTTCTTATACGTAGATGCAATATTAAAGAATGATAAAATATGAAATCGATTGTGTTGTAATTCCAAGAACGTTACGTGGGTCAGTGACTCATCGGATTACATTCCAAGACTGTCACTCAACGGGAGTGGCTCCTCTGATTTATTACGCCTTTATTTTGGTGTATTATGTTGTTATTATTATTGAGTGAATGAATACAGTACGGCTACTCTGTCACTGTCGTTAAGTAAAGAACAGACATCGACTACGAGTATTTTTCTGAAGATCTTACTTTTGCTTCAAAATTTTAATTCCGATGAAATAAATCACTGCAATTTACAGTTTGGCAAATCTCAGAATTGGGAAATTAAAACAAACACGCATACATTTGCTGTTTTTGCGCTCTGACCAAAGCAATGATCTGTTAGCAATTTTGCACACAAAAAAAAAAAGTTCAAGTCAAACTCATTTTTTTTTTCCACGGGCCGCATCGTTGTCATAGTTTCCCTCGGAGGGCCATTATGATTGTCAACGTCTTCAGTATAGGCTTCAAAACAAAGTGATGAATAACTAGTTTTAAAATCACAGACTAGTAACAACTTCAAATATTTAAAAAAGACGAATGGTAATAAAAATTGCAAGCAATAGCTCTTCAATTTCAAATTTTAGTAACGACACAAAGTTGATGCAAAATTTGTGTTGGTGGGCCACATAAAAAAAAAAATATGGCGGGCCATATCTGGCCCCCGGGCCTTGAGTTTGGCACCTATGTCCTAAGGTGTCCTTTGTTGCTATTTTCTGGAATCAAAAGTCAATTACAGGACAGCATATTTTTAGGGGGGCGATGATTTAAGATATTTTCTCCACATCCTACTTAGATAACGATCAAGAAAAGTCAAATGAGGTGGCTCGGGCATCTGATCAGGATATCTCCCGGAGGGAATTTCTGTGTGATAAACACAAATAAATGATATTAAATCGTTGTTTTTTTTTTAATTATGTTTCCAGGTGCTGCTGGTGTTTTGGTTGGACATCCGTTCGACACAGTGAAGGTGGGTACGTCACCTGTAGCTTAAAGCCATGACAAAGACCGACCGGTCTGTCATGTGTATAGTGTACACAATCATGTACAGTAAACATATGTTAGCATGTACTGACAGCTTCAATGTTTCGAATCATTTCCAAAGCATACAGATTGTCTTGAGTAAATAGTAAAGTTGTCCTTGTGTATTTACTGCCACTGTGCTCATAGTAAGAAAGAAGCCAAAACAGGGCTGGGTGATTAATCCATTTGATTAGTTTATTACGATTAATTTGTGGGGACAATTTAGCGGCAACTATTGTTCGAAGCGCATCTCCGCTGTGCATTGCTCTGACTAAAGTTTTTTTCCCATTCTACCAGTTTTAGCCCAAAACAGCCTGTGTGTGGTTGTTTTGTTTTCCCCGTAAGAACACCAGTAATGGCATTTGTTCCATTGCTGCTAGTTGCTATGTGCAAGGGTCTCTGGGTTCAGCCAAGGTCGGTGTTGCCAGTTTCTTGATTTGGTTGCTCTATTTGGTGACTTTTTTTATTTTTTTTTGCCAAAAAGGTACTCGCGAGTTTTAATGATTCATTTTAATCATTATTATCATAAATAAAAGCAGACGACTTGATACATAGTCGTCCAAGAAAAGAAGTCGGATTTCATTCCATTTGAACTTAACCAGGCGTGACCTTAAAGTGCTCTGAGTGAATGTAAACAACAATCTGGCTATGGGGGATTTTTTTTTTTTTAGTTTGTTTTGTTCTTCAAACCACAATTTGACTTCCAGCAAACTTGTCTCGTCACTGACAATTCAAATAGAGGAAATATGACAAATGAGCTGAGCAACACTCATTGTAAACTGCTTTCTTTCTGAAAGTTAAAACACAATAAAAAAAAAAAGTTCTGTTGAATAATGAATGTCGGTTATAAGAAAAATATTATAAAATATTTGTCAGTCTCTGTTAAGAGATTGAAGAAACTTGGTGAAATCAGGGCATGCACGTTTTTTTTCCTCTCCGACTTTGTAACTCGGACCTCCCAGTTTGTTTCATTCCAGTATACTTTTTCCTGATCAGAGTTCTGAGAACTCAGACTTTCTGCTTTTCGGGAATGTCTTGACAAAAGACGGCGCCAAAACAATATTTTGTAGCCATGGCTTTGGCCTAAGCACAAACATGTGAAATAAAGTTTAGCCTGCATATTTTTCAGGTTGTGTGATTGTTTTTGAGCCTCTACTTTTGAGTGCAATGAGGAAATGAAAGTTAAGCCAGCTCAAGGGTCACTTTGGGACAGAAACAAAGTTGCATTCATGTTTAAAGTGACTAGATGACATGGCAGCATCTGCGTGCCTGGTGTTTGGCGCTCTTGTGTACTTTGCTGTCAATATGTGTGCTTGGCGGAGTGCTGGTGGAGGGCGGGGGCTGTCTTTAATAGCAACAGTGTCACTGTGTTGTAGATGAGAGAGAGAAATAAACAACCTTTCGACGGAATTGGGACCTAGTAAGTAAAGTCCGGGTCTTTCTTTCTCTCCCTCAGGGGTGTCCAAACTTTTTCCTTTGAGGGTCGCACGCTGAAAAACAAAAGAATGCAAAAGCCACGTTGGCTTTGGATTAAACCGTTTTTTTGCTTCTGAAATGGAAATTATTTTTTTATTTGTGTAGTTTAAATAAACTTTATTACTGTTTGGTTGTAAAGATTTTCTCTTGCAGCATTGCACACATTAAGGAAATTCGAAATTCTGTTTCAACACACAACTACTGTACGTGAGAATGGCGACCACCAGTTGACAAAAAACATCACCTGCATCTTAAGTTCACATTTCCGTGTTTCACGTAAAGTAATTTTGTTGACGATTAACCCATAGGATGATTTAAAAAAAAAATATTGGATAGCTTGCAACCCAACTCGTGCCATTGTTAGTATTTGCGACGGCCACAAAAAAATAAACACCAGGCCACTAATACCTCCCGGGCCGTAGTTTGGACACCCCTGTTCTTTGTCCTGTCTTGAGCTGTACACAACTTCTTAAAATAAAAATAAAAACACACACTTACACGCGCGCGCGCACACACACACACACACACACACACACACAAATCCTCATTTTGCACGTATGCATAACTATATTTAGTATTTTTTTGCCTGCTTATTTTCCCTTTAGAACAGTTTGACATTGTGATGTTACGACATCACGACGGTGACGCTAACACGAGTCTTTTGGTTCTCAGGTGCGGCTTCAGGTTCAAAATGCAGACAAGCCTCTCTACCGCGGCACATATCACTGCTTCCAGTCCATCGTGCGCCAGGAGTCGGTAAGCTTGACTCCAAAGAATGTCGCGACTCCGCCTCCTAGTCCACCCTCGCTGATAATTAAGGAGTCCGGTTACACTGGGACGAGCCACGTCAGCGAGCGCGCCGGAGACATTCAGTTTGAAAGGGTGTTGAGATTCTTCCTATACCACTGGAACCTCATTTCTCAGAAGTCTAAATTCAGTTTCGCAAGTCACGCTAGGTTCAAAACGCCACGTGGAGTCCGCTCGGCTCGTATACATTTGACGACGTTAAGCCCCAGAGGCGTTTTTTTTTTTATACTCTGTGCATCACTTTGAAATTGAAGTGGGACTAGATGTATTAAAAACAAAGAGTTCTTATTTTGGTTGCAATCAATGTTGGGTAGTGCAGACGTTCTTACCAGGTTGAGACGACCTTGAATGTCAACCTGCTGCCATTGTTCCGCAGACGTTGGGTCTGTACAAAGGTCTGGGCTCTCCCATGATGGGCCTGACCTTCATCAACGCCATCGTGTTCGGCGTGCAGGGCAACGCCATGCGCAAGTTGGGCCACGACACGCCGCTCAACCAGTTCCTGGCGGGCGCCTCGGCGGGCGCCATCCAATGCGTCATCTGCTGCCCCATGGAGCTGGCCAAAACCCGCATGCAGATGCAAGGCACCGGGGAGAAGAAATCCAAAAGGAAGGTGTACAAGAACTCTCTGGACTGCCTGCTGAGGATCTACAACAAGGAAGGCATTCGGGGCATCAACCGCGGCATGGTGACCACGCTCATCCGCGAGACCCCCGGCTTCGGCGTCTACTTCCTGGCGTACGACGTGCTGACGCGCCGCCTGAGCTGCGAGCCGGAGGACCCCTACCTGATCCCCAAGCTGCTGTTCGCCGGCGGCATGTCCGGCATCGCCTCCTGGATCTCCACCTACCCCGTGGACGTCATCAAGTCCCGACTGCAGGCGGACGGCGTGGGCGGCGTCCACCGCTACGACGGGATCATCGACTGCGTGCGGCAGAGCGTTCGCAAGGAAGGCTGGAGGGTGTTCACGCGCGGTCTCACCTCCACGTTGCTCCGGGCCTTCCCGGTCAACGCCACCACCTTTGCCACCGTGACTCTCTTCCTGCTGTACATGCGCAAGGACGACGAGTGCGTCCTGACGGCGGGCCCCGAGCCGCACGCGACCCCCATGCCGCCGTTGCAGTCGCAGACCCAGGCCAGCAGCATTTGAGCTCAGCCGCGCGCTAAGCTGAAAAGTGATTGTAGCTGCATATCAGACAGGCATTATATTTAAGAATGATTCATTAGTCAGTTAAAACTGCACTTGTACATATATACAGTAGTCTGTTTTTTGTATACTTCCATTTTCTATGGTCATTAAAAGGAGAGCTAACACGGTTACAGATGTTACAGCAGTAAATGGGTTGAAACCTTTGTGGTTAAATCTTCAACCAGCTGTCCCACACTATACTTTGGGTCATTGTTCTTAATGGTTACCAGAAGTGGGTCGCTGGAGGCAAACCTAAGTTGAAGGTTGAGACTCCCACAATCATGGAAATGTCACACTTGCTGTACATACATGTAAATATTACATTTGTCTCTTGGGCTCTCAGCGGTGTCATTTTTTGGTGTCTTTCTCGTTTTACTCCATTCCTCAACTTGAACCTCCCAAGACAACGCAATCTGTTCCTTGTTAAATTCTCAGAAATAAGTGACTCTGTTTCAAACTGAAACAGACAACAGGAAGATGTTAGTGATGCAGTCACACACACACACACAAAAGAAAAAAAGATGACCGTCCAATAGTAGTCCATTTTCTGTTACCATTTTTTTTTTCCTGACCATACCAAATTATCACCGTCCCACCATCGTATTGAATTAGAAACCAAATGGTTGATGCAGAGAATGTGTATGTAATGCTGGTTTTGAATGTCTCTCAAAAATAAATACAAATCTGCTTGAACCCAAAATGATTATAAAACATTTATCAAAGCAGGGTGATGAATGTGTTAAATTAAGCATATATCTGTGAAAGTATGACTTATTTTTGTACTCTTCTCTCACTAGATTATTTATGCCCGTTTTGAATCCAAATTCTGTTACAATGTCGTTTGTGCTGAAATGCTGTCATCTGTTTGATTATCAATAAAAGGCACATGGCCTTATAGAACGATTGTTTCTTTTTTTGTTAGTTCATGTGCTTATCACGATACACCCTCACAGAAAAACAAAACATTCACACACGAAAAAAAAATAACAATCCATACATATATATGGTACACTAGATCATTTTTATAAAACATAAATATTTTTTTATTAACTGAAATTTACATTCTGATCGCTGTAAACATAATCATCCATATTTTTCTCCAGACAAATATTCTTCTGCCAAATGTTGAGTTGCTCCCAACATTTTAAAAATAACTCGGTAAAATAAATAGAATGCACGTTACTCTACTTGGGTCGGGTTGTGCAAAAGTTTTGAGCTTTATCCGGTTGAAGCTCGAGGTGCAAACACTTGATCGGTTTTTGAGCAAAAAGCAGCAGCTGGAACAATATAAATAGGACACCTTTTGGCAATCAGATCCTGATGGTGTGGGTTACCGTCTCCCGGGACTTTCCCGCTTGGTCCACGAGGAAGGAGTCGCAGCTGTAGTGCAAGAAGCGATAGATCTCCTCGGCCCTCGCTCTACTCATGCCGCCTTCGCGTTCCAGGCTTTCCACTGAGCTGCACAACCAAACGCAGGAAAGTTGAGACACTAGTTTACCTCACAAGTGCTACCAGGTCAATCGGTTTACCTATTGACGAGCTGGGCCACGGATCCGAAGCGGCGGCTCATGTTGAGAGCGTGGACGTAATTGACGGAGGGCAGGCTTAAGTAGAACTGCAGGTCCTGCCGCCCGCTCAGCTCCGAGGAGGGCAGAGCGACGCCATGCCCCTTGCGCTGTTCCAGTCGTGCCAGCTCCACCAGCAAGGCGGCGCTCTGTCGGGGGCCGTCGCTCCACAGCAGCCGCACGCCGGCCCGCACCAAGGCCGACAGGGTACTGTCGAAGCAACGCGTGCGCTGGAAGGAACGGGTGGTCTCGCCTGGAACACAAACATTGTCGTACGTTGGACCAAAGTGGTGTGAAACCAAATCTACACTCGTGAGGCTGACCTGGTTTGTTTCTGTCCTTCTCCACAATCAAACAAATGCGCTCAAAGTGCTCCTGCACGCCGCTCACCCTTTCGGCCAGTCGCTTGCGGTTCTGGAGGGACGCCAGATCCGACTGGGCGTGCCTCTCGGCGGCCATGCGGGCGCTGACGACAAAGTAGTTACCATCCAGGGAGCACACGTGGACGTTGGCGCTGTGATGCTGCCGTAAGCTGGTCACGAGTTCCACGCTGCCGCTGAGGCAGCGACTGTCCACCAGGATGCAGACCGGACACTTTGTGATGGACGGACCAGCCCTGGCAGAATCTGGGATGGTGGATGGAGGCTCCTGGATGAATAGTGTACTTTAATGGATTTGCCTATTGATGCCACATGATGGCAGTAAAGGACCACTTTTTTTTTGCTTTTTACCTGAGGCTGTTGTTTGGATGCATCAAGTGACCTTGACATTTCAAAGTCCAGCTGGTCAGAAAGGGCATGTTGGTTTTCTATCCTCTGGCGACCCCTGCAGGAGGAACCAAGCATTGCACGATTTTCTAATTTATAGTGTTTTGTTGCCTCTGGTGATTTAAACCATTGTTCTCCAGAAGTTACCTCTCTTGTTGCTGTTCTTCCCTCTGTCCCCCGCTGACCTTTGATATGGTCGGAGAAGTCAAAGATTCCTGTTGTGGCAAATGTTTTATAGTCTCGGGTGGTTCCGAACCATCTACCCCTTCCTCCTCTTCGCTTGAATCTACCAAGCGCAGAACACGGCCACGCTTGCTCCTCGGCTGCACCCGACATCCGGCCACGCTCGTCGAAGCGCCGGTTTTTGCTCTGGCTTTGTGCAAGAAGACACGGCGTCGCGTGGCGTATTGCCTCCTCCCGTCCACGTACGAGTCCTCCGGCATCAACTCCACGGCTTCCTCAGAGCTCTCCTCTTCCTCCTCCACTTCTTCTTGGCTTCCCACCACAAAACTATCTTCTTTGTAGGTTTCGTCCTGCTCGGGCACCTGCAAACCAAATCCTATAGTCACACGGCTCTCGTTATAATACGCAGTGGAGTATGTCGTAGTACCTGGGAGAAGATGTTTGGGTTATGAAGGTTTTTGTAGGACATTTTATACCTTCCACCGACAGCTGGGCTTCGCACAGACTTCAAGTATATCTCGCGCATTTCGGAGTCTGATGGAAAGGAGACGAGAGCGTCAGAGGGGATGCAAAGGTTTTAAGACAAGGCTCTTATTTTATCCGACAAACACAATGGGATGAAGAAACTAAATTGGCAGAGAAAGGCCAGCAAAAAAAAAAAAGTCACCGTTGGTGTGTGTTTATTTTTGATAGCAGAACCTGAAATTCCACTTTTGTTTTTCGTTGCCAGGTATTTTACATCTTTAGTTAGTAAACGCGGCAGTCTACCATTCAGTCCCTGAGACGAATGCGTATTGTCCACCACAAAGCCATCGAGAGATCGGTTCTGCTCTTTTCCGTCATCCTCGTCGGACGAAACCGCCGCGCCCTCTTCGTCCTCCGACAGCACTGCTTCTTCGTCCAGGAACTCGCGGGCCTTTTGACATTTGTTGCGCTTTGAGAGAAACACAAACAATCGGGGGGGGGAGAGGGAAATGCCAAGGTTGACATAGCTATTAATTATAAAGATGGCATTTAAAAAGCAAAAGGTGACATTTGAAGGTTGCTTCTTATGACACAAATGCGAGTAAAACCTTGGTGTTGATTTGCTGGATTGGCCGTATCGCTCTTTTGCATGCGGACGCACGCTCGCTCTGGAAATCGTCGTCATCGTCGGCTTCGGACTGGAGAGACGGATGACAAAAGGGTTCAGAAGGGTTGAATGCATTGACATCGTGGCGTGACAAAAAAAAAAAGACTATCTCACTATGTTTAATGCCGTCGCACGTTTCTTTCTCACAAGTGGCGAGTCTGCATCAGAGATGATGTTGGACTAGAAGACATTAAAAACCAAAACAAAAAAAAAACCACAAGTTAAAATCCATCAATAGTACCTGCTCTGCCATAACATTCTAACCACTTTGTCCAATATGCTGGTTGCCATGACAACTGGACGTTGAACTCATTGAGTTCTGCTTTGTGCCTTTTTTTGAAACATTTCCTGATTGAATGAAGTGCGTGTGTGTTTTCTCACCGCTGCCTCTGGAGAGGACAAAGGATTGACCTTGTTGCCATGTCTTCTCTGGTGGACAACGTCATCATCACTGTCTATAATACACTCCGCTAAAAGAAAAAAAAAAATAAACATTTGTACAGTGACAAAATAGAAGGTTTCAACCACAACTCTCACATCATGTAATAGGGATTATATACAGGGAATATAAAAAGTCTACACACCCCTGGCAATTCTATCTGGAAACTTCCAAGTCTTTTAGCATAAATAAACAAACCTCGATGGGGGTCAGAATCATCCTTAGGTTCGACCGCTGAAATTGGGCCGTCTTCTGGTCGTTTTCGTTTGAGAATACTGCGAGAGAGGCGAAATGCGCGAGGCCACGCAGAACCCGATGACACCGGGCCCACCACTTTGGACGTCAACGGCGACGCGAGATGAGTGCTTTTCCTCTCTGAGAGCATTTGAGGTGTGGGGCTCTTGGTGCGGGATGAAGGTGCAGCAGGCCTATGAAAGCTGTAAGGTGTGGACGAATGGATGCTTACACATGGCGAGGAAGCTGGAGGTTGTGGAAAGCTGGTGTTCAATGGCATGGCGTCTTCTTCCTCCTCTGAGTTCTCCAAGGAATAGCCAAGGTCAAAATTGACAAGAAAGTCCAAGCTGTCAGACAACTCGACACGTTTTGACACCACTGGATGTTTAATTCCTGTGTCACGTGTTTCCAAAGGAGCCACTGTGCTGGTAGCGATGTCCTCCACGCTGGGCGAGGTCCGAGATGTCTCATGATTTTTGGGGGTGTGGATGTCTGGGATAGTCATCTGCAGGAAGGCTTCATCGTCACCAAACAGGTCCATGCTGTCATCTAGGTGTTCTTCCCACGCAGCCGGCTCATTTGTTTTCGAGTCCGCGTTTCTTTCCTCTCCTGGACTCTGCTGGTGTTTTTTAGCTTCACTGGCGCCACCGTCCTCAAAGACCTCATCCCAGGTTGGACTACTGACAGACTTCGGTTGCTTACGGAATTCCTCCTCAGCTCCCGGAGGCGCGTTTATATCTGACCCCGTATTATCAGAACGACTCGCCATGACTTCATCATCTTCATCGACATCCAGGGTAAAGCTGACGTGGAACGGCTGAGGAGGATCGGGATGAGGAGGGCAGATGGAGTCCACCGTGAGCGTGTCTAAATCCGCGCAAGGCGGCGGCGATCGGGACAGGAGCTCGGCAACGTTGTCCCGGATGGCATTTAGGTTCTGGTCTCTTCCCGGGTTGACAGAAGATGGAGGCCAGGAATCCCATTTGGGGAGATAGAACATGGCTTGAAGTTCAGCATCTTCTTCGTCCCGATCGATTAACACCTCCTCAACCTTAGGTGAATCCTTTTTTTTGTCATCTTCAACAATGAGGACCGGCTCCTCATTTATTAATTGAGGTAGAACTGACGGATCGACACGAGGCTTCAGTTTCTCGACTAATGTTTGTGGATTGTTTTCTTCTTTGTTCTTTTCTTGGACTTCCAAAGCAGCCACTGATTTGGTCTTAGTTTTGGAGCAGGTGTTTTTCTGAATCTTTTTTGGACGGCCGTCAGTGTCGGCTTTATTGAGATAAGATAATAACTCCTCCTCGTAAGCGCAGTCGCCCTGCGGAGAAGCAAACGTAAATACAATCAACCTCTGGACTTTTTGGGGCCGCGCTGACAATTTATCTACTTTATTAGTACATGCGCTATCTCCATAAGGATCAAACTAGGAAGCAGGTGAAGCAACCACACACAAGATCGAACTGAAAGGACTTTAAAGTCTTTCTTTACATAAGGCCGCCGTTTCCGTGTTGTCGGTTTAGATTTCATAAGCCTGACGGGGTTATTGCCAAAAATCTGTCAGTCAAAGTACTCCACCTGGAAGCAATCTGTTGGAAGTGGCACCCTCCCCAGAGGCAGCAGGACGCCGATCAACTGACAAACAGTAGGAGGAAGCTCCCCGTCGTGAGGACAGAGCAAAATCAAAGGTGGCTTTGGAAATGCGGGGTCGTGATGGTCGAAAAGTTCACTTTATCAATTCTAAAACCAAAAATTGGTCAGTGAACCGTGGCTTACTTCCTGTTTGGATTGATATCCTCGATGATCACGAGATCATAAAATAAAACATAATCAATTGTAGCTAGGTGTTTCTACAATTGAGATATCAAAAGGGCATAATTAAGAGTCTATGGGCAGTAATTATACAGAGGTATTTTTTTACTTTTGTAATGCCCATCCTCTGGAAAGTTCTACATGCCGTAACTAATAATCCAAGATTAAATTCCCGCCCACTGAGACAATTTAACAACTCTCAGTTAGTGATGCTTGTGTAACGCTCTAATTACACGAACCGCACAACATACCAACATCGGACTTACCACACCTTTACCTCGATTGCATCGTTTTGACGAATTTCTACGACTTGCGATCTAATTTCAGCAATTTTCCGGTGCTGGTATGTTGTAACTGATCTATAAAAATTGATAACAATTATCGTAAACACACAATGACCTAAATAAACAAATTGATGGTCAGAATAAAACATTTTTTGGGAGGGTTTTTAGAGAAATGGGGCCGAGAACGTAAACCGCCATCTTTTAATTGCAGCGATAACACACTATGTAAATTTGTTGGAAAGCTGTTAGAAATGGTATTAATGACAGTAAATTAAAATTGAATGAAAATTAAACTAAAATGACTGAAAATCAAACATAGCTTTTGAATTGTGGTTCAGGAGAAAAAGAAAAAAAAAAACAAACAAACAATGAAACAGGTCCTGGGGGAAAACCCGTCGAGGAAAGACTAAAAATATTCTTACAATAAAGACATGTTTAAGCAAGGCGTGTCCTCTGATTATTGTCGTCAAACTTGTAAGCAGTTGGTCATAAAGAAGTCACTGTGCTGTTGGAAACATGGTAGTCAGCATAACCGGAGAAAGTGGAGACGAGTTGTTCGACATGAGCATGTGAAAGGTGAAGGCTATAGGAGCATCTCCAAGAAGTTTGATGCTCCCGTGACTGCAATCACACATTCCACAATTTGCACAATTCATAAGCACTATCTAATTTCCATTGGCTAATTTCTAAGAATTGTATACAATCTAAAATTATTATTATTAATTATTATTATTGTTGTTTATTGTTATTTGAAAATCACAAGAGTACCAACAATTTTGTGACTTTGTGCTAAAAGTAATCACTTAATTGACTCAATTCATGTTAACAACAAAATAACTTGATGAGCTTATCACAATACAATCAAGTGCAAATTTTAAAATGCCATTGTTTCAAATTGCTAATAATAAAATGTTATTCTTTCAAATTCCTAAGCTTTTTCCATCTCCTCCTCTTCTCATCCCCATCTAGGTCACCAAAGCCTGACCCAGATCCAGCTTCCTGGATTTATGTAACGCTTCGGAGGATTGCATAACCACAAGCGAGGAGGCCCGTCTGTCTGAACGACCTGCGTCTCCTCATCACAAAGAAGAGCGTGACAGTGGGTTGAGGAAAACAGCGTGCGCTCTTTACTTCTTGGCCCGGGCCAGACAGTAAATGACTGGAAAAACAACTTCTGGAAGCTTTCAAAGAGCGAGGCAGCAAAGTGTGTCAGCGGGATTTAAAGCGGGGAAATCAGAAAAGTTGGAGCATTTTGGACATGCGATAGTGTTTGTGGACCAAAATTTCAGAAGGCCTTGCAAACTCCAACTGTGGAAGTAAGCCACGGCTAAACTTATCTTTGCAGGGGATATTTTCTATTAATCACAGTTAAACACAAAGCAAAATAGAATAAAGATTCAGGAAATTATCATTTCAATGACCTGCTTTATCGATTCGACTCCCCAAATCTCACAAACTGAACAATTCACAACTGTGTATAATATTGCTAATAAAATGATGGCCTAAATGAAAGTGTGCCACTTTCCCAGACACTCCTCGCCGATTTGTTTTGACAGGTGGGCTACCTTGCTTCAATCCCTTGTTTAGACAAGACTCGACATGGGAACAAAAAAAGTGGGCTTTATCATAATCCCTGACCCAATTTCTGGAATTCGGACCGATCCAGCGGACTTATCGATGGCCCGATCTTCTGGACTGTTATATTACTGCAATTGGAGATACTCGAGGTACTTAAACAAACATTGGGTGGCGAGTAACAAAGCAGCTAGGTGATTAAATCCGATGTGGAATTTCAAGACCAAGCTATTATTGAGGATTCAAGTATGTTGCGAGCGTCATGTAAATTGATACCAACTAATCTCATAACAAGTTTTTAGCAGTACCTCTGATGACCCAACATGCCCATAAGCACTCGAGTAAAAACTGTCAATTGTCCAAAAAGAGAAGTTTGTTTACTTGAATGGGGGGGGAAAAAAAACAAATTACTCATTATTACCATTTGAATAAAGATGTGGAAAAACCACAGAACCCATTTGTCAGGCCAAGAAATTGCCTTCCAGATCAGAAGAATGACTGGTTACTTAACCCAAATTAAACCCGTACGCTCCGGAAAAACTCAGCTGACTCCTTTCAAAAAAGTTAGTGTTTATAATAAAAAAGAAAAAAAAAATACTATCACAACCCTGCTCCACCCCTAGCTTACTTACACAAGTTGATTTTGTAAGACAAATATTTGATTCACCATGTCTCAATGTCACATGATTGATTTATAAAACAAGTCACGAGATCGAATGTGTTATTGTTTGAAGGACTATTTTACAAAACAACCCACCTCGTTCTCCTCCCGCATGCTGTCGACGAGCTGCATCACTTTTGTGAAATGCCGGCAGCGCAGGGAGTGATCGACCACATGTGTTGGAAATGCTCGATGTTGCCAGTGCCGCCATTCCAAAAGGGAAAGCTCTCTCACAGGCGTGTCGTCTCTGTGTGCGTCCTCCTTTGAAATATAAAATTGGTATTATTGTATGTCTACATATGTTGCTCCACAATTTGTGTTCAAATGCTTATTACGCTGCAACATCGATGCCTGTTGTCGGCAGTGTCTAAATATTTGCTTCCAGACAAAAACATGTCAAGTTGGGTTGACAACAAGTAGAGTTTAAAAAAATAAATGAAAAGAAAAATACCGGAGGGGGTCCATAATTTGGTAGAGACATGAAGTTTGATGATTGCCTCAAGGTTGGTTGAGCTTCATTTTCAGCCAGCTTCATGGTGGACACCCACAGAGAATATTCTGTCTTGCTCAAAAAAGGTCCGGAAGCAGTTTCCTCCTGACAAACTGACATAAGAAAAAAAAAACACAAAAAAAAAACACACTCAAGTCAAAACTGCAAACTTTACAGCAGAAGCTCAGCTCACTAAAAATACTCACAAAGGTTTTGTGGGTGGATGAGTGATGCCTGATCTTGGGCGAGGAACCGGCGGCTACTGGAAGCCCTCCTGTTGCTATCCCGGTGGTTAAACTGGCCAGAGGTGATGTGCATCTTATGCAACGTGGGGGTTATGCAGTCGGGCAGCATGCGGGGACTGTTGGGGTACATGTGGAAGGCACTTTTGTTGCCCACGATGGACTTCAACAGACTGCGTTTGTTGCTCTGGCTCTGGTTGTACGTCTTTGAGGAAGAGCAAATTGAAGGTCAGGTTAATGCATGACGGGAAAAATAAAAGACATTTTTTTACAGCAATTTAACACGTAACACATTTTGACATTTCGGACGAAAATACAAACCCTTTCTTCACGTCCCTCTGCCAGGATAACCACAATGCGTCCTTGCCTCTTACGTCCAGTGCGGCCCATGCGCTGCACGAGGCGGATTGGATTCTTTTGCGCATCGAAGCACACGATGAGGTCAACCTCACCGATGTCCAGCCCTTCCTCCCCTACGCAGGTGGACACCAGCGTGTTGAAGCCTCCCTGACGGAACCTGTTCACTACCTATTCATACAAAACCCCAAAAATAAAAAAAGATATTTTTATATTCTCATCTTGATGATGATGCCTTAGAACACATGCTTTTTTTTATTGGATGATGTGATGAGATGTGACGCCGATAAAGGGAAAGAGAAGGTCTTCACCTCCAGTTGTTCCTTCTGAGTAAAACCTTTGACTCCTTTCCCTGCCGACGCTTGCCCCATGAATGTCATGACTCTGATAAGCGGGCCGTGGCGGTTCAACATGGAGGCGATCTCCTGCACGCTATCACGGAACGACGAAAAAATCATCACCCGCGTGCTCACTTCCTGCGCACCCGAACCTGGAGGATAATTTCACGGCATTAAACAACGCCGAAATGAATTTGCCACGTCGGTGAACTGATACGCCGCCAGCAAATTACCGTTATTGTCGGACGCGCGTTGGACCAACAGGCGGAAGTGTTGCAGCACCACCTCTTCTAGTTTCTGCAGCTTGGGGTGACCGTACATGAAAGGTTCATCGGAGCCTACGAGTGTGAAATAGACAACGTAATTATTCAAATAAAAAGCCGTGACGATGTCATCCATCTAGCCCGCCATCCATCTAGTGTTAGATAAAAGCCTATTATATACCAGGTGGCTTCCCAAACTTTGCTTCCATCTCGTGATAAAGGTCCATGAAAACGGGAGTCCTCTGCAGCTCATTCCTGACTCGGGACAATTCTAAAACAGAGAAAAGAGATTTAAAACAACAAACGTCAATGTAACGATAACGATCCTGGCAGAAGGATTGAGGGGGGCGGGTACCTCTGGACCCATCCATGATGCCCTGGACGTAAAAGAAGAGCGACCTGAGTCCCATCTGCATGAGTAGCTCGTAGCCATGATACAAGCTAATGCAAAGGGCAAAGTCTCCCTCCAGCATTCCCTGCTGTGCTCCCTGGGGGAATTACATGTGGCTACATAAGACGACTGTGGCGGAAAAACAAACTGTTGCCTTGAGTCAAATTGAATCATTAAAAATAAATTCAAGAGAAAAAAGAAGTTTCATGATGATGCCCATGTCTCATGATGTCATCATGACGAAGACGATTGCTTAATTGTAACTAAACTACTAAACGTATTGCTTCAGCCGTACCTTGATATGAGTTGGGGGATTTTTTCGGAACTGGTCCCTGGCAAGGATGAGCTGGTACTTGCAGAGACTCTGAAGATCCTTGTGGGCCATCACTCGATTCAGGACCAGACGAGACATAAACTTCTCCAGCACCTGGTGGAGACGCACACAGAAAAGCAGCATGTAGGTCATCATAATTAGCCATTTCCTGCCAGTGCTTCGTCACTGACAAGAAGAGACAAAGCAGGGAAGTGATTTCACACATGCTTGATCATACACACATACATGTGCTTCTGTTATTTACGAAGGCAATTTACGAGCAATTCAATTCAATTTCCAATAATAGACAACAAATAGCATTTGGGCGACAGGAGATTTTTTTTTTCCACTGCCCTCATTTTGGAATAAAATCAAGCGGATAACGAGCAATGTGTCAGACGGAAAACTATCTATTCACAGCATTAGGACAGTTGTTAGAATTTCAATTGGGCTAATGGTGAGATGTTGCCCTAGAAACGAAGTAATTCAACACATACTGGGTAACACACTAAAATGGAGTGCAGCAGCTACATGTGATGAGGAAATGAATTGTCTCATAAGTTATACACACTTAAATACTGCACGTCAAATTGACGCCGCTAAAATATACAATTTGTTTTTCACATTGAATGCGGTCCAGGGATATATAACTAAATGTATTTTTTTTTCTAAATCAAAAGTAAAATCAAATGGTAAAAACATTTTTTGTCTCAGAAAATAAGTTGCTATTCCTCTAGGTTAAAGGTCATATAAATCGAGAAAACGTTTTTCAACGATTTAAATCAGCTATTTGACCAGGGGTGTGTAGACTTTCTAGATGGTGAAAACTACCGGCTGTCCATTTCCCAGAAATGGCAGGATAGTGATCATGTTTTGATTTGGATGAGAAAACCGAGCCACTTGGCCCATTTGGGCTAAATCTCAGCATGCTTGTCAGAGGGCTGAATCAAGGGGCTAGCTTTACACGACAAAGGCAAAAGGTTGAATAACAACCACTAATTTCCGATGACCTTTCACGAAACCCAGCGGCGAATAAATCGCGTATCATCTAATCTGCTCGTACACAGTAGGAGTAAAACATTTTACTGGGATTGAGCCTTGTTTACTGTGTGCTGTCATATTATTTCTTTACAAATGATTTTCAATATCCAATTACTGGCAACTTGACGCCTGGGGAAAAAAAAATGGAATTGTCAAAATAATTGATTAAGATTTACATCATTAATTTTTTTTCCAACAGGATTTATTTATGGACTATATAAAAGTCAATATGAGTTAAAAATATAGGAGGACTGGCGATGGGGGCAGCGAACGGAAAAGCATTGCAGTGTGTGTGTGTGTGTGTGGGGGGGCTGCAGCTGATTGGTTGAAAGGCATGGAGTTAAGTGACGTGAAGAATGTGCGAAAAAAGCTTCTCTGTGGGCTGCTATTAATAACAGAACCTGCTCATGGCTGAAATCCGCATGTCAACAATGAAATGAGTGTGCGCGAGTTCCTAAGGTCAACTAAAAAGATAAACTCTCCATCCTCACTCGTACAATGAAGCCCATCACATTGATGACGTTCATCTTGATTATCTTGCCGCAGTTATAAATCCATATATTTATTGTCGGGCTTCGTATGTCAACAAAGTCAGCAATGGAGATGATTACAGTAAATACGCGCACACGCATTTACTGTACATGGAAACTCCCCCGCAGACTGTAGAAGATTATATAATGTCCCCCCCTACGTGCATGTGGAAGTGTGCAACATGGTGGCTGGTTGTCGCAGCGCCGCAGATCAGATTGATCAAAATCCTGCCTAGTGCCTGCTCGAGTTCAACTTTGTTTATTATGCTCAAACAAAGAACTCGATTGTCCGCTCTCAGCCACTACATAATATTACAATTTGGCAGAACATCATAAGTGCAACACGGCCATTTTGTGACACTAGCTGACTAAGACGCTTTAATTTCCAAGCAAAAAAAAAAGCCTCTATTAATTATACAGGAAATATTTCAGATAACATTCATTAGCTGTCACGCAAGTGTAGATGAAATTTTTACGACATAAACAGTACCTTTCATTTTAATGTACACGCGCTACTATTGGAACTCTTAAGATTGGTCTCAGTCTTGATGTTGTACTTGGGGAATTCTTGATAGCACAATCTAGAGCATAACATACGCACACTTAGATATTTGTTAATATACAGGTTAATAACAATAACAATAATAATGCATACTATGACTGGTAATCCTCACTTTAATGTCAAAGATATTTCATGGCTCTGTGACAATTAACCCCCCTGCTCTAGCCTCTGGTCAATGATTATTAGTTATTTATTTTTTTGCATTTTTACACTTTGTTCAATAAAATGACAAACGCTACGCTCAAATGGCCCGTGTTGTTCGGTAGGCACTATTTATTGTCTCGGCAGAGGCGCGTAGATGAGGGCGTGGTAAGGCTAAGAGTCACGTGGTGTGCCTCGTCTCCTATAAACATCGCATTCACCGTTTTTCCCCTGTAGAAGCAAAACAGAAGAGGGCGGTCATTATTTTAAGGAACATATATTACAAGTTAACGACCTATACAGTGTAGTGTAGTGTCGACCTTATTATTTTTGTAATGACTATATGTGTCCATGAACAGTTGCGTAGATTCCAACTGGTTGACGCACTAGCGGCCGTGATCCGAATCAGGACACGCGCTGCACAAAAGGGAGAAAAAAAATCGTCCGATTTTGCATTTTAGCGCAACGTTATCCGATAACTCCTGAGATTATTTTTTTTTGTAATCGCTACGAAAAAAAAATGGACCGAGGTGGCTGTCAAATGAATGGCGGTGGAGGTGGTGGCAACGGCCGGGGCGACGGCGGGGGAATGATCACGCTGGAGGACCTGGAGTCTTTCTCCGAGGACCAGATGTCCGACTCCGGCAACGGAAGCCTGGTGGACGAGGACGACGAGCCCGGCCGACTGCTGCACTACTGGCAGGACGTAGCCAGGGGACACCAAGTGGAAGTTGCAAAGGGTAAACATAAATCAATAAAAACAAACCGTAACTTACTTTATAGAGGCAATAAAAGGAACGTTGTGACACGGTAAGCTTAGCTATAGCTTCATGCCTTGCAGCCAGGTGAAAACAACAAGTGACGTGACGGCCTGTAAAGTTCAACTACTTTGACTTGACTCAACTTCACACCGACATTATCGGAATGCATTGTGAATGGTGTTAAAATGCGACTTTTTTTTGCACTTGAACGCATATTAACGTGTTATTACGGAGTGTAAGAAGCGGCTGCTAACTAACTGTTTGAGATCATGAGACTAAAGTAGCCTGGAGTCATACTTGGAAGCAAGACTTTGTTGTTTAACTTTGTAGACTTTTAAAACGAGTCTATAAACCTCTTGTGGTGTTAAAACATCATAGTAAGGTTTTTGGGGTCGTTTTATTCATTTTGCTGTCCAATGAAATCTTAGCTGTAACCTTTTTTTTTGTATGGAAGCAACTTGACACAATCGAAGTTTACTCTTGTTCAAAACAACCAAACACTCGCATTTGAAACAGGAACTTTTAGGCTTAACAATATCCTCCTGGTTATTCACAACTGTATTGATAATAATTAATGAATTAAGTAATATGAATTAATGTTAATTTAATCATATTAATATTACTTAATGAACATAAATGTATTCGTATTTAATCATATTAACATGACTTCATAAATATTAATTTATTCGTATTAATATTTATGCTTTGTTTTGAGTGACGGTGTCTTAACATGACATTAACATTGTATTAGTGCTTCGAAAAAGTGCACAGCATCATGCACTGTTACAGCCTAAGAACGTTTACACACAAACCAACAATCTGGAACTTGCAATTCAGCAAAGGTCCGACTGCTCAGATGTGCCAAAGCTTATCAACCTGTTTATCCTACGTTTGACGTCAACCTGTTCATTGATTACAATCACGAATACTTGTGCGTTGCAAAGTTGAACTCGATTTGAATGTTCAGGTAAGACTGCTGAAACTTTCCAACGTGTCCTTAAGCAGAATTGACAAATTCCAAAACAAAAAGTATCATCTGAATCTTAAATATTGTTATCACCAAATAAAATCCTATTTTGTCAGCCAGTCCTTGGCTGTTGATCAGTGAGAACACACCAGCGCACGTCCGCTGCCCTCTGAGCACAGCACTAATTGCGGATTTAGCACAAAATGGCTTGCTGGAGCTTTCTGCTTCAGGGAGAGCTTATCTACCTCGGGCACATACTGGTCAGTACGTAGCTGCCCGCTAAGTCTTGCATGTAAATACATCACACAGGACGGGCAAAACGTTCTATGCTTGGATTTACTGCTCTGGCAGATGTCTGCCATGCAGGCCTTGTCATGATCTCCCGCAAACATGCATGGGATATTTAAAATGCAAATCAGCAGAAACCTATGGAAACTCAATGTGCCTCTGGATGGCGAACCAGTGGACAACCATCGCTTGGTTTATTAAAACAAAGTGATGCGGGTTCATTTTTTTGCGATTGTGGAGGTGTGGTTGAAAGCAGAACTACTTGTTTTGAAGGCAGCAAATGAAGAGGTTTCTCCCTAAGCTAAAAACCTGATTAGCGACTTGTTGACATAACACGTATATATCATTGAGGAATGAAATGGACCAATCTGTCCCTAATAGATATACAAAATGAATCTGCCAAAAAGGAAGTCACAACTAAGAAGGCCACTTGGATGCCCTTTGGATCAAGTTGAGTCTGCCATCCAACTG
Source organism: Syngnathus leptorhynchus (assembly GCF_054491065.1). Taxonomy (NCBI): domain Eukaryota; kingdom Metazoa; phylum Chordata; class Actinopteri; order Syngnathiformes; family Syngnathidae; genus Syngnathus; species Syngnathus leptorhynchus. The sequence continues at coordinate 4,297,874 of NC_141209.1, read as the reverse complement.
CAAAAGTGTCGATTCAATTCTTCCGGTTTGTTTCCGAAGCGGCTTGGGCACCCGCTTAGCTTTAAATTGGATGTGACGTGAGAATCGCTTTAAGCCAAAGAAGCAAAGCTTGTGTCGTGACAGATGACTGTATCTCAACTGAGTTGCTGCCATAGCAACAGATGATATGCCTTTGAGAATGCATGACCGAGTCAAACCAAACACACGTTGATTTCTTCCGAAAAATACATGTTGCTACTGTCGCTTCGATTGGTTTGGTGGCTCGAACGCCGCAGATCCATGTGACCTAGTTATCCTCTTCACATATTGATTTGATTAAATTGGTCCTTGCTTTATGGTACATCCGTTTTTTTTTAATTCCAGGCAATGGAAGTTCTATTCTCATCATTAAATTTTACAGGTCAGTCGGTGAACCGGACTAGTTTTTCTTTTAATCGTTACTATGGCATTTTTCGATGTGGCCAATGCATGGACTTGTGCGCCAGTTGCGGTCCATAGCTGGCAATGGGCAGCTTTAATCAGTGTCTTTGCGTCACCTCTAATAAACATCACTCCACGTGATGCCTTGGCACAGTACTCCGCCCATCTGGCAGCCTTCTCAGGCCAGCCCCAACACACACACGCATCCACTCACCAACCATGTGAACTCCGCGTGTTTTTCTCATTTAAGCCTGAAGAAGTCAATGGGTCAAACCACTGTTGAAATAAAGGCAGCCCCGAGCTCAGAAAAGTGTCAAAAACTATAATAAAAAAATATATATATATATATATATTTTTTTTTAAAGGTATTCAACACAACAATTCTACTAAACAAATCCTAAAAGGTGCCGTAAACGTATTTTATTTCCCTCGTGAACATGCTACAATTCGACATTTGAAATTGTTTTTGTCGGCTGACTAATGCGTTGTGTCGTTTTTCTATTGCAGAAATGGCCGAACCCATTCAACAGCTAACCACCAATAATAATGGGCGCAGTAACAGAGAACACATCCCTTTCACCCTCCTGTCACGGAAAGAGAAGGTGTGTACCCGACTGCTTTCACCAACTTGACTAATACTTAAGCCTTGTAAGATACTCAAGACAATATCTTTTAAACACATTCTTTTTTTGCTATTATCATAATTGCTATTATCATAATTCCAATCGTGTTATTATAATCATTTAGTGGAATGCATTCCCTCCTATTTTATCTTCTTAAGAGGTCGTGTTCCCAGTGCAGTAAGACACTTAAAGCCCCTCGGGTACCATATAAATAAAGTTGGCTAATTGGTTTAACTTGCGTTAATTTAGGACATTGAAACATGGCAGGAGAATTGCGTTCAAACAAAGGACAGTTAGGGAGCTCTATCCCGAGATGGTGAATTAAAAAGTGTAATCAGACACGGTTGCTGTTCAAAGATAATCTCAACCTACTTGGGCCAAATCTCACCTTTTATCTTAATGAGTCATCTGCATGTTTTCAAAGAGTAGGTCCGGTATTGCCCGCTTCAGGCAACACCGGATTTGAGCAAAGAAAATTAGGTCATTGGGATTGGCTTTCCTACTCAGTGTCATCAGGCCTGAACGATGTTAATTAGCCGTTACGAAAGCTGCAATGAATGGTAAAAAAAAATAAAAAATCTCCAAATTATTACCGAACGGACTTGATAATAGCTTTTCTGTTGTAGTGCGGGGAACTGCTATATGAGAAGCGCCATTATGAAAAGGGCCACTGGGCCTGCATAACAATGAGCGAGGAGACGTACGAACAGAGCATCTGCTACGGCTTCATGAGGATAATGAGATACATCTGCCAGCAGAACTCCTCAGGTGAGTTTTCAACACAACTTGATCCAAAAGCTAGAATTCGAGATTGTATTTTCCGTGTAGGTGACTACCTGGGCATGTCGCTGCCCATCGTGACCGTGGTGCGCACCGACCAGAACCGTTCGACCATCGCCCAGGAAGTGACCGTAGCATACTACCTGCCCACCCATCACCAGGCGCAGCCGCCTCAACCTCATGACAGCGACATCGTTATCGACATCTGGCCCGCGGCTATTGTTTACACAAGGTGGGCATCGGCAATCTTTGACTGTAGGAAAACGATCAACATCTTCTGACACGTTACCTACCGCAGGCCCTTCTCCGGCCCCACAAACGAGTTAACCATCGTGGATCAGATCAACAGCATGGCCGAGTTGCTGGAGTCGCCCAGCGTGTGCGTGAACGACTCGTTCATCGTGGCCGGCTACACCAACCCGGCGCACAGTCAGCGCCAGAACGAGATCTGGTTCCTGGAACGCCCTTGACCCCCGGGGGCAAGGCGGAACGAGGTTCCCGGCAGCATTCCACCAGAAAGCGTTTGAGCCTCGCAAGACTCCTCGCAGCTCTCAGGTGCAACATCGTCCATTCTTAGTCGCGGGACTTCACATTCACTCATGCAATAGTCAAACCCTTGGAGCCGCTAAATTATCCTCAGTCGCGGACGTAGCGGCTAATTGTGCTCCGTTTTTTGTCTGTAGCACTGCTTCTTTGTCGCATTTTAGCTCGCTGACTTGTGATGTCAAAATGTGTACGTGTTGACGCACTTGTTTCATTGTGCAAATCTCGGGATCACTGCAGGTTAAACGTTTTTTTACGAGATGATTCAATTCATTAACAGAGTACCTCACAACCAATCAGTGAACTATTTCTGGTCCATTAAACTCGACAATGCTTGCGTGGGGGGGTGGGGTGGGGAGGGAAGCGGCGTGCAGCTTGCCCATAATGCCAATAATAAACTACCTGGATGAAAGTCGACACTAAGTGAGAATGGATGACATTGTCTGCGTGTGTACAAACCAAACTCTACTGCTCAACGACAATCAGAAGCACTTAAACAGATCGCATTCCTTTTGTTTTCTCCACCCGGGAATCTTTTTTTTTTCTTGCCCGCAAACGTGCTACTTTGTCTTAGTGTGTACATCTCACTACTGTACCGCAACAACCACCACCAACGCTGCCGATGAGTAGAAAGCTTGCAACGAGAGATGTGACGCTGAGATCCGATTCTTAGACCGTACGGAAAGCAAAATGTAGTTTGTAATGTTCTATGAAAAAAAGATGACTAAATATCGCTAACACTTAAAAACAAGGGTACCCATGGCGAGAAGGGTTTGCTTATATTTGCCCTTGCAAAGTGGTGCTGAAATATCTGTAAAGAGTATGTGTATATTTTCAATATATTTTCAGATTAAACTAACCAATCCACCAGCTGTGCTTAAAAGATTTTATGTTAAAGAGATTCTATGAAATGGAATAAGGAAATTTTTATTTCCTCCAAATTTATTATTATTAACAAACATGTTTGCCCAAGTGTCTATTAACAAAAAATCCAAAGATGTTCTTTTTCACATCGTAACTGTGAGTGGAGGTGATTCAAAGTCAGGATACACAATGCGAGTGTTACTCCCTCTTTGTGATCCTGGTCATATGTGAACACCCAACCTCCACGTTTGCTTATTTTAGTCAAAAGGCTAATTGTGTGCTGTACTGTGAACATAAAAGTGCAACAGCAGAGTGCTACTGTGGTTTTATTTTCATCAATAAACATGGGCTTGTCTCCTGTCTTTGAAAAAATCAAACAGGTCTGTTTTTTATTTCCGCCATATTATGTAATTTGTTACATGTTTATGTAACACTTGTTTTTTTTTTCTACAGCACATTACCTAGTGAGTTGAATGAATGTGATCTTGGTGATTTTACTTTTTTGCTAAACAAGACAAGATATCAACCACTGGCGATAGCTCAGATTCATCACATTGTACATTATCAGTATTTGACTTGTTATGACAAAAATAAACACTCACTTCTCATCATCATCATCACAATACCCTTTACACAACTGCAACACAATCGTAAATGCGCACCTCTGACGGTCTCAAACACGTTTTGCCCGGGCAGAATTTTTGTCAAAGTGAAATGTGCAGTCCAAGTCCTGTTTACCCACACGTTCCTCAAGGCAAATCCCTCTCTTTTATTTGGATCAAATGTTGCCAACAAAAGGTGGACACACCCCACTCAACCATAAAGCACACAATGGCTTCAGTCAAGGTGGACTCGAAACCGATACTTAAATCGCCACAAGGAAAGACGATAATAGAATCAACACGGATAATTGACGATAAGATTGCTGGTAAATCTGATGACTCAAGGAGGTCATATGCTCCCATGACGTCAAATCTAAGCTCTGCCTTTCATTAGCATGTAAATCACACATAAACAATCTAAATGCAATGTAAAGGAGGCAACTGCAAAGCCAATTAAAGATTGAATGACCATACAGAAAGTGACCACTAAGGGGCAGCAAAGTACTGTACACAGAATGACGCTTTTGTCATCACACACACACACAAATATGACATATGGCATGGGGACCTACCTGCAAGTAGCGAGCCTGCTGAGCAGCCAGAACCTCCCCCAGCGGCACCACCATTTTGTCCACGCTACGCTGGTGCGAATGAGCCAGGATGTCAGGGCTTTCCTCCAAGCGCAGCTCGATACGGGAGATGAGCAGATTGGTGATCACGGACTGCACCGACTGCAAGGACAGAACACTTGGTTATTATGTGCGTCGCAATTGGTTGTGAAAAGACAAGGATTGAAACCTTACCTCTTTGTTCCCCCCTGGAGTGGCGCTGAGTGCTAAGACGCGGAACTGCAGAGTTTGACTGCTGAGCTGTCTGATTACCTGAATGAAAGAAGAACAGGACAAACTCAAACGTTTGTCTCTGCCTACTACAGTGAAACAGCATCGATACACACTACAATTGCCTGGCAAGCAATGAAAGTTATAAAAATGGCAAGAGGGTTGAACTATAACTGGCCCACAATTTGTGACGTCCATTGTCTGTTTACCTGACAGTAGGAATGGTTTCCCTGTGCCTTGTGGGCCTCGTCGATCACCACGCACTTGACCTGCCGGGCCGGGCATGTGTCTCTGGACAGGTCATTCATCATCACTTGAGGCGTGAGGAAGAACACACGCTTGGAGCGCCATATTTCCTGCCTCTGCTGGGCCGCTGTGGTGCCTGCGGAAACACAATTTTGTTTTTTGTAACTTCCCGGGATGACCTGGGCTAAACATTAACTCAATAAGGGCTTGTTTCCCTGTTTTGATGAAATGTTTCATCATACTTCCTTGACAACAATTCCCATTCATAATATGGCAGTGAGTGCTGTACCAGTCAGCTCGGCCATGTGACTCTGAGGGATGCCCATCACTTTGTAGCAAGCCTCAATCTGCTGTGCCACCAGTGGCTTGGTGGGGGCCATGAAGATGATCTTCCCAGCTGGATACCAACGATAGAAGTTGTACATCACAACCGCCGCGATGAATGTCTTTCCCAAACCTGTGGGGAGGCACACTAGTGTGTTTTGGAACAATGCGGTCTTTGATATGTTGAGTTGGTAATCCCTAATCGGGAGGTTAGTAGGATAAATCCAAACTGTTGCAGAAGAGCTGTCAAAACCAGGGAAGTCTGGATAAGTGACGTTCCCAAATAATGGAGTGGAAGGCAGGTGTATCTGATCTTGGAGTGAGCTGACATTCTGTTGTAGGTTCTCTTCGGCTTCAGTGACAGCAACTATCATGAGGTCGTCGTCGTCTTCATCATCATCAAGAGAAGCTTTGGGAATTTCGGCTGTGTGACTTCTTTCTTTTTGAGCGTCTCTCGGGCCAAGCTCAGCCCAGAGTGGGTTTGGGGCAAGATTTTTTTGGCTCGCTTTGCGCGAACCAGCGACTTTGTTCCTTTCATTTGTAGGCCGAACGAGGTTAGCTGGAGTTTTAGACGCACCCCACGTCTGAAATAAAGTCCTCTGGTTAGAAGAAGCGCTCATTTCCTCGAGTTATGTCCTAAATATAACTTTTAGGAGGTTGGCGAGAGAGACAGCCATTGCTATCCGAAGATGCAAACAATTGGCTAGTTCCGGGTCACGTTTTCCAGAATATAAAGGTTAATAGTCTCGAGCAAATCCGGTTATATAATTTATACATTATTTTAGTTCATACGGTTTATAATTACTATATAACAAAATATATAAAAAAATCTAACACCGATATGGCGTCACCGCAAGGTTACAATTTGAACCTAACTTTTATTTTTTTTAACATGACACCGGAAGTAAACTTCAAGCTCCCACTTGCAAATCATGTTACCATAGTGATGCACGGGCTTGACTGGGAGCATACGCTGGTTCGTTTGCAGGTAATAACCACGTTGCTAATTTCTCTGCTCGCGTACGACGAAGCAGCAAAGCTCTTTTATGACGGCGGCGGTCGTGGCGCTACCTTTCCGTTACGTTTAGCAATGCCGCTGTGGCAAACCCAAAATCGATGCTAGCTGTTGTTAGCAGCGGTCTCGTATGTGTAGTTTGAGTTCATTTGTTGGCTAGATGTACAAATACATATGTATGTGATGATTATTTAATATGATGGAGCTATTAATAGGCAGGCACCTTGACCTTATACAAACAGTTCAGCTCAACTTCCGGCTACCTGACGTGACGTCATTGATAGCCAGTGAGGAGGTTAAAGGTCATTGGCCTTGACCTTTAGCCTCATCACAGCCAAAAGAAAATACTTTACATACTGTTTAATGCCACTCCAAGTTAAAGTTGACTGTCATACTAAACATAAAACTAGGAGAATTACACCTTGTATTCAAAACGTAGCTTGACCAGCTGTTCTATGAGTTCACGCAGGCGCGTGCACGCGGACATTTGGTGAGAGCTGAGCTGCGTCATGCACGGGTGGACTTTGAGGAGGTCGTGAAAGAGATAGATGGCACTTTAGCCCACTTGGGGTGGAGGGACGCCATCATCCCCACCCCCTACTTCACAGACACGGCAAGTCTACCTGTAATCAATTCTGATTTATCCACTGTCTTGCACCTTTCTCATGCCTTCTTTTTTTTTTTTTTCCACCAGGATGACCCCCTACCCAGGAAAGATCCAGGATCAGCTGTCGGAGCCTGCTCGCAGAATCCAGCAGCGGGAGCCGTAGCGCCGTTGTCTGAAGCTAGAGGAGGAAGTCATGGTCTGCAGACAACAGAAGTGCAGAAAGACGACTCGGGGGTTAAACAACAAACTGAGAGGCGTTTACAAAGCAGCCATGTTCTTGAGGCAGGTCCGAACCTGAGCTCTGAAGAGGTCCTGGAGAGCACATTGGACTCCACCTCCATCTGGAGTAGCATGGACAGTCTTCCTCTTAAAGGTAACCCCCGTGTCATTTGCAGAGATGGTTCAAGTACTCACATGAATAAACTGCAAAATATCTCCATATAAATAATATCATAAATAATTTGTCACCTCAAGGTTCGCCACGGTACCGCTTGGCCCAGGTGGTGCCCGCTACTCCGGAGACTTTGCGTTGCCATAGAGACGCCCTGACCATGGAGCTGCTGTGGCTGCAGCAGGCCATTGACAGCAGGAAAAAGGTGAGCCGCTGATGTAGTATTTCCCTTCATTTAATCAACGTTGGCCTTCCACCACGAGGCCGACGCTGGAGATTTACTACGGTGACATTTATGGTGCCTCAGTAAGTCAGTTGCGTTATTTATTTAATGACCACCAGCGGCCTTTTTTTCACACCAAGGTCGGTTTGTCCTCGCTGTTGTACAGTGGAACCCACACAAGAACAATGGTGGACTGTAGATATTGATTCATTTCAAAATGAATTTTCCCACCAACATAAGTCATTCGTTTTTTTGTTTGTAGAAAGATTTGAGAATCACTTTTTACATGCCTTCAGAGCGGAATTGTTTTTCTGTCTTTTGATCTCCCCTGCAGTACTTGACTCTGAAGGACAAACTGAGCATGCACTGAAGTGGACCTGCATATTAATACGCCGTCAATGAATTGCCTACGCAAATCTTAAACTGAAAGGCAAATTGTATATTTTGCATCGTAAAGAGTGAATAAACATATTTTCTTACCATAGTGCTTCTTTTTATCTGTTGATGTTGTCACATGATTGTGTTGTAATACGATCTGTGGAGGAAAATGGCTCACTTGTGGATCAATAACACGTTCCAATTTCCTGTGGGGTGAACAGTGATTGAATTGCACAGTTAACAATTCAGTCAAAATATCATTTTTAAAACTTTACCATTGCTGTGCATATTTCTAATGTATTTATTATATTTTAGTTTCATGAAATCAAAAGCTAAAAATTCACAGAAAATCTTCTCATTAAATATATAGACGTTTCAGAATTTTTACAAATCTCTTAAAAAAATGCATGATGGTTTTTTGTTTTTATAATTAACATCTATCAGATCCAATCCTCAATCCACTTTACATTCTTTATTATAATTGTTAGTTTTCCTCTTTTACATTATTTTCCTAACTGAGATTAGTGATGTATTTATTTTCAAGTAAGCAATACAAGCAATCATTATCATAATGGATCAGCCTCCCACATGCGGCAGGACCATCCCATTTACTCTGTCCCTTTTGTTGTGGTTGCTGCCAGTGGTTTGGCCCACGAAGCCACTCACTGCTGGCCGCGCTGTCATGGCAACCAGGAAATACACAAGGCTGTCGGCTGTTATGTGTGTGTGTGACTCGAAGAACGTGGTAGATGTGCCACTATCACCAGAACCGTACTGAGGGGATTTATCTCTATCTTCAATTTGTGGTGTGTATCTACAGAGTGTATGTTGATGAATGTATCGATTTAATGGGAGAATGTCATTTCTGTAGCCAATGTGTTCTGAATAGCTGACTTTGGAAATATGGGAATGTGATGAATAGTCTGGATATGGCCCCAAAGAGCTATTGGACTGGCTTAAATGGGTTGAGAAAATTCATAAGGTCGTTGTAAAATCTCTTAAATTCTGGAATTTCCTTGTAAAGAGGTGGAATTTGAGGAATGTGATGTGTAGTGTTTGCTGAACGCTTTCAATTTGGAATAGATAAGGATAGGAGAGAAATGCAAACTGCAGATTAATTTTTGGGATGTGAGACTTAAAATGGTTTGAGTCATTCTTATTTTGGGGGATTTATTTTCAAATTTGGGGGATTTGGGGAATAGTTTCTAAGATGTGCTGGATGAGTTGGATATTTTAAGGATGTTTTGAATCTTCTTTACATTGTTAAGTGGGCTGTGTTTGTGTGTGTAGCAGCATTGTAGAATTAAAAGGGCGCCAAGATGGCGGCCACGACGGCGCTACCCCCGGTGAAGAGCGTGGTGGTGTACAGGAACGGTGACCCCTTTTTTAGCGGCCGCCGCTTCGTGATCAACCAACGCCAGGCTACCAACATGGAGGCTTTCCTCAATGAGGTGACCCATAATATCGGAGCCCCGTTAGCCGTCAGGACCCTGTACACCCCCAGGCAAGGCCACAAGGTGGCCGACCTCCAGGACCTACAGACGGGGGCCCAGTACGTTGCCGCCGGTTTTGAGAAGTTCAAAAAACTGGAGTAAGTAGTACCGATAGTCAGTTTCGGGGTGGAAGTAAAAAATACTTACACAATAACATGTTCTATGTGTTTTCTCGTGATGTAGCTACGCACACACAGGTGTGAAAAAGCAGCCGGCGACGCGTGAAGACACACAGGTAGGTCGGCTCATCTTTCTTCTTAAAACGTGTTCCCTGCTCAGTCCATTACTTATTGATCCAAGTTAGTCCAACTACAGGAATGCACCATGGACCTCCTACCGAGTCAAGTTCACTTAATTAATGCTTGACATGCTTTCTATCTAGTTCATTAGTTATTCAATAATACAGATGACTGAAGGCAAAATATAGAAACACTTCTCAACTTGATCACCAGGGGACAGTCTAATGGTGAACAGTGGAAACCCGAATTATTAGCGACATGTCTCCCGCAGGCAAAAATAATCCCAAGGCCGAATGTGTCGGCCAAATGGAGGAAGTTTGTTCCAATGCCCTGCATTATACAGTAAGTACGACAACACGCGTGTATTCAACGAATTTGCGTGACGCCTGTATGTAATGTTTCAGCGTTTTACGAAATGGGGACCTCCTATGTCCACCCTTCCGATTCATCATTCCTCGTAGCATGCAACAAGACCTGGAGCAAATTCTCAGCATGGTCACAGAGAAGGTCAGCTTACGGACAGGCGCCGTGCGAAGGTAAGTTAAAAATAAATCAAAAATCAGGTGGGCAGAATAGCATTGTGACCGCTACGCGACTGTCAGGTTGTGTTCAGTGGAAGGGGTCACGATGACCTCGGCGGGGCAGCTGGAAACCGGACGCTGCTACGTTGCCGTGGGAACCGAGAAGTTCAAAAAGCTTCCGTACATGGAGATGCTGGTCTCAAAAGCCACAGAGAGGTACTGTACTCTTATGTTGAAAGTGGCTGACATTTAATTAATTGCCTATTAAGGTTCACGAACGCAGGACATTTTAACCGAAGTTTGAGATATTATTCTTCATTTGACATTGCTTTGCCTCTATTTCTAGATATTACCCAGGACGGAGACGGACATTGAGGAGAAATGTGGTAAAGATCAATTTTTAGTTTCCCCGAACTATTGAAACAAAAGCGTCGTGGCCGTCGTAGTTCAGTTAAATTGAAAACTAACGCTTCCATTGTCGTCATTATGTTTCTTCGCTGAAGTAGCTCTCCAAAAAGTCAATGTCAATCCGTCAGTCCATTTTGATTTTATTTTCTGTAGAACAGGAAGGAAGGAAGCGGTCCAGAAGACCAATGTAGCGATTCCGCTCTGCTTAACTCTCCAGAGGTAAAACAATCGACCATATTTCAAGATAATCGGGATTGCGAATCAATTGTTTCAAGTCTTGTTCCAATCAGTCAGACGAGCGGAGGGTGAAGTCGACGGGTTATGAAGCTGCCCCCCCGCCGCAGGAGCACCACCTGACGGACCTGAGAGCTGGCGACACCAGGATTCAAAAAGCCAGAGGAACCCCGAGACCTCCCCACAGTAACGGACCCGGTCTGGACCCACCGTCAAACATCCTCGGGGTCTTTACTCAGCTGAATTTAACGTACGGTACGCTCGGCGTTTTGCTTAAGTCTTTAAGCCGGGAGCACGGCGAAGGCGGAGGGAGGAGGTGAGAGGAGCAGAGGAGGTGCAGGAGGACGAGAATACAGCTACAGAAATTCCTGTTGATCAGGTTTGATACATCTAATTTAGTTACATTATATTAAATTGCAAGGTGAGGGTTTTTTTTTTATCGTAACTTTGTCTTTTGTACTAAAGAGAGCGGCGGAAATAGTGGAGGATGAAGAGCTGAACATCACATATGACACTCTGAATGGCACACTGAAGGTTATTAACAAACAAGCATTATTATGAAGTTCTGGTTTTGCAAACAAAATGTCACACTTTTGCTATTTGATAGCTACTGCCATCAGAGCAAGATGAAGAGGAAACGACGGCGATAATACAAAGCACAGAAACGGACTTTAACATTGAAAATCTGGTAAACACACACGTTATACTTTTTTGGGGGGGTTCTTGTGTGGTGGGTTTAATGCGAGTATCTCTATTTAAAGGAGCCTGAGCTCAACAAGATGACTTTGAACACTCCCAATTCTCATAGAGAAATTCAGGGAAATATTTTGGACCATCGGGAGGAAAAGGCAAGTTTGACATGTACCACTCGGCTCCCTCTAGTGGTGCCTGAAAGAATCACTTGAGTAGATTTCAGTTGTATTTAACTTAAGTTTAATGCATTTTTGTTTGGTTTTCAAAATGCATCAATTGGTATCAAACTCTTATGTGAAATCTATCTGAAATGAATCATTAAGTAAACATTTTGGTTTTCATATATTTAAACAGTGGCTTCTGATATATTTATACTTTGTAAGATTAAAACCATTGCCTCGTGTTTGATGAATGATACTACTAAACTAATGTATTTTAATCTCATGATGGTGGTGGTACAAATCTACTTTTTTTAGCAGGAGGATCCAAAAAGAGCACAGAACCACCACCAGGGAGAAGGCCTAACTGAAGAACCATCATAGACAATCACTGTTTTGTTTTTTGGGGGGTTTTGTTTTTTTTGCTTTCATCAAACTGTATTAAAAAAAAAAAAAAAAAAAAAGAATCAAGTAATGAATTATTGTTTTCAGGAAGAAAATGTCCGTTAAAAAAGTAGAACAAATGCTTTGAGAAGTGTTTGTTTTAGTTCATGCAATTAAACCATTTACAAAAGAATTAAAAGGTTTTCAATTAAGTGTTTTTTGTGAGATTTATTTGGATGAAGCTACGCTATATTACACACTGCAATACACGCATATTTTTATCCCCTCTTTAATTAACATTTTTCAGATGTCTTTTGTAGGCTGAAGGTCATCTTAATAGTGGAAAATGTTCTGAAATTACTTTCCTATCGCAAAAACCTGACATATGAACAACCGAGTGCAGGTCCTTTTTTTTTTTTTTAATTAGATTATTAAGTACGTGATTTGTGCTCTTTAATGCAAATGTCAAGCATCAGTAAAGAACAAAAATACTCCCACACTCTCATTTGGACACGTCTTCTATAGGAGCGCCATAAATCTGGTCAAGTTGTGGGAATGAACCCTGCGTGAACTCAGCCGCACTGTCAAACACTCAACGGAACACGTCTTCACTTGTTTACTTGAGCTTAGAAGTATGGTTCTGGTTGGGCACGCTGCTCGAATGCAAACTACCTTGATGAACGGACGGACCGACAGCGACCTCATTTTGACCGACATCAGCTAAGTCGAAAAAGGGCAGTTGCACTTTTTTTTTTTTTTTTCAACATTAAGTAAATGCCTTTCATTTCATCTCTCTGGAATTTCCCCATGTGGCAAAATAAAGGAATATCTTATTTTAACGTACCACAGATAAATTGAGGCGATGATCTTAGGATAGGTAGCGATTCCATTTTGATTTACATTTCACTAGAAAGTGGTCGTCCCATTCCAGCTTTCATACATTCTGGAAGGTCATCAGGACTGAGCCTGAGTGCCAACCTCATCCATGGAGGCTATGATACACAAAGTGACCCCAACCATAGTGAGGAACATTCCGGCAACAGCCTCTGAAAAGATACAAATAGATAAAGATAATGAAGTTTGAACAAGGCTGATGAAGTTGCCCCATTTGGAAAAGCAAACGAATGCATCACGATTGGACTGTACTCACGTTTGCCTCCAAAATGTTCGCCCAGCAACTTGCCAGTGAGCAGAGTCCACAGAAAGGTGAGAGAGTTGGACACTGGGACAGCCAATGACAAATCTGAATAACAAAAATGAAAATTAATATTCATTATAATAGCTAAAATACCCCGCCCCCCCAAAAAAAAGATGAAGCTAAATAACAGCTAAATATATGTTGGAATGAATAAATTAAAACAAGTGAATTATGATATCAATTATTCCAATAAAATTATGACTTTAACCTAAAATTAAATACACTATTTTACAGTACAGTATAATGTCTCACCTGCTGTGGAAAGGGTATAATAGTAGACCAAAGAACCAGTCTGGTTCAGGACAAAAGGGATGAGATACTGAGAATGGGAAAAGCATTTATGTTATTATAAAATTGAAAGAGAAAGAAATAAGGGGTTTATTACCTTGACATTAAGGAAGAGGAACTTGAGCTCAGCAAGAAACTGAGCAACTTTGCCGGTCTTGGATACATGTTCGATACCTTCAGTGCCTTTCTTCAGGAAAGGGTTGGTGCAGCCCCATAGTACGGAAACCAACAGGAGGCTCAGCACTTCCACTAATGTACAAAACACCTTAGGTCACTTAAGTACGAAGTCTTTTACTATAATCCTTTATTCTTGTTACATTTTGTCACTCGACATCAATTGATAAGTTCCGGTGGAGGATGTTAACTTCCTTAGCATGAAGGCTAAGACGCTAGCTGCTAGATAATTAGACTGTAATTCATTTGACAACGTTAAACAGAATATTATTGATTTAATTATCACATAAACATGACAGTTGAAATATTAACCAAGTATAACTCGGGTTATATTCACGCGGAAACTATTCGAAAAGTAAAATGAGTAAGCCGCTTACCTACAGTCACCATCATGAACCTGACATACTGATGGCGAGTTGCGTTCAAGACCACTACCGTAAAGTTCGTTTAATTTAGTCACACTCATATAAGTGTTGGACGTCCATTAAAATTCAATTCACTGCTATTGTTTGTTCCAAAAAGACTTTTTAAATTAACCAGGAGCAGATTTAAATATTCTGTTTCTTAATTTATTCGGTGTGTTCAGATACCAGGCATTGCGCTTCTTGAACGCTTCCCTGTCGTTGTGCTTCTCAACACTAGAGGGCGTCATAACACAGATTTTGCTACCATCAATCATTTCTTTAAATTTTAGAGAAATATTTAGCTCTACGAAAATAACATCATGACTATTTTGAACAACAACACTGAACTTACAGAAAATTAAAACAGTTGCAAGCAGTAAATAATGATTTAAAAATATATATTGCGCAAAAATGGTTCTAAAATATACTTTTGAAAACCATTTGAAAATCAGTATGAAGTATCAGAGTTGTTGAAATTAACTTGAACAATTTTTACGACCAAAACATCACGAAAATTATATAAATTCAATTAATATTAACCAGTTTACTCACACATTCACAACACACATAACATGCATCAACATAGGTGAAGGGATCACATCATCCGCTCAAACAGCATCCAGTTTCGGTTTTATTCATTTCCAATATCATCTAAACATAACAAACACTACAATTATGGGGAATGATGAAATGTAAAGTGCAACATTGGTTGACATCAGTATGTTTTACAAAATAAACCAAAAAATGTGGGCAAACGTATACAGGTGAGAAATAAAGTATGGAATGGTAGTGCAAACAAACACTTTGACAAAAAAGCCGCCTCACTTCACATTCTCTTGTCGTGTCTTTTGTTCACATTTAGTCTCAGATGAACCATAACAAGGTCATGTTTCCACAGGATTCCATCTATAGAGGCAGATGTGTCAGTCAATATTCTTAGTAGATGTTACGTATTCCCCGAAGTATCATGGATGCTAACGGCGGTCGCTGTGCTAATCTCTTCTGTGCGGTCTACAGAGCTCACTTCCGTTCTGGGCCACGATGATTCGCCAGAGTTCGAATAGGGGGGGTTGCCCGACACTACGTCCATGGGAATGATTGGAACCGTAGGCGGAGATGTCTTCTTTTGAGGTTTAGAGACCCCGTTGGACCCCAGGAGTCGAGATGGGTGAGTTCGCCTGATTCCACAAGAAATAAAAAATTGGGATGACATTTCCACATGAAGACAAAACATACTGTATGTTTTCTATAAACAGTGGTACCTTCGACTTATGAGTGTCCAGTAAGGTTATAATAGTTAAAGACTAATAAAATAACTAAAACCAAAATTGAAAAGCCTAAAAACCTGAAACAAGTGAATAAAATTAGTTCGTTGTTTTGCTGGGGGACCGCCGAGTAAGCCAAAAGAGACAACAAAGTGTCTCCGTCTGTCTGTCTGTCCTTCTGTCTTCTCAGACCTATCATTAATCTGTGTTTGTAATAATTTCCTATAGCTGCTTTGCAACATTTCAAAAGAATGCAGCCTTACTTGTTGTACGTCTTCAAGATGAAGAGTAGAATGGTGAGTATAACAATAATACCGATGACAATGACAGCGATCATAGCACCAGAACCTGGGAAAATAAACAACAAATGTGATTTTTAGCGGCATGACATGGATACGTTGAAATGCGCTGTGGGAAAACTCTCACTTTGGATGAGGATTTGTTCTTTGGATTTGGTAACGATGGAAGGTGACGTCGTGTTGCTTTCAGGTGAGGCGGTTGAATTTTGCATTTTCAGTATGAACCTGCAGAGGCAACAAAAACAAATAAATCCCTTATAATCACCAAAAAATGAAAAAGTGTGAATTCACTGACACCTGCTCGCTCAGATATTGTCTCAGTTTTGAAAGGTGACGCTGCACATTTATGTCCAGACATTTATTTTGAAAGCACTTTCACGTGAGTAATCTCTGTCAGATTTAAGATTTAAATGCAATAAAATACTTTACAGCCTTGATCCACCCTTAATATGTGGGACACTACAATTGGTACGCCTGCAAATGACATCCAATGCAATCGAGACCTGCTTAACTCAAAATTTATTTTATCATTATTCTTGGGAAAACTATACTTAGAGCTCTTTATGCTGTTCCTTACCAAGTAATTTTTCCGATTTTTTTTAGCTTCTAAATATGACATACTAGCAATCATGCATCAGTGCACAATTAGTCATTCGCATGAAGGTGACACCTTTTATTTTTAGACGCTTGCGGATGACTCGCCAAAGCTTGACGACCTGAGAAACACTTCTTGATGAGTCACATCTTTTTCCATGTTGTCGTACTCATAGCACGGCACGTACTGATAAGGAAAGAGATTCTAACAGTGGTAAAACCAAATGTTATATTCCGAGGGCTGCATACAGAAAGTTCTATTTAAAGTATAAAACACGTGAAAACATTTTTAGATAAAGCGACTAAATGTATGTCTGTACAGTATAGATGCTTCAACTCCTCGCAGAGGATAAACAATATATGACCAATAGTATATGGAACTTACCACCGACGCTTCGCTGTAATATCAGCCCGAGGTTTCTCCAGGTGGAAGGATGAGGACCGCACGTCTCGCCACCTCACCCCCCCCTTTCTCAAAATTGTTGGACACAGGGGAGCATAGTTCACTATAAAGGAGTGAAGTCCTATCCCAAGTCAGAGACTGCCCATCATCGCTTCCTCAGTCTCCTGTCTCACGAAAGACAGCGGGGGGGATAAAATAATTCGAAAACAAGCGGGATGCCGTTCTCACTCTCTGTGTTTGAGTGAGTGAGTGAGTAAGAGGAGGTTTCTTACTTGGTGTGCTGGGAGTGACAGTGGTAATCTGAGGGAGGCAGCTGGTTTTTCAGGTCCTCCTGCTCAGTCTTGAGGCGTGCCTGTCCTAGTGCCTGATACAAACAAAAAAAAAAACAACAAAAAAAATAGGAGCCACGCTTGTGGTGGAATCAGCGGGAAGTCTCACGCCTGGGTGTGCCTGATTGAAATATTAAACTCCACTATTTTCGGGATTTCCCATTCATGATACCTCAATGAAAGATGCACAAAAGAGCGCTACTTGCATTTGATTCAGATTACTGGTACTGGTAGTATTGTGTTTTGCAATTTTGATGAGGCAGATGTCAATTCCTATATTTGGATGAATAAAATTTCTCAAACCGATTAATCAATTAATTAATTTAAAAATGATTAATCAATCAATTAATTTAAAAATGACAGAATGAATAGAACTTTTTTTGAACAAAAATAAAGATATAAATTACAAGATGAACATATGAATGTTTTAGAACATTTTGTCCCTTGTCCTATTGTATGGTGTTAATTTAGATTTAAAAAAAAAAAAAACATCATCGATTTTTGGCAGGTTTTAAAGGTCAACGCCATTGAGTGCCATTCAGGTTGACTTGGCTTTCTTTAAGCGTTATCACAAATCCGGCTGTCCTTACACGAGTGGTTAAAAATTAACTACGATAAAGTGTATGAAATAAAAGGTGTGTTAGACTTGGTCACACTTCTGTAGAAGTCTTAAAATTGTATCTCTGGTAACCCGCCCCCCCCCCCCCCCCCCCCCCCTTTAAACTTTGCCAACAAATCACTGGGCTCTCCGGTTACCATCCGGGGGTCTCTTAAGGCTGCTTTTTTTTTTTTGTGAGCAAGTTTGAAGTGAACACATTGTTCAGCATTCCCAGGTGTTCCCATGTCACTGTAGCAGTCTTACATAAGAAGATCACAGATTAAAAACCTGCACGGAGCTCAACTTTCACTCCACAAAAGAAGTGACTGTAGCACATCTTGATAAAACATGGGAGCAGTTTTCCTTTGCAGTCGTAAACTAAATGCCACGAAGACAATCTCATGATGCGGATACTTCTTAAAAAAAAAAAAGATTGTGGTAGTCAATCTTTACACCTTTCGGCAAACATCTGAGTCGATTTCGAGTCGTAAAGCGGGTTAAACATACATGGGGGTAATTATATAAACGACACGAGACGTGGCTTTTAAGAAGAAGTATTTATGTATGTTCTCTAAGTGAAACAATACTACACAAATAGAAGCAGATACCGTTAAGAGAGAAAGAACATGAAAACACACATACCGGTATTATAACAACTGTAAATTATTGCTCGTTTTTGCTACTTTGTTCTCTGGATTTTCCGACCGTACAAGACATATTAGTCACATCAGCCAAAATATTCAACCCCAAAAAAAAGAATAAACAAACAATACGGTAGTGACAAACAAATTATTGTGTCTCTGAAATGATCATTGCACTTCTTCATTGTCAACATCGTCCGAGAGAAGCCGTGACAAAGCGCGAGCGTGCGCAAAGTGCTGGGACTGCGCCTCAGCAACATAAAAATTTGGCATATGTACAAAAATATACACGTACACACACATCGGTGAGCACAAAGAGTACAAAAAAGTCATCACGTCGCTGGCCCTTTCAGCTGCTTTCTGTTTTGCTGTCACACATCTTGACTAAGAATGCTTTTATCGGATGAACGGAAAATAAGCCGTGATGTTGCGACACAGGGAGATGGAAAGAAAAGAAAAAAAAAAAAGTGCCAGTTAAGGTGTCAGATGAACACAAAGAACCAATGTTCCTAACTGGTGCAAAGGGAGACGCTCACAAAAATAGAGTTAAAGTGCTGACATGCATCTTTTCGTTCACTAAAAAGCTCAATCTTACCATCGAAAATGTGATGATAGAGGTGAGCAACCTACGGATTGCGGGCCATAGATGGCCCAATGAGAGCATGAGTCACAAATATTGGCAAACGTGCAAACGTTAGATGAACATGGTTAGCTTGTCGTACGCTCACGCTGATGCTGTTGCTAACGTTTGAATCAGGGTACGAACATGCCGAATTTAGGGAGAGAAAAAAAAAATGGTATGTGTATGCTTACTGCTCCTGCAGTGCTTAGTGGAATTAATCCAACTGGCAACCATGAGTCACACGCCACATTAGCCACAGTTCAGTTGCTAACTACATGGTTAGCGGTGCTTCTCCAAAAATACAGTTAGCGGTAATCTTATACAGTTCACTGATCATTCTTTTTTTTTTTATGCCTTATTAGCATTAGCCAACAAAAATAGGCGACACGGAGAAGACGTGATTCCGTGAAACAAAACAGAACAAGGCTAAGATGGATGCTAAAGCTAATGCTTGAGTTGGATGGGCAAATATGCATTCAGTGATAGTACGCATGTACTCTTTTTGTTGAAGGAAATATGTGAGAATGCTTTGGTTGACATCTCATCAGGCAGCTTTCCCTCTTGGACTAGAAAAACGTCTACGACGACCAAGCGCTATGTACAAGCCGGACAAAAAAAAAAAGCGGGAGGACGCATTTCTCCTTGCAAAAAAAGGACTCACGGTCTGAATGAATGTTAGAAAATGATGTCAACAATGTGGAAGGAGTGTGAAAAAGTCAAATGAAGGAGAAGAAAATGACAAATGACGCCATTTTGAGTCGTGCATGCAAACACAAAAACAAACGTCTGCGTCTTAAGCATGCAAAAAGTGTATCAAGTACACAATAAGAACACACATCTAATATTTGATGAAAAAAAAAAAAAAAACGGGAGAGATATTCAGCCACCATAACTTTTTTTTGTTTTTTTGTTAGTCACATATGGCGCTCCGTGCAATGTGTGTGACATTAAATATTCACTTTATTAGTATTGTTTCACGCCGTAGAGTATATACATGCATCCTGATGCGAGTTGATATGAACATGAGTGGAAAAAAAAAAAAAAAAGTGCAAAAAACCCCGAAACACACCTCATTGCTAAATGAAGTATGTGAGCGGGGTGGGGGGGCTAACACGCTAACTGGACTAGCGATGCGCGTGACGAGCGTGTGTGTGTGTGTGTGTGTATGTGTGTGTGTGTCCATGGCCAGGGCGGAATCAAAAGTGCGCTACCACAAGAATGTGGTGAGCATGTGTGTGTTTGTGTGTGCGTCCTCTTGAAGTCCCTCTGAGCCGCCTCATCCGCTGGCCCACAAAAACTGGAGCAATGTTTGTCTGTTTTTTGAGCTGGAATGATGGCGGCGGCGCTCTCTGTGAGTGCAAAGATGAGGGCGAGAGAGAAAGAGACAGAGAGAGAGAGGGCGTGTTGTGTTGCAGGTCAACAACGGCCTTGTAGGAGGCAGGTGGCGGGATCTAGTTGAAGACCTTCGGTGGGCCGTCGGGACGTCTGGTCTGCACAATTTCCTGCTTGGGCCTCACCGCTTCGTCATCTTCTGTCTCGCTCTCGCACACGTGCACCACCACGCTTGGAGTGGACTCCGTGCCGGCGTGCAGCTCATACTTCTCACCTGTTACAGAGAGATTTTCATGACCTTTATTTTTGGACACCCTAAAAAAAAAAAAAATATCATTTGTGTTCATTTTATAAAAAGGCTGCGATAGCGTGTCGCTAAAAATGTGAACTCATTAGCACGACAAAAAGTGTGCCGCTATTTGCAAAACCAAAATAACATCGCTTTCCAATAATAATGTTCAATATCATCACTTTGGACAATATGAAATCATATGAAAGTGTCTTTTCAATCTGATGTGACAAGCACGGGTGACTCGGGATGAACAAAAACACTCTCCGGATTGCATCACAGTTACCACGGCGATAAGATGAGACAGAGGAAATTGGCCCTGAAGAACAACAATGTGTCGTTACCACGCTGAGCCGACAGAGGGCGTCAATGCGCCGTGGGCTCAAACCCCAGTGTTGCCATGGTAACAGAGCAACGCCATTGTCCAAACAGTGTCTTCCACGTGATGACATTTTAAAAAATGTTTAGCTGATAAAGGAAAAGAAAGAGTAATAACAGATAAGCACCGAGCGGGAGAAGCTTTCCTTTGTGCTCGCTGGCATTTTCTCGGAAAAGGTTGTTATCCGAAATGTGACTCGTGTCTCGTATTGTGCTGACATTCGAAACGAGGCCCGCCTCAGATAAAATGATTTCACGCTGAAAGCGCCAGCCGCGTTAACGACTCCTCACCGGGTCCCAGCTTGGCGACCGCGCAGAGCAGGTCGTAGTTGACGACCGGCGTGGCGTCCTCGCTCTGACTCCAACCCACGGGCGGCGAGGCGGGCGGCGAGATCAGGAACTGTTTGACGGGCTGCGGGGGCGCCAGGTAGGATTTGTCGATGTCCTCGTCGCCATTTTGGACCTGGCAGTGATGACAACCGAATGACGCCGCTTTCAATTTCAGTCTTATGATAATTTTGCTCTCACTGCTGGCATTTTAATAGCTGTAACAACAAAACCTACATGAGGTAATTGTCTCGGCTCCAAAACGCTTAATCCTCTTATAATTACACGCCGAGATCGGCAGCGGCGGCGGCCATAACAAGTCGTTTGATGACAAACCACGTGGCGCAGCTCGTTACCTCCTAGCGCGTTCCCCCCCCCGAGCGGCAATTCGAGCTCACCTGTGCAAAATAGAGTTTGAGTTTGCGGCCGTTGAACTCGGATTCGTGCAGCTCGATGCGAGCGCGGGCGGCTGCTTCAGGGGTGCTGAAGTTGATCCGGACTCTCCGGAAACTTTTGAACAACTGGAAGGTGGCTCGGTCGTCGTAGATCCGAAACGCTGCCTCAAATCTCTCCTGCAAAAAAAAAAAAAAAAAGGCAAATATTTGAGGATGGAATTTTTCCACCACTATTTCCATAAGTTGTTTTGCCGTCTGACCTGTTCTCATCTTTCCGTGAGACTGAGCTAATATTGTTCAGTGATTCATCAGCGCCGCTGTCCGAGACTCAGACGTGACTTTTGCGGCCTTGCCTTCATTTTTTTTCCTGCTAATCCAGTAATGTGATTTCCAGTTTCCTGTCACTTCTTCCTGATGTATTCTATGGTTGTGTTCTTTTTCAGCAGCAGACACCCGCTTGGCTGAGAACTCAATCAGGAAGCTCAGCGGGAGGGCGACAAAGAAGTCGCCGCTGGGAGGCCCGATCGCCTGCTACGAATCAGCGACGTTTCTCTTGTTGTCCCAACCGACCTTTTCCCTTCACAGACCCCCCCCCCCCCCCCCCCCCAAAAAAAAAAATTATAAAGTGAAATTTGCCGCCGGTGGTTTGGTTCCCCGCAGTGAGGTCTCACAAAATGAGATAATTTGGTCTGCCTTTTAAGGCACATTCAGTTAACTGGCTTTCATTTCCTGTTGAAATGCACTCAGGTGGATGGAGATGAACCGGAGGTCGTTTGTGTCGCTCCCGTTTGCTTTCTCCTCCGGCTGCTGTGGGAATCTTGACTTTAATCTTAATTAAATGCGCTCTATCGCCGAGAGTCTGTCAGTCCCTTCAGTCTACACACAAACTGAAAACTGTTCTCCGGGAATTCATCACAACCCAACGAAACTCACAATGTCTGCCGGCAAATATCAAGATGGGGTTTTTTTTTTTTTTTTCAAAGGATACAAGACATTCGGTAAGGGTTATCGCTTACAAAGCGACATCCTTGTGCAAAAGTTTTTGGAAATGAGACAAATTAGCCACTAATATGGTGGAAATGCTAAATAGGTGAAAACGCCAACTCATAATTGAATAAAATTTATATCACAGATTGATAAATAAATCAGCATCCACACGTTTCAAAATAAAGATTTCAACAGTTCATAATCACCAATCCGACGCAAACACATTGAGCAGATAACACATGAAGGCAGCAGTGAAATGTCAGCGTATCAGTTGGCCACTTTGAAAAACAGCTCAGAGACGCCTCCAAAATGTCGCCTGGCGGAAAAAAAAAAAAAAATCACACCACTATGTCTGACACCCGCAGTGCGTGTAATGATTCAGCAAGCTGTGAATAGCAAGCGCATGGTCATGAAAAAACAATTTTTCTCACAAACAGCTTCAGAAAACTGGTGAGCCGTGATGATCGGTTGGCTACTGCGATGTCGTTTTCAGTTGATAGCGAGTAGCAAAATAGACAAATACAAACTAGTGGATTTTAATTGAATTTAATTTATCGTTCACAAACTAAACATTCATCAGAACACTGCGTTTCGACGATTTGGACTTCACGTAACATATTACAAAAATATTTGGGAGCTTGACTTATATATACACCGATGACAATTGTTTCTTAGCACGATTTCAAGCGGCGATACAAAATGTTTACATCGCCATTTATAATCAGCTCAACAAAGGTGCGTCGACTCGCCCCGAAGCCCACTTAAGCTCTTATCCGGAATGTTACACGAGTGCCAGCCAGCTCGTATGTCTCAAGTCATGAGATGCCACGTGTGATTAGTGATAAACGATGCACTCTGTCAAGCTAAATGGATGTTTTGGCACCGAGGGCGAGGTGGGCCAAGCTCGACAATCATGACCCATCATAAAAGGGGTCTTATTAACTCCGAGAAACACAAGCGGCTCGCAACAAGTGAGCGTGCCGATCACTAATTCATGTGATCACAATGCGCGATGCATCCTGAGGGACGGGGGCGTCGTGTTGCATACTCTCCTGGCTTGATGTTACTGAAATTCAACCGTTTACTGCCACTGTGTATTGATCAAGTACGTTTTCAATCATTGGATGTAAAAGGGGATCGGCAAAAAGTTTGTTTTCTCTGCTCTTAGGTGAGAAACCAGTGTTTTTGGTAAACCCAAACAAATATTGTTCATTTGTTATATTTTTACTTACTTTGGGTGCCTGGGGATCACAAAAAAATTATTTCTCCATCGATAAAGTCATTAAATAGCAAAAATTGCTCTTCAAAGGAAAAAAAAAAAGGTATTTTGAACTCAACACCAAATAAATTCCAGATCTTGCAGGCTTTTTCTGACATTTTCTTTCTGTCTTTAGAAACCAGAAGGATTTGGAATTTTTCACATTTCCCCCTCCACCTTGACAAAGTTCCTAGATGTCAAACAAACAAAGTGGCGAGATGGAAGCTGCCAGGATTGTCAATAGCGCTGAGCGCATGCCTTTTCTGAGTCACCTTTACGTAACAAGCAAGGCTTTCACGGACGGGATGAATTCCCAAAAGACCAACGTGACGACCGCTATGGGACGGGCCAGCGACACCCGCTGTTGCAGCTTGTCACCTCAAATGACACCGGTTTGGAAACATGATGGCATTTCAAACTTTTCCTAGAGATTAGTCATGAATTCCCCAGCTCATGTCACTCAATCTAACTCAAACACGCTGCTGCAAAAACGAACACTGGATGCTCGAATGTGTAAAACTGCACATTCGCAAACTGAGTCCGAGCCTCGATTTGTTTCGATTAAGCGTGACGGTTCTCTACTTTCATTTTTCTTGCTAAAGGCATTCGTTTGTTTCGTTTTGGCAGAACAATTTATTCCGCAATTGATTTTTTTTTTTTTCTTTTAATTGTGTATTCTTTGATGAAATACGTTATTACATGCACGTAATTTCATTTTACGCACGGCGGGATTAATGGCTAACCAGGCTGCATCAAAGGCAGAAAACACAGGTTCAAATCTGGGTCTTTTGCGTGCATTCCTTCCTGTATAAATAAAACAAATAATAATAATAACAATAAAAAAATAAATAAAAAACAAAACAGCAGCACTTTGGCTCTGTGAATGCAGCTCGAAAAAGTCAAATGAGGTCACTAAAACATGACCCAGACGAGCCATCCGTCAACAGATTGGCCCCTCCGGGGTAACGAGCCAGTTATGTCGCTGGCAGTAATGGAAAAGTTTTCGTCACGCATGACTCACAATGCTGGCGCTACTTCTGACACTCAATCAACTGAGGGGTCCCAACAGGTTTATTGGGGCGCGGTGACAAGGTTTCCTATCTGACGACATCATCATAAAAACGTGAAAGCGGGATTAAGGCGAGGGTGAGACACGGTACATTTAATCTAGTCGTCTCATTCTGTTGCAGACAGTGACTTCGCAGCTAATGGATCAATCAAGTGGTTGAAATAAGTGCGAGGTAAGATCATCGTTTGCGAGGGGTTCTTATATAAAGCCGGCGTCCGGTTTCCGACGTGTGTCGGGTTCACTGACAAATATCGGTGTTCATCCTGTTGCGTCAACACAAACACGTTTCCGGAAACACAAACCCAAGTTCACGTAACCGGACAGAAGATAGAATGTTAGAGCGGATCCTTCGTTTCAATATCTCCATATTGTGATTTAATATTTGATTATTTTGCGAAAACGAGTGACTATAACGCAGCATCGTCGTTCACACAAGACTATGTTGAATATTCGACATTCTTCGCCACGTAAACTCGCTTAAATCCTCGACTGTAATCCACATTTCCGTTGGAATTGCACCATTTGGTACGACGAGATTAACAAAGCCTAATTGGGACATATAGAGGATTTATCCGTGTCCCCCCCCCCCCCCCCCCCCATGCTTTGGCAAATCAGTCATCTGCGACACGTGCGTGGATTTAGCGCCGTCTAATCCAGAGCTTCAATGAGATCTGGGTGAAAACCAACAATGTAGGTCACAGAGCCTCAGGGTGAGTCAAGAAAGGGTACACACACAAAAAAAAAGTGGCAGTGAAATAATTATGAAAATGAATTTTTCGTATTTTTTTAATTACCTTTAAGAAGCAAACGGAAAGTGAGTAATTTGGACTCATTGCATTCCTATTGGAGTCAGTGTTGACAGTCTTCATGCACGATGAGCATTAAAATGTTTTGCGTACATTGTGATAGCTTCAAACGCACCAGCGGGGCCGATAAATGGGCCGAGTGTTTTATTGCGGCGAGGTCGATACCCCGAACGGCGAGCCGTATCGACGCTGCCGCTCTCATAGGGACGCTCTGTCCAAGATGGGAAGAATGAAATCAGATTATGACTGCACTAGGGGGACATTAATCGTATTAACGACAATCTGGTCGTTATGTTGTTATTTTTTCTGTTTTTTTTGTGTGTTTTCCTGGTCAATGCCACTTCTAGGCCGCACAGCTTCACACACATTTTTCTTACATCACTTAGTAACACAAAAGTGTTGTACGTCTTCGGTTGCGGTGTGACAGGAATTACTGGAAGATGATCGTCTTTTTCTGTTTACTACAGTAATTACGAAAGAATTAAAAACAATTTTGTCACACTTTGCATGACAGAAAAAGGACGACGGCAGCGTAACCCGACCTTTGTCTCGTCCTTTGTCTTACATCACGCTTGCAAGCACTAACCTTCCGCCGTCACCTGAGCCGCGACACGTCTCTAAAGTTTCAAGCCAACCTGAGCCGCTCGGCTCAACCTGCCCGACCGCGGGGGCACCTGAGACCCCCCCCCCCCCCCCCCCCCCCCCACACGGTGCAGCAGTTCTCCGGGCCCTGATCTGTTCAAGCCTACCAAAACGGGCTCTGGTTTCTGACAAGCACGGAACCTGATCCAGGCGCAGTCTCCTCCATGCGACTGGTCACCTGCTGCTTCTGCATTGTGACCTAATTCACGTTTTAATCAGTGACGAACGAGCGACCTGCCAGTGTCCTTTCACTCAATGATATCAAAGGATGGCGGCTATTTGCGAGCAGCATCGATGCCTTCTGACATTGATGTTGACTTTGGATTAATATAGTCACCTTCCTGCTCGGGATTAAATACCCTTGATGGGTGAAAAACAAAATGTCTGTCATTGACTGTTAACACGTATATTATCGTATTGCAAGAAATGTTAACAGAAAACGAGTACACATTCTGCTATTTGGCAAAAAAAAAAAAACAACAACTAAGTAATTCTCTTCCGTTTTTTTCTCGGTGCCTGTGGTTTTTATCGTCCTATGTTATCTTAATGCCTGCTTTTTGTTGTTTTGAAGTCGCAGTTTAATCAGTTGCAGCTCCTCGAATTTTATGGTACGATTACATGACGACAATAAAGGCTTTTCCATTGCATTCACAATTTGACTTTTAAAGAACGGGAACATTTGCCGAATGGTCGCGGCGTCGCAATGAGATGATGCAGAGCTTGATGTATTGTTTTTTTTGACGTGGTCACAAATGAGAGGGGTGACGGCGTGATCACAAAAGGCGGCCAAACAATAAAAGCCAGAACATGTCAGACATCCCGCTGAAGCATAAATAGCCCGTTAGTCATCAAATTGTTCCTTGCTATGACAAAAGCCGCGGCATATTTTTTTATGGGCCTACGTACAAAGACAGATTAGGACGAGTGGAAAGTGACGCAGAACGCTGGAAAGTTCTTCTAACAGTATATAAGCGTGTCACTGTGTTTGTACTTTTTTTTTCGGTGTAACCGCTCGCAACGCATTCCCTGCGGTAATTATTTTTGATTTAAACGACTCAGCTGTTTGCCAACAGGTCATAAAATCGTCAACCTTATTGCGTTGGATCTTGTTTAATGGAAAGGGACACATTTCAGTGACAGGGCGACGGCAAGAAAGCACTTCACGAGAGAAACAACCATTTGGTGTGTGATTTAATGACTCAAACAAACGGGAAAGGAAGAATAAGAGGGCAGGCAGTCCAATAAAGCAGGAGTGGGCATCGAGCAAATGGGCATCAAGCAAATGTTTATAAGTGGTATTGTGACTTCTGAAGGCATTTCCATTGGATGGCAAAAATTTGGGCAAATTTAGACTGTATTGACCAAACATGATTATTTTTCTTGATAATGACAAAAACGCATTAATATCAAACTACCAAAGAGTTGGAAAAGCTTGTCCACATCAAATCAGCCAGCCTAGCATGCTACTTGGCTACGAATTGAGACTGCTCTGCGCTATGCTAGCTTGCGCCACTCTAGCTAGCTAACTAGCACGGCTGAAGACAATGCAAAGCCTAACGTTACTCAGCGAATAAATACTGGTTTGACAAGTTGTGTTCTTCCCAAATTGGAATGAGGCGTAATTAACAGGAGAAAACAGAATCCAGCATCAAGCTCTAATATGCTTCATGCTGTGACCTTCACTTTGTGTCTTGCTGCATTGTGCTGATGCCAGTAAGACTTTCCAGGTAATGACGGCCTGGACACAAACAATCGTGACAATGCCCGCCGTAAAAAAAAAAACGAGCTCATTGACCCTCACGGTAACGACGCGGCCTTTGTTTTTGCTCAGTATGGACTCAAAGTGGACCGAAAACCTCCCAGCGGTATTGTACGTCCATTCTTCTGTACTACTGGCATCTCTGTTGGGCTCATTATTCATGTAACCAGCCGAGGAACCTAGCCAAGAGCTTGATGTTTTTCCCTCCAACAAAGGGTACATCCACACAAGTGCACTTTTGTCCGTTGTAATTAAACTTGCGTTTGTTTGCCCTTCATTTGGTCAGGGTAGCAATTAAAGTCGGGGTATGGTTCCAAACGAAATCTGGCGCGGTTCAGTAGCAGTGAGAAAGCCACGATTCGACTGTAGTTGAAATCTAAAAGGCATAAAAGGTAGAGAAATACTAAAGAAAATCTCCAAAGCTTGAATCCTTGCACCAAGTCTTCATCTGGAGACTGGCACTGATCAATCTTTGAATAAAGCGTGTATAAATAACCCAGCATCAGTCCGGCAATCGCTACTTCCGAGCCTGTCTGGCTATTTCGTATCTTTTGAGATCAGGGACATCAGATAAGCGTACATCTTGTTAAGTGATAAATATAGTGGAAAAAAAAAAAACAAGATTACACCAACTGAATTTAATCTACCCTTACACTCTATCCTTCTCCCTGCAGCAGAAAAACAGGATTAACCGTGTTCTTTGTGGCGTTTTCGAAAGTCAGCTCTTCTCCGTCTGCTCTTTTAATTGTGTGCGCATCCTTCTTTTTCCTTTCAGGGTCACAATGGCAAAGGTCGAGCGATAAGAGTTGCCCGACAGGTAGCTATAGAAGAGGACGGCACTTCAGCTTCAGACAGGCCACGTCCAGCCTGTCTGAAGAAGATCGAGGAGCACCGGCCATTGAAAACACTTAAGTGATTCGACTCTGATAATAGGAGAGTTTTCCACACACAAAAAAAAAAAGACGACGGACTCCACTAAAACAAACTCAGCAAATAGGCACTCGATGACATGTGTGTGTTGTGCTGCTCCGTGACTGACAAACAGCTGCAAAAAATATAACAGCCGACTTGAGCGCCAACACACACACACACACACACACACACACACACACACACACACACACACACACACACACACACACACACACACACAAAATGAGTAAACAGAACTCAACAAAGTTACAGCACTTTCACAAAACATCATGGCATCGGTATTCACAACCGCGTTCGTACCTCTTCGGTGAACGTGACATGCATGGGCGGAGGATAACAGGCGAGCACGGGGAAGACATGCAGAGAAGCAAGGAAGGAGCGGAGATTCGAACCCAGAACCTCAGAGATGCGAGGCCATTCAGTATCAGCGACCTAGTCATTTAAAACCATGTTGATTTTTCCGCTTCTACTCTGGACCGCACTGCATCACAACCAAGAGTGCTTTCTAAAAATGTTGCTTACCTTTTCCACAAAAATTGAGAAACATCTCTCAGCACAATGCTGTGCAATCCATACAGAAAGAAATGCATCAAAAATGATCCTTATTTGTTTTACATCTAGATTGCAGGTGTACCTAATATTATGGCTGACGACTGTATTTCAAAGTGCACCTGCAATGCTGATAGGTTTAAGGGGGGGGGGGTGACAATGCACCTTCATCTGCTCCATCACCTCATGCATGGACTCAAGTCATCCCATCCCACAGCCAACCTTCCAAGAGCGCGCAGGTTGCGCATTCTCTCGACTGGCGCATCATTAATTAGCGCATCGTTACCGCATTAAAAGACACTAAGCGCACACGTCTTCCACGCGCGCGTAACCCGCTTGCACCCATTGATTAAAAAAAATACAAATAAAAAATTACATCACATCGTCCGCATTCCACGCACACGCCAGAGAGATCCAAAAAAAAGCGTACCTGCATTTTCTGTGACGTAAACACCTCGACGTCTACCTCGCAGGCGATGATGGTGACCATCTCCAGTTCCATATTTATCGATGGCATTTCCCCTCGCGTGTGTGGGATTTGCGTGAGAAAAAGAAAAAAGGAAGTCGCTCTCTCTGTGTGTGTGCGCTCCGCGCGAGCTTGCAGTCAGTCAACTTTAAAGTCCACGAGGCTGACTGAGAGCGCGTGAACGTGGACTGGATGAGAGCTGCTGAGTGATGCTGCAGCACAGCCCCCCCCCACCCCTCCCGCCCCCTTCTCCCTTCAGTACCACATTGACGTCATCAGCTTGCTCACGTTTACGCCACTAGTGAAGCGAACCGCGCAGAGGGACACTGCAGAAAGAAAGTCCGGTTTATTCCGCTTTTGTTTTTTTACCTCTTTTACATGAATAGAAGTAGGGTCAGAAAGCTACTTGGGGCAAAAAAAAAAAAAAAAAAAAAAAAGGACAAGTGCCACTTGTGCGTCAATGTTAACCCTTGCATTCCAACACACCAAAATGAACCAGAAGACTGAATGAACACCACAAAGATGAATGCCAAAATATAGAAATCCATTAAAAAGCCATATATTTAATGCATTTTACATGATGTCATATTGATGCGCAATTTTCTTTCCTTGTGTCAACCAATCAGCTCCCTCGAACCATTCATGCCTCGTCCAGGTGTACCTCCTTGTCTTGCTTGTATTAATACTGCATTGCAGGAAAGTGAGAAGTTTTTACCAATGCTACTCAAACTGGGAGGTCAACCATAACCCGCAGATTGAGGATGGACTAAATGTGGGTGGAGCTAAATTTTTAGTTCTATTCTGGTTGTCTAGGTCATTAGGTTCCTGGAATGTTTCATAAATTCCCTCTTTTCATTATTATTTGTGTGTGCCTTGGATTATCAACAGATATTAAGATGAGTACAGAAGTGTAATCTCAGAATTGAAGCAATATTACAAAAGTGTCGGCTGCTTGCTCGCACGGGCATGTTGCGGCCGTGCAGGTGATAAGCACGGTATACAACATTAAATTGGAAAACTTGACGAGCAGCGATGTTGACTGGGGGATTATGCGATCCCACGGCGCTGTCACTCACAACGCGACCGGCGAGTCGCTTCTTTCCTAAATTACAAGTGAGACACTTTCCACCGCAACTCAGCACGGGTCATTACAAAAATCCCACAGACGCTCGGTTGCATAATCACCGTGTCTTAGTTCCGTCACTCTCATCATCCCTATCGCTTGTTTCGTAATAATTGCTGCGTCGAGTGAGGCAGCTAATTCCCCAATAAGCCATTAATATAAAAGCTGCAGGTGCTGAGGCTATTTATGTCCATGCAGGGCACACTGTGGGAGGACAACTGTGACACCAAAAAAAAAAAAAACGAATCCATACTATTTTAAACTTAACTTCACTCATTAAGGAACTCATTAAAAATAAACCCCGTCTATCCATTTTCAATAGCGCCTGTCCTCATTAGAGTTGCACTTGAGCTGAAACTCATCCGGACCGATACTTGTGAACATAATGTGTGAAGTGGTTCCTCACTTTTAGTGGCTTCACTGCATCTTGTATTTTTTTCCGGTGCTTTGAGATGCAAGTTGAATTCGTTCCCGGACCACCCTCATAACAAAATGCAATTAATCGTTGAAGCCTCCCCTTGGGACTGCACTCAGCTCATTTCTGTCCCTCGAGGCTTACTCTTCACTAATGTGAGAAAATGATTACAGTCCAAGGCAACAGTTTGTACCTTTCCCAAGGCCATAAAGGTACAGCGATGTTCCCGAGCTGAAATAGTCAAGTGCCAAAGGGTACAAAGGCAGTTTGAGTAGTATTCCAAACATGAGGGACACACTGTGTTCAAATTTGTCATGTTACAAGTGTTAGCTACCTAGCATATAAAGTAAGTGCATCACTTGCTGATGGATTCCGGACACGCTCAAGCCGATCCTGGAAATAGATGGCTGACATTGCAAGTACAGTAGAGAATCACGCCGCATTAGCGCAGCGAAGGCGTCAATGTCATGTCATTCACAAGCTAGCCTTGCATGTACACACATATACGTCAACACAGTTATGCCAAGCGGGGTGCCAAACCAGCTCCTGCGTGGTGCCAGCGCCGATGCGGCTGCTCTAATCTAGGCCAAGCTATTTATAAAGCAAGCGGTGCACGTTCAAGGCAGCTGCGGGGATGAGCGTTTTTTTGATAACGGGCCAGAATGAAACACCCACATGGGTGAGAAAGACAGAAGAAGTATATAAAAGGTGTGAGGATGGAAAATAATACAGACAGAGGTCCTAGAAGGTGCAAAAAAAATAAATAACACTCAGCAAATATCTGAGTGTCATATGATGCTCAAATGACAGGACATATAGAATGGCTTTGGGGGGGTAAAAAAAAAAAAGACAAAAATAATATTCGAAACGTTATTGTTTTCACATCGGGTGAGATGTGGCAACATCCGCAACAGCAACAGCAGCTGTTTTAAACAGCTTAGGGGCAGTGAGGATGAGCCGGCCGGCCGGCATCATTGTGTGAATTGGACAGACAGAAGATAAGGAGGGGCTGTCTCGTCCACTGATTCCTTCGATTTAAAAATAAAAACAAAATTGGGTCAAATCTCCCAACAGGTCAGGCTAAGAAAGACAGACATAATAACAAGAAAGCAGGAGAAAAAAAAATGAGGTTAGAAATGGACCCGAGGCTGTCTGAGATGCTTCGGCGTCCACTTTACTGAGAGATGGATGTCATTTTGGGAAAGGAGGCAAACAAAGATGCAAGATTTGGAATGTACGCTCAAGTTTTCCAAACACGCCCACTTGAGCCGTGGTTAAGCATGAATAAGCGCCGTTAAGTCATTCAACGTGGCCTAAACACAAACTGATCAACTTCACGGATCCTCTCGCATACAAATAGTCCGGACGCCTTATGCAACTCCCAAGTTGGTTTATTGCAATGTTCTATTCTTGAACACGCCCACGGAGCGCATCTTTTTTTAGAGCCGATTGAGCGGCGGCGGCGGAACAATCCTGATTTAAATAGAACTGCACACAGAGGCTTACGTGACATTTTTGAATAGTATGATTTTATAATCACCCGCTGTGTCGCCAGCGAGATGCCGGGTGGGTGGAGAGGTGAGCTGTCTTTTTTTTTTTCTGGAGGCGACCGTGCACAAGACCGATTCTAATTGCTCCCGGAGAGCAGACATCGTTTCCTTGACACTCTTAAGCTTGGATGCAAGAACATGATGATGTTTGCGCAGTATAATATTGAGGCTGCAACGGGAGCAAGGGCCAGAGGCTTTCACTCATGTCTGACCTTCAGTTGTAGAGCAGCCCGCTCCCTCATGTACATTCCAAACCATCAACACCTTCTATCCCCAAGGCCAACATTCTGTCAGATGCAAACATGCCATATAAAAAATAAAAAATAAAAGCCTCTCAAAAGTGGAAATGTAAAAATGACATCACATAGGGGGAGAAAAAAAAAAAAATACCAAACGACGTTTATATAAGAAAAATACATTTGAACTTGTTTTGTATTTATGGGATGGTCACGCATCAAATCATTTTTGTGGCAATTTTGCCAATATGGACTCTTTAAGTAATTGTGCTTGATTGCACCGGCGCAAACTGAAGAGCTCTCCAAGCGGCTCCAGCATTTCCCTGCACTGATTGGCCCTCATGTCCACTGAGCGACCACTGCCAGGGACAAAGTGACAGTGCAATGGCCAAGCTGACCTTTCCCTCTACTTTTGCTCAAACAAGCATTCATCATACAATGGACACGGGGTGGAAGAGATCTGAGCCTGAACAAAAATCAAGCAGATAAAAGTGAAAGCAAAAAAAAAAAATCTGTGTTAGTTTACTCTGAAGAAAGCCAGCCAAGAGCATCTTATCTTATGGCTGCCTGCTTCTTTCATCCTCTTTTGTAAGGAAGCACACAGTGTGTGATCACAAAAGCAGCCTGTCCTCCGGCAAAAGCACATGAGAAGGAAAAAAAATGGAGGCACTCTAAGACAAACCAAAAAATATAGATTGCTTTGGTGCTTGATGTCAGTCAGACGCACCTTTCTTATTTGATTTCAGTCATCACAGTGCAAAAGTGACAGAAAAAAATAATACAAACTGACACTAATGAAAATGTTGCATGAAGTGGATTAGGTTTAAAAAAAAAAAATTAAATTCTTCATTGAATCTAACATGCACATTTTTTGGTACGTGGGAGGAAGCAATTAAAAAGTGAATTTTGCATAATGTCCCCTTTAAATGGTTTGTTTTGGAAAATTTCATGGCGCTTGGCATCAAATGGTCTCTAGGGGCCGTATGTGAGTTCCCCACTCTGGCTGTAAAACGACCACATGCTGTCTGTCCTTGTGTGTTTATGTGCTCGCAGAATCAATTGGCACAGATTCAAGCCTAGCACAACAACAACAACAACAAAACCAGCCTAATAAGAACAACCAGTTGGTGCTGTGATTTCTCTTCCCTTTCCAAAGCATCCCGTACTCATTTTGAAAAGTTTAAACAAATGTCAAAATGTCGATTTATAGCGGCATTCGCTTAATTGAACCGCACGGAGGAGAGAAATCTATTGACACGCTCCGACTGAAGGGTGCGAGGGTGGCATTTCCACTTAAAAAGAGGCGGTTGGAATCGTAATGAAGCAGAGAAAAGGGGAGGCAAAACAGCAGACTCGCAAAATGAGTGATTGGTTTAAAGGGATTCTTTTTTTTTTTTTTTGGGCCCATAAATATGTAAAGATGGGATCAAAGAAAGCGCGCAGAGGAGAGTTGCTAAAGTGCAATCAGAGAGGACTTGTGTTAGACTGAGTGCTTAAGTTGAGAGATGAGTAGCATACCAATTGGGAAGACTTGACAACAGCATAATTGGTAAAGGAGTAGAAAAGTTTTTTGTTTTTTTTAATCCAACATGAAGTAAGTGCAATGATCCAAATTTAGTAAGAGAGATATCATGTGACTCACCCTGTCCACGTTATCTTCAAACACAGTCTCGTGGACACCACATGCAAACAGCGCAGTGGGCAGGTCGCTCAGGTCCATCATCTCCTCGCCGACAACGTCCTGGTCGTTCTCCCCAAAAACCATGTCCTCTTCTTCCTCCTCATCTGGATCGCTGCTGTAGGCCTCAGAGCCGTTGCTCCACGCCTTGGAGCTCTCTCGCAGCATGATGATCCTTGGTGGTGGTTCGGCCACACAAGCGGGAAGGATTTGAAATAATGATCCTTTCATGAAGAAGAAGAGGAAATTTTATTTCAGCTAGTAAAGCCATTACCACAATACCATTATGCTGTACATGTAGAATGAACAATTGTATTTATTCAGAACTAAATAAAAACAAAACACTTGATATTTTGATAATCATTTTCTTCTGGATCTTTATTGGATCATCATTCATTTAAAATAAAATGTAAGATCCAAATTCAATCAGTGTCTTTTAAATCGGCTTGGACCGCCACTGATTGGAATAAAAATAAGCCATTTCTGCGCCTGCAGCGACATCTAGTGGCATATTTGATGAAACAAATATCATCCACTTGTGATGCTTAACACAAGCCTCAAACATATGGTTTGAATACGACGAGGAAAATAATATATATTCAAATATTTTACCATAAAAATATGCGTTTTACGTAGGAAGCAAGAGGCGTAGAGGTTATTTGCATCCAAGGACACCCAAGGACACAGAAAAGACTCAATATTACGTAAGGACGTCATTCAAACACCGACAAACGTTCATGTCAACTCGGTTAACGACAAATCTACGCACACAAACATGAAAATAACACAATATTATACTGCTTCGTGACTATATCTATAAATGCCGGTTGAGACACGACTCACCCGACTACCGTTCGTGAAGATAAATCATGTCAGGAGGACCCTAACGTAAGGTTTGAGGAGACGCAGCCAACGTGATGCTGCTTATCTTCCTCCCAAAAATATTTAATTTGCTGTCAAATGCGATGTTTGTTATGATGGGGATTAGTGCGGCGCAACCTAACAGCATTAACGAGAGCTCGGCCATTGAGATGGCTGCGGAGATTAAAGGTAGCCAATCAAAGAGCAGACCTGAAAATAATGCCCCGCCCCTAAGAAGTTAACGAGCAGCAACCGGTGTCAGTTTTGGCTGGTGTGTAGTTTAAATACTTAAAACGGCAGAGGAAGAAACTCACAAAGATTAGTGCGAAATGTCAAAAAAATGAGTATATTTTGATTATTAATGTTATATTTAAACTTTGCACTTTGTTACAGTTCCACCTGTTGTGAAATGTGCTTTATACATTAAGTTCTATTGTATTTTATTGTATTATTTTTGGAGTTGTGTAGAAACCTTAGAATTAGGCCAAATAAATAATAATCATAAATAAGATGTTTGAGGAAAAGGATAAATTTCCTTTTTTTGTCATATAGGGGGAAAAAAAAATCACAAATTATCTCAAGTAGACTTGGATATGATTCTATTTGTTTTTATCCAGTGTAGAGCTACTCCCTTTTAAGGCACAACAAATCAATAAATACAATAAATTAAAGCATATTCATTGGACCCATTCACAAAAAAAAAAAAGGTAATACAACCCTGAAAACAGGAGGTAAAACTGGAGTGAAGCCTGCGCTGGCGGAAACATCTCAAAAGGCAGGTTATTTACAGTACGTCCTCAATTTAAAGCAATCCTTGGCTTTAAGGCTTCAGTAGTCTGCATTTAACAGTACGACGTCTGCTCTAATATTGCCAACTCAACAGGTAGTAAGTTTCAAGCCATATGTCACATTTCTATGACTCATTTATAAATCCTGACCTTTAAAAGTTGTTTTGCTGGTCCTGAGCTTGTTTTTTTTTTTTTTTTTCCTTTGTCAAGGGCATCCTTGCAGTTAAATAGGCAGGCACAAATACAGTGAAAGCTCCGAAGTCAAGCCCCTCCCTCCACTTTTTTTGTTAATTGGCTAATAGTCCCAACTGATTTTTTTTTTTTAATAAAACAAAAAAATGAATCATCAAAATCAATTTAGATATTTAAACATTTTGTTGCATTTTTTTTTTTTTACCTTATGGCTCTGTATTGGTCAAATAATGGTTCTTTTTGAACAAAGAAATTCAAAACACCCATATAGGAAATTTTCTTCATTCCCAACGGAATGAGTTTGACTTTGGAGGTTTCACCAACCTAAAGATGTAAAAGCTTGTTGCTAATCTTGCTTCCTGGCAGGAGGTCCATTCGATGCCCGCATGGGTCTGAAGCTGGTGGTGGGTTGCTCCGAGTTGACGGACTGATTAGGAGTCATTCCTTCACTGTTGACCAGAGCGCCGTAAGAGAAACTACCGGTGAAGCCAGTCGGAACGTCTGGACCCTTGCTATGAATGGTCGGTACACCTGAGTGTGGACAACACACCCGATTCAGAATCAGCCATTCCAATCATAGCAGCGATTTTCACACACCGTTGCTCATATTCATGGTGACATAAGGCTCAAAGTTGTTATTCTTCTTCTTGGTTTTGGTGATGAGGAAGACACCCAGGAAGCATGCCGCAATTCTGTATAAGAATGTTCAAAACATTTGAAATCACAAAGGTACTAAAATATTGCGCGTTAAAAATATTTAATGGTATATTGCTGCTGTGTTGTTTTCCAGACTCACCCCAATAAGAACATGCTGATGTGAAGGATGTCTTCATGATTAAATTCCAAGTAAAACACAGCACCTGAAAAAACAACAACATCAGTTTCATTTAGCATTTCTGTTCTGAAAGCATTTCCAAGCAATTTAACTCAAAGGTGAAAACAAATTTGGCCTGGGGCTTAAACACGGCGCTTTTCGTCAAACCTGCTTCTTTATCACATCACCGCCGGCGATGAGTCAACAAAAAATATTCACGCAAAACAAACATCACGTGAGTCACCTGCCAAGACGGCTAAGGCGGTGGACAGGATGTAGTTAATACTGGCGATTTGGGATGAGTCGTACAACTTGGAAGCATCGGAAAGAAACCTGCAACAACAAAAAAAAATTAGGGGAAAACATTTGCAATTATTCAGTTCTGATTCATTTTCACTAACTAGTTGCCACTCACCTGGCTTGAAAGACAATTGTTGACACCATGCATACAAACATCACGGTGAAGATGGGATAATCAAGCTGCATGGAGCCTTCGAGGGTCAATATCAACATGTGGGACACGGCCTTCACCGAGATGACTGTAACTGAACCTAAGCACCACACACATAAACGGATTAAAATGAGGAACTATGCTATTAACCAATGATAAGAACTGAACTTTTTTTTTTACCTAGAAAAGCAACCAGCAGCAGGATGATAACCAGGGCATTTACATTTTTCTCTTTATAGAAATATAACAGCAGGCAAAATGTGATAATCTGCAGGACCTGCCCAGAAATAAAAAAGAACACAAGGTAAATTTGATTTATACTGTTAGACAAAAACGCTCATGTAAAGCTATTACGAACTTACCAGATATAAGAGAACAGGCCATCCGACCAGGTGTTGTACGATGACTTCGGCTGTCAGTTTTTCATGAGAGTTTGGTCCAAAAGCCACAAAGAGGTACGCCCCTCCAACAGATAAAATGGCGCCGAGGAAGGACAGCCCGTGGCTCTCTGCAAACATGTCACATTGGATTATGTTAGGAAAATCAACGCAAAGTGGCAAATCTTTGCATTGAAAACACAAACTACCAATGTTCCACTTACTTGCAAAGTCCTTCGGCTTTGATTTCACATGCATGAAAATAAAGCCCAAAATGAAGCTTGCTGAAACACAAAAAGCAATGGACAACATATGACCGTCATTTTTTTTTCATGCACCATTCAATTCTAAAAAAATAAATTATGACATATAAAGCGATTCCATAATATTGTATGTATTAATCCTGTCCGTTTTTTTTTCTCCATTGCGTTACTCACTCAGAAAGGAGACGGCATTGAGGGGTGCTACGAGGCTGATGGGCCCAAAGGCGTACGACACAAAGTTGGCCGCCTCGCCTAAAATGGCGAGAAAAAATCCAAACCACCAAGTTTTTGTGTGGTAGAAAAAGCGCGGGCCCTTGGCTCCCACGATGGTCACATGGCCATATTTCTGTCAGCAAAAACAACAAAAACAATTGATCGGCTGTGGTGCACTGAACAATGCAATGCACATTTGGTAAAGTATAGTACTGATTGTGCTGTAATATTTAGTACCAGACCAAAGTTTGGAAACATCTCCAAATTCCAATGGTCTCAATTAAAAGGTCAAGAAATTCGAGTAATCATGAACTCCTGATGAAATCAATCCAGGCCATCAAAATATCAAGATCTACAAAACATTAGACATTTAATGTAGCAAAAAGACTCACTGTACCTGAATATTTAAGGAGATGCTGACAAGCACGTTTCCAAATATAGCAAGCAAAGTCCCAATGAGGTTATTCTGCAAAGACAAATGTGTAAATCATAACAGTTTTAAAATTTCCAATAGTCCTTACGTCGTTCAAAAAAAATCACAGAGAATGTGATTACACTGCCAGTAGTTTAAAAAATAGAATATTTAATTAATATACATACACATAGTAGATATAGTAATGACGTAAATAGAACAATACCATGTACGAGTCTTCGTCTGCTCTGCTAACATCCATCCTTTTAGCCTTCGTTGGCGATTCACCACTTACGAATAAACACTCACACTTACGGTAGGATATTTCATGCTGTCGCTTGTTTCCTCTTTTTAAAACTACAATTTAATACCGAACGTAGTTCTTATTTTATGCCGAATCGAAGGTGACTTCCGGATTTCAAGGACCAGTTTGACAACCATTTCAGGGTGCGTTATATGACGCTGGGTCACGTGACCACAACTTACCCAGTAGTATCGCTTAAAGCCAGTAGATGGCGCCATTGTGCTAGAAATGACAGAAACGATCACGGTTCGCAGTAATCTGAACGGCCCCGACATACGACGTTTCAAGAATACGAACAGCGTTTCACAAATTCTTAAAGGTACTCTCACTAATGCGATGTTTTTTTAAAGGGTAGTAATAAGATATGTCTGTGATTACATTAATCAACATTTGATGATTCAAAAGTTCTTTTTTCTCTTGTATTTAATTTGTAAATTGATTATCAAATGATGGTGATGGCGCTCAACAGCTATTTTGCATAATACATAAGAGCTATTTTGCATCCGAATGAGTCCTTTTTTTTCATCTCAGGACAATTATAATTTAAATAATAAAGGTAATTTTTTTTTTGCAAGGATTTTTTGGGAGGGGGCTGAAATGGAATATTTTCTGTAAGTCTGACTTTATCCATCAACATACAAGTGCGGATTTACCTTAAAAAATAACCTCAATGTAGTGTCCCACTTATCCCTCGAAAATTCAAAATAACACTTTTGATTCATTTGTCATTTACGCAAACGTGTGTCTAACAATAGGTGGCAGGGTGTAAACTCCCTTTTGAATGGAACGTCTGTCTGTGAAAGGAGATATTAATCACAATGACTCATCACATCCATTTGCCAAGAAATATGGCAAAGGGCAGTGGAGGTTTCTTTGAAAAATAGAAATTCATCGTCTATTTATAAAAGCTGTATTGCCATTGCAATCACAATGCAATTTATTTTATTTCCTCATTGAACTTAGCATAAAACCTACTTTTACAAACCAATGGAAGGGGGTTAAACAATTATACTGGACTTATACTCTCACCAAAAATA
The DNA here is from genome assembly GCF_054491065.1 of Syngnathus leptorhynchus. Taxonomy (NCBI): domain Eukaryota; kingdom Metazoa; phylum Chordata; class Actinopteri; order Syngnathiformes; family Syngnathidae; genus Syngnathus; species Syngnathus leptorhynchus. The sequence continues at coordinate 4,257,170 of NC_141209.1, read as the reverse complement.
TCTCATTTGAAAGCATTCAAACAGTTGTGTTTGTATCATGAAGGAATCCTAATTAGTTTTCTTTTGTCTTACTAATGCAAGGCATGCTGCAGTTGCAGTAAATGCCCAAGCCCTTTAAATGTTCCTTCGAAGCGGCGTCGTAGCTGAAATTAAACATCAACCGCTTTTTCAGAGTGACAAAGGTGTGTTCCTCATGTCCTCACCACATTAGGTCATCTCTGCTTTTAGTGGATAGACCTGTTCCACACACATGAATTGTGGAGGATTTTTCCATTTCGGTTTTTGCCCAGTCCACTGAGGGCCACGCATAAATATTTTTATGAAAAAATCAGATGCAATTGTGTGATAAAACAAAATATGAGCAATTGTGAGCTTATTTTGGGGTTTTTTCTTAGTTTGATGATTTTTGCAGCACTACAGCACGTTTTTATATTGACCTATATTTGTTTCAGTTAAAAGAGCCCTGTCACAATTAAAAGTGATTTTTAACCCCATATATTGGGGTCAGGGCTTTCCCTGACATATTTCTTCTTAGCAGAAAATATATATATTTATATAATTTATATATATTATTTCAATGAGTTTGGGCCCTTTAATCTAAGTAACAACGTGCATTTTCACCCACGGCATCCTCTAATTTGCATTTCTCGCCATTAACGTCTTTTTTTTTCCCGCCCATGAGCAAAATGGTGCTATGCACGCTAAAAGTCAAGCGACCCCGGGGTCGCAAGACCCTATTTCTTAGTGGTGTGTTCTTCGTCGTGCGTGGGCCGCCATCCGCCATCTCCCGAGGAATGCGTGAACGTTAGTGGCAAGCGTGGCAGCTCTACTTAATAACCGCCGGGCCTGTTCTACAAAGCAAACGGACCGGCATCCAATTGTAATGACTGAAGAATGCGTATACGTTAGTCGGAGACACGGATTGAAGGGGATCAGTCGTACATGTGGGTGTGTGTGGTGTCGTTTAAAAAGGAACTCCGGAAGCCCCGCCAAGTTGTTATAAAGTGTCGGTGGAAAAGCAGGATTTTCCGTAACGTGTGCGGACTCGTCAGGAGGACTTTTAACAATGGTTGCACATGTTAATGACAAGTTGCCATAAAATATGACGGCTTGCATGGTTGAAAAAGATTCATCAATTCGTTCCATATGATAGTTCTTTTTTTTTTTTGTCGTTTCAAACTTCAGCTCTTTAAACATGTCAGGAAAAAAACTTTGCATTTAATTGCACCTTTTGGCCCACTTGCTGATTGAATCCAATTAAAACTCAAGTCCTTCTTATTTACTGATTTATACAATTAAGATATCATTATTTCAGACTCAGCAACTCCAAGTAGATACAATCCATTTTCTACGCAACAAGAATAAGTATGTTGATTTTGAAAACTTGAATAATTACATTGAAAAACTAAATATTAATTCTGTTTCATATGGAATCACATGACTATGAAAAAGAAATACATTTTGAGAAGACTCATTTTAGCAATTTGAATAAAAGCATTTCATGTCCTGATCCAAATTAGAATTGTTCTGCCCTGAGGGAGTTCTTTTTTTTTTTTTATCAATGTGTCAATCAGCCAATGACAGGACAATGACTTGTCAGTGAACCACACTCAACTTTTGGGAAAGTACACAGGCATTTCTGAGCATAGCACCAAAACATCTGACGCTAATCACAGAACAAACGCGTTCGCGTTCATCGTACCTCCCGTGGGCCCGCATTGCCTTCAATGTTGTGTATGTGCTCTCATTTAGGGATTTTTATTGTACTTTTTTTTGCTTCAGGGATTTTGTCAAGAAGCAGTGCAAGTGTCATTTGTGAATAACTACAATACCTTTTCACATTGTATGTCGTCTTTATGAGCGTTATACAACCAGGAAACAAAAGTAATCTGGTTGACGTTATGCATAGTTTGAACATTAGCACTATCGTTGAATGTGTGTGTGTGTGTGTGTGTGTGTGTGTTTGTGTGTGTGTGTGTGTGTGTGTGTGTGTGTGTGTGTGTGTGTGTGTGTGTGTGTGTGTGTGTGTTGGGGATTCAAAGTTAAATACAACTATGCGGTACATAAAAAGTAAAAATTGTATCGTGTATCGTATCGGCACTTTTATACTTGGAGAATCACTAATGCAATAGTGGCCTAAATCCATCTTTTAAAAGGTCATGAAAGATGATGAATAATATTAATAATATAAAGAATATTAACCCCAACTATAACGATGGCAAATGATGCTATGTTAGCGGGGCGAGCCTTTCAATTTGTCCGCCAGCAATGCATTGTGGGAAATGTAGAAAGTCTATACTGTTGGCAATATAGGAATATACTTTTATGGAGCAAATGTCAGAATTTGAGTAGCAATTTTAAGTCAGTGCCTGACATCTATGGGGCTTTTTTTTTGTGTCTCGAGTTCGTATTTAGATCCATTTGTTATCTGTTCGTCTTTGTGCGAGACAAAAAGGAAACAGCAAGTGCTGAAATCTGAGCGAGTTTAGGAGAAGCGAGTGGAACAAAAGACTGTTTAATTTTCTCCGCCCCCCCCCCCTTCTTCATATTTTCAGCACCCTGCAATCAGCGCATCTTGTTAGCTTTGGATTCAGGTTAGACTTGTTACAGGAGGCAACTCCCTCTCCTCCTCCTCTTCCTCCTCCCTCCTGATGTGCTCCTTCTCACATCACATCCACTCATCCGTTCACACTTCTGGCACATTTGCATTTCTCTAAACGGGTGACACGCAGCATTTGTCTCCAAGGCGTGCGTGATGGGCCTCGTCTCCCCCCCCCCCTCTTCCTCCTCCCTCCCCTTCTACTGATGTGTGCATTCTCTTTCAAGACAATTGCAGGTGCACAGGTGTCGTCAGGGCTCAACATTTTTTTTCTTTTGAGGAGCAACTGTCTAATTTTGAAGAGCCATTTTTTGGAAGGTTGATCCCAGTGACCTGAAGCAACAATAAAATGACAACAATATAACCGAGAAGTCCAATGAATGTTGAATTGGTTGCAGCTGCAGAATATTTTTTGTGTCCTACTGAAATTAAGTATCCCGATGAACTTTTGGCAATTGTGAATGCAAAAAAAATAAATAAAAATAAAACAATGAACGGCCAAATTTTTAATACGATGAGCCAATTTTACATTGCACATAGAAGCAAACTGTATTCGATTATTTTTTTTCTTATGAATTTTCAGCGGCAATGTCAAAAATAATTTCACGTTTTTCATCCCAAAATGATCTGCTCACCCTCAATGACACTCATTCAATCTAGCAGAATCACATAATAAAATAAAAGGAAATAAAAATGCTCAGCTTTTCAAGTCAAACACACCCTGCTGCAGCCCTTGAGCAGGGCACGCCACGATTGTTCAGGAGGATTGTGGAGAAAAGGAGTGTGCGGTTCTTCTAATTCCCTGGCGAGTTGGGACTTGTAGACTGAAACTGGGCACGAGACAGAGAAAGCAAAAGGGAGGGAGTGGAAGGCTCTTCTAGGTTAAGCGCAAGTATCACACGTGGATATGTCAAGTTTTTTTTCCTTTCTTCCACTGTGAGAATCATTTTAAATTGTTCAGGGAAGAGAATTGTTCTATTTGACCCAAATAGACACTTGGATTGTTTTTTGTAATTGTATTATATATATATATATATAATTTTTTGTATTATTTAATTTATTTAAATTATTCTACAACGTTCATTAATTTTATTACAAACATTATAATATATTGCTTGCATTAGATTGGCTGTGAGTAATTGAAATTTTGTTCACTCTGAGCAACAACTTTAATTACCACATGCACCTTATTCAAGAAATGTTCCAAAGTGGGAAAAAAAAAGAAAGAACAAAGTGATTGATGGGAAATGAAATCCTGCGGTAAGAAAAAATTAAATTGCCAGCGTGCACATGATGGGCACGCCTGTAAAAGTGTCGAGACATTGTGGTGGTCTGAACACGTTCCAGGATTTTTATTTGATGTGATGAAACAACAATCCTGGAAAGCTCGCCTCCTCCACTATCCCACGGGAACCTCCGCGGAGGAACACGGATGGAGAGAGGATTGTAGATGAGGAAAAGGAGGAGGGAAGTGAAGGGGGGGGGTGTCACTCAGTGCAATTGGAGAGGTGATTGAGGTTGAAGAAGAAGAGAAGGGGGAGATGTTTATCATGGAGAGTCACTGCCTGCCTCATTGACGTGCGATGAATGTTTGAAGCTGCACTGATGTTTTCCCAGAAAGATATCCTTGAAGCTACCCTCATCATCCTCGGATCAGTCTGACTTAAAATCACTGGCTCGATTAACCAATACAGTAAGGACCTCAAACATATGTGTCCAGAGTGACCTTTTGACCCTGGACAATCACCGTATTTTGCTTTTCCGAGTCTTTAGGCCCCAAATGAAATGGAAATAGCTACTTCCGGCGTGTCCCACTGTGTTGCCATAGCGCCTTGAGGAGAATATGAGCTGCAATGTATCCGCTGCAGACCCACATGGCCCGTATGCGGTTTTACTGCCCGGAAGAAATTGTATCCAAAACATTATCCTCGGTTTTTCTGCAGGTCACAGAGGACTCGAGGAAACGAGCACTTACTGTAGCATCAGTCAGGTTGCATGATAGCTACTATATTATATTTACATATGTATATATATTATACAATGACATGTTTTTTTTTTTTAATTCTGTTTTAAATCACTGCTGTTTTGTCATCTGCTGAAGTATGACCACTAAAAAAACCTCTGTCTTGGTATGAGCACTTACTGACAGAAGCGCATGCGTTTGTGTGCTTAGTGTGTTATTGTTTGTTTTTTCCCGAAATGAAGTCAGTGCATATCTTTTGTATGAAATCATTCAGGATTGATATTTATTTATTTTAGTGTTTCGGCTTTTGCGTCATTGTTAACTTGAGTTGCGCAGAATTGTTTGTTCGCATTAAGCTAGCAACTTTTCCGAATGCAAAGTTGTACGGTTTCATTCAATGCAAAGTCCGCAATTGAGTTTGTTTTATGTTTAATTTTCCAAGAATCTTCAAGTGAGAGTAGCGGTAAATAACTAGAAGCCTTATTTTTGAAGAAGCGACATTTTTAAAGTAATTATGCATTATATTTCCAAAAGGTCGTTAGCTTTAGCAGCTAAGTGCTTGTGGCCTGCAGGGCCAAGTGGAATGAAACCAGATATGCAGATGAGCTCAACCAATGCTATCTTTCTGTTTGGGTGGAACAACAGTCAGCTTCCCTGAAGCATAACACAAAGAGAAAAGCATCTGAATATTTTACGACTTGGTCTCACAAACCGCACACATGCCTGTGTCTTACCGTTTGGCACAAGTGTCTTTTAAACGAACAAAAGAAACTTTTTTTTTTTTCCGCCTCTTGAATGGATAAATAGTATATCAGTGACGACATCACTGACTATGTTTGGCTGATGAAACAAAGATGAGAACAAAGAACAACATTATCGCTTGTTTTTATCGCTTTGTGAGTGTCCGCCACACGTATTGTTTTTGGTGTGACTGACGATCTGTGTGTTAGCGAGCGTGTGTGTTATTTATCACGCAATGTGTTCCGAGCGGCGCCTTTTGATCCACTCGTGATAGAGTTATAAAAATTGAGGAAAGTGCACTATTGAAATCAAAATTTTCAGGAAGGAAAGTTTTTAACTTGTACACTGTTTCCTTGTAGATGATTCAAAAGTGTTTCCTTCAATAGTAATCAATGGTTTCAGCTACATTTAAATTATTGATGTAAAAATATAATCGACGCATTCAAATGTTCAAATTTGACATGATTTTACTTTTCACTTGATTCTGATTTTTATAAATTTTGTTCCATACAACTTTGCATTCTACCTATTTCATGCATACCCAATATGCATATTGATATTTCAAAGATTTGGGGTAATTCCTTCCAGGACATCGCACGCAGATGCTTTGTCAACGGCGGCCCTCAGGCACAGCTCAGAGAAGCGTGTTAAGCAACGTTAGCATCATTTTCTCTGACGCAGCTTTCCCCTGCCTGGGGCAAGCCGTGACCTGAGCTGCGGTCGACGCCAATGTAGAATTCGGGCACTTAAACTTTGAAGTGGTCCTATATCAACCCCCAAACAATGTCTTTGGTAAATCATGGTTGGGAAACCTGTTTATTTATTTATTTGAGACCCCCGAGGGCCATCCTAAATTTATATTTGGATATTTGGAGAAATCTCACTTGTACATCTTGTCTATTTTGAGCAGACCCACAAAAAACTTTCAAAAAAAACATACTTAAAACAAACAAACATTTTGGCTTGATCTAGCTATAATAGGTTCAAGTAGGTTAAACGGCTCTGAAACAAGTGTCACATTGCAAAATAAAAATTGGAAGGCTTTTCTATCATGAGTAGACCCACAAAAAACTGTTTAGATTTGAAACGAGGGCCTTTCTTTATCTATAATGATCTGTCACTTTGGGGCAATGTAGAGTTTCTGGGAGTGGTTCCTTGGTCCGAGGGGTAGGGACATTGAAGGTTAGAAGGTAGAGGTGGATTGGGGGTGATGGTGGTGGTGGTGGTGGTGGTGGTGGGGTGGGCTTGGAGACTCTCTGCTGTCTGACCGAACAAAAATTGACAGCGGCATAGTTGTCCTAAGGGGCTTGAAAGCACCTTACAGTTTGTTTGGAATTACTCAAGGGCCGCATTTCTTTTTTAATTTTCTTTTTTATGTAAGGTTTCACTTTCCTACCATGTGGTGCACCATTGCACAAGTAGCCTCTTTGAAGGAGCGAAAATAAGAGTAGGAAGGGGAGGGGGGGTGAGGAGAGAAGTGTTGAGAGAAGCCCTTCTCTGTGGCGATGGCGCGTAAGCGCCATCATGACAACGTCTGTTTGTGTGCCGCCATGCTCGGCTGAATGCACACCCATGCGCATGCACACACACACACACACACACACACACACACACACACACACACACACACACACACACACACACACACACACACACACACACACACAAACACACATTTTTGCATACAGGAGCATATTGAACCGATGCATGGCTATGAGTTTCTCAAAGAAAAATAAAACTCCTATCTACTCGCCCATCTTTGACAACTTTCACACACTTGGAAATGAAAGCAAAACAGATTATGAAACAATATGTAGGTATTTGAGCTTAAATTACAAAATGTGTATGATTTCCTATTGGAAATAAATATTAACATAGGACAAAGAATTTGTAAAATATTAAAAAAGTTTAGTTACATTTGTCATATTTTTTTTCAGACACACTGATGTCATCTTTAATTGTAAGTTTTCATTGCAAAAGTGTTTGGATGATGCTCATGGAGGAAATGACAGCGAGGAACTTCAACATGCGTTAAACCAGATAAAGGGAAAACCGTTGACGCCTTGGAAGAGAAACCCATTGCTCCTCCAAGTTTAAAATGCATCACTCGTGCATTAGAAAGGATTTTAATCAAATTGCTTTCAATAATTAGCATGAAAGAATGAAGGTGTGCCGGGCAGGGATAAGGAGGAGGCGTCCTTCTCTTACAACTTGCTTTTGAGCCAATGCCAGTATGTGTGTGTGTTGTTAGAAGACACTTTAAAAAAAAAAAAAATTGTGAGAAATGCTTTGCTACAACTAAAACATTTGTCTGCATGCTTTAAAACATTTGGAAAAAATGTAAGATTGTCCTTTAATTCGTATTTCTGACAACCAATAAATGCACCAAAACGTCTGTATGAAACTGGAATGGGATTAACATTTGAAAGGCGCTTTCAAATCTCGCCCCGTTGCTGACATTCAGAGCACCTCAGATTGTCTTGCAAAGTGCTGCACATGCAAAGGCAGTTTCTCTATATCTTCGGGCTGGAGGGGGTTAATAATCTTACACCTGTCCTATCCGACACCTGTTTCAGGAATTTCAACCAATGGGAGGAGAGCAGAGGAAGCCTGCCGCTGGTATAAATGAAATGTGGGCTGCGTCAGGAGGCAATCAAAACATTCAAGTCACTCGAGGCTCTTGTCATCCAAAAAAGTCAATCACAACGAACTTATAGGAATCTATTCCAGCTCACCTGGACTGGAGACATGACCAAAGAGACTGAGTAAGTCTTGTTTCGATATTTTACATCTGCTGTGGTTCCAAAAAAAAAGTTCAATGATATGTTTTGGATCCCATGCTGCCATCCCTCCCCTTCTTCTTGTATCTGCAACGAGACCCCCATGTGAAAGACGCTTGACTTAAAAGAGGGATGTTTTTTTTTTTTTTTGCTGGGAAAACTGATATGGATATTATGGGATGGTTGGGTTTGCGCTTGTCGTATTAACCTAGAGGCCACGGCGCACAAAAGAAGAGCGGGAAATAGGAATCTCCTTTGGAGGTGTTGGATGGAGACACTGGGCAATGATCATGTTGAATTACATAAAGGGGAAACCCAAGAAGACCCCCCCCCACACTCTTTAGTGTCTGTGGAGGTGTTTGCAGTGGATAAATGGTGGTTTGGAGGTTTGCGAGTCGAGAACAGGTGCAATTGAGATGCACCGAGATGCAAACCTTCAAAGTAGCTGCCGTCAACACACTTGATGAAGTGTTTATCCAAGGTAAACCTTCAAGGGATGCTTCATTTGGTGGGCGAACGGCAGGATATTTATCCGACGTCGCGCTCGGTCTCTCCAAACAAATCCAATCCTCTAAATCCCGAGTTTGGTTGCAGGTGAAAACCGCAAGCATCTCTCTTAAGAGTTTGACAAATAAAGAATGTTTGTGTAGGATTGAAGAATGCGCTTTGGTCTGCTTTCACTGGAAACCACAAAGTACAACATGCGGGGATGTTTTGTCAATAGGGTGGGAAGGGAGTTGTCGGTGGGTGGTCTTGTGGCTTTTGAGACACTTGTCGGATGTTACTCAGCTCTGTGGTTTTGCAATCGAAACCTTTCGCAGCTCAGGGGCGAGACTGTGCGCTGCCCCGGGGGCTCAGCTACCGTGTGTCATTAAAAATATGGCTTCTTCCACGCAGAACTCTGGGAGTGGTCTTTCAGAGCGAGAACTTCAACTATAACCGCTACAACACAAACTACACCATGGAGCCCTGGCCGTATATGGATAGTCCCATGCCCGAGGAGAACCTGGCCAAACCCAGACTCCACCCGGGAGACGACCTGGCGGCTATAACTATGCTTTACGAACAGTGCAAGGTAAAACCTAACCAAAATTCATTCCCGAATCTTCATCTTCAACATTTTGTCATTTTAACCTTCCAGAGCCAGAAGGACCTGAAAGTTCCTGCCTGCAGTCGAAACAGTAGCATCTTCAAACCAACAGAAAGGTAAGAAAAAGAGGGTGAGAGGTAATCCTCAAGTCAAACACGGTCCAAACTCAAATCCATCATCAGCTTTGCCTTGCTTAAAGAGTTACGCAACACTTGAGTAGACAATGGCGCTCCCCTCCTTGTGTCCCCAGTGAGCCCCTTACCCTGCAGTGTTCCCCTTCAACATGTTAAACACCCCACGGAGAAACTCAAACAAGAACTGGATTAGGATACAAATAGTACCCACCCCTGACTCACAAGTCTTTGCAGTAGCCATGTGTGCGCTCAATCAAGTGCTACTAGGCTATCTGCTAGCATCTTAAACCACCCGCTTACTCTTCCCCCTTGCAGGACTCCAAGCAATGATCTCATCTCACTGGAGACATCCGGCAACGTCATGAAGATCCTTTCGGAGAACGTCCCCACCGGCTACTCCCTTGAGGTCTTAGGATCCAAGCAGAGCGTCTCGCTGCCCGTTTCCCTGCCCCCCAACTCCGACACCTACGCCACCCTGACCAGCGTGGCGGCCGAGAGCGACAAACAAGAGCTCAATATCATCTTCGACTCTTTGCTGCAGAAGTGGCCCGAGAGTAGCGCGTTCCCCAACCCCAACGCGGAGGTAGACCTCGCGACCCGCCAAAGATTTTTCTTTGCAGTCTCTAACATGATTACATATCCCATTCTTAGACTCTTACCTACAACGACCCCTTCCCCGAGGACCACTCCAGTCCCGTCTACTCTGGCTCCTACTCCGGCTCCCCACCCGAGACGTACAGAAGCGAGTTCCAATTTTCCCTGGGCGCCCCGGCGGCCTCCTCTTTCAAATCCAGCGAGTTACCCATGGTCTACCTGAATAAGGGGCAGTTCTACCCTATCACTCTACAGGGAGTGGACAACAACTCCTGCGTAACTACAACCAAAGTCAAGGTAAAAAGACAGATTGTTCCCAAATAAGTGTCCCTCCCAACGAACCGGCTCTTGGGTGACTAATTAACTACTCACACTAGGCCAGGACAACTCGTGACATTTATAGTTAATGCCGCTACATTTACGTGAGGTAACGTGTGTGCAAAAATAACACTAATAAAGCTTAGGAGGAAAGGAAGGTGTGGTATTTTGTTGTTGTTATAAAACATAAGGTGATAATCTTTTCTTTGTCAAGCACGTACTTGGAAACGAATATACAGAATCTCGTGGCGAGTCAAAGTAAATAAACCACGACAAAGGCGTTGGAGTGACGAATGATTTTGCCATCCAGTAGACATTAGATTCTCCGCTCACGTGTTTTCCTTTCTATTGTTTGCTCCTACGCTAGACGGTGGTGATGGCTGTGTTTGAGAATGACAAAACGCCAGAAATGCAACTTCGCTTTTGGAACCACTGGCATGCGCGTCAGCCGACTGTCAAACAGAGGGTAATTGACATTGGTAGGTTGACTCCCAAAACGACACAAACAAACAAACAAATAAATACTCATTAAGCCTCACCTCACTTTTTTTTTATACCGTATCATAGCGGACTACAAAGAGGTGTTCACCGGAATTAGCAACATTGAGGAGGTTGCCTTCAACGCCCTCTCCTTCATTTGGAATCCCCATGAAGAAGCCAAGGTAAAAAAAACACAAACACACATATTAAAGACAGTGCGGACAGGTGAAAGATTTAGGGGGGGGGGGGGGACAGGAGGAGTGGCTGAGGAGGGGAGGGTAAGAATCCAAGAAATGCGTTTTGGCCCCGAGGCACTGTCACGGCCGCAAAGAGCCAATCCTCATTTCCCTGTGGCCTAAAGGTGCTCAAGGTGCGGCTGTGGGTGAAAAACCTGCTGCGTGTCGAGTGAATCAGGAAGACAAGACGCTATTCCCGAGTTATACAAGCCACCCACAAAAAAAAGAAAAAAAAAGAAAAAATAGTCAGCACCTTATATGTGTTAGTAACTCTGATTAACTCCTACCCTGGGGATAAAAGAAAATATGAATAAATAAATAAATACGTGCATAAACTGACCAATCAAAATAATCCAGAGGCCTCAAACCTGCCATCAACCCCCTCAAGCAAGATACGATGAAACCAAAAAAGAAGGCTAACGCTGCCGATTTTGTCCTTGCAGGTGTTTATCGGCATCAACTCGCTAAGCACTGACTTCTCATCGCAAAAAGGTGTGAAGGGCCTGCCTCTCAACCTGCAGATCGACACGTACGACTTCAGTTCCGGGAACAATCAGCTCATACACAGAGCGGCCTGCCAAGTCAAGATTTTTTGCGATAAGGTATCTTGTCACATTCAATCTCGCTCAAGATAAAGACAAACGTATACCTTCGCTTCCCACTGCCCCAATTTATGAAGTTGTCAAATTTGGAGATACAAGCAACTTGAAGATCATTTTCTGTTCTTTGGCATATCTTCAGGGAGCTGAGAGGAAGATGCGTGATGAGGAGAGGAAGAGGACCAAGAGGAGAGGCAAAACGAACAATGACGCCAACGGTGAGTGTTGCTAAACGTTAGCCTCCAGCTAACCCTATTGAGGACAAGCACGATCAAAACCTTGCCTCACAAATCAAATCAATTGTGATATATATTTTTTTTCTTTCAGCCAAGTCTTTAGTGAGCAGCTCAATGGGCAGTGACTGCACTTTCTTCCAAACTGTGGATGACCGCATCACCCAGCCGGTCCTCTTCATCCCAGAAGCACATCTGTCCAGTTTACAGCGCATGGTAGGCTTCCCGACTGTATTTCTTGAATGAATCAAAGTTACCTCCCCTTTGGAATGAGTCATATTCCCGACCCATCGCTCATCCCTGAAGACAACAGCTCAGGCACGAGGGGAAAAAAGTGTGGGAAAGTATGCGGTGGGAAAAGTCGGTGTGGGAAAAGGGAGGGGATAGTGAAAGTGAGGTGAGCTAATTGTAGTCGAAACCGGGCGCAAGTCGCTGCAGAGCCGATGTGGGCCTTCACACCTGGCACATCAGCACCTCGCAAGACCCGTGCGCCACCCTCATCTTATTTCTCACACACACGACGGCGCTGTTCGGACAAGTTCGGCGTTCCCACACTGACTCGTTTGTTTATGCATTATCGTGAGTTCGAAAACCTCGGAGGCATTAATAGCAGCATCTTCAGACAAATCAGCGAGCAGCGTCTGGTCTTTGTTTTCTGGTTGAGCGTGAAGGTTATGGGAAACAAAGTCTTGCGGTGATAACATTCCTTTGGGTAAAAGAGGGGAGGGAGGATATGAAGCAATGTTTTTATCAGACGTCTAATCGGATCTTTGTGTCCTACTTTGGCAGGCCCCGCCTATGGACGAGAACGAAAGGTGAGCGTGGAAAAAAGTTACTCCCTTCCTGTTTTTCCGATGCCCCCTCAAAACACTATTAAGAACAAATAAAAACATCTTGTCAAATTCCTTCACTGCTAGCTCAGTTCAATATTTGACATCTATAGCCGTCAATGGTAGTGAAGGAGATAATCCAGCGCACACATATTATTTTACAAATTTAAATGATCGTTGCACCCCGATATGCAAATCTCTTGAGTAACATGTTTTGATTTTCTTCAGAACTTCTATGAAGAGGTTGTACTCGGACAGAGAGCAGAGCAGCTCTCCGCCTAGCAAGCAAGTACGCAGAGATGAGTCCCAAAGAGGTAAGAAAAGAAAATGTCACCAATTGGTGGTTATCAAAGCCAACCAGTCAAGGCTTTACGTTTGAATTTCTTTCCCAAAAGTTCTGCTGTACGTGAGGAGAGCCACCGAAGAAGTTTTCGACGCGCTCATGCTAAGCACGCCAACGGTGTCGGGCCTACGAGAAGCTGTGAGTACATTCGGATTATCCAGAATTCACCGAATGTCGTATTGGCTTTCGGAAGACACTGAACTCTTCTTCCGTCGTCAGATTTCAGAAAAGTACGGCATGCAAGAAGACACCATTGGGAAAATCTACAAGAAATGCAAACGAGGGTGAGTAGCTTTTTGTGTGTGTGGTTTTTTTTTTTTTGTTTGTTTGACTCCACGATGAGTTCCTTTGCGGAATCTCAAGTCGGCAGACCGGCTCGGTTGGTTGTTCGGTTTGGCCCGGCCTCAAGGAATGCGTTAATTGCGACTCCCCCCGCCCCTTGAGGAAAAAAAAACTATGACTATGAAAGGATATAAATATTACAAAAGTCCTTCAGATGAGTCACGCCAATTGTTATCTTTCCATTATCCCGCGAATCGGGCCGTTTTTCCACTGTTGTAATTCTATTTGACAAACGCAACCGTCCCAACTAAAAAAAGAAACACGGGTGTCGTTAAAGAATAAATAGTTGCGTACGGTTTGTGAAAAGACAGACAGTCTCCCTTCTTGTTTTCCCTGCCACTTGTCACCGCAGGGCCCAGAAACCAAGCCAACAGGTTAAGTTACATTCTCCAGCAATTCCCCCTCCCTCTTCGTCTTCAATCCGCCTCTAGCCTGCAGGCCAAGCGCATGAGCGCACCGCTAATTCACTCATTATAGTCTTTAAAGGGGTTGCAGGTGAAGGTTGAGTCAGGGAAGGAGAAGAGTCGGACTGACGATTTCCCAGACGACGCGATTGCGGGTTATTGACGTCGGACGATTGCGTGACCTACTTTCATCATGTGCAAACAAAAGTTTTATTTTGCGCAATTGCTGATTGAATTTTTTTTTTTGCGTGCAGAATTTACGTCAATATGGACGACGTCATCATCGAACACTACACCAATCAGTCGGCTTTCCTCATCGAGATATCCGATGTGGTCAGCGGTCGATTCCAGGTCACTCTCATCGAAGTATGATGAAGCCATCATGGTTACTAAAGCACTACACCATCAGAACAAAACAAAGCCAGCCGGCCATGGACTGACCGTAATAATTTCAGACGTAAATATCTCCATTTTGTAAATAATGCTATCCCCCCCCCCAAAAAAGCAATTATGATGTCATACTTGTACATATGAGTTTGTAATGTAAATAAGTTTTATTATGACTGTTTTATACTTTTTTTTTTTTTACAATTCAATGTATTTCAGATGAACTCGGCGTTAATTTGCAGGGCGCTCCGACAAATAGCATTAGCAGGTTGCTATCGTCGTTCTTTTTAAATAGACCTGTCACCAAGGCTTTTTAATTCTTTTTTTGTTTTTTTTTTAATCACGTAAAAAACAAAAAGCCTGCTGATTACGGTTCTTAACTGCCGCCACCTCGTAGGTTTCCTGTTAGTTTCACCACAAATAAATTCAGAAACAAACGTCACACATTTCCCTCCGCAGAGTTAGTATTGCTCATCATTTATCCCCAAAACTGTGGACATTTCCCGTCATAGTATGAATGTAATGTGTTTGTGTGTGTGAGTTTTTTCTTTTTTTTTTTGTGCTTCCTTGTAAGTTACGCATCATTTCAAAGCGAACACGTATCCCTGTAATATTTCATCGTATACATATGCAAAATTGTTGCATTGGTCATATCTTGCCAATTATTTTGTAAGAAAATAAACAACTGTATGAGATGTTTCTTTGGCCTGTTTTCCTGCCGCTTCACCTCCTTCACCTCCAGTTGAGACTAATAAGATGCTGTTTGAAGAAATATTGCACAGCACCATACCATGATAAACGTTGCCCCCCCCCCCCGACTCACTCTAATGGGCAGAGAGAGAGAGAGAGAGAGAAAGCGTCTCGCTCCTCTCCCCCCCTATTTGGTTCCACTGGCAGCGGCAGGCAGACTGCTCGATACCACACAGACACTGAGCAGAAGGTGAGATAGAGAAGCAGACGGGAGGGAGGCTAGCGGAAAAAGGGAGGACGCAAGGGCAGACGCAAACACAGGCTCGGAGACAGGAAAGGGGAGGCAGGCGGAATAAAGAGGAGATGCTTCCACCATCTGCGCCGTGTATGCTCTTCTGAGAGAAGCAAGTGATCTTCAGGAAGGCTGCTGAATGGCAAGTGCCTCTCGTGTGTGTGTGTGTGTGTGATCACATTCCCTGCACATGTGTAAGAAAGTGCGCATGTGTCTGGGTTGGCAACAGTGTGTTTATTCCCATTCATCACAAGGGGCTTTATTTTTGCACTGTCCTGTTGACACCTCCATTTTTTTTTCTTGTTTGGTTTATTCTCGCCTGGTGCAGATGTCTTTAAATGGCTTTTGTCTGTCAATTGTACTTGTTTTACAGAATTTACATTGTGTTTTATTTGGATACTTTTCATTTAATTTGACTATGATTTGTGCATTTTTTTTATAGATGTTTGTCTTTTTTTTATAATTACTATATTTACATTTACATGTATTCTTTTTATATAATTTTTTTTTATTATAATCATAAATATTTGCTTTTTTTACATTCTTTATTTTTGTGTCACAGTATTTTTAAGATTCATTTTACTAACTTTTTTAAATGGATTTTCATTTTTTATTTTTATATAACAATACTTTTTTTTTCATTTAATACTCATTTTCATGTATCATTATATATTTAATTATTTCTATGCACTATTGTTATTTTGATATATATTTAGTCATATTTCACTTGAATATTTCCTTTTTATAATATTTCTATCCATCTATCTTTGATCAACTTTCAGTGACTGACAAAAGCAGTGTGTCACACGCATGCAGGCAGGCGCCTGTCAAAACAACGACACATTCATTGATGCCGGGGGTAGTTGACACTTTTGTGCATACGTGTCAGTGACATTTAATTTCCTGCTAACTTCCCGTCGTGTCATGGCGCAAACGAACATTCGTAATTACTTACGCACGTACACGCACATACACAAACAAACACGCAGTACATTTCACACTTGCCTCACCACACAGGCATGTGCTGATTGAAATCTTCCACTCTCGGGAATATTCCACTCTTCCATTGTTTTCTTGTGTTTCATTTAATTCCCAAATTTAGGATTCATATTAGAAAACATTTTACCTCTAGAATATCATCTGAGTCAAGATGAGGTTTTATTCTGTGGATTTAATTTGACCTCATCAGAAGTAAATTACATTCCATAAAGTAAATCTAGCGTCAGTCTGGCAATGCTGTAATTAATCCTTCCAATAAATGTTTGTTGTATCATCAACTCTTTAGTGTTTCCCGTAAAAATAGTTTCATTGTCAACCGCCCAATTCTTCAGCATTCTTATCATCTTTGTCCTGCCAGTAAAAGACATAAATAAAATCCTAACCACCGGTGCGTGTATATTTTGTTTCCACTTATATTCCACTTCAATTGTGTAAAAAATGCAAAATATAAAATAATATGGCTAACAGCGATGAGTCCCATTCCTGTCCCTTACATTGTCTCTCAGTTTTTTTTTTGTTCTGCTCCACACGTAGGCGGCTTGACATTATTAATACTCAAGTGGACGAGAGCATCATCAAGGTTATTACAGAGCATCAATTGTCACGGAAAAAAAGACGTCACAAGTGCTTACCACTGATGACTTCCTAACCCGCTCAATATAAAATAGACATTATGGGGACCCCAAATCAAGTAAGCTCTCCAAAATGTCAAAGACACACGTGAATATAACCCTGACTTGGCATTGATTGCGTAACCTTTAATCAAGGCTTTGTGTCTGGCCTGCAGTGAAATACATTGAACGCATAACACTAAAACACCAAAAGGCATAAACATCACGGACATTTAATCAGGCGGTGCATAGAAAGAAGCTTAATAAGCTTTAGCCATTAGAAAGGGCTGAATGTTCGTTACAAGACGTTTCCTAGCAACAAGAACAGGCAGTGAGAAAACCTGCGTGCTCCCCATTCGGCACCTGAATCAGTTTCAATTTTTCATTCTACTCTCTCCTTTCTTAGAGTGCTATGAAAAGTCGTCGGCCTGACAAGACGAGCGACATCGTCCGGAGGTAAGGAATTGATCTGTTGGTCTATCCCATAGACTAAGTCCGGTCCTAGGGAGTAGCTGTCCTGACTGTTTTCCAGTTCTCGGAAAAATCACCTCATCAGCAAGCTTGATAATGAATCTGATCTTTTGAATCAGGTATGTGAAGAAGGAAAATTTCTAAAACAAGTAGGACAGTGACTTTCTAGGACCGGACTTACCACTAACCACAGCGACCAGTAAGGTTTTGTAATCATTGAGAGTGGAGTACCCCAAGGCTCATGTGTAGGGCCTCTACTTTTCCCCCCCCATCTTTATTTGGCTAAAATCTGTTCTGTCACTCTCTTAACGGTGCCTATAATAGTTTTGAAAGATGTATATAGGAAGTACCCTAGTGCCAATTGTTTATGTTGATGAAAGGTCCACTGATAAAAGCTGCTTTCCTTTCCGGAGCAGATGGTTCTTCAGCATTCCGCCACATCGGCTCTCTCGATAAGCGTCTGAATCTGCACCGTTCAAGGAATCATGGTGATGCAGACTCCGGCGTCCATGGTGATGGGGATTGTCTTTGCCCCCTTGGGTCTAGTCCTCCTCTTCACTGCTGCGATCACACCTCAGTGGAGAGAGGGCCACACACGTCTGGACTTGGCCAGGCCTGGTTTTGTTTTTCTCAGGACAGTGGTGAAAAGCCACAGTCCTGGGGTCAGGCCGGGAATGACGGACAGTCTGCTGCTGATCCGTTCAGATGGGCTATGGGAGAGTTGTCTGCAGTTGGAGCACTCGGAGCTGAAGCAGTGCTGGCCGGTGGCGGGTTCTTATGAGCGAGACCGTCGGGTTCGCTTGGCGCAGGGTTTGGTCCTGACCTCCTTGTTCTTGTGCGGCACCGGTATCCTACTGGCCTGCATCGGGGTGCGCTGTTGGACAGATCTCCCGCTACGAGGGGTGGCTGCCACTGGGGGGCTCCTAGTGGTGGTGGCCGGGTTGCTCAGTATCACCGCCCTGGTGGTCTACACCCACAACCTGCGCAGGCTGGGGACAGAGGACACCAAGCAGGACCCGAATAACACTAGATTGCCTCAGCTCAGCTTACGTCCGGCCGGTTCGCTCTACTTTGGGTGGTTGGGTTCGTGCTTACAGATATTAGGAGGGGGTGCCTTGGCGCTGAGTTTCAAGAGACCGAGATGCAGAACCTGCCCGGAGTTTGCAGCCTGTCCCGCTTGTCAACCGTGCTCAGAGATTCGCAGCAAGCCCGAATCTGACATGTATGAAGTCAGCTGTTAGAATGAGACTGTGACTTTCAAACTCATACATAATGGTAATCCACTACAGGGGTTCTCAAACATTTTGGGTCCAGGTACCAGAAGGAACACCCTCATTATGGCAAAGGTCAAAGTCCATACACAAAGGTTTTGTTTTCCTTATAGGTGCCTCACAATGAAGCACTTTTTTTTATTTATTTTAGACATAGGCCCGGCCTGACTAAATGAAGCTCCTCCCTTCAGTTCGACATACGGGTTTGACAACAAGATGCCACCAGATGGCGCCAAAGCTACAGCATTAATTGAGACATGGCTTTGGCCTGAGCACAAAAACAGCAAATTAGCAAGATCTTTCACCCTAAAAGGCAAAACTTCAAGTATGCCAAACTAAAAACACCTTTTCATCGAAAAAGATCAATTTATTCATCCTGTGATGCCAGACGTACCGATGTGCCAATCAGGAGGAGTAATCGGCTCATGAACCTTTCCAAACTAAAACAGCTACAGCTCCCCAGTAGGTCCTCGTCTCCAGTTTAAGAACGTCTGAAACGGTGCGTCATACAAAGACACTTCTCCATGGCCTCGCTTAACTGTTGTGTAAGTGTGACAATTATGCCATTCTTCAGATGCTCGTTGCAGATATGACTGCTGTATGACGATGTTCTTGTGCCGCCTTTGACAGCCTCGCTTTGTACTGTTATAAATAAATAAAAAAAAATCATCACGCTGCATCTGATCATAACAACAGGGGGTCTCGTGTGTGTGACGAAGTTCCGCCCTCTACATTGGTCAACCGGAATGTGCAGTGAAGTGTTTTTGTTGTCTAACACAGTATTGAAGTCATAATGACGAATAGTGATATGAAAAAACTTCTAGGTCATAAACATAAAAGAAATAAAAAAAACTGAGCGTGCCTTCTTGTTTCTCGTGACCACATATTCACTGTCAACAAATCAGAATACCAGAACAGACGCCCACCTACAATGTGGCACCAGAGCACTATTTTTATATTAGACAGGGCATTAAAAAACAGCATATTTTTGAGCAAATAACTACTGCATGTTTTCATTTTTGAAAATGATCAAATACATTTGAAAATGCATGACCGCCTATGGTACATTTAAAAATAAAAATCCTAGAAAGGTTGAGGAAAAAGAAAGGAGTCTGCAAATCTTCAAACATTTGGAATAAGTCAAGTTGACAAACGTGGGTGATCATGACACTCTCATTTTTTTATTATGATGACTCAGTGATAATGAGTCAGTCCGAGCTTTTTAACACGTCACTACTTCACAAAGAATAATGGGACAAAAACAAAAACTCAATATAAACTCGTCACAATAAATTGGAAGATTGTAGAAAATTTCATTTATTTCAATAAAGTAGTTCAATTCAAAACTTGTATTACACAAGAGAGATTTGTTAAACACAGAGGGAAATACTTTCCACAAGGCCAATTGATAATTACTTACTGTAATAAAAAAATAGTTTGATAACTTCCTATGCAATATTGTAAATTTGCAAAATGATGAATTGTGGGTTTCCGTTAAAATGCTCAAATATTTCACTCTGTGTAATGATTGTATAGTTTCACTTCTTTCACTGTATTGTGATTTCTAAAGATCAAACGGAAAGAAAAAGGCACTATGTTGGCAGTACATTATCTGTGCAAATAATTCCAAATGTCAATTAACGGGCATCTGCAGCAGATATCTTAAAAATTATTTACACATCACATTTTTTTAAAAAGCATGTCATATGGTACATATTTACCTAAAAAAAATTAAATATAGATTTTTTTTTTTATACTGATTGGCAACATGTTCAATATGTAAACTTGTACTATGGCAAGTCAAGGTCTAAAATTTAACAAAAACAATAAGCTAAAAATTCACAGGCACATGTACGTAAGTCGAGCCTATAAAATTTGCTAAGATACAGTAATATTTTCTTGGAAATCCCCATGAGTTGTTCTTGCAGGAAGAACAAGAACAAATGCAGACATACTGAAGTATGTTCCAATTTAGAAACATCAAGCTGTCTCATAATCACACCCAAAAAAAAAAAAAGTTACAGTGGCGCCTTGACTTACAAGTTTAATTACATGACCGCTTACAACCCTAAACAGTTGTATCTCAAATCACCTTCCCCTATTGAAATGAATGGAAATCTCATTAATCGGTTGCAGAAGTCATACTTCATAAAAAGCCTAAAAGTATGAACAATAAAACAGAATGGAAAGAACTCCCTACATTCGAAAACAGCTCTGTACTTTCAATTCCTCACTTTGTGAAAATCGTCTTATTATTTTCAAACGGACACCGCCATTTTGCGTTATTCATACTGCGACACATTTGCATGTCGGCATTTCCAGGCAGCATGAACGAGGCTCAAAGTCAATCTTTCTTGTCAGTGTTGAAGCTGACAAAGGTTTTGACGTGTATTAACACACACACAGAAGATGCGTTCAAATGTAGAAATAAGTGTCGGGCGCCTCTCCGCTCTCCCTCATCTCACTCAGCTGCTTGTTGATGGATTCCTGCAGAGAGCCCAGTGAGAGTTCCAACTCGGGACTGCTGCTCTCTTCCACCGGAGAGCCCTGAGGGAGCTCCAGGAGAACATCAGAAGGCTCGGCGTCCACCAGCTGCTCGCCGTCGCTGAGGTTCAGTCTGTATGCGCCTTTTGTCTCTGCAGTGCTTGTTTCCGTAGCAACCGTTTCCAAGGCAACCTCATCGGCAGGCCCGACTGGCGCCGCGACGTTGCCGGCGGCGGCGTCTGCATCCCCGATTTTGGAGGTCCCGAGAGAGGCCAGTCTCTCGATTTCATGAATGAGTTCTTCGTTCTGCTCCTTCCACTGGCGATATTTTGAGGCCGTCACGGCGGAACCGTCCAGAATTTTGTTGATCTGCTGTAATTCAGCTTCTTTGGCCTACCGAAGGACAAAGGGATTTACATCCACAGAACTGACTACCTATCAGTCTTTCTGTCGATGAGAAGGGACCAGTGATCCAAAGCGGACAGTTCCAACTGGGTGGGCATGGAAGAGGTTTTTTTTTTTAAGATTAGGGGGCCAATGTCGACATGAAAAATGTTGGAAGTTGGACCATTTTAGACACCTGATATTCGAACCGGGATTTATTTGTATCATATAGACAGAGTGTCACAATAAAGCGCGTGTTGTGATGGTGACAAAAATTGGCAAGTCATGTTGTAGCTGTAAATATAAAAGTATATATACAAAATATATAAATATATGAATGAACCATCAAAAATCCCTTTCCCAGTCTTGTTGTTATTTTACAGTTTGCAATGTCACCAAAAAATATAAGTATCAAAGTCAGTGGTATGCTTGGCATGTTGCTTCTTATGAATTTTTGAATTTTTTTTTTAAATGTGGTCATGTTTTGCACTCCATCGAGCTTCTATTATTTCCTAAACGCCATCAATTAACAATCAATTCCAGGAAACTTACTCACCTTCAAGGTGCTCTGTAAAGCCCGAAGCGTGTGCGCTTTCTCGTTAATGACGGGGTTCTTATTGCGCCGGATGAACGACCTCCTGAAGTGGTCGTGCGTGAACGGCTGCTCTTGGCCCATGAGTGACACGCCTCCTTCCTTGATGTTGTTCAACATCTTGCCCATCTCATCTTCTGGGGCGGCTGCAAAAAACGACCGTATGTTGAAGTTTAGTCAACATTTAGTCAAGAGCTGGAGTGAACGTGTTCGTACCTTTGCTGCCCCCTGTTGATGGACTTGGCAATGGCACCTTCATGTTGGTTTTGCGTTTGGGGCGCGGCAGGGTGCTGGCTTGTACTTTCTGCCGTACATCATCAACATCTATTAGGAATAATTGCTCATCAATAAGTGTTCCCTTTTGCAAGTGCACTGACCTTATTTCTCCTGCGGGGCGATGGGGATCCCTCGTTTTCTGATTCTGTCTCACTGTAACACTCTGTGATGAATAGATGTACACAGTCAGGTATTTTTATTTATTTTTTACTAGAATTAAATTACATTGTTATTTTTCTATTACTGCATTAAAAATGTAAATGCTCTTCAGTAGGTAGGTACCTTCTTCACTGTCTGGGCCCGGGCTGAACTTCTTATGCTTTTGAATTGCTATGATGAGACAGTTTATCCACCTGTAACATATTAAAAAAATATATAGAGTAGTTGATAAAACTGACTAAAGCTGTCATGTTTTACAAGTTTATCATAAAAAAGTCATAAATGTGCTAATGATGGGTGTTCTGTGTGATACAACCTGCAGGGGGCAGTGTGTACTCACGGAAAGTACTGACTGTAGCGTTACAATAACTTTTTTGTCATTTTTCTAATAAATGCCACATTCATTTCGGGCCCGACTTACTTGCTCATATCGCTGACGTTGTCGGCGGCGAAAAAGAAGTTGTGAAATCGCTGGTGTCGCATTTTGAACACACTTGGGGGGAAAAAAAATGACTGAATTAATCACAATGTATATGAATCCCGAAACTAAAGCATCGTATTTGTCCTTACTATTTCCTCTTATGCTCGCCAGCGCTTTCTATGGTGTAACTGGCGATGTTGACCAAGCCCTCTGCCTTCTCATCCTGAAAAAGAAAAAAAAAAATGGAACACCATTCTCCATTTTCTACACCAGCGCCTCCATTCTCATTTCCCCGGATTGACACTCACCTGTTGGCTGGTGTACCAGTAGAGAGACGCCCCCTTGAGGACGAACCAGAAGCGTTGCCACTTTTGGGCGATGAAGACACTGCTCTCCTTCCTCTTCTTCCAGAGCCAGCCATCGCAGTCGGGCAAGACTATTTCTCGGCAGGACACGCGGCGTCGACTGAGGGTCGCCGTCATTCCTGACATAAAATGATCACTTTAGTGATATGAGATGAGAAAAAAATGGCTTCTCACGTCATACCTTTGAGAGAGGTCTTTTTTGTTTCCTGGTGTCCCTGAGAACAGACCAAAAATGTAATAATGAATTACTCAACGCATTATTATTATTTTTCTTTTCCACAATTGGTTATTCGGCTGTGATGTCATTTCCTTTGCCGCGTGGCCCACCATTTCAGGACAAGAACTGACGCTGGCTCTCTCTTGATTTAGTGCCTGCAGTGATAAACTTCGATGGAATTCGAATGGCGAAACGCTTTGCGGTGACGGCGAGCTCTCTCCTCTCCGGGCGCGGCCCGGGGAAAGTCTCGAACCGGCCAGACTTTCAAACTCTCCTGTGAAAGGAACACGTCAGCGACGTTACCTCAGACTTTTTTTTTTGGAGAACATCAGGAAGGATAATTGTGGGTAGGTTCCTAATGTTCTACCTGAGACCGAGAGAGCGCCTTGCGGGGTCAGCCTGCCTTCGAGCTGCTTGTCGGCAGACAGCTCTGACTCCTCTTGCCCCATAGGCTGCTCCCCCGCCGTCACTTCAGGCCCTTGAATGGCTCTCCTGCGGAAACGAAACACACACCGACTGACATCAAAAGACATCAATGGTACTGTAGAGCTAAAACGCGACCGACTTAAAATGGATGGATTGCGTTATAGGTCAAGGGATGGTTTATTTATCAGGGAGTCTGTTCTCCATCACATCTCACCCTTGCTCCATTACTCTCTTTCCTCCTTTTAGGCCCCAATTTATTTTCCCAGGAAGGCATGGCTAACTCCCTCAGCTATTCGTCTTCCCGTGTGTGTGTGTGCAGGGTGGAGTTTATGGCATTTGCACTTTCCTTTCACCTACGGTGTCCAGGCTACTGCTTGTCCTGGCAGATGAATGAGAATAAAATGCCGCTAGGAGGTTGTCTTCTAATGAGGGAAGCGCAAGTCGGTACTGTCTGGAAAGAAACTTGGCTTTGAACATCATGTGGGATACGCCTAGAAGCTAGATAGCTCAAATAGTTACAAAATGTGTAATAATTGGCTAGATGGGTGGTTTGTTAGCCTGCTAATTATTTGACTAAACAAATAGCTGAACAATTTTGGGAGGAGCTTCATTTAGTCAAGCCATAACCTTGTCTAATAAAAAAAAAAAAAAGTGCTTTGATGCCAACTTGTGGCCTTTACAGGTAATTACAAGCTTTTTTTGTGGGCCTCAATGACTCACAGAAACGGTCGGGAAATAAGTGATGTTAGCCACCTGGTTAGAAATACAGATTGGATTGTAGTTCCATGACAATAAAAAAAAATAAAAAAATGTGTTACCTGAAAGAAAGGGACCGGACCGATGCTGCTACCCTCTCAAAAATGGAGTGCCTCGAATTGTCCTCTTCAAGGTCTTCGTCTGAGCTCTCCCCTTTGTAGTCGTCGTCGTCCTCCTTTATACAAGGAAATTATCACAAACACCAAATTGTAAACTGTGTTTCCATGTTTGATATTTTTTGCAGTGTCTCAGTGCCAAGTTATTGTCGTGTGAAGGAGTCCTTGAATAACCTGCACAGGCAAAGAGCACTGGACCGGACCTCTGCGACAAAGTGAGCCAGAAGTCCTTTTTATGACCAGATTGACGCCGCTGGGATTCTCCTCTAACTTCTTTACAAGGTTAGCCCTGCTCCAGCCCACCTAAACCAATAAAAGATAGAAGTGGTTCGAAGGATAAATAAAGGAATGAATGCATTTTGTTTCCAATGAGGGGACAAAAAAAAAAACCTCACCACTATCTGGTCGTTGACTTTGATGACTTCATCTCCAGCCAAGATCTTTGCAACATCACTTGAAGGCTAAAGAATGATACACACATTTTTTCACAGATTTTGGAAAATTTGTTTTTTTTTGCCATCCTCAACATGATAGAGCAGTCTAACCTCGGCTACAGTTCCGGTCACATAGTGGTTACTGGAGCCAATGGACGTTATCTCGATGCCCTGAGACAAACAAAAACAATTAGGGAGGAGATAAAATAACACACACACACATACACACAGGAGCATTGTTCTGTCATCGCTGCGTGAAATATCGACGTCTGTCTCCAGATGTATCGACGGCTCGCTGTGTAATTAGCCACGAGCTAGCTCTGATTCATTATATTCGGCCACGGGAGCGAACTAATCTCACCCTGGAGACGCGATCAATAATATGGTTCACAGAGAAGATATACACTAAGCGACAAAACTGTTTTTTTTTCACGGAGAGATCGTTATCACGTAAAAGCAAAGAATATAACAATTATAATCGATAACACGGTGATAATGTAAAATAATTCAATACAAATTTTCTGCCATTTTTTTACGACTGCTTCTGAAAAGTGTGTGGTACAGATGGGCTGAATTGAATTGTTCATTTGAATAATAAAAGGATGTGGGAGGAGGTTGCTAAAAGAGGCAAAGAAGCAAAAAAGAAGCTATGATTGTTGCTTTGAGTTCATCACGTTTCATAAGGCACAAACAACCTTGGATAAAAAAAATATTAAAAAAAAGCCGGCGAAAATGTCGAAAGTGCTTTGATTCAAGACGGAAGAGAAAGTTTGGAGTGTTTGGAAGTTGATGAGATGTGAAAATTCAAATGGACTGAAATTAGAATGATGAGAACATTACCAGCTGGTCTCCCGGTGAAACGGGCACTAGGTCGACGCTCTCAAGCTGCGTGGTGTTGCTAAGCAAAGCCTCCGGACTGCTGTTCAGGATCTCGTCGCACACCAAAACTAATTGACGGCACTTAAGCCACAAGAAATGGGAGCGTTAAAAAAAAAATAATAATAATCATAAGAGTGGGAACAAGTAGTAGGAAATTAAAGTGACCTACCACGGAGATGATGTCCTTCTCTTTCTCGTAGACACTTGTACGTTTCTATCGGATGGATAAAATGGCACATGGTCAAAATGTGTGTCATCTGATACTGCTGATTGATATTGACTGGTAGAGGAAATGGGACAAGCTCAACCCAAAAAAAAAATCAGGCCATTTCTTGTTCACATCATCAATCCAGTAAAATGAAATTTAAAATAACACAGAGACAACTATGACGACATTTGTTGCACTCAAACATAAAATCTCAAATATTTGTCTTTTTAAATACACTGCAAGAATGTGTGCCGATTCATACGGCTCACTCATGAAAAAGAAAGTTTTGTATTTATCTTCTTCATCAAGGTCTCCTCTGATGTTATGGATAAAAAGAGACCGTATTGTGCTGTGTTGTGTGTGTGTGTGTGTGTGTGTGTCTTTGGCCCAAAGCTGATCTCTCCATGGTTGTCAAGGAAACAAAGACAAGCTATTATGTGGGAGTATGGGAAAATAAGGCAAAGCATTGGCACAAGATTAATTCACAGTTGAAATATGCAAAACACTTAACGACGTACGTTGTTTTGTTTTTTTGGTTTTGTTTGTGCAAACAGTGTCGAAAGCCTCCGGGTGCAAGTTTACATTCATCAAATATTTTTTTATTTGCCAGCAGGTCAACTATAAAAAGACTGTTGCATCGAGCAGCTTCTCGTTTTTCTTAACCTCAGTAAAGGTTACACGATTCCAATTTTAAACCTTGAATTAATTATTCTTAGAAGAAGCCCGAGTACCTGGCAAAAAAAATAAAAAATCATACCATCAGATTTACATACCTCAAAGGTAAATCCTCCAGATATTTACATCGCTATCCGAGTTCAAAGTTCACATCGCCCTTCAACTTTATTTGTACCTTTCCCTCCTGGCTGAGCGACTTGAATGCCGCTGCCGCCTCAGCTCAAGGCTGGCTGAGTGCAACAACGACGTGCAACAAAAGTAACACCAGCTGACTTCCTATCGTGGTGGCCCTCGGGCCGCTGGGAAGCATGATCGCGCTCACGCTTGACCCAACAGGAAATGAGAGTCCTTTCTTTGGTGTCAAGCATGAGAAGCTACTCCTGTGAGAGCCGTGACTGATATAATACTTTGCTATTAATGAGACCTGTTTGTAACACTTAGAAGATGCTGTCATGTGTGTGGATATGGAGGAACCATCAGCATCACTTTTCAATCGTTAAAAAATATCAAACTTTCTCTAAAAACATCTTTCTCCATGAAAATGAATGGAAATGCCATTCATTTGTTCCAGCCCCACAAAAAACAAGAAGACTTTCACCAATAAGTAGGCTGCAGTAATATTAGTTGTTTTTCCACAGCAGACAAAAAAAAATCTGCCTGTGGGTATTTTTTTTTTAATATATTTTTTCCTTCATGTGTTGCGCTGCTTGTGTTCATACATCCATTTTACTCAAGCTAAGAAAACTGACTGCATGATACATGCTAACCACAGTAGCATCCGCAAAATCCACCGAGTCGACAAACCTGAATCCGAAGCTTGAGAAAAGAGAAGCACGTGAAGTAATTACCTAAACCATGAGCATACACAACATAACATACAAGAATCCAAAACAGGAAGTGAGTGAACAATAGGGCGCCATCATCAAGTTGACTGTACACGGACTTATCATCAAGTTGTGATGTCGCCCATCAATCACATCCAACATGTGAGTGGAAAACATCCTCTGAGTCAGCTCTATTTTTCTCCTCCACATAACCGGACACTAAGACACTCACGCTCCTATTTTTGACTTTTTTTTTTTTTTTTTTTTTAGTTTGTTTCCAAATATTTTCCCTCCTTATTGACTGCATCATCATTTTCACAGCTGAAGGAATCGAATGAACCAGTCACATGCTTCGTCGATAACAACATCCAGGTTTTGAAAATTATCTGAGAGAAGAAGTAGACTATCATCTATTTCGAGAGGTATAACAACAGATTAAGAGAGCTAGTAACAGTACCTGTGCTGTGCCGGGTTGCAGTCCAAAACAGATCCTAAATTTAAACTCCTTTAAAATGGCATGCTGAGTTTCCTTTTTTTGTTCGATCCCCAATGCCTTTTAGCCTTCAATGTCCGACACGTCTCTTCTTTCTGCTGCTGTGTTCACGATAGAAAATCTCCCCAGGGAGTGAAAAGTTGGTCAGGAGTCACTGTGTAATCTCCTCCTCCTCCTTTGACGACAGTATCAGTCAATAAGTCACCCATCCGAGCTCATCCCCGTCTACTTAGCGTTTGACATTCAGCCTTTAAGGACCTCACGGGCTAATTTCTCCCCCACACCTTGAAAAGAAAACCCCTCTGGTAGTCACATGTCCACTGTCTGGCCCTCCTCCTTCTTTAGTCTTTAAGGTACAAGCGGCTTCAAATATGCCAGGAATGTGGAGATAACGTGTGTGAGGCAGGTTACAAAAAGGGAGCTTGTGCTCCTGTTTGGGTTCAGCAAGTTGTAGTTCCTCTATATGGAGATGTTGAGGAGAAAAGTCTTCCTCTTTAAAAGTATTAAAAAAAAAAAAACATGTTTTTCGATTGTGCATACAAGAGAAGCGGAAAGTAATGAAAAAAAACAAAACTTTCTGTATTGTAACTTCCACTAACAACCCTGGTTAAACCAGGCTCCACCTCAATGTACAAAGCTTGTCTCTCAGTCTAGATGCATCACTTTGACATATTTCCTCGACATCAATCTAGATGAGAGCTTTGAAGCAACTTCCGGCGCATCATTAAGACATTAGATGGATGGGAAATAAAACACCAACCTTTTGTACGATCGTCCCGAGTTCTTTGCAATGGCTCACGATTTTTTTGCTCATCTTGCGTCCGCTCAGATGCGAGAGTTTATACCTGACGAAACACAATCGAGTTGCACGCCATCAAAATGTTTAAAAAGTAGAGCACAACACGTCGACACTCCTTACTGACCTATTGAGTAAGCAGAAAAGTCCTTTGGCCGAGGGGATGAGCTCCACCACCGCGTTCAATACACTGATGGACAGCTTGGTGGCGCTCTGCCCGTCATAGCTGTTGTGGCGCCAACGCCCCTGGATGCCCATCTGCAAGTTGTTGGCCAACATTCGCAGCTTCTCCGCCAGGCCGTGCAGACTTTCCCCACCGTCGCCGTATGACTGACAGGGACGATTCACAAGACAATTTGAAATTTTAAAATTCATCAAATTTGAGCGCGATTGATCAAATTCAAGAGAGCAGGTTGCATTCAGGCCGCTCTCACAAGGGGTCAAGAGGTTCCACTCGGGCTTTGTTGTTACATATCAACCAGTGGCACTAATCCGGACTCCCAGAAGTGGCCATGAATTTTTCATGGTCTTATCCACGCCGCAATGACGTAACGGGGCTCTTGAACGCGTTCAACCTTCTCCATGTGACGCTGGCTTTTGTGAATGAGCGCCAGTCACAAGGCAAACAGGCGGCCGGATGGCGCTCTGTCGTGTAAATGCAAACGGCGTAAACTGCGCAAGTGGCTCTTATGAAAACGCGAGCGTCTGTTGTTTTCGTAAGCCTTCTCATTTATTGAAGGAGAATCCAGTCTGTGATTTGCCAACAAGGTTTAAGCAGCTTGAGCCTGCTCAGTTAGCCTACAAACACACTATGACTGCTTTAGTGTTATAAATAAACCTCCTTCACAAGTGCATGACTTTTTTCTTCTAGGAATGAAACAAACAACACATGAGACCAAAACTCAAGCCCGGTGAAGATTACATGCTTCTCGAAGGAGAACACGATGTTCTGTGAATTCAGCATTATACTGTAAATGATCGTTTCGGCGCTCCGGTACGAACATAAGTCATCGTCGATGCCCTCGAGACAAACATCCCTCGCCTCACCGTCACCATGGTCACGTATTGTACACAAAATACACGTGATTGTGTTTTTTCTCGCCTCACCAAAGAGCACAGCTTCTCCACGGCCTCGAGGATCAACTCCTGGTGGCCGATTTTGGACACTCCCAGCCGCTCCAGGTCCTCTGAAGTCAATTGGAGCAGATCCAGGCCAGATAGGTGCCAATCTGACAGGGCATAGCGATGCAAGGGTGCGTCCAAACCTGGTAGTTGGAATTAGGAGATGGGAAGAGTCAGGCTTTTCATACTGAAAGCCCATATTAGCAGGGAAAAAAAAAAAACAAGCCGGGACATGCAGCTGGAGCATTGACGCGAATTTGTATTGGCAAACCACAACAAAACTTTTGTTAACCCTTGAAAAGTTATTATATAAAAGTGCCTGTTTATTTAATTAGAAAATAATACATATGCATGGAAGAAGAAAGTACATAAGTATTGGGACAGATGAAAACAGTTATTTCCGAAATACAAGCTGTCACTAAGCCACTTGTACGTTATTGCAACACTTAGTAGTGACACTGTCGTTACCAAAACGGGCATTGTATATAACAGTAAAAGAAAAGTTTTAAACACAAGAATGTGTAGCTGTAGTTGCACGAATAGCTCTAAACTTTGAAGAAAAGTTTGATATTAGCATGTCACAACACTGAACACTTTACTCTTGACATGACTGTTATGGCTTCTCCGGGCCACTTCCTCATTCCACCTCCACCTTTCACTTCCCAAAGGATTCATGTGTATGTTTGCAATCGCCGCGCGTCGATTTGTGACTCCAAAGTAGCTTGGAAGCGAGCATAGCAACGAACATAAAGCAGGTGTGGTAGGCAGTGGTGAGAATTAGGGCTCACCTTGGAGCCATTGGCACACAGTCTCCTCGCTCCAGGCCGTGATCGGCTCCATACTCGGCGCGCTGCTCCACTCGCTCCCTGCCGCCTCGGCTGACGTTTACTTGGCCACCGTTGTTGTTGTTTGAAGGAAGACGGGGAAAGTGATTCTCGAGTCGGACGACGACGACGTGTGGCAACCCTTTGTTCAGGTACAGGTGGGTGGGAGTAAGTGGCAAAGCCCCTGAGCTCCCTCTCGTTGCCAACCAATGGTGGTATGACCCTCCTCCCCCCCCGTACTCCCTCCTTCGTTCACCTGTGGGAAGTCTTGAATAAAGTTGTACGCGCAATTAAGCAACACTTGAGTCACGCGTCTGTTGTTAAAGCTTTACGTTTGACATCTTTTGTCATTTGATGTATTTAATCTGTATTTTATTATATCTATTTTGTTTATATTTTTAAATTGTTGAAATATGAGGAAAAAAACGTTTTAGCTTTTGAGGATCTCCCCATGTAACTCAATGACTATGACTTGATTTAGTCATTAAAATAACTACAAAGAAAATAATTATTTCTAAATTAATAATGAGCTATTC
Source organism: Syngnathus leptorhynchus (assembly GCF_054491065.1). Lineage (NCBI taxonomy): Eukaryota > Metazoa > Chordata > Actinopteri > Syngnathiformes > Syngnathidae > Syngnathus > Syngnathus leptorhynchus. The sequence continues at coordinate 4,225,776 of NC_141209.1, read as the reverse complement.
TTCTTACAACGCAGTTTTACTTTTCAAAATTTATTCGGACTTTATTTTCATAACGTCACATCACTAGATTGCAACTTTATTTATTTAATGAGAAAGTCAAGTCAAACATTTTGTCCTCAATATGTTCTACACAGCACCACTAGTCTAAACACAATATTCTGATTAATATTGTGTTTGTGGAATATAAAATTAAGCATCAAAGTCCATGACGACTACAAATAAAATGACAGTTGCTCACACACACAAAACAAATATTCAATAAAACTTTATGTACAGACTAAAAAATATATATCTGATTATAGTCCTTGAAGTTTGCTGTGGAGACATAAAATAACAGTAATGTTAGTCACCTAATTTATTATTTCATTTAAAGAAATGTACAAAACAGTCCTTACCTGTCCTCAATGGTTTTGTTGGCTGGATAGTAGACTTTAAATGTAAAACCACTTTTTAGGAAAGAGCCCTGGTGAAGTGATGAATGCAGTTGTCATTAATAACGACTCACCGATAATCTATTAGCATTTTTTGACCTCTCTGAATGACTCTAAGATGCCAATTAGTAATTGGGGTCAAATAAATATGTTATTTACCGGGTTGACGCAAAGGCAGTCGGAGTGTGTGACGCTGAAGGGGTCGTACTTGTCGGCAAAGACCACCATGTCGGGAACGGGGTACACGCGCAGGGCATAGTCGTAGGCCCAAAACACGGGAGTGACGTAAAGAGGCAGCGGGGCCAGGTGAGCCTGCGACAGAATGCTCCGGACAAACTGACACCAACAACAGTGTTAACACTGGGACAACTTTTTTTTTTTTTTTTGAAAGACACTCACATGGTTCGGAATATCCAGGTTGCTGTTGGGCAAGCCCACACAATTCCTGCACATTTTGTTGACCAAGTCCTCACGGATGACTATGATCTCCTGACTACAGTACTGGATCCTGAAAGAGACCGTGAACAATATTTAACCAAGCAAAACCAGATTAATTTTGCCATAGCTTGACTTGGCTTTGGCACGATTGGTTACCTGCACGGGTTGGTGGTGAACGCGCAAAAAGGAACCCTCTGTCTGAATTCCTCAGTGATGTGATTCGCCAGTGGAGGTCTGAGGGGAGACATAAATCAGTAGTCGACAGTTTTTGTCAACAATGTTTTGTTGTTTTTCGGCTAAGGAGTTCCATTCCTACTATGTAAAAAAAAAAATAATAATAATTTGTCAACAAAAGAGATTTGTAGTCTTCAATATAAATATTACCGTGGTAGGATGGTTGCCGGGCCTGGATCTTCAGGACCAGGAACAAACACAAAACGACTACTGCAAGTTCAAGAAGAGGGCAATGACAGTGAGACACTAATTCAAATGTAAATGACAATGACAAAAAAAGAAAAACTTCTTACTTGTTGAGTATGTTAGGATGCGCACATATGCTGTCAGCTAACACCTTCAACGACTCTAAAAAGAGAATAATGATAGCAATGTGAGACGTTGTCATTTCTCATTTGATTGTTAAGAGTTGGAGAGTTTACCCTTGAGTGATTTGACGTGACCTTTTCCATACGGAACGGAAGAGAAGTTTCCACAAAAAATGAAACACGTGGGAGGCATTGCGGCGTAGCCTGGTGACATGATGTTCAAATGGAACAAATTGTTCACACGGTTCGAGTCAGTCATCAATTGGGGTTGGATCTGCGAGTAGACACGTACCTGAGAACATGAGGTTGAGCTTCTCCATCACTTCCGCGTTGTCCAGCCAAACGTCGGAAACCAGGACAAACATGGCGTCGTCGTTCTCCTCCTCTAGTTGCTTGAGCTTGACCGACGCCTTCACCGACGTAGTGGACGGACCGCCGAAAAAGTTGATGTTGCCAAAGTACGCCCTGGTGGCAGAAGTTAGGATACGAGATGCACAAAAAGAAATGGCTGGTAACTGACATCATTTCAAATGCATGGGGGAAAAAAAGAGAGGGAATAGAAAAAATATTAAAAAAAATTAAACTACTTATACCGTGTGGCTGATGAAGGTTCTATGGGCGGAGTGCCAAAACCATTGACGTGGAAAACCGAGTCCTCGTACCAACCTGAAAGACAAGGTCGAAACAGTCTGTATTATCATCGATCATTTTACTTTGGATTCCACCTTCACTGAATTAGGAACACTCAGCAAAGCTTTTTAGTACTCGACTTACCCTCAGCTAATACGAAACTGTATTCGGTGTAAAGGCCATTATGAAACTGGTGCAAGATGAATTAAGGCAAAACTTAATAGTAGTTTTTGTTCAATTGAAACACACAAAATAAAGGAAAGGATATTGCCTTGGACATATTGAGCTCTACTGTCCCAGTTGGATCCTCCAGGTAGAATTTCCCCTTTTAAAAGCCAAAATAAAAATAAAAAAACTATGTAGACACACGAATCCAAAAGATGAATGTATACTTGTGATTCTATATGGACCGAAAGACACGTGGCCTGCCGCCTCACCTCTTTTAGTTGTGTGATCATGCCGAGAACAATCACGCCTCCCAGTGTGGTCGTGCTGCCGAGCAAAGCTTCAATGGTCTTCAGCTGGATTAAAAAAAAAAAAAGGAAACACCTTGAATATATAGAAGACCCACACTATGTTTTCAAAAGTTTCGCTTAATTAATCATTTAGAATTAATAACACATGGAAACGATTTGTGAAGAAAAGACTGAACTAAAATTGGATGCACGAGGTTTTAGCTTGATAGCGATGACGAGTTTACCTGAAATTTGTTTTGATTGTTCACTAAAGCAGCTCCTATGACAGGCGGGGTGAACAGCTCGTGTCGACGTGTACGCTGTAAACCAAATTCAAATCTGAGCACCACTTCTCAAAACAGTGACAGGAGTAAAAAAAAAATAATAATAAATCAGACCTGCAGTAAGATTGTGTAGCGCTCCCGAAAAAGTTCCGCTTTGTCTCTGGCGATGCCGCACAGGCCCGGACTTGGATGGTTGGTCATTTTTAGGCTGCCAATGGAATCAAAGAAGTACAAAGAGTATATAAAAAAATAGATTTACATACAAAAGTACAAATACGACACTGGACAGTAATTTACTTACGGAACAAACTTCTTACGCTCCGCGTTGTAAATGTATCTGGGCATGTCAAAGGCGCCGATGATGTTGAAAACGTTAGTCCTGGAAAAGAGTCAATGTCACCTTCCAACTTAAAAAAAAAAAAAAAATTAGAGGTCAGAGGTATTCAGAGCTTCTTACATGGTTTCGTCGCAGGATTGAGCGCAGTCCTGCACGGCATTTTCCACCACCGATAGCTCGATCATGCTTGAAGTCACTATTGGATAAAATGCAGATACAGTCGACCAATATAGACTATACGCCCGCACAAACTCACATGGTTGCTTCTCCACAGCATCCAGAACTCTTTCGATGATGTCATCCAGCTCAGTGGGACTGACAGACAACAAGGCCTCTACCAGGCACTTAGTGGCCTCACTTTGACAACAACACGAGGGGGGAAAACAAACCAATTTTAAGTATTTGTAAATTCATGTTTGCACAATAAAAAGCAAGAATAGGCAAAACTGCCAATGAACAACCAGTATTGTTCTTAAATAGTAAATAGTGTCAATTTGAGAGAGCATTTTTTCTATTTTAAAGTCAACTAGGTAATAAAGTAACAACAGAATGTAATTTTGAGCAATTTATTGACATTTGGTTGTGGAAAGTTTGCAAATTCATACAAAGACCTCAATGAAGTTTGACAGCTAAACGAATGTCACGACTAATGACACAACTCGTACTGTAGACAACATCGACCTAATAGAATAAAAATGACTTAGTTATACATACGGTCGGAGAATAAATCCCCGCATTTTGAAGTCAGCACAAACTCTGGACTTTATTCTCCGGGTAGCGTCCATCATTGTTTACTTCGCTGGTCTGGGTCTGTCCACTCGTGCTTTGGCGCCAAATGTTTTACTTCCCCATATCGTGTCGTCACTTCCGTGAAAGGCGCCTTAACAATAAAACAAAGAAAGAATCAGAATTAATTTTTCAGATATACAAAGCTAATAATGAATTAAAAACAACAAATAAAATAAATTTCAAGGTAATATTGGAGTGGAATGTAAAATTTTATGTTAATGTATTTATTTAAAAAAAAAACTCTAATTGTTTTACCCCCAATTGATTATGGGCAATTATCAGTCATGAATTTTATTAACTTAAATAAAATGCCCTTGCCTGAGGATCAGCAGCTCAACAACGTCATAAAAAGGAAGAAAATAATATGAGCACCACAAGCACAACTATACATTACATGAGACAATTTACTGTAGCAACAGAATCTTTAATATTTTGTAAGATATAAAAATCTTCATCTTTATCATGTAATAAGACACACCACGTTTAGTCAAAGGAACAATGTTTTTTCCCCTCAATCACAAAAAAACAAAAGAATGATAGAACAAGATGATCCTTTTTGAGGTAAGACAGCTGGTTGGACAATTTCACAGCCTCGCAGCTCTTCCCTTCTTTTATGCAAGACATTTCGACACCTTCCTCATCAAGTAGGCCTTTAGGCACCAAGCTGAAAGCAGGACCTACCCTGGGAAGCTAACACTTGGACGTCATTTGGAAATTATAACAATTCTAAGTGGAAAAGTATATGCGATCTCACAGGCAGTAACTTGACACATAGATGAATCCCCCCCCCCAAAATTAGGGATGTTCGTCTTTCAGGTGAAATGCATCGGTCAATTCAAATGAACCAAACACCTAATATTAATTTTTTTCAGGTTCATCCTGAAAATTTCACCTGAAAGTCAAACACCCCATTTTTTTTATGACCCCGTGGAAAATAAAACTGGCTTGATTCAATGGAGAGAACAGTCTGCCCGGCCTCCTTGTCAATACATTACGAGACCTTTTATTTTATTTTTTTTAAACACGTATGTAAGCAATGTGCTCAAGTTTGTCTTGCAGTATTTTCAAGCGACGCTTTCCTCGGACAAAAATTAACACCAAAAGCAGCCAAGCACAAGAAACAGCATTCAAAATGTAATGAGGGAGGGGGGGGGGGGGGCACAAAAAGCCAATGTAAATGTTTGAACATGCCGAGTCTCTTTCACAGAAAGCCACCAGAAGATGTGTAGTCAAATAAAACATAGAAAGAAACATCACACACTGCACGTCATGCAACTGACACTGTAAAAGAAACAAGATTGACGTGAACAAAAATTCCCAACAATCCCCATGTTTCTGGCTGTCCCAAAGCCAAAAGAGGCATTTAATGGCAGAAATATATATTTCAATATATTTTTTTTTTTCTTTTATTCACATTTACTAACCTCCCCCAAGTTGACAAACAGCATTTTGGACAGTACTGCCGGCCGCCATGCTGCGGGCACGAACGGATTTAGCGGCACAAAGCCGCTAATGTAAAGCTTATCTTTACGCACGCGCGCGCGCGCGCACGCACGCACGCACGCACGCACGCACGCACGCACGCACACACACACACACACACACACACACACGCACACGCACACGCACACACACACACACACACACATGCATACACGTACAGACGGACAAAAAACCGGCAGACAAATAAACGTGCAGCAAACTGACAACGTCCAGTGATGGCTGAGCGGGCATGGTAGTCGTGCGGGAACACAAGTGCGCGCACACATAGATTACAAACAATCACCCCCCCTCTTCGTACATCTTTAGCTGGCCCCACTAGAAAAGTGAACACAACAAGATGGGTTCTTTCAGAGGGGGGGCGGGGTTCAGGGTCACAGTCAGGGTTCCTTGGCTGGTAGCGCCCTCCCGAGCGAGCTGGTTGGTTGGGTTGTTTTTTTTCCTCTCTCAAGACAATGTGTCTACAGGGAGGTGGACGGAAGCTTCTTGACGCGCCGTTGGGCCAGGAAGGAGCTCTCGATGGGTTTGAGCTCAGGGGTGGGCTGCGAGTTCTTCAGGGCCGAGTATGTGGCCGCCATGGCGCCCTGGGACGGAAATAATAGTGTTGCAATTAGTGGGACCCTTTTAGGGTTTGACATCCTAACCTTCTCATGTTTAGATCTAAATAAAAAAAAATATATAAATCGTAAATTCAAGACTGATTCGGATCAATTTTGCTAATGCTAGCATGCGAGAATGAAATGACCCCAAGTCACCTTGACCAGTTTGGGGTCCTGGAGTGGGAGCTGGCTGTTGGGGAGTTTTTCTCTCTGGATGATCCAAGGGTGCCTGAGGACTTGCTTGGCGATCAGTCGCTGATGTGGGTCCACGTGGAGCATCTTGGACACCAGGTCCTACAGCAAGGAACACATTTTAAAGTCAGATTCAAGCTCTCTGGAGCAAATAATATGTTACATCACCTTAGCGGCGTCTGACACAGTGTCCCAGTTGCCTCCAGACAAACTAAAGTGACCGTTGCCTATCCTGTTCAGGATCTCATTGGGAGTGTCCTCAGGTCCATTGGCGAATGGAGTAAAACTAGAGGAAGGAATCAATTAAATAGGACGGCGTGAGGATGGAAACAGATTATACAACACAGTCTTAAGAGTGCAATTATTTACCCGGCCAGCATGGTGTACAGTAGTACTCCCAAACTCCAAATGTCACAGCCCTCATCATACCCTTGACGCTTCAACACCTAGCGAGAAAAAAAACAACATTTTTGCATTTCAAAAGAAGAAAAATGAGGATAGGTGCGTTTTAAGGCATCAATATTGTTCTCCAATTCAATAATCCCCCAACTCGCCTCACAAAAATCAATTTGATAAACTCCCACACAAAAAAAGCCCGCTTGCCTAATACAAACCGCTGTTGACACGCTAACGGTTAGCATTAATGGTTGAGCTTTTACAAAAAAAGATATAGCAATACCAACAGGCATATATTCTTTATCCTCTACAAAAAATGACAAATATTTCCACCATTTTAAATATTAAACAAGGTGTGCCAGGCTCACCTCAGGAGCCACAAAGTTGGCGGTGTAGCACGGGGTCATGAGTAGGCCGTTGTTGGCGCGCAGTTGCTTGGCGAAGCCAAAGTCGCAGATCCGAATAGACTCCGGGTTCCCCGACTCGTCCACGTAGAGGATGTTGCTGGGCTTCAGGTCTCTGTGCACCACCTAAGACACCATCAGTAAATGTGTAATGAAAGATACGTCATCATCAGATTTAAAAAAAACAAAATAAAACCAAAGATGGCCGATGATAACAAAAGATGCTGCGCCCTCACCCCTTGCGAGTGCAGGTACTCCACAGTCTTGGTGATGGTGTGCAGCACGGAGCTGGCCTCCCTCTCCGAGAAGGACTTTTGCTTGAGGATCCGATCGAGCAGTTCTCCTCCGCGCATCAGCTCCGTCACCAAGAACACCTGCTTGCCGGTATCGTACACCTGGAACCGACACGAGCGAAGTCCTCCGATATCAACTCGGAGATCAATCGAGGTTTGACTTGATGAATTTTTATCCTCACATCCTTCAGTGTTATGATATTTGGGTGCTGTCCGTATCGAAGCAGGATCTCGATCTCCTCGGAAGGGTCTGTGCTGGTCTTGTCAATCATCTTGTCAATCACAAAAATTAAGCTTCAATTTTGGATCGTTCTAGGCTTTTTGTCAGGTCATCCGGGTGTTTCGGCGACCTGCTTGTACCTTGACGGCGTATTCCGTGTTGGTGGCCTTGTGGACGCATCGCTTACACACAGAGAAGGAGCCCATGCCGATGTCCTCTTTCAAGATGTAGCCGTCGCTGAACAATAAGTTCTTCCCATGTAGCTGCTGCAAGTGGACAGGAAATACTTTTCGATACAGATACAAAATAAATGGTCATTTTAATCAAATGTCTTTCATTTTACCGATTCATCGACGAACCAACCGATTATTTTGATCAATTGATGAATCTTTTTTTTTTTTTTTAATTGAAAATTGTCCAAATATTTGAAGTCCATGAAAGTCGTCTACTGCTTACCTGGACCACCGGGTGCGGCGGGGGCTTCAAGGGTTCCACTGAACCTTCTTCCTCCAACAGAGTTGACGCAATGAAGCTGAAGCCTCGAAAAAGCTGGTGAGCTCCGGCACTTGGCGGTACGCCGGGAGAGTCTGGAGAAATGATGAGAGGATGCAAAGTTGAATGGTGTATTTATTTATTTATTTATGTGTTTCCACTTCCAAGGTGTTCTTTACTTTTATTACCTTTTGGGGTGCGGGAAGTGAACTCGGAATCAAAGTAGAACGTGTCGTCGGGACGCGCCACCGCCGGTTTGAAAGGGGGTTTCACCTCTCTGCGGAACAGTTTCTGGCACAGATGAAAACAGTTTTGTATTAAAAAAATAAAATAAAATACTAGCAGCAACAATACAGTACTCCAATTCATTGAAAAAATTAACAAAAAAACAAATCAACCATAAAACAATAAAATGAATAGTAATGAAATTATTTTTGGGATGGTTCACTTCCCTCAAATAAATAAACAAACAATCAAATAAATAAATAAATAGACTTAACACACTCACATTCCAGTCAATATTAGAAAACCATCCGTGACGTTTGAGCTCCTCTGCTCCATCTGGACCCGATCCTGTAGTGAACCCATGGAAACAATTTCAATTTAATTACATACTTTTTTTTTTTTACATGCTCAAATTTGGCAGGGTTATTAACATTCTTTGGGAGGCAGTTGAATTTTTTTTCTTCGCAAGCACTTCTCAAGCCTATAAAATGTGTTGACAGCCAACTGTGTTGCTCAACCGGGTGCAGCGAAGGAGATAACCGACCCAATCTGTTGCTGGGGTTCCTCTTGAACAGAGCTCTGAGCAGAGACTGGGCCTCTGCGCTGAGGAACTGAGGCATTCCCAGACGTGCCCTGCAAAAGATCTCTTCAGTCATCATCATCATCATCAGTGATACAACCAAAGTACAAGTAAACTTACTTGAGGATCATATTCATTGTTTCTTTGCGGTCTTTCCCATGAAATGGCAGCGACCCGGTCAACATTTCAAACTAGAGGAGAGAACATGACTTTTACATCATTCTTTTATATCATCCCAAACAACTAGAAATATGAAAAAGTTCTTTCCTTACCATCAGTACTCCAAACGACCACCAGTCGGCGCTGTGGGTGTGTCCTACCCTGTTGACCACCTCGGGTGCCATGTACTCCACGGTGCCACAGAACGAGTAAGCCTTCTCGTGCTGCTCAATGCCTTCTTTGCACAGCCCAAAATCTACGAGACAGCAAAGGAGACTTTTGTTCTTCACTCCTTCTACCAACCACATGAAGAATTGAAGTTGTCGACTTGCTATTTTCTCACCCGTGAGTTTGATGTGACCTTCCTCATCCAAGAGAATGCTAGACGACAAACGTAGGATATGTTGGCATGCTTGCGTATTGAAATGTACAATTTGGAAATGACTTCTTTTACTTTTCAGGCTTCAGGTCTCTGTACATGATGCCCAAGCTGTGGAGGTGGTCGAGGCCCAGCGCCAATTCTGCCAGATAAAACTTGACGTCCTCCTCGGTGAACATCACCTGTGAGATGGAAATTCGGTTTCGGGGAGTATGATGCGTGAGAACGCAACGTGTAGCGGCAACACGCTGAGGGAATTCTCACCTCTTTAGACAGTCGGGTGAAGAGATCGCCTCCTCGGAGGAAGTCCAAGATCAAGTAAAGTTTCCCTTCAGTCTGGAAAGCTGCAAAGAGAATATACCAATGTGTTTTTTTTTGAAGGAGGCGACGGGAACAATTAAGCCGACTAACCGTAGTGCAGCTTGACAATAAACGGGTGGTTGACATCAGCTAGGATGTTCCTTTCCATCTTGGTCCTCACACGATCTCTCACTGGTGGGGGGAGAAAAGAAAAAAAAAATCCTTTTATGGTATGGCGGTCGTTTTTTTCGCCGGAGGACATTGTTTACACGGTTCCGACTTCGATTACTTACCTTTGAGCGTGGCCTTCTTGAGGACCTTCATTGCATAGAGCTGGTTGTCATCAGGAGGGGTCACCTTGCGCACCAGGAACACCTCAAGTATGTGAAAGACTAGCAATGTCAGAAGAAAAACCGGAGAGGATGAAAAGACACACTCAACTTCCAACTTGCACCCTTTACCTTCCCAAAGGAACCCTGGCCCAACACTTTGAGCAATTCAAAGTGAGACGCGTCTGCTTTTTCCGAACCTTCTTTGACCACATGGGTGATGTTGATTTCCTTGATTTCGCCATCGTCCTATACGCATAGAGAAAGAAACAAGGATTTGACTAATGTCCAAAATGCTCCTGGTGACTCTCAAAGTGAGGTACAGATTGACTTGTGGGTGAAAACGGGCTCCCTCTAGTGGTGCAAAGAATAATTAGTTGTTTTTAAAGGTCTTTTATGTTTGATACCACATTTTTTCAGACTGTTACCATAAATATACCTAAGTAATAATGTGTTCATAATTTCACATATAAGTCACTCCTGATTATAAGTCCCATCCTCGGCCAAACTATGAAAAACAAATGCGACTTATAGTCCGGAAAATACGGTAGTTTTGTTTAACTTATTAAAAAAATGGATTAAAGATCAAATTGAAAAAAATATACCCATACATGGTAAAATGTCATTTCTATTCCAAAATGTAGACACGGCGCAAACATACAAGCACTACCACAAAAAACAACATATCGAAGTGAACTTTAAATGACACGTTGTCATGGTTACCAGTGTCCAGCGTTTCAAAGCAGGCAAAGTATCTGCAGCCGCCGCCAAGCCTTTGGGTTTTTTGGACAGGTAGAACGGGAGAAAGCAACCGAGTTTAAATCTCGCCCCGGGTCCCATGTCCCGAGAGGTGACACTTTAAGGGCCTTGCTGACTCTTTTGTTGTGCTCTCCTCTGACTGACTGATTGAGGTTGAACATGAATCCGAAGCAAGCAACCAGGAAGGAAGCGGTTGCTTTCATTCTCACACTCCTGCACCCAAAATGGCACAACCAAATGAAACACATAAGACCATATGTATTGTCATTTGAATGAAGGACAGATGTAATTTATCCAAACGTATGCATGTTGTCTCATTTAGGGGAAGGTGACTTACCTGGCCACTCATTTGGGCAAAGTCCTTCTCTATCCACGTGATATGAGACTCGTTCTAAGTGGTTGTTGGAATGGAGAGTTGACATGATTATTTTTGTTTGGTTTAGATTAGTCACTATGCAAGCACACACACGTGGAGACAGACGGAGTGTTGGGGGGGGGGAATAGGACAAGACTGGACAAGTCAGGACAGGAAGTGGCTTTCTCTGTCCTCTCTCTGTCTCGCTCTCCCTCTATCTCGTTTTCTCTCTCTCTCTCCTTCAGCTGACTTCCTTCCGGCTACAAAAGCTCAACCTGTACGCAGAAGCCGCTATTCAAACAGCGGCCTTTCAAAGTCAGAGACACAATGGTGACCACGCCCTGTGGCTTATTACTGGACTCCAATGCAACATTTGATAGTTAATAGTTCATCTCTGATACCTGAAGCCCTCTGAGAAAATAAACTATAATTCATATTTGTGCATTTTCTGCAGTGTCAATATTGAAAAAAAAATCCAATTAGTGACATTTTTTGCAGTTTGCCTCACTGGCTTAAGAACCCCGAAATCAAAAATGGATGCCTCGGCATTAAGTCCTGACATCATCCTCTGTGAATCAGGAAGTCGAGAAATGGACAAACAAGTCAAAAACAATCAATCAATTTATTGATTCTTCAATTTGATTCTTGCCTTGCCTGCTAAGCTATTTGACATGTTAAAGTTAATTCGCTAAAAAAAGTATATGAATTTAAATTGTATGTTAGATGGCCACATACGAAGACATACAAACATACAATAAATTCATTTCACACGCTCAACATGCTAAAATCAACAAAAAACCTGCCACTTGCCTCTCTCGTGCGTGTTTTGGTGCGGAATAATAACCTCCACATGTCCAAATATTTCCATGTCACTTGGAGCCAGCACGCACTGGCTTACGGCCGCACAAGATTTAGTTGGAGTTAGGCAACATGTTCGATGTGTGTTACTCACTGGATTTGCGTATGCACACACACACCACAGCAAAATGGGAAGTGAGGTTTTTAACCACCAAAGTACAGTGTGACTACATTGACGAGAACTGGTCACAAAGGGGAAGGTTACAGTGTAAATGCGGTAAATTTGAATTTCTGTTTTCTTTCCAGAATATGATTGTATAAACAGTTTTTCATTTCCAAAATTATCTTCTATATTATATCTTCATATATATAATATAAATATTTTTTTATATATATATATATATATATATATATATATATATATATATATATATATATATATATATATATATATATATATATATATATTAAAAAAAAAAAAAAAGTGAAGTAGAGAAAAGTGGAGGTGGCGTGTTGCCATCTTTAGCTAGCCAAACTATAGGACACAAGAGGAGCTTGTGAAAAAAAAAAAGACACACAGGAGACACAAGGGGCCAGTGGCAGACACTAAAGAGGAGCCGTCAAGCAGAACCAAGGTTAGCCAAGTAAGGGCATGTTCACTATATACACTCGCAGTCCGTGCAGACGCTAATTCATCCCTGGCACAGAAGAAAATTGTCTCCTCGCAGCATAATAGTCCAATGAATAACATACAATTACAACATTTATCCGCGGCTGTCTTGACGCGGCTTCCTCTTTTCCTGCACGTTTTCAACTGCTGACAGTTGGAACAAAAAGCAGCCATTAAAAGTACACACAAAAAGGAAATGATCTTTTTTTTTTTCCCTCCAGATTCATGCTTTGTCTCTCATTCCACCATTTCTGATCTGGTCCACATTTACGGCTCGCAGACCACGTTTGCTCGTACCAAATTCAAAGCCACAATGGGTGGAGTTGTTCAAGCGGTAAATCTATTTTGTGTGTGCTGACTTTGACCCAGTGTTGTCGAGTTCTGAGAAAGATGATCTGGTGGATGCGTCTTGGGTCCCAGACACTTTGCGCGGGCTGGCACCAGAACATATCAGGTGAGAGGTTCTAATGTTTGTAATGCTGCTGGAGGTTGGATTGTTTTCCTTTTTTTTTGGGGAGAGGCGGGGCAGACAATACAACTGCACCAAATGCAATCCTCCAACCATTAAATCAAGGCGCTTTAATAAAAGCGTAGCCTGGAGCGGTTGAGAAGACGGCTTAAACTCCAAGGAGAAGTCAAGGATCCAAATAACACAGCTGCTTGCACTGCATTAAGACGTAAAACCTCTCGCTACTTTATCTAAGTCTCGTTTTCAGTTTTTACTCTTTGGGGACACTTCATTAGGTACTCTTGCATCCCCAAAAAAAAAAAAAAAGAAAGAAATTCCAATGCCTTTTTAGTCCACCCCTGACAAAGCAGAGAACCTTCTTCCAATTGGTCACATGATTCCTTAATCTCCAGGCTTGGTAGGATATTTCATACAGGAAGCTCTTCTGCAAAACGAGGTCACCTTTTCACCCCTTTCGGTGTCGTCTACAACACGGGGTTAAAAGATTTAACGTTTAACAGGACGTTCCATCTGCTGGCTGTGAGTGACAGCTGCAAACGGACGTATAGGCTAACACATTTCCATGGAAAACTCACAGGAAATGTGCGCGGGATTAGCACGGATGCTACAGGAAATCCTCTGTGGTCAATCTGGAATATTAATAGCACAACAGGGATTGCGGTAAAATGAGAGGCAGGTCAAACAGTTGACATGAGCCGGAGCAGAATGGAAGGATGATGATGATGATGATGATGATGATGATGGTATTAGAATTTAAATTAAGCTAGCAGGCAAGTTAATTATTTCGGTATTGATCCATGAATCGAATTTGAAAAATGTCTTACTTTCCATGCCGTTGTGTAAAAATCTCATTATTTCAAATTACATGACAAAGTAGATTTATTACTGCTATAGTCCGCAACAAAGTTAACCGTAGTTGCCACGGTAACCGTGTCAACCGTTGTTTTGCTCCTGGGTCTAACAATGGGGGAAAAGTAATAGGGACAAGTATCAGCAGAGTAAATTCATTGACTGGAATGCAAAATAGACCAAAATATATTTTTGGCGGGGAAATCAGCTTTCTGCCATGGTAGTAACCGTAAAAGACAAGAGCAACCGGTTGCCACGTTCTTCTCAGTCGACCCTGAAAAGGAGAAGTGTGAAACTATGGCAACTGTGTTCCTCATCTTTGCGAGAAGTGGTTGCGAGGACGGCGTCTTTACGCAGGAAACGGCCGTGGACAGCAAGCTTTTATGCGAACCGTTGATGGACGAGTGCTCTTACTGCCAGGGTGGACATTTGTCTCGATTTTAATAGCCCTGATCAAATACCATCGTGGCCTTTAAAGGTTTTGGGGGGGGGCTTGTGACTAATCACCAGACCAAATCTGAAAAAATGGGATGAAAGGGGAAAAAAAAAAAAAAAGAGTTATGAATGAAACTCTGAATGAGCAAAAAGGTTTATGGCTACTCAGAGTACGTGTGTGTAAGAAAAACATTTTCTACTATAGCAGGGCTTGGCGACGCTGAGGACACGGTAACCATGACGACGCCGGCTCACGGCAACCAAGGATGGATGGAGGAGGGGCTACTGAAGGCAACGGAAATATGCTTTGAATTATTTGAAGGGATGCTGAGAAAAACATCTTTAATTGTTGACGTGCTGACAGACGACTCGCGTCCATGTCATGCTGCATTCAAGTGAATTTTTCTTGTTTGAAATAGTTCAAAACAAAACTGTATTTAATACTTTAAAAATATTTGTTTCATATTTTTGTGAAGGAACCAACTTCCATTTTCGATTGAAAATGCTTTTTGGGGGTTGATGTGAACACAAATGGTGGAGTAACACATGAAAACAGACAATATAACAATCATGACAGAATTTAAAAAAAAAAAAATTACCAGTATTACTAATTATCGTTTTGAGTCTTTTTTTTTTTTTTTGTACTACACTGCCCAAACTTGTCTCACAGTACTTTCTACTTGTCCTACTGCAACTGACGGCAACATACTAGCAGTGGTGCTTTTGATTCTCTCCACCCACCCCATAGAAAACCAGAATTTAGAGTCTCCCGCAAGCTCGAGGGGGAGATACTGGGTAATTGGGTTATAAACCATCGCCCCGCCTCGGCGTGTGTGCGCGTTTGGCCAGTAGCTCTGCAGAGCCACCTTCTACCATTAACAGCAGATTCTGTTGATGATAAGCGCACACGAGAGAGCATCCGCTTTAATCGAGAGCACACACGGACGCACACGAAGAGTTATGCCCTTCAAACCAAACACACAGAATTGAAACAATTGTATCCACAAGTCCGAGATTGTGGAGAGGTCAGCTGTACGTTTCCATAGGCTTAGTTTCAATGCAACACAAACGCTGCAGCAACACATCTAGACTGACAACATAATACTTGTAAATCGCCTACGCAAAGATTGACCGATAAGTACTTTCGTTGCTGCGTTGTGGTCGTACCCGGAGGCTGTTTTCCGCCAACCGCCCGTCATTCTTATCACGCATTAAAGAAATAAAAAGCAGTAATCGCTGTCGGTCTGTTCGGGTGCTCATCATTGCGCTCGTGACGACACTTGGTGAGAGAAGGGGGGAAAAAAAAAAAAAAAGGCTTTGGAGGACATTGCAACACAAACGTCAGTGACTACCCCTGCTTCCCCCCCGTCCTCCTGACCTTCCCGTGGAATGCGGCGTGTTTGGTTCTGCAGGGTTGTTCGAACACGCTTCCCTTCCCGCTAGCTAGGAATCACAGTGACTGCAACACGCACATGCGATCATCTCGCCGCAGGTTTGTTTGACACTTTCCCAGTGGCGAGCCCGGCGGGAAAAAGGCCAAGCTGGACGTCGGCAAGCCAAGCTGGCCGCCATCTGGGCTTTCCAGGAAGTGCTGTGGAATTTATGTAACCTCTACAAGACCCACAGAGAATTCTTGGATTCTTGCAGAAGCAGTCAGAAACCACAGAGATGTGGTTCACAAAAGAGTTGCGGCAAAATACACCCACCAGCCCAAAACATTATGCCCACCAGCAAAATTTAAAGCACGCTTGAAATAACAACGTGACGACTGCTGGAGGGGTTTCAATGCAAATCCTACCTCTTAGGCAATCGAGAGGTCAGATTTGTTGAAGGGCCGTTTCCATGACGACCACATGCGTGAGCATACGCTTAGTGCTCTCATAGCTAGGCGGGGAAATTCGTAGCCTTGCCGTTTCCTGGTTCGCCGAGCTCCGCGCCCGCCCTAGGCTCCGTCCGCTTGTCAAGTGCGGCGCCTACGCACTCGCTCGCTCCTCTGGTAAATATTTAATCGGGTCGAGGAACACTCGACACCGAGGCTGCTATGAGCTCAACGTGGCCACGCGGGGGAATGCATTGGATTGAACAGGGGTCATCAACATGGTGCCTGCGGGTAATATTCAAGGACCACATTAACAGTCTGTAGGCTTGTTCTAAAAATAACTCAATGTACATTGTGATTTTCTAGGAATGTTTCATCAATCATTATTTATTACACATAGCTGTAGATAAATTATGCTGTTTCCATGACTAGAGTGCCGTTTGTTAGTTTGACTGACCCCCCCCAAATGTGTCCTCTCTGGATGCCAAAATTTACTAAAATAGTTATGTTATTAGCTTATTTGCCAAAATGGCGGCATTACGGCTATTGACGTTTAAACCAGGGATCTGAAGAATGTTTTATCAGGGCGCCCTCTAGTGGCACGTGAAACTATCACAAATTAAAATCTCACACTGTGCATAATCATGTTACGCAGATTTATTTGTATTCTTTATTTTTACGAATCCAGTTCAGCACGTGTCCAAACTGCATAAAACTGCATAACATCTCGTTTTTATGAACAAATGGGCCCCATCTTTTCGCTGGGTAATATGATTGTCCTCGGTCTCAAGTGATGCTTTCCGAGCTGCTTGCGTTAGTTGCCATCTTCTAATTTGTTCCCATAATTTGACTCTGATATGGTCAAAGGCATACTGCAGACTTTTGCGTCTAATTCGGTCTATAATTTACTTTGGATGATTTCATAATGAAACACGGATAAACGACATATCTTTTATCACCGCTCTCGTTTTGCAGGGTCTCGGTGTGAAAGAGGCTCACGTTTCTTTTCGCTTCACTCCCATGACTTTCACGCGGGCTGGAAAAGGCTTAAGGTGCCTAGCGTTTCCTCTCCCTCGCCGTTTCCAATAGCTCATCATCTATGTCCGCCCAACCATACCTTTCCTTTTAATCGTGCCGTTTAGTTGCTTCTATTCTACCAGCGCCTAACTGCGATGGAAAAATAAAAAGTCATTAGCCGCAATCTCTGGTGCATTACCTCGTTCTAATTTCTGCCCTCTGGCTCGTAAGGTAGGAGCTCGTGCCGCAGTGGGGTGAGAATTATGTAACAGCAGGCCTGCATTAGACATAAAATTAAGTATAGACCAAATGGCTCTTGTAGTTTATTGGTCGCCTCCATGAAATGTCACTGTTGAAGGCAGAGGCGGAAAAACTTCCCCTCAACTCGAGTTCATTTAACAAGAGCGCCACAATAGTTTAAACATTCATCACTAGGAAAAAAAAAAACATCAATGAGTAAACTTTGAGGTTGAGACATTTTGTTCACTTGAAGGAGAAAACCGGGTAATAACAACTCCTCCCCTGGCACCACAGATGAGACGATTCCCCTCCATCGATACCCCTCGGCCTATTCTGCTCGTTGACGCTGAATCTATACGAGCCCATTAGACGCGCTTGATCCGGAAAAAAAAAAAGTCTCCAGTCGTCATTAGAGTGCTTCTAATTCATGTTTTTAATAACTGCAACGGTAAAACGCATACTCATAAACCCTTCAGAGAGCCATCATCTAATTGGTTACAATTTTACTGGCTTGATTTCATTTTATGCCTGCTGGTAGTGCTGCGATGTTTGGAGAAAGAAGAGAAAAAAAAAAATTCCCCACAGCGCACTCACTAAACAAGACAAATCAAGAGTAAAAAGACAGTCAGCAACAAGCTGGCGAGTGTGTAACGCAGCACCTCGCGTGAAATGAAATGAAATATCGCCTCGGTGGTCGCAGGAAACAAACAACAACGGAGAGCCAAACAATTACAAGTGCAAGTTCCGATAAAAACGCCGCGATGAATTTTTCCCAAGGCCACGTCAATGTCCTTCCAGGAAAACAATCCCGTTAGATTGGAGAAAGTCAATTTCCTCGTCGTCGTATCGAATGCGGGATTCTAATAAAGTAAAGCGGAATAAATAGTGGCTCCAATGACTCAAGTGTTGTCTAATCAATTAGCGCGTGAAAGGCACCATTACGGTTGGAATTGAATCTTATTGATGGCGGATTGCAATGCAGGAGAGCACGTTGGAAGAAAGGGATCAGATGTGATCAACCAAGGTGTGATTTGGACCAGCGCATTTCCCCGTGTGCTGACCCCAATCGTCATTATAACGTGAAAGGATGCAAGACGGGCTTCACCCCGCCTCCATTCAATTCACAAGGACTGCCCTTGCAGAATAACACAAGAGGAAACTGGATCGTGTTCCAAAGGGCCAGATAATAATGGAGGCTGGGGAGGAGTTTAAAAAAAGAAAAGAAAAAAAAAAAGGGGGCTGACTCAGCCATTCTTTACCAGCACCGTGCAAGCTTGTGCACGTTTGTGATGTGATCGTACCCTAACGGGACAACTGAGGACACGGAGCAGAAGCTACGGTTGTTTGAAATATAACATGTAACAGAGAATAATAAAATACATCTCCTCACAGCCTAATTATACCCAAATAACCACTACATTTTTACTGGTCTCAAAATATGAAATGCCTATTGTAGTGACCTGTGAGAGGCAGCATGGTGCCACAGGGTAGAGTGATGGAAGATACAAAGAAGAAGAAGATGCTAAGCTAACAGTTAGCTTGTCTACATTATTGTTGAGGGGGAAACAAGTACTAACTGGCCATGTAAATGTCCCCAGTCGAATTAGTTGTGTGTTTAATTAATTGAGTGTGTGTGGGAGTGTTCCGACCTTGACAGCAGGTGTGACTCCATCTTCTGCAGTACTCTGGCCATTCTGTCAAAGAGAGCAGAGTTTAGAAAATGATCGGTATGTGTGTGGCATAAGTAGATTATTTTATGTAAAAAGAAATAAATACAAAGGGCAAACGGCAAAGACGTGTTGTCCGGTCACATTTAGAATAAGCTGAAGTGATGTCGCGGCTATCCCGAGAGAGCCGAAACGGTACGTCACAGATTGCTGACTCGTGACGTTTTAGCGGCCGGCGACTTTGCCGCTTTGCTGCCTCTTCACATTCGGGACGACAGAGCACTTGTTTATTCTTTGTGGGGTTCATCTTGAGAGGGTGACTCATGCGGCGCTACATATCCAACTATACACGGGAAATATGATGACTCAGCATTGCTCCACTATTTAAGTCTCATTTGTAGTACGGATATTTTGCTAATGAACCATTTGTGACAATGTACGTCTTTTGAGTCAAGTCAATTTCTTATGGGTCATTATGAGATGGGACACATTTAGGGGCGTAGGTCCATGACCCCTTGGAGAAATACAATCAATGCTTTAACGGTTTTATGGGTAGGTGATGAAATGTGAAAACATGTCCAACTGCTTCCGCATACAAGAAGAATTTTGGAATTCTGCTCCCAAGAGTGCCCCCCCCCTCCCCCCCGGTGAATGCCGCAAATTCCACTTTTACTGGCAGCTCTCTGTAGAAGAGAAACAGAAGTCACTTCAACCCTGAGATTTAATTCAAGTCACTCACTCAAGCCATTTCCTCCAGGCACCAACGTAAAACTACTCGCGATCACTTCCAGTCGAGCCTTGTCGTCTTTTAATAACGTACGACGTTGTAACGCCAAACTTGTTTATTGGACTTTGAACAAGAAGAATCATATAAACTCCGAGAGCCATAAAGTCAAAATGAGTAATCTGAGGTCGCCATGGGAACACCAAAGACCACAAACTGGTCTACCATCAACAGGCCTTTGAAGCAATTATGGATAGATACATTTTCAACACGCCGAGTCCGCTAGTTTTTATTGAAACCTTGATGCCGAGCGCTCCGCTCATGCGTGTACAGTACACGCTCCAGACACCGACACTTTCAATCTCATTAGCCACGCTTGGCCGATCCAAGTGGCCCAGTTAATGGCGACGGCGCTCCCCTGAGCTTCCTCGACGAGAGCGCACACCTAAGCGCACAAACAAGGCTCGACACGTTAATAAGCCAGGAGGCCTCGCGATTAAACGCGTGGGAATGGTATTGAGCAAACGTTAGTC
Organism: Syngnathus leptorhynchus; assembly: GCF_054491065.1. NCBI lineage: Eukaryota > Metazoa > Chordata > Actinopteri > Syngnathiformes > Syngnathidae > Syngnathus > Syngnathus leptorhynchus. The sequence continues at coordinate 4,205,467 of NC_141209.1, read as the reverse complement.
CAACAGGCGGCAAAGCGGAACTTTTCATTCCTGTCTGGTCATAAAAAGTCAACAAGCTCAGGGCTGCGGCGCTGTTTGAGTTGGTGAGATAAATCTGTTTTACTAACATAACACTGTAGCCAAGCAACAAGAAATACAAGAAGCATCTTTTTAGCCGGCCGGCCGCTCTTTGTAATCCTAGCCGGCTAAATTTCGCGGTATCTCGGCGAGTATTGATTGACAACCACTTTGCTAGGTCCACCAAATGGACATTATCTATATTTATTTACCACTTTTGGGCTTTTAGGTTTCTGACTCCCACCAATAAACAGGAGTAAGACACTAGAGCTTGAAACATTTAGCATTAGCATTTAGCAAAACAAACATACATGAAAAAAATATGATGGAACAATTTCTGCTGAGGATTTCCCGCCAGATTTATTTTGGTGGAATGTCTTTCCCGGAGGTCCCCGCTAGAATCGGAGATGTTATCGAACGTTCTCCTTCACCGCCACGGTTTTGCTCAGGTGTTCCGCAGGTCACGCCCAAATTAGCTGCACTTAATCCCGCGCGGGAGATAAAAGCCATGAACTGAAAACGCTCGAATGCTCAGCCTCGATAACAAACACACACTTGACGAGAACCGAAATATTGCATAAGAACCCAAAATAGCTTCAGTCACTTCTCTTTCCCGCTATACATTTTAGAGCGGGTGTAACTATTAGCGAAAGTTTTAGAGTCCAAGTGGAAGTTTCCGTATTTGGATGGTGGAGATCTCGTGTGGATGGATCGGCAGGATCGTGACAAATGCCAGAAGCCATTGCAGGTGGCACTGAGTCATAATGGAGGCACAGCGGTAGGGGATGATTGCTCCACGTTTATCAGCGCTGATTCACTTCAGATCAGACATCCTTTCCCCCACAGGAATAAAAAGCAATCAAACATGGCCGCTCTTTGATTCAAGTATCACCAGAAATTCCACTTTGATCCTTGACTGGCACAAAAGGGAACCTCCAGATCCACAAATGGACCTGGACCAGATCTCAAAGTATCATGGTGTCCTAGCGAAGCAGGTCAACCCAACCCATCTGTCTCCCGGTCCAACATGCTCAGTTGGAACGGGATCGTTCTGCTCTCCCTGCTGCCGGTGCTAGCAAAGTGTGCAGCGGCCCGATATGGCGCCGAGTTCCCAATGAATAGCGACGACTGGTGTGATTAAATTTATCACAGCTTAGGTGATGATGAATTCTAAATGGACAGGTGTTGTGCAGTCCGATGATGGAAATAAAAATCACATTTATTTTCCCGATTTGAAATAAAAGTGCACATTTTCCCTCCGTCAATCACGCACTAAAAAGGCAGGCAATTACGCTCGACACTCTTTGCAGGGTCAGCGTTAGCATCTGTTCGGAGGTGTTGCTGACAAGTAGACGGGAAAAAAAAAAAAACTACGATAACGACACATTATGGGAGGGTGACTCATTTTGCTGACTGCGCCAATGTATAATATGGACAAATTCATCAAAACTCATTAAGCCAACTCATTAGTTATTAATTCATGTCCGTTATTGAATGCAGATATTTTTAGATACTCGGATATTAATTCACAAATTCTTCCTTCTTTCATCTATTTCTCTTTTGCGCTAACTTTCGGAAAACCCCGCGGTGGTCTATTTTGGTTTTTGATTCATACTCTAGTAAATGGATGTTCTCTGTGCTCACTTTTATGGTAATACACGTCAATGAGTAACTACTTTAGCAAGTTTGGATTCTGTTGAAGAGTCAAGATGTCTTTTTTTGGCCTAGAAAAAAAAACGAGGGCAACTAGATGTAATGAGTCAAAACGCAGCATACGTCTCCTTTAATGAGAGAAGCTATACAGGCAAAAATGATGGATATCAACTTTTGAGAGCAAGATGTTCTCCTATCAGAGAGGGTATCTAAGGTAAACGATACGATATCAACTTCCGGACCAGAACCCCCCCCCCCCCACCACCACCACCGCCGCAAAAAAGCTTTCAATCTCCAAATCAATTCTCACCGTAAAGAAGACTGAGGACATTGTGTAATACCGTGCACATAAAAGAGGGACATCAGAGACAGAAGGCATGAATATTACATGTCATCTGGCCCAGCGTACATTTTGGCAGATTCCCGCAGCTGTTCAATTGTATGGTGTCAATGACATTCTACAGGTTGCCAGAGAATCTCAATCAGTTTGAAATTGGGAGGAAACAAAACACAGCAACCGGGTGCTTTTCCCATAATATAGCAAAATGCTGTATGATTTCACAGAATAATATTTGAGGAGGAATTTGACAATATCCGCAAATCTAATATCCATCACATGGTGTTTAGATCAATTCATTTCGGGGGAGCTGCAGTGGAGAAGTGTAAAAAGGGCACTTATCTGAATTTGGAAATGCTCTTGAGTTGAAGTGACAATGAATATTTCCAAATCAAGATACATGTGGAAATAAACTGAGGTGAAGTGATGAATCACCTCTTTTGGATAAGAGTAAATTTGTGGCTTTAAAAAGAAATTATACTGGAGTATTCATTAAGAGGTGGAGAGCACTGATTCGTACAAGCGCCTCACAGTTTAAAGGTGCAAGGTTCGATTCCGGAATCGCCTTCCTGTGTGGAGTTTGCATGTTCTCCCCGTGGCAGCCAGAAGCTACGTACAATTAAACCTGTATAAAAGGATGGATGGACGGACAGTAAAAGTAATACTATTAATAAACATACCTCACATTAGAGATGGTAATTAAAATCGACAGACGTCTCAAACACGCATGTTACATGTACACATTTATGAACATATCCCTCCCATCCGAATGTGATAAGATAACCGGTTGCGAAATAGTTACTAGCCCTTAAAAGGAACTTATCCAAATGTAAAATTCCACATAACTTGATTCAAATGTTGCAATTCTGCACTTGTGGTTTTACCTCAGTCTCCAGCTGGACAAGTTCCATGGTGGGCCATGGTTCGGCAATCTGTGCGAGCGGCATGCTTGCAGATTTGCCCCTGTCAAGATGCACAACTTCTCAGAACGGCTTCGGGCTCGGTTCGGTGACTTGGTGCTGTCCACAATCTTCGTGCACCACTCGGGGGTGGCGGGGTTCGACAAACAGGTGCAATCGTTCTGATTTAATTCGGATCACTCCAAAGTGATAATCCAGTTGAGAGTAGAATAAATCCAGGTAGCCTACTACTCAGCTATCAGTTTTGGATAGGTGGGGGGAAAAAACCTGTGTATTTTTTTTTTTTTTTTAAATAAAAAACAAAACAAAAAACAATCCTGGAGGAATGACACCAAGTCCGAATTGGTTTTACAATCGAAGCCTTGGGTCCTCCACGCCGGGCTTCCTCTTCTTGCTCTTGTCTTGGTAGTAAATAGCTCAGCGCAGCCTCCGAGCCCAGATTGTCATTGGCACACTCCCAAAGACGAGATTCATCCTGCCCTCCTTCTTTTCTTTCTTTTTTTTTTAAATCCAAGCTACTCTACCACCCAGGTCCGATGTCGCCATCATCTGTCAGAAAAGTGAACTGCATCTACGTCATTGCGCTTTATGCAACTAAAATAAAATATTGTTTTCCCAAATACTAACCACTACCTTGCTGCCCAAGATTAAAATGGGATGTCAATAAATAAAAATGAAAAAAATAAATAATAATAACGCTAGGCAAAACTTGTTGCCATGCAGAATATAGAATATTCATCATACTCTAGTTGGGGTGCAGGTCTACCTAATGTATTCTGAATTATGATAACGTTTTTGAAGGCGTTATTTAATTTGTCTTCATAAAAGCATTTATGGTATAGACAAAAAGCTCCAATTTTATCCGTGACCTGGGATGCAGTGTGCTGTTTGAGTGTGTTTGGGCTTAATCTCTTTTCATTGATAACAGCTCTCGTCGTGAGGGCCCTCTATGATATAACACACCCCTTGTGCTCTCCACACTTCCTCGCTCCATTCAACAGCAGAGTGTTTGGCTCGCGCCAGGCTCCGGTTACTATTGGCAACTGGAGAGCATCAAACTGTGGATGAATCTGACTTTTTTTTTTTTTTTTTTAAAGGGGGGGGAGGTGGTTAGATTAGAATGAATGTGAGGCAAACAAAGAAGAATGAAGATGTGGCTCGATGTACCTCGACTGTAAGAGACAGAAAGGCTTTTGGGGTTAGGTTCATCCCTAAGCTCACATTCAAACTATCGATTCATCTCCATGATTGATAAGCGAGGGCTCATTGCATTGTATTGGCCTTTGTTGTTTAGTGCCACGTAAGACATAAGCATTGATTGTCATGCTCTCCTTGTATACCAGTAGGAACAAAATGAACACAAAAGTGGCCCAAAAATGATACACGGAAACCTCCGTGATTCTCAAGTGACATCAGAGGTGACAGTGATGACTCAGAGGGATACCCCAAGCATGACCCCCCCCACACACACACACTTAAACGTCAGTTTGAAGTGAAGAATCCCGATAGATGTGACTCATCCTTCCACGCGGAGTGCTCAACAAAGTGCTAGCATTGCTGCTCAGCTACATAAATCGCAGATGTCAGTTATGAAATTCACAGCATCAAATTCATTTCACAAGAAGCAGGCTTTATGATGATGTACAGAAGAAATTAATTAGCCACTCCAAAGTTGAGCTGGGTTTAATTAGCCAATCTCAGCCGACTGGGGAGAAGACAGTACGATGATTAAAAGTCACGTCGGGAAACGCGCCGATTTATTGTGGTGTAATAGTTTGTCAAGGCGATGGCTGCAGGAGAATGATGTTCTGAGATCTTCCGGTAATAATCAGTAATGGGTGTGTTTTGCAACACGTTGGGACCTGAATTTGTATCGTACATATTTCAAGCTGAACATGTTCAGATTGAAACGCAGTCTCGTTCGTGTTCCATTATAAAACCTTTATTAGCTGTACAATAATACCTCTCGGCAGTGTCGATCAAAACTGAGCTTTATTTATTTATCTATTTTTTTTATGATTCTAACATTATGCTAATACTTAATGTTGGGGCCAGTGAAAAATAAACCCTTTTGTTTTATATTCAAGTGTGTATTTTTTTTTTTTTTTCCATCCAGGTCAAAGAATGATTTTGGTCATTAAATAAAGTCCATCTTGTAAAATTAAATAGCGTTTTGTTTTGTTGATTGTGAAACGCTTCGTCTTACTTCCTCTTGGCAGCCAGCAGGTTCGGAGCAGACACTTTGACTTTGCCGGGCATGTTTCTGGATAGGTCGGCGTCCTGTAGACACGAATAACCCAATTAGTTCTGGCAATAGAATAACATTTATGTTGGGGATGGGGGGGGCGGGGGTTGGAATTGGTACCTTGACGCTGCGTAGCAAGTCCTTTTCTCTCACAGAAGTCTCCTTTGCTTTCATGAAGCTCAAAAGGGCAGTGCGGGCGGCTGAAAGGAACCATTCATGTAGTCACACAATCTAATCTGTGGGCTATAAAATAGTTACCTTTGCCTTTCTTTTGGGAGCCTGGTGTCAGCTTAACTTTGTGCCTGTAGATGTTTAAAAAAATTAAAAAATAAACCCATTATCCTTCCCTTACTTATTAACGAGTCAACTGGAGGACGGCAGTACGGACTTGCAGTTGGTGAGTGCGCTGTAGGGGGCGCACACGGGTACCGCAAACATCAGCACATCCTCAGGGTGAGGTTGTCCTGTCAGGGAGGTGAGAAGGTTCTCTGCTTCCTGGAACACAAACATTGCCATAACAGCTAATGTACTGTAAAGTGTGGTTGCGCCCTCTTGTCACCACAAGAAGGACCCTTGACCCTTGACCACCGTCAAGGGTTGTTGCAATGAAAATGTAAAATGGGTTACTTCTCAAAACATTCAGTTGTATTTCACTTTTGTTGGTACTTGGTGTGGGGGAAAAAAAAAAAAAAGTTGGGCATTGCAGTCACCTCAGCTCCGGGGTTGTCGGCATCCGCGTCGTCCTCCTGAAAAAAATGACACAATGCAAACAGTCACAACTCTGCATTTGAAAAGTGACATTCTAACAGTTTATTTTTCTTTGTGAATAATGGAGGATGTGTTCAAGAAAAAAAAGAAAAGCGCAAATGTTCAAATGAGGTGTTGACCATATTGGGGGAAAAAAACCTTGCAGGCTAGAGTGGCTGCTACCTTGTCGTCTTGCTCCGCAGAAGCCGCCTCCTCGCCCTCAGCGGCCATCTGCTCCGGTTTCTTGGTGGAGGCCTGATGAGGTCTGGGAGGGGGCTTCTGAAGAGGGGGCTTCTTAGGGGGCTCCTCCTTGCCCTTCCCCTTCTTTCCTTTCTTTCCCTTGTCCTTCTCCTCCTTGCTGGCACCGGCTGACTGTGAAGAGCAGGACTGAGATGACTTCTGTGTTGTGGCGTGTTGGGTGTAGGTGCATGCGTGTACCCCAAGCAGCTGCATCATGAGCTCGCGGTCCTCTTCATCCTGGTCCTTGTATTTCTCCTTGATCTTCTTCAGCTTGTTCTGTCGTCAACACAGAAGAATTTCTCTAAATTGCAATGTTCCTCCCTGCAACACTCCAGGAATTGTTTCACTTTACATTAACTATAATAACGGTTGAGTAAAATTCTGTAAATTTGGATTGCACAGCTAAACCATCTTGTTCTGACCAAAATCTCACCTTCTGGCCTCTTTTTGGTGGCAGCTGGGCTGACGCGCTGCCGCTTTTGGATCCCTGGTCCACATCCTGTTTGGCCGGCGTGGCCTCAGAGTTCTTTTCTACTTCGCACACTTCCGGTTTCTGCTTCTTTTTCTCATCTCTAACAAGGCAACAAAAGTCTTTTACAGAAAGCCCTAACATCAACGATATTTAGTGACGATGTCCTCATCAAGTCATTTGTCGTGATTGAAGTCAAGTCCAAAATATGGATAGTGGCCACGCACGGTTAAAATATAAAAATATTCTGGGGGAACACGACAGGCGTTCCTTTGCCTTACCGTCTCTGCTTAGCAGTCATGTGCTTCCTCCCTTGCGCGTCGATGTCGGCCTGGAAGGACAAAATAAATGTTGTTAAATGTGAGCTGTGATTATGGGAGAAAAAAAAAAGTATCCAAAGATGTCAACCTGTGAGATTTCTTCTTTCTTGAAGCTGATGTTCTGGGAACTCCTGGAGGTGAAAAAAAAAAAAAAAAAAAAGACGACCATCAGTGACTCACTTCGATGCTCCAGAAAGTTAAGATGACTTTCCAGTCGTGGTACCTGACGGGCTGCAGGTGAGTGAGGACGATGGTGGTGTCAGGGTAGCTCACTTCCTCGTTGTCTTCCTCTTCGCTCTCCGAGTCGCTCGGCTCGGACGGCTTTGCGTCCTCCATCCCCTCCGTGGCTTTTTCATGGGCATCCTCCGCCTTGGGCTCCTCTTTTTTCTCTTCTGCTCCATCCTCGGTGCCGCTATCGTCACCTACGGAGGCGCCCAGTGTCAGGTTGTGATTGTCAACGGTATGGAAGATTCAGTGCTTACCCACGAGCTCCTCGCCTTCCTCCAACATCTCAGCCGTTCTGGAGGCCATTTCCTCCACGTCCTCTTCCAGCGTCTTCACCTTGCGCTCGCCTTTGTGACGGAACACGCTTTGCTCGTCGACCTGAGAAGCAGATGTCGACTTGCGGTCAGAATCATTGTGTGTTTTTGTCCTCTTAGCAGAAGCTTTACCTTAAAGAGGAAGCCGAAGCCCATAATCAAGTAAGAAGGCGGCAGATAGTTTTTCTTTCCTGAGGAGAAGAAAATGTCAAACATTCAGAAGTAACTCTGTTGAGCAAAACGAGCGTTCTGAAAGTACCCCTGATCATGAAGCTGCCGGTGGTCAAGTACTCTCCTGTCGGCGCGGTCTTGGAAACCTAAACGTCAACAACAATTAAGTTTATTGCGTCCAAAAAGACGTTTGGAGATTTTTTACTTTTTTTATTACCCAGGATGTTCAAAAAAAAAAAAAAAATACAGACTTACCTGATGATGGTGGACCCACCAAGCGCTGGTGACTATCTTGGCATCCCAGGCGGCACTGTAGCACACCGACATGGTGCCCGCCTCGGTCAGTGTGCGAGGGGGGATGGGATTACCTGAAAGGGAAAAAAGGAAGTTGAAGTTGTCAATCATAAATGAGATAAATGTCGGTGGACTTACCTGAGGGGTTTTTGATGACACAACTGGTAGCGCCATGGAGATCAGCGTGGACGTAGATGTCACCTGGCAACAAGCAACAGTCAACCCCCGCTTATCAATTGCTTTCATTTTAATTGAAAACATTTTAGAACCTATTTTTCTCAAAAAGGTCACCAAATAAGCATCAAAACGCATTTGGACTTTACCGGCTCGCAGGTAGCGCTTGACGATCATCTCGTTCTGCTGCTGGTCTCGCCCTGCGATGACGAGGTAGTTCTCTGATGTGATGAACCACAGGAACTTCTCAAACCTACCAAAAATTAGGCGACACGTCACTGAGAGGACGCCAAAGACTCACCAAACAAGTGGCGTGAAGCAGCGGCCTCACCAGTAGACCTTCCGAGCCTTCTGAATGGTGGTCACCGTCTGGACCTCCTTCAAGGTTTGCTGGGTTTTTTTCTCAGCCGATTTCATGGCCTTCAATGACAGAAGAGGATTTTCAATGGTGTCACCAAACAAAGCAGGTTAGAAGACTACTCTTACCTTATCTGCTGCTTGAATAGTCTTCTGCTCCTTCTTTTCAGCATTTCGCTTGCAGTCATAATACCTGAAAGGAGAAATGTGGGCTTCACTGACTGAGGTTAAGAGCTTAGAAAGGTGGCTTCTTACTTTTTAGCGTTGGCGTAGGCCGACAGGCTGAGGTCCACGTCCACCAACATGGGCTTGTTCCTCTGCAGCTTCTTGTTCTGGCCTTTGTCTTTATTTTTGTTTTTCTTGCCCTTCTCCTGCACGGCCTCCTTCAACACTTCCTCCTCCTCCTCCAGTTCATCTTCTGTGATGTAAGGATTCCTAGAAGAAGGAAAAAAAAATGAGCAAGGAGCTTCGTTGTTAAGCGTCGACGTATTGGTCTCACTTCAAAAGCATGGTGATGTGGTTGGTCTGCAGCTTGAGGTCCTTGATGGCGCACGCCACGGGGTCGCCGGATGCCTGCGCCTCCTTGACCAGCACGCCGATCTCCGTCCAGTCAACCTGATTGGCCAGCGCGCTGCGGATCACCTGCAGCGCCCTCTCCACCACGGGCAGGTTCATCTCCACCAGCTCTCCTTTGACTCGGTCCACTTCCTGTCACATGATCCACAAAGGCTGACTACTCACTTGACTACTCACTTGAACCGTTTCCTCACCTGAACTTGATGCAAGGCCTCCAGCCTCTGCTCGTGGTCCTTCTTGACGTTTTCCAGCTTCTTCAGGGCCTGCTTCTCCTGGTGCAGAGCCTTCATGTCGATCTTCTGGCTCTCCATCTTGGAGAAGAACTCATCCACCGCCTGACAAGGCAACATTGTGAGGAGACCAAGTCGAAACCAACAAAAGAGATTTTTACCTTGTTGAAGGACTCAAATTCCAAGTAGGGACTTTTTAAATGCTGGGCAAAAAGGAACGGGTGGAATTCATCATACCTGTCAGTACAAACAATTTCATATTAATAATTCATGCCTATATAGTAATGATAACATTTTCTGTAACCCTTACGTGAGTAGCTCTTCGCTGGCTTTCGCAGAAGTTAAACTTGCTTTCTTTTCACTCTTCTGAATGATGAAGCCCTTCAAAAAAACAAAACAAATAAATCAATCTTCATACCTCAAAATATCAAATCAAGTAAACTTGTCATACTTTGCCGCTAAAGTTCTCCGTTTTCTCCATGTACATCTCGGCCAGTTGCAGGGCTTCCAGAATTTTCGGTGCAACTGAAACCAAAACGCAAAGTCGCAATAAATCTTCTGACTGGAAATAAATATAAGTTTGCGACCATACCTTGGGAAGCATCGACCTGACTGTCGACTTTCACTGAGCCGGACAGTCCGGCTTCTATGAAACAATGTTCTAAGAGAGTGGCTCCATAGGCTGCGTAAGTTTAGAAAAGAAACTTTAGCAATCAAGCAAAAAGTTAATTTGTTACATCCTTCATTACTTACTAAGATGAGGGTTCAACACTCTTTTCACTTGATCTCCGTTTTGTGCTTTGCTGATGATTTCTGAAAGTCTACATTGAAGGTTTAAATAGAAAAATACAGTGATGGGAAGTTAGATTAATAAATAGGAAAACATAAGGACTCAGTGATCTACTGGGGTGGACGAGTTACTTTTGTAACGTGATGAGGGGTTCCGGGGGTCTGGCGTTCTCTACGGGGTAGCGCTCCCTCACGGCGATCTTGACGTCTTCGGCCTCGGCGTTACGAAAGCGTAGTAGGTTGAGGATGGTGTACTCGTGGTCTGCGAGGATGATGTTACCCTGTAGATTAGATGGAAACACCCAACGTGTACGTTTCGATCAAATTTCCGGGGGGGTTGAATGGAGAGGCTGTAAATCTCATTCATCATGGTGATATTCACTCAGTAGTGTGTTCTCACCCGGTCGTAGAGTTCTATAATGAGGTGGTACGCGGCCTCGTCGGAGCCAAATTGGAGGTCAACGATTCTGTCGATGCCGAGCTGCTTCACGTGTGCCAGACGCCGCGTCTTCAGGTGCTTTCGACACTGCAAACATGTGCATAACATGACAGAAAAAAAAAAAAACATGGTTGATTTCCTAATCTAATAGAATCATTACATCAACTAAATGTAGTTGCGATAGTGACAGCCTTCACAACAACAATAATAATGCTATTTAAATAACATTGACTGAAAGAGGGGCTTACTTTCATGGCAAAGCCTGAAGGCATCATATTTTTGGGCCATTCGAAGTCTGTGGAGTGAATCCGAATGCCGGATTCAAGCAGCAGAATGGCTTTGCTGTCGGGCCTTTTAAAGACAACAAAGTGACATTTCATCAAAACAGTAAAGAAGCTTGCCAACAAGCACAAGATTAAACAAGTGTCAACCATGAATAGTTACTCTGGTTACTTTTTTGGAGGTGTACAGTAAAACCTTATATTGGGAATTTAATTAATTCCACAGCCAAGCTCATAACTCAAATTGCTCAAGTCATATCAATTAGAGAAGAAATAAATGACATTGGTCATCATTGACATCATTGCTTTTCAGTCTTTGATGACGTCACTCAATGCTGGAGAGGTAAAGTACAGTAGTAAACTTTCTCACAACACGACTCAAGTGATGAGTGCATTAAGAGGTCGCTGCTTACTTTTGTAGCCGAATGAGGTACGTCTTGTTGTCTATGTCGTATACGTTGTTCACTCTCATGCCCGTGAAGCTGTCAATTAGGGAAAAAAGGTATAAAAAGTGAACTGAACGGCGCATTTTGGCTAGCAGAGCCCAGATACGGCTTTAGTGACCGCCACCTACTTGGCATTTATCTCAGCGATAGCAGCCCTGATGTCTGCCGTGGTGAACCTTGTTTTCATGTTGATTTAAAAAGTCATAGAAAAGGAAAAACAGCGTAAATGTTAAGTCTGGCTTGTGCCGCACTGTCGTAGCATGCCGTGGAAGGTGCGCATGCGCACGGTTTGCCACACTACTCGAGCACAAGCGCATGCGCAGATCATGCCACTTTCAAAACACATGGATGGACAAAAGTAAATTAAAAAAAAATCACTCCTCCAGTATTTACATTGTTGGATTAGGTAGTAGTGAGTGAGTGAAATAGTTAATAACTTTAGTGAGCCTGCGCAAATGAGCTTATACGCAGAAATCAGTTATCTACGGAAGCCGACGTGAAGCAAAAATTGCTTTACTGTACATGAATGAGTAGAACGAGTGTGACGGCGATGACATGAGTTTGGCTCATTTGTTGACATTCTCAAATTATTAAGCTCATGCTAGGCCTTGCAGAAGTCCGTGTGCACTCATGATGCACTACTCCAACTGGCTCATTGGCGTTAAAAACAGGGCAAACCTTCGGAATGCGTCCAAGACGGCTGCGAACAGCGACTGGAGCAACCGGAGCAAGGAGTCCGGTGACAAGGCAGGAGAGCTAGCGGTCACCGCTCATCTTTGGAAAAGGGGTGAGAAAAAAAAACAAAAACGTTTGGACTCAAATGAATATAAAAGAGTCTTTTAATTGTCATGTTTGAAAGCATCACACTTAAAAAACCGTCGCGCATCCGAGTTGGAAGAATCTCCAGCCAGATGCCGGCTGGGTCAAGAGGGGAGGGCGAAGGCGTGCTCCGTTGCCAAGGCGACGGTCAAAGCTTAGTCGGGGCAAACATTAACCGAAAACGCCTTTTTTTAATTTATTTTTTATGCAATCACATCAAAGACTATATTTGTCACGCGTTACAGCCATTTTAATACCCTTTCCAAATATGAACGAGACAAAGAAATGCACCGTAAGTCGAATTTTTGGCTACGACTTGGGATTAGTCGCCTGTGTGTGACCTCGAATCCAAGTTTCCTATTGCTTCGAACAAATATGCTAATTAACCCTTAAAAAAATGATCTTATTATTGCAATTTTTTTTAATTCAAAATTTGCATGTTAAAAGTATCAATTTATTGGATTTATTATTGTATTATTATTGTATTATTTGATGATTGCATTCTGTCATTTAAATTGATGGATAAATAGCTGGAAATGTAGCTAACCAGAACAAAGGAATGCGCTTTCCATCCCTGCCCCCAAATCCCAATTCCCGAACTCACTGTGCCTAATTGTCCATGAGGAATTTATTGCCGTGCTGTAGTCACTGTCTAATGAGCAGAGAAATCTTCCCCTGCTGTTGCTGTGCACAAAACAATAAAACACTTGTATTTTGTTCTAGGCTACAAAATAATCAAGAAGATTGGCGAAGGTTCATTCTCTGTGGTGGTTAAAACTCAGAGTCTGAAGGATGGCAAAATGTACGCATGTAAGACGATGAAGCAGGCTATTAACAGGTGAGACGTCAAACAAATGTCAATTATGATGCATTTATGAGTAAAAATCTTATGTTCCGCCTCGTGTAGTGTGGAACAGGCCAACAACCTGCGAGAGGTTCAGGCGATGAGGAGGCTCAGCCCACATCCAAATATTATCCATCTGCACGAACTCATTTTGTGAGTCCTTCCTCGTATATTATCACGCCTGAGCGTGACGTCGCCAAATCTTATGAGACCTGCGCTCTTATTTTTCCTCTTTCACCATTTCAGCGACAAGGAAATCGGCACCGTGTCATTAATCTGCGAGCTGATGGAGATGAACATATACGAGTTCATTAAAGGTGTGTTTGTTTGACTCAAGCAAGCGAATCAAATGATATTTTGTCCAAATTATGTTTTTGTTCCCCCCCCTGCAGCGAGACAGATGCCGCCGTCTGAACACACGGTCAAACATTACATGTACCAGCTGTGCAAAGCGCTCGACCACATGCACAGGTAAACGACAAAATGGTTTGTCACTATCGACTCGCTGACAAACGATTCATTGAAAAATGTGTCCGACTCTATTCATCACAGCTGCGGGATCTTCCACAGAGACGTGAAGCCAGAAAATATTCTTATCAAAGTGAGAATGTCCAAAAATTCACAGAATTAGTGGCTAAAAAAAAACAAAACAGTCGCTGTTGCAATGGATGGATACATGGATCAATTCAAAATGAACATAATTATTATAATTCTACACACGATTCATATTTCCTAGCAAAACGTTCTAAAGCTGGGCGACTTCGGCTCGTGCAGGAGCATACATTCCAAACCGCCGCACACGGAATACATCTCCACGCGTTGGTACCGGGCTCCCGAGTGCCTCCTGACCGATGGCTACTACAGCCTGAAGATGGACATCTGGAGCGCCGGTTGTGTCTTCTATGAGATTATGAGGTAACTGACTCCAGCTCCAACTTGAATTTTTACTAGATGTGACCACCGGGGGGGGGGGAAGTATAAGAGTAATTTCACAATTCTGCAGAGAGGATAAAGAATATATGTCTGTGAGTATCGTTATATTGTCGGTCGTTATGTGTTGCTGGACTATTTGTGTTTCTGAAATCAGGGACTGTCAAGTGCTAATCGTTAGCCATTTGCGTTTTAGCTTGAATCCACTCTTCCCTGGCGCCAACGAGCTAGATCAGATCGCCAAAATCCACGACGTGCTAGGCACCCCCGAGCAATGCGTCCTGCGCAAATTCAAACAGTAGGTTGTCGACACGTGTTGGTGCAAAAAAAAAAAAAAAAAAACTGCACTTGCATATCTTTCTCACACTGTCGGTTTTTGTGCCACCAGTCACACCGCATCCAGGTCTCGAGCGATGAACTTCAATTTCCCCACCAAGAAGGGCAGCGGGCTCTCCCGTTTGCTTCCCGGTTGCGCCGCCCCTGCCGTCTCTCTGCTTTATCACATGTTGGCTTACGATGCCGACGAACGCATCGCGGCCGCCATGGTCTTGAGGCACGCCTACTTTCGGGATCTCCGGTAAGCAAGCCGGTGACTACAAAATATTTCCCTTATGTGATCCGAATTTCTTCTGTCAGGTTGGCTGAGAAAAAATGCGAGCGTATTCCTGGAGTAAGTGGGCTGCTTGAAGGCATGGGGAAAAAAGTCACCTCAGATCTCCTGTGGCGACCTTCTCGACTTTGCAAACAAATGAAGGGAAGACACGCCAGAGCCACCCCCTTAATTACTGTGAGTACACATCGAGATGTTTTTTTTTGGTGACAATTTAACAAGCTTTTACATCTAACCCTCTCCAGCACAACACAAAGTACGTAGCTGAGCCCCTCAGCCGACGCAACGGTAGCCATTACGAGCTGCCCAAAATCAAGATGGCCGCCGCAGGGCCACAGCGCTCCTTCCCGAGCTCTATGCTGCCCGTGGTTGCACACACGCAACGAGGCACCCTGCCCGCCATCGCCACTAAGAAGTGCCAGTCACGATTGGCTAAGGTAGTCATGAGCTTTTTCCAGTGCTGGGAAGTCAAATCAATAGGGAACCGCTACTTTTACTAGAATATAGGATTTTTACAGTGAATATGAAGCCCCACTATTAAAAGATATTAATATTTAGCTAAGATCCGTCAATTATGCCAGGAAAGAACAAGATTTACTTTTAGTGGAGTAACATATAGAAACCACTAGATGGCGACAAAGCACATTGTTTTAGGCTGTGGCTTGACAGTACTAAAAATACATTTATTTTGGTTCATTTTAGATTGTACTTTTTTGCTCTAGATAAATCAGTACTTAGATTTTTTTTTTTTAAATGCACACTCCAACTCAGGATTAGTACTTTTCCCACATCTACCTTTGACTGCATGACTGGAAGGTCCTTATATAGTTTCAATAAAACAGATTTTTTTTTTTTTGTCCATACAGGCCAACCACGAGTTCCAGCTATCGGCGCTGAAGACAGGCTTCATGCCGCCCCTGGAAAGGAAACTGGGAGGAGACTACTGACACACACCAACAGCAATTTTGTTTGCACACAGAATAATGAACATATGATTGTGATTTATTAATCCCTGCTTTACCCCCACACACATGCAGTTATCAATATGTTTGGAAAGTAGCTTGCCAGCCTCTCAATAGGCTCATTAATTTGCACTTTACTGTTGTAAACGTGTTCTTAAGTGTACTTTAAGACATGAGAGCTTGTGTGAATTAAATTGCATGTGTATTTATACAGAATGTTTTTTTTAATCAAAAGATAAATGTCAATATAATGAAAACAATTTTGAAAAAATATATTAAATTCAAGAAACAAAAACATGGCTATTGCACTCAAGATACGAATAAATATGAAACAAAAGTTTGGAATAAGACTAAATCGGTGTGAAGTAATTTACGGCGTAGTCAACAATTTTGAGAAATAAAATTGTGACTATGACTACATGTTAATCAGGGACAAAAATGAAATCAGAAAAACTGTGTATTCAAGATTATTTTTAATATTATTATGTATACTTTAGAAATATAACTCTCCATGACAAAACCTCCCACGGGGTAAGTGGTAAGTTTGGCCTCCCCAACCCTCCCTGTCAACAAATCAATTAATTACAATATACACATTTATGATACAGAGCACATTTCAATCTGAACACAATATTAAAATAAATGTTCAATAGATACTTTTAATATTCTTTTCTCTACTGTATTAGCCATCTGTGAGCACAACACAAAAACTTGTAAAGCCATTTTGCCCCATCTAATAAACTTATTTAAGTGCAAACTTTTCTCTCTTTAAAAAGACTAGAATTGCAGCATCCAGTTTTTAGCCTTGTTTGTGGGAGGAGTTGGGGGCGAGGACGTTAAAACTGTCCCTTTCCCTCTTTTTTTGTTCTAATATAGTACTAAAAAAAAAAAAAAAATCAGTGCAAGTCATTGGGTTGGACATTGGGGGAGACAGACGTAAGTGATGCAAGATTCCTAGTGTAAAAAAAAAAAAAAAAGACAGCTCAACTCAATGCTAATAACCCTGAGCAGTCTAAGCTACACTTCCAGTTTAAAAAAAAAAAAAAAAAAGTTACAATACCATTCAGTCTGGATGAGCTTCGAGATGAATGTAAAAATTATTACTGTAAGTTGAGCAACCTTTTTCCCCTTGATGCAGTCTTCCTCTTTAAGGCAGGGATGGACAACCCTTTTCCTTTGCTATAAGGAAAAAAAAAAAAAAAAAAAATGAAAACATAACTACTAACCTGTCTGATTTTCCAGGCGAGTCATGTGTTTGAACAAGCGTTACGGATTGTTACCTCTGCTCAAAAGCAATGATTCCCAACCACTGTTCCTTTTTTTTTTTTTTACCACAATCTCAAGAACCGCAGGCCAGAAAAAAAACAGGGCAAATACTTTTTTTTTTACGATATAGCTGTCTAAAATAGGCACCTTGGCTCAATAGATGTTGGGAAGCACTGCTCTTAGGAGTGTGAAACAATAAAGGCAGGACAAAAGGGGAACTCATTACAAAAATAAATACAATTTAAAAAAAAAAAAAAAAAAAGGGGGGGAAATTTTGCATCGCTCGCTGAGGAAATGAAGAGCTGCATGAGACAGCGTCTTGCGTGGGGTTTTGTCTTTAGCAGCAGATTTATTGTGTTGTGAGCTGTACTACTGTTTCCCACTGGGAGAGCTGGATTGGGTTTGGGAGGACAATAAATCCTGGAACAAAAAAAAACATTTGGGAGAAGAGGAACATGTTTTTTTCCACAAACTGCAGCAAAAAGGGAAAAAAATATGCTCATTTCGGTTTTGACATTAAGAGCAGCCATTTAATGCCATCTAAATGCTTTAAACAGTGAAAACTCCAAATAGAGTGAGCCCCTATATATTCACAGTTCTCCATTTAAACGTTTGCTGATTGAAAGCTTTTCTAGAATTTATCCTTTGTTGTTCCGAAAATTGAAAGAAAAAAAAAAAACATGGGGGGGGCTATTGAGAGATTTTCCCGACCCTATCCAACCCTTACGCGTGCGCTCAACACCAAGTTGGGCCAAGCCACGGACACAGTGATCGACTTTCACTTCCGTCATTGACATTCCAAATCAAGGCCTCATAACACTTTTTGGGACCTCCTTGTTATGCTCAAATCATAACCGAAAGAAATGACAATGGCACTCCACCATTTTGTACACTTTTAGATATAATGGCATTCCAGACAGTGTCAATGGTTTCATTTGGATAATTACGGGATTTAGCACATACTAAAAATATAAGCGACATTTTTTTTTATATATTTATATTTATCTTTCGACTCTTATGTCAGAAATCTTTACTACGATTTGTGCATTGAAAATTAGGGAGCGACATTTTGTGAAAAATGAATCCTCATTGGCTCATCCCTCACCCCTGCCTGAGGTTTGATGGAAGTACTTTCTTTTTTTTTTTTTTTAAAGGCGCCTTCTGCACTGAAACACGACTTAAGCTGTCAGCACACGAGGAAGTGCATACGAGATTGTTCGGAGCAAAGTAGCTGAGCGGTGATTCCCAACCACTAAGGCGTGGGAAAGTCACCCAATATCAGTGTGACACAGAATAACTAAATCCTCCTCCACTAGATGGCGACAGTGTACAATTAAACTCAGTGTCAATGAAATTTAACGGACTTTTGGTGACATTTTAACTTGGTGGTGTGCCTTGAGATTTTCCTGCCTTTCCTCAAAGGTTGGGAAACATCGCACGATAGGATGCGCTAACGCAAAAGGATCGTCTTTCGAGCGATTTGGCATAGGAGCAGCTGGGGGAAGGGATTGGGGGGAGGCGAAAAAGGCCATGTGATATGCGAGTCATATCTGGAATTGCTACGAGCTCGTCAGTTGCAGAGAGACTCACGCGTGGGTCGGCCCTGCGTTAAAAAGAACTCACCGCTTTGCCCGCCCTGGCCCACGTGCAAATAAATCCCTCTTGACAAGCAGTCACTAAGCAGTCCTCTAAAAAAATGAGCACAGTCAGCCTCTCGTGCGCTATCTTTTTACAGATGAGCGGCTCGAGCAGGGGCACGTCCTCCATGCGCGGGCAGAGCGGCGTGCCCAGCGTCTTGGCGGCGTCCGTCTTGCTCTTGGTCAGTACGTTGAGCTTGTCGCTGCTCTTGCTGCTGATGTGGCCCATGCTGTGGTTGCGCTTGTGGTCCTTGTCGTGGTGGCGCTCTTTGCGCTCGTGCAGCGACAGCGTGGCGAATTTGCTGACGCCCGTGGCGATGGCGCCGTCCATCAGGCCGCCGCCCGGCTTATTAGCGTTATTGGACACGCCGGTTGCGGTGGCGCCGGAAGAGGTGGAATGGGGCAAGCTGTTGGAACGCGGGAGCGCACTCGAGACGGAGTTCACGGCGGGAGTGACGGCTACGCTGGTGCTTCCGTTGGTGGCGTTCGTACCGGAAGGGAGTATAGTGGAGCCGGGCGGCGGTGGCGAGATGGTGGCGTTCATCACGTTGGTGTGCGTCCGTGTCCGCGAAAGAGGCAAGTGCGGGAACAGGATGTCCTCGGTGAGGTCCCACAGGCACAGCTGAGTGTCCTGACCCACCGAGCCGAAGCGGTACGTCACGCTGACGGGTCGGCTCTCGGTGGAGTTACGTTTGGAGAGGCGCGACTGCGTGCTGTTGGCGCGGTCCCGCCCCGAGTTGGCCAAGTGCTCCTGGAAGTCCTCGTCGCTGCCGCTGAACTCCAACGGGTCGCTTTCCTCCACGCTGGTGGTGTAGTGGTCGAAGGCCACCACGCTCACCCACGACTTGTGGCCGTGGCCGCGGGCGATCACCCGGCAGTCCAGGAAGGACCAGACGGTGACCAGGTCGTCCTCGCCGCCCGCCACGATGTACTTGCCGTCGGGGCTCCAGCATACGCACAGCAGGCCGCCGAAGTAGCTCTTCATGGTGCCGTGCAGCTCTACGGCGTCAAAGTTAAAGACGCGGAGGAAGCCGTCCTGACTCACGCACGCCAGGAACTTGCCGTCCGGGGAGAAGGCGAACTCGTTGAGGGCCCCTTCGCCTACCGTCCATTTGAGCAGCGGGTTCCGGGTGGATTTGCTCTTGCAGGTGTGCACCGAGTAGCTGTCGCCTTGCTTGAGGAGCTGGTAGTGAGGCGCCGTTGTGCCGCACGTGTGCTCCACGTTGTACAGGTACATGTTGCCGCTGGCGTGCGACACCAGGAAGAGGCTCTCGGAGCCCGGGACCCACTTCACGCAGGTCACCCTGGACTTGTCTATTAGTCTCTGATGGGAGGAGGAGCCATAAGGACAGGACAAGAAGATCACAAATCGGTTCAATTTGTCTCGGTTTACTCGGCTGCGAATGGTCGCGGTGGTCCCGAAATCCAAGTCGAGTAAACGTGTACAGACACTCGAGTTGAAAATCATGGCACACAATCTCCACGTCATATCATGACGGCGATGTTTCTTCTCATTTGTTTACGTGTTTTTAATTTCAAACTTGGACAAGGGAAATAAAAAGGACGACAAGCACGAGGCCTCCTTACCTCCTCGTTGAAGAGCTTGCTCGTCTCCTTCTTGATGGGGTCGATGAGCTGCACTTGCCCGGCCGAGAAGCCCACCAGCAGCGACACGCTCTCGGCCGTGGCGGTGAGGTGGTTGAAGTCGTGGCAGGTGGGCTGTGTCCCCTTGTAGATGCGCTTGTCGATGGGCTTGCTCAGGTCGGCGGCCTGAGAAGAAAGTAGGCTCTGAACGGTGCCAACTATGTCTTCTAATGTATATGTTAGGAAATGGATGGACGCCGCACTGATGACTGAGTCGGCTCCAATGGCTTTAAACTGCGGCATGCGTGACAGCGTTTGATTGGAGGATGACGACACGCATGCCGCAAGGTTGCAATTTAGCTGTCAGCTGACATTCGGTTCACATTCATCCGCCTCACTATGCACCATTGAATATGAGCCACTGTTGAGATGTTTAATGTTCTACTAAGGCTGGAAAGTGACCAAATTCTGAACAACTTTTGGAGATGCTTGCTGGTGCATCCTTGTTTTTGCCACCCTTCCTTCCAATCATGACTTGGACTCTTACGGTTTCAAAATTGATCCTTGACCTTACATCGACCTGTTTCTGAGGGAACACAAACAGTTCTCAGGAGTGTTAAGGTTTTTTTTTGGAGTCATCAAATTTAAGAGTGATATTTAGATCATTTCAGTTGGTGTGGAATGTCAAAACTGATAGTATGTGTGTGCTAAGTGACATATTTGGCCTCACGAAAGACGCGCCGCTACAAGCTAAGCGGCTAACTCCGTTCACAACAATGAAAGCAGCATTAAGTGGACACCTGTCAGAATATCATGGGGCGTCGACAGGTGGTAGAGAACCGTTCCCGGCAAACACAAACTATTCCCCGCGACTTTTAAAACTCCCAAGGAGCTCCAGTGCAACACGTCTCAGACTGCCAGAGGGAATTTGACAGATATGGCCTCGAATTACCTTGTGAAGTCAGACGCACTGCTAACTAGTTAGCTCAAAGCTAACTAGCCAGCTGGCTCCATTTGAAAGTCACACACCCGTCAAAGTTGAACTAAGAGGCCGGGCGGAAAGCGACGGGTTCGGGCAACACGATTGTAGCACTAACGGGGAGTGTGCGTGTCATGGCACGGTACCTTTCGGACGCCTTTGTAGATGTAGAAGTAGAGCTCACGGCCCACATTGAAACAGATCCTGTCGCCGTTGCCCGACTGGTCGTTGACGTTGACGAAGGAGACCTTGACCGGGTTGGAGCCCTGCGAGTTAAAAGGCACTCTGTTGGGACGGCTGTATTCGGAGTGTGTGAGGAGTTTGTAGACGCCTTCCCGGGTGGTGAACTGAGTTTTGATTTCGTTCATCTCCTTCCCTCCTCCCTCCGCCGCCATCTTTGAAATTAACATTCATCCCTTTCCCCCAAGCCGGATCTTACGCAATGGCGAGGGCGGGAGAGGCAGGGCATGGAAATTGAATTGTCCGATATTTGTATTATGTATTTTGTCAACTAAAAAAAAGATAATAATTAAATAATAAAGTGCTATGGGAATAGTAGTGGTTATTTATTCGTGCATTTTGACAATGCTTTTACCAGAAATCAAACCAGTCGATCACTGTGAGCCTTATCTGATCATATTCATGATTAATCCTAACTTTTATTTCGAAAAAGTGGCAAGAGAAAACTGAATAATGAACAAAACTCACCTGCCGCAAAATAAAAGCATGGTGTTTCTGAGCTTGTTCAGCGACGTCATTTTTGCGACACCTTCAAAAATTACGGCAATAATGACATCATAATTTAAATGACACCGGCGCGCTTCTACCTGACCCAGCATCAGCATGGCTTACAGGCGAAGACGACCACATTTCATTTCAGGTAATGACACTCTTAATATGGACCGGTGTCCAATTTAAAAACTCAACACAGGTAGTTTTATGTCACTTCAGCACCTTCAAAGTGTGAATTCCCTTCCCTTCTTTAGACCTTAGTGACAGTGGCCAAACAAACAACATGGAGCAACTCGCTTTTAAATACAAGGTCAAGTCAACCCAAGTCAATTCTTTAAAATCACGTGTTAACTTGTTAACCTATTGAAATTGTGTGTTTTTAGGAGATGTGTAAAGTGGAATCCAGCACTGATTCTGACTCCGAAATTAGTCCGAGATCAGACACCAGCACTATGGTATCATTTGCAACAACAAAAAGACATCACATGAGAAAATCTTGTGTGCTGTGTTTTAAAAGTTCAATAAGCATCGTGTTGCTTTTACTCGCCTTGCCCACAAGAGGGCAGTATAATGCAATTTCAGTTTATCTTTGAATTTCAATGTTAAACTTAAACAACTGGCAATAAATAGCTTGAAGAGAACTCAGCCTCTTTTTGTAAGAATTGTTCACAAATTGCTTAACTGTTGCTTGTTATGCAGTGCCACCATTTGTAAAATTTATTAAAGCCAAAAAATAGCAGTGCCAGCTTAAATAAAAAACAACAAATCAATATACCACTGTAAAATTCCATAATGAATGTGTGACAGGAATGTGTGAGCAGTGCGCCAGAGAATGGCATCATAAGACGGCCACTGCCCCGAATACACGAGGCTGTGGGGCGCCAGGGATGTTACTCTTTGGTAAGATGACCCAAGCCCCCAAAGCAGAGCCTATGACAGGAGAAACTGTCTAACCCTCTCAACATATATTGCTGATTATAGTTTTTGGACCCGTACGACGGAAGCTCGGAGGATTCTGACGGGATCAACATGGAACCCGGTGCCCTGAACAGGCGAACTAAGCTGCAAGGAAAAGGAGGACGGGGTCGCTTTTCATGTCGGAGCAGGCACTTTCTCCTTCACCCTCCGTCCATTAGTTTTAGACAACCAGTGAAACCTGCAACAGAAACACCAAGCGAGCATCATCCTCTGGACGTGCACATGAAGTGTTTGGACAACTCCGAGGTTTGGCTGTGTGAGATGACCGGCAGCCAAGCGGCAGCAGCGGGAATGGACGTGCGCCACCATGACGCCCAGATGCCCGAGAGCTCCTTGGAGAACACGGCTGACTCGTGTAATCTTCACGTGATGGTCAAGAGGAAGCTGGACGTGCATGAAGTTGATGAGCTGGAGCTGAGAAAGAGGCAGTGTATTGTCAAGATGGAGGAAGAAGAAGATTGAGGGGAGTCTGCGTCAGAAGAATGTTGTCAAGTGATTTTGCAATGCACTTTGTTTACTGCACTCTTGACTTGATGCACTTTTTTTGTTATCACTTTCTCAAAAAATACATCTTATTTTGTTGGATTTCAATGTCACACTGCAATGTCGCACTGTGGAGCGGACATTAGACACAAATTGGTACTTTTTAGTTCAGCAAGCTTTATTCAATGTAAAATACAACAACATACCTGTTCTTTCGTATAAAACACGTTCTTTCTGCCAATGTCCTCTTTCCAAACATGATATACCAACTTGCCACTTCCTCAAAACCTTCAAGACACTTGCACAAAAAAGTATATATAGATATCTTCTAATACTACGACTGGTCCACAAATGTTCACGAATGAACTTGTGCAAACTAAATGTGTGGTTAACGGCGCATACCGAGGATTATATGGTTCGGATTTACGACGAATATTTTTGACTACGACTACTCTGTGCACAGAACTGCCACACCGCGCTCGTAGAAGCTATGCGGATCCTCCTTGGTGGCGATGTCAAAGTCTACCGTGAAGATGAGGTCCGACCTGGTGAAGTTGAGGTACACGGGCAAAGTGACCTGAGAAAAACAACATGATGGTGAGCGTGTGGATGGGAAGGTGGAGTGACAACCACCTGTGCCTGTAGATGGCGCTCTTCCTTACCGTGTGTCTCTTTTCCCCATCACCTTGTTTGATCCAGCGGAGCTGAGTGAGAGGGAGCTCGGTGGAGATGGACGTGGACAAGGACAGCTTGTTGTTGCCGCACGTCGCCCCCTGCAGTTTGAGTCCTGAAGTGCACAATTGTGCCAGAATATTCAGATTTTTTGGGGACTTTGGGGATTTTTTTTTTATTCAAAAATTCTAAACTAAATATTTAAAATAAACACCGACAAAATAAACCCCACAATAAGCTTGGTCGAGGCATGTCAGACCTTTGATGCCGAAGCTGCACGCATCCAGAGTGGCACCCTGGGCGTTGGTGACGTTAACCTCCAGACAAAGCTCCTCCAGAGACCAGCTGTTGGCTTGTGCCACGTACTGGCGGGTGGCGGTGATGTACGCCTCGGGTACAAACAGGCTCCCCAGGCACACGTGGATATTCTGGGAAAGGGGGAGGAAATACAATTAGACAGGCAGTGATTTCCTCACATTCCAACGTAGCAAACGCGTTTTACCTTCAGTTCCTTTGCACCCCCGCTAGCAGCGGCCTGTGAGATCTGCTGCAGCTGCTTGATGCGCTCGCTGAAGTCCGCCACCCACTGGATGACGGTCATGGAGATGGGCACGGTGTAGCGACACCAGCTGCGAGGGAGGATACCTGAAACGTGGAAAAGAACGTCCATCAAGAAGACCATTTAGAGCTTGTTGTTCTTTTTTCTAATGTTCCTTATACCTTTCACCAGGTCGCTAATCAGAGTGCGCAGGTCGTTGGTCTGCTTCTTCTTGCCCTGGCACACTTGCACCACATCCGACAGATCCTGACGGACCTCCTGTAGCATCTTTCCGCCCATCTTCACCTCGCGTTCAAAGAAGCGGAACAGCGGGTCCTAGTTGAATTTAAAAAGAGACAAGTTACAGAAAGTGCTTTACGTTTGTTCCTTACGAGTGACAAACAGCAAAATGAAGAGCAGATTTCACCTCTGTTGCCTTTGGCTCGTTACCTTGATGTTCTCCACTGTGCGTTTGAGGGGATTGACGGTTTGAGGCATGAGCTGCAGCCAGTTGCCGGCGGTGGTGTGCAGCGTCCTCATCCAGGCCGGCTGGGCGTCGGCGGTGGACGCCGTGCGCTCCTTCTTCTCGGTTTCGTAGGCGAGGTCATCCTCATCCTCCAACATCTGCATTTTCAGCATCTTACCCATCATGTCAGTGCCTGAGCAGCCCGGTGAGGAAAGAGCAAGGGGGGGGGGGGTATAGTGAGCGAGGAAGGTAGGGAGACAAAGTTGTGGTGGGAGGAGAAATGAATAAGTGCAACACAAAAGCTCATCTCCATAATGGCTTCGGAGTTAATCACACAAAAAAAGGACAACGTGACAAGGCTTCAGGCAATACATCAGTCACATGTAACATTGAAATATCAGTCCTATGATTTATGAAAATATGCCCAAATTGTGGCCATCTTAAATGTGCCTTGTGCCAATAGTTATGTCAAGATGACATACATATTGGAATAATAAATTGAAAAGATTACAGAATTGAAAGAAAAAAATGTTTTTTCCCCTTTCATGTCATTTGGATGCATTTAAAAAAAAATACATGCAGTTTTTCAACTGATGATTCATATTTAAAAAAAAAATTGGTACCTTGCTTCGGGCATTACCAAACAACAACAACAGAAAAAGCGGTGGTAATTGAGGAGTGGCCACACGCCTTATTAGTGAGGGTAGGGGAGTATTGATTGGCATATACAGTCAACTCGCCTTTTTATTAGGTACACCAACTAGTGAATTTGCTCAAGTTGAACGTCTTATACAACAGCACTGGAGAGGTGTACCCAATAAAGTCGCGAGTTTATAACGAGGGTAGGTGAGGATGCCTGAGGTGGGTGGGGTGCTCGGGGTGGGGTGACTCAGAAAAGCGACATGTTGGCTGTGAAATAACAGCTGCTGGAGGGTGAGGATACGCACTCCTTTTGACCTTGTAAATGTGATTAGAAGGGGGACACAAACTGCACAACAACAATATATAAGAAATAACTGATAAATGATGACCGATGGAAGATGAGGAGAGAAATGGGCTAAGTGTAACGTCTCTCCTGCTTGGAGCGATAAAAGGCTGTCAGTGAATATTACAACACTGGAATAGGAAGAAAAAAAAAAAAAGACTGTTAATAAACTTGTTGTGTTAAGAATGAGAGGTGAGTTGTGAGTTTTCCGGTTCAATTTGTAACCGATAAGCATCGTGGCGAAAAGGATTAATGAGGACTGCTGGCGGCATACCCTGAGTGGTGAGCAAGACTTTTTCTGCATTGCTAGGCAACCCCAGCCAAGATGGCGTCTGCGTGTCGGGAAGCATCTCCACCCAGTGCATGAACTCTTCGCGCCTGGAGGAAAAGTAAAGAAAAACAATAAAAATAAATACGTGGGTTGACATTAACCTCCTGAGTTAGTTCAGAAATGCGGGCACAGCTACTGACCGAATGCCGTCGGGCATCTTGATGTCTTTGTTGCCGTCCACTTTGAGCGCCAGCTTGAATTCGCTGTCGAAGCTTCCCTTGGTGAAAATGCGATCCAGGAAGGTGTTAAGCAGGCGCTGATCAAACTCGTTGTCGATGCGGCCGCCGTAGATGGACTGAGCCATGAGGGTCTTGAGTGCGGCCCAGGGGATCTTGTCTGGGGCGATGTTCTGACGACCCTGCGGTTGTTGCAGTGTCATTTAAGAGAAGGGGTGGGAAACAAAATGGCTTCCGACCCCTTTTGAACGCGTATGCATTAGCACAAACCTTAGCGGTGTCGTCGAGCCAGGTGTCGACGGTATCGCAGGCCGAGCGCAGGTCGGACTCTCCAAATTCGTACTTCTTGGACCAGCCCAGCGGCGCGTAGCGGAGACGCTCTTGGATGACGGCGTGGAACCAAGCCAGCAGGAAGTAGAGACGGGCACGCTCGTTGGGAGCCTGTATAAACGCAGAGGAAAAAAAAAATAATCATTCAACTAAATCAAGCAGGAAATGAGGAGTTGTGCGCTTGTTACCTTGCACATGCGAGCAACGGGAATACTGCTGAAGGTGCGCAACATGTTGGCCTTCACACCGGGAGGTGGCTCGAACACAAAGATGCGACCGGCACGAAGCAGATTCACTGGGACCTGAGGGAGGGGGAAAGATAACAATGTTAAGTTGAACGACTTAGAAATAGCCAAGATATTTTAAAAAATCAAATGTTTCTCATGGTGTGAGGGATACCTTGGGATTGATCTCCATGGTCAAGAAGAGCCTGAAGCTGGCGTGAGGCTGCATGGAGTGGAGCTTCTTCTCCAGCTGCATCAGCCAACCGGGAGCCAGGTGGACATTTTCCAACATCACCCACCTGCCCGACTTGACGGCGGTGTTGATGTCTCTGTCGGCCTTGTTGAAACCCTCGGCCGACCCTGCGGATGATCGAAGATAGGAATCGGCAACAATTCTTTTTTTTAAATTGCTTTGATGTGAATAGATGGGAGGAAATGGGCATGTTGAGATTTCTGTTTTAGAAAGACCATAAAAGTGTGTTGTTCTCACCGATGGAGATGGAAGTGATCTGTTTGTTCTCCTCGGCAGCCAAATCTCGGACCAGACCGCTGGCGTCATAACCCGGGACAGAACACATGAGCACTGCTGTGCTGGGCTTCACCTGCACGTACGAGGAGACAAGAAAGTCAGCTCCACAGAGAAGAAGCGACTATTCTGCTTGGCAAAATATCCATACCTCACTATCCACGATGTTAGCCAGATCGATGGGCTGTTCGATGATGCTCATGAAAGCCTCTCCCAGCACCTTTGCCACAAACATGTGCGACATGGCCAGCAGACGGTCCGGACGGAAGGCCTGGATCAACAGCAACTGGTGAACTGCTTGGCCGATGGTAGCTGAGGAGAAGAAGCAGAGGAGTATGTTCAGAGCAGCTCATGGGGGAGAGATGGCTTAAGGGGGGGGGGGGGGGGGGATATTTACTTGACTGCTTCTCCTCAAACCACAAGTAAGGAACAGCGAGCTCCGGAGTGTTACTCTCCAGCCACATGAAGATTTGCTGAGGTGACAAAACGCAAAAGGCTGTCACTTAAATACCTCAAGAGTAGCCTAAAAAAAACAAAAAACATTTCAGACTGCTCACCTCATCCGACTGAATTTTAGTCACCAAGTCCTTAAACGCAGGTAGGCGATTGAGGCGGACCATTGCCTCACACTGCTCTGTGGTCAGACCTTTGACCTTGGGCAGGGAAGTGCCAGTAAGCACGATCTCCTTACCACGAAGGTAGTGCTGGAACTCTGCATCGTATGAGGGCTCGCTAGAAAAAAAATAAAAGGCTCAGTTAGGGGGTAAACCCTCTCTTGTCAAGCTAACTTTTTACGACTGACCTGGTCATTCCCTTAAGGCTGATCTTAGCCAGCAGCATGGCAAACGTGATGTGGTCTTGGTGCAGCATTCCTCTGGCAACCCTGTTGAATGCCACCTAAAAAAAAAACAGTCCATGTGAAAAAAAATGTTTCTTTCTTGTTAATTTCTCCACGTCATACCTGGAAGAGGTCCTTGGTGATGACATCGAGTCTTTGCGAGTGGTCACTGATACTCTTGAGGTTGGTGTTCTCATACAGTACAGTATGGTAGGTGTCCAGGAAAAAGTGAAGAGAATACTGGTACAGGAAGTGGATCTGGAGAAAACAATTAAAAAAAAAAAAAAAAAATGTGAGTGGATGGATGCCTTCAACGGCTCGAAGGCTACGTTCAGACCTGGTTGAGTGACTCCATGGTGAAGTAAATGCTGCTGCAAGCAGACGACAGCGACAGGTACTGCTGCGACACGGCCTCCACCTCGGCCATGATAATATCCGTCTCCTCCACCTTTCGGGTCACCTCGGCGGCCTCCTTCTTCAGGTTCTCCAGCGTGGTGATGATGGTGTCGTCGTCAAGGATTCGCCCCTTTACCTCATTGAGGGCCTGCAGGAGGGATTTCTCCAGCTGTCGCAAACGCAGCTGGAATTCACCTGAGTAGCCGAGAGAGCTTCGGATTAGTTGTGTTTCGGCATCCTAGCTGGTTTCGAAATGTCATCGTGTCATGGTTGTGCTAGGCACCCTGCAGTTTGAGGAGGTCTGAGCGTTTCTCGTCCACGTCGGGCCTCTCCGCTTTCAGCACCTCGTTGAGACACTGGCTCTGCAGGCTGCTACGTGTCACCGTGAAGTTGACGAATGTCACACGGGAGCACAAGTCTGGCGGGAACTCCACCTGCGTTCGGTTGAGAGAGTTAGGAAATGTGTGCGAGCTCTGCGAAATGTTTAGCTCCTCACCGTCGGATCTCGCGTGGAAAGGAAGATGACAAAGGAAGGTGACAGATCGATATCCTGGTCTCCCAAAGTGATGAGCACACGGCCTCCAGTTCGACGGACCTCTCTGTTCAGCACTGGGTTCAGGATGGGGTCGTAACTCTCTACGTCCTTGAAGAAGAAAAAAAAGTAGTATAAATACAATCCTACCAGTGACCACAATTGCCTTCAATACGATGAAGTTGCTCAATAAAACATTCAAGTTTTCTACCTGAACCAGCAGCGGGTTTCCGAATCGGAGGGCGCTCTCCAGGTTCTTCCTAAAGGCGTCATCCAAGAAGCTGGTGCGGGTGATCTTGCGATCTTTGTACTCGTTCATAATGAACTCGGTGGCTTGGCCAGACGGGTCGATGATCAGTGGGTACCTTGAGGAAGCCATGATGAGTTTAAAATCGTTGTTGTTCGAAAGCAGCGATGGGCAAATCTTTCAACTTTTGAAGAAGAAAAAGAAAAAAACTAAACTATACCGACCTGTTGAACCTCTTGAGCATGATGGCATTTTCTGTACAGAGATCATCCGCCGGAAGAGAGTTGGCCTGCCAGCGGAGCCGCTCGTCTGCGTTGGAGAGGTACTCCGTTCTGGCAATGTCGGTACGGAACTGAGAAAGAAATCGAGATTATTCATCATCAATCAACAACGAGATCCATATTTGAGGATTGTCCAGAGTGCCCGAACACCATACCTGTATATTGGCTTGCTGCAGGTGATGAGACCAAGTTGTGAAGAGATTCTGTCTCATCTGTTGCTCAAAGTAGCCAGCGTATGTGATGAAGGCGGCAGAGAGAAGACAATCTCCGGCGATGGTAGACATCTGGTTCTTGAAGGTCTCACTGGTCTTCTCCCAGCGCTCCCTCTCTGCTGACAGACTCTTCAGGAGGGCTGTGCTGCGGTTCACCTGTCGGGATTAAAAGAAAAAAATCATGAAACAAAATAGACAGACAAGGAAGGAGGAGTAGAGATTTAGAAAAGTAGCAACCTTGGCCTCGACCGCCGCCAGGTCAGCCTTGATGGCTTGAGCTTCCGAGATGAGGACGGCGTACTCCTCCTTGTAGCGAGCGATGCTAGACTCCAGGTCCCTGATCATCTGCTCCACCTCTTCCGCCTTGGTCTTGTTGTCCGTGGCGTCGTCTTCGAGCTTCTGGAGCTCATTACGGAGAGGCTCCACACGTTTCAGCATGTCGGCATAGTTGAGCTAAAGAAAAGACAGCATTCATCAGTAAAGTGTTTTTAATTTTTTTTTTTTTTTTTCTATTATTTTTTTTTCTATGTTTAGTTACCTGAGCAATTGCCCATTTCACCATAGGCCCACAAGCCAGCGAGGCCCTGTTGACTTGGTCGTAATTGTAGCTCGGGTTAGACATGTAGTTCTTCTTCATCTTTTCACGGATGGAGTCACTAGATGAAAAGCGTTTGGTTATAGATTTGAGTGCTCCAAACTTGAGGCCAGCGGTGTTCATTTACACAAGTGAAAAAGTAACTTCACAAATTGGAATTTTGATGTGTCGCAATCATGAATCACAGGAAAAATTTCACGTGAATTAATGGAATATTTTTAAGGAGAGGAGGATATCAAATTAAGTCATTTCAATTTTCAATCCATTGTGGAATGTCTTTTTTTATTTTTTTATTTTTTTACAAAATGGTGTCACTTCATTGGTGTGCTGATTCACTGATTTGCTCATCCATCAGATAGCAAGCGAACAGAGGCGGGGGACACCGGTCGGTACCTCATTTCTTCAGAGGAAAAGTTGACTATGCTGCTGATGAAATTGTCCCTGATAATAATTTGTCTGATTTTTTTCCAGTCACTGGTCTCCTCGCCAAGCAAAAGGCAGATAGACTCCAGGGTCAGTTTGACTGCCGCCGGGGGATTGGTCATAGCCCTCACTTCGACTAGATGTTGCCGTTTAATTGAGCTCACCGCTAGTTAGATGACGATGCAAAAGCACCATGGGGTCGAGAAAAATAGAGAAGAGAAAAAAAAAAAAAAACACTCTTTAGTGAACAGTATCACAAAACAGCTGTCACCTGATTTCATCGGCAGAGAAGTTAACAATAGTGGGGATGAAGTTCTCCTTCATGATGATGGAGCGGATCTGCTTCCAGTCGGTGGTGCTCTCGCCCAGGAGCAAGCAGATGGACTCCAGTGCTAGCTTGACTGCCGCAGGCGGGTTAGCCATGGAACGCACCTCCACCAGGTGCTGCTTCTTAATCGACTTAACGGCTAGCAACATCACATGAACATTTGTTTTTATCACTAGTCTATGTACAGTGCTTGTGGATGTTACAGAAATGCAAAAATAAAATAAAATTACAAAGCACAGCGCACATACCATTCTGAGCCTCAATGACAGCTGGCTCCACCTGGTCCAAGTCTTGTTTGACACTCAGTTGCTTGTCCTTGATCACCTCCTGCTGCTTATACACGGCTTCTTGGATCTCCTGGCTCATCACCTAGTATCAGAGCAGACGCAAGGTTTCAATACTTAGATTAAAATTGATACCATGAAGAAGAAGAAAAAAAAAAAAAAAGGTTTACTCTTACCTTTTTCTTTTCAGCCTCCTGCTGGTCTTTTATCATTTTCTTCAGCTTGTCATTAGCAGCGTCATTCTTTGCCTCCAGCTCCTGGCTCTTGATTCGAAGGTCGCGACGAAGCTCCTCCACCTTCAAATGAGTAGATGGGATGTCAATCGTTTAGAAGGGAAAGCAAGTACCAAAGATCAAAGGTGACGGATTTCGTACCTGATCGACCGTTTCCTTGATTTTGCGGAGCCCGACGTTAAGGTGCATCTGCTGCTCCTCTAGCTCGCTGCGCTTCTCGTTGAACAAGTTGGCGTACTGGTTGATGAAGTCCAAGTAGTGGCGAGGAGTGATGGCCATGGTGTGACCGCCTCGCTTCGCCAGACGGTTGTTGGCCTGTGACAAGTGTTGACTTCAATTATATACTGTATAACTTGAAGATATGTGAATTCCTAAGTTCATGACACGTTTACCTGATGAAGCGTCTGGTGTACGAACACGCAGCCATTGACGATAGCCTCCCTGTGAGACGGCGGCTGGGGCAGTTTGTCGTAGACGATGGGCATGTAGTCTGGCACCTTGTAGTTGGGCTTCTCCAGGTCCATTTTGCTGGTAAACTCCTTGCCCACTTGGTAAAGAGCCTCAGTGGACCAGTCTCCGAACCAGTTCAGCACACACCTTAAACAAATTGTCATTTAATCAACCGTGATGCTCCCAAGTGTACTTGTCATCATTATCAATCCACTCACCTGTTGAAGAGGGCTGGAGATGTGGCAGCTCTGTCCTTCAGGCCCTCCGATGAGGGGTTCATGGTGAAAACAACATGGAGGTTTCTGATAACCTGGCTGGTAAACCACTTGTACAGCTCTTCGTGTGTGTCCAGCATCAGGCCCTCCTTCTGAGCGCCTTCCTTACACTGCGTCATCAAGGTGGCGTACTCATCTCCCTCAAACAAGCCAGGAACCTGTAGATTTCATCACATTAGGGATTCTTAAAGGCAACTCTTGGCAAAAAAAAAAAAAATTTATCAGTGGTGCAAATTGACCTCTCCGTTGGCCAACAGGGTGTTCATTCTCTCAAGGAAGCCCGAATCCAGCACGTTGGACTCATCCATGATAAAAGCGATCTTTTCATTCTTGCAACCGGAACGACGCAGCACGGTACGCAGATCCTCGTCAAAGTCCTCGCCGGTATATTTCCTGTGTACCTGAAGACGCGCAAAAATAGTTTCTATGAACACGATTACACCAGTACTTAAAAACTGAAACGTGAAAATTCAGTAACGCAAACCTTGATTTGGTAAACGCTAAGTCCGTTCATCCAGGCGACAAAGCGAGACAGAGTGGTTTTTCCTGCTCCACTCACACCAATCAACAGGAGATGTCCCTGTGGCTGACGGAAGATTCTAGAAGAGGACATTTACATTTGAGATTTAACCTGAGGACAATAAATTGTGACGAATGGGAAATGTTTGCTTACCGATCAATTCTCAGAACATGGTCCAACACCTCGTTGAACAGTACAAGCGGGACGTCCAGCTCCTCCTCGTAAAAGACCTTCAGACGGGCTTTCACGTAGTCCCTCAGCTCCTCTTGCTCCACTGGGATGTAATCCTACATTGACAGAAAAAGACAGAATTATATTTAGATATTTTATTCTTGTTTAAGTGCAGTACAATTGTTTACCTTTGACAGCCAGTTGCTGTAGAGGATGGGTCTGTTGAGAGCCTTCTCCTTGTCGATGTTAGGGAAGTGTTTGAGCGCAACCATGTCGATATTTTCATCGGTCCACCTTCTCTCTTCATCGCCGACCAGCCTGGAAAGAAATGAGTCGAACGACAACCACAATTATAACGTGAGAAAAGTCAGATGAGGAAATATGAGTGTTAAATTTTAAGATGACATTAACTAACCTATCCTGGAAGAGGCGAAGAGCCTCATGAGCCCATATGCGGATAAGTCCCTCCACTGGGAGGGTCTCAAGTGGTCGCAGGGCCTCAAAGATACCTCTCACCCAGCGAGTCATCTCTCTCGGTGAGTAGATATAATGAGGTTGTGTGTCCTGGGTGAAACGCTCCTGAAAGCAGACAAATTTACCAAAGTGAATATTTACAGTCGCTTTGACTTGATGCAAAATGTCCATTTTTTTCTAAGCTTACCTGAGACATGGTGTAGAACTCAACCATGGCGGCAGTGAGAGGTTCGGCATAAGTACGTAGAGAGGGGATGAGGCGTAGCATGGCGCGGTTGAAAGTGCCATAAATTTGGGTGAGAGAGGCTGGGCCAGGGTAATCGACGTACACCACAGGAACGTGACGCAGGAACCTGGACAAATAGTCCGAATGAAAAATAGTTGCAGGCAAATTCAAGTGACCCACTATTCTAAAGTTAAACAATTATATATTTAAAAAAAAAAATGAATTCAAAAAATAATTTTTGAAAAATTAAATTCATTAAAAAAAGAAAAGCACAAAATATTTTCAAAACAAATATCGCTCAGGCCAGAATCAGAATTCCTACCTATGTGTGAGGGGCTTTCTGCCTGGATCAGTGGGAGGATTACAAGCACCCACAAACTGAATGCGCTCGAGTTTGACCCAAGTCTGGTCCGAGGTGCGGTAGAACCCTCCATGTTCCACTATCTGTACAAGTAAACACAACACCAGGGCTGTTAACATAGCGATAGATACCAAATGTGCCGCTGTTTGTAAAAAATGTTTACCTGTCGGAGGAAGGAGATGACTCTCTGTGTGCCGTACTTGTCCATGTCAGGAAGATTGATCTCGTCACAGAACAGCACCAACCACTTGCCGAGTTGGACGGGCGCAAGGACCACACCGTTAGGAGTACGACGGTACTCACAGTAGTGGTCAAAGGTCTTGAGCAGCAGTTCTGGGGTGGTGGCACTGGAGAAGTTCAGACCAACAACCTGGCAAAATGAATAAAAGAATGTTCCTTACTGTTCATTTTATAGAAAGTCTTTTTGTCTGACACACATTTCAATTAGTCTCACCTCCATATCGGGCAAGGCCCTGAGGGCACTGAACAGAGTCATGGTTTTTCCAGAGCCAGGAGGTCCACACAGCACGAGTGGTTTGTGCTCAGCCAGCCAAGTGTACAGTAAAGCCTCATGGCGAACCGTGTCCAAGGTGGGAACCACCACATCTGGCGAGGCCACCTTGTGGGTTTCGACCTCAATCTGGGGCACCTTGCCCTGCCAAGACTGCCACTCGCCTGTGATAGATACCTGAGCAAAAAAGGAAGGGGGGAAGGGGATTTCATATTAAGATTAAAAAAAATAAAAATAAAAAAAATGGGACAATGAGCTGTGACTTATACAACACTTTTGGAGTCTTTACCTCGTAGTCAATGATGGGAATGTTGGGAGCGGTAGGGAGGGGCACAGTAGTAATGCGGCGGATATATTCCCCAAGCTCAGCTCTCATCTTGAGGCGTCCATCGCCGGAGAAGGACCACAGAACGGCGTAGATCAGATACCTCTGTAAATAAACAAGAAAGTTGTAAAAAATGCATTTCAATTGCTAAAAACATTCAATAATGTTCAAATTGATGACTAACCTGCATATATCTCTCAAGCTGATCGATGGGCATTGGAAAGTCGGGGTGGTTGTTGTTGTAGAGCGCCACGTTGCGGCACGCCTGGTGCAACATGGAACATAGAGAACCCAAGCAGCGCAAGCGGGTGAAGTCCATGATGTGCTCCATCTTAGAGGCGTGCTCCAAGGCCTTGATGACCAGGCCGGTGGAGGTGAAGTACGGCTGAAGGATTGTGGCGGCATCACGTTGGATCTGGAGATAAAGAAGGTGTCAAGTGAAGAGGTCATCACATTGCGGGCGAGTCTCATTTCACATGGCATTACCTGCAGCATGGGCGAAGCGGTCTCCTCTTCGTCCTCGGTGCCTTTCCTATTTCGCTGGGCCTCATCTTCTCCCTCGTCCAGAGGGATGCTGCGGAAACGGGCCAGGAAGTTGTTGAAGATCATGTCGGTGCTGAGCACATCCTCGCTGAACCACACCATACCACAGCGCGAGACTGTGGCCAGGGTGGCGTACTTCAAGTCCTGGACTTCAAACATAACGCGCACCTGGAGAGAAACGAAGAAGGGTTAACACCAGATTCGACACACATGAGAAGAAAAAGAGTAGCTGCTGTTACATTTGGCGGCAAGCTGAGACGTTCTCCGTTAGGCAGCGTGAGCAGCTTGTTGTCATCCAAGACCGAGTTGAGATTCTCAACCCACTCGGGGTCGACGTCTCCGTCAAAGATGATCCATTGGCGCTTCTGCAATTCCCCTCTCACGTTGTCAATGATCCTGGATTTGAAAATAGAAAAATACTCAGGCCTTTTCATCATGATGTTACAATATACTTTAGGGAGGTCAAAGTTCAAATGACATTGTTTTGCTAATTTACAATCGAACCAAATATTTCATAACTCACTTCCTGAGGATGTGCGTGAACAAGCCGTCAGTCCATTCGCGAGTGTTGGGGTCCAGGGTTCCATACAGATGGTCCTTGCTGATGGCTTTGGGGTCGATGATGTGAGCCACTCCCTCGACACCCTCCAGCCTCTCCAAGGCTTTGAGGAGCACCCTCCACGCCATGGTCTTTCCACTCCCTGAAGGTCCCACCATCATGAGACCGTGGTTGATCTGTGTGATCTGGTACAGCTGCAGCACCTACGTACAAGAATATTTGAAGGACACGTTGTCAGAAGACCACACAGGAACTTCTAAGAACACCACTTTTTCCGCTTACCTTCTCCACCCACATGCTGCCTACGTCGTCACCGTCGCCGTAGGTGAGGTACATCTCCTTGCAGACCTTCTTCAGCTCCTCCCTCAGGGCAGTCATCTCACCACGCATGTACTGCACGCCAGGGAAGACGTCGGACAGCAGGCTGAACAGAAGAGGGATGTCCTCGGCCACCAGTTTGGGAACCATGGTCTCGCACACGCTCTGAATTAGAATCTACAGCAAGAAAGGCAGAATGACATCAGTGGGCAACAGAAAATTATGATTCCATTTTTTTATCTGGAAAAAAAAACCATTACCTCTTGTTCAGGAAGGTTCTCTGCAATGTCGTTCTCATCAACGACCTCCCCGCGTTCAAGCTTTTCTCTTTTGATCCTCTGGATACGTTCGCGCTTCACGTTTCCAGCGCTTATCAGCACGCTCTTAAGCGCTCGGAGTCCGAAATCGTAGTGGCTCTGAGATGACAGCTGCTCGTCACACAGCCTGAAATCAAAGAGGAGATCAGTAACCAAGTTCTCAGGAATGCAATTGGTAAAGATCTCGTCTTACTTGAAGAACGGGACGATCTTCTTGGCGAGGATCTCGGCTGTGCGGAAGCCTTGGGAGTAGAGCATGACTTGGGCGATGAGCTGGCGATCCGGCTTGGTCATGGCCAAGCTGCGGAAGAGCTTCTTCAAGTTGTCGGGCAGGTTGGATCGGCCTGCGTAGCCGGGATTCATGGTGATGAAGATGGCCATGTCTGGGCTCACCTTCACCTGCTTATTCAGGAGCTCAGTGGTGACAGGCACACCTGAAGGGATAACAAGAGAGACGCTTTATAGAGGTCCGCTTTCAAGCTGCACGGTGTTTACTAATTTTGTATGTTGACATACTTCTGTCCCTGTTGGGGTTGCTGTGTTCTCTCAAGGCCACTTGGATGTACTGGACTTGCTGGGAGACGGCAGACAGCATTCTCTCCTCCAGACGATTGAACTCGTCAAAGCAGCCCCAAGCGCCGACCTGACACAGTCCTACGAAGATACGACCCATGGCCTAAGGAAGAGGACAGAAAACAAAAAGGTATCGATACTTTGTATAAAGATGGGCATGTATGAACGTCAGCACGACTAAAAAAAAAAATTTTTTTTTAAATGGCCGACCTGGAAGTCAAAAGTCTCATCGCAGTTGAAGACCAAGACAAAGCGACCAAGCTGGTGACCCAAAGCTTTCACAGACTCCGTCTTTCCTGTGCCAGCGGGACCTAGCAGAACACGGATTTATTAACTAAGATCAGCTGAATTAGAATTTTAAACAAATGCTGAAGCAGCAAAAAGCTAAATACCAAACGGTGAGCCCCCGAGGCGAGCCTCCAGAGCTTGAGTCATGGTCAGGTAGCAGCGGTCCGTCAGGGGTGTCTGGACGAGCTTATCCTGGACGCCCAAGTATTCGAAGCCGTAGTTGAACTTAGCGTTGGCCATCTGGATGGAGAGCTGCTGCAGCACGTCCGTCTGCTTGGGGTCGAAGTAGAAGCGCATTTGACTGAGCCACTCGAAGGACTTGGGGTTGTCGATCCTGTTCTTGATCAGAGTCCTGGTCACGTCACGTTGGTGCACCAGCTCGGTGATCTGATTGAGGTGACACAAAAAAAAAAGTCAGACAAAACTCAAAACTGATACCTGGATTTATGAGATTTTTTTTTTTTTCGCCTAACCAAGTGCTCCAGTTTCCTCCTGCGAAGTGGAGGTTGCTCCATCAGCACGGTGTCAGCGAGCACGTTGAGTGTGGCCTCCACATTTGACAGCACCCCTTGCATGGGGCTCATGTCCCCACCACCAGAGACTGTGGTCAAGGCAGACTCGATATTCTCCGACCAGGCGATTTGGGTGGAAAGCACCACCAGCTGGGCCTGTGGAAAACGAAGATGAAAAAGTTACATAGATACACAATTGACGCAAATTACAACAAAAAACAATCCGAAATTCAACCTGATAACGATCGATCCAGGTTATGTATTGGTTCAGGTCGACAGCGCTGCCCTTGTTGAAGCCAGTGACTTCCGTGACGGACTCCGCCAACAGCTTGGCCAGCGTCACCCTCATCTCCTTCTCCACTAAGGTGAGCCACTCGTTTATCTTGGGGTGCTTTGTGATGGAGACGGGCGTCTTGTAGACGATTTCCTCGCCCTCTCGGGATGATATCCCCAGCACCTCGGTGTTGTCTTCGTTGAGCAAGATGCTGGAGACGCCGGCGAACATCTTTTTGAAGTGCTTCTGCAGTTTGGCCACGTTCTTGCTGTTGCCGATGATCTCCAGGAGGTCCTCGTCTCCCACAAAATAAAATCTGGAATGAGTGATTCAGAAGAGACATTAGGTGTTATGTTCGATCAACTCCTAGCAGCAACTGACTGAAAAGGGAAAACAAATATAGGTGCAGACAATGAGCTCGTACTGTTGAGTGAGGTTTTCCAATCTATGACCTGTTTTCTTGTCACTGTGCCAATTGGAAGCCACCAAACAACGGGCTGAACTCATTTTTCAAACATAGTTGTGTGTCTGCATGTGTCAGCGTCAAATTGTGTTGTTTTTAGCGTTAGCATTTTGACTGCTTCTTCTTGACTGTTTGTACAAGTGACAACAGTTTGAAATTGTGCTTATGACACCTACAGGATCAAAGTGGAACTGCAACAATATGCATTCAGTCTTTAAAAAAAAAAAAAAAGTCTTACAACTACTGGGTTTACCTTGGGAATGAAGATCTTTCCCTCTCCAAGTATTCTCCCAGGGCCTTCTGAATTTTACCAAGAAGATCAGCCAGTCTTTCCAGGGACCTCTGCACCCCTTGTATGTTCAGCACGTCCATCACCAGAGGAGACTTGGTCACTTTCTTCATCAGGGCTAAGAACTCTGTGCTGATGCTATAAAAATAATAATAATAATTTGGAGTCAGGTTGCACTGCAGTTGTTGGTAGCTATAAGGAGATGGTGGTTCTTTGTTAACCTCTGGAATCTTTGCGTTTCTACAGGCAGCAAGTGTTTGATGTCGGCACTACCCGTGAAGATGCCCTCCAGGTAAACCCATCGACGCTGGACATCGATCCAGACGTCAAAGAGAGCCATAATGCGATTCAGTTTGTCTTCCCAACTCAGAGCATCTTCTTCAAACACCTAAAAAGACAATGAAACATTGTTATGAGTACAGTTTTGCAGGCAATGAATACATCCAACATTTACCTTGTAGTACGGTGACAACTTCATGGCAGACACACTGTTGATGTGTTCTTTGACTTTGTTGAAGAGGTCATCCCATCCTCTGATCAGTCGACACTTATTCTGGTAATTTACCAAGTCCAGCTCGTACGAGTTCCACACCTCGCGGATCTGCAAAAAAACTCCAAGATTTATCAGCAAGCCAAATACTCCAAAGCTAAATGCAATCAACCACTGCCTGATGCGAGCTAACCTGTTTGAGGAACTCCTCAAGAGCCATCTCTCCTTGGGCTACCAGGAGCACGTCTTTCACGACCATCTCGTTCTTCTGGAGATCCACGTCCCAGATCTGACCCAGGGTCAGTTCCGACAGCACCCAGTTGACATGTAGACGCTTCATCAGCTGCTTCCAGTGGCGGTCCTTCAGAGCCTCCGACTTCAACTCGATCACCAGCATGTTTACCTGTTCAAAGCAACAAAATGAAGGTTACAATTTCATCAATCCAGTGTTCTATTTGTGTTTATTGATTGTTTCAGAGTCGCCTTGACCTTCATATATCCCTTAAGCAGCCTCTGGACATACTCGTAGGAAGCATACTGTCTGAGTCTTGCTTGGAAGTTCTTCAGCTGGTTCAGAAGAGCATCTAGATTTTGACGAAGCTATAACACACACAAAAAAAGGAGATGTAAATATAAAAACATTTGAATATGAACTATAACAGAGATTTCTACTTCAAAGTTATTCGTTACCTTGCGAGGTTGGACAGACACCCAAGGTTGCTCTTTCATCTGGTCTATCTGCTCCCACACCTTGGAAAGCTCGGACCAGACCTCCTTCAGGTCATGCAACTCCTCCAGTGCTACCTACAAATTGGAAAGAATAATGTAGTTGGTTGCCACGAACAAATTAAATGATGCTGGTTATTCTTGTCTTACCTGAACCCTTTCCTCACTGCCGCTTAGCAGGCCGGTATCAGTGAGCTCCAGGGCCTCTTTGGCACGGGCGCACTTCTCTCTTTCAACCTTCAGACGGCCGAAGTTGCCTTCATAGATGGTGAGAGACTGAAGAGCCTCCTCGGGTCGCAAGTTACCCTGATGGAGAGTATTATTGATGGTGTGCTGAATCACAGCTGGCTGTAAACTACAAATGCTCAATTTCCTCTTACAGCGACTGGTTTAGTCTTCTCCCAGTCATTGAGCAGATCAGTGGTGCGGTTTTCCACAGCCTTGTCCTCCTGGACGATCTTCAGCTGCAGGTTGGCCACCTGCTGCTGGATGGCCGTGTCTTTGCGCTTCATGATGTCACTGAAGGCGCCCCATTCACCCTCGATGTTATCAATGTAGAGCCACGAAGGAGGGAACTGGAATCGCTGCTTCTCCAGCAAGCGCTGCCCGTTACGGAACAACTGCGAAAGAGCATTTTAATTTAAACCGGGATGACCTCGTCATGCTGTTTGGATAAAGAAATGGGTTAAAAGATCTACTCACGTCCACATTTTTCTCAAACTGCTTGATTTTACGCTTCAGAGTCTGGACGTATGTGATGAAGTTGACAGCGTCTGATGTGCTCGCGGTGTCCACGGAATGCTGCTCCAGGTCTTGACGGGACTAAAATGACAATGTCACGTAATTTTTGTCACATCTCGGTGGTGCAAAAACAAAGAAAAAAAGATTTCGTCATAGCTTACCTTGGAGATTTGGGCATGGAAGTCCTGCATGTTCTGACCCAGCATCTGGCCAAACTTGCTGAGGACTTCTTTGTGCCATGAGTCATACTTCAAATTCACCTTTGATTGGACCTGTCAATCATTAAAAACAAAAAAACATTCAAGCACATTTTAGCAAGATGAATTATAGTCTACATACTACGTATTCACTGTCGTCCTTACTTTTCCATAGTCAATGACCGCCGGTCCAAACTCTTTTCGTGTCTCTGCATTATCAAATGTTCCACGTGCTTTGCGGATCTGGACGAGAAGCGCCTGC
This sequence comes from Syngnathus leptorhynchus, assembly GCF_054491065.1. Lineage (NCBI taxonomy): Eukaryota > Metazoa > Chordata > Actinopteri > Syngnathiformes > Syngnathidae > Syngnathus > Syngnathus leptorhynchus. The sequence goes on along the minus strand of NC_141209.1, from coordinate 4,163,877 downwards.
CACTTGGTGAGGTCTTCACCCAGACGGTTGTAGATGTTCTCAGCCTGCATGTCCCACAAGCACTGGTACTGCAGCCACACCTGGAAGGAACCGAGCACAAATGACAAAGTGAATAAAAGTTGATGGACATCATATGTCAAGCAGTCTGAGTAATTCTTACCTTGACATACTGCTCCACCTCACCGACTATGTCTTCCACTGCATTGTAGGCTTCCTCCAAGGCAACAGGCCCATCTGGCATCCTGGTCAGAGCATTGCGGTAGAATTTCTCTTCCTCTGATAACTCGTAGTGGACTCCAACCTGGTGTAGAATTATTCAATGAATCTGGAATCTAGTCATAAACGGACTATTAATCTTCACTACCTGGTATCTTTGGCTCTGGATTCTGGGAAGTGAAAGGATGACCATCTTCCATGAGAACATCTCTTGGTAAAGCTTGTAGCGGCAGTCCTCAATGGGCGGATTCAAGTAGATGACCTGGTTGGTGATCCTGAGCTCATGGACCACATTCTAGAAAGAAAAAAAGAAAAACTTGAATCACGGTGAAGTTCACAGCAATTGTAGAATCCAGTTGATGATCTATGATGCTGACCTTGATCTTGGGCTCACCCCCTGGTTTATGGCTCACTTGAGGAGCCTCTGTGTCCATGTCTACATCAGCTTTATCCTCCACTTGGCCGCGGAGCACCTGAGTCCAAGCCTTGAGACCGGCCTGTAGACGTACTCCGAGGATGCGCTCAATCTAAACAAACAAAATGAGTGTGAATGCAATTGACTGGTGACTAGTCGAAAGCTGTGACCTACCTCGATGTCGAGCTTGTTGACCCAGATGGGTAAATTGGAGTAGGAGTGCAAATTGAGGTCATCCACAGCTTTTTGGACCCGATTGAGAATGTCTGAGAAGGTTTTGTGGTCAAACATGCAAGTGTCCAAAGAGCGGACCTCCAGATCTATTTTCTCCTCAATCAGCAGAAGGTCGTCCACCTGGAAACACCACAAAATACTCTCAGCACCCAGTCGGGTTTTTCGGAAATCATTTTTTTCCACACTGACCTTCTCCTGAAAGTTGAAGACTGTCTCAGCCAACCGTTGAACATACGGATCCAGCTTGTAGGACTCCCACACCAGAGTGATGCCCTCTGTAATGAGCACCTGGACTTCTTTCTTCAGGCCAGCCACCAGAAGGGAGATGGAGGAGCGCTCTTCCACCTTCTCACAAGTGCGCTCGTAGGTGCGCACGCTTTCGATCAGAGAGATGGCGAACGGGTAGAGCTGGTTGGCCTGGTGGGCCTTGTTGACGATGGCCAGCGGCACACGGAAGCTCAGCCACTTGAGGTTGCGCACTTCTTTGGACAGTGTGATGATCTCTGGGAGGAAGTTGACTTTAAGTTTCAGCATGTTTCCAGTGCGACCTCGGGCACGGGTGCTCTCAATGGTGAAGATGCGGCCAGATACTCCAAGATTACGTTGCTGCACCTGGGACGGGAAACAAAAAATTAGACGTGTAGCACCTTCAAGACCACATCTCATGAACCTCAATTCTATTTCTTGCACGGATTAAATGGCGACCTCTTTGTACCTTGCGTGCCCAGTCGTCAAAAATCTCCTGAGTGTTGAGCTTGGCCCTGAAGCTATCACCATCCTGCTTCAGCTTGAGCCCCTCCACGTGATTTTCCCAGCCCTTGCCGAGAACATCCTCCACTCTCTTCATGTACGCCGTGAGCTGCCGGTCAATCTGCTTGGCCCAGATGATGGATCCCGACACGGGAGGCAGGTCTCGCACGTGGCTCATCTTGCACGCCTGGCTCTGCGGGTACTGGACCTTAAACTTGTCATGCAGCGACTCGATGTCGTCCTTCACGCGCTGAATGAGCTGCGTTTGGTACTCGCGGATGGCGCCGCGGATGTGCGGGCGCACAAAGAGAGCGTTAAAGCGGGAGAAGATGCGGAACATCTCATTGGCGTTCTTGGCCGTGCCCAGCTGGTCGCGCAGGCGGGCTGTGATGCGGGTCTCCACGCGGTCGATACGCTCGTCGTATCGCTTCATGGCCGCTTCCCAGGCTTCCATGCCCTCCTTGGACACATCCAAGCCGTCCACCTCTTTGACATTCTCATAGGCCAGGTTGACCTCCTCGATGGCGTTGGCGTCGGCCGCGTCAAAGAGGACTCCGGCTACCTTCATGTCCTGAGGCTCCACTGGCTCTCCAGGGGCGTGCTGTGGCACGGCGGAGACCTGGCGATACACAGAATGGTGATTCAAATGATTAACGCACAATTGGAGAAGATAACAAGATGATGACAGTACGCATACCTGAGGCCTTAGCACACGAACAATGACAGCCCTCAGCTGCTCGTGCTGTCTTCTGAAGCGCCTCATGTGATCCAAGCGGGACTGGAGCTTCCTGTGGGCGGGGCTGAGGCGCCATACCATCTTCAGGTTCTCCTCTCGTTTCCTCTTCACAATGTCCCTCAGGAGCACCTGGAGTTTCTCATACTCATCCTCCCAGGTCTGGAAGACCTCAAAGCAGGCCACCATCACCTGTAGGAGAAAAATATACAGTGAAGCTCTCATGATTTGCAGCAGTATGTATTCTTAAGGTGACTACTTCAAACGCACGACGCATACCTTTTCAAATTCCTCGTAGGCCACGTGCATGAGCTTCCTGGTGCCCAACACCTTTAAAAGCTGCGAGCTCAAATCCCTGGAGATGGCCTCGACCAGACGCAGGGCTCTCTGAATGGGGTACTTGGTGTTCCTGATCTTCTTCAGATGGGTGAAGATGGCCATCAGAGCCTGGCGGATCTTGTCCAGCTCAGAAGCGGAGAGCAGGTCATTAAGTGGGAAGTCTTTCATCAGAGGGTTGTAGTCATTGACAGTTTCAACCGCCTGTTTCAGACCTGGGAAGAAATAAATTCATCATAAATCAAAAATGATTTGTTTCTTGGGTACAAAATCGCCATGAAATTTCAACCATGCCGTCAACTCACCAGTGTCCGTATCAAAACTGACAGTAGCGTGGAAACGTTTGCCATGCTTGAGGATGTCCAGCGTGAGCAGAACCTCTGGGCTCTCTCTCTTCTCCTGGATCCTGTTTAGGGCTCGCTCCAGATTGAGCCAGAAACTGATTTCCTGGAGGGCCGTGCCTGATGCCGGGTCACGGTCCAGCTTGGTCACCTGGAAGCAGAGGAATTGGAATGAGGAGAGTTTGTCCTAGCATGTGTGTGACGAAAAGGTTCTGTCTTACCTTCTGAATTTCCCTGATCCAACGGTTGACTCCAGACTGCAGCTGGTTCAAGAAGGTGGGATCCTCCACTTTATCCCCAAAATCGGTGACTTTTGGTTTCTCGCCACGCTCGTAGCACTGCTTGGCGATGTTTGTGATGATAGGATGGATGAGCAGACTGATCTCAGGGATCTCGATGTTCTGCTGCAAGTGGAGGAGACCCATCTCCAACTCAGCAATCTTTTTTTCCACGGACGGTGCCATTTTGTCTCCGTCCCTACGCAGAAATGAATTCATGAGCACATTCAAGGGAGCATCATCCAATGAAATTAGGTGGAATTATTTACCTGTCTGCCTTTCCGGACTCACGGATGTATGATTTGAAGAAGGGAGCGACGGCGTTACTGATGAAGGAGTGGAGAGTCTCATAGGGAGAATCCTCACTCAGCGTCAGGACGCGGACTTGGGTCGATATGGGTTTGTCTGCATCGATGACGCCCGTCCTCTTGATAAGAGCCAAGCTGCAGGACAGAGGTATATTAAATAGCGATTCAAAATTCCAGAAATTTTCAAAGTCGGGAAGTTTCCATGGGAACACACTTTCACTCCTATTTCCTGTAAGAAACAAATTTAATAACTTACAAAGACAAAATGAACAAAACTGACTTTTGAAATGTGTCTTTACCTGTTTGACTTGAGCCCATAGTGTATGTCAATGCTGATGTTATAGGTGATGCCCTCCTTCTCTTCCTCTCCTTCATCACCAACATCCTCTGGAAAAATATTATATTTTCAATGAGTTAGATCATTTGTAATAATATACTATCAATAGCCTTTTTTTCTGAGACACAGCACCACCTAGCCAGAAGGAAACTGAATATAATGTCTTCATTGATACATGCTGACTCACATGATTAAAAAAAAAAAAAAAAAGCAGCATGACTCGCAAAAGTTAAAGTGATTCTCATCTTCCTATTTATATTTCGAACAAGGTCGCTTGTTTATGTTTTACAGTTATATTTGAAGTGATTATGTGCAGATTAGTCCTGTTTATAGTTGCAGACTCATGACACTTAAAGTGGTGCAGTGTTGGTTTCCATTCAAAATCAATGTCTTTTTTTAAACCCGAGTGCAGAGATTGTTTCCATTTATAATGAACGCGCTAGATTTAGATATATATATAAAAGTATATCTGCACTATTAGAATTTAATACACAGATTTTTCTTTTAACCCTCAAATTTATACCAAAGATTCAGTGTCAAACATTTAACATGTTAAATTTAGACTGATGGAAAAACAGCTCAAATTTTACGTGATCTGTGACTTTTAGAGAACAACAGCGCTGTGCCAGTTCATGTCAGCAAAATCGTCCACTGGCTGTAGCCGGGCTAGCTAGGTTAGCCGCCCAATAATGACGAAGAGATTTTACCCTTAAGCGCGCTTCTCTCCACCAAGATAGTGTGGACTTGAGGGTCGCTCAGAAATTTCCGCATCTGCTCCACGGTGCTTTTCTCCTCCAGGGAGGTTTCCAGAGAGGCCGGGGCCTCGCCGCCATCTTCCAGGAGCAGCGGGACAAGCTTGCGAATGTGTTTCTGGAGCACCGAGGCGTCCGCGACCGTCTGAACGGCCGACACTTCCATGGAGCCGCTGTTGTCTTCGCCACCGCCTCCGTCTGACATCCTGCGAAGCGGTCCGCGACCACCGGTAATACCGAAACAACGAACAAAAGAACCTCGACTGGGTGCAGCGGATTCGTCTACAGTCACAAACTGGGTGGTGGGTACCACTGTCAAATCGCACCACCTCAGACGTCAGATTTATTTGAGCGGTGGATTGTGGGACTTGTTGTTCACAAGGGAAACTTCACATGCAAGCTCGCCATTTAAAACTACATTACCCAGAGTTCCGTAGACGCTGATTATTTTTGTTGACGCGTATGACCGCTAGAGGGCAGAAGGGAGATGTCTCGTTTTTTATCGTTAATTGTGTACATTTAATTTTTATCATTTTTTATGTACTTTAAACTCAAGTTTAGATCCACTTTTTCTAGATTACACAAATTGTTTGAGCATTAGACTGCCTTTGTATTGTTTTATTGCATAAATAGTAACAAAGCAAAACACAAAGGGAAAATCTGTTAAAAGCTGTACAGAACACCAATGAATAAAATTTAATTTCCTGAATTTACATTATCAGTGTGGTCTGTGGTATTAAATGTTTATGTGCAATTGTAATTGGATGAATATGTGTGTGTGATGGTTAATTTTAAATAAGGACTCCTAGGGTGTAAAATGGAAGAACTAAAATACAATACAGGAAAAACTCAAATCAAAACAATAGAACCCTGAGTCAAAAACTGTTGAATACATAATTTACAAAAAGTCAATGCACTGCATTATAATGCAATTTCTCGCAATGTGCAAATCTGCTTTCATCACTCAAGTCATTGCAGCAGATTCATGAGAGTAAATATGTAACCAGATATATGTTGCTATGATTTTGGCTTTCATTAATGAGCTTTCAGATTTGTAACAACATTTTTGTTTTGCCGTTAATAAAAACCTTTAACACAACAGTGAAATATTTTCTCAACTTTTCCTCCTGCAGACTCCAAACCTACCATCTCCACCAATTATGTATTAGTAATTATTTTTTAAATGACTTTGCTCACTCCTCCTCGGGGAACTTAAATTTAGCATAAACAATGAGCATGACCACTGACATGACGATGCACAGCGTGCCGATGACCAGGTAGGCGATACCCAGGAACTCATTCTTGCCCCCCATCCATGACACGTTGCTGAAGACCACCCTCTTCCTGCCGCTGAAGCTCAGCACAGGATAATCTGGGAGGGGGAGGAAGGTTAAGGAGATACAACAGTGGGGTACAAATTGAAAATAGAACCTTGCCCAACCAGTCAAGCAGGTTGGGCTGACCCGCTTGATACTATGTGACCTCATCACTCATGTTTTGTTTTTGTGTGTATCAAACACATAACCCTTGGACAACAATTCCTTTTTTTCCCCCACACGGACAAGGATACTGTAAGAGATATCGAGAGAATAATTTCCTGCTGGCAGGCCATCGGCGTAGTCGCCCTCTGTGATCCGCCGGTAGAGTTTGCGGAAGTCCGGCAGCGCGGCCGTTCGCATCCACACCAGGAAATCTTGATTGCTGAAGCCGTTATTGGTCGGGTCCGAGGTGTCCAGCTCATAAGCCGGTCTGGGCCAAAACGGCGGCATCACCGTGCCTGTAAAAAATACAATTAATAATGATCTGAAGACACAACGGGGGAACACGGAACGAACCATTAAATGCGTTCCTCAGGGGTGTGACAGTGGGGTTCCTGAATTTGATATTGTAATCAGTCCACCAAGCGATCCCTTTGCCATCCAAGGGAACCTCCTGCCGTTGGCCGTTTATGTTCTGAAACAGCCTGAATGTGTCTACAAAGAACCAAATAAAAATGTGAATGAATAAAAAATCTTTGTATGCGGAATAAAGCGCACGTACCGTTAAACATGCTGTTTGCAATCGAGCCACAAGGCACAATGGGTCGGTTGCCGCCGCCAAATCGGTAGGGCTCGCATTGATCAAAGGGTTCCTTCAGAAAAGAAAAACAAGCCCCAAATGCTTATTAGAAAACATCATATCATAAACCAAAGTGAAAAAAAAGAAAATGATTTTCGCTATGTGTCGAATATCGTTGAACTATCGGTGATGGGTTTTAACTAACCTTGAAGTAGGACAAGTCTCCATAAAGTTGGCCATCATCTCTGGAGACGCCGTACCTTCTGTAGTTCTGGAAATAGTTGGACAAGCCATAATAAAAGAACACCGGCCCCTATCAGAGACAACATAAAAGAAAAAATATTAAACGCATTTAAAGTACGAGCACTGTTCAATAGCATTTGGACAGTTTATATGCTAACATAAAACGATTTATCCTAATTTTTGTTTCGCAAAACTTTGCATTTGAACAACGGGTGTGTAGACTTTTTAGATCTACTGTATATTTGTCCACGGCACCTCAATTAAGCGGTCGATGGCAAACTGTAGCGTGCAAACACAGTCCCTCACGGCAGGGTCCGAACACCTAAAGCATGGAGAGTTCTGTTCCATGCCCGTGTAGTCAATCTGCAGGAGAAAGAGAAAACTATCATTTTCTAAACTTATGATGCTTAAAAAAAAAAGACACCGGGAGAGTCATTTCTTGCCAAAAATGTATACGAGTCTCTTACCTCCAGGACTTGGATGCTTCGCGAGGTGATCAAGAGGGCAACGCCGATGCCGATGAAGGCCAGACCGATGAGGACAAACCCAGGGATGATGATTCCGGCGGAGAGCATGGGCTGCCAGGCTGGGAGCCTCTGCTGCGTAAAGGCAGTGTTGTCAGGCCGGTTGACCAACTCATTTTCTTCCTTTACCATTCTTTCACCTCTGTGGAGCAAAGTGTTGGTCAGATTCCTATAGATATCTTACACCAGGTGTGTTTAGAAGTTGTCACAGTCCCACTTTTAACTTTTATGTCTTGTTTCATTGACTTTTTACATTGTTTTGCTAACTGAGGAACTGCAACACAACGACTTCTACTTCCTGTAACATGAGGGGACTACAATTTAATTAAATCCCAGAGACAATAATCATTTTAGCAGGAATTGAACATGCATAAATAACTATGAGCAATCTAATAGCAATTTTAGCGTTTACTTACACAATTAGCGACTCAAACCACGACTTATTTGGTAGGCCTGCGACGCACAGCAAGCGGCTCACCTTTACCTGTCTTCTTCCTGCTTTTTTTTCCAGACCCGCCCATTGTTATTTTACCGTTATGACGTCAGACATGGAGGCGTCAACACGGACAGACCTGAGATCAGTCAGAATATGTAAAATAAAATAAAAATGGGCAAACTATTCTTTTGGTGTGTCACAAAAGAAAATGATCTGTATCAATTTTGAATATCTACTGCTATGAACCTTAAAGCTAGTAAAACGTGATTGATTTTAAAATTAATTTTTACTAAAATTAATCATCAAAGCAATTTGATTGTTTTGATGATGAATTATTTTGTGTTTTTTATGTTTGTTTATGTTTCATGTTAATTGTATGTAATACGGAATAAATAACGTTTCTTTCAGCTTGCACACATAGGAGCGTTTCCGGTTTTGGTTTTGACTGATAGATATTTTAGCCAATCAGATGAATGCAAACGTTCTCGCAAACCGTTGGACAAGCCATTCACCATCGAGGTTTTTTTCATAGCAGCTCTGTGCAGTCTTTGTGTTGACATCTGCTGGGGATTGTGAGGTAATATTTATATTTATGAAAATTAACCCGTGCATTTTTCTCAATTAATGCTAATGTGTCACTGGTAATGTTCCTTAAAATTTAACATAATATTATTTGCACAGTTTTTCTCTCCCTGCAAATCGCACCTGTCGTTATGTGAATGCTAGCCGAGGCTCATTGTTAGCAGCTAATGTAGCGTGCTAATCATTTGGAAAACAAAAAACGTGAAGATTTTTCCTTGATGATCTTTGAGAAACAAAGTGAACGTTTGAAATCCACTTGGTTTTACTAAGACATGATTTGGTCGTGAATGTTTTATTAATATGCTATTGAAGATCAGTGTGACCAAAAATGTCCTTTTCGTAGCCCACGAACGTAGTGAACGCAGTGATCGTTAGCAAGCCTGTGTTCGCAATGAACGGTAGCAGTGTTTCAATCGTTAGTCTTAAAAAAAACAAAACATCTAATTCGTCTGATTCTGCAACTGAACCAAGTTATTGTTTTGTGAAAAGCCACCTATATTCATAACACAATTATTCTGGTTCTGTCTCATCTCTTTAGTGTTTGAATGGATATAACCAGGTGCACGGAGAAATGGGTAAACAAGACAATGTTATTGTACCACAGAGCATCCTTTTTTTTTTCTCTCTCATAAAAAACATGACATCCACGCACGATTAACGCCACTTAATTCATCCAGCCTTTTTTGACGTGGGGGCACAGTTTTCTGGTTTGTTAATATGTCGTAACACAAGACTTAACAGGATTTGAAGAGTACTTATAAGCATCCATTCATGATCTGGAATATACCTCGAGCACTGGTGTGTTTATTAATTTTTTTCAGCAGATCACAGAGTCACAAGTTGTCATCTTCATTTTTGTTTTACGGTACAGTGAACCCTCACCAAGGCGAGTAGTAAAACATTTAGTCATAGATGACCCAGCCTTGACTCTTGACAGTTTACGACTAATTATAGTACAGCGAATCCGTCAACAAATAGTGTTCAGGTCAACAGAAAATCACAAATGGCCGAGGGTTCAGTGTACAACCACTATTATGCATTTTAACATTACAAATTGAACCTTTAATACTTCAGTTTATCTTTCCCCAGGAGAGGCCTCCAACCTCCTCCATCATGTTGACAAGTAAGAAATCAGATGCCGGGTCGTCGTCGTCCTCCTCTTCATCTTCGGCGGGTGCAGCAGGAGGCGACAGGGCCCAAGGCTCTGATGCGCAGTCGGCAGCTTCCATCTCAGCTGCGGGTCCTACAGACATAAAGAAGAAGGAGAGATCGTCCCCAAGCAGTGAGTCGGGAGGAGCCCCTCTGCCTCAACAGGGGGCGGGAGGTCCCGGCGCGCTGGACCCGGACTCGGCTGAAGTCCGCAGGACGAGTCGACGCAAGCGACAAAAGGTAAACATTTTAGAATTTTAGCGGAGGGCGCTGTCGGCGGCAAAATCAAAATGGCTGTTGGTTGTTGTAGAAATGTGGGTTTTAATGATGCTTTTATTGTGCCTACCGTTGCAGGTGGAGTACCGCGAGATGGACGAGAGTCTGGCCAATCTGTCTGAGGACGAATATTACTCTGAGGAGGAGAGGAACGCCAAGGCGGAGAAAGAACGTAAACAGGTCATCCCGCCGCCGGCCCCTCCGCCAGAAGAGGAGAATGACAGTGAACCTGAGGAACCATCTGGTGAGCCTCTGCTCCACCTAAGTGTTGCTGTCGTTATTTTTTTTTTTTGGAAACGATAAGCATTAACGGACTATGTCCATAATCAGGTGTGGAAGGCGCTGCTTTTCAGAGTCGCCTACCCCATGACCGCATGACATCCCAGGAGGCCGCGTGCTTTCCTGACATCATCAGCGGGCCCCAGCAGACTCAGAAGGTCTTCCTCTACATCCGGAACCGAACAGTAAGTGCACACACACACACACACACACCTGAGTGACCTCATCTTCCAAATCCTCGACGTCACTCCTTCGTTGATTGAACCCGCCCTACTAGCTTCAATTGTGGCTGGACAACCCAAAGATCCAGCTGACTTTTGAGACCACCGCACAGCAGCTTGAAGCTCCCTACAACAGTAAGAGACTTTAAATCATAGTCAGCAAAATTTCCCCTTGTGATTTAATGTTCTTGGTTCGCTCTCAGGTGACGCCGTGCTGGTCCACAGGATACACAGCTACCTCGAAAGACACGGCCTCATCAACTTTGGCATTTATAAGAGGGTCAAGCCTTTACCCAGTGAGTTGACTTGTGGCGTCAAGTAAACAAGTCTTCTGCTATGTTTGAAATGTTAGACAAAAAAAAAAAATGCTGACGTGCTTTGTTACAGCCAAGAAGACCGGAAAGGTAATTGTAATCGGTGGAGGCGTGTCCGGCCTGGCTGCAGCCCGCCAACTGCAGAGCTTTGGGATGGATGTCACCGTATTAGAAGCCAGGGTATGCATGCTACCCGATCCTCAAGTCCGATTGTTGCAATGTCTTGATTTTCTTTTGACTCTTATTCGTAGGACCGTGTTGGAGGCAGGGTGGCAACATTTAGGAAGGGCAACTATGTGGCAGATCTAGGTGCCATGGTGGTGACAGGCCTTGGTATGTGCAGAATGACTCAACCATTTTTCCTTATTTTGATCAACCGCTAGGGGGTGCTGTTGTCTATAAATATTCCTTCCGTTTGGTCTGTTCAGGAGGGAATCCCATGGCCGTGGTCAGCAAGCAGGTTAACATGGAGCTGGCTAAGATTAAACAGAAGTGTCCGCTGTATGAAGCCAATGGACAGGCTGTGAGTACGACCAGCGTGAGAAACATAGCATAATGTTCTTTCGTCATACGGCGCACACTGCCAAGCTTTGAACGTCAACAATTTATTAGAATTGAGACAAAGATCTAGATTTTGAAGTCGTATCATTATTATTATTGTTGACTGAATATGTTCTCTCTCTCCTCCCCCCACCCCTCTCTTGTTTCGCCAACCGCTGAACAACTAAAGGGTGAACGGTGCACGAGTGTATGTATTGGTTTACTTACATCATCCGATTTCTTCTTTCATGTGCTGACTGTCATTGTGGAAGCGACAGCATTTCCCCTTCTCACTTTGCCAGGCTTCTCCTGTTAAGAATGGGATAAGCCTTTTATTAGCCCACACAGTTGGGGGAATTCCAGTTTGGCAGCGGATGATTGCACACGGGAATAATATCCAAGATTTCAAAATATATATATATGTGCATTGTGACAGTGCGGAGATATGAAACTACCTCCTGCTTATGTGTAAATATTTTAAAGATCTTTTTTTTTTTTTTCCAGGTACCCAAAGAAAAAGACGAGATGGTGGAGCAAGAGTTCAACAGATTGTTGGAGGCCACCTCCTTCCTCAGCCACCAGCTGGACTTTAACTTTCTCAACAACAAGCCCGTCTCGCTGGGACAAGCCTTGGAGGTGGTTATACAGTAAGTACAGCGCACATATTTAATATGGCAAACTCCTAAGTCCACGCCACACATAATTGGAGTTTGCCTTGTGTAGGTTGCAGGAGAAGCACGTAAAAGATGAACAGATAGAACACTGGAACAAGATTGTAAAGACACAAGAAGAGCTCAGAGATCTGCTCAATAAGGTGAACAACTTGAATGATTTTTTTTTTAAATTGGGATTTAAATTGCGACGCTTAGCCTGTTTTTCTCCTGGCCCAGATGGTGTCCACCAAGGAGCGAGTGAAGGAGCTCCATCAACAGTTCAAAGAGGCCAGCGACGTCAAACCGCCCCGGGATATCACCGCCGAGTTCCTGGTGAAGAGCAAACACAGAGACTTGACGTCACTCTGCAAAGTAAGTATAAAAAAAACAAAACCGAAAGCCTCCCGAGTCGTGAGCCCGTGGGAATTTTCATCCACTGCTGAAAAACAGCGACGCCAATGGATTCCTAAGCGACATTTGAACTCAAAACGTCTGGAGCGAGGCTTCAATTACAATGTTCCGGTCAAAGAAGGAGCACTCGCGTTAAAGAATAAGACTCTTTCCAAAGCGGGCGCTGCGGCTTTACGTTACATACTGTCTGCTGCTACTTTGAGGCGTAATTAGATTTCCTAAAGATTATAATTGGGAGCAAGGGATATTTTACGCATGGCCCGGCCCGGAATCTTTTAATATAGAACTATCTAGCTAAACCAGACAGGCTATGTTTAAGTGGTTTAATGCCTCGGCGAGATGTATTATTAGCACGGGCGTTTGGATTTTTTTTTTTTTGGGAAGGGGGGAGCAGATAAATCACCTTTGTTTTTGAAAGAAGTCCTTTATTTTAGTGTCTTCAGTAAGACTTGTGTGCGTGGAATTTGCACCAACTGGCTAAAGAGGTCCAAACTTTGTACAGGAGTACGACGAGTTGCAGGAGATGCAGGGGAAGTTGGAGGAGAAGCTCCAGGAACTTGAAGCCAACCCACCCAGGTATGATCAAACAGGTCGAGCCGTATTAGCGCAGTACTGACGAGCTGAGAGGAGTTGCGAAATCCAATTTTTTTTCTTCTTTCGTGTCCGCAGCGACGTCTACCTGTCCTCCAGAGACCGCCAAATACTAGACTGGCACTTTGCCAACTTGGAGTTTGCCAACGCCACACCCCTCTCTACCCTCTCTCTCAAACACTGGGATCAGGTAGGCCGCGTTTTGGTTTCCCATACGACAAAATGTCCCTACAGCTTTGCTCCAATGCGATTTCCTCCGCAGGATGACGACTTTGAATTCACCGGCAGCCACCTGACCGTGAGGAACGGTTACTCGTGCGTGCCCGTGGCTCTAGCCGAAGGTTTGGACATTAAACTCAACACAGCGGTGCGGCAGGTTCGATACACGGCCTCAGGTAAGTCCCTGCCGTCCGCCGTTATAGAGGAAAATGAAGTGATTTGACGCCCCTTCCCCTTTCTCCAGGCTGCGAGGTTATCGCCGTCAACACCCGCTCCGCGACGCAGACGTTCATCTACAAATGTGACGCGGTGCTGTGCACGCTGCCCCTCGGCGTGCTCAAGCAGCAGCCGCCCGCCGTGCAGTTTGTGCCGCCGCTGCCCGAGTGGAAGACCTCCGCCATACAGAGGATGGGCTTTGGAAACCTCAACAAGGTCTTTCCTCAAAATCATTTTCAAAAGTCATTTTTGCGACACCCGGAACCAGCGTACTTGATTAGCATCGACCGATGACCTTGGATGACCACAAAAAAAAAAAAAAAACTGTCGATAACTTGCTATCATGATTACTGTTCTTATCATTCCATTTTGTTTTTCAATGACTCATTGGCATAGGCGTGTACACGATGGTGTAAGTACACTCACCACTCGGCGCTTTCGTGTCCTCTCTTCTGCCGCAGTGTATTATTACGCAATGTGCTGCAACATCCCCTGTCTTCAGCAGGGGGCGCTCAATCGAAGCCAACTTTCTTCACGCTCCCCTAATGGTTTGTCCTTTCGTCTTTTTCAGGTGGTGCTGTGTTTCGACAGAGTGTTCTGGGACCCCAGCGTCAACCTGTTCGGCCACGTGGGCTCCACCACGGCCAGTCGGGGCGAGCTCTTTCTTTTCTGGAACCTCTACAAAGGTGACCCCGTCCCTCACAATCCTCCTCGCTGCACGTAATTCAAAATTATAGGAATCTAGGAGGCTGACAAAATAAATATCGAAGTCATTATCAGCACTACTTGGTTGCATAATACTTAAAAGTTCCCACCATGTGACTCAGCACCCATCTTGCTGGCTCTGATGGCGGGCGAGGCGGCCGGCATTATGGAAAACATCAGTGACGACGTCATCGTGGGACGTTGCCTCGCCATCCTCAAGGGCATCTTCGGCAGCAGTGCCGTGCCTCAGGTAAACCACCTGCCACTCTCGCGTCGATCCGAAGGCTCCCACGTCCCTAACCTTGCCTGTTGCTGTGGCAGCCAAAGGAGACGGTGGTGACGCGTTGGCGTGCCGACCCCTGGGCGCGGGGTTCCTACTCTTACGTGGCGGCCGGTTCCTCGGGGAATGACTACGACCTGATGGCGCAGCCCATCACGCCAGGTCCTGCCATCCCAGGAGCATCTCAGGTGAGCTTACGTCTACATACGCAACAGACACTTATACAGCGTTCTTTAAAAATATATCTTATTCTTCCTCATCACAGCCCGTACCAAGACTCTTTTTCGCCGGCGAACACACCATCAGGAACTACCCAGCCACGGTACACGGCGCCCTCCTCAGCGGCCTCCGCGAGGCCGGACGCATCGCCGACCAGTTCCTCGGCGCCATGTACACGCTCCCCAGGCAGGCCACGCCCACCACCGCCAGCAACCCACCTCAGGCTCAGCCTGCCGCCGCCAGCGTTTGAAACTTTCCTCCAGTGACTTACAAAGACTTTTTTTTTTCCCCCCCTAACCTCCCTCCCCGTGAATGTGAGCCGTCGTCAACATTCCAAATGAAAAGCGGCCCGGATGATGAAAAGAGACTTGGGGAGGGGGAACGTCTTCAATCTTGAAACACGGTCTCGACTTCATTTGTTGATACATGTGAACTCGCCGCACTAAAAACAATATTCTGGTTTGGTATTTTGTTATGGAGTTGTAACAGTTTTTCAAATGTGAACATAATGCTTCAATTCTGTTTTTTTTTTTTTTCAACATAGTATACAGTAACTTCATATTTAAAATAAAAATGTCTAAAATAAATATAGTAGTATAAATTTGTGATGTATTTTTATTTATATGTATATATATATATATATATATTATAATTTATTCATTTATTTTATATATATATATATATATATACACATAAAATCACAAATCACCTATACAGCAGTACATTCATTTGAACTTTGATGGATGACAATACACACAGCGTGTAACCTACTATACTCTTCAGGGGAGTATTCATAAAAACACTAAATGAGCAACCTGTAGAGGGATAAAAAGAACACCTGTGTGAGACAGAAGCAAACCGCTGACTTTTCTCATTCCACAACCAAAAAAACCTGCCAACAAAAGCAAAAAGAAAAAGGTATTAAAAAGCACAGATTTGCTCCGAGTCAGCGTGTTACAAATGAGTTGCTTTTTATTTTTTATTAGAATACATATGGTCTGCTGTACAGTTGGCAGCTTACCTACATGCCACAGGAGAGTTAAAACATGCACAATGGATTAAGTCTAAAAGGTGAGGAGAAAAAAAAAAAAAAAAAAATTATAAGCAGCCGCTTCGGCAGCTCATACAAACTAATAAAAGCCTTTTTATTGTGATTACATGTTTATGTTTTCGCGCGACGTGAATTTACACAAATAATGAACACGTCACAGTTACCCTATGACCCCCTCGCCTGGTTTGATTGATGGTACGGTCCTAAAGTTCCTATTTGTGTGCACGCTTCTTTCTTTGGCACAACAAACAGTAGAAGACATACAAACCCAGAAGCTAACGACAAAAACGAATGGGACTCCCCCTAAGCCCAGGTTGTGAGAAATGAACTTAAACAACAAACACAAAAAAAAAAAAAAAACTCTCCAGGAGTGTGTCATAACAACAATATATATATATATATATATATATATATATATATATATATATATATATATATATATATATATATATATATATATATATATATATATATATATATATATATATTCTTGAAACCAAGATGGACAAATATATTCCATTAATAAGGCCCACTTTACAAAATTACATGATTTTTTACCTTAAATAAAATTTCTAAGTTTTCCAAAATAAGACATCTTTTTTTTTTTTTCTTCCAGGAAATAAAATGGAGATCCAGCTGGACTAAAAATGGCGGAATGATTTTGGCACAGGTTAAGATAGAGGGGGCCCAAAAGTCATTCCACATCGAACTCTGATGCATCAATCTGGTGAAATGAAAGCAAACAGGTGCACACACAAAGCAAGTTTTGACCAGCAAAAAAAAAAAAGAAAACTAAAAGGTGTGGAGTGGGTTGGGGGGTATAATCCATTGCAGATTTTAAAGTTAAGTGCTGGTTAAGTGCAGATTACAGTCTACCCAGTAACACCAACAACAATGGGGAGGGTGGAAAAAATAAGCACTAATCTGAAGTTGAATTCTAAATAAAATGTTTGTACATACGCCAGAGGTTGTTTTCTGGGAGAAGCAAACTAGAACCAAACCTAAAACCTGTCAACAATTGGCGTAGTAGCTTAGCACGCTAACAACACCGCTGAAGAAAGCAAAAAACGTTCGATGCCTGTCCGGTCGTCAAATTTAGACGTGATTAGATCCAGTCGTGAACATTTGAGTTTGCCATTCTTCGGGTTTAAGTGAACAAGCTCCGCCTTTCAGGAATGTTCGGATGGGATGCAGAGGTTGGAAACTCTCAAAAGGAAAACTGCACTTGGCTAAGGATTAAACATTTCATTGTTGCGTTTCGATAGAGTCCGTGAGGTTTCTAGCGGATAATAATGTCTACGGCATGGCCAGTAATTGTTCTGCTATATCACAAGCATAATGTTGCATACATAATTCATACCCTGGCCAGAATGCTGAGTTAAAGCAAATTTTTATTTTGAGAAAAGTTTACAATTATGATGGGTATTGCTAACTGCTAGCATATTTTAGAGCATCTGATGTAAAATTATGATGGGTACTGCTATCTGCTATCATATTTTAGAGTATTTGGATGTATTGCGAAAGCCTGCGACGACTTCTAGATGTGACTTTTTTTGCTAATTCATTGCAAATTTTACTTTAACTCAAATATGGCCAGCGTGTGACTAAAATTCACCCGATTTCGCCCCGATCACCGATGATGTGCAAAGTAGTGTCTGCTATCAACCCAAGATGCAAATGTCTCTCAAACACCTGAATGAGGACAGTCGCCTGTTAAAAACGCAAATAAAGCACCATGGGAAATCCAGTTTATGAGTGATTAAAAAAATTCCCGCATTTGAATGAGGAAAAGAAAGGAGCAAGTAAAAAAAATTGAGAACGCAACAGGAAGCGAATTATTGTCTCCATTCCGGTTGTTTTTTTTGACGGAAAGAGCGGGGGACACTTTTGAGGACGAATCTTTTGAAATATAAGAATTTCTGGATCGGATATGAAACTTTGATGTCAACAGACAATATTCTCATATTCGGGATCCCCAGCCGTTTATGTATTTTTTTTGCAGAACTGAGTAATTCGCTTCCTGTTTTTGGTCCGACAAGTTAGCATCCTTTGTCAAGTATCAGCACGACGACGCAGCAGCAGTTGTTGTGAGATGACGTGACGGGCCGGGACTGATAAGGTCCTCGCTGGAACCTCTCCTTTGTCATGACTACGAGGTGACTATAATACATCCAAACAAGCAGAAGAGGATACGTGCGGTGGCGAGGCCCTCCCTCCCTCCCTCCTTTCGCCATGGAACGGGCCGGATACATATACTTGCGTCTCGATGTGCAAACAAGGTCACAGTTAAGTTTGTGTCTGTTTTTAAACATGGCTGTGATTGTTTTCTTGTCTTTGTTCGTTCTAGAAGCTGGAGATAGTGCTGGGAGATCCCTACTCTGGACATCTGTTGGAAAAAGAAAAACAAAATTAATTTGAACCCAAACATGGGTACAACTAACCCACTCTGCTGAAAATGAAAGCTAAGCGCTAACCTGCTAATGATGTTCCGCCTGACGATGGGTCCACGCCCGACTCCCCGCGCCGCTCTTTGGCGACGCTTGAGCCCGACCGGACCATTGCTGCCCTCTGGACAACACGCCCGTCGTTTTGGTCGTCCGTTCGTAGGAGCTTCCCAGGGGGACGGAGTTTGTGGTCGAGAGGTGCTGTCTCCATGAGAGATGGTCGGCATTTGCACCCTGGTCAAAAACATATACAAGTGAGAGTAGGTGAGAAAATGTAAAACAAAACTGTGGTCACAAACCCAAAAATATTTCTTAACCCGAGTGATCTCGCAAAGTGAGACTTTTACAGTCATTTCCAGCACTGTGATTATATTTCCTGCTTTTAATGGCCTCGAGGTCCTTTTTAATAGCCATTGGAGCTAATTAGCTTCGATTAGAGCCCCGCTGGACTTTTGCTGTGTCTCGGAGGGCAACAGACAGGAAATAAGTCACCCGACAAACTTGCAGAGTGGGCGTGGCCGGTTGCGGTCACTTCCTGCTGAGGGGAAGAAACGTTAGGGTGGCAATCATCTCCTTGTATGGTCAGCAAGCTGCGAGCCAAGGTGGATTAAAACTCTTGCCTACTAAGCAACAAGAAGTGCTGTTGGGATGAAAACCTCAGTCTTTAGAATAGTGAAGTGAAAATTGGTAGGAAGGTTTTGCTTCCTTGTGAATTATGCATCCAAAGTCAATTTATATAAACCTTTCGAGAGACCCCACACGTGAAAAATTGGCAGCTGTGTGTTTGGCAACTGTTGGTCTGAATTTGAAAACGGCTTCACATCTGCCATCGGGGGAATTCCGTCGAACAACATTCTTTTTGTTCACTTGAGCTCGACGAGACGCATACTTTCCTTACTTTACAATAAAATGTCACGTCTTCCAGAATAAATGTTCTTCCAGGTCAGACGTAAGCAGGTCGACGAGTGTGTGAACACGTTCACGTGTGGCTTTGAGTCAATATTTGGCTAAGAGAAACATCAGGCCTGCTATAAATGCTGTTAATGTGTCCCAGCAGAGGAAAGCCACTGAGAAGTTCAGACGTCATTGCGCAAAACAGCTCCCGCTCACGTGCTACCAAATGCAAAATTGAAACCGGAAAATAGGCAATAAAGAAAACGCTGAAGTCAGTCTGGCTTGTTAGGCTTGAACCTGACAGGCTGTCCTAAATCAGGGTTTCCCAAACTGGGGGTGGGGGGCTAAAATGCGTTTCATTGGGTGGATGTAAATGTAACGTTTCAGGGAAACTGAGCTGCCTTTGTCGACGGGAACATTGTAGCTCGAGATGAATGTACGGGCTTGTGTCTGCAGAACCAATTACGTCGCCACGTAAAAAGCCGTCTGCCCTTTGTCTCGCGTGCAATTTAAAAGAATGCCTTTGTCAAGCCAAGACAAACTATTAAATCACCTCTTCCCATACACTACATTCTAGAATTCAGGTAACATGTTTCCGATAATTGGTGGTTACGCCTGATTAATCCGGATGGGTGTTTTATACAGAAAGGACCGTGGAGGTATTTTTGCGGTCGGACAGAAAAGCCATATTCCAGACTCTGGTTTCAGACTCAACACGGGATGGTTTTGGTGTCTTTCTCATTAGCTGGAATAACATAGGTCTTATTCATGTAAGCATAATGAGGTTTCCTGATGCCTACTTAATGGAATTCATGTACCGTTAAAAGCAGGGCAATAACTATACGTATATATCATCATGAATGCCATGGGTTTGGGGAAAAAAACCAAAAACAATCAATGATTGTTGGGGTCAGGCTGTCTGCAAGCACTCCCAGCAATGTGGTGTTCACTCCTCCTTAATGACTATTGATTTGTTGGGGTACATCTGGACTCAAGCATGCTGACATCTGCAATTTTCTTATCCCTACCAAAGACTAAATGTACAGAGTTTTCTAAAGCTCAGAACAATGGAATCGCACTGATTTGGACCAGCTTCTTATGCTCCAATCAAGCTAGTTTTACGACGCATTCACGGGGTCGGAATAAAACAAGGCTCCGCCGTCAACCTTTGACACTGCAATCACATACTAATCCCCCACCGCCCACTGTCCTGACTGCAGCTGTATTCATCCAAACCTCTTGGGAATGAACAGACCACCGAAAAACATGCAGACAATCGAAGCCAAACATTATTTAAAAAAAAATAAAATAATTCAGAGAAGACTAGCAATGACCACTATATGAACCGTGTTTTTCTTGCAGTCTGGTCAATTTGTGTCGCTAACCACCGCTACCCAAAATGAGGTTTGTTGCTCTGAAAATCAGGATGAACAAGGGGCTGCAAATCAAGAAAATGGCTTTAGGAAATTCCCTAAATGCTAAAAACACTGAATGAAGGAGGCAGGCAGTAGATCAGGTCATTGCTGAATGACCACATCTGAGCCGTGGGACAGGAGGGGGTGGGGGGGGGTCTTTTTGAAATCCTCCGACCAGCTCCATGGTAACCAGCACCACTCGAGGATGACTGATGTTAGACGGGGGTCAAAAAGAGGAGACAAACTCAAAGTCTGTCAACTAATCAAAGAGTTGCGGTCAAGGCCATGGTGTGAAGATGAGGTGGACCCTGACCATGACAGAATTCCACAAATAGAAGAGTCTATTCCTTCCAAGGATTGAATAGCCAATTAGTTGAAAGTTGGTGGGAAGAATTTGCCGGTAGTACGGCACAAACTGCCTGATCTGGATTTTCTTCAGATCTCAGCCACAATCTACAACATCCATAAATGGATAATCCTCTTCAATGTCATATTCAGATAAATTGGACTAACGACGATTAATGGTTCTCCCCCAGTGTACTGTACATTTATGTTTGCTTGGTAATAAGCAAATAAAATTCTTTCCCAGACCAGCCTGCTTTATCATTTGTGACAGAATGGCATGTTATTGTAGCCACGGAGGCCACTCGATAAGCAGACAGACATTTGTAGTCTACACCCATGAAGAAAATCATGCACGCAAGACCACATAAATACAAAAACTAGAGGCATGTTTACGCCACGCATCTTGCAGGTGGCGCGGATAAATACAGGAAAACTATTTTCTACTCTTTGAGGTTTTTCAAGCCTTTTTTTCCACTTGTTAATAGCTTGTTCATTTCCACCCTGCGTAACTTTTCGTCCCACCCTTCTGTTTGTGCTGTGTGGGAACACACATGGAAGTACCGGGAGAATTTGTGGAAACTAGCACGTCTTCGGAATATCTGGAGGGATGAGTTATATACCTGCGGTCGTTGTGAGTACGAACGGTTCCAGGACTGAGAGGTGACAGGCGCGTGGGGCAAAGTCTTTCCGAGGGCCCCTGCGTCCGCAGGGACGGACTTGGCGGTTCCGCTGCGATGGAGCCCCGATTCTTCGGCTTCTTTGTCGATAGTCCGCATGTACATCTGCAAACGACAAAAAAAGGAATCATCTTACTACCAGCTTCTTTGATTGTTGTCGTTTTTTAAACTTACATCCGAAGGGGATGGCTGGGCTCTCCTCAGAGCAGAAACAATCCCACTGGTTTTAGGTCCATAGCTCCTCGAGTCATCAGAGTCAACCGTTCTCGCCAGGTAAGCCCTGCATGTTGTTGTAGATTCTGCCTCATCCTCAGAACCCCCGTCCATGACCCCCCTTCTTCGTCTCTCCTTGTCATCTGACCCGGGGCCTTTGTTCTTCCAAGTGCTTCTCACGGTTACATTCTTCGTGTCTGGTAGATAGTCTTCTTGCTGCGTATGACTTTGGTTTTGCCAGCTGGTGAAAGTGGTGGTGCTATTGGAGCTTTCGAAGGCAGAAGAATCGTTGAGGTCAGCAGAGGTCGTGTCCGAAGACGGGTGGCTAAAGCTGCTGTGTTGGTAGGCCGTGTGCCTCGTGGTTGTTTCCACTCTGGAGGAACTGTGAATCCTCAACTTGGATGAGGAATCATTGTGGTTATCCGCTCCGGGGTCCTGGTCCTGGCTTGACCGCCTGGTAAGCTCGCTCTTGGGGATGGAGATTTCGTAAGGGATTGAAATGCTGCCATGGTGCTCGCTACTTGGGCCTGTCCAATGAAAGAAGTTTGAATAGATGAGTCATCTGATTATGTATTCATCATATTTCTTATGTAACCATATACCTGAACTTACAAGTATTTCTATTCTGTTGCCAAATCAAGCACAGATTTTGAAATGGGAATGTCAGAACACGGTGATACCAAAACTAGATGGGAGGGGTCAAGTGAATGGTGGTCAACTTACCGATGAGAAAGTTACTGGTGGATGTGTGGCGTTCCTTGGCGGACAAGGGTTCACTGGATACACTGCTGCTGCGACTGCTGGTTCTGGAGGAGCACGGGTCATTGGGATAGATCGTTATACTGCTGGTTATCTTACTGGTGTTGGTCAACACGGGTTTAGTGGATATCCTGGGTTTGCCGTTGGTGGGCAAGGCTTCGGAAATCATCATCTCTTTCCTGTCGATTTCAACGATGGCAGGTTTGATGACTGCTTTTGACCTCAGCGCCTCGCGTGGACTGCAAACTCGCTGGACTTCCAAACCAGATGGAGTGTTCCCGCCTCCCTCAGCTAAATGTGCTCTCAGTTCTTCATCGAAGGAACTTCTGGAGGAAGAACCCTCTGAATGAGAGTCTTTGACGTGGGAATATGGAGAATATCTCGAGGTTGCAGTCCTACTGCTCGGAGTTGTAGTAGTCGTTTCATTCACCGTCTCTGGTTCGGAAGGTCTCGAACCGGTCGATTCTGTTTCTGAAGCAGAGGAATGACCTTCAGACCCCTGGTCATTTGGCAGCAGTTGATTGACGTTGGATCTGTAAGCTTTGTAGGATCCATTGGCCTTGGACAGGTTGGATGCAGAATGTTGAAGCGGGTCAATCGATTCTTGGTCTGAGGGGAACTCAGCGTCCTTGTCTGGTACGGCGGTGCTGCTCTCAGGCACAACATCTGAGTTTGTTGATTCACTGTCGCTGCCTCCATATGATTTTGAAAGTTTTTCCATTCTGCTCTTTTTGCCGTCCCCATCGCCCTGTCTATAAGGTGTCCTCAGGGGTTTCTGGTCATTAGCTGCTGGCGGGTAGCGGCTAAGAACGGACACTTTTTTAACGTCACTGGCGGGTGTATGCGAAGTGCTGTACATTGTTCCCTTGTAAGATTTTTCCTCAATTCCTCTCCCCGTCTCTCTTATTCCGTTATCGGAAAAAGTATTGGGGGTTTTGGGTGTCCTCCTACTTTTGTGTGCAGGACTGATGGCTCTGTTAGGATACATGGGAGATGTTTCCTCTGAGTTGCTGAGATCTTTAGTTCTGAGCTTGGTTTCTCTTTTGTGCTGAGGAGATAGCTCCCTGATCCGGTGCTTAGGCGAGCTGGGCTCAGTGACAGATGCGGCGCTCCGGTATTTAGGCTTCTCTTGCCTGAAACTTCCCTTGGCGAGCTCTTCATTCTCAGCTTTGCCATTCTCCAGATGCTTGGCAGGGCTGTTGGGGCAGATGTTAGCACTTCCGTTGCCTTGCTTATCCACAGTTCGGTGGCCTCCGATTCCACCTTTACTGCACAGCTGCGTTCTGAGCTGTTCCACCTGCTCGCTCAGTTGGCGAGCCCGGTCTCGTTCCATCTGGAACTTTTTGTGAAGCTCGCCGTTTTTTGACTCGGAGCTCTTCAAGTCATTCTCCACAATCTCCAGTTGTTTGAGACGGTTCTTCAGACGTTCAACTTCTTGCGTCAACTCCTTTACCTTATTGTCCTCCTCAGGTGACCCTGCAAGGTTCTTCTGATTTTCAGATTTATTCAGCAGGCCGATGTTGTAGTCGAGGCTCTTCTTGCGTCCAGTCAAGTTACTGGTGTGGATGCCGGTGGAGGACAGCTCCTCTTCAATTCTTGATCTTATAAAGTCTGTACAACCAGGATCGACAGACATCCCAAGGCGTTCCAGTTTCTCTGTGAGGTTTAAAATGATCTTCTCATCTTCCTTTTGTTTCTCTCGTATCCTCTTGTGCTCATTCTCAAAGGTCTGGCAGAATCCTTTAAGCTTGTCAAGTTCCGCCGCTAATGTTTGCTCTGCTTTGTCCAGTTTCACCTCAGAAACCTCCATTTCCTTTAAACGTGTTTTGAGGGTCTCCAACTCGGTCGAGAGTTTCTTGGTCAGGTTTTTCTCTTCATTGAGGCTGAGGCAGAGCTGGCTACAGTCTGACTTACTTTTCCCAAAAGCTTCTTCCAGTTTCTCCAGTTCGGCCATCCTCCTCTGGAGATGTTCGATCTCGGCCTTCAGCTCCATGGTTAGATTTTCCTCCTCTTCCAGTTTCTCTCTCACAGTTCGGCAGAGGTCTTCGGCTTTGCGGACCTCCTCATCTTTACCTTGGATTTTCAAGAGGCGTTTCCTTAGGGACTCGACATCGGCAAGCAAGGACGAATTGCTGCCTTCTGCCTGGATGATCTTGTCCTGTTGGGGAGAGTTTACCGGTTGATTAAAATATTTCTGTACATCAGTTCTGCAAACATTGCTCATTACTAACCTGAATGTCGAGCAACTCATCTTCAGACTTCTGCAACTTGTTAGTGGCTTCCTCCAATTCATCGAGCCGTCGACTGAGACTTTGTAGCTTGTGCCGCAAGTGGCGATGTGTCATGTCAGACATGGCTACAAAGTTGATTTTATTGTCTTTCTAGTGTCTTGTGTTTTCTTCAGGTTATTTGAGCCTTGGCAGAGGTCCACATTTGTGTTGTGTTGATATCAATTCGCCTTCAATGTTAGACAACGGCTAATGTGAAAGTGGCTTTGATCTCTTTGTTCTCTTTTTACACGTGGTGCTTTAAGAAAAGTTCCATCAGCTTGATGTTTAGATGTCATCTATAGGAGGGAGAAAGAAAAAAAAATCACTTTAGTCACTGACAGTAGTTTAATAATCGGAGTGACAGATTGAAGATATCCTTTTGTTTTTTTATGCCAAGGACAGAAAATGACGCAAATGTCAACACAATCAAAGACCAACAGAAACATTTAGTGGAGTTGTGCAGTGTGCTTGCCAAACACAGGAATAATACAGTGCAATTCTTTCCTTTATCATTGAACCACTATTTTCGCTGTTCACCTTGTTTTGTCCTTTTACAAGGAGCTGTGGGGGTTCCACATGTCAGTATGGATGGGGGTTTGGATATGCCGGCACGTTTCACGCATGCACACACACATACTGTACACACACAATCTACCCTGCCGCTATCCCCAACATTGATTTTTACTCGCCTGCGTGTTTCTGCTGACAGTGGCATTTCTCAATAACACTATAAAGATAAGAACATCAAATCTCCCCCAACCCTGCTTCAAAATAATACACAGGACAGCATTTAATAATTGTGCATTATGTTCAATTATTTTGAACTTCCACCAGTTAATGGAAAAGCATCAATAGGTACTGTTTCGTGGAAAATGGATGCTTTGATGTCATACGACATCCATGACACCAATTAGTAGCACACAAAAAGCAGACTGTCAGCAGAGCCTCCATCTATCAGTTTGTTTCATGAATGATTCAGGTGGTGGGCTTATCCTGCTCCCACTGCACCCCCCCCTCTTTCATTTTGCTAAGCAGGCGCCGTTATCGACCATGAGGAGAGATCAGCCTGAGGGTGGGACTGAACATCTGCACACATCATCACTTGTCGACAGCTCTTAATCCTCCCCTTCGTGTCCCCTCATTCATGTTCAAAGAGTGCGAAAACCCCTTGGAATAAAGACCGTTTGATGTTGTTTTAAAAAACAGTTTGTGCCGTTAAAAGAAAATCTAGTACAGCAGTAAACACATCTCATGAGATGCGACAAGTTGCCATCAGGGTTTACTCCCAAATGACTTTATGGACTTTCCTTTGTTTTGTTTAATGTGGAAAAAAGTACTCGCCACACAATTTATTAAACATCTTGTTCAGCAGAAAAAAAAAAAACCCCGAACACTTTGAAAAGTCAATCTGGCACCGATTACGTTCCTGAAAGCCCTGTGATGCAGAGAGCCTTTTATTCTAATTATTTGGCACTTTCATGAGGTCTGGTGGTTTGAGCGAGAGAGGAAATAACGGCGCAAAGACTTAGGGTAAAGGGAAGCAAAAAGTGAGAAAAGGTCAAAATATTCCTGTCAATAATGTTGTGTCTTGCATTGGCTTGTCGACTGAGATTTGCTTTTCCGCTGTTGTAAAGCTAAAGTCTTACTCGGACTGCCCATCGTCATCTCCCTCTGGCACGCACACCAGCACGGTGGCTTTTTATGGGCAGCGGCGCGTGCAAAACGACTGTGGCAAGGGCCTACCCTCTGCCAAACTAATCAACATACCTGAAGCATGATTATCACAGGGGCTGGGCCCTCATTAGCCGCGTTCATGACGGGAGAAGGGAGAGCTTGATAACTTTGACCAGGGGGGTGTCCAAAGTCCGGCCATTTGTGCCCGGTCATCCATTTTTTTGTTTTGTTTTTGTGGCCCAATACATTTGGCAGCACCTACTATAGAGAACGACTTCCTTAATGTCAGATTGATATCAGTGGCTGGTATCGGCAGCCTGCACGGTTTTTCCAATAGCTAAAAACAAAACTAGTATCGGATTGATAAGATTTGGTATCGGTACTTTCTTATCACTATTGAGGTGGAATTACACAGCCTTCAGATAACCACATTAAAAAAAAACTTATTAGAATTGTATCATTATCTTGTTGACATTCACAAAACATCCATTTAATTCTAACTACAGCTTAAAATGAGTGTACGACACACACTGTAATAAAAGCAAACCCCGAGTCAGCTCCTTGCATTGTGAACGCAAGCGGGGGAAACTCGAAAGCAGGAAAAAAAAAGTCATTTCAACAGTGAGAGGTTAACAGAAAAGTCAACATCCGGAGGTTTGAAGGGCCGCAGTTGCTTTCCTCAGCTGTAAGTGGAATGTTGAACCATGATTCCAAATTTAGTATGTTTTGCTACAGTCTTGCACCAAACTGGGCTATGACACATCAAAACACATAAAAGGTACTGCGGGTCGGATATTGATGTTCCCGAGAGGAGGGGGGGGGGGGGGGAATGATGATAAAACTTATTGGAAAGTTGAGTTTCTCTCTTTTTCTTTCACTCTTTCTCTCACACGAAGGTTACAATCAGACACCATATCATTAAGGCTTTAGCCACTCTTCCTGCCTGCTTGCCGCCTTTCTTGTACATTCTGTTCTCCTCACCAGAGGCAGAAAGAAAAAAAAATCACTCTTGCACTTGACATTAGCGACTTCTGGGTTCCAAAAGATGGTGGTTAATAACAAGTCCAAGCAAAATAATATCCTCCATGTGCAGGATGTTGAGAATGTGTGTGCGCATGGCGTGGAGAGATGATGGCGCAGCAATAGAAGCCACAAGATGGTGGCGAGCTGGTGCTTGGCCTGCATTTTTTCCAAGAAAGTGAAAAGCGGCTGCGCATAATGTTTGGCTTGTCATTTCCTGCGCTGTCATGTCAGCCTCTCGCAACGAAAATCGGTAAAGAAATTAAAGGCTGCGGTGCATTTTAAGCAGAACAGAGGACAGGGAAAGTCACGGAGCTCATTTCTTGAGGTGAACCCATTTTTTTTTTGGTCAATGAAACGAGACTACTGTATCACAGTAATTGGAACAACATGTTTTGGAAATATATGGCTTAACATTTCCATAATGATCATACATGAAGGCGTTTTGTCATTTTTCACAGCGTGGAAATATTTCACTGAACAGCTAACTAGCTACTATTGCACATTTACAGCTGTCGAAGCATTCTCAGCTATCAGCGGACGTCAGCGGAACTGCTGTGCGAAGTGGGAAAAAAAAAAGTTTGCGTCACAGTTTGATGCTGACAAGAGAACATGGCAACATGATGACACTTAACGTGTCGACGAGCTGTCTGTGTGATTTAAGTGAGTCAGACAGAGAAAACGTTGAGCCAGGGAGTCGTAAAGATGAAGCTAATACACGCTCGGTTCTCGTTGAACAGCGATGTGACCGTGCTCATTTTTATTTTGATTTCCCAAACAGGCCTGAAGAGTGTCAGTGACATCGGCGAGGCAAGTCAGCCAGAAAAAGGAAAAAAAAGTAACCAGTTGCTACTGAGCGTACAAATGCATTAGCAAGCTTATCGAAGCGCTAAAAGAGATTTATGGCCAAACCGCTACCTCACATCCGTTTTTTTTATTTTCACTTTTTCTGAACGCACTCATCCCAGATGTGCTGGAAGATGGAGTGTGAAGGAACTGCCAGTAAATCAAGTGTCAAGTACATTTGTGGTTAAAATGTCTCCTGACAGAAATCCTGTTTTGAAAATTGAGTCGGATGACGGCAGGTTAATGAAGACCTCGATCCCACTGGATGGTAAAACTGTTCGCTCATTGTGACGATTGTGCCAAATGTAATTCTTGAATCAAGACGTTAAGGCAAAATGACCAACAACCAGCAGTTCTTGATTCAGTCTCAACTAACTTCCAGCCTAAGGCAGTTCTGGAGGACCACCGACTCTCCAAATATCCAAAACCGGTCAGCGTGTTTATTATTCCAATAGTATGCGTACAATGGAGCCTCAGACTTTCAATGTTTGGACGGTTAAACAATTTAGAGCTTCAACTAAACATATATTAAAACTGTCCAAAAACCCAAACCAAAAAGTGACTTTTTTTGTGTGTATATGTGCGTGAAATTATCTTAACACGCTATCCTTGCACCTTCTGCCTGTCTGCTTTCCTTAGTAGACTCCCTCACCCTCGCTGCACTTTGGCATCAGCTTCACGAGAAAAAGCAAATGCGAGGAGGCCACGGAGCCAGAGAGGGGGGTGAGTGTGAAGCGAGCCCGCAGAATGTAGAGTAGGAAGCTGCCTGAGTGGATTACTGCGGCAGGAATGCGGCAAGCGGCTGCTGAGAGGCGACGGCAGAAGAGCGGGAGGAGGTAAAAGTGATGACGTATATCAGAGTGGGAGACGAGAATATTGACTCAAGTATTAGGACAAAAATTGTCAATGGGAGTGAATCGTAATGATATTGCGACCGGGGAAACAAAATGGCAGACAATTTCATTTCAATTTGCTGTCGACCTCGGCTGAGGTCACCACGCTGCTGAGTGACTAATTCAGACGCCCATTTGAAATGTAATCACGGTAATTATCAAGGCCCACAAAAAAAAAGTGTTTATATGTTGACAGCTGAGATAAATGGGACAGCTGACACATACATGTTCTGTTTGTAATTTTGTGGAAGGCTGATTGTGCACCAAAGAGGGCGACGGAATTCGAGAATAGTTTTTGTTTGTGGCTTCCATATTCGTTTTATTGACACCGATAAACACATTAGCGCCGTGTAGCGTGGTTGAAAAATACAGCAGTGTGCCACTCCTGTGCGCAAGTCCAGGGAAGGAAGTTTGGCGCCGGTATTTGTGTCCGACAGGAAACACGCTCGGACAAAAAGTGAAGAGGAAGAGGTGGATGAAGAGGACGGGGAGAAGGAGGTTAAACCCAATGGACTTTTAAGAGACACCAAAGTCTTTATGTAAAGCTATACAAAAGCTAATTTATATTTTTACATGTTTATGTGATGTTGCAGGAAAAACCCCCCGACATTTTCGCAAAAAGAGACTAATTCAGTATCAAACTGTGCTCTTAATGAACAGCAGATGAGTAGAAGGAGATAAAACTCACATTTCCGATACATCCTTCATCTCTGACATGTTAAAGTCCTCTTCCCCTAGGCGCCATTCTGTGATTGGAAATGAACAAACATGGTTAGCAAACGTGCAATTATCAGTTTTTCAAAATGGCACCTTTTACGAGCATCTGCGTTTGACCTTCATGAGTCAAACAAACATCCCGGGAGTGGATACGTGTTTTGTGGGCTTTGCCATCGACTCATGCATGAGCAGACAAGCCATGTTTGGCCACGGCAACACAAGGCCCCATTCACTTCTTTGGCACGCACACACCAACACACACGCTATTATCATAATCATCATCATCAACAACGACCCGAGAAGTTCTCGAGTGCTTCAACACACACACACACACACACACACACACACACACACACACACACACACACACACACACACACACACACACGCAAGCACACAGACGACAGAAGACAAGCATTCCACTACAGTAGCATTCCATATGTTTGGTTAAGCGCAGAGAATCCCAATTTAAGACAGCAGTCTGGGTTGAATTAAAAGGATGAGAGTGGAGGCAGACGGAGGAACTTCAAATTACAGCACGGTCAAATTTTTTAGCTCAATAGAAATGAAGCGTGACTGTACCAAAAAAAAAAGTACAGAATTCTGAACCAAATTTTTGTTTCTGTTTACATCCTTACCGGCAAATGTTAAATATTTGGTTAGATTTTAGACTGGAAAAAAACAACAACCTACGATCAGACAAAAAATAAATAAATAAACAAGTAATATTTTCTAATTCTTTAAAAAGTACAATGTAAAGATGCTAAATATGAAATAAAAATAGAAAATTGTCATTTTCTACGATGAATAAAGAGGGCCAGTTCATGTTTTGACAGAGCCACCAAAACATGGCTCATGGCCCACCCAAAAAGTCTTAATGTGGGACGCTTCTTACTTACAAGTGTCATTACTAAAATTACTAGTCTGGTTAACGACAAGAGCCACAATATAACATCATTACATACACTACCTTATTATTATATTTGGCATTCTTTATTTACTTGACATATTTATGAAAAAAAATTATTGGCATTCTTGTGTTACTCTTTGCAAAGTACTGTTTTTCATACCCTAAACCGCCACGTCGATGTTTCTGTCACACAAATTTCCGGCCTGTATCCGACTTGTGTGGAAAAATGTCATCGGATTGTTGAGAAACTTTGCCGCAAAACGGGATTTTCCACACTGCGTGATAAAACACTGTAGTACATTCATAAATTGTTCACTAAAAACATCGATTGGAGCCAAAAGTCTCTTTATAAACACTCGAGTAGAACTCTTTGATGCAACAAATGTATTCCATCTGTGGCATCTTTGTAATTCTGTTGAATATACTCGGAAAAAGCACAGATTAGCCAAATTGATTTATTGATTGTTCAAGAATTCTGTGCGAAATGAATTGCGCCGTTGGAGCCCACTCATTTTGCCGTCGAAAGAAGTCCAAGATGATTTTAGCGTCAGAAAAACTGAACAGGATGATTAGAGTTGACTACGTTTGAGTTTTTGCAAAATGACATTGCCAACGCATTTGAAGGCATCTGCATCTGACTGAGCTTATGTTTCGGTGGTTGAATCTAATGGAATGTTTTGACAAAATCTCAAAACATTACATTTGCACTGGAACATCGATAGAGACTCCGAAGTATCATAGAATTCTTGTTTTGTGAGCCACCATGCTAAAGGTTAGCTTGATTCTCTTTCTTTTAAATGTTGTATAGTCATACAGAAATGTTGTTTGAACCTACCATTGGACCAAAACAGAAAGCGCCAAGTGAATTTTGTCAAGCAGCAAATGACCTCATTGGAAAATGGATGTTTTCAACCAAAATATTTGGATTCAAATGAAGCGCAGAAGAGTAAGTAGTGAACATCGGGACCCCCTCAGGTAAAACAAGATAGGACAGATCGTGTTCAAGTTCCTTCGGTGGAGAAATTTTCAAGGCCTGAAACTTCAACCGGGCCTCCACTAGCCAGGCGTGTGTATGGGCACCCATTTCCTGAGTGATTAACAGGATATGTGTGTGTGTGTGTGTGTGTGTGTGTGTGTGTGTGTGTGTGTGTGTGTGTGTGTGTGTGTGTGTGTGTGTGTGTGTGTGTGTAGCTCGGAGAGGTCTGGGGTTGTTTTGTCTGCTCGGGGAGGAAAGGAATGCCCAAGTCAAACAAAGCGGACAGGATGCCTTGCAAGAGGCGAGGACGAGGGTGAGAAATAGAAAGCGCAGAGGGGAGCAGGACGGCGAGAGACAGGAAGTGGAGGTCCAGAATGTCGCAGACAGAAGGAGCAAAAGAGAAGGTGGGAGTAGCAGAGAGAGTTGATTTCTCATGTGTTGAACAGCATTCCTCCTCCCGCTGCTATTTGCATTCCGACGCAACGGAGAGGTGGAGCGACAATTTCGTCGACAAGCTGTCAGACAGAAAACCATTCGGCGCTTCCAACTTGACTGTAAACCTGCAGAACCAGTACTAATATCTAATGACTAACAGCCCTTGAGCTCTCCTTGTTCCACCAAAAAACACAAGGCGCATCACAGCGCAGCTAATGGACATGGAGTCTAACATTTTTATATCACAGTAATTTGTGTAAGCTACACCCAGGATTGGTCGTTGGTCAATCACAGGGCACATAAACAACCATCTACTACCCAGAGGGAAGTGTACAGGAAGGCCTGAGCTAAGTTTCCAACCATTGTGAAATTCACTGATGGGATACTGACATGTTTTGACTTTGATGCTATCGCTAACACCATCCCGCCTATACGCCAGGGAATGGTTTCGCAAACCAGACCAAGTACATCAATACATGAGACAACTTGAAAAGAGGTCATTCCAACCGGACTCAGGAGTATTTGACTTTTTTTTTTGTGAATTTTGCTAATGTTAATGTGAATCTATCGCATAACGATAATCCTAAAACTACTATCATCATTAATGGTGCCACCCCAAACTGTTATCGTCTGACTGCATTCCTTTGCGTTGTGATCAAGCTTTAATTTTGGCGGCCAGTAACGGAAGAATATTGTGCAACGAATGTTGTGATTCTTATGTCAGTTTTATCTAAGTAAACCTTGAAAATAGCTCTGGAGGCGATCTTTTTTAACTCTGGTCTACTCCTATAAAATAAACAGAAGCTGCCAGCTACTTCTATGGCTGCTCTGCTATTTCTCTCCAGTCTCAAAGTTCAGCTGCCAAGCACTTCCTGGTGCTGTTGTTGTTGCTGCGCGAGTCGGACCCTGCCCAAGCGGGAGTGAGCCATTCTTTGACTGGTGGTGCAGAATTGATTGGCTGATATCGTTTCCTTTTAAGGTCAATTGTCTCTGAAATGCTTGGCAAGGCTGAGAGCGCGGAACCACTTTTAATTTTTTTTTTTTTTACTAGTTGCACAAGAAGGATTAGTTGTGAAAGTATGCACCAGATGTACAGACATAATATCGGGTGAGGACAGTAGGGGGCCTAACTGAATATTTGTGAACGAAACTAATACAAATGTTTTTCTGTGCCAGATCAAGACATATTACAAATGCTTCAAAAATAGAAAGTAGGACAATAAACAACAGAAAAATATGATAACTGGTCAATTAAGTTTATAAACTAAAGCCCAAGCTACAGAATGTTTAATGACCCCAAAATGAGTCATGCTAATTAAATTTGTCGCACATGTGGAACACATTCAGTCTAAGCAAATTTATGCCCTTTAATTAGGCCAACAGGACAAGCAGCCTTAACTATCAGATAACTTAAAACTATAAATTTTAAATTATTAGGGTGACTGACTACTTTGTTGCCAGTTGAGGGACTCGGGGAAAACGAGTGGGCAATAGAAACTAAGAACCAGAAGCTTTCAACTTGTATCCGTGTTCTGACAACGTGATCGTTACACCTACAGGAACACTCATGGACAATAAATCATACCTCCAAAAACCTGATGACCTCAGCAAACCTTTATAGTCACATAGTCTAACTAGATAAATGCACTGAAATTGTAGGGAGAAGTGGAGCGGTGTGGGTGTGTGGGGGGGGGGGCACAGTGGCTGGGCTTCACAAATAAACCCAGACGCTTGGAGAAAGGGAGGAAACGGGCTGAGGTTGGATCATAAAATATGCCTGGTATTCAACAATGTTCCACAGTGCACAAATGAGCCTCTCAGGGACCTGCGAACGTTACGCGATTCCTGTGAGGCTCCTGGGACCAAATGAGTCTCTGCATTCCTTTTGCAGCTCCAAAAGCGTTATCTCACGATAAAGCCACCTTAAACTGTCAAGTGATTCCTGGCTAAGGACAACAAAGAGTCAATCATTAACTTGTTTTTATACAAACAGATCCGCCTGGTTGCTTTTCGTTCAAGTAAAAACAGCCTGCGGTGATGGCAACAAATATCGGTACGAGCTTCTGCTGTAAAACAAAAACACTTACACAACATTTTGATCTGAGGGTTCAGATTCACATAACCAATCTCCACGACAGACAATACCTGACTTTCATACAATCACAGACGAGACTTACTCAACTTCAGAATACAAAAGACAAACCCAGCGCATTCTTTAGCTGCCGTAGCTAGAGACTATTCGGCCTCGTTGGTTTTATCGTGAGAATGAGCTTCAAAAGCACTGCTGGCATGTTACGAGAAACAGTTGGATGAAACCAAAATAACACAATCATTAAAAAATAACAAAGCAGAAATGAAGTGCTGGAAATAGCCGAGCGGTTATGGTCTGCTAGCATCTGCACCACAGTGATCGAGGCATACCGATAAATGGGCCAATGGAGCAATGTAGAGAGAAGAAAATTGATTTTTCAATCCATCTATAAGCGTCTCAAACTAAATAAGGGCGCTATTATGAAAAGGAAGCAAAGACAAGAATATTTATTCTGAGTCATTTTATTGCATTGCCGTTTTGGACCACTGTTAACTGCTTGAGGCTGTTGTCTCGTGAGCCATTGATGAGCTGTTTGCGCTGTGGTTTTGGGTCTGCCAGACAACCGTCCTCTAAGCATCCAAGATAAACTGTTGCTGGAGAAAACAGTCCTCAGACACTTGCTGTCACATTATGACTCGCACAAGACTGTCTGTCTTTTTGTCGTTTGGACGTGATGCGTAAAAGTTAGCCCATTCAGAATTTACATTGGAAATAATTGGAATTATTATTCTCCCATTTCTGTTTGAACTTGTTGACTGGATTGACCTGCTTGACAATTCCATGAAAACCGGAGAAATATTCAGGGTCCACAAAGAGGTGAAGACAAAAAAATAACAAAAGACAAAGCAGTAGCCGAGCAAAAAAAGACAGGGGAAGTGATTAATAGCCAGGTTGCGATGGCGACCCAACATTCTTTTCCCTGAAAACATGTATATTTGCTGATCACAAGTAAAATAATCTGCAAAAGGAATTTTATTTTGATAACCGCCCCTGTAGATCCAAATCCTGGACCTGAGTGTTATGTTTCCCCTTGTACGGTTCACCTAACTTATCGCAAAACTCATGAAGCCTGTGTGAAGGTCCAAGTTTTGGAAGTCACCCAAGCGTCAACACAGGGATAGTGAAACTATCCCTGTCCAAGCTGAGGATACCAGTCATTGATCCAGTCACAATCAATGCGATTGATATCCGTCTATGGCATTTTGATTGGGGGTTAGCATTAAGCTAGCACAGGACGACAGTAAAATAGCTTTCTTTATTATTTAAATAAACTTAACAAAACATTAAATGTCATATCTAGAGACGTGACAACAACCCCGAGGTGCAGTAAAAGTGCTCAGTCACCACAAACGTGCTGTTTGGAGTCATTTTTATAAGTTTCCATTCAAAGGAATTAGATGTGGCACACTTGACTTATATTTTTCCTTTGAGATCAAAAGATGAAGACATCAGACAAACCAATGTACTTTGATACAGCATTTGAGGACAAAAGGCATCCACCCCAAACAAAAAACAGCATTATTTGATCATTTATTAATGGCTAACACTTGTGAGAATGTCGATCATACAATACAAAATATTCAAAAGCTTCAGATCTGTACAGTTAAGTGTGTGTCACTCGTCAGAGCGTCCTTAAACACTGATTCATGAACCTCTGGATGAACCCGACTTCTGCTGAGCCCTGCACCAGTTCTGACTTCCACAACGAACTCCTGCCAACCGCTGTCGCGTCAGTCAGTGGCCAATTGACTGCAAATAACAGACTAAAGCCTCATAAATCCTGGAGGAGCGAAGCAGTAACTGTAGTCATGGGAGGGGTTGTTGAAGGAGAGATATTATAGTACTGGGTAGAAAAACAATCAAAATGGTAAACTCGGTATTCAAGACTTACAAAAGCAGCTGCTGGGTGAAGAACATGTTGCCATTTATGGATGTTGCTGAGGTTTAGTACATGTTGGGCCACTGTAGGTGGCACAAGGGAATTTATTTAACCTAATTTTTCTTAGAGTTCCCACTAATCCAAAATGTTTTTATATCTCAGCTGTAGAGTCAGTTCGACTATCTGATCAACGATGCTATTGATGGTATCATCTCCTGGTGTGTCTACTGATCAGTCCCAATGCTTTCCTTTCTGATATATTATATACTAAGCAACTTACTGATTATTCAGTATCATGGCTCGAAAGATTCTAATGCGTTACGCCGCAAATTAGACCTGATCCTAGCTAGTCTAAAGTCAAATCTACTTTGTTACCAAATTGTCAGGTTTTTGTAAAGAGGCTTTTGATCGTTGGAGGACAGATGGTTGGTTAAATATGTGCCGCGTTGGTTGTCTCAAAGTACACCGCACGCTATACTAGAATGTGAGATTTGAAGTCTTAGTGATTTAGTCTGAATCATCATCAGGATCACAACGCGAGTGTGACGTTCATTCCCTCTCTGGTCTGTCAGCTCGGTCACTCTTCAAGAAGAATGCACCTTGAACCAGACTGGAATGGCTCCTGAAATATGCCAAATATGCTCCTGAACACCCCGCCTAGCCCACCCCCACCCCTCACCTCTCCTTAGAAGATATAGCCCTGTTAGGTCCAAAGCCTACCCAGTCCACCCCCCCAACCCACAACATTCCTGCACTGTACAGTTCACTGAAAGCACGCACATTTAACAACACACGGATCACACAGACAATGTTAAGAACATTAGTAAGGCAAGTTTCCACCCAGCTGACCCAGACGCGGCTTTTCAGGGTAGGTAGTTCGGATTTCTTTTCATTAATGTCCAAAAATACTCCTTGGCCAAGTAGGCGAGGAAAGCGGGGTAGTATGGTGGTGGTGGTGTGTGTGTGTGTGTGTGTGTGGGGGGGGGGGTATACAGGGAAAATAGGGGCTCTATTTCTGTAAGGTCAATTCAAGCACATGTAAAAAAGTTCTTAAAAAAATTCATAAGAAATGTCTTAACTTTAGCGCCCACATCTTGTTTTTCTCACCTCCCTGCGTGTTGGCTCACTGTGCCTTCTACATGCTTTTGAAAACCATTTCCTTCTTTCCCTGGAACCATAAACAAGGTAGCTTGCCTGGTATCGGAACAAAAATTAGAGATCAAGGTACTTTCTTTTTTGGGCTCAGCAAAACAATGAGTCACGTGTGGGAAGATAAAATGGCCGGAAGGAACCTCGCCACTGCGTAACGAGTGAACAAAATTTGAGCAGCAACTACGCATTAAGACCCTTTGAAAGATATTAGAGCAACAGATGCTATACGTGATAATGATTAGCTAACACAGCTACAAATGATGAAGGACATTGTAGCGTAGCATCTTTGGACTTGACACTGACTTGATCGCTGTTCCCTGATGGAAGCTAAACGAAGACCAGATGATGATGTTCTTAGGTTACACGCGATAGTTCACGAACCTTCACATGAACCACGGAAGAGCAGCCTTGTGGAAGACAACGGGGGCAACTGGTGTTCATAAATTACCTGAATTATGGTATTAGGAAGCAGTTTGGAAGCTTGGCTCGGGTTGTCGTTGCATCCTTGTGGATAATTCATACAAAATGGGGGTATCAAAGTATGGAAGACATCCGTTAAGTGCCAAATTGCGTCAAAAGGGCAATGAAATATACGAAACCTTTGGCTCGTAAATTTGTTCTCGTGCTACCTCTCCGCTATCATCTCGATCAAAAGACCTTCACCAAGGTGTAACATTAAGATCTTATCTCCTCTCTTGACCTCTCTGGCTTCTTCCTTGATACCACAACCCATTGAAAAATTCAAAACCGAAGGAGAATTCTTGAATCAAAAAGGAAAGCAGATGTCTTTCAAATAATTGCTAAGTTGACAGGCTAGCTTGCATGTCACCCAGTGGAACTGAAGGATTTTCCCCTTAAGCAGCAATTGAGGTGGCGTGTCAGTAGTTTCGAGTTTCAAATGAAAGCTTCAAATGATTTTCTTTAAACTTGATGACTCAGAATAGTCGGCAGATCTGCGGCGGAGGTCTGAAGTGCACAGTAATAATTAGCCTGCAGTGAAGTTTGTCAAACCTTCAGCGAGTTCAATTAAATCAAAATCTATTCAAATTAAAGAAGATTTCAACTTCAGTAATCATCAATGCAGATCTTCACGATGGAGTTCTTGCTCGGGTTCCAGCAGGAAACCGGCGGCGAGGCCTCCTTTGGACCAAAACAGGCCCACCGGCTTTGCCCATAATGAGGAAGTTGTTGGCATGCTTTAGGGGGTCTAACGAAAGGGGCTTCATTCACCCTCAC
This sequence comes from Syngnathus leptorhynchus, assembly GCF_054491065.1. Classification (NCBI taxonomy): domain Eukaryota; kingdom Metazoa; phylum Chordata; class Actinopteri; order Syngnathiformes; family Syngnathidae; genus Syngnathus; species Syngnathus leptorhynchus. The sequence goes on along the minus strand of NC_141209.1, from coordinate 4,125,363 downwards.
ACACGCGAGAGAGTTGTCCAGCTTCAACTTGGGATTCTTAAACGGCCATCGACTATTTTCAGGAATGAGGTTTGTGGATGTGCCAGTGTGTGAAATCTCAGATCTGAAATGTACTTATGAACCAACGACTGTTTGCTGAGTGACTGACATATTAGCTCTTAGAACCTGATGACAGACGGCCGGGAGCAGAATATTTCAAAAATTGCTTTGGCATAGACAGTCTCGTAATGGTACACAGAGTTCAAGTGCAATCACAAGAGTGTCACGGTCGATCGCTGATAAAGAACTCGATGAGGGTGTAGCGGATAAAAAGTATGTAGGTCATATTTTAATTGTTCCTGAGTGTCAAAGAACAAATTCCTCAGTAGCAATGGCAGAAATGGGACACTGTCGAAACACATCGGTCAGTGACGGCACGCTTCAAAAACAGCCATCTTTATCACTTATTTAAAAAAGTCAGAATAGCTTAAAAAAAATGAAATTCAAAGCTGTACGTCCAAATTATTTTTATCTCTTGGCAGATCTGCTAATGGACAATGACTCCAGCTGTCCTGCACATTGTCAACATCAGCCTCCGTCCCGGATACTGAGCCCATTAATGGCATTATCACAAAACACACACTTGGAAAAGGACACACAGTCGTGGGAGGCTCGAATACCAGCTTTCTCTGGTTGCTATTTCAAGAGGAAGCTCTTTTTGTAATGCGTAAAATCCCGCTCAATGTACAGTGCCGGTCTATTCCGGGGCGAGAAAGTTTAGCAGGCCTGAAAGCGGGTCCACCACTAAATATAATCGACACCATCCGGTCCTAATTCTTCATCCACTATCCATTGCATTTAATATCACCGTTACGCCACATGTGCTTTGAGAATCAACTGACCTTTGCACATTTATTCCGGAACAAACCTTTTACTCAGATACCGCTGCTTGTTTTATTAGTTAACATCACCTGTTTTACCGTAATAATTTCCGGCAAAAAAAAAAATCTTTCCAAGCTGTTTTAACGCACTTGCGTAACTTGACGTCAGCTGTAATTCCACACTAATGTTACCATGCTTCACTAACAGCAGGGGGCTCTGTGAATAAAACTTGATGTGCCGGCTGGCCGTAACGCTACCGCTGACAAGCCCGGTTGGATAAATTCCCGGCGGTTTGATTCTCCTAACAGAAAGCCTCAATACTTTTTATTTAATCCCCAGGAACGGTCATTTAGCCACTGTGTAATCCCTCAGGTCGAAAGCCTAGGCTGATAATTACACTTATTGGACACCCCTAATGATTAGTTTTTGGTTTCACCCAAAGCAGGCCATGCTTGCTAGTTTTGTGGGGCCGTCATGGGGCGAGTGGAAAACCAATCACGCAAGGGATAGTTTAGAGAAGAGGGAGGTATGATTAGAAAGAACTTCTCAACCAGGATGTGGTCCAAACTATTTGTCTTCTTGGTCAAACAAGACAAGTTCATTCAAGGAAACTATCGCTACCAAATCTTCAAGTACAAAGACTATTCAGAATTCAACCAAAATTTCTAATGAGGACGGTTCGAATGTGAATGCGCTGACACAGAATGGAGTTGGGGGGAAGGGGCAAGTCAACCAGGAAATGTATTGATAGTATCAGAGCCAAAAGAGAGGCAGGACACAGTCTGTGTGAAAGGATATTCCGAGATGGGTGTGAAGATTTTCACTCACTGAGGTCATTGTGATTCATAAGAGTTGGATCGAGCCGAAAGTCGGAACACAAATTCCTAAGACTGTAGACACATGGATCATTTTGCCTTATATATTACATCTTAAACTTCAAAACCTCCACATGTAATAAACCATCCCAGGGAGCAAGTAACCAAAAACCCTTTTTAGCACACACATGCAAAGATATCAACACACAAGTGCAGATTTGCAGGGCTTCAAAGCCGTGTCTCAGCAGGTGTGAACAACAGCCCGCCTTTCCAGAAAGTCTTCGGTAATGTTTTTCCTTCTTCTTGCTCACCTTCATGTTGCAAACAGGTCAAGGCAGGTTCCCACCACCTCAGTCGCTCCCTGTACTGCTTTTTTTATGAGCCCCACCTGGCAGGTTATTCTTCCAGCCAGGACAACTACCTATTCTACCGTTGACACACTGCTCTATTGGTAGTACAGGACACACATTGCACTGTTTTGCCTTTAGCCACCTCGGGTCAGTGCATGCACTATAGCACAACAAATGTAATGAACACAAACGTGTGTGTGTGTGTGTGTGTGTGTGTGTGTGTGTGTGTGTGTGTGTGTGTGTGTGTGTGTTGAAGCATAAACATCCATTGCTTAAATTGTAATAACACAGCAACATCAATGCTAATCATGATATTGTTTATGGAGTTTTGCACTGTTAGCATTAAGCTAGTAGAAGTTATGTGGTTGTTTTGAATATAAAATGTCTTTGTTTTGGTTAGTGGGACTTTAACTTTAAGTAACAATAAACAGACTTTGTGTTATCTGAAGTTTGCAACCTGTTAAAGTGGACTTTTCAAATGTTTCAAATATTTGTTAGTTTCTGGTAGAGCTTGTCCTAATCCACAAAATGTACCCTTGAGATAACATGTGGTATGATTGCGTCCTATAAAAATAAAAGTCACGTTTTATGATAACGGATAAAAAAAAAAAAGGTGTTAATTGAATTAATTGAATAATTGAATTTTTGTTTTTTGCTGTCCAACGTGATGCCTGCGCTGCTGTGTGACAGCTTCCTGCTGTGATTTATATAATTAGGCCAGTACTTTCAATCAACACACTTTTAGAAAGAAAAAAAAAACCACATTTCAGAGAGTTAAACGTGTTCTAAAGTTATTTGGACTGTATTCATATTCCGTCGTCCCAAAAGGAAGAGAAGCCCAAACAATCACTTGGTTGGTTCGGGTACAAAGTCTCTGTTGCTAGCTTACTGCCACACCAATTTACACATTTAAACAAGCAACAACAACAACAACAAAAAGAAAGAACAGACGGCAAGCAAAAAATAAATATTCCAAAAATATATTTTAAAAAATGCAGATAAGATTTATGCAGTGACTACAGGCTGCTGTGGCATGTTCATGTTCGCGGAGATTCTCAACTTCAGCCGAGAGACCTGTCGTCGTCGTGGCCCGGTGAGACCTTTCAAAATGGCTATAAATATGACAAACAAACCGCCAAATATCGGTTAAAACTGTCGTATAGTGACATTTCTCGTCGCGTCGAAGATACATTAAAACACCTGAGCATTTTTGGGCTAAAATCGAGCGGAGGAGGGAGAAGAGGGTTGGAGGGGGGGAAACTTGCCGCAGTTGAACACTTGTGCCGCCCCGGCTCATGTTTGCTCATGTCCGGCCACACAAACGTAAAAACGAGACATATAGCCGTACCTCAAAATGTGTTTCGTCGTAAGTCGGGAAGAGACAGCAATAAATCCACAAAAAGCTGTCACCGGCGGCTGGAGTTTTGCTCACGCGGCCCCGGTCGCCCTCACTGCGGCCGCGGAGGAGAAGACAAGTTCATCCCGCTTTCTGAGAGCCCTGCGGAACCTATCCACCTTTCCCTTTACTCTTAAATCAGCGGCCCTTTTCTCTCGGATATCCCTTTCCCGAGTCCGTTCGAGATCAAACCATCACATTCCACCGCGTCCCAACAATGACAAAGGTGGGTTTTCCTTTTTTTTTCTCTCCTCCTGTTGCCGGAGCAGGACCCACCCCTCGGGATGGCTCTGCCCGCTCTGACCGCAAAGAGAACGCCCTTCCCCGGCTGCGAGGTCCCGCCTCTCCACCCCGCCTTCTTGTTCCTCCGCATACGCATACAAGAGAGTCAGGCCGGTGAGCAAAGCCAATGTGGCATATTTCCTCTCGTACAGGCACAATGCTGCACGGGAGCAAGTTGTGGCACGATCAAAATGTCTATTCGGTGCACTATAAAGTCACAAGGGCATCTGCAACTGCATCAAAACAGCATTTGGTAATGCAGTTGTTGATGTCAAGATTAAGAACAATCTCTTTTTAAGCTCCCCTCTCTACTTAAATCTACTGTTATGAGGAATAACAGGGCTGCAGAAATGTAATGATAGACTGCATTGCACATATGTATTTGTAGTAGTGGTAAGCAGTCAGGGACAGGAAGGCCTCTGCAAGGCATGAATACTATCTGAAGCACTGACCTACATTTAAAACATTTTTATATCTGTTCCATGGAATTGTATTTATCTTTTCCCAATGGTATTTCTTCTGGCTGCACTGTTTACACACTCATATTATTTATAACCCCCCAAAGGTTTAGGAGATCGTTGGGTTAAAATAAAAAGGCTTTCTACAGGTGTTGAAGATACCAACGAAGTCAACATAGAAGTGCAACCTTTGGGACGCCGGTGTGAACCGAGCAATGACGCACCAGCTTGGAAAGTGCGACAATAAGTGAGTCTGTTTATACATTTCTGACATAGCAGACACCATATAATAAGAACACCTAGTTCTGATTACGAAATAAATGCTACCCATAGAAAATTGAAACTCAATTAATGAGTCCAGAATCATGCATATGTCACTAAAATGTCAAATCTCAAATTGTCTGCCCAGCGTCTTTAGCAGTTCAACTGCACAAGTTGAGATAGACTTGGATGTTTTCATATCTGTCATGTTTCGTCCTTCCGGGTAACGTTCACACGCATGTTTCTGTCATGTGGGGAACTGGCGTCCATATATCAAACGACATAAACGCAAATACACGATGCAAAACGCCAACACATGTTCTCCAGAACACTTAGTCCGCCTTCCACTCTTTACTGTCCGGCCCACCTGATTCAGGAAGAGCTCGCAATCCAGTCAACATCCTTCCTAATTGCAAACATCCCTGACCAACCAAGAACATCAACTCCAAAAAGAATTTGTCGAGAGCACGCACATGCCTCTGCTTCTCTTTATTTTCTTGTGTTTCACACAGGAGTCATTTTTTTTTTTAATCTTATCCGGACACACTTGCAAACAATTGCAGCAGCAGACTAATCTGCATAATCCTGTGCACATCCCTGAAATCACACACGATCAATAGTACAAGGGTCCAACGAGGGGGGGAATCGTCACCTGACGATAGTATGACGACATCCTATTTACAGCGAGGGGGAAAAAAATTGAAACCAATGAAGGTTTTTACGCTACGACACGGCTTATGTAGCTTTACTACTTTGTGTTCTTTTAACAGCGAGCGTGCGGATTAATGTGCTTAATTCACTGTCCTCCCAGAGCGGGTTATGGGCAGTATTTAAACACATATAACCCAGATGAGTCCAAATGTGGGGCAGGATGTCGTGTGGGGAAACATGCACTTATCCTAAGACGACCAGCATTGTGTGCATCACTGGTTTGGCGTCTCTTCAGTCTGAATGCATTGTTGCTCTCGTGCTACTGTCTTATTATAGAGGTAAAAATGGATGACATTTAAATAAAAATTCTTGGGTTTTGTCCATTTTTAAAGTATGCTTCATGTGTTTTTAAAGGTAAAAAAAAATGGCAGGCTACATTACAAGTGTATACTGGTTACTGGGAAGAATGCCAGATCTAATCATTTTTATGGGTTCTGCATCCTGTTGGGAAGAGAAAAGAATGGAGATGTGGCTGTCAAATTCACTCACAAAATACACCAAATAAGGATTGTCAAGCTCTTTGATATAACTTTATACATCTTCATTTCAAAGTTCAATTGTATTAGCTATAAAATACATACCATAAAGATAAATATGAGCGTTTTTCACCACAGCATCATCTGTTGGCGGAGGGGTGGTACTTCTAACGTACAAAAATAAATTCTCCAGTGCAAACACATCAATTCCATAATTACATCACTACTCTACTAAATATAATCTATGTATTACAATATGAATTAATCTGCACCCCCCCCCCCCCCCCACCCCCAATTCCAGAGGGCAGCCATTTTGACACTTGCTGTCAAATCAAAATGACATCACAATTGCTCAGGCCAGGCTCAGGTTATGACCAATCACGGTTTGGTCATGTGACATCCCCAAGATTTTCATTCTAAACATCACCGAAAGTCTCAAGGGACAGAAATATCCAACGAGCTTCGATTAGACTGAAACTCAAAAACAAAACCTCATGTCAAGTCTCATCTTATTTTGAAGTACAGATGTCCCTGCCTGTAGAGTTCACCCTCCCATACTGGACTATTTCTCACTGTGGGGGGACATTCCTCAAAACTCCGCCTTTGGCTTGCAGTAAATCTCCCTGAGAGAGATCTTACACTGGAGCGCTGTGCCAGGTGACATGTTTGTGCAAAGCTTCATCATTGCACCCATTTTGTCTCCCGTGTCATAAAAGGCAAAAGGGGTGGCAAAGAGGAAAAAAAATAGTGTTAATGGGATTATAGAGGGTTGTGCACATTTGGCTCCCTCCCTTCCTGTCTCCTAGAGGAATGCCTGACTTCTGACTACACAGCTCTTTTAAAGCAAATGTAAGCTCGCCCATAAAAGAGCTGTTAAGGTCTTGGCAGCTCGCCTCTTGCCATCTCTGGACATGTGGGCTGATACATGGGAGGAAACTGTGCAGCATTCCAGGCCGTCACAGTTTGCTTTATTGAATTTACATTTCTAAATTCTTAAAACGAGAATTGATATAATACAACAGCCCCCAACAAAAAAAAAATCCCCCAAGTTCTCTTTCCTTGCATTTGCATTGGCTTTTGTCTTCATGCACGGCCACCATGTTGTTTTCCTAGTTTGATTGCCAAGCTAATTGCCCCAATAAAAGCTTTACATTGCAGTTCACAGAGGAGAAAGGACTGCAGACTCATGCAGCTAAGGATGGAGTCCTTCTTTAGTAGGCCTAGCCTGACCTCTTGTGGTTCTAAAACAACAATCACTTTCACTTTTAACCGCCCATTACACTTCCATAAAGATCCACTGGCATCAGTAATTTAATAAACACAAAATGCTGGAGATTAGGTGTTCATTTGGGATGCATTTCTTCAATATTAAAAAAACAGCTTAACTGTTTCCAAATAAAATAAACACGAGTCAAAGGTGAGTGTTATACGACCTTTTAAAAGTGCCTGGTAAAGTGAGGGACATTGCAAACCTCCTAATTTTTTTTTAAAGTGTATAAAAAAAAACAAGTAGTCAAATGACACCAAATAGGGAAGTGACTCAACGCCTCCCTAAAGTTTTCAAAAACAACAAAAAAAACACAAACTACTCTTATCAACAAGCTTCTCTAATCATTTTCATTCCAGTCATGATCTTTTGGATGACTCGTTTTTGTTTCTGTCCTATTTAGCATTCAGCATGTTCTTGATTTAAAAACAATGTATTTGAAATTTCTGTTTGTATCAATTTTTTATGTGTTTGTAGCAATTTTTCCTGATGACTGTTTGTATCAATTTTTTGCTTTCATCACACTTGGATTTAGTACATGTACTAACTAGTTCATCTCAATGTTTTAAATAGTTTTGGGTTCCGCAGAGGAATCACATTTCAAATAAGCGTAACGTCCGGGAAATCTCTGTTATCGGGGAACGTGGACATCAATAAAATTAAAAGCCATACTTGAATGTGAAGTCATAGAAAAACTCCCAGATTTCTCCAGTGTGGGCGTATCTTCTTCAATTTGGCCATTGCGCCATGTGGGATTTCACAAGAAGACATTTTGCACCTCCCTCTTTATGATACTCGACGCTCGCCTTGTCTTTGACCGACACTTCCAGACACGCCGATAACACCCAGAGAAGACAGACCAAGTGTGGTAAGTCAGCGGCCGTGGATGGTTTTCTTCATCTTCTTTTTTTTTTTTTTGTCAAGAAATAATATACTTTTGGATTTGAGTACATTTGGTTACATTTGATATTTAACAGCTAACATCTGGCAGTTTTTATTACCGTTAGAAAACTTTTACAAGAGATAAATGATTTGGCAAATTCATGCTTTTAGATCTTTAACCAGAAGCAGACATAATTACGCAATCATTGTTTTCTTTTTCCCCCCATATATCAAAGTAAGATATTTGTGCTTTGACTCACTGATTTTTATCAAGATAACCAAAAACTCTTGGCTTCCGCTTCACACGTTTTCATTTTTGTTCACAGTTAAAGGACGAGCGGACACGACTGGCGCCACATGCAAGGAACCATGGTAAAACTTCCTTTTTAATGAATTTCTTCACTTTTCGTGTCTCATCTTAAGTTTGCTCTGAAGTGCACTGGTTACGTAATCAGAAATCCGTTGTGAAAATCACACCAATTGTATGTAGCTCAGTGATAAAATGCGATTAGGATTCGTTACAACTCCCTTTCTGTTTGGGCTTTGAAAGGTGAGGATGAATTGAATTCAAATTTTCAACATCTCGAGACTTCTTTCAAAATTTGCTCCATGTGTCGAATATCTGATTGATTGATGTCTTGTCTTCCGTAGATAGAAATGGAAATCCCCACTACTGAAATCCCAGCGAGAGTCACCACTCTGCACTTTACAGCTAGCAATGACTCCAACTTCCTGGACTCGCCTTTTCGTTATCAGCTTTTCCCCGCCGCCTATGGCATCATCTTCATCGTGGGCCTCTTTGCAAACATTTATGTGCTCTTTGTGCTACGCTGCCTTCGGGAAGCTAAAGCCATGGGGGAAATTCGGATATACATGACCAACCTGACCATCGCCGATCTCCTTTTTGTTTGCGCCCTCCCGTTCTGGGTCGGCTATTACAGCCGCCAAGGCACGTGGGTCTACAAAGACTTCCTGTGCCGACTGACCGGCTCGTTATTCTTCATCAACACCTACTGCTCCGTCCTCTTCCTCTGCGCCATCAGCATCAATCGGTACTGGGCGATCACCCGGCCTCTAGACGCGGCCTCGTCAGACCACAGGTGCCGCGGAATCGTTGTTTGTGTGATCATCTGGTTGGCAACCATCTCCATGGCTATTCCATTTCTGGCCAATCCGGGCACCAACCAGGACGGGAACGTCACCCGCTGCTTCGAGGCCTACCATAACGGCGACGACTCATCCAAAAGAGCTGTGGCCGCCACGCATTTCGCAATCATCGGACTGTTTTTTGTCGTTTTTGCACTGGTGGTGGTGTGTAACCTTCTCATCGCCCGAGCTTTGTTTTCCCAAAACGCTCCTCAGTCCGAGCTCAAGTCCGGAACGATTTTATCCAGAAAGTCCACTATGACACTCTCATCCAGAAGGCCCACTGGGGTGAAACGCAGGGCTGTGCAGATGCTCATGGCGGTGGTCGGCGTATTCGTCCTGTGCTTCCTGCCTCATCACATAGTCCAAGGCTTCTGGACCTTGGCGGTGCTGCAGATCCAAAAGGGATGGGGCCACGTGGACTGGGATGGCGAGACCGTGCAGATGCTCAACGACGCGCATCAGATCACATTGCTTCTCATGAGCCTCAACTGCATTCTGGATCCGGTGGTGTACTGTTTTGCCACTCGCAAATTTCGACGGTTCATCATGGCTCACATCAAGACACTGGCCAGGGGCGAGAGCTGCTCCCACACCGTTACCTCACAGATATCTTTAGACAGTCGGCACCAGAGCCAGAGATTTCCCGATGAGCTCAACCAGCCCGATCTCCACTGACTCGAACACACCCAAGCGACGGCTTGGGTTAGGCCAGGAGGTAAGCCAGGAGCTATTTTCTGGACTGCTTGTCCTGGGGCGGGCCGGGATGGGGCGGGCCCATCCCGGCTGACTTTGGGTCAATGGAGGTCTGCAGCCTGGACTTGTCGTTAGTTAATCACAAGGCACATATAGACAGACAACCTTCCACGCTCACATCCACACTGTAACAGAGTGGGAACTGGACCAATTCTGCTTGGACCGAACTCGGACCACTACATCATCGGTGACTCTTCTTCTGTGGCCATGTGAAAACAATTTTGAAATTTGGTAGGTTAAAGAAACAGTCTGATAAGTTAGATGGGGTAAACATTCTTGATTTTGAAGGCCCTGCAGAGATTTGGATGACACGACAGCCCAGAGAGGCTGAAAGCTGATTAGACCACCATCCACATGAACTGCAGGCAGCCAAGAGAGACGCTATCAATTAAAAAGATTAGATTTCTGGGACTGAATTAATTCAGTATAAGATTTGAATTTTGTTTGTAATTGTAGCAGAGAAAGTCCAGCTGCTCCTGACCACAGCAACTGCTTTTTTTTTTAATTTAATTTAGACTGAATTGCGCCAATCTGACTTCCTGCATCATGTACGCACAGAAAAGAAGAAGTTTTGCAAGCAGAAGTTTGTGATATTCACCGGAAGTCTCAATCTTTGTCTGATGAAAATCCACCAAAAGAAAGTGACGAAAGACCAATTTTGCCCTATAGGACAGTTCTCAAGTTCATCATATAGCTTTTTATTTTTTTACATGGTGTCAGCATTTCCCACCAAAATGTGAAGGTGCACAAGTAATTCTGCCTAAATTAGGTGTCCCCTTTGGGTGTCTGATATTGTGACATTTTCAGCTCCCATAACGACAAACACAACAGTAAGTTCTCAGGCTTTTAAAACCGCGGGCCTAGGTGTCATTTCAAAATGCTTGCGGTGTGTTTTTCCGCTAACCCCAAACCACAACTTGTGGACATTAGTTAGTCAACAAGTGGTTTTCTACAAGTGATTGTATAAGTTGGAGTTCCCATTCATCTGATCTATCGGCCTAATCAGATTCAATTCATGGCAGAACGGAGTAGGTGCTGTCTGCAGTCACACACGTGGGATCCAGATCTGTGTAGGCCAGGTTGGTGCTTGAGTAATTCATGTACACGTGTCCGTCTGTCACCGTGTGAGGAAGACCTCCGCTGTGGTGTAAATAAATACATAAATAAGTTTTAAATAATTTGTCTTGGTCCCATTTTTTTATGTCACACAAACTTGGCATTTTCACAGGTATTTTAAGTATATATATTTTTTTTTATAAAACCTTAGTGAAAATATTTACATTAAAATGAAAATACAATTTCAACACATACATTAAAGGGGAAAAAGCCTCAATTTTTTTTTCTTGTAATATGTTCTGTGTAGCCCAACTCGTCGAAACACAGTTTTGGGTTCTTCCACTTTAACTGTATGTGAATAATTAAAAATAAAAAAATAAAACTTTTGCTTCTTACTTTGCTTCCTTTACGACTCTTGGAAAACCTTTTAACCAACCAACAAACAAACAAAGAAAAAACAAACAGACAAACAAACAAACAAACTTTTATATTTCCCTTTTTTTCTTCTTCGTAACTATTCTCTGTTGTGCTAAGTTGTACCTTTATCTCCCGTGCTAGTAGCGCTCCTCTTGTCTCTAAGTCCTTGCCATCCCAGCCAAAACATGATGGCAATATTCATTATCAAAGCCGAAAGAGAGAGAGCCAAGGCAGCTATTCCGATATTTGCTGTAAAAAGAAATAAATGGTTCAAAGAAAAAAAAAAAGGAAGTTCAAATCTATGTCATATACATGTTGACTGACAAGAAGTTAATGAGGTCATGGCTAGAAAAGGTGTCACCGTGAACGCTGAAATGTCTTTTGCAACTGTGAAATCAAATATTAGCTGTGGTCTTTCCACACCAAATTAAGGAGATGATGGAAAATTATGAAATCAAGTAATGAAATGTGACCAGACTGTAATTCTTTAATAATAGAATTGTGCATTTCCTGATTATGCCACCAACCTGTTCCATGAAGGGAGATGATAAAGACCGCGTGGCTGGAACTGACACTCTGGCTTAGATTGCTTTGAGCCAAGCAGCGGTACAGTCCGCTTTGTTGCGGCTCGCTCAGGGTGAGCTGGCCCCCCTTGGCCACTTTCTTCCACGTCTCTTGCTCCTGTCGTTGCCAGTGCCAGTTGTGAAAGGCCGGTGAGCTTGGTGCGCAGCAGCGCAGGCTGACCTTCTGACCCTCCGCCACCGGGAAGGCCGGTGTGGCTGTCAACTGCAGAGCAGGGAGAGTGCCTTGTGCTGAGAAAAAAAAAAAAGACGAACTATATCCTACAACTTGCGGCTTTCTGAGACGACGCGTTGAGAATAAATTGCCGATATCATTCGAGTCACAATGAAATTTACCGTCCTCAATCGTGGCGCTTGTATTGGCGGCCGTCTGTGCAGGCTGGATATCAACTGTCAAAACGATGGCAAACTTATGTATAAAAACAAGCGTACATGGTATGATGCCGTTAAATGTTACCTGTACAGAAGACGTAGCATAAGAAGAGGCCGCGTGAGAGGGTCATGCTGTTGGAAATGTCGATCGGAACTGAGTCGGATCTCAGGTGAGGATGGGGGAAGTGAGTCGAGCAAAGGGACGAGAAGGGAAGTTTTGAGTTCCCTCACGCGTGTTCCGTGATCAAACAAAAAAATGGCTTTATCAGCTTTTTGACCCATCATATGTGTTTATCTTGTTACGCCCATATGGCTGAGATTTATTTACTTGTGCTCACTAAGAAGTGGCTATGAATTTGGGGACAGCTGAACATATTACAATGCAAAGTTAAGACAAATAGTCATGAAATTGTCATACGTGTGTACACATGTACAATCATTATTCATCATCATTATTTCATGACTCATTACACTTTGGTTCATTAGTCTGCCTGCCCCAGATGTGCCATAGTCGTGCCTGTTGACTCTCACATTGCCGCTAAGGCGTTTGTGTGTGTGAACAAATGTATTTTTTATGCCTCACGTGCTAATGATCATTAGTATCTGCAGGGAGCAGTGCCTGCATGTGAGATGTTGTCAGATAACTCAAATGTTTCACAAACAGTAAACATCACACTATATGTGTTTTTTTTAATCATATTTAATTTGAAATAATCTACTAATCCAAATCAGAGCACAAAAGCTGCATCAACAATATTCCTTTAGCAAAGATGCTTGTCAGTGAGCAAGTATAATTTTAGCCAACAGAGGGCAGTCTTTACTTTTCTGTCAGCTTCCTTTGAGGTGTTTGGCTTGCTGGAGGAGGTTCTCTGTTTTTGTTGTTGTTGCTGGACTGACCAGGTATAAGAACGCTGACAGCAAAGCTCCTCTGAGGAGTGCCAAAACTCTGGGGAATAGGAAAGTAGGCTAGTAATTGGTATTAAGGAAGTATGATGATGTAATGCATTACTGTACATCTTGACTGATCTTCGCATATGTTAGCCTGGGTTATTAGCGGAAGTTACGGAGAGTTTCCGCTGTATGGTTTTGTATTTGCGATGTGGTTCTTTGCACTTTTAGGGCTTTGTTTTGCAATCTTTATCTGTAAAGTATTTATTTTTAACACTAATTTTGTAAGATGAGTTTGAAGAAAAAAACAACACAAGTTTTATCCACGTTCAGCTCGGCAGTTTAAACAAACAACAGTTTCACTTCCATTTCCCTCCATGTCACCGCGTTCACCCCGCGCGGTGCGGAAATGAGTAACGGCTCGACACGAGAAATCGCAACAGCATGGAAGAAGAACAACAACAACAAGGCCGGACACCACTCGCGTCCAGATGGGCACTCTCTTTGCCAGGCAGGAAATGGCACGGCGCTCTGTCATATTTCATTGTGGCACAAAACTGACACGATCATGCGCATGGCATCCCCTCGAAGAGTGTAACGCTTCTGTCAAAATGATGTGAACAGTAGGAACCTAATGACCAGTGTTGAGTGCGTCTGGATGCATTTGCGTGGCCTGTTTCGTCCCACTACTCCACCATGCAACCCTCAGCCCCGTGTTGAACAGATGTCGCGGGCAAGATGATACCACCCCAACGCTGAGCGGGGGACAAATTACCACGTGTGCGCGCAAACACACACACACCCGATGCAAATATAACCTTCAGATTACAGATGGCCCCTATCAGAGATAGCCGGCTGGATTTGCAAAGAGGTAAATACTGTAGGGGTAATCCAACATGGAAGCCAGAGGGCCGCGGAATGAGCACCAGATGGTACTTATATATATATATATATATATATGTGCATGCGCTCGTGTCGCAGGAAATGTTAAGCGTGATCTGGATTATGTTTCGTGCGCCAAAGATGAATTTGCAGTGCGTCACCTTGACCGTGCACAGTCTGTTTTCGGACAATAGGATCAACCTCGGCCTCGTAATGTTATGAGTCAACGCAGTGTTTGCCAACCAAGGCTCATATTTTACTCGGTACACCACCAAAGTAAAAATCACATCATGTATATTCGACGGCACAGTAGTCGGGAATAACCGAGTCGCATGCTCGGAGCGACCTTGGCGGAGCGAGCTGCGAGCCGCCTGAGTGACCGCAAGCATGCGCGCGTGACTTTCAACCTCGATTTCCCCCAGGGCGAGAAATATTAGACGGACAGGGAAGACGAGGAGGGCGGCGGGAGGCGAACTGCAAAACAAAGGCAAAGAGACAAGTGTGTTGAGAAAGCGACCGAGGCCCGCCTTAATTCTCAGACTCCGAGAGGTCGCCGGGCCCGTCGGAGCCGGCACGCCGCGATACAATCCGGTGTTACATTTCCTCCCGCACGTTCGTCTTCCTCTCCCTCCGCTCCTGTCGCTCAGGCTGTCTTTTGTCCTTGCCGTAATTTCATCTCCTCGTGCGTCATTAGCGAGCGGGCGCCTAATGAATTTTCTTATCTGTGTGAATTCAGCGGCTGTTGTGATAACGCTCATTGTTTTCACTTCTGTTATTTCCCGCGTCGGAGGCATACGAGTAAGAGAAAAGACGGAGACTAGTGGAATCGCTAATTTACACTATTCACAAAAAAAGTTTGGAGATGTAAACTGCGGATTTCGAAACTGAAGGCAACATGGCCGCCCTTTTGACATCTAAGTGTCAGGGCGACTTTCGCTCTCAAGTATTTAGTAAATTTGCGACCCGTGATGCCCTTCTAACACTGGTGTTAAGTCCCAGTAGTAACACACACACATACACACACACACACACACACACACACACACACACACACACACACACACACACACACACACACACACACACATACACGAGCCCTCACTGTAAGTGCTAAACGCATTCTTCTCACACTTTTCCCGATAACAGAATGCAAGTGGGGTGTGATGTGAGGAGAGCGGGTGAGGAAAAGTTGGAAAAAAAAATGGGGACATGGAATGGAGAGCAAGAGTGTAAATGTGAAATCAAAACAAAGCCCTCACACAAGCCATTGGAATTTGTAATGGTAAGTAGTGCCGTTGCTCTTTGTGTCGCGGCTCCCTTACATCTAGCGCCACAATCAATCCAAATGAATCTTTTGGGCCCAAGGCTTCATCCACTTCATTACTTTTATGTAAACAAAGATAAGAGGAAAGTCTACCCGTGCTGCGTTTACTGGATGGATTAAATTAGATTGAGGTGAAGAAATCCGCAGCCAAGTGCCCGCTGCATAGCTTTTATATGCTCTTTTCTATGAGACGTATGCAAGCGCGGGAAATTAGCCAATTTAATGTTGCCTCACTAATGAGAAAACACGGCAGGCCTTTGAAACGTCACTCAGGACATTTTGACGATAGAGGACCGGCAATGTAATCGAGCTGGGACAAGATCTCCCGGAAGACTTTCCAGTAATGTTGTCGAAGAATGCACTAGGTGCGACGATTAATCAGCAATGAATCAATTACGTAATCGATAAAGATTTTTGATCGTCAATTAATTGTTTTAACAGCATAAATTATTGTCCAGTTTTTAAAGAAAGGAATGGAAACGGAAAAAAAACAATTTTTTAGCCGATTAATTGATAAATCGACAAAATAATTGACAGATTGATATTTCAAATACTTCAGTTGCAGTCCTACCAAATATTTCATTTTTCTTGTTCAATAATATTCGATAGTATTTCAACAATACATATTGTTGACATCATACTGGCTAGGCCAATAAAAACATTTCTTAAATTGTAAGTTTATGTCGCCATTGTGCACTGTGTTGTCTTGTTCTGAGCTGTTAACTTGAATGTCCATTGTGGACAAGAGTCCACACAAGCCTCATTACACTGGCCTACTTGTCCAACACCCGGCCAGAAGCCATCCGGCATCTCCCATCCCACCGTGATGTTGTTAAAGCAGCCGGCATGTCCTGGGCAGTAACACAACTGCGTCTTCTCCTCGCGCATATGGCCTTGTTTTTATTTTTCTCAGCCAGTCGCAGTACAAACGAGGGCTAAATGACCGCAAGACAAAATGAAGGCGAGGCAGAAGACAGACGGCAAAGAGCCGAACTGAGCAGAGGGGTGGAAAAGAAATGAGTGATGGAATGATGTGGGGAGAAAGAGGTTGAGAGCGTGTGAAATGAGAGAAGAGAGTTTAATTTGTTTTTCCGGCAGTGTCGCGTCGTCACCGAAATGTGTTTACCAGCCCCTGCTTGGCCATTAGTGACACTCGGGTGCCCCCGTAGGAGAAACCAAATAGGTTCATAACTGCCTCATGTATTCTCCAAATGTTCCCATAGCTCGCCGTCTGTTGAACTGTGTCACTCCGTATGGCTCCGTCCTGCCTTTCATTCAATCCTCTCCCGTCTGACTTTGTAGTTTCTTCTTGCATGGGATCTGTCTTTTCCTTCTGCTCAGTCTTTGGCCAGTATCAGACGCATTTGGGATCCAGAATTACTATGCTGAGGCTTCAGGGTAGATTTGTAGTGATGGTATGGATGTTTCCGGTCTGTCATTGCCGATTCGGAAACGATTGTTTGTTTGTTGATTTTGAGCTCATGCCCAAAATATTATTGCATTGCACAATTTGGTGGCATTGTGGAGCAAAGCAACTATGTTGAACTTCGGCGAGGAGTTTCATTCATTCTTATTATATATATATATATATATATATATATATATATATATATATATATATATATATATATATATATATAAAATGCTGAAAGCCTACACAAATTTCTGTTGTCCTCGTTTGCTTCGTTTTATTACCGTGCCAGACATCTGTCTTCCCTCCCCACGTTTGCTCTGTAGAGCAACTCCACATTACCTCCTCATTGTCTTGAATTACTGCGGGAAAGACCCATCCATTAACCGACTCATGCTTTCACCACGGTAGTACCTCAGCAGCCACCGCCGCTTTTTGTCTTTCAACCCGACTGCGTTTATCTCCTTTGCTTGCAAAATGGCTCGCACAATCCGTCCGTAGCCTAAGGCGAGCTACTGGAGCCACTCTGTCAAGTCACTTAGACCTGCTCAAATAGGAGCTAGAGCTTGAACACACCGCTTTGTCTGACTGGGGCAGCAGCTAGGCATGGGACAACATTTCTTCTATGTCAAGTCGAGGTCATCACAATGCGATTGTTCATCACTTTTAAAGAGATGGAAGAATCTCTTTTGTGCATCCGTGCCAGGTACGAGCAGCTCCGCCGTTTATAAACAAAGCGGCGGCTACACCGAATCATAAAATAAATAAATGGGAACAAATGCTTCCAAGTAGAGTGGCAGGCTCTTTGTTGAGTTTACATTGTTGACCCGAAGCTGTTGACTTAGGCTGGACCTGGAGGAAATCAAGAATAGACAAATCAAAGTGAGATATAGTGGAGCCAAAAGAGAAAACAATTGTGTGGCTGTCTATCAACATGAGGATGAGTTGTGTGTGCAGTGTGTGTAAGTGTGTGTAAGTGTGTGTGTGTGTCCTGGGAGGATTTCAGCGGGGCAAGCTGCTGGAAGTAATCTTGCGGCCCTGGCCTGATAACAGCTTTTCACCTGCAGCTTCTCAGCCAATGTACAGACTGCTATCCATCCAGAATGTTTTGCTTTGCTACAGATGGAAGGCTGAGGATGATGGAGTGACAATTTTTTATTGAGAATGATGAGTTATTAAAGGAAACGGTGTTAGTCTGCCGTGATGCTCTTCTGTGTTCCTCCAGAACTGGTCTTGTTGATTTAGTTTTAAATTTCACTTTCACTTGGCTGTTTGTAGAAATGCCTGCTTCAATAATCCCAATGAGGGGGGGTAGTTTTTTGCAGCCACGACCAATTTGTCATATTTGCCTGAAAAGTCTTATCACATATTCATTGGCATGCATGTCATCATGTTTTGTGACGCTCCCGACTTAATGGGCCTTCAGCTCTCACACGACTGACAGATAATCAATGACCCACTCAGCTGGCCTGATACGGCTACTTCTTTGCAAAGGGGGGGGGGGGGGGGGCACCTCAGTCCTGCAGTGCCAGTGTAAACACTATGGATTCTCATTTGGACTTTTTGACAAAATTGTGGCACATCTCCTGTCGCCCGCCATCCATTGTGCTCTCTTATCTTGTGTTGTGTAGTCCTACTTGGACAACTAATACCCAGATTAGTACAGTAGCAACAATGTCATGCTTTGCCACCGTTTTATGGCTATTCTAAACTTTTTTTTTTTAATCTGTGCAACATTTTTCTTCATCACTGCACAATCAACATGGAATGAAATAGAATTTTGTAGCATAATAATCACAGATTGAGATGCACTGGGATAGATTAAAATAGAAGACGGATTATCAAGGGGTAGCAGCAAACAGATGGGTTTAATAAAGTAAAAAAGAAACTAGAAATAAAAGAAAATTCCCTTGCAAAATATTGGATTGCAAAGTCATCTCAGTTTCAGACACGTCATCCCTTGCCCATAATCCAATCAAACCTCAGGCTCACCGGAGCAGGTCCACTTTTAATCATGACGTTCTCAAATCAGGATGCTCGGTCAAACATTCCCAAGAGTGGGAATCTCCTTTCGTAGAATGTGAAAGGATTTTAACTGTGACTCAATTGCATATGAAAACTGCTGGATCAAATTTGACACTATGTGTGTATCTGTGTGTGATGCCCAGGCAGCAGTGTTTAATGCTGCTGTTCCACAGTCTTTTAATCCAGATTATCAGGAGTAGAAAGTCATTGACTCTGCCTCGGAGCTCACACCAACCAACCGTTTAGTGCGCTCATGCACGGACGCGCATATTTGGTATCCCTTTTGAGACCAAAAACATGAAGAGTGAATCAAAAAGTAGTTCTAAACACTATGCTGTTTGCATTTAACCTGTTAATGTGATACACCACGCCCCCCCCCCAAGCAAGATTTACTTTGGCATCACCTCAGGCCTGTCAGAGTGACAATCTTCCATCGTCCTGTAAGGGGCGCTGTGTATCTAGACAACCAGCTTTTTCTCAGACCTCCCATCCACTGCACTCCGCTTGACCCATTTCAGCGCTGCAGTCACAATGTTTTTGTTGCATCCTTTGATTTTATACTGCGAGGCAACAAAAAATGGCATCCATATTTGATTAATGCTGAAGTCCATAGCTTTTAATGCAATTCCCCAACATTGGATTTTTTCACCAAAAGGTTTCTTGTAGGTCATGAAACTATGCTACTACTACTACTTGTTTTTTTTTTAGATACTCGCCATGAATTGTCAGATTTATTTTCAACCTATATCTTTGCTCTCTGGAACATAGCTGGATGAATGTTTGGTATGATTTCATTTTTATGTTCTTGCCGGCCCCCCGACCGTCTCACAACTGGTCATTTTCTACTCAAATTGAGTCCATCAAATCTTCTCAGACTCCCCGTAGAGAGCAACAGATGAGGCTTTAGTGTCCCCCCCGCTTCAAACCTCTCTTTAAGTCTAATCATACTTTTCAAGCCCAACAATGGAGGACAAGACATCATCTCCTTGTGTCTTTCTCCTAGCATACTCCCTAGCGAAAATTACCCACCCCAACATGCTTCCTCAATGGGGGCCTGTTGTTCCCCCGTTCTCCTGCACCATGCGAGGACTGCGGCGCGGAGATATTATTTACCGCCGGCATTTAATTGGAATCGGCTAGCGTGCGGGGCGACCAACGTAGGGAGGCCGTTTTAGAGCTCAGCAAGCATCAAACGTGGAGGATGAGACTCATCAAGGCACTGTGTGTTTGTGAGTCGTTTGTAACGTGATGTCATCGCAAGGAATTTCACACACTGCCGGAGCGTTTAATGCGGCTGGTGTTGGGATGTAACCGAGGACAAAAACTTTGTCATTGCACTTGAGTGGAGTTTGTAGGCATCTATTTTTCCAACAATTTTTCACTTTTAATATTTGAAAACCGGCATCAGCATTCTTACGTTGTCATATCAGGACATTACTAACTTTTTTTGTTTTGTTTTTTTACACCAATTAAACCGTTTCAACCATCTCCAGATTTAAGACAAACTTTGATAGAGTGGGTGTCTGTGATGTTGAATCAAAATCAACCTTTTCATTCTGTCTGTTCTTTTCATTGAGCAATTCCACTAAAATGGCAAACTGATGATTCATAAGCACTTAAAGCACTTATAAAAGTTATCATTTGTTAATGGACCAAAAGCAAAATGTCATCTAAAATAGAATCTAATGGAACACGAAATGGTGACAGTGAAACAGACCTCTTAATAAAGCACTTTTGATATCAAATGTAAGCACTTAATTCCCCGCCCCTAATTAACCATCCATTTCGCTCTATCCATTTTTTCTTTGGTGAGCTGGTCTAGTTTAGCTGACTTCAGCTGAAAGGTAAGCCCATCTAAGGCATTTTGCATTGCGTGCTAGCATTAAGCTAGCAGACACCATTAGCATGCTTATGTTCAATACAGAATGTGCAATTCTCTATTAAAATTGAGCAGGAAACTGCAAAAGTTATTTTAATCAAGAAATTATTAGACCTAAGCCTCCCTAGTGGTATGCGAAGAAGAGACAATTCAGTTGTGTTTTACTTTTTAGTTCAATACACCTGCAGTTAGCACAAGATAGCAGGTAAGCATTGTATCTTGATAATACAATTTGTACAAATAAAGGCCTCCCCCCCAAGAGACGCCAGCACCATCTGCAGTTGAGTAAACACCACTATTTGCGGAAATGATACGATTAAAGACATCATCCTGTTTATGCCTTTGCCGGTGATAAATGTGTGAGGTTTTCTCAAATTTTTTTAAGCCCCTCAAGTCTATTAAAAGCTGCAAATGAGCATTCCCGTATGTGCGCCGAAGCAAGCCAAGTATCAACTCGCCCGCTCGCAGGTTATTACATACTGTCATTGTTTAATTCCTGCTCATTAAATGCTCCAGACAATGAAAAAGTGCCTCCGTCTTGTGACAGCCTCTTTGTTAACCCTCTTATCTTCCATTCTTGTTGCCTCACTCTCTCTCTGGAGCTTTTGTGGTTATTGTCAGACACTCATGGACTATTTGACGGCGTTTCCGAGCCGCCGTTAAATATTGCCGTTCATCTCTAGGTCGAAAACCTGCAAGAGAAGGAAATTTCTGAAAGATGAAGGGGGGGGGGGGGGGACATGTGCAAGCCTTGGGGTGTCACACAGAGAATGGCTTTAGCGACTGGTTATTTAAGATGTGATAACCCGCCATTCTTGCATGCAGAATTTAATAATTGTAAACAAAGGCTTATTGTACACAAGATGAAGAAAAACCAAAGTAGGATTCTATCCATGATCACACTTGTCAGTGATGATTTATTTATTAATTCTTTAAATTTTATTTTATTTATTTATAATGAAACCTACATAAGGTATCTGCAGTCTTTGCCTCTTTGCAGCAACCAATTATTTAAAACAAAAGTGGGATTCATAATAATGTCTCAACTCCTCTCTCTGCTCATCAGTATGCCACTAAATTTTCCCCGCAGAGGATCAAGAATATATGACGGAGTGTTTTTATTGAACGGCAAAGAACGTCTCCTGTACGGTGACTCGATTCAGTTTCATTCTAGTAAGCCATGTAGCAGCGAGTATATTTCCCTTCCCTTTCTCCGGATCTGCTGTAACTCCAGTTGTTTCAAGGAGCCTCATTGGAATTAGAAGAGTGTTAGCTGCTCTGACAAAAAATCAAGCCAGCGAGAGAGCTCGGGGCCCCGCGTGCGCTCACGTAAACTAAAACGCACTGCAGAAGCATCGGAGCACGGAAAAGCTGAGATGAGAGGAAGCGAGCAGACAAAAAAGCGTTCCCCGCTGTAATTACTTTCATTTCATGGCCTCTCGCACGCACACGCGCACACTCATTAGGGTTATTGCTCCTGCAGAGAGCACAGGTGCAGAGTCACGACTAAAGGAGCTTCATTATTTGGCCTCGGTGCCTCTTTCTTACCCAAGAAAGTAATAGAGACACACAATAAAATCTAGCATGAAAAGGAATAATTTATTCTTGTAAGATTTGAACTTTTTCCAAGTCCTTAATAATTGTTCCGGATTCTTACACGTTTTTATGAAAGAAATTGGCATTATCACCCAAATTATTGATCAATAATTCGTTATACCAACGTGTTCATGTAAGATAAACATGGAAACCACATCTTCTTTTTTTATTTTTTTTATTTTAACCCAGTCAAAAAGTTCTTCTGTTATCTTTTTTGCTTTGCATTTGTTATGCAGTCTTTGACTTCAATGCCCCCACAAAAACAACTTTCTTCACGATTAAAAGTGAGATAAACAGCAGGCCTGGGAATGGGAAGGGGAAAAAAGATATGCACGTAAACGTTTTGAACGTGTCCTTGTGTCTGAAATGAACTGTGCTCAACTTGAGATGTTTTTTTTTTTTATGTATGCATGCAAATCTAGGTGAAATTAGATCCAGATTAAAGTGGAGAACCAAACATCCCTGAGGTTTTAAAATTGGGCTAAAACAAATCACTCAAGTAAAAGATATCATTGATGCTAATTTTGATAGGATGGATGTATCGTCATTTTGGGGCATTTTGCCGTTCAGCATGAGTCGCTGCTCCCTCGTCGTTTAAAAATTTGAGTGGTTATTTAGTGCAATCAATTATCATCACTACACTAAACTCATCTACAGTGTGTTAGTTAGCTAGCTAGCTCCACCCTAAAAGCTAGCTGGTGCTTATCACCTTTCCCGTCTTCTATTTTATCTGCTTTGTTCCCATTTGCCTCATTGCCTTTGAGATTTTATTCGTTGCCATTTGTTCTGAGCTCCTGTCCCGTCGCTGCTAGCTTCCAGCATGCACTTATTTGTTGTGGATTAGTTATCGCCTTCAGCCAGTCTCCTTTAGACAAGGAGGCGACACAGTGTTTCAAATGAGGAAGCGCCGCAGTGGAAGAAGTAGTATTCCAGGTGTGACAAATGGTTTTAAAAATGGCTCATTGGTCAGCTAAAGGGGGTCCATTAGCGAAATTAGCATACGGGTGTGGGGGGGTCAGGGCTGGCCTCGGTACCGCCATGTGTTTGATGGACAGAAATGGACAAAGAGTACACATCTATTGTGTAGACTTACAAACTGAAGGTTGGCCGAGATCATTTAAAGAATTTGGAGGAAGTTCATCATCCACTTTGTACCGCGTATTGCTATCAGGGGTCTAGCATTAGCGGTGTGACTTTCAAATTTTTGCAATTTTTTTTCCCTATAATTCATTACCTGCTCTCCTCCTTTTATGATCATGTCTAAATAAAGGTAATCAATGAAATACATTGGCTGGATCGGTCACATCCATATACTTAATGGAAATAAGGACAGCCAAATAATTTATGTTAGACTCGCATGTTCACTTTGAGTCATCAGCCTGAGTGCTTTTATAATGCAAAGAAGGTTTACTGTCACTGAAACACACACGCACACACACACACACACACACACACACACACACACACACACACACACACACACACACACACACACACACACACACACACACACACACACACACACACACACACACACACAAGGTGTCAAGAATTCTAGTGATTAATGGGGCGGTAAATGAGATTGTTACTGATGTGTGCTAGCGAGGTGAGCCGAGGTGTGGGGAGCATCAACGCAAACAGCGTGGCGATTCCGCCATGCAAATTGGTATCTATTCAAATTTCAGCTACAGCTCTGAAAAATGATGTGGAATATAAATGATGTGGCGCTGTCAGTAAGGTTAAAGCCTTTAAACACATTGAAATATGATTTGTTTTTCAAATACAGCAAAACCGGTGTAAACCACGTGCTATTTAAAAGTAGTTTTGTGAGACTCATGACTCATGAATAGTTTGTGTGTTCCGAATAGTTTGGAATGTTTCATGACTATTTGGCAAATCTTGCATGAGAAAATATTTAGAGAATTCACGACGTCCATTTTGAAGAATATTTGTGTGTTTGCTCGCGGTAGTAGCCTAATATGTTTATTCATTTGTAAAAAAAAATGGCCTCCTCTTGGACTGTATTTCCTTCTTTTTTGTTGTCAGTGTTCCTCGCAATAATCACGCAACAAATGTCTTCAATCTGCTGTCTAATGCAGCGGATTACGGAGATTCCACCGGGATCAAAACGGGCTCTGCCAATCTGCTCTGCCGTCGCGAGTAAAAAATGGAATTAATCATACAAACTCTTCTCTTTTCACTGTGTTCACTAAATTCAATGGGAAAAATAGTCCTCGTAATTTGTGGTTCCCAAAACGTTCATTATTTCTACAAAGACACCAACCTCGTGTTCGGCCTTGCGTTCACAATGGACTCCTGAAATATGGCGCATTTTACGCGCCGATTTGTCAAACTCCCGACAAAAGGAATCATGGCCGTTCACGCGAGCACATCTCATATCGAAAATGAATGGAACATACGTTATCTATATGAGCTTTTGTTTTACATAAGGAAACCATTTGCAAGATGTAAATATTCCTGTAAGAAATCATGTCAACCCAAATAATCTGTTCCTGAAACCCAAAAATGTCACAGAAAAATAAATTTCATAAGCAAGGTGAGTACGCAAGATTTAATACTCTGGATTCTGGAAGGATTGATTCCATATATAATTGATCTCAATGGGAAATGTAGTTTTGACAGTCCACCAAACTGACTTTGACTACCGGCGCAAAAAAGTTAGCGGTAACACTCAACGAGGCTAAAATTTATAGTTCAAAGTGCAATCCTTTTATCTGAACAAAAACTCTTGAATGCAAAACACCAAATAGCATTTGACCCCAACAGCAATCTGCTTTTAGAAGAAAAAAAAAATCAGAAAAGCTTCTCTCAACAGAGCGTTCCTCTGACTTTCCTCCAAATAAATCTATACGTCCTCCCTTCTGCCCTTCTCATTGCATTTCACAGTGCAATAAAAGACCATCTTCACACGGGGGAAGCGGGGAAATTGTTGCTTGGGAGAGGCAATATATGGCTCGGGAGATAAGAGAGAGCGGAAGGGCTAGCTCAGGATATTGGCTGCTTAAGGTTCTGATTTACATTCGGAATACAGCGACGGAGCGGACCTAAGCTAACCGTCAACACATACGAACGTGCCGGCTAATTCAACATTTACATACGGCTGATTGGCAGCAGGCTTGACGGGCAGGTGTAATGAAAACCAACCCGCCTCCTCCAAAGTAAGATTGTCAGAGGGCCCACGGGCCTCCGAGGGTTTCGTCTCCTCCCGTCCATCTTGTCCTCATCACCATCCATCCACCGACGTGACATACTCGGGCCTATGACGGCTAACCTGTCCTCCGTCACGACATTGTGTGGTTGACTGGTAGATGGATGATTAAGATGGTGGCCCAGCCATCAATTTTCTTAAGGTGCAACCTGACAACATCCTTGTACACAAAGCTGCCGGATTAAATAAATAAATAAATAATTGAATGAATAAATAGATAGATAAATAAATAGGTAAATAAATAAGAATAATAGAAAATAGAAAAATAAAACATGCACGCACACACACACACACACACACACACACACACACACACACACACACACACATACGCACACAAACGCACACACACCTACATATCAATTCTCATTACCGCCAGCCTCATTGTCCAGAAAGTGGACGTTTTTTTTTTCTCTCTCCCCTTCTGGTTATCTCCATCAGCTACGCTGGCTCCAAGATAATGCTCATTTATTCCGAGCAGTGTTTACACAGGTTAAGTGATGTGCTGAGAGGAATGGCATTGGCTGGCTTTTATTCAAACACAATTGGATCTATCGCCCGGCTCGCCGCTTAATGCTTTCGTTCGGGTTTTTGGTGACAACAAGCGCGACAAGTGGAGTGTTTATCTCGCAAGAGTGATCCGGGTGAGGAAAAATAGCTTTGCGGGAAGATCCTGTTGACTTTTTGATATGAGACTTAAATATCCATAAAGCTTAAGGCCTTATAAAACACACACTCTATGGTGCTGCGTCATAAAGCTCAGCACTAAACAGGATCCGGTTGACTATTTTTTTGCATGAAGACATTTTTTCTTAGATTTTATCTTAATCCATAGTGAAGAAATTAATATATCTGTATATTTTCACTTCTTGTATCGCCGTAATACCCAAATGTCCCAATACTTTTGAACATGCAGGGCATGTCAAATGGGTGCTTTCATAAAAAATCAAAAATAAATAAAAAAACAATGGAAAAAAATGAAAATTGTGCATATGGCCACATATTTAACAGCAGAGATAACGGTTTTAAAACACAATTACAAAGTTACGCTGAATAAGCCCCGCTTCCATTGTGTATCGCTAATCCCGCTATCAGGAATTTCCTTTAAAGCACATCAGCCCAAAGTGAACTAAATAGCAAAGACATCCTTTTAAAGCGACTCTGTGAAGAAGTGCAAGGAGGTCTACTTTGTGACTTTCAATTTCCTGCTGTAATTAATTTTCCAAAGAAGAGATTAATGGACGAAGAATGGAAGCATCCGTGCACGTAAAATTTGAGAATAACCGGGCACGTGACTTTAAATCAGCATGGATTGAAAGGGGTCTATGCGCCGTTGTGGGAGTGAAAAAAAAAAACGACTTAATTTCTGGCAAACGAAAGCAGCTCCACTCATTGCATTTAATTTCAGTGGAGGCATGCTCGCAACCAGTATTTGACATTGTGCAAAAAATACAGTAATGATGAAATGAAATAAAAAATAAATTTGTCGTACTGTCTCCTTCAATTCTGCTGTGTGCACATTTTCCACAAGCACAATATTTAAACATACAAATAACCGCTCCGATATAATAGAAAATGCATTCATGTGATCACATTCACGACGCATATCCTCTGGCTGTTATGATTGTGTTTAATTTTTCACGAGGCGAGCTCATAATCTATTGATTTATCGATCGTCTCGCCAAGCGATACCATCACAAACGGGGCCGCCCGTGCCAGACGAATGGTTTCGTAATTTTTAACATGCTCCTAAATTTGATTTAATCACTTATTGTTATGAGCGCCGTGATGTCCAGGTGCAGCTGCATCAACACTTGCCTCGGTGTTGTTGACAATTATTTTTCAATGACCAATTTATGATTAATCAATTAATCTTAATTATATGTGATGATGTAAAGCTTGTAGCAAGTAAACAACTTATAGATATTGTAATTTCCTCTGCATTGAGTTTTTGTGATTTGTTTTTGGGGGGGGGGGGGTCGGGGGGGGCTTTCTGATGTTCCCAGAGTCCCTTCTCCACAAATTTGAAACGTTGCCAGGAGGTAGGAGGAACGCTCAGAGGCACGCATTTTCTTCTCAGGCCATTAGCGTTCAGTCCATTTCTTTTTCGTCTCCTGCTGTTGGTGGCACGGTCAATAGTTAATTAAATCCCTGATCCGGGACAAAAGAGGGGGAGAGCGGTGCAGTTCATTCGCCAACGTACCGTTTTGACGTGAAATAAGGAGAAATCGCAGGTGTTACTAATGAGGCCCATTAAAGCGCCGCCATACTTGCCAACCATCCCGAACGTTCCCGGGAGACATCCGTATTTCAACTGGCTTCTCCCGATGTCACTTTTTTTTTCTGCTTGCCCTTCGCTCTTCTTCAGTTTGCTAGTCTTATGCCCTGTTGTTTGCAAAAAAAAATTTTTTCTGGTCGTGGATAGTCTGTTGTGGTTTCAGCAAAGTCCTCCTTTAAATGTGGTCTAATTCTTTGTGTAAATTGATGGAAACGTGTTAAAGAGCTTTCATAAAGACACCTGGGAGCTTTTCTACAGATGCTTCGAGAAGCCAAGTATGCTTTGTTACTGGCAGTGATTGAGTGTTAAACGATGATAAAAACAGCATAATATGTCTCCTTTAAAAAATATCGGCTCCGTGATTCGATACGGTTTCCTGCAGGTGCGCTCCATCCCCTCGCTCCCCAACGATTGCAGCTTAAGTTCGTTTAGCCGCACAAGATGTATGGCCCTCGTGGGAAATAACAGCAATTAGAGGTCTCTGTCAGATGCTTTGATATTGGCTGGTGATGATGTGAGCTCCCTCCCTGTATGTACCTGGCTACAAATGAAGCCGTTGTTCGTTACGACTGACAGGAAAAAGCAGCGTTGACATTTGCAACCCGTCTTCAGAGTGGGTGAGCTGCAAACATTGCCCACTTGCATTTGTTTCTTTTTTTTCATAGATGCGTGTTTGAAATAGCTCCCGGCGTTAATTAGCCATCCAGAAAATCTCGAAGGAGAGCGTGTTGTTGTTTTTAACCCGCTGAGTTCAAGTTTGTGGTGCTGCGTCCGATCCATTCTTTTCATCTTCTCCAGAGGGAGCAGGTCCACCTCCAGTGACACAAAACACGTCTGTAATGCGATTGAGACACGTTAGCAACAAACAGATTGGAAAGGTGTTGAGGAAACGTCATCTGGATTCCCATCCCATCTTCCTTATTGTCTCTTTTAATGAGATTTCTATGTTCTTGCGTATATGACGGCTGCTGAACGCCTCCTGACAGATCTGTCCTGTTTCATCCGGCGCTCCACCGTCGCATGTAAATTTAATTATAAACATCTGCTTTGTGAAAGGGGATAATTAACTTATTGGGCTTGAACATCAGGTCACCCCCCCCCCCCCCCCCCCCCCGTCCAGCTTGCGCCTTGACCTTCAGGCGACGATCATGCTGCTTTTGACTCATCTCAGCTACACTAAGCTTTCCCTTCTCACCTTCAACTTGTTTACCCTGGTAATGATCAATTATGGTTTATAAAGTAGCAAACACACACAACTAACAAAAAAATATATTGTCAGTTTTTGGTTTTTGACAACTTTGCCAAATAACCAAAATCTTTACGGCTTTGACGTGACTGATGTGCAGTGTTTCCTTGCTTGCGTTCCATCAATGCAATCCTGTCGACTAAAGGTCAAACTCAGCGGTGTCGGAGTGACGTCGTTGTCAATTACATCCAGCCAGAAATACCCATTTCTAGAATCAATAAAGCCCTCAATGTGTAGAGCAAGATCGTTTTGGTGCTAGCGTAAAATGCTAGCACAGGGACCTTGTCCAAAACCCGAGCATTTATGTTTTCATGGGGATGAATGGATGGACGTTATTGCTGTAGATTAGCAGGCTTAGAACAATTCCTCTTGAAATCGTGTTTTCGGGAAGATGATGACAGCTTTGTCAATGAGCAGTGGGCAAACAGCCCTCTCGTGTCAAATCGTGCACATGCACTCCAGCGATCCACGGGCAAAAACACATTTGTGAGTGACGGGCGCCTCCCAAGCCTATAAATGATTTGTCGACTTTGAGAGTGTGACATTAAAAAGAAATGTAACAGTGAGAGTGACAAATGATTCAAAAGGCCAAGTGTGGTTTTGGAATGTGCTGCAATCAGCCCTTTTGTGGTAGCGGATGCAGGAAAGTGCACAAAATCACAACTTGTTATCCCTTACTTTACTACAAGTGCACCCCAGCTGTGTATATGTGGGAATTATCTGAAAGCCAAACATGTTTTGATGCTAGGGCTAGGGTTAGGGGTTAGAGTTAGGGTTAGTGCTAAGAGTGCACAAGGAATAAATGACAGTGGATCCGGAAAAGAGCCTTGAGGGACTCCACATGTTGTTTTTCAGTGAAACATAATAACAATGCTTTTATGTCATCGTTAAAGGGAGGAGAAACCTGGGATCTAAAAAAAAAAAAAAGATTAAACTTTCCACCCATGAATTAAAATACAAATGCAGCCTCAATACCTATTATATTTATGTTCTTTATTCCATTATGCAGTTTTCCAAACACAAACAGAGCTTCCCCGCAGCTAGAAAAATTTCCAAGTTTGATCCCGTTTGCTTTCATTGGGTTAGGATGGAAAATAATGAATATACACCTGCCTGATGCGTTACGTTCAGATTGAGAAGGACGCACGTCTAGAACGCTGATACTTTTCACAGCGGGAAGAGCAAAACTGATATCAGCGATGCTATCACATCAGGGCAGAAAGAGGGATATGGAATAAAGGGAGGGGGAGGGCATAAGGACTTTCTTCTCCCCCGAGATGAGAAAAGTCATCTCCGCTCACATCACTTCAGTGCTCCAACGCCTCTTTCTTTGGCGTTCCCGACATCTTGGCTGAGTTAATTGCAACGTTTGCCACCCGTATTGGTATTCGCGGCGAGCGCGGCGGACAGATGGTGTTTAACATTAAATATTATTAACACCTCCCAGCGTTGCACTATCCCCACTGAGGTTTTGCCGAGGTTGAGCAGATGTGCAGGTAGAATTAACACATTTACTAGTGTATCGTTAAGAAAGAAGAATGCTCGGAAGGATTTTGCAAGGCGCCTTTGTGTATTTGTTTTTTTTCTCCTTGACATACTTTGGCTTCAGTATAATGGTTATATAATCTGTTTCCATTTTGAAGTGGGTAATCTGGACAACTGGGCCATTGTGATTTGAAAATAATATTCAACCCGGAACCTTTTTATAGAAGTGTTCATTATCTGCAAAACAATGAAAAATCTCCTAATGTTTGATACAGATTTGATTTGAATCATATTTCAAGGCATTTCATTATGCAATGTTGTGAATTCTATCTCCCGTGTCCATAAAACTGCTGACATTTTTTTCTTCTTCTTCCTTCTCGGAATAAAAGTGCACTTTAACGCTCGAGGGACTGCGAGACTCATCCGAGAACGGCAAAAAGTCAGAGTGTGGCATGCCTCCTGGTGAACAACACTCCTTGGGCAGATCTGAAAGTGCCTTGAAATGCCTATGAAATATAGATCTAGTATATGTGACAGGAAGACGCTATAAATGGATTTTAGTGAGCGGCGCAGGTGTCTGAGAGGACATGGGGCGATTAACATCGGGTGGGTCTCACTCATATACAAAATTCTACACGACTAGTAGTCCATCGTTTGCCATCGTATGTCCCTTTAAATTCACATTTTGTATTTAAACCCAAATGGGATTGTGAAGACAAAATCAAAAGAGAAAATTCAGTAAAAGCCAGAAAAATTCAAGCCAGTGTGTATGCTGTGTGTTTGTGTGAGAAGGTGAAAGAGCGGAAGAAGGTAACGTCCAAGCCATCTTGTCACATCTGTTTTGTCACAAGTGAGGGGAGAAAGCGCCCTTTGTCCCTGTAGTTGTGACCCCTCAGACGGCCACCGCTGTGTTACTATGGTCACCACACCAGTTACCATCTCGGGGACTTCTCCCCCCCCCCACACACACACACATACACACATAGGCACCATTAGTTGAGCTCGGCAAAATACACGAAACATCAGATCATGAAAGATAAATACTGAATGAAAACCTTTCCTTTGTGTCGACTTTGTGTGCTGTCATGTGACAAAAGTCTCTGACAAACCAAAACAAATAAATCAAACGAGGAATAATTGTTGAATAGAAATTTAAAAAAGCAGCAAGCAGAATGTAGCAAGTGTGTGTGGCAAACAGAACAATATTCCCTTTTAAAATTAACGCTAATTTGCAGCTTGAATGCTTTGCGAGCACAATAGGTTTTAGTCCGATTAAAAGACGCCGCCCGCTGAGATGCTGTGGATATGAAAACGGCGGGAGAGCATTAAAACAGCAGTGATTGCAGGTGAAGCGTCGAGCCTGTGCCGCTGAACTTAACAGGTGGCAGAGTTACTGCTCCGGTTACCCTGGAGACGGAGATTTAAAGGGCAGATGTAGTCGGCGGAGTGGGGGGGGGGGTGCCTCTCGATGTTTCAGTGTCATCTCGTTGAAGGAACACAGGTTATGCGTGATCGGAAGCCGTGAGCGTCACTCGACTTATTATGTCTCTGCTTTAAATTTTACATTTTAGTGAGGGCTGTTTTTGTTGTTGAAATATGAACACAAATCCAGTGGAAGGTCAAACACATTTCACCGGTTAGAAATAATGGAAAAGTTCAAACTCATCATCATAAAACCTTTAACTGGACTGTGGTACTTTGACATTAGGAGTTTAATTTATTCAGTGACCAAGTTAATAAAAAAAGTCCTAAAAGTAAGGGACTTACAAGTACCTACTTGGCCTTATTAGTTTGCTAGCAGATAGGAACTAGACCTCGCTATCATTAGCATTTTGATTAATTAGCGAACAACAATATCCAACAACTTTATTCATTAGTTTGCTAGCAGATACTAACTAGCCCTCACTATCATTAGCATTTTGATTAATTAGCTAACAACAATATCCAACAACTTTATTTCACTGATAATACAAGCATTTGACACTTGCACTCGTTAATTTTTCATGTTTGGTTATGGAAAGCGAGTGTATCACCCTCAACACGATGTTCAGTATGCCAAATATAACACTCAAGTAATTAAGTAATGAAATCTTGGTTCTCTTTTCTAAAAAGAGATAATGAACGTCTGGTGTTTTTTTTTTTTTTTTTCCAACGCTCACCTCTGGGGCTCTAACCCGAGTTAAAGCGATTACACAAATAAGCATCTGCGCTTCATTCCCCCAGCACTAGACAAAATTATAATTGAGAGAAGCAGACATATTGCAGAATTATACTTCTTAACTATGCTTCTTGCTCGGGGCCGTCTCCGCCGCCTGTATGCCCGCCGCCGCCGCCGCCGCTGCGGTTGTTCTTTGTGATCGTGTCAAGCGTTTGTGTTGTTCTTCGACTAATTTACTCTTTGTCAGGAGATGCCACAGACATTAGCATACATGTTACGGTAATTAAAAATCTTCAAACTAAATAATTTCATCTAGCAAGTTGTCTGCTAGCTTAATGCTACAGGATTTGTGCGAAGTGCTTTCATGAACTTAATTTGACCTTCCCAAAACTTGTGAATACAATTATCCCGCAATGTTTCAACTTCTCTTAACAAAGAGCTGATTGGCAAAATTTATAAGATTCTTTCCCAATGAATAAATCCTGTTCAATTAGAAATGATATTTAAACATTGCTCTTCAGGTTCATCTTGACATTTGAGCCGAAAGCCGACCATCTTATTTTTTTCTCCCCCTTTAATACGACCTTAGCTCCCCTTGTGATCAGGCAAATGTGCTGTCCTTGCAAACCCACTGACAAGGCATTGCAAACAACATAAGGAGCACTTATTTCCCTATAGTGTTGTTAGCAGAGAAAAGGGTAAAAGGAACTGAGTGACAAGACTGCAGGAAGCTCGTGGCGGTTGTCAACACAAGGGAAGCACAGTTTTCTTCTCCAGAAGTGAGCGATGGCTGCCATTACGTCGCCC
The DNA here is from genome assembly GCF_054491065.1 of Syngnathus leptorhynchus. Classification (NCBI taxonomy): domain Eukaryota; kingdom Metazoa; phylum Chordata; class Actinopteri; order Syngnathiformes; family Syngnathidae; genus Syngnathus; species Syngnathus leptorhynchus. The sequence goes on along the minus strand of NC_141209.1, from coordinate 4,092,068 downwards.
AGTGGGTGTAAGCGGGCGACATTAGACAGCATAGGGAGAGTGGAGCCTGCGAGCAAAATGGAGTGTGAAAGTATGAGAGCTATAAAGATTGGTGGTGGGTGGGCTCATTTAAAAAAAAAAGCACAAAAAAAAAGCAACAGAGTTCTTGTGTTATTTGAGAGGGTCTGACAGTGTTTTAAATGGAATGTTCTGTCCTGGACATGAACCGCACAGCAGGATGTGACAGCCACTGAACAAATAGGTTGAGGCAGGTTGCCGACTGTTCCCTTTGTTATCTTTGCACTAGAAAATATGTATGAGCGTACCATTGTGTAGGATATATGGATATATATGGATATATATATATATATATATATATAATGTAAATGAATAATACTACAAATAAAAATTTTATTGGAATAGACAAAAGTATGCTTGCAATAGAAAAATGTTGTATAATATAAAAAAACATCACAATAAGCGGCAATCTTTTTAAAAGCTGCTTTTTATCTGCAGTGCAATTCAGTCAGAGGAGATTGCTGCTTGCTATTCCCCCACCCCCACCTCTCTCTATCCGCCAGCTGTGGCTCACCTGCACCCATCACGCCTATATGGCTTCATATCGCCGGGCGACAATAGGAAGGCCGTGTGGCAATCAAAACAAAGACCCGACTGTGTACATTTGATTGAGAGCCGCGGCGAGGTGAGGAGAGCGTGAGGCCAGGAGTCTAGACATCTTGGGGATAAATTGAAAATTGGTGCGATACAGACAAAAGCAGCTCATTTCTTTCCAGGTGAATCTTCTCTTTCGCAACAAAAAGTAGGAACCTTTGGAGTGTAGCGATTCACATAGCTGACTTTTCTGCACCTGATACAATTGAAACCTTCTTGTCAATATGTGGGAATATTTATCTATATCTGTGTCCTTTGGCTGACCAGTCACGGAGCACATGCAAGGAGCACAATAATTTATTTATAGTTTTATATTATTCCAAATCTGCAAAAAAGTTATTAGACCTACTTTACAATAAATGTCACTAAGTGCAATTCCGATAGCATCTAGTGGTGATTGCTGATATTACAACTTAAATCACAATCAGCAAAATGAATAAAAATGAAATAGATTAGTTGCCTTGATTTTCATCACGTCTATTTTTGAATCAATGTATCTGTTGGAATAAATTACCACCAGTGTTTCATCCCACTTTTAAAATCACGTTGCTCGGGGAGAAGGCTAAAACAATTCATTCAAGCCTCAGCATAACCCACTGAACCAATTTCTGGTGTTGTTTGCAAAGCGCACCCATGATGGCTTCAAACAAATGAGCTTCCTATTATGCCTGCAAAACCCATCAGAAGAAATCTCCCATAATTTCTCACGCTTTTAAGCACCTTCCCCTGTCATTTCTGTACAAGAAATGAGAACGGATGTCGTCGAATCCCATCGGTGAGGAACGAGGACAAAACCAGAAATTTTATCGGGTTGGCAAACAAGAGTACCCCGACGTGTGTGGGCGACGCGGTACAAACGGGTGAATTGACGCATTCCCCGAAGGAAGACGCAAAAATGAGGTTCAAAGAGGTGAGGGAAGAAACGGTGAGATGATTTGGCGGTGTCGTGTCACAGAGGTGTGCGTCACCGTCACGCCGACCAGTTTGATCGTTTCTCGCTCGCACCCCGGGGAGATCATTAACCGGTGATACGGAGTCTATCAATCCTAACAGAATGCAACTCTTGCCATCTGTCTGCCTCTTCTTATGTTTGTTTGCGTGCTCCTCGTGTATGTTCGGCATCACGCGTTTCTAGTTCGGAAACTTCCTCGGGGGTTTGAGAGACAAAGGAAGGTCAAGGTTGATGTTGATGAACATCTAATATTGGGTTCCAGGCGAGCTTTTTTTGTGTTTTGTATGAATGGAGGTCTCGGCAGAGATGATTAAAAATGAAAAGGAAGGAAGGCGGGGCAACTATGACTCACCAATTTCCTCTTTACTAATCATGAAGTACTTTATACAGTGGCAGCAGTCTCCACCTTCACTTTGAGCTTTTCTTGTCAAACACAAAGAAAAGATCCAAATCAGTGATGCAGGCCAAAGAGACTCTCTAAAATGACTTTTTAAAACACACAAAGAGGCACACTTTTTTTTTAATCTCTTTGGGTTTTGAGAGGTATTATTTTTGTGGGTCTGCTCAAGATAGACATGCCTACTAAATTTAATGTGGCTAAGTGAAACCAGCTTTAATTTTAATTCTGCACACTGAATACTTTGTACGTTATATAATTGCAACATAAACAGCCCAGAAAAATTCAAGTCACAGATGCTGATCGTGTAAAGCAATAAACATTTATTTATCATTGAATCATGTTTTTTTTTTTTTTTTTTCTAAATCATTAATTAGAGAAGGCCTCTCGCCTCAGCAATCCACTTTGTGCTGAAATCCCTTTTTCCTTTTACTGGGTAAGAGTGTGAAACATTAACGCACTTTTCAAATATGATAAATGAATTTTGTCCAATTGCTAACACGGAGCAGCCAAAAAGGCACTCGAAGGTCAAATAAAAGCAAATGAGCCCCGGAGATATGAAATGCCTCAGCACATGTTTAACACATATCAACACCGCCATAAATGCAATGTGAGGGGCAATAAACGAGCATGCTAATAGCTTTTTTTCCCCTTTCATTTTTCTCTCTGCCGCACACACACGCATACACAAAATAATTCATTGTGACTATGAGATCTAGGAAAAAACTCATTTTTTGATCCATCAAGCACCTTCTTTTCCATTTTTTTCTCCACTTTGTTCCACCTAAGAGCTTTTTAAAAATTCATTAGCGCTTTTGCACACAGCACGTCTGGGAGACTCTTATTGATTTTTTATTAATAGCTTGTTTGTTGTAATAAATTATTTTGTGCTCGGGCAATGAATATGTAAAGCTGGCTGATTGGCCCCCGGCGCAACTTGCAGCAGAAGAAGAAATCATAGAAATTCTTCACTCATCTGAAGGGGAAAAAAACAAAACAAAGTAAACAAAGCCTGAAGTGATTTTTTTTTTTTTTGATTGTCCTATAATGTATATGGCCGCTGGCCCTCGCTCAATCGATAAAACACAGCCCCCCCCCATACAGCGATGAATATAAATATGGTTAGGGAAACTGTCGTTACATCAATATGACCTCCTGGCAGCATGTGTGAATGTTAGCGTCCGGGAAATATCAATGAATGACGGTGAGATTCAAGGTGTAGATTAAACAGACTCACAAGTAGAGAAAAAATAACAGCGAACCAACATATTTTAGTCTGCAAAATGTATAGTAATACCTTGACTTACGAATTGTTTTCTTAAAGTATAATCATAAAGTATTTTTATTTATATGTAAGTATATAGCAAACAGACAATTAACCATGTTGATTCATGCTAATGCTAGCTTAATGCTAACACTCAATGCGAAATGTCAGAAACGAAAGTAGCATTGATGATGCGGAAATTGCAACCATGAGCTCCAGATATTCTAAAACAAATTGTGCAGCAACACATGTAGAAAGACGAGATGACAATATTTCTGTGTTTTGTGGCTGAAAAAATGAAACGACAGAAAGGAAAATGGCAAAAGATAATTTTGTTCCAGAATTCCTCAATCATGACTTGAATGAAAAGCTAAAGAACAACGACGAGGATAACCGTCTCCGACATCCCGCCAGCTCTCACTCAAGCATGACTTGATGCCGCCGTCCCACTTCGCTCTATTTATCGCCTTTCTCAGACTTGTTTACTGTGGCTCGTCACTCCTGCGCCTGCAAAAAAGGGACACTGTGCCTGTCTCTGGTGCCCATATTAAACTTTTAGTGGGCTAACAAAGTGCAAGATGCTGGGAGGGATGAGTGAAGTCAAGGATGAAACGGTATTAAGTAGGAAGTATTTACTGCTGCTTGTAAAACGTGTTGTGTCCATCAGAGCTTTCTAGCTTATCAGCAGAATTTTTCTACTGACTCCAACCTAAACCTAAACAGAGATTTTCCATCACTGTATGATTTAACATGGCTGACGTCCTGTCACATTTCGAGCACAACATCTTGAGAATTTTTGGGGGGTCTGGTTTTGGGGAGGAGGACAAAACCCTTGAAATGTCGGTGGAAAGATGTTATCCTTCGGTAGGCACATTCGATCATCCGGCCCATTTGTTTGTTAGCGATTCTGGTTTACTGCGCCGCTAAAAGCTACACCGTCAGCCTGCTTCCGCCTCACGACAGTTTAAGTATTCAAAAGTGAAAAACAGAATCTCTTAACTAAAGCTGCTGTGTTTTGGGGTTTGATATGCATTTTCAATGATGGGATAAGATGGAGTGCTGATCAAAAGCGGCTTAATGCATCTTAAATCACAGCGGGGGTGGCCCTACTATTTTCACAAAATCAACATATCGCAGAAGTAGAAATGGAAGCCCTTGGAAATGTTCAACCTTTTGCGTGTGGATATAAGTTGTAGAATCTTTCAGTACCGGCATCAAAATTGTTGTGCACATGAAGCCCAAATCTACATTGTTTCTCATCTGAAATGCGGTCCTTAACATTCCGGTGGCTTTAATTAGATCCTCACAGTAGCACACTGCAATTTACATGTTTATGCTTTTTCAAGTTAATTAGCTTGCTCGCTCAGCCAGACCCGACGTTGCCGCACTTGGCGCCCGTCCCTTCTTTTTTGTTCTGTTCACCGAAAAGAAGCTTATTTCGACGCACACAATGTCTTGACGATAAAATAAAAGAAATAAAAATCAAGCATTTCTTTTAATAGCAACTGAAAGCGTGCCAGTGAGGGGGTTATTGTTTCCGCTCAATCTAAACTAAACCATAAAAGGTTTTTGCGGCATCTTCCCAACCAGACAATCTAAGATAATATATCATATCACATCATATCATATAGGGATGTGCATTTCTCCATTATACAAGGGGTGTGAATAAAAATAGAAATATCGAATTAGATTTTCTTTTTAATTGAACTTTGTTGTTTGCACTATATTATCAATGCAAGTGTTCATGCGGGGAAAAGCAAAAATATGTCTTAGCAGATTGGCCTCGTCCTCATAAAGACAAAACAAAGAGGACTATTCTTCTTTGTCCCTGCTTGTTTTCACCAAGCCGAAATATTATCTTGTTTATTCTCTGGCGAAACACCACCTACCAATGACAGACGACACCCACATGGGAAAAGAAAGACACGTGTAAGACAGTCAGTCAAGCAGACAGTCGAGTCACCTCTGCTGCCACTCATACTTCCATGTGAGTATGTTGGAAAGGGAAAGTAACAAGCCAGGCCTTGGAGGTGTACTCCCACTCTTACTTCTCATCTGGCATCAACACACACACGTAGACACACATAGCTGGCTGGTCCACGCTGACCTCCATTACAATGTGACTCTCCAAGGTAGACACAGTCGTCTTGATTTTCCTCATCCCTTCGCTTCTCATTAAAACCATCACAGCCTTTGAGGATGACATACATATATTGGCCACAGTCTGTTATTGGTTTATTTTCTGGAGCAGGGTCCCTGCTCCAGGCCCACCCGTCCTCAGGGCAAAGCAGCTGATGGTTCTGCTCGCTGCTAAAGAGTCCAAAACACAATGGCTAGACATTTTTTTTCCATCTGGTGGATATTCCACCATAGATTTAGCAAATTAGTGACACAAATTGACACCTTATCCCTCTGATTGGTTGTTTTCTCTCAGGCACGATGGTTTCTTAAAATTCGTCTGTGCTGCACTGTGATTGGTCAGTCTGCGTTTTGGAGGTGTTGCCCGTTTTGTTTTTTTAAGGGAAATCCACAGATGTTTGAAGCAATTCTATCTGTGGCAATAACGTTGTGTTTAAAAAAGCAGAGTCTCACTGACTGGTCTTGTCCCTTTCAAATGCAAAAGAGCTGAATTTGCGGAAAATAGCTTTCAAGTCTCCCGGGATACCTCTTCACCCACCAGGCTACATCGTTACGGGCGATGTTTTGTCGGAAAACATACCCGTGGAGTTGCTCATGGCTCTGTTTGAATTCACTCGGAATCTTCTAAAGCATAACTGCGGGATGTTTAGACGTCTCGACTTGCCAGTCGCAATGTAAACCGCCTTCGTCTAATTACGGCGAAAGTTTGTTTTTCTACACGCCTTTGAATCTTTCCAAGTGGGGGAAGATCGGTTGATTTGATCATGCCGTTCTCTCGTATGTTTGTTTACACTGTTCTTTTTTTCTGCAGAAATGGTCCATTTTTGCCATTCATACATAGACAGTGATTAGTTAGTGCTACAAAACAAACTCAAAGCAGATGGATAACGTTTTGGGTGGTTGGTGAATTGCTACCCTTTCCCTCTCACTTCTTCCCGACCTGGAATGACACCATGTTCACCGAGGTGATCGTCAACTTTGGAACGCTCCGCTAACTTCACTGGTATCACTGTTCACACGTTCTGGGTCATGTGACATTGAACCAGGAGTGACACCAGAGCATTTCTCTAAAGAGTCGAGGTGTTACCACGGTGCTAGGATGTTTGATTCTAACTGAAAAAAAAAAAAAACATTTCAAACTGTCATCAATTGTGAAGTATCCACCAACGATCCTGATATAAATAGCATTGAACTGAAAGTAATACAGCTCATAACTGGAATAGAAATGAGCGGTAAAGCTTACTAACAAAACCTTGTGTTTTCAAATGAGTAGTTTAACGTTATTGGTGTTTTGTTATATAATGATTCTGGTAAAAATCTGTCACAAAAGTAAATAGCAAGTTGCTAAAAAGCATAATAGATAAAGATTAGCATAGAAATCACCTCAGTTAGTTGCTGCTAATACAAATAGCATTTAAAGGGCGCGGCCAAAGCTTAACAGCAGAATATTTCTTGTCACCCTATCAAATTCTGAATAATCATTTTACTTTTTGTGGGAGTCATTAAAACAGAAATTTGTCATACAGACGCTGCTTATATAAATTCCATGTGGCTAAAAGCATAGTGGCTAATTTTACCTAATTTTAGAGCAGCTTCATGAGTGCCAATAAACTAAGGGAGGATATAAAAATGCATTAGCAGTAACGAATATTATTGTGTAAACAATGAGCAACCTGAGTGCTGCGCCGCCATTATCGACGTTATCATCCATATGTTCATCGCTGGGACTGATTATGTGCTGCAATGCTCCAGTGGGCACGTTACGCGCATTCGCTGAGTGTAGCAAATATGCCTACCCAATATCATCTGGCCTCAGAGCTGCTTCTATAATGCATGAAGATCAATATGCTGTGGTTTTGTGAGCCAGGCCGATATCGAGGATTCCTGCCAACTGCCCAGTCATTTAAAGCCATCCGTGCATTCGGATCGGTCCGCATTTGGCAAAGACATGATTCGTTTTTGGACTGTTTATGTCATTTGCAGTTTGTATGGTGGGCTTTTGATGGTGCATAATCAGCAAAAAGCTTTCCATTTAAATCCTTGATTAAAAACGTAAGCATGACTCCATTTGGAACCCGAACTGAGTCTAAAACTTAAATTAAAAGACCATAAAGCTACAGCTCACCCGAGACACAGAGGAGGAGACGTGGTATCAAAAATAACTCGATGGGTCCAAGAATATCAAATAGTGCAAAAGATTAACAATTTGGTTTCGTCTATGTATGTACATGATCCGCAAAAACAGCTTTTAGAAATGCCACACTGGTAATAAAAATCGACAAGCGTGGGCAAAAAGGTATTAGTACAGATGGAGAACATCTGCACTGCATTAGCCTAAATGTAAATAACGTTTTCCCACAACTGATGCATGGCCACAATAAGTAGTCCCCCAGCTAGAACACTACACTAACAGTGTGTGTTTACTTAAGCGTTCCATGCACTGGCTTTTAGATTTAATATGCTCAGACTGAGAAATGCACAATATTGAAAAGGATTGCCCTTATCATTTCCAATGTTCCAGGAGGTTCCATTCTCTGCAGTAAATTCACGTGATTAATGACGATCCGGTGTGACTCTCGCTAATGTCCCTGATTGCACCCCGGGCGCATCGACACGGGCGAGGAGAGGTCTCGGTAGCACTGCACCAAGCCGACGCGGTGACGCCTCTTCGGCTTGCTGGAGTGACACTGATCTTACCCAGAGGACCACTCAAAGGACAGAGTGGAGGGAATGAGCAGAACGCTGCGGGAAAAGAAGCCAAGTCGCTGAGGATGTTTTGTGCCAATGCTAGCTAGAGACTTGTGAGGTCAGCCAAGCGTTGCTACTTTCACAGGTGGGACGATGACGACACCTGGGAAGGGACCAAAGAAGCCAAAATGATCAAATCAATGTTTCCACCTAGCAGTGTTGTTCAGATCACTTTGGTATGCGATACATTTTTATGTATTTTTTTAGCACAATATAGTGAGCAATAAATTTTCGCAGTTGGTGAGACAAAATTTGCTTTTTGTACATGATCAAAACTGTCGACTGATCAAAAATGAGAATCAACCACTGGCCTGGATGCAGGCACATCATCCACATCACCTACAAAGCGTGGCCGAGTTTGAGGCAAGTTTGATATTACTTACATAGCACCAGCTAGCTAGCTAGTAATGAGCTTCAGCAACTATTACTAGCTACATTGTGGACTCGCTCCAAAGACAGTAATCATTCCCTTTGTGGCGGCAAATTAGCTACACTTCCGACAAATAACATTTTAATTAAGGAATGCCGGGCAAAAAAAAAAACACATGCTAATTGCTAAGCTAACCTCAACCTAACACCGGAATTAAATGTTTTAGTACTTGTGCACCACAGGACAGCGAGAAAGAGTGAGTGTTTCAACCCAACATTTCCCACAGAAAAAGTTCAACATCAACTATTTTCCAGAAGCTTCAGCACTAAAATCCGTAAACCCCTGCGATGATGCAAAGACGATTGTAAGTGGCGCTGCAAACAACACTCACCAAAGAAAATGCAAATATGCTGTCTATGAAACCACTTTACAGGATATTGCCAGCAGGTTGGCAGCCATAGAGCATGTTCTTTTCATAAGGTCCATCAATAAATAAAAACCGAAAGCTTTTTCAAGCATCACAAAAGCATGCCTGGGAGAGAGAGACGAGCATATCTAACACACGGGGCGATGCAACTGAAGCGTTGAACCGTAACGGTGCCCGAGTTGCATCTTACAGCAAAAGCCATGTGATCTGGAGAGCTTCGAAAACATCAGAGGAATCTCAATATTCAAAAAGGTAACAGTCGAAAGGAGCATATAAAAAAATTCCAGGGAAGTGTGAAGGTGTGTTTGTTAAGAGCAAAAAGTTTATTATAGTGGACAAAAAATTGCAAACAAAAGTTGAAACAAGATGAAATAAAATAAAAACGACAAACATCTGGTTTGGAGGCGGCGACTCTGCATTGTGGGTGGAGCTATGTTATATGTTGACCATCTCGAGTACAGGACATATTAAGATGAGTAAAAACACAAATTAGGTGCTATAGTAGTTGCTAAAGTGAATTTAATGACTATAATGACACACTAAAATAAATCCAAAATGAAATTCTTCTTCTGATTCAACATTGGGACATACTGTATGTCGGTTGCCTGTCATACAATTTCTGTGGCTCACTATTAAAGCCAACAAGTCCCCAGGCAACGTTCCCTCCGACTCTAAAAGCTGCTTGCCTTGTTTCTTGTGTTAATTGGGGGCACGAGCGATACTGCAGCAAAATCTGCTTTTTCCTGCCGAGATTCTTCTCCCGCTCTTTCCGGGTCCCCTGTGATGCAGATACACGCTGCTGCACTAATGATATCATAATTGCCGTTTCCCTGCACGGTGAGTGATGGCGTGTGAGCTTGAACGTGCTGCACCTGATAGACAGAGGAGCTTGCTCAGTACAAGTTTTGGCATCAAGGCCAATTCAACAAAATTCACTTGATGTTAATCCTGATCTGATCCAGATTGCACTGTTGACAGTGTAAATGTCAAAGCTTTGTCTTGAATGGATGTTGTATACAAAATTATTTTTGTCGTCTATATCTTCTACTTATTCTGGACTGATTTGCATGACAGGATGTATTAGCAAAACATTTCGATATGATGCAGATATCGCTTTTAGTAGCAATGTAAACAGCAAATCCTAATCCTAGTTCAACTTGTTTAAAAACGTATGATCCTAAAAGGAATTAAGGTCACTTTTACAAGGTACAAATGGGTTTTGGCACAGTTTGTGAGTCCTTGAAGCTGTTTTTTTTAAGACCCGAACCTGACATGAGTAAGCGCGGCGCTCGCACACAAATTCCTGCATTTTGAGAGGCATGCAAAACTCTAGCGACTTTGAATTTCATTTGCTAGTGCCGCGAGGCCTCCTGTGCGCCTGCACTGACGGCAGGCAGATAGCGCGCTGGCGTTTGAACAATAATTTCCTCAGTCCGGCTGAAGTCAGGCTGCTGACGTTCCAGTTTGCTTCTCTGAAAACTCCCTTCTTCCTCTCAGTAATCCTCCGAGAGGGAAAGCAGAGAGAGAGACCGGATTGCTGACAGGGACATCACTTTTCTTCCTCGCATGCCTTGTTTACAGTCTCCCGCCCGTTGCTGCTATAGCCACCACTCTCCAAGGGGCCATAAAAAACAAATAGGGGCTTTTAGAGAAATTGCCTGTGTGCTGGCGATTAATAACACTTGCACCAGCTCACAAGAAGTTCTCCTGAGGCAAAAAAAAATATTGGAGAATTAAGAGTGCCATGTCCCTAAATTGGAATGATGCAGTGATCTTGTTTTCTAACTAGACAATCCAAGTTGCGTAAGCCGCACCCCCTGAAACACAGAGTGACCAATCATAGCTCAGACAATTTAATATGATTTTTTCTTCCCACTACATTTCACAGTCAACTTTAATTCGATTAAATTGATCAGCCTTAATATGTAACATTGATTGAGCCTTTATTTTGTACCCAAAACAAAGAAATACAAATCTATAATACACATTTTATCCCACACCAAAACACTGTGCTGCTAGTCCCAAAAGCAGAAGGAAGAATTAAAACGCATTGCATCATTTTATAATGATAGTTTTTAAAACGGGTCCCCTTCAGTTGAATGTTAAACTCTTGCTGTTGAAAAAAAATGCTGACTTTTAATATGAGCCATTACATTCATTTAGCATGTGGAGTGATCCCACAAATCATTTGACCCGCCTTGTGTAAATGCTTGCATGCAAACACACTACAACTGCTTCACCACGTTGACCCCACCATGATTAAAACGATTAAGCAGAGATCTAATAAATCATCCTAATGATTGCAAAAAATATATATAATAAATTAAACGGGCTCTCTATATTAATGTGTTATGGGGGCAAAACGCCACTGTTGAATAATTAAGTGCAACCTATTATAGACGTATTAACACGGAGGACTTCTGCTGATGAAGTGCAGCACTTTTTTTTTTTCTAACAATGTTAGACAGTTGTTATGGTAACAAGGTCCGCTGAAGCACGCAGGCGCACAAGTGCGCAGCAACCATCGGCGGCGTCTGCAAAAAGTTGGATAGCAACCTCACTGGCGACGTTGACTAATTCTAACGCGGAAAAAAAACGAATATAAAAGAGACGATTTGTGGACATGTTGAGGGGTAAATCAGCGCCACACGTTCAAGCGTTTACCGTTAAGGCCGCCATGAAGAACTCCGTGGTGAGTGACCTCCTCATTTGACGTGGCTCATGGCCACTTGGTAACTGGTTTTAATTGCCTCCGACAGCACTAGTTCAGATTAACGTAAAAGTAGACGCGTGCAGTGACATATTGAAGAGGGGAAAAAATTCATCCTAATATTTGTGCATACAATTTAATCAAATTTTTGGCCACGTTGCCAACAATTTATTCCTCATAATTAATCAGCCAATCAGAAACTTGCTCTCGGAAAAGAAACAACAATTAAGAAATGAAATACAGAAAAGTCATTTGATCATGCTTATTCCAGTAAATAACAGAAAACCAAATCAAGTTAAATATAATTATTGTACGTGTACATAATTATCCCTTAAACTTTATTTGAAAATATGCCTATTTCTGTTTTGTTTTGTCTTATGTGTGTGTTTAATAGCATCTCAAAAATAGCTCAAATAGTATCTTTTGAAGCCACGGGCCACATGCTGAAGAAAATGCAAATGTCTGTGCTAAAACCTTGGCGAGGTTGCATTAACATGAAAGGGTACAGAGTTGTTGACGCACAATTGCAATATTTACATATTGGGGTCACATGCCATAATCTCAAAAGTACAAATGGGCTGCTGTTTATGCGGCATAACGCAGAGCTGCCAAATCTTACGAAAATCAGTGAATGCTAACCGTTGCGGCCGTAACACGTCGGGATTGTTCCGAATATTGGTGTTATTTGTTGTTGTGTTTTGCACTTCAGGGCCACCATATTTTGCACCCCTCCCCCTTGCAAATCCCTTTAATATTCTCCATTTCCCAGAAGGATCTACTGCATGTGCAACCAGAGCGATGCTCTCGCACCACGGGCTAAATCCCGGGAAACCAAATATACAGTTTCTCAATGGCTTGCTACTCATGTCTGCTGCCCCTGTGTTGTTTTCCTCCCGCGCAGTCGCTGACACATCGCTGTTGAGAGGGCAGCTTTTTGGCGAGCTGTGATTTGTAGGTTACGACAGGGCCATTTCAAGCCTTGAAAGGCTACGGGGACTTGAAGCATAGGCTTATTATACTTTAACGTATTTGCAGCCATAGAAATTGAATCACTAACACCGGCCACTGAAAGTCTTAGCCGTTTTTTTTTTCTCCCAGTGATTCATCCTCCATGTATTCACTGAAAAAAAAACAAAAGAAAAAAACGATGCAGTTTATATTCCAGGAGGGAGGTCGTCACCTTGCGATGCAGACACTGTGAGGAACAAAGCTGTTATTCACTGTGACTTCTTCTACTGAGGTGGTAGAAATAACAGCAAGGTTGGGGGTGTCAGTGCAAACACCTGCATTGTTATAGTGTATAAAAAAAAGTCTATGCACCTTTGTTCAAATGCTACGTTTCCGTGATGCATAGAAAAAAATAGACCGAGCTAAATTATTTCAGAACTTTTTTAATATTAACTCATTCGCTACCATTGACGGCAATTCGGAAAAATACTATGGAGAAATGTGCCATAGCGTGACCACTGGCGGAGCGCTTGGCTGATTGTGTCTTATTATGTTTGCTTTCTTCAGAGCTCCCTGGACAATTACCCTGGCCTTTGTGTTTGTTCCATTCTCCTTGAAGGCCTCGTAGTCTGCATTCTAATTAAATGTCTTTTAATGGAGAATGTTTATTGCCCCTCGCAGAGCCTTTATTTTCGGCTCTGGAGTTAATTAGCCCCGTGTCATGTGCTAACCGGCGCAGAGGACGCGTTGACCTGTGCGCCATCAAGGCGCTTGTCAGTTTCGAATCAGAACACACGGGAGCCATCAGTGTGTTTGTGCTCACGTTAGAGTCTCTTTAAGGTATTTTGATAATGACATTGACCTTGAAATCAATTTGCTTAATATGGTGTCAGCTAATGGGGTCCTATTGCACTTAAGGGGGAGATTGGTGTTAGAAGCCGAGTAATTATGCTGAGGCGTTCATTTTGGTTTTTAGTTGTTTTTTTGGCACATACCAAAGACCGGCTTTTACACGGCAGCTCCAACGACTCCTTAGGTTCAGACTCATTTGGAGTTGACGATATCCAATTCAATGTAACAAATTCTGAATTATATCACTCGTCACATACATGGCCACTTACCTCGCGCAATGCGTTTCGTCTTCGTCAAGACAATTTGCTTTCTGCGCTGTATTTTGTTTTGACATTCAAATTTGTTCCACTCGATGTGGTAAACAATTTAGTCAATATTAATATGCTGGACTCACTTGACAGTGTTTGTATTGTGATTAATTAAGTGGGTTTTCATCAGACTTCCCCCCCACACACACACACTTTGTTCCATACTATTAATATGCGGCACATACCAAAGATCTTCAGCGGCACGTCTCGCCACTTGGCATCCGTCTTTATGTTACTTTAAGTAGATTTTCTTTGAATTTTTTTTTTTTTTGCCCATCATTCATTAAAAAACTGGTCACAGGGGGCATTGATATTATAGTGATACATAAGTTAGCTAGGAAAGGTTCCAGCAAGTACAGTGACCTTGAAGAAGATAAGTGCTACCGAAAAATGGATGGTTGGATGGATGGATTCATTACAAGAGACCATTTGAATCTCATCAACCTCTTTCGGTATTTTTTGTCCTTGCCGGAGTAGGCGGGCTCCTTTTGAGTGTTCCACAAAAGCGATGGAATCTACTGGTACATATTGGACCAACACCACTGAGGTATTGCTCAAAGGAGCCTTGCCTCGAAAAGATAGCAAAGTCCAAGGAGTCCACGGTCTGGCATCTTTTTAGTTTCTACCTCTGCTCATTACCTTGGCTGTCCGCAAACATTGACGCAAATTTTCCTAACAAGTGTTTGATCAACACAGCCCGCCACGGCGGGGAAGAGACAGGCAACCTTCTCATGACTCTCCCCCCATATTTATGTTCCATTCCCTGCTACTTCTTTCTCCCTCCTCAATTTGAAGATTTGCCTCATTCTTCCTTTCTGGTGGAAGAGAACAAAGGCAGAGATGAAGTCTAACCTCTTGGAACCATCTTGCATGTCTTTGTAGAAGCCCTCATCGTTCTCGTTTGATTACAGCCAAGTACTTCAGCATTGTGGCAGATGCTCAACGCTCCGTCTGCCAATCTTGACACACATTTCTTCTGGTCTTGTCAACCATTACTGACGTCGCATGGGCTGTCTGTCTGGCTGCCTTTGCGAAGTTGTGACACCGATGCTGACATGGATGCTAATGCTACAAAAAGTGTCAGACTTTATATGAGAATATAAAATCACTTTTTTTTAGATGTTCTCATAAGTGAGAGATTTATTGAGGGTCAGTGTCACATTGACAATTCCGACAAGATGGAAGATTAGAACAAAAATCCATCTCGGGGAGAGTTGAGTGAAAACCTGGATGAGAAAATGGGGGTCAATTCGCGGATGAATATTGGAAAGGTGAATATGATTCAGAAAAGAGACAGTGACCCAGGACTAATGTTCAAACTAAACTTGGGAAGTACATCTTTCACAAAACCTTTTCTTTAAATTAAATTTCTATCGGAACACCAAACTGTCAATCGTGTGTATCAAAAATAAAAACAAGCTAACAACTTTGCACCAAAACAACTTATTCACACAGCGTTGATTTAGTCGTGCCTTTAGAGGTGCAGGATGGAAGGAGAGTCCAACAAAGGCTGGTACAAGTTGTCTAGACACCTCTTTCACTGTCAGAACATTGGCACTCTGTAAAGCAGAGCAAAGAGGTGCACATAACGGAGGCTCGATTGAATATATGGATGCCCGGATGGATGAATTGGACGAGCGGGGGTTGATGACACCCAAGAAAGCTCTCAGTGACCTTGACATGACAAGCGTCCCTTTCTATGGAATAGTCAGCTCCATAGCCGCCAATTCTTGGCACAAAATATAGCGTCGCACATTTCTTTGCTGAAGCTTATTTGTATTTGTTGGTTTTCGTTTCTCCTCGCTGTCATTAAAAGCAAAAAGCTGCAGCATAAAGCACAGTTTGAGATCTTAGCCACTGGAGAGTTTTTATTTTTTTCAAAGCTAAAATTGTAGCTGTATTTTTTTTTCTTTATCTCTTGAGATAATCCGAAGGGTGGGCCATCATTTAGAGCATTATCCCTGCAGGTGGTCCTCACAACAAAGGCCTGTTTCATGAGGTGGATTTCCTTGAACGCTTCCTCCCAACTGGGAGCTGTGCCACTCGTTTTGGAGCTGGAAATATCTGATGTCGCATTCAAATGAGCAAAAGCAGATTTGTACGTTTGTTGCTTGCACTGCATTGGATTACTTTCGAGTTTTATCCCAAGTATTTCAAAACAAATCAGGCCGTCCGTTGTGTTGACTTTTCTTTTTTTTTTTTTTTTATAACAGATGGGACAAATTGGTCGTCGGTGCATTGTGGACAACCAGTAGTAAACATTTTTCTGGGGTTTTGTTGCTCTGGAAGACTCGGGATGGGCTCTAAAGAGCAGAAATAACCAAAAATGAAGAAATACATCCAATTTGCAGATCAAAGCTAATTCACCTCCGCTGCTATATTTTGAAGGAAAGCATATTTCATATTTTTGCAGAACAAGTCACTGTGTGTCTGCTTGCACGAGCAGAGCCGGGATGTAACCTTCAGTGTACGGCGTGGCCAAGTTTGATTTAAACAAAAGGTCACATTTCAGATGTGCTCCCCTTCCGCTCTCTCTCTCTCTGAAGGCAAACCTTCAGCATAATTTCCAGCAGACAAGCCTTCAAGCTACCAAGGCTGAGTTCTAGGAATAGAAAGTCATAATGTACACGTGATTGGACACCGGCAGTGAAGTTCATTTTGCAGTCGCCACAAAGCACTGGACAAAATGTGGCCACTCTCTAGATAAAGTATACTTCACCAAAAGTCTCTTTATCTAAATCAACACCTACATTGCAGGCAAATATTGTTTTGGCACACGGCAAGGACATTAATATTTGAACGTGCGGCACGGCCATAACTTCAACGCAGTTATGATGATGTATATTGATGGGATGCTGCTTATTTAGAGAATCAAATTTGTTAGAGCGTGTCAATAATTTTTTTCTCTCCTTTGCCGCCAGAGAAGTGTCAAGTGCAGCAGGTCGGAGATTTCGTTTTACTCGCGTGTCTTATTAATTTCACGGCCCCGGCATAGTGTTTTACTGATTAGGACCAAAAAGACAATGCGCTGCGCCATTTCTCCCTCTGCCAGCCTTGAGATTGTGCGGCTTTGCTCCTTCCTTCCTTCCTTCCTTCCTTCCTTCCTTCCTTCCTTCCTTCCTTCCTTCCTTCCTTCCTTCCTTCCTTCCTTCCTTCCTTCCTTCCTTCCTTCCTTCCTTCCTTCCTCTGGCGTGCGAGCTGATTCACCGCATGCCATCATCTCGACTGTGGTTTGGTGATATAAATCAGCCAATGGGTGGGTCTATGTAAGCCCACGATGCCCTGCTGCCGAGCTGATAAGTGGGCCACACAGAGGGGATGGAAAATACCGATTGAGGGCAATCTCAGCGCCTCTCACTCATTTGCGCCACATTGCGCACCATGTCTTGGCTGTTCAAAGGCTTGGTGTTAAACTGTAGAGGAGATGGCAAACAAAGAGGGCGTTCTACAGGCCTTGAAGCACTGGCCTTTTTCTTTCAAGGCCTTCAATAGTAGGTAAGCTGTCAGCCGTTTCATCATGGTGCCTTTGTAGTGGCACCGGGAGCGTAACAGTGTCGCCGCTTTGCATTGTCGTCACTTTTCGCAGCCAACAGCACCGCCGCCGCCCTTGTGCTTATGTGCGCGATATTGTTGATTCGAAAGCCTTTGACATAGTGACAACTGGAAAAGTGCTCCCTCTGTTGTGAGCGTGGTATAAAATGAGCCACCGAGAGCTCTCGTTTGTTCTCGTCCGACCTTGCCCCTCACAAGGCGGCTAATTTCTGCACATAATAAAGCTCGCTGGCGTTTCATGCTGTTAAGTCATGAGAGATTAATGGGCTGGTGCAGATTTATTCTGCTGGAAGAGATCAGCTTGCTACCAGCCAGCCTTGTCTTTTGCCCTGCAGAGGTAATGAGTAAGCAAAACTGTGCTGTTGGATGATTGGACATGATGGTGTTAACAGAGCTTCCTTCCTTATACAGGACATTAGAAAATTTGCTATTTGTATGACAATTCTAACAACATCCCCCCCAAAAATAAAAAATCCAGTTAAAATTGCATAAAATGGGAAATATCATTTGGCATCCATTCACAGGCATATAAAGCGAAAAGACAGAGATGCCAATGCTAAATGCTATGCTAGCCTAAGATTGACACGCTAAACTGAACTGGAAATTATCTTTCATTACTGTGTATGCAACATGACTTTCTGTACAAAATGTACGAAATTCTCATGAGATCAGGCCTGCTGCCAGTGCTCCGGCGCCCACTCCACTGCAAATAAAGCGAGCTAATTTGTTGCCTGTGCAAGATGCTGCGCAAGCTGACCTTATCAGAAAAGCCCGGGCCTGTCTATTCCATCTTCCACGACTGGCCTACTCTGCTCCCTCCCAGAGGAAAGACAGATTTCAATAACCTCTCAACCGAGAACGCCAGCGAAATGTAGCCAGCTTGAGCGGGTGTCTACCCCCCCTCCCCCATTTGTGGTGGCGGCGTCAAAAGAGCAAGAGGGATGGGAAGAGATGAACGTCATTTGCAAGGCAGATCCTCGCCATACATCCATCAGGAGAAAGTTTTTGGGTGAGGCCTTTCGGGGTGATAGCGAGATGAGCATACCAGTCCGAGGCCCTGGCACGTTGATGGATGGCTTACATTGCCGCGGCAACCCCCGCCACGTTGAACTCACCCTGAAGAATTGATGAGCCACAACCTCTCGCCTCCCCGTCTCGGGCTCCCTTCGCGATCAACTCTTCAACGTCACCCTTAGCTCATCTCCATATTTCATTTTCCTCGCTCCTTGGCGTCTTTGTTCTCTCTCTGACATTTCTTACCAATTTTGTCTCTGTGTTCTATCGAGGTCCAATCGTTTGGCTTCCTCCTTCCCCTTCCCGCTGCCAACCTCGGTCTATGTGTCAACCCCGAGCGGGTGAGCCATGAAGGTGCCATACTAATGTGCTTTCGTGGGAGCATCCCCCCCCCACCTCCCCCGGTGACACCTTTATAAATGACAGCAGCGCCAGGTCCCCGTCGGTGTTCAATCACCTCTGCGGGATCTCGCCCACGGGGGGCTCAGCATGTGTGCGGCGTGCACGCTTATGCCTTTATTGCCTCTGTGGGGGCCTCGCAACAGCCGCGACTTCTTTATGGCGGAGCTGGACAACGACGTTAGGTAGCAAACAGATCTGGAGCAAGAGTGCAGGCGAGGGAGAGAAATGACAGCCTGGAGCTCATCTGACCACCGCTGCCTTGTTACGACTCCCCGATGTGTGCACCAGGAACACACAGAGCGGTCTTTTGCCTTCTATTATTGCCTTACGCAACGTCCACCTCTGCATTGTCGCCTCGCAGGCTCCCTTATGGCTTCCATCGTGGTGGTTGGTCGTATGGTCCTTGCATCTCGTCTCCCTTCAAATGAGATGTTAGACACTACGGGCGGTCCTCGGTTTATCGGAAAATCGTCAGAAGGTTGTTTAATTAGACGACAGTAGAGAGGGATAATCAGAAGGAAAGTAGTAAAATAACTGTGACGCTTGTAATTCCTCAGCCATGAACACAGGCCATGGAATTGACTGCAGCGTCATCATTCCTGACCATAAAAGCCACTCAGCCAGTCAGTGCAGTCTGGGTTCATTCTCTCGCTCTCTTTCTCTTGCTCTCTCGCTCTGCTCTGAGCTATTTTTAGCTCTCCCTATGCAGCATGCCTCGACTGCCATTGTAGTTACCTAGATTTGAGGGCTTTGTCACCGCTGCGTTGATCATGCAATCGTAATGATAAGACGACAGATGACAGGAATTTAGTGCTATAAAAATAATTCAACTAGAAAATGAATTTGTGAATCTCAGATTTAGCTAGTAAATTGGAATCTTAACGGAACAAGCAAAAACTTGGTCTTGATGTTGACCAGGTGCTGGCCCAAATAATGTTTGAAACTTCTATACAAAGAACGTGAAAGTCTATTGAATAAAAAATGTGCAACATTTTTACCAATCTCCCCTGCAGTGCCTTTGTAACTCAACATTTTATTCACTATTGCCCGGTAAAGTCTCGAAACGGTTGTGAATATTACTGAAATGCAATCCTCTGGCGCTATAGAAATCTTTTTTAAACTCGCCTTTTGAACGTCTAGAACTGTAATAGCTGACGATTCTTTTCACAACGTGGCGCTCCATTGACTGTAGCTTTCGTCATCCCGGTGATTTCTCTTTGCTAGCCTCTCTTTTTTTTAAATATAGAATGAATATGTGTTAGATTACGCAACACATAGCCAACACTAGAGAATGACGTAGGCGTAATATATGTAAAGCTGTATCGTTAAACCGCTAATGATCCCTGTTTGTTTACACTTCTGGAAAAAAAGCTACTTCTCGATGGGCGGATTAATGACTGCAACTATCCTGTCAGTTATGGGCAGTGTGACACAGATGGTGTGGGATGCGCAGGAGTGTTCCATGTTGGCGCCAATATTCAGTCATTAAGTCGTAGGGACTTCACAACCTGCGGTACTTCACAGAGTTACAAGCAGCTAGCTAGTTGCTAGCTAGCGCAAGAAGCTAACCATGTGTTATTATTTAACTTCCCATTTAGGGCATTTATATACAGAATCTTTTTTTCATATCACATTTTCAACCTTTTATGTTCTGCCTTTCTGAGGGTTATTGATGTGACAAAATAATCTTATGATTCAAAATTGTCATGTCATTAAGTAGCAAAAAAGGCGTATCGGGAGAAATGCTAAAGGCATACATTGTGTGGCAGAGGTGATCGGACTCCCATTGTCTTTCGGTGACACGGTAAAAGCATATATCAAGCCGTGCCAGCAGAGAAAAGATGATGCTAACAATGCCTCGGGCAGTGCCTCCGGCTACAGGGCGAACACACACGCACACACTAACATGCACGACTAGTGTTTTGTACGGCGGCATGCACACGCGCCCCCCTGAATTACTCAAAAGAAAGAGCCGTGGGAGTGACTTTATTCGCGTGCGAGTCGATTCTAATTTCATAAAACAACAGCTCTTATGCTCCGTCTGCTTGCTGTACTTTTTTTTCAATGTCTGCTTTGTGTTTGCGGTCAGGTGGCAGGCCCCCCGACGGCAGGAGCTTTTCACGAGCGACCCTCCAAACCGACCATGTTCCGGAAGTTCTATGAGCGCGGGGAGTTCCCCATGGCGCTGGAGCACGACACCAAAGGCAACCGCATCGCTTGGAAGGTAGGCACCATAACACCTGGTAAACATCTACCATTTGGTACTAGACCTCACAGAGTTGCCAGTACGGGAAAAATCTGTACGATTATTAAGAAAAATGTCACTGATTAATTTCCTTTGACTTGACTTTTCATCACATTAATTTTAATTACAAAAAAAAAACTCATTTGGAAGAAGACTAATACCGAACTAAAGTTTTCTGATTTACCGCGCCTTAGCCAGCCATATTTGTTGTTTACTCTTAACTGGACATTTTGGTGGTAACTCATTAACTCCATGTAGTGTATTCTTGACTTCGAATGCATGGCATGTCATGTTAATTAGGCTCAGCGGGCTAAAATAAATCACAATAGCCCAAAACTCATACTTTTACATTAACGCAGTTCAAAACAAATCTTTTTTTATTCTTCCATTTTAGTAAGAAGCAACATAGGTTCAAGTATGAAAGCTATAGAGGCCTAATTAGAGGCTGCAACAAAAACAAAAGCAACTATTCCGCATGCTTCCCCTCCTATTTCCTGTTCTAGCCAACTTGTCATCTTGCATGACACTTGTTGCCTGTCTCAACTCTTGCGCACTTTGTCACAGCGTCGGTGTGAGCTGTCGTCCTGCAGGAGGCAGTGTGGCTTCGTTCGCTCCAATCCCCCCACTTGTGTGTCACATAACCCATCAATCATACGCTCTGCAGGGACTAGCCCGCCAAACAAGAACAACAACAAAAACACAGTATGTGATTGTATATGCATTTGTGCTGTGTATATATATATATATATATCTATATATATATATATATATATATATATATATATATATATATATATATATATATATATCTATCTATATATATATATATATATATATATATATATATATATATATATATATATATATATATACAGTATGTGCATCAAAGTGCAAGCCTCCGCAGAGCCATTAGGCTCCTGAATGGCTCTCCGTGTGTGGGATGGATGCCTTCTCCTAATCACCATCTTGTAGCTCCTGCTACATTGCTAGACAGCCAGTCATTCCATAACTTTGCCATCATAATGATGTTCAGTTATTGTATGCGGCATTGCTCGAATCAAACAAACGCTGCCCCCTTCCCCCACCGCCTTCCCGGCGCATCAAAGAGGTACGCCGAGCAAACGGGTCTCCGGCGGCATGAATTATTGATGTAAAATGTTCAAATGATCCGTGCGTTTGTCAAAAGTAATGTATTTGTTTTGCTCTTTGTTTTGTGGCCAGTGCCAAAGCAAATGTGATGCAGGCTTGTGCTGTCATATCTCATTAGGTTCTTTATTGACCCCTACCACCACCAATACCTCACTAAGGTTTTTATTTCCGTGGCCTTCTAGGTTTGTATTGAAAGCCTGACAGGTAGAGCCGGTCCCCCGTTTGCAGTTTTGTGTGCTTAGCAAAGTGGTTACAATGTGTAGCCGCGATAGCAGTAAGTAGAAAGGGGCTTCCTTGTGTTTGCACTGAGCCACCCTGGAGGCGCCGGTTCAAGAGAGCGGCTGCAGATCAATCCCGGCCTGAGAGAGCAGTCACCCTGCAAATAAAGTCTTGAGGAAAGTAAGACAGGGGAAGGTGGGAAAAAGTTGAAAAAAAAAAAACAGGTTTTTAGTTTTTTTATTTATTTATAGTCTTTATAGTCTTAATTAGAATTTGATCATCTTGAATAACATTTTATTATTAGCATTTGAAATATTAATTAACCTTTCCCCAGCAGGCGTTTAGCGTCTATCAAAGAAGTGTTTTTCTGGCTGATGCGCGTCGCAACGGCAAATTAAGGGAGACGAAAAGGAAGGCGTGAAGTCGTGAACTGTTGAGAATACAAAGAAAAGGAGAAAATAGAACGAAATAGGGGCAGAGAAGAAAAGCAGACAGAGCGTGACTTTCACAGTGAAGAAGAACAACATGTCAGACGCAGCTCAGGTGACAGTAGGCACCGAGCCTAACCTAGCGTGCACCCGGGGTGCAATAAATCATACTTATGTGTCCAACTGTTCAAATATAACACAACTGCCAGCACTTAATCATAAATGAGATTCATCTACTTTCTTTTAAAAATAAAATAAAAATATTAACTAAAGAAAATCTTTTTTTTTTTTCTTAATTTCTTTTAATTATGGCTGGTGTATACATGTTAATAAAGGATTATCTTATTTAGTTAATTTATTTCTGGTGATAATTTTTATATAATTCATCTAGAGGTGAAACGATAAATCGACAACTAATTGAGTCTCAAATTAATCGATAAATATTTTTGACAATCGTTAAATCGTTTAGATATTTTTGTCCATTTATGAATTTCAATTTATAAATTTTAAATTTAAGATTTTTAGCAGTAACTGTTATCCAATTTCTAAATCAAACAATTGCTTTTACTTTGTTCAACATGTTTGCCTATTTTCTGTCTTGTTATTGATCAAACCAGATTTTGAAAATGTTACTTTTGTACCATTTTTACAGAGCAACCTCAAAACTTCCATGCTCTTTTATATACTTTGTCAGTTCCTTGCCAACAAATCTTACAAAAATCTCACGAGAATCCGCTCCCCACAATTCAGCTTGCGGGCACCAGAATGCAGCGGCATACGTTACTGTCTACTCTACGTCATAAATATTTCCTCTCTCACTTCACGCTAAGCCACACCGGACTGTTATCATCCTCTCTGATCTTCCTCGCAGTGTTTTTAATCAGATGCTCGTTGCGATGATATTCCCACGACGCAGCCGCTCCTGATAAGCTGCCGTGTCTCATAAAGAGAAAAATATATGAGCGCTAAATGACAGCGAATTATGCATCGCAGTGCGGTTTACTGTATTTTGTGTGGGTTTCATAGCTCGTGCGTGTCTGTAAGGATGCGGAGGGAATGCAAGTGGACTAAATGTCAAGGGCAAGTTGAAAACAGAAAGGTTGTGTCTGAAAGGCACTTTGGCTCTCGAGCGGTAAAAGCCTCGGCTGTAATGGCGCGCTCAGGTAAAAGCTTTACACGTATCGAGAACATGTGCGGCAGATAGATAAGAGAGACTAGCGACAAAGTGTGTGTGTGTGTGTGTGTGTGTATATGGTTGCATACGTTTGGACCGTATGTTAAGGCAGAACACCGTAATCGACTTGGATATTGAGGTGCCAAATAGAGAGAGAGGCAGAGGGAGGCAGAGGGGAAGGAAGAGGATAGCGACAACACTACAGGGACTCAATCATGATTTTTGGAATAAAATGGGATTGCCTTCAGATCAGTTTGGGGCTTTTTAAATGTCAAAATAAGTCAGAGATGTTTGGCATGAACTGACAGGTTAGATCTACCCTGGTAAGCCCAATACACCGATCAATTATTTATTTATTTTAATGTAATTTAAATGAATTAATTCATTCATTTTTATATTTATTGACCTTTGACCCAAGGAAAGCAACTGTCAATTATTCCACTCATTATTTTGCATTACAGTATCTTTGCAAAACCTCCTAATTATTCTTTAATAAAGAATATGAAACAATTATTTATATTTGGTATTGATTTGGCGGTGATGGTCGGAGAGAACCCAGCAGAAGTACGGCGCCAAAACAGCCTTGTTGATTTCATTCCATTGATCGCCTCATCTGCTTTATCTTCCCCTTGATCTCCGTCTCGCCTATAGTCTCCCACTTTATAAATCTGGATTGTCCCCGCAGGCCGCCGCGCATCCGCCACCCGACCCTGACGGCTCCTCCCACCCTCCAGCGCTTGTATTTTATGTCTCACCCCTTTTGTGCTTTTACGAGGTCTGTCTGGGCCAACGCAAAACGGCATTTCATAAAAAAAAAGAAATATATCAATGAAAACCTGATTGCCAGCACGCCACCACAGCCGCAGTTGGCAGAGATGCGTGTGTGTGTGTGTGTGTGTGTGTGGGGGGGAGTAATCAATTAATCTGATCAAGCGCTTTAGGAAATGGAGAGCATAAGCGCTCCTGGGGGATGGATATCCATCTCCTCGTGATGATTGAATTACAGAGTGAGAGTTGGAGAGAAGGAGGGGCAGCAGCGGTGGCGGCGGAATTGGTGGTGGGAGGGGCTCTGAGAAATGAGGTGGTTAGGGTGATAAAGGATGAGGGAGCACATACTTGATACGGGACTGAAAGATGGAAGCAAACGAAATCAAAGAAGGGGATGCCAAAGAGAGATGAGGTCAATACCGAAAACGCATCAGAGAAAAGCTCTTATTCCTCTCCCCTCCCCTCCCTGCCACTATTTGCATTTTTATACGCCATACCTTCCTGTTGATAACGTGTTCTCTTGACAGCTATATTGCGTGCCTTAAATCAGTCTGCATTGGTGTCAATCCGCAGCTGCAGCGTTTCTGCGGACAAATATGTCATTTACGCGCCCATAAATCTCGCACGGCTGCATATTTTGACTGTAACCTGTCTCTAAATTATAAATATAAAGTATTTGCTCAATAATGTCACAGGGACAATACATTTCTACAGGAGTCACTCCCGTACTGCAATTCCGCTACGTCCTAGCGAGCTCAATGGCAAGGCATGAAAAGCTGCTTCACCATGTTTGGTTTTAATCTGGGCTTCCTTAATTGCAGACCTAAGAGCCTGACTCAATTTTTCTTCAAATTATTATTATTTTTTTTTCACTCGTGCCGGATGCACACATACCTCGTCTCTTACTCCATGTGAGTGATTTCTCATCCTGAGCACTTTGTCGGGGGAACTTTTGAATAGACAGGATAAAATGGAGTTAACCATGCGTTTTCACCAATTCCCCTGGCCGAATGCTGCATGGATACTCTTGGGAGCAAGAAAGGTGTAGTTCTGTGTCATCAGGAAAGGAAAAAAAAGACAATAAGAGGAGAGAATTTGAACAAGCCCCCCTGAGTTTTCTTTCTATGAAAGAGGGAGTGGAGATCAGAGGAGTGGGAAAGCGCCAGGGGGAACTATCTGGAAAGCGGCGGCCTCCGACAACACTGGCTCGCCATCAAGGCCCGCACGGGTCGCCCGCCTCCCGAGGGAAAGAGGGAATTGTCAAAACGGCTGGCGGGAAGAGCGATGAGCTTCGCCACACTCGCTGCTGATGATATCACCGCAGGAATGGAGAGGCTGTTGCCATGGAGGGATCCAGCAGTGAGGACTTGTCTGGTGATCTCGAGCGGGCCCACCCGCTGCTATCATTCATAGCGGGCGGGCGGGCGGGCGCCACGTGACGCTAATGATGGTTGTTTAGCCTGTGGGCCTCGCTCGCTTGCTGTGGCACGAGACAATAGCAAAAACATTGATTTTTTTTTTTGGGGGGGGGGGGGAAGAAAATAGAGGCTCACTGAAGAAGGTTTTATTTCTATAGAGTGGTTACAATATGGATCAATAGTTCCTTCACTTGTTTGGTCCTGGCTTGGAAATGTGAACCAGTTCTCATCATACATTTTTATACTAGTAATCCCATTTATTTGTGAACTTTCCGCCCCTATTTCGTTCTATTCCGCCCGTTGTGCAGATGGTGACACACTCGGGGAAAGTTGCAGATGGGAAAGACGGTGGAAAGCTCGAGACAGGACGGCAAAGTGATAGATGACCAACAGGAGAGGAGACTGGAAGGGGGAGGGGCCAGTTGAAAATTAGACAGAGACATAGGACAGACAGAGAGGGACATGCCTCGTCTGCCAAGGCAACAAATCAGCCGCGCCCCTCCCTGCCTCCCACAAAATAAGCCCGAGATCTATTGATTGGCACTCGTATTTGCTTGCAGGCTCCAGCTCAAAATGGAGCCTTTAATTAACTTAATGGACCGGCTGCAGCTGTGTGTGAGCCAGCGAGGGAGGAATGGAAAGGAATAGATGGAAGCGGCGGCCAGCATCGCCAATAAGTGGGGTTAACTGCGGACCACTCCGACGATCAGTCAGAGCAGTCGCGACAGACAAAAAGAGGAAGGGAGGGAGGGAGAGGATGCTGATGTCCTCTGAGCTCCTTGTTATCGTTTCCTCATTCCATCATCATTGCACATTTTTGGGCTGCTTTCAAAGAAAAATATTTTTTATATTCAAGCCGCAATAATAAGTATTTCAAAAATCCGCCTTGGACTTTGCTGCCAAAAGTCTCTTGAGGTCAAACCTTCTTGTACTCAGTCACCTCCCTTTCCAGCCCCCTCCTTGAAATCTTCATTCCTGGCCACTCATCCATTCTGTCAAAGGTTAATTGGATTGGAAATGATTCGATTCATTCTGGATGTTAATGCTGTTATCGTTGCTTTTGTTTGAAAAAAGGGAAGGGAAAGAAACCCCGCCTCCCCCCCGCCGCACTTACGCATAATTCAAAATAAAGGAAAAAGGAAAATCCAATTTAATCTTTTCTTTTTTCCTCAACTCCAGCTCAGGCTTGTCCCTGCAAGTCTTTTCCTTTAAATTATGGCCGAATTTCATTACCTTGAAAGCTTTTCCGCCTCCTCCCAGTGCCGCCCGCCCTGTCTCCAATACTTCGAATGGATCGGGACTAATGTCTTTCTTGTAACCTCAAGGTCAGAATATTTGGAGCCCAAGGAGCGCTCAAGGGTCCCTGTGATTAATGCACTGTACAAAGTAGCGGGGAATAATTGCGGCATAGCGAGGAATAGTTGCTGATCAGATATGTGCATGTATGCACAAGCACGTATATTCAAATCAGGTTGCAAAAGTGGCCGACCCTTGATTCCTTCACACTGTGTCTGACAGTAAAAGCGGTCTTTTAATGTCCGATGCGTTCCTTTTTCACGTACATTAATGCGACTTGGACACAGCCAGGCTATCACCTCTATCTCATTATAGGAGAATATGATTTTGGATGGATGGATATCTGTTTGATTTATGGATTGTTGGTCGTAGAATCTAAAAAAAAATCATACATGATGTTGACTTTTTTTTTTAAATCTTGCAGCAAAAATTGCAACATAGTTAAAACTAAAACGAATTAAAAAAAAGATAAAAATATAAAACTAATAAAAAATAGAATTAAACAAAAATAAAGCATTTTGGAAAAAATTAAAACTAACATCTGAATACAAACTACATTAAAAAAATACTTATAATGAAAGTAAAACTAAAAATTATAACCCTGGACGCTCACCTCAGTGACCTTCTTCCTGCCATCTTTCTTTTCTGAGTTATTTTCATTTCACTTTTATTCATCATTTGCATTAATTTAACGAACATCTAATTGACCTGGCAGAGCAGTCTCCTCAACCCCTTCACAAAGTTGCAATGACATTTTGTTGCTTTAATTGGCTTACAGTTAAATCTCACGAGACGCATTGAATGTCTTCACGCTCCAGTCCCGTTCCCAGCAGCGGCTGCGGCTCCAGTCGGCAACATTTAAATAAAAAACTCGCAGCCATTCCCTTGATTGAAGTGCCTTTTAAAAAAAGCCAAGTGGCTGCATGGAAAACACTCGGTGTGTTTGTTTTAGCTGGGCGGTTAAAGAAGAGGAAAAACAAGCCTCAGCGGGGCCTCTATCTATATTTATCAAAGCATGCACAACGCCATTCCGCGAATGGCCCATATGTACGTTTATACGTAGTTGGCATACATCTGTAAGCAATGAGCCGCCATAAATCCGGCGCACCGCACACATCTGCTTCGACATTAAGTCGTACATTTGCATCGCTCAAATAAATATGTCTATTAAATTGGACAAAATAAACCCAAATATGGGATGCAAAGGAGCAGCACCCAATTGGGGAAAAGAGTAAACGATCGCAAGGCACGAGGAGAGTAAACAAACCATTTTCTCATCTATTAAAATGGCGCCGCTAGAAATAAATGTCAAAGACTTAACGATAGGAGTTGAAATATGAATACACTAATAGCCATAATACTAAAATTAGTAAGTGGATTTCAGGTATTAGAGTCTAAAATATCCCCAATCGTCAGGTTGTCATGATTGAATATTTTTATAATCTGTTACCCTATTGATTTTTCCATTGATTAATCGAATAATATGGAAAATTTTATTTGGGTTAGTATATTTAAAAAAAATATATATACACTATCATCAATTTTACCGCCATTACGTCTTGGTCAAAAATAAAAATAAACATCTATTGTATGATATGAAACACTAGGACACAAGTCACCACTTGCAGGCGGCGAGACGCCACAGGGACGTGCGATAAATACTGACAAAACACCTCTCGCGTCATGAATACCCCAAGGGTGGCCCGACTGTGCAGTTCCTCAGCCTTTTCTTACCCTCTGAGGTGTCCGCCAATAGCAGCAGACAGGAAGAAGATCCGGAGCCCAGACCAGTGGACCCGGCGGAGCAACAAATCATATTAATATTCCATATCAACTGTCACACGTTCACCCATGGGGCCATTGTGATAGCGTGTGAAGTGGAATATAGATCCGAGTGTGTGGCGATTAATAAACACACTTGTCAGCCTGTAAAAGCATCGAATCCCACCGCTTGGGGACGTATCCTATCCTGCTCACGACAAATCATGTGATTGTCTCGACGGGCCACAGTGACAACACGGTGCATCACGAGTCATTAGCCGGGGCTAGCATACCTTGCGTCCTAATTGATGCATTCCGAGACTGAAACGTATGTCCTCTTGCCATCACACCCAAGAACGGATAATAACAAGCATGAATATAGAGGTTATTTTCACAGCAGCTTGGTGTCAAGCACATTTGATTTAATGCTGGTAAACATGGTTTAATGTGTGCTACGGCGCGCGGCTGCCGCGCATTGCTAATGGTAGCCTCCAGATTTATCTGCCATGTTGCAATAATGGAGAAAAATATTCAAAGTACTTCAAGACACGTTATTGTACACTCATGGCAACATATCAATATTTTTATAGTCAGCAATCGTAAAGTTTGGTTAGATTTGATAGTTTGGCTTTGCAGCAGAATATTTGCCATCCGTATCGGCAGCAGACATTTTAAAACTCAACATCGGAACACTTATTGGTTTGGTTACCTGGCTTAGCTCAACGAGAGATAGAACAAAATAATGCTACTGTACGCCACTGAAACCTCAACTGAGTTCATTTCAAAACTATTTTTCCCATAGGAAATAATGTAAAGTAAATTAAGGCTTAATCTGTCACCATCATAAAAGCTTTAATAACGCAGGCGCTGTTTTATGTAACATTGTTACATTTCTAATTTTCATAGAAGTGCAAAGGGAATTTAATCCCTCCATTTCTCTTTCCTTCTGAAATGAATTTTAAAACAGATTTAGCCCATTAGCAACCAAATTCGAGAAACATCCAAGTGAAAGATTTTAGTTGAATTAGAATAAATTTGACCAAACTTCTTAGGCGCCATGTTCTGTCAAGAAATAATTATACATTTTTGTGGTCTCCAAATCATTTAATTACATTTTCAGGGAGGTTGTCTGTTGCTCTAATGACAGAACAAATCATTTTGTCTGGATTTTAGCCTTTAAACAATCTCTTTGTTTCTGGTCTCAGCTGCTTTTTGGAGCATTGTTAAGTTGACAAACGTGTCAATGACTAATCTCCGAGGCTGTTCGACCAGCACACCTCGCGTCAGATTTTGGCGTTTCCCCTTATCTCAATGCTGTTTCCAGCATGCCACTGATAAGGGAGAATGAATCGAGGGAGGTGTGTGTGTGTGTCTGTGGATGAACATGAAAAAGGGCAGGAAAAAGTGAGAATGTGAAAAAAAAAAACTGAAATTAAAATTGGACACAGTGCAGATTTTGCATGTCTCATTATGTGCTCGAACGGTTGAGCAAAAGAAAAAGCAAGCAAGTCTTGACTCCCAGCTTCAAACCGGGTTCCACCTGACTTGACAGTATTACTAAATCGGCCTTGTTACACGATGGCCGCTCCGGCTCCGCCTCTCGGCGACGACCTCTGCCTGCAATCTGGACGTCCGTGTCAACTCGGAGCAGGTCGGCCTTTCGGAATAGCTGAGGTCACGGATTTACCTTTGGCTTCTATACTCAATCTAATCCCCCCAATGCACCCCGCTTACCTTTTGACATCCACACATCAGCATTTTTGCTCTCACACTTGTACCAGAAATCATTTTTGTTCTCTGGTATAATTTTGACACAACCAACCTTCAGGTATGACATTTTCCCGAACCCCCAGATCCAAAGCCCTCTCCTTGCCTCCAGTAGACGAGAAGAATAAACACTAGATCAGTTCCTTATTGGCAATTAGCATGAAGAGCGTATCCCATTCAGTGAGCTTCCATGTGAAAGAAAGACAAGACAGACAAGGTTGAGCAAAGAAGACCATCCACACACAAGGGCTTTATTAAGCAGTCTTCTTACATGCATTGGTGGGTAGCGATTCAGCCACTCTTAAGTCTTGGGAGAAGCTGTCTCAATTAAGCCGATGATGTCGAGCGACTCCGGCGTGGACGGGAATCCTGTAAGACCGTCTGCATGCGTGGGTGCCGAGGTTAAACAGAGCGTGCCGGCTTCTCAATAAGCCAGTGTTAGTTGGCGCTCTGACACACTGTGATCTACGGCACGGAGCATCACTTTCTCATGCCGGCCGTCAGGAAATGGCCTTAACCCCTCTCTTTGAACCTTGGGCTCCGCCAAAGCAATGCGATGAAGGCACATAGCGTGGCGAATGTACATGTCAGAATACGAAAGCCCCAGACCCTCTCTCAGTATTGTTTCAGGCGAGAAGACTGGGGGAAATATCTCATTTGATATCCTACAATTGGCTTTCTGCTTTCTGAGCAAAGAAATCTGTGAATGTATATTGCCGTGTCCCTTGGCACGACTCACAATTTCGAGAGCTATCAGCTCTGTATCATTACCATTACCCATGCGGTTCTTCTAATGTGACGTTTCATTGTCAATTCACGACTACAGTAGTGCTCTTGCAGGAATGTTTGTCAGGGTAACGAGACGAGGCGTTACATTCGACATTCTCGTTTGAATATTTGGTTATTATCTAGTTTTACTTAAATAATTTTATCGTACTGCAAGTTTCGGCGTTCTTGTATTTCTGTGTCTTTACAATTCCGACATTCTCTCCCCCCCACGTACGAAATCCGTGTCACCTTTTCAATTGGTTTGTGACAAAGGAAGTGAAGCCATTTATTAGTCTCCCCGGGTCACCGAGTGAAATATGACACGCCGGTCTCGTTCCGTTGAAAATGAAAAAGTACATTGCCGCATACCTTCATCTCACATCTCCTTTCTCCGTCGCCATCATTCGGAAGAAATAGCTATCATTTAGACAGTCTCTTATAATGGCTCGACGTGATAAAGTTTATTTATGGCGCCATTCATTTTCATCCATCAGTCCACCGGGAAATGGCCCCGTCACGTCGTTGATCTTACGACTCTGTGGATTATATAGATCGTACAAAGTTTCCAAGCAAAGGTTAGGAATGGATGTTATCGGGATTTAATTGAAACGTGGCCGGTAAACTTTGAGTTAAGGTGTGAAAATGTCAGTCGTCGAAAATGTCACATCTCACAACTCCCCCTGTCGAGACATGACGCTAGCCGACCATTTTCGAATACCCGTAATGGCTGTGGTAATGAATTACACCGAAAGTGACTTAAGCTGGTAGTCGATTCCACATTCCTTCTTATATGGCTTTAATGCAACCCTTCTTGGCTACAAAACTCTTGGCTATGTCTCACTAGAATATTAAGTATCTATATGGCCGATTTCTTTGCTTTTAATGTAACGTCATTTACCACTTAGTCGCTTGAATTATGCAGCAATGTCCTAACCGTACCGGAACCCCCCCCACCGGTCTGATGGCTTCCCACTTTAGCAAGATAACCAATTAGGACTGAAAGCTGATTGGAATGCTACGCCATCTTACCCTTGACCCCATCACGGGCCTTCATACGCGGATGTGTTTCCATTCCTACGGAGACGGTAGCAGCGGCAGTGCCCCCCCCCCCTCCAGCGAGATGAGCATACGCAGTAATTGGAGCGGCTGGAAGCGATTTGTTTCTGTCCTTTCGCTCAGTGGCAGTAGATTTGCTGGTGGGCAGCCCGTGGAGCGATGCCATCCTGTCATTTGTCAGACAGGGTGCAATTTCCCGGTCATCTGTTTCCATTCATTTTTCAAGGTGAGGAAAAAGATGGTGAGTGATGGACACTTTAATGTGGCTCCTCATACTCTTGAAGCTTCCTTTTTTTGGGAGGTGATGATAAGCTTGCAATATCTGTCCCAAGGTTAGCCCATCGCTTTGGCAACGGGTCAAATTAAGTTTGGTCGTGTCAGGTGTTAAAATACTTTCTGCTGCCAACAAGCCTGCCAAAGATATTTTGTGTCTGTGAAGACCTCAGCTATTTTGCAGTCCTATGAGATGACGTGTTTCGTAACACCCAGTGAAGCTGACAGTTCATCCAGTTATGCGCTTCAGAGGAAAACTGCACACCCGGGCTTGGTCACCAGCCAATCGCTATTGAGAGACAAGCGGTGATGCAGTATCTAATCAAAGTTCCTATCACCTTTCAGAAATGTTTTCTTGCTACGACTGTAGCATACTTCCTCCAAATTAGTTGATAAATCAGGAGCAGGTTGAGCAATCTAAAAGTGTCACCCCTGTGGAAAATACCACAGCCGAGTGCCCCTCACCTTCAAGTGCTATTTACCGCTGACGTATTTCTCAGACTTGAAGGGGCCCTGTCGATTTTTTTTTCTTTCTTTCCTGTTGTTGTTGTGAGCAGAGCAGCGAAGTAGATGGATGGAGAATACTGTGCCTCTGGGAAGGTGTGTCACGTTGAAATGAGAGCCGCCTTGCATGAAAGATTTCCCCCTTCAGATTCCGTTCATTTTTGCCTCATGCCTTCACCTTTTGTCACAGTGGCTCCGCCCCCCCCCCCCCCCCCCCAAGGCAGCACTTGAGTCTTAACTATTTTTTCACATCTCCCTGCCAAAGGTGGGCACGGAAAGAAGTTGTTCAAGACGGTTCAATTGAGGCGAATCGTTTCGACGTCGCGCAACAATGTAATCGGCCTTAATCATAATCAAAGATTCCCTGAAGTGTGCAGCTGCGCGTTCCAACTCGGCCAATCGCACATCCGTATTTTCCTCAATCCAATTATTCTCTTAATCCAAAAAGTGCACCTGGCACCTCCGCTGTCAGACTCGTGTCGCAAGGACAGAGGACGGCGGCGTTATTTTAGAACCGCAAATTGGCTTCCTTGGTATTGATGGGTAGGTGTGTCCTGTTTAGATGAAATGGATTACTTTCACGGCAGCCAAGCGTTTAATCTGAAATAAATAGAATAACATGCAAAAGAAAGTGTAGGATTGGTAAAATAAGGTAAGCTTAAAAACTCGGGGATTAAAATGATGTCCGATAACCTTCTCTGTCCCCCGTACCGTTACCGAATCCGGACAGAGATGTTCCAGGCATTTATTTTGTGTATTCCACCCAAATTGCCAAGCGCATTAAAGCTAATTCGGCTCCTCGCTGCATCCCCACCTTACTTTGAATCCTTCACCCGCCCACCAGGTTGAGGTAGGAGCCAGCCTCTGAATGGAAAGTCAGTCTCCACTGGCGAAGCTATAATGATGCACTGTTTCCGACCCCCCAGACGAGACTGATCAATAAGTCAGCGCAATGGAGTGGCACATCGATTACGCCAATGACAGGGCATTTACAGGTTTAATCTGTATAATGAGTCTAACCTTTTTCTTGCAACCACCTGCTTTCTGCCTCCCAAGGCTGGAGGGGGGGGGGGCGGTGAGGGGAGGTTATGGGATCAATTGAATGTCCTGTTGTAAAAACAGGAAGTGTTGAACATATACCGAACAGTGTCTGTGCGTGTAGCAAAAAAAAGTCATCTTCTCACGCTGTTACTCATTTGTTTGCTCCGCGCTCGCCTCACTCTAGATGAAATTAATTACATTACCATCAATAAATTAACAAAATGACTGTAAATGAAATTAAATGCAGTCCTTTAAGTTTTTTTTCCCCCGTGACACTTATCCTTGTTATCGCACGTCATCGTCTTTTAATTTATATATATATATTTTACCCCCTGCTGTGCGACATGACTCAACTGCCAATTATCGTAACTGACATGAATGCCAATTAACTGGGCTGCGGGCATTAATGTGCTTCTTAAATAAGGGATCTTCACGTGATGGAATGTGTGCACGTCAGGACATCTTACATGGCTCAGGCGGCGGAACAGTTGTGGGGAAAATATTTACATAATGACTTGATACCAATACGATGTATGTGAGGCACAGTTAGCTAGCTAGCTATGCATCAATCCACTATAGAAAATGAATGGATAGATGATAAAATATTTTTTCCATCTGTCTATCAAGTCATTATTGATTAATCTATAGAAAATGAATTGTTGGTTCAGTAAGACATTTTGTAAACATGGCCACCCCACTGAAAAATGTCTAGCTGTGCCCCTGGATAAATTTCTATTGCAGCTATACATCAATTTCAAACTGATGTTATCTTCAATTTCAATACTTATTTATTTTTATCCATTTCATTAATTAATGAAAAAGAAAATCATTACGTCTTGTATGACTGCTCACTGTATGAAAATGCTTGTTACTGTTCCTACTTGTTTTTACCATTAACTGACCTTGCCATCTCCAGTCATCCTGTTCTATTGTTCCGCATATAATTAACAACACGTTTAAATCACATTAGCGCAACACATCAACCTAAACAAATGTCACATCTGGAATGTGAAGTAAAAAAAAAAAAGTGATACATTAAGCGATAAAAGTCTTTCTCCCTTGTGGAATGGCAACAAACGGTGTCCCCCGGGGGCACAAAGTGTTCTGCGAGTGTGTTGTCAAGCGAATATTACTGCGGCGTTATGATAGGTGTCTTTGCTGTCAAGCGCATCCCCAAGGGCAGCCGCAGCAGCCGTCGCAGCACTATACTACACTCGCTACTACGCTGCTTCCCTCTCCCTCAACACACAAAGACATCGACAGACGTGCAGAAACGACATTGTGTCCCTAAACATATTTTTAACGCTCATTTAACAAATGTCTTTACATCGGGTTTTCCCCTCCCCGTGTTTTTCTGTGACCGACTGTGCTATAAACATTGGCAAAAAAGTTGACAGTTTGGAGCCAGTGTTAAATGCTACTTTGCTTGCCCGCCCCCCTCCTCCTCCTCGTCATCTCTTTGCCTCCCAAGGACACGGCGAGCCACTGTACAATGGGACACCATTTATCACTGCAAGAACAATTACTGCCAGACGTTTCTTTCTTCCTCCCATCTTACCTCTCTTTATCTCTTTCCTGCTGCCCATCCTCTCTTTCTGCCCCCTCCCCTCCAGCACCCCCACCTTTTAAATGGCTCCCAGAGAGCTCCATTGCAGGTCATCCTGCCATTAGCCCTGGCACACACCGCACAGGCGCAAGGTGCAGCTCGGTATGATAGCCTCGACAGACTTTTCTGCCCCCTATTTCTAACAATACACCCCCCCCCCCCCGTGGCACCCCATCTGACGTAAAAGGAAAAGCATGGGAAATTGCTTCCCATGTTGTATCTTCAGCTTTAATGGAGCAACATGTCGCAAAATCTCAAATTCTGAACATTTTCAACTTTTATTTGGAATCGAACAAGTTAAATTGATGACAACTCAGGAAGGAATGACAAGAAAAGACAGAAAAGCCATGCTAATTGATAAGCTAACCTAAAATTGACGCTAGCATCTTGAAATCCGTAATTACGTAAGTGCTTGGGTGATCAATTACACCTTACAAATTTACTTTATATTTTGTTTAATATTTAACATTTATGAAAATAAATTAATAATAAGTGATTATAACTGAGCTAGCATCTCTTGAAGCAGCCGCTAAAATAACGCTAACAATGCGTTCCATTCATAACCTTGTTTCGTCATTCTTTTAATGAGTCATTTTAACC
The DNA here is from genome assembly GCF_054491065.1 of Syngnathus leptorhynchus. Classification (NCBI taxonomy): domain Eukaryota; kingdom Metazoa; phylum Chordata; class Actinopteri; order Syngnathiformes; family Syngnathidae; genus Syngnathus; species Syngnathus leptorhynchus. Next base: position 4,055,261 of record NC_141209.1, on the reverse strand, counting down.
TTTCGCTAAGTTCACCGGCAACAAACACTTTGCATTTTCATTTCACAAAGTGAGACCACAAATAGACAGGGAGCACACAACCGCGCGCAGACACACATAACAAAAATCTATACCGTTTTTCAATATCGGTCCGAGTGCTCCCGCCATGATTCAACGCCACTAAATAGATACTCGGCCTAATCAAGTTTGCATATTCCTAATGCGCTCTCTCCGGAGTGGGCCGGCTTTCAAGTGTAAATTTAGCCTGCAAACTTAAATCATTCAGCGCGTTTTACTTAAAGCGTACCGCGGACAACAATAAATCACAAAGATTGCTGCATCCATTAGCAAATTGGCTTTGCGGTATGGATGGAGGAATAAAAGAAGTGCGCCACTGCTCTTTTATAATCAAGGCTAGCAGTTTCACGGCGGGAGACACTGCGTCCCTCCTAAAAGGCACACACACACACACACTCACAATGAAGTAAAGTGCTGCAAATATGCTCTCAGCTCTAAGTGATGTGTTCCTCAATCAGTTTTTACAGTGGCAGTGGCGGGGGGGGGCACGAGGGGGTGTCAGACCCCCCCCACCCAGCGTCACACATCAGACAGTAGACGTCCTTCACAGATTGCGCTATGACTGTGCTCTTCAACTCATCCTCATTCTGTCACACATACACACACACACACTTGAGACTTGTCTTTTGATTTTCTACAGCGAAGGTTCTTTGTATTTGCTTGAAGTGCCGACTGCAGTGCGTCCAGTCGGGCCTTTTTCAGATCGGATCAGTAGTCCTTTTTTGGAGCACAAAGAGATGACGCGGGATGAGCAGAAAAGGGGGCCAATTAGTTGCCTTGAGCTTTCGTTGCCTTCCGATACTCCCGGTCCGACTGCGAGTTTGTGTGTGAGACCGGCAAATTCACCACTTCTATATTTGGTATCTGACATTAGCTGAAATTTGAATAATGAGCCCGGAGGCTTCGCCTCAGTGACTCAAAGCCCCCCCGCTGTTCATGATGCAATAAGACCCTAAATGTGGACACTTCGTTGTCGTTGTTTTTTAGAGCAATGTGAAACACGCCTCGCTTTTCCTCCCGAAGAACTTTTTCTAGTTCTTAAGCGACTTTTCAAAAGTCTTTCCTTCAATCCTACTTTCAAAGCTAGGGCCTTGTGTTTTAGGAAACTAAATTTGAAAATCATACTCTATACTTGGGGCACGCTTGCATTGCGAATTGATTGGCGGCATCTACGCGGCGTGCGATCAAAGTCAGCAGATCAAAAGACTCTACGAAAGGCGAGTAGCTTGTCCTCGGGCTGCGGGAAAACGCAGCTTCGGCCCGGCAATCGCTTTGCCGCCATGTCGGGAGAAATTCCCCGCAGTTGGCTGGAAGGGTCGGTTAACGATGTTTGGCGAGAGGCGCTCGGAGATGTACAGGAAGTCAAAAATTTTCCACCAGGAGACTAGACAGCGTTCCTATCTCCATTTGCAGGTAGCTTCACCCACAGCGGCGACACAGTAATGCGCCGCTCGCCAGCCAATTACCGAGCACTTGAAGCGACAGGCTTGTCAGCTTTGCCGTGGTTTTGACCTTTTTTTAATTGTCCTCGTCCAGCCACGGCAAACGCAAGTGTATCTGAGTGGATGAGTCAATCAAGAGGAGAGCGAGTCGCCGACATCAACAAAAGGAAGTGGAATAGCGAGGTCACTCGAAAAAGTCTTTGGAGCGCTCAGGGAGTGTGACAATTCTTAAAAGCTTTGTGTTGTGTGGAGGATAACCTATTTCTGACTGCCACATGCAAAGTCCTCACAAAGATTGTTCTGACATAAAACAGTTTTTATTGCTCCAGCGCAACCTTGTAACTCGCGGCGGCACATTTCTTCACGTACCTACTGTTATTGCTCAGCGGCCTTTTTAACTTTTTATATCTTGTTCCGCACTGTGATTGTTGCTCGGACAGAAGAACTTCTAATGTTGAACGCGACCTCCGTTTTTAGCGCCCAAAGGCCCTTGTGAAACTGCTCCGTTATACTACTAAAGGCAGATTAAAAATGTTGAGGTCGCCGACAAGAAGCCACAAAACTTACAAGTTTAATTCTATTTAATTATGTTCTTACATTACGTTTTTATGAAGTATAGTATTATGGAGTTTTTCCATTGTTCCGTGAAGCCTGGAACAGATTAACACCATTTCCATTCATTTCAATGGGGAAAGATAATTTGAGATATAATTTAATAAAGTTTTGAGTGTAATAAAACTTTTGCCGTATAAACGAGTCACCCCTGGTTGATTTTCTTGCGATTGTCACTTAGACTTTTTACCAAGCCATGTAATTCTGTAGTAGAGCAGACAAATATTATTAGCAATTATCATGTATTTGGTAGGTGTTGTTAAAATACTAGCTGGTATTGACATAAATAAATTCAAAATTTGAGTCACTGAAAAGCCACAAACACTGCCAGAAAAGCAAAACAAAATTGTTGATTGACAGACGAGTCCAATAAATTGCTTTTCTGCATCCATGTGCGTAGAGCGAGAAAGTCACAAGTACTTTAAAATTGCACCTTTTTGTTATTGTGTGTTTTTTTTTTTTTAAAGTTGGGCGAGAGAGGAAAAAAAGGATGATTTAATTAAAACAAGACTGAGGGCAGAAATAAAGAAAAAAATTACAAACAAATGCAGAGAATGGCAGATAATAACCGGCACTGGGGTGGATGTGAATTCATGTTCTACCTTCTGGCGTTTTCGAAGAGTGCGAGGGGCGGGAGGGGGCGGGACCCAGCTGCTGGTCGAAGACATCAGTTGCCAGGCCAATCTAATAGTCTCTTCCAGCCTGCCAATACCCCCCACCCCCACCCACCCCCATTCCCCCTAGCCTCACCATACTCTAGCAGGAGAGCTAATTATAACGAAACGGAATTAACAAAACATTCTCAAGTGAGCCTGCATTGCCTGTTTGACTCCTTTGCCCATGGCCTTTTTTTTCCACCCCGTCACCACACACATGGCGGGAACATGTGTTTACCTTCAGGGCCTTTATGGCAATCGTACCCCCGTATCCTCGTTGGCCTGTTTTGTCTTCCATGTATGCGTTTCATTTAATTGCCTTTTAGTTGCGTTGTAATTCTATTAGCGCTAGAAAAAGGTCAGGGTACTGGTTTCTGGCGGACCGGTGCACTAGAACACTTGACCCCTTTGGTGGAAATGGAGATATAATTAAAAAAGGGCACCTCGGGTCATGACCTGGGTCATGACCTTTAAGAATACATTTCATCTTTGGAGTTAAAACGTTTGGGTTCGAGATCTCCTCTACTCCATTTTCTGACCTATTTAATGCCCTTATGCCGTGATTTAAAATCCGCCTGAGATTCACCTTTCCGCCGTTAAATCACCGACCAAATTAGCTTGGAATTTTCAAGTGTTGTAGTGAGTAAATTTTTAAACTGCTGTAAAGTGGCCTACATGGCCCTCGCTGCATTGGCCAGTTAATAATGGATGAAGGCGATCGGATCAAGCCCGCGTAATAAGAACCTGGCTGGAGATGCGGCGCACTTGGGGGGGCTGTATTTTGGGCCGCTGTGTTATATAAGATGATTGTTTTCCAGTTGTCATTGGCCTTAATCATCCAATGACAACAGACAAGTTTTCTTCAATAAAAAAAAGTTTTATTGCGTATCGTAAAAATCCCCCACAAACAACTTTTATGTGTTTAGCACCACAAATATAATGACTTTCTTTTTTAATAAGGCTTAGGTGTGGATTTCCATTTTTTTGGGGTCAAAAATATTTTAAAATAAATACTAATGCAAGCATAGCCTTAGTTAAATAAAAGTTAAGAAAAAGTGCTGAAGTTGACAAGAAGAATCACTTGAGGGGTTTTTTTCCGCACCTCCACTGCCCTTTCTCTGTGCTGAGAATGGTTTCTGATAATGCTAAATCATGTTGGTGAATTGCGGTGTTGCGCGCCCTTAAAACTCTTCAAATCTACTGCTACAAGGGAGTCTGTTCCTACCTTCTAGTAGTTTAAACTTGACATTTCTAAACCCTCAACAAATGGACATGAATTGGGCACAATGATTGTTATTAAATCGACAGACCCCTGAATTATTAACAATTTCAATGCAATTTTAATTAACAAAATTTAACTGTGAATTGTGCTCTCAGCAGAATTAAGTGGACGTCAAGAAAGCAATTTATTTGACCTAAGAATTACTATGAAAATCTACACATTAGAATAAAAAATAATAATGATCTAATCAGAGTCTAACAATCTCTTCCCACCATAATTGTCGCATTTGGAATTTAATTAATTCGCGTAAACGTGGCATTTTTCCCGTTACATACCAAAGCAAGCAATTACGCTCGGAAGACACGAGCTGAATGACTTTTATTTTACAACCGGTCCCTCACTGACATCCATTGCTTTTCAGAGCGCGCTCTAATATCCGAGCAAGTATTATGCCCTCTCCCTCACCTGCCTCGCATCTTAAATTGTCTTGGATGAACATGGAAAGAGCCAAGAGCGTTTAAGCCACGCAATTCCTCAAGTGCTGTTATTAAATTCCCACCAATGCCACAAACAACCTTTGAAAGATGACACCATCATACTGTAAATGTGTATTTATAGAAAATGAAGCGCCAGATTAAAAAAAAAAAAAAATAGACAAGAAAATTACCCAATACTCTATACGCGTTGCAATTACCATGTGTAATAGCCTGTAAAATCCTAATATCCATCCAGCGGCTCGGAAAGGCGAAATAAAATGGCCATGACCACTTAGCCCACTTTCCGCGGCCCCTTTCTGGCCATGACAGACGGGCCTGTCGAGAAAGCGGGAAGAAATAATACGAACCATAATTCATTCAAAGGCCGCCGTGTATCCTCTTTCCTTTCTCGTTGCCCGCCTCATCACGATTACTCCTCCAGCCGAATTGGTGTTTATATCAGCTGGATCAGCACAGGGGAATCGATGTTGATATCTTGAAGGTTGATTGTGACTTCAGTCCTAGACTTTAATAAAAAAATTAAAAAAAATCATCAATTTTAATTTATTGTTAAATATTTATTTAATGGTATGGGAGAATTTCTTTGACCAGTCCAACAGTGGTAACATTTCTTTTCAAGGACTAAATGTTCTGGCTGCGTCATGCACGAGGTCTTACACAAAACAAGAGCCACCTGGTGACCACAAACATTGCAGTTGTTGACATATAATTGGAACAGAAAGTACAAAAGCAACCTTGGGCCAGGAGCCAAACGCTGCTTCAAGTCAAAAGACATTTTGATCTCATCACACGTACGGTAGAAGATAAAATTCCATTCCAGGGTAGTCAAGCAATCCGAGTTGTATGTTCGAATCAAACCGAGATCTGGCACATCTATGTCCAATCTTCCAAGCGGAGATTTCCCACCGCGACGGCAATTTCCAAATTTGCTGCCCACTCCACTCTGAAACCTAAGCACCGGCTCCGGCGCAATCATCCTCCCAGTGTCGCGTCTGAAAGGAGCCCGGGAACGCTGAGGCCCATCCTGGAGTGCCGTGATAAGCTCTGACTTACTTCCTACATGTGGGTCAGCCAGACTGGGAGACACACGGCTTGTATTGCCTTTTGTAATTACATCTGTTCGGCTGCTCGCTTACCGGCTCGTTCTCGCTCCAGTTTTCCATTGTGGACGCGTGGGTATGATTGTTCTGGCACATAAACAAAAATACACGTTATAATCGGAGCTGGGACTTTTTCATAACCGATGATGAATTGATACCATCGGTTCATCTTCTTGTCAACACAATGCCATCAAAGCATTGTCATTTAGCATCAAACTGAGCAGAATTCACCAAAAATATAATATCCTACGTTTCCGCTAATGTTACTGAACGTTTTGCGTCTTTCCCTTTGAACTTGAGGAATTTCTTGATTCGACAAACACATCTGCCGACCAACGGCAACTTGTTCATTTGATGCTTAGCTGCTTTTTCTTGATTGTGATGGTTGATTGAATGTGATTTTGATGTCGTTCCCAAGAACGTAGCGCAGACGTCTCCGTACGACACTTTGTCTTGCTGACAAGAGTGGCCGTTCCTCTATGGAGTTGTGTTCCATCAAATTAGCTCAAGCTGACACACGAAGAACCCGAGCCAGGTAGTGGAACGAGGCGAGGCGAGCTTTTTTTTTTTTTACTGCGACTTGGAAAGGAAGCATAAGCGAGGCCCGCGGCCAAACACATTATTCCGGAATTGGAGGCCAGAGAACTGACAGCAGACGTTACTGGGAGGATGTCGGGATGTAGATTTTGCTTCGGAGAGATGCAAATGGGCGCAGGAGGAGACGTGTGGATCAGGCGCCATTTGCCGTGTTGCAAAGACTTTACTTTGCTCTGGATTAACGATCGCACAAGATGGTGCCTAGTCATGAATCTTTCCATTCAAGTGTGTCTGGAATGAGGCTTTAGTTCTTGTGACATTTCTAAAGCTACCTTTCATCTCCTGGAAGAAAAAGGCCTTCACGGACAGAAGTCAGATATGTGAAACAAAAGGGTTTTTTTTTTTTGCTTTTGGATCTAGTTTGTCAAAGTCTTAAGGAAAAATGATGAATGCAGCTGTCATCCGTATTTTATTCTTGTCACTGGATGGATGATGCAGGGGTCTATTTCACATGTACTTTTTTACGGTTCTGTCAGTATTCGAAAACCGACAGATGGGAAATTAGCTCCAGCTTCTGTTTTATTCACAGCCAAGCCCATTTTAAGGATCCGTCGCTTCCATCCGTGAATTGTGGCTCGCAAGCCCTCTTTGATCAGGTGTCCAGAACACAGGATGAGACTCATCCACTCGCAGGAACAAGAACATCTCATTATGGGCTGGACACAGATGCCGCTGCCCCTCTCGAAAATAGCCGCTTGCCAGAAAGCTCCCTTTCGGATTGATTGAATGTTTCCGATATGCGTGTATTAGCAAAATGACATATGTCCTATGGCGTATCATTCGGGGGAGGAGTGATCCATTTCTCCTGGACTTGCACCTCAACATCCTCCCCAACCTCGCCGATCTTGTAATTTCTGGCTGGCATACGCTCAGCCTGAGAAAATCTGCCACGTTATCGTAAACAGAGCGTGCATTTGTCTTGGTCGCTATTGTTTGGGCCGTATGCACAAAATGGTCGAGGCTCATTCATCACGCGCGACGTTGAAAATGAGCACATTTGTTTGAGCGTTTTATGATGATTTTTCTGTACGCTTTGAGCCGCACCAGTGAGATTTATCAATTGTGTGCGGCGGTCGACGTAACTGCTGTATGCTGGAAAAGCAGCAGTGTGTTTCCATTTTTTCTCTTGTAATCAGTACACTTCCCACTGATAATCATGGAAGTTGAATTCATCTGTTTCATTGATTAATCTATTTTTTTTCTTTTTTTATCTTCAGCTTCATTTTCATAGTCGTCTTCCTCTTCTCCATCTTATTCATCTTTTTCTCTTTTTTTGTTTTTTATTTTATTTATTTATGTATTATTTGGTTCTCTTCTTCTTCTTGGCTGTTTGTGTTCCAGCCTCTCCGATCCACTCGTGCCATTAATTACCACATCCCTGCAGGAAAACAAATCCGCGCGACAGCTACCGCCGCTCGTCACAATCGACCAATGACAGATTTTCCTTTTCCATCGCTAACAGGGAAAAAATACCATTTGTCCATCGGGACTCTTGTCTACGGAAGTACTTTTGAGTCTCCACATTTAATTCTTCCGTATGATAAATGTGAGGCGGGCTACGATCGTAGCCTGCGAGGTTGCAAGTCGTCTGGCTCGCCGGTAACAAATGTAGAAAAAGCAGATCAGCCGACGGTGTCTGTGTTTGTTGTCAGGCTCCCCCAAGACCCCCAAAGCTAGATAACAAAAGCCCTCGTATCAATCAGACTTGTCAATGGCAGGCCGCGGATTAGAGCGAGTGATTCAAGGGCTTGATTGGAAGGGAAAATGTTGATTACGCCTAACTCCGGTTGACTTGATTTCGCTTCTTCCCGTGTGTTGCTTGTTGAGCTGTAATCAGTGGAACCTGAGATCAGGGGGCGGGGCTTCTTTAATCACACTGGTAGCCTCCTTGACGGCCACCGTTAGTGGCTTGCTCGAGCGTCACGTGACTATCACTAAGGTACTTTACCTTGAAATCTGCAGCAGGATTTTGTTTTTCGTCCTTTCCTTCTTATCCATCCATCCACTTCCCTTCCGAGCATTACAAGTCATTGTTTTCAGGCTCCCCCAAAGCGCCTCTTGTTTATGCTCCTTTCAATCACTGTCACCATCAGGACCCCGCTCGAGACTCCGATCGGCCCGTGTCACCGGGGTTTTTGCAGATTATGTGCCGCACGATGAAAACACACTTTGAAATGTGTCTTCTTGTTTATGTAATAGGACAAACTACACGGAAGTTGTGAAACTACCTAGTTGGACATTTTGTGTAAATGCAGGTATGAGTTTTGCAACTAATCAAATCAAGTTACCGTGGGCTGTTCTAGCCAAGACTTGAAATCAGGACTCCAACTGGCGTCAAGCGACCGGAGTCAAGCATATACAGAAACATTGATAGCAGTATCAAGTTCTCACAGGTCCCCACTTGGGAAGAGAACTCTGAAAAGTGTCAGCGTTGCTCATTGGTGTTTTCTCAAGTACACAAGGCTGACTGATGGGAATCCGCATGGTGTCAAGGTTGTTATTTTTAGTGCTTCGCCTTTGTTAGATTCTTTCAATGCGTTTCTCTTTATAGGTGTCTTTTTGTGGCACACTTTAGTGTATGACTGCATATGAGGGTTGGGATTTCATGTTTTTTTTGCCTCCTAGGCAATCGTGGAAAGTGAATGAAACAGTTCCCGGGTCAAACAGTCACGATCATAATGTTCGAAGTAACTTTTTAACATTCAGTTTCAGTCACAACGAAAGGAAAGAGAAGTAATAATAAATTAAATTAAATTAACAGTCATTTTTACATTATAGTAATAAAAAAAAGCAGATTTAAGTGATATTGAGAGACGAGATTTACATCAGGGAGGAGTCAAGTTTAGTCTGGGTTGTTAGCGGAAGTTAACATCCACTCAGTGACTTCTTGACAGCAACTTACTTTAGTAAACCAAATACAAACACACATGTACTTTTTCATGTTTTTCTAGCCTCCCTTGCTAACAGACGTGACTCACGCCCTCACTGGCAAAACAGCCAGCAGCCTATCGCATGGCCGCACACACACATACATGCATGCAGAAGTATGCGACAAGGCGATGCATTTTCACCCGCCCACGCATGCTTTCGCGCACGCCTCTGTACACCATACCATCCAGTCGTTGTGTATTAAGTGGCATCCCGTGTCTCAGAAGCGTGGCGTCTCCTTGCCTTCTGACCACTGCGGACTTGCAAATGTTTGTATGTCCAATGGCTAATTGCCGCTATCTGCCTCCGCAGCGCTTCCATTGACGCTCGCTGGATTCCGTTGGGAGATGCACACAGGCATGTGAAGGCAAACAAACCTGGGGCGAGCGATCGATAGCGGATACAAGACGAGGCCGTCAAGCGCTGCTGATTAAGAGCGTGCGAAGGTGTCCGCGTGCCGACTCCAATGTGCGCATGCTCCCTGAGTGGACTGTTGATGTGATTTTGATGAAGAGCGTTGGCGGATCCAGAGGTGTCTTCAGAAGGCGCTTGAGCAATTATTCCCACAGCGTGACAGCTTTGCAACATGCTAGCAGAGACCTAAAAGTTTGAGGCCGGCTAACGCATCATGAGTGTTAAATGAACAGCTTGCCGCCATAGCGCAAAGGCTTTACCTAGCTGTAGCTCGTCCTCAAGTTCAAACCATTACTAAGTCAACATTACACATTGAAATGAATAGAAATACTATTAATCCGTTCCAGCACTCCCAAAAAGACATTTCTATGTATTCATTTTTTTTTATGTAGACTATTTTTTCTTATTCCCACTTTTAAAAAAGAAAACGGAGGGTTCATCGCCGAGCAGCTTTCCACTTCGTCATCTGCTAGTTCTATTCCGTGGACTCATGTTTGCTTTTGTTCTCATCCTGACTCACAGTGACAGTCTTGACCAAGCGCAGAGAAAGGTCAAGGTTGGCAAGCAAATTGCCTCAAAGCAATAAGCCAGTGTCGCCATCTTGCCATCTCTCCATCCTGCTTCCTTTCCGTCATCTCTAGTGTTTACCCTCACGGTGAACAGGGAGGGGCGGGGTTGGGCTATGTTGCTTGCCCTGCTTTTGAAGTCCCGATGACTTGAAAGCGTCATTGCCAGGGTGACATTCGAGTAAGGAGCAGTGTGACCCTGCAGGCTATATGTGTGTGTTCGTTTTTTTGTACGTGTGCATGTGTGTGTGTTTACTCATAGCTCATTCAGCTGTCCTCTGGGCCTTCAAGGGGGACCACTTGCTTTTGCAGCAGAGGGATAGCCTTTCATCACATCAAAAACAGCATCCGCCCTTCCACCTCCAACCCTCGCGTCCAACAATTGTGCCGCAGGGATTCTTGGCCACAGCTGAAGCTGCGTTAAAAATACACACTCGGTAACTTGAGCCACCGTACGGCCCAACTGACGCGTTTAACATTTAGGGTTATTTCCTTGTGCTGCGTTCAAGGACTTTGGTGCAGCTGTTGCCACTTGTCTTTATTGTGTTTGCATTCTTTACGCAACAAATATATGAAATATTTCGGCAATAGTTCATTTTGGTGACTTTCCCTCTTCACCGCATTAATTGTGTTGCATTCCATGCGCCTTTCTGTCTGTCTTGCAAAATGGTGTAAACAGGTGTTAGTTAGCGTGTCAACTCATAAGGCCGCATCTTTCTGCTAGCTGATCCCCAACAGCCGGCCCCAGCTGGAACGTGCGCATATGTCGCGCGTGTGTTTGCATCTGCAACTAATAGTGTAGCTTGTCAATTTTTTATATGCGACTAATATCGATTGTGTTGAATGTGGTTTCACTGTATGATCATTATTGTTTTTACTCTTTGTGCTGTTTGCTTGTATGTATTGTGTATTGTGTCTAGTCACCGTAGGATGGTGGGAAACGTAATTTCGATCTCTTTGTGTGTCTTCACATGTGACGAAATTGACAATAAAGCAGACTGACTTTTTTGATTAAAATATGCCCGTCAGGTGGAGATCGAGAAACTGGACTACCATCACTACCTACCGCTGCTTTTTGACGGGTTATGCGAGACTACCCACCCGTATGAGTTCTTCGCTCGCCAGGGCATCCATGACTTGCTGGAGCATGGCGGACCCAAGATCCAGCCAGTTGTCCCACAGCTCATCATCCCCATCAAAAGTGAGTCCGGAGGAGGGCTACTGAAAAAATGAAATTGCCTTAGTGTAGTAAATATCATCATTTCTTCATGACTGACTGACAGTCTTCTGATCTGCTTAAAAATTGACTGCATCTTTAATGCGGCGTTTCACGAATCAATTATTCACTGTTTTGATACGTTGCATTACCCTTTAATCAACTTGCTCTGGTCTGAAGCAGATCCGAATTTCATATTATAATCTTAGCACTACTGTCGACCATGTGAGGTCGCATGTTTTTCTATTCTTACATGAACTGAGGGTCACCCGGAATAAGCCACCTCTAAAAGCATACTTGATAATCTGCTGCCAATGGCGCCACCTACTACTTTTAGCTGCGTTGTTGCAGCGCTCACGTGTTTTACATTTCCACACGTGCACATTCGAGTTGTCCGATAGAGGGAAAGGTCACCTCCAAAATAGACAATACAACTTTGTGGGCAGGGCAGTTCAGTGTATGGACAAGACGGTTGTAGGGATCCAGCTTTTCATTTTAAAGGGCAACACTGTGTCACTTTCAAAATGGCCGCCTGTGAGGCGTGGGACAGCGTTTATGTTGCGCCCAGTTGGCTTGTGTGGATTTTCCCAAAAATGTTGCTTATTTGTATGATCTATAAACAATCAGGCATAAAAATCAGCACTGGCATTTTGAAACACAGAATTGTGACAGTCAGCGTGATGCCGCCATTTTCTAATGTGGCATCAAGTAGTTAATGTTCCATCTTTTCACACGTTGGGGTTTCTGGATGCGCCCACTTTGCACAAACATTAGTCTATGGATTGAAAACCTTCAGCAGATTTGCTCGTTTACATTTAGGGGAGCCTGAGCAAAGGTGACTGCCGCTGCCTATACTTTGCGTTGATAATGGAATTTTAAATGACCCATTCCTTATTAACTTTCCAGGTTATTAAAGAACGGAAAAAACACGCCTTGTTTCGGCATTTGCGAGGCAGCAGTCCATGTCCCTGTTTCAGATTAATTACAAGGAAGGAAAAGGAGGATAGTCAAAAAAAAAAGCTGTCTCCAGTCCAAAAAGGCAACATATATATTTTACCCCTCGCTGACGTTAATACACATTCAATGTGGCTGCCAGCCTCTTATCTGCACAGCCACGAGTCGCGTCAAGCTCTGGTGAATTTTGATGATGAATGCAGGTCACCCGGTGAGAATACACAATGAAGCAGTCTTCGCCTGACGTTACAATATCATGATTTCTCCAAGACTCCACTTTCCCACCGCCGTATGCTTTCCTTTTGCCTTAAAGCTGCGATTATGTGATCATTTCCTGTTAAATCTTCAAACGGGTGATGGTGCACAACCACAACTAGTCAAATTCTTATTATTATCAGATCACGGAAGGAAAATAAACACCTACCTCTAATAATAATCATCTCTAATTTATCATTTATGAATAATTTATTTAATTATTTAATTTAATTTATATATATTTTTTTATAAATAAATCAGATAAATTTGTTGCTAACCAAAACATTTGTGTACTTTTAATAACCCATTGAAGACAACTTGTGATTTTTTCCATATGTTAGCTCTCAAGATTACAAACAAGCTACAGGAAGAATTTTCCCAAAACTTTTTTGAAGGTAAAAAAAAAATTATTTTGGTATGCATCCAAAATTTATTTAAAATCTTATAAAAAAAGTTTTATGTGGATAATGCATGAATCTTAAAGCATATGAATAGTAGGAGGTGGGGCTACAAAGTAATTTGGCGCTGATCCAAATTTGGAGTGTCGCTCTGGTTGAGGATTTATTCACGCAGGATGACACTCGATTTGTTTTTTCACAGTCACTGGTGAATGCTTTTTCATTTTCACTCTAAATATGAAACAGGGCCTGGCGTGAATGCTCGATTATGCGATTCAGATATGTCCACACGCAGGTTTTACAGCAGTAATAAGACATCAGTACCCTCCTACACCTCCTGCTTTCTACATTTTTTTTTACCTCTCTTCTAGCAAGGCGAGAATGCTGATGAATAATTGAACGGTTCTGCGGTCCAAATGTCACAGCAGGGAAAATTGTTTGCGCTGGCTGGTAATTAGAATTTTATTGTTTGTTATGTAGGTTTCAAACTCCTGTCATCGCACATTCCACCTTATCACGGAGATGCCGGATATCTGCACGCGTGTTAGTTCTGTAGGGGCGGGGGTGGCGGGTGAGTGCCAAGGATGAGGTGATGGAATCAGTCACTCTGCATTGTCTCCTTCTCGTTTCATCAGCAAATACTGGATTGAAAATAAAAGCTGCCCTTAAATAGACCACCATTGACGAGTAAGCCCATTCGATTTCCATTGCTAACCAAAACAGCAGCGCCTATCGGGACGCGTGCTTCGAGGAGTTCAAATGAATTTCCCATGTATTTTTAAAGATCATATGTTACATGAAGATGGTGTCTATAACTACAGCTAGCATTCCGGTCAACTATTTGCTATATTATCCCATATTTTTCCATCAATTCAATTCCCCTTGCTAACCAAAACAGCAGCACCTACCTTGTTGCATACATAGTCTGTAAACAACTTTTCTGTACAATATTATATCTGATCTTATGTTATCAAGAGAGAGTTGAAGACTCTTTTACGTTTGATATTTTCTGGACCCCTCTCACCTTGACATATATGACCTCTGGCACATTCATGCGCTGCCTCACATCAACCGGCTTTGACTCAGCATGTCGCAGATTTGCAACTCTATTACAACCATGCTTCCCCGCCCGCAAGTTTTAATTAATGACGTGCTCATCTTCCGTCGTTGAGGATTAGAGTCGGCATGCTGAGCCACGACTGCAAAGAGTAGGCAAACAGCGCCTGTAAACGAGACAAACACATCTATCAAGCTTTCTGTTCATTCTCTGTCCAGCTTAGCCTCACTCGGGTCTGAATTGACAAGAATGTCAACCGGTATCACCAAACAAATTGCCTCTTAAATACTCTTATTCATCGAGTAATAACATTTAGCTGATATTGCTTTTACACTTTAGTGTGTTGGCGGCCATTTTGTCTGAGGTAGGACGTGTGACTACATATGTGATCCAATATCTCACGCTATATCTTCGAGCAACTACCATGTCCACAAACATGATTTATTAGCTTTAGTCCATAAATTATTTATGATTTTGACCTGACTGTTTATTTTGTCTCCTTTTTTTTATGCTGTTGTAGCTGTAATACATTTGCAGCAAGTTCTCATTACGGATGCATAAGCAGTCTCTTCACAGAGGTGTGCTCGAAATGACAATGCAATGTTTCCCCAACGAAAATTATTTTCGTCGTCTAACGTATGTCGTCCTAGAGGGCAGAATTTTAAATGTTGGTGTTTTATACTACCAGTTTGGTAGCAATTGGACAAAATCGCTTCAAACCGTCATGGCAAACATCTTCCGAGCAAAATTTATATTGCAAAATGGCTCAGGGGGCTCAATTTCAAATAAGTGTCGGCTCAAATTTTGCCGCTTGTGCCGGACCCCTTCAAGTTTTAATATCATAACACTCTCGCGTATATCTAGCAGCAAAGCCATGAAGGTATGCCTCCCTCTTGACATTTTGTTGTTTCTTTCTCACACTGAGTTTGTCGCCGATGATCTCTCCCACCCTTCGACTCTCCCACCAGCTTTTGTTCTCCTGGGTAGGTGGAGATGGAGTTAAGTGCTGCTGAAGACCAAATAGCTTTGTGATTGGCTCTTATTAGCTTTGGCCTCAGTGATTGCAGACAAGCCATTCTTATAAACAGAAAGAAAATAGGAAGGAAAGGATTTTCTGTTGTTTAGCTAGCGAAATTGAGAACATCCATTGCAGAGAACTACCTGTATAGCCTGCTAGCATGTTTGGCCACCATAGATGAGGTCATAATAGTTTTGAAGTTATATAAGTCTATACTGATTTCTGGCTTCCAGACGCCCTAAACACGAGGAACCGCCAAGTGATATGCACCACCTTAAAAGTTCTGCAGCATCTGGTGATGTCCAGTGACACGGTGGGAGAAACTCTGGTTCCTTACTACCGACAGATCCTCCCTATCCTCAACATCTTCAAGAACAAGAACAGTGAGTACCGACAGATGACTCTTCCCGTTTGTGTGTTTGAATATATTTACCATGTTTTTGAAAATGGTGTTTCAAACTAAAGAAAATATTGTGATAATCTGAAATTGCTCAATTCCGGTATTTCCTTTTGGTTGACTGAGACTACGAAGCAGAGAAAATTTTTTTCTTTGTCCTCGCCGATAAGAATCCCAGTTTTGTCCAAGTGCATTGTGTGTCGAGGATTTGTCCTCCGCGAAAGCCTCCAACCTGGCTGGCATGAAGATCCAGCCAGATTATCATCAGATCGGCGGGTCTCTTTTTGTGCCGGTGATGTCAGTATTTAGCGGCGTGTAAAGCTCACAGGTAGCGGCGACCCCAAACGTACCTTGACGCACACACGGTCGGATGTAAAAGTGTGACGTTGTCATCAATCATTTGAACGCGGGCGTTAACAGGAGAAGACACAAGGCTTTAGTCCCTTAATCGATATCCAATTTAAATCTCTTGTCTTCCTAATTCGCGTACATAATCTGTCACCATTTGTTGAAAGGGAAGGAAGGAGCCTTCAAAGATATCTGCAAAAGACAAAAAGGGGGGGCGGTGGAGAGAAAAGCTTGCCTTATTAGCACAAGGCCTTATGCAAATCCTCTCGGTAAATTAGCTGTCAAATCAATCCCCTAAACCATTTTGAATCACGAGCTGTTCCGCCAGCGCGCAGGCTCAGCGGTCGGCCAAGTGAAGCCCACCAGGAATAGTTTAGCCCGGCCCCGGTAGTTACAGCGACCGGCCTCTCCTCTGCTCGTCTGTGCATCAATTAAACCTGAGCCAACTTCTCACCTGGCAGGCGTCCCTGATATTGACCGCTCTCGGTTTGGGCCATGGGAGCGGCTCGTGCGGCTGCCAGAGCACAGAACCGAATCTGCTCAACAAGGTCAGAGTGTTTGCTGGAGTGTACAGTGTAGAAAGGTTAGCTCAGGAACATTAGATGGATGGATGGTCAGTTTGATGGCTCATCGTCAGGGGTGTCAAATTCAGAGACTAGTAAAAACTTTGAATATTTTAAAAAGATGAAAGCTAATAAAAGATTCTATGTATTTTTCTATTTTTCATAAGTGAAGACAATTTGTAATTTTAGTATTGACACATGAAGTCAATGCACGATGTGTCTTTGAGGGACACATAAAATGTTTTGCCGAGCCGTATCTGGCCCCCGGGCTTTGAGTTTGATACTATTGACATGAAATCAAAGCTTCTTTTGAGGCCCATATATCACCCAACGTCATTCATACCGTCGGCGGCTGTCGCGGAACGAGCGAGCGTGTCGCCTCTCGCCAACACAGGCCCAGCCATTGTTAGCGCTGAAGGACTAACTAATCCCTTTGCTTCTCCCACACTTTGACTCCGAGAACTTGCATGGCATCCCTCTAATCTCCCGAACCACAACAGCTCCACTGTCCACTATGTGCCGACGTGTTTGTGCATCTGTCATGAATGCAGCTGTTGTCCCGCCCCCATGCAGCTGTTGACTTCACGTACAATGCCCACCATCCACCGACTGGATTCTTTTCTACACGCACAAAAAAAAAAAAAAAAAAGATGTACAATTGCAGTCTGTCCCCGTTTACATCTCCGTGGCCTGACCCTTTCCATTTTCCTCGTCTGTTGTTCTGGCTATGAATCAATATGCTGACAACCACTGCTGTGGGGGGTCAGGGCTACAGTCAGATATCACCGGCATCCCATCGCGGGACACATACCCCCAGGCCGCGTTCACACACTCCGACAGTGTCGTCCCCGCTCGGAGACAAGGTTGCGACCCGTTAAATCGGCCTGTATACGGGGCCTTATCGCTGCTATTTTTCCGCTGTCAGAGCTGGACCCCAAGCCACTGCCAAAAACAGACTCTCAAGTGTCCTTTCACTCAAGAGAACTGGACCCAGATAAGAAAACAGACTCTCGGTTCCGGAAACAGCTCTATTGTTCTGTGAGGAAGTAAAAAAAATAAAAAATAAAACTCCGGCTGTTTAACTGCAGGCAGCCGACTGACACGCTCATGCATCATTTTGAAGAGGACAATAATAAGCAATCACATTTCACCCGCATCCTCGATGCAGCCTGTTGTCTCTCGAATCATCTCTCGCTGTCTTTTGTTTGCTTTGCGCCTTTCTGCGCATTAACCGTGAGAACCGCGTGGAGGACGCCGTCGGAATTCCTTTGGTGTGATTTGCACGCTGCTCTTGTTTGCTTGCTGTGATGAATCCCGGCCCTAATGAAATGCAACAACATTTCCTATGAAGTGGAGGGAGACGTGCTCGCTCATCTGGAAAATTCTTCCTTCGAGCTCAGAGGAGGAAGGTACTCATCTGCCGCACGTCATCCCGGGAAGGGAAAAGGGGTAAAGCAGAACTACACAAAATGTCAAATAAGGTGAAACTCCAAGAACATCATTGTCTTTTGTCCGAAAAATGTCTTTCGGATCTCCTGAGGGTTAAAAATCTTAGGGAATGTCACTGCAAATGTCCCAATGTTATCGTTACTGATTCAAAATGGTGTCGTCACGGTGTATCCATCTTGGGTGTATCCATCTTGGGTGTATCCGGCCTCACGCCCAAAGTCATCTGGGATAAATCTCAATCTTCCCACCAAGGCTGAAGAGGACAAGCAGTTGAAAAGCATTGAATGGATGGATGGATGGATGGATGGATGGATGGATGGGCGGGTGAATGGACACACAAGCGATTCTTCTCACATTCTTATTACTCTGGTTCATTTTATCACTTTGACATTTGGGCCAATGGATTTGGAGTACACCACTATATTATTGCTGATGTGAGAACACGGACTGAAATTGATGGTCAGTCTTTATTTAGAGAAGACGAAAAGCTTTTTTCTTATTAGAGACCATCTGTCATCTGAGAGCCATTTTTGAAAAAAATAAATGTAACAGGAATCTTGGTTTGCTCAACAACTTTAGGCGCCCTCTACTTTTTATTGGACGCTTTCAATGCCGTTGATGCTCCTTGGACGTTTTAGCTGCTACTGTGGCATTGTTGTGTTGTCCCGGTGGCAGTTTTCTCTGCTTATCTGGAAGGTGTAGGTCCTTAAACCCCAATTCATCACTGACATAGTCTCGCAGTAGCACACACACGGAGAAACACGGGGTGATCTGTTTCATTTAGCCTCTTTTATCTTCCTGCTGTAGGAATGTGGCCAGCTATGATAAGGTCTCAAGCACTTGCATTCCGCACGCACACAGCTTGTGATAGTAGCTCTCTGTGCATGTCCGACTTGGGAGGTTTTTCCGATGGTGACAGATGCGATGCCGAGGTCGGCCACTCCGTCTTCGCCCATGTCTTTATCTGAGCATCGCACACTCACGAGCCAGACTTGGATGGCTTCATAAAGAAAATGGCGGATTGCCTCCAAAGGGCGTCAGTGGTTCCATAAAAAAAAAATCTGAATAATTATCTCACTGACGATCCGTCTTCCTTAAACCCACAGACTTCTTGTTTCTTCGAGTTCTAGTTCCCAAGGATTCTCGTTAGCAAACATTTGCTTTATTTAATGACCTTTTCCTGTTGCCGTCGTGAAAAATTAATTCGCTCGCATGTTCTCTTTTGTTTGCATAGCAGACGCGAGGGAAAGTGAACACACACGTATATACATCCTTGCAAAACATACACATAAACCCGTGGCCCTCGATGTAATCCATCATCCTCCACATACGCGCTGAGCCCCGCTGTCCCTGCGGATGACAAAACACACACCTCATCCTCAACCGCTGTCGCCTCTTCCACCTCGCACCCTCTCTAGTCGAAGATATCTATCTATCAGGCAATCACGGACCACCGACATCCCCCCCTTCACCGTTAAAAAAAAAAATACAGCAAGAAGCCCTAAGCCAAAGGGCGGGGACAGCCAGAGAACTGAAATCCAGCTAATACATCACTGGTGGCTTCTTAGGTGCCCCCTTGCGTTAGCATGCTTGACGGAACATAATGACTTTCTCAAGTTTTGGAGAATATCGATATACTTTTTTTTTTTTTTTTACCTGTTCTGTCTTGCAACAGATAGTCGTCTGGTTGTCTACTTGTCTTTTATTGGGAAATTATTTTTATTCATTTGGATGCCGCATGGTGTTAAAGACAACTAAAAGAATGCAAGTTATAACATTTTAGGGGGCACTTGGAGATAAACAAACTGAAACGAGAAAGTAAAAACGACGTACTTCAAACAAGCTAAAAAGAAAGAAGAATGAAACAAAAAAAAACATTTGCACGCCATGATAGTCGTTTATGCTAGGCTACTTCATGTGCTAAGCTAATGCATGCAACCAAATTCGTACTGGGCCAAACAACAAATCATACAAAACACAACACTTGGTTGGGGAAATCTGAGGATGAAAAATGAGAGCAAAAAAGACAAATGGCAACAACAGTCCCTTCGGAAATTGTGTTGGGGCTTAGCGAAAAGAGCGTAAAGTAACAACTCAAGACAGCGCCAACACTTGTTTGAACCTGAGGATAAACAAGAAGAAAAAAGTTGAAAAAGCAACAACCAGAGACGGTTGGGGACATGGACGAGAGATTTGGCAGTAACTTTAGTAGTTCCAAGCCCTGGAGAGACAGAAATAAGTTGTGTGCTCTTATCAACCCTTTCTCAACTATCTCCCTTCATTCCCGCTGCCCTGCGGCTCGGCGCACCTACCGACTCTGTTAATTTCCTTGGTCAGCGGGTCCGCCGCGTCCAATCGGGTACGAGCGGCATCCCTCGGGCCTTCGCGGCTTCAATTTAAAGGTCAGACGATAAGCGGGCAGATTCATGCATAATCTGAGCGCAGACAGTCCGACTCTGTTGACCCTCTTAAACGTTTCACTCTGGGGGCTGACGTAGATGGACGCGTCTCATTTTGTCAAAGAAAAACAACACCTTTTTGTTTTCTTTTTCAACTTGCATAATTACTTTAGCCCATTCGTTAGGAGCAGCGCTCGACTGTGTGTGTGTCTTTTTTTTAAATGTCCTTCTCATTAATTTGTATATCCATGCTCGTGGATGGCAACAGAGAAGCGAAGCGGAGCCCCGAGGCTGGCAGCTAGCAGACTTGAAATGAAATAGAATGTGGTGTCTGGGTGCCGGCGCTTTGAAAGCCCGACAAAGCACTACTTTGATTGCTTGCTGCGGCGTGTGGAGGCAGGCCAGCGGCGCAATTAAATCGGCCCTCACTCAACGGACAAACATCGCAACTGTTGAATTTATGCAATTTTTTTTTTCTTCTGGCAATTCACTTTTGACTTTTTGTAATCTTAGGACATAAAGTTAAAAAGTTGATGAAGGACTGACTCATCACTCAACTTATCCGTATATTTCTTGTGATTTGTGACGGTAAGCATGACAGTAATGTAAAACAATGAAACTCTAAATATTAACCGTTTTCTTGTTGTGTGATAGCATTAAGCTAACAACAGCTTTAGCACACAACACAATGCAAACAAACTAACAGAATAGTAGCAATATTTTTGTTTTGTTTTGATAATATAAAAAGAATACAACCACAATTATTATCTTATTTTTTTAGCCTTCATAGTTGTGACAACTGACATGAACCCCTGTAAAAAGTAAAAACTACACCGAAGTGCCTTTGAAAGTGAGTACGCTTCACGCTCGCTATACTGGTCTCTGAATTTCATTTTCCGAAGTATGTCGTCTCCACTTTTGTCTCAGCGGGGGCTCCTTCTGATCCCAGAAGTGGCCTATTACTAAAGTGAAGGAGTTAAGAGGGTGCTTCTCCTCTCTTCATTGGCTTTAATCTCCATTAGGCCAACACGCTTTGTCACTAATCCGTGGAGGCTACTCTGACGCTTTGAGCAGGCATCCATTTGCCTTTTGGAGACTTTGCCACCCATGGCAGCATGTGTGCATGTTTATTTATGAATGCGTGTGCTTCTCGAGCACGTCGTCTTGTTTGACATCTCTTCGAGCGCTGTGGCGTACGCGTGAGACACAGTCCTTCCCGCTTTAGACAAGCGCTCGCACCGTGCGCCAGGTTGTCTTGTCAGCTTCCATAAAATGACGCACCTCCGCACATTGGCCAGCGTCCGAGCGACTTATCATTGTCCCATATGGGCACCCGAATAGACCATTTGATACTGATTGTCAGTGTCACAAAGTCCCATGCCTAATTTAGTCCATTTAAAGGGGACTGATTATGGACAATTTGCTTTTGAATGGCTTGTAGGCAAATAGTTGCGGTTCCGGGAGTTGAAGTTAACTTTAATCGTTAGCGTTTCTTCATTCGTGTGTAATGTACTTCAAAACATTTCTGAATTCACTTCAGCGGGGACTTTTAATATCTGTTACCATTACGTATTAACGGAATTCATTAGTCTACCGTATAGGTGTCAAACCCAAGGCCCGCGGGCCCAGATACGGCCAGCCACATCATTTTATGTGGCCCGCCAAGACAAATTGTGCATCTAATACAAATTGTCTTCACTTTAAAAAATTAGAGCTATGCGTAGCAATTTTTATTAGCATTCATCATATTTGAACAGATTTTACTAGTCTCTGATTTAGAAAATAGTTATTGGTTTGTTGTGTAGCCTTTACTGTCTATAATATAAGGCGTTGACAGTCATAATAGCCCTCCGAAGAAAACTATGACTATGATGTGGCCCGAGACAAAAATGAGTTTGACATCCCCGGTCTGGGTGTGTTGTTCCTGATGGAGAAATAAATATAATTATATGACAGATTCTCACATTTTATGACCAAACTATGCAGAAATGCAGGTCACGTCAAATGTTTCCCATAATTTCTCCTGCAACTGTATCTCGCATCGACATGACCTCACCCCCTCATATGTCGCCATGTCATCAAAAGTCTGTCACGGTCTTCACTACATCCGAGGAATGTAATCGAATCCCTTTCTCAAGACGCTCCCCAATACACACTCCCTCTGAAAATCCCCTTAATGCACATATTGTAAATCCTCACGAGTCTTGTCCAATGCCCGTCTCGGATTCCTCAACTTTACACATTATATTGTCTCTATCTGTTATGCGGTATACATGTTAAAAGGAACATATCGTAAAGTACTTGTATCCAATTGACTTTGCAATCTTCATTTTGAAGACCAACATGATTCTTTTTGCCTTTGAAGGATGCAGCCCGTTTTGCTGTTGTAGTCGAAAGGTCACTGTTGCAATTGTAATTAGTGACCATGAATTGAGCATTTGGCACCAAGTCAAAGGCGGTCTATTAAAACAGATGTTATGTTGGACCGCCCTGAACCATGTCAGGACCCGGACTTAGGGTTCACAATCATGTGCGATAAACAGATGGCCTGTTCTGGGTCCCTTATGGGGAGCTCTACATCTTTATCATATTGCCTTTGGAGCATTTATTTTCTATGTAGCTGTTGGAAACAGATAATTGTATTTTATTTTATTGGACGCTATTGTAGAAAGTGTTGGCGGGATAAAACTGGGACATCAGGAACTTGGATGATTGCAACACTGATGCAATCGATTTGGGGTAGTCAAGATATTTGAGAGAATTGCTTGATGTGGCAAATGTGTTTTTTTGTCATTCTAGCTTTTTTTTTTGTCGAATCAGAAAAAAAATCTATACTGATTGTAGCATTTTTCCCTCGAGTTATCGTTAGCAAATTTTGCAGTTTTCTTTTAGTCAGTTCACAACCTTAGCAAACAAATGGAAACACTGGCACCTTGGCGGAGGGGCAGAGTCCCGTCCCCCCCCGAGCTCCACCACTGACTCAGTGTTTATACGCTTTATCGTAAGGATTATTCCCCCTTTTCATCACTGTTGTAGCACCAAGTGTGGACTGTATTATGTACGGGTTCGCTTTCCTAAACATTGCATCATTACTCAGCCCATATAGCAGCAGGATGCATGTCTGGCTTTATGATACGTCGGTGGCTAATCAATAATACAGTAGCCATTCAATAAACATCTACGAGGTGCTTTTAAGAGGACTTATTGTCCCAGTTTGTCAATCGCTGTTGTGGGACATTCATCTTCTGCTTTACATTCTTCAAGGAGCTATTATCTGTTCAATAGGCCTTTGCATCTTGAGCGGATGGCTATTTATTGATGAGCTGCCGATCGGGGTGACGGCAAAGCTGCGAAGTGGAAAGAAAACAAAAGCGTAGTCACAGGTCTCTTAAATTGCGCTCGATGGGAAGCAAACCATCTGTAAGAAATACTTCGTGGCAAACACAGGGTAAAAAAAGACCGTTTCCACTTCTTTGGCTTTATCGGTGTGTTCCTATTCAGAGATCCATTTGTCTAAAAATGTTTCTTACATAATCTTTTCCCTTTCTGGTTTGTCTCCACTTTGACTCGTCTCTGCCTCCTCCTTCTCTTTTGTCCCATCCTACATAAGCACAGCCTACCTTCTTCACCTACTTAGGCGGTAGTGCGAGAAGCTTTGTTCTCCTCTGCAGACCACCCATAAGGCCGGACCGACTCTCTCGTTGACCTCAGCGGCATGAATAATTCACCCGGCGCATTGTGCCACCTCTTGTAACATCCCGACCTTCAGCCCTTCCATGGATGCCTGGATGGACACTTTACACTGTCCTCAAGGAGCTTCCACAACCGCCATTCGGTCCCTCTCGCCGCCTATCAAATATTTAGCCGGCGAGAATGAAGAGTCAGTCGCACATACGCTACGTCGTGCTCCTCTTGCTAAATCTACCTTCAAGGAGAGGACCGCTTGAAACATTTAGGTATCTGCCTCTTAACTCCTCCCCATGTGGGCTGCTGAGACTGCTGCAACAACAGCACTGTTAGCTTGCAGAGAACAATGTTGAGAAACTTGACTTGACATTTTCTTTCAGAGTTTCTAATAGTAGCAAAACAGCCGAGAGACATTTATTTTGCCATATCTTTCGCTATTTCATTCATTGGTTATTATAAAATTGTAAATATACAGCACCAAAAGCTGGTGCTAGCCGTAATGTCATCAAGCCAGCGGCTAAACATTGAACTAGCTAAACATGCCAGTGAAGCATCTCGGATTCATTTCAACTGGCACAACTTCAACAAAGGCATTTTGGACTCAGGAGTTGCTGTTCGGCGGGAGCCGCATCGAGCATCGATCGCTTCGTTTAAGCGCGTGTCACCTTTACTCCAAACCCTCCTCGCATTTTCAGCTTCCATCAAAAAAAGGAAAAAAAAGCTGATTCGCATATTGATCGCCCCTTCCTCTGAAAACGCTCCTCATCGCCAGGATGTGTCAGAGAGCTCACGGATGAATGAATCATGTTATTGCATCAGGTAGAAATGATAAGTATTGAGCGACACGCATGTTACGCACACCACCAATATGTGTGTGTAAACAGAGATTTTCCTTCCAATATGGCGCCGCAATAACGTGCCCGCGTGTGTTGATTCCTCGCCAAAGCAGCGGTCACCGCAGGGTGGGCTTTTATTAAAGAGTTGTAATGAGTGAGAGCCATCAGGAGCCAGCTTGCCTATTGATTACCTATAAAGAGCACTCAGTGGAGACGCGCTGTGATCCATAGATAATGCTTTGCACGCCCAAGTCGGGCTAAGCCTGGCCGCCGCCACCTCTCAGGTTTTGTTGAGCCTTACGGCATAGATCTTGTGTCACTTCGTCTAATGGCTCTTTCCCAGCCCGGTGAACCTTTGTGGATGGGAATGATCAAGAGTTTGCTGAATTTAACCTGCTCCGTCAACTCACATTAAATAGAAGCAACTTTCATTTTCTGGAATTGGTTAAAATTGGAAATATCCCATAATTAGGTAAGACAAATGAATGCCTGGTCATGGAAAATTTGGAATGATGATGGGGTCTTGGGACATTTTTGCCATCTCTTAATTCTTCTGTCGTCCTCATAAAAAAAAAAATCTTCTCACTTTATCGGCTTGATTACAGCAATTAAAGGTGTCCGTTATCACCCTCTAATTACCGCCACCACTCTCAAGTTCTTGAAATAGGCTTCACCAAGTAATAGTTGTGGACGTGAAATTGACCTAAATACATCAAGCTCACTTTGCACAGATTTTTTTCCTCACCTCTTTTGTAACACTTATATCATCTCTCAGAACAGACGTCTCACATCATCATCTTGGTGTGCTCCATCGGGCTGACATGCATAATTATCGTTTGTTACTGAGAAAATCACAATGTCTCCAGACTTGTGTTTTGAAGACTTGGCTTTGAGTTTTAAATAAATGAAAGAGTGTGGAAGATATATGAGGGCTAAAATGGTCTCAAATTGTGAATTTAAAAAATGCCCAGTATGTCTCAATTAGAGTTCGCAATCCTCACAAGAGCACCTAACCTTCATTTTAAAACCTCTCCTAGAAGATACTTTTATTTATTCAAGCCAGGGTTTCTCAATCAAGGCTATTTCCATTAAAACTGTTCACACACTCATTAAAGCAAGTTAATATACCGTGTTAAAGGAGCGCTGCAACATTTTTCAACAACCTAAAATCTCGACATGTGTGATCCGGGAAGGACTAAAAAAGAACAAAGCTTTTGATCAAATCCCAGCGGGTTTAGCAACAAGCCGCTTGCGAAAGAATAGAAACAATTGCATTTTGTGTGAGAATGCTTCATTAAAAGCAGACTTCCTGCTAATGCTTAAACACCCAAACACCAATTAACAATGTCTTTGTAGAGATGAAGTCAGAGGCTGAATGACTTGAAAAAGTGTTCACATAAGATTTTCTCTTCTGTATAATAATTAGTTAATTGACTGTTGAGAGTTCTGTGTGGAATTGACTGTCAATTAATGATCCATCTATGTAGCTAGCTCGCTGTCGTTCCAGTTAGCTATCTCACTATCTAGCGATCTAGCTTGATCGCTAGCCATCCAGCTAGCTATCTGGCTAGCTATATAGCTCTCTATCTAGCTATAAATAATAATGCATTAGATTTATTTAGCACAATCAAAGACACTATACAGTGGATCCATTATTCATGCGCTCAAACGTTGACACACTGGTGGAGGTAAACTACATAGCCACAGCTGTCCAGGGGCATGCTGACGAAAGTGTGGCTTCTTGTGTGCAAAACATGCAATCCCAGCCAGTGTGAGAGCGGAACTGGAGGCAAGGCATGTGAAGTGTCTTGCCCAAGGACACAACGACACAGAGTGGGAATCGAACTGTTCTACCGCCTGAGCAATGGCCTCCACTCTATCTAGCTATCCCATCTGTCCATCTATTTGCATAAACAAAAGAGACAGGTTGTATATGATTTACTGGAGGGGCTTCATAGTCGCTGGACGAAACCAACCTCCTCTTGGCCCTGACGGAGGAGCAGAAAACATTTTAGAGGATCAAAGTGTTGAGCACTCCGCAGGCCTTGGCATCCACCATCTTCCCCTCTGCCCGCTTCAGTCATGCATCCGCTGCACCTCCGGCGATTTTGACTTGACTCGAGTTGCCCAGACACACCACCTGCTCCGGAACGCCGTCGGGCTCCCAGATAAGGTGAGCGAAGCCCCCGTGCCCCCTCAGCTCTTGTCTCATGAGCGGCGGTATCAGCTCCGACCACAGCAGCAGTCCCCGTATCTCCTTACGCCCACCGAGCCTCCTTTAGGTGCTCTTTGACAAAAATAATTGAGGCGGGGAAGGTGCTAGGAGGTTAATGAAGCACTCCCAACACACGATTGACCTTTCACCAGTTTCCACGCATATCATCGCAGTAGCACAAGTTTTTTTTTCTTTTTTTGGGGTGGGGTGTGAGGGAGGCGTGCTAAATGAAAGCCTTTAAATAATTTATCTAACTATAGTTCCCGCCAGGCCCTTCATTAAAGATTGGCCGTGACATTTCCCTCCTCTCCCGCCTCGTCTCTCATGGTTGCCGCCTCAAATCCAGTCACTGTCGATTTTTTTTTCTCTTCTCCCCATCATGTCTGATGCTCTTTCTCTCACTCTCTCTCGCTCTGTGTCTGACATTAGCCGCATTAAAGATTGAAATCTTCTCGACAGGCAGGCGTTCAGACAGGAGCTGTGATTTTGTGAAATTGAGCTTATTCCTTGCTTTGAACGTGTCGCGGATCATCTGACAGTCAGATGGGCGTCGGGGAACATAAAAAGGGATTAATCGTCCATTTAGGTGCTAAAGCGAACATTGACAGTCAACCTTTTTGGTGGCGGGTCCAATAAAAGAAATGTAAACAATGACAAATTTGGAAGTTGTACCATCTTGGGTACATTTATAATTTCTTTTTTGTATTTAATGCTGTTGGGTGCTCCAAAATACCCCCCCCCCCTGCATAAAAAAAGATAGAAAGAAATTTGCATCACATTCACCATGTTGCCCAGCCACATGCCGCAAAAGACGAAACAAACCAGGCCACATTCATTTAGAGTCACAAGGAATGTCGTTCTTCATGCCGCCTAATAAAAATGAGACATGACAGCTGTTCAAGTTCTACAAATGATATTAACAAAGATAGAATCAGCTCATTCCGTACGTTGGGTGAATGGTTTGCACATTTGCCACACAATTTGGAGATTCAAAAATGGATGGACGAATAGTATCAGATAGAATCACGTGTAAGGCGCCTGATAAGAGCGAGACGGAAATATATTGTTTTAATCCCGCCTGTTCTGTGTTTATGTCAGTCTAAGGTTCTATATTACCTTGAAACTGGGGGTTTAAATTATTTTACAACATGCTTAGTGAATGATGAAAGGACTAGGGACAATTCGCGATAATAGCAACAACAAAAAAAAGACTCAATTACCTTAGTGTCCATTGCAAGAGTGTCTGCTCTATGCAATCCTTCTTTTGCTGTAAAGAAGAGGGAGAGGGGAGCACGCCAGAGTTGCTATGTAAATGTTTCTTACATAAAGACACATGACCTAATTAGCTCGTTACCGTGAGCGTTGCTACACAAGAAATAAGCCGCTGACTCGCACGCAGGTTTTGACGTTTTAAAAAGGTGACAACATGGTGTCATATGATGAAATTAGCCTTGGTGAAATGTGTGGGTATCCAAAATTTGTTTAATCCTAAACCCCAGCCAGCTCTTCAATTCTCGAGAAATTTTTGAGGATATTTACTAGTGTTAGTTTATTTTTGGTGCTTTAGTAGTTCAGTCTTTTAACACTCAGTACTTTTTGGATTGTTGGAAGATAGCTTAATCTACTATATCCAAATCATGCGAGTTTTTGCGCTAGCTCAGATTTGAGATTACTTTAGATGTCCAAGTTACGGTGAATTATTCCTCTGGGTTGAGTTGTTAATGCTTTGGTACGGTTTGATTCAGATTCAGTACGATGAGCCTGATTTAGTTCAACTTTACTTTGTTTTGCCATGCTACGTTTAGAATTTGTTTTAGTTTGCTTTGATGTCGTATGGTTAGACTTTGGCTTCAGTCTGAATCTCCGTTGCGAATTGTACTCTTGACAAAGCAAACGAAACTAAAGTGACTTATTTGCTGACTTGTTTGTTTTCTTATTTCCCTCGCAGCCTCCAGCAACTTGCTCATTCATCCCCTTGACATCCTTACACATCACTTGTGTTCCCTCCTTTGTCACTCACATTAATAATTTTCTTTCCCCGCCTAACTGTCTGATAAAATGTGGGCTAATCCTATTTGTACGTGTTTGTTTTTGAAGGCGGCTCGCTAAAGTGCGTCTGCACGTCGCGCATTCGGGGCCCGTCTTTGTTATGTCTGCGAGCGAGCGCGGCTAATTTCTAGACCGCTAAGGGTCCTGTAGGACTAAGCTGCTTTTGACCTGATAAACTCATTTAAAATTCCACACTAATTATGACAAGACGCCTTTTGGGCCTTGGTCAAATAAAAGGAACAGGTCCCGGACTCATGGGCCTACCAAAGATCAAAGTGGAGTTGGAGGTGGGGTTGAAAACCAAACAAGGGGGACAATAATGGAGTGAACGTTTCAATTTATTTCGATGAGGAAATTTATAGTACGAGCTTGGCCCCGAAAGGAATTAATCTTGAAAGTCGAGGTACCGTTGTTCTTGCTGGAGGTATTCGTTGTTTCTGACTTGTAAGGCTAAAGTAAGGGCAGCAGACAGAGGGTCCCGATGTGTCGCAATCTCTGTGGCAACCAATTCTTCAACACACACACTTTGATTTCTTTGCATCTGAGATTAAATCAGAGGGCGGCCGGGACATTTCTGTCCTGCTTTCTACCCCTTTATATTTGTCACAGTGCACAGCGGGTCCTGCTGTTTTTCTCCATTTGTGCACCGTTTGCTTGCATTGTGCACAAAAAGCTCTCAGTGGTGACCCTGCGACTGCACCTCTGTTATTCGGTATTTCCTCCCTCCCCGGCGATGTGAGCGTGGCACTTTGCTCTGTGTCAACACGAAGCATCCCCTCTAATCCCAGTGAATACTCTCACTCTCTACTCGACTCTACTCTGCTTCAGTCCAAAGGTTGTCGTCGACAAATCTTTGAGGCAAACAACCGCGTGCCTGACGTGCCCTTGAGCAAGGCCTCAGAGCCTTCCAGAACGTTTACATCATTGTAGATATTGACGCACATTGCACATGTGTACTTCTTCGTCTCTAGTGTACAATTCAGGAATTATGTTGCCATGCCGCGTACTCTCACGTACCTGAGAATTTCTAACAAGCTTTGTGTGTGCGTGTGTGTTCGACGTGTCCTTGGAAGCTTTCTGTACATTTGTGTGTGTCATGACACGCAATTGGATTCCGGTCAGTGTTTGTCATTTTTCACCCCACTCCCGGCCACTGCGTTTGCATCCTTGTCTTCTTCCTTCTCCGTCTCATCCCTCCCTGGTTGTTTGAAAAACAGCAGAGGAATCGATCGGCGGTCTTGGCCTCTCATCTGGCTCCTACTTGCACACACTGATGGGCCTGT
The DNA here is from genome assembly GCF_054491065.1 of Syngnathus leptorhynchus. Classification (NCBI taxonomy): domain Eukaryota; kingdom Metazoa; phylum Chordata; class Actinopteri; order Syngnathiformes; family Syngnathidae; genus Syngnathus; species Syngnathus leptorhynchus. Next base: position 4,025,046 of record NC_141209.1, on the reverse strand, counting down.
GGAGTGTTGGACTGTGCCCACATTGTATGTGTGTGTGGGAGCCATTAGAATTGCACATACAGTGGTGCCTTGTTCCCCAGCTACATTTATAACTCAAAACACACAGTCTCAAATCATAATTGCCCATTGAAAATGAATGGGAATGCCATTAATCTGTTCCAAATTACTTTTATATAGCATTAGACAGAAGATAAAATCTGATTGGATAAAAAAAATCAACTTTTACTGTACACTATTACAGTATCATTATCTTAATTAAATAAAAATAAAACTTTTTAAGCAACTTCATAATATTACTGTATATCAAAATATAATATTTCAAGACAAGTTCTAATTGAATTCTCACAGCCTGTCAATAAGAATATTCTATTATTGAGATTGAGCAAACCCATTAATTACAGCTCGCTTTTAGGGCCTTTTTTGTGTTTTTAAACTAGTGATGTCTTAATCTGCTTCATGCACAAGCATCTTATCGTGGCACCACAGAAACTGTAAGGCATCATTTAAAGGGAAAAGCGTGAAAGCGACATGAAAAAAAAAGGATTAAAAATGAAGTCAAGATAAGGCAAATTCTTAACAAACCTTTTAATTTGGGAATAAAATAAGCATAACATCTCAAAGCTTGCATCTCTCCAACAAAGAAACTGTCTTTGATGTGTGAGATACTGACGGAATGACCTTTTTTTGGTATTGCTTTTATTCTAAAGCAAGCGAGCGGTGATTTGTTTGATAGAAGCAACACGCTCACAGTCGACAAGCATAGCGGGGCTGTCATTTGGGGAGAAGAGATTGTTCCGGTAAGCCCGACCATTACAATGCGCAAGGTTTCAACCTCAATTAGATAGAGAGTATATATATTTATATCTGGAAGTCAAGCAGCTAATGAAAATGGAGGAGCGCGTCTTCACCAGCAAATGGCATTTTTTTTTTTTTTGGTGGGATCTGGTCATCTATTCTCTTTAATGACCAGTACCTCTCTGATTGCCTCAGCTTTTGAAAAGCTGACGTCGCTCGGGGCAATGATTCAGCGCAATATCATCGGGCGGTACGCTGACTCTTGTAACTTAGTAACGTAAGCAAGCTCTTGTGCTGATTCGCTAGCTAGCAGCCAATCAGAGTCAGCAATTGTCAACAGACAGATAACATTATGCAGTTCATGGCCCATTCATTCAAATGAGTCACATGACACCCCAAATCTGCTATGTCCGTTGTTTATTGGAATTTTCTATTTTGCAATGACTTGCGTGTATTTGCACAGGTCCATAAAAATACCATCAATACAAATCAGTCACTTGTGGAACAAAAATTTGGTCAAAGTGAACAGAAACAAAATGGAGGTGTGACGTCTGCAGGTATACGTGTATACATGCGCGCGTGTGTATGTGTATTTGTTCGCGTGCAAGGCACCCAAGTGGAACCAAAGAGTTGTGTGGTACACACCTGACAAGGTGTTGACGTCTTCGATGTCATCCGGCAACAGCCGAGATTTTCAAACTGTCAGGCATGCAGCAAAATGAAAGAAGCCCTGTTTTTTTTTTCTTGCCTCACTCATACCTTCTCATTTTAATTGCGTGCACTTCAGTCACTGTCGCTCAGGAATTCACTCCTGAAAAGGGAAATGTTCACGCTCTGGATGCTCAGCTCCTTTGTGGATACTACGTACGACTCGCTAGCCTGTCCAACATCGTTCAACAACCCACAAAACAAAAAAGAGTGGAGAATGAAAAAAAAGTCATTTTCAACGTGTTAACATGTCTTTCAACAAGAGCCGCATATCTTTTTTTAGATAATACCTAATCATCTGATCAGCAGTCCATTAGCCGACATAACAGGCGACGTGTTGATTTTGTATTGTCTGCAAACACAGACACACATTTTAATCGTGGACATTACATTCCTAATAATGTGCAACCGCTGTTGTTTACACGACAACCTCCCCGCAATCGAATCCAATCAGCGAGTCTGTTTTACCTGTGGTCAGGAGCACCGCTAATCATTTGTCATAAACGTCGCCCTCGGCCTCAGACAATTGTGTGTAAACAACTCCAACTTTTCACACCAATAAGTACTTAGTTCTCCAAGTAGCACCATAATAGCTAACTATAAAATACAGAAGTTTAGTGAGTCATAAGAATTCATGAAATGCTTTCTTAACAAAAAGAAACAAGCAGTATATTTAATACCAAAAATTGCATGTGAATGCTGAATAAATGAGTAAGATGAAGCTGGCCAATTAGTCAGGGCTCCGCCTCTAGTCGTCATGCTAACGAAAGCCAGACTCCCTATTGGCCCCGGTAATATAGTCATGAAGACTCTCTTAAATTCCACCAACAACCCAGGCTAAAGTTAGCCCCTCCCCATCATGCAAATATTGTTTCTCAGCCAGCGCGCTCACCGTTCATTCCCACTCCAAAAGCAAATGTCGTCAGCTCGGCGCACGACTGCGGTGTGAACTTTTCAAAAGAAGCGTGAGCCGAGAGTGATGGTCTGCTTTGTAAATGCCACGCGGATGCTACCGTCTCACGCCTTCACCCACCACTCGCGCTCATTCCCTCTTTATCCATCTTTTTGTCCGTCAAGATGACGTTAACTATTTCCTCCCACACACTGCTTTTATTGACTTTGCCCGCAGTTAAAAACAAAACGACTAGCCTACCTTTTCTCCACCTTGCTTCACTGTTAATTACGTCTTGATTTGATATGAATTCAATTTGCCTTTGCGGCATTGTTCTTTTATTTCATTGAACAACAACATTTTTAATTTCCTGGGGAATTCTCTGGGGATTATTCTTTCATTTCATTTGCACGGAAATTCATTTGTCAACCCGAGTAACAGGATACTTGTAAATCTGTTTAGTCAGCGTTGTGCTGCAACTCATTCACTTTGCTTTCCAAATGAGATTGAACAAGTAGAAACTTCAATTTATTAACATACAGAATAAAAAAAAATGTATATATATATATATATATATATATATATATATATATATATATATATATATATATATATATATATATATATATATATATATAAACTGTACAAATACTCTCCCACTTCCGAATTCTCATCCTGTTTGCAATATGAAATAAACCGAGTAAAATAAGCAAATATTGACCCAGAAAAAAAAAAAGTCCAAAGTAATTCCAAAAAGTATCTGGCAGAAGCAAGATGAAACGCCGCTCAACGCATGTCCCTGCCCTCGCGGGCATCTCTGTGCACTCTCCAGCAGGCGCTCTGCTTGTTGCCGTGTGTTTGGCTGAGATATGGACGCTCACTGCGAGAGTGCCCGCCCCGCACGTTCCTCCTCTGTAGTCCGCCCACTCCTCTTGGACGTTGAACAAATTGATTTTGGACGTTGATTATATTCCGCGGGCGTGTTTCATGACTGACTGACTTTCTACTGCATTGCTAACTTAGCTATGAGTTCTTCCGGTAATGAGCTTTTGCTTCTTAAACGGGACAAAGAGTTAAACAGATACGTTTAATTTGATATTTGAATCCAATCATTTGGGGTGATCAGCTGCATTACCTGTCTCCATTGGACGCCTGACACTAAGGCGGCGATAGCGACACGAGTCATTTTGAGCGGGATTCATATTAGGGCTGCTAATTTCCTCGGCTGTAGTCTGGAGACGATGCTCTTTCCACCTTTCGTCTCTGGCGGCTCAGTTTGGCCTTCACATGTTTTGATGTTTTTTATTCAAGCGGCAACATTTGTCCGTCCGTCGCCATACTTATTAGTAACCGGTTCTACTCGACAGTTCTGTGGAAACATCTGGCGCATAACTTTTCATAAATATGACACTTTCTTTCTGCGAGTATCATTATAGCACTTCTCTTAAATCAAAATGATTTTCAACGGACGCTGAAAGCCACACAGGCATAAAATCCACATGTAGAGCACACGGGTAATGAACATTCAGGCAGGATTGACGGTGACCAATCAAGCATTCATCACGGGCTGAGGAGCAGCTGCAGCAGTATTTTGTTTTTAAATTATTAATTTTATATTGATATAAATGATCTTTTCATATGACTAATCAGCCTTTCTTTGACTCTTCTCACGAGATAATCATACATTAAAAAGATGAGACGCATCATTGATTTTCCTTAAAAATGCTGACAATTTGGTAATATTGTGGAAAATTCAAAGTAAAAAAATTGGAAAATCGATTTTTTTTTAAATGCCAGATTAAAAAATATGAATCCATTGTTCATTAATTTTCTAGTTTCATAATTGCATCCAAGTCAACATTAGCCATTGTTTCTTATTATAAATTTAAACTTTATTTTTACAGTACCTGAGGCAAAGAAGCAAAATCCAATAATAATAGCACAGTAAATTAAATTTCTTGCTCATGGCTGATCAGTTAAAATTGGAAGCAAGCCCAGACTCCAGTGATTCCGTTGCAATTCTGAAAAGCTAAATTATCCGACTGATGACAACATCAATTTCTTCTTCTTGTACTATTTTTTCACTCTCTTGGAAAAAGCAACTCAGAGCTCAGTCAAAATTCCTTCTTTCTCCACTGCACTCATTCTTCACTTTATTCGGGTTTAAACTGCACCGTTTAACAAAGTGAAGTATTTCATCTGAGGATTAAGTTGACGATCATTTGTGCGAGGTCACCAAAAGTGTCATCGCACTCCATTTGGCGCACGACTGAATAACAGCGTTGAAGGAAGAGCGATGGCCTAAATGAACCAATTGAAGAATGCCAAAGTCACTGTTCCGTCATCTTCGGGCCTGGATGATTCTGTAACTTTATCCTTCCGGAAAAAAAAAAAACAGAGCAAGAACGAAAAAGCACGAGCTATGTCCCTTTCAAGTCTTGGCTTGATTGCACTGAAAGCCCAGGAAAGTGAGGGGGAGGAATAGCTTTGCGGGGTTCAATAATACATCTGATGTATTTCTTCTCGGGTGTAACGCACACACTTTACGTAATCCTAAAAAATCCCGACATCAACAGTGAAGGCCAGTATCCAAATGAATCCAGAAATGCTTCACTTGTAGCAACACACAATTTCCTTTTTTTTTTTTAACAAAATGCAAGTTCAGGTTCGTTCAAGGTCGCAAATGTTGAGCTTTAGAGTTGTTAGGCGTTGTTTTTTTGTGGCAAGAAACTTTTGAATGAGTTCGATTCACTCGCAATAGGTCCTGGCGACCGTTTAGCCTTAGCGAGAACGCAATGTTTGCTAACGTTGTTAGCTTTCCCTGGGGTACTCTGGTTTTCTCCGTTTTAAATTTATACTCTGGTTTTCTTTAGGTATTCTGTTTTTTTTCTTCTCCGAGTCTCTTTAGTTTTCAAGGTTCTTCAGTTCTGCCCATCTAATTTGATATACTTCACGTGTTTTTTTTTCTTTAAATCCTCTGGTTTTCTCATCTTACTCCAGTTCTCCTCATGTCACCAAATTTTTCCATGAACTCTCTCTCCTCTGTGTACAGATTTCCGTGAGTCCAGTTTTCTCTGCCTACTGCAGTTATCTCGGTTATCTCTCATACTTTGATGAACGACCAAACCAAATCACGTAATAGTCACTGAATTGTCTTTGTTAAACACTTCTGGCTAGAAAACAATCCCAAACTGTCAAAAATACAATTAGAATGTCAAAACTGTTATGGCCTCCAAAACTGTTGCTAATTTATCCACTTTGTCAAGAAATGCACAAAAGCCTGAACACCAAAAGAATGCTGATTTCCTGGTGAGGCTTCCTCTCAAAGCACAGATGTACGCCCACCCTCGCCTTTTGGACCGGAAATGAAACCTCCCTCTCCCCTACCCTCACCCCCAAACAGTAAGAGTGTTTTTCCAAGGTGTCTTCTCAGAGGGGAGATGATTTAGTGTGTGATTTTTCGAGGAGATTCCTTGCAGGATCCTGCTAGGAAATTGGGAGGAGAGATGAGTAAAAATGACTCGCAGAGTCATTTGATGGAGCAGTGGAGTGGGACACCGGTCCTGGTGATGTGACTTGTATGATAGCGTACACAGAAAAGTCTTCACTGAACTCGGTGCCAAAGCACACATTTTTATTATGTTTTTTAGGGAGACCGTTGTCTTTAGTCCTCTCTGGCTTCACTTTGTATTCTTTCGACTCCTCGACCCCCAAATCCCTCCTTTGCTCCTTGGCACACTCCATTTTGTGTGCTTGCAACCATCCCATCACTCCATTCAGTGTCTGACTACACACCATTACTCGGCGTCCTTTGCCCCTAATCAATCAAAGTCAACAGGTGCCGTAAATTGTGTCCTCCGGCGAGCCGAGACTTTGCCGCGTTCATCCTCCTCGTACCTGCTTTTTTACCCCGCCTCTTATTTTTCTCTCTCTTTCTCTCTGCCCCAGTTTGGCAGCCAAGCAAAACTGTCCGTGTCTGTCAGACCATCCTTCATCTACCCCGACTTCTGTCACACGGCGAGATAATACCGGAAATGATAAGGAACGTAGAATCCCAAAGTACTGGAAGCATCTCTTTGCCAAATGTAATTTTCAGATTTGCCTCCCACTCTAGGCGGTGAATTTGTTGGCGTATGTTCTAAATTTGTCCATGCTCTGCTCACCAGGTGGTAATTTCAAAACCAGCCTAGATTGTTTGCGCTTTCTTGTCGCAGGAAGTGGCAGAAATAGGACACGGTTTGCATCACACACAAAAAAGAAGCTCCTCATAGTTATTTGTGTCATTCTGTTTTAATTGTAATTTTTTGTACAACTGGCGGAATTTGGTCGCTTGAGTAAATGTTCCAATGTAGGAGTTTATCATTTATATTCTTTCTGGCCAAGGTTTTGGATACATCTGGATATCTTATGAGATCCGACAGCTGTATCAAAAATAAGCTAAGCTAATAATGCTCACTTTCAATCCGCCAACAATCTCTCCTATTGGCTGCCCTTTCTGACATCACTGGGCTTTTTTTTTTTTTTTTAATTACGCTTCCAGCCGTCGCACCCACTGACGCCGACTGCATCCTTTTCGTCATCAATCCCTGGCGCCCCCTTCACTTGCTTCCTCTCTCCTTGATGCCGGCCTCTGTTGTCATTTTCTTTCCTCCGGCCTATAATGAGTCAGTACGTGTGACGCCGGATGTCTGCTGACAGCACGTGTGTACGTGTGTGTGTGTGTGTGTGTGTGTGTGTGTGTGTGTGTGTGTGTGTGTTTGTGTCTGACTAACAACAAATGCTACTGCTGCACCAGCACATTGTAACCCCCTACCACTACCATGCACAGTTACTCTCCTTTGCGTGACATTCCTAATAAGCACATAAGATCCAAATCAAAGTCCCTTGTTCATAAAAATGATTGAGTGCAAATACATTTTTATATTGGGTTTAACTGCTGTTGAGTGTTGCACATTTATGTAAGCTGAGCTATATCGCTGCATAATTGGCATTTCACAGGTCTGAGAGCTGTTAAGTTATAAAATCTGTCAGCGTCAATCAAAAGCAAAAATAAAAAAAATATTTTCAACAAAACCGATCAAACATCATAATAATACGTTTTTAATGTTATAATCTAAAATGATAAACAAATGAAAGTAAATAAATAAATGTTGTACCCCAATGCCCAACATCAACAACATCACAACAACAACAAAAAAGACAACATGTTCGCTGTTGTCCTGCCATTTGAGCTCCACAACGCACATGCCGGCCTTCTTTATGTAAATGGCACACTTAAACACCCTTCTTTTAAAGGCTTCGGGTTCTCGTAAACCTTGACGGGCCCTCGGGCCGTGCCGCCGCCTGTAAAACACACGGACTATTTATGGACGCCTGTCCTTGCAGCAGTAAACACTCTTGTGTTCCTCGGCAAAGCAGACTGACACCGACGTGGTCTTAAATAAGAATGACCTCTGAACAGCAGCCAGTCTGGACTCATCTGATTGCTTTTGATATTATTATGATTATTATTATCCTTACAAACATTAAAAAAATGTCCCAAAATGGTTTCTTGCCTTGAACAGTTCCACATGAACGAGCATCTGAAACGACACTCAAGAAATCCCTCCTGGGACACTTGTAATTATTCCAATGACAAATGATGGCAAATAATTCCATTCCAATTGATTTGCTTGTGCGCACACCTCATGTGAATGCAGACAGAGTCTCTCTGGGTGTCTTTGTCATTGTTGAGCACATGTTGTCGTAATGCCGCTGTCTCTTGCGCCTTTCCTCGTCCGCCTGCTATGATTTAGTAGCCCTGCACATCCATAGGCATCCACTCCAGCCAATTGCATTACAAGGATAAATAAGCAGACCAATAAAAGTCTTTTTGATGGGTGGGGGCGGCGTGCGGCTGAAATAGTCATTGCCCATTTGGTGCAGAGTCCTGAATGGGGAGGGGGGGCTTTTAGAGGAAGGTTTTTGGGGTGGGGTAAAATGGTGATTGGTGGCTTTGATGTCATTTCATCCATCTTACGGCCACTTCATTAGGCTAATGGAAGGGATGGGCTGCGTGTGTGTAGGTGTGTGTGTGTACATGCACTGACGCTAGGCTCCAAGGCTAAAGTGGTTATGAAGACTCAAGTGATTTTATTAGCTGGGCACAAGGCCCATCTCTGCCAATGGTCGCAAAAGTGTGTGCTGTGTGTGTCTGTGTGTGTGTGAGAGAGAGAGAAAGATAGAATGTGCAGTAATGACATCGTTTTGGGAGTGAGGAACTAAAGCAGTGCACCTTTTTGCTTTGATGTTCGGATGACTTTGAAAAGTAATGGGAGGACACTCAAATGTGGGCTTCACTTCCAAGAAAAGTCATTTAACCTTAACCATAAATGTACTCTAACCCAAATCGTCTAATCCTAATCCTACCCTAACCCCAACTCAAATATCATTTTTGATGATCCCACCATCTCGTTACTTGCACGAGTTTGAAAAGAATCGTGAGGACGTCCATCTCGCTTAAGGCGGTCATCAGCACTCCACTTTGAATCAAAAGCCTGCATCACTTTCAATTTTTGAGTTTGCGTCACTCCTCCCGCTCCTCTTTGTTTTCCTCTGTCAGTTTTTCCAAGAAGAGCACAGCACCGCATGATTGTCTGGCTAGACGCACGCCACCGTCATCACAACGAGCGTCTTGGACTCCATTTTCTGACTTCTGTTGAGGCCATCTGTTTTCTGCATTTCTTTACAGGTGTCATTTGAGGCCCACTTCCCACTCCTTTTGGAAAAACATTCATCCCATTTTCTGCATTTCTTCTTTTCTTCACCATGTGTCTTTCTTCACAATAATGTGCAAGAAATGGCCATGGTTAGCGTGAGCCCAATGTCTGAACATTAGCTTGGTCAAGGGAAAATTTGAATCAGAAATGTGAAGTGTCCGTAAATGGGATTTTTTGTTTGTTTGTTTATTTTCTTTCTGCTTTGCTTGACCTATAAAGGTTTGCACGATAACAATTTAGCACACCCATTGTTTGTTTGGCTCATGCGCATGGCAACACAGCGCAAGGCCTTTAGCGTCTGTCCCCCCCCAGTGCGCCAATTGATTTTGTGCTTCGCTCGCAGCCCACTGCTAACCTTGAGGTAAACTGGCGTAATGAGATCGCATCTGACGGCATTGACTCACACCTGACAGCGCTGACAAAATAATTCAACCTCCCGGGTTTGGAAGGGACGCTGACACAGTGGGAAAGATTTGATGTGTATTGTTTTTAGATTAATCAACTGCAAAATGGACTCTTAAAAAGACAGAATTATGGTTTCTAGTAGGCTAGCTAGCTACATATGTAGCCAGCTATGTAGCCAGCTATGTAGCTAGCTATATAACCAGCTATATTGCTAGCCATGTAGATGCCGGAGGTCATCTTTCTTCCTCGTAGTTTGGGAATTCGCAACAGTCTTTTGGAAATGTGGAATTGGAATTCAATTCTCCTGTAGCCATGTTGACGAGCGGGCCTGTGGGAGGCTGATCGATGGGAGTGTAGCAGCCTGATCTTGTTTGTCCACACACTCAAAATCTTTCGTTGTTTTTAGTTCCTACCAAAAACAATGTCCCAAATAAAACGACAGGCATCGTCGCTAATATAATACACCAAAATTAATATGACTCTCGTATTACATGAAAAACTTTGTATTCCATATATCAAATCTATACATGGATGCAACGGCAGATTATGTGTGTATGGAAGGTCAACCTGCTCCCCAACTGTGAGGCGCTTTTAATTAGACACCTGCTGTTGAACACATGTGCCCTCCACTGCTACCATCAACCCCCCACCACAACTAGAACAAGAACCAGAACATTGGATCACTTGAAAATTTGTAAAGGTTTTTAAGAAAATCTGGAAAGAAATGAGGAAAATCCTCAAAACCTTCAAGTAATTGTAGAGCTGTAATCTTTTGTCATTTTATTGATGAGTTGGATTGAATATAAAGCATTTTTTAATTCCCATCTAATTAAAAATTAGGAGAAAAATAGTAATGGTAATATTAAAAACATTCATTTTCCAATAAATACTGGAGTCAAAGTTGCATGATAGATGAAGCGTTGATTTTAAACATTTTTTTATTAGCAGCACGACTTACGTAATGCGCAGACATGCTGAGTTATCACTGTGTTTTTTGGCGATAAGAACACAAGTACTGTTCCTCAGCCAACCCCCCTCACGCTCAGAGTATTCCTGGAACTCTCGACTAGACCGTCCGCTAGCAATCTGCATTCCTCTATTCCGAGACCGTACCCCGAGCAAAAATGCACGAGGCTCTCGGCAGTCGGCATCAAAGACGCTATTGTGCGAGGAGGCCTCCACCCTAAGCTGCTTTCACCCGCAACTTCCACAGTCGAAGCTAAGTTGATTAGGAACAATGGGCCGCTTGGCTGACACCGCGTTGAATCGACTCGGGAATTTGGAGCTGAACTCGCTAAATCCTGTGCAGTGTGTGTGTCACCTGAGTGCTTTGGTGGAGAAGCGCACATGACTAACCAACTCAGCAGGAGAGCAGGGATGGGCAACTTTGATGATGGAGGCCACCACAACATTGCATCAGCGCTACTTGGGGCCCAAAAAATAATCAAAAGGGTTGTAAATGTTTAGATAATATGAACCCATGTAGAGAAAACCACACACACACGGTGTTTTGCTTTCCGTCCATTCCCAAAGACATTTCCTTTGATGCGTCTTGTCGATGGAATGAAATAAACAGCCAAATGTCACGCGAAAGCTTCCTCTGCATCGACGCGCTAAAGACGCGGGAATCCCGGGGATTATCCCAAAAGATGAAAACAAAACGAGTGCTTTCGCGCCGCAAATGTCACCGAGCGGGGGATTCATCCTGCTCGTCGCTATCGACCGGTTTCTCTTCCTCAGAGGACTCCTGTCAAGATAATTTCCTTGTGTCATATGGTGGGAGATTTTATTAAGATTATAGCGGATCACCGTTTTACATGTTGGCTGACATACATTTTAAAGTAGCGAGGGAAGACTCATTCACTGTCATTGACGGCTATAGACGTCAAAAATCCATGTGATCATGTGATAGAGGCTAAGAGAAGTGACTTTTACAATATTGTCTATTTTGAGTTTTGTTTTGGGATGTAATGTAAACAAAAACGGCGGGCCTTTTTCCCCTGTTTTCTACTGTGCTGTGTAATGGCTCCCGAATAGACCTTGTGGGTTCAATTTGGCGCTGTGGCGTCTGCCAGGAGTCAACGGCGGAGGAGTTTAATGAGGCCACCTGCAGAGAGGAGCACACCTACACCCAGTTAGTGGCCGTTAGCCATGTGGACGCTAACAACGCGCAAGCCGCTGCATAAGATGTGCGGACAAAAAGGTTTTTAACCAGGCTGAGAACGTAAATGTTCTGACTCATAATTTCATTTTTTTTCTATTTTCTATTTATGTTCTTTAAATAATGAAATTTAAAAATAATATTAACGTGATGTAGTTATTTTCTCATCTTTGTTGTTAAATAATTTATCATGAGTTAAATGACATTTAAAAAAAAACACATCTAATTTTATTATTAAAATAAGCAACTTTCACATATTTTAAATTGTCAAATGGAGGCCTTGAGCTCAAAATTGTGCAGACTTGTCGTCAACAGTGTTTGTGGGCTGGGCAGAAACACGATACTCTGCTTCCAGCCAATCACAACATGGCGAGGAAGCGGCCCTCCCCTGGGACACGCACACACACACGGTAGTTAAACATACAACAGAGTTCTAGTGCGCTGAGGGAACTTGTTATCGAAAAACATTCCAGAGGTATCTAGCCTGTCCAACTCTCAACTATTTTTTCAACAACACACACACACTGGCCTTATCAACATAGTCAAATGCCATGCTCACAAACCACTGTGCCGGCCGGGCCTCAAAACAAAAGAACCACTGACGTCTCATTCATTGCAATCAAAAAGTATCTTTTCCATGCTAATCTCTCTTTTTTGTTGTTGTAAAAGTGATATCGCTCCCAAGCGAGTTAAGAGAGCAGGCCCGGATGAAAAACACCTGTTATATGGAAAAATGAGCAGCTCCTAATTAGACTTTGGTGAGGAGGGAACATGAAACCGCACGGCTCTGGATGGCCACGTGAATCCTCACTGACGTGTTTGACTTTAACTATGCTTCACCCCACCCCACCTCTTTGGCAACAGAGCACATTTTTTTGCTCTTGGAGTAACTCGTGGCCACGTATTATGAAGCAAGGGCCAGCGTTCAACTCCCCGACTCACACGCGGTGGTGTAGTTGTGTGCGTGCTTTTGAATTGCAGGCACCCTGCTAGTTGGTGCAATCCGAAATAGCATCAAAACAATCCAAGCAGGCCAATGCAATAGAAGAGCAAAGAGGATGGTGGCGGTTCTGGGAGGAGGAGTGAAAATCGAGATTTTAGTCCAAAGTCTCTTTCACACCGAGACCCAGCAGTGACCGAAAACCTGACACAAAAACGCAAAATGTCAGGCCTACGTTTTAGTGTGTCTCTCGTGTCCCGCAGTCAATTCCGGAGACGGCATCGACTACAGCCAACAGAAGAGAGAGAATGTTGGTGACCTCATTCAGGAGACCCTGGAGGTGTTGGAGCGTTACGGCGGAGAGGACGCCTTCATCAACATCAAGTATATGGTGCCCACCTATGAGTCCTGCATGATTAATTGAAGGTGACCGAGAGGATGGGTTGGGGGTGGAGTAGGTCGTCGGGACTGACACTTTTCCACCGCACAGTACCAGCTCGGCTTAGTTTGATTTAATCGAGTTTTCACTTCAAAATAGGACTCACTGCTTATAGGATCACCTATTTCATACTTTTTATCCAAGATGAGATTGTGGGCAGAACAAAACCAAAAGTGGAGACTGTGGAGTCTAATGCTGCAGTGTCCACAGCTGAGGTACAGCAACAGGGTACGTTGCATTTTTGTCATTTTTAAAATGATCTTCAAAGTTGCAATTGTTGCTACAAGAGGATACTAAGGGTAGTAAGAAAACAGAACACTGCAGCAAAGTGGAGACTATGGAGTATAATCCTGCATAATTCAGAAATCAAACCATTCACATTTCTAATTCACATTTTAATCTTGATGGACATGAATGTATCATTTTTATTATGTCGTGTAGCTATGCAATAACCGAACGAAGGCCTTATCACTGTCAGTATGCAAAATGTTCATTAAAAAGTTTATTTACATTCAGTTGGCCAGATCATGACATTGTGATTTCACTTCCTTCCTCAACTATAATCCCATTCGCTATTCTTTTGCCATATTATGCTGTCCAACTGCTTTTTAAATTCTTTAACGCAGCCAGCTGGAGACGGAATCTGTCGCAACATGCCGGGGAAAGACCGTCCGGAATGACGGCCCTCAGCATTCCAGGACAATGTTGCGCTCATAAAAACAGCAGTTTGCTTGAGACTACCCCTTAACTCCACACGCTATGACCTTGCGTCTTAAGAATTACACTTGACATCACTTTTCTACTTGTACAACATCAGTGTAAATTTCCGAAAAGATATTTAAGACGCGCGCACACACACACATACATTTTTTCTTTTTTGGTTTTGTAATCAGGCCTGGTGATAGTCACTAAAGGAGGCAACATGTCGATTTCACAAAAAAGCAGGCGGGTTCACATGTTGAAGTCACTTTTTTTGCTTTTAGCTAACGTTCAATGTCACAAAAGCCATAATGTCCAGCCAGCTACCGCCTCCGGTGCGATTCACTTAAAGGGCCTGGGCAGTCTGATGGCTCCATTAAGTTACATCACAGCTGCTAATGGGCATTACATGCTAAACTGTGTCCATTTCGACCTCTCGCGGAAGCCGGTGCGGCTCATTATGAAAAGGTGGCCGCCTGGAAAAGGGACAATGAGCATGCACACGCTTTGACATACATGCCTGCACACACACGTACACACACGTCAAACAGCGGCAAACAACATCAGCAAGTTGTGGCTGCTCATGCAAGTAACCAGATTGAAGCAACCAATGAGGTTTGTTTGGACCGCCAGATGCATTGATGCGTGATCGGTTGGAAAAAAATTGGAAAGAGCACTGACGCAAATATATCCAATCATTCGCGACGGCAAGCTAAGTTAGCATACGAATCAGGACGATTAAGCTAAAATACGGTGACCTCTTTTTTTTCCGTTGGGGAGGGTCATGATGAGCGTTTCTGGGCTGCGGGTGGCCGAACATGCCCCAGGAAAGGTTTCCCATTCAGTGTGCAGACTTCCTCCACTTTTCAGACCTTAGCTTCATGCTCTACTTCCTAACAGCACATGATATCTGTTGCTGATAAGACTTTATTATCTCAGCTGAAGGGGATTTTAGATTCGGGTGGAATAAGTGGACTTGTTTTGTATCAATGAAATCTTAAGTGATTCTGTTTGTCTGAAACCACTCACCAAATTATTTTTTTCTTTGGGTCACATTGAAGCTGCACTTTAAATGTCACCAAAATAAATTTACAGTTAGGTGAGGTCCAACCAAAACTATCTGAATCTTGACCTTGATCCAAGTCCTTAATCAATTTGTCCTTGGGCCATGATGAAACTTCACACCAAATGTCATCCACACCCGTACATACATACTGTGCGGTTAAAATTAGCCCAACCTGACGTGTGTGAGTGCCATTGACCACTTGCCAGATTTCTGGACCTCACATGACTCCTGTTTTCCAGAAGCTTCATGTCCAGTCACTTCCAAGAGTTGGGTCAACTCCCCAGTCCACGTATTTGTCCTTCCAAGGGTAAAATAGCTTTCCCTAATCCTTAACCTGGTCTAATCCTCACTCTTCTTTGTAACCGGACTCCGGGGGTCGAGTCGAGATGACGCGGGGCCCCCCAGCTTAGCTCGCAGGGTGGCGTTATTATTAGCACGGCGAGCACGGCGCTAGCGACAGCTGCCGCCCGCCCCCCTGACTCTCCTTGGCGCGAGTCATTTGGGAGTGAAAACGCGGCAAAGTTCCCGAAAGCTCAAGTTTGTCCTTCTCCGTCGTCACAGGCCGGCGGAGATGCCAAAGCTGTCCAAACACGCTGATAGCGTTGTGTTGACGCAGGAGAAAATGAGATTGAAGAAAGAGTGGAGAGGAGACAAAGACAGAGAGAGAATATAATCACATGAGAGAGGAGAGGGAGCGCCAATGTAATATTTGTCTGGTGTGTGTGCTCAGTGGAGAGAACAAACTCTACTGGAATGGTGTTGGCTACACCGCAGACCTCTGCCAAGGACAAACTTTTTGGTTGGAATTTTATGTTTGAATTTCCTTCACAAAAAGGGAGTGAGGGAGAATGATTAAATAAAAAAAAAAACGTTGGCACAATGATAGCAAATTGAATGAAAAAAAATCTTCCTTTCCCGATGAGCCAAAAAGAATTGACAAAAACAATTGAAAGGTTAATCGATTATTAAAATAATCGTAGGTGGCAGCCCCATTCCTTTTTCTATAAAGAGTGGCGGTGAGCGACACACTAACACGGCAATGTGGTTGTGTATCTATCTAGAAGAAGGATTTAGGAGAAGAAGAAGCCGAGTCAGCAACTAAAGTCTTCCCTTTTATCGCTTCCTTCCCTTTTCCGTCTTCTGCAGCTTTTGCACTGACTATGAGATTGTCACCGCCTGATCGCTATGGAAAACTATTTAACGACTTGGTTTGTAGATATATCAATAAATCCACAAATAACAGTATTTGTGAATGCCCCTTCCATCTGTGTTTAGGTATGCGTGCGGGTGTGTGTTTCGATTGCAAACCACGCCGCCAGGTCAATCTTCCCTCGGACTGGCTCCCTCTTCCGAGTCTTATCACTCACAAACACGTGGTTGTGTGACCCTGTTGGGGGTGCATAAACAAAAGTTTGAGAATTCACAGAGCCACTGTTCGATTCCACCATAAAAATGATTATGAATTTACAACTCGATCCTCCCAATTTGATTGGCGTTGTCAGAAAAGCGTCAATACTAACTCCGATGCCAGCTCTCTCTCTTTGCCAGTCCCTTTCACAGTCTCATGAAAAAAAAAGTCAGTTTTGACTCAAAAGGGGCTTCTGATTCTATCCCCCAAGCTAGGGCATTTCCAGGTCATCTTCATCTTCCCTATTCTGTTTTTGTAATTTTCACCGAGGGTGGGGGGTGCCGTCTTTCACAGGCGTTGAAGCTTCTGATAGCACCTCCCAAGCCAGAAAATTTGCCATCATAATACTCCACCAAATTCCTTGGAAGCTGCTAAGGGAGCGTTCCTACATGGCCAGGATAAATCATTCCTCCGGCCCATAAATGAAACTGGCTTAACTTGAAAACATATTTGGCCTTCCTCAACCCTGTAATCCAGTCGGCGGCTAGGTGTCAAATGTAACATGATGGATAGAAGTCTCCCAGCCCACCCTCTCCTTCTCCTCGAGACATGTGGCACTTTTCAGTTCTGGAGAGTCAGTTCACGACCAAGCTCTGAGGCTATGGATCACTTCACGATCTGTTAAAGAAAAACTCCCCTTAAATGTTCTGCCTCATTTTGTTGTAAAAGCAGTTAGTGGGGAAAAAAAAAAACACAAAGCTGTTGTTGTTCATAAATGTGCCTGTTGGGCTCTGAGCACCACATCAGAAGCGTCGTCAGAGACTCGAGTCCCGCGGCACTGGCTGGTACCACAAAGCATGTTGCATCACAGCCAGGCACCTAGCGCCGCTGGCACGCTTCCAGTAGAAAACCCAGGGCACTTTAGTGAGCTCATTGTCAGGGAGCTTACAGCCTCGACGCATGTTCCGTAATTATCTGGATATTAATTGGATTAATTATTGAATAGAAAGCGTGTTATTAAAAATGACGACGCCACTAAGGCAGGAGTGGGGATTCATATCACTTGTGATACACACATTTAAGTTTGTCTACATGTAACTGTGTGTTCACACACACTGAAGTTGTACGTATGTGTCAGCACGTGCGCGCGTATCAAGGTTCAAATGAGCAAGTGCACCATTAGAGATAAGAACTAAAACCATTTTCAAAGCCCACAACATATTTCAGCTTCCATTTGATGCAGTCTGTGACTTTGTCCAGATGCTTTTGAAATTGGATGTCTGCAAGAACTTTTTGATATGTTTCTTGATGCGCTTTTAGAAGTACACATTGGAGGCTAGCTAGCTAGCTTGCTAGCTATCCACCTATTTAGTAGTCCCTATCTGTATATCTAGCCACTGGTCTGATTTTTGTAGCCTGTTATAAAATGTGTTAATTTCTGAGGCAGGCTTGTTCGTACAGGCTTAAATGAAGCTCAGTGGTAATTACAGATATAACATAGCTCGGCTAGATGTAGACCGGTTAAAGGGCATCGTAGCAGGGAGGGCATGTTCATTAAAGCGACTTTGTTAACACAGACCACACATTTCTGGCCCAAATATAACATTTACAGCTCTGCATAAAAACAACGTCAGAGTACATCAAATGTGTCAAATATGAAATATATATAAAAATCGTCTGCCAATTTCCAATGAGAAAGCAGAGTTCGCTTGTGTTTTGTTTTTATTTTTTTTTGCATTTGTCCCATTGATCAGGCATGTTAATCTTCCAAGGATATGTAGAAAGGTCCTCTCAAGGACAGGACGATGAAAAGGTTCTATTGATTACGACACCGTTGATCAATGGGCCCCAAGATGGATAACAAGATGTACAAGTCTTGGGTAACAATAGGCGTCGTGTTAGGACGTGGACCGCGCATGCCGATGTCATATTTGTGCACGTAATTTGACCCTACGCGTTATTAACTTGTAAGGTTGTCGTCCAAATCAATGGAAACAGATTCATTTCTAAAAAGATTATTAAGCGAGTGCCAAATGGGTATGCTGCGCTGCCAAATCGTTCAGCGTTATCGCGCCACATCGGCTACTCAAGAGGACAGAGCAGATGACCTCGCATAACCTCGCAATGGCGTGAATGTATTTTTACGATCGCGCTGAGGGACGATTTTTACAGCTGCACTTTTCTGATTCGGCCTCGTCAGGTCAATCACATTGATGGGGTGGGATTTCCAGCAATCCATCAATGCATACCCGAGGACGTTATTGCACAGACAAACTAAATTAGACAGTAATTAGACTACACGGAAAGTCAGCAAAGACACAAAATGTGTTTTTTATCATCTAGATACACCCAGGATAAAGAATCATCGTGAAAAGTGGCCAAGCACACAGAGCCATTCAGTGGATTTTGTACGATGCTGCCTCCTAGCTAAATCTTTATTTCACCAATGCTGGTTCCTAATGACAGTCGTAGTCTTTCTCTGGAGACAAATTGGAAGTTAAGAATAGAATAGATAAGATAACGAACAGTAGGTTTACTGTAGTTTCCCTGGCATGTAGCCAACCTAAGTGATAAGATATAAAAACATTGGATAACAAAAGACAACATTTCAGGATTGAAGAGATACATTTCAATTTGTATGGATATTGGATACACATGGCGGATTGACAATGAAAGCTAACTATCTTACCTAACTACCTAACCATATTTTGAAAACTGGCTTGAAACCAATTAGAACTACTACCACAAGCCTTAACTTTGGCTAAAACCGAAACCCTGGCTAGAAACCCTACCTTGAAAGTAGTACCCTGGCTAAAAGAGAATATTGTGACCTTTTATGATTTTAAAACTGCATTAAGTAAATGTAACTGTTATAAACATGTACAAAATGTAATAAAACAATTTTAAGAATAAACATTGCTAAGTTTTTGGCCCACCCTGGACATTCTTGTTGACACTTGTAAGAGCTGGATGTGCATTCCTGCGCATCACGCGCGATTGGCTTTCGCTCCTATCAATCATTCTTCACCACGCAACAGACCCGCCTCCAGGGCCCTTAGTTCTTGACACTCATTGGCTGTGCCATTAGCCCAATGAAATTACACCGACCAATCGCCGACGAGGAAGGACGGACCCGTTCCGGCGGAACAGTCCCTCGCGCTTACAGTGGAGGAATCGAACGTCCCCGAGCGCATACCGTCTCCACGAGCGAAAGGAAATAACGTTGTGGTTTTTTTCTCGCCTCCTCCGCCGCTCAAACAACACGAACGCACAGAGGCTGCAACAATTTGGGAAACTGGGGACATTCTAGAGTATTGTTCTCACGAGGAGAGGAAGAAAGCGAGGGATCGGGAGCCGCAAGTTTTTTTTTCTTTTTCCCTTTCTCTCTTTTCTTGATTTCACCCTCCACCCGCCCCCCGAAAAGAAGGATTCTGTGTTCGGCGGTGCTTCGTGTTCCGCTCTCCCCGCTGCAAAGATGATGGTCGGAGAGGTCGAAGTGAAGGAGCGACCGAGGCCGAGTCCCGACTATTTGATGCAATTGTTGAACGAGAAGAAGCTCATGACCAGCTTGCCCAATCTCTGCGGCATCTTCACGCACCTCGAGCGGCTTCTCGATGAAGGTAAGCGGCGGCAGCGTGGTGGTGCTGCTACCCAGGGAGAGGGAGAGAGGCGCCGTCCGTTGTCCGCACCGTTTCGGCTGCTTAAGCGTACATAAATCACCCCCTGTATGAAGCTTATACCCTCTCGTTTCCGTGATTATCATTTTTAAATATACTACGATTGCAACATGTTGTAAAGAAGTGTCGCAAGTACCTGCTATCCAAGTAGCTGTACTGTTGACTTTGTGACTAGACGAAAACTTTCTCGAACTTGTTCAAAACACTTATTTACCACGCGACCGATTTAACAACCTCAGTGTGTGTTCAATGTGAACTTTGGGTCACTCAGGGGCGTCGTGGTGTTCATTTGGCTGGGGCCCTTGTTCCTCCACATGTTCCAGTAGTTTTCGCTTAGGGGGGGGTGGGTGCAATCTAGTCACCCCACTCAACCTAAACTTTGTTGCATATTTCACAAAACGCTTTTCAAAGAACGAATGATGGGATATTCGACCACCCGGGGACGTACAGTGCGATGTTTTTCCTCTTTTCTGAGTTGTTTGTAACCTTGTGAGAGTTGTTGCCCAGCGGGCGAGCTCCAGCCGCGGAGGAATGTCGTGTGCGTCTTGCCCAAACAATGGCCAGTCGAGGCTTGGAAAACCTCCAGCACTTCTCTTTCGTCTGTCTACCCTCATTTGTCCCCTAAAGACGAATTCAAATGTAACCAAGCATGGTTTTACTTCTGCTTTTATTTCCTCCGTTTAACTGCGGCCAGTCGGCGAAATAAAAACACCCTCACGCCGTTTTTATTTGTGTGTGTGTGTCTTGCACTAAAACGCCCGCCTGACGTCTTGGTTAGTTGTTGTGATGTTTAGGTATATATCTGTATTTTTGCACACAACAGTGGATTATCTGCCCCCCTATGTCGGTAGTATCAACAACCTAAACCGGAGTGAGAAGCAAGGCGACGTGGGTTTTATGTAACTGAGCACGGGACACTAGAGAGCGCCACAGCCGCCCCACGAGTGAACAGGACGGTGACACTTGAAATAAATAAAAAATGTTTTACGTTCTCACACGATTAAAACAAACACAGAAATGGCTGTATTATGGTTGTTGGTTTTTTTTTTTGGCATGCCTGACTCCGGAAAATAACATATTCGTAGTTTCGATGTTGCCAGTATTGCGTAGGTGCTTGAGTATGCAGCAGCTAAACCGGTCTGCACAGATTTGTCGTTTCCCCGAAAGATGGATGATAAGCTAAAGTTGGAGAAAAAAGTGGACTTTCTGCTGGAAAGATGCCAGGGTACATGTTGCACAACGCAACAAGGTTCATATTGTCTTTCTTCAGAGTGTATTAGGTTGCTGTTTTTGTATACAACAGCAAGGAAAACTTTTCATTTGCCTGAATAATTTGAATGTGAGACTTAATTCAAATTGAATAGTGACCCAAACTACAGAAAAGTACCGTAAGCGGTCTGGACTACTCTCGGCTGGTTAGTACTCAGTGGGGTGCAGAACTCCCACGCCCCATTTTTTATGAAACATGACTGTGTCCAGATGTGCCTGAACATTGCCTTTCCCCGAGAATCCCAAAACCTCCCAAATCAGTCGAGTAGTTGTTGAAAGAAGTTATTCTTTGGTTGCCTTGACCTACTTTGAAAGTCTTTAATGTCTCCTGGTCTAGCTCAGCGTGCATTTATGATCATACATGTTTATGTTTCTTTGTATCATTTCCCGAAACAAAGTCAGAATTTTACAATCATAAGTGGAAACACGGTGGACACACCTAAAAAAGTTTTCCTCAACCTTGTTTAAGAAATAAATGACGCCACATTTGCGACTCCCGAGCCCCTCCGCCCCCCAAGTCGCGTTGAGGTTTACGAGGGGTTTCCACAGCACCGGGCCAAATATTACCCCAGCGCCAGAAATCACGTGTGCACGCTATGAGAGTCACCCCGGTGCCGCAACGTCTGGATCCCGTTAGGGGGCTGTTTGCTTTTCTTGCCCCGCTCGTTGACGGACTTGCCGTCCCGGTGTGACATTGGTGGGGGCTTCTCTCGCCCTCCCAC
This sequence comes from Syngnathus leptorhynchus, assembly GCF_054491065.1. NCBI lineage: Eukaryota > Metazoa > Chordata > Actinopteri > Syngnathiformes > Syngnathidae > Syngnathus > Syngnathus leptorhynchus. Next base: position 4,003,167 of record NC_141209.1, on the reverse strand, counting down.
CCGTGGTGAACCAGTTAAGCAGAATTTGTCGGATACTTTTTCCTGAAAGTGTCCGTCTGAAGTATTCCAGGCTGACAGCTGCGTGAATTCCCCTTCCTCGCCTGCCCAATTTTTTAGCGCATGCCTCCACAGCTGCTCCGATGAAAAGGAGGGGTGGAAAGCGGACCCCACCCTCTTCTCTCCCCCGCCCTGCTCCAGCGGACACCCATTTTGTTGCTGACATGTATGTAGCGCCTCAAGGTCATTGTGGCAGATTGACAGTCATGCACCGCGCCTTTGGCACCCCCTCCCCTTTTGCATTTCCAGTTGTTCATCTCCCTGAGGTGACACCTGTTATGGTGTTTGTCAAATTTATTTAGCTTTACAGGCTACCAGCAAGAATGCAGTTTCAAATTGCTATATTTTCACTTGGCAGGAGAAGACAGGCCCGTTTAACAGGCGCCAATGTTGGGAAGAGAAAGATGCAAGAAGTTAGCAAAAACATAAAACGGGAAGAATTTTGTTTTCGGGGTATTTTTCTATCTACCCATATTGATTTTGGATTGTTTAATCAAAGCTAGCCTGTCTCCAGGGGGTGGGGGGGGACTTGTTTTTCGAGGTGTTTGTTTAATAGATTTTTACAGGCCACCGTCACCACGCATGGTGCCTCTCGTCCGCCTTTGCATCTCCTCCATTGTGTCTGCCTGTTTTTTTTTTTCCCTCGACTTTCCCCGAGGGAGCTGTCGGCAGTCGGAGGACAACTTTAGATGGCGGCCGTTCCTTTGGGAATGCTTGTTTGGAGAGTTTGACAAACGGTGCAATGTCAAACGTCCTTCAGTTGTTTTATAAACTCGTCCCTTATTCCTTTTATTTCCATAGAAGAGTTCATTTTCTAGGAAGAGACCCTCGCTAACCTCCGACGCACGATCGATGCGGGATCTATTAGGATAGAGCGCCTCGCCGCTAAGTGTGCCGACAGAGGTTGACAGAACAAGTCAATCGGGGGCGTTTTGCCGGGTTGTCGTCGCAAGTCGAAACCTGTTTCATCCCCCGTCGAGCCCCCACTCCCTCCCTCGCGTTCTTTCCCCAAGCGCCGCTTTATAAGCCGGGGATTTAATTAACGAGCGCCATTCTGCGCGCCGGTTTAGTGAGTCGGAGCTGCCATTGTCGAGGTGCAATAAGGAGGCTTTATGCTTAGTCTTGTTGTGTTACCAATATTTTGAAAAATCAACCTAATTTGTTTACAAGTTGAATTCCAAAATCTTGAAAATATGGCAAAGGTCGTGGATTGCCTAACACGCAAGTATGATTGTTTATCATGGAACCTTTAAGATAAAAAAAACCTTAGCTTTGAGTTCCGTTTTCAGTTCTTCTATTGTGGTTTTCATTTTCTATTTTTCGCAGAGCGTGCAGACTCGAACAACACCAAAGTAGATGCAATGATATGAAAATGAAAAATACCAACAGGAGAACAGTTGCTTTATCCTGGATTATGGACTCCCGTTCTACCTTTATACTCCATTTCCTTTGGAATTTTGGATTCATTTCCTGCATTGCCAAACCAAGTTCAGCCACTAGGCGGGACTCGACTTTGAGATCTGACCCCCGCCACATGGCCTGGTTGAGCTTTCGCACCATCCTCCCTGACCCTAAACTACGCCCCTTATAGCACCCTAAGCGCCTGCATCGGCGATGGCACCTCCCAGCGGGCGTCGCACGATAAAGTCATTCGACATCAGCTCCGGGCGCTTATCACGAGCTTCAATCCCACGAGTGCCGGGGCCTGCTTATCTGTCGCTGAGCGTCATTCGGACTGCCTGGCTTAGTATCTCGCGTCACCGTCATCTAAACACTGTTCTGCTACAAGCGTACCGGCTACCGGGCCAAAAGTCTGATAAGCCATCTGGCTAATATTACAAGAATGCAACTTGCGCTTCACTGCAAGACTTGGCTAATGTCATGTCAGCATGTTTTTTTAAAAAAAAGTTCTTCCATTTTTATTTGCGTCTCATTGCAAGAAAAACCTACAGGAAGTGACACAATTTGTGGAGAAGGTGGTTTGTTTTCCCTCTTTTGAGATGAAGTGAAGACAGCCAGCTGTAACGCCTGTTCCCCACTCGTCCTCTCCCACCGCGGCGGAGTCATCCACGCAATTTTTCTATATGACTAATTAAGATTGCATAATAATGCCGCCTGTCCTCCACAAGTTTGTTTGACTATGCCAAATATTCTCCAGTTATTTTTTTGTGTGTAAAAATTTGGTAGAACACAAATCACACTATCCGGCAAGACTTTCTGTCTCCCCTTTTACCCCCTGAAATGAGGCAAGAGGGGAAAAAAAAAATGAACTGAATGCTCACTCTGTCTCGTTATTACCCGCCCACCCCGCTCTGCATTAATTTTCTCTGCGTCCTTTCAGTGGAGGACTAGCAAACAAATTTTGGCAACCGGCGAAGGAATTTCTGCTTAGCCCTCTTGGCATATTTGTTTATTTTGCACAGCTGCACTCGCTTCAGTGGCAGGTTTTACTTTGGGCTTTTAATGTGCGCGGAAATATATGTGCGCTCTTTTACAGCAAGCGACTTTAAATTCCACTAGCAGTTCTCAAAATTTTTACATTTGGCAGATACATGTTCATCTCACGTCATCCCGACGCGGAGCCATTCGTACTCGGACCTCCCCGCGGTTCGGAAGCCTCCGCCGCGTCGTCTCACTCGAATTCGGCTTGCCAATAAATCAAAGATGAATAATTTAGCTGTCCTTCGCCGCCCGCGTTGTTTCTGTGAGGCGCTGGCCGGAGCACGCTGGGCGACAGTCACCTTCTCCCAAGGAGGAGGGGGGGGGCGTGGAAAGTGCGTCAGTTTGATTCCTCTGTCGCCCGCCGTCATTTGAATATGAGGCGGCGTACGCGCTAACCTTGCTTGTCAGCAGGTTGTCTGAAATCTACGCGAGCGTGTCACATCTCGTGTTTCTCTGCTCTGGGCAAGCCATTGCTTTACTTTTAATGCAATCGGTGGTGCTGTCAGTCCTGTTTTGCCATCAATCAAGATCACGGACTCAGTCAATATGCTGCATGTTTTTGCTTTAATCAAATCCCGGCCTGATTTCATTGACTATTTCTTTTTGTGTAACGAACTTGATATATGCGAATGAATGGATCTCGGATTTGAAGTAACAGTCAGGATTCCCAATGCTTCAGTCCGCGTAATTCTTCTGTAACACTTTCATGAACTCATTTACTGCCAGTCCAGTTAAAATGAACATCTTTAGCCATCAATGGTAGTGAATGAGTTAATTGCTTGTTAAATAAGCAAGTGCAGCATTTCTTTCTAGACTGGTGGCGGTGCACCACCACACACCGCTAACAGTCGTATCCAGAGGGAAGCGTGAGCAGGTTTTCTCCCGTTGCACACACTTTGTTCACGCAGGTCATTAATCCACCGTCCCACCCGTACGGTGCCGAGTCAGCAATGTTTCAGTGGCGGCAACAGGGTCTTCTCTGCCTCAGCGGCGCCACAGCACAGTGACGCACACGCTTATTAGCAAATGCATGTACATGTAGGCTAGTTAATAACCCTTTTAAATCCAGAATATTGACAGTATTTGATTTTTTTTTTTTTAAGAACATATCTTGCCTGGAAAACCCCCCCAGAATATTCTCCTATTTGGGTTTGTGAAAAAAACATTTTCTGACACGTTGTTTTCAGTCAGGGCATTCAAATGCAGAAGTAACTCTGTCCACTCACACTCCTGTTATTCCAAATGTTTCCGAAATGAGAATTTTGGCCTTTACCCTGAATATTGACTGAATGTAAATTTCGTTAGTGTAGAAGTCGGAGGGCGGGAGAGATTGCAGTACCAGAAAAAAAACAAAGGGGAGGTTTTGTATAATGAGGCATTAATTGGCAAAACAAAGAGCCTGTTTAGCACAGTTTGTGACTTAAAAGGGGAATTCTTTTACTCTTTCTGAAAAGGGTTACTTAGCCTAAGCTACTTGCTCAATGAACTGCTCTTGGATAGTATTATAAAGAAAGGCAGGGGGAAAAGAATTCCCCTCGTGATGTGAATGAGGTCATCTTGTTAGCCATGGGGAACGTTATTGACCCCTTGCTCAGCTCGGCACGCTACCCCCTAGCCCGGCCTTCCTCCGTAGAGACACAATGGGCTTTTTTGTGTATTATTCAGCCAGACACACGAGCCCGACATGAACCATCACCAGTTCGTGTCTCCTAAAGCGGGTTACACACTCGGTCGATGTTCCGCCGTAACTAGACAAAAAGTTGTCTCTGAGAAGAAGCTAAACAGCGCTGGCAGCTAGCTACAGCCGCGCACCGGCGCTAGCTGTCAAGGTGCCAGATGCTGTCGACACCTTGGGCTGCTAAAGTCTTCCCGGAGATGGACTCGTCTCTCAGTCCTTCCGTCACTTCTTATTTGACTTTCTCACCCATCACCTGCTACTCAATTGTATTTACCCCGTCGTGTTCACGCACCCGCCAAGACTGGTGGGCAGCGTGCCGCTCCACACATGGCACGTTCTATCCGTCTTGGTCATCACGTTTTCCAGAGCAGACAATTGCCCCGTCCCGAGAGTGACTCATTTTCCTGGCTTTGTTTTTGTCCTAACATTTGATCGCTGACCCGAGTCACTCGCATTGCCCTCTTTTTTTCCCCTCATGTCTCTTCATCATCCTTTCTTTTTTTGCCCTCTTCCTTCCATATGTTTTCTCTTTGCCGACCCTCTTTCTCCACATGTGTGCAAGCTTTTCCGCCCCTGAGGCGTCTTCGCCTCCTCCATGTGAGGACCAGTGGTGACGTTAAAGGCCCGCAACGTGGCTTGTCGCTTCGCATCAGCCCAGGCGCTCGCCCGCCTGTGCTCGGGGACGCTAGCGATGTGCGCGGCTCTTGACACAGTCACTCGCAGGCTTAAATGTTGCTCGAGAACAACACGCCGTCTGCAATCTTGTGTGGCGTCTCCTTGCTCGGATTCGTAAAGCTTGGTGAAACCTTGAGCGTGAAAGAGATGTTATATGTTTTTTTTCCCCTCCCACCTTATAAACGATACTTTTGTAGTCCTGTGTGGCTAGCTTGTGCTGTCCCAGTCTCGTGTCCCTCACTACTAATTGCCTGGGAAAATGTTGTCACTGTCAACACACATGCTAACATTAGCTTAGCTCAGTTAGCTTTGTAAGCTACAGTGTTGTCATCACAATATTCTCTTTGATAAAATTAATCTGTTGTTGTGCATGGGATCATTTTGTTGGTATTTTAGTCAAAGGATTTAATTTGTTTTATGTTTCCAACCCAAACTCAGTCCAGCTAATACTTCGGTTGATTTGAAAACAGATGTAGCGCCTCACACTTTGTTGTTTGGTAATGTCTACATTGTTTGGTTCAGTAATAAAGAAACGCGCTGAAAGTTTTCCACACAGATAGCAGTAGCTGTTATTTTGGAACTGACAGACAGGAGCTGCAGGCTTCAACAGGCCTTGTGGTGACGAATGGGGGGGAGCAAAACACTGCGCTAGCTCACACCTATCTTGTGATATCACTTGTTTGTCTTCTGTCTAAAGCCACAAAGCCATAAGCAATGAGGCATCTTGTCTATGGGTGGCGGTTGACACGCTACCCCGCTATACAGGAGCTCTCGTGCTATTTTGTATCTGTCGCAAAACCCGAGACTGACAACAAATTGTACGTAAAAGGTGCAGACAGTCCCGACTGGCTTTTGTCTCCCTTTCCTGGCATCAAAGCGTCGAAGTAGTAAACGAGTGACCTCATTCTCTCGTAATGAGAAGGGATGAAGGGAATGTGCTCGTTTCTCATTCCGTCATGTTTGCTCACATTCTCGGCGCCGCGCTTTTTGGCACGCTACTGATGTTATTTGTCGAAGCGTTACAATTAAACGTTATCAACCACTGACTGATTGACGCCGCATATTTGTTGCGATGGAATATAGTGTCTATAAAATCCAAACAAAAACCTCTGATACTCTGATACCGATACCACCTACCATATTAGGACATGGTTATGGACAGGAAGCAAATTTGTTATCTTGGCCACCTGTATCCCCAGTCTGAGCTTTTCCTTCCTTCTCACGTTTGCTCCCCTTTAACCGACGGACCTTTCCGGCCATTGTTGTTGGACCAAAGAAGCCCGACCGCGTGTAGGCGTCATTATAACTGAAGTCACATGTTTGTGCTACAGGTCAGAAAACATAGCGGTTTACTTGAGTCTTCTGACCACTATTTGCTCTTCCAATCCCGTCGTGGCGCATCCTGAGTCTTCATCCTGTTATTCTTCCTCCTCCTTATCACAAACTGTCACATCCCATGTAGTGGCTTACAGAAGGCATCCTGTGCTTTATTTAACACGGCCATTGTTGTGTGTTTGGGGTGGTCGTTTTGCGAGTGGAAAAGCAAGGCAACGCCCGAGGTTGCATGCAGGCTTGTTTCTTGTTGTGTAGACATCAAAAGCTTTGACTAGTTAGTAGTAGGTTCAAATAAAGGACTAGAGCGTCTTGACTTCTGTCTTCTCCATTCAACTGGCAAGGGAAGTTAGTCAATGTTACTATTACAGTAGTATGATTTTTACACCCACGTCTGAGGTTAAATGACAAGTACCGTGGTTACAAAACCTGCGCGACATACTCACTCGCACAGCATAAAAATTTGCTGTTTTTCCCCCCCTTTTCTGTCTGAGTCTGAGTTTGCATATCTCGCGCATTACCGTTTGAGCCGAGCTGCGTGTTTTGCCGACTGATAAAGGTGCAGCAAGGAGATGTTTGCTGAGCTCAAACTGACTTTTTCCAAATGTGCAGTGTAATTACAAAGGTATGAAGAGGTTATAAGGAAGCGGTGGGAATTAAAGTCACACTTTTATTTAATGGTCTAATGACAGTTGCATAGTAACGCCCGTTGCCTTTTTTTGGCAGCTATTAAGATGTCACAGTTTGGCTTTCCCTGACAGTTTTACCTCAGCCTATAGCAGAACCCTGGCGAGTTCACAAAACTGGCGCTCATGGCTCATTGAGCCGCCAGAACTCAACCCCCATCGAGAGGTTACGCATCATCAAATGTGCTAATTTTAGTGTGGGGGTCTTAATGACAAGGCACTTGTTTTGCTGCTGAGAACTGTTTTTTGTTTTCAGGGGGCCTTGGGAATATTAAATCAACAAAACACGCACTTGTTTCCAATGAAAGCTCAACACATGCTTTTGAGTTTCCGCCGCTTTTAAATGTGCTTTTGTTGGGCGTCCTCCTCGCCGCATTTCACCATGTTGTATTTGTCTTTCATCATCTTTGCCTTTCCTCCAGCGCGCCTTCGTGTCTGACCGTGTGCTCTGTTTAATCAGCACGAGGCCGATGGTGGAGCGCATAGTCACCGTCGCCGCAAAAAGTCGTTCTCCGGCTGCCTTTTTTTACCTTCTTTCGCCGACACCCACGGAAATGATTATATAAATTAAAAATGACTTTGCAGATTGCTCTTTTGAGCCAGGCCGTCACACCACGCAGCTCTCTGTGGGCTCGTCATAGGCGAGCAAATTGTCCATGCCTCATGTCTTGATGTTTACAACTCAATCCGTTTCGTAGCTTTTCTGATTTGTGTTCTTCTAGGAAATCCAAGCAAATCCAAACAGAATTGATTAATCGATGGGCCAATCAGTATTGGATTCTTAAATGATTACATAGTTGCAGCAAGGGCTGTCACATTGGAATATTTTTAGAATCGATTATTTCATAGATTAATCGGATACAATTTTGCTTTGCATGTGTGCATTGCAAAATATTTTTAGTATGTATTTAGTGACAAAAAAACAAACAATTAAGCAATATCACAGGAGTGGGACTATAGTCCTCACATTTTGAAACCGATTCAGTTCCTTGTAACATGTTTTTCCCAAGTAAAAGCAGATGTTTGCAAATGCCTTGTTTTGATTATACACAAAGGACACTCTGCTTTCATGAAGGACTACAGAAATCAGAGAACAATTATTGTTAAGAGCCTGAAGTCAGAACATTTGGACCATTCCAAGTTAAACAATGACTCCAAGGAATTGTTACAAAAATTGTCGATTTAGATAATGGATTAGTTGTCGATTCATCAATTACTTTTGACAGCTCTAGTTGCAGCCCCAAAACTGAGGTAAACAAAACTGATCTGTGGGATATTTTGAAAATCCTTGATTTTTTTTTTTTGACGACATGATTACTTTTTGCAAAGTGTGTGAAAGCAAACTGTTAATTAATCAAATTATAACCCAAGGACCACACAAGTGTTACCTTAGGATACATTTTGCTTTGATGCAAAATTCCCTTTGTACATAATAAATCCTTTGTACAAGCTGTCTTTCATCACAAAGGAATCAAGTCAAGCAGTTGTAATTCATTTCAACTTGTACGTTTAAGTGTTTTTCCTTTAAAAAAAAAAAACTACCATTAGAGCAGGTCAAGCAGCAGGTCAGTAATCACAGGTTTGCACACATTCATGGCGGCGTGATTCTCCTGCTCTCTGGGTGGACATAAAACGCCATTGACCTCAAGGCTAATTTTCCAGCAATGCACCGTTTTTTTTAACCTCTCCCATAAACGTTTTTACGCAACCCATAAAAGTATTTTTCACGTCTCTGTTCAGTTTAAACACACGGAATGGAGGTATTATGTCGAGCAGAGAAGTTCTAGCCAAAAGGCCTTCAATCTTGCAGGATCTCATTGAGAAAGAACCTCTAATAGAAATCAGCCGGTTCTCCTTAATCTGATTTCCTTCAGTTTCCGTGTCACCAGACTCGCAATGAGACCCGGCCAGGTTAGTGAACAAGTAAGCAATGAGGTGTGACTCTGTCTTTCCTGCCCGCGATATTTGCTTAAGAGATATTTTTTCTTCGGCAATTTTTTTTTCGTTAGCTTTGGTCTCGAGGGATCCCTGCCTTCAAACGCAGCGGCTCATTAGCGAGGATATGTGGGTGTTGTAATGTCAAGCTAGGTGTTTGCTTTTATATATATTACATTTAGTTAATTTGGTACCGGGGTGCACATTCCTGTGCATGGCTTGAACTGTAGCTGAACCAAAGTGTTTCTGTGTTTTCGGCCTGCTTCAACCTCATTATTGATGATCACAGAGCGTAACGTGCTGCTCTCAGGGGCTAGTTGGCTGCAATATGCATGCGCACACCCGCTTTGTATACACTCAATGCAAATCTGCATTATAGACCTAGACAAACATTAAGCTAGCTCTGATTGTTATTGGCATTCTTCTTCCAAAGCGTCCATTTATTACCAAGACAGGCCAGATGAGAGCACTTGCTCTTTGTCTTGTTTGCTGTGTACCCACCCACGTTATTACTTTCCTCACCTAGCTCCCAGAGGAACGCATTGGGAAATCTTGTTACGCCCGCTCTTTTATTTAGTGGCCTATGTACTTAAAGACCTGACGTTGGAGCTTTTGGCGAATCCCTGACACATAAATCTTGGCCCGTATATGCCAGCAAACTGCACTGTCATTTCTCTCTCCAGCCGTTTAGACCTTTCCATGGGGATAGCGCTTCAATCCACATCTTGTCTGGATTCATGAAGTCTGTCGATAAGTCAGTTTAGCAAAGATATGTCGCTGTCATAATCTGTCAGTGGCTGACAGAATCTGTACTGGTCACATTACCAAATAATTGTTTTCGTACTTAATTAACATTCACTCCCATTGACGACTAAAGACGTCCATTTTATTCACTGCCATTGACAACTAAAGACGTTCATTTTAACTAAGTGGGCACCGGTGCTGCTTTTCCGAGAAATAGAGACTTTTCAAAACACGTTGGCGTCAAAGTTGGCCAAGGCAAACTTTTTTTCCGAACGCGAGCTCCAGGGACGTGAACTTTACAAGCTAATGTGGGATTTTTTTCTTGTACGCCGGCCTTAACTACGCTGATAGTACATCACACTCATTAAGGGCCTTGGAATAGTTTGTGTGCTAACATCAAAGGGTTGCGTCTGGTCTACTGTTAAATCAAAGATTAGCAAGTAAAAATAAGACACAGGCATGAGGGCGGGCGGACGCGAGGAATCCTTCTAAGGAGAGGCTGGATGGAGAGAGAAGGAGGCAGCTGTGAAGAGATGATAAGCCCCAGAAATGCATCCGTTTTCATGGCTCAGTCACCTCCACCGATGCACCCCTTTTTGCTCTTTGCATTAAATAAAAAATAGATAAAAAATTGCCGTCTTTCACACGCCCGGCTCGTCAACTGTTCAAGTGGAGTGTTGTCTGGGATAAAGTCATCCGTGCCGCAATGCATTAAACATCCCGATCCCCTTCATAGCCAGACTTTGCAACGTCTAAGTGAAAAGGCTTGTTCCTCACTTGTGTCTGTGATTGACTATTTTTTTTTTTTTTTTTTATAAACAGATGTGTCTAAAAATCTTTCCACCATTGTAAAATGAACAATGCAACGATTAGATCTCTTTGCAGCTGTTGGGTTTTATTTTTGTCCTAATGAATGCTGTGCTCTAAATTAAGAGTCACGTTCATTCGAGTGGAACTGATTTAATTTAATTTGTTTACCTTTGTCAGACTGCTGCCCCCCTTCCAACACTTGCTCCATCTTTGATCTCTTCCCCCTTACCCGCCAACTTCATCCCGACGCTGTTTACTTTCATTAGTGCATTTAAAAAAAAAAAAAAAAAAAGATTCCCAACCCATTTTTCTTAGCTTTTTCTTCTATGTGGCCTTGTTTATAATCACATTTCTGGCTGAATGAACACAAAATTCAAACTCAGAATAGTCGACTGCCAAAAATCCCTCGACAGATGCGCTTTTGAGAATATTTCAAGAACCAGTTTCTTTGGCAGTTAACGATCGACTCCACCGACTGGCGTGTCCTTTTTGTCGCTGCAGATTGGAGGCGATAGGGCAGTGATTGCAAGAAACAAAGAGATAAGAATAAAATGAGCACTTTTAGCAGACGTCCAGGGTGTCGGCAGGAATGAATTGTGAATACAGCTGCAGTCCGCTGGCTCAGCAGTTCTTTTCTTCTTCCTCGTTACCCTATAACCACTCTCAAGGGCGATTTTCATTCCCCCTCTCCCCCTTCTTTTGTCTGAGGGAAATGTGGACAATTAGAATGACTTTGTATGCATTTTGCCTGCATCCTTTTGGCTAAACAGACAACTCGTGACAGCAAGGCAATATCTTTGAACATGTTTGCAAAGTCAGCCTGCAGACAACACAGCAGCACGAATCAAATGTAAAAAAGTCGGGACACTATCTATTTCGCTTCCTAATTATTTCTCATTGGGATCAATTATATTAGGAATAAATACATCCAAACCAGTTAATCATTAAACCAGTATTTATGTATAATACAGAGCGTGTGCCCTTTAAACTACTTCAAACTCAAGGCCCGGGGGCCAGATACGGCCCGCCACATTGTATGTGGCCCGCAAAGACAAATTGTCCATCGACTTCATGTGTCAGTACTGAATTAAAATTGAGTTCACTAGCAATTTTTATTTCCATTCATTTTAAAAATATTTGAACTGTTTTGGCCTTCCGAAGGAAACTGACTATTATGCGGCCCGTGACAAAAATTTGTTTGACACCCCTGCTTTAAGGCGTCGGAGAATCGAGGTATCACCGAGCAATGCCATCTGCTGCCGTTTGAAGAATATTAGATGGCCTGCCCTTGTCTATTAATATTCCTTTTATCTCTCTTTTGGGCCCCTCCCCTCCCTTATCCCTCTCCTACAATCAGGCTTTTTTGCCACGCCGGACAGCTAGACAAATGATTTTGTCATTCCGGCGAGGTGTGGGGTAATTTTGCGGTGAGTGCGGCGCTTCAGAAAGGACTCCCCGCATTGAAATTAGAGGTTGTCAAATGCTACACGTCTCCGCTGATAGCCTAGCGCGGCCCCTTATGTTAATGTGGCATTTCGGAGGGAGGAAATAGAAACAGCGGGCGGAGGGAGGGCAAGGAATGAAGGTGCGAGTGGTTGTTTTCACATTATTCTTTCCTATTGTAAAATGTTGCCGCCGATGGTCAATTTGACAGATCACTTTATTTTTATGATCCGCTTTTTTGCAAACATTTTGAAATGGTTTCATTTCAGAAAAGAAACGACGCGCTGCCTTTTGCAAACACGCGGTGCCGAACGAACATCTGTCCCACCGTGTGCACAGCGGCGATCAATCATCAGAGCCAGTGAAAATGGCTTTGTCATTTGGCCACTCTGCAGTCAGCGCTTTTATGGGAAGGCTTGTCGTAAATCCCTTCAACAAGGACGTACATAATGTTGCAAACCTTGGACCGGCACTCAATTGCACATCTTAGAATTTTTGTCCTTATGACGAACGTCTGCCAGAAGGTTCTTGGTTTGTGACGACAATGTTGGTAAAATCATCAGGTGCCACACGGTAAATACAATTAGTTGATTAATCGGCGCAGAATTTAGGTTGGTAGTTTCACAATTATGTGACTTTTTTGGATGACGATAGAAATCTGCGATGACCTCATATGGGAGGGTCGGAGGCACAAAACTGATACGTCCCTAAGGTGTGGTCCGCTAAAACTGCAGGCCAGATGTTCACGTCAGTCTGTTGACAAGTCCATCGATCACATGGTCTGAATTGGGAATTCCCCTCGCAAAGTTACCGTAATTCCGCTAGTTGTTGGGGAATTATACAGCTATGTGACTGTATCCGTAAATATTTTAATTGTGTCCCCTTGCGTATGGAATGACTGTATATAGATCTGACCCACCTTCCAAATGAGCTCTAATCCAAGGTTAAGATTTGGAGGTGCTTTTCAAAATGTTAATATAGCCAAGTGTCAAGTTCCCCTGCAAGTGTTTTAATTTAGAGCTCTCTCAATTGCCCTGATGTCATTCCGTGTGATAATTCAAGTCCGTGCGCAATCCCTCCATACATCCCGCATGGTTCAGCTCCCAATGGCTTAAATCCGTGGTTATCAATTGGTAGTTCGCGGGCCTCTAGCGGTATTGCAGGTGGTCCATGAAATGGCAAATAATTGTTACATTTTTAGAAATAATGTAACTAGGATTCCTAAAATAGACACAGATACAAAATAATCGTCCGCCCCGAGTTGCTTCTTGGTTATAATGACGGTCCCTTGGACAAAACTAGCTGAAGACCCCTAGCTTAAATGATGGCAAGCAAGCGCTTGTGACCAAAATATGTGTCACTTAGTAATGGCTGCAGACATTGATCCCCCCCCACTATGACCTGCCCACATAAACTGACCCCCCCAACCCCGCCCCTGCAGATTACTATTTGACTGCACTGCCTTTTAGTTTGTCATTAGGCAGCATGCTTGTCTCTATTATTTACAGCAGCTGTTCTGAATAATTACTAGTCAAAACGGGGCCAACTTTGGTTATTCTTCTGTCAAACTATTTTCCTTTGATTTCCTTCATCAAGTTTTATCTTAACACTGAAAAGCTCAAAAGAATCAATACGAGTGATCCATTTGACTGACCATTCTTTGTTTTTTTTCTCTTCTAGAGATCAACAGAGTGCGCAAACACATGTACAGCGATACAGTCAATGGCCTTGTGGACAGACACCCCCTGGAGCTACCTGAGCCTATGGGACCCATGGTCTACCTGCAGGAAAAACTGTTTGTGCCTGTCAAAGAGTACCCAGACGTAAGTACCGACATATTCTGTATAGGCGTCTATTAAATGTTTCGGGTCCTCGTTTGACCGAACAGCGTCGGTAAGCAAGTGTTGTGTTTACAAGCTGCCAGGATAGCTACTAAATTAATTAGCCCCCCTCCCCTGGTGGTTGAGATGATTCAGTAATGACCTGACCTTAGAAGGCATGCACATTCATTCAAAAGGACAGACCACGCAGCAGGAATGGCAAAGCTATCGCCGGGATGCTTTGTCACTGTTATTTTAGTTTGCACACGTGCATTCGTTACATCCCCAAGAAGCGCCAGATAGCGACGTTATAATTAGGTACGGTGATTGGGACCGAGGGAAATCAGCGGTGGGTCTTGATGGAATTATGGGGCTCTATTCTTAGAGGATATATACCTTGAGATTCCACATGTCCAGAATCTTAGCAATCACTTTTTTGTGTGAGTCAGGATGAAAATTGAGAGGCCAGAGATGGTAGAGGAACTGCAAAAAAATGCTTATCGCCATCTGGCCAGCACTTAAGGAAACAGTAATGATGATTGGGGCCTGAACCAGGGAACATTTTCCACCTCTCAAATTTCCAAATGCTTCACCAGATTTCCCCTCATCCTTAAAGGCCCGTTGGGGGAATAAAGTGGAGAATGGTGACGCCATTTTCTCTCACTCACCTGACACGAAAGCTTTATCGTTGTTTTTCCATCGCTTGCACGTGTCCTCGCTTCCATTGTCGCATTGAAAGTACACTCAAAAATTCATTTACAATGCCCAAATAAATACGCTCATTACACGGCACACATTTATAGGGTACCTATAAACCGTCCCTGAGGTACACTTTCCGCATTCCTCTCCCTTACTTTTCTGTTAGACAACTTAAAAGTATGAGTAGGAAAAAACTAAATTTGGAGGTTCTTAGTTTATTTACTGTACGACATCTGACCTGTTTGCCGTTTAATTTTACATAATTCAGTAGTCCTAGTCTGCCCCTTTGTGTCCACTCATGCGTCTCTTTCATCCGCCGTACTTAAAAGGCAAGCAGTTAGTTAGCCAGCGGTGCACAGAGCTGCTTTGAGCGTCACCGTGGCGACCGTATCTTGACTGACAGCTCAGTCACAGGCTATCTGATTGCGTCCACCTTCAATTAAATGCTATCTGGTGGCGCTTCTCTTCCGAGCGCACGCTGGCGTACACATGGGCAAGCCAAATGACAGATGGCAACGTCATTTAAGCTGACCTTCAGGCATCTGATAGGATGGGCGTCTTTAAATGTGGCGCCCGTTTATTCCCTTTGTTGGACGTATTAGCCGTTCAGTGGACGTCCAGTTGGATGGACGGAAAGTCGCCTTGGGTTCAAAACGTTTAGGGACAGACTCAATTGATTTTGGTCCTCGGTTATATGTCCACTGATTACCTTAATAGCAATGTACCAGTCTAGAGCAGCAAAAAGCCAAGTACACTCAACTCACTCCCAGTTAAAATTTGTCTTTTTGAGGTCTATATCCATCAATGGCAGTGAATGAGTCAAAGGGGACTAAAATATCCACCCAGCAAAAATAACTGGAGGTGCATCTGGAAGATTATGAAAAGTCATCTTGTGTCTTCCAAAACTTCACAACCACTGCAATGCTCAAAGTGAGCGGAGGGGGGGAAAAAACATCAGAGGCCCGGGTGGATTAAGAAGACCGGGTGTCCTGCGCCTTTTTGCGTCGCCGCTGCGAAATTAATCGGCCACATCACAGCAAAGGGAAAGTCATTAAGCTCGTTCCCATGGGGAGGGGGGAGGGTGTCATCGTTTATCGTGCTGACAGCTCATATCCTTCTGACCCACCTTAAGTCATTACCGGGCTTCCAAATGTGCTGCCTAACATCTCACCTCTGCGCCTGCAGAATTCTATGGTAGGGGAGTTGACTGTCCACAGGTGTCAAACTCCACCAAGGACATCTTGATTTGTTTTAACACTCAGAAATAGTATGAAACAGCAGTTAGAATTGAAACGTAATTGTGAAACAAAGTGAATATGCACCTTTAAAAGAAAAAGTGAGCTCATTTAGATTAGGCTCACAGGAAAGGCTCTTACTTAATGTTTTTTTCCCCACTCTTACTTTAATGTCAAAGTTTGGCAAGTGGTGAACTCTTCTCGCTTCTTCGCTCCAAAACCTGAGCTGATGTCAATCTTGAACGGTTTCCCATTTTTTCCCCCCTTACCTTTTTCCCCTATGCCTGCAACCCCACAATAAATCCTAACAGAATTATCAAAGGAGGCCACGGATTAGGTGTTAAATGCTGGATGTGCTAAAAAGAGAGCTTTGAAGTCTACGGGGCTTTCAGGCAAAAAATGTCACCGTTGGAATCAAAACAAAATTTACCTTCCTCCATCACTCGAGCCCTCAGACCTTTCATGTAGCTCACACTGCCGCAGTTTTGTCCACCCTTCATCTCCATTTTGTACTCCGTCCTGTCGGAAACGTGCCAGTGGCTGTGCATTGTGGCTTCGAAAAGATGAATGTGCGACCGGAGGCGGGCAAGCAGCCAGCCAGCAGGTGGCGTGTGAGCTTCTGTGTTGCGAGTGACCCCGACGACTTCAGGCATTGTTCTTCAGTTGCTGCGAGCTATGAATAGAACTGGAAGCAAAATATAACCGAAGCCATATGTTCGTTCTTTCAATTCTTTCGATCATCGGTCGTCAATTAGAAATGGCAGAAATATGATCACGTATCGCATACAGCCCCAAATTCAGATAATCGAAATCAACGAATCATTGTCTGCATTAAGTGTCAATAATTCTACCTGCTCTGATATATTGATGAAGCGCTCCTCATTTCCATAAACCCACGAGACTATCTAATATATCATTGGTATTCCCCACACAGCCCGTTATGCCCCCCCCCCCCCCACACACACACACCCCGAGAGCACTCACTTGTCCTGATCTCATTTCCTGTCTGCACACTGCCACAAACAAATGCAACAATTGTCCTGCTTCTCTGGACATAGTGGGTGCAACTGCTATTGTTTCATCACACGCGTGACAATCAGCTCTGGGTGTCTGCAAGAGTTCAGGCCACATTGCGGTTTCACATACAAACACACACGGGCACGAGCATAGATATGCACACAACATAACCCGCCTGTGGTGTAGCGATAACTGGGGCTCCAAAAAAAACCCTCCCTTTAATGTCATTGTAAGCCCTTGTCCTGAAGGGGGCTTTGTGTGTGTGTTTGTCTCACATACACACACGGTTTGTAGGCGCACAGCAAGGAGCTTTTTCTGTTTGTATGTTTTGGAAAATGGTAGAAACTTTGAAGTCATGAAAAGGCACAAGTGAGGAGACTTGGTGAATTCAAGTATTGTCTGCCACGTGTAGAGTATTAAAGACTTTCTTTTAAGAGCAAAATTGTTTTTGTCGTTTTAAATAAGATTGTAAGGCAACAAGAGGAGTTGGAATCTGGAATAAAGGGGACGCTGGAACCATCATATTTCTACTGGCGGCAGGGGAGTGGAATTCCTGGCAGGCTCAATGCCTCTCTGATGACTCAATTTTTTTTTTTTTTATGTAATAGCAAAATAGCAAGTTTTTGGGTTGAGATTTATCATAGATAGATGAAGCATCAAGTTTTATTCTGCGTTCTAAAATATGGTGACAGATGCCTCAAGTTGAATCTATCATTTGAGGGATGTTTTTTTCCCCCTCTGTCTGGTCGGTTTCATGTTTCAAGTATGTGTTTCCATAAAAACACCGGCCCACACCCGACTGGTCAAACCAAAAGAATGCAGATGAATTGGAATGTCTTTTTTGTTCTTTCTTTCTCTCCCTCCGCTGCTTGCGACCAAACAAAGATATTAGTGTCTTTTACCTTTGCACTTGTGTGTCATCCACTCCTTAACCTTTTCACTCTTTATTTGTCTCGGCTCTTCTCCGTCATGAATATGTTAATGAGAACGACGGGCTCTCTGTCAAGTACAATTGTCATCAACATATCCGTGTCCTCGGAGAGCGGCGAGTGTCGCTGGGAAGGGAAAAGAGAAGCCGGCGTCATGAAATATTGAATTGCTCTTTCAGTGTTACTTTGGGCTTTGAATCCATCCAACCGTTTGCAGTTTATGGGCCTCTAAACATGTCGTATGTCCGTGTTGTGGTCTGTGATTTAAATAAGTAGTTAATTTATTCATGCTTTGTACGTTTTTCAAATTTAACGTCACTGTTGACATCCTACAAGGGAATTTTAGTCTTTAATAGATTATTTCCGTTCTACCGCTTGAAAGGTAAGTCGGTAAACAACCAATAAAGATGTTTTAACAAGGATATCAAATCGCCACCAGAACCGTCCTTCAGAACACAGCCACTTCAAACTTTTCAAAAGGCTCCTTAATTGTTGACAATAAAAGTTCCAACAATCTCAATAAACCAATGTCGACATGTTTTAGAATCGGGTGTTTTTAGCAGTTAGCTTCTTTAGCAACGCGTAGTTTCTCTTTTTACCCAAACCTCTAAAACATTTAGATTGAAGTTGGGTTTTATTTTGTGTTAATCAACCAAGTCCGTGTTTTTATTTTTATATCTCCGGAGCCACCAGAACTGCCTTTCAGAACACACACGTCCAGAACAGGGTTAGGGTTAGCCGGGTGCCATTTTGTTTTTTTAAACCAAGTGGGGCAGTCTTGACGCAAGAAACAAAATGCCAACAAGCAATTGTCTAACCACTAAAATGTCAATTCTGCCCATTTTAACATAAAATATTAATTCATTGAGGTAGTTTGAAACAGTCTTGTTTTGTGCCAGCATGTCTTCTAAGGGGGGGTGCTGCGTAGTGTCGGCCGCATTTCCGCACGCATCCTTCAGCAGGCGGTTATGCTCATAAGTAGCCCATTGCGCTCGTCACCCAGACAATTAAAGTAAAGTAGCGTGTTCTATGTTCCGTGCAACCGCGGGGCATGACTTTCCAGCCAGACATGTTCAAAATGGAAGCCGGGAGTTCCTGACTGTCCCCCGTCCGTGTTTGTTTACATGTCTCTTTAAATGTGTAATCCCCGTGTAATTAAACGTGACTCCGTTGACGGTCCTCTCGTACTTTGCGGTGCAGCGGAGTGAGTAAGCGCGTGACTTGCCTTTTATGAATTCAATGCGTCCGTGTCAAGGCTCATCGCCGTAGTTCAAGAGACAAACGGCGGCGTCCCTGTCATGACAAAGTCGGTCTCCTCGCTCCGCCATTGTGCACTAAAAGCAACATTTGAACGTGCGCGCGCTGCATCTCGTCGTTTTAATCTTATCTTCACGCATGGCCACGCACGCTTCCTTTCTTTCTGTTTTAATTTTGGACCAGAACCCCGTTGGATTATTTCAACACATTTCCTCTTTATCCCATTGGAAGGCAGTTCCAAGTGGAGAGGATTACCTCCGTTTATCCCTTTTCCTTTTAGTACAAAGTCACACAGCAATTTGTAAAACAAAAGGAGCGCTTGAGAAGACATTTTATTTTGCACACAACCTCATCTAACCTCCGAACTCGTTACAATCCCGACGTAATCAAAAGCCTCTTTTACACCTCGAACAATTTTCCAGCAAACGTGTGTTAATCCAATCATGGGGGCGGCCATTTTGCCTTTTGGCTATGGACGTTAAATGACATCAGCGTTGTTAAGATCTCAGGTCACAAATATTCACGGCCCACCTGATTTTTTGATTTGGTCATGTGACTTTTGCAAGCTGAGTCATACTTGAAAGTGTTATTGTTTTGATAATTGACATTTTAACACCCTTTCCTCTCTCTTTTGCAGTATAACTTTGTGGGTAGAATCCTTGGCCCGCGGGGACTCACGGCCAAACAGTTGGAAGCAGAAACGGGATGCAAAATCATGGTGCGAGGCAAGAGCTCCATGAGAGACAAAAAGAAGGTAAGCGCATTCCGGTGTATTTTACCCCGCATTATTATTTCATGGCGCGATCCCTCAGCGCATTGGAAAAATGACAGGAAAAAACATTTTGATCTCGCATGCTTTGCGCCGTCTTTTGAGGTCAAGATTCCTTGCGGTATGACGTTTTCAAAGTTCCTCGCACGATAGCGTCCTGGTCGCCACGCGGAAACTCGACGCGATGGCACCCGGATGCCTGATGGCTGGATGCTGACATGTGATCTGTTTACAAAAGGCAGTGGAAAGTAAAGGAGACGGCTGTAGTAAGGCGAGCGGGCATAAGGCCAAGGCCAGGAGCGGCCTCTATTTTGGGAGCCACCGAGCCGAAGTTGAAGGCATAAAGGGCTAATGCCACGTGTGTTTATGTGCCGACATCCCAGGGCTAGACATAATCCCTGTTTTATTATTTATTTTCTTACTTCTACCCCATTATTCTGCTATCAGGTTATGGGCTTCTAAAATTCATTTTATAGCCACATTTCATTTGTGAATCAAGTCAAAAAAGCAAGTTGACCTAAGCCATTCAGACTTGTCCTGAAAAACGATGTAGCGACACATTTGGTGAAATAGGAACACATTTTCCTCTTCTCCCAGAATTAAATGGCCCCAGCCTCCATTTATTAGAAAGAAGGCTGTAAGTATTTGTGATGAAAAATCTTTCCTCCGGCATTAGTAAATACCCTTCTATGATGAGTCTATTCTTGACTTCTCCTCCATCTTTTCTTTCTTTAGTTTGGAGCTGTCAGTCGGGGATGCTTTATTGTATTCCATTTACATAAGGAAATGTATTTGATCCCTTTTCATTGTGGGAATACAACTTATCTGCGCACACAAAGTCCACGGCGGTTCGCTACACAAACAATTCGTGCTAGCAGACGAGCACATTTTAGGCTGAGTCATAATCTTAGAAGCTCCCGGCAAGCGTTTTTTTTCCCTTCTCGTTCTCTTGTTCTTTTATTTTTATGGCAACCTCCCATTCTTATTTTAATTTTGCTCTCTGCGCTCATTTCCCTCGGAGTGTGTTCATTAGAAGAGGAGACAATAAGGGCACTCTGCTCTCTCGTCACAATTAGATCCACAAGTAGCTTGAGAGGAGTGAACATGTTCTGGCGTGTCCACAATTCCCAGTGCGCATCGCATTCCTGGATCGCCGTCTTATCTAATTACACAAATTTCTCCTTGCCCTTCGGTGTCTTACTTTTTTTTTTTTTACTTAATTTGGAGAAGCGGGAACTGTAAAAGGGTAAAACTGAGATCTGTCTGGACTGAATTACTGTTTTGACCTTTGTCTTCAGAATGTTGCAAAAATTCTGCCCGATCAGTTATTTTAGGGGGAGGGGTTCAGTTCGTAAATCCTCAAGAGTCTTTTAAGGTGTTACATAATTACAGCTCAGTCTGGGGCTAAACCACAGCCCCCTTTGGTAACCTCCTCCATCGCATCTTCAACCCTCCCATATTGTTCGCCTCATGCCCCGTGGCAGCCCAGGAAGCCACGGCAGCAACTTTAGCCAGCGTGTTTATTCAGGATCCATTAGCGGCAGCATTTTTATGCTCTCAATAATTCAGCTGGTTGCTCTTGGGCCGCGCCGGCTGACGGCGGCTGGCGGGCAGGTTCACTGAAGCCTGCATGGCCGTGTTGGAGTGCGAGAGAAAGGGAGGCTGAGTGAATCACGGGCCAGTGGAGAACAATGGCAAGCGATGGAAAAGTAGCTCGGCTAGAAAATCGAGAGGAAGGTGAAGGGCGAAATGCGGTTATGCGTACCAGTCTGTATGCCGTGTTTTTTTTTTTTATCTGGATGAAAGTCGCTTAATGGGATTGGACTGTCACTTTTTTACTCAGACAAACAAGTGTTGAAATATTACCCCTTGGTTAAGTTCGTCTCTTGGCCCATTTGTCTTAAGCCAGCCTTTTAGCTCAACCCCCACACACCATCTGCCTTGCCTGCCAGAAAAATTAAATGCTCTTGTCTGAAGCTGTATTTCTTTCACATTTTATTTTTGTGCAGGATGTTTACACAATTTTCCTTGAGGTTAAGGGTCAAATATGGCGTGGATGATAAACCAGCAAAGCATTCAGGGCGAGTCAAGTCCACGTTAAATAGGAGACAGAAGTTATTAAAGGATAATAACCCGTCCCCGGATTGCACTTAACACTGATAAAAGCCTCTCACAACCTTTTTCCTCGCGAACGCATTTGTTCAGACAGAACGCGTCGCACACCAATTCTTCAGAGGACGCTTGTGTCGCTATCATTGCCACACTCTCTTGTAGTCTTTCCTAGTTTGTTGTTGCCAGCCATGTCCTTAAGAACCTGCCCTGAGGGGGAGTCAGCTAGACTAATAAGTTGCTATTAATCATTACATCAGAAATAGCAGTATGGTAAAATAGCAGTTGATTTTATGATTTAATATTTACTCTAATGAAGTGTCTTAAAAATCCTTATTTTCTTCACTTTGTAATACCTGTGGGACTTTTTTTGTGAAGTGGAGTCTTGGTAAAGTATATTTTGCTTTCCGAACGTTGCTGCCTGGCCTGTTGTCCTTCCGCGTACCCTTCAGCTCGCTACTGCAGCTGTTTGACATTTAGCCTCTATTTAGAGCAGCTATTTGACTCTAAATAAAAATACTGTTTATAGTCAAACCGTTGCGTTTAGTAGCGCAAGACAAAGCCATTGTTGGACTAAACTTTGCTTGAGATAGCGTCGCAAGACTCAAACATGGAGGTCGCCACCTGGTGCAAAGCATCTCCTAAGGGATTCCGCTTCGAACCGACCAACCTCATATTCGTCACTTTCTGTCAGAAAGCACACTTTGACCTCACCTTATTTGACAATTACACTCCGAAAAGCACTCAAGATTTGTGGAGAAGAGTGGCCGTAGTATTCGAAGTTGAACCGCCCTGCTTGTGTCCCATCTTGAATATGCCGAGTTTCCTTGCAGTCTGGGTCCCCTAATGCTCCACAAGCAAACAGCCATGGTGGAATAATGGCCTGAGTGCAAGACCCACCCCCATGTGGAAAAAGGGAAAACGAGAGTGGAATATTGAACTTTTCTGTACGTGCGTGGTAAAGAGCAGCGCCATGGCAACAGCTCTCCGTGGAGTAGAAAGCGGGTGGGTGGCACTCGTCTCCGACTACCTCTCCTTGGCGCTCCGCGACTCCATTGAAATCACATCAGGTCCGCCGCGGGACGCCACCCTCGCCACAATGCATTGTGGGGAACACAAAAGTGAAAAACGGCTGTGATCGACAATGCCGCTTTGGATTGATTGGGGCGATAATTGCGGCAATTTTAGGTCGAGTGGGCGAGATACGACCATTCTAGACCGTGTATGAATTTTACAAAGCCGCCAAGTAATACAGTGTATGACTTGTTTCTAAATTTACTTTGCTCTGCATCAAACAATTATGACGCACAATTATTATTTTTTTTGTACTTCCATCTGTCTATCAAATCTCACCCCATTTTGGTGTTAATTGCTATGGGGCACACCCCCCACGCCCTCTGTTAAGTGTGTGTTCCACTAAAGAAGGATGTCGCTTCAAAGCAAACCCTTAATGGCTGACTATAAGAGCCCTCCTGTCATCCCGCCTCTCTTCACAAGGACCACGTCGTCCTCTGATGCGTTAGGAGGCGCCGCGCCCACGCTGTCACATTCGCTCATGTGTCTATCTTCTTTCTCCAGGAGGAGCAGAACAAAGGAAAGCCAAACTGGGAGCACCTCAATGAGGACCTTCATGTTCTCATCGCAGTGGAAGACACTCAGACCAGAGCCGAGATCAAAATGAAGAGAGCTTTGGAGGAGGTGAAGAAGCTCCTCGTACCAGCTGTAAGTACAGTTCTGTTTTTTTTCTGTTAAGTTCAAGAAACATCCGCAACAAGGTGATATAAGTCCTACGTGACCCGCCTCCTATTCTTGGCCATCTTGGTCTGAACAACACAAGTACATATGGCACACCGCTCACTGTTAGCATCCCGGCCGCGAGCCTACATAGACCACATGAACAGCTTGGCCGAGTACTGAGAAAGGGGAGGGGGGGACGCTCGCGGCAGTCACCCACTGTGACTGCCACATTCCATCTCCGCTTCCCCCGTTGGCTGCCGCCGCCATTCTGGCGAGCGGCGAGTGTTTTCCATGTTGACTGCCGTGACCAGGTGGACGGGGCAGCTGAAGGCTCAGATTTCGCATCAGGTGGCGGCACAGAGAGGCTTGCTGGTCTCGGAAAGTTGGGGGTGAGCCAGTGCCAGGATGCGATCTATGCGGTGAAGATATGTGGATTTTCTAGAAACCTAAAAAAAAATTACTTTACAAGGGCCTGCCACGACTATTGTTCTCTGTCGTGGTGTCCGCAGTGTTGGTTTTTATCGCCTTTCCATCGCCCCGCCAGCCTGGAAATCACCTCATGTGCTTTTTCTTGTCAGGACTGCTTGTCTGCATCCTGGCCGCCCGTTATTTCTTTAGGCACTTGTTTTGTTTCTTCAGCGTGTATGCACACACAAGATGTTGACACAGTTGAACATTGTTGTGCGTGAACACTATCAAATGTGTGTGTGAGTCCCCACAAACCCAAGCATGAAGCCATCCTCGATGGTGACAGTTGACCACTCTGAGTCATTCTAGCTTTACCCAAATACTAAACCCATCAGATAAATCTATATTCAAGTAATATGATTTACTTTTATTTCACATGACGACACACTGGGACTAAAGTTTTTTTTTTTATTAAACTAGAAAAAGTGTTTCTATGCGCCCCCTATGTCTATGTTCGCTCGGCACGTTTTATCTCCGCTAGAACTCCCCCGGGGGGGTTAGCACATTTTTGTCGTGTCAGTTGACACGCATCACGAGTGGGTGGATGGGTGGTCCGCACTGCTGGCTGGCAGCAACGGCCCTTTTTCCGCCGAAATGAATTGAAGTGCGGCTTTTGGTGCATGGGCATTGTACTAATGAAGGGCATCTTCCTCACATCTGGTGCTGTAAAAATTCCCCTTTAGGAAAATCACACAGGAAACAAAATGAGGTCGTGCTTTTATTCCCTTTCAGTGAAAAAGCTTTAGGGAACAACAAAAAATTACATTAGCCTCCTGTTTTCCCTTTGTACAAAAAATGCTGCTTCAGCCATAAATTAAGATTGAATCTCAAAGAAATGTCAATCCTTGTGTACCCTTTAAAGAGGTGTTAACATTGCACCCAGGGAGGATAGAAGGGACATTAGCCATGGAGTTGTCATTTTTAAACACCCAATGTAAACTGATCAGCCAGTGTAGCAATGCCAGGAGGCATATATATATATATATATATATATATATATATATATATATATATATATATATATATATATATATATATATATAAAAGAAGTCCGCTTGGCATCATTTCACACTCAAGAAAAATAAAGTGTAATATTTGCAATGACAGCACGCCTACAATCGGTTATTTATCATTGTTGGCATGTGCCATAAAGCCCACCATTTGCTAGTATCGTATTAACCGGTGAGTTCATTTATGGCCACTTTCACATTTGCTCTTTCCAACATCTTCTACAAAAGCCATACACACTAAAGGTTACAGATATAACTGTATAACCTGAGAATGGCGACTCCATTTTGACATAAAATATATTCACCTCACAACTTGTGTTCATTTTTTAATCAACAGGATCAATCAGTAAAAAATATGAATCTAAACACCTGTGATAGCTACAAGTTTAAAAAAAAAAAAATCTGTTGGATGTTAGTGCTTCCGTCTTTAACTACGGTCCCGTGACCTTTTGAACCTCCCTCCCCGCATAAACTTGGAGTCAAGATAACGTCTGCAAGATGACAGAGACAGAGGTGGGCAGTCGGGAGATGCCCGGGAGAGCTTGATAGGGCTTCTCTTTCAAGTGTGGATTTCCTCTGTTGATCCTGCCTGTGCTACACCCTCAACCTGCATCCACATACATGCGCACACAAACACACACACACACACACACACACACACACACACACACACACATACACACACACACACACACACACACACACACACACACACTAGACAAAATTGCGGAGCTCAACACTAGAGTCTTTAGTTGAGGCACACTGCACTTTGGGTAACCTCCAGTCACACGCTTGTATAAAACAACAGTCCAAGTCTAGAGTGAGGCACTACCTTACACCTAAATTTGATCTAATGGTAGCTCGAGGCAAAATGGTGAGCCAGTGCACTCACAGTTGTGATTTTACGGATTCCCATTTGGCCTTCCTGTGTGGAGTTTTCATTTTCAGACTTTAATCATGTTCAGACTTCACAAGCTGAAAGGATATTGTAACTTGAATATCTGTCACTATCCCCTTAATTGTGTAGCTTAGGCGAGTAGCTCACTAAAATCATCATTGCATCTTTAAATCTTTCAGGAAATTTAAAATAAAAAGGATATTTTTAATAATATATTGAAATAATCAGTGTGCACCATTGGGCACTTGCATTATGTTCACGTCTAATGTAGACACGACGAATAAAGCATATAATTCGCTTTGTAAAGGAACAGAGAGTAAATCCCAAATGTAAATATAAACATGTTGCCCTGGAGACAATTTCACAGCGCGGCATATTTTGGTCCATGACAAATTAAATTGTTACGCCGTGAAGATAAATAAGCCTCGTTTAGAATTTCACGTGTTTCAATTCACAGGATCGTCTCGGTTTATGGCATAAAAATACGTTCGCTTCAGTTGTACTTTTTACAGAATTCCTTGCATCGCAGACACGGTGTCAGGAAGTAAATAATGCGGGGTGAATGAAGTCCGCACTGAATATTCCTCTTCGCTAATCACGTGTTTTGTCTTTATTCGCTTTCAAATCTTCTTCTCCTCCTCCTTCTCTGTCAGCCGTGGATGACAAATGAGTACGGAACACCATCTGGCCGTATCCATCCATGTGTAGCTCTACAGTTAATGAGGTTTACTTTCTTAGGTTCAAGCCATCACTGTCATTTTCCTTTATTTACTCTCAATGTTCCTCATGTATGATATTTGTGCAATAACCATAAGAAGGAAGTGAAAAACATTCAAGCTTTAGCTTTTGCTTATCCCCCACCTCAATTTGAAGATGCTATTTCGTACACTACGATGTAATTGATCTCCCGTCAACAGCTAGGCTTCCTCGATGATAAATGATGATGGGAAATCCTCGGAAAAGGTTTTCCCGCTCAACAGGATGCAATTTAATGAAAGTTAGGCTAGGCTATATATACACATTTGCCGGTATGTTTCTTCAAATGCAATGAATCGAATCAATTAGCAGCAAGTTGTTAACCTTATCAATCAAATCTGCCCAAATGTAAACAATTTATGTTCAGAAGGATCCTCTGGTATAGCCTTGCTAAGGAGGCTAAACTACATCGGCAACTTTTTGTGTTTCCCGTTGTTCATTACAGTAATATAGAACATATTCCATTCCCTTTTAATATCCCACTTTAATGAATACAAAGAACTTGTCGTTGTGGGTTGGTCTTTTCTGCCTACTTGGCATCGTACTTCCCTCCAGACTACTATTACCTTCATCAGGCTAATAAAAGAGTTGCGCCAGATCATATTAACCTAAGGTGATTTGCACCTCCCTCGATAGAAACGGGCCTGGCGCATTACATTACGTTGCAGCACACTATACACGTGTGTGTGTGTGTGTGTGTGTGTGTGTGTGTGTGTGTGTGTGTGTGTGTGTGTGTGTGTGTGTGTGTGTGTGTGTGTGTGTGTGTGTGTGTGTGTGTGTGTGTGTGTGTGTGTGTGTGTGTGTGTGTGTGTGTGTGTGTGTGTGTGTGTGTGTGTGTGTGTGTGTGTGTTAATCACGCTTTTAATTTGCCTTCTCGACTGCTCGACCTCTCCATAAGATGCAGTTCCTCCTTACTTGCTCACCAAGGCGTAGTCACCATGTGTGTAATTGTTTTACCGGCACGACGTAGCTCATTTATGCAGCTTTCATATTTGAGGTGGTACGTGTATGTATGAGGCGAGCAATAGAGCGAAGTACAGAGTGTTAGACACCACAAGATTGGCCAGAAATGGAAGCTCCAAGTGGTTGTCGCTCACAACAAATGTTCCCATAGGGAATGTGAGAATTTGTTCCAGGCTCAAGCTTTCACTACTTTAAAGCCTTAAGTTAACCACTGTGTAATAAAACAGAGAAAGAGACCACAATCTCATCCCTGTGTCACAAAAAGTTTATATTCAGCTTCTTTTATCACACTGCACACTGAATATTTTAATCCCAAATTTTAAATCTTTGAACTGTATCAGTCTGAGGATCTTCAACTGCAGCTTCCACAATGTTGATAGTTAGTTTGCCAGTAATCCAATAATGACCTATGCCTAAAATTGCATTTTTGGTTCGTACTTAGCCAGCCTTTAATAAAGGTAAAAAACATACTACCAACTATAAACGCGTTTGAATACGCCAATACCGTCATTGCCAGCCCACATCCAACAGGAGGGACTTGATCTGGTCTTGGCTGAAGGAATCTTCCTGCTATTTCCTCCCACCACACTCTCCATCTGCCCATCCCCGCTTGTATCAAAATTTAATGGCCTCCTGAGAGGCAGACAGGTGGCTCCCGCCCTTAAGGACCAGCACCCCTGCGGAGATAACCCCGTCCACAAAATTGGAGTACTTTTAGCCTCTCTGCTTTCTATGTACATCTCGCTCTTTGTTTTCCCTTCAACTTTCATCGGGTAGCAAATTCATCTTTCCCATCACGTCTGCCCGGGAATTAGTCGTGCTTCTTTTTCCATTTGGTTCACTCAAATTTTCAAGCCTGCTACCATTCCCTCAAGTGAACACGTGCTCTATGTACACAAGTCCTTAGCACCAGTGGCTAAATTATCTTCGCCTGCAGCACTGTCCTGTCAATTTCTCTTCACACACTCACTCGATCTCTTAGCCCCCAACCACAAAGGTGCGTTCCATCATTGTTTTAAAAAAAAAAAAAATCTTAATCCACCTGGCCTGGTTGTCCTTCAGATGGCTCCTCAAGTGGCCCAATGCAATAGTCAGTTCAAGGAAGCTGGTAACAAGACTTTGCTGTTTTAATCTGGCTTGGTCCTCCTTTGGTCATGAGAGAAAACCCTGCGAGCCCCCCTGGCCAATCTCTGCTTCACTTTGAAAGTCCTCCTAATCCCTTTTACAGACAGTCACCAAAATGCTGAGTGTGCATAAATCTAAAAGCCTGTGGCTCCATTGTCCATCGTTTCAATTAAAACCACGCATCACGAAAGACACGGCAGCAGATGTCCTTTCAGGGTAGCTTGTTTTGGGAAGGCAAGTTTAACATCTGCAATGTGTAAACACACACATGCAAGCGTACTTTGATCTCTGCATCCCCAGTAACCGTGTTTACCAGTGTTCACGCAAAGAAATAGGATTGCGGGGAGCTTAGCACCGGATGACCTAAAGTCTCCTGATAGAATTCAGATCCTGCTAGCTCCTGCTAGCTCCTTAAGTTTCCAAACCCCATTCTTCTCCATGTTTGTTAACAACACCGATGGCCTCAGAAAAATGTAAAATTATCAAGTTATCAAAGGCAGCACTTAAATTAGTAGCCAATACTTAATTTCTGGAATTGACAGTAGAGGACCAGGAAGGTTCCCTATTAGAGTCCCGCTTCTCGCCAGAGGTACTTTTCATTTCTGTCCTTTGCTAAAGCTGCGGTGATCATCTCTGAGTCAGGATCTCGGAATCTGATGCAAATCCTCTGCCAGTATTTAAAGCTCCCCGCCAAATCATCCCTAGCCAAATCCCCTCAAGATATTCGCCGCTCGATTGGAGGGCATTAAAGGATCGCGAGTGACAGAACAATACACCGTCTGGCAGCCCGGTCGAATCGGGGATAAATGCGAATGGAGAGGAGGGAAAGAATCAGGGAGCTCACGAGGGTACAAATTTGGCAGAAGGGCTGGAAGGGGTCAACTGGGAACAAGAGACAAGGGACAACTGCTTGCTTTTCGGCTTGTACAACACACTGTTTACAAGCGCATCATCCTTCGTGCACTTAGTCCGCTATATCATCTGTCAAAAACCGATGCAGTTCCACAAGCTGGAATAATCGTGCTGGTAAATCTCTCTATATTTTTTTTCAAGGTTAGTTATGTGGACTTTAATCCTCTCTTAATGCTGTTATGTTACATGAAATGCCAGCCCGCTTTGAGAATAAACAACATCACTCAGAATTCCCTGCTTTATGTTAAAAAATCTTTGTTATGTAGCTGGAAGTGAAGTGTTAGCACGAACGTTAACTCTGAAATTTTGACTGTACTTCCCTAAGCCGTTTGATTGACTGTAATGGGGAGGAGCAGGTGCAAAGTGTTTGTAATAATCTGACTTGAGTCAAGTTTGCGTCTATGCTAATGAGCAAGGGTGTTGGCGGTTTAGCATGACTAATGGAGCCCGTGGCTAACGGAGCTGTCTCAGACTGCGCCAGTGAGCTAAAGGTGTGAAGGGGAAATCAAGAGGCTTTGCATCGAGTCACGACCGAGATTTGCCAGAGATCGCGACACTTGGGAAACAAATAATTCTGTCGGCCTTCCAGCCATGTTCTCCTGGTGAATCTTGTCCCCTTTAGTGTGATGGGAACACATGTCAGCGACATGCGATAACGCATGTTGTTTGCTAATCTGTGTGTTGAAATGTCCTTGAACAAGACGGTAATCCCCCCAGATGCTTGTAGCTATTCATCTGTGGGTGTGATTGGTTCAACGCGAGCTAATAGAGTCAAACATTTAGTTTTAATACAATGAAGAATTTTGTGGGCTGGCTGAATTAGGTTGTTGGTTAATTGTGTTTTGAAGACATGAAGGCAATTTGTAGTTGGAGGAACAGACTATTGATTGACTCAAGTCGGTTGTCAAAAAAGGAAGTTGAGCTACGTACGGGACATAAAAAAGGTGGATATTTTCAAGTCAAATAAATTGGCCAAATTTAAATTCAGGTTCCATCGAGGCCATCATAAACCAAAGCCTTGATTTCTTAATACAGCCTTGTTGACATTCATCTTTTGTACTTTGGTTTCCGTCCAAGTTTAGAAAAAAAGACTTCCAGTTTTTGTGTCTACCCTGAGACAGTTTGCTTCAGTCGCCTCAAATTGATTAGCTTTGTCGTTTTGTTTACTTTGGTGTTGAAATGTTTTGAGGCTCATTACAAGTGCTCATTTTCTTCCTTCCTCCCCCTTTAGCGCGCCGCTTTTCCTGTCGAGTGTGGAATTGTTGATTAGTCATCTTGGCACTGTGCTGGCTTGAAGTAATCATTTTCCTCCAGATGTTAGTTTGGGAATCGACCAAATAGAAATGGCTAACAGGGCTGCGTGTATACACGACGGGAGTAAAAACAGCTGCCGTCGCTACCGCTTCCACCCTTTCGGCAACACATGAAGTCATCCGCTCCTCCCTCCCCGTAGGGTGGCCCCTCCCCGTTCATTCCCACATTCCACCTCACCATCTATCCCGGGAGGCATACTGTGTTTACCTCGGAGGTAATTGCGCCCGTTCGGAGAGGCTGACCTCTGCCCTTGCTCAGGTCCAAGATTATGTGCATGCGGTCAAGTGCGTGCGCATTTGCAGTGACTGGCAGTGAGGCCAGTGATGGAAAGCGAGACGTCGCCGATGTCGGCCCACCGGGGAGGAGACAAATTGGTTTTCGCCGCGTTGTCTCGTACTCTCTCCGGGTACCATCCCTCTCCACCTGCATTGTCTCCTCCATCATTTATACTTTCTCACAGTTTTTCCTGCCTACCTGTTATTTAATTTCTCCGAGCTGTGTCGGCAAATAGAGCGGCTGAGGAAATACCCCTTCCTTGCATCCTTGCTCTCGAGTGTTTTAGAGTGCTGGTCTTTTTTTTTTAATAGACAGATAACCCATCTGTTGCATTTGGTGATTTTAAATTTGATTTCATTGTATTGTTTTTGGTCAAGTATCATGTTGCGCAGATACAGATAAGTCTGATATTTTTTGTCTGGGTTCATTCAAGGTCACAAATTATTGCCAACGGTCCGCCAATATTTTTTTTCCCTTGTGACAAAAAGTACAGGTAAACATGTTGCACGTCATCATACATGTATGATTTCATTTAATAAGTCATAATTAAAAAGATTAATGTTGCTTCTGGTGCCATCACGTGAGACACCATTGTCACCACAGCACAACAATAATTTGTTTTTACACATTCACTCAAGCTCCCAGTGTCTCAAAGCATTCACAATTTAGCATGCACGTGGTGACCTCATTGCAAGGTTGTCAGGAAGGCAGTGGGACATGGCTAACCTACTTTATCTCATCACACCGCTGTCTACCTTCACTTCGCTCCTCTTCTTCCTCTCCCTCCCCGTGTCTTGCTATCCTCCCTGATAGCTTTTACCGCTCTGCTGATCGCACAAATAGGCCTCATTGATTGAATCTGATTCTCGTGGATAGAGCCGGTTTATTGAGTGGCATCCCCCCTCCTCCCCCCCTCTCATCACTGATGGACAGGAGAGAGACGGGTGAATGTTGCTTGTACATCCATACATGTGTGCAGGTTAGGAATCCGAATGGATAACTTCCTCTTCTAATCTGGCTAGTCTCGCTAGTTCCGGCTACTCTCTGGGGGGGGATCCCCGCTCGCAGATCATTACAGACGATGCTCTCCTTTTGGCGTGAATGTTTTATAGCTGTTGAAGAAGAGCCTCTTAATTGTGGGAAGATTAAAGTGTTAAACTGTGCTCCCTGATGGTGTTCATCAAACATTGATCCAAGCGGCCTCTGCGGTCGGAAAGCGTTCGCAACACTACATGATTTTAAACGATCCGACTCCACTCCGCTCGGTATTATCCCGACCCCCACATCGCGTCTGCAGACATTGCCGAGCTGTCATCTTTTCTGTCTCGAGCAAACTCCAACACTTGCGCTGCTGGCAGGTGTACTCACTGAGCTTTCATGGAATAACGTTAAAAAGACATCTGGAAAAAAAAGTTGAACTTTTGCAGCGGTCAAAGTAGCTTCGCTTGGAAAAAACATTCTTTGGTGTCGAGTCACCTAGGCAAAGCAGAGAAAATTGTCCCCGTTTAACCCACCGACTATTCCATCATAACGCGAGCGGTTCGAGTATTCAAATCCGTCAATTCAAGCCCCAACCTGCCGCTGTGCTCACCAAAACACGAGAGACATAAAAGCAGCTGCCTTAATTTGTGCTTTACTCTTGTACAAAGGTAATGAAATTTAATTAAACGCTGTCTACTTTGCAGTCTTTCAGGTGTTATTTGGCCTAGTTAATTAATATGCGCATTTCAAGGGTTGCAAAAAGTAATTGGTAATGATTTTTGGCAGCGCTCGCCGCTCTTGGTTGAGGATTTTACTTTGTTAGCCAATGACCTGACGCTTGTTCAATTACTGCGCTGTGGTTGTTATTATTGTCAACAACGCATGTCGAACAGCAACTCTCGGTCGGGCCTCAAAGGGGAGGCGGGGTTTGCTGATAACGAGCAAACCTAGTCAGCACTATGACCATGCTAACATCTATTGGACATGCCTGCTTAGCGTGATTAACTCTCGATAAAGGGATCCCCAGTTTATGATTGTTAGATACCTCACGACCCAACATATATTATTATTTTTGCAATGCAGGGAAATATTTCATTATAATTAATTATTATATATTATCATTATTTCATTATTATCAATTGCTTGGGTGCCATTTTTCTTTTGCCATTCACATCCAAACCGACATCCTCAACTTTGTGGCGTGTTCGATCGTAATTCAATTCAAGTGATATACGCCACGTCGCTGCTAATAGCATTAGCGCTCCTATCCCGTCGTCTTTGGCTTCATCTTCTAAACGAACGTAAAAAGTTGTAGCACCCTCTGGGGAACTAGCGAGGCGTCGCCCGTATCGAGAACTTCCTTGTCTTCCTTGTGTTAATTGGAAGTGTTACTCCACTAAACACAAAAGTGCAACTTCTCACAGCGTTATATTTAGTCAAGAGAGACTGTCACTTTTTTGCTCTTTAACCTTGTGCATGCTCGCTGTTGCCGCATTCGAGAGGAATCTCGGGGGAAGGCTTAGCTCTTCACCCTCCTTCTCCTCTTATTCCTTATCAGCGCCTCAATAGAGCAGCAGACTGTTGCCAAAGTGTTTGCGAGTTCGAGAATTAAGTCCGCCCGCTTGTCTCATTCTTCTCTTTTTCACGTCAGGGGTTACCGTGACGACGTGACAAGTTTACATGCTCATAACCACACTCTTCACTTTTTGTTCTTATCCTCTGGCTGAGAAAAAAAAAAGTTTCCACAATGATGTGTTTGTTCACAAAGTCGCAACGGATCAATACATCGAGCCGGGGTCAGCTACCGGCCTTCATTTTGACGGGTAATTTACCCTGACCCGTGTTCGAATGAAGATATAGTACCTGGCAGAGAGTTGTGTGTCAACAGTGTTGTTGAGTGCTCGCCAGCTTGACGGGGGAAATTGAGGGGAGGGGTGTTTAGGGGAGGAAGGAGCGCTATCTTAATTAGTTTGCGCGAATAATTTGGGTCCCTTAATTTTAATGAAAATGGTTGGCGCTTTTGTATTTATTTATCCCAAAATTAATTGACGTTCGCCAGGCTGGTTATCGCGCAAACGGGAGGCAGGAAAATGACTCTAATTATCCTTCTGATGTGCTTTATGAATATGCAATCGTACTACAACATTAAGCTCGTCTTCATCTGTTTGCCCGAACTATTCTAGAGAATAGCTTACGTCAACACAGCTTTTTTAAAACACCGCCCACATGAATGGTTGCCATGGTGAATGCTTTGCTTTACCTTTGTTTTTTGTTTTAAGTAAATAAAATGTGCTTTTTTTCACAGGCGGAGGGTGAAGACAATTTGAAGAAGGTCCAGCTGATGGAGTTGGCCATTCTCAACGGCACATACCGAGACAGCAACATCAAAGCGCGTAAGTGAACTACCATTAACACCACTAATGGACATTCGACAGGACGCACATTTTTACCTGCGTGCGACACATTCAATTAAGACCGTTTACTCATTTGACGACTTATTAATTAGCAGCCACGGAATCAGTGTTTAGTCAGATGGCTTGTGTGCACACCTCTCTCAAGCTGACCAAATAATTTGTTGACCCACTCCATCATGATTAGCTGGAGGACCTCCATTTTGTCCTTTCCCCCCTCCATCCGTCCTTTCTCCATCCATCTTTTTTCCTCCAGCCGTGATCGCTCGGTGTCTCACTTGCTCCTTAAATTTGCAGCGCGCCCGTCGCTGGAGCTCACTTTGCTCAAGCTCTGCATGTGGCCATGTCGTTCACGCATCCGCTCACTCAAGAAGCATCCGTCAATCAAATAACCATGCTAATAACCCAAAATGTGCTTTCAGCTTGTGTCACTCTTTACCGGTTTTTTTTAGACTATAAGGCACACTGGATTATAAAACATACTGTCGATTTTTGAGAAAGTGCTCCTTATAGTCCAAAAAATACGGCATATGCATTTTCTCCATGTTTGTTGCAGAAATAAATGCTAAAATTGGAAGCTGATTTATGTTGAGATATTGCAAGCTGCTATTTATTATCAAAGTACTTTTAAAAATAAATGTGTATGTAATTATCATTATCACCTCTGTTAAATTGCTGGTTCAGTTTGGGGACGTGTGTGTACGTGTGTGTGGTGTTCACGTCACTCATGCGTTTTTCTGTAAATGTTTTAGCTGCTGGCCAGGTGATTCTGTATGCTTTGCATTTGGTGTGAAGGGTTATTTTATTTTGCTTTGTGGTCCACCACCATGATCATTGCATGGACTAATTTGACCTTTTGCCCCCCCTCCCTCTCTCTCTTCCTGCCAACTCTCTTCTATTCCTCTTTTTATATTTTCACCCTTCACTATTCATCTGTGATAACCGTCGACGCCACTTGGCTTGTCCTCTTGTCTGTCCTCTCTTGTCTTCTTTCCTCTTCTGTCCTTCGCTCTCTTCGCTTATGGCAGCCACCTTTGCGTTCTCTCTTGCAGCGGCGGCCGCCGCCGCTCAGGGACCCCGGCTCATAGCGGCACCCACGGGTCAGGTGTTGCCACCCCAGGCTCTCCGGCCCCAGGCTCCGGCCGGGGCCCCCCTCATGAACCTCATCCGGCCCCCTCAGATGGCCGCCATGCTGTCCAACGGCACCCCGACGCTGGTGCCGCCCACGCCGGACGGCGGGCTCATCTACACCACACCTTACGATTACCCCTACGCCCTGGCGCCCACCTCCCTGCTGGAGTACCCCATCGAGCACAGCGGGGTTCTAGGTAAGCGGGCCTGGGGGAGCGTGAGCGCGGCGGGCACGACGGCCCACTTTAGCCTCCCCGGCCAGGAGGGTGGCTTGTTTTACCCCGCTGTCGGGGTGCTGGACACATCCTCCGTGAGCCACGGTCAAGACTTTTTGAAAGGTAAATACATCGTGTCCACCTGAGGAACCAAGGTGGTGAAGCTATTGTAGCTCATGTGGACATTTTGATGAAAGGTCAAAACGGGAGAAAGGGGGGGTTGACTAGCCTCTTGACGAGAAGGTTACTTTACAGTTAAGTTTCGCTCCGCGCTTCCAGGTACGGCTCGGCACGGTTTACGTAGGCAGAGTCTGAAATGAGGCAGCCCGACAGAAACAAGCTCGCGTACACACAGCCCGCTCTCTAACCCTTTCATGCACTGGCCTGGAGGCAGATTCAGTCTGGCAGGAGATCCCTTCGGATTTCTGCAGCTTCTGAAATAATTTTTCCGTGCTGCTGGTAGGCCTTGATGCCTGCAGATAGTCCCTCTGTCACTCCCACTGGGGATGTTCATTAAATTCCTCCAGTCGTCCTTTATTTTCTTCTTCGCCTTGGCCTCCCTTTGTTGTTCCGGCTTCACCCCCCATGAACCTGAGCTTTGTGCTAATACCTGAGCTTCCCCTCCGTTCGGTACCGGTAGTCCGGTCCGCTACAAAGCCCCTCCTCGTATGACACGCGTGACCAAAGAGACAAGTCACGCGCAGCCGTTTAATAACAGTGATGGCAAATGTCAACAACAAAAAAGACAAATCAAGGATGCCCACCCCTCACTTTAATTTGACACACTAGTGATGTGTGGAGCGCTAACCTTTGCATGTTGCGCCTGCCTCTGGGACTCATGTGCAGCATCTTTCTCTTTGACTCGCAGGGTTACAGCGACTTAGTGCATTTTATTTACTCGCTCTATCGATCGGTGCCTTCAGCAACACGGGAGGGCCGTCGCGGAAGGCGCGCGCACCGCCTTTCTCACACGTTGCCGCACGCCAGCCACTGCTTTATCTCGCCGCCGTTGGACAGCAGGGAAATGTTGGGCCATTTGGTGCTTCAGACACGTGTAGGTGGCTGCAAAGATGTTTTGCCAAGACCTGCCACACTGAATTTCTTTACATGCATTTTGCATGT
Organism: Syngnathus leptorhynchus; assembly: GCF_054491065.1. Taxonomy (NCBI): domain Eukaryota; kingdom Metazoa; phylum Chordata; class Actinopteri; order Syngnathiformes; family Syngnathidae; genus Syngnathus; species Syngnathus leptorhynchus. The sequence goes on along the minus strand of NC_141209.1, from coordinate 3,966,211 downwards.
GTTTTAATCCCTGCACATGCTAATTTATGATATAACAAAATCAAAATGGTGAGAATATAAAGTTTTGCCTTCTTTTTGGGCCAAAAATATTTAAACTTTAGTATTTGTGCATAATTTGACACACAAAAATCGGGTTGATTGGCTTGCGATAAAATGACAACGTTAGAATGAATAAGAGGCATGCGGCACGAGGCAGGTGGCGTCTTGCGCTATTCAATTCCCGTCAGAGCTGGATTGGATTTCCCCACCTCTAAAAATAAGGAGACAAATTTCTCCAAATCCGCTCTCAGGACCCCTACGGGAAAAAAAATCGCATTATATTCCTCCGGCAGCCATTACCCCCCTTATTTTATTTTTTTGCCGCCCCATCCGAGAACTCTTGAGCACTGTGGAATTTAACGACTTAACTTATGCATATTTGAAACCGATCTCAAAATACGTGTATTATTTTGTTCTACTGTATTCTTTTCTATGGAAGCTATGTGACGTGCATATGTGCTGTTATCCGGTTTGTCGTATTGTCTTGTACTATCCCAGCATTATGCTAACGGTTCAAAGAATAATGTGAATGTTGAACGTGAATGGTTTCTAACCTTGTGGACCTGTTACAATCTAGGTGCAATGGCTACTAAAGTGAGACGGCATGACACGCGGGTCCATCCTTACCAAAGGATTGTGACCGCTGACAGAGGTCAGTTTAGTCTCTTAGCTACACTCTTGCTATCAATTGATGCATTTCAGTGATGATGATGATGATGCCTTAGATGGGAATCTCTATTGTGTTGTCTGTATTATTGTATGTGTTTGTGTTTTCTCCCCTCGCCCCGAGCCGAACCCCGTATATGTCCACACACCAGCTAAATGGTGCATTGTGGCGTGCACATTTTGTTTACATTCAGTCCTTAGCTTACAAAGAGCTCATTTGCAGAAGACATTTTTGAAAAGGGCTAAATTGGACATTTCCTCAAATAGTGACAATAATAAACACCTCCTTCTAAATAGGAGGACCTACCAAAAACCCTTTAGTTTATGGTTTACATTGAGTGTCATTATTTATTTATGGACATTTTTTTGGGTTTGTTTTATAATATTGCCTAATGAGCGCCTTACCCTTCATACAGTAGATGCCTTCTTTTTCACCATCTCAGGACGACTACCGCCTACGTGCCCTCTGCAACACTTCACACACACACACACACACACACACACACACACACACACACACACACACGCACATTTTATTTTTCAAGTCTTGGTTGCTAACCAAAACAAAAGTGTCTTATATGAGGAAATGTGTTCAACCCTTTTTAAAAATGCCTCCCGATTGCAAATGAGCCTTTCACTAAAGGATTTGTACACTGTGTATATTCCAAAGCTCAGGCAAAAAGTGATCTTAGCAGCTTTTTGATTCATGCAGCTGTGAAGCCAGTACAGGTTGTACTTTAGCAGGCAATGATATGAGACATTCCTCAAAGTGGGAGATTGGCACCTAAAATGCATCTCCTGGCCTCACAAGGAGCAAAGGAAGTAATTCCTCACTGCGCTCCCGAGAGTAACGTAGCCATTTGTTGGGGGGGGGGGGGGGGGGGGGGGGGGATTTATTTTTCTACGAAAGTCACATCGACACCCTATAGCTTTAGGTCGCTTGCATTCCCTCTAGTGTACCGCGAGATATAGCGTTAATATTTCACCTGTACACGAGGTACTGTCATTTTATATTGGAGCATTTTTTTTATATCAAAATGTATTTATGGTTCTTGTGTATATTTATATTATATAAAAGTATACTGCTAAATAAAGAGGAAAAGATCAAATCGGAAAAAGGTTGATTGGCTTTTATTGCACTCTTAACACTAGTCTTATAACATTAGCTTATATCGCACTAATCACAGAACAAAAAAAACACCGGGGCCATGTTCACATGCATACTTTGGAAGGAAGTGTGCTCTACCACCCCCACCCTCTTCCGCCGCACCCAAATTAGTAAAACCGCACATTTTACAGTGGCCCTTTATTGTGGGCACCAGTAAGTTTCTTCTAAGGCAAGCTAGCCTTGCTCATAACAGCAACGCTTGATGCTAACGGTAGCTGGTGTCTGCTTGCTGTGTTACATGAAGCGCTTTATTGCTGTGCATTAAAATGTTCCTTCACATATCCATCAATCAAAGTTTCATTCATTGTGACGTAATGACTTCAAATCAACACATTTTAAATGCGTGCATCGGAAATGACACGTGAGAATTTTGCCGCTTGCGTGTGGACATGGCCTCATACACTCGTTTATTTTCTGTTTGTCTGTCCATCTCTTTTGCTTCTATGTTTTGTGGGGCATCGGGCGCTGCTTATTGGGTGGCGCTGGGTGGGAGTGGGGTCCACACATCAGAAAAATTGCATTCATTTTTATTGATGATGTCATTCCAGTCTCTTCCTGCTGACACTAATACCCTTCTATCTTTGTTTTTTCTGTTTGTTTTTTTTTGTTCCTAACCACCTATAGCCGCCACCGGCAACTAACATGAACCTTCTGACCTCTGAACCTTCACCCAATGACGAGCCGCCCCCCAGCCTGCCTGCTGATCAGTTAACTGGTAATTTGCCTTTTGCTAGCCTCTCTCTCCCAGTGGCTAAAGAGAGAGAAAGAAAGAGAAGGGAGGCGCCAACCCTAACACACCGACAAAAAAAAAAAAAAAACACTTCACGCCAACATGGAGTTGTGTACTACTCATTTTTCTTCTGTTCATTGAGTTCCGTTCCCATTCTTTCTCTTTCTTTTTCTTCACCAGTCACACGCCGCGGGTGGGATGTTTGTGGTGTTAATCATTCATGTGCACTGATGTTAAATAGCAATAAGATGCCAACCAGAGAACCCACCCGCCCCCTCATTGCCCCTCCCCACCCCAATATTTTGTCACAACCGTTTTAGATGGCAATGCGCCTCAAAACAAAATAAAAAATAAAAAAACAACTAGCCACCCACCCCAAAAGAAAAAGAAACAGAAGGAAAGAGAATGTCAACACTCACCTTAACTTTGTTGAAATTGTCATTACAATTTGTAATCATGACACATTCTGGGTGTGCTGCCCTTTTACCCTCGCCCAGCCCAACAACAACAACAACAAAAAAAGCTTTTTCTGACTTGATTTGTTTGAAAACCGCATGGCTGTAACGATCGCAAACAATGCGCTTTTCTTTCGTTCATTTTTTTCTTTGCCTTTTTTGGTGTTACAATTTGTGTTTTTTTTTCTTCTGTTCACACTATTATTTTGTTTTACTAAATGAAAGAAAGATGCGGGCTGCTAAAGCTAAGGCCGGGGATGGGCCTGCCTAATTTGGGATGAAGGGTTTTACGTATGCGTGTGTGCGCTTTTATCTTTTTGAATATTTTTATTTTCTACTACATTGAAAGTCGGGTGTTTATCATCCACACTACATCCACGTTACAGTGCCTGATGTATTTAGAACAAACTAGATCTCATTGAGTTTGCTGAGCTGTGATCAAAAAGACAAAAAAAAAGTATTGTGTGCGTATTTAGCCAAAGGTTTTCCCGATGATTTTATATTTGCCATTATGCATCTTTTAAAACGTTTGGAAAGGTTTGAATTTGTGGTGCCTGCCTTTAAAGCCAGTCAGTTAGCATTTTGAATATTTTTATTTTATTTTTTTATTCCAGAGGAGCAAAATAATACTAGAAAAACTCCTTGGATTATCATTTAGATGAAGGGTCCCTGCCACCTTTTGCCAATTTTCGTCGGCCATTTTGTGTCACACCAGCGTTCAAGCGCATCCACAATGTGTCACATCTCTCGTATCTTCTGAGCTCTTTTGTTGAACTCTCTCAAGAACAAAAAAAATAGGATGTGAAAGCCATGCCTGCCTGTTCAAATTGCTTTATACATACGTCTTATATATACAGTATATAAATATATATAAAATGTACATAACGCCATTGCATATAAAAATACGTACACCGAAGCGAACAAAAAAAAACAATTGATAATTAATTTTACAGTACAGGGTGCTGGACTAGAGGAAAAAAGGAATTCTATTTTTGCCAATTTTAGCTTTTGATACTTTGCAGATACAAAATCTGATTAAAAAGACAATAAAAAAAAGTTGGCGAGGAAGTGCCGTTGGCCTGGACTTGACTGGAAAGAGTTTTATTTAAAATAAAAAGGAAGGAATCAAATAAAAACAAAAAGTGCCTTATCGAGAGTGGTGTCGGTTTTTCCGAGAAGTAAAAAAAAGAAAAGCCAGCACCCACCCAAGATGGCGCAGAGCGGAGCGTGGCGTCAGCGGCCCGCGTTAACTCTATGCAACCTGAATTAGCTGACTCAGCTAAATATGTGCCATGTTTTTTTTTGTCTTCCTGACATTTTTTTTTCTTTTTACTCGACAGCCCTTTACTCTGCTGTGTGAGCAGGCTTTGAGCTCCTTGATTTTGTTTTTTTGCGTGCGCCGTACTTCCTATGGGAGAAAAAAAAAACGGCGCCGCCGATAGTAGCACTGCAGTTGGATGCATCGTGAGCTGAGAAAAATACATCTACGATTTGTTCAAGTTTAGCAGCATTTGATTAAACAACCGCGAATTGATGATAAATAATCACCGTTGCGACATTGAAAAAAAAATATATATATATAAAATCGCTTAAAAAAGATGATTTTTACCAATTCTGTTCATGGCTTTCTCATCGAGCCGAAAAGGTCTATGAAATTGTTTTATTTTCAGTGTTACTCTTATTCTTTGAAAATTTTGAAATGCAATATAAGTGGAGATGGCTGTAAAGCATTTGACAGTATTACGAGAAATCCCTCTGCGATGTTACGCGCTGCAATTGTGTGCATCATCAGGTGGTGAAAAAGTTGGGACAAAAACAAGACGTATTCTCTCTGGCCTGCCTACTATACATGTATAATAATGTAATTAACAGCCATTGTTACAGGTTTATAATGTATTTTTCTAATCTCATTTTATATGTGTATTAATCATGTTTCTGAGTGCTTTTTTATGACCCCGCCCAACTCTCCTCCCTTCCTTACCACCCTTTCACTTTTACACATCGGGAAGTGTTATATTTTGTTTTCATGCCCAGCTTGTTTAACTCATGAGCTACTTTTATTAGTTTCTCTTGTCATAAGTATTTTACATGCTTGCTATTTAGTTTTTACATGGTGTATGCTGTTATTTTTTTCTCCTTATTAACCTCTTGGCATTTATTTTAATAAAACATTCTTAGTAAGAATTTTACTAACGCGCTGATATTTTAGTCTTGTATTTTTAACCAGTCTCATGAATGTATTGACTCGGTCTGGTTCACGGACTAACAGAATTAATTACAACTGGTGACTCGTGGACGCTACAAACACGTGCACACACAAACGTGTTCTCATGAGGTTTTTTGGTAGGAAATTGTACAAAATGATAGTGTGTTACCTTACGAACTGGACGATTCTTTGACCCCTGTTTTGACGGTATATTTTTGCCCCCGTGATCATTTTGGGGGCAATTTAGTAGAATGCAAGTGGAAAAATGTAACTTAACGTAAAACAGATAAATAAACGAGACGAAGACATTTAAAATTGCATGGAACTCAAATATAATTTAGTCCTAGATTGTTTTTCAGTATTTTGCTGTTGGCTTTGATGAAAATAAAAAAACCTGCCATTTTCTAATGTTATCTAGTCATCCCCATGATTGTGGTGAAATGCTGCCCCCGCCCCCCCAAAAATCTAACACAACATCCAAAAAAAGCCTTAATCTAAAATTTTATTGATTTGAAATTTTACTACGTAAAAAAATATTTGTCTTTGGAAATCCTACTAAGCTAGCATGAGAACAGGTTTCACGCACAAAGACACCAGCACCATCTAACTGGAAAGTGCACGAGTTGATACGCCACGTCCCTCACTCACGCATTTCTCACCTCTGTGCTGAAACGCGAAATCTGCTGACACTCTTCATACCTTTGCCCTCGCCAGCAACACCGCTGCTGTCTCCGCTCAAGACCACTCTTGTTTTTTGTTGTCCTTCTGTGTCTCACGCAATACTGCGAGGTAGCAGGTCGGTGACTAGCTCCGCCTCCCGGCAATAAAAGTCACAAAATCCGCATAGCCCGAAATCTCAAACGGTCAAGATGAAAGTATTCAAAGGGAGTTTTGATACGTTGGCATTGCAGCTGTTTCCTGTCCGGTGAGCGCTTTGCATTCTTGATAGAACAGTTTATACCTTAATGCTTAGGGTCAGTAGTGTAGTATCTCGGAGCATTTGGATCCAGAACTTCCAATTTGGTCGACATATCCATGAGAAAAAAAAAATCACAAGAACTCATGCCTATAAAGACATCAAAAGAGGCCTATTATGCTTTCAAGAAACTATTTCAGGATCAATTTGGGTGCACATGACTTTCCCCAGTAACCCATGAAGGCAGTTTCTTGGGTGTTAACAAAAAATGATTCGAATCATATAATCAGTTTGGAAGATGCAAGTGCATCAAATTGAACCGAATCATTCCACTTAAAAATATTTCAAGATACCTATTGAATGGTATGTAATTGGAGATATTGATGCTAGATAAGGTCAATCTTGCAAATAAAATGGCAACTCTCGAATTGAGCCGTATCGAATCCCACTGAATCGAGACGAATCTTCGAAATTCAACCATCCTTGAGTCGAATTGCACTCCAAATGTCCGCATACGTATCCTACACAAAAATATTGTCCTGCATATTTTACACACACAAATAGGGAATAGATTATTTCTGCCATTATGTCCAAAAACAACTCCTGAAGCTGTAATTGATGTTCCAATTGTTTGTAAACAAAAATCCAGCGTGAATGTCTCGTAGGACCCACCGTAGCTTAAAACCAAACTCGCATTATGGGAGAGTTTATGAAGTACTTTGGGATCAAAACAGCCTTTTTTTTTTTTTTTTTTTTTTACTTTCAAAGTAAACTCCCGATAAGGATTCCAGCTAGCTTATATTTATTGTCCAGTGGAAGTGTTTTTATTTTCTTGTCTCAAACTGCCAGCGTGTCATTCTACTGCTGCGTCATCCCTGGCATTATAATTCTTCCTCCTCCGCCGCTCGACATATTGTCACGACACACACGGGAAAAGATTAACTTCATTATTAATCCTTATTATCATTGCCAGGGACGCCTATGCATTTTGTTACCTCATTTTTCTTTTTGGGTTAAATCCTTGCAAAAAAAAAAAAAACTTGATCGCTCAGTTTGTCCTCTATAAGCGCACAACAGGGATTAAATGCGTCGAACATCAGCGTTAGAATCTTCACAGGAAATTAAGTGAATTATTAAGAACTCCTGTCAAGACTGGATTAGTGGCAATAATCACAAATCTGATGGGGTTTTTTTTTGGTGCCGCATTTCCTCAAATAGTGCCTTCATCTCAAATGGACAGCCAAGTCCGTCCAATTTATAGCCTGTATTAGTTGCCAGCCAATGGCATGGCACTATTTTGAATATTTGGAGCCTTCAATCAACCTAACAGATGTTTTTGTAATGTGGGAAAAATAAAAGTACCCACAAAAAAATCCTCCAAGTGAGAACATGCTAACGCCACTGAATTTTTAAGAATATTTGAGGAAGTAGTGTATTGTTTTGCAGAAGCATGACCTTGAATGTTGTTTTAGTCCAGTCAAAATTCAATACACGTTACATTCAAGTGTTAAAATGTCCCTCCAAAGCACAAAATATTCCCGCCTTATCGTTAAACTATCGCAAAAGTGTTTTTTTCCCTGACAAATATTTTAAGTGCTTATTTTATCTCTTTTTATCTCATTTTTCTTTTTGTGGAGTATGACAAAATAATGACGCACAAGGAAGTGATTGTTTTTCAACTTTGTGCCTCTGATTGGACCAGCGTATGTGATCGTCAGCCAATGACATGCCGCCTCCACTGCCGCTGTCCGTCTCTTTGCGACAAAAACGCATCTCAGGGCATTGAGTGTCTCTTTGACCTACTAACGTTTCCCATCTGTCCATCTTGCCTTGTCTCTGGCTAACAAACATTCCTTCAGTGAGTTCAACGGCAGGTTGGTCGCAGTCGACAAAAAAAACGGAAAAAAAAACCTACCAAATTGTCAAAAAAATTAGCCCCACTGGATTTTTATTTTATTTTTCACCTGTGTTATGCCTTAAAAATAGGATTGAATATTATGGTATATATTTACTGTAAGTTCCTTATCAGTATAGTCGTGCACTAAAATCTGTTTTTTTGTTAATTGTGTAGTAGATTTTGTTTTGTGTTGTTTTGACAATACAGGGAGACTGAGAATTTTGAAGAGGTAAATAAACCATGTATTGAAACTTTTTTTGTTGCTCAACCCCCGCCCCCAAAAAAGTAAAAAGGGAAAAAAATGTGTGCAATAAAGAATAATGTGTGTTTCATCTGACTGCTCAACTGGACTTTGTGTGGTTTTTGTGTTTTTCCACAATGCGGTGGTGACAATTTGACTTTCAGCGGAGGTCATTTGGTTTGCGGGACCCAGCAGGAAATGAAATGTTGAAGTTCAGTTCTGCTGAAATAATTTAGCAAGCAAAGGTCAACATTTTGCACCTTATTTGGAGAATTGTTTACTAGCTGTCAAGGTGCACTCCTATTTTGAGGAAGACAAGAAATATTGCGATGATGCTCATTCAAACAATATATTGGGTAACCTTAATATATGTACATGGATAAAAACAAAATTTAATAAGGAAAAAAATAACAAAAAGTTAAATATGCTAAAGCCATCATCCATGACGCAGACAAAAGTATTGGGATTCTGGAGTTGGACATTTTGGGGAATTTTTCTTTGATTCGTCTATAAGAAGTCTGCAAGCGGAAGAACGTTTTACAAAAATGTAGATGCAGATGGTGAAGGCCTTTAACCTGGGAAGATTTGGCGTAGGGTGTCCAGAGCCCTTACTTATGGGAGGTGGTGGTGGGCTTTGATTGCACACGTGGACTGAGACGACTATTGAGAAAGAGCAAAAAATCGAGAGGAAGTGCCTTTGGCCTGCAAAAAGACTCATCAAAGGAGCATTTGTTGCCGAGCCCAGCTGTGTGTGTGTGTTAGCACGCATGTGTGTGTCTGAAAAGCTGGAGTGGAAGGGTTGCATCAGTAGTGACAGATGAACCAGCTTCCTGTGGAATGAACGCAGGGCATTCATCACAGTGCAGCTGTTTCTTTCTATCTTTGTGTGCCTCTGCCATTTGCATCCCGCCGTTATTTCCGGGAACTTTTTGTCTATGTAGCAACAATCTCTATCAATCAAACCTTCATTCATGTAGCTCCTTTCATCAGTAGCAGTTCATAAATCGATGCATGTGTATTTATTCATATATATATATATATATATATGCGCCCACTGCAATACATCAGGCGTCTAATATAAGCTGACAGCTGCGTCAATTGGAGCTCATCACTTGCATCAGCAAAGAGAAGAGGGGCATTGCGCAACAATTAAAAGCAGCACCACGTTGCCCTGATTCATTTTCTTTTTTTTTTTTTTTACAGATTCAACCCCGTTCGTTTTGTTCTTTTCAGCTCCGCTAACTCCACTCATAAAAGTCACTGCAGTGTGGTTATGGTATGTTCTTTTCATGGTGCCAAACGTTCTTCCCTCTACTCCCGTAGGAGAAGAAAGAGTATTTGTGAGGAGAGATAATTGCTAGCGGCTCGCACGTGTCCGCCTGGGAGAAAGAGGCCACGGTGGAATTGACCATGCCGGCTCTTATCACTTCGACTCCGGCCAACTGTTGTCACATCCTGTGATTCCCAACCATCGTGGTCCGGGAGAAGCACTTAATCAGACCAAACATTATTGACTATTTTCTTAAAACAATGTCATCTATGCTAGCAGCATACATATAAAGACAGGCTGAATGATGTTTTTACAAAACTTTTTATATTCCTCATACTCACATGAAATAACCTTTGAGGGCAGCTGGGTAACTTATCTGAAACCAGAATGGGTTGGACACTCAAATGGCCTTTACGGTGCACGTAGAGCACTTGTTCACTGACCTTCTGGTGGAATAATATACGTTTCCTATTGTCCTGTGTGAATGTGTGTACATGTCTGATCTAAAGTTTGCATTTAAAGAGCTCAGGAAATATTTTTTTAAATGTATTACCCTAAAAGTAAAAATGAATGAAAAATAGATGAGAATGGTTAGAATGATCAAATAAAGTATATTTGCATAAAATATATATATATAATCAAATAAAAAACAAATAAGGAAATAGTAAATAAATACAATAATTTTAATATTAACTTACTCCTTCAAAATGTCCATGCCATCTGGAAAAATAATTGCATGAATCGTCAAAGTTTTATCAATAAATAGTTTTGTGTATGATTTCTTTTTAACACTGTTGGGGACAAATACATAAAATTAAACGTGACCTTTATTAGGATAAGCTGCTCAGAAAAATGGACAAATGGCTAGATAAAATGTTCCCTCTATAAATATAATACAAGTAACAACTGGAATTTTTAATGACTTGTTAAGAAGACAAAGAACAAAAAAAGCGATAGCGCTCTCTCTCCCTTTCTCTAACACACACACACACACACACACACACACACACACACACACACACACACACACACACTGTTGTAAAAGCCTCAGGCGACTTTGGGCTGCGTTGTAGTATTACTTCAAAGCCATTAAAATAGAGCCGCGCTAATCTAAATCCAATCATTTGTGCACTTTTCCCTCCTGTCGCTGGCAACATGCTTCCATGTGCTTCCGTGAGCCTAGATTGATGGTGTGTTGTTCGGACGAGGATTAAGCTCATCGTGGTGGCTTAGCCGAGATGATATAAAGACTCTTAATAAAATTCTAATTAAAGAAAAAGATCTCCAGGACGCACAGCATCTTTGATTGTAAAAATGCATGTATATCTTATCTCCTTGCTTCCTACTCGTATCCTCCATTCTTGCCGCTTGAATGGATCGTTATCCGCCTTAAAGCGCCCCGCCAGAAACATGTCGAGTCAGTGCACTGTCTGCGAGGCCTGCGAGTTAACAACGTGAATGCAAAGCTTCTTGCCTTCCAAGGCCGCTCGCTCTATTGTATACTTTCTATCAGGAGAGATTTTGCTGGATGTATTATCACCCGAAGTATTCGGAATAAGCTTGATTTTCAACATTTGAAAAAGGTAGACCATGATTAAGTTTGTAAGCTTCATAATATGCTTG